>NC_133450.1:200706608-203106608 GCF_048565385.1 Saimiri boliviensis | reverse complement strand
AGCAATTCTCCTGCCTCAGGCTTCTGAGTAGCTGGGATTACAGGCGCCCGCCACTATGCCTGGCTAATTTTTGTATTTTTTAGTAGAAACGGGGTTTCACTATGTTGGCCAGGCTGGCCTCAACCTCCTGACCTCAAGTGATCAGTCTGCCTCGCCCTCTCAAAGTGCTGGGATTACAGGCATGAGCCACCGTGCCCGGTCAGAACAGCCCTCTTGAATGACCTCAGTCACTATCCCTGGACAGCAACATGAAAACACAGTGCCATGTAGACCTCAGGGCAGACCTGTATTGGCCCTGGCTGATAGCCAGTTCAGACATTTACAGAGCACAGAACAGGTATAATTAATGTGACCTCTACAATGAACATAAGGAACCACTAGAACAAAGTTACACTGAAATTCTGAGTGGAGGATAGGAAACATTTGAGTTTATTTCATAAACATGATTATATTCAAACTATTCCATCAGAATGATTTTAGACAAGCTTTTGAAGGTGTTTGAGGGTAAGCAGCTTCACTTGGTTAGGTTGACTCCAAAGCTGTTTCTAACATTGTGTCCTGTTACCTTAGCTTTATAAGATAGTACTTGATGCTGCAAAGAAAAAAACCTTGGGTCAAAGTAAGCTTGGAAAACAGTGGGTTAAAGAAAGCAGGCAGAGAGAGGGGGATTTGTTTACCAGAGGAATTCTGGTTTCAGTGCTAATAAGATTGTGAGGCTCTAATTCAGGGATGGGGGTGTATCATTTCTCAAGTTTATCTAACCAGAAAATCTCACTTCACAGAATCTATTAAATACCTCAAGAAAAAAGCCAGGCACAGAGGCTCATGCTGTAATCCCAGCACTTTAGGAGGCTGAAGTCAGAGGATCACTTGAGCTCAGGAGTTTCAGACCAGTCTGGTTAACATAGTGAGGTCTTATCTCTAAAAAAAAATTTTTTAATAAGTAAATAAATGCAGAAGATTAAAAAAAAAAACAGTATAGGAAATACTGTTCTCTAATGTACAGTAGTTGTTAAGAAGCTCCCAAGGAACGTTTTTGGCCCAAGTTCAGCTAATATTTAAGTATGGGCACAAAGCTCATGTACAAGAACGTTCACCACTGTATTTTTTTTTTTAACTACACCAAGATACCTTCCTATTGAAGAATGGTTAAGTTAGGTATGGCTCATCCAGGCAATGAAGTATTAGCCATTAGAAATCATGTTTCAGACTCTTAAACTTAAAAGAATAGTTAAGATCATGAGAAAATTATTCAAAATATATTAAGAGAAAAAGCAAATTGCAAAAGTAGATATACTGCAGGAGTTCGAGAGTGCAGGCTGGAGAGCCAGACTGCCTGGGTTCAAATCCTAGCTCACCACTTAATTGTGTGAAAGAAAGCAAAAGTGTATAGCACATGGAGGAGACTCAGTGAGCATAAGATGAATGCTATATGTTGCCTCCTGTGGTGGGCAGAATAATGGCCTCACCAACAGTGTTCAAGTCCTAATCACCAAAAGCTGTTATATGTTGCTTTACAGGTAAAAAGAACTTTGCAGGTATGATTAAGTTTAGGTACTTAACATGGGAAAGTTATCCTGAAACACCTAATTGGGTCTAATATAATCACAGGAGGGAATTAGGAGGGTCAGAGAGAGAGAGAGTGAGAGAGAGAGAGAGATCTGAAGATGCTGCACTGCTGACCTTGAAGATGGAGGACGGGGCCACAAGCCAAGGAATGTAGGCAGCATACAGAATGAAAGAGAAAAGAAAGCGAACTCTCCCCCAGAGCCTCCATAAGGAACACTGCCCACTGACATCTTGATTTTAGCCCAGTCTTAGTTTGTTTGAGCTGCCATAACAAAATACCACAGACTGGGTGGTTTGAACAACACGCACTTATTTTCTCACAGTGCTAGCGTCTGGAAGTCCAAGATCAAGGTGCCAGAATGGTTGGTTTTTGCTGAAGGCTCTCTCCCTGGATTGCAGACAGCTGCCCTGGATTGAGGACAGCTGTGTCCTCACACAGTGGGGACAGCAGCTGTTTGCTGTCTCTTTTTACAAGGGCTCTAATCCTATCATGGGCTCCGCTCTGTGACTTCATGTAAACCTAACTATGTCCCAAAGGACCCTACCTCCAAATACCACAACACCAAGAGTTAAGATTTCAGCATATGAATTTGAGGGAGAGGGCACAATTCAGTCCATAGCAGATGAATTTTATACTTCTGCCTTCTAAAGCTGTAAGATAATACAGGTGTGTTTTTAAAAAAATCATTATTATTATTACTTTAGAGACAAGATTTCACTATGCTGCCCAGGCTAGTCTTGAACTCCTGGACTCAAGCAATCCTCTAGCCTCAGCTTCCCAAAGTACTGGGATTACAGGCATGAGCCACTGTGCCTAGATAAATCTGTATTTTTTAAGCTATTATATTTGTGGTGATTTGTTACAGCAGCAATAGAAATGAATGCAAGTGTAAATCCAATATTGCCCTCCATGCCCCTACGGGCGTGGACGAAAACCTAGAAAGGTGGCCATTCCTGGGAGGGTAGGATTATGAATCACTTTTGATTCTTTTTATATTTTTTCTACAATAATCGCAAATTAATTTTAAAATATTTTTAAAAAACAGAAAACTGTTGTTGTCAATATTATCAGCCCATGCTGAGAAAAGTAGATACACCTGCTTGTTTTAACCTTTATGGAAAATGCAGATCCACAAGCCCTTCCATCATCCCAGGCAGCCCAGAGGCACTCAGAAGGAAAAGACTGTTCATCTCTCTAATGGTGGTGCCCACGAGACTGTAGTGTTGCAACGCAGACTACGGAGCAAGGAAAGCCAACGAGTTTCACTCCAAATTAGCTAGTGGTGTCTCCCACCATGAGTGGGAAAGAAAACCAGGAAGCGTAAATGGGTGTTTCATGTTATTTATCATAAATAGTTATACTACTCTGTGGTCCAGAGAAAGCAAGCCATTCCTTGGCTGTGCTTCCGGATCTTTCAGGCATTGCGGATTTCCCTTGGGCATCTGTGGCAGGCTGTGCTGACAGGGGGCAGAGAAAAGAATCTGCAATTCCTCCCACCCAAACAGCCCGAGAGAGAGAGCTGCATGTACTCAGAACACAGCTGTTGTCATCCCTGACGGCCCAAATCCTCCTCTGGAGGACCAGTTCTAACTTTTAAAAAGCCAAGATTGGGGATTCCACAAGTTCTGAAAATTATTTTGGTCAGATGTTATGATCTGGGTGATTATTACACTCTCTATGCATGAAGTCTGAGGTCTTAAATCAAAGAGCCTTTGTTTCAACATTTCTCAAAAGAAAAGAAAAAGCCATCACCCACTCTTATTTAAAAACCAAACTGAACCAAACAAAAACACCCACCAGAGGACATGCCTTGGCCACGGCCTCCTTCAATGACCTCCTTTCTTCACACAGCATCGGGACAAGGCTGCAAACATGTAAAGCGACTCACAAGTCACCAGCAAGAAATGAGCTCAGACTTGCATTTTCAATTTCGTTTCCTCTCAGGACAAGGGAACGTCCTGCTTGTCCAGGGATCTGTGCGGTTCTAGCTGTGACCTGCATACCAAGAGCTGGTCCCTTCCACTTTCATCTCCTCCTTTGAAGGCCCCAGGGGTGGGAGAATGCGATGATATGAATCTTCAGATTATAAACCTAGCTCAGAAATGAGAAATACCCCTGCTTGGCAAACAAGTCTGAAAAGTTATCAAATATTATTGCTTAAAGGTAAGTTGGGGGTGTTGGATGAGTTGCTGATATTGGGTTTATCCCAGTGAACACAACTGGAAGGCGCTGAAAACTCCAGAAAGAAAGAAAGAGCTCTGCTCATACAGGGCAAGCAGAGTTTAAGACCAAAAAAGAAACAAGTTAATTAAAACAGTAAGAATGCAAATTATGGTGAATAGTCATTCTCCGCCAAGATCCTTTTGTTAAACACATTTCTGCCAGCATGGTGGGCTTGGCTGTGTGAAGATTACCTCCCCACAAAAGGAAAATATTTTTGTGGTAATGTGTGTAATTTTATTGTCACTCAATACATTTAATGATGGACTTTTTTTACTCTTTAGTTTTTTAAATCATAGTAGACTACTGAAAACTCATTATTCCTGACCTCAAGTTTCTAAGAGCAATGTTAATTCTAAGGGAGTAACTGAAAAAAATTCCAGCTAGAAATAGAAAGCAATTTTATTTTATTTATTTTTTGAGATGGAATCTTGCTCCATCACCAGGCTGGAGTGCAGTGGCACAATCTCACCTCACTGCAACCTCCGCCTCCTGGGTTCAAGAGATTCTCCTGCCTCAGCCCCCTGAGTAGCTGGGACTAGAGGTGGGCACCACCTTGTCCAGCTAATTTTGGTATTTTTAGTAGAGACGGGGTTTCACCATGTTGACCAGGATGGTCTTCATCTCCTGACCTCGTGGTCCACCCGCCTCGGCCTCCCAAAGTGCTGGGATTACAGGCATGAGCCACCGCACGTGCCTGGCCAGGAAGCAGTTTTATAAGGTATGTTCTGTTATTTATTTTAGGTTCACAACGGCTGCAAAAGAGCAACTCATAAGTAATTTTACTAAGACTTGCTAGGCCTTTTCTTTCTTTTTGGAGCCAGTGTCATGCTTTGTCACTCAGACTGGAGTCCAGTGGCATGACCATAGCTCATTGCAGCCTTGAACTCCAGCTCAGGCAATCCCCCCACCTCATCTCCTGAGTAGCTAGGACTGCAGGTACACACCACTAAATTCAGCTATTTATTTTCCTGTAGAAACAGGGTCTCACTGTGTTGCCCAGATTGGTCTTGAACTTCTGTTCTCAAGCGATCAGCCTCCAGGCTTTTTCTTAAAACAAAAGAGCAACTGTAATGACAACCACAATAACTCTTACTGGGAGCCTTTTATGTGCCAGGCCTGGTCTCAACTTTTTTATGAGGTTGGTATAACTTTATTCCTATTTTACTGAGGTTAATTTTCTGGGTGGGGGATGGAGTTTCACTCTTGTCGCTCAGGCTGGAGTGATGATTATGTAATGACTATGTTATGATGAGCAATGTTATGATTTTGGCTTACTGCAACCTCTGCCTCTTGGGTTCAAGCAATTCTCCTGCCCCAGACTCCCCAATAACTGGGATTACAGGCATGCGCCACCATGCCAGGGTTTTTTTGTTTTTGTTTTTGGCTTTTTTTTGAGACAGTCTTGCTTTGTTGCCCAGGTTGGAGTGCAGTGGGCATTGTAGCTCACTACAACCTCTGCCTCCTGAGTTCAAGTGATTCTCCTACCTCAGCCTCCAAGTGGCTGGGATTACAGGTGTGCACCACCATGCCAGGCTAATTTTTGTATGTTTGGTAGACGTGGGGTTTCACTGTGTTGACCGGGCTGGTCTCAAACTCCTGACCTCAAGTGATCCGCCCACTTCAGGCTCTGAAAGTGCTGGAATTACAGGTGCGAGCCACCTCACCCGAACTTAACACATGAATTTATACTTGAATAATGGGAAACAGAACTACACATATATTCGCTGGTGCACTAATGGTCTGTCCCACACACTCTCTTCCTGCCCCACCTCACCTCCTAGTTTTCCACCCCGTAAGTATGCAGCACACAAAGATCAAATGGATCTGAAATGCCAGTCTCCTGAGGGAAGTACACAGCAAGTAACTATGGCTAGTAAAAGACCCAGTCATATTCTGCCCTGAACTCTGGCAGTCATAGAGCACATCCTGCTCCCAAGCCTGGCTTTGATTAGCTCCTATTTCTCACCAAGGAACTTGCAAGAATTAGGTTCTTTGGTTCACCTCCTCTTTGTCAGCTCAAAACTATGCAGCTTTTATTTTGTACATGGCTGAGTCTGATTCCTCAGAAGACGCTCCCCTAACTTGCAGCACGGAGTGGCCAGGCAGAAGTAGGCAATGAGGACATCACGTGGTGGCCCAGGAAGGCATGAGCCAGAAGAAGCCAACCCAGACACGTGATCTATCCAAAGACCCAGCACTATCAGCAGGAATAGCAGAGCCTGCTTACACTAGGGAATTCAGCTGGTGGGGAATGTTCTGCTTTTTCCAAAGTTCTGCTGCCCAGAAGCTGTGACCACAGGCTTGTCACGGAAGAAAGACTTCTGGGCCCATATCATCTCAAGAGAGAGGCTGACACACAGGTTTAACCATGGCCGTGGCCCTTTCCAAACCTTTGAGGGTAATGTCTAAAGAGAATTCGGAATTCCAGAATTTGGAAAGTCCTGACTTCGTTGCACACCTTCACCCCTTGCCAAACACAGCTTCGACATAGTCTTTTCTTATCAATTCCTTTCTAAATGGCATGTATTTTTCCAGAAAACATACTTGCTGGGTTTAGATAAACATAACACAGGGAAGTTCTGGTCCAAGGCAGAAGGATCAATTTTTAAAAGGCAAGGAGAACAGTAAGTAGTCACGGTGCTCAACGATCCCCAGCCAACTAAACTTGACTTTGATCCCACTACTATTTAGCTAATAGAATAATGAACACTTATCCCTGCTCATCCTCAAATTTAAAAATTGCTTCCTTGCTTGAGTAACCAGTTCTTTCAAAGTTTTCAGGCATGAGCTTGCTTCTGGAGTGAATGGCAGACCTTCTTCCTGGGAAATAAACTTTCAGAAAGAACTCACAAGAGCAGCGAGGCTAGATGGTTGACATAGACTAAATTAGTCCCTTAGCTGTCTGCTCAGATCTTTGGACAGCCCAAGCGATTTTGCCTATTGTAATTTGGGGCACTGGAATTGAGTTCTGAAAGCAGAAAGGAATCCTCCTGGGTCACTAGGAAGCACTGTTTCATGGCCTCTGGGAGTCAAATTTATACATCCAGGCCACTGCAAGTGAAGGATTGCAGAGCTACAGGGGCTCCTAAAAGGAGGATCAGGAAGGACCCAAGAAAATACAGAAGTTGGGCCTGAAACTGGGAAAGGGTAGAGGGTGCCTGAGTTACAAGTTGGAGAGAGAAGCTATTACTGTTTACCTCGTAGGGCAGGCTCAACAGATGGGAAGGAGGAGGTAAGGAAAAGAAGATGGATTCTGGAGACAAATGAGAGCCTGAGTTTGAAACCAGGCTCTACCATTTCCAAGCTGAGCGACCCTGGGCAATTCAATCTCTCTGGGCTCTAGTAGTAATTCTTTGAAAGAGAATAATATTACAGGTCCACAATTCTTCATGTATAATTCCCAAATCCAAAAAACTCTGAAAACCAAGTTTTTTCATGACTTATTTAGCAACAACACCTCACATGAGCTGACATAGGGCTCTCCTAGTCTTTATCCACTTAATGTCACTAATTCTGCTCAAGTTTTACAGTAGAAATTTAGTTTGATCACAAGGTATTGCCCCAGAACCTGCCAGCTATGTTAAATAACAGTATGTTCATTGCATTACCTTTCTAAATAATAGTATATACTTTATAACTTTTCTAAAATAGGAAAAAGTCTGAATCCAGAAATATATCTGGCCTCAAGAATTGAGATAATTTGTATCTTACAGGGCTACTGGGAGGATTCAGTGAGAAAATGAGAAACGACAAATGAGTGCGAAATAACTAGTATTATATGTAGCTTTAAGGTCTTGATAAATTGTAACTACCATGATTAGACTTGTGTCACCACAGAATGTTCTAGAAATATGGTGGTGGACAATAGCCATCTGTGGATATGCCACAATAAGCATTAATTAGCTTCACACAGCAGGCACCTGCCTTGAAGGAAAGAGGGGCACTGTGTGCTACTGAAGAGCTCTCTCATCATCAAGCCTTCCCTCAGAGGCCGACACAGGGGCTTCCCCATGGAGCAGTGATGGCACCTCAGATCAAACTGTGCCTCATCTGGCTCTAATTTAGCATGGAACACTCCACCAAGCTCTGCTTCATGAGCATTGTGCAGACACTCGCAAATATTTTTTTCGTAAGACTTTCCTTTGTGATACTTGAAGATATAAAAAGAGAAAAGCAAAGACCCAGTTAAGAATCTTTACAATAATGTAATGATCACCTTATGCGGAATCTTAATCTAAACAGACAGCAGCAGAAGTCAACACTTCCCGTATATCTTATAAAAATAAGATTTATTACTATCACATCTTTCCACATGTTAGAAGACATGAACAGACACCCCAAGTTGTGGAACCTAATAGGCAACCTACACCTCCTCTTTTTTCTCCTTTGCCACTCTTCATAACGTATGTCCCATGGAGTGAATGATCTGACTTGGTAGATGAATTCAACATCTGGCATGAAAACAGAAACTTTCAAAAAACAAATCATCCCCCAACTGGTTTCTCTGGCATGCTTAGAACTTGGAAGTGAAACCAGGATATCTAATAATAGACATAGATACTAAAGTGAGAACTGTTGGCAACCCCAACATGAAAAGACATTTGAAAAGGTCTTAAACTGTAACTTCAATACAAAGTTTGGGCATGTCACCCCCCCCAGTTCTTTCCTCAAGGGTGTTTTACAGCAGTGTGTGAGTTACCCCTTCAAGTCAGGCTCATGTACCTGCAAAACTGCTTCCTTTATTCTCTCTCTCTCTCTCTCTCTCTCTCTCTCTTTTAATCTGTTTTGAGACAGGGTCTCACTCTGCTGCCCAGGCTGGAGTACAATGGTTCGATCATAGCTCACTGAAGCCTTGAATACCTGGGCTCAAGTGACCTTCCTGCCTCGGCTTCCCAAGTAGCTGAGACTACAGGCATGTGTCACCACACTCCGCTAATTTTTTTTCTTTTTTCTTTTTTCTTTTTTTTTTTTTTTGAGATGGGGTTTTGCTATGTTGCCCAGGCTGGTGTCAAACTCCTGGGCTCAAGCAATCCTCTTGCCTCCACCTCCCAGAGTGCTGGGATTACAGGCATGAGACAGCACCCCTGGCCTTCTTCCCTTAGCAGAGGGCACACATGCACACACTACTGGAAGCATGGCCTCACAGATAACATACAGGGTATTCACCGAGACGGCACCTGCCTTCAGAAGTGCTTGTAAGCAGGAAGAGCTCAATCCAAGCCTGTGAAATGGATTCATTACAACAGGAAGACATTTAGTCCATCAACTTACAGTGAAGGCAGGATAGTGTGGGGTTGCGGAGAGACAATTACTCCTTTAAAAACTCAGTGTCTTCTCACTGGCCGTAGGATAAACTCTAAAGTCTAAAACCCTTAACGTGATTGATAGAACTCTTGGTTGCCTGGCTCCGAATCAATTTCTGTTTTGTTTCAAATATCTTAACCTTTAAGTTACTCTGGCCTTATGTAAATACCTCAAATGTGCCAAGTTCTCTCTTCCTTGTGAGCCTCTCTTAGGTGCCCTTCCTTCTCCCCTGCACCCTGAGCCCAACTTTATTCCTTCAGTTCTCAGCTTAGACAAGAATTTCCTAAGGAATGAAGGCTTTCTTTATCCTCCAAACGATAGGGTCTTTTTTGTTTTGCGCTCATACTGGTCTCTGTGCTTCTCTGTCAGAAAATCACCTCATTTGTTTAATGTGGTTTTTCTTACTGAACCATTAAGCTCCCTGAGAGCAGGGACTGTACATTTTGTTCACCTCTGTGTAAACAAATGTCACTCAAATTCTATTTAAGTGGAACTTCTTCCCTTAAAAGTCAAATAAGGGCCGAGTGCAGTGGCTCACACCTGTAATCCTAGCATTTTGGGAGGCCGAGGTGGGCGATCACCTGAAGTCAGGAGTTAGAGACCAGCCTGGCCAATATGATGAAACCCTGTCTCTACTAAAAATACAAAAAAAAAAAAAAAAAAAAAGTCACTGGACGTGGTGGTGGGTGCCTGTAATCCCAGCTACTCAGGAGGCCGAGGCAGGAAGCAGGAAAATCACTTGAACCTGGGAGGTGGAGGTTGCAGTGAGCCATGTTCATGCCATTGCACTCCAGCCTGGGTGACAGAGCAAGACTTCACCTCCGCTCCCAACCCCAAAAACAAAAAAAAATCAAGCAAGAACCAAGAAGATAATTTCCAGATACATGGTCATTAACAATGACTATATCCTTTCAAAACAGAGCCTGGGCAACAAGAGCAAAACTCCATCTCAGGAGAAAAAAAAAAAACCACTAAAAGCAAAACAGTATCATTTCCACACCTGGGGGATGGAGTTTCTGTCTAGACAACTTTTCTGTGGAAAGAATTAGAAGATTTCTCCTTCCTTACCACATCTCGGCTCTCAGTGGATTTTATTTGCTTTAAGGTTTTAGGATTCCAGCATGCCACCAGCACGATTTCTACCAGAGAAGTTAAAAATTATATTTTTCATTACCTAGTATAGCATCATTAGTGTGAATCACACAACAAACTAGCGGAGTCACTTCTTCTGGCATGAAATGTGAAATGTGCCATAGGAACTAGGTAATCTCTCCATTCACAAAACCGTCAGGCCCAGCAGTTCTGACCCTGGCCATGAATTGTCTAGTTGGGCTGCTCAGAGTCATGTGTCAGCCTTCTCCCTGATCATGAACTTGGAGGTTGGCCGGCCAAGCAATACTCCAAAGATTTCCAGGCATGCACAGGAAGAAAACTGTGTTTTACGTTCAGTTTCTTTCAACTCATGTTATAATTCTGGGAAGCCCGGGGGGCCAGCTTTAAATGTTCTAGAGATAAACATGAAGGAATGACATGTATGCATATTAACATGACTGTACTCAATATGACATCAAGACTGGAGCAGAGTGCAGACTTCCACGGATGAGTTACCATCCCCCTGTAGGGATCAGAAATCAATCCTACGGGGATGGGATATGGGAGAAGAGATCAGTATTAGCACAGAGGAAAGTGCTGGGGAGGTTGATACTGGGTTGCTGGGATGCCAGTGGCAAGCCTTAGGATGCTGACTTGTTGAAGGCAACCTTGGTCCTGGTGGGGAAGCCTGACAAACAACAGCCAGTAGGGGAATCAGGAAAGAGCATTGAAATGTCTACGTTAGACAATTGTTTACGTGCTAGAAATAAAGTTGGGCGTATTATGGTGAGGGGTTCAATTAAGAGATAGAGAATCCTGAAAATACTCACTGCTATGGTCTGAATGTCTGTGCCCTCCCCCCAATATTTATTTGTTGAAACTTTATCACCAATGTGATGCCATATATTAAGAAAGTCACTGCACTCTTCCTCTTCTTCCTCCCTTTCCTTTCCTTCCCAAACAATTCAGTGCAAACGTCACTAGGCCAGGCTGAGCAAGACGGTACCAGCTGTGGGGCTGGAGCCCAGGTAGAGTAGGGAGGGTGCTGGTGAAGGCGGCTGGCAGTGGCCACCCAGAAAATGATGTTAGAGCCCAAGTCTGGTAAGGAAACCAGGAGACTGGTTATACTGGAGTGTGGCAGGAGGAGGGCTGGTTAAATAATAAACATATTACAGATAATAAAAACAAGTCTCTTGTTGTCAGGAAGGTGGTTACAAATATAGAAAGGGAGAAAGTATTTTATTAAATTAGAACTAAAAGGTATCAGGGTGAACTCATGGTTTTCAAGAGACATGTGTATCATTTCTTTCCCTCCCTCCTTCCTCCCCCCCACCCCCAGCTCTCTCTGTTGCCAGGCTGGAGTGGCACAATCTTGGCTTACTACAACCACTGCCTCTCAGGTTCAAGCCATTCTCCTGCCTCAGCCTCCCAAGTAGCTGGGACTATAGGCATGCACCACCACGCCCAGCTAATTTTTGTATTTTTAGTAGAGATAGGGTTTCACTATGTTGGCCAGGATGGTCTTGATCTCTTTACCTTGTGATCTGCCCACCTCAGCCTCCCAAAGTGTTGGGATTACAGGTGTGAGCCACTGTGCCCAGCCCAGAGATGTGTATAATTTCTAATGCTGTCCATTGAGAGTGCCTAGGACCAGCCACAATTCAATAACAATGAGCATACCTAGCACCCAGATCTTTTTTTCTAAATATCATTGTCAGAAACTAGTGCTCTTTGGAGATACAACTGAATTTGGGGTTGGGAAAGTATAAGATGAAACTGGAATATCTTGTGATGCCAGAAATTGAGGATGCACTCAGAGGATAAGGAAGACATCTCCAAAGGTCACACAAGTTAACCAGAAAGGGATCCTGTGAGCTGTATCTGAACAAGTTGAGGATAAAAATAATAAAAGAAATGGATTATAATCCATTGAATATCATAGGAATCCATGAGATCATACCGACATAAAGTTTGATGAGGAATGGGGTGAAATTATGTAATACCAAAGTATTGCCCTACAAAATATAATTAATTACAAAAGAAAAAACTTTACTACACAGAGTCCCGGCAGACTCCCTCAATGGAGTGATCATAACCAATATTAAGTGATCAGAGTTGACACCTGTCACCACAATGGGACGAACTAATACTACATGCTATCTGTTTGGATACAGTGAGAACACAGCATCAATTTGGTCCTAGCAAAGATGTACAACCTGAAAAGAATCAAGTGAAAGCATCTGAGACCCACACTGAGGAGCAGTCTACAGAACTGAAGGAGATGGGGCATCATGTTGGCAATTTACTCTCAAATGATTCAAAATAGAAAAATATTTGTACTGTACTTGGGAACTTTTCTTTAGGTTGGAGATTCTTTCAAAATTTAAAAAGTTAATCAGAAGAGTCACGTTGTGTCATTGTAGATTTGATGGAAGCTAAGTGTCAAGATAAGATTAACATCTGGATGGACCAAGTCAAACGTCAACAATTATACTTTAAGGTAATAATTCTTAAATTTTCTCTGGTAAAGCATCAGGTTTTCCCCACCAGTCCATTATGAAGCAATACTTTTATAAAATAAAAAATCCCACACTTGGATTTCAGGACATCATATTGCAATAAGAGTTTTCAAATGCATACTCTCAACACCAGAACTTATCTTAGAAAGAACCAGTAGCAAACGATTCCTGGACTAGCTTAGACCACATTTTGAGCAGCATTTTCTATAGTTGAAGATGCGTGGATCCCTGAATGCCATCAAATCCACATGGGAAATAAAAACTATTGGTCATACTATTATCCATACGGTAGCAACAATAATTACTACTCGAATTAACATCAACCATCTACACAAAGTGTTTGAAAAAGGGACCACTCAGGCAATATGAAGGGATTAAAGACCTGCCTTTGTGGCAGGTCAACTTGTCCAAATGGGTCATATGACAAGAAAAGATGAGCCCACCCCTGATTCCAAAGTAATTGTTGCTTTGTGGTGACTTTGGAAGAAAAACTCAGTCACACAGAAGATGAACAAAAATATTTTGCATGTGTCAGTCTGCAATGCCAAGCCATGACTACCATTGCTGGGAAGGAAACCAGCATTCAGAGGGGGTTAGTTAGCAGAGGACATCTCCCAAATCAGATGGCTTTGATTCAACTGCAGATACTGAGGGTCAAGCTAACTGATTCCAACATAGTTCACACATGGGTCCACTCTGGTTCTGTGCCACAATCAGCCTCTCCCTCAGACAAGAGGCAGGCTTTCAAATAAAAGAGGACAATTCTCTGTAATAAACCAAGGCAAAAGCAGAACAACAACAGAAAAGAACTATTGCATCCTCTGGAAAGTGGCAAACTCCAAGCTCAGCGTTCTTCTAGAGGGCACTCCCACTTTTGTTGCATGTTCCTGTATGCTGGAATTCCCATGCCAGTGTCCCCCCAGCACTTATTCCAGACACACACAGAGGAGGCTCCACATGGAAACCCATGAGCTGAAATCAACAAGGACGGACTGCTGTCTCTGGTGTGAGGCACCTCACTTACCTGGGGCAGTTTTGTAGCATGTTCTCGAGGGCAGCAATGGGGCGTTCTTTGTCCTGGGGCTCTGCGCACTCTGCATGACTTGTCTCTGCCTCTTCAGCTCCTCTTCCCTTTCCTGAGCTGCTCGGATCTCTTCTTCGATCATGGACAAAGTCCGCTGTTTCCTGGACCTCAATTTGAAGGGCCCAACCATCACGTCGGATTCTTGAGTGGCCAGGAGGGAGGCTGTACTTCTCAGCTCAGCGGCCTCCGAGTACTTGCTGAAATAGCTTCCTTCGGGTCTGGTCTCCTCCATGTTAATCGGGCCACTGGGCTGCACAGCTGGCAGTGGCTGGGGGGGCCCCCTTTCCCTGAGCGCCCTGTCTTCAGCAGGCAGAATCTTTGGCAAGACATCCCTTTTCTCTTGAACAGGAGAAGACACCTGAGGTGGCTCAAACATGCTCTGAGGCTTCTCTGAGCTGAAAGCCCCAGCTTCAGCTTCCTCTACAGTAGCTTCAGGTCCCTGTGGCTCTGCTCCATCCCTGCTGGTTTTGGACACAGCTTTATCCACCTGCTCAGCTATGGCTTGTTGAATGGCATTCTGCACCAGGAGGCCAGCCTGATACTCCAAGGGATCATCAACTGACGGAGAGTCCCCCAGCATGGAGGACGGGGAATAGAAACCATGATCACTAAATGACTTGGAGGCGCCTTCTCCTCGGCCCTCTGAGGGGTTGTCAGTTTGTGGTGTCTGGGGCAGAGAAAAATCGGCCAGTGAATTTTCCTGGAGGGCACTGGTTGTCTCATTTGAGGCCCCGCTGTCACTGATGTTGTCCATGCTGAAATCATTGGATAGGGTCTCCAGGACGGTGGTATCCTGAGACCTCACTGACAACTCATCCAGACCAGAGTCAAGCTCCTCTTGGGTCAAGGAGACATTGACGGATTTTGAGAACTGATCCAAAATCCCATGGTCATCATCCTTGACCACGGTGAGGACGGCCCGGGCACTCGTAAATTCTCCATCCTCTGCCCACAGTTTAGATAAGGGCCCACGTTTAGAAGGCTCGCTGTAGGGCCCTTCCTTCCCCTGAGGGGCTGTGCTGCCCTGGCTTGCTGCTGCCGATATCTCCAGGGCACCAGGCGATTTCTGCCCCTTGGCGGCTGAGGCACCACTGTCTTCTGGAGGTCCCCCAACAGAAGGTGGTCTCGAGTTAATCAGTGGCTTATCTGAGTTGATTGATCCCAGAGGCCTGTAGAAAGGCTTGATGGAGAACAGCCTGGGTGTACTCTGGCCCTTGGCCACAGCTTGCCTGGAATTCTCCATCAGCTGGAATTGTTTGCGAGCAGCAGAGAAATCTATCTGCTCTGTGACAATATCCTCCTTTGCTTTGTCAATCATGCTAGCACGTTCATGAGAAGAGTCAGGGGCTGTGCATGGCTGCGATGGGGGCTGCTGCTGCTGCTGTAACTGCTGCTGCTGCTGCTGCTGCTGTAATTGCTGCTGCAGCAGCAGCTGTTCCTGCTGCGCTCTTCTCTCCTTGCGCTCCTTGTACTTTTTATGCGACTCCAGATGTTCCTCGTCCAGCTGCTCCTCGATGGTTTTTTCCTGCGGGGGATTCCACCATTTTGCTGCAATGCCAGGATTCTTCTTCACAGCCTGGCTGCGAATGAGCTCCCTCCTCTCCTTTTCCAGCTCCAGCATCTCTTCAGAAGGCCTCACTTTTCTGATGCAGTATTGTTCTTTCTCACGCTCGTCATCCTCAAAGAGCTTGGAGGGCTTCTTGTCCTCATGGAAGGCACGCAGCTCAAACTTGGCCTCCTTCTTCAGCGTGGTGAGCGTGAACTCTCCATCTCGGGAGGAACACTGGGAGCTAGTTGAGGAGCTGGGGCTGACAGGCGCCTGCAGGCCGTCCCCTAGCACATCTCTAGGCTGGCCGGGGGAATGGCCATTTGCTCTTTCTGCCTCTGCCATGGGGTCCGGGCTGCTGTTACTGAGCTCGATGTGAGGAAGTGCCTGCCGGCTAGCTGTTCTCTCAGTAGGTTCTGGCTGGGTGGTCTCGGGGACTGGGGGGCTTAGGCCGCCCACCAGGACCACTGCACCAGGCTCCGGGGAAGATGTTCCATTGTACGTTCCGTCCACAGCAGAATCACAGCAGTTGGCCTCCAGCACCTCATCTAGATAGCGGATCTCTCTGGCGACATCATTATCCAGGGATTCATGGTGATCTGTGAGGAGGCCATTATGAGGGGGTGAATAGAAAGGGGAGGGGTGGTCCATGGGATGTGGGGTAGAGGTGATTCCAGGAACACTTTTACATTCTGCAACAGACACCTCAATTTCCATGTTTTTGTGATCTGGGGAAAGAGAACTGGTAGCAGGCTCCGGGAGGCTGGCGCTATACTTGTCCCCCTCACTCTTTAGCCGTACATCATCCTCGGAAAGCTGGGGAGCCTTCTGGAATAAAGAGGAAACAAAAGTCAGGGTTAAATACTGCATCTTTTATGAACACGAATGCTGACAAACTGACTCATAACAGGAAGGAAAATGGAAACCACAGTGACAAATTCTTTTGAATAGAAATTTCCTAATAATCCCTTAAATGTTCACTTTCTTGTAGTAACGGGTGCCCAGCCCTTTCTAATTTACAGATTCTGTTTTGTTTACATGCTAGCACCATTTTTAAATTTTATCTACTAAGGTGGAAGAGATGACATCATCATTGTACCAGAGTCTTCCCAAGTATGTTGTAGCAAATGACTGCAGGCTATGTAATAGGACTATTAATAGGATTACAAAAAGAAAGTCCTTTTGTATGAACAGACCTTTAAAACATATGACTCTCTGCCAGATATAATGCAGTTATTTTGGAGACAAGAAACTTTTTGGAAAATCCTTCCAGAATAAAATACTGGAAAATAGTAGATCCCTTTAATGGCAGCACACAGGCTACAGTGCCCCACTGCCATGGCTATAATTGGCCATGTGCCTTGTAAACACCATCACCGAAGCCACTGACTGCACAGCTCTGTTTTCTGGGATTGCATCAAAGTAATACTCCTTAGTTAAGGAGTCAGCATTGCTTTGAAAAACTAATGGCCAATGGTACTTCTCCTCCAGTGTATTAACTACTTTATATGTGATATCTTCAGTTTGTGATTCAATAAGAAAACTCATCTTCTTAATGTTTTAAAATCCATCACATCTTTAAGGAAGGAGGTTTTCTTTTTTTTTTGAGATGGGGTCTTGCTCTGTGGCCCTGGCTGGAGTGCAGTGGTGCCATCTCGGCTCACTGCAACCTCTGCTTCCCAGGACTACCAATGTGTGCCATTATCCCTAGCTGATAAAAATATATATATATATATATATATATATATATATATTTCTGGTAGAGACAGGGTTTATCCATGTCACCCAGGCTGGTCTTGAACTCCTTTTTTTTTTTTTTGAACTCCTATACTCAAGCAGTCTGCCCGCCTCAGCCTCCCAAAATGCTAGGATTACACACATGAGCCACCATGCCCAACCAATCCATCCTATTTTTCTACCAGTTATCTAGCCTATGTAATTTTGTTACTTGACATTAGAAACATTAATTTTCAAATTATAAAATGATTTTCTTTTTCATCTCAAAAGACTCTGGCTTATCTCAAAGAATTCCAGTAAAGTATAAACTTGAGTTACCCTCAAGGACTTTACTAGCACCTAGGTCAGCTGTGTTTCCTCGTCTCAAGTTTACCATGTGCCTGGTATTACTGACATGGGACAATGCAAAATTGCAAGAAGGTGTAAGTTTCATTTATCTAAGGTTTCAACCATTTTACATGCTTAGAATATTAAAACACCACCTTAGGATGATTCTCAGGAAATCTATTTCAAAATCCTTCCCCAAAAAGTATGTAATTATGGATTTTTGTTCTTGAGGCCTAAGAAAACATGGGAGTTCATCGTAAGTGCTCTACTTTGCTGTCAGAATGTTGAAAAACTTTCCTGGTTATCCATGACCTGGGGGGTTTCCTTCATTCTTCATTTTCCACATTCCCTTTCAGACTTAAATTATTCAAGCAATGTATATGCCTTCTTCATTAACAGGCACAAATAATGAATATTCCTCTTTTGCCAACATCTTCTGTTCTCTGATTTTCTTCCAATTCCGATCTGGTCTTTGTTAAAGAGTGATACTTAACACAATTAATATTTATAATTGCTATTGTCTTTATTTTTAACCATAATTAAATAGTAATTTTTGCTGCTACTGTTTTTTTTTTTTTTTTTTAAGAGACAGGATCTTGCTCTATTGCCTAGGCTGGAGTACAGTGATGTGATCATGGAGTACAGTGATGTGATCATAGCTCACTGTAGCCTTGAACTCCTAAGCTCATGGGATCCCTCTGCCTCAGTCTCCCTTAGGACTGCAGGTGGATGCCACCATGCCTGGCTAATTTTTAAGCTTTTTGGTAGAGATAGAGTCTCGCTATGTTACCCAGGCTGGTCTCAAACTCTGGGACTCAAGTAGTCCAGCCTTGACCTCTCTAAGTACTGGTATTACAGGTGTGAGCCATCCTGCATGGCCAGCCATTTAAAAACTATTAACTAAACTTTTTTTTGGATAAGGCATTGTCAGTAACTTCTACTCACATATCATTAAGAATTACAGAAAATTTGAACGTTAAAAGTTACTGGCTGCCATTCAATTTCAAGTAAACCTAGGCCAAAATTAGCCCACTTCATGGAAAGTTATTGTTGGAATAAGAAGACAAACAGAGAGAGATTCGCAGCGCTGCTAAGATGAGTCAGATAATCTAGGGCACCCTTACCCCCTGTCTTCTTTCGGCCAATGATTCACTGCTAATATTGTGTATGAGAATAGCAGAGCTTTCCTTCTATCCTTTTTGGCTTTGTGGGGGGTGAGCGGGGACAGTAGGAAGCTGGTAGGACTGAAATATGGTTAGAAAACATTGCTCTACTGAAACACAAGATGCTTTAGAATACTCAAGGAGAGGAAGGGGGGCAACGAAATATAAAGGAAACTAAAAGGCAAATAATTAGTTCTATAGTTTAATTAACTAATCCACTCATTAAACATGAGGGGGGCTTATTCTGCGGGTTATAATGAAATTAGCAGCAACAATAAGCTGCTGGAGACAACACTCTTTAAAAAAAAAAAAAAAAAAATCGAGTTTCCTGTACTTCCAAGAAAGCCCTAAGTCTCTTTTAGAGTTCTCTTAGTCTGAATCAGGCAAGTGAAGAACTTGCCTCTTTGTCTCCTGTTGCTAATCACAGAGGTGGAATGATGACGGGGCCTGTCGTAGGAATGATGGGGCCTGTCGCCAAAGCATTTCCCAAGAACACGTTTTGGCTCCTCACGTCAGCATTGTCCCTTTCTCTTGAACACCCTTCAAGTGTTCGATGATGAACGAGCAGATGCCTTTCCATGTTTTCTTTTTAGAACTCAAAAACTGTATCAGCTCTTTCCAAGGCACACTTTTTGAACTAGAAATAGTTGTTTTGGTGCCAAATTTTTTAATTCTAAGAAGACAATTTGACAGTATGCTTTTGCGATTGTCTGAAAAAAAAAATACAAAACTGCCATAATCTTTGAATCCGAAATTACGTTACAAATAGTTACGTCTTCTATGATCAGTCAAACTGAGATTTTAAAAAATGCCAGTTACTTGGCAGGGAGCAGTAGCTCACGCCTGTAACCTCAGCACTTTGGGAGGCCACGCTGGGTAGATCACTTGAAGTCAGGAGTTTGAGACCAGCCTGGCCAACATGGTGGCATACACCTGTAATCCCAGCTACTCAGCCTGAGAATCACTTGAACCCAGAGAGTGGAGGTTGCAGTGAGCCAAGATTGTGCCACTACATTCCAGCCTGGGTGAGGAAGTGAGACTCTGTCTCAAAAAAAAAAGTGGGGGGCGGGGGGCAGGCATGGTGGCTCACACCTATAATCCCAGCACTTTGGGAGGCTGAGGCAGGCAGATCATCCAAGGTCAGTAGTTCAAGACAAGCCTGGCCAATATGATGAAACCCCATCTCTACTAAAAATAAAAAAAATTAGCCAGGCAAGGCAGCAGATGCCTGTAATCCCAACTATTTGGGAGGCCAAGGCAGGAGAATTGTTTGAACCTGGGAGGAAGAGATTGCAGTGAGCCAACATCATGCCATTGCTCTCCTGCCTGATCAAGAAGAATAAAACTCCATCTCAAAAAAAAAAAAAAAAAAAAAAAAAAAAGGCTAGTTACTTGTTATATGTCAAAGTTTGGGGGTTCCGTGTAATTTGAGGTGATTCCTTTCCAATACGTTTTTTAAACCTCTAGACCAGGCGTCCCCAGAGTTTTTACACAGGGGGCCAGTTCACTGTCCCTCACACCATTGGAGGGCCACCACATACTGTGCTCCTCTCACTGACCACCAATGAAAGAGGTGCCCCTTCCTGAAGTGTGGCGAGGGGCCGGATAAATGGCCTCAGGGGGGCCGCATGCGGCCGGTAGTTTGGGGACGCCTACTCTAGACACTGGAGGGTATAAGCAGGAAAGAGGCCCTCCTTTTTATGAGCTACATGGCGTCCAGTCCCCAGTTCCCCATAAATTCAGAAAATTCTTCCTGATGCTCAATTCCATTTACTCAGAGAGCAGCAAGTTTAACCTCTAATTGTCAGAAAACTATTTAAAGAGATAAACAACTCTGCATTACTGACTCACAATCATGCACCAGAGGTCCTGCAGTTTTGTAAAGTTAGACAACAATGATAACAAAAAAGCAAATTCCTGAGTTCTGTCAGCAGCAAGAATTTGTTTTCATGCATGGCCTGAGGTAATCAAAGACATTGGTAACTACACCAGGTAAATGGAAATGGGCTGGAAATCCAACCTATCCTGACTGGGCAGGAGTCTGGGTTTGGTATCCTCAGATGACGTCTTGTTTAAACAACACATGCTTATTGCTCTCTTTGAAGATAAGAAGGTCCAGAACTTTCTCCATGCTTCAGATTAGGTGAATGTGATTCCGGATTCAGATCAGATGCACATTCATGAAATCAACAGGAAAGCCCTTTTTGAAATGAACTATGCCCCAATGCAAAAAAACAAGAGGATAGGAAAGAATCATTAAACTGGGTTTTCTACGGTCAGAGAAAAACTAGGGTGCAAAGGGGCGGTGGGAACTCTTTAGGTCAACCCAGCTCACCCTACAGGTGGGGCCCTAACACCAGGACACAGAAACCTGCCCTTCCCACTAAATTCCTAGAATAGTTAACAGCTAGTAAGGATGTCTATCATTTACTTTCATAAACTTGGTCAGGGACAATATAATACAGCGGTGTGCTTCTGAAATTAGTTTAAATTCCATTCCAGGGTCTGACAACCTTCCTAACTGGGAACATACACTCAAAGAATGGTCATCTAGGATCTAATGAGAGCCCACGTTCCGCAGGTGCCTTCCTCCAGTACTTAGCTCCCTTTAACTCCCAAGGAGCCCCAAGCTTTGCTAATTGGCATAATTAAGGTGAGAAATAGGTTTTCATTGAAATTAGTGGCTTGTCAATTAGCATAATGAATGTTAGAAATCCATGAAATTGGTGGTGGTCAAATTTGTGGATTAGAGATCTTCCTCACCCTTTCACAAAGAGGCTATGTCAATAGCGTGAACCCTTTGGTTTATACACCCTTCGGGATGGTGTTTGAGGTTTGAGAACCAAATAATCTCGTTTCTAGCCTTTGGTTCATGGGACTTTGGTTAACATCCATTAAATGGTAACAGAATCCTGTCTTCATAAAATTGCCACATCTGTCTTTATGCAAGGTGGGGTTGGAGCACCTGGAAACTTAGAGAGCTGAGATTTCTTCATACCATTTTTTTTTAACAAATGTTTATTTAACAAATATCTGTATGAGTGCCAGAATTTGGTCCAAGAGATTTGTGTTTAATGTAACCTGGTAGTCAGGCTGCAACTAAAGCCACCTTTATTTTCCAAAAAATGTTTAATTGTTCTGCAAAGCAAATTAGTGTGGCTCAATTTACAACCCAGGGGCCTGTGTCTCCACC
This sequence comes from Saimiri boliviensis, assembly GCF_048565385.1. Lineage (NCBI taxonomy): Eukaryota > Metazoa > Chordata > Mammalia > Primates > Cebidae > Saimiri > Saimiri boliviensis. Next base: position 203,084,850 of record NC_133450.1, on the reverse strand, counting down.
TAAATAATGCAGAAAATGTGATAATTCAGAGTTGGCATCCAAAGACCAGAGTCTGGGGTCACTTCTTGGTTCTACCTTTGAAAGTGCTGCCAGACCTTTTGTACTGCAATCATGGAATTCTGCTGAGAATAGAACTCCTTCGTAAGCAGGACTAATGATATCTCCCAAATCTGTTTTGAGAACTAAGTTAGAAAATGTACTTAAAAGTACTATGCAAACTCTAAAACGGTTAATTCAAATGTTCACTATTATTAAGCCATTTTACGCTGAGGTTTAAACGACCGGTATTATATCCTTTCTGGCAGCAGACTGATTTTCTTTTGGGAAAAGAACAGGAGATTTTTAGAAGAAAAGAAATCAACGAGAAAAGATTAAAGAAAAAAAGGCTCAGGAAAGACTCAAAGTCAGAGCCTACGGCGGCTCTAATCTCCCTAATCTTTCCCCAACCCCAGATCCTTACATATGAATTTTAGTTGAAGCTAAACACCACTAGCTGCAACAGAGTCATTTCATAAAATGTCCTTAAAAGTTAAGTCCTGAAATGCAGTCAGGAGAATGAGCAGCCAAGAACCACCCCGACCTGGGGCTCCAGTCACATGAAAAGCAGAGGAGGGGTCACACATTGGATAAAACAGAACCTGGTCCATCTCCTCTACTCAACTAGCCAAGTAAATGTATGAGTGAATGAGACAGCCCTGACAAGCCTGTCCTGTGGGCATGCTAAGTGTAGTATCCCCATTTACACATGTCTAACAGCTTATCATTTCACAGTACATGCACATACATGACGTCCGTCAGCTGATGCCCAAAACATGGCCCTCTGTTAAGTGGGAAAGGCAGGAATTTTATTTCAGTCTTAAAACTTCAGAATAAGAGGTATAGAGAAATAGAGGGGCGTTTCCCAAGATCACCTGGCTAGTAAGTGCCCTAGCCAGGATCTGAAGGTGGGTCCTTCTCATTCTGTCCTGATAGGTTAAAATGGATTCTCAATAATAGGAGGTTATTAAAGTGACATGGGAAATGGTGAGAAGAGAGGATGGATCAAAAGAGAGTTAGCTTGGCTTTTTGGTTGATCTTTTGCTTGTCTGAATGTCTATAGATGAGGTGAGACTGACAATTTAGCTTTAAAAGTCGATAATCCCCTTTTCCTTCTGTATTCCGTCTCGGCCAGGAACAGATGAACTCCCTGGAGAGTTAACTCTCTGGAGTCACATCTGTTGCTCTACATGCATGTCAGAATAGAAATGTGACTTCTTGCACAGTCTGGGGGTTTCATCCTCTGGGCTGGTCTCTGAAGGAGAGCTGTTTCCTCTGGCCACTTGCCAGAGGTAAGATCCTGTGTCCATGCCATTGCGATGGACACTGTAGGAAAAGGCTGCAGCTCCTCACCAACAACGCAAGTGAGATTCTAGAAGCCTGTTTACATTTGCACAGAAAACACAACAGCAGCGCCCTGATCCCTTCCTTACTGGGCAGAGACACTCATGTGTTCTTTCTGCCCGGGGCACCTGGGCCTGCAGCTAGGCATGTCATGAACAGAAATAACTTTAAGGAAGTGCATTTTCCTTAGCAGGTCTGCCTGAGCCCAAGTGGACAGCAGGAAGGTGTCCTTCACCACAAGGACGATGCTTGTGTTCACAGGCTCCCCTCCGCCCCACCATCCTCAGGCTGTCGAAGCTCGACAGTGTCCCTCACCAGCCTCGACCTCCCAGGCACCTAGCCTAATTGCATGGTGTGACCCAAATTACTCAAACATCAGGCTGCACAACCAGGTTTCTCCGCTCTGAATAACCCAGATTACTTCCCACTAAAGCCATGACATTTAAATTAGAAATGCTTTTCTCTAGATAATAGGTGACCCGATCCTTTAATCCAGTTATTTTTAAGTTCCACCAAAAATACAAACTCACTCTTGGCCTAGGAACAGAGGCATGGCTATAAAACAAAACTTCCTTATAGGTGTGAAATCAGAGAGTATCTCCGTTTTCCCTTCTCATCCTGCCTCTCTCTCTATATATATATAATTTTTTTTTCAGAGTCTCGCTCTGTCTCCCAGGCGGGAGTGCAATGGTGCGATCTCGGTGCACGTCATCAGCCTTGAAGAAACCAGGCAAAGCCACAGTCAGGAGGTCTGAGGGAGTCTAACTCTCCAAACCGAGGAAACCCAAGGCATAAGAAAGGGAACACAGAGGTTGAAGAGGTCAAGGCACTTTCCTGCAACACTGCCTTAGATCCATAAGCACATCCTGGAACCCTGCAGAGCTATGTGCTCTCTGCCCCGGCCATGTGAGGTCCCCAGAGCTCAAAGGTGATCCCCCATCCCCAGCAAGAAGCTCACAGACTTGGAGGGAGGGAGTACCAGTTTCCACAAGAACAACAAACAGCACCAGGGGAAGGAAGTGCTGCAGCAATAGCCGGACATAAAATTCCAGCCCTCTTCAATGGTGCAAAAATCGTGCAGGGCAAAAAAGAATTGAAGAAAGTGCGGTGCACCCAAGTTCCTAAGCAGGCTGGCTGCACCTCCTCTGGCCCTCCCTGCTGAAGACGCGGGAAGGAGAAGGAGCTGGGACTCCGAGTGGGTCCCTTCCACCCTCCCCTGAAGGCACAGAGAGCAGGAAAGTCCGGGAACCGCTTGTGGCTTGGGTTAGGCTTCGGGCCTCTAAGCCGAGTCTACAAGCGGGAAGTGGAGGAGAGGCGAGAGCCCGAGTGATAACCCGGACCACACTGCAGTCCTAAGCAGGCTTCCTCATTCCTTCCCCCAGCAGAGCTTCTTCCAGCCTGTAGAACTAGGGGCCGTGCTGATTGTGGGAAACTGAACCAAGGCACTCCCTAAGGAGGCTAGAGCCTCCCCTCCTGGCTGATGGAAGACAGCCGGCCAGACTCCAGACCTCAAGCACTCCTGGGGCAAACCCAGGCTAAATTTGGACCGGGCATGCTTGGGTCAATGCTGGGACCCTTAAAATGGGTGAATACTACAAATGCTTCTTGGGTTTGCCTCCATGGATCCCCTGCCACGAAGCCATTACAGCTCAATGTGACTAGGGCAGTTCTAAAAAGAAAACTCAACCCTTTGGGGACCAGGAGTCCTGTGCCTGCTCCTGCAGGTCCAGCCTTTTTTTTCTGAGAGCTTCTGTGGTATTGATAAAAGACCATTCTGCTATTCTGTCTGGCTTATGCCTCAGGTACAGGTCTGAAGATGGGATGAAAATGCTTCTGGAACTTTCCCACCCTTTCGCTGGAAATAAGGCTTGCCTGTGCCTTGACCCACATTCCTGGTGAAGGGAACTGGTCAATTTCTCATAGAACAGAATCTCCCCTGCACCATAGCTTAGCCTATTAATAACATCCTCTCAGCCCTGCTGAAAAGTCAACGGCTCCAATGTCAGGCTGCACATCTGGAAAATGTTAAGGTGTTATTGGATGAAAACATTTACAGCTTGGGCTTTCTGTGAAAGAAACTGAAGATGGTGTGTGTGGTGGGGGTCAGCAGTGGGGAGGGAAGGAAAGGAAGGAAACTGCTCTTGGCTTTTCAGTAGCAGCTGATGAAAGGGTTGTTTCTCTCCCTTACTTGGAGACCCACTTCTTACGGGAGTGACTGGGAGGCTTCTGGGTTTCCCGTGAATGAGGAGAGATGTAAGTTTCATGTTTTCCTCAGTGGGGGTACTCTGGGGCCTATCAAGGAGCCCTTGGATGCTCTTCTCATCAAAGGCCCTTTTCACTGTCAGATTATTTTGCAAGGTAGTCCCCACCCCAGAATAAACCAAGCTCAAAGCCACAGAGGGAACTCTGGCTCCTGCAAGCTGAGATTTCTAGGGTAACCGATTCTGATTCTGCTAAAGACAAAAGCAAGCCTAGTTTTCAGTTTTTTATAACTTTACTGTGTCCCTCTTGGTTTTAGAATAGTTCCGGATCTTGGGTTCATGCCTGGTCAGCAGGTCACGGCAGGGATCAAAAGCCACGCACCACTGTGGACCCAGCAGAATCCCAAGAAAATCCCAAGGCAGAGCCCCAGGGGAAAACTGCCAGATGCATTGTGGTTAACCCTTTGTCTACAGGCGATTCTGTACCTATGAACGAAACTGGTGAGAGTCTCCTTCCATCCCCATGGGACCTCCAAGAGACAGGCACCACACATTCCCCCAAAAGCCACATTCCCCCAAACCACCCTGTGAATATGGTGAGTTCCACAGCATGGAAACAGAAGGCTAGCAGTAGACCACAGCACTGAGTTTCTTGAACAAATACCAGAGGGTGGCTAGGAAATGAGTCACCAGAATCACTGGGTCACTTTGTTCTGTTCTGGAAAAGGGCACCCAGATTCTCACAGATGCACGCGCACCATCTTCAAACCATGATCTGCCACTCATACAACATTGCACTGTATGTGCAGGAAGTGTCCTCTTTGCGTCTTAGCACAAAAGCTGAGTTTTACAAGATTTGAAAAAAAAAGAGAGAGAGGGAGAGGAGAGAGAGAGGGAGGAGAGAGAAGCAAGACACCAATCCGAGCTCAGCTGCCCACTTTCCAGCAAGAAAGGACTCCATAGCACATGATAGACTCCAAAAACCTCCTCCATAAAGACACTGGCCTCAAAAAAGGACCCTTGTCCTTTCAGATTAGAAAGAAAAGGACAAGAAGATAAGTCAGCAGACTCGGCTTACCCTGCCCAGAGCGTGCGCCTCAAACCTCCTCAGTGAGAACCGCCTTTTTCCAGACAGATTCCTGCATGCACCCGGACTCAAGCTGGACAAATTCCTCCTGAGCCTCCTGACAGAAGACCGTGATGTCACCTCGAGCCCTCCCTCTGCTCCCTAAAAGGCCATTCACACAAAGAAGGACTTTAACCTCCTTCGGAGAGGCCTGGCCCCTCCCACGCTGGCCGTAGCCGGCGGGCAGCGGCATTCCCAGGCAGAGTGGGCCTGGCCTGCTCCAGTCACACTCAGGGCTGAGTGGGGAGGCAGGAGCTGGTGGCGCTGATGTGAATCAGCTACCGCTGTCTTCACAGCAATTCAGATCTGGGCCCTGGGACAAGCAGGAAATTGATATCTCAGGGATACTGAGGCAGCAAAAAATCTGAAAGACCCTGGAGAAATCTCCAGTTAGACAGACTTTTCAGGACAGCTTGTGGTGTGTGCTTGTGCGTGTGTACATGCATCTGGGGTGTGTGTGTGTGTGTGTGTGTGTGTGTGTGTGTGTGTGTGAGATAACAAATGCTCAGCATAGAAAATTTGGAAAAAAAATATTCATTACCCCTCCAATCAGAAAGATAAAAGTTATTATTTTATTTCATTCCATGGTCATCTTCTCAGAGATATATATTCAATATAATTGAGACCAGACAGTAAATGCAATTCTGCACCACCTATTTTTTTTTAAACTCACATCATTTTACAAGCAGTCTTTATGCTATTTAACAGCCTCTGTAAGATGCATTTTAAGTGTCTACGTGATAATCAATGCCAAAGTGGACAGATGCATCTGGAGTCTGAGATGAGTGCTCTAATTTCAAGGAATGTCTGGAGGAAGTGGCTGCACCATTCCACAGCTAGCAACAGTCCTTGGCCACCAAGAAAACAGATGTGCATTTGCCTTGGGTAGAGACATTGGTGGCACCTCAGAATAGGGTCCCCAGCACTGCACTGAGTCTAACAGGAGTTGGCGTGTTTATCAGTGTCCCCCGCCTGGAAATGCCCCCGACTCAACTCTGCCTCCTGATTCCATCCACCTCGTTCCCTGGAACTCTACATTCACCTGGAAAATTTGGGGCATAACTTGCGGGCAGAACTAGAAAGTCAGTCAGAATTCCAGGTCAGTTTAGTGCCGTGAAGTATTCACTTTTTCAGTAAGATTTGAGAGAACAAAGAGAACTGAGATTTCCAGTAAACCGGGGGAAAGATGACCAACGCCACGCACGGTTCTGTGGGGCCAGCTCATGTGGGGTCTGTTCTGGAGTGGTTTGTCCTGGTGAGCAGCCCAAAGACGGAACAGGGTTCACCTGTGGTCTGCACACTGGCTAGCATGGCAGACCTCCTGGGACCCTCCCAAACACACAAGTCTAGGAAGGAATCGTCAAAGTAGATGGCGTCCAGGCAGGCTCTTTTGAAAAGGAAGCTAAAAGTATCCTTTACAGCTATTGACAGCATCTAAACATTTTCCATAGGCTAAAAACATTTTCCAAATTTATTTAGACATATTGAGGAGTTCTTCGATGACTGACTTGGTGGTATTGAGTCTCCAGGGAGCACCAAGGGAACTCTGAATTTATGCTGCCCTGTGGAATAATTGGAATGTTCTGTTCTGTAGCCAAAGGTACTTCAAGATGCTACTTGGTCATCTAAAGTAACATGAGGTGGGGAAATCACATGCCAATGGCATTGCTTTGCTTGAGAATGAAGAACCAGGGTAGGACCTTCCATGATGAGGTGCCCTTGAACAACGATGCAAGAGGGGTACCCGGGACCCACTCCATTACACCTGCCTCTCCACACCTGTGGGAAGATTTGTTTTTTTTTTTTAAAAAAAAAAGGTTTTAGGCCAGGTGCGGTGGCTTACACCTATAATCCCAGCACTTTGGGAGGCTGAGGTGGGCAGATCACAAGCTCAGGAGTTCGAGACCAGCCTGACTATCATGGTGAAACCCCATATCTACTACAAATACAAAAATTAGCTGGGCATGGTGATGGGTGCCCGTAATCCCAGCTACTCAGGAGGCTGAGGCAGGAGAAATGCTTGAACCCAGGAGGCAGAGGTTGCGGTGAGCCAAGATCACGGCACTGCACCCCAGCCTGGGGAACAAGAGCGAGACTCCGTCTCAGAAAAAAAAAAAAAAAAAAAAAAAAGGTTTTAAATCTGCCAATTTGCCCTATTCACAAAGAGGAAACTGCATGTGCTCTTAAAGTACAATTTTCTAAGGAGTAGGCTTGCATATGACCTGGTGTCTCAGAGATGCCAGGGACCGTACACATACAAATATACACATGCTCCACCCACACACATGCACACTGTTGTGTGCTGACTTGAGTCCCCTCGACAAATTCATATGTTGAAGTCCTAACACCAAGCACCACAAAATGTGAGCCTATTTGGAGGTCAGTCTTGACAGAAGTAATCACGTTTAAGTAAAGTCATTAGGGTGGGTCCTAATCCAGTATGAGTAGTAGCTTTATAACAAGAGGAAATTTAGACACAGAGACATGCATAGAGGGAGCACAGCTCTTTATAAGCCAAGGAGAGGAGCCCGGAACAGCTCCTTCCCTCACAGCCCTCAGAAGGAACCGACTCTGCTGAGGGTTTTGCACTTCTAGCCTCCCAACTGTGAGACTACAAATTTCTGCTGTTTAAGTCTCTCCCCACCAATTGGTGGTACCTTGTCATGGCAGCCCTAACAAACTAGTATATACACTCACACATATACACCCTTGCATTCATATTTGTGCATGCACATAAAAACACACACATTCACACACTTCCCTGAGTCCCCCTTCAATCCCTAGCTGCAAAAATAGGGTGGAGTTTAGAAAAATACTCTGGCGGCTGAGTGCGGTGGCTCATGCCTGTAACCTTAGTACTTTGGGAGGCCGAGGCAGGTGGACCACGAAGTCAGTAGTTTGAGACCAGCCTGGCCAAGATGGTGAAACCCATCTCTACTAAAAATACAAAAATTAGCTGGGCACAGTGGTAGGTGCCTGTAATCCCAGCTACTGGGGAGGCTGAGGCAGGAGAATCGCTTGAACCCAGGAGGCAGAGGTTGCAGTGAGCCGAGATCGTGCCACTGCACTCTAGCCTGGGTAACAAAACAAGACTCCGTCTCAAAAAAAAAAAAAAGAAAAAAGAAAGAAAACTACTCTGTAGCAATGTTACAGTTAGGTACTGCAGAAAAGTGGATTATACTCAGAGGCAGAGCAAGACATGAACAACCAGCAAGCTAGCTTCAGGCTGCAAAAGCATAAACTGAGCCATCCACACTTGATGGATGTCCTGGGGAGAAATGACCAGAGTGGAATCCAGCAGGCAACATCTAGGTGCAGCTCACACCTCTACACCCTCTACGTGTAGACTCTGAGCTTGAGGTGGGTTTTCTGGAAATAAATTGGCACTGCCAGTTTAATTCTCCTGCTGCCATAACCTGATCTCTTTAGTCTCTGAGGGTGCCTTGCCCTGGGGGAAAAGAAGCCTTTTTGAAACTTGGTCCTTGTTGACTGAGAAGTAAACTTCAATGTATGAGGGTCTAGCCACTGGGGTTTAAAGGCAATTGATACCATTATGATCCTCGTTCAGTGAATATCTATGGTGCACCTACTGTGTGCCTTGTCTGTGCCACATATCCTTGCATACTTTCTATTTAATCCTTCCATTAATGGCAAGGAGGAGACTATCATGCACTCTGCAGAGGAGCAGACCTCAGCCAATGGCGGCCACCTATTCCCTAGGGTCACCCTGCTGCTCAGGAACAGAGCTCTGGCTAGAAGCCATGAATCCCCAAAATGCAGCAGGGCTCATGGAAGCCACACCAGGCAGCTCAGGAGGGAGCAGACCCAGTAAGGGTTTGGGCTAATGCAAATAAAATTAAAAATCTTAAGGCCAGGACTATACCTGTAATCCCAGCACCTTGGGAGGCTGAAGCAAGAGAATCCATCACTTGAGCCCAGGAGTTTGAGACCAGCCTAGGCAACCTAGTGAAACTTTGTCTCTACAAAATTTGAAAATTAGCCAGGCTCAGTGGCATGCACCTTTAGTGCCAGCTACTTGGGAGGCTGAGGCAGGAGGAACTTGAGCCTGGGAGGTCAAGGCTGCAGTGAGCCATGATCAAAACACAAACAAATAACCTTAAGAAGTGTCTGTAATTTAAGGCAGCAAGAGACTACTCTGAAACTGTAGGCCACCTGCTAGGAGCTTCGGGAAGGCCTCATTTCCCTGCTGGGTCTTAGTTTTCTGGTCTGTAAAATTAGATCCCAACTATGTAAAAACCCTCACAATTCCCTTCTCCTTATCTCTGTGAATTGTGTGGTTTTAGCATGAACTTTGGGCACAGGTGAAGTCGTTCTGAGTGGGCAGAGTCTCGACAAAGCCTGTGAGACCACAGGACCAGCAGCTGCCTTGGAAACCAGGTGATACTTTTGCCAAGAGAGGTTTTAAGAGTTCCCTGAAGGAAGTGTGACTCATAAACAGAACTTTCTCTCTTTAATGGAAGGATTTTATTCTCCTAAATGTAACTATCCCATTTATGATGGTCACCAGTCACTAATACCTTAGTGTGACAGAAAGTTCCAAAAACAGATTTGAAGGGGTCAGGAAGGAACAGAAAGAGGCCCGCAAGGTAGAGAGGCTGGCATCAAACACAGTTAAGACCCAGTCCACTGCCTGGAATTGCAAAGTAGCTGGTGTAAGGGAAAGGGTGGCACTGGGAAAGCTTCCCTTCCTGCTTCCTGGCACTTAGAGAAGCTGGGGCAGCTTTTCAAACTGCTTCAAGGCCCAATTCAAGGCACAGAGAGAAGGAAGCCTGGGCCTCACAAATGCCCTTCCTCCTCAGACGCCCAGTCTTGTGCTGTCCCTCCTTACCCTTCAAGTAGGTACCTTCCAAGCCTCTTCTCCAAAAGACCCTACATCTCAACATCTCAGCGTGCAGCCAGGTCTTTAAAGCAATTTACACTTACACGTGAATCTGATGGGAATTCTTACCATTTAAGACAGATGTTTGTTTACCAAAGGAATCCCTAATTGGAGTAAAGTGTGGGAAACTAAGACACACTTAGCCCTTAATTCATTCAGGGGAAATGGATGAGAAAAGGCAAACAGAAACAGCAACTCTCTTTTTTTGAGGTGGAGTCTCACACTGTTGTCTGGGCTGGAGTGCAATGGTGCAATCTCAGCTCACTGCAACCTCCACCTCCCAGGTTCAAGCGATTCTCTGGCCTCAGCCTCCCAAGTTGCTGGGATTACAGGTCCATGCTACCACCACGCCCAGCTAGCCACCCAGACCTGGTAATCCTTTTCCGGTGCCCAGGGCACAGAAAGCTACAGAGCAGAGGGTTGAGAAGAATCCACAAAAACATATGGACCCCTCAGCTATGTCATGCACCATGATCTCATTTATTCCTTTTAGAAATATTATTTGAACTACTATTTTATAAATAAATAAATAGTTGTCAACTCCTGGCCTTTGCCAGGTTGAGGTGGGAGGACAGCTTGAGCCCAGGAGTTCGAGACCAGCCTGGGTAGTGGGTTTCCCCCTAACATAGTGGGACTCCACCTCTATAAAAAATTTTAAAAAATGAACTGGGCATGGTGGCGTGAACCTATAGGTTCAATTACTTGGGAAGCTGAGGTAGGAGGATCACATGAGCCTGGGAGGTCGAGGCTGCAGTAAGCTGTAATCACACAACTGCACTTCAGTCGGGGTGACAGAGTGAGACCATGTCTCAAAAAACAAGCAAACAAGAAACCAAAAAACAATGCAAACTAAGATGTGTATTACCAAGCACCTGTTAGTGCTGTAACTGAAAAAGCAAGGATTGAAGTATCGGCCATAAATTTAAAAGTTACAAATTTGAGCTTTAAATACATTTAGACTTTTAAAAAGCCAGGGCTCATCTACTTGATAGGTTTTACAACACCTCTGACCCCCATTTTCCATCTACATATTGAAAAGTGAGGCCTTTAATCAACCACGATGAACAGATGTGTACCCAAACTTGGCCATCTCTTGAGGAAGTTTTGCTTTCTGGTTGTAATATATTATATATTTAGGAGCAGTCTCACTCTACACAGCCGTATGACAATATCACCTTCCTTTTTCACTGAAGATAAGTTACTGGCTCACTGCTATACATAGACATTTTCCTTCCAAGAGCTTCCTATTCCCAGAAAAGTTGTGAAACACGCTGTGAGTAACCAAATTCCCCCTTGGGAATCAAATGTCATAGAATTTCATGAACTATGTCACAGAATATGTCAGAGGAAAAACCCATTGAAGAATTTCCCAAGGACTGATCATTCAAGTAAAGAACAAAATATAGGAAGCTGATTTATCCATTACTCTAAACCATAGTCATTTTTTTTGTTCCATTTAGCTTAAATGTACAGATGAGTCAATCTAGTAATCTCCTCACCTGTCGACAAGGTGCATGTGTGTGTGTGCCCGCACACACGCACACACACATACAAACAGGTTCATTAAATTTGAGTCCCATTTTTTCTCTTAGTATTTTAAAATTTTGAGTAAAGTTTTAAAAATAATATTTTGGGTTTGTTCAATCTAATCTTCCATAGGCAAAAAGTACCATATCTCTTGTTAATGTTTAATGTGAATGCTGGGATTTGGAACAGACTGTAACTCTGCACTTAGGCAATCCCAAATTCCAGACCAATTATGTCTGAGATTCTTGCCTTTCGGTTACTTAATTCTTATTCATCCGGTGGATCCTGAGGGTCTAAGGTCAGTGGTGGACGCTGTGGGAGCTGAGTCCAGGGAACGGAACAGGTCTCTCTCATAGATGGACACACCATGCTCTTCCCTGCTCAAAGGCAGGTATTACATGGCAAGCCTTCACTTCTCCAAGACAATGTTCACAATTCCAGAGGAGAAAGAAAAACCATCAGAGATGCTTTTTCAATGAAATCATCAGTGAGTTCTAAGAACACTTAACGAAAGGAACTCCCACTTTCAAACAGGAAACTGGTTTGATGTGATGGAATCAGCCACCTATTGATTGCAAGGAAACTGGTGGAAGGCATTAAAAGATTTAGACCTCCCTGCACAGAACCACCCCACCATTATAAATATTAGCATCACTGTGAATTGCCGTCCACTCTGGGAACTCATGAACAGTCCTGTCTCAAGTTCCCTGTGAAGCCAGGCTGTGCAGCAAACAGACCTCTGATCCAATTCCCTCTGACATTCTGGCAGGAAAAAAGAACTCCAGCAAAGTCCAGATGGTCAGTCTGGGAGTCTTGCTCCACTAGGGTTAAGTGGTAATTCTGGATCAGGACAGGCAGTGGGGACACTGGCCTGATGAGGAACAGGACACAGCGGACAGCCAAGGGGCAATGAAGACTCAAGCCAGGGCCACTAATTTTTCTTCCATTTCATGCAGCAAACGGATGCCACTGTCTACAAGGGATTCTAAGCATGGTATCAGAGATGCACTTGTGGTTTAAAGCAAAAGGTTTTTGCCCTTGACACTGAGGACCTGACCCTGGTTCTGACTGTGATTCTGCCCCAGCCCTGGCCTTTAGCCAGAGCCAGGGGACCACATGGACTCATGCTTCTCTTGCCCACAGCTCTGCTCTCCCAAGCCCACCCTGGCCCAGCACTGCTGGACCACGCTCTGGGAAAAGTTTAGGCAGCCAGACTCTGGGGGCAGCTGAGGGCCAGTCACCTGTTTCCGTCCTCTGCTTTTATGGCTCTGAATGCCAGGAAGGAACCTCTGCAGGAGAAGGAAAGCATGGAATTTCTCCACGTACCATGGGATGCAGGATAAGCATAAGCCAGCAGGGACACGGGGAGCAGAGGGCAGTGGTGGGAGGGTATTTTGCGTTGTGCAAAGAAATGTGCTCCTTCTCTTAATGCAAATGAAACTGACTACTACCTTCTCTCATTTATGAAGAATCTCTCTGCCCGGCTGTGGAATCCCAGGAGCAGAGCGCAGTGGTTGAGAACCAGTAAGTAATACTGATTATGGAAACAGGATGAGGTCTGAGAACCAGCAACAAGGAGGGGGTCGCCGTTTGCTTGCACAGCCTCTGCCTCATCCTGTTTACCCTCCAGAGACCCGCTTTGATCCCAGGGCTGCCTGCTGTTGACCATTTTGCTGCCATAGCTTTTAGACTCTTTGTTCTCCATTTGCTTATACATGGTAAGTACACAGTGGGAAGTACACAAAGAAGGTCAGGGTTTGTGAATCCTGGGGTATCACAAACTGACCATGTGATGCTTTTGCAAGGGATTTTCTTCTCCCTGAGACTCAGGGTCCTCATCTGTTAAATGGGTATAATAATTACTGAAGTGAGTCAAATAGTGTCCCGCCCAAAAATTCATGTCCACCTGGAACCTCAGAATGTGACATTTGGAAATAGGGGCTTTGCAGATGTAATTTGTTACAATGAGATCATACCAGGTGAGAATGGGCCCCACATCCAATGACTGGTGTTTTTTTAAGGGGAAGACAGGGCATACAGATAACAGACACAGAGGAAACTTCATGTAAATCTGGAGGCAGAAATTCGAATGATTCATTTATACACCAAGGAGTGTTAAACATTACTAGCAACGACCAGAAGCGAGGAGAAGGACATGGAACAGATTCTCCCTGAAAGCCTCCAGAAGGAACCAATCCTGCCATCTGTAATTTCAGACTTCAGGCTTCCTGACCTGTGAGAGAAGAAATCTCTATTGTTTCCAGCCACAGAATTTGTGGAAATTTGTTACAGCTGCCCTAGGAAATTAATACACTGACCCTATGAGATTGTTAGGAAGACTTCCAAAAGGACAGTATGTGAGGCAGCTGGCCCCACAATGAGAACACGGTAGGACTTCAATAGTTCACTCTTGCTTTCTACTCTAGCCATAGGCCAATAATATGATTTTTCGAGCCTTCTTCAGAGGCGGGTTGCCCCAAGATATCCATGCTTTTTTTTTTTTTTTTGAGATAGCATCTTACTCTATCGCCAGGCTGGAGTACAGTGGCGTGATCCTGGCTCACTGCCACTTCTGTTTTCTGGTTTCAAGCAATTCTCTAGCCTCAGCCTCCTGAGTAGCTAGGACTATAGGCACACACCACCATGCCCAGCTAATTTTTTGTATTTTTAGTAGAGACGGGGTTTCACCATGTTGGCCAGGATGGTCTCGATCTCCTGACCTCATGATCTACCCGCCTCAGCCTCCCAAAGTGCTAGGATTACAGGCGTGAGCCACCGCACCTGGCGATATTCATGCCTTTTAAAACTTACAGACAGGGCCGGGCACAGTGGCTCACGCTGTAATCCCAACACTTTGGGAGACTGAGGCAGGTGGATCACCTGAGGTCAGTTCGAGACCAGCCTGGCCAACATGATGAAACCTTGTCTCTACTAAAAATACAAAAACTTAGCTGGTTATGGTGGCGGGCGCCTGTAATCCCAGCTACTTGGGAGGCTGAGGCAGGAGAATGGCTTGAACCTGGGAGGCAGAGGTTGCAGTGAGCCGAGATCACCCCACTGCACTCCAGCCTAGGCAACAAGAGCAAAACTCTGTCTCAAAAAAAAAAAAATCCCTGTGGATAAAACAGAAAGAGCAAAGGAATACCTATGGAATATGGGCATATCCACACAGCAAAAGGCTGCAGACTTATTGACTGGCCAACTGGAGCAGAAGCATCCATGTATGCTCTTCTCCACAGAAGGCAGGTGACAAAGACAGCCTGTCCTGGAGCTGGCAATGGGAAGGTACCTTGTCAAACTGGAGAAGGAACACATGGCCCCAGAGTCCTCAAAGGTATTAGCAACTTTAGTTGATGATGAGGCGCTCATAACCTTTGTTGAGCATTTACGATATGCCAGGCATTAGACCAAGCAATTTTTATATGTAATCACATTGATTCCTCAAAACAAGCCTAGGAGGTCAGTACTCTTGATAGCTCTAGTTTACAGTTCGGGAAACCAAAGTTCAGAGAGTTTTCAGTGACACCCAAGGGCTCCAGCCATAAGTGCTACAGCTGCGATTGAACTGGAGGCAGACAGCCTGTCTCAGGGCCTTTAACCACTGTCTTGCCTCTCATAGATACAAAGGTAGAAACTGGGGCAATCTGGACTGGAGGCTTATAAAACAAGGACGACTGGCCTCAAGATGCTTTTTCTGCTTTATCATATATTCTAAATGGGTCCTAGAACTCTTTGCAAGTGCTTGCTGGCTTAGCTGGTATGCCAGTTTCCTTGACAGGAAATACAGATGATATGGATGATGATGGTAACAATTATTAATTGAATGCCTTTACATACATTATCTCAATACATCCACATGGCAACTCTGTGAAATAGAGCTAATCCCTATTTTGTGGATGAACACATTGAAGCTCAGAGCTTAAGTAATTTGCCCAAAGACACTAAACAAGGAGGGGCAGAGCTGAGGCCAAGCCCTGGCTGGTCCAGCTCTCCGAAGCCCACTACAAAGCAGCACATCTTGACATCCTTCTTGCTTTCCCAGACACATGATGTGCCATGGCTCACTGAATCTAAGAATTCACTTTGAGCTCTTAGCTGTATCTTGGATGGTAATCTTAAAAGACTGTGTCTTCTACTGGCACCTGCTTAAGATGCCTGGAGTTCTCTAAATACTCCAGGTGAGTGACTTTCTCTTCAGCTGAGTGGTTGGAATTCCCTAGATAATGTCTGGCCACTCCCAGGAACGTCTGTTTGTCTTGTATACAGGTTCAGGCACAATAGCAGGGGTCCTACAATAGCAGAGAACAACCAGTCCGGTCTGGCTATGGACCCCTCCCCAACAAGCAGAGCAGAAGGTGGGGATCTAAAAACAGAAAATGACAGGGGCTGGGTGTGGGAGTGGGGGCTTCATTGCTGCAGGAACGCAAGCAACAAACATCTCAAGCTGTGCAATGCTAGGCGGCAGACGGAACCAAAACGTTGACTGGAGCCATGAAGCAGCTTTGTAGTATTCTGAAATGCTCATCGTTTCACTTTTTTGCTTTAGTTTTTCTGAGCACGCTGGATGCAAAATAAATAAATAAGCAAGCAAGCATGTAGCCCCAAACCATGCTCTCTACATTGGTGAGTACTTGCAAAACTCAGAATTGGTGCAGGTGGTACAAAATTCCTTTATCTCATCTTAGCAATGCATTTTGCCATTAGGGGGTGGGGAAGCAAGGCAAGGCTTTATCTGGAAAGGCTATGGTGGTGGCAAGGGGTTTGCCAGCTCCCAACTTATTCAAGTCCCCTCAATTTCATCATGCAATGCTGAAATGCACCATTCAGCATATGTCATCATTTCAGTAAAGTGGCTCAACTTCTTACAAAAAACATTATTTAAAATTACTTCTTGAGGCCAGGTGTAGTGGCTTATGCCTGTATTCCCAGCACTTTGGGAGGCCAAAGCAGGAGGATCACTAGAGGCCAAGAGTTCGAGATCAGCCTAGGCAACATTATGAGACCCGCCCCCCCATCTCTACAAATGATTAAAAGAAATAGGCCAGGTGCAGTGGCTCACACCTGTTATCTCAGCACTTTGGGAGGCCAAGGCGGGCGGATCACCTGAGGTCAGGAGTTCAAGATCAGCCTGGCCAAGATGGGGAAACCCCCTCTCTACTAACAATACAAAAATTAGCCGGGCATGGTGGCGGGTGCCTGTAATCTCAGCTACTCAGGAGGCTTGAGGCAGGAGAACTGCTTGAATCCGGGAGGTGGATGTTGCAGTGAGCCAAGATCATACCACTGCACTCCAGGCTGAGTGACAGAGTGAGACTCCATCTCAAAAAAAATTTTAAAATTCAGGAGCATAAATGCACCATAAACAGCACATCCACGTCTCGGACCCCAGAGGTTTCAAGGGTAAAGAAAGTTGAGAGTGTGGTCCTGTCTGTAATCTGAACCCCAGCTACCCTAAAGGCTGCTCTAGATAGCGGTGCCACTGTGGTTTACTCTGGGTCTTCCTTCCCCAACCAAAGCTAAGCACAGACTTTTTCCCGGGGTCTGAAACTCACCAAGCCCTGACCAGGGCACCATTCAGAAACCAAATGAAACCTAAGATGCTGCCCAACAAATAGGCCTCCAATAAATGTCCCTCAGACTATTTATTTACTCTGATTGAGAAAAAAAAGATGTATATGCACTTAGAGTCTGCAACATGATATTTTGAAATATATATGCTTTGTGGAATGACAACATCAAGCTAATTAATATATGTGACCTCACATATTTGTGAGAACACTCATCTACCCCCTTATCAACTTTCAAGCGCAAGATATAATACATTGTTATTAACTACAGTCATGATGCTGTACCAATAGAGCTCTTGAATTTAATCCTGCTGTGTAATTGAAATTCTGTATCCATTGACCAATACCTCCCCAATCCTCCTCCCTTCCAACCATCCCTCTCTTCAACACACTGATCTCATTTCCTTTGGATCTACACCCAGAAGTGGGATTTCTGGGTCATATAGTAGTTCTATTGTTAATTTTTGGGGGCCCGAACTTTTTTTTTTTTTTAAAGAAACTCCTACACCTGGAATGAAGGTGCCTGCCACCCTTTCCCTGGGTCTGTCCCCTTGCTGGCACCTCCTCATAGGCGTGCCCTTCCCTCTCTCACTCCCAGGCAAATTCACCTGCTCTCAGCAAGGATTCAGGTTAAAACTGCCCCCACCCAGCTGAAGTTTCCTGGTGACTGTGCATACCACAGCAGAATCAGCTGCTCTGCTACACCTTGCAGGCAGTTCTAGAAGACAGGCCAGGCTATGTTGCAGCTCCCCGAGGGCAGGGTTGACCCTCAAGTACTATTCATCAGTACTTGTCAGTCCTGGGCTGTCACTTCTGCCCTTCCTAGGCACTAAGAATGTCACGAGGGAAGCTTTTGTGTTTTCTGGAGGTTTCCAAATACCGCAGTCCGAAATATGACCTCTGAACCTCAGAAGGTTTCTGAAGTTTTAACAGTGTGCCCCCCTGCTGCTGAAGTTTTTCTTCAATAGTATTTAAAACTTTTGGGTTTTGAGCCCCATGGAAAATAAACTCCATCCTAAAATTCCCTCCTAGCACCACAAACTCTGAAATCTGTCCATGCTTTACTTCCCCCTACCGAAAAAAAAAATTTTTTTTAACGCAGGGGCATAATTTTTATATGCTTTCTTTTGTTGACATGAAATATATGACTTAAATTTTGCCATTTTAACCATTTTAAGTGTACGATGCAGTGGCATTAATTATATTCACAATGTTGTGCAACCATTACCACTATTTCCAAAATTTTTTCATCACCCCCTAGAAAGAAACTCTGTGCTCATTAAGTAATATGGGTCATGATTTTTGAACATTCTACGAGGCTAATTAGGAAACAGAATCTAGGTAAATAGACTGCACCTTTGTAGCAAACGGGAGAAAAAAGTGGTAGAGAATACAATCGTTATTGATTATATTAGGGTAGAAGAATAAGTACCATATGCCACTTTCTACATTTTTGGCAATTAATTTTATTATATCCTCTTTTTGGTCTCATCGGCATAATAGAAAAACAAAAAGCACACAGGAAAAATATAACAGAAAAATAGCTTAATGTATGCAATTGATATTTTCCTGAAAAGCTGTATATAAGTTAACATGCATCTGCTACTACTTAGAGTTTTTAAAAAATCAACTTATTTGACTTGTAAATCTCAAGCACAGAATGACAAATCTGCCTCATGTGCACTGTGCGTACATTCACAGTATTGTTCATACCAACTTACTCTCATAAAAATAGAGGTTCTGGTTGGGCACAGTGGCTCATACCTGTAATCCTAGGACTCTGGGAGGCTGAGGCAGGCAGATCACTTGAGGCCAGAAGTTTGAGACCAGCCTGGCCAACGTGGTGAAACCTCGTCTCTACTAAAAATACAAAAATTAGCTGGGCGTGGTGGCAGGTGTCTGTAGTCCCAACTACTCGGGAGGGTGAGGAATGAGAATCACTTGAACCCTGGAGGCAGAGGCTGCAGTGAGCTGAGACAGCACCACTACACTCCAGCCTGGGCGACAGAGTGCGACTCTGTTTCCCCACTCCAAAAATAGAAATAAAAATTAGAGGTTGTCCTTACTTGTTATTTCCTAAATTAGCAATGTAATCATATTATGACCAACAAATTTTGAAGAAATTAAAAGATACTTGTTTAGAAAGAAAATTACGATCATCTCCACCCCTGACTCAATTGATCTAAGATCCTATTTCTAAAGTCACATTTTTTTCTTTTCTCTTACTTTTAAAATGTACTTATATATTAATTGTACATATTTATGGGGTAAGTAGAGATGTTTCCATACATACAACGCATAGTGATCAGATCAGCGCAATTAGCATATTCGTCATCGTGAACAGACTATTTCTTTGTGTGGGGAACATTCAATACCTGTCTTCCAGCTATTTGAAACTATATATTACTGTTAACTCTAGTTATTCTATAGTGCTATAGAATACTAAAACTCATTTTTTTAAAAAAACAAACAACTACAATATTTTTGCGCCTTTGTTACCTTCTGCCTAGGTGGAGATTAAGTCTCCCGTAAGAATATATCCCCAATAGATAATGTCAATTAGTGATTAACAGCTCAGCGATAATCCCTTCCCTGAAAAGTCTGTTTTCAGCTTAACCTTCCATTGGGCTAATTGATGACTTATCTGCCATTCGGAGTGCCTTGCACATCAAAGCATTGTTTGGGAACAGAGCAAAAACAGACTGGAGAGAGAGAGAGAGAGAGAGAGAGAGAGAGAGAGAGAGACCGACCTCTCGCCCTGGGGCTAATTGCTGGAATTGAACGTTTCCTAATGGAGACAGGGGCTTTTAGTTTAATAAACAAGCCATTTGTTTGAGAACTGAAATGGCAATCCGATTTCTGGACTGTGGACGGATTAAATGCACACAAGCACTTGTGCACCCACACAAAGCTACACTGCCTTTGTCCTTCAGACCTCTCAATTCCACTCATGGCTGGCATTCTCTGCTTTTCCTGACCTCCTACCTTGCTGCACATGGGTGCTCTCAAGCTACCTGGAATCACAGAGCTGCACTGGGACAACGTAAGCACCAAGCTAAGCACCCATCACCACCCTCTTCTCATCATACTCCTTTGTGCACACCCACAAGGAAGTCCTCTCTCTCCACTACCTAAAAGGGAAGGTTGCAGCCTTACACATCCCTCGAGCAATAATGATTAAACCAGCTTGAGGGGTTAGGAGTATGGCCCCTCTCGTCTCGGCCAGGACTCATTTCACATACTTAGAAGCTACTCTTCTAAGGTTATAATATTAATAGAATCTTCTTTCTGCCAGCTACCTCTGGACCCAACCTCTAGATTTCTTGGCTCCCTCTTAGTCAGCTCTCCCAGACTACAGTCACAAATTCTCATTGTGTGGGAGTTGAAGCTGTGACCATGCTGAAACCCTGGGAGGTCCCACTTGGGTCTCCATCTCAGAAACGGCTAACCTGATGGGCCCAAGGTTTTCCTCTTCAAAAACACAAAATCATGTTTGCCAAAGAAGCCAACTCTCATCAATGCAAAAACATGCAGATGTAGCCACTTATTTCTAAAACAACACAGGCTCTTATTGATGAGCAAGGATTTCTGTATTTCTACTGGGCAAAGTCACTAGTGAGTTCGGCTCTAACAGAAAGAATATGAAAAAGAAAGTAGGAGTACTAGACTAGAGAGGATATCATGTATATATATATATATATATATATATATATATATATATATATATATATATATATAAAACAGCCTAGGCTATCTTGCTTTATTGGGCAGAAGCTTCTTTTCTTACAGCATTACATTTAATTCCAAAAGACATTAGAATGAAAATCACATAGACTTATGCAAAATTAACTAGCTGAGAGAGCTTGCAAGTCTAAAAGGACACTTGTAATAAAGTTAGTTCTCTGTGGATATGCCTGCTGATAAATTTTATGTCCACTCACATCAAAAAGAAAAAGAGAGACCTACTTCCCTACAGTAAAGAGCAATGAAACATAGCAGTGCTTAGGCATCTCATTAGCTCTGCAGGTTAAGCACCAATGAACAGCAGGATATAATTAATAGGGTCAAATATCAGGGGTTTAAAACGTATTAATTTGTAGCCAGCAAATGAACCTTATTGAAAATTAACTCCTAATTATTTCTAATGACATGTAGACAGTATGTGTGCATATGGTGGATAAGTAATGAGAGTCCTTTAAAATCATCACCACCTAATGTCAATGACAAAACCTGCCCAGAACTTTAAAGAAAGATGCAGCATCTAACAAGTTCACTGAACTTAATTCCCAAGTAGGATCTGTAAAGCAACCACATTTTAAGTAGCGATAATGTAAACAACTCTATGTTATCAGGAAACCATAGCATAGGAGCTACAAAGAATGCATTATGTCACAAGTTCTCTTTGCATGCAAAAATTAACCTAAGGGCTTTCTTGCAAGCCAATCAAAAAGAAGACAGAGGATATATGTGTTTGAGCTTCTGATTTATTAGGCCTCTAGGTAAAACTCTTTAGAAAACTAGCCATTAAAAGGTGTACAGAGCTCTGCCTGAATTGACAGTCTAGAAAGGGATTCTAGCCTCGTCCTCCTGCCAACTTTGTTTCTCCTATAAAATGGGGTTATTCTGTAGGATGACACTGTATATATATAATCTAAGAAATAATACCACTTAACCTGAGTACATTTATCAATCTGTCAACTAACATCTCAAGTCTAGAGCTTGAGTTCTAGAGAGAAAAGTTTGAGGTGGTCTCTGGACACATATGACACACCTGCTACCATTTTGTGCTTCTGTAACTCAAGGAAGGTGGAGTGAATACTTTGAAGACTTCAACAGCAGCTTCATGAGACAGCTTGGAGCTATCATCATTACGTTTCACAGATAATGACACAAAGTGGAATTCAAGGTTTGAAACATTCTTACCAGGTGCAAACATCTCAAGTGAGTCCAGGTTTTAAAGCACATTCCAACTGAGCCGAAGAATCAGGTTCTGAAACTGGTTTCATTCCACATCTGTGAGCTTTGGCAGGCCTCTCTCTATCTTGAGTCTGCCTTCTTGGAATTCCTAAGCTGGGCCCATTCTGTTCATCCCAAGTATTCAGGTCTGAAGGGTTTCCAGGCCACTGAAGCTGATAAACCAAAGGCTTATGCTAGCTATAAAAACCATCCTTCAGAACTTGATAAGATGAAATCTCCAGGGTGCTAATGCTTATTTTTCAAGCCACTGGAACACAAGCGAATTAACTGTTAACTGTTTTTACCATGAGTATTTACTGGGAATGCAGATATTCAAGAAATGCACTTACGGTAGCTTCCAGTAAGGTACGATTTGTGCTGTGGGAGAAATCTTAAGCATGACCTCATCTGGACCAGTTTCAACTTAACTCTCAATTTGTTTGGGGCTAAACATCTAAAATCCCAACAAAAATCTGGACAGAATCCAGTTTGAGACAAGACTGAACTCAAAATATGACACCTTACCACCCCCGACCCCCCACAAAAAAAACAGCAGAACTCTTATAAGTTTCCTAGGCTGTACTTTGACTGCAGACAAAGAGGAAAGAGTAGAACTGTGTGGCCAAGTGACTGACAAACCGGCATATGGGGAGCTTCCTGGGGGAGTCTCAATAGATTCCACTGTTCCTGGAGGTAGACCCTTGAATGGTCCTAAAGAAGATGTGGCTGACACTCAAATCTGAAATGTTCCAGAGATCACAGCATAGGCCGGAAAGGAGAGGGGGCAGGTGGATCCAAGTTCACGTGGCCAAAAGAGAAGTCTGAACAAGAAACACAGGGCCAGGTGCAGTGGCTCACACCTGTAATCCCAGCACTTTGGGAGGCTGAGATGGACAGATCATACGAGGTCAGGAGTTCAACACCAGCCTGACCAACATGGTAAAACCCTGTCTCTATTAAAAATACAAAAGAAATTAGCTGGACATGGCGGTGGGTGCCTGTAATCCCAGCTAATTGGGAGGCTGAGGCAGAAGAATCATTTGAACTCAGGAGGCGAAGGTTGCAGTGAGCCAAAATCGTGCCAGTGCACTCCAGCCCGATCCATGGAACAAGACTCTGGAAAAAAAAAAGGAAAGGAGGGAGGGAGGGAGGGAGGGAAGGAAACACACGACAAGACAAGACTCTTTTGCCAGCATAGCAAAGAACTTCTCTCTGTTCAAAGGGGCTCTGGGAACAAAGGCCTATCTCATTCTGGAGGTCTTGGCTTCAGATAGCATCTCAAATCTCAAACACAAATAAACCTGACAGTGCAATATTATGTGTGCCACATAGATTTAAAAAAGAACATTTTCCTTCAGAAAAAAATTCCAGGTAAAGTAGAAAAATCAGCCAGAAGAAAAACTGCAAAGAAGATTTATAGCAGCAGCCATACTCCATGTTTTAATTCCTAAGCAGAATATTCATGAGGTCAAAGATGAAGGATTTATCAAAAGCTGAATCTTTGGAATTCCCCTTTTCTTCCTCAAATCGTCCTCCACAGTCTGTTAACATTAGGCTATTAACACAGGCTACTAAGAATGGCCTGAAAGTCTGGAAACTTGAAGGGAGAGGTGGCGTGCTCTCCTTGTAAATTTAACACTACCACTAATAAATGTGAGCTGTTTACTTAGTTTCGCACCTCCTGCAAGGTTAGCACAAGCTATGCAGGGATTATGAGCGTGAGATCTGAGTACTATGTTTGGCTTCATTCACTCAGGAACTGAATACCTACTGTGTTTCAGGCACTGTCCTGGGCACTGGGACACAGAGTGGGGACTAGGGATAGAGCTGGCAAAAACACAACAGAATTACAAACAAATGTAAAACTGCATCTACGATAAGAGCTTTGAAAGACAGTGCCTACAATAGGGGAGTTTGAGCTATTCAGGGAGGTCAGGGGAGGCTTCCATGAGGAAGTGAAAGCTCAGCTCCCCTCTGAAAGCTTCAGAGTGAACTAAGTCACAAAGGGTGAGTAGAAGGCTGTTCCAGGCAGGAGAACCAGCATGCTGAGACCCTGAGATGGGAGTGAGAGAAGTGAGGACAAGAAATGGCGCTGCCTTCACTGGCTAGGATGGAGTAAGGGGCTCATGGAGGAAGAAGTGTCTGAAAACGCAGATGGGGCCAGATCATGTAGGTTTGGGTCTTAATTTTAAGTGTCATTGAAAGAAAAGATAGGGGATGGGGCTGGGGTATGACATGGTTTTGTTTTTCCATCCTAATAGTGACTTGCTGGTCTACCTAAGCTTCCACAAGTCCAGGAGTTGGGCATCTGCTTCAGTTGCACTGGGCCCTGGGAGTGTCCAATGGAGAGGGGAGGAGAGGAGAGGGGAGGGAAGGGAGAGGGGAGGGGAGGTGGGGGGAGAGAGGTCCAATGGGTAGGGGAGGGGAGGAGAGGGGAGGGGAGGGGAAGGAGAGAGGAGGGAAAGGGAGAAGTCTAATGGGGAGGGGAGGGGAGGGGAGAGGAGGAGAGGGGAGGTCCAGGCAAGGACTTTGGGATAACAACTCCATGGCCCCAGAAAAGCCAGACCTAAAATAATTTATTTAATTTTGAATGTCTGATCTTTTTTCTTGGCCTAGTCTTTCAAAATCCAGCCCTGGAAATAACACAAACAAAAAACATACAATGCCAGTAACACGAGAGGACAAATATACTCTCTACTTGATAAAGCTCACACTAATGTTTAATACATATTAATAAATCCCTGTATTATTTCTGAACACATTACATCTAACAGCTCAGTAAATACTGTCTAGAATACAGAAGTAAGCCTGATCCCATTAAGCACTATTCCCTTAAGAAGGATATTCCTGCTTTCAGATGGTGTCAGGTTAGCAATGGAGGCTGAAAATGCAGAGGAGATACAGAACTGTCCTGAAGAGGTAGAAAGAGGCTGGGATAGGCATCAAGATCAAATCAAGATCAAAAACTGGTTTTGACTCTTGGTTTTGCCCCTGTTCACAGTAAGCCAAGCTGCTGGACCTCTCGGAGACTCAATTCCTTATCAGAAAATAAGTCGGGAGTATGGTCCTTGGAGTGTGACGGTGCTAGGTGAGATCACGTAAGCAGCACAGTCCCGCAGCTCCCGTGGTGGTAGCTGCATTCATTGGTGGTGGCAGAAGTGATCTGGGAGGACACCCAGCTCCTCGGGGACCAGTGATCCGACAGGCTGCCTCGTAAGTGGGTCATATGTTACAGACAAAAGGAAAGGGAACAGTGAAAAGGAAAATGTTTTATACAGAAGTTTTCCCAGATTAACCTAAAATTCCTTGACTTACATTTGAAAGCATGCAAGCAGCTGCAGACGGCTTCAGGCCGGCCCACAGAAGCCAGCTGTGTTCCCCTCCAGAGAGGCCGTGGGAAATGACAGCAACAGCTGCCTGATGATTTCCAGGGAAAAAAGGCGGCGGCTGTTTGCACCTGAAAGCATGTAGCTGTTTTTGTCTGCCTTGGCATGGGTCATCCGTGGAGACACATTGATATATTTCCCTAACCCCTATTTGTCTTTCAACCTCTGAAAGCACGTGGCTACCTTTGTCTGCCTTGGCCTGGTCATCCATGGAGACGCACTGTTATTAACATGTTTCACTGACCTCTATTTGTCTTTCAAGCAGATCAGAAAGTAATAAGGAGAGAGAGATTAACTCCCAGCAAAGGTTCTGGCTACACTCATGGGAGTAGGTGGCTCAATTTCTGGACATCCACCCTTGGACACTCAGGAGCGGACTGGAGGGTGCAGGACCCTAAACACACACAGCAACACCCCCCAGGAGCAGCTCCACATCCTGAGTGTCTTACTTTTTTAAATTCCTGTTTCAGTGGCCGGGTGCGGTGGCTCACGGCTATAATCCCAGCACTTTGGTAGGCCAAGGAAGGCGGATCACCTGGAGTCGGAGTTTAAGACCAGCCTGACCAACAAGGAGAAACCCTGTCTCTACTTAAAACACAAAGCCGCGCATGGTGCCGCGCGCCTGTAATCCCAACTACTCAGGAGGCTGAGGTAGGAGAATCACTTGAAACCAGGAGGTGGAGGTTGCAGTGAGCCGAGATAGCGCCACTGCACTCTAGCCTGGGCAACAAGAGCAAAACTTTGTCTAAAAACAAAACAAGACAAAAGTTTTTGTTTTAGCAAGGTTTGATCCCAACAGGAGAGAAAAGGCTGAAGCAGGGAAGAGACCTGGTAAAAAGACGCAGTTACGCAATAGACCCCAGACACAGGACAGAGGCTGGGGTAGCTCTCAAGAGCTTCAGATCCTGTAAGATGTTCTTTCTAATCTCTATTCACATTCATTCTATTCTAGATTTCCGGAAAAAAATCTAAACATCACTTTGACACCGGGAGGCATCCCATCTTGGCTCTGGGAATGTTCTCCTCCAGGCACTCCACTCCCTGGAAGCCACCCTTGGCTCACTCAGCAGAGCTGTCAGTGGCTCGCTGAATCCACAGACTGGAATCTTCAAGTCAGCTGGGAGACTCCACCCCTTTTCCAAGCTGAGGGGGCTTTGGGCCAGCCTCACTTGCCTTTGTCATGTACATTGGCCCCTGGGAGTGCCAAGTGGGGAGGGGTGGGGAGGGGAGAGGAGGCGAGGGGAGGAGTGGTCCAAACACCGTCACTATAAGAACATCCCAGGAACTGTAGTAGTTACCCAGAAGGATCGCTACAAAAACACTTGACACAAATCCTAAAACAATCTCCCTAATGCAAAAGAGCCCTGCTGGCCTTCAAGGGGTAAGGGAATAATTTTGGGTTGCTGCGTATCAGAGGCCAGGTGACATGGTTTCCTGCCTTTCTTGGACACATGGAGCTCTCTATCTGGGACATGGCAGAGGAGTGGCAGTTAAGCCTTTCCATTTCCAATTCCAATGGGCTTTCTCAGATCCCTACCCCAGCCCATGGAAACAAAAGGCCTTTGCGGGAGAAGGGCATCACCATTTTATCTGAACCAAAACCTGAGCCTATTTGTTTGCATTGTTATGATAAGCCACCTCAGTTGTTTCTCCCATGTGACCAAGAAAAGACCAGGTTCAGAGACAAACGCTGAAACATGTAGACAGGTATCAGCTTCCTTCTAGAAGTGCTGGGGGTCAATACACGTCTTTACCAGTGTCTCAGCCCTCCAGGACAGCAGCAAGGCAGGCTCCATCTTCTTCCAGGCCCAAAAATACCCATGCTGCCTTTTTAAACCTTCGCTTGGGTTAAGGTTGAATTTCTCACCCTTGGTAAATCAGATGTATAAAAGGCTTTGAAGTTGTTTGCTGAGAAAAATATATCATCCCATTCTCAATTTGATAAAATATTTATGTTTATAAGTATATATATATATATATATGTATAAATATATATATATACATATAAACACACATATATATGCATATATATTTAAAACACACACACACACACACAAATACACACACACACATTGGCCAGGTGTGGTGGCTCACACCTGTAATCCCAGCACTTTGGGAGGCCAAGGCAGGCAGATCACCTAAGACAGGGAGCTCGAGACCAACCTGACCAACATGGAGAAACCCCATTTCTACCAAAAATACAAAATTAGCTGGGTGTGGTGGCACATGCTTGTAATCCCAGCTACTTGGGAGACTAAGGCAGGAGAATCATTTGCAACCGGGAGGCGGAGGTTGTGGTGAGCCGAGATTTAGCCATTGCACTTTAGCCTGGGCAACAAGAGCAAACCTCCGTCTCAAAAAAAAAAAAAAAGACACACACACACACACACACACATATGCATGTTACATGTGTGAACTGAATAATTCCTCTGACCACCCCCTTCCCCTCCAGCTCTCCGCTTTCAGAGCTCAATTATATGCCCCAGATGCTACAGTCCTAGAAAATGAGAAAGGAGGAAACAAAGCTAAAAGGTGTTTACAACCGGCTTTTTTCTTACAAGAAATACAGATCAGTTGAAAGCCCTCTCCATCACAAAAGTGCAAACTGATTATGGTTATTACCTGCCATGTCCAAGCAGTTATAGGGCAAGCTATGTGACCACTTTTCATTTTTCAGATTTTGTTTTCTCGGGACTCCTGAATGGATTCATGCAAAGCAAATGAGATTTCATAATAGACTGCTACAATTCCACCCCCTGGGGGCCACCTATTCATTAAATGGCGGTGAGGTAATGCCATCCATCTGCTAGGAAAAGCCTGTGCTGTCTAGGCTGCTGATGGAAAGCATGCTTCAAGTTCATCTTAGGGAAACGGAGGAGCTGACAGCTTGTACCTTCTTATGATTCCTCCCTAAAAGGTAGTTGCTCAGGACACCCAGAAAAACACCTCATTGATAGCTGCCTGGAAACTTGAGTCATTTTTTCCTGATAGTAATTTCGCTGATTCACGGAAAGTCTTTTCCCTTATCCTAAGTACCAGATGTCAGGAGAAGGAAGAAATCCCAGAAGAAAGCATGTGGCAGAGAATACACAGCAGGTGCTAGGAGCAGAAGGCTGCGGGCAACTCTGGATGCACCATGGTTTCTATTACTATAGAAATGGATTCCGTAGGAAAAACATTACACTGCTAAAGCACTCCTCTCTTCTTAGATATTCTAGATCTTTAGACATGGCTGGGAAGTCTCAAGAATGAGTAAGATTTTATCCCCTGTGAGGACAAAATTTGTTACTGTATTTTGGTAGTGGTGGTGAGCAGAGAGATCTTTAAAGACTGTCCCTGTCTTGCAATAGGAAGTGAACATTCTTAAATGCCAGAAACTGGGGAATTGAAAGTAATCACTTAACTGAAAAATCTAACTGGAAAAATATGTGATTTATATCCAGAGCTGGGGGGAAGAGGAGGGATGGGGTGGAAATGTTAGCCTATTTTTCATATAGTGAATTTATATAGGTATTGGTGATACATTTGTCTGAAGTCTTGGAAAAATGTGGAGGTGTGTGGCAGATGAGCACACCTGTGGGAAAGAGGTGGTGAAGCAGAAGGCCAAGGCCAAGGTGTTTAGGTCACATCACTATTCTTTTTTATTTTATTTTATTTTTTTGAGATGGAGTCTCACTCTGTCACCCAGGCTGGAGTGCAGTGGCACAGTCTCAGCTCACTGCAACCTCCACCTTCCAGGTTCAAGCAATTCTCCTGCCTCAGCCTCCTGAGTAGCTGGGATTATACCACACCTGGCTAATTTTTTTGTATTTTTAGTAGAGACAGGGTTTCACCAGACTGGGGAGGCTGATCTCAAACTCCTGACCTTGTGATCTGCCCACCTTGGCCTCCCAAAGTGCTGGGATTACAGGTGTGAGCCACTGCACCCAGCCTATTCTTTCTTAAGTTAAACTATGGAAATACCAGGACAGAAAGTGACTTTAGTTTCCAATCTGGATTGTAGTCTTCATTTGGATCCCTGACAGTTTATAAGGAGCTTGGCTGATCTGTCAGGGGACTTGAGTTCTAGAACTATCTCTGCCATTCACTCACCTTGAGCAAGTCACCTGCTCTAGGCCTCAGTTTAAACAAGCAGTGTCTAGCACATAATAGGTAAGCAATTAAATTTTTTATAACAGCTTCAATGGTATGTAAATTAAGTTTATTTTCATTGAGATATATGTAATTTACATACCATTGAATCCACCCTTTAAAGTATATGATACATTGGTTTTCAGTATATTCACAGGCTTGTGCAACCATCACAGTATGTAATTTTTGTTGAATAAATGAATGGATGGATTGGAAGTTTAAAGGTAACATGGCTTTAAGTATTATCAGGCACTTTTTATAAGTGAATTCATGTAATCTCACATCTCCTGCAAAACTGTGAAATTGGTACCATTATTATCCCATTTTATAGAAAAGTCAACTGAGATTTGAGCCGAGGCATTCTTGGCTGCAGAGCCAGCATTCGTAACCAGTTTGAGAATTCTATGATTCTGTTAAAAGAAGATGACATCATGAAGTTCCTCATTTATTACATTATTCATGCTATAAATAAAAATAAAACATCAACAGCCTTCTCATTTGTGTTTAGGATGAACTTGCTGTCCTGGACTAAAAAAAAAATAGTCTCTTTCCCAGAAAAAATCAGGAGAAGCAGGAAGACCACTAGACTGTACACCCTTAGGTGCAGGGATGCATCTCCTCATTTTGGACACATCTTACACATAGTGAAATCTTAACAGATGACTGGCTGGTACGAAAAGAACATTACCTGCCATGCACCATATATCGACCACCGCAACGTCCCCATCAAGGTCACTGCTAGAGAGAAGAAAGAGCCAAGACCAGGTGTGCTGGCTCACGCCTGTAATCGCAATATTTTGGGAGGCTGAGGTGAGAAGATCACTTGAGCCCAGGGGGTTGAGACCAGCCTGGGCAACATGGTAAGTCCCCATCTTAAAAAAAGAAAACACTATCCAGGCATGATGGCGCATGCCTATAGTCCCAGCTATTTGAGAGGCTGAGGTGGGAGGATTGCTTGAGTTCAGGAGGTCGAAGCTACAGTGACCTATGATCCCACCACTGTACTCCAACCTGGGCAACAGAGCAAGACCCTGTCTCATACAGACAAAAATCAAAACAAAAAGCAACAAGAAAAGAGCCAGGTGCCTTTGGCAAGTTATTAACCAGAATCCAGGTCCAAATCACATCAGCCATCAACAGAGACAGAGGCCACTGGACCTGAATCTGACATTAATCATGCGGTTTCCTTTTTGGAGCAGTAAGCATAAATTGGTTGGGATAAACCAAGGAGAAACACCTCACCCTCCATACACAGAAAAGAGCATCATGGAACTGCCCAGCTTACTTCACTCTAATTAGAAATCAGACACATGTATATGTTTGTAAATATCACAGGGCTGCTGATTCAGTGACCTGATTGAATAGTGTTATACAATTAAGCCGCCAGGGAGGAGGGGAAGACTTAGAGATGGGCTACTTCAACACCATGCCAGTCCCAGCCCCAAAAGAGGACAAGAAGTGGCCTGGCCAAAATGGTCCCACTCTAGGAGCTCAATATTCCTTCCTTCTAAGACTCTTAACAATCATCACTTTTCCTCGGCTATGGCCAAATGTGATTCAGCCTAGAAAAAAGCAAAAGTCCCGGTGCCCAGAAAATAGCACAAGATGGGGAGAAGGGAAGGGAAGAATTACTGTAATACATTTTCATGTTTAAAAAGGTCTTCTTCTCCTCTCCTACTTGCTTTGTGCAAATCCCCAAAAACAAAAAGGTAATTCTTATGGTTGACAGCAGGCTGTATGTAATCTGCTTTCATAGTCAAGGGTCCACATTCAATTCCAGGGGTAAAAGGAAACCCAGGCAGAAGCCTGGGTGGCTGAAGGGGAGCTGGCTCCTTTCTATTTCTAAGGCATTATCACCAATTAAAACACAAGCAGCTCAAGTTAAAGGCAGGTCTCCCCTCCAACCCCCCGTGAAACTCACAGAGCTAGCAAGATTGTGCAAAGCAAGGCTGTGGTGTCCTCTTAATCTGAAATATTCAATCACTAAATAGGTTTCCATCCTGCATCATATATTCAGGATGACCCACTTAGACAATGTCCCTATTTATATGGTTTTCAGAGAGGTCTCCATGGGGATTTTCTGAGGTTTTCTGGCAGTCCCTTGCTCCTAGGCAAAAGTCCCAGGGCACAAGGGAACTGCTGCTTTGCACTGTTACTTGGCAGAAGAAAAAAAGCCCAGCAGCCAAAAAGAACTTAAGATTCCTTATTCCTGCTCTCAGAAATGTTGCTTTCTGATTTTCTTTTCTTTCCCATCAAATGTCACCAATCCAGAGTACCACACATATGGTAGGGGGATTCTGTAATGGTCAGAAGTGAAGGCAGAAGTTTTTGCCAGAGGCAGCCAAATCATATTGCCAGGCCACCCAATCCACCATTCAAAATGTAAAATTGGACAATAACTTAGGTAAGAATTGAAAGCAAAAGAACTATGCTAATGATACTTCTTTAATTTTTCCATTATTTGCTACAGTCAACCCCAAAGTTCTTTTTGCAGAGTGAGAAGACAAAGGCATGATGAGACAAAGACAGTGACATGGTTTAGATCTGTGTCTCCACCCAAATCTCATGCGGAATTGTAATCCCCAGTGCTGGAGGTGAGGCCTGATGAGAAGTGATAGGATCATGGGGGCGATTTCCCCCTTTGGTGCTGTTCTGGTGATAAGAGTTCTCACAAGATCTAGTTGTCTGAAAGTGCGTAGCATTTCCCCACCCCACTTCTTCCTGCTCTGGCTATGTGAGGTGCTCGCACGCCCTTTGCCTTCTACCATGTTGGTAAGTTTCCTGAGACCTCCCCAGAAGCTGAGCAGATACCAGAATCATGCTTCCTGTACAGCCTGTGGAACCATGGGCCAGTTAAACCTCTTTTCTTTATAAATTACCCAGTTTCAGGTGTTTCTTCATAGCCACGTGAGAACTCACGAATACAGAGAGCCTCAAGTTTAAGGCTACCTAGGGCAAAGATGAGTAGCGCCTCCCATTGCCTTGTTCATGGGTCACTATCCTAAGAAAATGTATCCAATCATCTTTAAACTATTCTCTCCTGAGGACCTACCCTACACTGGGCATTGTGGTATTAGAGATACAAAGATGCAGATCACACACATGGGCCTCAGCCTAATGGTGAAGAAAAGACTAAAAGCAAATGCATCCAACAATGTTGTCAGTGCAATGGTAACCAGCGTTCTCAATAGTGGTACTATTGACATCTGGGGCCAGGTGACTCTTTGTTGGGGCTGTCCTGTGTGCTGTAGAAAAGATATTTAGCAGCATCCCTGGCTTCTACCAACTAGCAGCACTCACCTGCCATGGCAATCAAAAATGTATCCCAACATTGCCAAATGTCCCCTTGGAGACAAAATAGCCCTCAGTTGACCACTGGGAAAGACACAAAAGGTAAAGGTGTCATGAGAGTATGGAAGAGGAATTCTTAAGCCAGAGAGGCACAGTTAAAGAATGCTTCTCAGAGAACCTGTCATCTGAACTGAGGTTTAAAAGATGAGTCTGAGTCAACGGGAGAGGGATTCTAGGCAGAGGAGAGAGTGTGAACAGTGAAGGAGGCAGGGTGGTGTGGTGGCCTCCAGACTACAAACAGCATGGTGCAAAGTGCAAGGCAGCAGTGGAGGAGATGAGGCTGGAGAGGGAGACGGGCCCCAGACCACGAATGTCAGATTTGGGAATCTGGACTTAATTCCACATGCAATCACCCTTCACACGATTAGAGCAGCTAGGCCAGTCTTTAGTCTTCATGAATTCTCATTAAATGTCCCTGATAGCATTCCTATCCAAGACAATATTTCTGCTTTCGGCAATGATAATGGTGCTAAAGTTTTGGTCAATTGCCAATCTCTGGTATCTTCTTTTTCTTTTGTCCTGGCCTTTTATCCTTGAAGGCCATGTTCTATTACTCACTGATCCCCTGACAGGCACAAGACCAGTTCTTCTTGTGTCCCATCAACCCAACTTAGCCGAGTCCCGCAGTCACTCTATTTCCACTATTTTCCTCCAAAACTATTGCATCTCACATCCAGTAAGCAATTGTCATCTCATAAATCTCATAAGCCAAAAAACAATCAACCAATCATCAATCCTGAAACTTCTGCTTATTTTGAAGGTTAGCCTAGAACAGTTGTTTATAAAAATTATTTAAAAACAAAGACAACTGGCTACATTGAAAACCTATGTTTTCTTGATCTGACATACATGTCCCTCAATCTCCCTTAAAGAACCACCTCTTCTGCCACTCTCCACCTTCTTTCTGCCCTGTGGTCTAGGGGGTGCTCTCACTCCTTCGGCTTTAGGGGTGAGCAGGTGACCTAACTCTGGCCAATCACAGCACTGCCACTCACCCCCACCCCATCCCTGGGGGCTATGAGGAACAGGAGAACCAACCAGAGCCCATGAGACCCCATTCGAAGACTTGCTGGAATTGTACGGAATTGAGAGAGTGGAAGAAAAGCCTGAAGCTACCGGCAGTCACCTTGATAAACCAAGCATAATTATCTACCAGAGAATAGAATCAACACAGAGGGAAACACAGCTGAGTGGGGACAGAGACGGGCTGATAACATCCTTTGAAATTCTGGATCCTACAATGCCTCAAGGCTAACCCTGTACCTTTCAGTGATATTAGCCATTAAATTCCCCTTATTAAGCCTGTTTGAGTTATGCAGTTTACAGTCCTTAGCATTTCACTGCCCTTAAAACCACACAGAACTAAGTTCAGTTAAAATCTAATGTGCAAAAAAATGACTTTTTTTTACTTTCAGTATGTTCTTTTTACTAATTACAGTATTTATTACAAATTTTGAGTTTAAAAAAGCATATTGTATAATACCTTATACCATTCTACATTCGTTAATTAAAATACAAAGAAACAACTAATCAGATCATACAATTTTCCCATTTATAACTTTGAGAAAAGGGTAAGTCAATCCGATATATATTTTTTTGAGATGGAATCTCACTCTTTGGCTCAGGCTGGAGTGAAGTGGTGCAATCTCAGCTCATTGCAACCTCCCCCTCCTGGGTTCAAGTGATTCTCCTGTCTCAGCCTCCCAAGTACCTGGGACAACAGGCACGTGCCACCATACCTGGCTAATTTTTATATTTTTAGTAGATAGGAGTTTACACTATGTTGGCCAGGCTGGTCTTGAACTCCTGACCTCAGGTAATCTGCCCACCTTGGCGTCCCAAAGTGCTGGGATTACAGGTGTGAGCCACCAAAACTGGCCAGATCTTAGCTTCTGACATCTCAGGCAAACTTTTGCATGAAAAGAGTCAGACACAGCTGTGCTATTTGTTACAGAAGGGCTTCAGTCCATTTTCAGAAGTGGTAGTAAACTTGATACTCAAACATGCCAATAGAAATTTGAAGCAAAATATATTTGGGAGATCATGGAACTGTTCTCTATCTTGATTGTGTTGATGTTTCCTTAACTGTAAGCATTTGTCTAAACTCAGAGAGATACACAGCAAAAAGAATGTATTTCACTATGTGTAAATTTAAAAAATGAATAAATCTTAAAGATTAAAAAGTCTATCACACACACCCCCACACACCCAATCACCAAGGATCAGAAAAGCAACAAGAATCACGCACATTAAAAGTCAGCACATGTAAATTTCAAAGTTATGAAAAGGAAGTTACCTCTCTTCAGTTAAGAGGATTTTTTTAAAACAATCTTTATTGACCACGGACAATACCTGATCTTTGCGGACTTGAAAAAGCTCACACATGCAGCTCCATACTTCTTTCCCCTACTGCATTATCGCTACACTGATATAGACAGAAGTACAGTTATCTCCCCAACTCTTTGACTTCTAAAAGAAGCACACAGATCCAAAACCTGCCCTGAGCCCCTGCAAAGTGCCAAGTGCTCGGCTAGAAGCAAGTCTGAAACAGAGCTCATGTAGTTGTTTTCAAACCCTAAGAAGGCTATTCTTTAGCTTTACCCATGCTGACCTACCTTGTCAGCATGTTCAAGGTCAATGGAAAAAAACTGAGCTAGCTTTTAAAGCAGGCGTCTCCAAACTTTTTACACAGGGGGCCAGTTCACTGTCCCTCAGACCATTGGAGGGCCGCCACATACTGTGCTCCTCTCAGTGACCACCAATGAAAGAGATGCCCCTTCCTGAAGTGCGGCGGGGGGGCCGGATAAATGGCCTCAGCGGGCCGTAGTTTGGGGATGCCTGTTTTAAAGCATAGCATATATACCGTTTGAGCATTCTCAGCTTAACAGCTATGTGCCTGATTTCCCAGCAATGCACTTAACATTATTACTAAGGGGTTGAGAAATCATTACAGCATTAAAACATCAGGTAAAAAAAAAAAAAAAGAGAACATTTCTACTGACGCTTTGCCTCCTTGAAAAGTACTATGTAAGTTGAAGATACTAAGATATTACAGTAATTACTAGGGAGATAGAAATAATTTACAATAAATTTAGAACTTGAAGCAGAATAGCATTTTTATAGACTTAGAGTTACTCTGCTTTAGCTTTCTTATATGTTGGCCATGGGAACACACCGTTAGCTGTTTAGAACTCCCAGAACCTGAAATGTTTGGGATGTGCTTTTTCTCTCTGGGTGACTCAATGCCTTGAGTTCATAAATGCAGTGAAGAGCATAAATCCCTGAGGAATAAAAGAGAAATGTGCCTTAATGAGCTTGAGGCATGAAAGGAGTAAGTCCCCTCTGCAGCAAGCAAAAGTCCACAATAAAAGTAACCGAGACCTACCGTGAAGAGAGAGAACAGCATCCAGGTGGCAATCATGACCTAACTTTCCCTCAGTTACACCTGATCTTCAGAATCCACTGCACCTGCAGCTTTGCCCCGGTTTCCCTTTCTTCAGTAGGACATCAGATGTAAGGACACAGGAACACAGCCCTCTGCCAGGTCACAGAGTTTCAGGTGAAGCAGGGCTGAGCTCATCCTGTACCTGCGCGCACGCACCTAGTGGACGATGCCCCAGGAAGCACCCAGACTGCAACGTGAACCGGCCCAACTTTTCCGATTCAAAGGTACACTTTGGAACCATGTTAGAGCCTTCAAGGGCAAATGAAACAGGAGTTGAGTGTATTTATTTTTACACAGCTACTAATGATTAGATTACATTTTATCAGATCAATTATGATTTAACAAACACTAGCTGTTAGTTGAATTCAAATGTAATAGGATAACAAGCCCTTGGTAAGCAGTGAGCAGTTTTGTGTTTTTTTTTTAAAGTTTTCATGTTTTAAAGTCATAATGACTGATAATACAAACATCAGAAAGTGACCTTCAAGATTTTTTTCCTCCTGTAAAAGTCTGCTAGCTCTCCACAATAAGGAAGAGTCACTGGACACTGTTTACAGTAAAGAGAAGTAACACAATTGGTTCAAACAAAGACACCTTTACAGAGAGGAAGAAAACCTGTTTAGCAAAGAGGCAGGTGCAAAAAGGGATGAGTATTTTGTGAAAAGCAACACAAAGCGAAGTCAAGGCACAGGCGTTCCTGGTAACGGCATGAGAATACAATTCTAGCCTCCTAAGACTCAAAAGTCAAAATCCTATTTTTGTTAAGAATTGTGTTAAGAAGGAAAGTTTTTTAACATTGTCTTGTTTTTAAGATTTTAGGTAAATTATGTTCTTGGTGTCACTTAGGATGTCTGGCTCCTTCCTTCTAAGGCCAGGGGGTAACTGTGACCTCATCCACTGAACCCTGGAATCAACTAGTACTTATCTCCATATTGGAACTTGCTGTAGCCATGCCATATTTCTTAATAAAAATCTTTTCATGGCTGGTTT
The DNA here is from genome assembly GCF_048565385.1 of Saimiri boliviensis. Taxonomy (NCBI): domain Eukaryota; kingdom Metazoa; phylum Chordata; class Mammalia; order Primates; family Cebidae; genus Saimiri; species Saimiri boliviensis. Next base: position 203,047,890 of record NC_133450.1, on the reverse strand, counting down.
TTACCTGCTTTATATTATCTCTAGAAATCATTTTCATTCCACTTTAAAACATTCTATTAGACATAGCTAGTCTTGGCTTCGGCTCCAATTTCAACAAGTGAAATTAAAGCAGGCAGTGCTTTGAAATGCACACATGTGCTCTCCAGCAAGTAATCTAGTTTCTCTTTCTTACTGCTTCTCCCCACTGCTCTGCACTGACCGTTATGGTGCTCCTAGCCATAGGCTGGTTACTGACTACTTGAAATGTGGCCAGCGTGACTGAAGATCTGATTTTCCAAATTGTATTTAGCTAATTTAAATGCAAACTGTAGGCTGGCGCGGTGGCTCATGCCTATAATCCCAGCACTTTGGGAAGCCAAGGCAGGTGGATCACCTGAGGTCAGGAGTTCCAGAGCAGGCTGGCTAACAAGGTGAAAGCCCGTCTCTTCTAAAAATACAAAAATTAGTGGCCAGGTGCAGTGGCTCATGCCTGTAATCCCAGCACTTTGGGAGGCCGAGGCAGGTGGATCACGAGGTCAGGAGTTTAAGACCATCCTACACGGTGGAACCCAATCTCTACTAAAAATATTTAAAAATTAGCCAGGTGTAGTGGTGGGCATCTGTAGTCCCAGCTACTCGGGAGGCTGAGGCAGCAGAATTCTTGAACCTAGCAGGCAGAGGTTGCAGTGAACTGAGATCGGTCACTGCACTCCAGTCTGGGCAACAGAGCAAGACTCGGTCTCAAAAAGAAAAAAAAAGTAAATGCAAACTTTAATAGGTACTTGTGGCCAGTGGCTGGAGAATGCAGCTATATAGCTCTTCATTTTGAGGCAGGAGAATAGGGTCTGGAGGCAGGGAACCTAATGTTGATTGACGCTAACAACCTAGAACGGAATCAAAAGGAAAACCCCCAACTTTCCACAATGAATGAACAAAAGGACCAGAGCTCCTCCCTTTGCAAACCCCCCACCCTTTTCTTTTTTTTTTTTTTTTTTTTTTTTTGCATGGCAGATGAAAAACTGGAATTACTTCTAATTGGTTCCCTCCCATAACCAATCAGGCTGGCTGTGGGCCAAGTCTTCATTTGCATACAAATATAACTTTGTAACTTCACTGCAGCCTCTGATTGGTTGCTTTCCACAACCAATCAGATGTTTGCATAGGGCTCCGCTTTGAACTCCACTTCAGCCTCTGATTGGTCCCCTCCTGCAATCAATCAGACTGATCATGAGCCACTATATTTACATAGCGCATACACCAAGTAACCAATGGGAAACCTCTAAACGGCATTTAAACCTCAGAAAATTCTGTAACTAGGCTCTTGTGCTGCTTGCTCAGACCCACTCCCACCCTGTGGCATGTGTTTTCATTTTCAATAAATTTCTGCTTTTGTTGCTTCATTCTTTGTGCACTTTGTCCAATTCTTTGTTGAAGATGTCAAGAACCTGGACACCTTCCACAGGTAACAATTTGAACAGCTCTTTTTTGCAATTCAGAACCATATAATACAAATGCTGTTGTCTCAGAGACATCCTCCCTTGATCAGCACATCTAAGCAGCCTCCTCACCCCACATTCCCTTTCTTCCCTTCTCAGCACTTATTACGATTCCAAATGGCTCTGTGTTTGCTTCCCTCCTCTAAGATGTAAGGTCCCTGAGGACAGAAACCTCATCCGTCTTCCTCACTACTGTTTCTCACATGCCTAGAACAGTACCTGGAGTATGGCAGACACTTAGTAAATATTTGTTGAGCAGTGAATGAAATGAACCAGCTCATGTAGCCAGGGTACTTCCTTGATGAAATGGAAAAAGATAAATCCATGCACTTTGGTTAATAAATAGCTTTTTTAAAATCAGAACTCTGCCCCATGGAACTATGTTCTGCAACTCATTCACAGCGTCCAATTCTGTATTCAAATGACGAAGTGAAGGAGCCTCTGAACCACGATAAGTTTGGAGCTTTAGAGGCCATGATCTTGGGGCTCTCCAAGAATAGACATGAGACTTCTCTGATGGAGCAGGGAAGAGCCACTTCTAAACAAATGACTGTAACTGTGAATACCTGTAGGATTAGTCTTAGCCTTACTGGGAATGAGCTGTGTCAAGTACTGGGCAGTGATCAAAACAAACATGGTTCTCAAACCTTTGGGGCCTCTCCGACACATCAGACACATTAATAATATTAAGATGATGCACTAGTTCTGTGACTCTATTGACAGTGTGCACAAAAGAAGACACCTTACTCCTCCTGGGGTGATCAATGAAGGTTTCCCAGAGAAAAGGCTGATAAAGCTGAATCTTGAAGTGGGGCAGTTAGCCATGTTAGAGAGAAGGATCAGCATTGTGGAAACAATCAGGGGTTGAGTTTGACAGGAAGATGAGGGATGGCTAGTCCAGTCAAGAAGAATAGCAAGAGCAAAGTCATTTAAGGCATGGAATGATGTAGTGTTTTCAGAGAACTGCAATTACTTTGGTTTTACTCAAGTGTAAATGTGAGGTCTGGAGTGGCAACAAATGAAGCCCCAGCAGAGACCCCGCACAAAAAGAGAAGCCACTGGGTGTGAGATCAGATTCCAGTTTAGAAGAAGGAAGAATTTCTTGTCACTTGGGCTGGGCTGCCACTGAAGCATGAGGCCTGGTGGCTGGCAGGAAAACTCTTCGGGAAGGGGGTGCTGGGCTTCGACTGGCTGACCTCTAAGAATTCTTTCAGCCCTGGGATGCTCTGTGTAAAGATTCATGTTCATAGAACATTGACCCAAGCAGTAAACCAAACACCACACCCTGCCAAGCCAGAGAGTAATGTGGCATGCTCTATTTTAAGAACATAATCCACTAAGAAACACAGACATCTAAAAAAAGGAGTCCATAATTATAGGCAACATGCAAGCCACAATTCTAGTCCCACCCCTGGCTTTCCAAAATTTCTCTTTTTAACAATGTGAATTCCAAAATGTAAACAACAACAATTCTCAATGAAATGCTCTGCTGTGACTTGCAAACTATTTCTTCTTAAGAAAAAATATATTTGGATACATCACTTTTCAGAGAGGAAAACCTTCAAGTTGAAGTAAGTTGACTGATTTTTCTAAAATACACACTTGTTAGAAAGTGGTGAAAAATTAAGCAATAAAGTATCAGAAGCAGTACCTTCTCCTATATACTCAAATATGCATATTCTTTCTGCAAGACCCTCAAAGCAATAACTGCATGTTACCAGGCAAAAGCAGTGCCTCTGCCTACTTACTGCATTTATTTTAAATATGTATCTTTCATTCAATCTCTGGAAGGATCCAAAATATTATAACACAAACCATGGATTCTTGAACTTCAGTTCATTGGTTTCCTCTGAGAAGCTCAAAAATAGTTTAAACATTCAGTCAGTCATGGTGGCTCACGCCTATAATCCCAGCACTTTGGGAGCACAAAGCGGGGGGATCACGAGGTCAGGAATTCAAGCCCAGCCTGGCCAACATAGTGAAACCCCCCATCTCTACTAAAAACACAAAACTTAGCTGGGCATGGTGGTTCGTGCCTGTAGTCCCAGCTACTTAGGAGGCTGAGACAGGAGAATCGCTTGAACCCAGGAGGTAGAGGTTGTGGTGAGCTGAGATTGCGCCACTATACTTAGGCCTGGCCAACAAAGTGAGATTCTGCCAAATAAATATATATATATATATATATAGAACTCTAAACCTTCAACTTAGCAACTAAGTTAACAATGGGCACCGCTTTTATAGACAGAAGAATCAGAAAATCAGTTGACTGACAGCAACTTCTACTTCTGCCACAACACTCTAAGCACAGGTTTCCTATGTGAGCCATGCAGACATTTTACACTGTGTTTCCCATCTCTAACTATACCTGACATCACACCTCTATGGTTTCAATGTCTATCAATCTTATTGGTGACTCCTGTTAAATCTTTTCCTAATAACATAAGGCATAAAGATGAAAAGAGATAAAATGTATGGCTTCTTCTCCCAAAAGTTCTCTTTCTCTTAGGAAACTAGAAGGTACTAAAGACCTTAGAGCAAACTTCCCTGCCAATTTAAATCACTACTATCGCTGGTCTCCTGGGATGCAGTCTTCAAATCAACAGTAGGTTAACAGCGATGATAGATTACATGTTTATATCACTAGGGCTGCCTGGCACTATGCCTAGCATGTAGTAGCTGTTGAATGTACACTCACAAAACTGATGAAGAGAAAGAACAAAGTTGATTTTTCAGATAGGGATCCTCAACCTCCTTTTTTTTTTTTTTTTGAGACAGAGTCTCACTCTGTCGCCCAGGCTGGACTGCAATGGTACAATGGCATGATCTTGACTCACTGCAACCTCTGCCTCCCAGATTCAAGTGATTCTCCTGCCTCAGCCTCCCAAGTAGCTGGGATTACAGGTGCTTGCCACCACATCGTGCTAATTTATATATATATATATATATATATATATATATATATATATATATATATATTTTTTTTTTTTTTTAGATGGAGTTTCGCTCTTGTTACCCAGGCTGGAGTGCAATGACACGATCTCGGCTCACCGCAACCTCCGCCTCCAGGGTTCAGGCAATTCTCCTGCCTCAGCCTCCTGAGTGGCTGGGATTACAGGCACGCACCACTATGGCCAGCTAATTTTTTGTATTTTTAGTAGAGATGGGGTTTCACTATGTTGATCGGGATGGTCTTGATCTCTTGACCTCGTGATCCACCCACCTCGGCCTCCCAAAGTGCTGGGATTACAGGCTTGAGCCACCGCGCCCGGCTAATTTTTGTATTTTTAGTAGAGATGGCATTTTACCAGGTTGGCCAGGGTGGTCTCAAACTCCTAACCTCAGATGATCCGCCTGTATCAGCTTCCCAAAGTGCTGGGATTACAGGCATGAGCCACTGCACCTGGCAACCTTCTAACAAAAATCTGTGCTCTCTCAGTAGGCAACAAGTACAGAAAGACAGATACACAGAATCATGTCCTGTATGTGCCTTCTAGACATAACAGTCCTGCCCTGGTCACTGGCTGAAACATGATGATTTCCCCCCCCCCCAATCTTTTCTACACTATTCCTTATGGGAAAACCTAGGGAGACTAAAGATTAACCTGACATCTCAGCTTGAAGACTTTTTCTTTAGAGACGGAGTCTCACTCAGTAGCCTACGCTGGAGGGCAGTGGCACGATCTCAGCTCACGGCAACACCGACTCCTAGGTTCAAGTGATTCTCCTGCCTCAGCCTCCGGAGTAGCTGGGATTACAGGCAGGTGCAACCATGCCTGGCTAATTTTTGTATTTTTAGTAGAGATGGGGTTTCGCCATGTTGGCCAGGCTGGTCTCGAACCCCTGACCTCATATGATCCACCACCTCGGCCTACCAAAGTGCTAGGAGTACAGGCAAGCTTGAAGATTAAAATAAGCTGTTTGTCCTCACTCCTCACTGTATACCAGAAAGATATATGTGCTTCCTATCAGACGAAATGTTGACCATAACTAGGAGATTTTTTTTTTTTTGAGATGGAGTTTTCGCTCTTGTTACCCAGGCTAGAGTGCAATGGCGTGATCTCGGCTCACCGCAACCTCTGCCTCCTGGGTTCAGGCAATTCTCCTGCCTCAGCCTCCTGAGTAGCTGGGATTACAGGCACGTGCCACCATGCCCAGCTAATTTTTTGTACTTTTAGTAGAGACGGGGTTTCACCATGTTGACCAAGATGGTCTCGATCTCTCGACCTTGTGATCCACCTGCCTCGGCCTCCCAAAGTGCTGGGATAACAGGCTTGAGCCACCGCGCCCAGCAACCAGGAGATTTTTGAGGCACTTCATCAAATGCTACACATAAAAGGGAAATAATATTTCTTGGCAGGCTAATAGGGAATAATCACTGAGGGAAGCAAAGTACTGGTTTTAAAAGAAAACACTGCCAGGTGCAGTGGCTCATGCCTGTAATTTTAGCACTTTGGGAGGCTGAGGCAGGCGGATCACAAGGTCAGGAGTTCGAGACCAGCCTGATCAATATGGTGAAACACCGTCTCTACCAAAAATACAAAACTTAGTCGGGTATAGTAGTACACACCTGTAATCCCAGCTACTCTGGAGGCTGAGGATGTAGAATCACTTGAACCCAGGAAACAGAGTTTACAGTGAGCCAAGATCATGCCACTGCCCTCCAGCCTGGGTGACAGAGAGACTCTATCTCAAAAAAAAAAGAAAAAGAAAAAGAAAATATCCTTATTCCGCCAAGATTGAACCGCCCAGGGCAATATTTCAAATTAACACATATGTTTCCCAAAATTAGTTGTCATAAGCAGTTGCCACTGTTGGACACCTTTGCCGACAAAGAACAGCTACATGTATTTCAGCCTGAGAGTCAGGAGGCCACCACTACCATTTTCCACCCCGAGAGAAATGTTCTTGGAGCAAACAGTCCATGTATATCCACAAGCTGATTCTTTCTTAGATTACAAAGGGAAGTTGTTTACTTTTGAAAGAACAAATTACTCAGCCATTACTGTTAATTATTTGAGTCAACAGTAGTACAAGAGTGCACGTGAACTATCTTCCTAATTAAAACAAAAACTGTCTAAATTCCCCAGAGTTTTTATTGGAAATAACCTTCAGCATAAGAAAATGAAAATATAACTGATACACAACAAACACTAAGAATATCTGAAAATATGTTTAAAACTACATTTGGGGCTAAATGCTCTTTTCCCAATCTGCTTTAAATGCTCTTTCAGAACAGTGTGAAACAAAAAGAAAACTTAAACATTCTTTTTTTTTTTTTTTTGAGATGGAGTTTCACTCTTGTTACCCAGGCTGGAGTGCAATGGCGCGATCTCGGCTCACCGCAACCTCCGTCTCCTGGGTTCAAGCAATTCTCCTGCCTCAGCCTCCCAAGTAGCTGGGACTACCGGCATGTGCCACCATGCCCAGCTAATTTTTGTATTTTGTAGAGACAGCGTTTCACCATGTTGACCAGGCTGGTCTCAATCTCTTGACCTTGTGATTCACCTCTCTCGGCCTCCCAAAGTGCTGGGATTATAGGCGTGAGCCACGGCGCCCGGCCCAACTTAACCATTCTTAAGTTCTAAAATAAAAGTTATTTAAAAATATCTAAGAATATATAAATTCAGAAAACTTCACCATAGAAAAATATAGACAGAGAAGCTTTCTTGTATTCAGCAAACAGAAACCAAATAGCTATTATATGCCAGACTCAAGGTAGTGGAGTGTTCTTCACTATGTCTAAGAACTCAAAAGAAGATTGTCGTGTAGCCAATATAATGAAATGCATGTGCCCCCTGCCAGAAATACACCAACTATCTAAATCAGGGTTGATAAAGACAGCCCGTGGGCCACATCTGGTTGCCACTGGTTCTAGTAAATAGTCTTATTATAACACAGCCACGCCTATTCATTTACATATTGTCTAAGGCTGTTTTCAAGTTTGTACCGCAAAGTTGAGAAATGTAGTTATAACAGAGACCACTGGGCATGGTGGCTCACGCCTGTAATCCCAGCACTTTGGGAGGCCAAGGCGGGTGGATCACGAGGTCAAGAGATTGAGACCAGCCTGGCCAACATGGTGAAACCCCATCTCTACTAAAAATACAAAAATTAGCTGGGTGTAGTAGCACATGCCTGTAGTCCCAGCTACTCAGGAGGCTGAGGCAGGAGAATCGCTTGAACCTGAGAGGCAGAGGTTGCAATTAGCCAAGATTGTGCCACTGCACTCCAGTGTGGCAATAGAGTGAGATTCTGTCTCAAAACACACACACACACACACACACACACACACACACACACACACACACACACACAGAGCAGAGACCACATGGCCAGGAAGGCCTACACTGTTTTCTATCTGGCCCGTTGCAGAAAACATTGCTAATGCCAATTCTAAATCAAGATGTATCTGTAGGAAAACCATTGGGTTTATTCAACATTTGCCCACACAGCGTTGGACAAGGTACCGAGTCATCAAACAGTCAGTGGATATCCTGAAGAGAGCCCTGACCTCAAACCATGAGTCAGAGACGTGAGATTAACGCCCAGCCTCACCGTTTACCTGACACATGGCTTTGTTAGTTCACATAACCCCCTTTCTGTCTAGGGTTTCTCATCTGACAAATGGAAGAACTTGCCTACCTCACAAGATGTTGAAGTGTTTCGGTCACTGTAAATGCACAACCTCAAAGTGAATGTACTGTTATAGTAATTATGAAAGCTATCACTGAATGTGTACTTGCAATGTGCCAAGTTCTATGCTAAGGACTTCCTATGTGTTATTATATTTTATCCACATCTAATAGGGTATTGCCCTATTAAAGGAGTATGACTACAGTTTTCCTTTTACCGATAAAGGAACCAAGGCTCAGAGAGGTTAAGGGATTTGCTTGTTGTCACACAGCAAGTAGTTAAGTTGGGACTCACACCCAGAATTGTCAGACTCCAGAGATGCTATGAACTAAGAAGAGCATTGACTCCAAAACTCTGGCTCACTAAGCGGTATCCACCAAATTTATCTACTTCATTGAACAAAAGGCTGGAATTGTTTGAGACAAACATCTGTCCTGGGCCTACCACAGGGTTAATACAACCTATGTGACAGCCTCATTCTTGTGCTACAGGTTATGAATTGCCCATAAAATAAACATTAAACCTCTATCTACACAAGCAGGTGAAAAGGGAGCTCCAAGCAATGATACCGTAATGTTACCTTGACAGGTGCCAGGATCAATTTCAAATTAATAAGTAACCCATAAAAAGTGGCTCAACACACAAAACTCAGAGGTGGCCTCATCTAGCTTGTCTTCTGTATATATCTAAACATCGCGTATACATAATTTGGGACCCTATATTTTTACTTAATAAAGTGCATCTGGCCAAAATATTATGGATAACCGAAAAATAACAATACAGAATATACTCTGCAAGTTTTTATTTTATACTCCTGTATTTCAAAAATAGAGTTTCATTTGGTAACTAGTAAGATTTTATTTTTTTGCCAGTTTCATCCTTTTGAAAAGCATCCTTTTGGAGATGTGTCTCAGGAGCCTATCTACCTATGCCAGTTTGCCCAGTATTTTATTTCCAGGATTCTATCGGAGGGAAAATAACCAGGGATATTTATAAACATAAATACAAGGATGTTCACTGCAGCATTGTTTATAAAGATAAACACTGGAAACCACCAAATCACCAACATCAACCATTATCTAGGCAAAGTTCAGTGGGATATTTTATAGTCATTGAAGACCATGTATAGAAACCAGACTAATTCACATGGAAGGACAAACACTCTTTACAAATGTCAATGTCATGAAAGAAAAGGAAAAGGACTGATGAGCTTTATCCAGATTAGAGGGTGCTAAAGAGACGATATCTAAACACAAAGTGTGATCAAAGATTGGATCCTGGTTTGGGGATTAAAAAAAAAATGCTAGAGGTCACTTTGCAAAAACTGGCAAATTTTGAAAATAAAGTTTATATTAGGTAATAGTGTCATATCAATGTCAAATTTCCTGAATTTTTTTTAACACTTTTGAGATTATATAAAGTAATATAAAGGGGCATGATATCTACAACTTATTTTTAGAAGGTTCAGGAAAAATATATTAAAAATTATCGAATATAGACATATAAATTATATCAAGCAAATATGATAAATATTAGCAATTGGTAAAGAGAAAACAAAAATTCTTTGTACTACTCTTACAACTCTTTTGTAAGTTTAAAATTATTTCAAAATAAAAAGGTAAAATATCTGAAATTTTGCTAAACATGGGAAAATGCCTGTGCTAAAGTGAGTAAAAACATTAGGATACAAAAGTCCATTGTAGAATGATTTCACAAGAATGGGGCAGTTTTTACAGGATAGACTATAGAGGTTAAAAAAAAATAAAGAAAAAAGAGAATGAGGGTGGCTTAAAATATGTATATTAGAAAGAAATAAATCTAAATGTTACCAGTGGCACATCATTTCTGAGTGGTAAGATTTGAACTGAGTTTTCTTTTCTTCTTTTTATACTTTTTTATGTCTACATTTCTATAATAAGCATGCATTATTTTCATAATCAGGGAAAATGAGATATTAGAGGGAAATTATACATTTTTATGAATTACATAAACATCTGATTCAGTTTTCAAACAATTTTGTGGACCAGCTTGATAATGGAATTTGAAGATAAGGCATTTAAAGCCTAGATGAAATCCTGTTTACAGCAGCAATACCAAACTGGTGAATTTTACAACACATTAGAAATTACTTTCCATTCAAGCCTCAGAGGGTAAACTATAGGTCTAGTGCATGAAACAGCTGGGATACCAACACTCAGCCAGAATTTTTCCAAGATTGTCAATTGATAGCAAAAATAATTGTGCTCACATTCAAGAACATGTTTTTCTAACTCATCTCTTACAGCAACTTTTTTTTTTTTTTTTTTTTTTGAGATGGAGTCTCATTCTGTTGCCCAGGTTGAAGCATAATGGTGTGATCTTGGCTCACTGCAACCTCCACCTCCCAGGTTCAAGAGAGTCTCCTGCCCCAGTCTCCCAAGCAGCTGGGATTACAGGCATGCACCACCAAACTCAGCTAATTTTTGTATTTTTAGTAGTGACAAGGTTTCACCATGTTGGCCAGTCTGGTCTCAAACTCCTGACCTCAGGTGATCCACTTGCCTCAGCCTCCCAATGTGCTAGGATTACATGCATGAACCATCACAACCAGCCTATGATGACATTTTAAAAACCCATTTCTGGTTCTAAAAATTAGAATACTATATGGTGTGTGTAGGTGTGCATGTTTATAATTTTTTTTTTATGAACTGTTGGAGTCAGTTGCAGACATAATGCCCCATTATTCCTAATACTTCAGGATACCTTTCCTTAAAGACTTTCTCCACCTAACCACAGTCCAACCTCAAAATCTTACAATTAACATTGATAGAATTCTACCATCTAAACCACAAACCTCATGTAAATTTCAATCTTTGTCCCAGTGATATTCTTACCAATAAAACTATCTAATCCAGGTTCCCATGTCTCATGTCTCTAGTCTCCTTCAATTTGGAGTATTTTCTTAGTCTTTCCTTGTCTTTCATGACTTTTACTTATTTATTTATTTGAGATGGGGTCTCACCATATTGCCTAGGCTAGCTTCAAATTCCTGGCCTCGACGGATCCACCCACTTCAGCTTCCCAAGTAGCTAGGATTAGAGATATGAGCTATCATGCCCAGCCAATTTGGGACTTCTAAAGATTATAGACAAGTTATTTTGTTGAGCACCCCTCAATTTGGGGTTACCTGATATTTCCTCATGATTCAACTTATGCATTTGTGCAGGAATATCACAGAAGCGATGCTATGTTTTTCTCTGTGCATCTCATCAAATGGTGCATAATGCCAATGTGTCCAATTACAGATGGTGTTAGCTTTGATTATTTGATTAGGATGGTATCTGTCAAGTTTCTACTGTCAAGTTAGTATATTCCCTTCGCAATTAATATGTATTTTATGGGAAGACACACGAGGCTGTATAAGTATCCTGATGGGATACTTACACAGTGACAACATAATCATTAAAAAAGGTATACTAAGTGACAATCAACATTCAGCCTCCAGAAAAAAACTAACAGAATTTCATAATATATTTTTTAGTTACATTTAAGAACTATAGTAACCCTGAAACAATTTTTCAGAACTTTCCCAGAGAAAAAGTCTCTGGGGAGGGAAATCCCACAATGTAGACACCGCAGTTTCCCAAAGGTAAATCTAACGTCTATCTGCAAAAGTCACAGAAGTGGTGACATTTAGATACCCAAACTTTAATCCCTGGGGAAACTCTGAAAAGTAAATATGATTTGCCCTCTAGATAGATCCTTGGAGCTGACATTCTTGACCTATCTGAACTTTCTTGTTTGTTCTCTTAACAAAAGGCTTTTAACTGAGATAAAACAAGTGAGGCTAACCCTGGCTTGAGTCTGGAGTACACACAAAGTGATCCAAAGAGTGTCAAGTGTCCATGTAAAACATCCTATAAAAGCTCTATCAGCCATGGCAATTCTCAGCTCAGGTCATGAGGCTCACTTCAGGTGTCCCAGTTGAGAGGGCATCCAGGAACTCCCAGGTGAGAACAACCTGTAGTCTTTTTACTTAAGCATCTTATTTCCTAAAAGCTTTGTGTTTGTCTGAAAACACAAGACCAGTGATGACGCATTCTTGCTCAGAACAAAAACTGTCATTAAGATGGACTTGCAGATAGAGACTTCAGGACTTTGCACTAAAGACTCATTCTGTGTTTTGGAATTTATGATGATTATTACAAAAGAAATTGTAGAATCAATTGTAATTTTCCTTTCTCACACCTGGCAAGCACAATGGTAGAAACCTTGCCTAAGGCAATGCTTAACAGTTTGGGCTTGGTGCTGCGTGATGTTTCTAAAAATAAATAGTGATGCATGTCTCTTCTCTCTCATTGTTGAAGATTTCCATTTTCTAATCAAATGATTCTCTTTAGAGAATCAAAATGGTCACATGCAAAGTTAACCAAGGAAGAAAAAGAGAAAGCAGGCTAGGTAGGCTAGAGGAAAGGGGGCATTTAGGGTATCAACCAAGGTAGAGCTGAGGCCAAAGTCAGGAGACAAAGAATGCCAGCCCACATTGTAGCCAGAGAATTGGTTATTCCCCGAGGTGGGTTATCTGGGCATGCTGGCTACATTTGAAGGGCAGGATCATGTGGACAGATTGTGGCTCCAGGTGGTTCAGACACCTCTATAGCATTTATATCCTATGAACACTGCTCCCTCAAACAAGACACTACTCCAGCACCCAAGGATTACTGAGCCTAACTCCAAATTTCACTCAAACTAATGGCTTCTTCATCTACCCCCGGTCCTTGCAACAAATCTTTAGCACAATTCTCCGAGATGCTAGAGAGCACAGATAAGTAATTCCTTTGAAGTCTGCCTTAAATTTCTCTTCATTTTCCATGCATGACACTGTAAGCAAAGTCTCTGCATGATTCTGGAAAGATCCGAGTTTAGCAGCAGGCAGTTTTTTGAGACCCCTGATAGAGCAGGAACCGCTCCATTCTGACGAGCCTCTTGCCAGCCTCAGCCACAAAGCTGGTCCAGAGAGAGCCCACCACCCCAAGCTACAGTGGGCAGCTTGACTTTGGGTTATGAGAGCCTCTTTTTGCCCTCTTGGCCAAGCCCTGTGGAAAGTGATGAAGACTTAGAACTTCTCATTTTCTCTTCCACTTCTTTCTCCCTCTCCTCCCCCTCATTTTTGCCCACATCAACAGTTTGCTTTATATTGGAATATAGTTAAGATTCTACATTTCACCAACAGGCTTAAGCAAGGTATTTTCCTAGGTTTAAGGTTATGCTGGTTCAGAGAAAAATTTTGAGAAGAAAAACTTGGAATGTCCAATAAAATAAGTTAATAACATGAACTACTCATAACTCACCTTTCACTATTTCCCTAACACTATCTGCACTATCTATAAATATACAATGGTGAAAAAAATCACAGATAACCAAATGTTGGACTTAGAATGATCTTAGTGATCTTGTACATATGTAAATAAGTTCTATAAAGACTACATTAAGTTAGTTAATAACACAGTGAAGGGCAGAGCACAGGTATCTCCCAAATCACCCCCAGGCTCCTATCACTCGATAATACTTTTTAAGTCTAAGGGAATTTTTTAAAAATAGTTTTAGCCAAAACTTACCTACAAGAAACAATGGTAGTGTTAAGTAATCAGAAAATATACCCCTTTTCTATGTATCAGGGCACAGAGCAATCATTGCACAGGAAAATTCTTAAACAAAAAATAATTGATCTTCATTGAAAGATAATTCAAAGGAGGAGGAGTTACAGAGGACAAGTATTCATGCAAGTGACCAAGCACAGAGAGGAAGAAAGTGAACTGAGCTATGAACTGTCAAAGACATCAGTAAGACAGACTGCATCCTGGGAGCCATGAGCAGACGTGGCCCTCAGTAAGTGGCAGGCTTTCCAAAGTCAGAGAAGATCTTTATCAACGTAAAAAAAGTGAAAAGCTATATTCCTGTTAGTCATTTCCTTGAGAGAATAACATTTGGATCTTGCTAAAACAGTCATAGAATTTTATTTTTATCCCCTATTACTTCTTTAACAGTAACTATTTACTGAGTATCTATCAGACTCTAAATACTGAGTTGAACTATATTGAAATTCCTTATTTGACCATGACCTATAGAAGTGGCCATTTCAGATGGGTTGTTCGTTGTTTTTTGTTTTTTGTTTTTTTGAGACAGAGTCTCACTCTGTTGCCCAGGCTGGAGTACAGGGACACGATCTTGGCTCACTGCAACCTCTGCTTCCTGGGTTCAAGCAATTCTCCCCTACCTCAGCCTCCTGAGTAGCTGGGACTACAGGCACATGCCACCACACCTGGCTAATTTTTGTGTTTTTAGTAGAGATAGAGTTTTACCATGTTTGTCAGGCTGGTCTCAAACTCCTGACCTGGTGATCCGCCCACCTTAGCCTCCCAAAGTGCTGGGGTTACAGGAATGAGCTACTGCGCCCGGCATCTTTTTTCTCTTTTTTTTTTTTGAGACAGAATTTTGCTCTGTCACCCAGGCTCGAGTGCAGTGACATGATCTAGGCTCCCTGCAGCCTCCGCCTCCTGGGTTCAAGGAATTCTCCTGCCTCAGCCTCCCACATAGCTGGGACTACAGGCGTGTACCACCACAGCTGGCTAATTCTGTATATTTTTTAGTAGAGTTGGGGTTTTTTTTGGCCAGGCTGGTCTCGAACTCCTGACTTCAAGTGATCTGCCTGCCTCAGCCATCAAAAGTGCTAGGATTAAAAGCATGAGCTACCACACCTGGCCTCTAATTTCTAATTCTAACGTTGCAAAATGGGTATTATTATTCCCAGTTCCAGATGAGGAAACAGAAATGCCACGAGGAAGAGTAGCATGCCCAAGGTCATGAAGACATCAAAAGTGCCATGTTCTGACCTGGGGTCTCGTAGATCCCAAAGCCACAGGTCAGGCGCCTCTCTCTATGGTAGAACATGGAGTCATCTGAGTTAGTACAGGCAGTTAAACATGTATTAAGCAGAACACAGAGCTTCAATCACCCCAGTGAGCCTACTCAGCTTTAAAACAGATATTCTGCCACTACCCAGCTTATCATAATCGACCAACTTATACTTTTCTCAGTCTTCTGGTCTGCAAAAATGAGAGGATTAGACTGAAGAATTGATGAGGTTCTTTTTTCATTTCCTAAAATCTGAATAATCACAGAGATTTTAAAATTTAGTTTCTAAAACTTTTTAGTTTTTAAATTTAGTTTTTAAAATTCTTTTTAAAATAGTCATTGTTCTTTGGAAATTACCCAAACAATATAAAATAGCTTAAAGTAGAAAAGAAGCTCTCCCCTCTTCCCTAATTTCAGCAGTCTGTCTGCATTTGGAATTTTGCCACATACAAGTGTGTAACTTTAACCCATCCCCGTAGCTTCTCTGAGACTGGGTTTCTCTGAGTGCAGAATGGAACTGGACACTGTCAGCTCCGCTTCCTCTCAGGGGAAGATGAACGTATGAGCATCGGTGAAAGTGTTTCCACTATGAGTTTTGTGCTAGGTTGTCAGTACCGCTCTGCTAGGAGTCATGGTCACAGGCTTCCCTCTCTGGAGTTTCCAGGATGCCCCTCAGGTGAGGATGGCCGCCAACCCTCTTCCTCTCCCGGGTCTCATGATTAGTTAGCAAGCAGCCTCCTTCCATGAGTCAGAACAATCAGGGTTGGGCATCTTGAGCTAATCAAGTGACATTAGAAAAACGGAAATAGCTGCCTGATTATGATTTAACCAAAATAAAAATTCTTATAAAACTATCTCTGAATCATGTTTGCATCATCCCTGATAAATCAGACCAGGCAGAAGCTGGTGTGTGAGAGTGACCATGGGGACTCACACTGTTGCAGCTCCACCTCCAGCTCACTCGTGCCCCAGAGACACAGGTTCTGCAAAGCAGATGGGCCGTATGGAAGCTGCCGTTTCCTCAGTGCCTCCTGGTTCCCCTTCCTAGTCCTCAACCCAGGGTTTTAGAGTTAAGAAGCCAATAAGCAAATGCACACGTCATTTAATCTCAGAGCTGACAGAAGCCCACAAGATCATCTAGAAATTTGCACCCCAGAACATGGCTGATGGAAACAGCTGAAGGTTCTGCCCCATCAAGATCAAGGAAGGGTTTAAATTAACCACATTAACAAGCCACAAGAATGATATGGAGTGGCCTTTACATACTAAAAATGAACCTGTCTCGTGATCAAAGGATATTTCTCTTCTGTTTCTGGGACCAACAAATGTTTTGAAGTCAACTAACAGGCATACACACATGATAATTCATATCTGTAGTTTTCAAAACGCTTTTTGCAGGTCAACTCATTTAATGCTTAATATGGGGGCAGAGTTTGTATTTATTGAAAATTTAGCATGCACCAGCCACGTCAGACTTGCTACTGCACTTAATTCTTAACAGCGGCAGCTAATCACAGGTATTACTGGCTCTATTTTGTGGTTTACAAAACCAAGGCTCTGACAGGTGGAATAACTCAATGGGGTCATTCTGGCCTCCCCACCTCTGCTGGGCTCTTTCCCTCCTACAACCTCTTCTTCTTAGAGATCTTTGATCTTCGTGCATCTGTGGGTTACACTATGGCTTCAGAAAATAAAACATTTTGCAAATCAAGTCAAGGTGACATTGGAAAATGTCAGCCCCCTTCCTACACTAGGGTCTTGTTTCCATACTATAATATCCTTCCATGGTGAATAGTCCCATGCTCTGCCAAACAAGGGCTAATCATCTCTGGCACCTTGTTAACCCAGAAGTGTGGCAAACCAAGAAAGACGTTCTCTTTTAAGAAAGCTCCAGGCCAGGTGTGGCAGCTCATGCCTATAATCCCAACATTTTGGGAGGCCAAGGCAGGAGGATCACTTGAGGCCAGGAGTTCGAGACCAGTCTGGGCAACATGGCAAGAGACTCTCTCGCTACAAAAAAAAATTTTTAATTAGACACCCATGGTGGCACACGCCTGTGGTCCCAGCTACTCAGGAGGCTGAGGTGGAAGGATCGCTTGAGCCTGGAGGAAGTCGAGGCTGCAGTGAGCCGTGATGATGCCACTGCACTCAAGCCTGGGCAACAGAGGGAGACCCTGTCTCCAAAAAATTAAATAAATATATAATTCAAAAAAAAAAAAAAAAAAGAAACAAAGAAAGCGCCAATCTTGCCTCACTAGAGAAAACCTCAGACCCACCACTAGAGCAGAGATTCCTATATCATCTCATTACTTGCATGACATTAGCATGCTGTGTTACCAAACCCACTGTCATTCCCTTCAGCAACTACCACCACCCACAACCCTTATTTTCATGCTATTCGGCTACCTCCTTAAAGGGAGAGGTACAGAAGCCTCATCAGGAAAACAGAAAAAGAACAGAAAAATGAAATCCGTCAAGTGAAATCTGCTGGAGGCTTTGTCTTCCTTACCAATCCGTCATGAAAGTTTACTTAACTAAGATATGAATCCCAAAAGGATTATACATTCCATGTTCTGTAATTCTATCTGCCCCGAGTTCTACTGATACTCAAAATTATCATCTTACCAAAAAAAAAAAAAAAAAATAGTTTGGAACATAAGCAAATACAACTCTAAACCCAATCTGGGAAATTCTTACTTGCTAAATGCTCACTTGCCTAAAAGTCACAGAAATGGTATTTCAATAATGATGCTTCCTCATCATTATTCTTCAGAGATTTTGTCAAAATGAAAGCGTCAACATTTAAACAGACAAAATTAACCTCCAAGTTTCATGTTTGTTTTAACGACAAATACAAAAATAAATTTTAAGGCAGCCCAACTAACTTACCTCCTTCAGCAGATTAAGCAATCGTCAACATAAAGGAAATTGTTGATCAGAAATTCCATTAGAAAGACAACACCAAAATAAAAAGAAACTGAACAAATAACAAAAATAAAAAATAAAAATAAAATAAATAAATAAACCTCTAGGAGATGTCTAGGAAGCCCAGGTACCTTGCATTAACCTAAGCAAAGCTCAGAAGTCTGCAAATTGAAGTACAAACCATTCTGTATTAAGCAGCATTTGCTGGGAAATCTTCATTAACACTAGTAAACAGAATACAAAGCAATATCCGAAAGAAAGCTGAGACCTTGATACGTTTTGCCTCTCACAATATTAGCTTACAGCTTAGTAACAGCCAGGGTGGAGGAGGAAATTCCTTTGTTTGCACCCACCCCACATTGATGCCTTTTTTAAGAGGACTGTGCACAATGCATTTAAAAAAAATCTATTGTTGGGTGAAGGAAACTCAGATGTTTTTTCTTTTTTTTTTTTTTTCTCCTGGTCAATAATGGATTCAATTGCCTTGAAGTCAATGAACTCCTGGATGGGAAATACCAAGCCGCCAAACAGGAATAGAGTAACGCACCAGCCAGGCAATATGTTTCAAAGCCACATTCTAGAATACCTTTCCATAGTAAAACACTTCATTCAGCAAACGTTTTCAATGTCACTTTATTTGTAACTTTACAAGGTTTTCTTCATTGTCATTACTAGAAAAATTAGAGTATTTCAACATTGAGATTTAAATAATCTAAATATATGAAGTCCTTAATTGAGAGATCAGCCACAATAGCACTGTTCTCCCAAGAGACTGAAACCTGGCATCCCACTCAGTAATGTGCCCAGAGTTGGAGAAAGCTAGTTACTCCCTTGTCAGTTCGATAAAACAGACTAACGTTAGAATGACTAATAGTCATTCTCCTTCCCCATTCTCTATCTCTCCAGGGCAAAGAAAGCCAGGCGATATTTACTATTATCTATCATCTGATAAAACCAAAGGAAGAGCTCTCTCTTTCCTTGATAATGAGTCTCTAGAACTGAATACTGTCCTTGCTAAAACTATCATAATCCGAAAAGAAGGTAAAATGGGAAAGGCACAATAGGGACCATGAATACCTGCAAAAAAACTACAGCAAACATAGATACTGAAAAGTATCTGTGGTCATATTAAAAAGACAAGAACAATATATTAAAAATAGTCAAAATGTTAGTGGGCAATATGTTACCTCCTTTATATGTTAGTACTGAGCATTAACCGTGTGCCAAGTTCTTTCAATCTTTACCTACTTTTTTTTTTAAGAGACAGTGTCTCACTTTGCTGCCCAGGCTAGAGTGCAGTGGTGTGATCATAGCTCACTGCCACCTTATGAGGAACTCCTGGGCTCAAGTGATCTTCCCAACTCAGCCTCCCAAGCAGCTAGGACTACAGGTGTGCACCACCATGACCAGCTAAGTTTTTCAATTGTTTTTAGACACAAGGTCTCCCTATACTGCCCAGGCTGATCTAGAACTAGTGGGTTCAATTAGCCTCCCAAAGCGCTGGGATTACAGGCATGAGCCACCAGGCCCATCTTTTACCTACATTTACTCACTTAAACCTCTCAACAACTCTATGAGGTAAGTACTATTATCTGTAATTTACAGATGAGGAAACTAAAGCTTACAAAGGTTTAATCATTCACCCAAAGCGACAAGGATGGTAAGTCACAAAGCCAGAATTTGAGCTCAGGCTTCCTAACTCTGGAATCCATGCTTTAAGTCCACACTCTCTCTAAGGCATCCTTGTTCAAACATTCCACACCAGCCACTTTGCAAATCTACACCTAGGCTCAAAGGATACAGCTTGAACTGGTGTCTTCTACAACTTTTGCACCATGATTTACTTTTTCACGTATCTGTTCTTTCCATCTTTGTTAGGGATAGTGAACTTCTTCAAAGGAGGGAACTGGAGAACTCTTCTGATACCTGGAGGACCTCATAGATGGACTGTCCCTCTCAAAAACAAGAGCAAGACAAAAGGTGGAAGCCAACCAGGTGTCGAATGAATGGAGAAACAAAATGTGGCATGTAAACACAATGGGGCAGTATTTGATTTTTTTACAGGAAGGAAATTCTGACACATGGGTAAACATTGAGGACATTCTGCTAAGTAAAATAAGCCAGTCACAGAAGACAAATACTATGTGATTTCATTTACATGAGGTTACTAGAGTAGACAACTTCATAGAGACAGAAAGTAGGACGGTGGTTGCCAAGAGCTGGGGAAGGAGGCAGAAGAGGCGGGCATTGTTTAATGCGCACAGTTTCAGTTTTGCGAGTTGAAAGAGTTCTGTGAATGGATGGTGGTGATAGCTGCACAACGATGTGAATGCACTTAGTACCACACAACTGGACGCTAAAAAGTGGTTTAGATGGCTCATTTTACTTCATACGCATTTTACTGCAATTAAAATAAAAAACAGGCCAGGCATGATGGTTTACACCTATGACCCCGTATTCTGGGACACTCGGGCAGGGGGATCGCTTAAGCTCAGGAATTTGAAAGCAGCCTGGGCAATATAGTGAGACCCTGTCTACAGAAAATTTAAAAATTAGCCAGGCATTGTGGTGCACATCTGTGGTCCCAGCGTCTCAGGAGGCGGAGGTGGTAGGATCGCTTGGGCCCAGGGAGATCAAGGTTGTAATAAGCCCCAGTCGCACCACTGCACTCTAGCCTGGTGACGGTGAGACCTTGTCTCTAAGTAAATAATGATAAACAAATAAATAGCAGACAAAAAAGGACAACAACTAGGACAAATATCTACAGAAATGTCCTCATGTTTACAGCCACGCCTGTGTGGGGTTGTCAGGCTGCCATTACGTCTAAGTGCAGGAAGCTGGCCCTCCACCAGAAAGTCACCCCGCTTGCGGGACACCAAAGCTCACTGATGGGAACAAGCCATTCAACACTGTCACCGCTGTGTTTCCGCAGCCTGCAGGTCACCCTCAGAACAAGCCCTTTCTGATAGCTGTGGAAGCAAGAGGAAACATCAAACTCCAAGAAAGTATGCCTTTAAGACCTCAACCTTTTCCTGTCTCATAGGCTGGTTCTGCGTAGGGCCCCGATATCTGGAGCTCAATGTCAGAAGACAAGTCCAGGCATCCATCATTTCCCTAATCATGGGGCCACCAAGGCCCCAAAACTAACAAACGAGGGGTCGTTTCCACCTTGGAAATGTGCCAAGCCAACATCAAATTGCAAAGGAAACAATACTGAGAAGTGTGACAGCTTGTGATTCCTTCGATGACAGAAGTAGGGTGATAAAGGAACTGCCCCAGTCCCAGGGCCAGAGCGCTGCTGTGGCAGTAGGAAGCAGTTCAACCCATATCCTTCTCTTTAAATCACAGTCCCGGCCGGGTGCGGTGGCTCACACCTGTAATCCCAGCACTTTGGGAGGCTGAGGCGGGTGTACAGCCTGAGGTTGGGAGTTTGAGACGAGATCAGCCTGACCAACATGGAGAAACCCTGTATCTACTAAAAAATATACAAAATTAGCAGGGTGTGGTGGCACATGCCTGTAATTCCAGCTACTCAGGAGGCTGAGGCAGGAGAATCGCTTGAACCTGGGAGGCGGAGGTTGCGGGGAGCCAAGATCCCACCACTGCACTACAGCTGGGGCAACAAGAGCAGAACTCTGTCTCAAAACATCAATCAACCAATCATTCACAGTCCTGTGGTCTCTGCTGAGGACATACCACTAACTATGCAGGCTTGAACTCCTGGCTTTAAGCAATCCTCATATCTCAGCCTTCCAACGTTCTGGAATTACTGGCATGAGCCACCGTTCCTGGACTCACTTGAACACTCAAACACTTTCTGAGCCAATTTACTACTGGGTGCCTAGGACCTAATGTGTTCAAGAAAGAGGCTCGGCTAAGAGGTCAGAAGGGAGAGGTTCTTCCTTCTTGGGAAGATGAGCGCACACACCACTAGGAGATTCAAGCTGAATTTTCTCTTTGGCTTCCAAAAATTATCTTCTATGAATATTTTTTCTATCATAATATGTCTTATTTTACTTCCTCTCCTTCCTCTGGCTCCTTAGGTAGGCAGCCAGGCTTTTAACTCCTTGCTTCTGGGTTCTCCTATCAAGGAGGTAAGATTCTTCTAGGGTTCTGTAAACATCTAAGCCATCAACAAGATTTGCAAGGTGTTCTAGAAAGGCTTCTTTCCCCCTACACCCCGGGGTATTTCACTCTGCTCCCTGGAAGCTCCTAAGGGAACTGGCAAGCCTTCAGAGAAGAAGAGCTCCATGCTCTAGGTTCCCAGACTTACCAAGGATTTTCCGACCTGCCCCACGCCTGCATGGACCGGTAGAGAACCTCAAACTTGACCATGTGGACAGAAACATTCAAAAGCAGTGGAGACGTTGTTATGCAATGAATTGTGTACACTCCTGCTCCACCCACCCCTCCAATTCTTATGTTGAAGTCCTAACCCCCAATACTTCTAAATGTGATGGGATTTGGAGACAGGTTCTGTAAAGAGGTCATTAAATTAAACTGAAGTCTTTAGAGTGGATGACTCTGATATGACTGGTGTTCTTACAAGAAGAGGAAATTTGGACACAGACCACGTGAAGACACAGGGAGAAGATGGCCATCTACAAGCCAAGACCTAGAACAGGACCTGTCCTCAGCCCTCAGAAGCAACCAACCCCGCAAACACCTTGATCTTGGTCTTCTAGCCTCTGTCAATGGAAGAAACTGACGAGACACGTCTCAATCATTTTAGATTTATTTGCCAAAGTTAAAAACATGCCTGGGAGACAGATCTGTGCCTTTCTCCAAAGATGATTTTGAGGACTCTAATTTTAAAGGAGAAAAGGCGGGATATTGAGAAGCATAGTTTTCACATAAACAAAGGGGGCAGAGGAAAAAATGCGTGAGAATCTACATTTTACATAAGATAGCACAGACAAAATTGGGTAGGGGAACAATCAGATATGCATTTGTGTCTGGCAGGGCCTGGGTGACTGCACCTGTAAAGAGAAGCTATCAATTTGCATTGCCACGGTAAACTTTTAACAGCTCACCCGGAATTTCCCTGTGGGCAAAATATGGCGAAGGCTGGTATCTTTTCATCTTGAAGCCATCATATTTAGAAACCAAAGCCAACGTGGGGAGGGAGGTTTGCATGACTCAGTTCCCAGCTTGACTTTTCTCTTTGGCTAAATGAGTTTGGGGTCCCAACATTTAATTTCCTTTCACATCTGTCTGAGAAAACAGATTTCTGTTGTTTAAACTACCCAGGCCGTGGTACTTTGCTATGGCAGCCCTAGCAAACTAATACAACACGTGTGCTGGAAAACACTGTTCATATGTATCGGATGGACCTCTTCCCACAATCTAACATATTCTAAAACCTTAGGCCCTGCATGTAATCCTAGGGTGGGTGTGTCTAAAAAATAATAGGTTACATTTTCTTATACTTGAACAGATTGAAGGCTTGGAGATAAAATTAATTTATTTAAGTTTTAAAACGCTATTTTTTATGTACATACACCATGGAATACTATGCAGCCATAAAAAGGAACAAACTTATGTCCTTTGCAGAGACATGAATGGAGCTCAAAGCCATTATCCCCAGCAAACTAATGCAGGAACAGAAAACCAAACACTGCATGTTCTCCCTGATAAGTGGGAGCCGAACAATGAGAACACATGGACACCGAGAAGGGAACACCACACACTGGGGCCTCTTGGTGGGGGTGGGGAGGAAGAGTATCAGGATAAATAGCTAATGCATCTGGGGCTTAATACCTAGGTGATGGGTTGATAGGTGCAGCAAACCACTATGGCACATGTTTATCTATGTAACCAACCCGTACGTCCTGCACATGTATCCTGGAACTTGAAAAAAAAATTTTTTTGTTGTTAATGCTATTTTCTTGTAAGCCTTTGTTTATGGACTGAGATTTATACCCCTAAACATGGTAAAAAGAGAGAGCAAGCTTAGTTTGTATTAAGCACTAAGAAGGCAGCATAATAAAGACGGGAATGATTAAGAGACTGTCTCTAACCACTAACCTATAGGGATTCAAACCCTAGCTTTGCCACTGTGTACTGTTGCCCTAAACCCTTGTGTCTGTTTCTTCATCTGTAACAAAAAATTATAATAATGTTGGCTGGGCACGGTGGCCTACACCTGTAATCCCAGCACTTTGGGAGGCCGAAGCAGGTGGATCACCTGAGGTCAGGAGTTCGAGACCAGCCTGCACAACATGGTGAAACCCTGTCTCTACTAAAAATGCAAATATTAGCCAGGCGTGGTGATGCGCACCTGTTGTACCAGATACTCGGGAGGCTGAAGCAGAAGAATCTCTTGAACCCAGGAGACAAAAGTTGCAGCGAGCTGAGATCATACCACTGCACTCCAGTCTGGGCGGTGAGATTCCATCTCAATATACGTATACATATATATACATATGTATACACACACACACGTGTGTGTGTGTATATGTGTGTGCATATAAAATAATGTTATCTCCCTCAAAGGTTGTTTTGGGGGTTAAAAGTAACAATCCACATACGGCACTGGAAATAGGGCCTGACTTTTCAATCAACATTCATTATCAGGGGGCAGTTTAAACTCACTTTTATAACAGAGTATCTGCATTTATGGAAGATTGAACTCACTGAAAACACATAAAAATGTGCAGTTTTTTCAAAGTTAAGTTACACCCTTCTGAACAAAGCTTGATCACAATGTGTGGATGAAAATGGGCCCATGTTAAAGGCTCAAGGTTTTATTAAATTGTACCCATACATTGTATTATGTCTTCCTCCATTCATACAAACTCTGTTCTTAGTTTGGATTCATTCTTCATAAAGCTGCAGTAATTAATTTGTCTTTGTTCAAGTATTTGCAAGTCAGTTGTACAATTATTTTTTTTTTTTTTTGAGACAGAGTCTCTCTCTGTCACCCAGGCTGGAGTGCAATGGGACAATCTCAGCTTACCACAACCTCCAACTCCCAGGTTCGAGCGATTCTCCTGCCTCAGCCTCCTGAGTAGCTGGGACTACAGGCATGCACCACCACACCCAGCTAATTTTTGTATTTTTAGTAAAGATGGGGTTTCTCCATGTTGGCCAGTCTGGTCTCAAACTCCTGACCTCATGATCTGCCAGCCTCGGCCTCCCAAAATGCTGGGATTACAGGCATGAGACAACGGTCCTGGCCACAATGATCCTTGTTAGCATATTTCCAGGCAGACTTTGAAAAGCATAATTTGTAGCAAAGAAGGTTTAGTGGATCTCGCAAGAGGTGACACACATTATCATACCCAAGAGGACCCTTGTAGAGTTCATGAGATGTGACAAGATACTTTAGTGAAGGTGTCCCCAAACTACAGCCCGCGGACCGCATGCGGCCCCCTGAGGCCATTTATCCTGCCCCCCGCCGCACTTCAGGAAGGGGCACCTCTTTCATTGGTGGTCAGCGAGAGGAGCACAGTATGTGGCGGCCCTCCAATGGCCTGAGGGACAGTGAACTGGCCCCCTGTTTGGGGACGCCTGCTTTAGAGGGTGTGGGCTAGGAGAGGAGGTGACCTTACTAACGGGACAAAGGTCTCTAAGGAAAAAGACATACAAGCAGACAGTGCCTTTAAAATTGAAGAACTACACACTCGAGGAAACAGACCTTCAGACAGGTTACAGGGAACTTAAACATAGTTAGAGTAAAAACTCCTGGACACATCGACTCTCTTTCCTCATGAGAGGTGATGGAGACAGCAGCTATCTCAGCACCAGAAACTACGCAAGGGGGGAAAAGTAGGGCCTGTGGGCCTGACTTCGACCAATTTATCTCACCTTTCCATCTTCAAAATGGAATTAAAACTACCCAAGGACCCCAAAGAGTAGTCGTGAAGGCAAAATAAAATTACCTGGCCCATCCCAGCACTTTGGGAGGCCGAGGCCGGCAGATCACTTGAGGTCAGGAGTTCAAGACCAGCCTGGCCAACATGGTGAATATTAAAAATACAAAAATTTGCCAGATGTCGTGGTGCACGCCTGTAGTCCCAGCTACTCGGGAGGCCAAGCCAGAAGAATCACTTGAACCCAGGAGGTGGAGGCTGCCATGAGCCAAAATCGCACCACTGCACTCTAGCCTGGGCGACAGAGTAAAACTCGGCTCAATTAAAACAAAAAAAATTACCTGGCCCACAGAGGGCATTCAATTACAGACGACAATAATAAAAAGCCTAGTAGGCCATCTTGCAGACATCTTGATCTCTGGTTTTCTTTCTCTCACTTATGTACCTTTAAGACTTCTAAATTTTAAAAATTGTTTCTAATATTGATTTTCAAATACTTTTTTGGAGACAATTACTACACTAAAAATCAATGACCAGGTGCCAAATCTTCCGTTTCTGGGCATAACTGATAATCCTCCACAGACACTGCTCTCGTGTTCCCCACCCCCCAGTCGTTCCCCATATCTCCCTGTTTGTCTAACGCAGAGCCATCTGGAGCAGATCAGATGGTGAGGTGGAAAAACACAGGCTTCCTAGTCCTGGGAAGACATATTCCACTCTGGCCAGAAACCTAGCACTCTGGCTTCTTCTGCCCTAGCTTCAGAGTCCAAAGGCCAGGCTTGAATGTCCTACAGCTGGCAAGTCCCTGCTCACACCTCCTTTCACGTCGATGGCCCCACATTTCCTTTGCAAAGGAGAATAGAAGTTGTGAAAAGACGATGCACAGGAATTGCAAAAAGATTGTATTTTTCTTGGAATGCCTTGGTCTTAAATCCAGTTTGGGTTCAGAAACTTGTCTAGAATAATCTATTTCAAGTATAATGTCCACTAAAAAGTAGTAGAAAATGATTGTTCTACTACCAGCAATTAAAGAAAGCAGGGGGACATAAGAGAACAACAATAAAAACACCAACTGTTTCAGAATTCTGTACTTTGAGAAAAAGCAAGTTAATTTAAAAGCAAAAACAAGACAGTAGACATTTTTGGCAACTCCCAAGGGGACTCACAACCGGAGAGAGACAGAGGATGGAGGACAGATCTTTATTGAATATAATTTCACTTCAAAACATTTTTCATTGGCTGGGCGCAGTGGCTCACACTTGCAATCCCAGCACTTTGGGAGGCCGATGCAGGAGGATCACTTGAGGTCAGGAGTTCCAGACCAGCCTGGCCCACATGGTAAAACCCTGTCACTACTAAAAACACAAACATTAGCCGGGTGTGGTGGTGCACACCTGTAATCCCAGCTACTAGGGAGGCTGAAGCAGGAGAATCACTTGAACCCAGGGGGTGGATGTTGCAGTGAGCCGAGATCGCACCACTGCACTCCAGCCTGGGCAACAGAGCAAAATTCCATCTCGAAAAATAAATAAATAAAATAAAAAACAAATTTTCCATCAATATACAATAAGTATACTGATTTTACTTCCCAATATTGATACAGGTTGCTTTTCAGCTCAGAAAAGGAAGAGAAGAAAAAAAGGGAGAGAAACAGGGGATGGAGGGTAGATTTTTCCAGATGTTCTGGGCCAGGATCTAAAGGGAACGGGAAGGAAGGTGGGAGAGAGGATAGGTGTCCACCAGCGGAAGTGTCTACAGTGTGGTGGAACTGAAGGAGTTGAGTAAGAAGCAGCGAAGCGTAGATCCACGCAGGCAGGAAGGAAAAGATGGTAGGAACAGGGCTTTGGCTCCATTTAGCAATTATTAATTTATTTGCATTCCTCCCCCAGCCTCCAGGTGGCACAACTGACCTAGTGTATCTTGCTTGAAAACTGAAAGGACAGAGGCCAGGGCAAGTCTTAGGAATAAAACAAAGAAACAGAAGGGACTGTTGCCAGGCAGGATTGGCAATGGGAGGGAAAGTTGCCTTGTAGCACCCTCAGGGGTGGGTATTCAGTACATGCTCAGAAACTTCCACTGCATCCTTGATATTCTTGTTTGAGAGTCTGACACTGTCAAAACACTAATGGAAATCTTTCATGCTTCAATTTAAGCTCTTTTTCTCTTTTCAAGTCCCAATAAAAAGATTCCCATTTGCATAGCACACTGCAATTTGTATCAACTCATTTAAGATCTACTTCCTAGAAATTTGCATACATCTGAGGCTAGAAACATATCTACAGGATGTGAATTCTAGATCTGGACAAATAGACTGGGGTTTTTCAACATCAGCACCATTGATATTTTGTGCAGGATAGTTCTTTGTTGGTGGAAGGGGTATCCTGTGTGTTGTAGAGTGTGTCGCTGCAGCCCTGGTCTCTACCCACCAGATTCTAATAGTACCCTTCCTCCCTCACTAAGATAGACCAATCTTTCAGGTCCAGTCTACACATTCAAGTCCTGAGTCTTGGCCAGGATGCACAGTGCTAACTGCCATACATTCCTCTTCTAAGCAGAGCTCCCTCACACAGTAACATGCTCAGGAATCATTAGGGATTTAAAATGCAGATTCTCATTAAGTAGGTCTGGGATAGGGGCTCAGGATGCTCTAGTTGTAACATGCTCCCGGGTGATAGGAATGCTGCAGGTCCCCAGACCACATGTGGAGTAGCAAGGCCCTACAGCACTGGTTTAGTAAGAGAAGGAGCTGGGTAGGAAAACTGATCTGACGTTATGTAGCTGTGGGACCCCTGAGTGGTTATATGCCTTCCAAATGTCTCAGTATCTCCATTTGGAAAATGATGGCGACTACAAAGATTAAGTAAAACAATGGAGGCAGGAGTTCAAGGCTGCAGTGAGCTATGATCACCCCACTGCACTCCAGCCTGGGTGACACAGTGAGACCCTGTCTCTAAAAAAGTAGAGGTAAAGCAACCAACTTAGCATCTGACACTTAAGAAATATTAATTCCCTCCCCCTTAGCTCCTCCCACCATCTGCCTCAGAACCTTAAGATCAAGGCATCCCTGGGGATTACAGGGAATTCCCTAGAAGATAAAACTTAGTTCCACTATCAATGGTCAAGTGGGGAGGGAAAGACTTCTTCTCTTTTCATTCCTCTAGCTCAACACCCTTTATGCCACTCACACTATAATATCTGCCATCCTTGGGAGGCTGTGGATTGTTTTGAGAACGAATCATACCATAAAAAGAATATTTAAAATGATATACACATTGTGATTCCATTCAAAAGCAATGTCTCCCACTCTTGAGCCCTCTGCCCCGCATTTAACACTGAACTATTCTCTAAAGGAAAAATAATCCCAAACAGGAATCATCAAGCGCTTTGGATATAATCTGCTTCCAAATACAATCTATTCATTTTTTGCCCCAAAAAATGAATAAATTCTGCTCATCTGTAATTGCGTCTGAAGAAAATTCTTCCTATCCTTTGCAAATGTAAAATGTTCTGATGCAAAATATTAATTTGTCAAGCTAAAATACGGCTTTGGAATCACATAGCACATGCCACATAGACTCTATCTGGATTTTGATTTATACACAGAGGGTGCTTTTCATATTAGGGTTTAGAAGTATTTGAATTTTCTGGAATATTAACTAAAATGTATCCCTTTGGGAAAGTCATTCCCCCAACCCACGTAAATAAAAATGGCTAAACAACTTCTCCACTTGTAGGAGGCATCAAAAAACTTGGGCCAGGCGCTGCGGCTCACACCTGTAATCCCAGCACTTCGGGAGGCCGAGGTGGGTGGATCACCTGGGGTCAAGAATTTGTGACCAACTTGGCCAACATGGTGAAACTCCATCTCTACTAAAAATACAAAAATTATCCACGCACTGTGGTGCACACTTGTAATCCCAGCTACTCAGGAGGCTAAGGCAGGAGAAAGTGCTTGAACCAGGAGGCAGAGATTGCAATGAGCCAAGAAGATCACACCACAGCACTCCAGCCTGGGCAACAGAGCAAGACTCTCAAAAAAATTTCTGTATTTTTAGTAAAGATGGGTTTTTTTTCTCCATGTGAAGACACAGCGAGAAGGTACCATCTATGAACCAGAAAGCAGCCCTCACCAGACTGCCACCAAATCTGCCAGTGAACTTGGACTTGATCTTGGACTTTCCAGACTTCAGAACTGTGAGACATAAATTTCTGCAGTTTGTAAGTCACCCAGTCTATTCTGCTATTGCGGTCCAAATGGACTAAGACACTTGCTACAGCACATGCAAAGCAATAAAATGCATCTTTATATAGTTCCAAGAGAGGTTCATGTTTCTGGACCTGCATTTATCTCTCTTTACACATGAGGTCAATTTCTCACGAATCCCATGAAGGAGATAAGGTGTTCAGGGGCTCCAGAAGGCAGAAAGCTCAAAAAGAATCCACAGACTTTTTGAAGCAGCTCCAGGACTACCCCTGAGTCCTAGTGGTGAAATCACTCAAGACCTAAGGCAGGCAAGTCAGGATTTATTAGCTGACTTCAGAATTTCACTGGCGATCTGGTCCAGGGCACATTTCCTTCTGTCCTAAGTTAAGAGATAGGACTGCTCATGTGGGCTGGTGAGGAGTTACTCACTGTCCGCTACAGGCTTGTGCCGTAAGGCAATAAGTTCTAAGTTTTGTTTGGCATCAACAGAAGAGTAGGTTTCAAGGACAGCATCCAGGATCCTTCAGATGTATGACCCTGACAGTCTGTGCCAAGGCCCAGGAATCCCTACATACATCCTGGTAGTGATTGAATCACACATCCAGATACACTGCCCACATGAACAAGGCAGATTCCTAGGAAATAGTGCAGGACCAAGGTTGTTAACAGAGGATAGGCACTGGAGAGTTGGTGGACCAGAGTTGGAGGCCCCCCATCTTCAGACATTTTGAGGGGGGATTTTCCCTGCAGCAGACACTCACTGTAAAGAAAATGTTTCACAGAGGCACTAGAACCTGGGTCAGGTGCCACAGTGTTCTGCTTTTTCAAACCTATTGCTTGTGAATCCCCAGCTACTCTTTCTTTTCTTTTTTTCTCTCTCTTTTTCTTTTTTTTTTTTAAGACAGGGCCTCACACTATTATTGTTCAGGCTGGAGTGCAGCAGTGGCAATCAGGGCTCACTGCAGCCTTGATCTCCTGGGCTGAAGCAATCCTCCCGCCTCAGCCTCCCAAAGTGCTGGGATTACAGGCATGAGTCACCATGCCCAGCCCCCAGCTACTCTTTCTAATCAACTCATTTCTTTAAATGTATGGGTTCATCCCAGTCTAAGATAGCAGCACAGGCTAGCAGCTCTCACTTGGTGGAAAGGTTTGGACCAACTGTGGAAGATACCTTTTATATGTTTTTGTTTAAAAGAATGATTTGTAATGATTAAGAGTTCATTCAAAATAATATTTCTGCTGTATCCGATACACCTGGTGCTATGTAATAATCCATCCAAATATGCACCTGCAAATCTGTGAAAAGCTAAATAATAAGACAAAATGGACTGGATTAAGTGGGCTTCTCAGCTCTTCTGAAAACCTTTTTTAACTGTCATTAAAAATCTACCCAGAATCTTGCAATCGTGTGGGCAGTCCCAGTAACATCCAACATACTGTGGGTCACTGAGTGAACTTTAAAACCAGGATTAGGGTTCTGAAAACTGGGGTCCATTGTCCCAATGAGGACCAATTCCTGACTTATTCAAAATTTAAAAAGGATCAAGCAATGAAAAATAGAAGAGTTACCAATAGTACACGTGCTTCAGCGGTGAGAGAATGTCAGCTAGACACCCCCTAAGCCAAGGGGACTTCAGGCTTCGAGAATTTCCGTGTTCAAAGCTACTTGATCAGTGTGAAGGATAAACAACTGACCTGCTGCATAACTGCTAGCATTTGAAGTACTGACTTTAGGCCAGCACATGGTGGCTCACGCCTGTTATCCCAGAACTTTGGAAATGTAATTGTGGAACTACTTGGTAGGCCAAGGTGGGAGGATTACTTGAGCCCCGAAGTTGAAGATTAGCTTGGTCAATGTAGTGAGACTCTGTCTCTACCAACAACACAGAAACAGCCAGGCATGGTGGCATGCACCTGTAGTACCAGCTACTCAAGAGGCTGAGACAAGAGGATCACTTGAGCCCAGGAGTTCGAGACTACAATGAGCTATGATTGTGCCACCACACTCCAGCCTGGGTGACAAAGCAAGACCTTGTCTCAAAAAATAAAAATAAAAAAATAACATCATAATAATAATTTTATAACTGTTTACTTATCTTTGCATCTGTAATGAAGATGAAAGAAGGCTTTCCTTAATTTAAGAACAACCAATTTTGGGGGGAATACAACATGTACAAAGTGCTCCTATATCCATCTGATTTTACACAAGTTTTGAAACAGGTGGGTTTTCGTATCTGCATTTTGACAGATGAATGAACTAAGATTCTGTCTATGTGACAGACCAAGATCTCACAGAGAACTGGTTGAGGCACTAGGGTGTGTTGCGCATGCTGTGGTTCCGGACAATGGGGGCACTACAATATCTGCGTATTTGCCTTGCCACTCCATCTGCCCTAATCAGGCATCAAAAACAACCACAAAAGCCCCTGCCCACATCTATGGGGAAAAAAAGGGTTCAAAGCATAGTGACCTTCCCCAGTAAGTTCCACAGCTCTCTCCTTTTCCCTGGCTTTCATGCCACACCCCACTCAACCAACGCATGCATTCTTCCAAGGCTTAGAAGAAAAAAACAAACAAAAACCCCAACCCCTCAAACCTATTCGAGGAAAGCGACATCATCTCATCCTCACACCCACCCTCTGCCTGTATAAGGACCCCAGCAGCAGCATTCTGCCTCCACAGGGCACCTTCTCCAGTTGCTTGGCCCATGTGGGCACTCTAAGACTGCCACCAAGATGGGAACAAATTCCAGTTACATGTCTCTTTTTTTTTTTTTTTTTTTTTTTGAGAGAGAGTCTCGCTCTGTCACCCAGGCTGAAGTACCGTGGCTCCATATCGGCTCACTGGAACCTCTGTCTCCCAGGCTCAAGCGATTCTCCTGCCTCAGCCTCTCAAGTAGCTGGGATTACAGGCACACACCACCATACCTGGCTAATTTTTGTATATTTTTAGTAAAGACAGGGTTTCACCATGTTGGCCAGGCTGGTCTCGAACTCCTGACCTCAAGTGATCTGCCCACCTCAGCCTCCCAAAGTGCTAGGATTACAGGCACGAGCCACCACACCTGGCCCGGTTACATGTCTCCACAAGGACTGGTAGCCCTGGTGCTCCTAGAAGGGAGACAGGAGTACGAAAAGGAAAAGGAGGCACGGCAGCCTGAGTATGTTCTCAGTCTCTTTCCCTCATGTGCTGTCTTCTCCAGCCCCTCCTCAATCCCAGAATCCACCTCAACAGGAAAAAGGAACCCACCACCAAACCCTGGAGAAAGCACATTCTGTTTTACAGTAGAAAGAAAAGAGAGACTCCATCCTTTTCTTTTCTGGCACTCAGCTTTCAAGAAAATGAGACAGATGACAGAAATTAAATTTATACTGGAGATTTTCGTTTTCTCAAAAGCTAGCCTCCAGAATCTGCCCTGCAGGAGTTCCACAATTACACTTCTATAATCCTATTAAATCACAATTTGTATCTATGCTAATATTATGCTGAGACCACAAAATCCTGAACTGTCAATGGAAAGACAACAGCACATTCACCACCAGTCAACTCATCAAGGCAATTAGGCAGAATAGCTAACCAGGGGTTACATCTCAGAAATGCATCGACAATGGATGAAATACATTTTTAAACCTTCGATTTAAATATCAGGTATTATGTTACTTGAAGTACCCCATTTCTTTAATACTCTAGTTAATTAAATACTACTTAAAATCACATAGATGAACTCAGTAACTTTTTCTCTGAGCAAAATGGTAGATTTTCCTTTTAGAATAGAGATAGTTTTAACTTTTCTATGATATATTCATGAAAAAATGTGTTTTGAAGGGAAAATGTCCAAAATTTCAATAATAACCTTACATGTTTATAGAGGAGATTATTTTACAAAGAGCAAGATACACATATATATAGATTACCTTAATTCCCATCATGGTCCATGGTGACATTCTTCCTTGAGACCCAAGCCACCCGAAGTGCTGCTGGGTGAGGCTTGCGGCAGTGAGAGAATGTGAAGTTGAAGCTGTTTTATGTTTTTATTTTCAGCTTTACAGAAATTCTGCCTTTGGGGATTGAGTTTGCACAGTATAAAGAAAATGGTGCAATTTGCTACCAAAACTTTTGTTGAAGCTCATCAGGATATTAATCAATTACTTCAAACTTCCAGTAGCTGACACAGAATCCCTGATCAATAACCTAAGCAAACGGTGACTACTATGTTTCTCAATATCAAAGAACAGTCATTCCAAAAGCTAATTCAAGATAGAGCGCCAATTCTACTGGTGCTGAGTCATGTATAAAATTAAAGACTGGGACTAAACAGTCTATCCTTGGTCTTCAGGAGCAACTTTTCAACATGCTCCTGTTTCAGCTGTTAAAATCCCTCAATACAACTTCCATCCAAATTCAATTTCGTCTTCATGCAAAACATTACTCATTACCTTAATAAGCAGAGACTGGTAATAACGGTTATAGAAATCTAGGACATGGGTATTTTAAGAGCCCACCAAATCTGTGATGGTTACTGTTTAGATTATTGTAATTATCTAGACAATAATTAAAATGACTAGGAAGTCCAAGTTTGCATTTTTGGAAGTAATATTTGTTATGTTAGTTCTGTAAGAATATATTTAAAGTTTTATAAATAAAACCAGATCATTCTCCCCTCACTTGATAATGAAGTTAAGACAACCTACTTATCTTTTTTATTAGCCAGAGGTCCTGAGGCTACTGAGTCAGGATAAGCCACTTATGAAAGTGAAATAACTTCAAACTCTCCAGGCAGGAAGTCGTGCCAAGTGTCATGCCAGAACTATGAGATAATGGGCATTTCAAAATGTTTGACCCATCTCAAAGCCCAGCTATTCCTCTCATCCTAACATTTCAGCATCCAGGAAAGAAAGTGAAATGAACTGCACAGCAGCGTCTGTTAAGTAAAGGTCTGGGAGGCAGGCATTAATTTTGTTGTTCCTGGCTCAGGACTAATTTTGTTGGTGTTGCCCAAGATAATTGCAGGAAACTTGTGTGCCTCCACTCAAAGAAGATGCCTTTTCAAGGAAAGGGCCAGGCCAGACGCGGTGGCTCACTCCTGTAATCTCAGCACTTTGGGAGGCTGAGGCAGGTGGATAACTTGAGGTCAGGAGTTTGAGACCAGCCTGGCCAATACGGTGAAACCCTGTCTATACTAAAAATACAAAAAATTAGCTGGGCATGGTGGTGGGCACCTTTAAACCCAGCTACTCCGGAGGCTGATGCAAGAGAATCGCTTGAACCCAGGATGCGAAGGTCACAGTGAGCCGAGATCTCGCCATTTGCACTCCAGCCTCGGCAGCAAGAGCGAAACCTCGTCTCAAAAACAAACAAACAAACAAAAAACCCAAACAAAACAAAACAAAAAAACGAAAGGAAAGGAAAGGGCCAAGGATCAAAACTGGGGAGGAGACAGCCAGCAGCAGAGCACTGCTTAAAACATTCTTTAGGTCAAGTCTTTATGTTTAAAGAAACAGGGTCAACTCCTTTACTGGATACACCTCATTTCTAGACATGTTACTATGAAACTCTATTCATCAACGTTGGGGAAGCTGCCAGACTGGAAAAAAGAGAAGTTTAGTTAAATTTAAATTCCATTTCCAGAAAAAAAAGCTTGATGATTAAATTAACTCTAATCCAAACAAAAGGCAAGGAAGCAAATTCCCTGGGATCCCATTAGCGAGGTGGGTTTGTACTCATGCAGCCTCCAGGAGCCTGTGAAATGGGCGTTGAGATAGAAGAGCGCTTCGTGGGACACATGGACTTGTTCCCAGATTGAAAGATGCAATACAGAGAGGTATAGACATGTGAGTGGGTGAAGTTTCTTTTCAAAGAGAAATATTATACATTTAGGAAGTCTTCCCAAGACACCTGCGCTGCATTGTACTTCTGATTTGTTAAAGTCCGATCTGACCAGGCAGCCTATCAGAACCAAACCTCTGCTACCCCACACGGGAAACTGGCTTTCCTGGGTCTGGAGAGATACTCCACCATCTCTCTAAACGAGTCACTTCCCAGATGCCCTCTTTGTGGGTCGGGAGGGATCCCCCGGGCTGGCAAGCGCCTGGGATCCACATGGGAGAGCTCAGCCCGCTCCATGCTGCCTCGCTCTTTGCCTCAACCGGCCACCAGCGCCACGGCTCCCTGCTGCGGGCTCCCAGCTCTCCCGGGCTCCGTTTTACTCCCTTCCCGTCCACTCCGTTTCTGTTGGATTTATCGAGGCCACCAGTGTCTCCTGGCAGGCGCGCCACCTCCACGGACATTACAGGCACGGCTTGCCAGCGCTCTCCCCTACGGCCTCCTCCTCCCATAGCCCAGAGTGTCCCCAAGAAGGGCCCACAGAGACGCAAGCTCCGGCTTTTTTCCGGATAAGAAACCACTTCCTAACTGCCGAGGTCCCAGCCTCAGGCCGAACTCTGGCTCAAGCCGAACCCGGACCGCTCTCTCCCTTCCCCGGGCAGAAGGGTCTGCTGGCTCCTCTGCGCCATCTCCCGAGTTCAGCTCCCTGGACCCCACTCCGAAAGACTCCAGCTGGGGCTCGGGGCCCTGCGCTCCCTGACTTCGGTCTCTCTGCAAAGTTCAAGACTTGCGAAAATGCTCCAGGCGCTGCCACCCAAAAGCCAGGACCCTTGCCTTCCTCGCGAGCTACAAGGAACCGCTGCACCTCCTGGTGCCTCCGGGACAGGAGACGCGGCCACAACCACGTTTGATTTAACTGCTTTTCCTGAAAAGGACACATACAGCGCAGCTCTGTGTGTGTGCGGGGGGGGGGGGGGGGGGGCGGAGGAGGGGGAAGCCGAGTCCTGAGTTTATTTTTTAAACCATATGTAAGTGATAATAAGCATTGAACAAAGCAGCCAAAGGCTTGGCCCTCCCACAAACCTAGGAATTCAGATCCACATGGCCACAACCCCTCCGGCCGGGCCCTCTCCCGGCACACGCCCCGCTTCACAAAGACCACGAAAAGCCCTTTAAACGCCCGCGGTGCTTCCGAGGACTCCCAGATCTCTAGCCCTTCCTCGGCCACCCCTTCCTCACACCCGAGGACACTCCAGCCCCGGTGTCCTCTCTGCCCCAGCTTAGACACCCACCTCTGGGCGCCGACTCCCGGGGGGCGCAGTCCTGGGGCTCTGCTCCGGCGCCGCGCGGCCGCTGCCTCCCGCTCCGGGGGTCCAGGAGACTCCGGGGGTCCAGGAGACTCCGAGGGTAGGCTCGCAGCAGCCCCGGGCTGGAGTCAGCGCATCTGCAGGGAGTGGCCGGCTCCGGGCGCGCTGGAGGGCGGGGAGCCCCACCCGCCTGCTCCCTGGGCCCGCCCCTTCCCCGCCCCCTCGCTTCCCCTCCAGGCGCCCAGCGCCAGCGGGCTGCCCCTCCCTTCCTCCCCCCTCCCCTCCCGTCCCCTCCCCTCTTCTCCCTATCTACCCATTCCTCTCGGTGACTTCGGCGGAATCTATGCACAAACCTAGAAATGAATGAATGGAGAGACTGGAGGGAGAGACGGAGGGATGGATGCCGCGCGCAAGCTGAGTACTTCCTAATTCAGGGGAGCGTTGTGTCTGGGTATGTGGACACTTGTTGGCGCACTGGGCTTTGGGGCCGGGTTGCGTGTCGCCTTGTGTGCCCGTGGACGTGTGTGCTGCTGCACACATGTGCGCCTGAGCGTATGTGGAAGTGTGCGAGTGCCTGTGTACGCTCAAAGGCCAGGAGCTGCTGAGTTCCCACTCAAGCGAGGAGAGAGCCCCTCGTCCTTTACCCGGCCCCACGACTGTCCTCAGGGTCAGAGCCACCCCCGGAACTGGTTGGGAAGTGCGTCTTTGTGGCAGTAATGGTGTCTCCGCGTGTTTGGGGACTCCCCCGATAGGGTTCAGAGGCCAAGGTGTGGACAGAGAGGAGCTTCCAGCTCACTGGCTCGCCAGAGCCTTCCTGCTGCCCTCCGTGTAGTGGCAGCCGGTGGCCCGGTTGTCAGAGCGCGTGTGCTAACAAAGCCAGCGGAGGGGAAGGAGGCAGCTGATCTGCAGAGTGGGGCTAGATTAGGCGGGTGGCCAGCTATCCCTCACTCTGGAGCTGTCTGAAATTTCAGTCTCTCATCCCCGCCCCCACCATGAATATTTAAATAATGTTAATGACCCTTTGAAAATGAACTGTCTGGAAATCCTGAGAGAGGACACGCGTACACAAACACCCCACCTAGAAAACAGCACTTTTCAAAAGCAAGCTGTGGTCTTACTCCACTTTAGGTGGCCGCATTCATTCTCAGGAGAGGAAAATCACCAAAGTCAGATTTCTTGAATTCAGCTTTGCACGAGGCATGATTTTTCCCAGTAATTCTCTCTCCCCAATTTTGCAAGTAGCCCTCACACTCTCAGGTTTCCACCCTGGGGCAGTCTGTTTTCCCCACCCCTAGACAAGGCTCTGGGGTGCTCTTCTGGGAGTCAATTTTACATGTCGAACACAGCAGGGAAAAGCAATAGCCATGGCCTCATTCTACTTTCCTAACCCACAAAGGTCCCTGATTTCCAATACAAAGAAATAATGCCCTTGGGAACTACCCAGAAAGCCCGTCCAGGCTAAGGGCAACATAAATAGCACCTCCAGAGAAAACACTTCTTCCCTGCCTTAAGTTCTATTCATACTTTCATCCAGGGAAGAGGATGAAGTCTACAAAGGGACATCCGCTGTTTCAGGGTTGCTGAAGGTCAATAGGCTCCTTTTTCTTGGCATTTAGGAATGGTTTCACCATCCTTTTTGCCTGTTTGTCTCTTACCCTATTGAATTTCAATAGAATTTACTGACCAGTAGTAAGAGATGCCAGAGCTTCAGCCTTGATTCAACTTTTTCTTCCTTCCTTCCTTTTTGTTCTTTTCTCCTCCTGTCACCGATTTAAGGAGTTAAATATTTGGGTGTCCTACATCCTGATCTATTTTTAACGTTTTAATGCCATGTGAAAAACTCACATTGAGTGTGCTTGGGTATCACATTTATTTATATGGACCACAGACTCTCTAAAGAATGTTAGAATTGCAGCAGATGGGAGGTTTTATAAACTGTATCGTGGCAGGTACTTCATCACTCTTCCCATATTTTCCTAAATTAGAAAAAGTGTGAAATTTACAAACAAAATAAGTTGCATCATTAGAAAGAGTAAAGGCTGGGTGTGGTAGGGCACACCTATAATTCCAGCACTTCAAGAGGGCCGGGCGGATCACAAGGTCAAGAGATTAGACCGGCCGGGCTCGGTGGCTCAAGCCTGTAATCCCAGCACTTTGGGAGGCCAAGGCGGGTGGATCACAAGGTCGAGAGATCGAGACCATCCTGGTCAACATGGTGAAACCCCGTCTCTACTAAAAATACAAAAAAATTAGCTGGGCATGGTGGCACGTGCCTGTAATCCCAGCTACTCAGGAGGCTGAGGCAGGAGAACTGCCTGAACCCAGGAGGCGGAGGTTGCAGTGAGCCGAGATCGCGCCATTGCACTCCAGCCTGGGTAACAAGAGCGAAACTCCGTCTCAAAAAAAAAAAAAAAAAAAAAAAAGAGATTAGACCATCCTAGACAACTACTAAAAACACACAAAAAATTAGCCAGGCATGGTGGCATGCCCCTGTAGTACCAGCTACTTGGAAGGCTGAGGCAGGAGAATCACTTGAACCCAGGAGGTGGAAGTTGCCAGGAACTGTACTCCATCTCAGGGAAAAAGAAAAAAAAAAAGAGTAAAGCAATTATATAAACTTTATTCTTAATCGCTTCCTTACTAAAGCAATGTCAATGCTCTGTTAATATTAATTTTACAGTTCTAGAATATTATTCTTCAGAAAACTATTAGGAATATTAATTTAGGAAAAATATATGCTCAATAGATATTTATTTATAAGAACATTTTCTTCCACCTTCCGAATTATTAAAGAGGTAGCCATGATTAAACATTTTTAATATAAAAGGCTTGGTACATACCAGATGCTCAGAAACAGTTGTTTAATTTGTTCAATGAAATCCATGCAACAGTATGAATGGCTGCATGCAAAAGTAAACACTGTTTTTAATTAACATTTTCTCATTTATTTTCTCCTAGGCCAGTGGTTCCCAATTGAGGGTGATTGAACTCCCCAGGGGACATTTTGGCAATGTCTAGAGACATTTCTTATTGTCACGATTCGGGGGTTGCTACTGGCATCTACAGGACAGTGTCCCACCAACAAAGAATTATTGAGCCCTAAATATCAGTAATGCTGAGGTTGAGATATTTTGCCCCAGAATTTTTCAAAGCCAGTACTAAAGACCACAGATAGTAGAACCTCCTTGGTACTTATTAAAACGACAGATTCCTGGGCTCCACCTTTCACTACTGAATCAGAATGTGTGGGTCGGGGCCAAGGAAACTGTTTTAACAGCTCCCAGGTGATTCTTAAGAACATGATGATCGCTGGGTTCTTCCCATTTTTGTGGGTTTATCCACCTGTTGTCTGTCTCTGTCCCAGGGAGTTGGAGCTTTATGAGTTTCCCTTGCACTACTGCCTTTTTTGATTTTTCTTTCAGGTCGGAGCCACCCAGCTAGCAGCACGCCTAGCCACTGCCTGCCCGCAGGGGCTTTGCTCAACCATGTGTGTACCTATGCAACAATCTTGCATGTTCATCACATGTACCTCAAAACCTAAAATGCAATAAAAAAATAAAAATAAATAAAAAAAAAAATAAAAAAATAAAAAAAATAAAAAAATAAATTGCTGATCCATAAAAAAAAAAAAAAAGAACATGAAAGTGGCTGGGCGAGGTGACTCACACCTGTAATCCCAGCACTTTAAGAGGCTGAGGCAGGAGGATCACAAGGTCAGGAGCTCTAAACCAGCCTGACCAACATGGTGAAATCCCATCTCTACTAAAAATACAAAAAATACACACACAAAAAAAAATTAGCCGGGCATGGTGGCACACGCCTGTAATCCCAGCTACTCAGGAGGCTGAGGCAGGAGAATTGCTTGAACCCAGGAGGTGGAGGTTGCAGTGAGCCAATATCCCACCACTGCACTCCAGCCTGTATGACAAAGTGAGACTCCGTCTCAGAAAAAAATAAGCAACATGGAAGTTTGGGAAACACTGGCCGTGGGCAAGATTAGCTTTATCACCCACTGCCTACTTGTGGTTCATCACATTCTGTGTGTGTTAACATAATAACGATTATTGGAGCTGAGAATTTTTTATAATAAAAGAAGCATACTGGCCAGGTACAGTGGCTCATGCCTATAATCCCAGCACTTTAGAAGGCCAAGGCAGGTGGATCATGAGGTCAAGAGATCAAGACCATCCTGCCCAACATGGTGAAACCCCGTCTACTAAAAATACAAAAAAATTAGCCGGGCATGCGCCTGTGGTCCCAACTACTCGGGAGGCGGAAGAATCTCTTGAACCCAGGAGGCGGAGGTTACAGTGAGCCGAGATTGAGCCACTGCACTCCAATCTGGTGACAGAGCAAGACTCCGTCTCAAAAAAAATAAAAAATAAAAATAAATGAAAGCAGCATATTTACTCTCCTAGATGTGCGTTAGGAGCAAATGGCTATTAATTATGTGAAAGAAATATAACTCAAACGTGTAAATGTTACGTGTTCCTGCAGGCCCTCTACCATCACGGGCACAAAATCTTCCATGGAAATTTTTTTGCAGGGAGAGGAAATAAAGATTTCTTTCACTGTGGCCGAAGTTTGCATTATTACTCACATTGCCTCTCCCACGTGCTGGCCCACTTTAAACTATGCCCCTGAGCAAGCGTGGCCTCCAGGGGACCCAAGAAGTGGAATGTTCTTTCTAGAAAAACACACAAAGAATAGCTTTCTGGGGAAGAAGTGAGCCTAGATACAGGTTGAGAAAAGCTCTTCGCCTCTCTCCCCAGCTGAGTGAAATAAATTAAATCCAGCAAATAATAATGGTCTGGCAGTAGACACATGACCCCAAACTTAGAGAATTGTAGAAGCTGAAAAATAGACTTACAAGTCTTAGAGACTTACAAGTCCCAAGTTAGTCTCAGAGAACTGATCTGAAAACCAAAAGGTGGGGGTAAGACAGGTGCATCATAAAAGGGAATTTACTATTTCCTCCTTCTAGCAAGGAGAAAGACCAAAAAGTATCAGCTGGGAGTAATTCCCAAGTGCTAAATGTGTCCCACATAAAATAAAGGTTGGCTAGGAAAAAAAAAAAAAAAAAAATGAAGATGAGGGGAGGCTGGGCACCGTGGCTCATGCCTATAATCCCAGCACTTTGGGAGGCCAAGGCTGGCGGATCACCTGAGATCAGTCGTTTGAGACCAGCCTGGCCAACCTGGTGAAACCCAATCTCTACTAAAAATACAAAAATTAGCTGGGTGTGGTGGTCGGTGCCTGTAATCCCAGCTACTGAGAAGGCTGAGGCAGGGGAATCACCTGAACCCTGAAGGTGGAGGTTGCGGTGAGCTGAGATCATGCCACTGCACTTCAGCCTGGGTGACAGAGTCAGACTCCATCTCAAAAAAAAAAAGAGAAAAAGAGGGAAAAGTAAACAACAACAGAAACAAAAAGGTTGGCTCACACCAAACACAGCTCTATGTCCCTGGGACTTTTCACCAAACCACAGGTGAACTTACTGAAAAGCTAGCAGCAATTCCAAACCCAAGGGAATCCTCATGAAACCAGAGACACCGATGAAAATTTCAGAGAAGAAACAAACTGGGGGAAATATTTGCAACATATATGATAATTAGTTACTATTCCTCATATGCAAAGAGTTTTTGCAAATCAATAAGAAAATTGAAGAAAACTTCCAACTCCTAAGTAAAAAAAAACAACTTGGGCTGGGAGTGATGGCTCACACCTGTAATCACAACACCTTGGGAAGCATAGGTGGGAGGATGACTCAAACCCACGAATTTGAGACCAGCCTGGGCAAATGGTGAGACTCTACATCTCTACAAAAAATAAAAAAATTAGCTGGGTATGGTGACATGCTTGTGGTCTCAGCTGCTTGGGAGGCTGAGATGGGAGGATTGCTTGTAACCAGGAGGTCAAGGCTACAGTTAGCCATGATTGTGCCACTGCACTTCGGCAGGGTGACAGAGTGAGACCCTGTCTCCAAAAAAAGTAGTTTACAGATAAATAAGTACAACAGACCCTTGAACTTGTGAAGAGATGCTCAAACTCTTCATAATTAAAGTGCAAATGAAATACTGGGCTAATTTTTTT
Source organism: Saimiri boliviensis (assembly GCF_048565385.1). NCBI lineage: Eukaryota > Metazoa > Chordata > Mammalia > Primates > Cebidae > Saimiri > Saimiri boliviensis. Next base: position 203,004,722 of record NC_133450.1, on the reverse strand, counting down.
TTGCCTGTAAGTAAATATAAAATACAAATATGTATTTTCGGGAAGGGAATTATGGCAATCAAGAGATTATACGCTGTTGATGGGCATACAGATTGATAATAAACTGGCAAATTTGAAAGATAAATTTGGCGATAACTCCTGAGATAGAAAATGTTTATACACTTGAACCTGCAATTCATTTTTGGAATTCAGAAGCTTACAAAATCTCTCGAGGTGGATAAAAGACCAGGGTGGTGGGGAGGAGTCAGTAAGCAAGAAATTCCAGATCACACAGCTGGAAACAAAAAATAAAATATTTAACATACACTTTTAAAGTTGTTTGAGTGTTATGTTGTGATGTAAACAAAACCCCCTAAACTTCTGATAACTGCATTTGTCTGGGGAACCAAAGTCAAGGAAGGGGTTTGTTTGTGACTTGGTGTAGGGTGAAGAGCAGGCATTGGAGGCAAAATGGACAGTAAGAATTCAGAAGATGAACTCATGAGGACAGAGAGTAGAAGGATGTTTATTAGAGGCTGGGAAGGGTCGTGGGGAGGCAGGGGAGTAGGGATGATTAACGGATATTAAAAAATAGAAAGAATGGCTGGGTGCGGTGGCTCACTCCTGTAATCCCAGCACTTTGGGAGGCCAAGGCGGGTGGATAATGAGGTCAAGAGATCGAGACCATGGTGAAACCCTGTCTCTACTAAAAAATACAAAAATTAGCTGGGCATGGTGGCGCACGCCTGTGGTCCCAGCTACTCAGGAGGCTGAGGCAGGAGAATTGCTTGAACCGGGGAAGCGGAGGTTGCAGTGAGCTGAGATCGCGATCATGCCACTGCACTCCAGCCTGGCGCCTGGCAACAGAGCGAGACTCTGTTTCAAAAAAAAAAAAAAAAAAAAAAACACAGAAAGAATGACTAAGATCTAGTATTTGCTAGCACAACAGGGTGACTATAGTCAAAAATAACTGAAACTATTATTGGATTGTTTGTAACACAAGAGAAAAATGCTGGAGGCGATGGATGCCCTATTTACTCTGATGTGATTATGTATGTATTACATGCCACCTACTATGTACCCACGAAAATTGAAAATAATTTTAAAAAAGAATTCAGAAGAAATAGGAAATCAGAACAAAAAGTGTCTGGGAGAACTAACTCCAACTCATCATGCCTCGAGATAAAAATCCATAAAAATAATGGTGTGAGCATCCATGAGACAACCTCCATTACTATGTTGGTAGGAATGTAAACAGGAAGACATGGGATATCTAGTCAACTAATTCCTAGAATCTGCAAAGATTATTTGCTTACTGTAGCTCAACTACTGGTTTTACACCATTCATAGAGATGATTTGTATGTTTACGGATTTCCAAAGTGAGACATTTCTCAGTAATCTCTGGGTCTTAAGGGCAAAAAGGTCATCTCTGGATTAAGCATCATTGGCTTTTCTGTAGCAGGCATGATCCACCCATAGACTATTTTAACCGTCAGCTTTCTGAATGCACATCATATAAGACTGGCATATGTTAGTCTACGGATTGTTTGCATTGCCTTATGGTTGTGTTTGATACAATTAAAAACACTCTTCTAAACCATCTCTTCTCCAAGGGTTTGGCCTCTCCCTAAGATAAGGTGGTCAGCTTTTAAGATGTTGTAAATTAGTGGTTTCCAAGTTGGCTTACGTTGTGAGTAGCTGGAAAACAAGAAAAGAAAATTTCCAGGAATCCGTGTTTGCTTAAGCCTTCCATCTGATTCCATGACAGCCTGGTTTGGGAACCACTGGGGATGGACACAGTCACTCTTACTTGAAGAAAGGACAGAGAAGCAAACACAGCAACAGGGATGGTGTCATAAGAGAACACTTGGCTCTCGGACAGTGTTTACTCTGGTTCTCAGCCTACTTTGTGGTGCCTGCTTTTTATTTCCTCTCCAGGGCCTCTGGCTTCCTGTGCCCGAGTAAGTTTCTTTCCTGCCTGTTCCACATTTATTTCCTTTCCCTGCATCCTCACACTTGGCCTCTCCTCCCCCAAGCCCTTTAACATAAAGAAATGGTGACCTGATTATTATATTCACCCCAGCTGCTTGAGGCTCTTTTTTTTTTTTTTTTTTTTTTTTTTTTTTGGAGACGGAGTTTCGCTCTTGTTACCCAGGCTGGAGTGCAATGGCGCGATCTCGGCTCACCGCAACCTCCGCCTCCTGGGCTCAGGCAATTCTCCTGCCTCAGCCTCCTGAGTAGCTGGGATTACAGGCACACACCACCATGCCCAGCTATTTTTTTGTATTTTTAGTAGAGATGGGGTTTCACCATGTTGACCAGGATGGTCTTGATCTCTCAACGTCGTGATCCACCCGCCTCCGCCTCCCAAAGTGCTGGGATTACAGGCTTGAGCCACCGTGCCCGGCCTGCTTGAGGCTCTTTTTAAAAGACCTTTAAAAATTGGAATTGTTTATGCTGTTTTCCAGACTGTAGCTGGGCTGTGCCTTCTCAACATTGACATGACATCGTACCACCCAGATTGCCCATTGTAATATACTTGTAAATGGCACCAATATATTAATCGAAAAACACAATTTGAAACTAAAATCTTCAACAGAAAGGAGCAGCATGGGATGATCTGTGTTGGAAAGAGTGAAAAGAGGGTATCTATGTAGGAGAAAGACAGTTGGGAAGTGAAAAGACAGCCCCATGGTGAGAAAAGCAAGATGGTACCTTGATTCCAGAGGCCTCAAAGCTTGTGGGATAATGACAAGAATGTAGTCAGGTATTACTTTGATAATTAACAGGAGTAAAGTCCTATGAGGTCCAAGTTCTTTGGTTCTTGGCTAAGACATTTATCTCATTTAGCAACTGAAGCATTTAAAAAATCTGGTAAACACTCCAGAGTTCATGCCGTAATGGAGAGACAGCATACAACAAGGTACTCTTTAAGCATGGCAGTGAAAACATAAAATATGCCTCATGTACTTGGAATGTACACAGCTTGTTCACAGATAGAATGCTGGGAAACAGTGCCAATAGTGTGGAGTCCCCGAAGACAGTTTGCACTGTCAATCAAGTGAATTTCTTCTCATTAGGGACCTGTGTTTAAAAGCAAATCTATTTTTCTTTTCCAGTGGTGCTAAACTTCTTTTCAATTTTAGGTAAAATAGGAAATTACTTTTTGTTTTTTTGGAGACAGAGTTTCGCTCTTGTTACCCAGGCTGGAGTGCAATGGCGCGATCTCGGCTCACTGCAACCTCTGCCTCCTGGGTTCAGGCAATTCTCCTGCCTCAGCCTCCTGAGTAGCTGGGATTACAGGCACGCGCCACCATGGCCAGATAATTTTTTGTATTTTTAGTAGAGACGGGGTTTCACCATGTTGACCAGGATGGTCTCGATCTCTTGACCTTGTGATCCACCCGCCTTGGCCTCCCAAAGTGCTGGGATTACAGGCTTGAGCCACCGCGCCCAGCCTAGGAAATTACTTTTTAGTTTTTGTTAAAAAAAAATAGGACTGTGACATTTTCCTAGTAATTCGCAAATGTTTCCCTCAGAACTTTTAAGCACAGGCTGTTAATCTAGGGGAAGAACCACAAGGATTTTTCAGTCATATTAGGGAGAAAAAAACAAAACCTTGATTTTTTTTTTTTTTTTTTTTTTTGAGATGGAGTTTCGCTCTTGTTACCCAGGCTGGAGTGCAATGGCGCGATCTCGGCTCACCGCAACCTCTGCCTCCTGGGCTCAGGCAATTCTCCTGCCTCAGCCTCCTGAGTAGCTGGGATTACAGGCACGTGCCACCATGCCCAGCTAATTTTTTGTATCTTTAGTAGAGACGGGGTTTCACCATGTTGACCAGGATGGTCTCGATCTCTCGACCTCGTGATCCACCCGCCTCGGCCTCCCAAAGTGCTGGGATTACAGGCTTGAGCCACCGCGCCCGGCAACCTTGATATTTTTAATGTTAAGAATTCTGATTCTTTCAGAGATAGTCTTTGCAGTAGTCTCTGATTTGCTTAACAAATGCTTTAATATTGAGAACCATCCAATGAGAAAATGGGCTTTTTCTTTCTAATATAATGAACATATTAAATGACTTTCTTAGCATTAATGTAAAGTTCACTGAAATGATCGAACTGTATTATGAAGGCATATTATGTTTATATACACAGAATAAGTTAATTACTTCTCTAAGTAACCATTACGATTACAAGGTGTTAAGATCATTTAAATATGGAGAATATTAATAGCTTCTATAGCATATTAAAAACCTCTGTTGGATTGGGACTGTGGCCAACATACAATCACTTTAGAAACCACAATAACTTATAACACAATCAACGAAAGTACCCATACCCATCTTGTTTTTGAAGATTTTCCAACTCGTTAAGTAAACACCTTTCTTACAGCTCCCTCTCCCTCTCCATCTCCTCTCCACCTCCCTCTCCTCTCCTCCTCTCCTTTCCTCTCCTTCCTTCCTTTGTACTTCCTTTCTTTGTATTCTCCTTTCTTCCCTCCCTCCCTTCCTTCCTTTTCTTTTTAGACCACTTCCTAGTTAATTTTAGGAGCAAGCATTGCAAACTCAAATACCTTCGGAAGCCAGACAGATAACATAAATGAGTAAAGCTGCCATGTATCAGAAACAGTTTGTGACTCCTGTAAAGGGCTCAGGCACTGGGGAGTCCAAGTGCCTGACTGCTAAGTAATTCATAGAGTAGTTAAGATGAGACAGGCGAGCACCTAGATGAGAACTGTGGGTTCAGATAGGTGCTGCTGCTGCTGTGTTCGACTTGGGAATTTCCTTTACTTACTTGGGATGGGTGAAGGCATATCAAAATGTTAAAGACATGAAAGTTAGAACTAGGAGGAAAGTTACATGTCACCCAAGCCATTTTTCTCATTTTATAGTATAGCAAAATGTTAGTTAAAAAACAGAGAGCCAGAAGACCTGGATTGGAATTCTGACCTGTCACTTATTGGCTGTGTGACCTTAGGAAAATCGCTCAGCTTCACCATCCCTCCTTTCTCATCTCCTCCAGGTCATTGTGCCAGCGATTTTATGCTTCCCAAAACATGAATTTTCTTTCACCTCATCAAATATGCTCTGATTTCTTCTATTAAAAAATCTTTTCATCTGTATACAGTTAACAATACTGTACCAAAGGAACACTTTAAGACGGTAGAGTAAGACCAGGTACAGTGGCTCACGCCTGTAATCCCAGCACTTTGGGAGGCCAAGGCAGGCAGATCACGAGGTCAGCAGTTCAAGACCAGCCTGACCAACATGGTGAAACCCCATCTCTACTAAAAAATACAAAAATTAGCTGAGCACGGTGATGTGCTCCTATAATCTCATCTACTCAGGACGCTGAGGCAGGAGAATTGCCTGAACCTGGGAGGTGGAGGTTGCAGTGAGACAAGATTGCTCCACTCCACTCCAACCTGTGCAACAGAGTGAGACTCCAAAAAAAAAAAAAAAAAAAAAAGGCAGATTGTATGTTATGTGTTTTCTTTTTTAAAAGTTTTTATTTGTTTGTTTGTTTGTTTTTGAGACAGGGTCTCTGTCACCCAGGCTGGAGTACAGTGGCATGATCATGGCTCACTGCAGTCTCAATTTCCTGGGCTTGAATGATCCTCCCACCTCAGCCTCCCGAGTAGCTGGGTCTACAGGCACGTGCCAGCATGCCTGGCTAATTTTTGTATCTTCTGTAGGGATAAGCTTTCCCCATGTTGCACAGCTGGTCTTGAACTCCTGGCCTCAAGCAGTTCTCCTGCCTTGGCCTCTCAAATTGCTGGGATTATAGGCATCAGCCATCACACTAGTCCAGTGTTATGTGTTTTCTACTATAACAATGTTTTTTAAGAAGAAATTCTCTTGATCCTACCACCTCAATTCTGTTTCCCCTTAAAGCAAAAGGGAAAGCATACGTTATGGTCTTTTCTATGCTGTGGACCTGAATTCCAGGTGAATGGCTAGTTATTAACAGGCTCTGCATTCCCCAAGAAACATGCAAAAGAACACTTAGGAATCACAGGCAAGAGGTGCCCTGGCACTGTGGTTAAGGGACTATGCTACCCACATGAAGAATGCTAGGAATGAAGGCAGAACCCTCATCCTCCCACTGATTCTGAGCAGGACCTTCCACAGGCACCTCCCTTTAAAATAAAGGATTCCTAGCTTTTAAAATAAGAACAAGTGTATAGTATCTCTATCATGGGTTCGTGGAATACATTGGGTAAGTTCGTGCTTATAAAGGCCACAGGATATACCTTTTACATTCCAAATTGGTATGTTCTATGTGTTATTCGTATTAATCTGTGCCAGTCCACTGCTTCCTAGCCTGTCCAGAAAACTAGAATGATCATAGATCAGGTCCATTCTTGACTAATTCTTGCTCCCAGAATCATAACTATTTTCCTGTCATTACATTTTAATTAAAATATATATTTTTTGCGCCGGGCGCGGTGGCTCAAGCCTGTAATCCCAGCACTTTGGGAGGCCGAGGCGGGTGGATCACGAGGTCAAGAGATCGAGACCATCCTGGTCAACATGGTGAAACCCCGTCTCTACTAAAAATACAAAAAAAAATTAGCTGGGCATGGTGGCGTGTGCCTGTAATCCCAGCTACTCAGGAGGCTGAGGCAGGAGAATTGCCTGAACCCAGGAGGCGGAGGTTGCGGTGAGCCGAGATCGCGCCATTGCACTCCAGCCTGGGCAACAAGAGCGAAACTCCGTCTCAAAAAAAAAAAAAAAAAAATATATATATATATATATATATATATATATATATATATATATATTTTTTTTTTTTTTTTTTGAGATGAAGCCTCGCACCTGTCGCCCAGGCTGGATTGCAGTGGCGCAGTCCTGGCTCACTGCAATCTTCACCTCCCAGGTTCAAACAATTCTCCTGCCTCAGCCTCCTGAGTAGCTGAGATTATAGGCGCATACCACCATCCCCAGCTAATTTTTGTATTTTTAGTAGAGACAGGGTTTCACCATGTTGGCCAGGCTGGTCTCAAATTCCTGACCTCAGGTGATCCACCCACCTCAGCCTCCCAAAGTTTGAGGATTACAACAGTGAGCCACTACGCCCAGCCAATATTTTTTTATTCTAAAAGAAATACTTATTACATGGAAAGCAATAAACTGTAGGCTCTGCAATAATACAAACCTATAATTGAATTCTGACTCTGCTCTTCCAGAATCTGTTGCCTTATAAAGTCTTTATCTTCTCAAAGCATCAATTTCTTCATCTGCACAATGGGGCAAAAAATCGTACCTATCTCATGGTGTCATTGTGAATGTTAAAGAGAATAATACAGGTAGAGTGTTTAACACAGTGCCCAGCTCACAGTAAACACTGGGAAAAGACAGGGAGTGAAGGAAGAGAAGGAAAGAGAGGAAGAGAAAATAGGAAGAAGTCAATGACTGTTATAGGAGAGAAAGGTTAGTAAAAGCCACATGAAGGAGAAAGGTTTATTCTAGTAAACTGTCAAATACTTTGGATAATGCTTAGAATCGGGATGCATATTTTTATTTAAAAGAGAAAAAGATTCATTGTGTCTTTTGCAATACCATTTCTCTTAAAAGGGATTTTCCTATATCACTCATGGGATACACTTAATATAAACTTGGGAAATTTTTCATATTTGGGATTTCTTTATATTTTCTTTGCAAGAACCAACTCAAACACACTAAGAATAATAAAAATAATAATTCTTAGTGGATGAATGTTTGTCTATTTCTCAACTTAAATAAGGTTTTGTCTCCAAAATTTCAAAATGATTTATCAGAATTTGAAAAGTCAGGCCGACAATTTGACCCTGCTTGAATATGGTATGCCACATATAATAAAACATTCATAGGGCCGGGTACGGTGGCTCACGCCTATAATCCCAGCACTTTGGGAGCCTGAGGTGGGTGGATCACGAGGTCAAGAGATCGAGACCATCCTGGTCAACATGGTGAAACCTCGTCTCTACTAAAAATACAAAAAAATAGCTGGGTATACTGGCACACGCCTGCAGTCCCGACTACTCAGGAGGCTGAGGCAGGAGAATTGCTTGAACCCAGGAAGCAGAGGTTGCAGTGAGCCGAGATCACGCCATTGCACTCCAGCCTGGGTAACAACAGTGAAATTCTGCCTCAAAAAAAAAAAAAATTCATAAATTTATTTATTTTTAATAAACACAGGGTCTTACCCAGGCTAGAGTACAACAGTGGGATTACTGTAGCTTACTGCAGCCTCATCCTTCCAGGCTCACACAATTCTCCCACCTGTCTCTGAGACCACAGGTGCACACCATTACACCTGTCTAATTTTTTTTTCTTTAAGTAGAGATAATGTCTTGCCAAGTTGCCCAGGCTGGTCTCAAACTCCTGAGTTCAAGCAATCCTCCTGCCTCAGCCTCCCAAAGTGCTGTGATCATAGGCTTAAACCACCATGCCTGGTCAACAAGTTGATTTTTTTTTTTAATCTAAAAGTTAACAAAGGCTGTACTATTTGTGGCATAACACAGACATGCAGATATCTTAGAAAAAAACTAAAAGAAAAAACTGTCTTAAGCTCAAGTATGATGGGTGCAGTAGTCTCTTAACTAATACTGTAGGACATCTGTGTGCTGAATTTCTCCAGATTCAAAGAAAGCTCTATTTTTTTTTTCACCGTAAGCTAAGCTTTCCTTATTTACTGAAAAGGCTGTTTGATTTTATCTATTCATGAATCACTGCAGGAAAATGATAATGAGAAACATAATCAGAATGCTGACAGGATGAAGACCCATGGACGAGCCTGAAGAACAACTCATACTCAAAGATGAAAACTGAATCTTATCCCACCACGTAAACTCCAGCTTTGCACCGGAAGAATGAATGCAAATGGAACTACACAAAAGCCCCATATGGATCAGGATGGGAGGCAAGGAAGATCTCCTTAGCATGTCTCCATCCCAGCATCATCTCTTTATTCTCCAGGGTGAAGCACTGTGACACAGGCATGAAGACCAAGTGCTATCTGGGTTAGACCTAGGCTCCAGCACTCCTTGGCTGTGTGACATTAGACAAGTTACTTAATCTCTCTGCACCTTGTTTTCTCTGTAAACTGGAGCTACCCTAGTACCCACCTCATAAGGTTATGGTAAGAAGTAAATAACAGAGTACCCTAAGCACACAGAGCAGTATGTGACACATGGAAAGTTCTCAATACATGTTAGCTATTATCTCATTATTCATTTTATTAAACTGAATTTCACTAGAAAATGCACAGTGTTGGAGATCAAAACTCACAACTGGCTGGGTGCAGTGGTTCACACCTATAATCCCAGCACTTTGGAAGGCTGAGGCAGGTGGATCAGTTGAGGTCAGGAGTTTGAGACCAGCCTGGCCAACATGGTAAAACTCCGTCTCGACTAAAAATACAAAAATTAGCCAGGTGTGGGGGCACGCCCCTGGAACCCTAGCTACCAGGGAAGCTGAGGCATGAGAAATACTTGAACCTTGGAAGCTGAAGGTGCAGTGAGCCAAGATGGCGCCACTGCACTCTGGCCTGGGCCACAAAGTGAGACCCTGTCTCAAAAAACAAAAACAAAAATAAACCTCAGAGTCTGTGAGCAGATGAAAAGTATGATGACAGATCCAATACTCTACCTTCTAGCCCAGATCTCCTTGGGAGAGGGAGTGGGAACTGCAGCTGCTGGTACCTTTTTCTCTTCAGAAATAGACATAAAAATGCAGAGATAAAATAAATGTCACATCTCCACTGATTCATTTCTGAGGAAGAAGCAGTCGTTGCAATGATAGTAAGCACAAGTGACCTCAAAACAGCCCAGCTCATGGTAGGCAGACCTATCAGTGTTTCATGGCCTGCTCTGCTAGCGAATGACTCAAGCACCTGTATGAGCATGTCATCTTTTTCCATGCAATGTACATGTATGTCATGATTTTCACCAAGTGTGTTTTTTACTATGGTCTGAGTTTTCACTACAACAAAAAGGCCAAGGGGCAGGCCATTAGAGAATTGATAGGAGAAAGAGATGGGAAAGGCATTGGATAATTTATCACGATAGGAGCACTAGATGCTCACTTCAGCAATCTGCAGTATTCATATGATAAAGCAAGATCATTCTTCATATTGTTAGGGCTCAGACACCTATCTCCCCAAATACGGTGCTTTCATATGCTGAACCTGAAGAAGCCTCAAGGTCTCTCTGACCTCCCCTCACTCTGTCTCTCAGTCCTCTGTCTCTACCCTAAGCACAGGATAAAGTGATTCTGTGAAGTTCCCTTATCTGCCTAAAGTCCTACCCTCCAGAGAAGAAAACAATTACCTCTGGTCTCTTCCTCGAGTTTTCATTAACTGAAACTCCTATTGCAAGAAGAAGGACTGAAGTCTGTCAACACACCTGAACAGACTTTTGTCACCAACTGTTGTCTGTTCTGTGGGCCCAACAGACTTTGTCCCAGGTCACTGTTTGTTCTCCAAGCTCATTGAATTCCCCTAAAAATCATTTACTGCCCCCCTACTTCCTATCTCCACCGTTCCTATCTCCGTTTCCTCTAAGAAGAAGGGTACATAACCATCTGTACCCCATTGTGTGTAATTTTCTCTTTGCACACTAGTAAATTTCTATGCCATTTCTCCTATACATCTGTCTAGTGTCGAATGATTTTCAGAGGGCAAAGGGGAAGTATTCCCTTGGCTCCTGCTCTATGAATCCAACAACTTTTCCTGAGATCTACAATCCTGATTTATGAGTCTTCTCTGATACCTGACCCATTGCAGAAGGACAAGGCTTGTAAGCGGCCACACGAGTCCTACCCAGGATTTCAGAAATAATTTGTGATTGTTCTAAACCCTCAGGGACACGAATGGTAATTTATTCAGACATTGGCCAGATAGACGAACTGGTTCTTTTCCTAAATGAGAACCAGGTTGGCCACCTTCCAGTAGCACTAAAAGCCAATGGTTTCTGCCAGTGGGTTCTGTGTTTGGTTTGCGTGGCTTGGTTCCTTCACAAGTCATAGACCTTGGTACTTGCAAATGAGCCTTGTTGCAAAACTAGTTGGATTAGGACAGATCATTCTTAAGAAAGGAGGCTTATCTGCAATCAGGCTCTGACATACTGAACAGCAACAAGTGACAATTTCTAGCGCTTTAGCATCATTAGTCATTCCCACTGCTGGAATGTTCAAAATGTGCATAGAAGGAAATTGACAGATGTACTCAGGAAGCATTTGTGAATGTGTCAGAACTTTTGCTGGGAACAGCCATGCCCATGCCCATGTCACCTATTTTAGGAGGTGACCTCTCAGAGATAGGGGATTTTACCAAGCAGGAGTTGGTAAAAGCACAAGACTGTTTTGTCAACATTTTAAACATTGGGATAATGAAGCTATCTGCAGAAATGAACTTAGGTTGACACTGACAGCCCAACTAAAAAGAAGATCTTACAATAAGGCTTCCAAAAAGTCATGATATACCCAGATGGAGTTAAAGGCATTTTGTTGTTGTCGTTGTTGTTCAAAAGAAAAAACAATCAACAAACAAATAGGGGATAGTGTTTCTCATAGTTTCACTTTCTAGAGAAATTAATGAAGTACAAATCTTGGTGTGGCTCAGATTTGGAAGCCTTGATTCCTACCAAAGATGTGTATCAAGAAGTGTCCCTTGATGCTGGGCACGGTGGCTCACGCCTGTAATCCCAGCACTTTGGGAGGCCCAGGTTGTTGGATCACGAGGTCAGGAGGTCAAGATCATCCTGGCCAACGTGGTGAAACCCCATCTCTACTAAAAATACAAAAATTAGCTGGGTGTGGTGGCGCATGCCTGTAGTCCCAGCTACTCGGGAGGCTGAGGCAGGAGAATCGCTTACACCCAGGAGGTGGAGGTTGTGGTGAGCTGAGATCGTGCCATCACACTCCAGCCTGGGCAATGAGAGCAAAACTCCATCTCAAAAAAAAGAAAAAAGAGATGTCCCTTGATAGGTTATCAGCATATTACAGGTCCTTAAAGTATGTATCTGGCTGGTTTAATGCTTAATAAAATATCATCATGCTTAAAACGAAAACAATTTTGGTTTAAAAAACAAAACTCCAAAACCACAAATAATCCCAAAGAACAATAATAAAAACACATTAAGCAGTTTCCTTTATTTTCTTTGCAACACTCCTCTTGTCTAGGGCCACTGAACTTGGCAAATAAAAATACAGAACACCCAGTAAAATCTGAATTTTAGGTAAATGACAAATTATTTTTTAATATAAGTATGTCCCATGCAATTTAATTTAAATCGAACTGGGCATCTAGTATTTTATCTGACTAAACTACCCTTGCCCTGTCCTTGGAGCTCCTCTGCTTTAACTAATAAAAAAATTAATTTGCACTAATTAATACCCAAAGAGGCTACAAGGTGTCCTTCTAGATTCAAAGCCTGGCTCCATCACATACTCACTTTAAGATCTTGGGTAAGTTACTTTACTGTGCCACAGTTGCCACATCTGTAGAATGGGATTAATAACAGTTTCTCCTTTGCAGCGTTGTCTGGAGGATTATATGAGAGGGTACACATGTAGCACAGTACTCAGCTCAAAGCAAATGTCCAACCCATGTTAGCTATTATTGTTGGCAAGAGAACACAATGAGGAAATAAAATGGCAATGAAGAAGTTACCTGAGACTACTCCTTTGCTACGAATATTCCTTATCGATACATAGATCATTGAAAGCTGTCAGTGGTTTTGACTTCATTTCTTTGACATTTATCTTATTTGACAAGTAGGGAGTAGCACACAGGAATAATAAATAACCATTACTGATACAGTTTATGACACTTTACAAAAGAACTCTTCATAGTCATTTTTAAGAAAATTCAAGACAGTGATTCTCAAAGGCGGATGTTATAAAAACTGACCCATATAGTACAGATAGGCCTCCTACCCCCCACTGCCAAACCCCCTCTGAGATCTACTACCCTCAATGGTTTCAGGGATTTTTTTTTAATCTGCAAAAATATTTCCTTTGGCAAAGAAGCAAATTTAGAGCAATCTTTATGTACGTACACAATGTAGAAAGGTTTTCTGTCCCAAATGTCTTTTTTTCCCAGAGTCCTTGCACAAAACAATTTCTTTCAATTTCGTCATCGTCAAATACAAAGGGCAACTGGCTGGACACCACTGCCAACAAAAGGCCTTCAGCAGAATGGTTTTTTAAAAGCAAAGGCCAAAGCAAGCTGTAACCTGTGGCCTCTATTCACCACTGGAAGAGTCTAAATGCTTTTCCTCCTTTGTAATAGAGAACATCTGCCCTTCTAGGAGGATAATCTCTTTTCCAACAAGTTTTAAGTGTAGAGAAGCAACATCCTTTTTTAAATGTGGCTTTCCCATGTCTTTGAATAGAAATTGTACCCTTTTCAAATGGTTTTACAGCCAGAATCTCTAGCTTGCCTAAGGGGTACCAGCTTCATTTCTTGTTCCTCAAAATTTTCATTCTGAGGAAAATTCTGCTGTGCTAAATAAAATATTGTGTACTCCGTTTTGCAAACATTTAGCTTTTAGTCCTAGCATATGCAGGACAAGAGGGCAAGGTCAGGAGAGCATTTAGGATTTAGTTGGTGTATTTGATGAAAATGACAGCCAAATCATAAAATTTTTATCCTAGAGATATTTCTTCTACGTGGATTATTTGATGTCATTTTGTCTAGTCATTGGATCAACAAAATTCAAGAAAACAGTGCAGAGCCAAGCAGGTGTGATTTGGGGATTGTAGAAAGGCACCAGCTGGATAAGGCCAAGACATTTCCAGTATGCGGGTCCTGGGCAGTTCACTCCACAGAACAAAGGAACTTCTGTGACCGGCAATTTCTTTAAAAATCTAGCATGTGAGTTGGGCATGGTGGCTCACACCTGTAATCTCTGTACTTTGGGAGGCCAAGGCAGGTGGATCATGAGGTCAGGCGTTCAAGACTCAACCTGGCCAAGATGGGGAAACCTCGTCTCTACTAAAAATACTGAAATTAGCTGGGCGTGGTGGCAGGTGCCTGTAATCCCAGCTACTTAGAAGAACAAGGCAGATAATTCCTTGAACCCAGGAGGGGGAGGCTGCAGTGAGCTGAGATCAGGCCGCTGCACTCCAGCCTGGGCAACAGAGCAAGACTCCATCTTAAAGAAAAAAAAATTTTAGCATGTGGCAGCTTCCTACTTTATTTTTGAGGTGTAGCCATCTTACTGGCTTTTTTTTTTTTTTGTATTTGTCTTTTATTTTTTTGAGACTGAGTCTCACTCTGTGGCCAGGCTGGATTGCAGTGGTGCTATCTCGGCTTACTGTAACCTCTGCCACCCGGGTTCAAGCGATTCTTGTACCTCAGCCTCCCGAACAGCTGCAATTACAGGTGTATGCCACCATGCCCAACTGATTTTTGTATTTTTAGTAGAGATGGGATTCTACCACATTGGCAAGGCTGGTCTTGAACTCCTGACCTCAAGTGATCCACCTGCCTTGGCCTCCCAAAGTGCTGGGATTTTAGTAGTGAGCCACCACATCCGGTCTTACTGGCTTTTTACTATTAACATAACATATTAAAAATTTCTTTGAGAAGGCAATTAAATAGTAATACATTATAAGTGTAAAATGTAACATTTAGATGGTTGACAGGAGCTGGAGGAGGAGAGAATGGGGAGCTGGTATTTAATGGGTAGAGATGAAGAAGATGTTGAAAAAGTTCTGGAGAAGAATGGATGATGATGTTGGTTGTGGAACACTTTGAATGTACCTAACGCCACAGACAGGTACCCTTTAAAAGTGTTTAAAATCGTAAATATTATGTTATATATGTTTACCACAATAAAAAATATCATTTATTAGGTGAATAAAAGTATTTTTTTTAAAAAAAGGCTAAGATGTGAAGGGAAAATAGAAAAGAGAGAGAGAATGGCTGGGTGTGGTAGCTTACACCTGTAATCTCAGCTCTTTGGGAGGCTGAGGAAGGAGGATCGTGCGAGCCCAGAAGTTCAAGATTGGCCTGAGAAACATAGGGAGTCCCCTGTCAGGAAGGAGGATCACTTGAGCCCAAGAGTTCAAGATTGGCCTGGGAAACATAGGGAGTCCCTTATCTCTGCAAAAAATTTAAAAATTAGCCAAGTGTGGTGGTGCATACCCACGCCTATAGTCCCAGCTACACAGGAGGCTGAGGTACGGGAATTGCTTAGGCCCAGGAAGTTGAGGCTGCAGTGATCCATAATCACACTGTATTCCAGCCTGGGTGACATAGTGAGGCCCTGTCTAAAAAAAAAGAAAAAAGAAAAGAGAGAGAGAAAGAAAAGTAACAGAAAGAGGAGAGACTGATGCGACCCCTGCAGAGGGACATAGTGGTGGAGAGGGCGGTTATGTTAAAGAGGAAGGGTGGGTTGAGTGCACCTCCTGCCACAGTCAGGAAGAGGGTCTCTCACTCAGAAAACACTGACTGGGCAGCTGCAATGAGAGAGTGCTTCAATTTAGTAATTGAACAAACTATGGCCAAAAAAAAAAAAAATCAAGCCATTAAAAATTAACTGCATACAAATGGTCAGTAAGTGCATGAAAAGAACTCAGTGTCATTAGCCATCAGGGAAATGCAAACCAAAACCACAAATGCATACTACTCTACACCCACTAGGATGGTTAGAATCAACAGATGGACAGTGGCAAGTGTTGGCTAGGATGTAGGAAACTTGGAAGCCTCATTCATTGCTGGAGAGGTGTAAAGTGGTACAGATGCTTTGAAAAGAGTCTGACAGTTTTTTAAAAAGCTAAACACAGATTTACCATATGACCCAGCAATTCCATTCCTAGGTACAATTCTAAGACGAAGGAAGACCTACATCCACGTAAAGGTTCACGTATGACTATTCATAGAAGCATTACTGCCAGAAAGTAGAAACAACCTCAAAATCCATCAACTTGGGAATGAACTAAAAAAAAAAAAACCCAGCAAAAATAAACCCCAAAACACTAGCATATCATTTTTTGTTTGTTTTTTGAAACAGGGTGTCACTCTGTAATCACCCAGGAAAGAGTGCAGTGACACAGTCGCGGCCCACTGCAGCCTCCACCTCCTGAACTCAGGTGAGCCTACCACCTCAGCCTGTCACGTAGCTGGAACTACAGATGTGCGCCACCACGCCAAGCTAATTTTTGTATTTTTTGTAGATACACAGTTTCACTATGTTGTCTAGGCTGGTTTCCAACTCCTGAGCTCAAGTGATCTACCCACTTTGGCCTCCTAAAGTGCTGGGATCACAGGCGTAAGCCACCAAGTCCGGCCTGGCATATCAATTAAAAGAAATATTATTCCACTTTAAAAAGAATAAAAAGGATAGTGATTAAGGCTACAACATGAATAAACCTCAAAAAAAAATCATCATCATGTTAAGCCAGACACAAAACTGCATGTTGTATGACTCCATTTATATGAAATGTCCAGAACAGGCAAATTTGCAGAGACAGAAAAGAATGAGTGGTTGTTTGAGGATGGGGTAGAACGAAGATTAACTATAAGAGGACAAGAGGAATGTTATTGGAGTGATGGAAATTATCAAAAACTGTCTGTGTGATGGTTAGCAAATTATCTAAAACTGTGGACTGTGTGATGGTTAGTACATTTATGAAACAATATTGAACTGTACACTTATCTGGGGGAACTGTATGGCATGTAAATTTTATTCTCAATAAAGTTGTGTTAAAAAAAAAAGAACTACAATTTAGAGCCTCTAACAAGTAAAAAATGAAACAGAACAATGGCCATTATGGAAGCGATATTGTTGTAAGGGCAACTAGATACTATGCAATGACAATTGTGGTTATTTTATTCTTTTATTTTATTTTATTTTATTTTATTTATTTTATTTTATTTTATCACAGCTCACTGCAGCCTCAATCTCCCCAGGCTCAAGTGATCTTCCCATCTCTTGCCTCCCAAGTAGCCAGGACTACAGCTACATGCCACCATACTCAGCTAATTTTTTTTTTTTTTTTTTTTTTTTTTTTGTATTTTGTAGAGACTGGGTTTTATCATGTTGCTCAGGCTGGTCTCGAACTTCTGGTTTCAAGTGATCTGCCCACTTTGGCTTCCCAAAGTGCTGGGATTACAGGTGTGAGCCACCACGCCTGCCGGACACCTATGGTTATTGATATGACTGGCTATCAAGGAGAATTCTTAGGTCCTATGAGAATGAGAAATAAGCAATTGCTGGTTAGAAAGTGCCACTGAAGGAGAAAATATTTGAGCCAAAGATGTGAATATAAAGAGAGAGGGAGAGCAGGAGTATCAAGGAAGAAGTTAATGAAAGCCAGGAGCTTTTAAAAAACACAGCGCCTGCAAGAGTTTGGTCTTTGTTCCAGGAGCCATGAGAAGGCCAGCAGGGCTTCAGCAGAGGGACATTATCAGCCAGATCTTTTTGTTTATTTTTTTAGAGATGGAGTCTCAGTATGTTGCCCAAGCTAGGCTTGAACTCCTGGGCTCAAGCAATCTTTCCACCACCGCGCCCAGCTCAGCTTGGCCTTTTTTAAAAAAAGTTTCCAGGCTACAAATAGACTAGATAAAGAGAGCAAGAATGGGTACAGAGAGAGACACAGTGAAAGACAACACTAGAAATGAATTTGAAGTTAAGAGTAAGGAAGTCTGGAAGCCAAGGGAAGCCTGAGCCTTATTCAGTGTTGAAATGGGAAGTAATCAAAGGGCACTGAATAGGAAAGAACCCAAATCCTGTCTCAGATTGACATGACAACTAGAAGGCCAAGAGCAATGCTCACGTGACCACCCCCATACTGCATTAGTGATATGCTAAGACAACATTTTCCAAAATTAATCATTAAAGTCACTTGGAGCACTTCTTAAAAATGTTAATTCTCAAGCCCAGGTCTTCTGAATCTGAATTCTGAAAGAAGTCTGACAAGCTGGGTTATTGTTGTTTTCTGCATTGCTGCAGGTGATTCTCAGGGTCAGGCATTTTAAGAAATACTGATTCATACATGTTGTTTTTTGTTTTGTTTTTTTTTAATTCAATGTCTGGACCAAGCAACAAAACAGACTAAGATATCAAACAGCAGCTATTCTGAGATGCAGCTACCCTTTTCTTTTAGTGAAGGGTGATGATACAGGCTAAAAAAAAAAATTAGTGATTCTCCTAAAACAAGCACAGCTAACAACAATTTGTAAAGGGTAAGTAGAGTAAAATAAGAAAAGTATGATGGATCTGCAGAATATTGGTTTATCAGCCTCTATGGCATTAGCACTCAAGAAGTGCAGGTGTGATTCTTGGCAGAATCTGAATCCATTCATTTCCCAGGGTTGCCATAACAAACTTCCACATACTTGGTGGCTTAAAACAATGGAAATTTATTTTCTCACAATTCTGATGGCCAAAAGTCCCAATTCAAGGTGTCAGGAGGGCTGCACTCCTCTCCCTCCAAACACTCTAGACAAGACTCCTTCCTTGCCTCTTCTAGCTGCTGGTGGATCCACATGTTTCTTGACTTGGGCTGTATAACTCGAACCTGCCTCTGTCTCCTTACATGGCCTTCTCTGTGTATATGAGTGTCCTCTTTTGTCTACGACAAGAACATGGGTCATTGGATTTAGGGCCTATCTGGTAAATCAGGATGATCTTATCTCAAGATTATTATTACTATTATTTTTTTCTCTGAGACAGAGTCTCACTCTGTCACCCAGCCTGGAGTGCAGTGGCATGATCTCAGCTCACTGCAACATCTGCCTGCTGGGTTCAAATGATTCTCGTGCCTTAGCTTCCTGAGTAGCTGGGATTATAGGCGTGTGCCACCATACCTGGCTAATTTTTTGTATTTTTAATAGAGACGGGGTTTCACCATGTTGGCCAGGCTGGTCTTGAACTCCAGGCCTCAAGTGATCCACCCACCTCAGCCTCCCAGAGTGCTCAGATTACAGGCATGAGCCACCGTTCCCAGCCAATATTCTTAGTTGTATCCGCAAAGACCTTTTTTCCCAAAGAAGCCACATTCACAGGTGTATTAGTCCATTTTCACAGTGCAGTAAAGAGTTATCTGAGTCTGTAATTTATGAACAAGAGAGGTTTAATTGACTCACAGTTCCACAGGCTTAAAAGGAAGCATGACTGGGAGGCCTCAGGAAACTTACAATCATGGTGGAAGGCAAAGGGAAAGCAAGCACCTTCTTCACACGGTGTCAGGAGAGAGACTGAGTGAAAGAGGAAGTGTCACTCACTTTCAAATTATCAGATCTCATGAGAACTCACTCACTATCATGAGAACAGCAAGGGAGAAATCCACCCTCATGGTCCAATCACCCACCACCAGGCCACTCCTCCAATTTGACATGAGATTTGGGCAGGAACACAAATCCAAACCATATCAACAAGTTAGGATCCAGACGTATCTTCTTTTAGGGGCAATAGTGTTTCACAGTTTAACCCACTACCCTGAGTAATCTAAAATTGGCTGACTCATATGATGCTCCTACCTACAACAGTGCATTTAGAGGTTGTTTTAAATGCAAGTGTTTTTAGTTTCATGTTCCTTAGAATGACAGAACTTTCTTTAAGAATGAATTCACCCTTCTGGATCATACATATTTTTAGAAGCATGACTTTGTCAATTCAAAATGTGACATGGTATAAAAATGGTACATATAATAGACAAACCTACATTCAGATAATTATGATATAGCAGAAAATTGTATTTCTTTTTCAGAGAGAAAATTTCTAAGTACTAAGATAGATACATCTGCCACAAGAAGAGCAATATGGAAGAAACACAACTATCTTTGTAATTTCTGCTGCTGATATTTCCCTTGAAAAGTGTCAATGAATCAGGTTTTATTAACAGAATATTTTGTTTTCTCAGGGCAAAAGGCAGGAATAGTTGATATTGCAAGGAAATATGAAGTTAGCTATTAGAAACAGGAAGAGCTGTAGCTAAATATTAGAGGGAGAATCTGTGCTTAATGAGTTCCAGGCAGTTATATACAGAAAAAATAATTCTTTTTATTTAATTTCAATTTTTTTATTATAGATTCAGAGGGTTCATGTACAGGCTTGATACATGGGTATATTACATAATATAGGTGTTGATCGACTTACAACCTATGCCACTTACGACCATTCGACTTTACGACCACAATCACTAGCCACAACTGCTCCGCGTCTGGCAGCGCAAACGTTGCCCAGCTGGGCGTACAACAGTGTGGACCAGCTTCTGGCAGCACTACCATCTCCGCGTGCACCATTTCAACTGTTATCCCAGACTCGGTACAGCAATTTGTGTTTTGTGTCTTGGATATTGTTCACCAAACCCCTCCCAAGATGTCTACCAAGAGGAAATTGTCTTTGTCTACACCTCAGCCTGCCAAAAAGGAAAAGAAGGCCATCGATCTCAACACGAAAATGAAGGTAATTAAGCAGTACGAAGGAGGAAAAAAAGTGAATGTGATCGCACGTGATACGAAGTTATCACACTCGACTGTGTTGATGATTTTGAAAGACAAAGAAAGAATTTGTGAAGCTGTGAAAGGTTCTGCACCCATGCGATCAACAGTTACAACAAAGCAATGAAGCGGGCCCATCCACAAAATGGAGAAATTGCTATATATTTGGATGGAAGATCAAATTAAAAAACGGACACCATTAAGTCTTTTTACTGTGCAGATGAAGGCGAGAAGTCTATTTCAGACTCTGAAGGAGCGTGCTGGAGAAGCTTACAGTCAAGAATTTGTAGCAAGCACTGGCTGGTTCCAGAGATTCAAGAAAAGATTCCAAATGCATAGTGTTCGAGTGACTGGAGAAGCAGCGAGTGCGGATGAGGAAGGAGCACGTAAGTTTGTTGATAATCTGGATGAATTAATTACAGATGAGAGATATCTAGCAGAACAGATTTTCAATGTTGATGAACTTACAAATGAAGAGCTGATCGAACTGGAAGAAGAAAGAGTAGCGGAAGAAGAAGAGGAGAAGCAGAGAAAGAAGAGGAGGAGTCAGAAAGAAAGTTCACCACTAAGGGATTATCAGACGGTTTATCTTTACTGAATAAACTTCTTATACATTTCGAAGCAATGGATCCAAACATCGAACGATTTGCAAGGATTGAACGGATGGCGCACGATGTGTTTTGTCCGTGTTGTGAAATTTATGAAGAAAAAAGAAACATACAATTCAGACAAAGCTCACCATATTTATGAAAAAACCAATTCCGGTAACCCCAACTGCTGCCTCAGATGACGACATCAACGATCTGCAGCCAAGCACCAGCAGCCAATAAAATGTTTCGTACATGTTTATATATTTTGATATGTTTTGCAATTGGGAAAATGTTTCCTATGATATTTTTTACACCTGTATTTTGTATTTTTGTATGCACCTGTATTTTGTAACTTTGTATGTTTTGCAAATATTAAACCAGTTGTACTGGTAATGCAGTGTTTTACTTAAACCTGACGAATGTAAAGATAAGAAACAAAATGGTGTAGAGATGATACAAAGGGCATAAAATGAACAAAGAAAATTATGATATATAACAATAATGAAAGAAAATTATGATAAAATATGACTTAAAGATTTTTATAACATCATTTCATAGTACTGTACATATAGCCTACTCAACTTATGACCAAATCATGTTACGACCGGTCTGTTGGAACCATTCGTGGTCGTAAGTTGAGCACTAGCTGTACTGGGACTTGGTTTTGTACTGAACCCATCACCCAAATAGTGAACATAGTATCCAGTCAGGAGTTTTTCAACCCTTTCTCCATTCCCTCCTGCCCCTTCTTTTAGAGTCCCCAGTTTCTACTGTTTCCATCATAGCAGTTCCCACTTACAAGAGAGAACATGCAGTATTTGTGATTTTCTGTTTCTACATTAATTCACTATGATAATGGCCTCCTTCTGCATCCATGTTGCTTGAAAGGACACAATTTCATTATTTATATAGCTATGTAGTATTCCATGGTGTATATATAGCACATTTTCTTTATCCAGCCTACTGTTGATGGACACTTAGGTTGATTTCATGATTTTCCTATTGTGAATGGTGCTGTGATAGACATACGAGTGCAGGTGTCTTTTTGATAAGATGATTTATTTTTCTTTGGGTAATTATCCACTGCTGGGTCAAATGGTAGCTTTGTTCTTTGAGAAATCTCCATACTGTTTCCCATAGGGGTTGAACTCCTTGACATTGCCACCAACAGTGTATAACTGTTCCCTTTTCTCTGCATCCTTGCCAATATACGTTACTTTTTGCCTTGGCTTTTTAATAATGGCCATTCTGACTAGAGTGAGATGGTATCTCATCATGGTTTTAATTTGCATTTCTCTGATTAGTGAAGTGGAGCAGAAAAAATAATACTTCAATTTGGATATAAAGATATGATGGTTAATGTTAAGCAGTGTGGGGTGGGAAACAACATGATACGCAAAGGAAACAAGTCAATGACTGCTCCATAATTGGGAAACCTAAAGGGGAAGATAGAAACACAAGCATTTTCCACAGTTATGCCTACCTAGAACATTCATAAATTCCTTGATGAGAAGGAACTGACATTAAGAAAGGAACTCTAGAATATTTGCAGGGGTTTATTGATGTATTTAAATATATTTCTATTTTGCTGGCTGGGTGTGGTGGCTCACACCTGTGATCCCAGAACTCTAGGAGGCCGAGGTTGGCAGATCACCTGAGGCCAGGAGTTTGAGACCAGACTGGTTAACGTGGTAAAACCGTGTTTCTACTAAAAATACAAAAGTTAGCCAGGCGTGGTGGCACATGCCTGTAATTCCAGCTACTTGCAAGTCCAAGGTGGGAGAATCCCTTGAACCTAGGAGGTGGAAGTTGCAGTGCAACAGAGTAAGACTCTGCTTCAAAATGATTAATTAATTAATTTATTTATATTTTGCTCAACTACTTGAAGTGTATGGTATTTATTCCTCAGAATGAGTTCAGTTCTTATGGATGAAAAATCTTCGTGGGGTAGGGTAGGGGTAAAAAAAATCTTTTGTTATTAAAAAAAAATTCCCAAGTATTCATTTAAAGAAAAAGAAAGGTAGATTGAGAATGATGTCTGAACTGGTGGGACCCAAATACAACTTCAGTCAAGGTCCTGGTGCCACGGATGAGTAGCTGGTTAAGTAGCACACTTATCAAATGGGATTTGGACAAGACTCGCTTCTATTAGAATATGCCATTTGCCTTTATAAAAATAAACTTCAGTCTTTCTGACTACTTAAATGTCTGTCTGTACCACATCTGCAGCTAGACTGGCAACATACGGTCTCCTCTCCCACTAGCAACTCACCTCAAAAGCAAATTCTCAAGATGATAACAGATTTTGAGATGCCAAATCTAAATCCATCAGTTTTTACTATCAGCACCCATTCCCCTTTGTTAATGTGGTCCTAGACTCAAACTTATCAATCATGTCAATAATAGCCAATAAAACACTAACACATTATTGCAATTTATGTTATTGTCTTAGAAATTCTGCTAAATATAATTACAGTTCTTTCAGTTCTGGATAGCTACTACTTAGATTAGATGACTTTTTAACTAACCAGGCTTCATCCTATCTTTCATTTAGCTTTCCTATGGTAGCATTTGCTTGCTTTCTCTACCATTTGTAACACAGATAACACAAGTTTAGCCTTCACATTACAAAAGAGAACTTGAGTAAATCCATCCTGTATATTCTTTTGTACAACTTCTACTAATAAACCCAAGAGAGACACATCTCCAGTTACAGCTCTATATAAAATGGGACGTTACTTTTTGTCTCTCAAAGAAAAATTCATAGGTGGCATGTATTCAAATTATAATCATTCAAGGAAGAATGTTAGAAAGCCCTCCCACCCTCATCCTTTAACTAACATGCAAGCAGAGTTCTAAGAGAGGAAGACCATTCCTTTGTGTCTAATCCCGTAACAGGGGGGAAATGGCAGAGTCTCTGATAACTGTTGCTACAGATTCCTTAATCTGGCCAATGATTACAAATTGATGCATTTAATTTGAACAGTGATAGTTAAGTAGATTTCCAGATGACTCATTTTGCAAACCTTTGGCCATTGGCGTTCCAGCTGGAGTGGGCCATGTGCCGCCTTCCCACTGACATCAGTGGAAATCTTGAGCCAAGATCAAAGCTACTTTATGCTTCTCTGACCTTTCCTCACAATGCACAGTGGGGCCTGAATTCTCAGCTCAGAATTTTCAGATTTGCTTCATTGTCCCCATGGGGGTTACCATTTACAAATAGCTTACATGTAAATAGTCACTGAAGACCCTACGACAGGCCCATTGGAAATCATATCTCAGATTCTGGTTTTCAAGCAGTTTCCAAATCCACAGCCCAAGTTTCAGACGAGATTGGGTGTGTTCAGGGTGGTATGGCTTTAGACTAGATCCCAAATTTCAGAAAATCTTATGAACGGTTGTTTCCCTAAGACTTTAGTGAGTAGAGAGAGAGCACTCCCGCAAGGTGGATTGGTAGCATTCATTTTTCCCCCAGAGAAACATACCATAGGCTGCCTTTACTTGAGAGATGAACTTTGAAAATCAACCTGAAGAGAATCCCTTACCTTGATAGTCATGTCTGGGTCGGATGTTTCGGTGACATTCGAAGCTGACTCACATTCCTTTAGCAGCATATTCTCCCACCCGATTCCTGAAAAAAAAAAAAAAAAAGTGCCATTTGAACCAAGTGATTCAGCTGACATGGGTACCTAGTTGCTATTTCTCAGATTCCAATCCCATGTGTTTTGTAAAGGGAGCTGATGATGACCTATAGTCCTATACCTATCTTGCAGTTACTGGGCCAGGAAAACTTCCTTTCAGGGGTGTAGTCTCCTAGCACTTCTTTTGTTTTTAGGTAATTTCCAATTTAGGATCCATTGTCTAAGTTCTATATCTTACAGAGAGCTATTCCTAGTCCAGGGTGGAGAAGACGCTGGAATGAACTCTTCTTCTTCTTCTTTTTTTCTTTTTTTTGACAGAGTTTCACTCTTGTTGCCTAGGCCGGGGTGCAATGCTGTGATTTCGGCTCACTGCAACCTCCGCCTCCTGAGTTCAAGCAATTCTCCTGCCTCAGCCTCTTGAATATCTGGGATTACAGGCACCCACCACCACATCTAGCTAATTTTTTCATTTTTAGTAGAGATGGGGTTTCACCATGTTGCCCAGGCTGGTCTTGAACTCTGGACTTCAGGTGATCTGCCTGCCTCGGCCTCCCAATGTTGGGATTACAGGCGTGAGCTACCGCACCCAGCCATGAATGAACTCTTTCTTCTTCTCCTGTTAAGGCCTCATATTTAGGTCACATTTGGGGCTTTAAAGTGAATCCCAGAACACAAAAATGCACACATCCAATTCAATAACCAACGGATATGACTCCAGATTTTCCTGTGTTCTCAATTCCACATACCTACTGGAAATAACTAAGAATATGTTGTCACTTTTAAGATCTGCCCATGCTCTCTCCAAGTCTTTAGAAATGCTTCTTTCTTCTAAAGCTACCAGATGTCTCCAAGAGTGGACATCTGACAAGACACAAGATTTTGTTTTCTCTAATATCAAAGAAGAGATCTGGGGCCAGTGTGGTGTTTTCAAATACCTTTGAACTCAGTATAGTAAAATTGTACGATTCAGATGCAATTACCTATGTGAATAGAGTTAAAATGATATACATTAGTGAAAAGTTTGAAGAAATGGCTGTGTGTGTATATATATATATATAATATATATATAATATATATATTATATATATTTTATATATAATATATATATTTATATATATTATATATATATAAATTATATATATATATAATATATATATATAATATATATATTATATATATAAATATATATATATTATATATATAAATATATATATATTATATATATAAATATATATATATATATATATATTTTAGGCAGAGTCTTGCTCTGTTGCCCAAGTTGGAGTGCAGTGGTACAATCTTGGCTCACTGCAACCTCCACCTCCCAGGTTCAAGTGATTCTCCTGCCTCAGCCTCCTGAGTAGCTGGGACTACAGATGTGTGCCACCAAATCTAGCTAATTTTTGTATTTTCAGTAGAGACAGAGTTTCACCATGTTGTCCAGGCTGGTCTTGAACTCCTGACCTAAGGTGATCCACCCACCTTGACCTACCAAAATGCTGGGATTACAGGAGTGAGCCACTACGCCCAACTGGCAAGTATATATTTTTAAAAACCATAGTTTTATTGCAAGAAGAATAATCTCCTTAAAGGTTAATAAAGCAATATTTAATAGTTTTGCAGGGTCTCCTTTAACAAGCAAATACAAAACAAAAAACAAAAAAAAAAACAAGCAAATACAAATTTTATGACTGGTACAATAACTGTCTACTTGGAAATAAGTGCTTATAACCTAATATATTAAAAAGATTATTTTCTTAAGGAGGTTAAAATTATCGCTGTAATATTTGTTTACATTATTGATTTTCCTAAGAAATACTTTAAGTATTTGGATAGTTGTCTAATGATAACTCAAGGACAATATTCATCCCAGAACTTTGTGAATAACCCAAATTCCAAAATTTCAACTGTCTAGCTTTGTGTTAAATTAGAGTTGGCCATTTTTCTTCTGTTTGCCACATAGTAAATATTTTAGGCTTTGAGTTCATTGCACTTCTGTCGCAACTTCTCAATCTGCCCTTGTAGAATGAAAGCAGCTACAGACAACATAGAAACAAATGGGCGTGGATGTATTCCAATAAAACTTTATTTACAAAAACAGACAGTGGACTGGTTTGTCCCATGAGATGTACTCTACCAGACTCTGTGCTAAATCAAGAATCCAGAGATGTGTAAGATTGCTATGCTCCAGCATTTCTAGTAAGAATAAACTGACCAACAGGTGATAAATGACTAATAATTGCTTGAAATCACATGATGCTTTAAATAAACAAATATGAAATTACATTTTGACATATTAGCACTGGCTATAATCCTTGAGAGCCTCATTTCATAGGATACATGCACAATGAATTACTCAAGACCTGTGGGCTGTAATTCATTGCATGGTGCAAATAGTTGTCCTCTCTGACTAGATTGCAGAAAGTGGGTCAGAGGAGTGTTGTGCCTTGACCTACACTTTCTTCTCAAGAAACTGCTGCAAGGAGATTGCCAGCTTTGTCTTAAATGCATGTTTCTGGAAGAAAAATCTTTGCTTCTACATGAATAGATTATTTCCTTGACATATTTTGCTTTTAACCAACTAATAACCTGGTTTAAGCCACTTTTGGCACCTGTCGGATCTGGCTGGCAGAGAGACACAGATGTTGGGCATGAAGAACAATCATATGATATATCACTTATGCAATAGTCTGAATTACTGTTCAGTAAATAGTCTCTCTTCTCTTTTGCTGTGGGAAAAATAGTCTTCCCTGTCTCATTGATGTTGGCTTTGGCCAAAGGGATATTAGAGGGCATAATGCAAGCAAAGATTTGAAATGGGCTTATGGGGTGAGGCTTGCACTTCTGCTGCAGCATGAGAAGGGCAAGCTCCAGTTAGCCTGCAAGGGAATGAGAGTCCTGGGGAGCAGATCTGTATCCAATCTGCACCTAGAATACAAGCCAGGTCTAGGTCAGCCAACCCCCAGCCAACCTCATATACACGGCAAAAAAAGCCAATGAGTTTTGGGATGGTTTGTCAAGCAGCATTATTGTAACATTAGCTAACCAAAATTATAAATGAAAATCATTTTAGGTCAAGTGTTTTTACCTTTAACTATGCAAATATAATTCTGCCTATAAAAGTTTCACTTAAGGCCGGGTCTGGTGGCTCACGCCTGTAATCCCAGCACTTTGGGAGGCCAAGGTGGGTGGATCACCTGAGGTTGGGAGTTGAAGACTAGCCTGAACAACATGGAGAAATCCCATCTCTCCTAAAAATACGAAAAATTAGCCAGGCGTGGTGGCACATGCTTGTTATCCCAGCTACTCAGGAGGCTTAGGCAGGGGAATCACTTGAACCTGGAAGGTGGAGGTTGTGGTGAACCAAGATTGGCCATTGCGCTCCAGCCTGGGCAACAAGAGTGAATGAGACTCCATCTCAAAAACAAAAAAAAAGTTTCATTTATCAGTCTTGGTTCTCATCTCTATACATTATTTCACTTTGGAAAGAATTTTTTCTCTGCTACTATACAATCATTCTTTTTGTAAGCAACACTCTATTAAGAGAGAGAAGAAGGAGGAGATGTGAAACATAAATATATCTGTTGTCTCAATATTTTAGTCTTCCATCAAGAAAGCACTTCAAATCAGATAACATTTCATAGCAAGAATGAAAGAAAACAGACATAGCATTTTAGTTTAAAATGCTATTTTAGTTTAAAATGTTTTAGTAATAACACTTTAGTTTAAAAATGTTATTAATCCTGATGAGAAGCTGTGAGAACAGAAATGTTATTTTAAAAGCTAGAGGTGTAAAATTCCTTCCAAGGAGGAAAGTGTATTTTGGAGAACAAAGCAACTCCATGGACTATTTGGTTGTGAATAGGTGGGTCCCACATCACAGAAGGAAGATAGGAAGAGGTGTAGCTAGAAGAGGGAAAGAAATTGAAAGAAGTTAGGGCAAAAATTGGCAGTAAGAAATTCCCAGGGGGTAATAAAAAGGACTTCCTTTTTTTGAGACAGAGTCTCATTCTGTCATCCAGGCTGGAGTACTGTGGCATGATCTCAGCTCACTGCAACCTCTGCCTCCCAGGCACAAGTGATTCTCATGTCTCAGCCTCCCAAGTAGCTGAGCTTACAGGCACCCACTACCACACCCAGCTAATTTTTGTATTTTTAGTAAAGATGGGATTTCACCATGTTGGTCAAGCTGGTCTTGAACTCCTGACCTCAAGTGATCCACCCCACTTAGCCTCCCAAAGTGCTGGGATTACAGGTGTGAGCCACTGTGCCTGGCCTAAAAAGGACTTTTCAGAACAGCAGTGTTTACAAATTCATTTTAACTTATTTATTATTCTGTGTCATGATGTAATTCTTCCCTCACTCTTGTACCTATGGTGGAGATCTGTTCCACACCACCATCTTGTGCCAGAGTTTTCTGTTGGAAGCTGAATGATGTCCCACATTTGGACTTGGGAATGGAAAGAAGAGAGCAACTGTGTGCCCATGGGAGCTCCCTGAGAATGTGGAATCAAAGGGGGACACAATGCTAAGAATCTTGGAGAAAGCATTTAACCCACATACTTCACACAGTAGCCGACAGGCCAATTTTATTTGGATACGAAGGGGCAGGAGACCCTGTCATCTTCAGGACTTGGAGACAGAAAATGACAGTCACTTCTTTATAGAAAGATGTTTTTGCATCTGAAAGTGCCACTTCCCTTTTCCAAAATGGTGATTTCCATTCCACCAACATGTAATGCACTGGGCCACCGGTGGGTAGGAGGATAGCTTAGAATGCTGATTTGTAATCCCCTCAGCTCTAGCATTTTAGCAATGACTTTTAACATCTGCTTTCATGTTTGAGTTCCTGACAAGCGTTTCCCCTCAACTAAGATCCATGGTTTATAGCTTTAGCACCAACATTGACACAGCTTAGATGTTCAGTTGTAAAAGACAGATATTCTAGGCTGATGTATTTTTATTATTAGTTATACAAACACAATTTCCTCTGGTTTTCCCCAAGTTCTTAGCATCTGAGCTAAGAACTTGGGGGAAAAAGTATATATATGTTATAGAAATATATATATATATATATAAATCCTATATATATTCTCTCCATGTATAAATTCATATATATTCTATACATACAAAAATCTATAGTCTATACATACATACATATATATTCTATATAGGGAATATAAGGAGAGAAATACATATTCTATATATTCTCCATATAGAATATATATGAAATAGAACATATAGAACATACAGAAATATTACTACAGCGAAAATGGGCCATGAGTGGGAAAAAAAAGAACATATAGAAATATAGAGAATTTATATATTCTATATATAGAATTTATATATGTAGAGAATTTATATAATATATATCATATAGTTATATTAACTATATATTCTATACATAAAAAGATGTATATTAATTGTATATTCTATCCATAGTGAGAAATACATATTTCTACATACTGCACTTTCAAACAACCATTTTCCTGTTATATGCCCATTCTCCCTTTGCTGAAATTCTTATTTATAATGTCTTTGAGAAGAGAAATTATATTTATATTATTTCCATAATCTCTAGCAACACAACTACAAGTTTTATTCAATTTTTAAAATACAAGACTAAACCTTGAGGAAAAAAATAGCATCTTTCACCCAGAAAAGAATAGGTTTGCATTTCCCTGCAATAGGAGCAACTGAGACCTGTCTAGTTGTAGCAGAGGTTTTGTTTATAAATAGTCCATCAGGAACAGTTTTATAAAGACCTCTCAGGAATAAATGAAATCAACTACCACGAATTTTTTTTTTATCGCTTTTTATACACCTTCTCACCCAGCTGCACAGTCAGAAGAGCAAGTCCATTAGCCCAGGCTTCCAATTGCCTAGCGCCAACATCTGCGTCTCCATTCACAGGGAGTGCTGTGTTGACTTACATGGCTCCCCTCTCTGCTACTGACTTCTGTTGGGAAGAGTGCATGTGAGGGCAGACAGGGCTGTGCCACCAAAACAAAGGAGCTGAGTTCAGGCCCTGGCTGGAGAAGCCAGGAACACACACAAGGATCTGCAGGGAGAGGGATCTAGGCTGGTAGCAGGAAGCCATGAGGGTTTGAGTAGAGAGTAACCTGTAGACAAAATAACTTCGCATCTTTGAACAAAGGGAGACAATGTAACACTAAACAATGAAGGGGTCCAGTGGTTAAAGAGACCTGGTGAGGCAGCAATGGTTGGCATTCCAGAAAAAATCGCTGGGCAGCTTCCTTGGCTCTGACCTTGGTTAGTACTAAAAATAAAATAAAAGTACAAGTAAAGGGTCAAAGCCTCAGAGGAAGAAGGTAGCACTGCATGGAAGGACAGTGACTGTACCCATACTTTCTGGAATCACCAGGCACCACCAGGTGAAAACAGAAAGAAAAGTGTGAACAGATCCGAATGTGTAAGAGAGTGGAAATTTGTTCTCGCTCATTTTTGGATGGATCACTGGACAAAGGGGGTGACTTGTAGTCGGTCATTAGTGCCAGTCATGCAAATATTCCCAGCTCTATCTCCTTGCAGACATGTAACAGGATTTCACTTCCGGGTCTACTTAGAGTTGGTGATGTCATGTGACTAGTTCTGGCCAATGGGCGTGGGCAGCAGGGTGTCCTACATCAGCAGTTAAATGTTTTGGGCCAGAAATAATAGATGTCTCTGCTGCCGTCACCCATTGGCCAGAACTGGTCACATGACCCTGCCCTATACCGCAGCAACTGGCAATCCCAGAAGTGGCAATTCTGTTGGCCCAAGCCCCAGTGTGAGGGTAGTGCAGCACAGAGACACAAGCAACCCACCATGGCCATGTAGTATGAGTGAGAACTAAGCTGCTATTATTTGAACCCACAGAAATGGGGTTTGTTTATTACAGCAGCGTAGCCTAGCCCAGCCTCATGAGAAGAAGGAACCCCTCCAGACTCCCCCTCCCCATCAACCTCCAAGTCTCATGATAGAGACGTCTTTGGATAAATTTGCTTTGGATAAATCTAGCCTCAAAATCAATCCTGCCAGTGGTTTTGTCTCCTCAACCAAGTTATAATGGCCCGTAATTTTTCTTTTTTAAATTAAATAAATAATAATTATTATTATTATTATTTTGTAGAGATAGGGTTTCACCATGTTGTCCAGGCTGGTCTTGAATGGCTTATACTTCCTCCTCCTTTGGGGCCCCTCTCTGTTCCCACTGTGCTGAGTTGCACGGCTTAGCTGTGTTGGGACTCAGAAAACATGCCCCAAAATGAAAACCTCAGAAACAACAGTTTTTCTCTTACATTATTCTGTCCTCCTGTCTCTGTCTCATTCTCCCCAACGGCTAGCCATAGAAACTAGAATCCCTGTTCCCCAAGGCGAGTCATGGAAACCAGAACCCAGTTTTCCCCCAGAGCCAGCCATAAAACCTACAAGTGTAACTAATTTTCCCACCACCTTTCTGTGTAACAACTGGCCATAAATAAATTATCTGACCTACCTAATTTGACTGTAGGTCATAAGACCCCCATTCCAGAGGGAGTCCTGCCCCACACCCAGAAGAAAGGAATTCATACTTAGAGGATGCATGCTCAAGAAGAATCTAGACAGACAGGCCTTGCTGGGTTTCCTCACTCTGTCTATTAACATTAGATCATCATACCCTTTTTAGAGCTACATGGCTGTCCAAACTTTGTTGAACCTAAGTATAAAAATGGACAATTTCCCCTGTATCTTTGGATATTCCTTCTGATGGCTCCCTCCCATGCACGTGTTAAATAAATTTGTATGTCTTTCCACCAGTTAATCTGCTTTTCGTGAGTTGATTTTTCAGTGAACCTTCACAGGGTGAAAGGGAAAGTTCCTTTCAGTTCCCTAAAGTAGCATCTCAGGAGAGGATTAGATTCTAAAGAGAAAAGGCAGAAGTCCGCATAGTCAAAACTGCTCTTAAAAATTCTTTAAACCTCCCAATAAGTACAATATAGTGGTGTCATACTAAAACCCAAAAATTCCAGCCAAGGAACAGACCTCCCTTTCTTTTCTTTTTTTTTGAGATGGAGTCTTGCTCTGTTGCTCAGGCTGGAGTGTGGTGGCACAATCTCGGCTCACTGCAACCTCTACCTCTTGGGTTCAAACTATTCTGCCTCAGCCTCCTGAGTGGCTGGGGTTACAGATGCCTGCCACTACACCTGGCTAATTTTGTATTTTGAGTTGAGATGGGGTTTCACCATCTTGCAGGCTGGCCTTGAACTCCTGACCTCGTGATCCACTTGCCTTGGCCTCCCAAAATGGTGGGATTATATGCATGAGCCATCGCATCCAGCCACACCTCCATTTCTTATGTTAAATAGCAGATGATGTTGTTGGCTTGTACTAACAATCACGTTGTATAAAAATATACATCTTGAAATTCTAGAATTTCTTGGGATTTGTTAATGCTCAGATTTTGAGAGCTACAAGAAGCTGAAACCAACTGTGGGAACAGTCATTCTCATACTATATCATTTAGGATGCTTTTACCTGCAGGTAGTAGGCTATTTAATGGAGCATTAAACAACAGAGGATTGAGTGGCTCATGTAACAAGAAGTCCCAAGGTAGTATTGCACCAGAGGTGGCTAATTAAGTGGCTCAATGGCCTGATGGCCTCAGTTTGACCTCTCTGCAATTCTCTTGGCTTTCCTCTGCTGTTCCAAGATGGACACAGCAGTTCCATGTGTGTTCATGAAAATGTTCAGAGACAGGAAAAGGGAGGATTCTCCTCTCCTCCCTTTTTAAGAATAAAGAAGCCTTCCCCAAAGCACCCTTTACCCCTCACCAAAGCTGAGCCCCCAAACTGTCACTGATGAAAAATACAGCATAAACCTATTCCTAAACCAATAAGGGAAAGGGGATAGAATCATCAAAACTGGCTTGGAGTTAATGAACCAGGATTAATCCCCTGGGTTGAGGAAGGTCTCAGCCTTCCCCGAGCACATGGCCACCTGGGGGATGAACAAAGGAACAAAACAAGATCTTGACCAACAAGAAAGACAGGGATAGGTTGGTGGCTATCAGTTAAGCACCTAGTAGAGTTGGTCGGTCACAAGAGGATGCACATGTAGATTGGAATGGTAGGCAGACTCAAGTATTTTTTTAAATCTCTAGTTTTTTCCTCTCTTGTTCTCATCAATTTAGTTAGAAATATACACTCAGGGCCAGGCGTGGTGGCTCATGCCTGCAATCCCAGCACTTTGGGAGGCTGAGATGGTAGGATTACTTGAGCAGGAATTCGAGACCAGCCTGGGCAACATGGTGAGACCCTGTCTCTACCAAAAAAAAGAGCTGAGCATGGTGGCACAGGTCTGACCTTGTATTCCCAGCTACTCAGGAGGATGAGGCAGGTGGATCACTTGAGCCAAGGAGGTAGAAGCTGCGAACTGTGTTTGCAACACTGCATGACAAAGTAAGATCTTGTGAAGAAAGAGAGAAAGAGAAAGAAAGAGAGAGAGAGAGAGAGAGGGAGGGAGAGAGAGAGAGGGAGAGAGGGAGAGAGGGAGAGAGGGAGGGAGGGAGGGAAAGAAGGGAGGGAGGGAGGAAAGAAGGAAGGAAGGAAGGAAGGAAAGGAAGGAATGAACGAACTACATTCACATTTGTGTGAAGGAAGGAAGGGGAAAGAAAGAAAGACCCTACACTGAAATTTGTGTAACTTAAGTACACAGGGGATCCTGGGACTCAGCCTTCTGGTGCTAGCTCCTCCATGGTGGTGTCTTAGCTCAGCCCCAGTGTGACATCTCCACCTCCACCCTCTGTTGGGAACTCACAGTTCTGATCACAGCCCCATTTAGTGGGACACAAATAAGGGCCTGGGCAGGGAGAGCCCTGACATGTGTCTCATGGTGTGTGCTGGTTAATGCTGCTTCAGTGCGCAGGAACTGGGTCTGATCCGCAGTTGGTGTCACCCAAGTGTCTGTTAATGAGAATTTTAGTTCTGGGCAGGCAGGTTTGGGTGACAGGAACTTGAGAAAGTGCTCAAAGGAGAAAAGAAGAATGCTACAGGAGGACACTGGGAACAGATGGTCCCAGGCCTCAGTCCATCCCCCTAGACTGGAGAGGCAGGAACCACCTGGGGATGTGGTCACTAGACTACATCTGGGTGGCGAGACCCTGAGCACAATTTTCTTTTGTTTTAAGACAGAGTCTTGTTCTGCTACCCAGGCTGGAGTGCAGTGGCACCATCTCAGCTCATTGTAACCTCCACCTCCCGGGTTCAAGCAATTCTCCTACCTCAGCCTCCCAAGTAGCTGGGATTACAGGCACATGCCACCAAGCTCAGTTGATTGTTGTATTTTTAGTTGAGATAGGATTTCGCTATGTTGGCTAGGCTGGTCTCGAACTCCTGACCTCAGCTGATGTGCTCACCTGGGCCTCCCAAAGTACTGGGATTACAGGCATGAGCCACCGTACCCATCCAGACCCTGAGCACTTTGAAGATAGGTTTGTCTTCCCTGCTGTCCGACCCCAGGCCTCAGTCAGCATAGTCTGGGCTGGCATACAGTGGGGGCTCATTCAATATTTCCCAAATTGGAGTGGAAGGGGCCTTGAGGCTGCCTAAGCTGCTCTCCCATCAGGGTAGAAGCTCCTCTATGAAGTTAGCTGATGGATGACACGGCCTTCACATGGCCTTTTCCTGGTCATGATCCTTACTACTTCACAGGGTCATGCACATTGGGCAGCTAGAATAGACTTTTTTTTTTCTGTCACCCAGGTTGGAGTGCAGTGGTGCAATCATAGCTCACTGCAGCCTTGAACGTCTGGGCTCAAGCAATCCTCCCACCTTAGCCTCCAGAGTAGCTGAGACTACAGCTGAGACTACGCCACCCTCTCAGTCAGAAAGGAGTGTATTAAGAAGAGCTGAGTCACAAATGATTCAGAAAAAAAGATCCCAGATGCTGACCTATGTAGCCTGGCTTATGGAGAAGACAAGGTTAGGCGCCCTCCACAGCTATGAGTGTTTGTTTTTGTTTTGGGGACTTTGGTGGATGCTATCCATCCTGGCCATTTTCTTCCTCATCATACCCCTGCCTCTACTGTCATCAGCCCACTGTCATAGACACAGCCAAAGAACTTCTAGGAAGTCTGCAGCCTGGCGTTTTGGGTTTCAATAAGAGACATGAGGCTCTGAGATGGAAAAGAAGTTGTCAAGGTCTCACCGTCAGTACCTGCTAAGCTGGGACCGAGGGAGACAAAATGCCTCTGCTCTTTCCTAAACCAAAATTCTTCCTGGACAGAGGCATACCAACCCCATTTTATAGGCAGAAGATGGGCCCACTGGGAAATCATCTTGCTTGATCACAACAAAAAGAATGGGGTTAGTGCTCTTCCTCGCTCCAGTCTCTGCACAGAGAGCCATCACATTGAGACTTGGCCAGTTATATTTCTTCCTCTTAATGGCCTTTGGTTCCAAGTAACCCTGTGGATTTTTAAAATCTCACTTTGTTCTTGGAGGATTTCTCAGCAGGGTGAGCATTAAAACTTAGCGGAACTTCAGAACAATGATTTGCCTTTAAACACTTGGCTTTAGGAAGCCCCACCCCAGGATAAACTGATGGGGCCTGCTTCCTCTGGATGGGAAGCCCTGCCCAGCGTTTGGAGGAGGAGGGCAGGATGCAACCCCGTCCCGCCCTCCCCACTCCAGGTGGTGGCTCCTCCTTGATCCTGAGCTTTCTCTTCCTTGGGATAGCTGTGAGAACCAGGGCCTGGGGCCTCCAAGGTGCCCAGGGGGAAATTCTCTCTCCCTCTGCTCCTCTCTCCCAGGAGAGCTCATCGGGAAATAGGAAGGTCCATCTTTTGGATGAGTTATTTTTCTCGAACTCACCCATAGGTCATTGGAAACCTCTCCTGCAACCCCAGCTATATTTCCCTGAGTCAGGGAATCCTCTCTAGGTGCCTCTGAGTGGATGTTAAAGATCTCAAATATGCAAAAAACAGAAACAAAAAACCCTCAATGTCTTGCCCCCATGTCTTCTCAACCCCCTTCCTCTGTTTGCCAATGGGGCTGCAATAGTAGCAGTAATGACAGCCAGAGTGCCCAGAGGACGTACCATAGCCTTTATATGTATTACCTCACTTCATCCTCATACGATACAATGAGGTAGATACAATATTGTCCCCACTCTGCAGATGAGAAAACAGGCTTGCAAAAGTTAAAACGACTGAGCTAACAAGTGATGGAATCAATCTCTGTTATTACTTTATTATAGATCTATTTTTTTTTCAAGCCAGGCTCTTGCTATGTTACCCAGGCTCATGTGCAGTGGCGTGATCATAGCTCACTTCCAGCCTCAACCTCCTGGGCTCAAGTGATCCTCTCACCTCAGCCTCCTGGGTAGCTGAGACTGCAAGGACATGCCACCATACCCAGCTATATTTTGTCTTTTTAGTAAAGACGGGGTTTTATCATGTTGCCTAGTCTGGTTGTGAACTCCTGGATTCAAGTGGTCCACCTGCCTCAGCCTCCCAAAGTGCTGGGATTACAAGCATGAGCTATCACACCTGGTCCATATGTTCTTAGGTACACACATGCACACACACGTGCACTCTCAGACATTTATGTGCATGGTTGTGTGTACACATGCCAACTCACACACACACATGTGCTCAGCCCCTGCACATACCCGTCTGCATGTGTACACACATACGCATATCTGGGCATGAAGCTGCAATCGTTTTCCAGCTACCACAGTACACTCAGGAGCTTGGACCTCTCTTGAAGGAGAAAGAGCCTTTCTCTGTCACGGCATCTGAGAGTGGGTCAGAAAACTGGGTGTTTCAACACCCTGCTCTCAAAGGTGCATCTTTAACATGCTTCTGTATATGAAGAAGGAAGCAGAGTCCAATTGCACAAAATGAGAGCAGAAAAGGATCATGGTACATTGTTTAAAATGAGTTTTGCAAGACCCTTGAGGCCCAAACTCATTTTGGAAATGGTTTGTTTTGGCTGGTCTCTGCCAGTCCTCAGAAATTAAGGTCTTTTTAGGCAACCATGAGACTTGCAGCAAGTTCAAGGGACTGTTCCTTTCCCCTACTCAAACGTTAAAGAACTAACAGCTTAAAGCTTGGTTTACTCTCCAATTATTTTACACAAATTACCCTTCAGTGGGGCCCCTTTTCAGGTCCAATAAAGGATTCTGTTATATTCTGCACACACACTAATGATTAAGTTTGCCAGCCTTACTTTACTAGGTTGGAAAGATATTTAACCTCTATTCCATAAAAATGTGACATAAAATTAAACAAAACCCGGAGCCACTGTCCTGGATCCAGCTTCCAACCAGAGGAGATGTATTGAACAACTAGTCATTGCAACACCAGGTGAGGGCAGAGACATATTCTCTGGACTCTTGGAAGGGTCAGCTACCCTTTTGGTGTGCTGTGACATTCCTTCTCTTACTGTATAAATGGTGTCGTGGGGGCCAAGGCAGAGTAGAGAGCAAAGCCCTTGGATTCATGGAGAAGCTGGCACCTGCAGTGTCTTTCCTGCCTCATCCTTCCTCTCCATCCTCACGGCAAGTACACCAGTTCAGGCCTCCAAGGTCCTCAGCTCAGATCTGTCTTCCATTCCATGACCATCATTATTTTTCAGACATGTAGCGGTGTTCACATCACTCCCCACCTGGTATGGTTTGGCTATATCCCCACCCAAATCTCAAATTGTAGTTCGTATCATGCCCACATCACGGGAAGGACCCGGTGGGAGGTAATTGAATCATGAAGACAGGTCTTCCGCATGTTGTTCTCACGATAGTGAATAAGTCTCACGAGAGTCGATGGTTTTATAAAAGGGAGTTCCCCTGAACATGCTCTCTTTGCCTACCGCCGTGTGAGATGTAACTTTGCTCCTCCTTCGCCATCCACCATGATTGTGAGGCCTCCCTAGCCATGTGGAACGGTGAGCCAATTAAATCTCTTTCCTTTATAAATTACCCGGTCTTGGGTATGCCTTTTTTAGCAGCGTAAGAATAGACTAATGCACCACCTCAACGGCATTCCTTGCATTTCTGGTGTGTGACAGGCTTGGTGCTTGGGCGGGGAAGACTCAGATGGAAACACCCAGCCCCTGCCCTCAAGCAGTCTGGAAGGTGGTTTTCTGTCTGGGTAATCTGATTTCCAGCACTGCTCCTTCCTCTCCTTTTCTTTACTGCATGAGGCCTCTCCCGGGGGAGGTGGCCAGGATGTTCCATTTCCGCCCTGAGTTCTGGGTGTCCTGCCAGAGCTTCCTCTCCCGTCCCTGGGTGGGAGAGGGCTGTGGTGGTGTCAGGTGACCTATGGGAGCTCACCCAGCCATTCAGGAAACACTTGAATCAAGTAGAAGCCTATAAAAGAGAATATTTTTAAAAGAATTCTCTGGAAAGTTCAAGAAGGGTCTTAGGGTAATCATCCACCCAGAGTTATAAATGGCAGCCTGGGTAGCTTGTAGACTTGGTATAGTGTTTTGTTATGACAGCTCTAGCAAATGAATACACTTGGGTGTATACTACCAGGTCAAGGCATAAAATGAGAGAGCCGGTAACTTGCAGCTGATGGGTGTGGGGCAAACGGCAGCTCCCAGAACCAGGACCATGGCAGGGCTTGGGATCACAGCCTCCCAGCAGAGTCAGAGAGCAAGGGGGCTTAAGGAAGGGAGAGTCTAGTCTGGATATGAGTGTTGGGGGCCAACTCACCAAGCCTGTGGGTATGGGGTGGCAGAGGGGAAACAGAGCAACAGAGAACACGGAGCTGACCAGAGCAAGACCACTGATGCAGGACGGGGGAGTGGGAGGTGGATGGAGTCCAGGGGCAGGACGCTCAATGCTCTTGGCAGGCTGTTTGTGCACAGGGTTGAG
This sequence comes from Saimiri boliviensis, assembly GCF_048565385.1. Classification (NCBI taxonomy): domain Eukaryota; kingdom Metazoa; phylum Chordata; class Mammalia; order Primates; family Cebidae; genus Saimiri; species Saimiri boliviensis. The sequence continues at coordinate 202,965,217 of NC_133450.1, read as the reverse complement.
GGGGTTGGCTTGTTTAGGGGGTTTGAGTCTAAACTGCCATGGGGCTAAATGTGCTGAAAGCAGAAGAATAAAGATATTAGTTGTGTAGTTTTCATGTTGCTTTATGATCCAGTGTCGCTTTCAATTCAACAGTGCTTATGTGTTTGGAAACAAAGAAGTCTGAGTTTTCTCAAGTTTAAAAACCCATTTGGGAGTCTGGCTGGACCCACTGCAGAAATCTGGAAGCTAAAACACAGATACTGTTTGTCTAGTCTAGTGTTTTGGGAGTGGATACATCCCAGTCTTTCTCCGCCGTCTGTGCAAATTCTTCTATCTCTGTCCTGGGCACAAATGCAAACTTTTAAAGCACTCACAACTCAAAATGACCCAGGATCACTCTGGTGATTTGATATACAATGGGAATAAAAGTTACTAATGGGAGTTCCTCCTCTCCTCCTTCCCCTCAGCTGCTAAAGGAACCTGGCTCTGGCAGGCTCCATTTCTTTCCCTTCCTTGCCCTTAAAGGAGAGTTCAATATTTGCCAGCCCAGTAGCTAGGCACTTGTGATATGAATTGGGAAAATAAGTAGGAAGAGATAAGCTTGAGAGGCAGGAGGAAAAGGGAAGGAGAAAAAAGACAGAGGCTGAGCTGCCTAGACTTGAGGGAGGAGAGAACAGTGGTTTGAGGGGAGGAATCCGAGTAGACAGGGACTGTTTCGGCCTTTGGCTCTTCCACCATTGACTCCCCCTTTTTATGTTAACAGCACCCCAATTTCCCTTCGGGCTACTAACCTCTTGTATTCCTAGTCCACAATACTCACGGAGAGGTGCCTCCATTCCTGTTTCCTTCCTCAGGAGGTGCTCAGAGTCCCACTGACATGTTTAGGGATACGTATGTGATAAATGCAGGTGACAGAGTTAGCCCAAAGAGAGCCAGCCCTGGGACTTCCCTTAGAATGCTGGAAAAGGGAATCTTTTCTCAATGGGTTTGCTCAATTGCTCAATTGCTAAATAACGCCTGGGAGTCCTGGTGGCCACCCCTTAGGGGAAAACACTTTCCAGAAGAGAAGGCCCGCAGAGAGGAAGGCAAAGCTGGGAGGTGGAGTCCAAGCCAAAATTACGACTCCTGGACTTTCCAATTTTGCAAGAATATATCATCCTATTTTTTTCTTTTTAAAGGTAGTTTGAATTAGGATCCTGTCATGTGTGACCAAAAGAGTACTCACAAGAACAGAGAGACTCCAAGAGGAGCAGCTGCAGGGGACAGAAAAAGGGATCTTCATTGATGTTCTTTAAGAATTGAAAGGAGGGAGCATATATTTAGGGCAACTTGAATTTATGCTCCTGGGTTGCAGTCCCCAGGCTTGGCCCAAATAAACTCTCTAGCCATATATATATATATATATGTTTGTATATATATATACACACACACATATATACATATATGAATTTATATATATATATATGAATTTATATATAGCTAGAGAGTTTTTAAATTTATTTTAAATTCATATATACATATGAATTTAAAATAAATAAAAGGTTGAAACCCCTTTGAATGGTTTATGGAAGCTAGACTGTGCTTCCTTGCATGTGACATTTCACCAAGACTGTGTGGTCCTCCCAAGTGTGGTCCCAGGATTTAGTAGAGTCATGGGCTACAGGACTCGTAGCATTAGGAAATGCTATGGTCAGAAGAGACACTAGAAGTCATCTAGTTGCATTCTCTATTTAGTTATCACACTGCTTCAAGTATTTTTGAAAAACTCTGATTCCATTTGAAATACACACTTTCCAGGGATAAGGAACCCACTTTCATAGAGGCAGCCTGTTATGAATTGAATTGCATTCCTCAAAAAGACACTTTGAATACAAAAATTAGCTGTTTATGGGGGTACATGCCTGTAGTCCCAGCTACTCAGGAGGCTGAGGTGGGAGGATCACTGGAGCCCAGGAAATCAAGGCTGCAGTGTGTCGTGATCACACCACTGCACTGTCCAAATAAATAAATTAATTAATTAAAAAAGGTATTTTGAAGTCTTAACCCGTAGTACCTAAAAATATGACCGTATGAAGAAATAGGGCCTTTGCAGATATAACCAAGTTAAGATGAGGTCAGCAGTGTGGCCCCTAATTCAATATAACTGGGACTCCTTAATAAGAAAAGAGACAGACACCCAGGAAGGTGGCTACATGAACACAGAGGCGGAGACGACAGCTATGCTATCCAAGCCAAACAATGCTTCACGGAACAGAAGCTGAGAGAGGCCAGGAAGGACCCCTAGACCTTCAGAGAGGGCATAGCCCTGCCAACACCTTGATTTTGGACTTCTAGGCTCCAGAACTGTGAGAGAAGAAATTAATTTCAATCCAGAAAAAAACAGGGCTGCTTCAAGCCAGCCAACGTGTGGTCCTTTGCTATGGCAGTCCTAGGAAACCAATACACAGCCCATTCCATTTTTAGCAGCTTTCAGGTCAGAATGTTTTTCTTGATACTGAGCTAGAATTTAACTTTATGTAACTACTGGTCCTAGCATGAGCTTTCTGGAGTTAAACACAAATCTATTCTTCCTCTACAAAATAGCCTTCAAGCATTCCAGGATGCGGTTATGTCCCGGTTGAGACATCCCTTTGTTTATGTTCCTAGGTCATTCACCATCCTGGTGTCATTTAAAGCCTGGGGTCTGCAGCCATAAAGCTGTTTGGTATTTCCTTGGAGGTCTCAGAGCTCCCTTGCACGAGCTACTCTCGATATCTTCTTCCTTGAGATGTGCGCCAGCAAGGCTTAAGATAGACTGCAACTCAATATTAGGCGGAGGAGTTACTCCCTCTGAGAATCTTCAAAAGTGACACCTTTTTATTCATAATTTTAAGGACATGTGGTGGCCAGGTGTGGTGGCTCACGCCTGTAATCCTTACGCATTGGGAGGCCAGGATATGAGGATTGTTTGAGTCCAGGAGTTCGAGATCTGTGTAAGCAGCATAGGGAAGCTCCGTCTCTTCAAAAAAATTTTTTTTTTTAAATTAGCTGGGTATGGTGGTACTTGCCTGTAGTCTCGGCTACTCGGGAGGCTGAGGTGAGAGAATGGCTTGGGCCCAGGAATTTGAGGCTGCGGTGAGCTGTGATCATGCCACCACACTCCAGCTTGAGTGACAAAGGGAGACCTTGTCTCACACACACACACACATACACAGACACACACACAGTGATGACGGTTATGAGACATAGAGAAAATGTTGTCAAAAGGTAGCACTTAAAAAATATCCTGGCTTCCTTCCCAACAAAGGATGCAGAAATGTTCTTCTCTGCACCAGTGGCACCCTAGGCGAGCTGCTTCCAGACCCTCTCAAGAGTCAGAATCAGAGGTGAGGGGTAATTGTACTAGGGAGCTCACATCCCTGGCCCCTAACTTAGAGAAATTCCCTACTAGCCCAAGAAAGCCCTCTGACACTACTTGAAAACACATTACTCAGCACCAAAAGGCAATTTGGAAAATGCGAAGAAAGCTTCTCAACATTGTCTTCTAATTTTTTTCTCCAAGAGTAAAAATATTACCATAGATTTACAGGATTCTGGGCTCATGTTCATCTCACAAGGAGCAAAGTGTTCTGGTAAATGTGCCCATTTCTGGCAATGTCACTGACCCGGATTTATATTCCCACACCCAAATGATCTGTGGCTTTGGTCTGATGTCTATTGAGGTAAAGTGAAGCTGTCTTTGTTCAACCTAGCCAGATGGCTTCACTTTTACTTTGATAGAGGTTGAGTTTTTGAACCATTCTTGCAGCAACATCTAAGAATCTGAAGCACTGGCTCTGAACTCCATGCTAGTACCCTGCTTTTTAGACTGGGATCAACTTGGGGTACCCTTACATAAGGTCACTGATGGAAAGAGCTTTGATGACACTATACAGAAATATTTGTGCTCACCGTGCCACACCTGTTCTGACACACTGAAGCACAGCCTGTTGCATCTTCATAAAGACATCTAGCCAACCCCTAAGAAAACAATGCATTCAGGTGAGGCACGGTGGCTCATGCCTGTAGTCCCAGTGCTTTGGGAGGCCGAGACAGTCAGATAACTTGAGATCAGGAGTTCAAGACCAGCCTTACCAACTTGGCTGGAAACCCATGTCTACCAAAAATAGAAAAATTAGCCGGGCACTGTAATCCTAGCTACTTGAAAGGCTGAGGCGCAAGAATCATTTGAACCCAGGAGGTGGAGGTTGCAGTGAGGCAAGATCATACCACTGCACTGTAGCCTGGGTGACAGAGTGAGAGAAAGAAAGAAAGAAGGAAGAAAGAAGAGAAGGAAAGGGAAGGGGAGGGGAGGGGAGGGGAGGAAAGAGGAGGGGAGGGAAGGGAAGGGGAGAGAGAAAGTGAAAGAAAGAAAAGAGAGAAAGAGAAAGAGAAAGAAAGGAAGGAAGGAGAGAAAGGAAGGAAGGTAAAAAAGGCAAGAGAGAAAGAAAGAACAAGAGAAAGAAAGAGAGAAAGAAAGAAGAAAAACAGAATGCAATGACTTAAACAGTGGAACAAAGAAAGAAAGGAAACAATGACTTAAACAGTGGAACAGGAGTAAACATAAGGAGTTTGTTTTCCCCAAAATTATTTCCATTCTGGATATAAGAATTTAGGAAGTAACTATGTTTTCCCATTTTGGTGTGTGTTTAGAGAAGCAATTCTTAACTGAAGTGAAAGTTCAGCATTGAAATTCAGAGGGGGGTTCTTTAGAGACGCACTGAGATGTGAACTATGTGCCCAAATGGTGAGTGGTCAGTGGGGCAGCCATCTATGGCAACTTACAACTTAGATGGGACAGGAATGGACGGACTGTGTTGGACCCATAGTAGGAAAGCCAGGCAGGGTTTCCCTGGGTGGAGTCCACACAGCCAGCCCAGACTGGAGCATGACAGAGCTCACTCTGTCCTTTACCATGTTGCCCTGAAAGCAGCAAACACTCCTGAGAAGAGTCTCTTCCACAATCACATATTGAAAATAACCTATTTGGAGTTACAAATATTAGAGAAAAATGTTTTTCCGCTATTGCTGTTTCTTGGTTGAGGCCCATCACTCTGAAGAATGTGAATGTTCCATGCAAATGGAATTTGGAGGCACAATTCCGAAAGAGGAACAGGAAACAGGATTTACCATCTTGATCACAAGAGAGCAGAACTTTTGAGTAGCAGAAAGTGCAACCCAAAAGAAAAAGAGAGGAAATTACCTCACCATCCTCTGGAGTTGGAGAACATTTGTGACAAGCTATGAGTAGACAGTGCCAGTGCTTGCCTTTCCAATAATTGTTGGGCAAGACAACAGGATGGCACAATTTGATGTTCAGATAAAGATAGGAAGGGAGGGGCCTTTGGGAGGGGGGTTCTGGGCCATGTGTTAAAGGGATGTCCTTTTTGCTCCAGATTCAATATGTCCTTAAATCCCAAAGTATCTAGAATTTTTGACTGCTCAACACATCTGTATTAGTCTGTCTTCATGCTGCTGATAAAGACATACCTGAAACTGGGTAATTTATAAAGGAAAAGAGGTTGAATGGACTCCCAGCTCCACGTGGCTGGGGAGCCCTCACAATCCTGGCAGAAGGCACAAGGCACATCTTACATGGTGACAGACAAGAGAGAATGAGAGACAAGTGAAAAGGGGTTTCCCCTTTATAAAATCATCAGATCTTGTGAGACTTACTTACTACCATGAGAACAGCATGGGGGAAATCATCCCCATGATTCAATTATCTCTCCCAGGTCCCTCCCACAACATGTAGGAATTATGGGAGCTACACTTCAAAGATACAATTTGGGTGGGGACTCAACCAAACCATACACTATCCCTTTACCTCTTTGCTTGCTTTTTCTTTTCCTTCCTTCCTTCCTTCCTTCCTCCCTTCCCTTCCTTTCCTTCATTTTTCTTCTTTCCCTTCTTTTCCTTCCTTCCTCCCTCTCTCCCTTTCTTCCTTCTTCCCTCCCTTCCTTTTCTTTCTTTCTTTTCCCTACTTTTAAATGTTAAGATCTTATAAGGAAGGTATTTGCAATATTGGCTTATTTAGTGGGTATGGTCTGGGATTCGAAAATGTTACAGAATAATGAGTGGTGGCAAATATCCTGGCACAATGACTGTATAAAATTGGTTAGAATGGAGTTTTCAAATTCAGTGGAGGTAAAATATTGGAGGAAATGAAAACAGACTAACTCATCCTAAAAAGACTGCATATGACATTGTTATCACAAACATAATTTACATAAATTACAATGTTTTCATTACACAAGGACCCTTCAAATTTATAATACGCAAAAACATATAGAAACTAACGTTGTCAGGGAACAAACACACTTAGACTGCAGGTTGGTAGTGTAAATTGGTTTTGCCTCTCGAGATAATAATAATCTAGGCCACATGTCAAAGGACATATAGCAGAAAGCAGCCTTACTCTGCAGAACAGAATCTGTACTAAATCAATCAAAGAAATCCTATGCTCCTTGCCTGGGACTGATTTAGGAAAGGGACTGGCCAAAGAAATGTTGAGTGAACAATGAAACAGAGACTGTTGAGGAACCTCTAATATTTCCCCGTTCATTAAAAGAGACACAGGTAAAGAAATTTCCTTTTCTTCTTCCACTGAATATTGTCATATTGTGAGGTCTGGTGATGTTTATGCTGTGGCAGCTATTTTGTGACCATGAGGACATCTGTTAATAACAGAGATGCTCTCCCAAAGGTGGCAGAACAAAAACATGGAAGCTAACTGGCCACTTTAAGATGTCACTGTGTTGTAAAATTAAATAACTCCATAGCAGCCCTACCACAGGAATTCTTATTATGGGCAATTACATTGTTTTCTTATTATTCAAGCCAATTGAGATATAATTTTCTGTTACTTACAGCAAAAGCATTCCAGGAAATTGTAACATAGTTTATATTTTTGACCTAATAAGTCACTTTCGAGGTGATATATCAAGGAAATGACCAAAAGATAGCATATGTTTATCTCGAGCTGAAAAACACAGAGACATGTGTACATGAAAACCACCTTATGAAGAAGAAAAGCAGACATAAAGGGTAGGTGCATGATTCTGACAATGTAAATATTCACACGGCTTCCACCAAAGATCGTAAGACAATTCAACATCATGGCAATAGTTTACTATTGAACGTTCACCACCATAAATGATTACTCAAGTTGAAATATTTATTGAAATTTCTGAGAAAAGAGAGAGCAGCAGGCCACAAATATGAACTGCTACACAAAATAAATAGCAGAGAAAATGTCTATTGAGGAGGGGGATGTGCTTTAGGAAATGCTTCTAGAACTAGCCGTTCCAAGACTATGATCTAGAGCAGGCGTCCCCAAACTTTTTACACAGGGGGCCAGTTCACTGTCCCTCAGACCGTTGGAGGGCCGCCACATACTCTGCCCCTCTCACTGACCACCAATGAAAGAGGTGCCCCTTCCTGAAGTGCGGCGGGGGGGCCGGATAAATGGCCTCAGGGGGCCGCATGTGGCCCGCGGGCTGTAGTTTGGGGACACCTGATTTAAAGCTTTCTCCTCGATGCAATTACCCACTATAATAATGAAATTATATGAAAAAAGTTTTCAAAACATGAAACACACAGACTTCAAAGAAAAGAAAGGCAAGAATTGTGACGGAGTGGGTAAAGAGTCAGGGAAAATAGTACAAGGGAACGTCAACATTTCTTACACAATGAATTTCCAAAAATATGTCACAAGCACAGCCTGAGTCTTGTTTTAATTGGCACAATCGCAAGGGAAACAGAAAATCTAAGCCAGAGAAGCCGTAGCTCTGAAAAGGCTATTTGCATCTGCCTAAAAAAATCAGAGGCAATGTTGAGAAAGGAAGAACTGGACATAAAGGAAACCCATCAGATCCGTATTAGATGGAACAGCTGCAGGAATCTTTTTGTAGGAGGTGCTTACAGCCCTTTATTCTTGGAATTTCTCTTTCAAGGGTCACCAGTGAATCTGAATTCTGTTACCCGTAGTATTGACAGCTAAATTAAGACAGATCAGAAAACCAAGACCAAGAAAATTACTGTAAAATTGGAAGATTCACTATGAACTGTAAGAAAATCATTCAGAAAAACACATTAATTACATTCGATCAAATGCAGTTTTCCCCCTAAGCTTCCATGCAGCTCAATGTCATTCAGTTTCTCAAACGTTGGCTCAAGGAACATGCTATACCAAGGCTTTAGCAGATATTAGCCTTCTTTGTACCTTGAACCACAGCCTAAGGTTAATTGTTTTCAGATCTGGGTTTTGGTAAGGGCTTGATTTCTTTTGAATTTGATGAAGTATTACCAGTTGAAGCCAGTTTAATGAGGTGCGAGAGATGTCAGATTAACTGAGAGGTATGCAGCTGTAATAAAAGAAAACTCAAGGCCGGGCACAGTGGTTCACGTTTGTAATCCCAGCACTTTGGGAAGCCAAGGTGGGCGGATCACTTGAGGGCAGGAGTTCAAGACAAGCCCGGCCAACATGGTGAAACCCCATCTCTACTAAAAATACAAAAGTTAGCTGGGCCTGGTGGTGTGTGCCCGTAATCCTAGCTACTTGGGTGGCTGAGGCAGGAGAATTGCTTAAAACCAGGAGGCGAAGGTTGCAGTAAGCAGAGATTACGCCACTGTACTCCAGCTTGGGCAACAAAGCAAGAATGTTCAAAAAAGAAAAGAAAACTCAAGACAGTTTTACAAGACAATTACACATATTTCACATGGGGAAAAAAGCCCAAACACATATTACCTCATTATAGATAGCGAATGTTTAGTGTTAGGATATCATACAGATATGTCAGGGTTTTTTAAAAACGGAAATATACAAAATTTCTAGTTTATTATTATTATTTGTTGTTGTTGTTATTGTTTGTTTTTTTGAGATTGAGTCTTGCTCTGTCACCAAGGCTGGAGTGCAGTGGTGCAATCTCAGTTCACTGCAACCTCTGTCTGCCCGGTTCAAGCGATTCTCCTGCCTCCGCCTCCCGATTAGCTGGGACTACTGGTGTGCACCACCATGCCCAGCTAATTTTTGTATTTTTTAGTAGAGATGAGGTTTCCCCATGTTGGCAAAGCTGACCTTGAACTCCTGACCTTAGGTGATCTGCTCACCTCAGCCTCCCAAAGTTCTGGGATTACAGGTGTGAGCCACTAGGCTCGGCCTTTTTTTTTTTTTTTTTTTTTTTTTTTTTTTTTTTTTTTAGAGATAGAATGTGACTGTTGCCCAGTCTGGAGTGGCAGTGGCATGATCATAGTGCTCTGTAAACCTTGAACTCCTGGGGACAAGTGATCCTCCCACCTCATGGGACTAAAGGGACTCCACCGTACGTAGATAATTTTTCTTCTTTAAAAATAGAATTTATAGAGATAGGGCCTTCCTACGTTGTCCAGGCTGTCACAAACTCCTGGCCTCAAGCAATCATCCTGCCTTGACCTTCCAAAGTGCTGGGATTACAGACATGAACTACCGTACCGGGCCCAAAGTCTCTAAAATTTTATTTATTTATTTATTTATTTACTTCTTTTTAAAAAATTCTCTCATAGGGCCTCACTTTGTTGCTGGAGTTGGTCTTGCTTTGTTGCTCAAGCTGGTCTCAAACTCCTGGCCTCAAGTGATCCTGCCACCTCAGCTTCCCACAATACTGGGATTACAGGCAAGAGCCACCAAACCCAGCCTCTAAAGTTTTAAAGCATAAATTCTTTAAAATTAAAGAGAGATACCTTGTATCCTCTTTGGAAAGTGAGTTTTCTACGGAAATAAAATATTTGATCTTCAATAATTACACATACAAAGAGATCTTCAGGAATATATTTGTTATTTAGAGATGTATTTAAGAGACTTGAGGTATACTTCACTGTACTAATTTATTATGGCTACCCCAATAGTATTAAAAATATATAAGGTTAAGGGTCTCAAAGTCAATGGAGAAGTTAGCTCCAAAAAACGGTCAAGATGGAAGTAAAGAGATGAAGTCATCTACACATTAGGTGAGTTTTTAGCATCTCATCAGAACTATTTGTTCCTAAATTATTTTGCACCTCTTGATCCTGAAAAATACATTAATTATGATGATTTATTCAATAAATTCATTCCTGAATACTTGTTTTCTGTATAAATTATCTCCTTGATGTCATTGCTTGTCTGACTCACAATATTTTTTTCTTTCTTTTCTTTTTTTTTAAGTCAGGGTCTGGCTCTATTGCCCAAGCTGGAGTGTAGTGGCGTGATCTCAGCTCACTGCAACCTCCACCTTCTAGGTTCAAGTGATTCTCATGCCTCAGTCTCCCAAGCAGCTGGGATTACAGCCATGTGCCACCATGCCTGGCTAATTTTGTGTATTTTTAGTAGAGATGGTTTTTTTTTTTTTAACTTTGAAACCCAATGTATTATTAATACAATGTATATATTATTATTATTTTTTCTTCTTTTTTAATTGCATTTTAGGTTTGGGGGTACATGTGAAGAACATGCAAGATTGTTGCATAGGTACACACATGGCAGTGTGGTTTTCTGCCTTCCGTCCCCTCGTCTGTATCTGTCCTTTCTCCCCATGCTAAGAGATGGGGTTTTACCATGTTGATCAAGCTAGTCTCAAACTCCTGGCCTCAAGCAATCCACCCACTTCAGCCTCCCAAAGTGCTGAGATTATAGGCATGATACCGTGTCCATCCAGATCTTATATGATTTACTTACATTTTACTATATTAGTTTCCATTTCTTTAAGCCACCCTAAATGCTTTGTAAAATATGGGGTTAAGAAAACAAGAACAGACAGGAAAAGAAGAGGGAGACAGAGAAAAAAAAGGAGTCCAGTGAGAAGAAAAAAGGAGAAGAAAAAGAAGAGAGAGAGCATGAATGAAATGGTGAGAGAGGAGAGAGTGTAGAAAAAGCAAGGGGATGATAGAGGGCAAAAGAGGAAAACAGATTCCATTGTTTACTATATATCAGCAAAAACCAACTCTTCAATCCGAACCAGGTGTTCACACCTACAGCACATTTTGTCAAAGAAAACAATTTAGGTTTCCAGACTAGCCCCCAAAACTTTAATGTGAGTCCCCTAGCCTGAAAGCCGGAAATTTTAGTAGAGGAGTCCCCACTCTCATAGAAAGAAAACCCTTTCCTCACCCATTCCTGAATGCTTAAGGGGTTTTAGGGAAAATTTTTGAAACAGGTGAGGCTACATACAGTTCTGTGCCCTCTTCCATTTTGTGTCACCCCCTCTCCAAGACTAATGGGATCTAATCTTCCTGCAGGTCAAAGACATTTAATGAGCAGAAAGCTGGTTGGCTCTTCCTTGTCAAAAACCAGACTAGAGACCAGGTGCAATGGCTCACATGTGTATTCCAACACTTTGGGAGGCCAAGGCAAGAGCATCACTTGAGATCAGGAGTTCAAGACCGATCTGGTCAACCATAGTGAGAACTTCATGTCTACAAAAAGTTTAAAATAGCTGGACGCGGTGGCACACACCAATCACCCTAGCTACTTGGGAGGCTGAGGCTGGTGAATCTCTAGAGCCCTGGAGCTCTAGGCTTCAGTGGACTATGATCCTGCAATGTACTCCTGCCTGGGTGACAGAATGAGACCCTGTCTCTCTCTTTCTCTCTTTTTTTTAGATTTTAATTTTTGTGGGTACATAGTAGGTATAATATATGAAGTACATTAGATGTTTTGATACTGGCATGTGATGCATAATCACTTCAGGGTAGATGGGGTTTCCATTACCTCAAGCATTTATCCATTAATTATTTCTTTGTGTTACAAACTATCCAATTATACCTTTAGTTATTTTTAAATGTACAATAGGTTATGGTTGACTGTAGTTACCCTGTCATGCTATCAAATACTAGATCTTATTCATTCTAGTTATATATCTAACCATATTTTTGTACTCATTAACCATCCCTACTTCCCCTTCCCGACTACCCTTCCCGGCCTTTGGTAACCATCCTTCCACTCTCTCTGTCCATGAGTTCAATTGTTTTAATTTTTAGCCCCCACCAATAAGTGAGAATACACAAAGTTTGTCTTTCTGTGACTAGCTTATTTCATTTAACATAATGACCTCTAGTTCCATGCATGTTGTTGCAAATGACAGAATCTCATTCTTTTTAATGGCTGAATAGTACTCCATTGTGTACATGTACCACAATTTCTTTGTTCATTCAACTGTTGATGGACATTTAGGTTGCTTCTAAATCTTGGCTATTGTGAATAATGCTGCCATAAACATGGGAGTGCAGGCATCTCTTTAATATCCTGATTTCCTTTCTTTTGGTTATATACCCATCATTGAGATTGCTGGATCTTATGGTAGCTCTATTGTTAGTTTTTTGAGAAACCTCTAAACTGTTTCCCGTAGTCATTGCACTAATTTACATTCCCACCAACAGTGTTCCCTTTTTTCTACATCCTTGCCAGCATTTGTTACTGCCTGCTTTTTAGATAACAGCCATTTTAACTGGGGTGAGATGATTCTCATTGTAGTCTGATTTGCATTTTTTGGATGATCAGTAATGTTGAGCACCTTTTCAAATACCCGTTTGCCATTTGAGACCCTGTCTCAAAAACAAAAACAAAACAATGACAAAACAAAACCTCCCTCTCAGCCCTGTCCCTGCTTCAGTTCCGTGCTAGGGAGAAGTCTGCTATTCAAAACTGCTTTCCTTCTCTGCTCTTCAACTCTTCAAGCCCATCTAAGCAGCTTAGGTGTGGCTAATATCATCCATTCATATCCTCCCACAGCATCCTGCACACACCAGTAAAACTCGATAAATACTTGTTAGTTGACTTTTGGAGCCTGCCTGAACGGAAAGCAATATTAAGAGCCTGTGCATCCTGCACACACCAGTAAAACTCGATAAATACTTGTTAGTTGACTTTTGGAGCCTGCCTGAACGGAAAGCAATATTAAGAGCCTGGGCAATCAAGAAAATTGATGCAACCTGAGAAAAGACGGGTAACTGGAATAAAAAGAAGGGAGGTTGATTGCTTTTCTGTAGATTGATCCTGAACTATGCACCAAGAAGGAAGAAGCATGTTTTTTTCAACTACCTCCTGTAGTTGTGTTCCCTGGTGCAGCTTAGGAGGACAGTACTACTGTTGCTGAGAGTCCGTGTGATACAGTGATTCTCAATGTCTGGTCCCAGGACCAGCAACATTAGAAATACAAATTCTTGGCTTCACCTAAGACCTGCTGAATCACAATCTCTGATTCTAGGTGGCTTAGAAATCTGTTGTTGTTTTTTTTAAACACCTTTCAGGTGAACTGGATGCATTTTGAAGTTTGACCACCACTGGCATATTGCGTTTGCTAAGCCTGAAGCTCTGGCACCAAGTTCTTGGGTTTTGCACAGGCTACAAGAAGAGCACTGCCCACTGGGGTTCACACTGTGGCATTCCCTGGGTTTGCATCCTGGCTCAACCACTTACTATCTGTATAGCTTTAGCAAGTTACTTAACCCCTTTGCGCCTCAGACTCTTCCTATGTAAGACAGAAATAAGAGCAGTACCTGTTTTGCAGGTTTATTTGAGGTTTTAATGTGATAACACATCTAAAGTACTTAGTTCAGTACCTAGCACACAGGGTAAGCACTCAATAAATGTTGGTTATTTGTATTATTTTGCTGCTGTTCTGATTTCAGGGCAACACCTGAGCCTAAGAAAGCCAGAGAATACCTCTCCAGACATATTTGCTCTTTTGAAACACTACAGCAACGTAGATTTATTATTTCTGACTAGCAAACTTCTACTCACCCTTCAACACCCTACTCAAAGTCACCCCCTCTGTGATGATCTCTCAGAGCTAAGTAATCCTTCCTTCCTCCAGCCATTCATCTCCATCAATGTCCTCAAATTTCTTCATATGAACCCTGACTCTACCTCTTCCTATGTGTTTGCTCTTGGGAAAATCTTCTTCACCTTTCTATGCCTCAGTTTCCTCCTTTGTAAAGTGGCATGAAAAACTATACTTATCTGTGAAATTGTGGGGATTAAGTGAGGTAATATGTGTAAACTGCTAATGATAGTACTTGCCATATATTAATTGCTCAGTAACTGTTAGCTCTGTCTCCTGGTGCCTGGCCCTCTGTAGGGCTGGATGAGGGTGGAATGATGAGTGAATGGATATGGGGCGAGGCCAGGACTGAGAGGAGGTGGTAAGGACTTTGCTTGGGTGTAAAATTTAATCGGGCATGCTACACTTCGTTCCAATAAAACTTGGAATTGTTTCAGTAAAAATGGTTCCAATAAATCTTTATTTATAAACACAGGCAGATGGCCCATGACATAGTTTGCTAATTTGATTCTTTAAATACTGAATTATTAAAATATGATTTATTTGATTACTGAGGCATGGAGCATGGGACATAATTGCTTATTCTGCTCTTCCTTCTCCCCACTGGCTGACCCTGAATACATAGGCCCTGTGGCCCCCAGCAACGTGTAGTGGTTCATCGCTTTACCATCTGTCTCAAAGCTAGCAAGGAATGTTTGATGGTGACTGTTTTAAAGCACAATTTTCACAGGTTCTCTACCCATAACCTGGGGCTCAGTTAATTTGCTTGTCTCTTTAAGAAGGGCTCCTTTCCAAGCTCCAAGGCAATTTTTAAAGTGAGTCTACACTCAAAGCCCATTGGTGTCCATGTGTAGTTTTCAGATACAGTCAAGTATAAGAAGAGTATTTATACATACACATATACCTACTGTATGGTTAAGTTTATGTTTCAGCTTGACTGAGCCAAGGAATGGCTAGATAGCTGGTAAAACATTATTTCTTGGTATGTCTGTGAGGGTGTTTCCAAAAGAGAGAAGCATTGAATTGGTAGACTGAGTAAAAAGATGGCCTTCACTAGTGTGGGTCGTCAGTCATCCAATTTGTTGAGCGCCAGAACAGAACACAAAAGTGGAGGAAGGGTGAATTCTCTCTGTCTGCTTGACCTGGGATATCCATCTTCTGGTGCCTCTGGTTCTTGGACCATTGGACCTGGGCTGAGGCTCATGCCACTGACTCCCCTGGTTTCTCGCCTTGTGGTTTGGACTGGAATTATATCATTGGCTTTCCTGGGCCTCCAGCTTGTAGAAATAGATCATGGCACTTCTCAGCCTCCATAATGAAGTGAGCCAATCCCCGCGCCCCCCCACCTCCTTCTCTCTCTCTCTCTCCCTCTTTCTCTTTCTTTCTCTATCTATATATATATTTTTGAAATGGAGTTTTGCTCTTGGCGTGATCTCGGCTCACTGCAGCCTCTACCTCCTGGGTTCAAGTGATTCTTCCGCATCAGCCCCCAAGTAGCTGAGATTACAGGCATGCATCACCATGCCTGGCTAATTTTGTATTTTTAGTAGAGACAGGGTTTCTCCGTGTTGGTCAGGCTGGTCCTGAACTCCCAACCTCAGGTGATCCACCCACCTCAGCCTCCCAAAGTGCTGGGATTACAGGCATGAGCCACCACACCCAGTACAAATATTTTTCTGTATGTCTGCATACATCTTATTGGTTCTGCTTTTCTTGAGAATCTTAATATACATAAACGTGTGTATGCATATACATACATATTTAGTTTTGTGATATTTTATGAAACTTTCAAGGTTATGTATGTCCATAACCAAGCCGAAAGTAGAGTCATCTGTTTCAAAGACATTTCTTTGGAGATGTGACATTTGGCTGAAGGCTCCCTATGAGACATATATGTTCACCTTTCAGATGCCTTTCACATCCCAAAAGGAACAGTCTGCATCTGTGCCTGCTTCTTGCTGGGGTTTCACTTCATTATGAAGTGATCTGTTTCCCAGCACACATGCCATCTCTATTTGAGGGCCAATCAGTTACTATGTGATTGGTCATGCTTGCAAAGACAGGCCTAATGCTGGGCCCCATACTCTGGTGCTGAAGCAGCAGTGATGAGAAAACGGTATTTCTTACCATTGTGGTACCCCTTGTAAATCATGGCAGGGGATTTTTTTCCTTCTTCTTTTCATTACCATGCCACTAAAATGGAAACCATTCAGGTAAGTGAGAATGGCGTGTGATGGCAGTCTAAGCAACATGTGTCACTCTGCCGATTCAAAATCAGATCAAATTTGGGTTTCTTTTTTTCTCTCAGGTGGTTGTTGACAACTCTGGGTCTTTGAATTTTTTTTTTCTTTGCAGCATGCATGGCACTGAATGTAGATAAGGCAGAATCAACACTCCCAGAAGAATTCCGATAAGGGCTTTGGATCAGAGACACTAGTAGGAAGCACATGGTAGGTACCTGCCATGTAGCCGCTAGTTTGTCAAGTCCTGTCAGCAACAGGCTGGGCATGTGCCCATCTGCATTGAACTTCTGTGAGTGCTCTTTAGAATTCTGAATCAGAAACTGCCCTTGGCACTCACCCTGCCAGGTAGGGTCTTGACAAGAGCTATGTGACCCAGTCCTCCAGCTCTGAGCTTCCGTGCAGTCATCAGAGACATGTCCATTTCTTGTACCTGAGTCTGGTTGCATGCTCTCTCCTTGGACTCTTGCTGCACTCTGCATGTCCCTCCTAGAAGCACACACCAGTCACACTTGACATGTGCCCTGTCTGCCTTTCTCTTCCTTTGGACTTTAAACTCCATGAGAGTAGGAAGAGTATCTGTCTTCCACATCACGATGTTTCCAATGACCAGCACAGTGCCAGGCACACAGTAGATGCTTTATCAATGTTTACTGAATGACAACATCTACATGAAAATGAGTCCTCAAGAAGCCCAAGGCTGGTTATACACCACTGGTACTTCATTTCAGGCAACTGTGCTTATGACTGGCTACATCTTGGGCAAGTTAGTTAGCCACACCAAACCTCAATTTTCCCCTCCATAAAATGAGGATAATAATACCCACCTCACAGAGTTATCAAGAGACTAAAACTAGATAGCACTCATGACAGCATGTGGCAGACAGTATTATTATTCCCAATTATTTTCTGCCTTCTCTAGAAGAGGCTTATATGTCCTCACTCATTGTCAAGAGACCTACAGTGCCGCTCTATGGGAGGAGGATACGTCCCTACCCATTGGTGCCAGGCTTGGCCATGTGACTTGCCTTGGCCAGTGGAAAATAAGCTACGCTTATCACATCCAAGTACGACTTTAAGAGCCACTATATGGTTCTCCTAGTACTCTTTTCTCTCTGTCATAAGAATGGCATATTCCATATAGGGGCTGACCCTGTAGTCCTGGAATGAAGACACCTAGAACAGGGCTCCAGTCACCTGCACGCAGTGCCAAACACGAGCAAGAAAGAAACCATTGTTGGGTTGTTTGTTGCAGCAGCATCATGTAGAGAGAAGGCCAACGTGGTACCCAGTGCCGGTCACAAAGCAAGGGTTTAGTAAACCTCTGTGGAATGAATAAACACATCCCGAGGCCTCTACCACGTCAGCTGCTGCAGTGCTTGTGATTCTTTTGAGTATGACATTCAATCACTAAGATAAAGTTAAGGTGTCATTTTGTGGCATAAAAGGGAAGTAGATTTTTTTTCAACTAGATGAAAGCTGATCCATTCTTTTAGGGTATAGTAGTGCCTGTGGCCTAAAATTCCTATCCAGGGTTTCTTTTATGGATTATTGATTCCAACAGATAGCCTATATTTACTGAGTCTTTTCGCTTAGATGTATTAGGCCATTGTTGGTAAAAGATGGAAGATTGATATGATCAGACGATAAACCAGAGTATGATTAAGCCATTACTGGAGAGCAGGGTGCCAAGTCCCTTATAAATATTACCTTGTTTAATCCTCACAATTGTGCAGGAGGTAGAGGGAGACATAAGTCACGTGGTACCAAGGGGCAAGGTAAAGCTTGTGAACTTTCTCTCCTCACAACGCTGCACCAGAATTTGAAAAGGCTAGCATCTTTGCGGCACTCCCTGCAGACTGGTGGTGGGGTCGTAGGCCCCCCTCGGCTTCCTCTTCCTTATGCCCCTAGTGGCAGGGGTTAGGGGAGGTCCCAACATTGTCCATAGTATACAGATGGGGAAACAGACGTCAAAGCGTGAAGAACATGCTAAAGGTCATCCAGCCAGTCAGTAGCAGTACCTAGACAGGAAGCAAGAGACCTCAGAGCAGTAGTCTCATGCCATGCTAGCTCCCACGTTCACCCACAAAACCCTTCTGCTTCTGCTTCCAGACTGAGTAATACTCATCCTAAGCTGGCACAGTCCATTACATTGAGGCCACTGTTCCTCCTACATCAGCAGGTTCCCCAGAGAACACCCAGGACAAAGGAGTGGTAAGAGACAAATGGTATTGGGGAAGCTAGACTGAAGCTTTCATTTCCTTCTGATCCACGCCTACGTTAGGCCACTCACCATGAAGCCTCCTGACCTACGCTTGCAGGTGGGAACCCACCGACAACTCCCACCCGGTGAACATTTATTCATTTGCATGAAGCACTAATGCCATTCAGAGCTGCTGAAGATATGGTCCCTTGTCCTTAAGGAGATTCACCTTAGTAAAGGGACAGATGTGCAAACAATGAACTAGATTACAAGGTCTTCCGAACAGGGAGTCGAGAACAGAGAGTTAGTAGATGTAGAGATGAGAGATAACTCTGGCCTAATATCACACACAACTCAGAGAGCAGGCAGCATTTAAGCCTGGCTTGGTAGAATGAGTAATCTTTCAATGGGCAGGAGTTGCAAAGAAGTGTGCCTCGGAGGAACAGCTTGCTCAGGATGGGATAAATGGTCCCTCTGGGGGCTGTGTAGTGTGCAGTGGGTCACATGCCTAGAAACACAGGTGGAAACCAGATTTTGGAAGCTCTAAATGCCAGGTCAAGAAGATCTGGTTTTACACTCTGTAAGAATGTATCTTGAGTCCAGTCTTAAACACCGTGCACAAAACAGGTTCGGACCTGAGAGGCAATTCGAGTCTTTCTCCAATGTGTGGGGCACTGGAGACAAACACTCTAAATGGCCTGGAGCTTGGAAACACTTTGAACATGCAGAACACAAAGAACAAACAGACCCCTCTTCTCTGTCAAAAAGGACTAAGAGTGAGATAAACATGGAAATCTGGAGCTTAACATGGATAAGGAGATGGATTCATTCACTGATATTTATTGAGCCCTGCTATGTGTCAGGCATGGTTCTAGGCATTTGGGAAACATCAAGAAATAAAGATCTACCTTGCTGAAGCTTTCAGGTAAGGAAACTTTTAAATTTTATTCTATTTTATTTTAGACAGGGTCCTGCTCTGTTGCCCAGGCTGCAGTGCAGTGGTTTGATCAGAGCTATCTGCAGCCTTGACTTCCTGGGTTCAAGCAATCCTCCCACCTCATCCTCCTCGGAGAAACAATCCTCCCACCTCATCCTGCCTCAGAGGAACAGCTTGCTCAGGATGGGATAAACGGTCCCTCTGGGGGCTGTGTAGTAATATAATATATATAATTATAATATATTATATATATTATATTACTATTATATATATTATATATACTATTATATATAATTATATATATTATATTACTATATATTATATATTATATAATTACAAATATAATTATAATATAAATATAATTAGTAATAAAATATATATAATTATAATAGTAATATAATATAATATATATTTTTTTTATAGAGACAGGGTCTCCCTGTGTTGTCCAGGCTGGTCTCAAACTCCTGGGCTCAAGCCATTCTTCTGCCTTGCCTCCTGAAGTGTTGGGATTACTGGCATGTGCCAAGGCAACTGGCCAGGAAATTTTTAATATTTTCAGAGACTTAATATTTTCCAGGAGCAACTCTATGTGATTATGCCCTTACTAACTTCAGTCTTTACAAAAACCCTATGAGATGGTACTGCGCTCCTAACTGGACAGATGGGTAAACTGAGGCTGTGAGCTGTTAACTCATCCTGGGTCAAGGCCGTAAGTGGCAGGACTGGAATGTATCACCAGGCAGCTGGCCCCAGAGGCAGGCTCCACAGCCCTACACTGTACTTCCTTTTGCACTGTAAGTAGTTGGAAGAGGAGGCTGGATTTTAGTTTCTTGGCTCACTAGGTAAAGGCCGTCCCTGTTTGCAGCTTCTAGCATCTACCTTGAAGATGCTACATTTCACTAAGCTCCGCATTTCTAGAGGTGAAGAGGGACTCACTCCTCCCTCCTGGGTGCTCTAAAGCAGTGCTCCTCAAAGTCAGTGGCCCACTAAGTCCGTGTCCCTCCACAGTTGGTCACTGATCTGTGACCAGGGGAGTACAGAAATGGAGAGAGTATGTTTAGAAACTTTAATAGCAATTTGTTGAATCTAATAATAAAAAATCAGTACTTGTATTCTGTCTTTTAAAAACATCACTTTTCTCCTCGTTCATTTTCATTGTACTTTACACAAATATTGTTCTGAGATTAAAAAGAAAAAACAAAACAAAACCTGATCCTTCACCACAGATAGAGAGGGACATTGTTCTCAGGGAGCTCAAGTTCCCTGGGCTGGATGGACTGCATCCCTGAGAACAGACAGACCCTAAAGGCAAGGTCTAGGAAACATCTGTATGGGCACTTCCTGGATTGCACTCTTCTGTCCATTTCTAGCAGATGAGTGGGTTTTGTGCTCCCTTGCCTGGGCAGACGCTGCCTTTGGTCAATGGGCCTTTAGGTCTTTTGAAAAAGCTGAAAATTCACTAAAGAAATTAAGCTAGGCATCCTGTAGGGTTTGGGGAGGGGAGGGGCTCTAGGCTGCATTCGGGGTCGGGTGGGGATGTGGGAATGCTACACTGTGGTGTAGGTAGGGAAGCTGGATGCTGATTCCAGGCTCCCAGCCTCTGCCAAGGCTTCGGTCTCCAATCTTGGCTCAGAAGCCACACCGACTTCGGCCCTGAAGGGGCTCTTAGGGCCAGGACAATGGGCCCCCCAGGATAAATCCAGTGAGTACCGGTGATGGCGGGCCTTCCCCAAGATGAGCATAGCACCTTTGCATGACCTTGGGTGGGAGAGACCTCCATGAATGACTGACTTTGAACCACCTGCCAGACCAGCAGCCCTGGGGTACAGAGTCTAATATCATTTAAAGAAAACAAAGTGACATTTCTTGCATACGTGTGTGGACCAAGATTGATACTGCTACCCTTAGTGGATGAAATTCAGGAGACTGAGTGAATGAGAAAGATGCTGGAAGGTTAGAACAGAGCGGGAGGCTGTTTCATGTGAGAGGAGGCTCACAGCGCCTGCATGAGGAAGCAAGGGTGGGGGGAGCCATAAGCTGTCCTCTTTGGGCCAGACCACCAGCTGTGGAGCTGCTGAGCCTTTGCAACCCTTTTCCTTCTGTCTGGAATACTTTTGGCATGGCTGCCTTCCTCATCTTTCAGATGTCAGCTGAAATGTCCTGTCTTCACAGGGTCCTTTCTGGGAGGCGTGTGTGTGTGTGTGTGTGTGCGCGTGTGTGCATATGTGTGCACATGCACATTTATAGGGGTGCAGGAAAAGACTGTCTTCTTGCATTTTACATTCCTGCAGCTGTTCAGTTGCTTTCTAGTTACAGTTTTTTTCTTAGCCTCTAAATTCCCACAGTCTGTCTGTGTGACGCTCCACAGTTTTGTAGCCTGGAGAGAAATTGGGTCTGGGGTCAATCCCTGGAATCTGAGGATCATCTTCTGTCACTGGAAGAAATCCTGAGATTCTTTAAATGAAGACAGAGGGCCGACATAGCCAGCCTTTCCAGGGGTCTTAGTGACAGACTTACTGGGAGTTTTGAAGTGAAATGTAGCTGCCTAGTCGGCCCCAGAAATCACAGCTAGACTCCTTGGGGCTTCCCCCTACAATTCCTGTGCACTGAGTTCACATGGAGACCCCAGAAATTTGGGGGCCTGGGAGCTGGATACAAGTGGTAGATGCTGAAGGCTAAACAGAAAACCAGGGCCTCTTTCAGAAACCCAGGTTTTCCATACCCCTTTGCAGGGTGTGATCAAAACCACCAGAGTGGCCAGAGACAGGGACTTTTGTCTTGAGAGAGTCTTCCCTGTTTCCTGTTGATGTTATAGCTAGAAGTCTCCGGAGAAAGCCTGTCCCTGAGAGAGCTAGTCAATTCTGTTCTCAGTTTTGGCTATAAACAGGATATGGAGAGAGCTGTTTAGAAATGAGATATCATTATAATCAAAATAGCTCTTGTTGATTTTCATTTTCTCCTGGAATTCCAGTTTTCATTTAGTGGAAGTTAAAAGGGAAGTTTCCCAGCAGATCCAGGCCTCTCACAGCCTACACTGCCAGGGCTATGGTGGCCTCTGAGCAAATGCAGAAGTCCCTCCCCCTGGGAAAAGTGCCAGAGAGGCCCATTCTGAGGGAAATTTCCAGAATTCCAGTATCCTTTCTTCTCAGAGCCTCAGTCCTAAATCATCCTTTCCCTTTCCTTCCTTCCTTCCTTCCTTCCTTCCTTCCTTCCTTCCTTCCTTCCTTCCTTCTTTCATCAAACAAACATTGTTTGGGTCACTTTTGTGTGCCAAGCACTGTGATAGCCACTAGAACTATTCCAGAGAAAAAGACGAAGTCCTTGCTTTCAAGAAGCTTATAATCTAGTGTGAGAGATAGATAACTCAGATGCTCACACACCATCCAGCCTGCTGGAGAATAACTTCACATGTCTTCCATGACACCCCAAAACCACAAATTTAAACACAACAAGCTCAATTTTCCCTGGTTGACTCATCCACCACTTTCTGTTCCCTCCAGAGCTTCCTTAAGCAAGCCTTTGTGGTGGTTTTGAGACATGCCTAAACATTCTTTGACACTTCTCCCTTCAAGACATGGAGTCTCAACCAGGTGCAGTTGCTCATGCCTGTAATCCCAACACTTTGGGAGGCTGAGGCAGGTGTATCACCTGAATTCAGGAGTTCAAGACCAGCCTGGCCAATATGGTGAAACCCCATCTCTATCACAAATACAAAAATTAGCCAGGTGTGGTGGTTTCTGCATTTTATTTCCCTGCAGCTGTTCAGTTGCTTTCTAGTCATAGTTTTTTCCTTAGCCTCTAAATTCCCACAGTCTCTCTGTCTATGTCACAGTCCATAGTTTTGTAGCCCGGAAAGGAATTACTCCCTGGAGGGTCTGGGGTTACTCTCTGGAATCTGTAGTCCCAGCTACTCAGGAGTCTGGGGCATGAGAATCACTTATATCCAGCAGGTGTAGGTTGCAGTGAGCCAAGGTGGGGCCATTGCACTCAGCATGGGCAACAGAATGAGACTCTGTCTCAGAAAAAAAAAGGAAGAAAAGGAGACATGGAGTCTCACTGCCTTCCCCTTGTGTATGGGCTGGCCTTAGTGCCTCACTTCTAATACATAGAAAGTGGCAGAAACGATGCCGTGAGACTCGGAGGCTTGGCTAGAAAAGGTAACACAACTTTTGCCTGGCTGTCTTTCCTGAGACACAGCTGCTGAGCTGTGAAGAGCCGGTTGCCACAGGGAGATGCCCTGGGGAGCCGTTCTCGCTGACAGCCCCAGCTGAGGTCCCAACAGCCAGCCAGCATCAACTATCAGACATGATGGGGAGGAAGCCTTCAGGATGACTCTTGACTCCTGCCCCAGCTACATCTAACCAGCAGCTAACAGCAGATCCTAAGAACTGCATGGCTGAACTGCCGGAGATAACAGTAATACTAACAACAGCAGCATTGAATGTAAACAGTTTTTGTTTTAGCCTCTAGGTTTGGATGATTTGTTATGCGGCGAAAGACAGCCAGAACAATCTGAGAAACACCGTGATGGACCTCCATTCCTTAACAGCTTTGCTGCTCAAGGAGTGGTGGGTAGACCAGCAGCACCAGACCACCCAGGGAGCCTGTTATAAACACAGACCATTGAGGGCTGCCTGAGACCTACTGAACCAGAACCTGCATTTTCACAAGACTGCCAAACATTCCATGTGCATGTTAAAGTTCAGGAAGCACTGCTTAGCAAGACTGTTTTTAAAGTACATTATTTCAGTGCCATGCTTTAAAATTTCAAACATACACACACACAAATGTAACAGACCCCAATGTACCAATCATCCAGATTTAAAAGATAAAACATAGCAAGCACATATTCTGTGCTGAATACTATTGTAAGTACTTTGCAAATGTTGACTCCTCTAACCTTTGCAACAGCCTTGTGAGAGAGACACTACTTTATCATTCATCATTATGGGATAGAGAAAGAAACAGGACAGAAAGATTAAGTCCTTTACTAAAGGTCACACAAGGTCATAAGCAGCAGTACTGGTATCTAGATGCAGGGTACCTAGCTCCAGGGTTGAGCTATTCTGCTAAACATTTAACACTTTGCCACCTTTTTCTTGGTATCTTCAGTCTATCAAGTCTCTTTTGAAATTAGTCCCCATTTCTTCCTTTCTTTTGCACGGCCACCATTCTAGTTTAGTCTAGGGCTCTAGGTCTCCTGCAATAGTGCCCTGGCTGCCTTGAGCCTCTGGTATGGCACCATTCAATCCATTTCCTACAATGCCCCAGATTAATTTTTCTTCCAACACTGATCTTATCATCCTCCCTGCCCAGAGAGTTTTAGTGCCTCTGCTCTGCCTGGCACCTAAACAGGTCAATTTGGACTCCAAGGCCCTTGAAACCCCATCCCAACTTCAGTCTCCACAGAAAACAGAACAGGTCACAACATCATCACCAGGTCTCCATCACCATACATGGCAGCTTCATGGTTTGCTTACACATTTTTTTCCTGACTGGGTTGCCTTTTCCCTTGCCTGGTCCTATACTCTCCATCTCAAATCCTACCTCCTTGGCAAATCCTTCCTTGACTCCTTTTAAAGTATGAACTCCCACCTCTGAACTCATTCGCACGTAGTCACATCTTAATATCTCTTTTCAGCTCCTTTTCTCCCTGAGTATCTTCAATGGCCAGGTACTGCATG
The DNA here is from genome assembly GCF_048565385.1 of Saimiri boliviensis. Classification (NCBI taxonomy): domain Eukaryota; kingdom Metazoa; phylum Chordata; class Mammalia; order Primates; family Cebidae; genus Saimiri; species Saimiri boliviensis. Next base: position 202,940,360 of record NC_133450.1, on the reverse strand, counting down.
AGGGATTTATTTTTCATCATGGTAAAACATACATAAAAATGTTTCCCATTTTAAGTTTACAGTTCGGTAGCCTTAAGTACATTCACATCATTGTGCAACCATCACCACCAGCCATTCCTAGAACTTTTCCATCATCCCAAACTGAAATTCTGTACCTATTACACAACAACTCTCCCTTCTTCTCTCCCCTAACCCCCCTGGTAACCTTTCTGTCACTCTGAATTTGACTAGTCTAGATATCTCATATAGGTGAAATGATACAATATTTGTTCTTTTCCCTCTGGCTTAACGTAGTACTATGTTTGAAGGTGGTCCATCCATATGATGATATATATCAAAATTTCGTTCCTTTATATGGTTGAATAATATTCTATGGTATGAATATACCATATTTTGTTTATCCATTTATTTGTGGATGGACACATGGAGTTTTTTCCCCCATCTTCTGGCTGCTGAGAATAATGCTGCCATGAGCATTGGTATACAAATATCTGTTCAAGTCCTTGCTCTCAATTCTTTTGTGCATGGGGCATTTTAAACTTTATTCTCCAAACAAATCTATGTTGGGACGGTTAGTCCCATTTTATAGGAAAATGAGGTTCAGAGAAATTAATTGACTTGTCAAAACCATGTGTCTGGAGCTTAAATATTGTTTTCCTGAGGATTCTGATTTTACTAATAAACATTTTTTTTTCTAGAACAGATGAGTATCTAACAATAAGTCCATAATTCAAGGTTCTATGTGTTGTCTCTGTCAATGCTGACGGTAATGACAATGTCTAGAAAGGAATGAAAAGATGACATCCTCGTGGCCAGTAAAGGTAGGCAGGGAGACACCTTCTTCCCTACCAGCATGAATCTAGATTCTAAGTCTCTGGATGAGCTAATTATGTGTTGAACATACTCTTGCCTTGAAAAATTGTATCTGTAACACCCAAGGGAACCTCCATAGTCTGAGATTTATTTGCCTTTTTTTTTTTTTAATTTAGGGTCAAGGAATAGAAATAGCCAGACAGTTTGCTTCTAGGAGCAGGGTTATACTCAGGTCCAAAGCCTTGAGCTCAAGTTCCCAGATGAGGTATAGTAACAGCTCAATGTGATGACGGCTGATATTTAGGGGGCCAGCCTTCCCAGTGTGACCAGTACTAAGAGGTTTCCTGGGACAGAAGCCTACAAAGCAAAAACCAAGAAAGTCACAGGCACATTGGGGTAAGATGGCTGGCCACCTTAACCTGAAGATCACTGTGGAAGGAAAAGAAATAATCTTGCATCTGTCCCTTCTTCTCTTGTTCCCACTGGCTCAAACCTATACCCTCCCAGCTGTTCTCCTACAGTAGCTCTCTCACTGGCCTTCCTGCCTCTGCCTCTGTCTACAGTATCCTCTTTGGCACAATTTTTTTCCGTTCAGAAACCTTCAGTCCTCCTCCCCACTAAACCAGTTTAGCAAGGGCCAAAACCTCTCATTCTTGTAAGCACCAGACAGATCACGTCCATGAAAGATACAGCTGTGGTGTAAGACAATAGGAACTGGCAGGGCTGCAGCCAGGCTTACCCAAACATTTTTGGGGCTTGGAGCAAGTGCACAAATAGATGCTGACATATGGTATATCTTCATATCTGAAAGTTAGAAATTGAAAATTATTACATATTTTATGCCCTCTCTTGCTAAGTTGGCAAATAAGCTTCATACTGACTGAGAAGGCTGAGTTCAAATTGTGAGTTCTTAGATTCCTACAGGTCTCATATTGAGATTTGGTGGTACAGAGTAACATTCTGTGGCCTGTTACCCTCTTCCCTTCTCTCTGTACCCTCTGCTCTGCCCTGTACCTCTAGAGGCCTTGCACATCCACGGTGGACACCCCAGCCTGCACCTCAAAGCTCCATCCACACATACGCTACCCTCGAGGCAAACTGCTGCCCCTTGGTACATCCTTCAGTGTGGTCCGCTCTTGGGAAGACATGCAGAGAAGCGGCCCGTGTGAGTTCTGCATGTGAGCTGTGAGGGTTATTCAGGGGACAATCCAGAGTCTTGGGAGCTGAAGCACAGTCAGGGGAGAGGGGTAGGGAGCAGGCAAATCCCCTCGGCCCAAAGACTCCTCACCCTTTAGAAAAGGATGTGATGAGAGCAAGGCTCTATAAAGCTAAGGGCCCAGGATGGGAGTTGTGCTTGCTTGGGTCTAAGATGGAACTAATCAGGCCCGAAGAAAAGCAGATGCTGCATCTAAAGAGGGCAGCTAAACTCAACTCTAGCTAGTTCCTGCCTCCTGGGAATGTGACTCCAGTCTGGCTAGATCAGGCGTCCCCAAACTACAGCCCGGCCCGCATGCGGCCCCTGAGGCCATTTATCCAGCCCCCCGCCGCACTTCAGGAAGGGTCACCTCTTTCATTGGTGGTCAGTGAGAGGAGCACAGTATGTGGCGGCCCTCCAACGGTCTGAGGGACAGTGAACTGGCCCCCTGTGTAAAAAGTTTGGGGATACCTGGGCTAGATCTTTCAATCTCTCAAGAGAAGATGAAAAGGTAGGATTTGTTGGTTGTAAATTCAAAAGAAAACCAAAGCAAACACCCTGTGTGAATCAATACAGTAAAGGCCAAACACAATATGTCTATGGGTTTGACCTTGAACTTTCAGTTTATAGCTGCTTCCTCGAGGAAGTACCTGTCTCTCTACATCCTGGCATAGAGCCACTTCTTTCACCTCGTCTCCTTCAGTCCCTTTAGGCTGAACAAATCTGACAACCAGAGATAGCCCAAGCTTTTTCCCTTAGGCCCCTTGCTCAGTTCATTCCTTCTGTCTGCAATCCCCTCCCCTGGGTCTTTTCCTTGCTTGCTGAAAACCATATTCATTCTTCAAGAACAAGTGCAAACCTAACTCCTCGAGGATGTCTGTCCTCATAACTCCTAAAATTCCTGTCTTAGAGTCAGGAGACTGGAGTATGAATCCTAGCTCTGCAATTGTACACAAGCACGCGCGCTCTGAACCTCATATTGTAAAATGGGATGATATTTCCATTAACTTTGAAGAGCTACTTCTTGTAAAAGTTAAATAAGATAATCTATGTTAAAACATTTGCTGGGAGGCTGAGGCAGGTGGATCATGAGATCAGGAGTTCGAGATCAGCCTAAACAACATGGTGAAACCCCGTCTCTCCTAAAAATACAAAAATTAGCTGGGTGTGGTGGCATGCACCTATAATCCCAGCTACTCAAGAGGCTGAGGCGGGAAAATCACTTGAACCCAGGAGGCAGATGTTGCAGTGAGCTAAGATTGCACCATTGCACTCCAGCCTAGGTGACAGAGTGAGACTCCATCTCAAGAAAGAAAAAAAAAATTGGTACAGTTCAAGGTATTTAATCAGTTCTCAGTAACTGCTAGTGGAATAGGAATAAGATTTTGAGTATCTTACTTATGCTTTCATTGGGGGCCAGTAAACTTTTCTGGTAAAGTACCAGACAGTAAATATTTTAGCTTTATGGGTCATATGGTTTCTTTCCACCTACTCGACAGGTATCCATAAACAATACTTAAATAAATGGACATTATTCTGTTCCAATAAAACTTTATTTACAAAACAGGCAGAGGACCACATTTGCTCCAAAGGCCATAGCTGCTGACCTCTGCTATATCATTCTTAGGGCTTGTTCCCTGGTTCTCAAAGCTGCTGTTACTATTCTTACCAATAGCTATACTTTAGTTCTGCCAGTCTTTACCAGGGGGTGTCCAAAATGCTTTGTAAGTGTCCAAAACACTCGTTGCCACTCTACACATGAAGAAACTGGGGTACAAAGAGGTAGCAGTTGAAGCAGAACTCTGAGCAACTGTGCAGGAATGCGTTCAGACCTTGGGCAGCACCTGCACAGTCCTGGGTATGTCTCTTGGCTGTTGTTGGGTGAACGAACATTTGCAAAGAACTTCAAGTCATGCTCCTCTCTCCCAGGCAATGTTGGTGGCAATTACAACTACTGAAAAATTAGTATGGAATTCTGCTCCACTGATTACTGTGGGTAGTACAAGTAGCCCAGGTCAGAAGCCAGTGGGTCTCTATCTGCCTAGTAAGTACTGGACTCGATAGTGGTTCTGCTCTTCCATTTCATTAGTACCCACAGAAATATGAAACTGATCAAAAATGGTGAAGAAAAAAAGGCAATGATTTGATGCGGATGAGGCTGACTGTCACCCTACACTCTGATCCTTCAGAACAATTTATCTGAGCATAGGAGTCTCGCCAGGCCTTCAGCATTGAGTCTGCATCATGGAGAATTGCCGAGGCATTGACAAGAGGAAAGGTTGGTTGCAGATGTGGAGTAGCTGACAAAGCGGAGATGCCCATCTGCATGCCAGAGGTCACATGACCATTTAATTCATTATCCCAACCAAACATTACAACAGTTAGGCTGGGAAAACATGTGCAAACTGGGACATATGGTCACCCCAGTCAGAGTAATCCTTCAAGTGTCCACTGAATAGCAATTCATGCCTGGGCAATGCGGCTCCTGAGAAGAGAGCAAACTGGTTCTGCCCTTTCATTCTGCTCCATGGTCCCAGCTACAACACCATGAAATATCCCGTACCATGTGTTCATACCATGATAAGCTTCACTGGAGAAAATCAAGGAAGAATACGTCTGGTCCTGGAAGTATGTCTTCGTTACTGGTTCCTAGAAGTCAAGTCCATAGCTTCAGGGTTTAAACTGATTCCTGCAACTTGACATGCTACAGCAAGTTTAATATATGTGCAATGCTATGATTATAAAGTAAGTTTCTAGTTGACTTTTAGCTATATGTTCCAAAGAACAGATAGGTTGCTTTTGCCTGAGCAGGTACAGTATGTATGTTATGCGCTAAACAACTCTAAGGGCACCATTCACATTGTAGTTGATGTGAATGGAGCCTTCTAGGATTGTGCAGTCCACAACCTGAACAATCATACTTGGTAGCCCTGCTGGGGAGCTCCAGCCCCATTCCCTACCAGACAGAACTGGTGTGCTTCGGTAGCCTAATCCTTGCACAGCTGGTCACCCTCAGGATATCTGTTTGCCTAAACACTTTAACCTCAAATAGTAAACAAGCAGCCACACCTATCAGGCACATGAAGACTATGTGTCTATGCTTCTGCTGCTAAACTTGCTTGGAAGCTGCTGAGGGAAATTCAGCCTCTCCTCCGGCCTGGTGAAGAGAAGACCCATGGCTGCCTGCACATCACACCAATCTGTTCTCTCCTGACACATGGGAGAAAATCACACTAAAATTTCCTTTGCTGGCAAGGGCTCCTATCTCATCCTTCCTACTGACTCTTGGGAGCCAAAAGATGTCATTACATCTTTTTTCTTTCTTTCTTTTTTATTTTATTATTATTATTTTTAAAGAAATAGGGTCCTGATATGTTGTGCAGACTAGACTTAAACCTGGGCTCAAGCGGTCCTCCTGCCTCAGCCTCCTGAGTAGCTGGGGCTTACAGGTACATACCACTGTGCTCAACTTCTGCATTAAATGTCGATCGTCATTTTTCATCTATAGTCTATAAGTTTGTGTTTCAGGGTGAAAGCCAACTACTTTAAAGATCAAAGATTCTGCTCCTGATCCATTTTGGAACTGAAAAATTAGTATTTTATCAAATGGATACAGAGGGGCCCCAATGAAGGGTCAGCCATATGTAAAGACAGCAGACGTGCAGCATGCAGGGGAGGGCTGATTGTGGAAGGTGGGTGGGTGCGGGGCGCAGTATGAGATGAAAGCATTGCAGCTGGGCTGAGCGGGATGAAGACTTCTCCAAATGTTCCAGGTATGCACCGAACAGCATGACCCACATGTGGGTGAGGGGTGAATATGGCCAGTGAGGGCCAGGGTGGGCTCCTTAATTAAAAATAAAAATGTACATTAGGAATCAGTAGGAATTAAGGCTTGGTGGAGAGGGATGATGGAGAAGAAGTTGTTACACTTTAGCAAATGTTGAATTCCAGAGAGAAGGGTTTGATCTTAATTCTGGAGAAAGAGAACAAAGCCGTGATTCTCTGTTCTTACTGAAGAGGAGAGTGCCTTAGGGATGAGGATGGATGCTTGTACACTCGCAGTGAGAGATTCCACTGCCCAGCCACTGCCTCAGGAAATGATCTAAACATTCCCACATCTCCTTCCAACATTCAATGAGGGAAATGTTCTCCTGGTAGATGAAGAGGCATGAAAACAAACTCTCTTCAGGCAAACTTCAGCTAACTAACCCCATTCAACTTCTACCACTTCTAAAAGTCTTTGGATCAATGGAAATACTCTTTATACTTCGACAACTGTCTGTGGCATACTTCAGAGAAACAAGGCCAAGTGTCTGGCCCAAAGGCACAGAGCTGTTAAAGAGCAGAACTGGCTTGCTGATTTCAGATCCAGTTACATTAGACATTCATGGGGCAGGGAGTCACAAGAAAGAACAAGAGAAGGGGCCTGTATTTTGCCCAGACTTAAACCTTGTCTATGGAGAGCAGCACTGTCAGCCTGTTGCTCACAAACTCAACGCTCCTTTGGAGAAACCATCTAGAATAGGCGAGCACGGGCACCTGTCTGCAGTATTCCACCTCGAGGTGGTGGGGTTTACCAAGTCTCCAAGGACAAAGTGGGGCACGAAGATGGCAGGCAAAGGCCATTCTGTTTACATTTTTAAAAGGAAGATTCAGATTCTTATTTTCAACCACGGGGAACTACAAATTTTGGTCAGGCAGGTATTCCCCCAGCTGAATTTCACACACAGGAAAATAGCCACAAGGTTTCAAGACCCTGGAGCAAGGCAGTGGTGGATAGCTTACTAGGGACTCCACGGGGCCAGGCACAGAAGATGGCTGATGTGATGGCTTTTAAAGACCAGGGACTTCAGCACCTTCTAGGAAAAACTCCCCTCCTCTTAATGTCATTCTCTTTTTCCTTCCTTTCTTCCTTCCTTCCTCCCTCCCTTCCTTCTTCTTTCTCTCCTTCTCTTCTTTCATCCTTCCTTTCTTCCTTTCTCTCTCTCCATCTCTCCTTTCTTTTCTTTCTTCCTTCTTTTCTTTCTCTCTATCCTCTTCCTTTTCTTCTTTCTTTGTCTTCTCTGCTTCCCTTTTAAATTATAGAAAAATACTTTTGAGGTTGGTGTCCACCCAGAATGTCACCCACAATCATGTCTCATTTTCTAGATGAGAAAGTTGAGACCACGAGAGGAAAAATGACTTCCTCTAAGTCATACAATAAAGGCATAACTGAGACAAAGCTCAGGCCATGGGTCCCTTGACACTCGAAAATGCTGCTTCTATCACCTCATGTTTTTGTTGTGTTCAAAATAGACCCAAGGCCTTAGAATAAAGTAGTTTGGTTGATAAAGTAGTGTTACGTGGTACATTTTACAAGCTGAATTGCTCAAACAAGTGAGAGAAGTAAACATGCAGTAATACATGATAGATTGAGTTCTCTAGTTTCATCTTATTTTTCTCTTGACCTAATTTCTCCATCTGTTTTTTTTTCTGCTGTGTTTTTTCAATCAACTGCCTCAAAAACATTTCTTGTGTAATGGGAAAGAAAGGAGAAAGGGAAAGGAGAAAGAAAAGCCTTTAAAACATTCCTAACAGAAGCCTTGCAAGGTAGGTATTATTCCCATTCTGCAGAAGAGAAAACTGAGGCTTGGTGAATTGAAATTAATTGTCTAAGATTACTCAGTTGGCCAGTGACAGACTTGGGCTTTTTCTTTGCTCCTGAATCCAAGGCCCATTTTTCTCGGCTTGCAGAGTTGAGGCAAGAATCATAGCCTGGACTCACCGCTGCCTGCCCTGGGCGCCTGTGTGCTGTTGTTTCCAACACTGGCTGAATCTCTGTTAGAATCACCTGGAACCATCTAATAAATGTGCCAGGCTTCACCCTACCAATTAAATCATGATCTCTAGGATGGGGACCTCATAGCATTATATTTTGGAGAAAATGTCCCCGGTTCTAATATACAGCAAGCAAGAAATGAGAACCAGAGAACTGTAGCCTGGTGCTTCCTGGGAGAATTAATGAGCTTCTTGAAAGTTCAATTCACCCTGCAGATGGGAATGTATCTCAGCTGAAAGACGTTTAAGTTCATTCAATAGAAAAGAGGAGAGAAGAAAGGAGTGAAGAGAGAAAAGTAAACTGAACTGTCTTTGGGGGAACCCTTTTTCATTCACGTCTGCTGCTTCTCTAGTGCTGAGCCAGTTTACAGCTCGCATTGACTAAATCCCTGACTCTTGAAGAGTCAACCAAGAAACTTTCTGCGCAGGAGTCAGCTTGCTAGCACTCAGGAGGCAGAATCAAGGCTAAAGGCTGGAGTGCGTTACAGTGGAGCCAGCCATTGGGCCTGTCAGTGGCCCCGTGTGCTTGTATATTGCATTCCCTTCCCCTTCTATCTGGAAACTCACATCTGGCCACATAACTTTGCTCAAATAGCTCAGCAGGAGCCCAATCAGATCTGGCCACCATCGGCAAAAAATTGCCTATGCCAGAGACAGCTCTTTAGCCGGAACAGATGTTACTTTTGTTTGTTTAAACGATCGTGATCTTACTGGAGAGCTTAAGTTTGCTGCTGATGTACTCAATTCAATCCTCAGAAAAGGAACAGCGCGACAAGTGCAACGGAAAGAATGTGAAGTCACCCTGCCTGGGTTTGAATCCCAGCTGGGTGTCTCTGCTCTTCTTGTGGCTTTGAGCAAGTCACTTTCTATTTCTCGCCCGTGTCTCTTTGAAATGAGGAATTTGGATTTTTGGCATTTTTTAAGAGAATGCAAGGAGGCAAGGCGGTGTTTCCCAAGTTTGGGGGGTAAGTGTGCATGGCATTACATAACACTGACTCACTTAGCAAAAAAGTCACTACCATCTTAATTCTCCTTAATGGCCATCTGATTATATTAAAGAGATGGAGAAATATTTTTGACACCTCTCTAACCTGTATATTACCTTCTTGTAACAGGAAAGAGCTGGTACACACAGGACAAAAATAATAATGTGCTACCCAAAAGTCTGAAGTTTGAGGAAAAGCTGACTTAAGGTATGTGACCGCACCTTGCACTGAGTCTCTGAGCTATGGTTAGAATTTAGGCAGTCTTTCAGGAAAAGTAGAAACGCTGAATCTATCTTTGTACTCTGATTGGAAATAAGTTCTTGGAGAAATGGAATCTGATTTGGCAGATTCTGATAGTATGAATAACTCACACTGACTGCAGGATTTGTCTCACTTTCAGGTTGTCTGAGGTTGACCTAAGAAGGCTGGCCTGAAGAGAATAGGCCTACAGCTCGTGTTTTTAATATTCAGTGACTTGGAAATATTTTTTAAAGTTGGGAAATACAATTATCATCTTAAATTTAATTAGCCTTGGCCAGATGCAGTGGCTCATGCTTGTAATCCTAGCGCTTTGGGAGCCTGAGGCAGGCAGATCACCTGAGGTCGGGAGTTTGAGACCAGAGTGGCCAACATAGAGAAACCCCATCTCTACTAAAAATACAAAAATTAGCCTGGCATGGTGGCACGCGTGCCTGTAGTCCCAGTTACTAAGGAGGCTGAGGCAGGAGAATCGCTTGAACCTGGGAGATAGAGATTGCATTGGGCTGAGATTGTGCCACTGCTCTCCAGCCTGAGCAACAGAGCAAAACTCTGCCTCAAAAAATAAAAATAAAAAATTAGTCTTTACTTAAAATTAAACAAAGAAATACTAAATCATATCAGTGTTTTATGACAAGTCCTGGGAGCAAAGATGTCTGTTTCATTAGTACTTTGAATTATCGAGCTTCTGTGCTGATTATTGTTCTTAAGAAGATTAAAAAAAGTGAACATTAGAGAATTGTACTATTCTATAACCACCTGATCTCACGAACACAACAAAAGACTAAGGATTAGGAAGGGAGAGAAGATCACATTTAAATTTAAATATATACAGGCTTTGCCTCTTGTTATTTTGCTAAGAAGGAACATGAAGCCTCCAGAACTGTTGAGGAGTTGACTACAAAGTTTGTTTATTTTCCTAGGAATGAAACTTTTTCCCATGAAACACAGGATACCCTAAAGTTCCTTACAAACTTACATTGTTCATTTAACCTAAGGTTAATTTATCATTATATAAATCACATGGGTTCTTCTGTGGCAAAAGCACTAGATTCTAGCATTAGCTTTCTGCTAAAAATGCCTTTAGAAGATTCTAATCCAAACATAAGACAAAGTCTTATTCTTCCAAAGAGTTAAGGGGACTTTAATCTCGAGTTCTGACTCTGTTGTTATCTTGCTAAAGGTAAGTCCCCAATTTCTACCTAGGACTCATTTGACCCAGCCATAAAATGATGGTAGATTAGGTTTCACACGCTCAAATGCCAACGGAGGCCAGGTAGGTGATATAAACAAAGGAAGTGGGCCAGGAGTAAGAATAACAGAAGTCGATAAGAATAATAGGATGTGTTAGTGTTGGTGTTGGTGGTGATGAACAGCTCCTGTAACGTTAGCAACCACCATCAGCTCCAGACAGTTGCCAGCGGGGAGAACAGGCTATTGTTGCCAGAGACTGAATTCTCAAGAGAAGTCAGAAATATACTTTTAAAATAAGAACTCCCTTAATTTAATATTATTGGCAATGAACTCAAAATGATTTTTAAATATTGTGCAGGTAAACTAACCTAACTGTAGGCCAGATTCAGCCTGGAATCTGCATAGCCATTTTCTGACTTCTGCCCTCTGTGATCACTTAAGATCTTGCAGCCTTAACTTGTAAATAGCAAATCTTTGCTTTTTTGTGCTGTTGATAAGATGGAAGGTTGGATACTGTTTGAAAAAAGCAGGACAGGAACTAGGGCTTGGGGGGCAAGACAGTGTGGTCTAGGGTGATATAGCCTCGATCAAAAGCCACTTGCATAATGCCATAGGGCAGCTGTTCCTCTTAGCTGTTATGACAGTGGTGAAATAATAACAAGACCATCAGCAGCAGCAACAATAGCAAAGCCACCTTTGCTTGTTCAGAGACTGATGTGCCACTCCTAGACTTTTAAGTTGTTTGGGTGCAATTTTGTTAATCCGTTTTATGAATGGCAAAGGAAAAACTGTCAACTAGAACAACAGGACTCCTGATAAACAGGTAAGAAAACAAGGTGACTTTCCCCCCCTCTGCTTCTCCTTTGGTAAGGAAGTAGTGCTGCAGAGACACCTCCCAGCCTCCAGGGGGTGGTATAATTAACAGAGCATTTGCTTGAGTAGCTAAAGGTACAAAGTAAGAGCTGGTGCCATTGGGTCTTTCTAGCATAAATAGCCTCATTATCTAGATCTTTCTCTCGCCAATCTCAGGGGGATCTCCACAACACTTTCATGACATAGCCCTCTGTGTGGGAGGAAGACAGCTGAGCTTGGAACTTGGCCCTCCTCCACCCCACATGGATTTTTAGCTCTGCTACATTGGCCACGGTACTTACTATCTCTATAACTCGGTTTCCTCGTGTATAAAAGGACAGTAACCACAATGGCTACCTTACAAGGTTGATGTGAGATTAAAGGAACTCCTCCGCCATCAGGGGAAATGCCTAGGTCTACTTGGTAGTACTCAACTATATTCCCTTCCAAAGTTCTCATTTTCTCATCTAATTCCTCCTGCTACAGTTAGAGTCCATCTGGTAATCACTTGTCCTCCATGATGATCAATAATCCCCAGAATAGAATTATGAGGTTGAACTATATGGAACTGTGAATAGTCAATATTATGGATTTACAAAATGCCAATTTCATAAGGTTCCATGCACTATGAAAGCACTCACAAATCCAAAGGAGGGCAAAGCTTCCCTTTCCATACTAGTTCTGAAACACACCTGAACAGCTTATAATCTCTATATCTGAGTAGGAGGAGGCCTCTGGTTGGGGAACAGACACTTTCTCATTATAAATAAACTAACATTTGTCATCTACTTCCATCAGTGCTTTGAATAAATATAATTTCTTTTAACTTCATAACACCACTAGGGATGAATGTAAGCACACAACTTTCCATATGCTCCTACGTTTGAACCTGTTGGTATGCCCTAGAATTGTGGGATATGTAATGTGCTATCGTGGTTCCAGCCTCCATGCCTATACATTACAAAGTATTTCAATTAACAAAGAGAATAATGTTAAGAAGGCCCTGCCATTAACTGTGTAAGATGAACCTGACAAAACATAGCTCGGCGAACACCTGGACTAAATACCTAGGTACACAGGGACCACCCAGTTCTGGTATCTCCAGCACTTCTGACAAAGACAAGATGTTCTTGCATTTCCTCCACTTTCCATTGGTTGAAACCCTTGTCAATTTTAACCTGGCAGTTTGAGCAGTCTATAAAACACCATTCATATTTCCATCTTTAAAGTTACCTTCCATGCATAAAGACATTTAAAAAATCTACCATGGAATCCAACCAGATGAGAACTCCCAACTGATTCATTTACTCAATATCCTCAAAAAAAAAAAAACCCATTTTCTGTGACAGTTCTGCAGGTGGTAAGGATCACATCTACTCTTCATTCATTCTTTCGTGCAGTAACTTTTTTAAACTTTTTTTTGAACACTTACTGTGGACCAGACCCTGTTTGAGGCTGGGGTTGGCAAATTATAAGCCCATAGGCCACATCGGACCCAGCATTTGTTTTAGTAAAGTTTATTAGAACATGGCCACACTCAATTCATTTACATGTCATGTATGGCTGCTTTGCGGCAGAGCTGAGTAGTTATAACAGAGATCATTTGACCCACAGAGCCAAAACTATCTGGCCACTTACTGAAAAATTTTGCTGGCCCTGTTCCAGGTTAAGAGAGGTGACCAAGAGAAACAGAATCCCCATGCAGCTTCAGATGCTCTTAAACAGCAGACTGCACCAGATGAACCCTTGTCACTTAGCCTAAGCGGCAGCCCAAGTGTGATCACGGTCTGGGCTGCTGCTGGGGGCTTTCGAGGAACAAGAAAAGGATGACAGGTGTGGAGAGAGGCATGCGAAGGGGGTTAGAGGGAGGGCATGTTGGGAGATTGGATTAGTGTGGGAACTACAACAGGTGGGCCATGAGGATTCTCACCAAGGGGCACCCAAACCGGTGGTCCAGGTACCACATGTATCAGAATCACCTAGAGACATTACAAATGCACGTTACTGGGCACCCCACCTGGCAATCTGAATCTGAGTTCCAGAGGTGTGACTAAGTTTCCACATTGTTAACAGGTACCCCGGGTGATTCTGAAGCACACTGGAGTTGGAGAGGCACTGGGTTAGTGTTTCATTTTAGTGAACAGCGGAAGGTGCTCCCAACACCGTCTGGCGTGAAGTCTGCTAGTGGCAGGTGAGAAGGGGAAAGAATCAGGGCACAGACACTCAGAGGTAGATGCAGTGAAAAGGCAGTTTATTGTCTATTAATACTGTACAGAGATACAGAGAGAAGCTACAAGTACAGCATCAGCTGTCGCTGGCAGTGTCTTTTCTGAAGTCGGTTTTTATTTTGTTTTCATCTGAAGGAAACAGAACAGTCAAAGTACACTTCAGGTTACAAAGTACAGCAGCTAGCCGAGTAAGCTAATTCGGAGTAAGCACAACAGGCTCCCACCCCACCCCCACCAAGCAACCACAGATGAAAGTATTTACAGAGATGTCACTCACCCCGAGTGAGATGCTAAAGCTGAAAATTTCACCAACAACCTACATTCACTGAAAAGCTGCATCAGACACAACATTTTCTGGAACCCCTGTATGATTTTGACTCTCCTAAGTCAGGAGCTTGAGAGGAGGAAAGAATGTTCCAGAACCCTGCCAAGGATAGAACTCTTCCCACCTGCCAGAATAGGATATCACAGAACTGGAGTTGGAGCTACATACGGAATAGTTCAGATCAGGCATTGCCTGGTGACCTCTGTGTATATCAAGACCTGTCCTTGCAAAACTAAGTGACTAGATGTCTCCCTGCCCACTTAATCTCAAAACGAGAGGTTTCCTCAGTAATAAGAGATTAGAGTAAACTGGCTCTCCATTAGCACCTTTGGGCAATTGCATAGTTCTTTCATTTTTGGAGCTGTCTCCAGGACAGCAATATTCACAGCTGGGCTGGAGTTGGGCCTGTTGGAGAGATTCTGGTGATGAAGGAATTTAAATGATTTGCATGGGAACCAGAGGGGTTATTTTTCTTGAAAATGGAGTATATATGACCTTGTCTTGTTAGAAAAAGGGTCTTGATCTCTTGGGTAGTAGAAAAAGGCCTCATCCTGAGGAAGGATGATGCTTGGGGAGAGTCTCATAGGAGTGGTGAGTAGTTTCTGAGACATGGTAACTCTGTCAGCCAGACAGAGGGGCAGGTGTTGGGAAAGAGCTTCAGGCAACTGAGTGCGATAGGGATGGGACTTCAGGAATTTGGCAGAAACTTGGGGGAAAACATTCAGGAACGCTAAAAATTCACAATCTCCTTTATGGATAAAGACAATCTTTTCCTGTTTCTACTTAACTCTGAAAATACAGTGCAGCCCTGTGATATGTAGAAGGCCAATAATATCTGTATTATTATTATTTTTTTTAATCTAGCTCTGTTGCCCAGGCTGGAATAGAGTGGCGAGATCTCTGTCCCCTGCAGCCTCTACCTCCTGGGCTCAAGCAATCCTCCTGCCTCAGTCTCCCGAGTAGCTGGGACTACAGATGTGCACCACCATGCTGGCTAATTTTTGTATTTTTTAGTAGAGACTAAATAACATGGTCTCACTACGTTGCCTAGGCTGGTCTTGAACTTCTGGGCTCACACTATCCTCCTGCCTTGGCCTCCCAAAGTGCTGGGATTACAGGTGTGAGCCACCATATCCAGCCCCTGGAAGATTTATATTGGTGGTTTATCTGCTTATGTATAGACTGAAGATAATCAGAGGGCTCTGACTCACCATTTCATATATAGTTCTCAAACGCACCATAGCGAGTGGTCCCTTAATCTCAAATGTGGCAATTAGTCCTTAAATATGTGAAAGATTTGGACTTTGATAGTTTCTGTGCTTTGCTTGCATTTAAAATAACTATCTCCTTTCCAAATATTATTATATATTATTAAAGATATAGCCCAGAAAGCTATCAAGCCATCTAGCTAATCTATCTAATGGCAGGTATAGAAAGCTCATTGTTCAACCAAGGCCTATTTGGAAACACTGGATCTCATGCAATGGCAGTGCAAGGCCAAGTGACAGGCCAAGTTCATGCCCCCAAGGCTTGGCCTAGTGCTATAGAACTCCCCAGAAAGTGACCTTTAATGGAATGAAGACAAAGCTCAGTCAATCAAGGGTGTTTTCAAACTCAAGCTCCATAATGCTTATAGATTTCATTATAAAAATACTATTCCTTAAAAAAATACACAAATGTAAAATATTCCATCTCTACAGCCACTCCTATTCCCGCCCATATCATCCTACTCATCTTAGACTATAATGAATGGGTACATTCCTCAGTCTTGGCTCAGTCATAGAATTCGAGTCCATCTCTCCTGCTTTTTCAAGCTATGCCAACTGTGTTTAAAACAATGCTCCCAGACCCAGATAGGGGGTCTTGCAAGTTTACTTATCTCACAGTGGGAAGGGCTGTGAGGAAATGACTGCCAGAGGTCATGCGCTCCATGTGGCCTGTCCCCCTGAAAGTCAGGGTGTGATTTTGCAGGCTCAGATGAGAACACAGATACATGTTTGGTTGGTAGACAGGCAGAAGTAAATCACAACCTATGCCCACTTTGGCCCCTTTGGGCCACACCTGCAAGGTTCTGCCTCAGTGCTCCTGTGATGAAATTCACAGCTCTAAAGAAGGCTGGGTAGGAGTGGGGAAGAGAATGTTGTGTTAATACAGCTTTGGAATACAACCTGCGATTTTTTTTAAAAGGACAGAAAAGAAGAACATAAACAGTGATGCTAAGGCAAACTGTCAAATGGCACATCAGTACTATTTTTTGTTATTCATTTTGTTAACATCACAAGGCAGATACATTCTGTAAACATATATACCATACAGTACATTAACCATAGGAAAATAAAAAGAAAGCCACCCTGTAATTCTTTTCTTTCTGTATTTCTATTTTTTCACTCCAGAAGGACTGTCTGAAGTCTAGGGAGAATTTTATGATTTGTGAGATATACTTTTTATTTTTATTTTTTTGTAAAAATGCAGTGACTTGCAAAAAATAGCCCCAGGTGATTATGAAGAGGCAATATGAGGAGATGATGACCCTTTATACCTCAACCTGTAAAAACTTAGAAAACAGACACAAAATAGAAAAAGTCATTAATTTCAGAAAACATCTTGTTTTCCTGGTTAGTAAAACATTGAAAAATTATTTTTTATAAAAGTTAAGGCTGTCCAGATCTTTGATGCAGAAAGTCTGCAGTCCCCCAAATTATATATTATATTTTCATATTGAAAGCAAGTTTTTTTATGTGACAGTTCTGATCTCCTTATGTTAGACTGGAAGGGAGAGGGGAAGCAGAGGCTTACTTAAGCTCTATAAAAATTATGTGGGGGAGCTGGTCTAAGGAGCCCTGGTAAAATTCCCCTTTGCAACTTTCAGGATGTAGTCTATTCTATACCTTCCTACATTCAAACAATCAGTATTTTGGTTTTTGTTGAAACGAGAATTTTATTAAGAAGTTTGCTGAAGCTATGAAAATACAGATACGTAACTGCATTGTGCTCCCAATAAATGACTTCTGTTTTTCCCTAGAAAATGCAGGAAAGTTTTCCTGGTAATATCAGAAGAAGGCCTTTGTGAAGTGAATTGGTGGTAGCAGGAATCCAACATCCCATCTTCCTCATTACTTACGTTGTTTTATTACATAAATGAATAACTCTCTGCTCTTGCTGTGTTGTGTATCCAATAGGACAAAGGATACCTTCAGTTTCTGGCCTTAACACTGGAGTTCCCTATACCTTGATTAAGAAATTGAGGAGCACCTGAAAGATTGTGTCTTTATAAAGTTTCTGAAACCTATGTCTTATATATGCTGAGAATTTGTGGTTTCAATAGCAAATGAGCATGTGGCAAAAATAAAATGTTAAATTGCTCACTTTGGAATGGTTTTTCTTGTAAACTAACATTGTAGGAGATGAGAGTATTTCTTCCAGGAAAGGACCTGTTTGTGAGTAAAATTCTCCAGTGGGGCCAGGGATGAACAGAGATGACTGAGCTTCTAGATTTCAAGTAAACGAGAAAAAGTCCTCGACGCATATTCTGTCTAAGTCCATCTCATTTCATATTGACAGGGCTAATATTTCTAACAAAGGAAGATCTGGTATAGTAGTTAGATTTTTGTCTCTATCACAATATTCCCTCCCTCCTCTTTTGCTACTCATTGGTTCACTGGCATTAAATAGACGGTAATTTTCAAGGGTGTGCTATGGTCCCTTGAAATGAAATTCATAGGAAGTAAAGAGAAATAGTCTGTTTTTACACTTGGCCTCAACATTTTGCTCCAGAGATGATATTGTATCTCTAGGAAACTCTCTTTCTACATTTCCCCTCCTTTTATAAAACCTTGACTCTAACCAAAACAAAACATTCTACATGCTTGTAGATAAAATACATTTATCACCAGGAAATTAAATGGAATAGGTAGATATTTTAAGCAAATATCATGTCTATTAACATTTCAGAAAGGAGCCAAACCAAATTAATGGAATTTGAGTTTCCTGAAAGCTTTCGAAGAATTCTAAGATTACTCAGAAGGCTCAAAAGGAAACTGTGTCTTAGGTTTGGCCAGAAGAGTATTTCCTACCTTCTCTTCCTCCCAGTCACCAATATCAAATGACATTACTAGACACTGTCAACTGACTTTTAGAGGCAATTATTATTTTTTTGCTTATGTAAGGAAAATAATATGGGTAAAAGAGATACAAGCTGAAAAAAAGATCCCCTTAGTTTGTCTTACTGCACACTAAAAGAAAATATTTTTAAGAAGTCAAGAATACACAAGTCATCATAATTTTTCAAGATATGCAGAACTAATCTTTATCATTTTAACCATAAAGAATCTTTCATTAAAAGCCATTGACAATCTATTTACAAACAAATGAAATACCTTCCTTTTCTTTTTTCTCCTCTATTTAAAAGGGAAGTGATTATATGATTTTAAAGGAAAGTCCAACTAATCATTAGCTCAAAAAAGATGATGGTTTTGTAGTTTCATTACTGATTCTTTCATGAGTCTGATGATGTAACCAAATACCCTGCACTTTTGGAGAGTGTGATACTACACATAATAACATTTACAGACAGAATGCCAGTGGCAGCAGGAAAGGCAACATGTTCACAATCACAGCTCCGTGTGCACTACCATCATGAAGGGTAGTTACTTGCTGCTATAGGTCTGATTATAGGTCTCATCCTATAGAAGTACTGGCTAAGCCTGAATACGCCATTATGACAGGATAATGATGGGACTTATGCAAATATGTATGCCATATTCAAACGCACCTTCGTTTACTGTGGCTACAAATAGCTTGAATAAAGGTAACACATCTTACTTCAAAGTCCGTTAAATGATAAACTTACTAATAAAAATATAGAGAAACTCAAATTCATATAATTTGCAATCCTTATTCCCCCATAATAGTAATTAGTGAAGAGAATACAGATAATCATTAATCTTTTAGTTCTCGTGTGTAGTGTTGTAGTGAGATGTGCAGATCATTTTCTTAATGAGTAACTAGTTTACTTATGCAAGGGTAGGTGACTTCAGGGAATTATCTGTCCTGGAAGATTGATTCTGTTTATCAAACAGCAAGCTCAAGGGTTCTACATTCTACCATTCCACTCACTAACTGTGCTTAATTTTTTTTAAACTCACATTGAATAGCTGGAATCCCCAAGGGAGTAAAAAAGATAAGCTATGGTAAACTTTTAGATTGTTTCTTTCTTAAGTAAATCATTAAAATGACAGATTGTCCAAGACATTGAAACTGTTTTCTCCCTCTATGTAAATAGGTTTATCTCCATGCCATTTTACGTAATGTCTAAATGATGCTTCAGTGACCACGTACTGAGGAAAATGAAGCTGAGAGTAGCGGAATTTATAGGCATCCAAACCAGGTTTCTCAATAAAAGAGCAGTTTTATTCAATTGCAGCTGCTTTGATGAACCTGAGATTTAGAGACATTTCCCTCAGTTATTCAAAACCAAGCATGGATGGAATCATGCTCAACAGCAGAACTTAGCTCCTTTATTTTTCTCTTCTTTAACGTTTTCTGTTTATGTATAGGTGTAAACATAATGAGTATAATAAAACGACTCATTTTGTGCTCATTAAAATGCAATTATTTCAGGAAATTAACTTTGAAAAGTAAAAACTAGTGTTTTTACCTGTCCTATTGAAGTAAATATAATTTCAAGCCAAGAAATGAAAAAAAAAAAAAAAAAGATTTAGAACTTAGCAAGCAAAACAGGTCTATAATAGGTTCTATAATAAAATTCCCTCAAGACTACCTTATTTTTTTCTCATCTACTTTCCACAGAGATTAGACTTGATGTAGTATTGCATACTATATGTTTTTTTCAAAACTATATTCTATGGGACATAATTTTATGAACAATTCATAACAATGCTATAAATGTTTGGGCAAATAAAGCTAAGATAAGTCTTATTAAAATCAGTTATGTTATATCTTTATTTCATTACTATATTATTGTTATTTTATTAAATTGTTTCGCTTTGGTTTTACTATATATGTGGCTGTTCGCTTTGGGGGAATGCTGAGAAGATATTTCAAAAACTGTTCATTGCGGTCTAGATAAAAAATATTCTTTGCTCTTCTAAGATGCCCAGAAGTTTTTAAAAAAACAATGCCCTAAGAAGCTCAGCTATGTGCCACTCAATTAATATTTGTCGAATGAAATTAAGTGCTTAACATTGAGAAGACAGGTCTTTCTTAATTTTTAAAAGTTTTTTAAAGAGTTTTTTTTTTTTTTTTGAAGGGCACATAAACCTACAAATTTAAGTTACCTAAAACACTGTCTTTCTCATGGGGACAGAAAGAAAAGAGTACAGATGCAAGGCTTTGTCATCAACTGGGCACGGGATGAACAGCGAATGCATTACAGCACCATCCATGATGAAGTGGGAGCATCATGGCAACCACTGTCAGTCGGAAAGACTGTTTTAGAAATATGGTCACTGCAGAGATACTTCTCAAGATGATCCCCTCATTGAAAATAGATTAGTATGACCAGAAAATATCCATGAAAAAAGAAACAATATAAAAATTTACATTTTTTTAAAGAGAATAGAAACAAGGCTTGTGAATTTGCCTAAGTTTGGAGATCAATTGCTACTGATGCTTAAAACGATGTTTGTTTCATGTCCTTAGAAATTTTAAAATGGTGCTTCTTATATAAAGGGTTCATAGGTTAAACCATAGAAAGAGAGACAACCGCTGATGGGCAGGTTATGGAATCAGTCCCTACATTTCAACTGTGACAAGTTCTGGGTTCTTCTACATCGACTTCATTTCAGTTTTAACAGAAAGAAATCCATAGATGCACAATACTGTAATCTGGAAGCTTATGTAAGGCAGCAAAAAGCATCACCCTATATCGGACAGACTAAATAAGGTCCACTTTTGGCTACACTAGCAACCGGCTAGAGCCAACAGCATTTTGCCACACAAGATATAAAAACAAAGATCCACAGCAAAGGAGGCAAGTGAGAAACCAGGGACATGGCAGTGTGTGACTACGTTACAGGAACACACTACAGAATGAAACCCCCAGTGCCAATGGGTTCAATTCCAGTCAAGTGAGTTAAGGCTACCATATCACTGGCTGATACGAAGAGTCCATTCCAATCGAGCAGGAAGGAAGTGATTCACTCTTGAAGACACAAGGAAAGGTTTAGAGGAAAAGCAAGTTCTTGGAGAGAATGAAGCACACACATGCACGTTGTCTCTCAGGTGAGGAAAAGGAAAAAAAATGAGAGAGATCAAAGCAATCCAACTGCAAGGCAAGGCAGGTGTTTGCTTCCAGTTCACAGTATTGCAGTTAGTGGTACAGTGAGGTCTACGTGAGTGGTGGAGAGTACAGGCTGCCCAGAAGAAAGGAGAAGAAAGAAGTGGTCACATGACAACACAGCATTGACAGCGCTTTTTCTTTTGGGTACCTGGGGCTGGCTCTGTGGCTAGGCTCTCTTCCTTCCCTTCTGGGGATGAAGGCTCTGTGGTATCTGAGATCGGCCTCCCGGACACGAGCTCAGCCGCGTTCCCGTCAATAGTGGACACGTCCGTCACTGTCTTCTCCCTCAATGACTTCTCATCATCTTCATCAATAAGGACCAATTCAGCCTTGATGGTTTCATCATAGCCTAGCACCTTTTTCGTCTCCTCTTCATCCTCGATATTTTGGTAGCCCATAAAAATCATGGTGACTGGCTGATCCAAGTTTGCCTCCGGCCCTGCAGTGCTGGGGGCTTGGGCCTGCTGCCCTGGGTTCCCAGAAGAATGGTCTTTCCTAGACTTATGTACCATTTCTAACTTGGCTTCTTTGCAGAGCATGTGTTCCTTGGGATAGCTGAGGCTCCCATCTGCAATCACAGTCCTTTCGGACCCGTGCCCTCCTCCTAAGCTTGATTGTCCAGCCTTCTGAATAAGCTCTTCTACATCCTTTGCGCTTAATTTGTGCACTCCATTTTCTACTACGGTGCCTCCTGAGTGCACCTCATACACTACTTTGGTACCATCATCATAGACTTTGACTCCTTTCTGATGGACCCCCTCTGGGCCAATGGTAGATGCAGAGAGAATCTTGGTCTCTCCTGTTTGTTTGTCTTTCTCCACATTAATTTCCATGGCGTACACAGCTTGAATGAAAACAAGAGAAAGGAAGTGCATGTTACAACAAAAAAAGCCAGTGAATGGTTAATTGCCAAACAGACAAAAAAAAAAGGTTTTGTGCCCTTTCTATTCTAACTGCCAAGCATCTTGAGTGTTAGAGTGAGATGCGCACTGTGAACAAAGGTGGTTATATCTGTATTTTAACACAGCAGTTTAAGGTACTGGAAAGACAGATGCACAGTTGCTATATCCCAATGGCACTCACACATTTAAGGAAGATCTGCTAAAATAAGGCCACAAGAGACTTTAGATCTTGGTGTGAAGAATTTCAGAGAGGCTGGCAACATGCAAATTACCTTGATTGAGGGCTTCTCAGACTGACAGACAATTTTAAAACCCTTGGTTAAAATGTATTCCAGTTCCAAAATGTTAAATAAATAATAAAACCTCTTTCAAGTGTTTTCCTGTTGTCTCTACATTTCCACAAAGGTTTTTGTAGGTGGAACATGGCTATCTTCCACTGCACTATACAATAGAATATTTTCAACAATTGAAAAGGCATGAGAGATTTCATATGAGGTGCCCTGTGAGGACGTCAGTCACTGAGCTAGGTACCTAAAATAAGAACTGGGAAAAGAACAAGACAGAAGTAGCATCACCCTAGGACACTGGAATTTGAAGACAATGATCACAGAAGGCCTCCTTCATCTTCCATGCACAGAGTCCTGCTGCCCATAATAGCGTTCCCACCTGTTGTCTTCTTTTTGTTCTGTTACTACTACTCAATGTGAGACACTCATTTCCTCTTCCCTAGATTGTTGGAAGAGCTTCCTACCTGGTCTCTCCCTCCCCGTGCCCCTGCCCCTCAATCTTGTATCCTCTCTATTTCATCCCAAATCCTGCTACCAGTCTGTGGTTCCTAAGGCCAGCTCTTTCCTGTCCTATAGACTCTTGTGACACCTCATACTTCCAAATTGGTTTCCTCATAGGCTTCCTGGATGAAAAGAAACTGTGCATCAGGCCCACAGAACCACCAGGCTCCAGCTTCCCTTTATCTGGGTGCGCCACAAACCCATCACACTCAGCAGCTTCCAAACTGACCCCAGTTTCTTCTATCAAAACTATTCCACAGTCTCCATGACAAATAACAATGGCACTGCTAGCCAGTCTCTCAAGCCAGAGGCCAATCACACCCGACTTGCTCTTTTCTTCCTACTTTCTTACAGCCACTCACTGACAGTAAATAATTCTACTTCAGGTATATCTCATCCGTCTCCTCACCATCATTTCTATCACCAAGGCCTTAGTCCAGGCCCTCCTCTGCTCTCTGCACAACAGCCTTGTTTTTGATTTTACCTAACACTTCTGTCTTCTTGCTCTAGTTCAGGAGACTGCAAACTGTGGCCAGAGGGCCAAAGACAGTCTGACCCTATTTCTGTATGGCCAGAGGAACTCAGAGTAGTTTTAAATTTTTAAAGTGTTGTTTAAAAAGAAGAAGAAGAAGGGAAGGAGGAAAAGATGAGGAAAGGAAAGAGAAAAGAGAAAGAAAACAACGAATGTACAACGAAGACTATATGGTCCACAAAGTCTAAAATACTTAAAATCTGGCCATTTGTACAAAAATTTTGCTGACCTCTGCCAGCCTGTACTCCATCCTGCCCACAGTTACTTGAGTCATAAACCTTCTTTCTGCTGGTTCCTTGTGTCTTTAGAGGATAAACACCAAACTTCCCAGCACGGCATATAGTTCCCTTCAGCATGTATCTGCAACCCTCCTCTCTAGCCTTGTCTTGCGGGTCCTCTCGTTCTTTACGCATTGTGGCCATAACAACTTCTCACTATTCCCAGGACACTCAACTTCCTCCCATGGCTGCTCCTCTGTGTACCTACTGTTCCTCTGCCTAGATAACCCTCGGTCCCTCCTCCAGACTCCTAGAGATCTAGCCCACATGTCTGCTTCTCGTTGCCTTGAGTCCCTACCTCTTTCTGAATAAGTCCCCAACTATGTTAAGAGGATCCAAACTATCTTTTCAACCACATGCTCTAGTGCTCCTTTTCCCTTTAGCAAGATCAAATAACACCATCCCAGAACTAAATATTCCCTGCTTTTGTTAAGATTCCCTTCTCCTGAAATATCTTTGTTTTGAGTTTCTACATATCCAAATATGGCCCATTGATTAACACCAAGGTCAACTGCCTCCTCTTCCATAAGCTTTCTTTGATCCTTCCATCTCGTAGCGATCCCTCTCTTTTTAAAATTCCCTCAATACTTTTTTTAAACTCCTCTGAAGGCTCTTAACATGTTCTACTCAGTTGTATAATTATTTGTGGGAATGTTTCATCAGCTTCATAAATGTTTAGGACCTTTGAGGGTTAGTTTCTTGCCCAACATCTATCTATGATGCCCCCTCCCTGTCAGCACCTACCTTAGAGCCATTTGTATAGTAGGTACCCAATATACACATCTGTGAAACAAAGGCCAATAATTCAAGAGTCTAACACAGTTGTTGTAATCTAGTAACAAATACTTTGTATAATATGACACCAATGGAAAGGTACACACAGTAATTAACGTTTGAACTTGTTTGAAAAATTAACAGCAATGAGATTGTTCCATCTACTTACATAGTAAGATACAATCTGTTCCTGGTTTACACTTAACCGAAAAGAGTATGAAACAAACTCCCATGTTTGATTTTCAACAGATCCATTTCGAAAGTTTCATTTGTTCACCATAAAGATCTCAAGTTTTCTCAAGTGACACAATGGGAGGCCAACCAGTATTTGTCATAGAAGTGCATGGGCACTCACAATGACTGTGTATCCAAACCAACATTTATCTCTGTTAGTTCCTGATTTCTCACAAAATGTGCCATCAGAATAGTAGAATAGGCATGCAAAATTTGCGTGAACTCCAAAAGCCTGTTCTTAAAATATTACACTTATTTTAAAAAGCACAGTTTGGGATTAAAATATTATATCTTATCACTATTAACACACTTATGGGACATAGTTATAAATAAGGCAAGTAATAATTATTATTAGTTTGTAGATACAATAGCTAATTATTCTGCAAACATTCAGTAATCTGTGAACAAAACCACACATTGGCCTCCAATCAATATAGAATATGGAACAAAATATTTCTATTTTTATATCCATATGTGATATGATGAAAATACAAATTATTAACATGGGGATGTTTACAGATGGCCCCCTCCCTCTGCCCGCCAATGAGAATACTGATCATAATTCATCCAAGTTTCTCTCATTTTAATCTTTGCCTGTTCTAGAATCAGAAACTAGAAGAAAGGAGAGATGATGATGGTAAGTTCTTTGCTGGAAAGGTTAAGTATATCCACACAATGCACAGATGAGAAAGAAGGAGTTTAGTGGGAGAGAAAGTAAAAACTGTGTGAAATATGGACAGAGAAGGAGCATTTTGTCGTAGTAAACGATGCTTTAGAGCAGGTGATATGTGGAGGAAAGAAAAGCAACTATGAGAAGTATTGCTTAATGGAGATATAAATTAGGTCCCATTTATTTATTTATTTATTTATTTATTTATTTATTTATTTGAGACAGAGTCTCACTCTGTCACCCAGGCTGGAGTGCAGCAGTGTGACCTCAGCTCATTACAACCTCTGACTCCCAGGTTTAAGCGATTCTCCTGCCTCATCCTCCCAAGTAGCTGGGATTACAGGCATATGTCACCACACGTGGCTAATTTTTGTATTTTAGATGGGGTTTCACCATGTTGACCAGGTGAGTCTCAAACTCCTGACCTCAAGTGATCTACCCACCCGCCTCAGCCTCCCAAAGTACTGGGATTAGAGGAGTAAGCTACCATGCCCAGCCAAGGTCCCTTTAAATATGATTCAGGAGAAATAAAGAACAGAATACCTTCTTAATGGTTTTCTGGTGTGCAATTTTCAGCTATATTTCTTTAAATGTGACATGCATGACTCTGGGACTGAACCACATGTGACATGGTTTTATTAGGGTTACATATTTACATTTATATATTGTACACTATTCTTCCAGTATTCCTAGAATATGAGCATAGAATATTTTAAGCATTTTAATATAATTTTATAATAAAATAAACTTAGATATGTTATGTCACAAAATTCATATATATTTTTTTCTAGATAAAACATCAGGTTTCAGAGGAACCACACATTTTTAGCAGGTTCCTTAAGAGTGTGATTCTACATTCCTTTCTGCATTCACTCTTTCCTCCAGTAAGGGGAACAAAGGTGAACACTTTGAGAAGCTTTGGCTTAACCCAAAGGCAACATCTAGTCTTCATGGATACATATGTGAGAATGTTATCTAGGTCTTTTAGAAAGCCATGCAGGAAGTATGAATGTTTAAATGTCATCTTTATGAATAAGCGTTTATATTTTGCTTCAGTTCTCAGCCAATAACATTCAAAAGCATGAACTAGAGTGGATATGAGCTAGTAGGAAATTAAGACATTTTCAGTGCAGTGCCTCGTTTCTAACGCACACAATTTAAAAAACTCTTCTACTTGCTACTGCTGCCAAAAGTTTATACCAAAGACTTCTCAAGCTTATCATACCTTCATCTGTAACCACAAAGCACAAAGCATACTCTCTAGCCTGCCCTGTCTTCCCTCTACCTTCTCCATGTCAGAACTATACTACAATTTTTATAATGATGATGGTCAAAGGGCTTGGTGCCTTTGTTCATCTTATTTAAAATATGAGGAGGGAGTGCTGTTGAGGGTGAGGGCTTTTTGGAGAGCCATGAAAGAAATCTTGAAACATACATGGACATAGAAAAAAGTATTTGAAGGAAAGCTCTTGAAATTTTCTAGGAGGAAGGATCTGGGGAAGGAGGACAAGAAATAGAAGACAATTCAATGGAAGTTTCACTGATAGACTGGCTGAAATCTGGATGTATGTTTTTCCTAAATTATATATTTAATTTTTGACTTCCAAACCTTATATACTGATGACAATGAGATTGGAGTATACAAAGCATTTTTGCTACTCCTTCCAAGAAGTCAGTGAGACAGTTGAGTAATATGCTGTTTTTATTAAACAGAAAAAGAACCAATGTTGCCAGCTTCTTTAAAGGGATACAGATGAATGACTGCAAGGGTACTTTGATTTTGGGCCTCCACATTTGGTTTTATTGGTTCTTGTTTCCCAATAATTCTTTCATCAATAGGGACACTCCCTGAAGGAGTAGAGACATTCAGTGGAGGTTGAGAATTCCAGTCTCTAGGTTCTGAAAACACCCAGGTGTGGAGTGGAGTGTGAGGCTTCTGGGGAAGGTGCCTACATAAAAACCAAGGTGGGAGCTTTGAGGAGAAAAGCTGTTGCTCTGCAGGGCCAGAGAGATGGGTCTGAGGAGGAGAGAATGTTTGGTTCTGATTCAAACTTATCCCCCTGGCTCTACCTACGCTCATGTTGCCTGGCACCTTCACCTTTGGCAGACAGAAAGCAACTGGAAGGGCTGTAGGGAGCCTAGAGAAGGGGATACAAGAGCAACTGACACAGCAAGGGGGAAGAGAAATGGACATGAATACATTTGAGAATCAGTCCAAGAGCATACAAAACAAGACTATTCCTGAAGGATGGAAAATTCAATCACTGATTCAGCCTTCTCCTAGTTTAGTTCTTTTGACTCACTGTGGTTACAAGAGGAGGAACAGGATGATAACCCACATCTAAAGTATAAGCACCACATGCCCCACTGTCATTAGTCAAGGAGATGGGAGAGGGAGAAAGATAGGATCTGAATTCCTATCCAGATGACACCCCATCTGGTGGCTTCATTTTCTTATTTGTACAATGTAAGGTATCCAGCTTTGATATTTTATGGTGCTGTGAACAGCCTGTGCGGTTCATGAGTTAGTGATGTGTAAAGTACAGTAGCAGGGAAGTAGACAGATCATAAGTGTCATCCATTGGGGGTCAGGGTCATCTCGGCAAAAAAAAAAAAAAAACATCCAGTAGCTGGCATTGCACCTGGTATATAATAGGCAAGCAATGCACATGCTAGACTTGTGGAATGAACATACATATGGGTAGTCTCATCCCTTCGAGCAAGTGATTATACATATACCTATGTGTTCACATATTCTCTTTGGGTTAGAAATATAAAAATGGCTACTGTGATGTCAATGACAATACAAATGAGGAAATTAATTCAGAATGGGTTCTCCCTCTCATCCCAGAGTGCAATCTCTAACTTCAAAGATATAATTAGATAGAAAGAATAAGTTCTAATGTTCAATAGCAGAGTAGAGTGACTAAAGCCAACAATAATTTATTGTCTAATTCAAAATAGCTAGATTTTTTAATGTTCCCGACACAAAGAAATGATAAACGTTTCAGATGATGGACATCCTAATTACCCTTTTTTGATCATTACACATTGTATGAATGCATCAAAATACCACATGTGTGCCATAAATATGTACAATTATTATGTATCAATAAAAAATTGTAACTCCCCCCAAAGAAGTGATCAAAAATTTCTTTGAATCGATTGTTTTTCTAAGACACAAAAGTATTAACAAAAATAAGTCAGCAAAGGTGTAATGTTGACGGATAATAAAGGCAAGCCAATTTCTTGTGTCTGATTTTGCTTCTATCTTTTTGGTCAAGAAGGAGAGTTTTCAGACTGTAAAGTGCCAGAAAGAAAGTGGCAGAAAGGGAGTGAAGCCCAGACAAGAAGAGAAGATTAGAAAATAACAAAGCGCTGCAGGGATATAAATGCTCTCAGTACTTTGGGATCAGGGTCCCGGTTCCCTTGTTGAATTTGTCTCAAGAATCTTGAGCACCAGGAAAGACTCTGGAGGCTGACATGCAAAGGTCTGATTTTCAAAAACGAGAATGAGGGGATTTTAAACTACAGAGAAGGAGCTTGACATTATGGCTGGCTAGCTAAATTCTAAAGTTAACCTTTAGATAGCAGAGATGACCAAGAGCCAGCATGAGTTCATCAAGCAGAAACTATGCAGATTAATCTCCTTTTCTTTTTTGTTCAAGGTCTCTAGAAAGAATAGCAAATTGCATTTGAAAAGATCCAGTGTATCTGGATCATCACAGAATCCCTCATATTCCTGTGGATGACACAGAAACGTGTGCCTTGGGTGTTAAGACAATTATCTTGTTAGTGGTTGAATGATGATACCCCAAAGGTGTCGATTTAGGGTTACCAAGGGCCAAGAGATCTCTAATGGTGTGCCACAGGGCTCTGATTTTGGTTCCAACATGCAACAGTTTTAGCAGTGAAATGATGAAGTAATAAAAGACTGCTTTGCTGATTTGAGGGGGTACTAAACTGAGAAGTAAAGTGAGGCTAAGAGGATACCGTAATCGTGAGCTGCAATGACCCTAACAATGGAGAAGAGGGTTTTCTACTTTCAAAACTTGTGAAGCCCTTGATTCAAGTGAAATCCGATGCAGAAACACAACATGTAAACACAAGGATGGAGGAACCACGCATGTTTGAAATGGGAGGGAATGTCAGAGCCCTGTCAAATCTCATGACATCGCTCCCCTCCCCACCTTCCTGCTGTGGTTCCTCAGTGCCTCCATGAAACGCCCAACATTCTTGCAAGACAGTCTAACAGGAAGAAACTTAATAATCATAGCAAATCTACAAAGGACAGAAAAGTGCATAGCTCATGCTTATTTTTGCCTTTTGAGATTAAAAAACAAAAGAATTATGTAGGTTCTTCTATGAATGAGCAGGTGAAGTAGTATACGGATAACTAGGGGAAACAGCTTGCACATTTCAACTGAAATGATTCAGAAACAACAATTCTATGGACAAAGGGAGCAAAGTTGAGCAGTGGTACACATGAAATGACTTTGAGGCCTTTCGAAACTGAAGCTGAAAGACCTTGCTGCCAGCAGTCAGCCACGTGGTCTGTGGCATCATGCTTTATTTTGGGGGTGAGCAGCCTAGCCCAGAAGGCATTGGGAAGTTCTAAGCACAACACCTCAAGAAGACTAGCACAACACATCAAGAAGACTAGGTGAAGAGTGTTCAGAAGGGAGGGACAGGGATGGTGGAGGGTGTCTAAAGGCAATCTCATCATCTCAGTGCCAGCTGGAGAGAGCGGGGCTGTGAGCATGAAGGGGATTTAGAGTGAGGATCTGGGAAAAACAGGAAATAATAGACATTTTCTAATACTTGAAAATCACTGGATGTGTTCTGAGTAGCTCCAGGGGGCAGGATAAGAATAAGTGGATGGAAGATGAAGGCAGACAAATGTTAGGTCCACCAGAGGAAGAATTTCCCAACAGTCAGAACCAACTAGAGATGGAATGGGCAACTTGAAGGGAGATTAAACTTGGATCACAGAGGTGTGTGACTGGGGTTTGAGGACCTTTTCACAGGGCTGCTATGTCAAGGATTCAATGTTTGGATAAAGGATTGGAATAGATGTCTCCTAATTCTGAAAAGCAATGATTCTAAGTAAATTCCCATTTATACAGAGTCCCAAATCTTCCAAACTCCAAACAGCCAGGATATTTGTCATACTACTTAGTAATGACAAATGACATTTGTCAAAATGGCCCTGAGGTTATACAAATTTCCAAAAGGACATTCCTAAAGCAAGATGGACCACATCTAGGAGAATTCTAGCAAGTACTCTTGATTGGTAAGCCACACATGCTCCGTGTAGCACTGTTAACCATAGCCGATTGTGAATCTGAACATCCCATTCCCCAAATGGCCTGGACAAAGGAGTTCCTTCCACAGCTCTGCTTATATGTAGTCCCACAGTAGATGCATTTATGCAAATTAACTCTTAACTAATCAACAGAAACACATGTAAACTTACTTTTAAAATGATTCTGATCACACTATAATTTTAAAAATTTATTGGCTTTTTAAATCATCATGTTTTGCAGGATCTTCAAAGATAAAGGGAGCTGGGTTGTGGTAAAAATGTGTATTCCTACTTACATAGCACTACAATCACATTCATGTGTTACTCTTGAACTTTATACTCTTTGACTACCCACACTGTTCGAATTCTTTTTCTCTCTCTTAAAATTATTTCTCATACATTGTCCTACCCTCCCATGAGCTGATCCATATGCTGGACCATATCCCATATCCTTTGAAATGCAGGAACTTACGCAGAGGACCTGAGATGCTGTTTTCCCACAACTCTCAGGAACATCAACACCCAAGTCTCTAAGAACCAGCAGGAAGGTTTGTGACTCTTAAACACATTTTGCCTACATTGACCTCAGAAGTACACCCCAGAGTACTTAAAGAGTCCAGTGTGGAAGTGACTGCCAGTGATTCCTTTGAAGCATAACTGCAGGGTGCAGGTTCCAGCTGATCCATTCTGTCACTGCCCAGGAAGATGTAGAACTGGCCCCGGACTGACCAGATACCACTTACAGTTCCATCCATCTCTAGGACTCTGTGAGTTTGTACATAAAAGTAATATGCTAAGATGTTTACAGAGATGCCCAGAGGATATTTAAATTAGCCAGTGGACATGACAACTATGTTAATACTTACTTGCCTTTTTATTTTACTTTTGTACTAAAGTAAGGAAGGATTCTTTGCTTCATAAAATATTCAGGTTGGCCTATG
Source organism: Saimiri boliviensis (assembly GCF_048565385.1). Lineage (NCBI taxonomy): Eukaryota > Metazoa > Chordata > Mammalia > Primates > Cebidae > Saimiri > Saimiri boliviensis. The sequence goes on along the minus strand of NC_133450.1, from coordinate 202,908,968 downwards.
TAAAAGATTTCCTGTGGCTTAAACATCCGTGATTGTTTTATTTTCTAAAATCTGTCCTATGTGATTTAATTTAAACATACACTTACCTACAGTATGCAAAGCAGAATCTGACACTCATATTTGAATTCATGTATGTTGTGACTAACCACGCAACCTTGGGCAATTCACTTTTCCATTTAACCGCCCGCCCTCAGCACGTTTCTGTGTAGATCATAGGGTAGATCATATTGTTTGCACCCTTCCAGTTCTCATTTCGGAGGCATGTCTGCATTAAGCAGAGTAAAGCATGGTTTTCCCTGTATTCGATAATCACAAATGTATTATTTTGTAAAATCTCCAATTGTGAGAAATATTAGCAAGAAACATGTGTTTTTTAAGTTGCTTCTTTTCCTCCCAAATATACCTCAGTGGTTAAGAAATAACCCCAGAAATGGGAAGACTTAGGAATATATGCATTTATAATATACAAAAGCTCAATTCCCAAAGGATTCTGTAAAGACACCCATATGCTTTGAAAATATCTCCCACTCAGCTTCCAACATGGATGGCTCTCTCAATTTGTATCATTCCAACACAGAAAACAAAAATCCCTAGAGGCAGAATACAGATTAACTTTGAGAATAAACACAGATATAAGGACCACGAACACCAAAGAAAGACTGCCCCGAAGCTGGAGGTGAAATGCTGTATGATTTCCTCAAAACTCCTTTCCATCTGGTCCTCAATTAGCCATCTGGGGCCAGTCCCTGTCTTGTGTGGCCACTGTGAAGGCTGTGTCTGAGGCTGGGCTGAAGGCAAGGTCCCCCATGTAAGGATAGCAGGGCACCTATCTCATTAATAAAGCTCAGTGAAATGCAAGCCCCTTGGACAAGCCTAGCGTCCAAACCAAAGGGCTCCCCAGGACTTACCAGCCGCTCTGCTGGTCCCGTCCTGCCCAGGTGTTGGTTCTGCTGTTTGTGAACAGAGGATTGGCAGGTCGGGAAGCTGGGAGGAAATGTAATTTACTGCATCTGGTAGCAGAGAACAGGGAATACAATTAGTCACAGTATTCAGAGGCCCAATGGGTTCACTGCCGAGACAGCAGCTTGTCTGCCCTACATAACGGACCACAGAGGCGGCCACTGAACAGGAGGATCAGGGTAAACAAAGACGAGCATTTGCCCAGTGACTGGTATTCAACAGAGTAGCTGAGGCAGGAGGGATCCTGGCCAGAGAGCTCAAGCCCCAGGATGGCTCTACGTATTAGAAGAGTCATCAGAAATCTCTAGATTCTAGGAGGACAATGAGTTTGGGGGCGGGGTGGGGGGAGATCCAGAAATGGGTTTGTGGGAGCCATTATCAACTTGGTGGGATGGACCAAACAGAAAACATCAAACTAGAAATGTACATTTAACAGTACTGAAAAACAGATCCATTCTCTGAACTGGAAATAAAACTTTCTGTGCCTGATTATTATGGGGTTCATTCCCTGAACCGGCAATACTGCTTAATGAGCCAGATTCATTCAAAAGGCCAATTTTATATGCATTATGACAAATAAAAAGACTTCAAAATTGATCTCACGTTTCCAAAGCTGCAGGCTGGCGTTTCAGCCAGAAAGTCCTGAGATTCTAAATGACAACACCTAGTAAGCCCACCATTAGCCCAGTTGCAGGAAATGCTCCTTTGCAAAAGGCAAATACCTTGACAACTCTCTTTAAGGAGGTGAGACCTGGGGGGCATGAACATTAGCAGGGATGCCAAGGTATCAGAGGAAAGGAGGAAATCCCTAAGGTGAGACAAGACGAATCTGGGTGTCCCCCAGAGAGAAGTGGGAAGGTGAAAGCAGGAAGATTCCAGAAAGCTGGGCTCCATGAGACGTGATTCCTTCTTTGCATCACAACCATATTGCAGAATCCTGGAACGTCCATCAGTCATCAACGGGTACATCTAACTGCTTACAGCATGTCTATACTGAATATCCCACAATTGCCTCAAACTCAACATGCACAAAATGGACCTTGTATCTCTGCTCACCTGCTGCTTCTCCTATCCTCTATCTTGGCTCACAAGCACCATAGTTCACCTGGGATCCTCAGCGGCACCCTTCACTCTTCCCGCTCCTGGTATCTAATCCGTTCCATAGCCTCTGCCTCCTCCACATTTCTCATCACTGTCCCCTCCTCTGCAACCCCACTCGCACTGCTTAAGTTCTAGCAGCTTTCTTTTTCATTTGTTGCTGAAGAAGACTGCATACAAACACTGGACTAGGCTGAGTTCAGTTTTAGACCAACCAGACCCTTTGCTGACTTGCAAGTGAGTCTGAACAATCCAGAATGTATTGACATTAGACCATTATGTTCATAGGCAAAAAGATAGAGTATCTCTAAGAAAATGGATTTTTCCATATCAAACATTTCGAGAGAAGGAATGAGACAGAAAGATTAGGATGGCAGGAACTTCGGGTGGAGTGAGGCTCAGGTTGCCTTCCCTCTTGGGTGCCTTACATGCCTTACATGTGTTGGATCCTGGATAAGTAGATGTGGTTGAAGGCCCCTCTCATTGCAAGGAAGGAAACTGAGCCTTTGAGATGATGGTGGGCTGGGAGCTGGCTGAAAAGCAGCCTGCAGAGACCCCCTGAAGATGGTTTTGGATTTGAGCCAGGGACTGTGAGTGTAGCCACATGTCTGAAGTTGAGCATTATTCTCCATGTTGAACTGCACCTCCATGATTCTTAAACTTAGGTTGCAGAATTTTCTTTCCTTTAACTCCTACTGTGGAAGGCTGTGGGAAAGGTCTGTGCCCCAAACCAGCACAAGACAGAACTAGAAAGAGCAGCAGCTTGAGGTCAGTGGTCCTGAGGGGGTGGGGGCAGGTGAGTGTCAATGGTTTATGGGAAGAATAAAGCGGTAATCTAGGACTAGAGGTACAGTTTAAGAGAGAAGGAATGAGCAGAGCATAATTCCAGAACTTCCAAGATTCACTGATAATTTTCAGAAGTCTGTGGAATTGGGATCTTGGTGAATTTGACTTTCTACATTTAAATCAGATGGAGGCTGAAGCCCAAGTGACAGCTCATGGACTGGTCACATGTGTGTATGCATACCGAACATTTTTCTCATGGTCACATGTGTGTCTGCATATTGAACATCTTAGCAGAAAAGAAAAAAAAAAGCCTACTCACAGACAGAGAATTCTCCATCTGAAAGAACATGTGATTCCCAGGGCTCATGTCTCAGCCTCCTCCAGAAGACAGTTCCCTGCCAGATGTGAGTGGATGGTGAAGTTACATTTGCCAGATGTTTACTGGCTACAAGTTTGAAGGCTACAGCTCTTGGAGGGTTGGGGTACATGGCTTCTGTTAAGAGATAAGGGAATGGGCTAGGCATAGTAGCTCACACTTGTAATGCCAGCACTTTGGGAGGCCGAGGGAAGCCGATCACAGCCCAGCCAACATGGGGAAACCCCGCCTCTACTAAAATGCAAAAGGTAGTTGAGCCTGGTGGTGAGTGGCAGTGGTCCCAGCTATTTAGGAGGCTGAGGCAGGAGAACTGCTTGAACCGGGGCGGGGGTGGGGGCGACGGGGACGGGGTGAAGTTGCAGTGAACCGAGATCATGCTGCTGCACTCCAGCCTGGGTGACAGAGCAAAGTCCTGACTCAAAAAAAAAAAAGAGAGAGAGAGAGAGAAAAGAGTGGAGAATGGGGCATCACAAAGACGACAGAGCAGCCCCCTCAATATATCATTAAGTACTCAACCCTAAGGTTATATAGACAGATGTGAGTGGTTTGATAGACCAGCACAAAACATAACAAACAGGCCTGCCAAACCTTAATGGGAAAAACTTCTTCAGGTGGCCTCAATCAGTAAGCTGCCCTCTTTCTGCCGAAGTCAGAATGGTCTATCACTGTTCTCCCCACCGCCAGAGAAGATGGAAGATAGTCACTTACAGTGTAGAAATTAAAGATGAGTGCTGCTGCTTCATTCTAACCCAGATGAAATATTTACAGTAGCTAGGGAGAATCTTAACAGCTAAAGCCAGAGAAACAAGACTGATGAAAACACTTCTTAAAATATAACTTAGGCTGGGCGCTGTGGCTCACGTCTATAATCCCAGCTACTCAGAAGGCTGAGGCAGGAGAATCACTTGAACCTAGGAGGTGGAGGTTGCAGTGAGCTGAGATCATGCCACTGCACTCCAGCCTGGGTAACAAGAGCGAAACTCCATCTCAGTAAATAAATAAGTAAACAAACAACACATAACTTACAGGCAACTGAAGATTGAGGATTGTCAATGATTGCTATGAAGGTTTTGGCGTGGGAAAGGCTCTAAGCCACCACAGACTGGTATGGGATGGGAACCTAAGAAGATTAGTTATCTTACAGCAAGGACTGAGATAGGCCCAGGGCAGACATTTTCCTTTGCCTGTTCTGGCCAAGAGTTTTACATCAGCCCCCTTCCAGTGGGTAAAGAACAGAATTAGCACCAGAGATATACTATATGCAATTTATAGATGTACAAGACGTTACGCCTAAGACAGTGAAAACAACCCATCCAATAGATGAGGGTTCTGCTATGTAACAACAGTGTGCATTGGTGGGGAGGAGGGTGGGTGTCAGAATGTATATGACCAGGAGATTCTACTCAAGAGTAGAATAAGTTGCTCTTCACTGCCCAGGCTATCATGTAATCAAAAGCCACTGGCGATCCAGGAGTACTGTACCTCTATTTCCTCTGCCATGCATAGGGAGACACACTTAGGGTACCTGAGATGGAGTCATTACACACACAGACACGAGCAGCTATCTCACAGCACATCATTAATTTGGGATGCTTTTGCTGCTTATCTGCAGGGTCCGTATGGTTATATAATCCTAACGACCTGGATTCTGCAGTCTACGTGCATCAGAAATTGACTGTGTTTCTTAAGGCATCATTGTTCTATAATAATTTGTTAGTTTTTTGTAGCAAGTTGGTTGATTCTAAGAGGGTCTTGGCAACTTGGGTCCTTTGAAATTGGAAAAAGAGAATATAAAGAGACATCCCAAAGTCCCTCACCTGGGATGTGCTTCACCATAGTGTGGCTTACACAACAAGCACATTCTGAGAGGCACGTGTTCCCTCCTTCAAACTTCTTTGCTAATAGATGTGGTGTGATAGATAAAGAAGTCACCCAGGCTTGGCAATAACTACAGATGGCAGGAACTATAATCCAGGGTGATAGGTAAGACCACGGAATTTCCTCCCTGGCCCATTTCCCAAGAAGTAGGATCTTAAGACTTTTTCATCCCCATAAGCCTGGTCTCACCCATCCTGGAGGACAGAGTGTGAGGGCAACTTTCCCTGCAAGCTCTTTTCAGTTATGATTAGGTTTCTTACCACCTCTATGAACGGCTTAGATGGATGGGTGAAAATAATGGGAAGCAATGCAGAAGAAAATGAAAGAAGTCTGAGATGAAAATGAAGGAGGTGTTGAGGATTTGTGATGCGGCTGCATTTTTGCTTGTTAACAAGTCATAGAATATGACAGGTCTCCATGCCCCACACAGACTTCTCAGGAACATGACATACAGGCTTGTTGCCTTCCCTAGTTATCAGAGGGATGTCTAGGGAAGCTTCTGATTTGAAAAGAGAAGGGAAAGAAGAAGTGAAAGCATAAAAGGGCAACACGTGCTCTGTGGGTACATGACTGTGGGTCAGTGTCCCACACTGCATCCCAGCCTGACATGCTCTGTATTATTGCTAATTGTGTGTCATGTCTCAGGTCTTCCCAGACTCAGTGAAGCCTGCCATCTTCCCCATGCTGTACCCACAATTCCCCAACGCCACTTCCTCAATCTGTGCCCCACCTGCAAAGCACAGAACAAGTACCCTAACTTAGCCACACCATAGAGAGTTCCTAAAACTATTGTAGGTCCCGCTTTTCCTGGAGTCCTTGCTGGCTTGGACCTGACTTGGCCCTGCCTACATGCACTCAGAACCTGAAGTTTAATATAGTACCTTCCTAATGACCAACTGGGGAGACAAAATCCAGGTCTCCTGCCTTTTACTTGCTAGGGAGGAAAAAAATCACACTCCTTTTTTTTTTTTTTTTTTTTGGTTTTGGGGGGGGGCAAAGTCAGAACTATCCTTCATGAAAATACCTTTGACTAATCCAGAAAAACACATTTTTAAACCTTTCCCCATATATTTCCATACGGCACTGAGAAAACACTGAAGCCAACTCTTATTCTGGCGCCTGATCATCTTCCTAGTCTAGAGGCTGACCTTGTTTGTTTTTGATACAAGACCTCGCTGTCACTCGGCTGGAGTGCATTGGCATCACCATAGCTCACTGCAGCCTTGAACTTCTGGGCTCAAGGGATCCTCCCACATCAGCCTCCCAAAGTACTGGGATTACATGCCTGAGCCACCAGACCCAGCCCTAGAGTGTGACTTTCTAGGAGCCAGGTGAGCAGGCAATATCTGGTCCTTCCACTAAGTCTCTCTCTTTTAAAGCAGGTCTAGCTGAGGGACAAATGAAAGTAGGAATCATGGGTTTGCAGCTGAGGTTAGGGAGCAAGGTGAAGGGTGAGAAGTATACAATCTCAAATCCATCCCCACCGCCCAGGTAAGGAGAGGAGAGGACAGTGGAATGGTAGGGAAGGGAGAGAAGGTAAAAGACCTGTTCTTACCATCAGGAAGCCAGGACCTTGCTCCCACCTTTGTATGCTCTGAACCAACTATCCCGCACAGGGAGGAAAGTTTTGCCCAGCCCTGATTCTACAGAAGAAACTACAGTTTTCTGATCCAAGAGAAAGAGAGAGAGAAAGCAAAGAAAATTCAGAAACTGTAGAAATATTTTCTAAACACCAGATATTTCCCCCAAATTTCCTAAACTACCACGTGTGTTTCAGCCTGAAGATCTAACCACCAGGACAAACGGGCTCTTTCCTACAAGGGACCTGGTCCTGATGTTATACTCTTCTTTGCTGGGTACTTTTCAAGAGAGGTCCAAGCAGTGAGCCTTTGGGACCTAAAAGGAAGTAGAAGAGCCAGGCCAATTTTGTAAGATGAGAAAGAGTGAGGCAAGAGACAGTTCCCGAAGAGGAGAGGCAGGGAAAGCACGGAATTGGGACCTCCTCAGTGACCTGCAACCAGCGCTGCTATTTCTTTTGATGCTTTACAAATCAACACAGCACCTCTTCCTTAAGACCCTGTTAACGAAACCCCCTGAACTGACCAGGATAAAAACACTCATCTACAGTCGGGGCAAAGAGCACTTACCTCCATCCGTACTGGAGAAACCCTGTGGGAACAAACACAAGGCAGAGCGTTACTCTTCCTGTGGGAGTATAATCCCTACTCTTCCTGTGGGAGTATAATCCCATCTTTTCCCATCTTTAAAGACTTAGCCTGTCTTTCTCCCATGCCCAGGCCCAGAATTTGACTGTGCTGGAAAAATGCAATGATCTCTTTTCTTCTGGACAATTTGTTTAGAATTCCAAAATCAGCATTCCCAATTTATACCAAATTTCTCCCAATAGAGATTTATCTAAATTATCTAGCAAAATCCTTGGTCATGTTGGAGAATGAAATCAGAAAATCCCATCCTGAACTGATTTCATTAGATTGCTTTTCTGTCACTTACAGGTATTGCAGAAAGATTTGTAAAAACGGAGGGAGGGCCGGGAATGGTGGCTCACTCCTGTAATTTCAGTACTTTGGGAGGCCAAGACAGATGGATCACCTGAAGTCAGGAGTTCAAGACCAGCCTGGCCAACACGGTGAAACCCCGTCTCTACCAAAAATATTAAAAAAATTAGCTAGGCATGGTGGCGGGCATCTGTCATCCCAGCTACTTGGGAGGCTGAGGCAGGAAAATTGCCTTGAACCTGGGAGGCAGAGGTTGTAGTGAGCTGAGATCTCGCCATTGCACTCTAGCCTGGGCAACAAGAGCAAAACTCAAACTCAAAAAAAAAAAAAAAAAAAAAAAAAAAAAAAAAACGGAGGGAGGTCCTGAGATGTTTGTTCAGAGTCTACTTCAGAGTCTACTGATTTATGGACTATACTCTTTGATACACAGCATCATCTGTTTTTATATACAGTAAAATTTCATGTATTTACACTCTTTGTATTTGGGATTCATGTCCATTTCATAGGGTGTTGTTTCTGGCCTTTTTATAATGAAAAGACTCAAAAAGCAAACTATAATTAAAGCTACAAAGAGCATGTTTATTCTGCTTAATCAGAATTGGTTTTAGAATTCTAGAGTCCAACAAGAGAAGGCTTTTCAGGCATGAGGCATACCGGAGATCCAGACAGCAGGCGGGTGGGGTAATCTAATGACCCTTCCCTATGCCTTGCAGCAGGCCAGATGGTCCCACACCCAAAGACATGCCATGCTCAGCTTCAGGATGGCTCCTGGTCCTCACACATCTGTCCCTCATTTCATAGAGTTGGTGGCTCGGATTTCTCATCAATGCAAACTGGCCCATTTCTCAGTTGGCACCATTTTGCTAGGCCTTACTTCCCCACAGAAATAATTTAGAGAAATCATGTTTGTTTTCTTCACCTTCTGAAAGTCCTTGAAGGATTTTTCTGTCTCCTTCAGTTTCTCTAGGATGATTTGCTCTTTGGCAGAGATCTGGGACTCTTCACTTTCTAGCGTTTGTATTTCTTGCTCCAGCCTGGAAAACACACAAACAAAGGACAAGTTACTTTATTGTCCTGCCATCCACAGGCAAGAGAGCAGCTCCTTCCTGTTGGACGATTTGTACCTTCCTGGCAGCCTCCGTTTTACATTACGCTGAGGAGCCAGGCCAAGGTTTTACATTACACAGCATCCTGTGTTTCCAGCTCTGCCACTGGGCAGATATTGGTCAAGGGAAATCAACACAGCGCTACCTCCACTGGTTCACAGCCACTACTATGCAATAAGCTTCAATGTCTCCCTGCCAACCTGACGCACGCACACCTTTCTTATTTGGAGGGAGATTATATTCACATAGCAGAGGATATAACATCAGAAGGAAAATAGCTTCATATTATCCTGGCCATCTCAGAATAACTGCTCTCTCAGGTTGGCCAAAAAGTGGTGGCTCATGCCTGTAGTCCCAGCACTTTGGGAGGCCAAGGTGGGCGGATCACCTGAGGTTGGGAGTTCAAGACCAGCCTGACGAACATGGAAAAACCCTGTCTCTACTAAAAATATAAAAAATCAGCTGGCCATGGTGGCACATGCCTGTAGCCTCACCTATTTGGGAGGCTGAGGCAGTAGAATTGCTTGAACCTGGGAGGTGGAGGTTATGGTGAGCTGCGATCATGCCATTGCACTCCAGCCTGGGCAATAAGAGCGAAACTCTGTCTCAAGGAAAAAAAAAAAAAAAAGGAAAGGGCCATCCTTGCTCAAAGGAAGTATGTTGCCAAGAAAACCTGGTGGCACCAGTACCCTTTGGAGCCTGCTGTCCTCTCCCTCTGTGACCTGGATTCCACTGCCAAAAAGAGGGGAAATAAAGAAGACAGAATGCAACTGCCCCTGCCTTCTGGAACTTTCCTCAGTTTTCACAGCCATCCTATGTATTTTGTAAAAGGGAAATTTCAGCACTGCCAGGAGACTCTGGAAATATTCCAGAACAGCAGCTGCAGCTATGATTTGGGGAAAGTCTCAACAGCCATATTCTTTCAGTGAAATGATAATAATAATCACCAGTGTTTACTGAGCACTTACTCTGTGCCAGGAACTTAGTGAGGAATTCATGTGGGTTATTTTATCCAAACTTCCCAATGACCCTGTGAGTAGGGAATCCCCATTTTACCAATGAGATCAGTAGGGCTTGGCAAGGTGAAGTAACCTGGTAAAGCAGGCTTTAGTGCCGCAGAGCCTTGAAGCAATGATTCAAGCCAGGAGGTCTGACGCTAGACCTGGTTCCTAACCATTGTGCTAAACTCTCACCGCATGGGTTCTAAAGTGTTCCCCACATCCCCCACCTGGTTAAACATTGCATATGTTGGCACAGTAGGATGGCACTGATATGCAACAATGTCTTCAGAAATAATGAAGGGACAAATGTTCTCTTGCTAAGACTAGACTGCTATGCCCCTTGAATTATTTGGTCTGAATCTATTTGTTCATTCATTCGTTTAATATCTCATTCATTCATTTTTCCTTTTGGTCTCTTTTCCCTCTGTTGTGCTAGAAGTTTTGCTGCTGAGTCTGTGTCTGCCTATGCAAGTCCCTTCCCTTGTCTTCTTCCTTTTCCATCTTTCTTTTTTTTTGAGATAGTGTCTCACTTTGTCATCTAGGCTAGAGTGTAGTGGTATGATCATAGCTCACTGCAGCCTGTACCTCCTGGGCTTAAGCAATCCTTCCATCTTAGCTTCTCAAGGAGCTGGGACTACAGACACACACCACCATGCCCAGCTAATTTAAATTTTTTTTTTTACAGAGTGAGGTTTAACTGTATTGCCCAGGTGGGTCTCAAACCCCTGGGCTCAAGCAAGCCTCCTGCTGCAGGCTTCCAAAGGGCAGAGATTACAGGTATGAGCAACCGTGCCTGGCTGTCTTTTTACATCTTTTAATCTTCTCTTGGGAACTGGCTAAACAAGTCCATTAGACCTACACCTACAATAAGGAGTTCAGAGTCTGATTTTCTGAAAGGTAAGGAACACCAAGATCTAGGCATGAATTTATTTAGCGACACACTGTGCCCCTCAGAGGCGCTTTCTGTTTCCTTCCTGGGTGTCAGAAAAATGACCTCTGGAGGGAAAAGTCTTTGTGGCAATTACTTTGTGTTGTGAAGGCAAGTCCTATATCCAAATGAACCCCCTCCAAAAGAACACAGCTTTGATATATTTGTCATTTCACTCAGCGTAAAAGCAGAAGTCCTACAGCTTTTAAGTTCCCATGGTATCTAGCCTCCTGGTACCTATCAGCTCCACTCTACCAACGTGCCTATTTCACTTTATATGTTAGTCAAATAGAGCCACTCTTATCTGCCCACATGTACCCCATGTTTTTTCTCCTCTAGAAAACTCAACTCAAACTCCTAACCATTCTTGAAGTCTCAGCTAAGATGCCACCTGCCATGAGGCTTTCAAAGATTTCACTGCCAGGAAATAACATCACCCCCCTCTGAACATTTCTTAGCACATTTTTATCAGAGGTCTTATCAAGTCTACCACATATTAGAACAGTAGCTCTCAGCTGAGGTGATCTTGTCCCCCAGGCGATATTTGGCAATGTCTAGAGATATTTTGGCTGTCCAAAACTCAAGGGGGTGAGACTGGTGTTACTGGCATCTAGTGGGTAGAGGCCAGGGATGCTGCTCAACATCCCATAATGCACTGGACAGCACCCTACAACAAAGAATTTTCTGGCCTCAAATAGTAACATCAATTATTAATTTCCCCTATTAGAATATAAATTCCTCAGATGGAGGGCAAAAATGGTCAATACACCTAAGTTGAATGAATTTAAAAAGCTGAACTAAGTTACACAAAAGTGTGGCTCAGCCAAGATAAGACTTTCAGAATTTTGGAGACCAGGGTGAATTCTTCAGCAAGCTTTGATTTAAGAGGCTGTGTGTGGGCTGAGGCAAAGAGAATTTATAGGAGAGGGGCTGACTAATCCAGAGATACGAACATAGAGATATAAAACTTCTTTGTTGTTCCAGATGTCCAGCAAAATCTTCTAAACACATCTGTGTAATTTATTTTGGGGGGAGTAAGTAAAGAGATATGAGTGTGAAATAGGAACAACACGTTAAAAACAGTCAAATTATCCATAAACTGCATTAATTCAATGGATCTAGGAGCTTTGGACTAGAGGTTCCCTGTGTAGACTGAATGATACTACAGGCCAGGTGGACTCTGAGCTGATTTCATTCATTCATTCATTCATTCGTGGTGTGACTATAGGCGTGAGCCACCGTACCTGGCCTGAGCATATTTGATTTAAATCTCAAAGAACAGAGTACTTTAGCAGACACTTAGGGTGTTCAGTAGATTATATGATTCTTGGGCTGGTTGCGATGGTTCATGCCTGTAATCCCAGCACTTTGGGAGGCCGAAGCAGGTGGATACCTGAGGTTAGGGGTTCGAGACCAGCCTGGCCAACATGGTGAAAGCCCGTTTCTACTAAAAATACAAAAATTAACTGGGCATGGTGGTGCACACCTGTCATCCCAACTACTCTGGAGGCTAAGGCAAGAGAATCGCTTGAATCCAGGAGGCAGAGGTTGCAGTGAGCAGAAATTGCATGACTGTAGTAGAGGCAACAGATTGAGACTCTATCTCAAAAAAAAAAAAAATTACATTATTCTCAAAAATATTCCCTTCCTTCCTCCCTGACTTCCATGGGAAGAGTATATGCTCCCCCAAGCCACTGATGTCGATCTTGACCATGTGATTTGCTCTAGGCTCATGGTGGATGGGATACACTTCCCAGTCCCTTGACACTGGTGGCAGCCATGTGACCTGTTTTAGCCAATGGGATGTGAGCAGATAAGACACAAGCAGGGACTTGAAAAGTGCTTGCCCAGCTAGATGTGTCCTATGGCACCCCTTCTCATGCCAAGAGAAGGACAGCTGCTGCCCCTTCAACCTGGACCTCAGAAAGAACACACATGGAATAGACCTGAGGCCAACCCACAGATAGGTGCAGTGTACCCTGGCCCAATCAGTTTCAGGGATCTCAGCTATATAGTTCAAATGCACCTGAAATTACAGCCACTCAGCTAAGCCCAGCTTAGATCAGCAAACAGCCAGCCTACTCACAGAAGTGTGGGCAAGAATAAATACTTTGGGTTTAAGCCACTGAATCTGAGGGAGTGTTACATAGCATTATTGTGGTAATAATTAACTGGTACAGGTCAAATATAAGTGTGTGTACATTACATAATTATGTATGTATATCCTAGCAATATATATCCCAATAATATATATGTCAATTATATAATATATATACACATATATTTATATGTGTGTTATATGTATTTACATGTCCCTGCAGCTAAAGGATTAGAAAGAACATAAGGCACCCACTCCTCCCTTCCCTAATCCTCTATTCTCTGAGAAATCTGGAGGGAAACAGAGAGATTAAGACTGAAAAAACAGAAAAATGTCAGTGATAGTTGTCCCTGAGTAATAGAATTATAGGTGATTTCATTTTTAAAAAACAATATTTAATACTTTCCCAATTTAAAATAGTCATTTATTACTATCTAACCAGAATGAAGATGATAAATTCCCTTTTCAAAATGCTTCCTGAAGCCTTTTGCTGAGAAGGCAGCATCTCACAGGCTGTGGCATGAAAGAGGGCCAGGGCCTCCGCCTCGCATGTGTCTGGTGAAGGGGCTAGATGGGGACACCCCAACATCATTTAAATTCAAAACCAACATTTACTGAGCTTTTTTGAATGGACCCTGAACTAGGCACTACAGGGGATTCTAAAACAAACAAGATCATGTTAAAAATGGCTTACTAAAACCGAAAATGGCTATCTCTCAGTAACTCACTTCTTCTGGTAAAGCAACCCCAAGTGGTTAAGATTTCTCCACGACCTGATGTCCACTGACTGGCCGGTCTTCACAGCGTGCCCTGGCCCTATAGGTTTCAAGGTTCTCAGCTATATAGTTCAGGTGCTAAAGATTTGGGTCATGATACCGTGTAACTGAGAAGGAACCGCAAGAGAGGGAGAGAGGAAAAAAGGAACGAAATGAAACCTTTGTGATAACAACTGAGTTTCAACCCAAAGGGAATGAATGAAGGAAATGGAGAGTTCATGTCAGATCCAACAGCAGATTTTTCTACAAATGCACATGTGGCCTTGGGCCAGGCTCTGAGGGTATGGTCAGTCCAGGCTGCTATCTTTTTCAGGAAAACCTGAGTCCTGGGGCAAAGGAGCTTCCCAAGGAACAGAGTGTCATGGGGTTAACAACAGTCATCCCCGCCAGGCTGCAAATGCCACTGTTTTGCAGTTTCATGACTGAAATCTAATGCAGTCTTCTCTGGAAAAGCCAAATAGATACTGCTGTGCTAAAAATAAAGAATGGGCAGGAAGTGTAAATTATACACAAGGTTAATTGAGGATCCGTAGGCTGTAGCAGGTGCACAAAACAGCCTCTAACCTGCTTGTTCAGTTCCTTCTGAGCAAAAAGCAAACTGTAATAAGCCATAAGGAAAGGTGACACACTGGAGCTGTGTAGGTTTAATTTACTGGAGATGAGGTTGCAATCACGGCCAAATGGTCTTATAAAATCTACCTAACCCCAATAGATCATCCTCATAGGAAAATATAAAGGACTTCTCACTCTGGGAAGTGCGTCGATCATTCTCTTATTTCAAAGTTTATTTAGACATTCATCCATCTAACTTCATGCAAACACCTTCCCTGTATCAGGCATGGTGCTGAGCACTGGAGATGGAGAAATAAATCAGACACAGTGTCTGCTCATGAGACTTCTAGGTCAAGTAATGAGCACAGCCATGTGAACACATAAATTACAATAAAAAACCAAAAAGAGCAGTAATAGAGGAGAGAACAGCTGCTGGAGAATAGTTGGTTGTGCCTGGGAGTGTATGGTGGGGACGCTAAGTGGTCTTCTCAATATCAGTGCTCTCCCTCTTTCAAACTAATGCGCAGAATCCTTACTTGGTTGAGGATGGCAATGTGCCTAGCTGAAAAAAGTGTGTATCCCAGTTTCCACTGAAGATAAAGCTGGCCGCGGGATGGCTCTGGCCAATGAGATGTAAGTAAAAGTGATCAGAAGGGACTTCCAGACAACCCCTTTAAAGGGAAAGGAAGAGCTAGGTGTGGTGTCTCACGCCTGCAATCCCAGCTCTTTGGGAGACTGAGGCTAGAGGATTCTTTAAGCCCAGGAGGACAAGACCAGCCTAGGCAACATGGCAAGACAAGACCTCATCTCTACAGATAATAAAAATTAGCTGGGCATGGTGACACGCACCCTTACTTCTAGCTACTCTGCAGGCTAAAGTGGGAAGATCACTTGAGCTCAGGAGGTCAAGACTGCAGTGAGTGATGATCATAGTACTGTACTCCAATCTGGGTGACAGAGTGAGATCCTGTCTCAAACAAAACAAAACAAAACAAAAACAAAAGAAAAAAAGGAAAGAAGCATTGGCTTTAGTGGCAACTGCCTTTTCTCTTTTTCCTGCCAGGTACAGAGAGCTGATGCTGAGAGATATATTCGTTTCCAATTCCTGCTGTGACAACTACCACAAACGTAGTGGCTTAAAACAATAGAAATTTATTATCTTACATTTCTGTACCTCAGAAGTCTGACACGGGGGTTGCCAGGCTAGAATCAAGGTGCTGGCAGCCGGCAGTATCATGTTCTCTTCTGCAGGCTCTAGGGGAGAATCCATTTCCTTGCCTTTTTCAGCTCCCTGAGGTCACTCACATCCTGTGCCTCGTGGCTCCCTTCCTCCATCTTCAAAGTCAGCACTGTTGCCTCTCTCTACCTTCCTTGCAGCCACCCCTCCTTTGAACTTCTCCTGCCTGCCTCTTCCACTTTGAAGGATCCGGTGGTTATACAAAGCGCACCCAGATAATCCAGGATACTGATCTCCCTATTTAATGGTCAGCTGTTTGGGAACCTTAATTCCATCTGCAATTCTAATTCCCCTTTGCCATGGAACCTACCATATTCACAGGTTCTGAGGCTTAGCGTGCGGACATCTCTGGGGGTTCATTATTCTGCCTAGTACAAGGGATGTGATGCTACAGGCAGAGCAGGCATCCTGTGCCCACAGGGACAATGGTATGCCTGAGTGTGCAGAAAGGGAGACATGGCCTGGGTCCCAGAGGGCACGATGGAAGGTCTACTCCACCTCTGGAATGTCCGGCTTCAGATTGCTTGTTATGGGCTTAACCCTCTGTTGTGATCATAGGTGAATGCAATTTTCAACTGATACAAGGTGGTAAGAAAAACTTGACAAAGTAAATGATGCATTAACTGGGCCTTGAAGGGCATATTCACCAGGTGGAAGAGGAGAAAATGAGCCAGGCAGAGGAGACAGTGTGGGCCAAGGCCCAGCATCTCATATGTCCCTACTATCTGTCACTCAGGAGCATGTGGCCTTGCGTGGCCTTTTCGGGTCACAGCCTGCTCTGCCCTCCAGCTTCATAGCTCAGCACAGTGCCTCAGAAGGGTTCTTGCCATTCCTGTCCCCACTCCCAGTGGCTCACTTATGCTTTCCTGCTCTACTTGCCTGGCTCTCAAATACTGGCCTTCAAGGCTCTGCTGAAAAACTGCCTTCCTGCAAAGCCCAAACAAAGAGAGGGGAAGACAGAGCATGCTGGCTGATGGGGACACTGTGCCATTCAATCTCCAGTTCCTGCTTCCCAGATCCTCAGCTACTCCTCTGCCCTTCTTACTTACAAAAGCCAATACATTGGGAGGCCAAGGCAGACAGATCACTTGAGGTCAGGAGTTTGAGACCAGCCTAGTTAACATGGTGAAACTCTGTCCTTTCTAAATATACAAAAATTAGCTGGGCATGGGGCTCGGTGCCTGTAATCTCAGCTACTTGGGAAGGCCAAGGCAGGAGAATTGCTTGAACCTAGGAGGCGGAAGTTGCAGTGAGCCAAGATTGTACCATTGCACTCCAGCATGGGTGACAGTGTGAGACTCCATCTCAAAAAAAAAAAGTCAATATATTTTCCCTTTGCCTGAGTGTTGGTCAGTTGAATCCAAAGGGGCACAGACAGATACAACTTGGTTTTTAATCGTTTTACTGTTTGGAGAGGGTCTTGCCTGCCAACTTAGGTGGGCTTCATTTTCCTTCTCCATCCATGATCATAATAATTATAATACTAACTATTCTAATATTGTTTTTGCTAGATACAGTAATGTATGCAACAATAATAGTAAGGATTAGGATTATTGAGTGCCTACTGTGTGCTTGGAACTGCTATGAGTGTTTTACGTACATCACAATACTTAATCTTCAGAATATCCCATGAAGTAAGAAAATCTGCAACTCCTGGTCAGGCACAGTGTCTCACGCCTGTAATCCCAGCACTTTGGGAGGCCAAGGCAGGCAGATCATGAGGTCAGGAGTTCAACACCAGACTGGCCAACATGGTGAAACGCCATCTCTACTAAAAAAAACAAAAATTAGCTGAGCATGGTGGCTCATGCCTGTAATCCCAGCTACTTGGGAGGCTAAGGTAGGAGAATTGCTTGAACTAGGACCCGGGAGGTGGAGGTTGCAGTGAGCTGAGATTGTGCCACTGCACTTCAACCTGGGCTACAGAGTGAGACTCCATCTCAAAAAAAAAAAAAAAAAAAAAAAAAAAAAAGAAAGGAAGAAAGAAAGAAAGAAAATCTGCAACTCCCATGACACAGATGAATGGATACACAGGAAGAGCACTGACTTGCCCAGGGTTGCAGAGATGATGTATAGCCAAAATTTGGACCCCAGTGGTCTGTCTGGGGAACCAGGACTATTCGTCACTACCCTTGACAACCTGCCATGACCACTTGCCCTTTTACCCTCATTCCCTCAAGAATGCACATTGCAACACAAAATATAGTTTTCATGCTCACAGAAGCACAGAAGGTAACACTGGGAGTAGAAGCCATTTAACTTAATTGCTCTCCAGAATCATGAGGTCCTGAACTGTCTTCCACCCAACTATTATTTCGCATCTGCTTGAACTTCTCCACCCATGAGGAGCTCACCACCTCCCATGGCAACCCAATCCGTCTTGGGACACTTAGGCCCATAAGAATGCCCGCTCCAAGATTTAAACACCATTTCTCTCCCTATAGCTTTCATTTTCTGAGTTCTAGCCCTTGGAAGTGGAAGATCAAGTTTAGTAAACATCATGAATTGTAAGGGCTCCACTCTGGGAAATAGGAAGGTCCAGGGCAAACAGAACTTATTTTCCATGGTGGAGCACAGATACAAACAGGTCCGGTAGTAGGAGGTGGTAGAAAGAGCAGAAAAGGAAAGGAGTGGAAAGACCAAGGGGAAAGAGGACTTCTGGGACCCTTCATGCAATGAACTCAGCACCAACTAAGAGAGGAGGCAAGAGAAGCAGTAATAAGTGTTCACAAAATCCTCAGGATCCTATGAACATTTCTGCAAAAGCTGTAAGCAAGACCAGCATATTCCTGACGATGGGCTGAGGCTTTAAGCGATTCCTCACTATGGAGGGACACAGAGTAGGGTTACGCCCGACCCTATACACTGCCACTCAATTTGATCTGGGTTTGAATCTCAGCAACCACTCCCAGAATAAAAGGGGGGTGCTGACCGACCAGTGGAAGGTGCTTAATTCAGACCTGTTCTCTTCTCCCGAACTGCAACTTCATAGTTGAGCAGTCAAGTGGGGTGCCTGTCTGGCCAACCTGCCAAAACAAGAACCTCAGGAGAAGTGCTTGCTGCTCAGAGGAGAGGAAAGCTGCTCGCGTCTTCATGAATTCAGCACAAGTGAGCTCCTAAGTTGCTCAATTTCCATCCTCCCTTTCTTGCAAAGCAATGTCATTCCTGTGGCTGAGCAGCTGGGCATATGGTCACACAGAATAAAGGCCACGTTTCTCAGCATCCTTTGTAGCCACATGCTCTGGCCAAACAGATGTAAGTGAAAGTACTGTATGTCAGCTTCTAGAATCTTCTTTAGCCCTTTCTTCTCCAGTCTTTCTTTATCCTTTGCTTGAAATGCACATGTACTCAGGTGGGGCACTAACTGCCATCTTGGTCACTGTCCATAAGCATCAATCTTTAGGGGTAAACTGGAACAGGTCTGAGTCCCTTAGGAATTCACAGAGCACAGTCACCAAACAGCTGTGAACTGCATGTCTTTGGATGTTTATATAACTGCATACCTGTGGATTTTTATTGGAGGGAGAAATAAACACCTTTTTTAAGCCACTGTTATTGTGGATCTCTGTTCCTTGCATCCACATGGAATCCTGATTAATACAAGACATTTACCACATACTGTTGAATTTGAATAAATGCTCTTAGAATTATGCTGAGAATTGGGGGCCACAGCTAATCAGAGCTTAGAGTTGTATCCATGACTCAGCAGCAGAAGAAAAATAATGGGCAATTGCAAAGTTGCAAATTCATCACTGCTAATCAATGCTTGTAAATGGGGTTGGCTGGAACTGTGCTTTGCCCTGCTCTACTCCCCAATCCCTGCCACATCCAAAGTTTCAGCAGGGAAGTTTCTACTCCTTGCACAATTATAATCACCGATGTCTTAGCATCTCTTTGGTACGCTATTTGTGTCCATCTGGCTTCTAGCCAGAGCCTTTGCCAGCTGAATTACATCAGAAAGAGCCAAGACACAGCTAGGTATACATTTTAAACACCTTTCCAGCCTTGCAGTGCAGTGATCTGATCGCTCATATAAATAAGACTTAACGATGTAGAGTTTACCCATGACCTTGGTTTCAGTTGTGTGGTGGTAACAGAAGACTGATCAAATGTGGTTCAGAAGTCAGTGTGGGGCAGGGGCTATGGTAGTAGGCAGCTGAAAATTTTACCTACCCAGGGTCCCTCTGCCCTTTCCTTTTAGGAACAACATTCAGCTCCTCCACTGGGAAAAAAGTCTCTCTAGGGTTCCTTGTAGACTTGGTGAAACCACTGATCAGAGGGCTTACATTCCTGGCCAAGGAGCAGATATATATCTAAGCCAGGCCATCTGAACTCTTGTTCAAATATCTTTGTCTTGAGAGGAGTGACTCAAAGAATAAAAACTATTTGGGGGTGAATTCTTCCCCCACAAACTCTGAAGAGACCAATCCATTAGTTCCTGCTGCCTGGAATTCCAGATCTGTCTGAGACATGATTATCTGACCCCTCTTCCATCCTAAGAATATTTACCCTCATCTATCTGTCTTATCTATCTATCTATCTATCTATCTATCTATCTATCTATCTATCTGTCTGTCTGTCTGTCTGTCTGTCTGTCTATCTATCTATCTATCTATCTATCTATCTATCTATCTATCTATCTATCATCTATCTAATCTAGCTCTCTAGCAATCTATTTATCCTATCTATCTATCATCCATGTTACTTAGTATCTCCATTTCAACATTCTAGGTACAACACTGGGAAGAATATTGTTTTCACACAAATCGATGCTATGGAATTCCTTTTCCACATTTCAGGAAGACAGTGCATTTGTTTCTATGGCACTCCCCAAATATTTTTCATTTGTGACTAAATCTGTAAGGAAACAGCTTCCTTTTATTTAGATGAGTCTCTCTGGAGTCATGGCAGATCATTTGGTATTTTAATGTGAAAGCATGTTAATGGCCCTTAAGTAAACAGAGGATTTCCACTTTTCCTAATGAAAGAACAGGGCCTTCCTTGACTACAGGGTATCAGTGGAGACTCATGCCCATTACCGCAACCACACCCCCCCATCCCCCCCTCCATTGTTTTTTCCTCACGTCATCCCTGAGACAGAAATATGGCAGAGAAGACAGGGTACCTTTAAAAATTCCAAAGGTCCTGCTCATATCCTTTCCTGGTGGTTCTCTCTCACCTCCTTCCCAAACCCCATGAGACTTCTAGGATGGAAGTTCACACCCGCCGTGTTCTGCTCCCACCCCTTTGCAGCCTTATGCCTTCTGGTCTTTAGTCAAGACCTCAAGCTGCTTCTGAAAAAGTCAGGAAGAACTCTCCACTCTCAACTCCATTGCCTCAAAACAGATATCATAATAAAAGCCCAAATTACATCTCTTTAGAAATGTTTTCTTTAATGCCCCCACCCCCTACCCAGTCTGGTATGTTCATTCATTCTGATTATCCACAGCATTTCTAACTTTTGGTACACTCTGCCTTGCATTCGAGTGTTACAAATATATTGGCCGGCTGCGGCGGTTCATGCCTGTAATCCCAGCACTTGAGAAGGCCAAGGCGGGTGGATCACCTGAGGTCAGGAGTTTGAGATCAGCCTGAACAACATGGTGAAACCCCCATCTCTACTAAAAATACAAAAAATTAGTTGGGCATGGTGGCACACTCCTGTAGTCCCAGCTGCTCGGGAGGCTGAGGCAGGAGAATCACTTGAACCTGGGAGGTGGAGGTTGCAGTGAGCTGAGATCACACCATTGCACTCCAGACTGGGCAACAAGAGTGAAACTCTGTCTCAAAATAAATAAATAAATGAATAAATAAAAATAAAAATGTATTTGTCCTTCCCAACCTTACCTGTACATCCTCTCTCCCAAGTGCAGGCTTATTAGGAGACGGGACTATATATTTTCGTTACTGTACCTCACATTCTTCCCTGTACATACAGATGCTCAATAAATTTTTGTTGAGTGCATAAAAAGCAAAGCAACCCAAGAACATATTTCTAAAGGATTCTACAGTGAATGTTACTTGGAGATGGTGATGGTAAATGTAATGTTTAAAATCTTGGCTTGGTTTTTCTATTTTCCCCTCAAGTATACAAATTTAGATATTCAGTAAGAAAAAAGAACATCGATATTGGAGTGATTTATATCTTGATCTAAGTATACAGCTGGGACATGGCAGCACTTTTCATTACTGATGGTAAGGCAATCACATTGAAGCCCAGATACAAATAAATGAAAATTTCTCTCTCTGTAAGTGTGTTTCAGTCTGTAGAGAGATCAGCTTTTCTCTCTTTTTCTTATGTATTTACTCCATCTGGAATCACATGACTCACACCAACAGAATCTGTGCAAGTGGATTTCTGTGCAGGAAATCATTTCCAGGCTTGTGCTCAGCACTGATTTCTTGGTTGTGATTCTTATTTGAGTCAGTTTCCTCAGAAATAAAGTGTCTGATTACAGGAAAGTGAGAGTATTTTCTTCCGAAGCAATACTTTTCTCAATAACGTTAAAGCACCCTGTTTCCCAGAAATGTCTCTTTTTTCTAGGAAGAGAAAAAGTCCCATCCAGCCACACCTTCTGACCCCCAGCCTCTGACTCAGGCCCTCTGTTGAAGACCAGCGCCTCCACTCAGGCACCCGAGCTGTGCAAACTGCTCTGGGAGGGTACCCCATTAACTATCCCCTCTCTCATGTGTCTTCACCTCTCTCCAAGAGGCCTTCTTCCTGTTAGTCAATAAACAAGAATCATGTCTCTCCATTCTAAAAATAAGTGAACTTCTCTTGACCCTGCATCCTGTTCCAGTTGCTGTTGAATCCGTTTTTCCAGACTTCCCCAAGGCCAGTCACCTCTCGCTGCCTCAATATCCTCACATCCTGGCCCCTCCTCAGTCCCTCTGCCCTCACCACCCTGCTGCGTCTGCTCCTGGTCAGGTCCATGACTGCCACATCTAGTGTACCCTCTTTGGTGTGGATCTGTTTGACTTCTTCGTTTTTAAAAACATTGTTGATCACTCTTCCTCCATGATGAAGAGCCCATGGTGCCTTGTTCTCCATGTGGACACCTCTTCACCTACTCCACCACTAAAGGTTTATTTGGTTCATTGTTCTTATTGATTAACATTTAATTCTTGGCTACTCATGTCCAGCCTCATGCTTTCATTTCTACCTAACATGCTTAAATCTATCCAACCTATATCTTCAGCATCTCTCCTGAACTCCGGCCTCTATGTACAACTGTATTTTGAATGTCTCCACCTGGATGGTCCACAGGTACCTCAAACCCAACATAAACAAGACCAAACTCATCTTTCTCCATAGAGTTGCTCCTCTCTGTTGCATTCTCTAGCTCAGATGCTGGGACCACTGTCTACTTAGGAGGGAAACCTGGATGTTATCTTTACCTTTGACTTGTCCTTCTCTTATCACCACATACATGTATCTTATTAGTCACTAAGTCAATTACGTGGCTTATTAGCCACTAAGCCAATTTGCCCCACAAATCTCTTTTCATAGCTCCTTCTCTTCAGCCTAGTACAGGTTATCTTCCAAATGCCTCAACAACCTTCTAACTCATCTCTCTGGCTCTACCCAGCCCCATCACCCTAAAATCCAGAATGTGCCTGTACACACCCCAATAACACTTCCCTGCTGAAAACCTCTCATGGCTCTCTGCTAAAGCTCATGGATATGACACACTCCCAGCCTCTCATTTTCCTGCAGAAATGAAGATTTCCTTGCTTGCCTCAATGCCTTTGCTCGTAGCACTCCTCTGCCTGGATTCCCCTTGTTCTCTCTCTTCCCCTTTTCTTGGGTAACGACTACTCTTTTTTGTGTGTGTATGAGATGGAGTTTTGCTGTTGTTGCCCAGGCTGGAGTGCAATGGCACGATCTCAGCTCACTGCAACCTCCACCTCCTGGGTTCAGATGATTCTCCTGCCTCAGCCTCCCAAGTAGCTGGGATTACAGGCATGTGCTACCATACCTGGATAATTTTTTTGTATTTTTAGTAGAGATGGGGTTTCTCCATGTTGGTCAGGCTGGTCTTGAACTCCCAACCTCAGGTGATCTGCTCGCCTCGGCCTCCCAAAGTGCTGGGATTACAGGAATGTGCACTGTGCCCAGCCAATTACTACTCATTTTTAAAGCATCTGCTCAGGTAATATTGCTTTTTTGGAAGTCATTCTTGGCACCCTTTCCATGAAGCTGCTCTTCCTCTTTGCTGCCATATCTCATGGACGTATTTCTACCACCAATCTTATCCCACTGTATTTTAATCACTCATCCATGGATTTGGGGTTCCCTTCCCTAACTCCAGTTTACAAACCTCTAGAAGATAATTACCATCAGATGAAAAAGAAACTTGTCTTATTTGCTTTCTCTGAAGCAGGATGATGCAAAAGGTAACTGCTGTGTGGCTCTGTACTCTTTCCCCCAAGTTCCCCAAATATATAATTTCATCTGATCCCAGGGGTGTGTGTGTGTGTGTGTGTGTGTGTGTGTGTGTGTGTGTGTAATATACTATTCTTATCTACTCTGGAATACTCTTATTTACTGTCAAATAAAACCATCAGTAGAAGATGCACAGATATGCAGGAATTGGGCCAGAATGATGGACATTCTCAGCATTTACTTCATTCTGCCCTGTGACTCTCTCTGAGTTCAACCCTTCATGCAGGAAGCATCTGGGCTTTCATACCAGATTGTGAAAATTGTTTATGTGGTGCATTCCTCTCTTCCAAATCCCTGTTTTACTCATTGTGCCTAAATCCAGTGCTCTGTGATAGCTTTCCTGCTGAGTTAGATTTTCCCATTGGCTTGTGTGTGTGTGTGTGTGTGTGTGTGTGTGCACGCGCACGCGCGTGCATGCATCCACACAGCCTCAGCCACAGCTTTCACAAATGTCCAAACTGGGGACAGTCATTACATTTTTGCCTGTTGTTCACACTGGAGGTTGCTCTGGAGATACTGGTGGTGCTTTCAAGATGCATGAGTTAGTATCTCAATGAATCATTCACTGAAAAACAGCCTCAGATAGCTCATGTTTATTTAGCATTTACTGTGGCACACAATGCCAGATGATATGCTAAATGGTTTGTAAGCATTGTTCAGTTCTTGGCACTTGGTAAAATGTCTACTGCTGTCATTTGCACTAGACAGATGAAGAACTTGAGGTTGAGAGAGCTCAAGTCACTTATGACCAGTTAAGTGGCGGAACTGGGATTCAAACCCAGGTCTGCTTGTAGCTACAGCCTAAAATATTAACTGCCACCCTGTGCTGTCTCCTGCCTAAGAGCAAGTGAAACTACTCTCAATCCAAATGTTTTCAGCGTTTCCTCTCTTTGGTGTAGCTTTTTCTTTTCCAACATCTTAATCAAATGCAGCTGCTCTGGTTAAGGAGCGAGCTGACTGGGAGCTCTTCTCACTCCACCCCTTGCCTCGCTTGGTCCTTCCATAAGATACACAGGATTTGGAAGTCACCGCTCTATCAAAGTACAAACAGCATGTATTGCTATGGCATCCCCAGTGCCTAGAAGAGTATTTGTATACAGCCTGTGCTCAACCAATATTGTTCTGAAAGGAAACATTCCCTCTTGTGGTCACCTACAGCACGGATTTCCCTAAGCTACTCAACAGGACATCAAAGAATAAACAGCACCTCTGGCCTTTGAGCCATGGAGAGGAGCAGGGTATCCGTCCGGAAGGCACAGATGACAGCTTAATTGTACCTGAAACAGAGACTAGGAAGGAGGTCGGCACAGGGTGCTACGGCAGCAGCTGGGAGGCTTCCAACGGATCCAAACTGATTTTTCTAAAGAGAACTACGTCTTGGGTTTTGTTTTGTTTTTTTGCTAACCGTGTTTTCTATGCTTGACATTACCAGGTGACGACTTCTCAGTGGAGAAATTTGTCATCCCACTGGGATAATTCCAGAGTTATTCTAAGAGTTCCTGCTCCCACCAGATCAAGCCAATCAGGAAGCTCCTCCACATGGGTTGTGCCGGACTGACTGTTTCCCACTTGGCTGCTTCCTGCTATTGTTCTCTGTCATGTTCTCAGAGGCTCAACTACTGAGCCCTACCCCTTCCTCTCAGAAGCCAAGGGTTACCTCATGGCTTTGGGTCAAGGTATACTCGGCTCAGAGATCAAGGCATCTGGCAGAGAGAGAAGAGCCTGAAATGAGAATAGAGGCAGGCAGCTCTTGGCCCAGGTGACCAGAGCAGAAATCACAGAGCTTAGAACACCCAGAAATATGAGTCTTTCTAGTCTTGGAAGAGAAGTTTGAAATGTCCTGGGTCACTCATTCATGTTTATCAAGCATTATCAAGCAAGTGTTGAGCTATATACAATAACAGCTGCGCAGTCTCTACTGTTGAGAAATTCATCATCTCATGGGGGAGGAAGCTGTATGAACAGTCACATTTGAACTCTGCTGTGCACAGCAGAGCTCAAATTCAAGACCAAAATGCTACAGGAATGCAAAGAAGAGAGTTTGAGTAAGTCTGCTTATGGGTCGGCAGGGCAGGATTTCAGGGGCTTGGAACATGTCAGTATGATCTTGAATGATGAGAAAAAAGGTCAAGGCGTACAGGAGTTTAGATGGTGTTTCAAGCTAGGGTGACAACATGGGCAAAGGGGCTTTGATGCAGAAATGTGCAAGGCAGGCTCGAGTGAGTGAGTGAGGACCTCCCTAGGACTGGCCTGAGTGCGCTCATGATGGATGGAGAGAAAGTGAGGGGGAGGATCAGGTCCAGGATGTGATGGTTCTTGAATACCACACTAATGAGTCTGATCCCTAGAGAGCCATTCGAGTTTCTTGTTTGTCTGTCTGCCTGTTTACGTGTTTGTTTTAAGGCAGTGAGTATAGGATCAGCTGTGTTCTAGAAAGACCATGTGGACTCGATAGCTGAAACCACCTGGCCTAAGTGTGGGGAACACTGAGCTTCAGGCAGCTGAGTGGGCGAGTCACTGTCCCAACA
The DNA here is from genome assembly GCF_048565385.1 of Saimiri boliviensis. Lineage (NCBI taxonomy): Eukaryota > Metazoa > Chordata > Mammalia > Primates > Cebidae > Saimiri > Saimiri boliviensis. The sequence goes on along the minus strand of NC_133450.1, from coordinate 202,882,682 downwards.
CATTTATTATGGGGGTTGGAGATAAAAACTTTGGGAACTAAAAATAAAGTTTAAAATATTCTTTGGTGAACTTTATCCCTATAGACTTATCAGCCTTGATTCCATTTTACAACAGCTGTTATGTTGAGAATGATATAGATTTCTCAGTTTTCAAACCCAAAATGTTCTGTGAAGGTAGAGTTTTCCTTACACCAGGAGACAGCCAACGGGAACCTCCAGATACAAAATGATTCACACTTAGGGATCAAAGCCTGAGGGGTAAAGCATTCCTTAAGTCAAATTTTAAAAGCCCTTTTACAGCTCAGGAAGTGGCTTGCATGAAGTCCAAAGAAAAACAACGTCATTGAAAATCCATCCAGAGACTCATTCTTTTAATTGAAGCCCTCTGTCAAAGAGATGATCCGATAGGCCACTTGAAATGTGAACTCTTGGATACAGAGATAGTACATTGTGTTCCAGAATAACCATCATTCTCAGCAAACTGACACAAGAACAGAAAATCAAACACCGCGTGTTCTCACTCATAGGTGGGTGTTGAACAATGAGAACACATGGACGTAGGGAAGGGAGCATCACACACTGGGGTCTGTAGGAGGAAAATAGGGGAGGGACAGTGAGGGGTGGGGAGTTCGGGAGCGATAGCATGGGGAGAAATACCAGATATAGGTGAAGGGGAGGAAGGCAGCACATCATGCTGCCATGTGTGTACCTATGCAACAATCTTCCATGTTCTTCACATGTACCCCAAAATCTAAAATGCAATAAAAATAAATTTTAAAAAAGCCAGAATAATAATTTTAAAAAACAGCCTGCCTCTTCCCGCTGGTTTGGCTTATGTGAAATCAGCACTGGCCACCTCTGTGTTCAGCAGAGGCCCCACCCCAAAGTCATCCTACCACATCTATCATTTCTAAATCCCGAGACTAAGGGAGAATTACCCGCTGAATGCACTAAGAAACTTCCCTGGAGACCTCAACTATAAGAGATTTCAAGACAGACTCAATTTGTTTTAGAAATAGTACACAGCATCTTGGTATGAGACGTCTCAGGCAGAGGCAATGACCTGGGACCCGCATAAATGTTTTCATGTGAATGAATGAGTGATCACAAGCCTCCTGGGCACAGATGAAAATTATATTCCCATGAAATCCAAGTTATAATAATAATAATGGCAATATTTGTGCAATGATTTAGTTTACAACATCCTTTTACAGCAATTAGGGATTATTTTATTCCTATGTTAAAGATAAGAAAATTGACAGGAAGGAAAAAGGGACTCTAAACACCTTTCATGCTACAATCTAATTTTCTCCTCATCTATAAAATGGTTATAATGATGCATATGGAAGACCTACATCAAAGTTATGAAGCTTAAATGAGAGGATGTTTAAAATATCTCAGAACACTGCCTGCCTCCATGGAGTAAGCACTATTCAAATGTTTGTGCTTCCTTTCTCTTCCAGTGCTTTCAAAAAATTTAATTTAGAAATCAGTCTGTTAAACACAGCACTTATAAGATAAACCAAAACACACTATTTAACAGAATAAATTCAAATTCATCTTAATATATGCTTTGTGGCCCACAATATCAAGGAATATCTGTAGAATCTAACGTTAAACCAGAGAAGGAAAATACATTCTATCATTTGAATGCTAAAAGGAAAATCAAAGTGTTTATTATTGGGTTCAAGGATGGAAAAGGTAAGACTGTGTATGCACGTGTGTGTCCACACGTAAAAAAAACAAAATCTGATTCAAGTTCGCTATGTGGGAGCGGCTTATGTGCACATGGAGCGCCATCTAGTGTCAGATGAAGTCATAGTTCCCCTAACTGAGGTAGTACCTATGGGAATTTAGGTAAAGCTGATGGCTGTGATTCAGCAGATTTGGTATTGTGTACTTAGGAGGAGAAAGTTTGTTAAATGTCCATAACCCTGGATGCTTTGCTCCCTTGTCATTTTCAAAGGAACAGCGCATTTGCCCCTAATGCGGTGTGCAAAAATCTCCAGCTGAGCCATGTAGATGGTTCGTTCACATTGGTCCCACTGCTTCTAGAAGTCGTGAACCTCTGGACCTTCCCAACCAGTTTCTCTCCCTGTTCCTGGGAGAACAGGTTCAGGCCTTCTAGAAGTAGTGGGACAATGTGAACCATCTTCATTGAGATCATCACTTTAGAGGGGCCACCTAAAAAATGGGTTGCAGTAGGTGTCCCCAAAGGCCAATTATGAACAACCCAACCAGTGGCCCTGTGGTCCAGGATGGCCCACAATACACGCATCCTCCCAATACGCACATCCTCCCTCCTACCAAAGGCTAGTCTCGGTGCTGATGTGAAGCCGAAGGCTCACAGCTCTCCAGCTTCTGAAAAGCAGCAGCAAGACCCATACATCACGCTCCTGCACAACGCCCTCCCTCCCCGAGGCTGGCTCACCATGCTTCTCCAGCAAGTGTGTCCCAAGCCGTTTGTTCAACAGCAGCTCTTTCACCCGTGCATCTGGTGACCCAGTGACCTGGGCCAGGAGTGACATCTGGCTCATGAGCTCCATCAGAAAAAGAGGTCCATGACATCTCTGAGGCTTCAGAGACAGAGGCCTCTGTCATCTCAGCAATGCCAGAAACCGACACAAGAACCTGCATAAAGTAGACCCGGGTGTCTGCGGAGCCGAATGGGGTCCAGCATCTGCGGGTGTGCACACTCACCCCCCCATGTTCTCTTCTCATTTGGACCAGAAGGGCACAGATGCGTTCCACACAGACAGGGAGCTCCTCCCAAAGCAGGCATTGGTCATACGCACCTTTGGATTTCCAAAGTCCAGCCAGGGCCAAGGGCACAGTAAATGTCTGGAAAGTGACAGTTAGACTCTGCATTTGGCTGTGAGGTCCACTACTCTAAAAGCTAACTGAGGGGTGGCTAAGGCACTGAACACATTCACCAAGTCACTCGACCTCACAACGCACTGAACTCAACAAAAGCAGCACTTACAAAAGAAGTCAACGCTGACACGCCTCACCTAACAATGTGCCACAAGGAGGGCTTCCTGGAGTATCCAGTAACTTTTTTTTTTTTTTTTTAGATAGAGTCTTGCTCTGTCACCAGGCTGGAGTACAGTGGCACGATCTCGGCTCACTGCAACCTCTGCCTCCCAGGTTCAAGCAGTTCTCCTGCCTCAGCCTCCCAAGTAGCTAGGACTCCAGGTGTGTGCCACCACATCCAGCTAATTTTTGTATGTTTAGTAGAAATGAGGTTTCACTGTTTTGGCCAGGATGGTTCTCGATCTCTTGACCTCATGATCTGCCTGCCGCGGGGGATTACAGCCTCCAGCTACTTTTAGTGCATTACAATGATGGCTCACTGTTACTGCCTTTCAGGGACCCAGTAAATTGAGGGATGGCTGAATTGACTTCATAATAAAAGAATGCTGCTATTCTGATTACATCCCTCCCATGCTCCCATGGAGACTGTGCCTCTGGCCAGAGAGAAACAGGAGCCACGGAGGACAAGCTCTCTGATGCTCTAAGGAGAGAAAGATGAAAGGGTCCTATAGCACCTGGGAACTCACTATGTGCTAGGCACTGATTAGACGTTTTACATGTATTAACTTGATTAAGCCTTACAACAGCCAAATGAGATACATATCATTAGTTCCCACTTTGCAGATGGGTTAAGTAGCTTGCCCCAAGTCCCATGTAGTTCATGAGGTGTGGGACATGTAGTAGATGAGGTCAGTCTAATACTGAAAAACATACACTTTTCACTGCATCTGTAATAAGATCCTGCTCAGTCTCTTGGAACCTTGGGCAAAGAGAAACCCTATTCCATGGCAGAACTCTATTCAGGTCCAAGATATTGCTGACATTTTTCAAAAAACAAAGAAAAAAAAAGGAGACAGCGGATATGGCAATGCCTCTCCCTGGTACTCTCCAGAGCCCTATGCTGCTTCTGTCTGATTCATTCTCTGGCCCAGCCACGATGATCTTGGGATTTCTGAATGGCTTGTTTTCTTTGCCTTCTGGCATCCTGATCCATCCTCTGCTGGTAGATTGTCTTCCCCAATCCTGCCAAATTCAAGCAAAACTAGCAGTCTGCCCAGTTCGTTCCCAGCCTGCCCTTGACTTCTCTGCACCCTCGCCTTGCTCTAATTGTGACATTGAACCAGCATCCTCACTTCACCACTGCCTTCAGTACACCTCTGAAACTTCTAATAGCGTTCCATGGCCTCTGGGATAAATTCTAAGTCCCACCGCCTAGCATTCAAAGCCCTCCGTGAGTTGTTTCCATCCTGTTATTCTGTCTTTTCTCCAGAACTGCTTCTGCGGTTAGGCCTGAGCTTGTCCCGTCTTCAAAGAGACAGAAGATCCTGTGAAGGAGAAGCACCCTTTGGCTGGCCATGCCTGAACTGTTTCTTCTAATAGCCAGAGAGACTGAGTGAAAGCAGGAATCAACTGTGTCCTCTCTGTTTCCACACTTCCTCGGCTCCCAGGAAGAGAACATACCAGTGATAATGACATCCTCCACGCGGAGCTAGGCCCTCTCAGCTGTTTACAACAGGTGGCTGAGCTGGGAAGAGCCAAATGAGCTTGGTCTGCATAGAGTATCTGTGACAAGCTGCTGACATTGCTGTTGAGCAGTCTAACTCCTTAGATGGTCACAGTTTCCTAATGACATCATTATCCAGTAACTCAAGTCCAGCGCCAGAGCTGGGATCCTGCTTGAGGCTGAAATGGCCAAACCTCAGTGAAGTCAAGGAAGGACCTCTATTTTCCAATCTGGTCCCACCTAATGATAACCAGGTGCATTTGCTCCATCTCAATGGTAACCATTCAGTTCATATCCCAACATGGCCATCCTAGTTCATTTCCTCTGAGCTTGAAACTCCCTTCCAATTAATTGAAACATATTGAATTTGATTTACCTTTTACTTTTCAGAAGGGTGAGCATCAGTGATTTAAAAGATTCAGGTATTAAAGATACTAGATACAGACCAGAATGTACTGTCTGAAGTCAAAGTTAAGTGTCTGGCAGAAAGAAATAATTCTTGGAAGGAGACCTTCTATTGTCAAATGATGGGACTCCAGTGCAATAGAAACATCAGTCCAGAAGCTCCAGGGAAGCTCTGGAAACTCCAAATTAAACAACTCTAAAGACTTGTCTCCCATTATTATTGGGTAGATTATAGGTCTTGTGAGGGTAATGGCTGTCATTTTCATCTCTGTATCTCTAATTATGCTTGGCCTCCAGCAGAAGCATTTGACTGAATGATGAATACATTTTAGAAAGACTGATCTCAGCCAAAGACTACTGGGGTAAAAGCCCCAATCCTAAGGTCCTCCACGGTCACAGCTTTCTTGAATTTCCACTATCTTGAGTACAAGTATGATATCTGCCAGCACTTGTGGCACACATATTGGGTGCTTAGACTGTCAGATCTGTAAGAGCAAGGGAGGTTTTGCTTATTTTCTGTAACTCCAGCACTTCACCACTGTTATTCATGACACCCAGTGGATACCTACTTAATCATCTTGATTCAAGTGGATGTGACATCAACTACTCTAGAGCAAGAATTGTTAGCAAGAATGTGTGTTCGTGGCAGTACTTATCTATACTTCTAGGTAAATGCCAAGAAAACAGTCTCCTCCCTTTAGTTTCATGTCATGATTGCATGCCAATCAGAGTAATTGAGACAAAAGCTGAACTCCCCACTGGAAATGCTTACAGAGGGAAATATTACAAGCATTTATATCCAGAGTATCCCTGGGTGTGTCATCTGTACTTCTGACATGATTTTCTCCTTTCTTAATGTAAATATGTATGAAAACCCATTGAGCCTGGCAGTGTACTAAGATCTGGGAATACAAGGGTGAACACTGTGGTGTCTTTGCCCCTAGGGAGCTGAGGCTAGAGCAGGATGGGGAAAGAAAACAGCTTCCTATGTACTACGATACAGTGAGCGCTAAGGTAAAAACACCTACAGGGAACATTAAACCAGGGCTCAGGCCTCAGGGAAAGTGGTATCTCAGCTGAGACTTGATGGCTCAGTAGGAGTTAACCACATAAAGAGCCACTGAAGAATGTTCCTGGGAGAAGGGGCAGCAGATCCAGAAAACGGAACACAGAGAGAGCTTGATACATCCAGGGAACTGCAGGTAGTTACTGGGGTGGCTGGCAATGGGAAGACACAATTATGGGAGACAAGGCCAGAGAAGTAAGAAGAGGTCACACCACAAAAGGCTTTCTAAGCCGTATTAAGGAAGTTGAACTTTATAGTCCAAGGAAAACAGGTAAAGGGTTTGAAGTTGAAGAGTAGCATTGTCAAATATGAAGTTGGAAAGATATTTCTGCTGGGTGGCTGAGGTTAGGTCAGAAGGACACAACTCCAGGGGAAGGGAGACGAGGTGAGAAGGTGGCCTGGATGAGGGTCATGGAAGTGGGAGGGAAAAGTGTAGAAAGATTTAAGAAACCTTTTACAATACAAACTTACTGATTAGATATAGGAGTTGAAAGGGTGAAAAGAATCAAGAACAATGTCCTGATTTCAGACTTGGGCAACTGGCTGTACGCTGATGCTTTTCAATGAGATAAAGAATCAATGAAAAGGAATCAGTTAGAGAAAGGAATGACTAATTAACTTTTAGCATGCTGAGTTTTAGGTTTCTGGGGAGAATCCAAATGGATATGGTTGGGGGGCAGTTGGCTGTATGGGTAGGTCAAGAGAAAAAATTAGATAAAAGAATGCCTATATTTCAGAAGCCATGGGAACTGACAATTTCATTCAGAGAATGGGAGAAGTGAAGAAAAGAGCCCTAAGTCAAGAACCTCAAAGCACCAACATTTCCCAGATGGACAGAGGAAGGATAGCGTTATCTCAAGTAAAGGAGGAGGGAGCGTGTTTCAAGAAGGAATAGGGAGCATTCGGCAGTTGACGAAAGTGAGTGTTTAGAAGTCTCCTTTGCACTTAGCCCCTAAATGGTCACTGGTGATTTGGCAGGTGTAGAAGAGTGAATGGGAGGTGAGGACACTGCTCCAAATGCAGGGGGCGTGGAGGAAGAAGGAAGGGAGAATTAGTGAAAAAGAAAAATGGAGTCAGTGGAGTTTGAAGACGGGAAGTGTTTTTTAACAAACGGCTGTTCCAAAGTCAGTTAGAAATTCCTAAGATCTTCACCAAGTATAGAGACTTGTTTTTACCTAGACTCCTAATTTTAACCTTCAGATTGATTCTTAAAAGTGCAATAATTCAACAAACCATGGTGAATATGTCCCAATCAAGGATGTGCAGCGCCTATGAATGTGAACATGAACCAGTCCAGGGCAAGACTGCTTATTATTTATGTGTTTATTTCTAACACACATAAAAGAAGAAGCATGAATTTAGCACTCTGGGGAAAAAAAATGTGTTTTCAAATGGCTGAGAGATGTCTTTTGAGACCTGTTTCCTTATTCTGTAAAACAGTCTGGAGAGAAAATTTGGGAAGATGGAGGTGTGTAAGCACATGTTTATGCACAGGTGAAGTCTTATTTGTACTTGAACTATTGGGAGGTTGACCTTGATGCTGCTATAACCTGGAGCAGGTGTGAAGAGCACAGCTGTGGCGAGGCAGATAGGCATTACATGATCTTTTGTTCAAATTATTAAAACAACAAAAAAAAAACCCTTGTTTTCTGATTAATTCCTGTTTGAGAAGAGAGAAACCCACAAATAGCTTTCATAGAGCACTTAAGTAAATTATTATTATTTTTTTTTTTTGCCCTCTTCAACTGTAAGTCTTCTTGGTTTGCTAATGTGATTACCTGCAATTTGTTTAATGCAAATCCTCCTATGCTGATGATAAAAAAAAATTTAATCTAAATGGTAAGTGGGATTCTCCACCTCCAGTCCGACTGAACGAGCTGATAGGAAACAGTGGAGTCTTGGTTGGAGGAGATGAACAGCGTGAGACACAAACATCATTTCTAATGGTGTGAGTAGGAATCCCGCCTGTCTCAGAACAAACAAATTGTCAACAGATACTTGTTTTTTACACTGAATGAAGTGAATATGATTTGTGACATAATCCAGAATTACATTAAACCTCCTTCTAATAAATAGATAGTGAAAAAATTTGCTCTGAGAATCATTCCATTTGCTTGAAGCAAATATAGGATTTGGGTCACAATAGTAACAGCAGCTGTCATCATTACCAAATACTATTTTAAGCAGTTTATACATGTTAACGCATTTGTGCCCCACAGCAACCCCCGAAGCATACATTACGATTATTTCCATTTCTCAGATGAGGAAAATGAGGCACAAAATCTTAACTAACTAGTTCGAGGCCACGGAAGTGACGAAGGGAAGAATGCTCACTCTTAAACCTTCACTCTACACTTATGCTAGATAGGTCCCAGAGCTTTCTGCTTAAAGGTTGAGTGGTGAATACTCAAATTTTATGGAAAAATCCACATTTTCCTGTTACCATAATTCGTTAGCTAGCATGGGATTCACATCTAAAGAGAGGCAAAAAAAAAAAAAAAAGAAAAAAAAAAAAACCCTGGAATTAATTACCAGATGAAGCAAAAGATAGCTGGAACTGAAAATTTCAGTTAGGATATTTGAAAACCAGTGAGATTTTGCTGTCTGAAGAGAAGCCTGAGGGGCATCTGAGTTCTTTTGAACAATTTTAATTAAAGAACATTCTTTTGAACATTTTAATTAAAGAATTAATTGTGTTTTGGAGACAGGGTCTCACTCTGTTGTCCAGGATGGACACTGGCATGATCACAGCTCACTGTAGACTCAAACTCCTGGGCTTCAGTGATCCTCCTGCCTAAGCCTCTCGAGTAGCTGGGACTATAGGCATACACCATCATGCTTGGCTAATTTTTGTATTTTTTGCAGAGATGAGGTCTCACTATGTTGCCCAGGCTGGTCTTGAACTCCTGGACTCAAGCAATCTTCATACCTCAGGCTGCCAACTCACAGGGACTACAGTCATGAGCCACCATGCCTCTTCTGAGTCATGTTCTTTATTAGAGCTGCATCTGACTCCACTGCACACAGGACACACTTGGAAGCTAAGTGCTTGAAATATGAAGATGCCCCTTCTGACTCACTGCCAGTATGAAGCCATGCTTCCACCCTGCCAGACTCCATTAATATCTGATATGGTTTCATTGTGTCCCCACCCAAATCTCATCTTGAATTGTAGTTCCCATAACCCCCATGTGTTGTGGGAGGGACCTGGAGGGAGGTAATTGAATCATCGGAGCAGTTATCCTCATGCTGTTTTTGTAATAGGGAGTGAGTTCTCATGAGCTGTGATGATTTCTTTTCCTTTTTGAGATGGAGTTTTACCCTTGTTGCCCAGCCTGGAGTGCAACAGCGTGATCTCGGCTCACTGCAACCTCCAGCTCCCAGGTTCAAATAGTTTTGCTGCCTCAGCCTCCTGAGTAGCTGGGATTACAGGCGCTTGCCACCACGCCCAGTTATTTTTAGTAGAGATGGGGTTTCACCATGTTGGCCAGGCTGGTCTCAAACTCCTGACCTCAAGTGAGCCACCCACCTAGGCCTCCCACCCAAAGTGTTGGGATTACAGGCGTGAGCCATGAGGAGATTCCCCTTTATGCTCGGTGCTTCTCCTCGCCGCTTCTTATTGCTGCATGCGAAGAAGGATGTGTTTGCTTCCCCTTCTGTCATGATTGTAAGTTTCTCCAGGACTCTCCAGCCATGCTGAACTGTGAGTCAATTAAACCTCTTTCCCTTATAAATTATCCAGTCTCATGTATGTAACAGACTAATACAATATTGTCATAGCAAAAGACAGCACTGACTAAAAGAAAAGCCACTCATTTGCAGTCTCCCTTCCTTCTTTAAAAGCAAGAGAAAGTAAGTATAGTTCAACCTGAAGTAGGAGGCTGAATGAACCCTCTGACCATATTTTAACCATAGCGGATCTTACAGAATGAAAAACCAAGTTTGACTTCTGCTCTCCCAGATCAAATAAATCTCTCCAGGCCTCCTCTTCTAGCCTGACAAAAATTCTTAGAACGTCCCCAGAGACAGCAAATTGTATTCTCATTCCTATTTACAGATTCAGCTGGGACACCAACTGATTTTCTCAAGGTTATGAACCAAGACATCTGTGTGGCTAATATGAAAATGTCAGTACCTTAGATTCCCATCCTTTGCTTTAACAGAGCAGCCCCGCGACCAGCAGACCCCATTGCATGGAAGGCCTGAGATGCTCCCGAAGTCATGTTGATGAAACAACTACTTGCAAGGAAACCCATCATTCAGAGGGCACTCATTCGAAATCTGTGATTCCTTGTCACCGGCTGAGATTTGTTTTTGCATTAGTTACAGGAAAAGAATCGTACCTTGAAAGAACACTGGGTTTTGTGCCAGGAAGATCACTGACAGGCTGCATCATTCTGAGGGTCCTGCGGCCTGGCCTGGCCTCAGGTTCTTCACTTCTAAGACGGTAAGTGGTATAGGGATAGGCCTAGTAGAAAGACTCCAAGTTCTTTTCTAGATCTAAAGGTAAATGTTGCAAATGGTGGCAATGACAAGATTTAGACATTCAGGCAGGCTTGGCAGTGACTCACAAATGTAATCCCAGCAATTTGGGAAGCCGAGATGGGAGGATTGCTTGAGCCTAGGAGTTCAAGACCAGCCTGGGCAGCATAGTGAGGCCGTGTCTCTCTTTAAAAAAATGTAGGCAAAAAAGTGTGGTCTTGGGGCATATAATCATCGTTGGCATTTGGCTTGCAGCAATGGTGCTCAAAATTTTATGGTCATGACAAGGGTTTCATCTCAATCCATCACAGACCAATACTAGCACTCAGCCCATGACACATGCAACTCACCACATGAGTGCAACGACACTCAAACCTGTCTCCACCCTATTCAGTATTCAATAAGATGAGTCCACCCATCACCCACTGGACTAGCATATTGCTATGAAAGTTTCTAAACACCCTACTGACAATTTCTGTCTTTGTCACAGACTGGTAATAAACAGTTGCCTGACCAGAAGCAGTCCCTGGACCATACACTGAATATTACTGGGTTTGGCCATTTTTCTGTAATAAAGCAAGTCCCCTATGCACTTGAGCAGGGCATCACTCAGAAATCTTAGATGCATTTTCTTTATCTATTCATATTTTGAGATGGCGCCTCAATCTGTTGCCCAGACTGGAGTGCAGTGGTGCAATCTTGGCTCATTGCAACCTCTGCCTCCTGGGTTCAAGCACTTCTCCTGCCTCAGCCTCCCAAGTAGCTGAGATTACAGGCACCTGCCACCATGCCCAGCTAATTTTTCATATTTTTAGTAGAGATGGAGTTTCACCATGTTGGCCAGGCTGGTCTCAAACACCTGACCTCAGGCAATCCACCCACCTCGGCCTCCCAAAAATGCTGGGATTATAGGTGTGAGCCATGGTACACAGCCAGACACTTTTTTTTTTTAATAAGCAACTGGAAAGCAGAAGATTGAACTTTATTTCTTCAACTTTTATTTTAAATTCTGGGATACATGTGCAGGATGTGCAGGTTTGTTACATGGGTGAACATGTGCCATGGTGGTTTACTGCACAGATCAACCTTCCACCTAGGTATTGTTATTCTTCTTGGTGATCACCCTCCCCCAACCCCCCTGACAGGCTCCAGTGTTTGTTGGGCCCTCCCCGCCATGTGTCCACATGTTCTCATCTCATCCACATTTTCTCATCAGAAAGCTAAACGTTTTTTAAAACAACCTGCTAAGATCTTTGGGTATGGTCCTCATGCCTGTAATCCCAGCACTTTAGGAGGCTGAGGTTGGTAGATCATTTGAGGTCAGGAGTTCAAGACCACCCTGGCCAACATTGTGAAACCCCATCTCTATGGTGTTAATACACAAATTAGCTGGGTGTGGTGACACACAACTGCAATCCCAGCTACTCTGGAGGCTGAGGCATGAGAGTTTCACTTGAACTCAGGAGGTGGAGGTTGCAGTGAGCTGAGATCAGCACCAATGCACTCCAGCCTGGGCGACAGAGTGAGACTGTCTCAAAAACAAAATAAAACAAACAAACAAACAAACCCTGCTGAGATAACTCTAGCCTCTTACCCTATTCAACTTGGTCTGCCCACGGTTGGTTTGGATTCTTCTCAAATTCATCTATCATATTATCCTATTTCTTCTGCCTTTGGATTTGTTCTTTTTCATCCTCTACTTTAGCTGACAGGCCCTGGGCAGGCCCAGCAGTCCTGGAATTCCTGCTGAAGGCCTGGGGGTAGGGAATAAACAGACAGATTTGAGCTGTTCCCAGGGCAGGAAAGAACCTGACAGTTGCCCAGAGATGGGACGCTTCTTGGCCTTGTAAGGCAGTGGCCACTCCTCTTTCAGTGCTGTGCTCCCAGCCTCCCTGCCTTCCTCTTGCCTGGCCCGCAGAGGTGAGCGGTACCCTTCCAAGGCACCCTTGGACCTGAATGCCCAGCTGCAGCTGACTTCTCAAATGCCATGCTAATCACAGGGCAGTGACAGCCCTCTCAGCTGTTTCTGAAAGTGGAGAGGGAGTCTGATAAAAATTAAACAATTTGAGATTATTCATATACTGTACATTGTCATATCACTCTTTCATTTTTATAATAAAAGCTAAAAGCTATTGGGTGTGAAGTCCAAGACAGTTCTGGACACTTTGCATATATTGATTTAATAGTCACCACTCCAAAATAAAGTTGATCTCATTATTATTATTTATAGAAGAAGAAACTGAAGTAGAGAGAAGCTAAAGAACTTGCCTCAAATTATACAGGCAGCAAGCAGAGATTCTGGACTCGAACCCAGCAATATTATGCAGACGTTCATGCCCTTAGCCATTGCCTTACACCATCGCTGGATGTAAATGATGATTTCTGAACCTCATGGCAATCCTATGGATGAAGTAAAACTGATACAGATAAATTAAATTGAAGACTATTTATTGATCAACCTTCTAGGTGCAAGCTAAAATCTAGGCACTCAGATATAGTATGCTGAATGAGAGCCCCAAAAAGATATGTCCACATCCTAACCTCCAGAACCCATGAATATGACCTTATGCAGAGAAAAGGGTCTGTGTGGATGTCATTAATTTAAGGACCTTGAGATAAGATTGCCCTGAATTATCTAGGGGAGCCCCAGATCCAGTGATATGGGTCTTTATAAGAAAGGAAAAGACATAGAAGAAGAGAAGCGCACGTGAAAACAAAGGCAAAGGTTAGAGTGACACAGCCACAAGCCAAGGAATGCTGGACCCACTCAGAGCCACGAGGGGCAAGGGAGGATTCTCCCCAGACCCTGGGAGAAAGCACAGCCCTGTCAGTATCTTGATTTTGGACTTCTGGCCTCTGGAACTGGTTTAAGGCACCAAGTATGTAGAAATTTGTTCCATCAGTCTCAGGAAACTAATACAGTAGGTAATCAAGACAATCCTTACTCCAGGGGAGTTTACATCCTTGGGATGTCATCTTAGGGATAACACATAATGAAAAACAATAAGGAAACATTTACCTAGCAATGCAAACCACATTGTCTTCACCCTCCATCCAGGTGAAAGAAGGTGAAAGGGACTCCCAAAAAAGGGAGTTTTACCTGGACTGAGTGGTAATGATCACTCCCTTTTATATGCACCCATAGACCCTTTCATAACATCCATCATGGGAGCCATCTCACCATCTAAAAATTGATGGATGATGGCCAGGCATGGGGACTCACATCTGTAATCCCAGCACTTTGGGAAGCCAAGGTGGGCAGATAGCTTAGGGTCAAGAGTTCAAGACCAGCTTGGCCAACATGGTGGGACCCTCATCTCTACTAAAAATACAAAAATTAGCTTGGCGTGGTGGTGCACTCATATAATCCCACTTACTTAGGGGGCTGGGACAGGAGAATCACTTGAACCTGGGAGATGAAGGTTGCAGTGAACTGAGGTTGCGCCAATGCACTCCAGCCTGGCGATAGAGTGAGTGAGACTCTGTCTCACACATGCACAAAAATGATGGGTGACTTGTCAGTGTTGCCCTGCGACCTGTAAAAATCTTCATCTCCATCGCCTCAGTAAATGATATTACTTAATAATGGCAGGTGGAGGAGGGGAGGGGAATGGCGTAACCTTAATGACCAACAAGGAGGAGGCACGTGGAGACCAGGAAGCCAGCAGGGCCATGGTGCATGCCTGTATAGACGGCTGTTGCCCAAGATGCCGGCCTAGAGAATAAAGAGAGCTGAAGTCCAGCCAGTGGCTTTCTAAGTGGTGCCTACACTGTGCAACTGCATTTTCTAATTGCCCAAAGGAGCCGTGTGGCCCGGCAATGGCCCTGAAGGCTACTGGTCTTTAAAGATGCCTGGTTCTTCCAGCTAGAATGTGGTCAAGCTGGCAGCCCCATGCTGCACAGCACGGTAATGCTTAAAAGCCTTCCTCCAGGTACCTGGCCAGGGGGACATTCTTTGCTGGCTGAATGTCCCTGTAATTTCACAGGTATTCTCTGTGCACTAGGTGGTATTCAGATATTACTTAATTTTTCCCTTTGCCTTTCTGCATAGGAGGAATAAACAAGACGCTAGGATCCCTGGAGTGGTTTATTCCATTAGAGATTCTGTTTCAAAGGAGATAAAAAGGCTTGTTGGAGGTGCGGGAGATGCTTCTGTGAGCAGCACACTGACGTCTCCTCACTCTGCATGTGGCCTCAGGTGAGTCACACTTAGGCCTCCATTCTTTGATTCTTCATTTTGCAAGTTTAACTGAACATGTACTTCAAGTATGCTAAAAAGAGTTTCCGAAAACAAGGATGGGAACTGAGACATAAGCAGACCTCTCCTGATCAAACGAACACCTAAGTCATCTCTTAGTGTAACCCTTTCCTCTCACTGGCCCGAATTTCCCACTCTTATGGTTTATACCTGTGGGTGAGCGATCCAAAGGAACTCCTGATGTCAGAAGTTGCTTTTAGGATAGTAGGAGGAAGAAGAGTGTTTTTCCTAACATCCTTGCATGAGTTTGCTAAAGGACCAAAACCCCATAATCAGAGATGATTTTATCACCCATTCACTGCCCTGGAAGGCTCCAAGCCTAGACCTGAGGGAAAGAGAAGCTGGGAAGGCTGCACAGTACTCTTCCCTGTGGCCTATACAGTGAACAGAGGAAGCACCAAGTGGGGGTTGTGCTCAACAGATCATCTTGGCTCCGGGGCGCTTGGGATGGTGGTACCAAATAAGACCTCCCTGCTGGAGGATGCTGGAAAGGACGGAGACGCCATCTTGTCTGCTGCCTTCAAAATGCATAATTCATGAAAACTGTGAAAGAGTATGTCAACAGGAGGCTTGATGTTTCCATTCCATCAAGAATGTAGAGGGGTTGGAAATGGACACACTACAGTCTAGAGGGGCTATGCAAGGTGACCTAAAATTGGAAAAAGATTATTATCAAAGTTTTTTGTAGAGAGAAAACTTGGGGTGTGGCAGTCATAGGCCAAAAAGCCTGGAACTGGCTACTTAAAAAGTTGACTTTGCAGAATTCCTTCAATTGCAGCAATTGTTCTGACGGCTGGAAAATGCATGCATTTCCCAAATAGGACTCTTACATGGCCTCAGTGTATGGAAAAAAATCTCCTACTATTTTCATAGTTCTGGGCACTTTAATCCCAATTTACCAGACCAATAATGAGGTGATTATAATGGATCCTACAAAACCTGAGTGAGGCACGACGGCTTGGGTATATCTGGCAGGCCTTCTGCTACTGTTGAAGAAACGCACATGAAATGTTGAAATGCTGGACTGCAATTTAAGGGTTTCCTCCCTTACCTGTGCCAGGTTCCAAAGCTGACCACAAACCCTAAGCATCTAGATTTTCTCAGTCAGTGAAGAGGGCTTTTTCCTGCCTGCTCCTTGGAGAATAGGGCAAGGACCAGAGAGAGGGTGGGAGCTACAGGGAACAGAACTTTCATCCCAAAGGTAGATCCTCTGTAATAATGCGAGTTGTTCCAGTACAGACTTGGGTTTTATTCTGCAAGTAAATGAGTTTCCTGTCACTTTCAGGCTTTGGAGAGAGACTGTTTTTTCACTCCCACTCATTATGTTCATTGCAAATTCAAGAATCAGATAGGAGTTGATCCATATAACATATCAGTCAAGTATATGCTAAGATACTTATGGTTTTATGAACTGTCATAAAATCAGAGCCTTTGTAAAAGCAGCACAATATTGAATGCAAAAACCAAAAAAGCAACTATTTCTTTTTAACTCTGAACCGATTTTCATGGCTCAGTGCTTAGGAGAAGCCCTATATTTTCAAGCAACTGAAACACTGTTATTTTGTGCTGAGCATCTCTAATGTTATCTTCATAAATCTTTTTAGGGTTCTGTATTCTGAAAATACTCGGTGGTGAGATTTTCATCTCAGTATCAATATACATAATGCCAGGCTTTTGAGCAGTAGTTCTCAACTCAGAGTGATTTTGTCCCCCAAGGCAACATCTAACAACATCTGGAGACACGTTTTATTATCATGACTCGGAGAGGGCGATGGTGCCCCTGGAAACCAGTAGGTAGAGGCCAGGGATGCTACTAAATACCTTGTAATACTCAAGAAAGCCACTCAGCACAAATAGCTATCCAGTCCTAAATGTCAATAGTGCTGCTGTTAAGAAACGGGAATGGAAGAAACAACAATAACAACAGCACTGCACTTTTTTTTTTTTTGAGAGTTTTTTCACTCTCGTTGCCCAGGCTGGAGTGCAATGGTGTGATCTTGGCTCGCTGCAACCTCTGCCTCCCGGGTTCAAGTGATTCTTCTGCCTCAGCCTTCCGAGTAGCTGGGATTACAAGCGCCTGCCACCATGCCCAGCTGATTTTTTGTACTTTTAGCAGAGATGAGGTTTCACCACATTGGCCAGGCTGGTGTCAAACTCCTGACCTCAGATGATCCACCTGCCTCGGCCTCCCAAAGTGCTGGGATTACAGGCATGAGCCACCACACCCAGCCAACAGCACTATTCTTATTGACAGCCTGCTGTTTGTGGCACTTCACAAACACACATGGCCTCTACATATTACAATAGCACTGCAAGGAGGGTATCGTTTTCCCCAACGTACAGGCGAGGACACTTAAGTCCAGAGAGTGAACATGGCTTGTCCAAGATCAGACAACTTGTAAATGCAGTACTAGGACTCCACCCAAGTTTGGTCAAGTTCTGAGGTCCAGCTTGTTAGTGAGTTTGCTATGCTGGAGCCCTTTTCAGAAGCACACGCGGTTTCCAGCAGAGGTTTAGACTGTCCACAGGTTAGAAAGTGCAATCAGGAACAAAGGGCTTCCGAAAGACACAGAACGGAGCCAAGCCTATAATGAAACCTGCACTTCATGAAAGAACCTGAAGGGGGCAGTCTCACTATCACGATGACCACCCACAACAGGCTGAAGACCAGCACCTCCAAGTGTGGTGTGTCTGATACACTGCCTGAAGCAGCGAGCGTGGAGGTTGAGGAGGGAGAATCACATTACCTGTCCCTCTTCCTGCATCATGAGGTGAATGTTAGTGCAATTTCACTCAATATCAGAGTTCTCAAATTTTTTTTTTAGCTTAAAACAAAAACTTCTGTTGGGATTTTTGAAGACATGCTTTAGAATTAGGCAGAGTTGAGTTCAAATACTTGCTCTTTCACTTAATATTTTTTATTATTTTTTTACTCATCTTATATGTTCTTCCATTGAATTTTTTTTTTTTTTTTTTGTCATTTTTCCACTAAGAATCACTAATGTTATCTTCACAGATTAGATTTAGGGTTCTGTATCCTGAAACCACTTGGTGGTGAGATTTTCATCTTAGTATCAACACACATAATGTCAGGCTTTTGAGCAGTACTTCTCAACTCAGAGTGATTTTATCTCCCAAGGCAACATTTAGCAACATCTAACATTTAGCAAGTTACTTCACCTCTTATGCCTCTTTCTTGTGCCATCATCATCATCATCATCATCACTACCTCATGGGAGTCTTATGATGCTTAAATTAGAAAACTAATGAATTAAATGGAAGCAGTAAAGCTAGGCCACTATCCAGAAGGGAGTGAGAAACCAGGAAATATTACACAACATAATGACACTACTGTATACATAGCATATATAGTTTTGTTTTGGAAGGAAACAAAAGAATGGAAGCAATAATTGAGCTGCATTGCCAAATGTGGCTGAACGTGGGGCGGGGACCCAGTCTGGGAATGCACAGATATGGCTGTGGAGTGCTCCCCTCCCTGCTCAAAAGAACAGTGAATCATGGAGTTAAAAATAGCAAATGTGAAGAACACAATGAATCTCAAGCAAGCGTCCTTTGTGATTTGAATGAAGATTTCAGTGGTTGCCTTTTCTGGTACAGTTGTAAGTAACTGTCATCTTCTTAGTTGCCAAACCCCACAACATAACATCCAGATGCTTAATAACATATACACACTTATGCCTGATGTCTCTACGTCTTTGGCATTGAGCCTGCTAACAATGTGGAAAATTAAGTTAACTCTGGTACTTACTAGAGACCCACACAGGTACTCAGAGAATCATAGGTCCAATGCAGAAATGAAAAGTACACTTGTATCCTGATTTTTTTTAAAGCTGCTTGGCCCTCTCTAGGTTAGCAACTGAGACTTCAATATTTTATTCAATGAATATTTGATGTGACATATTTTAGAACAGACAGCTGTTTAGATGAATTAGTCATCTTTGTGATGAATCAGTTACTTATACCTAGGGCTTTTGTTTTTTGAGAACTTAACTTCCTTCCTCCACTCTGATCTGTTTCCAACACTACCTCTTTCTATAACACTAACATCTCTCTGCACAGGTACATTGTTGAAAAATATCTCTAACCGAGGTTGATCCAAGATGGCTGATCACTAGCAGCTCGGGATTGTAGCTCCCAGTGAAAGCGCAGAGAACGAGCAGACGCCACACTTTCAGATGAATTCTTGTTGCTCACGCACCAGGAGATTCCCAGCGGAGGAGCCCCAGCCAGTGTGACTCTTGTGACCGGCGAGGCAGTTTTGCCGGTGCCTTGGAGCATCGGTTCTTGGTGCAGAGTCAGAAAAGCACCATCAATCTTAACGCCGCTGATTTAGCTGGGGCAGTGGGTTGCTCAGATTTCAGCGCTGAGAATCAATAAGTTGGACGTCCACTCAGAAACCCAACTACAAAGACGGTAATTATAAAGACCACAGATGGATAAATCTAAGATGAAGGGAAGAAAACAGCCAAAAAAGGCTGAGAATACCCAAGATCAGAACACCTCTCCCTCAGCAGGGGATCACAGTTCCTCATCAGCAATGGAACAAGGCTTGATGGAGAACGAGTGTGTTCCAATTACAGAAGCAGGCTTCAAAATGTGGATAATAAGAAACTTCTGTGAATTAAAAGAACTTGTTCTAACCCAATCCAAAGAAACTAAGAACTTTGAAAAAAGGATTGATGAAATGTTAACAAGAATACACAGTTTAGAGAGGAAAATAAGTGAATTGATGGAGCTGAAAAACACAATACGAGAACTTCGTGAAGTATGCACAAGTTTTAACAGCCGAATTGATCAAGCAGAAGAAAGGATATCAGAGGTCGAAGACCAACTCAATGAAGTAAAACGAGAAGAAAAGATTAGAGAAAAAAGGATAAAAAGGAACCAGCAAAGTCTCCAAGAAATATGGGACTATGTGAAAAGACCTAATCTACGCTTGATAGGTGTACCTGAATGTGACGAAGAGAATGAATCCAAACTGGAAAATATACTTCAGGATATTATTCAGGAAAATTTTCCCAACCTAGTAAGGCAGGATAATATTCAACTCCAGGTAATACAGAGAACACCACAAAGATATTCCTCAAGAAGAGCAACTCCAAGGCACATGATCGTCAGATTCACCGGGGTTGAAACGAAGGAGAAAATACTAAGGGCAGCCAGAGAGAAAGGTCAGCTTACCCACAAAGGGAAGCCTATCAGACTTACAGCAGATCTCTCAGCAGAAACCCTACAAGCCAGAAGAGAGTGGGGGCCAATATTCAATATCCTTAAAGAAAAGAACTTTCAACCAAGAATTTCACATCCAGCCAAACTAAGCTTCATAAGTGAAGGAAAAATAAAGTTTTTTGTGAACAAGCAAGCACTCAGAGATTTCATCACCACCAGGCCTGCTTTACAAGAGCTTCTGAAAGAACCAATACACATAGAAAGGAACAAACAGTATCAGCCTTTCTAAAAAAATACCAAAAAGTAAAGAGCATCAATATAATGAAGAATTTACATCAATTAATGGGCAAAATAGCCAGCTAATATTAAATGGCAGTATTAAACTCACATATATCATTATTCATTCTAAATTTAAATTGACTAAATCCCCCAATCCAAAGACAGACAGGCAATTTGGATAAAAAACTAAAACCCATCAGTATGCTGCATCCAGACCCATCTCACATTCAAGGATACACAAAGACTCAAAACAAAGGGATGGAGAAAGATTTACCAACCAAACGGAGAGCAAAAATAAATAAATAAAAAGCAGAAGTTACGATTTTTGCCTCTTATAAAATAGTCATTAAAGCAACAAAGATCAAAAGAAGCAAAGAAGGACATTATATAATGATAAAAGGATCAATGCAACAACAAGAAGAGCTGAAGATCCTAAATATATACGCACCCAATACAGGAATACCCAGACATACAAGACTTATAAAGAGACTTAGACTCCCACACAATAATAGTGGGAGACTTCAACATTAACATTAGACAGATCAATGAGACAGAAAATTAACAACGATATCCAGGACTTGAACTCAGATCCGGAACAAGTAAACTTAATTAACATTTATAGAACTCTTCACTTTAAATACACAAAATATACACTCTTATCAGTACCACATCATTTCAACTTAGAAGTTTGAACGAAATATTGGTTGGCTCCTTGTTATTCTCTTCCCTCATTTTCTTTCATGTCTCCATTATTAAGCACAATTATAGGCATACCCATATTTAGACTGCATTCTAGCCCGGGCAATAAAGCAATACCCCCCATTCTCTCTCCCTCTTCCTCTTTCTCTTTCTTCCTCTTCTTTATTCTTAATATTCTTTTTTTCTTAAAAAAAAAAAAAGAAAAAAGAAAAATATCTCTAACCAACTCCTCAAATCAGGCAAAATCAGAATACCAGAGCTGGAAGATCCTAAGAGATCTCTCACTGAAGATAGGAGGAAACTGAGACTGGAGAGAGGGAAAGCCTTGCCCAAGGTCACCCAGCAAATGGTGAGCAGAGTTTGAATTAACACCCTGGCTTTGTGACAGCTCATCCCATTCTCACTTAATATTCAATGAAGCTTCTCATCTTCACTGGGGTTGGTCTTCACCCAACTGATAAGGTTGGGAGAAAAATTATCCCCCTATTTCTCACTAATAATATAGCTGTATTTTATATACCTGTAATATATATATATATATTTTTATAATAATACCCTGTATTTCAAACACTTTAGTAAAACCCAATGAAATGAAAGAGGATCTTAACTGAGAAAGTCACAAGGCAAGTAACAAGACTTAATGCTTGGGGCAGACATGAAGTAAACAGGGCTAGTGTGGATCTAACTACCTAAAATCTCCAAGAGCATCAATCCGAGGTCCACATGTGGCCTCCGGGGACCCACCACACACAGTAGTGGCATGCACAATGGCTGGCAATGGGCTCAAGCCAGAAACAGTCTCTTGGGATTTCTCGATACGTCACCCCAACAAGAAGCAAAGCATACAGAAGATGTGGACATTCAAACATTTTAAAAAAGGAAACGTCTACAGATTTTGCTTTCAACAATTCCAATCTTATTTAGCCTATTTTAATTCTGGTTTCCAGGGAGCCAAAAATATAATCCTGACGTTACCCAGGGGAAAGCTATGCAAAAGAATGATCATCTATTTATCCACTGTGGCCACCAGGTTTTCCTCTTCCTTGGCAGCTTTGGTGTCATCCCTTCAAGGCCACATTACTTTGAATTTTAGCCAGAAATCTTGGAAGAATGGTTGAATTTTCTGGCCTTCTGGAAAGTCGGCAGTTTTCCTGACCTGTATCAGCTTTAGCCTGGTAAACCAAGGCTGTTTCTAATCAACTTCAAATGAAAGCTTGGCTCCACTGTGGGGCCTATGGAGGAGAGACCTGATCTCTAAGCCAGAGCTACTCTCACCAGCAGGAATCTCCAAAGCAGGTTTCAAATTTCCTTGAGTCAAAGCAGGAAGGCTCAGAAGCAGTCTGAAATCAAGAGCCAGGGTTGTCCTTCATCCTTGTGTGTGAAGCCAATTTTCTTATAAACATTATTTACTTCCCACTCTCCTTGGGGGGTTTCTAGGTATTAAAGTAGGATTTCATTTATGATCTTTCCTTTTTTCCACTTATAGCAATCATTTTGAACCTGACCATACAATGGAATTATCTGGAACACCCTTTTAAAAAAACACAGATTCCAGGGCTCCTTACTTGGGTCACTAAATCCAAATTTCCTAGAATGAGGCTTGGTAATTCTTACCTTTTAAAACCTTCCCAAGTGATTCTAATGCCCAGGGTTTAATATGCTAGTCACATTTTTCCATCCTTCCTTCCTTCTTCGTGGACTGCCTTCAAAAGCTAAGCACCACATAAAATAATTCTGGCAGAAAAACAACACTGGCCCTTCCAAACCACTACAAATTTATAAATAACATTTTGGAAGAAAACATGTCTGCAAACCTGGAACTTCCTGTACAGTTTATTGGCACTGTAAAGAATCATAGAATCAGAATCACAAGGTGATAATGTTCTTTCTTCTAGGAGGTACTTAGGGAAATAGACATATGTCTAATTTGCATGCTTTATTTGAAGTCTTTGTCATACTCAAAATGGCCGACACATAAAGAATTAAGACATGGCCTAATCCTACATACACTTGAAGTTCTAAGTTACGGTATCATTATCTTTTCATTTTCGAAACTAAATGACCCAATTTTCCTTCATCTTTCTTGGTAGAAATGTTCATTGTACTTTGGTTACTATTCTCTATTCCTCCTTCAGTGTCTTCAAGCTATTCTGAGTTCAACAACAAGGATGAAAATGCATTCAGGGCACAACTGTACTAATATACTTTATAGTTTGCAAACAGGTCATGTATCTCCTTAGGAGAATCTAATTGATTTCTGGGGGTGACTTAGACTAGTGGGCCCAAATCTAAAGATCTACAGATTAATATTTTGCTTTGAGTAAAGAAGGTTTCCCTTCAAATTCTTTTATTTAATGGTTCTGCAACTGATCTTATAATTTTCAAGATTCCTATTATATAAAAATCAGATCGTAAATTTGATCTTGAAGTCACTCATATTCTCTCTTACTCTCTTCTTCCTTTCTTTCTGCATTCTTGCATTGTTTCAGTTAGTCCTCTTTATTTTAATTTTGATTTTTTGAGATGTAATCTCACTCTGTTGCCAGGCTGGAGTGCCATGGCATGATCTCGGCTCACAGCAACCTCTGCCTCCCAGGTTCAAGCAATTCTTGCGCCTCAACCTCCCGAG
Source organism: Saimiri boliviensis (assembly GCF_048565385.1). Classification (NCBI taxonomy): domain Eukaryota; kingdom Metazoa; phylum Chordata; class Mammalia; order Primates; family Cebidae; genus Saimiri; species Saimiri boliviensis. The sequence continues at coordinate 202,859,137 of NC_133450.1, read as the reverse complement.
TAGCTGAAATTACAGGTGTCCATCACCAAGCCGGTTTAATTTTTGTATTTTTAGTAGAGACGGGGTTTTGCCATGTTGACCAGGCTGGTCTTGAACTCCTGACCAGGTGATCCACCTGCCTCTGCCTCCCAAAGTGCTGGGATTACAGATGCAAGCCACCACACCCAGCCAGTCCTGTTTCTTTTAAAATGGCTTTTCTGTAGTTTCCCTAATGCCAGTCCATTTTCCTGAATGCTTGCAATTTTCAATTCAACAATCATGCTCCTGGAAGACTGAATTATTCGTTCCCATTCTTCACCCTTCCCTGATGTGTGTTCCTTCCACTAAAAGTTGGCTGGTCTCCTCTCTTGGTGCTGGGCTTGGTGATTGACTTTGTTTGGCAGATGGCTTATGGGCAGTTCTGCGAGCCTAGGCCTTACTTCTGCTCAGCCCTCTTGTACCTCTCCCGTTGCCAGGAAGAGACAGTGTCATGGTTAGCCTGCTAGCACAGGGTAAACAAGAGTGGACTTAGGCAATATGCAGCTTAGAATCACTTAGGTGAGCTCAGCCCTATCATCAGAGCCACGCCAGCCAATCCACAGGGACTTTGTAACACGGTAGGGTGCTCATGTTTGCAATGAGCCTTTAGAACTATTCAAATGTCATTCTGTGAACGAGAACTAAACTGTGTTCGACTACAGGGAAATGTCTTAGGTGACTGAGTGTCCTTTATGGAAAAAGAGATAACACCTCTTTCTTCCCATGGGATTGAAGATTAAAGATGTTAATAAACATTGTGGTAGAGAAGATGCCAGTGAGATGAGAGGAAGCAGAAACTGAATTCCAGGGTAGGAAGAAACTGCTCCTCAGGAGGCCCTGCAGAGGAAACAATGCTCACCATAGTTCTGCTCCTACAGAAAGAAGCTCCAGGGAGCAGAGCTCACCACAGCACATGTCCAGTGCCCATTTGGCCCAAAGTCATGACTAGGACAGAAGAAATAGCCCCTGATTCCAGGCCTCACCACCCACCCCTTGAGGCTATTGTGATTTCCTTCCTCTGGCTTGGGAATCTAGTTCTAAATGGGCAAGACTGCCTACAAACATTGATTGAGCTCTTTATTCCGTTGACTTAAAGGATAAAAAGAACTTTAAAATTTTTTTTCTGAGTATGATCATGGCCAGGTGAACAATAAACCAGCCCCTAACTCTTAACACCTCATTCCATGGTCAATTCAGCCAAAAACTGAGTCTCTGTTTAAGAGTCTAGCCTCCATGTCCAATGGCTCATTCTGCAAGTGTGAGTTACCACCTATTAGAACATAATAACAATATATTTGCAGTCAAACCAAGGTTAAACTGCCAATTTAATTGGAAAACCATGTTTCCCAATGCCATTTAAGAAAAGCAGAAAAGGACAAACGCAGTGGTTCACGCCTATAACCCCAACACTTTGGGAGGCCAAGAGGGAAGGATCACCTGAAGCCAGGAGTTCAAGACCAGCCTAAGCAACATAGTGAGACCCTGTCTCTACCAAAAATTAAAAAAAAATGCCAGGCACAGTGGCATGAGCTTATATTCTCAACTATCTGAGAGGCTGAGGCAGGAGGATAGCTTAAGCCCAGGAGTTTGAGGCTGCAGTGAGCTATGATTGTGCCACTGCAGTCCAGCATGGACAGCAGAGTGATACCTCATCTCTTAAAAAAAAAAAAAGAAAAGAAATAGAAAGAAAAATAGATAAGGTCATGTAACTAATTTTATCCTGTTTTCCAAATCCTTTCTGCCTTCTGTCTATAATAACACCTACTCTCTCTATATATATGCATATGATATACATGTATATGATATAAATGGTTGGTATGCTTACCACCTTCCATCCCTATCTCATATCTCTCTGGCTAGGCATCCTGGGACCTGGGTGGCTAGAACTCCCAAGAAGAAACCTACATTATTTCTCCTGTGTGAGCCTGGCCAGCCATTGGCCACAGACAGGTTGCTTATCTCCCAGATTGAAATGATCAGATCCTGGTTGAGAACCATAAAGAAACCACTCTCTGAGCAGTGAAAGCAGACAATGCAAAGTGTATCTTTAGAGCACAGGCACCTAACCTATACCGGGGTGCTCTCACTCAGCACTTCCGCACTCTTCATTTCAATCCCAAGACTGTTGACTACAGTTTTCCCATTTCAAATTGACCAAATATAGCAAATTTGAAAACAGACCCACTACAGCAGCAGTAACAGCTAACAACCTGACCTGAAGGAGGAAAATGATGAAAGCTAATATGAGAACTCAAAAGGGAGCACTTACTGAAGGGGCGAGCTGCTCACAACACCTCCTGGGCCCATGAAGCCATCACAGTGCTGTATTACAGCCCAGTGCAATAATCAGTACTCTTTGCAGCCACAGAAAAAGATGAGATCATGTCCTTTGCAGGGACATGGATAGAGGTAGAGGCCATTATCCTTAGCAAACCAGTACTGGAACAGAAAACCAAATATCACATGTTCTCACTTATAAGTGGAAACTGATGATGGGAACACACGGACATATAGAAGGGAACAACACACACTGGGGCCTGTCAGAGGGTGAAGGGAGGGAGGAGGGAGAGAATCAGGAAGAATAGTTAAGGGGTACTAGGCTTCATACCTGGGTGTTGAAATAATCTGTCCAACAAATCCCCATGACACAAGTTTACCTATATAACAAACCTGTATTTGCACCCCCAAACTTAAAATAAAAGTTAAAAATAAAAAGAAAAAATAATTAGTACTCAGTGTCATAACTCTAGGTCATCTGGAAAATTTTAAACATCATCAATGTGCTTTGTTTAGGAAGAAAATCCTCAAGTACCGAAGGTAACAGTATTGAGAAAGGCCACCTAGAGGAGAGCAGTGGTTACTGCACCATAAAACTATGGCAGGGGCTCCCTGGGCTGGAATCCACCTACCTCTGAATGTTGTCTTCAAGTTGCTTGACTCTGAACTCATCCTCTTCAGACTGCCGCCTCCTGGCTTCCTCCTCTTCGGTAGTTCCAGCGGGTATACCCTGCAGCAGCCATTTCTCCCGAAGCACTTTGGACTGTGGGAGTGAGGGAAGACAACAGACAAGATGATACTTTTTATTCCACACCCTCCTCTCCCTCTGCAGTCTGTGCTGTTTTAGCTCCAGCCCTCACCAGCGTTGCCTGAATCGCTGCCTTCACCTCCTCACTAACTTGGCTCCCTAGTTCCCTTCGGACCAATACGCAAAGAACAGCTGGAGGGATTTATTTCTATATCGTTTTCTATGATTAAAAAAATGTAAAAACAGAGTGAACTATACGATGAATGACCATGTAACCTCACCTAGATTTCACAGTTATGAACATTTTGCCATATTTTCCCATATGTTTTTCATCAAATGATTTTAAAGTAAATAACATATTTTACCCAACAATGTGACAGTATGAGCCTCTAAAAATTAAGAACATTTTTCTATGCAACTACAATTTTATTAAGAAACTTCCTAAGACCACCTAATATCCACACTACATTAAAGTGTTGTTTTAAAAAGATTGTCATGCCTGTTCTTAAAAAGTCTTTAATGACTCCCAATCATCTTCAACAATAATCTCCAAGTGTTATAAAAATCATATGCCTCTAGATGGGGATGGCGGCTGATGCCCATAATCCCAACACTTTGAAAGGCGGAGGCAGGAGGATTGCTTGAATCCAGGAGATGGAGACTAGCTTGGGCAACATAGTGAGACCTCGTCTCTACAAAAAAATTAAACAATTAGCTAGGTGTGGTGGTGCATGTCGTAGTCTCAGCTACTTGGGAAGGCTGAGATGGGAGGATTACTTGAGCCAGGTAGGTCAAGGCTACAGCGAGCTGTGATCACACCACTGCACTCCAGCCTGGGTGACAGAACGAGACTCTGCCTCAAAACAAACAAACAAACAAACAAACAAAAACCATACATCCCACATTTGCAAGTATACTACTACCAAGCACAGTGGAATAAAATGCTTTTGTTTCAGGTCCGTGGTTTGGAGGCAGCAATTACTGCTTTGAGATGGGAAATGAAAACAGTTCAAGAAAAAACCGTGTCGAAATTCCCTGAAAGGAAGAGCAAGGAGAGGTAGGTGTGAGAGGATAACTTTGATTCAGCTTCCACTTCCATGGTCTCTAGAGGGCTGAGGGCAGCAGCTGCCGACCCTCTACATCATGGCTGAGGACCAGTGAGCGTGCCAATGGAGAGGTCAGTGGTCACTGGAGGGGACCACAGTGAAGATACAGGGCACATGACCAATTCTTTCCAGCAACAGTAAATAACTGAAGAAAGCAGGAGCAATGGCTATAAAGCCAGCTAACACAGAATAAAGACCTGGCTCTTTGGCTCCCTGGCATCACCTCTGTCCAGAATTGCATTTGATCGCATCAGGCAGGGTGAGCGAGGTGAAAGGACAGAACTCTTCTAATGACTGAGAGCCAGGGAATGCAGGCTTGGAGCAGACTCCCTCAAGTTCTTATGAGCAAAGGACGCACAATTCTGTAGACTCTCATTTGTATGCAGCATTAAGAGCATTTCATTATAAACCTATAAGACGAGTCTTTAAAAACTACCAATACTTAGTATTGTTTAAACAACATCAGTGTGCATTAGGCTTCACTCATGGTCCTGATTCACCATTCTGTAGAGAAGTCGGGGGGTCATTTGGTGCTGTAGACACCCTGCTCCATGGCCAGGAGCAAGTTTAATCAGCCTGGAATTGCTGCACTTCCAGGATAGACCCTGTGTTGACAACACATCATCAGTGTGGGTTTAGGTGACCGTGGTTTTTATTGGTGTTATTCTTGCCTTTTCATTATAAATCATTTCATTAAAAATCACTGTTTGTGGAGATCTGTTTGATTACTCTTACAGCATATAAATAAATGTATGGTACTTGACCTGTAATATTTTAATAATTAGGCTTAAAGACTTGAGTTTGTTCACACAGAATTATTCCTTACCATACTCTTACAGTGATTACAGACAAGAACCACCCCCACACCCCAATATGTATAAACAGTTATGCATCATTAGTATATGCTGCCTGTTAAATGTGCTCTGTATAGATAGTGTGCATCTACCACCAGGGTAGCCATTAAAATGTAGTTTTTACATTATAGGGCATTGTTTGATAATATAAAATCCTGTGTAAAGCGTGCAGCACAATTTGTTTATGTTGGTTTCTCGTCAAAGCTTTATCAGAGATTCTTTTCCAATGGAAAGTGGGAAGGGGTGGGACAAATCGGTTGTTTTTTCTAAAAAAAATTCAGAACCATTGTTCTCTACATAAACTCAAAATTTCCCAGACAGAACCTATTAGCACATTATGAAAGACCATTTTTTAATCAATTAATGTTTTTATATTTTTATCCAGATCTTTAATCCACCATAGGCACAAAATAAATTGTTCGTTGGTAGCAATTTTGAAGTAGAAGAATGATTATTGCTTTGCTTTTCTTGAATGATAACCTGGCTCTAAAATTTACTCTCAGGAAGAGGGTAGAGATCACAAGAGCCATGCTGAACAGTGGCGTACAGCCTGAACTCTGGAACCAGTCTGATATTTACTAGGTGAGTAAGCTTGGACAGGCTCCTTCACCTCACTGACTCTGACTTTTCTCGTCTATAAACTGGAGACAACAGCAGTGCCTATCTCAGAAGGTGGTTAAGAGGATTAAAGGAGTTTACAGGCTAAAAGGGCCACACACATACTTAGTACTACAGAAATGTTTACCATTGTTGTTGTTGATCCTGTTCCCTTGGCCTCTGCTTTATTTAAGAAAGAACAAGTAAAATACCACCAGAGAAGCCTTCCACCTCTACAAGCTCTGAAACACACTCTATGGCCCTTTCATACTATCCTTAAATTATTCCTTTTTACATCTGTTCCCCCTGTAGCCCGCCAGTTCCTTGAAGGCTGGGACTGTCCTTTATCTACCTTCGGATTCACTGTAGCACCTAGAATTTCCAAGTTCATTAATTTCCTCATTTATTCTATGTACTTGGGCTACAATTCCATTGAATGAATGAATGAGTAAATGGATGAATTGGGAAATTCTCAACTTTCCTTCGCTCTAATTATTTGGGAGGGGTAGGGACCACACTTTCAGGGTGCTTCCTGTGCTAAAGATGTCCAAACCATAGATGGTAACAACCTCAGAATTCTGAGGGACAGCCGTCCTGGAAACCTTGGCTTTGGTGTGGACCCTCTGGAAAGGCAGCTGTGGACAGTCCTGGCTGTCTCCACCCCAGCAGGGATATTCAGCAGCCACATCTTCTTGCAACGTAAGTGGCTGCTCTTGGAATGTTCTCTCTGCTGTTCTTCACATAGTGACTCCTGCCACCATGTGAAGGGTCTAGCCCCTCACTTCTCACCAATTTAGCTGCCACCATCAGCTGGTAGTTCTGACCCGAGCTGCCTAATGACCCTGGTCACTCAGAGGTGCATGTCCCTCTACTCCTGTCCCTTTTCTTGATACGGGCGTGACATCATCAGGAACATCCCCAAAAGGAGGAGCCAGGAAGAGAGGCTCCAACAGAAAAAGGGAGTAGTAGGGTTGGATGTGGTGGCTCACGCTTGTAATCCCAGCACCTTAGGGGCCAAGGCAGGTGGATGATCTGAGGTCAGGAATTTGAGACCAGACTGGTCAACATGGTGAAACACCATTTCTAATAAAACTACAAAAATTAGCTGGGCGTGGTGGTGAGCACCTGTAATCCCAGCTACTCAGGAGGCTGAGGCAGGAGAATTGCTTAAACTCAGGAAGCAGATGTTGGATGTTGTAGTGAGCCGAGATCATGCCATTGCACTCCAACCTGGGTGACAGTACAAGACTCTGTCTCAAAAAAAAAAAAAAAAAGAAAAAAGAAAAAATACTGGGAAAGGAAGTAGCCCTGGTCTCAGAGGAGCCTGTTTCACAAAGGTGTTCAGACATTTTTAAGAAGCCAATAAAGCATAGTTGATTTTCCACTTGGCTCCAAAGTCATGCTGTCAGGGGACATCACCAATTCCAAAGGCTGCCCTAATTGACTCCAGATCCCCTTCATGTTGTCTCCAGCAGGTCTCCAAATGGAATGGCCTATACTGAGTGCACCGTCCAAAGCACGGGGTTCCACCATCCAAAGCATGGCTACTGCGCTGGCTTGTATTGGCTACCCGAGTGTTTCAGAATTTAGTGGAAGCAAAGCTCAATAGAAATAAAAAATAAAAATTAAAAATAAACTTTTCTCTTTGTGGCCTTTATTGTCCAAATAACATACATCCACAAAAAAGTATTATAATTAACATAGTATCACAGCTTTAGTAAAGATGGGGTTTTGCCATGTTGGCCAGGCTGGTCTTGAACTCCTGACCTCAGGTGATCTGCCCGCCTTGGCCTCCCAAGGTGCCAAGAACTGTCAAACTTCACATTTGTTAAATGAGTGCCACCATGGCAAGTCAGTACAAGGAAGGAGCAGATGGGAAGCTGGCAGCTGGACAAAGATAACCTTGACAGGGGCTTCTGAAAGGAGGGTAGAGGGAATGCCCAAAGTAAATCTGTTTCTTGCTCTATTTGCCAGGCCAACTTTGGAAAACAAAAAACAAGAATTGAGTTTCCCAAACTTCAGTATGCATTAAGGATCACCAGGAGAACTTCCTAAGATAACAGATTCCAGGACCCACCCATGGAGATGCAGATTCTCTAAGTCTGGCCTAAGGCCTTGGAATTTGAATTTTAATGAGCTCCTAGGTGATGCTGTCATTGACAACGACCACTATTTGAATATCACTGCATGAGGACTTATGACTATCCAAATGTTTGAAGAATACACAAGCTTTCTCGCTGGCTGGTCAAACAACATGATCTAAAAGAACTCCTCAGGCCGGGTACAGTGGCTCACGCCTGTAATCCCAACACTTTGGAAGGCCGAGGCAGGCAGATCACCTGAGTTCAGGAGTTAGAAACCAGCCTGGCCAGGCGCGGTGGCTCAAGCCTGTAATCCCAGCACTTTGGGAGGCCGAGGCGGGTGGATCACGAGGTCAAGAGATCGAGACCATCCTGGTCAACATGGTGAAACCCCGTCTCTACTAAAAATACAAAAATTAGCTGGGCATGGTGACACGTGCCTGTAATCCCAGCTACTCAGGAGGCTGAGGCAAGAGAATTGCTTGAACTCAGGAGGTGGAGGTTGCGGTGAGCCGAGATCGCGCCATTGCACTCCAGCCTGGGTAACAAGAGCGAAATGCTGTCTCAAAAAAAAAAAAAAAAGAAAAAGAAACCAGCCTGATCAACATGGAGAAACTCCGTCTCTACTAAAAATGCAAAATTAGCTAGGCTGGTGGCGCATGCCTGCCATCCCAGTTACTCGGGAGGCTGAAGCAGGAGAATTGCTTGAACATGGGAGGTAGAGGTTGCGGTGAGCCGAGATCGCGCCATTGCACTCCAGCCTGGGTAACAAGAGCGAAATGCTGTCTCAAAAAAAAAAAAAAAAAGAAACCAGCCTGATCAACATGGAGAAACTCCGTCTCTACTAAAATTGCAAAATTAGCTAGGCTGGTGGCGCATGCCTGCCATCCCAGTTACTCGGGAGGCTGAAGCAGGAGAATTGCTTGAACATGGGAGGTAGAGGTTGCGGTGAGCCTAGATCGCACCATTGCACTCCAGCCTGGGCAGAAAGAGCAAAACCGTATCTCAAAAAGAACTCATCCTCTCCTCCTGTGTCCCTCCTCCTCTCCTCCTATGTCCCCAACTCAAAAGCAGTGGCTTTCTTATCCCTTTCCTAGATGCCAAGAATTCTGCCAGTCCCCGAAGTCACAGCTCAGGAAGGCAGGCAAGTCCCTTCTCTCACCAAGCCTTCAACCCAAGAAACAAGGATGCAAGATAATTTCAGACTATGATACTCCCTAAAAAGAAGTAGACAGGACAAGGTGACAAAGAGGGACCAGGGGAGGACACCTAAAGTGGGAAAGGTCTTTCTGATAACTTGAACATTCAAGCTGAGATCTGAGATCTGGAAGGGTGTTCCAGGCGGAGGGATTGGCAAACGTGCTAGCCTGGAGGTAGGACAGAGTTCAGTGTGTTTGTGGACCAGAACAAACGCCTCAGTGGCTGGACCATAATACGTGGGGTTGGGGAGGGAGGGCAGAACAAACTGAAGATGGAGAAGAAAGCAGGGGCCAGATTAGGTAGAATTCTGTTGCCTTTTTAAGGAGTTTGATATATATTCTAGGCGCAATACGAAGAACAGATTGTGAGGGGCAGGATTACAAAGTACAAGTGATGGGAGTCTGTATCTTTCAAACGACAAAGCATATTAGTGTGAAACAGAAGAGAGACCAAAGAAATGAAAGGCATGGTGGTGCATTCCGGATGTAGAATCAATGTGACTTGCAATAGATTAGATGTGGGCTGAGAAAAAGGGAAGGATTCGGGTGATGTACAGACATTTGGTTTCAGTGAAAGGGTGAATAGTGGTATCATCAATTGGAAACTGGGAAGAGTAGAACAAATGGTAGAAAAGCAGAAAATCAAATATTTCTTGTTGGGCATGTTAAGTATGAGAGGCTTCTAAATGAAAGTGACATCCATCTAAATGGAGTGTCAGAAAGGCAGCTGAACATGGAAGACTGGGGTTTAAAGGCCATCGGCTGGGGATGTCAATTTGGGAGTCATAGATACATAAATGGTATTTGCAGCCATTGTACTGGGTGATGAAGGTGACAGTAATAGAATTCTTACTGCTTTATGTGCTTTACATATAAATCCAGTTAACTTTCACAAACATCCCACAAGGTAGGTGCTCACATTAACCAACTTATCTACAATATCACATCAAGTGAGCTGTGGACCTGGGATCTGAAGCCAGAAGGTACACTCTGCTACCTTGCCTCTGTATAAGATCACCCAAGAATCCCTTTTCTTGCTCAAATAGGATTTACAAAATCATCAGGTGCCACAGATCCGCTTCCTAACATAAAAAACTGTTTTCCAGCTCCTCTAATGGTGGGTTCCACATTGATGCTCCCCCACTGGCCCCCGAGTCCTCTCAGTCAGGGAGCATCCACAAAGGCTGACATGTGAAGAATTACTGGAAAATCTTGCACATACACTGTATTTTATGCATCCACAAAGGCTGACATGTGAGGAATTACTGGAAAATCATGCACATACACTGTATTTTAGCAAATATAGTATCTTGGGTCATTAAAACTAAAAACGATCACAGAGACCATCTAACCTAATCTTTTTCCTCTATAGCTAAGGTAACTGCAACAAAGTAACTTTTCTTACTTTCTTTTATTTTTGTAGAGATGGAATCTCTCTATGCTACCCAGGCTGGTCTCAAAGTCCTGGGCTCAAACGATCCTCCCCATTTAGCCTCCCATGTACTGGGATTACAGGCATGAACCACTGTGCCCAGCCTAGATACCAGTTTTTGGGGTGACCCTGGTAAATAGTGAAGTGTGTCTGGAGAGGCTGGGTGGGGCAGAGTGGGGAAGTAGGAGTTGAATCAGAACTTGTAATAAGTCTCCAATTGTTTCCTGGTCAGATGTTTGTTATTTTTATAAAGTCATATCCTTGCACATTCTAGCTTTGATGTCATACTTAGATAAGACTTCATTTCCCTCATGATAAAAATATTCACCTGTGATTCCTTCATGTACTTTCATGATTTTACTTTTTACTCTGGATCTTTCATTCCTTTGTAAGCTGATATTGGCTATTCTAATGGATGGTGGTTGGAATACGGCTAAATTCAATTTTCTTTTCTTTTTTTATTTTTTTTTTTGAGACCGAGTCTCACTGTGTCACCAGTCTGGAGTGTAGTGGTGCTATCTTGGCTCACTGCCACCTCCGCCTCCTGGGTTCAAGCGATTCTCCTGCCTCAGCCTCCCAAGCAGCCCAGCTAATTTTTGTATGTTTAGTAGAGATGGGGTTTCGCCATGCTGGCCAGACTGGCCTCTAACTTCTGATCTCAGGTGATCTGCCCGCCTTGGTCTCCCAAAGTGCTGGGATTACAGGTGTGAGCCACCACGCCCAGCCTAAATTCAGTTTTCTAGCAGAAAATGGGTTAAACTCAGCATGAGGCCATAGATGTATTTGTGTTTTCAGTCATTCATCTGTGTCCTCTCTCTCTTCCCCTTTTACTTCCCCTATCTTTCTCACTCTTTCCTTCCTTCTTCTTAACTCCCAGTACTATTTTGGTTTGGTTTTGAGATTTTGTTATATACTTCAATCCACACAGGGAGAAGCTGACCCAAGACTTTTGATAGAAGAAATTAGATTTTAACTTCCATTCAATCTCTGTGTATGGAAACAAGGGAGGAGATATGAAGTTACTTTACACTGTGTACTGTGCCCATCTGTTCAATATTTTAAAATTTGAAATAAGCCTTTCACATATCCCAGTAACAAGGAAATGTCTAAAATTAGTGCTAAGGGTTCAAAACCAGGAAAGACACTGTAATATCCTTACAGCAAGGCTTCTGATACCTTCAGGCTCTTCAGCAAATGACCTTAGTGGGCTGAAAATAAATATTTCACAGGGTCACAATTCAGCCTTTCATCTTTTTTCATCCAGCTTTCTTGAAAGAAGAGGCTGTGGTCTTCAAAATATAATGACAATTTTCATAGCTTGGATTAGAAGAAAGCTCTAGTGAGGGTTCCCTGCTCATGAATAAGTAATTCAAAGTCAGTTTATGTATTGAAGACATGGTATTAGCAATTTGATTCTGACAGGGCCAACTCTGTCAGACAAACCTTTGTAAATATGACAGTCTCCAAGGAATTCATGTTACAGTAGGTAGGGAGTGCATACTCTGTGCTGGGACTTTGAACAGACCAATAAAATAGACAAATCTCTGGCAATTCAACCAAGGAACAGAAGGAAACATTAAATTCATTCTGCTCTAGTATGATATAGTACTATATCTGATTTATTTTTAAAAAATCTATATGATCACAAGTCACATTATAAAAACAATAAGAATAAATAATTGCTTCTATGAAATAAAAAGCCAGGACAATTTTTCAAAAGAATAATGATAGTTCTCATCTTATGAAATATTGCAATATATTAAAAAGCTATAGGGATTAAATGAGAACAATACTGGCACAGGAATGGGCAGATTAATGTAATAAAAAGAATCCATAAATGGTGGACTCAAACGTAAGTCAGAAATATGTAGGTGATAAAGAAGACATTTAAATCAGCAAGGGAAAGGATGAATTAATCAATAAATCATGTTGAGACAAGTGGCTCAACATCAGTAAAAAGTAGCTATATTCCTGCTACATATCCCATCTGTAAATACATTCTAGATGGATTTATGCTATTGAAGTATAAGAAACATCATAGCTAAGAGTTCGAGATGGAGACATTCTTTTCAAGGATGATATCAAAGTCAGTTATCCTCGAGTAAAAGAATGCTCCATGGGATTTTGTGAAAATTATAATTTTTTTGTATGGAAATTTAAAAAGAGCCCATATAAAAAAGAGGTAAAGGTTAATATTATTTCAATACCGATGTTAATATAATTTCATTTTACCCACAGGTTGGTGAGCTCTGTGAACAATGATGACATGTCTTAATCTATAGAAATACATTGGGGAAAAAAGTATAGAAGGATATCCCTCTGTATGGGTTCTATCTGAATGGTAAGTATACAGTACATATGTTTTTTTCTTTGTATTTTCCTGTACCTTTAAACCTAATTTTTGCAATGATTATATACACTTTCCATTTATAATCATAAAAATAATGTAGCTATAAAAATTGCTTACTAGTTCTACTTGTAATGCTTAGAAATTATTACATTACACTACATATACTTAAGGATGCTTTAAAAAGAAATCCAAGTTTAATTTGGCCTGGAGTTCAAAGTATCTTGAGGTTTCCAAACCACGGGGATGTGGCAGCTAGTATTTTACCATTTTATACTTTGGTCTTTTTTTTTTTTTTTTTTTTTTTTTTGAGATAGAGTTTCGCTCTTGTTACCCAGGCTGGAGTGCAATGGCGCAATCTTGGCTCACCGCAACCTCCGCCTCCTGGGTTCAGACAATTCTCCTGTCTCAGCCTCCTGAGTAGCTGGGATTACAGGCACGTGCCACCATGCCCAGCTAATTTTTGTATTTTTTAGTAGAGACGGGGTTTCACTTTGTTGACCAGGACGGTCTCGATCTCTTGACCTCGTGATCCACCTGCCTCAGCCTCCCAAAGTGCTGGGATTACAGGCTTGAGCCACCACGCCCGGCCTGGTCTTTTATGATATTATAGAATTTGTTCAAAGTCCATATATAAAGTGATGATATTCCATTTTGTGAGTTGCTCACTATATGCTCCTAAATATTGCAATGAGTAAGTCTTCTAAAAATATATATGAATGCCCAAACTACTGTCTTGCATTCTATTTATTTTGCTTTGACTAGGAACCAGTGAATCTGTCTAAATAATCCATCTCATTGCATGAGAATAAGGGTCCACAGACTTTTTGATAATTCCCGCATGTGAGAATTATATCTTAAAGATATAGAATGAGAATTATATAAAGAATATGAAAATCATATCTTATAAACATGACAACTAACTCTAATGCAGCGAGAATATTTTTTTCTTAGAGAATATCTAGGATTTTACAAATTAATGAAATAAATATTGATTACTGACATATTTCCTAATATCCTCTACTTCAAAAAACTTCAGCAATCACCATGACATGTCTCCACATGATCTAAATTTTCTAGAGTCCATAACAATATATTTAGAGTAAGAGAGACAGCAATGATGATAACCGGCATCTCACTAGATGAATTATTCCAAAGGAAACATTTCTTTCAAAGAGAACAGTGGCCTGGAAAGAGCTCAGTCTTTGAAAGCAGACAGCCCAGGAGTTCCTCTCAGACTCCCTCACTTATAGTTGCTATGGGCTTGGGCAAATTACTTGACCTCATGAGTTTGTTCCCATACCTGTAAGACAAATAGAGTAATAACTGTCTTGTCGTCATTATTGAGGGTAGGTGTTTAAAGTACCAGGCACATGTTAGGCACTCAAAAAAATGGTGACTGTTACTGGTGGTGGATAAGAGACTACCAGCAGAAAGCTGGCTGACTCCTTGGAAAGGCTCACAGAGGAGAAAATATAACCTCCACGAACATACTTCAATCCAGGGGCGAGGCTTCTAGGCTGCAAACTGGATGATTACAGGGGAAAAGTCTCATGCTATTCAAGTTCAGTCACCAGTTTACCGATTTAAAGTGAAACATATTCCCTCCTAGTGCCTAAAGTGATCCTATCCTTCAATCAGGCAACCCCTTCCTTATATCAAAATAACTGATTAGTTATAGGCAGGATGAATTCAGAACAAAGAGAGGCAAGGTCCTGAGGGATGTTTCACCTGGGCCACAGTGAGGCCTGAGGACCCTCCTCACCTTACCACTGACCCCACCTCACCAGCATACAGAAACTCAGGATGCCCCAAAGCTGGGGGGTTTCTCTGCATGTAGTACCAGACAACCACTACCACCTTTGGAACCTCTGAGCTTTCCTTTTTCAGTATTCAAGGCAAACAACCCACCCTCATTCTGTCCACACAAGCCTTTCCCAGAGAGAGGCATACAATGCACTGACCTCCACTCAGTAACTTATCATCACCTCCAGTCCTCCCCACCTCGCCCACCTCCTACCCTGCAATAGCAAGGTTGCCATGGTGCGAGTGTTGAGTGTTCCCTCAGATAGCCAATCTCAGCAGCGGTGTGAGAATTTTACCAAGATAACCACAAAGAAGTAGCTGATTCCCTTGTTTCCAAGTCCTTGAGAAAAACCTCACTGCTTCCACATATAAGACCAAGTAGGTTTTACTGTTGTTTCTGTTGATTGGATGGATGGATGGATGGATGGATAGATGGATGAATGGATGCATAGATGAAAAACGAATAGACATAAAATCAACAGAATATAGTAATACAGCTCTGGACATCTGCAATAAATGAGTCCTCGGTATCTTATTTAGCACCCAGGATCATGAGAAGGGAGACCAAAAAAAAAAAAAAAATCCCTTGATGTTTTGACGTATGTTTATTCCCTGACGAGGCTCAGGGAATACAAAAGCAAAGAACTACACTGAGCTTAAAGTGAGGCTGTCTAGCCAAAAGCAGCCTCTCTTTTCATTCAGTCATTTTATTTAGAAGTTCACCTTTAACCAGAAATTCACTGAGGTTTCAGTCCATGTTGGTCTCTTACAAGTACCATACTAAATGGACTGTACTCTGAGCCAGAGACCTCACCCTGTCCAGATTGACCTTGAACGATTCACTCAGTTCTATTAGGTGTTTTTAAGGCCCCCTCTCTCTGTGAGAAGAGGATACTAATTTTAGCCTTCCATCCTCCCTCAGGAACGTTGTGGGGAAAGAGCAACAGCACATGGGATACATGCAAGCGCCTACAAAGAAAGATCTGTCAGTGAATTCATGTGAAATATCCTCAGTATCATGCTGCTTTTCTTCCTTTAAGCACATTTCTCCGGTTAACGTTAATGGTAAACTGATAAACATGCTAAGCAGATATAGGTCATGCTGCTATTTTCAATCAGTAACTCGCTTGCTGATGGTTCTCATTTTGGCAATTCAATTAGCACAACCCTGATTTCTAGAAAAGGATAGGGAAAAGTAGCCATAAAGGTTTATCTTGTTGAAAAAAAATCCAAATAATTCATACTGAGCATCACCCCGAAAGTAAGTGCCAGCCTCCCACCCAGCCCCCTGAACAGTGCAGCTCTGTGCAGACAATATCACAACCACATGAGGTGAGCAGAAGGTTTTCCTACAAAAAAGCCCAGGAGCAGTCAAAGGCAAGCAGTAACTCCTGGCTGGCCATTGGAATGTGGTCACATTATTCTCTGAACATGTGAAAAGCAACATTCTGCAACCAGTGGGGTCCTTGTGACAGTGACAGAGCTTTCTCCCGGGCTGTAAGCAATTACGGTGCTTAAGTGCATTATGTTTTAAAGAAAAAATAAACAGCTCTTGTGTGCTGTCTCTGTTTCTCTGTCTCTCTCTTTTTAAGATGATACAATGGAGATCCATCTAAGTCAAATCATTTCAAAGCCATCTTTGACCAACTGCTTGCTCTCAGAGAACACTTTCAGAATTGTTAAACTAGAACTAAAATAATCATTTGAATAATCTGAAATATACAGTGTTGTTCTTTTATCAGATCACATTGTTTAATCTCCCTTTTCTGCATATCAAGAAAGGAAATAACAATTTTAAGTAAGAAAAAAGAACAGTCTGTGAAATATATCTTTTGGAGCCTCTGAGCAAACACACCCAGCACCTATGCATGGGAGAAACGATCCTAAAACACTGCCTCACCCACCCTGTGGAGTATTCTCATCCAATTTCTATATATAGCCACCACACTTCACATGCACAAACCCTCCACCCTGTCCACATGCACACTGTCATCTTATGCTTGCAGAAATTGGAATGCTGTAATAATGCCCTGAATTTGAGAAATTCACAAGAAAAGCCAAGAGATGGTTTCCTCGATTGAATGAAAAGGGCTGGTTTGGTTGGCGGCAGCGCCTTCACGGCAGGGCAGGCACTGCCCAGCTCTCCGGAGTGTGATCTGCATGTCTAATAATGGAATGGGTTCCTGGGATCAGCCGCTTACCTTGGAATGCTGCAGCAGAAGTATCTGCTCGTCAAGCTGTTGTCGCTTGCCTTCTATTTCAGTCTGCCTCTTTCTTTTTTCCTTGAAAATAAAGAGAGAGAGGCTGTAAGAATGGGTGGGTGTTGGCTCCAGAAATTTTAAGGCAGGAAGCAGCAGCAGCAGCAGCAGCAGCAGCACACATCTGTGTAGACACTTCCAGAGACACCGGGCACACACGCAGTGTCACCTGCCCCACCGTCTCTGGGTGTGTTGCAAGCAGCAGCATCCTCCTAACATGTCTGCTGTAGGCTCGAAGAGTGGGAGAAATTCTCCTCACTCAGTCAGGCTGCAAGAATTTAATCCAAAAGAAAAGGCGGTTTCTACACACGCACACAGACACACACACACAGACACACACAGACACACACATACACACACACACAGAGCCATGTTCTGTGCAGTGTTAATTTGGACACAAAGAATAAAAATGTCTCAATCCAAAAGACAGAGGTTCTTACAAACTGCAAATATCACAGAATAAAACAGTGGGAAATTCTGGGTGAGATTTATTTGCTCAGAATCATAGACATAAATAATCTGGTATTATTTCAAATTTTATAGGACAAATCATCCAACAATGCAAATGAAATGGGTGATCTTTGCTGCCGCTACCCTTGGGCTAGCATTTCATGTGGGTGGGGCAGCTGAGGTTACAGTAAATATGGAATTTGTCTGCCTGGGTCCAGTTCCCAGCCTGTCTGACTTCTGACAAGTTCTTCTACCTCCCTGGGCCTCAGTCTTCTCCTACATAAAGTGGAGATAATAACTGCACCCAAACCAGTTGGTTGTGGAGTGGATGACATGAGATGATGTAATGTAAGAGGTTTAGAACAATATCTAGCACAAAGTAAGTACTCAGTCAATGCTATTTGCTCTTATACTTATTGTTGTAAGTTGACTTCTAGGTCATGCCTAGAAACTGGTTTTAAAGGGATGTATTTTCCTTGTATTTCCACCATAACAGTGCACCCTTCATATTCTTCTTCTCTACACTTCTCCAGTGCAATCAACAGCATATGAATGTGATTCATGAGAACAGAAAGACCTGCTCTTATGATAGTTTCCTTGTTAATGCTCTGTTTCCAAAGTGTACAGGAGTGGTTTGCCGAGACATTTACTATACTGGAGCATTCTCTTTTACTCACATATGCAGGTAGAAACTTGTTAGACAAGACGTAATGGCATTTGACAATACAACAGCCAGATCCTGAGGACAACAACAACGTGGAGGCCAGGCTGCTGTGCTCGGTGTAAACGGAAGCTTTCATCTTATGTAGTTGCCGTGTTTCTGGGGTTATGATTGTACCACTGCTATTCAAATCAATGTAATAATAATGTGTGTTACAACCAAGGTTTTCTGTGCTATCCCCAGACTTTACGAAATATTAGCTTATAATCTTAAGCCACTAGAACATAATATCCAAGTCAGGGATATAATCATCTCCTTGACAAAGTAAGATGCATGAATATTTTAGGAATGTATCATTTACCAAAGAACTCCAATCAGTGGTGCATAATTGATGCTTCTTAATCCCAGAGAGTATGTAAGACCACATAATATATAACAGTAGATGAGAAAGGTGAGGCACAGTGGGAACAGCCCACCTACCCAGCATCTCAGAGATCACACACGATAAAGCTAGGGCTTCCAGGACCAGCTGCTATCTCTACATTCTAGAATTTTTCAAGAGTAGGTTTACTGGACTTTGTCAGTCATTTCCACTGGCTGTCAAGATATGTAGTTTTCCTACATTAGAATGCAGAACAAAGATGTATGTCACAGATATGAGAGGCTGATGACTCAAGACCTCCACAAATATTGAGTGGCATGTGTTCTCATTACATGTCTTGTCATTTCCAAACTGTTTCCAGGCTTTCCCACAGCTGTGACTTTGTTCCAACAGAAAGTTCTCACTCCAGAGATGCCCATCATCATGCTGATGAGCCATTCTCTGAGCAGAATAAACCTTACCAGGCAGTACAACCACCGGACCTTTACATGATCAAGCAGCAGGCTTATCAGTGATCACTATAACTGACGTGATCATGAAGGTTGTAGATTTCAAGTTAGTCCTTTAAGAATGGGCAGGATTTAGGGCCGGGCACAGTGGCTCATGTTTATAATCCCAACATTTTGGGAGGCAAGGCAGGCAGATCACCTGAGGTCACAAGTTCAAGACTAGCCTGGCCAACATGGCGAAACCCCATCTCTACTAAAAATACAAAAATTAGCCAGGCATGGTGATGCATGCCTGTAATCCCAGATACTTGGGAGGCTGAGGCAGGAGAATCACTTGAACCCAGAAGGGGGAGGTTACAGTAAGCTAAGATCATGTCACTGCACTCCAGCCTGGGCAATAGAGTGAGACTCTGTCTCAAAAAAATAAAAAATGAGTAGGACTTAGGTAGATACAAATGGGCAATATGTTCCAGGCAAAAAGAACTAGGTGAGCAAGGGTAGAAATGTACTGCATATTCCAGGGACAATGAGGAGGAAAATCTAACTGGGTGCAGGGCTTGCCTTTAGGAACAGAGATCAATTACTCAAAAGATTGGCTAGGAGTACACCATGGAGGGCCATGAAATGCCAGGCCAAGAATTTTAGATTTTATTGCATGGACAAGGCAATGTCATTGCAGGGTTCTAAGCTACACAATGATATGGCGAAATGGCATTTTAGGAACATTAATCTGGTATTCATGTATAAAGCAGATTAAAAGGGGCTGGTACACTTTTCCTGTAAAGGAAAAGTAAACATTTTAGATTTTATGGGACATACAGTGTCTGTCACAACTATTCAATGCTACCATTGTAGTTCAAAAGCGGTTCTGAACAATATTTAAATGAATGAGTGTGGCTGTGTTCTAATAAAACTTTATTTGCAAACACAGATAGTAGGCCAGATTTGGCCCACGGGTCCTAGTTTGCTGACCTCTGAATTCAAATACCATTTAAGTGCCTTAGGAGGATGCTCCATTCACCTAGGTGTGCAGTGAGGATGGATGAACTAATAAACTTCCTAGCTTAGAGTTGTACCAATCAAAATGGAAAGAGAAGAACAAATGCAAGAAACTGAATTGATGAGAGTCAAGACTAACAGGATCTGGGGGTGAGGCAAAGTGGTGTTTTGGCTTTGAGTCACACGAATCAGAAGAATGCTGGTACAGGAAGAGGCAACAGTGGGAAAGCAGTCAGGCTGAGCCCATTTGTGCTGTAGTCCTACATTTCCCTTGAGGAAACTCCTTATTGGGAGTTTATTCCTATTATTGGGTTAGAATTTGGAACTAAACAGTTGTTAGCATGTACAATTAGGCAGCAGCATTAGCATGTTTACATCTGCATTCTGATGACCCTCGACCTGGCCTCATGACAAAGACCCACTGTGCATCCATAGCTTTTGCAGGATTCTTTGACTACTGGAGCTCCCTTTCACAGTGATGGCTTTTTTATTTTTATTTTTCTATTTTTTTTTTTTTTTGAGACAGAGTCTCACTCTTGGCCCAGGCTGGAATGCAGTGGTGCAATCTCAGCTCACTGCAACCTTTGCTTCCTGGCTTCAAGCGATTCCCCTGCCTCAGCCTCCCGAGTAGCTGGGACTACAGGTGTGTGCCACCACACTTGGCTAATATTTGTGTTTTTAGTAGAGATAGGGTTTTGCCATGTTGGCCAGGGTGGTCTTGAACTCATGACCTCAGGTGATCTGCCCTCCTTGGCCTCCCAAAGTGCTGGGATTATAGGCATGAGCCACTGAACCCAACCCACAGTGATGATCTTAAAGTCACTTCTAGGTGGACAAGAGGCAAGCAGCCCATGCTCAGAATTAGATATGAACGAAATGACAACACATTTGCATAGGGCATCATTAAGGAACTCACTTTCAGTTTCCAACCCTTGTTTGATGGCTGAGGCCCAAGCTGTGCTCCTCACCTGGTGAGCCCACTGGTCTCCAGATTTCTCCTTCCCTTAACCAGGACAAAACCAGTAACTCTAGGGCCCTTCATTCTCATCAACTCTACAACTCTACCTTTTCTTTGAGCTGCAGATACCTATACTGAACCACCAGCTATTCACAGTCACTCCCCCAAACTCAAACGCATGCAGTTACCATCTCAAACAATGCCCCACCCTCCACCTTCACACCTGTTCCTTCTTTTACATGTTTCATCTCAGCAAATGACCCTACTCAAGTCAGAAATCTAAGTCATCCTAGAGACTAACTTTCTTGAAAGACCAAGTCATGTTGATTCTGCTGGCCAGTTTCCACATCTTTTGCTTCCCCACTATAACCCTAAGTACTGCCTTAACACTCCCTCCTTTATCTCCTACCTGCGCATGGAGACTATTACATATTAGTATTTTTAGCACCCCACAGAACTGACTCCAGCTGGTTTACTGTAGTGGTTTCCCTACTAGTCTCCTTGCCTCCACTCTTGGCTTCTCCACACTGCTGCCATAGTGATATTCTAAAATGGAAATATGACCGCCCCCATCCCTTGTCTAAAACCAGGGATGTCTCTCCATTGCCTACAGTGCAAAGAGCAGGTTCCCTAGCATGGCCAATGAGGCTCCTGTCAACCTCACAGCTTCATCTTAAGCCATGGCCCCTACCATGCTCCAACCTCAAAGAATACTTCTAGTCTCCTGATATTCCAGGCTGGTTCATGTCCTCTTCGTTTTGCTCTTATTGCTTCCTCTAACAATAATATATGTCCCTTGCTGCTTCATTTGACAAAAATATTCATCTATGTCAGCACAGTTTAAATATCAATGAAGCTTTGGTGAACATCGGTCAATTTTGATCTGCCTAGTCTTCTTTCCTTTGGGGAAACACATCTACCCTCACTGTGAATGGCTCTTTGGGAAATGCCAGTCATGGTTAGCTCATTCCTGCTGCCAGGACTTGTATGTGAGCCAGGTTAGCCCTAGCATGCTACCTTATCTCTTTGTAGCAGCCATTGATCCAAGGGATGGCTAAGCAAACTGAGAAAGACCAATTAGAGACCGTTCTAGGGACAGATACATGGATACCAAGAGAGAAGTTGAAAAAAAAAATCTACCACTAGGATTAAGCTGAGTTAATATACTTCTGACTAGCAATTTTTCCAAGTCACATAAAAGAGATGCATTTACCTTGAAGAAAATAAAGTCAACATGCAAAGGGAGGCAGAGTTGAAAGAGGAAAAAGGGTCCCACTATATTGTTTTGAGTCCCAGATCTTGTCATGCATGAAGCCAGAACCATCCCTGGGCTTCCTAAATTACATACACTAATAAATCTCCCTTTTTCTTAAGCTAGTTTGAGTGATGTTTCTACCACTTACAACTCAAAGAGTATGGACAAATATAGAGGCTTTTTCTGTTCCCTCCAAATAGATCACATCACTCCCTCCTTTCTCTGCCCTCTTCAGAGGCTGTGGATTTTTCTACATTAGACCTCAAGCACTGTAGCTCTTTATATACTTAACTATGTACACATCTTCTCTCTCTAATAAACTATGGGCTCCCTGAGGACAAGGATCTTGGCTGACACATCTCTAAAACCTACAACATGGCATGATGAATACATGTAATATATGCTTGGTGAGCATCTCTGAGTGTTCCACCCTTTTTTCCTCTCTTCTAACTGTGTTTCTGTATGTCCATACCCCTCATTCAAATGCATTACAAATTTATACTCATGACTTCAACAGAAGTAAAATATGTTATTAAAAACACATTAGCCATCGGTTCATAAGATCAGAAGGGTCCTAATGCTAAAGACATTAACCCACATGAAATAAATTACTGTTGCTATGCATATGAGGAAAGAGTTGAAAAGGTAATTCTGGGAAAGAATCATGGAAAGCTTATTCTGGGGAAAAAGGCTGGGGGGAGTGGAAATTCCAGGGAAAAGCATAATGAGCTGACAGTAGCAAACCATTCAGGGTAGTGTGCCTCAAGAGACATCCGGAAGGACGTGATCTCAATCCATTAGGAAGATTTCCAGATTCCTCCACTATCTGGGAAGCCTAATAAGCCACTTTCATTCTCTTTCTATAAATTATATATTTCCTAGCAAGTATTTTCTGGAAGGATTATAACATTATGAACACGTAAACTATTGTTAAAGAGCATCCATAGAGAATGGAGCGTACTCTGTTCAATAAATATGATGAGAAGACAGGTATGATAAGTACCTGTCATTAGGGAAGCCTATTTTCCACCTTTTTGCTCCTTGAGATTCCCTCTTCTCTCTTGCTGACTGGGCTGCAACTGGGGCACTCGGGGATGCCAGGCTGTGGCTGGGGACAAGTGGGTGTCCCAGCTGAGTTGGTGAGAAATAGGGAGAGAGGAGAAAAGGCTAACTAAGCAGGGAAGGTAGTCAGAGGCAGAAATAGGGTGTTTCCTTTCCTCCACTGAACAGCCATTCTGACTTGGGCTGATACGTAGCGCCCCAGGGCACAGCAGCGGGAAGCGACTAGAAGACCTAGTCAAGGCCCTGTTGCCATCATGAGATCATAGAACTTAGACAAGAAGAGGGTAAAGAAAATACATTAAATCGTAAATGTTACAATCTTTATCCTTTCTATTGCTACATGAAGAGATTTCAGCTTTGACTTCCTTCCATGTGAGCTAGAGGGAATTTTGTGTCCCTGCCCCAAACCTTTTAAGTGACTTTTTGCTAACGAGTCCCTAGGCTTTTCCAATGCAGAATCAGAGAAAGAGGAAATATGAAAATCTCTGTGAAACAGACTGTTTTATATAGCTGCACTGGAAAGGGAATGGGTGGGGGACACTATTTAGGGGGGAAACATGAAGATCGAGAAAAGGAAAAGCGATGTAGAAGTAAATCACCGAAAGGGGTCAGAGACAGTTTAAAGATCAAGAGTTTAAAATGAAAAGGCTGAGATGTTAAGGCCAGGAAATCGGGAAAAGAGAATCTTGAGATATTTTGCTGTGGCTTATAAAATGATTCCTCTCTGACATTCTCCAGAAGATTCCAGTAAGGATACTGAAATTACTTTGGCCAACTAGCCTGTGATTCTTTGAATACGACTACATGCTGAAACTGGATTGCCAGGGTGCCTAGGTTTTATATGGGTTACACGAAGAAATAAGGTGACATGTGTGAATTAAATTATTGAAAAATCAACTTGCAAGTGGGGACCCAACAAGCTTTTTCTATTAAGAAATTGCAGTGTCATCTCAGGCATGGTTGGGTTATAATTACCTATTTAACACTACTGTAGAGTCAATGCTATTTATGTATCTGAGGGGGAAAAAAGAAGAATGGTCTGTCTAAAACTGAAAACCTGAGTAATCAAGCATAAAAAAAAAAAATGGAAGAGGTGCTCACTCAGCTTTGTCCAATCGCCTGTCCAGCTGACAAGTAATGCTGAGTTTGCTCAGCAGACACATCCCTGTTTGAGATCAGTTATCTCATCTCAACACCATCAGATATTAAAACTCACTCTCCTGGCTGTATCTTCAAGGTCACCAATCATAATCCTGATTTCTATTCAAGCTTCCCATGTAGTTTGCTAAATGGAGAGATGGCACTTGCTAAGACCCCTGCAGTGTCCATCCACTAAAACACGAATAAACAGGCACTAAGGTTTGTAGATAAGTAGATCGAAAGCTAAGTTGGTATGTGATTTTCTGATCCTCCAAAACTAAGAAATAAAACTCAAAGCCAGTTTAAATGATAACTTTAAAAGGCCTGGTCAGAAGGACAAGTAAGGTAGGTTTTCTATGTTGTTCTGCCTAGCCGTGTACCCATTTAACCTGCAACATCACCACATAAAGAGGATAATTCCACAATTCTATTCATTCCTCATCGCTTAGTTTAAACCAGCATTTTCATTTACATAACCTCTTTTTTATTCAATGATTTGGCCTTGAGCTTGCCATCTATCTGCAAAAGAGGGAACTGCCTGCTTTGTATTCTTTTCTGTAGTTACTGACTTTTAAATTTTGTACTGACGTATCACGTTTGTACACATTTGTTGGGTATATGCAATATTTTGTTACATGGATAGGATGTATAACAACCAGGGTATTTAGAACCCCACCATCTTGTGTATTTATCATTTCTTTGTGTGGGGAACATTTTTAGTCCTCTCTTCTAGCTATTTTAAAATATAAAATACATTGTTGTTAACTAAAGTCACCTTACTGTGCTATCCAAACTTAGATCTTATTCCTTCTACCTAACTGTATGTTTGTACCCATTAACCAAGCTCTCTCATCCTCCACCACACACTCCCTTCCCCACCTCTTGTAACTTATCATTCTACTTTCTACCTTCATGTTTCATTTGCAATAAAAACAATACGATCAAGATAATTTTTAAAAGAAAAAAAAGGCATTGATTAGTTTGAGCCTCAATACTGGCTTTTAGAAGAGGTAATTTAACACCCAAAACCTTAAGAAACATCCCATAAAATTTAGATGCAATATTATCATTCATCTCACCCTATCAATATATCTGGCCTATCAGTGTCAAGTCAAATGCACAACACAGCAGAGTTTCCACTTAGGGTCTTTTATAGATACTTTATAGCCCATATGGATTGTATCTTAAGTCTGTTTTTAAGGTCTGCCCATGGTATGACCCTTTGAGTATGTATGTATATATGATTTATATATGTATGTATATATGTATTTATTGAGACCGAGTCTGGCTCTGTCTCCCAGGCTGGAGTGCAATGGTGTGATCTCAGCTCACTGCAACCTTCCACCTTCTGGGTTCAAACGATTCTCCTGCCTCAGTCTCCTGAGTAGCTGGGATTACAGGCGCATGCTACCATGCCAGGCTAATTTTTGTATTTTTAGTAGAGACAGGGTTCTTTCACCATTTTGGTGAGGCTGGTCTTGAACTCCTGACCTCATGATCTGCCTGCCTCGGCCTCCCAATGAGATGGGATTACAGGCGTGAGCCCCTGTGCCCCGCCCCCTTTGAGTAATTATTTCACTGTGTAGCTGCACTTTTGCTTTGATGGTCATAACATCAAATTCTTTGCTAGGAGAGCTCCCCTTTGGTTCCCCCTGAAGACCAAGAAGGGAAGCAGTCTGATATGGGCTCTGATGAGAAAGTAAGACCTGCTTTATGACATCATATTGATAAGCCCCTTGTGGTGGAAAAATCTAGTGTACAGGTAGGCAGAATGGCAGAGGACTCTTAAAAAGTCCCAAATGCCAGGAATAACAGAATCAAACTGTCCTAAAGAATGTGATCTCCATCTCATCACTCTCTGTGTGTTGCCTTATTCCTGCCATGAAGCCTTGTGAGTACTGAACTAGGAGTCAGGAGATCTCGTATCAGGTAGGGGCTCTGCTACTAACTCCCTGCGTGACTTAGACAAGTCCTTTATTGTTTCTGGGCCTTGGATCCCCCACCTGTGAAATGAGTAGGTTGGGCCAGCTTAGCTCTAAGGTTCCTTCAGCATCACTAACATTCCACAATACGAAGGAGAACAATGACCTCACACCTTCCATGCTGTCAAAGGTGCCCTTCCTGAGTTATAAAGTCATGTTAGCGAACGTTTACATAGTGCTTACTGTGTACCAGGCAGTGTTCTGTGTGATGAACATGTTTAATCTTCACAACAAGCTAATGAGTTAAGGACTATCATTATCCCCATGTTACAGAGGAGAAAATGGAGGCACAGGAAGACATAGAGACAGGGTCACATGGAAAGTAAGCATCAGACAATTGGAACTCAGTCTGAAATGCTGAAATAGAACTACTGTAAAACGCTGCTGCAGGACTGAAATGAGAAACAGCAGAGACGCAACCAAGCACATCACCTGGTAGAGTGCAGGGACTTAATGAACGAAGGTGCTTCCTTTCTACCTAGCACCAAGTTTTTGGCTTAGGATTTTGTCCAAACAACTGCAGTTTACTCATACAACCAAAATTCAGTTGTGTACTGGTTGAGCCTAATAATCACAATGACGGTGGTGGTATAAACCATAATGGTAAGAATAATTATGGCAACTGAGTTTATTGATGCCTTGCTAGTGTCAGGCATCATAGTAAGAGCTGCCTTTCAGTTTTTCACTTAATCCTCATCACACTCTGAGGTAGGTACTTTAATATCTTCAATTTTATGGATGAAACAACTAAAATTTAGCTACTGTAAGTGAAGCACCCAAAGTCGTGAGCTAAGAAGTGGTCAAACAGGAGTTGAAACTTAAACAGTCTGACTCCAGAGTACTTTACCATGAAAAGTGACATGTTCAGACCAACTTTTGTTTGGCTCTGAGTGAATTCCACTCAGGACACATGAAACTATTACCTCGCTACCTCCACATTTAACTGCCAAAAACCATCCAGAGCAAATGAGCTGTTGAAAATGCAAAACATCTTGATGTTAAATCCCTCCAGTCTCCAAACAAAGGAGGCCTCTTACATTTATGAGCATTTCCCAGTTTCAGACAAAAACAGGTCAAGGCTGTGTTGGAACCTTCAGCAATGCCTGGTGAACGAATATATTCTTTCTTTCAATCCCTGTAGAAGACATCTCCATGGGGATCGAATAGTATAATGAAAAGAAAAAATGCAAAATATTTCTCTCCCATTTGAACTTTTCATCTGAAAGTAACTACTGCAGATGAGGCAGCAGCTGGGAAGGTTCTCAATTTACCAAGAACAGAAGAGATGCTCTAAATCCAGGATCTCTGGATATCAGAATATGTCTCCCCAAACTTAGAGGACAGGAGGAGGAAGGGGTAGGGACAGGAGGAGGTAGGGGCAGGGACAGGAGGAGGAAGGGGCAGATGGATCCAGTGGGTTGATAGGCCTGTCTTAGGAAGACATGCCAGGTTTGGAGGCAATGTCTCAGGGCAGGAAGTAGGAGTGGACACCGCATGGACCTCACAGTAAGCAGCAGTCCCATTGGCTGCTTGTGGTTCCCGTAGTCACAGGCCACAGAACAGGAGAGGGGATGGGGCACAATTGAACATAGCTGTCATGGCTGGAGATGCAAAACAAAATAGTGGTGCATAAAAATAGAAAGGGAACACAACGTGCAGCCTTCTGATGACAACAAAGGAATGCAAACTCCAAGAAATTAGCATAATTCCAAACAGAAGACATACACTCCTTTTCTGACTTTGACAAATCATGTTTTTGTTTGCCAGTATCTGGTGAACATTTCTGATCTGTATTCATTTTTTTAATATAGAAAGGTATAAAGAAGGAAACAACAATAGTCTATAATCTCCCTGCTTAGATAAATGGAGTAAACATTTAAAAATATAAATAAAAGTAATAAATGTGCAGGGTGAAAAAATTCACACCATCCACACAGGAATAAAACAAACATTTGACTCACTCTTCACCTCATCCCTATCAGCTTGTTCCTTCAGGCAACAATTCCTATTAGTTCTTTCTGTATCCCACTAGAAAAAAATGGATACACCAACATGTTATATGTTGGGGTCTTTCATTCTTAACACAAAAGACCTGCCCTTCAGCTTACTTTCTTCACTTAGTGATGTATCTTAGAGATGTTACTATTTCATTCAGCACATGGAATCCCACCACATTCTTTGCAACTGCTGCATGGCGGTTCACAGATGTGGCTTAATTTACTTTACCAGTCTGCCACTAATAGATAATTTAGGTGGTTCCCAGTGGTTTGTTTTCAATTATAGACAGGGCTGCAATGACTCTTCCTCTATATTCCTCTTAGAGGTTCTTTTTGTGATTCCATCCATAGGGTGAATTTTTAGCAGCAGAACTGCTAAGTCAAGGATTTGAACACTTAAAACTCTAATAGGGACAAATTGCCCTCCAAAAAACACTTTCTCAGGGTTTCAAATGACAAAAATCTGAGCAGAAAATAAAACTCAACCAACTAATAAGAGTTTTGACAGTTTCCCCTCTTGTTAGCTATATCTTTCAGGCCCAAGGGGGTTTTAAATGAAAGAAAATATCTACCACTTTGTGAATAATTGCAATGTTTTAAAAACATATTGGGGAAATTTGTCCTTATTATAGACTATTACTGTATCTTTCCAGGTTCAAAAAATGATAATTCGCTACCTTAAGAACAGAAGTCTAATGTAACTCCATCAGTCTCCCATGAAGAATCAACACTGTACTTCTCCTTGCCCACTTGTCTATAAGGAAAGAGGGTTTATTCCTTTTGTGGTTGTTGCTGTCCTCCAATGGTTTAAAAGTAGAAAAATTTTGAGGGCCAGATGCTGTGGCTTATGCTGTAATCCCACCATTTTGGGAGGATGAGGTAGGTGGATCACAAGGTTAGAAGTTCGAGACCAGCCTGGCCAACATGGTGAAACCCTGTCTTTACTAAAAATACAAAAATTAGCTGGGCGTGGTGGTATGCACCTGTAATCCCAGCTACTCGGGAGGCTGAGACAGGAGAATCTTTTGAACCTGGGAGGCGGAGTTTGCAGTGAGCCAAGATTGAGCCATTGTACTCCAGTTCGGGCAACAGGGTGAGACTCTGTTTCAAAAAAAAAAAAAAAAAAAAAAAAAGGTAGAACAATTTTCATCCACCAAAACAATTTCTAGGTGGATTCAGGCAATGTAAAAAGCAAAAACATGAGAAAATAGAGTGACTGATTTTAGGATGAAAGAAGACTTTAAGAACATAAAGCACAGAAAGAAACCACAATCCACAAAACTGACAGACTTCATTACACCCTCCCCAAGGGCAGAGACCACATCTCACCATGTCTCTCATTCGTGGTTTCTCTCTCTTGTCTAGAATCAAGCCTAACACACAATGGGCCTGAATCAGTATTTACTGATGAATGAATGACTGAAAATGTATACATAAAATACAGCCATTAAAGATACATTCTTTTAAGGCTGGAAGCCGTGGATCATCCCTGTAATCCCAGCACTTTGGGAGGCCAAGCTGGGCAGATGGTTTGAGCTCAGGAGTTCAAGACCAACCTGGGCAACATGATGAAACCCTATCTCTACAAAAAAATGCAAAAATTAGTCAATCATGGTAGCACAGGCCTGTAATCCCAACTATTCAGGAGGCTGAGATGGGAGGATTGCTTAGGCTCAGGAGGTAGAGGTTGCAGTGTGAGATTATGCCACTACGCTCCAGCCTGGGGACACCATGAGAACCTGTTTCCAAAAAAAACCAGAAAAAGATAAATTCTTTTAACAACTGGCTATAGAATAGCATGTTCAATATTATCTCATGTTTATAAAAAGTAAATGCATGTGTATGTACATGCATATAAATGATCATGCTACAGCTCTACGTCTGGATAGATGCTAAATATCAACATAGGTTATATCTACATGGTAGGATTTGGAATGTTTTCATTTTTGCTCTTTATATCCTTCTGTGTTTTCTAATATTTCTATGTGAACCCACCCTATGAGGTTGGCTTACATGGAAAATGTAATATACCAAGCTTAGATTAAACCACAGCATGTGAACCACTCCTTAGACACCCTGATCGTCAGCATCTTCTGAAGGAGTAAGTGGAAGCCAAGAGGAACCATCACCAGTGACAGCTGCCTGTGGCCAGAGGGATGTTCCTGAGAGGCTGGGATCAGGAAACCTTGCATATTTTGTAGTATAAACCTAAATAGATATGTTTCCTAATTCAGAATCCTCAGCTGATTATGGCATATCCAGAGCTCTTTCTCAATGCTACTTCTTCCTGCCTTTCTCCTTATGTCTCCTCTTCAGTGGTGACCAAAGTCTAAAACAATGCCCCCAGGGACAAGGAAGTGGCACTAATCTGCTGGTGGTGACCCTGTTGGGGTCTCAGGCTTTGAGAGGTTAGGTAACTTGCCCCTAGATCCCCCAGTTATGAAGTGTTAAGATCAGAATTCAAAGCTGTCTGTCTGGTAACTGGGACCTTAGCCTCTGGAGTAGCTGGGATTACAGGTGCCTACTATCATCTCTAGCTAATTTTTGTCTTTTTAGTAAAGACGGGGTTTCACCACATTGGCCGGGCTGGTGGTTCAGCAAGTAACGAGGGGAAGGTACTGCTTCTCACTGAGGACAGCAAATTTCTAGCAAAGATGTCATTTAGGATAAGGTGATTAAACAAGCAAGACAAAAGATTGCTGTGGGTATAGGGACAGCTCCAAGGGTCCTGCCACCACCAGGTACTTGGCTGAGCCCTACTCTAGTCCTAAAAGACTAGGAAGAGCCTCATAGGGTTGTTTGAGTCAGCCAGGGCCCACCTAGGATGCTCCAGTAGGAAGCTCCAGTTAAAGCAAGAATCAGCACCAAGTTCAGAGAAGCCAAGCCCCAAACAGCAGAGCTCAGCTTTAGGTTAAGAACAAATACAAAACATTGTAGTTTAAAAACTGGAATACCCAGTGTCAAGTATAGTGAGGGGAAACTGGTTTTTTATTCCCTGCTGGTAGTGGTAGAATCTTTCTGGAGGATAATTTGGCAGTCATATAGAATAGCAAACACTTTCAAGTGTGTATGCCATTTGAAAGAGACATTTCAAGCCGGGCGCGGTGGCTCACGCATGTAATCCCAGCAATTTGGGAGGCTGACGCGGGCGGATCACGAGGTCAAGAGATAGAGACCATCCTGGCCAACATGGTGAAACCCTGCCTGTACTAAAAATACAAAAATTAGATGGGTGTGGTGGCACGAACCTGTAGTCCCAGCTACCTGGGAGGCTGAGGTAGGAGAATTGCTTGAACCTCGGAGGCGAAGTTGCAGTGAGCCGAGATCACGCCACTGCACTTCGGCCTGGCACCTGGTGACAGAACAAGACTCTGCCTCAAAAAATAAAAAAAATTTGGGTTGGTTCCAGGTCTTTGCTATTGTAAACAGTGCTGCAATGAACGAAAATGTGGTACATATACACCATGGAATATTACGCAGCCATCAAAAACGATGAGTTCACATCCTTTGTAGGGACATGGATGAACCTGGAAACCATCATCCTCAGCAAACTGACACAAGAGCAGAAAATCAAACACCGTATATTCTCACTCATAGGCGGGTGTTGAACAATGAGAACACATGGACACAGGGAGGGGAGCACTACACACTGGGGTCCGTTGGGGGGAAATGGGGGAGGGGCGGGGGTGGGGAGGTGGGAAGAGATAGCATGGGGAGAAATGACAGATACAGGTGAGGGGACGGAAGGCAGCAAACCACATTGCCATGTGTGTACCTATGCAACAATCTTGCATGTTCATCACATGTACCCCCAAACCTAAAATGCAATTAAAAAAATAAATAAAAAATTAAAAAAATTAAAAAATTAAAAAAAGAGAGACATTTCACTTCTAGGAATTTATTCTAAAGGGGGAAGTTATGCCAATGATCAATGCTTTCATTTAGTGATATTTACTGCAGCATTGCTTCTAAAAAAGGGAGAGACCTACGCATTAAACCACAGTTGTTTGGTTAAATAATCTATGATACATACCATTATGCAGTCATTACAAATGAAGCTGTAGAAAAATACATGAAATAGAAAGGTATTCTCAATATAGTCAATTTAAGTAGCAAAGAGTGTGCTCAATATAATTTCACTTTTACAGGAAAACTACAGTTATGGAAAAGAATGGAAACTTATACACTGAAATGACAAAGGTTTTGTCACTAGCAATGTAACTTGAGTTGAGAGTTGCTGATAATAGCTGCTAAATAGCGTCATCCTAATAGTAATTGTGAAAAGGTATGGGGGATGGTAGTGTTTACAGGTGCCAGGTGCAGTTCTGAGTGCTTTATACTAACTGGCTCATCAACCCTCACTGCAACCCTGGGGGGAAGTTTCTATTACCCCGCATTACAGATGAGGACACTGAGGCTTTGAGAGGTTAGGTAACTTGCCTCCAGATCCCCCAGTTAAAAAGTGTTAAGACCAGAATTCAAAGCTGTGTGTCTGGCAACTGGCATCTAATTAAACCAAAGGGCTTTTGCACAGCAAAAGAAACTACCAATGGAGTAAACAGACAACCTACAGAATGGGAGAAAATATTTGCAAACTATGCATCTGACAAAAGACTAATATCCAGAACCTATAAAAAGTTAGACAAATTGACAAGTAAAAACCAACCCCTATTAAAAAGTGAGCAAAGGACATGAACAAACACTTTTCAAGACACACAAGCAGCCAACAAACATATGAAAAAGGGCTTTACACCAGTATTCATCAGAGAGATGCAAATTGAAACACAATGAGATACCATCTCACACCAGTCAAAACGGCTACTATTAAAATCAAAAAGCAACAGATGTTGGTGAGGTTGCAGAGAAAAGGAAACATTTGCACACTATTCTTGGGAGTGTAAATTAGTTCAGGATCTGTGGAAAGCAGTTTGGAGATTTTTCAAAGAACTGAAAACAGAATTGCCATTGGACTCAGCAATCCCATTACTGGTATATACCCAAAGGAAAATAAATCATACTACCAAAATGACACATGTACTTGTACGTTCATCACAGCACTATTCACAAGAACAAAGACATGAAATCAACTGGGTGCCCATCAACAGTGTATTGGACAAAGAAAATGTGGTACATATACACCACAGAATCATGTCCTCTGCAGCAACATGGACTTATAAGTGGAAGCTAAACACTGGATCTGCACAGACACAAAGGTGGGAACAAGAGACACTGTGCATTCCAAAAGGTAGGAGGGAGGGATGGGATCAAGGGTTGAAAAGCTACTTATCAGGTACTACATTCACTACTTGGATGACAGGATCATCAGAATCCTAAACCACAGCATCACACACTACACCCATGTAACAAATCTGCACATGTACTCCCTGAATCTAAACTAAAATAGAAATAAATATTATTTATTTAAAAAAAAGAAAGCTAATCTTCTAGCTTCAAAGTTTGTGCTCATAACCACTTTGTTTTACCTATTGATGGGGAAGCAGGTAAGATTATGTCTTCACTTCTGTGGTTTCCATATTGCCTCCTCATGGCTAGTTCTGTTGCTTGCCACCATGTATAGCAGAATTTTAAGAAAGTGAAGACTTTTTTTTTTGGAGATGGAGTCTCTCTCTGTTGCCCAGGCTGGAGTGCAGTGGTGCAGTCTTGGCTCACTGCAACCTCTGCCTCCTGTGTTCAAGCAATTCTCCATCTCTGCCTCCCAAGGGGCTGGGGTTACAGGCACCCACCACCACACCCAGCTAATTTTTTCATGTTTTTAGTAGAGACAGGGTTTCACATCTTAGCCAGGCTTGTCTTGAACTCCTGACCTGGTAATCCACCTGCCTTGGCCTCCCAAAGTGCTGGGATCACAAGCATGAGCCTCTGCACCCGGCCTGACCACACAGCTTTTTTCCCTACTAATAGAGGTGACCTAGTTAAAGTACTTAGTCTTTTCAGAATGCCCAAGTTAGCAAACCGACAATGACTGACTGCTTTGGGGGTTTACTATTCTTAACCACCAGGGTCCGTTCATTTATTGGTGTGATTACCTCCAACACCATTGTTGCTGTGGCTTTGACTGTGGTCATAACAGTGAAGTTTAGAAGTGCACCATCATCTTCATACAAGCAGGTTGGTCTTTATCACACATCAAAGGTGGGGAGCAGTCCTTCCATGGTCTGTGTCTCTGCAGCATGTGGCCCACTCTAACCAACTCTAGAGTTCCCAGGAAGTTCCCACTGGACTTTGGGCTCTTCCCCTCCTCTATCTAGTCTCCTGGACAGCTTCCCCCCTCCCGCCAGGTCTGCCCATCAGTACTGCCCTGCTAAGAGCAAGCAGTGAGGAGCTACTAGGCCCCATCTCATTCTTTGAACAGTCTTAGATGGCAGAAACAAGCCCATCTCCAAGAGAGAAGCACTTTCCATGCTGTGAGCTGCATTCCTATTCTCCTCCCTCTCATTAGGAGCTCCTGCCCAATGACCTGATGCTTTCCAATTTTCTGCCAGTCTTTTTTCATGTTCCAGATCCAAGTTTGGGTGAACAGGAATTTTCTGGTGAGAGTCTCCCACAGAGACTTAAGGCATGTTGACAGTTGGTAGAAACTCCTTGTAAAACTTAGCTTTATTGTAGGGATCTAAGAGAAGGGAACTCTGTGTTTCTGTCTTCCCCCAACATCCTCCTTTAACCCTCCAGTCTCCTGAGAGGAGTTGCTACCTTAATTGCTCATACTGGGGTATCCCCTGCACAGAAAGGTGGATTGTTCTCTGCTTCAAGTAGGTAAACCTATGAGCATGGTTCTCTGGGTCTTCCTCTTCTACCTGTTCCATAGCACAGCAAGCTACCCAGGTGCTTCTCCCACTTGCTTCTGTCCTCCCATGTAGCTGCAGTAGTCAGACTCAGATGTGGGTTTGCAGTGGTTCAGGAAAGAGAAAAGTCTCACCCAAGCCCAGATAACTGGAGATCTGCCATGGAGAGGAATGGATGTCAAGCTCCATGCTAAGACTGGCTCAGAATAATGTGGTTCTTTGCACCCCATATGGATATCTCTCTTGACTGTAGTCTGGAGGAAGAGTCAAGACCTCTGGCTATTAATACCATGTAAGTGGTGCCCTGACCCCATTATTTCTAACGTCTGGCTTCCAGTGTCATCCAGTTTTAAACATGCATGAGCCAGTTAGATGCCTTCACATCTTGACCTCAATTCTCCCCACAGTGCTCAAGCCTGGAAAACCATTAAGATCACCTGAGGACCATTAAAAAGCACCAAGCTCAGGCCCCACCTCCTGAGATTTTTATCTTCATGGTTGGGGCACTCAAGGCTATAAGCACTACCAGGTAGTTTTAATGTCAGCCAAGGTGGAAAATTACTGCTGGGCACATGCCATCTCATGGTCCAGGCTGATGGCATTTGCTCCTGCTTAAGGTTGTTTGAGCTCCTTCTTCCTCAGTCTGAAATAAACTATTTGGTCAATTTTGTTAGAACGCTCAGCACTGGGTCAGCCACTTTTCTGTTTTCACAGTTAAATCCTTGCTTGCTTTGCTTTTCGAAGTCTGGGCTTTAGCCACAGGTCAATGATATTTTTGACCTTGGGCAGATAGAGCTTGACCCTATCCTAAAATGTAGCTCTCAAGGGTCAATGCTGCTCCCTTTTTGCTGCTCATCTTCACCAGCTGATGCTGATTTTTATTCCCTTCCTTCCAGGCTCCTTCTCTTAGGATTAGATTACTATTTTCAACCCGAGGACGTGGATGATAAACCAGGTCAAAAGGATGAGGTTGGGGGATTGGATCTCAGAACCACAGAAACCGCCACCAAGACAGGTCAAACCAAATCTGGCTTTGAACTAGGATAAATAAGTTTCGTGCTTCAAAAATGTGTTTAAATGCCTCAGTCCTACACTAAATTTCAAAATTCAGAAAGGTAATATTTAAGAAAAAGTTTATCCCTGAGAATGAGTTTCTTTTATGCAACCTCCATGAATGATACCTGGTGAGAGCGAAGAAAAACCAATTAACATGACCTAACCAAATCCTCCACCAGCTTTGTATCTTAGGCCACAGATCCTACATCCACCTCCAAAGCCTGATGGGATTCCCCTATTCAGTCTCGCTCAGTGATGACCTGAGACAAGGAGAGGGAATCAGTTCTACTAAGGACCTGAGAGACCCATAGGTCTCTCTGGACTGGCTCAGCCTCTCTGGGGTACACCTGATATATCCTTCTCCTGGGAACTTTCCATGATCTTACCAGCATTTGTTTCAGGGCAGTTCCTGATCAGGGTGAAAACTGAAGAACCAGTGCTAATATCTGATAAAGGTCTAATGTAATGAAAAGTTTAAAAAATAGTGCAAGACTGAGAAATCACAAATACGGCAAATGGGATGTACATTCTCTGTCTCTCTCTCTCTCTTTCTCTCTCTCTCTCTTTCTCTCTCTCTCTCTCTTTTGGTTTTGTTTTCGACACGTGCAAGCCAACCAACTTGTGAAAGAAAAATGCTTTCCAAGAAACAAAATTTTTTAAAGTGAGGCCAGCTAGTAATATAGAAGATACCTATCTTCAAATCACCAGCTGGGTGCCTTATGCTTAGGCTGGTTTTCAGTTTCTGCCTTCCTCAAAACTTACTGACTAATGCAGTGTGGAGTCCTGGGGCTCTGGGCCCTGCATGTGATGTTTAAAAGATTCCTGTTCTCAAGCTGAAGGCTGACAGTGCCACAGGTAATCACTAGCTACTGGGCATTACAGTTTTTAGGAAATACCATATTTTGTGAAGTCTCTGAGTGACCCCCCCTTCCTCTTTCATTCTCTCTGCCTCTTTGCCCTCCTTTCTTCCATCCCTGCCCCTTCCTCTCCTCTCCTCTATCTGGAGGCAATCCTCTTAATCTTTATCCTCTAGTGCAGGAGCTGGCAAACTCATTCTATCAAAGTTCACACCATAAATATTCTAGGCTCTATAGTGTCTGTTACAGCTACTCAAGTCCATAATTGAATCAACTTGTTCTGTCAACTTTTTTTTCTTTTCTTTTCTTTTCTTTTCTTTTTTTTTTTTTTTTTTTTGAGAAAGTGGCACAATCACGACTCACTGCAGCCTTGACACCCTGGGCTCAGGCAATCCTCCCATCTCAGCCTCCATCACAACACCCAACTAATTTTTGTATTTCTTATGTAGAGATGGGGTTTCACCATGTTGCCCGGGTTCACCTCAAACTCCTGGGCTCAGGTGATCCTCCTGCCTCAGCCTCCCAAAGTGCTAGGATTACAGGCATGAGTCACCATGCCAGCCTCTGTCAATTCTTGTAACACAGAAGTGGCTACAGACAATACGTAAATGAATGGGTAGGGTCCAGGCTGCAGTTCAGAGCCCTACTAGAGAGCACCAAGAACTGACTACTGCCCTCAGTTCTGCCATGACACAAGCTCTAGGAGGCTGTAGTCTGTCCACAGATGTAGGCATGTGTTGGAAGTGGTGGTGGCTAAGTGGACACAAACATAGGTTACAGGGACAGGAGACACAAGAAAACAGTAAGTCTCACAAGTCCTGAGACAACCACAGACACGCAGCACAGGAAACGTCTTCCCAAGGCAACCGCTCCCTCCATTTCCCACAGCTGAGAGCAGGAGGACTGGGTTTGAGTCCCAGCTCCACCAGGCAGTGCTGATGACCTTGGGCAAGTCACAGCACACACTGCGACCTCAGTGTGCACATCTGTAAAAGGGCTTGAACAAAAATCCACCCTGCCCTGCTCCCGGGGCTGAAGAGGAGCCACAGGGAATTAAGAAGTGTCATCAATATGGGGGCCTTTGAGAGTGTGGGTCAGTGACACTCACAGGCAGGTGTCAACATGTTTGTGACTCACCCAACACATTTATTCAGATACATTTACAGGCTCAACTCAGCTGACTGATTTTATAGGAACAAGTTTATAAGCCAATGGATGGGGGAAAAAACTAGAGGACGAGAGGAGTGGATTCTACGAGTTCTAAAACCATGACCCTGGCTATTAACTTTTTTGTAAAAGCTAGACTTACTTATAAAAAGAATAGAGCCTGCTCTTCATCCACAAGAGATAAAAATGGTGGCACTAAAAGTCACCTGCAGCCAGGTAGGGCAAGGTGCTCACCGGCTGTATTCATTTCTAGGGATACTATACAAATGACCATGAACTCATTGGCCTAAAAGAGCAGAGATTTATTCTCCCACAGTTCTGGAAGCCAGAAGTCCAAAGCCAAGGTGTGAGCAATGCCACACTCCCTTTGGAGGCTCTAGGGGACAGTTCATTCTTTGCCTCTTTAAGCTTCTGGCAGCTGCTGGCATTCCTTGACTTAGGGGTGCATCCCTCTAACCTCCACCTAGTGGTGGTCACATGGCCTTCTCCCCTTCTCTTTGTCATATCTCCCCCCGCATACGTCTCTTATGAAGACAGTTGCCAGTGCATTTAAGGCCCGCCTGGATAGCACAGGATGTTCTCTGCATCTCAAGATTTTTAATTGCATCTGTAAAAAGACCCTTCTTCCAAATAAGGTCACACACCTAGGTTCCAGGGATTTGATGTGGACATATCTTTTAGGGCGTCATTGTTGGTCTACCACAGACAGGTGTTACTGACGTAGCCATCTCCCCACTGGCCATGTTGCAGGTGGAACGGAATGCCATGTGCCTGGTTAGATCATCAATCACAGAGAGCTTGTGGAAAATGGAAATTGTTCAAATGATGAAGTGCTGTCCTGGCTAACATTCAACAGAGACTATAAATTTTAAACATCAAAAAAGCACATCTGATGCACATTGTGCTG
This sequence comes from Saimiri boliviensis, assembly GCF_048565385.1. NCBI lineage: Eukaryota > Metazoa > Chordata > Mammalia > Primates > Cebidae > Saimiri > Saimiri boliviensis. The sequence continues at coordinate 202,820,289 of NC_133450.1, read as the reverse complement.
TGAGGCTGGTATTGGAGCTGCCAAGGAAGGAAGGCAAAGGAATATTCTTCAACTAGTGTACTCTTTATTTCTGGAGGAAGGAAGGGGGCAAGGGAGGATGAAGTGAGGGGAGTCTCACTGAGTGACATATGCACCTGGCACTGTCTGGTTGTTCTATTTGAGTTTTACAACACCACCAGGACGACTGCATGGTCCTTACTTTGCAGATGAAGAGACTAAGGCTCAGGTGGGTTGAATGTCCAGAGCATGGTAGAAAGAATGGGTGGCACTGATATTTGTACTCGGCTTTGTTTCACCCAAAGCAAAGGCTTCAGTGATATGGGACAGTAGGCCTGGTGCCTTCTCCCTTCCAATACCTGAATTCTAGATCACAAAGCTTGGTGAGGGCCAACTGTGGGAACTTGAGCCAGAGCCACAGTAGGCAGAGACTCCTTAGATTCCTTGTGTGATGGTGGATACTTACCAGAGTGGCTGTTCTGGGAGCCTTTTAGAATTATGTGGGAGGCAGCCATGAGACCAATCTGCTACCCACCTCCCCTTCTCTAGAAGCAGGTCCCTATTGTAGAGATGGGCCCTCATATTGATAGGCCCCCATATTGATGACACTTCTTAATTCCTTGTGGCTCCTCTTCAGCCCTGGGAGCAGGGCAGGGCGGATTTTTGTGCAAGCCCTTTTACAGATGTGCACACTGAGGTCGCAATGTGTCCTGTGACTTGCCCAAGGTCATCAGCACTGTCTGGTGGAGCTGGGACTCAAACCCAGTCCTCCTGCTCTCAGCTGTGGGAAATGGAGGGAGCGGTTGCCTTGGGAAGATGTTTCCTGTGCTGCGTGTCTGTGGTTTGTCTCAGGACTTGTGAGACTTGCTGTTTTCTTGTATCTTCTGTCCCTGTGACTTATCTTTGTGCCCACTCAGCCATCACCACTTCCAACACACCCACACATGTGGACAGTCTATGACTTCCTGAAACCCCCCTACCAGCACACATACACACACACACACGCACACACACACACACACACACACACACACACATACATTTTGTAGCATTTGTTATGGGGGGGGACAAGACTGCCACCTGTGACCCCCTCAGGTTTCTGTGCAGGACATCAGAGGAACTGCAGGGACAGAGAAGACCTGCTGTCCCACCTGGCTGCCACTTCTTCCTTCTGCCTCCTTCTTATTCTTCCGATCTCAACTGAAAAGCCATCACCCTGATCCACGCAACCTAAAGGAATCCTACCACCCCACTGGACGGCCCTCTCTATCACATCAATGTATTCCCTTTTTATTTGTGCTTATTGCAATCTGAAATTATCTCCTTTAGATGTTTGTTGGTTTTTATCCATCTCCTCTTCCTGAATCTGGGACTTTTTTAATTGTCCCGCTCTATATCCTTTATGCTTAACCTGGGTATCTAGTGCTTGGTAGACACTCAATAAGTAAAGGAATGATGGCTGGGTGTGGTAGCATGCACCTGTAATCTCACCTACTTGGGAGGAAGAGGGGGGAGAATCACTTGAGCTCAGGGGTTCAAGAAAAGCCTGGACAACATAGCAAGACCATGTCATAGTAAATAAATAAATGAGTGAGTGAGTAAACACACACATACCCAGTAAGTTCTGTTTCCAGCATAGACTGAGCCCAGCCGGAGTTCTCCCCCTGAGGTTACAGATTAGGTACTCACTGAGATCTCCACAAACATTATTTCTGATCCTCTTGGATTTGGTTGAATGGGTTTTCTTTCTCTCCCTGGGACTGCACAGTAGTCACCCAGGGCAGAGAACACACAATTCCTCCGCTCACCGGAGGCCTCTAGAAATTATGCTGAGAAGCACCACAGTAACATTAGCACAGTCTAGCCCATAAATCCTGAAAATCCCTGAATCTAGATAATGGAGCAATTTTTTTTGCAAGTCCAGCATTTTGTGGCCACCTCACAGCCATATGGGGGAGTGACTGCTCTCTCCTAAATTGTGAAATGTCCTTACTCTAGCCTTAAGCTGCTGCCTGGGAGAGAGCTGTTAGCTAAAAGGTAATGAAAATATTCTGCCAGTATTGACACAGCACACGGTGAGAAACAAGCACAAGTCTGGGGCCAGCAGCTCCTGGGCTTGCCTTTCAGGTCGGTGCCTCCTTTCAGGAGGATAAAGAATGGATAAAGCAGAGAACTGCTCAAATGCACTTGGTAAGCAGAGGCAGCTGAGGTGGCCTGACGGGAGAAGAGTGTTTAAGGTGCAAATTGGTTAGTTTATTCTGGATGTTACACTACACCTTCACAAATGACTTTCTGAAACCCCCCTACCAGCGTGCACATGCATACACACACACACACACACACACACACACACACACACACACACACTGTTTTCTAGCATTTGTTATGGGGAGACAAGACTGCCACCTGTGACCAGGTTCTACAGCGCAGGTGGGGTGTGATGAGAGCATGTGGGCACATCACATGTGAGTTGTGTGGGCTCCCCTCTCGCTAACATCCATGTAAGTCCCAGGTGCTTGAGTGGTGCTGCACACAGGGAATAGCAGGAGGTATACAGCAAGGGGCAGGGGGGGTGTCAAAGGCTTACATATGCACACTGTACATACTCACATGTGCGAGCACTCGGGTACTCACACACACACATACGCTCGGCATTTCGGTTTCTTAAATATGCCTTTTATTTTGGCACCATTTTACATTTACAAAAACAGAGAGAGTGCAGAAAGTGCTAACATCCTACATAACCAGGATGCATTTGTCAAAACTAAGAAATTAATATTGATACAATACTGTGAACTAATCTACAGACTCTGGGTTGCACTATCCACCACGCCCCTTCCCACTCCGCAAATGTTCTTTCTTTGTTCCAGAATTAAATCCAGAGTTCTGCATTGCATTTGGGATATTTCTATTTTGAAGATTTACCATGGTACACACTCTCAGTTCCTCAGACAGCAGTCAGACCAATGAGACTCAGATTTCTCTCTTTTCCTGTTACTTTATTTTCTTCTAGTAAAATTACTTAACCTTTCTAAGTCTCCATTTGCTTACATGTAAAGTGGTACTAGTGGCAGAACTTACTCTATGTGGTTGCTGTGAAAACTAAATAATTCCACAAAGCACTTAGTTGAAGTCTGGGTATACCACTTGCTCAATAAATGTTAGCTACAGCAACCAGCTCTGATTTGCATGAGGAGTAATTATATCCCACATTTAGGTTCTCCAATAAATAGATCGTCAAAAGCCAATTGGAAGAATACACCAAGTCTGCAAAACTGTTGTTTTTGTCTAAGACCAACCAAAGACTTCGGTGTGGTTACGGGGGTCAGGAACTGCAGATTTAAATCTTGGCATCCCCTTCTCGGCTGTCTGGCGGTTGGATGTGAGCCGTGACAACTGTGTAGTGCTGACAGAAGACGGCCACTGATAGGCAGCCAGCTGGCCTCGTCCGGGCTCCTACAAACGTCTGGAACTCAGTGTGAACAGCTGGGATGGGGCCAGGCCTAGGTAGTGCTGCCAGCTAGTTTGAGATGCACCTTGTTCCAGAAATCAAATCAACCACTCTCCTTCAATCAGCAAGGTCCACACACACACTACCGACTTTATTCCAGGGAGAAAGAGGATGGAAATAAGCATTTACTGAACATGCCACATGGGCCAGCTCCTGCACATTTATTATGCAGAGTGGTCTTCAGATTTTTTTCACATACTCTAATCTCTGAAATATTTTGAACGCATACCACGTGTGTGTATATATATTCACACACGATAAATATAAGCAATATACATGTACTACTGAACTAAGCGTAGATTGTAGAATGTATATCAAAATAGGCATTTAAAACACATAATTTGTAATAACACAATGAAATAATATGTTAAATCAAATAAAAATCAATAGTGCTATTAATTAGAGGAGATGTAAATCTTTCTTTCATTCAAAAAGTCCTCTTAATTTTTTTTTCAGACAGGGTCTCACTCTGGCCCAGGCTGGAATGCAGTAGTGCCATCCTGGCTCACTGCAGCCTTAAAGTCCTGGGCTCAGGTGATCCTCTTCAGCCTCCTGAGTAGCTGAGACTACAAGCTCCCGGCTAATTTTTTGATTTTTAGTAGAGATGGAATTTCATTATATCATCCAAGCTGGTCAAAAATTCCTGGCCTCAAGTGATCCTCCTGCCTTGGCCTCCCAAAGAGCTAGGATTATAAGCATGAAACACTGCACCAGACCTTGATAATTTTGAACTTCTTGGGCCAACTTCTTGTAAGATATCATGTTATTTTTATTTTTTTTTAACATCTTACTGGGGCTGATTCAACAACGATGACAGCAAAAACTTCTTCCCAGAGAAGTGTTAACTCTATCATTTTTTGGTTTATGTGGATGTTCTCCATCATAGATTTTAATTAGCTTTCAATTTGTAGTAACTTTTTAAGCCACTTCTTCAGTTTGTTAAAACAGGGTTTGTTGAGTTTAAGCTGGATAATATATTCTGTGTAGCCGCCTCACCGGAAGTGACAAATTGCAATCAGACATCACAAAGGCTGAAAGGGAATGCATGAGGATAGAGCTTTCAACCCCTTCCTGTCCCAAAGTCCCTTTTTTTCTTTGAGGACATGCCCAGAACATGCAGCTGATTGTGGATGCCACAGCCTATCCATATATCAAATATTTGTAAAACCTAATTTCTTGTTGAGTAAAAATTAAATAAAAATGCTAAGATTTTCTACTCACACTCCAAAGGATGGGCCTATATATTCCCCAGGGGCATTCACCCCTCTTTGGATTCTACTATAATACTGCTCTGAATTGTCACAACAACCGTTTTAGGGAAGTGGATAAAGACCTCCCCGTCTTATATGTGAATGGGAAACTGAGGCCCAGAGAGTCTGTGCATGTAATCCAGCAGGTAGGTTTTCAAGTGGGGTTTAGATCCCGGTCTCCTAACACCAGCTCCAGGCCTCTTTTTATCCCACCCTCCCCTCTTTCCCTCCACCCTCTCCTCTTTCCCTCTACTCTCCCTTCCATCCCCCTCCCCTCCCCTCCTTCTCTCCACCATCTCCTCTTTCCCTTTATCCTCTTCTCTTTCCCTACACCTTCCCCTCCATCCCCCTACCCTCACCTCTTTCCTTCCACCCTCCCCTCCATCCCTCCACCCTTTCCTCTCCCTCCACTCTCTCCTCTTTCCCTTCAGCCTCCCATTGATCCCCCCACCCTCTCCTCTTTCCCTCCACCTTCCCCTCTTTCCCTCCACTTTCCCCTCTTTCCCTCTACCTCTGTCAATATGGCTCCCCTCTGCTTCTCACCCCTCAGGGCTGTAAAAACACTAATGCCAGGTGTCAAAAAACCACAACTAAGCAGTGAGGCAGCCTCAGACTCAGTGGCACTGTGATAGCTGAGGAATCTAAGTGCAGACTCTTCCTGGCATTCAGTGGAAAGTATGTTTGTGTGAGAAGTATTCCTCATCCTTAAAAGTTTTGAGATTTGGAGGAATCAAACTGAATCCTAAAATAAGTGATCAAAGGGATGAATTGAGCAAAAGATGGGTGAGAAGCTGCATGATACTGTGGCCAAGAGTCCAGGCTCTAGACTTGGGATAACGTCCCAGGTCTATTCTCATGGCTTTAAGACCATGCTTGCTAAGACTCAGTTTTTGCAACTGTAGAATGCTGAAACACTGGTTGTTCTGAGGATTTAAGAGGTCCTTCACAATACTCAACACAGTGTCTAGCATGTGGTGACACTTTGCAAACAGAAGCTGTTACCTCTGCTTGACTTCTCAGTGTGGTGAGCTCACACAGAGCTGTGACACTCATCTCAACCTCTGACCCTGAAAGTTGGGGCCTTGGGCTGGCCCCTCTCCTCTCCAAGGCAACCCCCCAAGGACCTCACACTAGTAGGGGTCAGCCTCAGGCTTCACACAACTTTACATCCCAATACATGCTGATTGGGAAGTGTCATCATATTTACCTAAAAAGGCAAGCCTTCTTAGACTCTTACCAGGACATCATTGTATTTTATAGTATTTTCCTTCATAGAAAAAAAATGGGTAATTAAAGTGCCTCTTAAATTCCAACTGGTTTCTGCCTGTTACAAAATGGCTCTTCCTTCCCCTTGGTTAATATCATATCAAAATACATAAACTTTGTACACTGTCAAATGAAATGACATTTCTTTGTCTTTTCTTCTTTTTTTAGATGGAGTCTCGCTCTGTCGCCCAGTCTAGAGTGCAGTGGCATGATCTCGGGTCACTCCAACCTCTACCTCCCAGGTTCAAGTGATTCTCGGGCCTCAGCCTCCCAAGTAGCTGGGATTATAGGTGTGTACCACCATAACCTGCTAATTTTTATATTTTTAGTAGAGACAGGATTTTGCCATGTTGGTCAGGCTATTCTCAAACTCCTGACCTCAAGTGATCCACCCACCTTGGCCTCCCAATGTGCTGGAATTACAGGCATGAGCCACTGTGCCTGGCCATCAAATGATATTTCTAAGAAAGCAATCCCCTTAGAGGAAACTGGTCCCTTAAGGAGGTAGCAGAGGTATAGACTGAGGAGAAAAACCTAAACTAGACAGAGGCTCTCAACTTGGGGCACTATTATCCCACAGAGGTTGAGAGTATTTAGAAACATGGCAATCATTACTTTTCTTGATTGTCACAATGACGATGGAGTACTGCTGTACTCAGCATTGGGAGGGCAAAGATGCTAAGTACCCTATACTGTGTAGTGCAGCCTACACAGGGAAGAATCGTCCCACCATGTAGACAATAACTCTACATGATTCATGCTTGGAACATCCCTTGATGCTTAAGGGGATCTTCCAACTAGTTGAGCCCACAGACCAGAAGCTGGGACCACTGACTGGGCCTTAGGAAACAGGGTATTGGAGCCAGCTTGTGCCTGAGGGATATTCTTAGCTGGACTGGGAGCTCCAAGCCAACATACACCGCGGCTGATTCATCTTTGTATACCGCAGGGTCACCATGGTGTTCACTATACAGCACATGGGTTGGGAACTCCATCTTAAAAGGTGAGTCAGAGTTTGTCTTCCGTGGGATGGACTAGCTGGGCGGTGGCTCTAGCATGAGGACGACAAGAGGGCACCTGTCTCGAGGACAGCAGGTGCTGCAGGGATGAAAGGAGCCCAGAGGCCTAGAGTAGTACATGTCCAAGGGCAACCATCGGCACGTGAGTTAGCGCCTGAAGTGTTCAATGCATATTCCCTGGTCCCACTGGCCTCTCTGAGGGTGAGGCTCAGGGATTTGCATTTTAAACAAACTCTTGCCATTTGAGAACCCCAGTGAAATTGTGTCAGGTACTCTGTGACTGGGGAGTGGTTTTGTTAGGATAAAGGGAATTGGGGCTGGTGATGTTCTTTGGCACTATGGCTGAGAAGTTTTCTGGATCAGAAATTTGCATTTTGTGAAAGCCTTTCAAGGCATCTGGGTGTTCTGCTAAGGCATGACAATTACATTAAAAATTAGATTTCTAGACACATTTTTCTGAACTTTCAAAGGCTTTCTTCTGAAAGCAGCAATCAACCTCAGATTATTGTCTGGCGAGAAAGAGGGGTTAATGTAGCCCTAGGGACCAAAGTCGAAAGTTCCAAGGAACTAGTAGCTGACATGAATGGGATGCTCAGTGTGAGCCCAGCACTGTGCTCTGGTCTGACACAAATGGCTTGTTCACGCCTCACACACAACATCCTTGTGAGGTGAGTACAGTTATTGTCATCCCCATTTTACAGACACTGAAACTGAGGCTTAGAAATGTTATATAGCTCAGCTATGTTCACACACTAGTAAGCGACTCAGCCAGGATTTGAACATTGGCAGCGAGACTTGTCAAACCTCAAGCCTGGAACATTCTGGTAAGTATGGCCAAAGTTGTCCAGCACACAGACATTCTGCATGTAACCTCTGAGAGGATGAGAAGCTTGCTTCTGTATTCACTGAATCCTTTATGCTTGTTCAGCCCTGCCAATTAGTGAGCCTTCCCCTTGCCTCCCTGTCTGTGAGCGGAGAAGAGGCACTAGAATTGGAACGCAAGAGAAGAATCTGTCAGTATCCCCCTCAAAAGGAAATATTTATACTCTGGATAGTTTGGCTTCCAGCGCATGATGTTAGAATTTGTAAGGCTCTACTGCTTCAAAATAATTGGCTTTTAAAATTTAACTGATGGCTCAAGTCACTTAAAACGAGAATCTTTTAGATTTTTTTTTCTACTAAGAAGCAAAATAAACCAAAAAAAAAAAAAAAAAAAAAGGCGGGGGGGTGGGGGAACTCGTGTAGCAATGAGAAAAATAGAGTTCCATACTGACTTAAATAGTTGGCCCACCAGAGGAATGAACTGATTATTTTATGTTCTGGAAAGTTTAGTATTTTCCACTGATGATGAAGAAATGCTGGATATGTCAATTATCAAGAACATAGAGGCTTGTGTGATTTTAGACTTCTTTATTCTGTTACTCTGACTGCATCTGTTTGGGGGTGGTCCACAAAGGGGGCCAGCGTCTAAGGGCCTGCCAACGACTCCCAAAAGATTCAGTAACCTCCCTCAGGGAACTGGCTCTGCTGAGGATGCGATTTGTAAAAGTCACCTGGCTTCACTGAATACGAATTCACACAACAGGACAGGCAGGAGCCTAGGGGTGTCAAGTGTTTGCCTATGTTATATGTCAAAAAGCACCCCAAACCATCAACATCTTCAACTCCCCTGTGCTAGGAACTATGGGAGGCCGAAAGGTGAAGGAAGAACACTCGCTGGACCCTGGGTTGGGAGCGCTCATCAGTCAGTGTCCCAACCTAAGGCAACCTTCAGCTACAGAGAGACACACATTGCCATCAGCGGGAGGGAGAATGGAGAGCAGCCTTTCCCTGGGAGAATACGCAGGCCCTGTGCATGTACGTGCATGCGTGTGTGTGTATAGGGGAAGTATTAACAGCTATCAATGGAGAAGAAAGAATGCATTAGAAGCCCCTACTAAAAATCTCACCTCCAACTGAACACCTCCAACTTACAACAGAATTGCATTTTTTCCTCAAAGATCTGAGAACTAAAAGACTTATAATCCACTCATTCTCCTGTTGCACAACCCCTAAATCTGTGGTTTCAATCCAATCTAGGGTCACACGAAGGTTTACCCTTTGCCAATGTTGAGAGTCTGCAGAGGAAAAAAATATAGACTTTGGGTTGAATCAGGCCTGGATTCTAGCATAGACTTCGTCAATGCTGACTGTGTGACTTTCAGTAGTACCTGGGTTTCTGCTGCGCCACTGGTAACAGCTGTTCCTTCCACTTAGGATTGCACTGAAGATTAAACACAGCACACACCATACAGCAGACACCCAAACCAGGCATCCTCTTTCTCCTCCCTCTCCGCAAGGCCATTCATTCTGTTATACCAAGCCAGGTTTAGAACTATTGGCCAAGACTTTTCAGTTAATATTAATATTCAATAAATATACTCCATTCTCCTTAGTGAATAGAACCACTACTTAGTCTAATATTATTCTTTCTTTCTTTTTTTTTTTTTTCCTTAACAGGTCTTTTTTCTCCTCTCTCTATTTGAAGTACGAAAGGCAGGCACAAAAAGGCTTTACTCAACCTATGCTGGCAGTTGGATGTAGATCAGAGTCCCAGGCTTAGATGTGTTTTGTTGATCAAGCATCAGCACCAGCCTCCGGTTCGGTGAACTGACCAGACCCTCCCCTGCCCCTGCTCTCAACCCCCATGCACATACACAACATGTTTTCAAAGCCTGCTGACCCTACGGTCTCTTTAGACAATGAATTTCGTGTCTCTCTAAGAAAGTCGCATTTGGTTTCTCTTCAATGCATAAAGCAAAAAGCATCTATAATCAAAATTACTAGTAAGAATCCCTTAAAATGTTGACAAAGTATCCAACAACAGGGTCTCACAAAGAGTCCACGCAGGCACATTTTTCTCCAACTATGGATTGGGTCATCACTTCTTTTGACCATCAGATAAAGAAAGCTCGCCTGTATTTAGGGACCACAAGGCATGAAAAACATACCTGCATCGTGAAAGACTAAAATCATAAACAGAGGCTAAAACTGATTTCAGGCAATTCATGCATCTTCCACCTCATAGTATCCTGGGACATATGCACAGAAAATAGCCCATGCCATTTAAATAGGTAATTATTCTCCCTCTCTCAATTTTGTCTGTGTTTTTTGTTTGTTTGCCTAACTGAACTCACTTAGGTTAAATGTCTACCTCATCAAATTCTAAATCAAGGTTATTTTGTATTGCCTCTTTTCATAAAAATGAAGGATTGACTGATTTTTAAATACGTGAACAAGGTTACCAAGCAAAGCTGGTAATCTCAGTGCCCAAACCTTAATTGAAGACAATGAGAATTGCATAAGCACACCTCAAATGACACTCTGGCCAGGATAGAGAATGTGCAGCCCTGATAAAGAAGAGAAAGAAAAGACATCAGACTAGATGGAAAATTGCAAAATGGAAGCCTTCTGTGTGTGCAGAAGGGAACACTTCATAATTTTTCTTCCCAGAATTTTGTGGCAGATGGAGAACTTAGAAACCTGTTTCTATCCCCTATTCACAATTAGCAGAATAGTCCTGAGACACCCTGAATTACATTTGCCACAAGCACCTGCTATCTGCTGGGCTCTTTGCTCCAGAGTGCTGGGGAAACATGGATAAATAAGTCACCTTCTCAGTTCTTAAAGCTCTCACAATCTAGTAGAGGAAAGCAGGAGAGGAAATAATAAATGCACTAAATGCTATGCATATAACAAGATACACTTGGATGGAATGCAAAGGATGAATTCCTGGAAGACGTTGCCATAGGGTTTTATAGGGGAGGTGATTCCACAGGTTATGCACTTCCTTGACCCATAGAGAAGTGAGGTGGGTCACTCTCAGGGAGAGATAGCCTATGAAAACAACCAAGTTTAATTTATCAAACATACAGAATTTTCACTATCTTCAAAAATTATTTAAATAAGTAAATAATATGTCCTATATATGCCAGTTCATAGCTATGAACAAGAGCTGGAGAAAGCAAACACCTATGTAATCAATAACTAAAGCACTACAACATGAATCCTATTTCTTCTGCCTCACCTGATATTGTGTGATAAAAGAGTCCATTAACAAAAAACCTCTACAACCCATTACCACATCATCGCCTTTTAGTAAGGCCCTTTCAAGATCAATTTTCTAATTACAATGAATTGAGGTTATTTTAAGTCTGTTTCTGAAGACTCACTTTACTCCCCCTCCATTATGAGATTCACGTGCTGATATTATTCTATTCTTTCCTTTCCATGAGATGAGAAGACATGAACTCATTTGTTCATCTCAGTGTTACAACACTCGCTTCTCTTACAAAATGCCAAAGTCCAATGAACTCGTTTTCTTTGTGAAATAAATTCCCATTTTGTAAAATAGTAGTAAAAGTCAAACAAATATCTCTGGGCAGTGGTACAGTTCTACCCCAATAGCATTATTGTACAACTATCATTTTTATATTACAGAGCACACTTAAAATGAGAGAGCAGATGGGCAGGAAGCATGCTATTACTCACAAATCATCATGAACTCACATGAACAGACCACTTGTTTGCATTGTCAATAAATCATTGACCAACACTTGATGAACAGAACACAACTAGGTTGTACAATATTGTGCTGATTCAAAGAGCTTCATGCATGGATTAGTCTTGAGAAGACACACATGCCCACTCCATTTCTGGTATATAAACTCAAAGAATAGAAACAGAATGCATTTTGGCCAAGTCACATTTGAAAAACTGGAATGAGAATGATGTATCTCCTTATTAATTGGGAGATAGCCTGGCAAGCTGCCACACCCACAAAGACACACACACACACACACACACACACACACACACACACACACACAAAGAAACAAACCTAGATGCCTGGAAGAAGGACACCACTTCTGTCTCACCCCATTCTAGAGAGGTAATGCAATTCAAATCCCCTAAATTCCCTGAACTAGAGTTTTTTAATCTGTTGAATGCCAGTGGCACTGCTGATCTCTGAGAATTAAAATGAGGATTAAAGGAAGTGATATGTATGAAGTACTCAGCACACAGGTATGCAGGAACTCAAGAAAAGCTGGCTCTAATTCTCTTGCCCTTTATGGATTAATAATCCAGTTATTTCTTACAATTTTTGGTCTTTTTGAATGAATAGTATATACTCTTTGAAGCCAGAGACCCTTTTTCCCTTTTGTTTTTAAATTGAAGCTTTACACACTGTAAAGCTGAAAATATAGTTACGGTGGGTTTTTTTGTTGTTGTTGTTTGTCTTTTTTTGTCAGTAGCGGTGCTCTAGCCCCATGGAGCTAAATCCTCACAATCCTGTTTCCTTTGGTCCATGACTGTCTTGGGTGCACCTGTCAATGAGTTCTAGCCAGTGAGACGAAGGAAAAGTCTGCTGGGGAGATAATGGATTCTCATTCAGTAGATCATGATGCAGCCCAGCAACTCAAAATTCTTAAAAGCACTACAGACAATTCTGATGCTCAGCCAGGGTTGAGAATAGCTTTTCTAGACAGACAACTCTCGGAATTCTTTGATCATTGCTCACTTTGGGCATCCTATGCCCCACCTACTTCTTTCTTTTTTGGAAACTCCAATGTGCATGCCACATTATAGGAGCTTTGTCACTGAATAGCAGTGAGACTTTTTAATAGAACTAATTAGGGTCCTTCAGAGTCTATGGTAACATACTAACTTGAATTCAGAAAGGCCCTTTATAGCTCACATAGTACATTAGCAAAAGTAAACACTAGTATTTTATGGGCTTGTTCATCACTTATCAAAGCAAGGACTTACATTTTTATCTCAACTCATAATCTGTCAGGAGAACTGTACCTTTGAGAAGACAGTATTTTGAGAACTGCCACACTAGAATGCAGTCATACTGTGTTGAATCAATTATGTCCATTTGCAAAAGAAGTGAAGGACTACGTGTTCTCAACTTCAGTCACCCCAAGAAGACAAGAATAAGAAGAGGTACTGCCAGACACAGTCCTCTCCATTCCCACCCAATTCACACCTACAGGAAATTTTCCTCACAAATATTCACATCTTCATTAGCTTTCTCCTCATTTCCCTTTTTCTTCCAATTATTTAAGTGAACTTTCTTTCTCTATGTCCCTTTTGCAAGGCAAAAAATGACCCAAGTCATAAACAGAAGTAATGATAACATATCGAAAATATATTTTCCAGTATAATTATACATAATAAATTACTAGCATCATTATCTTCTAAAACTCCTGAGAGGTCCAACAATCCCTTTGAGAATCACCATGAAACACTTCAGCTGCCCCTTTAGTGCCTGATTAAACAGTTTTTCTCCAAGTACGAACAATATTCATGATACAAAACAAAACTGCATTTTAAATTCAATTTTAGAGTTCTGTTTTATTTCACTGCTAGTTCTGCAAGGTGTCTTGTTTTGTAAATTCTTTGGAAATGTGTACCAGTTCAGCTACATTATGTGTTGATCAGATGACTGGCCTAACAAGGTAAAAACACTTTTACATTTAAATTATAAGCCATCGATCAGCTTAGAGCACTACTCTTCCACAGGCTGGCAACTCTTAGAGAAATATCAAAACCTTCTTTACTTACTTAAACATGGCATCATTAATAGCAATCATAAGAAAAGAAAAAGGAAACAGTATGCTCAAGAGATCTGACCTTGCATTTTATATTTTAAATTGTTGAATACAGTCCAAATTTCTCTTCAAAGAACCACTATGCCAATATGTTCGGTTTCTGTGTTTTTGCTCTTCATTTTAAAGTTTATCTTCCTCATTCCCTTCCTCTCCTTGCCTCTAGTTTCAGTAAACAACCTTCCCACCTGCTCTAATCAGTAGTTCATATCTGTACCCCTGGTCACCTGCTCCTCCTGAGTCACCTCTGGTCACCTGCTCTGACCTGAGTCACCATTAGTCACCTGTTCCATAACTGTCTTTCCTGTCAAAACTGCTCACCCTGTCACTCTGGCTCATATCCCTGCTCTCTTTAAAATAGCCAATCAGAATTAGCTTAGACTGTGCAGTTCAACCCTAGCCAATAGGGGAATGATACAGCAATAGGGGCTACCTGCCTCAGGGATAAGAACCCTGCCTCTTCCCTGATCAGGTGCACTCTCTGCTCCATCCACGAGATACACTCTTCTATAGAAGTAAAAATTGTCTTGCTGAGAAATTTACATTCTAGTGCGACTTCTTTTGCAGCATCGAAAAATTTCCTTCTAACAAAACTAACTACATGGCAGACACAGCTGTTAAATCTCTTAATAGATGAAAATTATATAAACATTTCTAGATCCTTATTATGGCTCACATACATACATCTGCCTGTTTTTGAATGACCTAATGGCTCCATTTAGTAGTTCCAAAAACCAACCAGAGATTGATGAAAACTAAAAGGAACGTAAGGAAACTTAATCAAAGGGTCCATCTGTAAGGAACATCACAGCCCCAAAGATGGAAAGGGTTGAATATGTCATTAGGGCCTCACAATATGCTCTGTGAAAGCAGAACTATCCAACTGTCTCATCTCCTCTCATGATATCCAAGACTTTGGAAAGAAGGAATGACAGTATCAGAAGTTTTGGTCATAGAGGCAGTGGTGGGTGACCAGACATCACTTCTGTCCCCACCCCAGTAGTCTAGCAGGGAGAAGAAAGATAAATAAGTGAAGGAGGCAAGAAAGAATTACAGAAACTATGATGATGAGGACTGGGAGGAATAGCTGACATTGTTTTCATGAAGACAGAGGCATGTCACCTACATTCCCACCTTATCCTTTTGCCGGCTACTGGCCTTGGAAACTCTCATGGCATACATACTAAAAAGTATGCTTCAGCTGGGCACAGTGGCCCACACCTGTAATCCTAGGGCTTTGGGAGGCAGAGGTGGGAGGATCACTTGAGCCTAGGAGTTTGAGACCAGCCTGGGCAACACAGTGAGACCCTACATCTACAAAAACACAAAAATCAGGCAGGCATGGTGGTGTGTACCTGTAGTACCAGATACTCAAGAGGCTGAGGCAGAAGGATCACCTGAGCTGGGGGAGATTGAAGCTGCAGTGAGTCGTGATCACACCACTGCACCCCAGCCTGGGTGCCAGAGCAAAACCCTAAGAAAAAAAAAAGTGTGCTTCAAAGGCTTTGAAAGAATATACAAACTGAAGTAAAATACTTCTTGCTCTTTGTTAAGACCAATGCAAAAAAAATTCATTTGTATGTAGCACTCAAACTTCTCTTTATTCCTCTCATCGTCACACAAACACAAATAATCCTGTTAGGAAATTGGCCGGTAATTCTGTTCTGTAGATGTTTTCTGAGAATGCTTGGATTTTCCACAGTGACAGGAGAGCTGACTCTCTGCAAGGCAGACAGGTTAAACATGGTGGGCAGCCTAACTGGGAGAAGGTTATTCTGTATCTCTAGCCACAAACTGCCATTCCATGATCTCCACTGTGGTTTCACCTTCAAACACTAGACAGGTAACACACTTATCCCCTCTCCTACAATGTGGTCCTTTAAATAACCGAAAGCTGCCTCTGTGACTCCCAGTTTATACAGAAAATAAAGATTTGGACAGGCTAAGAGCTTGTTTAAGACTCTAGAGTTGTGTAATGGTGGAGCCATGACTGGAGCCCATGTATTCTGGCTCAGGTCCAGGGCTCTTCCTACCCCAACATAAGCCCTGGGATCCTGCAGCTCAAGTCAGAACCACATCCTCCTATGTGGGTTCAGGGCAGGGTCCATTTGACCATCTCTAGTTAGATGTGTAGCCATGAGAGGGATTTGGCATGTGGGTTATAAGTGTGTCTGTGTGTGTAGACTTGGGCATATTAGGTAGCTTTGGGCGTATCTGTCCTGCTCAAAATGTGTCCCTTTTCTCTAGAAGTTAATCTGCATCCAGGAGCCACTGTGGAACAATATGGCCTCTGGCTATAGCTGATTGGGACGGGAGTCTCTCTGATGTGGCTGGGCCAGTGACATGAAAACGTATACACTGAGGACAGCCCTATTTGATTGACCTCATGGACCAGAAAGCAGAGGAAGCTAGGTGGAGGAAGAAATACAGAGGTGAACTATGGCAAGCAGTGTGGAGATTTCTCAAAGAACTTAAAACAGAGCTACCATTCGACCCAGCAATCCTGTTACCGGGTATCTACTCAAAGGAATACACATCATTCTACCACAAAGACACATGCACACGTATGTTGATCACAGCACTGTTCACAACTGCAACTACATGGAATCAAGCTAAATGCCTATCAGTGGTAGACATCAATGTGGTACATATACACCATGGAATACTACACAGCCATAAAAAATAATGAGATAATGTTCTTTGCAGCAACATAGATGGAGCTGGAGGCCATTGTCCTAAGTGAACTATAACACAGGAACAGAAAACCAAACAAAACATGTTCTCATTTATAAATGAGAGCTAAACATTGAGCATACCATGGACAAAAAGAAGGGAACAATAGACACCAGGGCCTACTTGAGGGAAGAGGGTAGAAGAAGAGTGAGGTCCAAAAAAGTACCTTCGGGTACTATGCTTATTACCTGGTGACAAAATAATCTGTACACCAAACCCCCGTGATGTGCAATTTACCCATATAAGAAACCCACACATATATCCCTTGAACCTGAAATAACAGTTGTAAGAAGAAAAGAGAAAGAAATATAGAGGCAAGCGCTGGGAAGAAGAGAAGGAAAGAGAGACGGATGGATGGATGGATGGACGGATGGATGGATGGGAAGATGGGAAGAGAGATGAAAGAGAGAAAAAAATCAAGTCACTTTTTATACTTTCCTTAGGCTCAGTCATATTTCTGGTTTTGATTATATGAGGCACCCCTGTGCTCTTACGACAATTCCCTCCCTTTTTTCTTCAGCTAGATCATGCTGGTCTCTATGCCTTAGAACCCCAGACTCCTAACTAATACATTTCTCATGTAACATGCAACGATGGGTCTGGAATTATTTTACCTGTCACATCTGATTAGCTGCATGGGCAGTGGATGAATGAAAGAAGGTACCCAGGTCTCAAAGGAAAAACATTAACTTATGAAAAACTGTTTTTTTAAAAAAAAATAAAATTCCTTTGGTCCCAAAGTGCTAATTATAAGTAATGGAATCTGAGGCATTTTATGTTTTTGACACAAGAAGATCATTTTACAAAGGTCCCTAAGAGAATGGGCTCCCCATGAGGCAGAGTCATGTCCAGGGGGGAGAGGAAGAGGAAGCAGGGCTGGAGCCTTGGGCAGCACGGGGCAGTCCCTGTTTCATGAAGCCACCAGTCCCTTACTAGTCAGAGGACACAGGGGAAGCAGACTTGGCAATTTGCTGGGGTTCTAAACACCCTCCATCCACCCCAGAATATCTTTTATTTTCCATGGTAAAGCCTTGAAGGCAGAACCATGACTTTCTCACCACTATATTCCCACCACTTCAAATATCATCTAACACAGAATAGGTACATAATATTTGTTCAATGAATGCACAAATGGATACACCGTGGATTCTGAGGAATTCTGAAATGAGGTGGACCCCAGTAGCTCAGTTACAAAGGCTCTATGGTGCTGGTGGTTGGGGGGCATTCATTTGACCAGATAATATGAATGTGCATCAGTCAGCCATTCAAAGACAATTATTAAGCACCTACTCTACAGACTGAGACTGCAGAAGGCCTTGCTGTGGGCTGTACCTGGTCCCACCTGGCAGCTCACAGAGCTGGCACCTCCAGTGACAGTAATAGAAGTGGAGCCCATGCCTGGTATGGGGGACAGGGGAGCACCTTCAAAATGACTGGAAATTGAGAAAACTAAAACAGACCCACTTACTAGACTGAAATCAGGATGCTGTGTTATATCTAGAAGTTCCTGGGGGTAGTTGGGTTTCCAGCTGGGACAAGCTTCAGGCAGCAGACTCTAAAGTAAATGAGTTCCAGCTTGCTGCACTAATTGAAATATCCAGGTGGCTTTCATGGCTGCCCCAGGATAGAACAGTTCAGTAATGAAAACCAGATCTACAAAGCCACTGATATATGTTGTGCAAACTGCTGTTCAAAGGAAAAGGTCTGATCCACTGGCCTCTAGTGACTTTCTGATACTTTCCTCAGGCCCCAGTCAACCCATGGATTCTCCCAGTGACTACGACTGAAGGAGAGACTTGGGGTTTCTTACATACTGGGGCACAAGATCTGCTCACGAGCCAGAATTCAGATGTCAAGGAAGCAGCTAACATCACCAACCTCTGTGGTAAGTCACTCTGAGTGACTGTCTGGAGCTGGTGGCATCTTGAATAAGTGTTGGAGGCAGAAAGCATCTCCTTTTAAGGTTCCAAAAAGCTCTGAGATCTTTTGGCCCTGAAGGGTTTCACCTCCTTTGCCCAGGAGCCTTAACTAACAGTTGGCAGGAGTGGGCCTGAGACTGAACTAAAACATTGCAATAAACTAACACAATGGACTTAGATGATGGCATCTCAGCTCTACAGCATCCCAGACAGACATACATGAGGGGGCTCGTTGGGTGGATTTCCTCTCCAATTCTTCTTTGAGAAAGTCTTTGGAGTAAATGCGCAATGAGACTGAGGATTCAGGTTACGATGAAAACTTCCACCACATCGGCATGTTTGCTCCCGGGTGGCATAAATTAACTTTCAAAAAGTAGATTTCTAAGAGGTCTAAGTCTAACTAACTTAGATGTGTTAATTATGCAAGTAATATATGAATCCAGTTTTGATATTCGAATTCTAATAATACAGAAAAGACCAAAGTTCCTTTTCCCCACCTCCTTTACATAAGGTATGTGTAAATCTGTTTCCTTCACGTCAGTACATATGGATCTATTTTACTATTTGTAACTGCTGCATCGTATTCCATACTCTGGACATACCATATTTAACCATTTTCCTGTTTTCCTATTAAATTATTCCCAATTTTTCATGATTACAAACACCTTCTGGACCTTCTTTCTTTGTGCTCATGCTCTCGCTTCCATTTTAACATTTAAAAAAGCTTCCTTTTTGGTGGGTGGTGATGTCACAACGCCCAAAGGATCATGACAGTTTAGTTTGATCCAGGATTGCTGCTCTTTACATATGCAGTAGTATGGAGAAAGAAAGAAGAGCTTAGTACATATAATACACACACATAGAATTAGGTCTCTATTTAAGTGTGTGTGTTTTCATACTCCTGGGTGATTGGCAGAGCTCCATGACATATGCAGAAGGAGCAGCCACTGAAATGTGTGCCCTTGTATTCTGCGCTTCTGAGGGGCCACTCTCTCCACGATAAGGTAAAAGGTATCAATGGAGGTACAAGATCAAATTGGCCACATCAAAATCTCATTCCCCAGCCTGAGAACCTGGAAAAGAGTTCTTGCTCTTCTCAGGCCTTCCTCCCACCTAAATAGTGAACGAGACATTCGAGAAACTTGGCAAGTCCTCCAGGAATCAAATTGGGTCTTTCAACTTTATTACTTTTTTCCCCTTCATTTCTCATCAGGATTACACGAATGTAAAAGCCTTTGTGAAATTTCCTTTAAGATGATTTTTTAAATGTATTCTATGTCTCGAATAAATTTAGTTATGATTGAATAACTCAGAATTAAACTATGTCGAATAGAATATTGCAACCCAATGTTGATTTGCCATCACCTATATTACTCTAAAATAACTTTTCCTATAAGATGCTTTGCAGAAGTTTTCACCTGTGGGGGAAGGAGTCAAATATTTCAGCATTACTAATGCGTCTGTTCACCTCTCACTTCTAAAGCTAAATTTCACCTCACAAATTGGGACCCTGCAAAGGATTTTTTCAAAAGGAAGGATGCCCTCCTGTCATTCCTAGTTTCTTGTTTTGAGTGGTTACAAAAATGAACTTGCAACCTACAGGGTCATTTCTACGGCAACTGGATATTCCAAGTGAAATTCTGAATTTGGAGTTCTCTGAAGAACTAGAAAGAAGAGCGTTTGTGTCACAGACAACATAAAAGTTTAAGTTTTAATGATATTGCCAGGTCTGTCAATGAAGGTGTTCACTGGCACCTAAGTCTTATTTTGAAAGTACAATGAAATAAAGTGTCAAAACTACAGGCATGCCTGTAGTCCCAACTACTCAGGAGAACCCCTTAATGCCCAGAGTTTGAGTTGAACCTGGGCAACTGTGAAACTCCATCTCCAAAAACAAGTAAAGTAAACTATACATGGCCTAGCATTTATGAGGTTTTTCTTTAAAGACCAAATTTAGGAGATGGTATAATTAATGAAAAGTTTTTGTGTTTTTTTTATCTTATTATCAATATAGATACATAAAACATCATAAAAACAATGTTTACCTAAATGAACTTTTATAAGGCAAACACCTTTGTAACCACCACCCAATTAAAAATAAATAGAACTTGCCAGCCACTTTCAGAAGCTTCTCCATGTACCCCATACCAATTTTAATCCTTCTTCTTCCACTCAAAAATAACCACAACTTCAGTTTCCATGTTATTAATACCCATAGCTCCTGTGGTTATAAGATAGTATGATTCAGTCATTTTTTTCACCATTAAAAGCTTTCTTATATTCAAGGGCTGACTTGCCAAAAAAGAAGATTTTGTAGTAAATAAAGTTTTTGAAAGGCTTATTTATACCTTTTCTATTTCACTTCTACCCACATATAATAAATACATTCATTAGAGTACAGTATTTTTAAATACTTTGCCTCATTCCAAAAATATGTACAGGGTTGAACACATGCTAAGAAATTCTCTCCACTAGGAGGCGCTACATCCCTTATGGCCTCAGGCAACTGGGAAGACAGCACTTAAAGTAGCTCAGTTACCAAAGCGTTTCTATGAATGAAGTCACAGAGGAACTTGTGGGAAATCCACTTAGAGACTTCTTTACCTTGCTGCATATCACAAAAAGGCTCACTGGTTGCCAGAAGTCCTGGTGAGTGGCAGGTTCCAAGAGTGAACTGATATTTCAACAACTGCTTTTCCACTAACAACCTAAGTCCATGAAATTGAGGGAGGGGGCCAAGAACCTTTGGAACAGACAAAGGGGCCCTGTTTCCAAGCATAAATAAAATACAGCTGGTTTACAGCTGTGCTACCTTCCTCGCTGCAAGTCAAGTCACAAAACAGAATGAAACTTTCCACAGTCACCACTGTGATGTTAGGAAATTCTGAGTATCCCTCTGGGCTCCAAGGTGACCAACTATTTGCTTTCTGAATTTCGTTTTTCAACCTATATACACTGCAGGGCTCATCAGAGAGGCAGATTTCCACTGTGAATTTACACAAGCATAGACGGTCTACTTTTATATGTTTGTTTGTTGTTTGCTTTTGTTTTTCAGATTAAAAAAAATCTGAGGAGTAGAGCTATGAAGACATAGGAACTCTTTAATTATAGGGGTTTGATTTTTTTTAGATTGGACGTGCTACTCTTCTGATTCACAGCTATGTGAATTTCTCTGGTCTGATAATTAGCATACCAGGCAGGCTCAGATACCCAGCATCTATAACAGATAGTAGGACATCATGCATATGCATGGAGTACTCCTAGCTCAAAACTGGCCTCAGATCAGACCAAAAGGCCAGCAACTGTGTCCAAGTAGCAACTCAACACCCACGAAGTGCCAGCTGGAATGTTTTCACATTTTAAGTGGCCACAGCAATCTAGACATTAACCAATAGACTTATAAGAATAGCTTGTATTGATTAAAGAAGCGTTGTAGTATGTATCATTTGATTCCTATCATTTTATGTGCCTAAGATTTATTCCTGAAAATATTGATTCACTGATTAGAAAACTCAGTAGGGGTGAATAAATCTGGTTGAATAAAGCTGAAAATAGACTACATCCTATAGTTTAAAAAAAAATTAGAAAAGTATTGGTACAACCTCCAGGCAAACTGGTAGTGGTCTGTTCCATTTCAGACTCAATGAATATGGACTCTTAAGCCAGATGGCATTAGAATCAGGAAGTGGGTTTGGCAATTTTCTTACTCCCTCATGTCATTTCTAGACCATGACTCCTCTGCCCTCAGGGAAAAAGTCTCATCTGTTCCCTTGTTCTCTCTCTCCTTAACTCTGTCCCCAACTGATCTTCTGGTCACTTCCGCACATACACTGATGACTTCATTCTTTGGCTCTCAGAAGCTACATGAAATCCCACCATCATCCGGGGTGACTTCAGTGTTTGTATTCATGACTCATTCAACCCTATTCCCACAGTTTCCTGACAACCTCAACTCTGATGACCTTGATCTTCATTCTCCTCAAACATCCATACTCAGGGCTGAAATCTGGGCTCATCACTTAAAGTGGAACCGCTCAGGTGCAATGGCTCAGACTCCAACCACAGCCTCACCTCGTTCCCTCTTTCACTGGCTTGTCCTCACACATCAGTTCTTGAGTCTTTTCAAGTCTTCCAATCACCAGCTTCCTGTATTTTATCTCAGTTCATCATAGCCATCCTGTCTTCATTTTTATGTCTTTTCACCTAAGATCATGTCAACAATTCATTCCAATCACTGCACTGTCTTTCTATATCCTCAGCAACCTTGCCTCCTCATCCTTTGGCTATGCCCAGGTATCTGGCAAAAATTCCAAATCAGGGCTAAGCACATTCTCATTTCCCAAGATCAAACACCTACACAGGGTGCCCTGCAATGAAGAATGACACTACAAATCTGTGGTCTCCAACATTATCTGAGCTCTCAACATTGTCCAGGGATCTTTGTAGGTGTTCCTTGTCAACTGTCTAGCTTCAGTAAAACATACTTCCTCCTAAGAACAAGCCCATGCTCAGCATAAATAGAAAATCCATATCTTCTTTGTACATAAAAAGACTAATAACCAGTACCTTGAATTCCACCATGCCCTGACCTCTCAGGGACCCTATACCATCATTTATCCTCCACTCACCTGCATCTCACCTCTTTCTCTATTTTCCCCTAACTCTTTCACCTAAGAATTTAGACTTCCTCTTCTTAAAACAAATCCATGCAAATCCTATGCCCTCACTAGCTAAGCCTTACTTCTCTTCTTTCCTTTACAGCCACACCACTTACAGAGACAAAGCCTTCATTCAATCCCCCGATTTCCTCTCAGCACAACTCCACACTACACAGCCTTACTAAAGCTGTTTCCATTCTTGTAAGGGCCACTAGTTACCTTCCAGTTGGTATGTTCAATGGACACTTTTTAGAACGTGTGCCATTGCCTGTATGCAGCATTTGGCACCATGCACCACTCCCTCCTTCCTGGAAAGTTCTTTCCTCTTCTTCCCACCCCCCTGTTTCTGCCTGCCCTGACTCCCCTCTTGCTTCCCTGGCTGCCCTCAGGGCACCAGGTTGACCTTACATTTTGCATTCTCTCCCTGGTCAGCCTCATTTGCATCCATGGCTAAAGTTCAATGCAGCTCTTCTGAAGTTCCCAAGCCAGATCTCCTTCCTGAGTTCCATACCTGCATGTTTTTTCCTATTAGGTATCTCACATGTATATTCCAAAGGTATTATGATATCAGCATGTCCAAAATAGTAAAGTCATCACCTTTCTCCAAAATATGTCTCTCTTTCCATGTTCAACATCAGTCATACCCTCGTCTATGCTAGAAACATGGCTGTCCAGTTTATTTCTCCATAACTCTCACCCTTTACTCACTTACCAAGCTTCAGCATTTTCAACTGCATATCTGTCACATCTATGCCTTCTTCACCATCTTCACAACCACTCTATCACATCAGGCCATCCCTATTTCATTCCTGGATCAGTATTAGGATAGTCACCTATGAGTGTTCTTACTGCACACTCCCCATCCCTCCCAATTCAAAGTACTTCATATACTACAGTGGAGTACTCTCTCAAAAATGCATATCCAACTAGATCACTTCCTGAGAGATTCCCATGACCCACAGGATAAAATCTAAACTCTACCTAAAATGACATACGAGACAGTACATCTTTCCATCATCCTTTCTCACCATTCTCACCATTATCTCAAATTCTCCAATCCAGTGACAGGGAACTGCTTATGCAGTAATATAGCCCAATGATTGAGAGATGAGTCTTGAACACATGTAGTAGTCATGTGTTCAGAATCAAATTGTCACTTACTGGTTTGTGATCGTGGACAAGTTACTTCTGAGAATACCACATGCTTCTCTCTCAGAGTACTTATTGTCCCACACCACCTTCTAAATCCTCTGTCCTAGCCCATCTTTTCCATTGCACTGTCCTTGAATTCCTAGCACTTATTAGGCCATCAACACTTATTCTGCATATGAGTGAATGAGGAGAATGAATGGATTCGTCCAGTGACAGGAATCTCTTTCTAAGGTCTAAATATTGCATCTTTGCATCTGTTCGTTACAGAGTTCTTCAGATTGATCATCCAGATTCTTAGAATCCTGCCACAGTCATGTTCAGGCTCATATAGTATGTCTGGCCCTGTACTTTGATGTCTCTAGTTTTTCTTCAGGTGAAAAATGTATTATTGATACTTGTGCATTAAGTATATATTTAAGTGCACATCTGTTTCATTTCCATGAATCTACCGATAAGAAAGTATAGCACTGTAATAGAACCATGCAGACATTAGATGATGGTACAAGTGTGCACTATGTGGTCTCTTTTGTGTGGCATTTGCTTACCTACTGTGTCCCAGTGTGAAACTGGGAGCTTCATGGTCCTCAAGGGCATTCCAACCCCCATTGCAAAGGGTAGTGGGAACTGGAGAATGAGTCAAGTCAGCTCAGCAGTGCTATTTGCACACATCCAAAGAGCCGAAGGTAGGGTCAAAGTCAACTGCAGGGCCAGGCGTTCAGAATGTGGGAGTGCTAAGTGCCAAAACAACAGATTGGGAACCAGCAAGAAGGATGCTGGGAACCACCATGAACCATCCTGTGGTCACCGCAGCTGACCTATAAGCAGTCAGGGTGCAGGGCATGGTGTGTTACACTGCCTTGTAGACTCTACATAGGAAAGATGAGTAGAGTTGGGTTCCTGGTTCTACCTGGGGGTTATGGGCTTCTTGAAAAGTCCAGGACAGACTAGATGAGTTAGGTTCTTAGTTCTTCCTAGGAGTTACGGGCTTCTTGAGAAGTCTAGGATGGCTGGGAGCAGCTCCCACAGTTCTGGGCCAGTCTAAATGCAGGCCCTAAACCTGCAGCACAGGAAAAGAGGCATTGAGGCTCTACTTCAGGATCCATGCTCTGGGACTTCCAAGTCAAGGTCCATAACAAGCCTATCTTCCTACCATTTCTCATCCCTACCTCCTTAAAGAGAGTACAGAAAATGGGAAAAATGCTTAGCTCATGGTGTTAGATATTAAAAAGCAGCAGCTTCAGCAAAAAGC
Source organism: Saimiri boliviensis (assembly GCF_048565385.1). NCBI lineage: Eukaryota > Metazoa > Chordata > Mammalia > Primates > Cebidae > Saimiri > Saimiri boliviensis. Next base: position 202,794,882 of record NC_133450.1, on the reverse strand, counting down.
CAAGCATTTATTAACCAAGAGATAACGCAACCAGAGGCTGTTACAGGTTGTTGGCAACTGGAGTTTAAATCTAACCACTTATTCTACAGATGTGATTTACACATCTCACTGGCTTCTGAATTAAAGGAGTCCCAATTCATTATGGCAAGCTGAGAAATGGGCAATCTTTTAATGTTGTGTAGCTCTCTTAGCTCTTGACAAATCAAACCTCAGCAGCCACACGTAGTCTTCCTTTCACTTCCTGTGGGAAAACTGGGGTAATCTAGGTCATTGATAGTCTACCACTTGATTTACAGCAATGACCAATTTCCAACTTGGCTTTATCTAATCTGCTCTGGAAAATGTTTTCAGCTGCTATGGGCAGTCTTGTTAAATTGTGCAGACCTGCAATCATTTTTAAAAATCACTCAACCATCAAAGATTTGATTTGGTCTGCTTAATCTGTGCTGACCTCACTTCATTTTGCAAGGCCAGGCCTCTGTATCCCAACCTGCAGCCAAAGGCTTCCAGTTGCGTCCTGTATTGCATTTTCCCAAGCACTTCCCTATCTCTTATCTCATGCTACTGAGAGAACAGGTACTGCCACTTCCATATCAGAGATGAGGTGACTCAAACATGGGAAGACCACAGAGCAAGACAGTGATGTTGCTGGATTAGACTCAGGACTCAGGGCCTGGTATAGTCTCATGCCACCTTACAACACCAATGCAACATGTGCACCTGCCCTAGGGAAGAATAGAGCTGACAAGGCCAAGAGAAGGACCTGTGGTTTCCATTTGCACTGTCCTGATTTATGTTAAGTCTAGACAATGAGGTGAGGAATGAAATAAACATGGATTTTGCCAAAGTGAAATAAACAGTGTGCTGGCATTTAGGCCTTCCATCTGCACTGTGGGAAGAGAGCAGATGTTCCTCATCAGCCCCGCCTTGCTTCTTCTGCCCCTGCCTTTCACAAATCATGTTGCTGGATGGGTCAGTGCCCCCACTCTCAGGCTCACTCTGACCTCAGCCAGCCCAGACTGTGGTGTGAAGAGTCTGCCCAGCAAAGATACCAGCCCAGGTTCTTCCCTTTCACCTGGGCTGCTTCTGCCGCCTCTCCAAACCCATAAAAATCCTGACCCCCAGACCCACACCTACCAACTCAGGAGGAAGGCTTGGGGTTGCATGCTGTCCCTCGTTTGTGGTTCTGTCTGTATGCTGCTTCCACCCTGCTCTCTTCTCAGAGGAGTGTTTACCCATGGCAAGATGTCCCCAATTCCTGCCACTTCTCCTTTCCTTCACTGGACAGATCCTGGCTTCAGATGGCCAGCTGCCCTCTTCCTGTCTCCCTCTTGACAGTTTCTGCGCCTATGACCAGACACCCCATAGGTCAACAGTTCTATTATTGTGACCGAGACTGTGGCTTTGTTGGCCGGTGGTACCAGCTGCATAGTTAAGTCCAGCCTTTGGGGTTGGGCCAGTGACCCCTGGTTCACATGTGGTCTCCATGCCCCTTCTGCCAACTGCACTGGGATTCATCTACAGTGCCTTACATTTGGTTTCTTTCAGGTATACCATGACTTGCTTTAAGAAAATGCAACATACCTGGGTGCGCTGGCTCATGCCTATAATCTCAGCTACTTGGGAGGCTGAGGCAGAAGGATGGCTTGAGGCCAGGAATTTGAGACCAGCTTCAGCAACACAGCAAGCCACTGCCTCTAAAATGTTATTTCTTTAATTAGCCAGGCATGGTGGTGCACACCTGTAGTCACAGCTACTTGGTTGGCTGAGGCAGGAGGATTGCTTGAGCCCAGGAGTTCAAGGCTGCAGTGAGCTATGATCATGACACTGCATTCCAGCCTGGGCAACAGAGTAAGACTCCATCTCCAAAAACATAAAGAAAAAAAATAGAATATAAATAGCAACACCAGCAGATAATTATTACTATTATATAGGTAATTTAACATAAAAATGTACTATAGTTTTTTTAACATACTTTCCATCATGCATTAGAAATATGATTGAATTTATAACAATGAATCCAGTTTGTTAAATAAAGCAAGCACTCTTTTTTACCACCCCTTCACTGCCCCACACCCACCTCATGCCTTCATGTCCCTCTCTGACCAGCTTTCAGCTTCTATGATCAATAACCATCGTCATACCATGGTCCACACACTTGCACCCCCATCTCTCTCATACTCAGCTTGCAAAAGCCCAACTCAGATTACATTCAATACTTTGCCTACCTGTACCTCCACATGTAGAGTTGAAAACACTGAAGACACACCCAAGACCTGATTTCTACTGTCTGCTCTTATTTAAATTCAAAATCCCTAACCACAGAGGTGTCCAGAAACCTGACTGCATTGCCTTAAACCAATTACTCCTGAACTGTCCAAGAGGATTATTTCATACCTTCTCTTCCTTCCTCAAATTTCCAACACCTCCTCCCGCTTTCTTCCTGCCAGCTGATGACCTTGCTTCTCATTTCACTGAGAAAATGGAAGCAGTCAGAAAGTTCATCCACAGATCCAGCCACCACAGGCTCCCGCACACCTGCACTCATCCTGTGGTCTCCACTGTTGCTCCTGCACAAGAACAGCCTCTCGGTTTGTGCACTCAATGCCTTCCTCACTTCCCAACTCAAGCCCTTCCTTCCAGCAGTTGTCTTATCTCTCTCTTCCCTCATCGACATTTCCCAGGCTCTACATCATTCTCTGCAGCCCTCAAACACACTGTCATATCTCTAAAATATCCCCTTCCAAGCCCACACTCTCCCTCATCTACAACTCTGTTTTTCTCCTTCCCTTTACAGCAAAACTCCTTGAAGAAATCAACACTCCTGCCTCCTCTCATCTCACTCTCACTTAAATCCAGACCTCCCAGTGTTTGCCTCCATGTCTCCATCTAAACAGCTCCAGTCCACGGCACCAGTAGCCTCCTTGCTATTAAATCCAATGGACAATCCTCTGGCCTCAGATTTCTTGTCATGTCAGCAGCATTTCATAAGGATGGTCACTCTCCCCTTCTAGAAATGCTTTCTTAAATTCTAGGTCCTCGCTTCTCTTAGTCCTCTCCTAATTCACTGGCCAGCCCTTCTTATTTTCATTTGCTAGTGTCTCGACACCTCCTGTTAACAGTCCAGAGCTCCATTCTCAGACGTCTTCTCTATCGACTTTAACTCCCATGGTGATTTCATCCAAACTCCTAGCTTGAAATGCCATCCACACATTGATGATTCCCATCTTTACACAGCCAGTCCAGACCTTTCTTCTGAATTCTAGACTCATACATTTATCTGCCTGCTATGGTCTGAATTTTTATGATCACCCTTCCCCCATCACCATCAGCCAAATTCATATGTTGAAAACCTAATTATCAATGTGATTATATTTATTAGGCAAGGCCTTTGGGGGTGTATTAGTTCATTCTCAAACTGCTAATAAAAACATACCTGAGACTGCGTAATTTATAAAGGAAAGAGGTTAATTGACTTACAGTTCCACGTGACTGGAGGGGCCCCACAAATGGCAGAAGCGGAAGCAAACATGTTCTTCTTCATATGGTGGCAGGAAGGGGAAGTTCCCAGCAAAAGGCAGGGAAAGCCCCTTATACAATTATCACATCTTGTGAGAACTGTCTCACTATAATGAGAACAGCACCATGGTAGTAACTACCCCATGATTCAATCATCTCCCACAAAGTCCCTCCCACAATACATAGGGATTATGGGAGCTACAATTCAAATAAGATTTGGGTAGGGACATAGCCAAACCAAATCAGGGAATGATTAGATTATGAGGGCTGGAATTAGTTCCTTTATAAAAGAGGCCCTGATGGTTCGTGTTGATTTTCTTCCTCCATGTCATTGCTAGTGATTAAATCATTCATCCTTTTCCCAATAGATTAAAGCACTACCTTTGTCTATATTATGTTCTCACAGTATTGGGATTCATTAAAAAATAAAAAGGGTCCCAGAGGGCTGCCTTGCCCCTTATGTGAAGGCAGATTGAGAAGGTGCTATCTATGAACCAGTAAATAGACCATCGCCAGACACCAAATCTACTGACGCATTGGTCTTGGGCTTCCAAGCCTCCAGAACTATGAGAAATAAATTTCTGTTGTTTATAAGCCACCCAGCCTATGGTATTTTGTTATAGCAGCATGAACAGACTAAGACACTGCCCACTCAACACTTCCACCTAGGTATCAGATTGGCATCTCCAACAATTAATCTTAACATCTCCAGAACTGAACTTCTATTCTTCCTTCACAGCAGGTCTTCCCATGGTGATTCCCATCTCATTCCAGTGAAACCATCCCACTAGTTGCTTATCCCAAAATCTTTGGCATATTCTGGACTTTTCTCTCTCTCTCACATTCCACTTAGATCTACTTGATGAGAGCCGGGCATGGTGGCTCACGCCTGTAATCCCAGCACTTTGGGAGGCCGAGGCGGGTGGATCACGAGGTCGAGAGATTGAGACCATCCTGGTCAACATGGTGAAACCCCGTCTCTACTAAAAATACAAAAAATTAGCTGGGCATGGTGGCTCGTGCCTGTAATCCCAGCTACTCAGGAGGCTGAGGCAGGAGAATTGCCTGAACCCAGGAGGCAGAGGTTGCGGTGAGCCGAGATAGCGCCATTGCACTCCAGCCTGGGTAACAAGAGCGAAACTCCGTCTCAAAAAAAAAAAAAAAGATCTACTTCATGAGAAAATCCCCTGAACTGTACTAACGACATCTGTCCAGGATTCGCCACCTCCTCTGCTGCTCGCTTGCCCCACATAGATCTCGTCTCCCCCTGAATTACCACAACATCCTCCCAACTGGTCTCCCTGCTCCCATGCTTGCCTACTTCCTTATGAACTCATCTCACCACATCAGCCAGAGTAATCTTTTTAAAAAATAGGTCAGATTGTGTAATTCTTGTGCTCCAAATCTTCCATTGGATTCTGATCTCATTTCAAGCAAAAGCCAACATCCTGACCACGGTATATAGATGCTTCCATAATCCAGCGCCGGCCACCACCTCTTAGGTCGCATTTCCTACCACCCTCCTTCACCCACTGCCTGCCTGCCACATTAGGCTTTCCTACACACCAAGTGTGATCTCAGCTCAGTTCAGCACTTGCTGCCCCTTCCACCAGGAGTGTGTTTCCCCCAGATATTCACATGGCTCACATCTTTGTTTTTTTTTATCACAACTACAACACTACCTTATTAGTAAGGTTTTTCTTGAATATTCTATGAAGGTATCCTCCTCCCCAGCACAACCTAGTCTCTGAACTACAAACTGACATAGTGTATATTCACTAGTTTATTTGTAAATTGTTCCTCCCTGGTCTCCCACTAGAATGCAAGCTCTGTAAGGGCAGAGACTGTCATGTATTTACCATGACATCCTCAGCACCCACAAATATAATATAGAAAATGTTCAAAAAATATTTGTTGACTGAGTTCCATAAACTCAGATACATGCTTATTAATCACACATGACTTCACAGCTTTAAGCTGGAGTTCAGATAAAATGAGGTTAATTAGTAAAACTGTTTTGGAAAGACCATTTTTGCAAATAAAAAATTGTTTTTATGTTTTACTTTGTTTTATAATTGGGTAATGTCAAAGATAGAATTTATATCACCTTTTACATAAGGAGCATGCACATTTTGTTGATACAAAAGAAGAAATCCATGGCATCAGGAAAAATAATAAAGTCATGTTAACAGGCAGTAAGGAAATTAGATGCGTAACTTTGGATGGGGCTGGTATATGGGCCTGATCCAGATAATGGTGGGTCCCAAACCCAAGATAGAGTTTTTCCACAGCCCCAGAGTCAGGAGCCTGGGAGGTGAATTCTTCCTATCTCAGGCAACTACTCTACTCAGCTATATTTCAGGCTACTGTTTGATCTGAAGCAACATTGGAGCAGGGTTCCACCATACAAAGGATATTCTGGGTGCTTGGGGAAATAGTTTAGCAAATGTACCCTAACTGTAAAATCATGGAGATGCTCAAGTGTTACAGGTCACCTGGTCTACTTTACCAAATGTGTAAATTACCTCTTCTGTCAATATACCAAGTATCTACTCAGTCTCTGCATATTGGAAAGGTTGCTCGCCATCCCATGAAGTAGTTAATTCCAAACTGAGGCAACTCTAAATATTGAGGAATGTCTTCTTTATCTTACATTGACAGCTGCCTTTCTGAAACTGATAGCCACAGTTTTTGGGTTGATCCTACTTTTATGACTGGTTGTATATTTGTGTTTCCAGCACCAAATGAGATGGTAGTAAATGAAGTACAGGCTTTTAAATCCTGCTCTTCACCAAGTAAGCAATCAGACTGGAATTTCAGGAAAAAATAATCAACTGCTCTTTGACACAGTAATTCAAATTCAAGTCATTTTATTCTAAGAAACCCATATTCCTCCACTACAAAGGCTGGAAAGTTACCAATTCACCTTCCCAAATATTTTTGGAGCTAGGGTGATCACATGGTTGAGTCTGCAGGTGGGAGTGATTCCCTGTTTTCTCTGGGAGAGCCCTGTGCTTGCCTGGGAGCTGCCATTGCTGAGAAAGACAGAGCTGCAAGATGGCCTCAATGACCCCTTATTCCCTTGCCTCAATATCTTCTTCCATGAAAACAAAAACAAAACCCTTAAGCTGTTATTTCCCAGGTTTTCAGATACTTGCAGCCAAATGTACTCCTAAAAAACAATTACAGAGCCAATTAAAATTATGTTTATGAAGAATTTATAACAGCATGAGAAATTATTTATGAAAATGTTAAATGAAAAAAGCTTGATGCAAAATTTGTATAGAGTATAACTACAAATATATACAATCAGTGCCAAAAGAATTTCCCACACATGTTTGGTGATGAGATTATAGGCATTTTGCCTTCTTTAAAAATGTTAACATACCGATTAAGTGCAAGGCCCCATGCTGGGCACATTTAAATTATTTCATTTTTTCCACTGTTTTGTACATTTCACTTTTTTATTTAGAATGAAGAAAATATTATTTAAAATAAAAAGTCCTTTATCCTTGAACATCTAAAGGAAAAATCAACCAATTATGATTTTGGTAAAGTCCACAGAAGTAAAATTTGCCAGTCTCCTTTATCCTGCCATCATTAGCATTCTGATTTGTCAGCTAACCAGAAAAATGTGTACGTGATAGAAGACGGGCAGGAAACTGGCAAATTAACTTCAACTACCAAAAAGCCAAATGACAACTGCTTGATTTCATTACTACTGCAAAAAGAATGACTGTTGAAAAATGAAGGAAAAACAACCAACCTCTATGATTTCAGCATTACAAGGAGGGGCTGCTTCTTTGCCATAGAAATAATATTTTGGAGAAAGAAGCTATTAAAATGCAGATCCATTCAAACCCAGACTGAGATTATAGCTTAGAGTTAATTAAACGAACCCCAATTGTGTGCAAACTGAATTTTAAAATATAATCAATGTATGTAGATGATATTATTTCTGACCCACCAAGATGCCACACTATCTAATTGCCTCAATGCCATGCTCTGTTTTTGTGAAAGAAATTGCAAGAGGTGGCAATGCATTTTCTCCAGTGATGAGGTGACACAGACAAAACAACATCCAGGCAGGTGATGGTCTCTGCTTAACTCAGGATAAAGCAGGAAACTTGGCTGCATCCTGAACCTGAAGGCCCTTGGGGAATACAAGTGGTTTTGGCAAGGGCAGTGCTACCACCGGACCATTCAATTCAGCTGTCAGAGCCTGACTGGGAGTTATCGTTCTCTGGAGCTGCCTGGGAGAAGGTGGGGACTTTCAGAATGGCCAAAAAAGCTGTTACGTGGCAGTCTTCGATTTTCTTTGGACTCTCTAGCCTGGAACATAGCCAAGGGGCTCCCAAGCTCCTAGGAGGATATTTACAGCCACTGCCTTTGTTTAGATAGCAGTTAACCTCATCTACGCCCTTAATTCTGAAGGAGCACATACCTGTCAAATGCAGACACTAGGAATTCCAAGCAACTCTCTCTACCTTGTCTTCCCATAGTGTCTACTAGGGTAGAGGAGGAATAGGTGAAAGAGAATTGGGACTATAGTGCCAGCTCCCTTGTGTTGATGCCAACTTGCTTTCCTGCCTCCTGCAGCTGGTTCCCTCAGGAGCCACATCAGGTTGTTGAGCTGATGAGAACTGACCGGCACATATTTCCTACAGAGCTCTTGAAGCTTTCTAGGTCTCTGATCACTACTTGCAAAATCACCAGCATCTCAGGAGGAAAAGTCAATGTGTCTCCAAGGTAGATCTCTTTCCAGCTTGGATCTAGATGATCTTGAGGGCTCCTAGCTTGGATAACACACACCCAGAAGTTAGGCTCCATGAGGCAAATTCACTGAGAGGATGTGCTGTTCAGCAGGTGGTGCCTACCCTGGCTAACAGCATTCTGATTCAGTCAGGCAAAACCTGCCAGATCCAAGTGCCAATACACGGCCATCTCCTGTGAACACTATTAAGGACTTTGTGAAGCTAGTAAAAGGATTTGTGAAAAAGTCGCAATGACAATTACTAGATTTCCTTAATTCTAAGATATGCTATTGTGTTTCTCCTCACATAACATTACTGAAATAGCAATGCATCTTACAGTTAATGTGTACATTATAATGTGTGTTTCTTTTTTTTTTTCCTGAAAACATGTTCTTGGAAATAAATACATAAGCAAACAAGCAAACAAACACAGACTATTCTGATTCTATTTTCTTTCTATTCTGGATCTCGAAAGCATCCTTAATAATAATGAACTGATGCAGCTAAGAGACTGGTCTCTGATTAAAAAAAAAAAAAAAAAAAAGACCTGGATTCCTACCTTATTCTTTCCTTTCCTGATCCATGCACAGTAGTTTGCACTGAAATGCCTGCTTTTGCATCAGGGATCCTTCAGGAACAATCTAAGTAGCAGAGAAGGCTAATGATCCACCTAAATTTGTGCTCTTCCTCCCATAGGATGGAGGCACCCCTGGAAAGCATCCACCCAGCCAGGCATCATGTTTTCTAGCCTTCTAGGTGGGGTCATATCAATAGTTCTCCAGATCATGAGAGGAATAATGTGAGTTACCTCCTAATCAAGGCAGTTAAGAAGTGAGTGTACCTCTTCATCCTCTCTCCTTTGACAGGCTGGAGGCAAAGGATTCTTAGGCCCTGGGAGATAGCAAGTCGTAAATGGTAGAAACCACATGGAAGAAAGCTGTTCACTGGCAAGAAATACCTGTACTAGACTGTTCAATTACTGAAAGTATAGGGGTTTATTTATGCTCTAAATTACATTTTTTCCCCTATATAATTTCAACACAGCAAAGTTCTGGTGTCTGGGACTTGGGGGGGTGGTATGACAACCCACTGATGTCTACATAATTTGCAGGGCCCAGGGAAAAATGAAAATGCAGGGCCCCTGGTTCAAAGTTATTAAGAATTTCAATATGGCTATGGAGCATTTAACAAAGTGGGGAGCCTATGTGACTGCAGAGATCACGTGTTGATGAAGTCAGCCCTGCTCTGACCTGCATACCCAGTGTCATGTTAGTTATACAGCATTATTTTAACTGTATCAATCTCATTTCAGATGGCCAGAAGAGGCTAAAGTTATGATTAGGATTATTACCATGCATTTTTAGAGAAACACACTCCAAGCCTTCTTGCTCTCTCCCACAGTGAGAATATATGGAGTATATTTGTATACACAGACCCTCTAAAGCAGCATTTTGACTGACCAGTGTTGTTCATTGGCATTTTGTGTCCAGCTGGTTAGCCATAAATGACCCATTTATCAGGAACTTGATCTGGTTGATTTTGGGGGATCACCCCTCCCCGTGGTCCCTCTTATTAGTCCTGGAAAAGGCTTTGTGAGATTAAAAGCTGCTCACTGGTCTGACTTCTTGCCATGATGCCCATTTTTATCCCTTTCCTGCAGGTCAAGTACCACTGTAGGCCAACTCAGTAACCCTAACATCATACAGGAGTATGTAAATAGATGCAGTTCCCAGCACTACACACACACACACACACACACACACACACACACACTCTCTCTCTCTCTCTCTCTCTCTCTCTCTCTCTCTCTCCACATCAACACCTGGACAGCTGGTCCAGCTCTGGCCTCGCCTCTGGCCTCAGCATTCTGATAACCAGCTTTCAGAATGACCCATCCCATTCCCACGTCCTGGAGTCCTGGCCCTAAAGCCCTGGCCTGTGGCTAAGGTACACACTCCATGCTGACAGACCACCAGCCACTGCTGGCCTGAGCTTGCTTTTTTGCTTTTTTTTTGAAAGTAGAACAAAAAGTTTTAATTTTATTGAATGCACCTGTGTCGGTGACACGCCTGCACTACTTTCCATACGCTGTAACTGTCTAACTCCTCCATTTCAGCTCAATCATCTGGAATTGTGAAGAAATCATTATCATCTCCACCTTTCTAAGCAATACATTTCTATTACTATTTCTTGATGTTTCAGTTTTAGATGTTGTCCATGGATTTCTTCCTGGACTGATTTATACCTCATCCTCCTGCATGGCTGGGTTCTAGGTTCTCCCCTCACTACCATCCTGGGGGTATATTCCCCATTCTCTCATCTGAGTTTGCTTTTAAGGAACTCCCTTCTCCCTGGAGGGACCCACAGCCCCACGTGGTGCTATACTTTTAGGACAAGAGGCCTGTAGGCTGAGCTGAAACATTTCACAGCAACTGAATGTGTGTATACAACCCCCAAATCTATCCAATCATCTTGCTTCTTTAGCCTTCCCATCACATCTCCCAAAGCCACCTCACCAACCAGCTGTAATTAATCAGACTGGGCTAACTGAGACCTTTACTGCTAAACAGCTTGAGTTCTTCAGGCTGATTCCCCATCTCTCACTCATCACCACCACAACGACACAGAAGCCAGTTGCTTATATCAAGGCTTTGAGTCCTAAGATGTCATTCTTCTCTCCAAGGCAGTTAGGATCCTCTATTAAAGCATGTAGAGTTTCCAGTGACTATAAAAGGAAATCGAATACTCCATTTCTTACAAGTGATTAAGAAATAAAAGATTATAAATACATCTGTAGAAATAAACAACAAACCTCTACAGATTTAAAGATTTTACTTTGAGTGAATACAGAGAAAGATAAAGCTAAGATGGCAAATAGACACTACTTCAAGTACTACCATTGCTCAGTTGGGAGGAGTGGCTACCTGTAGCATTGTGTTGAAAAGGATCCTGAGGTCAAATCGGAGCTAAGCAAGAAATAATTCTATGATCAATTAGTGACACACAGGAACAAAGAGTGGCAATATGTGAGCCTCTTAATTGCCAAACTGGAGGGATCACTTGGATGGGTTTAGAGCCAGACAGATCTGAGTTTGAATCTGGACTCAGCTACCTGACCTTGGGCTAACATTAAACCTTCTCAAGTTAACAGTTCCTTTTCCATTAAAACAGTGATATGAATTCCTCTAATAGAGTATCACCATTTCCATTAAAGGCATTAGTATTTGCAAAATACTTACCATAATGTAGTATATATTAAGTACCAAATCACAGAAGCTCTTACAATACTAGTTCTTTGGCCCCCAAATTAGTTCTTAAATATAAATGCCTTGAAATATGCTCCATTGATTTAAAAGTGTATTTGTGTTGATCTCTATCCTCTTTCAAATCAGTAAACCTTGTACTGGCACGTGGGAGGTGCTGGATAACAATCAGGTGATAAATGCAGCATTTCTGCCCAGCAATCTCTCCACCAACAGCACACTCTGTATGGCAGACAATGGAGAATCTGAGTGGTTCTGACTGAATTCTTAGCTTTCCCTAAAAATAAGCTTATAGCCTGAGTCACCCCTTTCTTCTCAGGCTCCTCTGAAAGTTGAACAGGATGTCACAAAGGCCAGAAATAGCCTCCACATTCCAACTCGAAACTGGTTCTCCATCAGCTCTAAGACTCAGCTGAAGCTGGGGAGGATGCTGCTTCTGGGTTTCAGTATACAGAGAACATCTTAAACGGTTAAAAAACGAATGGTAGCCAGTGTAGTGGTTCACGCCTGTAATCCCAGCACTTTTGGAGTCTGAGGCAGGTGTATTGCTTGAGCCCAGGCGTTCCAGACCAGCCCAGGGACATGGCAAAATCCCATCTCTACAAAAAATACAGAAAAATTAGCCAGGTATGGTGTTGCATCCCTAAAGTCTCAGCTACCTCAGAGGCTGAAATAGGAGGATCATTTGAGCACAGGAGGTCAAGACTGCAGTGAGCCATGATCATGCCACTGCACTCCAGCCTGGGTGACAGAGTGAGACTCCAGTCTCAAAAATAAGCACCCCAAAACTAAAGGGGACCCCTCTATGGAAATAATGGAGAGCCACTGAGAAGCCTTCAGGAATATACCAGCACTGGCAGGGACGGACACTCAGGAAACTGGAGCAGCTCCCTGCCTCATCCTGCCTCCACTCTGCCACCGCAGCAGTCTCTGATAAACCACAGGTCTTCAGTGGCTCTCAGCAGCTCACAGATCACATCTTTGCCCCACCTGGAACACCTGGTCTTCTGTGATCCAGCGCTCCCTGCCCATCAGCCTTTCTTCTCAACATCCGCAAGCCACACTGAGCTTCATATCACAAACCTCATCACTTTGCCCATGCTCCTCCTTTGACCTACACATTAACTTAGAATCCTCTGGGATTAGCCACCCTCACCAGATCTAAGCTGCTTTTTGCCCTCTTGGGGAGGTTAGGAGGGGCTGGGATTGGGTCCTGGAGCACAGCAAGGGGATCCCCGAGTCTTTGAGACTGCACAACAGTCATCTCATGGGGCGGGGGGAATGGAGGGCAGCAGGGCAGGCAGCTTGGAGCAGCGGAAAGACAGCTGGCATAGAGACATGGATGATGTGGGCTCTGGCCACGGCCTAAATGAGCTTGAACAAATTACTCAGCTGAGTTTCTGTTTTCTCTGAAACAAAATGCAGAAAATAATACCTTTCCTGCTCCTTGATGCACAAACAACATGATAGAAGGAGATAATTCTGTAAACTGTAAATAGCTGTGAATACATGAGGAATATTTTGTTTATTATCAATGGGGAATAGTGAGACAACACTGGGTCCTGAGCAAAAACACAGACAGGACTGGGGCAGCTCAGTGGACATTTTGAACTCCTGTGATGTGGTTTACAGCTTTGCCCAATGTTTTTAACTGGCTGAGTGAGCAAATGTTTACTACTCATTACACCTTAGTGTGAAATGTGGTTCTACGCCTTTCCTCCAAACTGACACAAGAACAGAAAATCAAACACCGCATATTCTCACTCATAGGTGGGTGTTGAACAATGAGAACACAGAGACACAGGGAGACGAGCACCACATGCTGGGTTTTGTCGAGGACAAATAGGGGAGGGACAGTGGGGGGTGGGGAGTTGGGGAGAGATAGCATGGGGAGAAATGCCAGATATAGGTGAAGGGGAGGAAGGCAGCAAATCATACTGCCATGTGTGCACCTATGCAACTATCTTGCATGTTCTTCACATGTACCCTAAAACCTAAACTGCAGTAAATAAATAAACAAAGGCTTTGACTGGAGACAGAGTGTTATGAGATACATGAGTGTGCAGACAAGAAAGAGGTTTGAGCCATTAATGGCAAATGGCACCCACTGTTTACAGGCCCCTTAGCCATTTCCCCTGGGACATGATTTCTACTGCCATAGCCAGAAGCAGAGCAGGGTACCCTTGGTCATCACTGTGAGATGCAGGTATCATCTGACAGCATGCAGGGACCCTGTCCCCAAAAAGAGACATTGAAGTCCTAACCCCCAGTACACCTCAGGATATGCCTGAGACAGGGTCCTTTCAGAAGTCATCCACTTATGTCATTAGGGTAAGCCCTGTTCCAATATGATTGGTGTCCTTATGAAAGGGGAAATTTGGACATATAGGCAGACATATGTAGAAGGAGGAGGATGTGAAGAGACAAAGGGAGGAGTTGGCCACCCCCATGTTAAGGAGAGAGGCCTGGAACAGATCTTTTCCTCACAGCCCTCAGAAGAAACCAATCTAGCTGGATATCTTGGTTTCAGGCTTCTAGCCTCCAGAACTATCAGATGATATACTTTTTGTTGTGTAAGCCATCCAATTTGTGGCACATGATTATCATAGCCTTTTAAAACTAATACAGAGCCTTTTTAACAACCTAGGGGAAAAAAGAACTAGGAAGCCACAACAGTCCAAATTAGGAAGAACACTGATGTGTTTATTTGGTGAAAGCCACAGATACTAACCCAACTCTGGACATTTTGAGACCTGATAGCCTTAATGCCCAAAGAGAACTAAACTAGAGACAGCCAGTTTCTGTTTGTTTACTATGAAATTCACTTGTAGCAATAATGAATCTGCAGGTCATCTGCTTCCCACACATCCCCCTTCCCTGGTGGTTCACAGTCAAGGTGTCCAATGGGGAGGGCGATGGCTTCTGCAGAGCTGCTTTGAGCCAGTGCTTGTGGTGGGTGATGGCTTGTACTGGTCCTAGCAGTCCCACTGCTCACTGCTGATTCTGAGTTCAGAACCAGGAAGGGATCTTACTCTGTAGGCTTCCAGGAACTGGGCAAACCAAACTGCAGGTTCATGCTCTAGCTGGAAACTGTGGATGCTTTCCATGTGGAGGGGAGACATCAAGAGTGAACTGATCTCAAACACAGTCCAAGCATCCAAGAAGAGCACCTGATAAAAAAGCGAAGTTGGCAAAGCAACTGTTTAAATTCAAAAAGCATTAAGTGAGTATCTGTGATGTGCCAACTTCCCTCTCTCCTCTGAAGCTAAGGGTAACCCCCAGCTGGGCCTGGAAGCTTCTCTTCCCTTGCTAAGCTGAGTGAGAACTTAGATAGGGGCCAAAGGGCACGACCCAGCTTGGGGAGATGGAAAGTGAATGCAGAAGAAAGAACCTAGAGAAATTTGCTGGGGAAGATCCCCAAGAAGGTGGCAGAGGTAGCATCAGGCAAGGGAAAGGAGGAAGCCATCAGAGCAGGGGCCTGGTTAAAAAAAAAGAAGAGAGAATTCAGGGTGTTTAGGAATAAGACAGAATTTAGGGTACCCAGCTACCAGTTATTTTCACCACCCCCTTGCTAATATTTAGTACCGCCTTCAGTATAAATGTAAGCACAAGCCCCAGGTAGATCATTAGTACCCATGTGACGTGGCTTGGCTCTGTGTCCCCACCCAGATCTCATCTTGAATAACAATCCCCATAATCCCCATGATGGCAGGACCTGGTGGGAGCTGATGAGATCATGGGGCCAGTTTCCCCCATGCTGTTCTCATGATAGTGAGTTCCCATGAAATCTGATGATTTTTATGTGTTTGAGTTCCTCCTATACACACATGCTGCCATGTAAGATGAAATTGCTTCCCCTTCCACCATGATTGTAAGTTTCCTGAGGCCTCTCGAGGCATCCAGAACTATGAGTCAATTAAATCTCTTTTCTTTATAAATTACCCAGTATCAAGGGAAGTTCTTTATAGCAGTGTGAGATTGGACTAACATATCATGACTTTATCAGGAGTAGGAATCACAGATGTTTTATATAACATTACAGTTGTTGGAGACAACTCAAAATATCACTTATGTTCATCAATAATTCAAAATTAGGATAAGTATTAGAACTGCCATTCAATTTTACTTGATGTAATAAAAAAAGGACATTATTGATAACTTTTCTAATATTTTATGACTGTATATCAATCAAAGCCCATGTTATCTATCACAATTTTCTAATATTTTGCTGACTGTACATCAATCAAAACACATTATCACAGTTTTCTAATATTTTTCTGACTGCATACAAATTTCACTGGTTATATTTTTAATCCTATATATTTTATTTTGTGCATTTAAGCATTATTCTGAAAAGGGACCCATAGGTTCCACTGCTAAGGAGTCCAAGATACAGAACAAGTTAAGAACTCTGCTAAAAGTTATTACACTTGCTTAGACACTATGCAAATGTGTTGTGACAGGCAGAGAGTAGATAATGGTGAATATGATGTAGTCATTGGTCTGAAGAAGTTTATGGTCAGGCAGGGACGAGAGATAGGAAGTTATATTCTTTGCCCTTCCCTTTTGTTCCCTGACTTCTGTTCCCATCAACAGAGTACAGCACTTCTGCTTGGCTCATATGGCACTCTGTGATCTAGAAAAGGTATCCCTTCCTCAAAACCTGCTGGAAAATTGCCCTAACAAATACACTAGGCTACAGGGACCTTGTGTGAACAGTGCCCTGGCACAGTGCTCGGCAGTAAGGCTGAATTACAGCACCAGCCTAAGGTTTGACTATAATGAATCTCTGCAGAAATGTTAGGTAAGAAGGTTCCTTATACATGTATGCCAACTCCCTCATCTCTTGTCCATGGAAGACAGCTCTAATCCATCTTGATGTTCTTTCTCCAATACCTAAAATGCAGCTTCAAAGATCTTCCCACGGCAGCGCTATAGATGGACACTGCTTATCACAGTTGACATAAGAGATGAAAACCATTTGCAATCCCAGGATTAAGGCTTTACCATTTTTGAGAAATCAATATTGTCATGAGGGATTCTAGAAAATAAAAAAGGCTTTGACATTTAAAGAAATGAATCCCTAATGATGACAGTGGAGATTTAAAGGAATGAATCCCTAATGGTAAAAGAATGGGAAATACATTTGGTCAGGTAACCTTTATGTTATACAACATCAGTGATTTTCAAAGGGGTTATTTTGTTCCACAAAGGATATTTGGCAATGTCTGGAGACCTTCTTGATTGTCACAATGAAGGGTGGGGAGTGCCACTAGCATTTACTGGCTAGGGACCAAGGATGCTACTGACATCCTATAATGCACAAGATCAGCACCTCCGATAGCAGAAAGTTATCTATCCAAAGTGTCAAAGTGTTAATAGTACTTCAGTTAAGAAACCTTCCACTATAGGGTTAGCTTCCCATTCTCCAAACAGCTGCTCAGAAGTAGCCCATCTAGAGAATTTCAGAATCAAGCATATGTATGAACACACACACACACACACACACACACACACACACACACAAGGCTGTCTATCTGCAGTGAGCAATTGTGAGTGTCCACATCCCTGTCCACTTCAGCATGGCCACAGGGCCAGTGAAAGTACTGTAGCAATCATTTTTTAACCCGATTTCACAATTATGGCTCTGCTATCTTCCAAAACCTTGAGCAATTTGAAAATATTTATTAAGGCACCAAAGTCCCTTTGGAAATTTCCAGGCAGACCAGACTCAAAACTGTAGCTAGTGTTTTTGAATAAGAAATAGAAGAGGTCAGAAAAGAAGCATTTAATGATTCAGAGACACCAGGGTGGACCCTGCTACCCCTGGTCAGGGCAGCTTTTACCTGGTAGCCACTGTATTTGTAAATCAAGGCACTGGTCCCAAGGGTTCCATGAGGTAACTGAACAGGGAAGGCTGGCCAGAAACTACTCCTTGCTGGCTCCCTGCTTGGACTCAGGGAATGTGGCTGGTGTGTTCTGATCTTTAGTCTGACACTAAGGGTGCTTAAAGTTCCCTGAGAGAGAAAAGTGAGGGTTCAGGCAAAATCCAGGGAGTTAAAAAAAATTCACCGGGAAAATCTGCAGTGTTTTCCCTTAACCCCCAATCCCTGTCAATAGAAATAAATGTTTTTAATTGTACAGACTTATTTTAGATGGGCCAAACTGTTACCTCTAAGAAATCAGATTTTCTGGTTTTCAAAAGAAAACAACATGCAGTTGGCTTGGATAGCAAGGCCATAATGAGAAAATTCCACAGCAGCAAAACTCACACGCCAGCTTCAGTCAACATAAACCTCTCATCATGGTAAGCCCAGAAAATGGTGAAAAGGATGTCTGAGATGCTTCATTGTTCTGAACTGTCAGCAATGAGACAACAGTGATTTCTTCAGATAAAAGATTCCTAGAGCCTTCATTGCAAATACAGCGATTGAAACATGCCATCCAGAAGGCAGGGGTTGGCAAAGTTTTTCTCCAAATGGTCAGATAGGAAATACTTTCGGCTTTGCAGGCCATCGAGTCTCTGTTTTTGTGATTCACCTCTGCCATGATAGCACACACCTAGCTACAGACAACACATAGGTAGATCGGCATGGCTGTGTTCTGGTAAAAGTTTCTTTGTGGATGCTGACATTCGAATTTCATATAAATCTCATGTGTCATAAAAGATCCTTTTTTGATTTTGGTTTCAAACATGTAAAAATGTAAAAACCAGGCACTGCTCATAGGCCTTATGAAAAGAGGCTTCAGACTACATTTGGCCCATGGGCTATTGTTTGCTGGCCCCTGGTCTAGACCAAAAATTGGTATTACCACTCATTTTTCATTCTGAAGCTGCTCTCTAAAATCAATTTTCCTTCTTGCCTCCTTGTGATTCTGGAATTACACCAGTAAAATGGGAAAATGAAAAAACAAACAAACAAGACAAATAAATCAGCCATCACACCACTCTCCACCAAAGTATCCAGGCTGGGAAGGATCTGGTTGTGATCAGCATGTGACTCAGCTTCTAGCCACCACAAGGCACTGTCCTGCTCAGTGCAGTATAAGATATATGGCTTGCTGAAGGCTAGCATTCCAGTGTTATTTTTAAACTCATCCAGTTTCAGCAATCTCCCTGTTTAGTCTTTACAGACATATTATTCAAAGGTTGGGCCTGAGAAAAAGGGTAGAGGAGGGGTCGGAAAATAAACCAATTTCTGAAATCCAGCTGTCCTCCTTCCTTGAGTAAATATTAGATCAATTTCTTGTTCTCCAGAAAGGATATAGCCAGTTAGTCACAAAACATTTCTTGAAAACATATTTATGTGTAGAGAAGGCACTCTTATCCTTCTAACACATGCCCTACCTCCCTATAAACATGATACTATTTAAAATCAAAGCGTACAATTGCTTCTCAGCCTTTTGGCTAAGATCAAGAGTAGTAAAATCAAAGAGCATTTTCACCCTCACAATTGAAGGGTGAAACACAGACTTAGAGAAAATAAGTTTCGAACTTACATGAGAATGTGGTGTGAATGTGAAGAGGATGGGCTTGCCAGATAAAATATGGAATGTCTCATTAAATATGAATTTCAGATCAACAACAAATAATGTTTTAGTATAAATATGTCCCCATGGAATCACTAGGCATCCTATACATTTAATTGCTAAATGGAACAAACCCAATAAGAGGTAGTGAAAAGATGACCCAGGCTGGAGCAGAAGGTATCTACTGGGAAGAAGCAAAAACTTGTTATATAGGTATAGGAGGGTGCTCATTATGAAACAGTCCCCCACCAACGGCTGGGAACCAAAGTTTCATGTTCCGGTCAACTTTCCTACCCTCAACTGATTCTTACGGCCTTCAAAGTCGGGGTATAAGGTAGGGCCAAGCAGAACTACTTAGATTCCAGTTAGAGTTTTAAAATCAGCCTTCCTGGGGGAGTTTTGGGGGACAAAGGAACTGCTCAATTGTCTGAGTGCACCAGCGATTACACAAATCTATTCAAATTCAGAGAGGTGTACATCAAGAAAGTCCATTTTAGTGCTGGGAGCAATGGCATACGCCTATAATCCCAGCTATTTAGGAAGTTGAGGTGGAAGGATCACTTGAGCCCAGGAATTCAGGACCAGCCTGCGTAACACAGTGAGACCCAGTCCTCCAAATCACAACATTTTAATAAGACTATTTTGTTCTTCATTCATTTTCATTTTTTAGAGGGCTTGTAGTTTTTACTTCATACAGAGAACTCATGAATTTATCCAACATGCTGGATAAGGAACTGATTTAAGTAGCAGCCCTGACTCTGACCCAAGACTATGGATTTTTTTATAGAGTCTGGATCCCAGAGGGCCCTCACTGCTATTACAAATGGCCTTCTTGCAGGACCTTCCCACCAAGGTGTCCAACATACCTAAATGTATCTACATCTCACAGAGCTTCCTGCTGTACCACCCCCCAACCCCCATTCCGCATACTATTGGCTTTGCAATTAAATAAAATAGGTTGTGAAAGGCAGACGTGGAAAACTGGTGGCCCAGGCTGGGTGTAGAGGGGGAAGGTCATTCACTGAGATGGGAAACAAATCCAGCCCACATTGTGTTAAAGTCTCTGTTGTTTGGTTTGGCCCATGCAGTATTTAAATCATTCTGAGCATTTAAACGCTAACTTCCTTGAAAAATTGGATTTCCAGGTTCTCTTGGAAAAGCAGCAGACCCTGGGCTTGAATTCCCACACAGTACACATCAGCTAGAGTTGGGTGCTCTCTGTTCCCTCAGGAGTCTGCTCTCTCTTAGTTAACACAGTCCCTAAAGCTCAGCCAAGTGAACCTGGCACCTGCGCACATCTGAGGTCTCACCCTGCTAATGTAAAGTATTCAGTAGGGTGTCTGGCCCATGGACCCTCTCAGGAACTGGGAGCCTTTCCCTCTGTCCCCTTAAGAAAAGCTACATGACGAAGTACCATCTTTCCCAGGCTTTCTGGAGCCTGGGGTGCCCTGTCTCCTTATAGGGGAGAAAGCCCATCTCTGCTAGAGGAAGCCTGGAAAAGGCTCCCTCCACTGCCAAGCCAGACTGCTTCCTGTTTTTTTCCTGTGGGCCCAGGCTGAGAGGGCATAAGAGCTGGAACCATCCAGAGGCAAAAGTAGGAACATGCCAAGATAGAGATGATGGTGGAAAGGGGAGAGAAAGGCAGGTAATTAAGCAGTTTAAATTACTTTCACCTTTGCCTCCTCTTTTCTATGTTTTCACAGCCAATATTTTCTCTTCACTCTCCCTCATCACATCCAATACTGATCTGATATATATCATTCTCACACCAGTGCAAATAAGGATGAGGAGTGAACAGGCTACTAGAGTTTTATTTCTAGTCATCCATAAGATTGGAGAGTACATTCTACCACCACCACCAGGGACTCCTCTGCCTTCTGATCCATCCCTGCCGAACCTATCCCATCCACTGTTAAATATCCTTTGGGTTTTGTGGTGAGTTTTATTTGATTAACAACACTGAATTTTGAACACATATACTCAGACGTGAATGTTCATGAACAAGACTGCCTGCAAACCACTTGGGAAAGAAAAATGGCCCACGCAGGTTAGGGGAGCACTGCTATCCTAGAGTATGCTTTTGCTTACCTGGATAAGCAGGACTTCCTTTTAGGATCACTCATATTAAGCCTTGAGCTTTTTAGATATGTCTCACAGTTCCACTGGAGCAAGGAAATTTTCAGTGAACTTCCCACCCTAGTAGAGATAGCATGTAATATCAGCCCAAGAAGTATATCATTTCATGCCACAAAAACCAAACAGGTGCCTAGGGCAAGCCACAGGGCTGAGTTCATGCCACCCAGCCAAGAGGCACCTTTCTTAAATCCTGGTCTCTCTTCCTCACATCACATGCAGGACACACACACGCTATCACAGCTGCCCAAATCCTAGAGCTCTGTCTGGTATTTATTGGCCTCAAAGTTGTCGACATTAGCACTCAAACACAGACAAAGAAAATCCCCTGCCTGCCATCAAGGGGTTAAGTTTTCAAGCATGTTTTTCTCTTAAGAATAACATTTTTTGGTAACCCTCAAGGTTTTAAGTTTCAGCCTTGAATTTAAAAATAAAATGAATACTTAGATGACTGGTTATAATTTAGCATAGGGGAAGGAAAATCCCACCCACCTTGAATAGTGAGTAAACCAGTATAATTTTGTTTTTCCAGGAAAAAAGTAAGAGTAGGTTTTACAAATGGCTTCAAGATATTTGGTATTGCACAGGCTGGCTACAGCCAAAAAGCCTGCAGGGTAATGAAATAGGCTTCCACAAGGGAAGTGATGGACAGGAAGATGTGTTCTGAGGTCTGGCCCACGGCCTTTTCATCTACAGCTGGGGCTTTTATCTTGGAGCTCACATGGCTTTTCTTTCCTCTTCGATCTTATGCAAATGAAAGGTACAAATTCCGTATTCTTTTCTTCTAGCTAAACTTATATGATCCTATAGAAACAGTGATACTAGGGTCAAAGATTAATCCAAAGTATTTTTTAATATATGTTCAAGCATTATGTAAATAGGATATAGTCTTGTCTCTGTGACTGTCAGTCTGTCTCCCTTTCTGTGTGTATTTAATAATCTCCTTTTGAGCATTTTAATTCAACATGAGACTAATGAAAAACATTGAGATAATAATTAACCAAGGGCACTGTAGTGCCAACACGCACTGCCCCATGACACCCTCTGCTCCTGCTGGCATTTCCTGTCAGAAATAGGTCTCAGATGTGTGGTCTTCTCCCAAACACAGAGCATTCACAAGCAACCTTTCCTCTGCAAAGTTCCCCGTGCTGTATGGCCTATTCCCTACAGTCTCCACGTTCTCTTAGGCCTCAGTGGGTACAGTGACTGTGCTTTGTGTTCTAAGATAAATAAGAGACAGGGTGAGGCAGAATCTTCCCAAAAATAAAGGGTTGGCTCAAACAATACATGGTACAAAGACACGTGAGAGAAGCCTGCCTGACATCCTAGGAAGAATAAACTCGTCTTTGATATGCCAATAACAAGTCATACTTATATACACACAGACTGGCTTTGTAGAATATTAACCATCATTAAGTAAATGAACATCAGTTGCTGCTTCTCCTTGGTATCCTATTGGAGTTGCCCACATGAGAAGCAACCACATTGTGAATTAGCATCTGCAGGCTGCACAAGGGGCCACCAAGCTTGATGGGCTGATCTGCTATGGGACATCTTCATCTACAGCTCCAACATATGTATGGCACATGGCACACCTCTCTCAATGGGGCTGTCATGGGGTTGATGGATGGCCTCTCTGCTGCATGACTTCTGACTTCTTTTTTTTTTAAGACAGAGTCTCATTCTGTGGCCAGGCTGGAGTGCAGTGGTGCGATCTTGCCTCACTGCAACCTCCGCCTCCAGGGTTCAAGAGATTCTCTCACCTCAGCCTCCCGAGTTCCGGGGACTACAGGTACCTGCTGCCACACCTGGCTAATTTTTGTATTTTTAAAAGAGACGGGTTTTTACCATGTTGTCCAGGATGGTCTCGATCTCCTGACCTCATGATCTACCTGCCTCGGCCTCCCAAATGCTTGGCCTACTACATGACTTCTTATCCACTGGGGTGTCCCTTAAGGCCTCCCCAAGGGCATTTTGTAGACCATTTTTGGTCAGTCAATCCCAGGCAAACCTTCCAAACCAGTGTTGTCAAGTAACCAACAGACAGAAATTTCCCTTTACTTAAATAGATTAAAGCAAGTTCCCAAGGTAAGCAAAGACCTCTTCTCGATCAGCCAATCTCATGTGAGAAGGACACAGCTGCACAGGGTGTCACCCTTGCGCACTCTGGAGTGAAGTGGGAGCTATCATAGCTCGCCGAAGTCTTGGACTCCTGGGCTTAAGTGATCTTCCCACCTCAGCCTCCCACGTAGCTGGGACTACGGAAGTGCACCACGACACCCAGCTTGCATGACTTCCAAACTGGGCTGTGTTTAAGGCTCTCATTAATCAAGACTAAATTTGGCCTTTTATTTCACCTCTTCACAATACACACACCACACAAACTCCTGGGCATATCGCAATGGGCATGCGACACATATCAGGGGGACCTAGGTCATAATCTTCCTTGACTATGGATCTCCTACTCTGCAGTGGTTCTCAAAGTGTGTTCCCCAGAATAGCAGTTGCAGCTGGGAACTTGTTAGAAATGCAAATTCTCAGGCCACATCATGCTAGACCTACAGAATTAGACACTCTGGGAGTGTGCCCTTCAATCTGTGTTTTAAAGAACCCTCCAGGCGATCCTAATGCGCTAACATTTGAGAATCACCGTTCTATACCATACATGACAAAAACATCTGTCAAATGGCAGTTGTGGCCACTATGAGTCCTAAGCCCAGCAGAATCTTCCTACAATGTTCATTACTTGAGGCCAATAATAAATATGGATCAACTCAAGCATCCTGGCTGACAAGAGACAGGCTTGGGATTCATATTAGGTTTGTATATCAGATTTACATACCGTGAGTATAGGTTTTTAAATATTCTTTTCTAATCGGAATTTCCCAAATTAAGGTGCTGATTGGATGTCTTTTCACTTTTTTTTTTGTTAAGTTAGAGAGCAATTACCTATCTAGATATGAATATTCTGTCTTTCATTAATGTCAGTGATTTCAAGGGCTCATTTAATATCAAAAGTTATCACCAATAAGCACTATGTATCCAATGACCAAACATCTGGACACAAAACTCAAAAAGCTTTGGTGAAAATGCAACCTGACACTACACCATTATGAAAGATTTCTGGGGTGCTGATAGGCTTACTTCACAGTATCCTTATGAAATCCAAACAAGTCAATGCATAAGGAAAGCACACTGTAAAGTTCAAAGCTCTGTGTATATCTAAAGGTCACAAAATGTCGACCTGTTGATCAAAAGGAATTGTGTTGTGACTGCCAATCTTTTAAAAGTTTTTAAACTAGTTAATATTGTTCTTTTTTAAGTGGAAGATCTCACATTTTAAAAATCAGATTTCTGGCTTCTCTTGAAAATGAGTTGATGTAACAACACAAGACCCACGTTCTCACAAGGCATAAATTAACTGCATCTTAACTGAGAAGTGGCATCTGCTCTCTAGGGACCAATACTTTCAACTCAGTCTGTGTCCCTCAGTTACATTGCATGCTGGCCCCCTGGCCTGTTGAGTTTACAACTCCTGCCCCCTACAAATAACCAATCTTATTATTATTAATACTATATGTATTGAAAACTCAGGAGTTACTACATTTATCTGATTTCCTAGTATTTATCTAATTTTCTAGCTTGGGGAAAATGTTGTGGTTAATAGAATTCTCCTTTCACTCTTTGTGTCCACTTTCTCTTTAAAGATGCATGAGTTATAATTTGCTGATCTGCTTATTATAAATAGGAAACTTTTGTGAATGCTTAATGCATGCTTTTTCTGAACATTTCCCAAGAAACATCTAAAATAACCATCACAACAAGACCACGAAGTGGGTATGATCATTATCCCCATCTTACAGATGAGGAAACCAACGTACAGTGACATCATACAGATACTAAAGGAAAGGTCAGGACTTGTGCCAGGCCTTCCTGACACCAAAATCCACGCTGGTAACTACCCCACCAGACTACGTGGGGCACTGACAGATCTTGGGACCACCATCTCTGTGCATCAATGTCCATCTGCTGTCTCAGTCAATTTCATACCACAGAATGACCAACTCTTACTGCCAAGCAAGTTCATCAACATCTCCAGAGGGGATCAGTGTTGAAATGTGGAGTTCAAAGGACCAACAGCAGTGACTCCAAAGCATTGAGAAGTCCCCAGAGAAATACAGAAACAACTCTACTGGGCTCTGGTTTTCATTTAAATATTGATAAACTGTAACCCACAAGCCCCCTCGCTTAGCTTTTTCTATCATGACTTCTTTTTTTTCATGGTAACTGCTCTGTTTCACAGAGCATTTTAAAGTTTGTCAGAGCAGCTGCTCTTCCTCCCAATAGGCTGAAGACTGAAATACTCAGAGACACAAATAAGTGGCAGGGAGGTGTGTGACCTTTAATGCATGCTGTGTAAGGCCTGCCTTAGCACTCCCAGACACAGCAATGACCCTGAATGGGCCCAAAGTGTCACCTATCTGGGCAGCTCCATAGACTCAGCCAAGTTGAACCCTTCCTCAGCACCAATATCCCAAGCATATGATTTTTTAGGCCTTAACATGAAATTTTAGAAGCAGGGTGTCATCTGCATCTCTGAGATAGAAGATAACAGATGTACAGCCAAGATCTTAAATTCTCCATCCTCTGACAGCTGCACACCAATGACACAAGTCCACAAGGGACAAAGATAGGGATGGCCCCCAAAGGAATCACAGTGTCTGTTTCTACAGGGCTTGGGTTTGGGTCTCTAACCCCTCTGAGGGATCCCTGGGAAGCTGGACTGGTTAGTATGTAAATCATAGCAAGGACTTTTGCCCACACTGGGCAGGCCAGCCTAAAAGGTCTGGATCAAAAGCAGGCCGGTGGCCTCCTTGGCTACTGGCTCCACACTCCAAGCCTGGCTCCACACTCCAAGGCTGTAAGTTCCCAGGCAAGAAGAGGTGGGAGATACAAATCCAACAAAAAGCCAACAAGCACTTCTCTGCAAGCCCACGGCACAGCCAGCTTAAGCCAACAACCTATATCCAGGACTGAGTATAGGTTGCATGGAGTCTATGCAGGACTGAGAACAGGATCAGGTGAAAGCCATAAACTCACTAACTGCCCCCTTGGTGAGAGTTCCAAGAATGAAAGAGGCTGAAAGTGAAAATCCTAACAAGGGCAGATTCCATAGACATATCTAAGCTCATTCCTCTCCTCCCAGCCAGAAGATTTTAGTCTAGCAGGATCTTAGTGACAGTTTCAGCCCATATCAAAGCACCCTTTCAAGGCTGGATGTACCACTAACATAAATGACATGGTTTGGCTGTGTCCCCACTCAAATCTTATCTTGAATTCCCATGTGCTGTGGGTGGGTCACGGTGGGAGGTAATTGAATCACAGGGACCGGTCTTTCCCATGCTGTTCTTGTGATAGTGAATCAGTCTCATGAGATCTGATGGTTTTATACAGGGGAGTTTCTCTCCACAAACTCTCTTTTCTTGTCTGTCGCCACATGAGATGTGCCTTTTACCTTCTGCCATGATTGTGAGGGCTCCCTAGCCACGTGGAACTGTGAATCCATTAAACCGCTTTTTCCTTATAAATTAGCCAGCTTCAGGTATGTCTTTATCAGCAACGTGAAAACAGACTAATACAACCAGGAATTGGGAGTCAGGAGAGACTGGGATTTACTACAACTCTCCCACCTCTACCTGTGTAAGCCTGGATACCTCTGAATGCTCACCTGTAAAACGTACAAAATTTGCCCTATGCACCTCAGAAAGAAGGTAGCATGTACAAGGTTTTCATAAATTACAAAGTACTGCACAAATGCAAAATCATCTTTATTACTTCACAGAGTGGGTTCTAATTAAATGACAAAATTCCCTAAAGAACAGCATAGGTTAGATTAGCATTTCCTATTTCAGCACATATATAAACATACTAGCGCTGGTCCCTGGTGTAGCCTGAGGCCTTGTCCACGTGGCTCTTAGGCATTTCACCCAAGACAATCTCTATAATGTTTAATTATTTTCACTCATGCCCAAGGAAAACTATCTTACTCTCTGATGTGCAGACATAACAGCACCCTCCCCCAAGGTTGATTTCCACTGAGACACAACAGCTTCTTCCCCATGGGAATGTTACTCGTTCCATTACATTTTATGTTGGGTGTTTCTATGCACTGAATCCAGGCTTGAAAGACTCTCAAAAGGAGGTGGGCCTCCTGGCTTGTCTCAAGCTTTCCCAGTGCAATGAAATCAGACTGCTGCTCTCTCCTGGGCTTACACACAGGCTGCTGAGACCACCTGCACAGTGTGCTCATGGGAAAAGTGTAAGACGCTGCCGCCATCTTGGGTGGCAGCTCAGGGCAGCAGTCAAAGCAATCAACGGCCTGCTGTGGGCAGTGTTCAAATCCTGGCTTTGATACTATCAGTTTAATGTTAGGCCAGTTCTAGAACCCCCTTGCCTGTAAAATATGAGTAATATTGCAGTGCCTACATCATAAGCTTGTGATTAGGATTCAATGAGATAATACATGTTGAAAAGCATTTCAGTGTTTATTCTGAGTTTGTGTCTTTAGCTACTGACTTAACTTCCTCATGCTTTTGCCTTTCTCTTTCTCACACTAAATGTTCTAAACAAGCAATAATCAATTAACAAATACAGAAAGGCCTCCTGATAATTGGGAAGGTTATTTTATTATTATTTTTTTTTACCCAATTTCAGGACTTACTAAAATGTCTTCTTTTTGGGGAATTGTTTCAGAGCTCTGAGATTGGTTTATATATTCTTCCTGGGTGCTCATTTCATAGTATTCTTGGCACTGGATAGTAACTGTTCATACTCTTTTCTATTTCTTCCATTAGACTATAAATAACGTTAGGTGAAAAAAAAGTGCTTCACACCGTGCCTTACTGAATGAACAATACTCAATAAATGGCAATTGTTGTTATTGTTCCCTGGGATTACCATTCTCATTCATACCATTTCAGAGACCCTTACCATGTGCTAAATGTAAAGTATGGGGAGTATCCCTACAGACGAAAGAAGCATGTGAGCATAGAGACAATTGTCAAAGATGGCCTTGCTCTTCTTTTGGCAGAAAACAGGATGAGTCATCTTTTCTCATTGATTAGTTCCTGGACCCAAATGGAAGATTCCATTAAAGCACTGTAGTTTCTAAGTATTTAATTCAGTTTTGTGGGGGGGAGGGAGGATAATCCACAGATGTTCATGTGACAAACAGCTTAAGTCTTAGGACTTCTGTCCTTCAAGAAATTGTGTGCAAAGGATGAAATAAAGGTTTCAGCCTCTGATGGCTGAAACTTGGGGATACCAAGTTTTCAATGTTGCCAGTACCTTCCCAGAGGAGGAATCTGTAAATACCTACTGCACAAATGGATGAATGAATCCTCAAGTCATATCTCTGCCTCTGTCTAAAGCAGTTAGAGAAAGTGAAGCTGGGCAGGGCCCTTACTCTCAGTCAGCTGAAGAAAAAAAGGCTGTTTAAGTCGAGCACAGTGGCTCATGCCCTTAATCTCAGTGCTTTGGGAGGCTGAGGTGGGAGGATCACTTGAGGCCAGGAATTCAAGACCAGCCTGGGCAACATGGTGAAACTCCATCTCTCCAAAAAATTTAAAAATTAGCCAGGCATTGTGGCACATGCCTATAATCCCAGCCACTGGGGAGGCCAAGGCAGGAGGATGCTTTCAGGATTCAGTGAGCCATGATGGCAGCACTCCAGCCTGGGTGACAGAAACTCTGTCTTAAAAAAAAAAAAATAGCCATTGATATCTATTCCACTTCAGAGATGTTGCTTCTGACCCCCCACAGGACAAGAAAGCAGTATAGACAGAAACTAAGGGCTTTACTCAACACCATCCAACGGCAGCTGCCTGCCAGGTGCTTTACCTCCATCCTAACTAAGCCTTACAACCAGCCCAGGAGGTAGAACTCATGAGCCCATTCTACAGATGAAGTAACTGAGACCCAGACTAAAGACCACCCAAGGCCCTGCAGGCTGGAATCCCGGTCAATCTGTTCTGCCTCTGAGAGAGAAGCCCAAGTAGGTGAAGATGTGAGGACCTATTCGCTTTTTCCCTCATGTCTCCAGAGAGACTTCAGGTGTGCTAGGTTCTAGGGGCAGGCTTATGAGCTCCTCAGAGTCCTCTGAGAACTCCAAGAAGGTGGCGAGAGAGTCAGGATTTGCAGAATTCAGAGAGTGGGCACTAGGCCAAAGCACAGCATAAAACCATTTACCTATGTGGCCATAAGTCCCCCCACCCAACTCCCCCCCCACACACCCACACTCTTAGCAAATCTGTCCTGACAACATCATACAGTCAGCCCTCAGCATCCTCGAGGAATTGGTTTCAGGACCCCCCTTGGAAACCAAAATCAAAGGGTGCTCAAGTCCCTGATAGAAAATAGCATAGTATTTGCATATAACCTACTCACAATCTTACACATACATTAATCATTTTCAGATTCCTTATAATACCTAACACAATGTAAATGCAATGTAAACAGTTGATTAGTTGATTATACTGTATTGTTTAGGGAATCATGACAAGAAAAAGTCTGTATATGGTCAGTACAGACTCAGCTCTCCATTATTTTTTTCCAGTAGTTTCAATCCAAGGTTGGCTGAAGGCATGGATATGGAACCCACAGATAGGGAGGGCAGACTGTATAGGTGCACATTCAGGAGAATAATCAGCAGCTCCCCAGTACACAGGGCAAACTCAATTCTTCAATAACTGAAGAGGCACGAGTGAGTATTTGTGTGTACTCTTATACACTCAAGAGAATTCCTAAAGATTTGCCTGGATTGTTCTTGAAAATCAATTTGGCCTCTACTGGGATTACTTAACCGCCCTTGGAAGGGGGTGGCCCCAGTGTTAGCAGCTACTGGCCCCATGTTTGGAAAGCAAGTCCTTTCACGGAGTTCAGCTGTTCCTCAGGCATCCAGTAAAGCTGGTTGTGCAAAGGCAGAAAATGTGACAACTGTTGGAAATCTTCTGCAGCGGCCAATGGGAGCAGCCACTGCATCAACAGCTAAAGCAGGCTATTATCCAGTTCACACAAAACACCCACCAGCTACATGGCACCATTAACTCAATATCACCATTCTTATCAAGTTCATGACACACTGACCACACTGCCTTGCCACCAACTTTAGAAACCACAAATAACTTCATAAACCATCAAAATACACATGCGCGGGGGGAAAGGGAAAGAAGAAAAAACAGCCTTCCTGAGTTCAGAGCACCACATTCAAAGGTTACCTAATAGGCAAACCACGGCATTTCAACATTGCCGAGAGCTATCGCTCTCACTTCGGCAGTGACGTCTCCAAGACACTTCAGATTTGAGGCGTTTGAGGAAGAGGGTCTGAGCCATGGAGACCATATCAAATGCTTCCAAAAAAAGAAGGGGCTGTGTGCATTTTCCCAGTGAAGAATCTGTCCAAAAAAGGCTCTGGAAAACACTTTAATATACTTTGCTTCCAAAACATTACACACCATTTCTTCAACAAATTTATATATGTTTCCAGAGAACTTCCGAACTGGAAAAAAAAATATTTAGGTGGAAGAATGTCTGGGGATTCTTTTATGCCAATTTGTTAACGGACCTTCTTTTCTTAATTGTTACTATTTCATATGGCAGCAGTAATCATTCCCTCATCCTCAAAGGAAATATATAATCCAGCTGTGGTGGCTCCAGTAAAAATACCACATCTGTGGATCATTGGCAACACTGTGTTAAGATTGCTCAAATCTAGGCAGTCTCAGAGAGTTCTTTTTTTAAAACCAAGATGCACATGGGTACACTTTTCTGAAAGTGCCTACGAACTTTGCCAAACTGGCTGCTCCTTTGTATACTGAAAATAGGTTTTCAGATACTCCACACCCCTAAGAAGGACGCTCTCATGGAATATTATAACCAAGACCCAGTTGTAAGAAGTCCCCACACCTCCTCCAGGGTGGTGGCTTGAGCCAGTGCCCTTGTCAATATCAAACAGAGAAGGGAAAACTAACATTCCCGGTTTCTGGGAGGAGGTCCTACCGCGTGGCTGGCCGAGTCGCTGACTCCTGGTTTTCCACTTAACAGGAGGATGGCTTCCGCAGAGAGGCTGGCAGCCACCGTTCAGGTCATCCTTCTCCTGGTTCTCCAGGGCATAAAGTCAACGGACGCCTGAGCACTGGGTGATAATATTCCTGGAGTTGTCCCCCCATTCCAAGCCTCTTGTTTAGTCCTTCCCCAAAGCCCAGCAGCAAGCATCTTATTTCTAAGCCAATCTTCCACATTCAGATCCCCAGTCCAAAGCGTGCCCTGGGGGTTTCCATCTACAGACACAGAAAATAAAAGGCAGCCTAGCTGAGCCCTGACAGAGTTTTAGTCCCCGGAACATATGCCCTGAGGCTACTGTGCTGGCATGCCGCTCTCCCCGAAACCCTCTGGGTCCCCTTCCACCCCAGACAATAGAGCAAGAAAATAAAATGAAAGTGGACTTACTGCTATGGCTTGCAGCCTTTCCTTGTGCAATTCCGCCTCTGCCATCCTGGAGAAGGGCACACAGGCAGGGGAAAGAGGAAAGAAAAACAAAACACACGCTGTAGTCACCCAAGGAAACTGATGGGCACCCCGAGGGACTTTGCTAGAACCCAGGGAAACGCCGAGGGGCGGCTGGGGATCCGCTCTGGGGGCGGCGGGCAGAGCTCTGCGCACGGCGGGCTCGCCCGGGCTCAGCCTCTGGCCTCCGCCCGCCCGGCCGCCTGGCTGCGCCCCAGCGCCGCCGCTCGCTGCATCTCCCGGTCGCCGCCGCCCGCGCCAGTAGAGGACGTGGGACGCGGGCAGCCGCCGAGAGGGCGCGCTCGCCCCGCGCTCGTTCTCCGCCCTGACGTCTCGGCTCCTCGCTCCGCCCCTGGAGTGTGGGGGACTCGAGGCCGCGGTCCAGGGCGTCTCCGGGCGATCACTGCTGCGGGTCTCCCAGGCGCAGACCGACGGCGCGCCAGCGAGCGGGCACCTGGGGCAGGGGCGCACAGCGAGCTGCTGGGGCGCACGGCTGGCGTGGCGCGTCCGGTGGACACGCGCTTGCTGGGGCGGAGGCAGAGCGCAGTGGCGCCTCCAAGGTGCAGGTGCCAGTAGAGAGGGGCGTCTGACCGAATGTGGGACCCGAGCACGTGCCCTTACGTGGTGACTGAGGCCACCAGTGTCCAGGGCGCCTTCTAGCTCATGCCAGACGCCTGGGCTCCACGTGGGGACATTTACAATTGAGAAGCGCTGCCTTGCCCAAGTGGCCCACATGCTTAAGATGACCAAGTCCTCAACATTAAGTCAGCCGAGGGTAGAGAGGCCACCATTCTCCAGAGAGGCCACCATTCTGGTGAGGAGAAATGCGGCCTTAAAAGAAGCCAAGAGTTTGTAGTCCTGGGTGCTAGGCTAGGCTTCACATTTTATTAGCTGTGAAATCTCGGGCAACTTGCTTAACCACTATGAACCTCAGTTTCCTCATCTGAAAAAAAATGGAGGATCACAAGAGTTACCTCACACAAGTGTCATTAGAGATGAATGAGAAAAAGTATGCAAAGGTGCTTTGTAAAGGGCATCACATACATCTGCTCTTATTATCCTGTGACATTCTGGATTGAAATCCTTTCAGGGTCTTCTGTTCACTGCATCTGAAAGGAAAAGTAGGATATACTCGCTAAAATACTTCACCTATTCTTTACTAAAACAGGATACCATGTGGTACTAAAGTGAGTCTTTTGTGACAGGTCCTGGACTGGATGTGAGAAGTGGATCAGGCCCAGTCCAAAAGGAGATCAATGCCAAAGACAAACAAAATGCCTCTTAACATTAGGGCGGGACCTGCTAGAATTCCCAACATTCATAGGCAAACTTTTCTTCATGAAATGAAATAAACACTGATTTGGCCTCTACATCCACAATGATTCTATAAATGCAGGATTTAAAAGCGCATCAAAAGATATACACATCAGGCCAGGTGCAGTGGCTCATATCTGTAATCCCAGCACTTTGGGAGGCCAAGGTGGGTGGATCACCTAAGGTCAGGAGTTCAAGACTAGCCTGACCAACATGGCGAAACCCTGCTTCTACTAAAAGTACAAAAACTTAGCCAGGCATGGTGGTGGGCACCTATAATCCCAGCTACTCAGAAGGCTGAAGCAGGAGAATCACTTGAGCCTGGAAGGTGGAGGTTGCAGTGAGCCAAGATTGCACCACTGTACTCCAGCCTGGGCAAAAAAGAACAAAACGCTGTCTAAAAGAAAGAAAGAGAAAGACAGAAAGAAGAAAGAAAGAAAAAGAAAGGAAGGAAGAAAGGAAGGAAGGAAGGAAGGGAGATGCGCACATCAAATTTTCCAAAATCACCTGTTTCCTGAGTAAATTCTTCCATTTCAACTAAATTGCCCTTTCAATTGTCAGAGGTTCACCTGTCACTGATGAACAATTACTCCTCTGACCAAAGATAGAAGCACTCACCAAAATCATTTACTGATGGATTGTTTTCCCATCTTTTTCATAACAAGTGTAGGTGGAGCTGTTTGTTTCATAAATCCAAGCCAGTGCCAGATTCTACATCCCACTCCAATATATCAGGAACTTCTATGTTGGCTAAGACCCATCCATTACTTAAAATACACGCTTTTTTTTTCTTCATTTCCAGCACAAGCCCCAGCAGGACAAGTTATTTAAAGGGGGGTTGCTTACAAATAAACAAAGCTGTTATTGCTTCAGCAGAGTGGAGTAATAACCACTCATTTCTTACCTTGCAGAGAATACCAAGATGAGGAACATGAGACCAGAGAGGTTGAAAGGCTCAGCTACAGTTAAAGAGCTGAGATTTAAACTCAGATCACACTCACCGGAGCCCATGCTCTTAACCACTAAGTGCCAGTGTTGGCCAGTGATATGAAGATGTGGGCAGGCCCCAGGAATAAACCAGAAATGGTCCTTCTACTCCCAATTATTTAGATATTTAAAAGATATGATTGAGCACAATGAGAATGTACTTACAGTCATCAAGCCACATGCTTGAAAGTGGTGAAAATGGTATATTTTAAGTTTTGTATATTTAACTGCAATAAATTTTTAAAAGAAGTGATGGGATGGAAAGGTGGAGAAGGAAGAGGGCCTGGGTACCCTTTGTAAGTGATCAGTTGGAAAGATCTGAACTCTGAATAGAAGACTAAGGGTTGGGGACACGCATCCTAATGTCATCTACTTTGCAATCACAACTAAAGAAATGAGAACAGCCTGGATGAGAAAACAGAACAAGAAGAGGAGAGAGTCCAGAAAGGAAGACTGATAAAGCATCATCTGAGAAGTAGAAGGAAAAATCCAGAGGGATTTGCACCAAAAGCCACAAAGAAGGAAAGAGGGTTTCAACAGGGCCATATGCTTCTGAAAGGTCGTGGGGGATGCAGATAAAGAAAAGGCCATTGGATGGCTGTCAGGACGCCATGAGTGACTTGTGTCTGGAAGGTGGGCTTGGAAGCACTTACAAGAGTTGAGGA
The DNA here is from genome assembly GCF_048565385.1 of Saimiri boliviensis. NCBI lineage: Eukaryota > Metazoa > Chordata > Mammalia > Primates > Cebidae > Saimiri > Saimiri boliviensis. The sequence goes on along the minus strand of NC_133450.1, from coordinate 202,760,154 downwards.
ATAACTGCTACCAAGTGAATGTTGAAAATAAAACAAAAAAGAGTTGAGGGATGAGTGAGAGGTCAGAGGGAAGCATCCATGAGTACAGACTGCCTCTTTCAGCTCTTGGTATGTGAAAGATGAAGGTGTAGAACAGGAACATGGCCTGTGGGAGACAGGGTCTAGTTGAAAGGGTTTTTAGGTCAGGCAAGACTTGGATGTTTGGGGGTCAAGGCAAATTAGACAACAGGGAAATGAGGCCAAAGATACAGTCAAAAAGAAGGTGAATATTAGGCAATGTCTCTGATTAGTTGAGATGACATCTAGATAAGTATCACATTAGCCACTTAGCCTTGGGAAGAAGGAAAAACGAAGCAGGGCAGGAGGATGAAATGGATAAAGACAAGAAGAAAGTTTGAGTTGAAGTCTCTGGCAAGAGGTTAAGTGAGTTTGTATCAGATGGCCTGGTTTTCCCAGTTGAACAAAGGTCAATGATTAAGACTGATGGCATGAGGTTGAGGCTTCAGAAAAATAGAAATGGTTTATAAAGAAGCTGTGGGAGATAAGAAAGACTAAAACATGGTTCCCAACCAGAAATATGTATCAGAATCTCCTGAAGACCTGTACAGAATTAAACTCTATGGGGTGAGGTGGGAGTTAGAGATAGGTTTAGAGCCTTTGCACTAATTTAATTTATTAGGAATAGACTAAAGACTCATGACAAATTATGTGTACCTCCTAAGTGGTTTTTAACTGCCCGGATACCCACAATAAAAACCAGGTTGATTTTATTCCATGTTAAGGATTATCAAAGCAGGTATGGCCAAAAGCCAAAGAAGAGAGGAAATTCAAAATGCTTTTGGCTAGGTAGGAAGTGTAACAGACTCGTTCATATATACATTTTTTGGGAGGGGACTGGCCAACTTGTGAGCTCCTTCCCATCTTTGGGGAATTCCCATATTACAAGCCATAGTGAGGGGCAGAGCCACATCCTGTCGTAGAAGCTGGGAGGTATCAGATACTTGTTCCACAGATCCCCCTGAAGCCATGGCATTGCATGCAATCTGGGCTCAGTCAGGCATGTGCACCTACCAAGAACTTTAGAGACACAGCATTTTAAGAATTCCTTTAGGCTAGTAGCTCACCTTTGGTTGTACCCTTTGCCCACGTTTCTTTCTTTGGACGTCCCATCTCTTCTGTGATCTAATACAATTTCATTTCATTCTTTTTCTGCTCCTATCAACTAGAATCTATTTCTGTTGCTTGGGACCAAGAACCCTAAGTGAAACAGCAAGGCACATGAAGTAAAGGCCTGATGGTTGGCCAGGGAGCAGAGGGAAAATCTTTCCTCCTCTTCCAGCACTTCTCCTTTCAACTCTCTAAATTTTCGTATTTTAAAATCTTTGAACCCATTATGAACACAGACATTTATAACCCAAAGTATGCCATTTCTTTAATAAACCTATACTGCATAATTATTTTATATTAGACATTAGGCCATGGCCTGATACTAAGAAAAAAAATCATAGTCTAGTGCCACAACCATATTGGTGACTATTTGCCCTCCAAACATTCAAAATCCAGAAATATACATCATGATGATGTATAATGTATGTGACAAATCACTAGTTCTTGCTGAGACATTAAATTGTGTTGCATAAGCACCATCTGTACAGTTTAATGGTTTTATGATAGACACTTCATTGCAAAGCATTATTTTTTTAAAAAGGATATAGAATGCTAGATATGCAAAATAGATGTTTTGTTAATACAAATATCAGAATCTATGAGAATCACAAACGATCACAGCCAATTCCCTTGTGGGGAAAGCAAGAGCTCTGTATCCCCCAAGGGAAATGACTTGAGCAGGAGCTAAGAGTGTGACATTTCCCAGAAACCTGACACTTCCCTTTGACAAAAGGAATTTTGAAAGGAATGCCAGGATCCCCTCACATGTTTATATTTGTATTAGTTCTCTTTTGCCTGGGATCCTTTGAAAAAGTGGTCATTTAAAACATATGTGATAGCTGCACAGAATCAAAAGAAGGAGAACGTTGCCTGTGGTCTTCTTGGCTCCTGTGGTTGTTAGCTCTTTGGGAAAGTTGATGGGATTTCAAGTATATGCTATTTTTCTCCATGGGATCCAAATGATAGATTCATATGGGGAGTCCCCATGGAGCAAGAAGACAGAGAAAGAGGTCAGAAACAGCACCAGTGTGAAAAATAAACTAGGCTGGATGCTGCTTAAGATATATATTGACTAAGGTCTTTACATAGCAGATTGAAAACGAGCAATTGGAAATCTGGCTGGAAATGAGTATTAGTATTTCACTGTGATGGCTTCCTTTTCCCTTGGTTAGCTTTGGCAATGACAGTTGATCGACATGAGTCCCTAGAAGAAACTGGGTGGGTAAGGAGAGTGTATGGGAATTAATCAGAGCCGATTGGTTAGAGGACATTCTACATTTACTTTGCTGTGATACTTTGGATAAATCATATAATAGATCAGAATGATGGTTTCCTTAGGTTAAGATGGAAATATGACAGTTTCTTTAGATCAACATGGAAAATATGTGATGTCCAGTCTCACTGGGTTGTCATATCTGATGAGTTTAAACACTGCGTTATTCAGATGTTGGTCCCGAGTAGTAGTCTCGTTAATGATAAAAGTTTTGAAAAGTGGGATTAGGAAGTAGGAGGTAGATATGACACAGAAAAGACATGAACTCTAAGGATGACTTGGAATCTTAGCCCTCTCATAGAGATGTTGTAATAAATAATGATAACAGATACAAAAGGCTTGTGATTGGCCATGGTAGGTGCTCTGGAAATGGTAGGTCTCAATCACTCAACCCAGCTATTGCTTCATTAAAAATGCCATAGACCAAGTTAAGAGAATGACTTGATTTTATACACCCTTTTATGTAGGCTTTTTTAAAAAAAAAAAAAAGAGAGAGAGAGAGAGAGATGAGCTATCAGTATTCTTAAAATTCCTTCTATTATAAGGTACTTCTCATTTTCCATCTTTTAAAAAAGAGGATTCTGTCCTATGTCATTTATTATCTAAAAACATCTTTACTAGACTCTGCTTTTAATGATTCTTAGACAACTGCAGCCTTATCTTTTAGAGTGGGTCAATCTAACAATTATAAATAAGAAGGAATTTTTTAAAAAATTTAAGAGGAGATAGATTAAGTCCTAGAAAATCTGGAAAGAACAGCTTAATTTTTGAGTATTAGGAACACAGCTTCATGCCTACATATTGAAGGTGCTCTGTGGTAGAAATAATTCTAGGTTTGGTTATAAATTAGCTACAACCTAGAAAGTCTTTGAGAAGGCCAGGTTCTACCCCAGCCGGGTTATCTGATGCCAGTAGACACAGTCGGGTCATTGACTTCTCAGAGAGCTTAGGGGCCAGTCTAGTTTACCTTAGCACAATGACCACGATGTGCCCCGTCAGCTTGGAATCCCTTTCTGTAGTGTGGCCATCAACACTTTCATTGTTAACCATGTTTCAATAATGCCGTGTACATTCTGCAAGTCAGCACTGCTGACAAGAGAGAAATTTCCAGTGGGGTTGGCAGTGGAGGGATGGTGACCTGCCCACTAAATCCTGTCCACCCTGCTAGCTGGGCAATGAATAATGAAACTGGGAAAGCCTAGCTTCAGCTCCAACCACCTAAGGATGCTGTGTCTGCCTGACTCCTTTGGTAATGACAGAGGTCTCAACTGCGTGCCCATCCCTTGCCCACCCTCCATATATTGGCAAAACGGATCCTGGCTCCCTCTGAGCCTGTCTCACTGAGAAGTAGTCAGCCAGTCTCAAAAACTGCTCATTACTAATGTGTGACCCTCCCAGCCAGGGCCTCCTAGACAGGCGCCTTTCCCCAGAGCAGCTCGTGGTAGAGTGGAATGAACATAAGACAAAGTATCAATCCTAGGTCCTAATCCTAACTCTGCCACTTACCATGTGACTTCATACAAGTCACTTGCCTGCTCTGAACTGAGGTTCTCTATTTGTAATATGGGAATAGATTTTCTATTTGTAAACTGGGAACAGGGATAGCTAAGGATCCCCATAAGTGTCTTAGAAGATTAAAGTTTATGAATGAGAAAGTGCTTTGAGAACTACAAACGCTCTGAAGAGTGAAGAACTACAGTGAAATAAAATACTTCAAAATTAGGGCTTAGGGACATGCTGACTGATTGGTGGGAAGATGTTTAGAAGACTTTGCAGGCTGGGTATGGTGACTCATGCCTGCAATCCCAGCACTTTGGGAGGCTGAAGTGGGAGGATAGCTTGAGGCTAGGAATTCAAGACCAGCCTGGGCAACATAGCAAGGTCCCATATCTAAAAAAAAAAAAAATTAATTAGCCAGGCATGGCAGCACATGGTTGTCGTCCAACCTACTCAGGAGGCTGAGGCAGGAGGATCACTTAAGCCCAGAAGGTCGAGGCTGCAGTGAGTAATGATCATGCCACTGTACTCCAGTCTGGATGACAGAATGAAAACCACATCTCAAAAAAATAAAATAAAATACATTGCAGCATTCTATAACCACTGCAGGCTCAGTGTACTGGGAGAAAAGGCTATGCTAACACATAAGATAAAATATGCTTCAAGGTTTTGGATGACTTTCTAAGATAATCAAGGCAGTAAATGAAAATGCCAGCACCACCTAGGGCTCTCATTCACACCATGACGTTTCTTAGTCTCTCCAGTGATTTCTCCTTTATGGGGTCTGAAGACCAACAGCCCTGCATTCTGATCTACTTATTTAATTAGCTTAAATACATGCAGAAAAGGGTGTAGCAGTCTGAGGATGAGATGGGAGAAACAGAGATAAGCAGAAGAGAAGGAAACAGAAAAACTTGGATCTTCTGTCAGTTGTGTGTGTGCCAAACCTATATTTGAATGCTGTTTGGTCTGTGTTTACTTTAATGTGTTCTTCTTTCTGCATTCATTCAGAGCTAAATTTATCCCACTAGAGGAGAAGGCATACTCGGGGAGGTGGGGGTGGAAAAAGAGCAGACACAAAGGCGGCTGCTTGACTGGGAGCCAGAAGCCTTGTGGAGTTCTCTGGAAGAAGACGGTGGGAGCCAGCGCATGGAAGGCAGCCACTCCAGAGGCTCTGAGGACCCTGTACAGACTTGACAAGGGAAGGTGCTTCCACAGGAGCATCTGCACCCTTTGCTTTTGAGAAGGGAAAGAGCAGGAACAAGACTTGTAAATTAGAGAAAGCAGTTCCATAACTCCCATGAGCTCCCAAATCCGGCCCAACCCTTCAGAAAATAAAGACTCCACAGCTCTCTGGGCATCCCCAACAGTGTCTGTCTCCATGGAAAGAAGAAGGGCAGCTGGCAGGGCCACTTCTGCTGCAAAGCTGATCTTTCTTTCTATTGAGGTGTCATGCCAGTTGCTTATCTGCTGGAATAATGCCTCTGGGGTGGGATCAGAGGAGAGGGAGGTTGTTGCACTCCACCTTCTGGGTTGGATTAAATACTGTGCCCCTATAACTGGAGGTAGGATCCAGTTATAGGGGCACAGTAATGCTCCCTTGGCTGCGACCCAGGTGCCTCCTGTTGGTCCTTCATGATTTCCTTTCTTCTTACTCAGTTGCCATCTTTCCTCCTCTAATTCCTTACTTCTCACTCACCCCGAAGTGAGCCCTTCTTATACTATCTTCTGCCAGTGCACAAATCATTGAAATTGAGATAGCTTTTCCTGTGATCAGAGAGTTCTCTGTTAGAATCGAAGATCTTCCTGTAGAACAGGTAGTCAATTTCCATCTAGGACTCTGTCCGTCATTATGAAACTTCCCTTCATTGATTTGGGGAAAGAGATTTTTAGGATTCTGGGATGGTTCTCCTTTGTTTTAGGCTCAGATAAGTCACCACAGCATCTTGCCGGAGATTTACCCTGTATTTGGCGTCTAGTACCCTCTACTCCTCCCCAGAGAACTCGACACCTTCTTCATCTGTTCGTCCCATTCCAAATTTGGTACTTTCTCATACCATGAGCTATGCTTGGAATGCAGCCTCCCCCTCCTTCTTCTAACTTTCCAAGTCTCCTCTTGTTAACTTCACAGAGTTCCAGAAATCCCACCCTCTCTGGGTATGTCTGTCAGTCCCTTTGGGAAGGAAAGGTGGTTATCCCTCCTAATTCCAAACATAGCATGACTTGCAAATTGAATGCTCAACTTGTCACTGTTTCGGTAAATTCTAAAAATTATAAAGTCATAGCTTCGAAGGAGCTCTTGTCAGATTAATTGGCGTCCCATAAGCCACCATGATCATTGTTTGCATGTGCTGAAGCTGCTTACGTTGGAAGGAAGCATAGATTGGACAAACCTGACCTTATCTTCCAGTTCTTAAAACTTAATGACCTTGAGAAATTTACTTGACTTCTCTGAGCTTAAGTTATTCTGCCTGTAAAATGGGAAATAGTATTCATTTCATTTCATAAGGTTTTTGTGACAATCAAATGAGATAATGTATATAAAGTTCCTGGCACATTACAGATGCTCAATGAATTCTATTTTCTAAGTATGAGCATAATCTTATTTATCTGTTGACACCCATATCCCTCTGGATGTGTTTCTACATGCCTGTTCCAGTAAAAACTCCTGAGTGGCTTGTTCAGCACACTACCAGTTGTGCCCAAGTGTACCCAAGATGGCCCTTCGGACTAGACCAGCATTTGCTCATGGGTATTCTTGACTGGTTGCTAACCTGGTCATTGCCTCTTAACTGTAAAATTTGCAATCCAAGGTCTTTTGATGCTGTTCAAATCTTTTTGTAACATTTTGACTATGCCAAATTCTGCATTTATTATGAGAGATGAAAGACAGAAGTGCGAAGTGTACTAGTGTGGGGTTTTTGCTACCATCTAGAACAGTGATTCTAAGCTTTAGGGGAGAAGAATTCACACAATCCTTTTGAGAATCTGGTAAGAACTACGGACTCCTTCTTAGAGGAGGGTGTGTGCCTATAGCATTTTACGTATAGTTTCTGGGGTTTCAGGAATTCCTTGAGTTCTTCCAAGAACATTCCTAGAAGGCTCATGGACTACTGGTTTAAAAAAAAAAAAAAAGTCTGCTCTTGTTCTTAGAATACCAGAGCAACCGAGAAGAACAAGAGAAAGTGGGTTTATCTCCAAAGATCCAGGAATCTCCCTTTGGGTATGAATGAAAGAGCACAGGAAGTCTGGGCAACTCCTGCCCAGCCTGAGAGCCCTTCCAACCTAGCCAACCACCGGCTGGCTGAGATCTGAGAGCTGCCTGAGCTCTGACAGCTGCCCTTCCCTAGTTTCTGCTCGCAGTTGATGGCAGAGAAAAGGCACAAAGGACAGTGAATCTCCTCTCTGGGCTTGGGTTACCGCCACTGTCTTTCTCCCAACCGAAGCTTCCTCTGACTCCATGTCTACCCAGCCTTTAGTTCTTCTAGGGAAAAGAGTCTTCACCCAATCTCCCCCAAAAGGTACCTCCCCTGCATCTACATACAGTAGTTATCCTTTCAGTCTATTCTTGCCTCCCAGGATAAGCATGAAACTGCTTTCTATTCTAGGTGGAAACAAAAACGAAAATAGATTTCAGGACCCCAAGTTGCAAACTCATTGAAATAAAACAGCACAGTGTTGAAACAGAATAAGAAAACGGTTTGTATACATCACCCTCAAACAGGGTTAGGTCCACCTCACCAGGCACCTTCACAAATATCCTCCAATATTCAAAATCCACTTTCTGAAGGCCTGCCTGGCTTCCCCACACCCCCCACCACTGTTGGGTGAAGTCGTTTTACTTCCAGTTTGGAAGTTCCAGCCAACATCAGAGCTTGATCCAAAACTATTGGACTCTGTGGTTTCCAAGGAAAACAGTCTATCGCTCATTTAAAGATACTGTTAAGTTGGTGCAAGCCAAAACAAATGGAGCAGGCTTTTCATTAATAAGGAGGAAGCAGCCCTTCCAAGGTGGTGACCTAATGAAGCAAGCAACACATTTGGGCATCAAGTTTCAAACCCCAGAACCAGACAGACTCAAGATTTCACACTTGCCCTCTGAGCCAATAAAACCCTAAACTTGATAATCCTGCGATTTAAAAAATATTGTAACAGCCCCAGCCCGCAGAGAAAACGTTTATTTGGTAAGAATATAACCACTGGTGGAAAAAAAAAATGGGCAAAGATACACTTTTGCCATTTTGCTTTCATAGAAGTAAAAACTAGTATTTCTATGAGTTCTGATAAGGCAGAAACAAACCAACGCAAGTAAAAACTTGAAAATTTCCAGCAGTCGTTTTAAATTAAATAAAGGTATGAATTGAGGATTGAGAGAATAGTCTTGAATTTAGGTTGTTTAAAATTTATATATATATATATATAAATAGAGATGGGGTCTCACTGTATTACCCAGGCAGGTCTCAAACTCCTAGGTGCAAGGTATCCTCCCAACTCAGCCTCCTGAAGTGCTGGGATTACAGGCGTGAGCCACCATGCCTGGACTATTTTTAAATTTAATAAACACTTACATGGTGCTGACTATATTACTGAATTCATTCAAAGTGCTTTATATATATTAACTAATGTAATCCTCCTATCAGCCTATGAGGAAGCCTATAATTACTATTATTATCCCCATTTTACAGATGAGGAAACTGAGGCACAGAGAGTTAGCTTCTAGTCACACAGCTTCTAAGTGGCAGATGTAATAATATCAGGTGACAAGCTTATTGTTTGGAGTACTTGACTATGTGGAACTATTTAAACATCAGCAACATTTAGCTGTATTATTTTAAAAACTGTATATTTCCAAATAGCTAAAACAGAGAACTTGAAATGTTCCCAACACATATAAATTATAAAGGCTTGAGATGCCAGATACCCCACATATCATAACTTAATCCTTACACATTTTATGCATGTAACAAAATATCACATATACCCCGCAAACATGTAAAAATATTATGTATCAATAAAAATATGCATTTGAAAGAGATAAAAGGAATACCTTTTTTTTTAAGTGCAGGGAATATCACCCTCTCTAAGGAATAAGGCCTCAGATAACAAACATTGAAAGGACAGTTGACTGAGCTCACTTCTCCCAACACTTTCTCCTTCCTTCCTTTCTTCTCTCTCCTTTCTGCCTGCCTGCCTGCTTTACTCCTTCCTGCCCTTCTACCTTCCTTTCTCCCTCCCTTCCTCCTTCTGTTCTTTCCTTTTCTTTCTCTTTCCTTTCTTTCTTACCTTTCTTCCTGCCTGTCTTCCCTCTCTTCCTCCCTTCCTCCTTCCTTCCTTCACTCTTTCTTTCCTTCCTTTCTTTCTTCCTGCCTGCCTTTGCTCCATTCCTCCTTCCTTCCTCCTTCCTTTTCTCCCTGTCTCCCTCTTTTCCTTCCATCCCTCCTTCCCTCCTTCCACCTTGCCCCATGTATTGGCTCACACTTTCAACCAGGCATTGTCCTATGTGCTAGAGATCAGCTGCCTTTTTCCCACCTAGAATCCAGGGAAAGGAGAGAGACATTAAGAGTAGAGAAGTACACACTGTAACCTCGGCATGCTCTGAAGCGAGCCAGCACTAAGGAGAGAGAATGGCAATGGGGTAATGGTTTAGGTATGGGAGGAGGAGGTGACAATCAGAGAACCCTGAATGGAGCCAGTGATGGAATCTTGCTGGGTCAGAGGGAGCAAGGAGGAGGGGTACAAGGGGAAGAGATCAGGGAGTGATCCCAACAGATCTCGGCCTTCTGAGGGGTTAAGCAAACTGCAAAGTGATGTATTTACATTTTAAAAGGTCACTCCAACTGCCTGGGATGAGGCGGGGAAGAGCAAGCTGGGAAACCAGCAGGATCTGACAAGATTCAAGGGAGAGACCCACAGAATGGTGACATAGAAGTAGACAGAACAATGACCCTCAAAGATGCCCACACCCTAATCCCTGGAACCTGTGCATACATCATCTTCAATGGCAAAAAGGACTCTGAGGAAGTGGTATTAGGGTGGGCACAGGCCAGTGGGGTGTCCCTGCCGGAACTAATGTTTGGACAGAGCCAGGAGACATTCACTCTGGGGCTGGAGGGGCAGTAGGAGGGAACAAAAATCCAGAGTCAGCTGAGGAGGGCCCAGCACACATGAGCAAGGGGAACATGGACCCCTCAGGTTCCAATCACAGCTCTGAGGCTTCCAAGGTGAGTTTAAACTTGAGGAAATCACTGCATTTCTCTCACATCAGCTATCTCAATCAGAAAATGAAATTAATAGTGCCTAACTCATATTGGTGTTTTAAGGGTAAAAGTAGATAACCCATGTAAATCCCCTGGCACAGTGCCTGGCAGGTACTAAGGACTCTCATAAATGCCAGTCAGCAGCATTCTGACAAAAGGAGTCAGGGGCAGTTGCTAAGGGTATTGCCACTGCAAGGCTCCAGTTTCAACACCAGCTCCGTAGTTATAAGTTGGGGGGAGCCCTGGGCAAGGTACTTAACCTCTCCGTGCCCCAATGTTATCCTGGGTAAACTGAAGATAATAATATCTACCTTATGGGGTTCATGAGAAGGTCTGTGTTGGCTTTTATTATTCTGCTGATGAGGATGATAAATAATGCACAGATTCTTTATGAAATGAAAACCTAGAGGGTAGATTTACTACATCAGAGTCTTTGTAATCAGCTATTTAAATCACTCACTATTTCTGCCTTATCAACATGCAGCAGAGGGATGATGAGGCTAATATGAAATCCACGCACAGTAAATAAAGATGCTGTCAGCTTTGCCTTAAGGGCGATTTCATGATGCTGTGAACGCCGAGATGCACAACCAAGCAGTAAGGGTCTTTGCTTTGAGGAAATCACAATGAGCCTGCAAGAAGAGGCAGAGCCAGTGTTTGAGAATTAATAACTTACACCTATCAGTCACTCTCATTTTAATCTTCCACTCCCTCCCTTGCTCAGTCTAGTTGTGGGCCTCTGAGTCCCTACACATGAACCACATTGAGGCTCAGGGACTTTGGCATTTAATGGTGTTTGGAAAACACTCAAATCATTTGTGCCCAAAATAGGGGTGACAATACTATTCCCCCTGGGCAAGGTCATTGACGTGGCAGTTTGACTTACACAAATGGCCCTTTTATGGGCAAAATGATGACCCTGAGCTCCACAATCTAAAGAGCTAAGTGCTCAGTAGCATGTCCTTAAATGCTTTCTGAGAGGACTCCCAGACAATAGGGAGGGTAATGCACGAACACTTGACATATCTTAACAGAGAAGCCTAAGACAGCCTGCCTGCCTGCTTCTCCTCCCTGGGACATTAGAGAAGCCGAGGGAATTCCAGAAGGAAGGCATATGACAGTCTGTATGTGACAGGCCTGGGTGTAACCAGGAACCATGTGGCCTCCATCATAGTTGGTCACTATGTTGATACCAAGCCCCCCAACATGTTGTGGGTTGCAGTTCTTAGGCCAGGGGGTTTTACTCATCCCCTGAAGCCTGCTGACTCATACTGTGGTGTGTGACAGCAGCAGCAGCAGCATTACCTGGAGCTTGTTTGAAATACAGATTATCAGCACCCTGAGACCTTCTGAATCAGAATCTGCATTTTTACAAACTGCCCTGGTGATCTGTGTGCAATTCAAGTTTGAGAAGCACAGATGGAGAGCCTATTGGGTCTCAGCTGTGACTGCACATCACACTTTTAAAGACGGGATGCTTTAAAATTATACCCTTACCCAAGACCCACTCCAGACTAACTGTATCAGGATCTATTTGTAAATTTCCCGGGTGAATATTTTATGCAACCAGGATTTAAAAGCACAGATGTCCTTGATGATGATGATGGTGATGATGATGGCAATGATTGTAAGTAACATTACTGAGCATCTACATGTGCTGAACTCTTGATACCACTATATTAACTCATCACAATTCTGTGAAGACGTACTAGCATTCTCTTCACTTAAGAGACAAAAAATTAAGTAAACTGCCTACGGTCGTATGGCACAGATGTGGCAGAGCCAGAATTTGCACTTTTAACCTCTCCCCAAATCACAAAGCCTGCCCCAGACCGACTTCAGAATCTCTGGGGGTGGGGCTTAGGTGTCCACATTTTAAACTTATGCACTAGGTAAATCTAATTCATACAAAAGTAAGATGGGAGAACCATGTTTTATGCACTCACGAAGGGACTTCTTTAATTTAGGGCTTTAGAAATTAAAAAGAATCAGCCAGGCGCAGTGGCTCATGCTTGTAATCCCAGTACTCTGGGAGGTTGAGGCCGGTGGATCACAAGGGCAGGAGATCAAGACCATCTTGGCTAATGCAGTGAAACCTCATCTCTACTAAAAATACAAAAAAAAATTAGCTGGGGCATGGTGGCACATGACTGTAGTCCCAGCTACTCAGGAGGCTGAGGCAGGAGAATCACTTGAACTTGGGAGGTGGAGGTTGCAGTGAGCCGAGATCGCGCCATTGCACTCCAGCCTGGGCAACAAGAGTGAAATGCCATCTCAAAAAAAAAAAAATTTAAAGAATCAGAGCTATAATGAGTTTGCTCAGCAGTTACTTTTGGCATCATCTATGGGGCAGTTCAGATGCATGACTGTTCATTATTTATATGATAAAGATACGAATCCTGAGTATCCACATTTCTTTCTCACAAATAACTACCAGGTATTCTCATCACAGATGGTCCTAGCTTTAGTTCAGGTTTCACCTTGTAATTCCAAATGATCCCTGACTCAGAGTTTTCTTTTGGTTTTTTTGAAAAAATATTCATCCCTTTATTCATTCATTCATATGCCCATGCATCCATCTAACCATTCATCTCATCCCATCCATCCATCTATCCATCCATCTGTCCATCCATTCATTCATTCATCCATCCACCAATCATTCATCATTCAACACTTTCCACAGCTGCACTGGCATCAGTGAGGTAGAGTTGAATAAGGTGCAACTCTCAAGGGGCAACAGAAATATTAACAGACCTCTGGGAATCAGTGAATACAGTTTGATGACAGGCCTTTGGGAATAAGTTGATACGGTTCAAGAATCAGTGGGGGTAAGGAGGCAGTTCTTGGGACCTAGGGGAGCTGCCAAAGAGGGTCCACGAAGGCATCTCAGAGGACATGAAATAAGAACTGAATTTCAAGGATGCATAGGCTCTCAATGGGGGCTAGTAGGGAGGTAGTATATAGGCAAAGGGAACAGGCCGTGCAAAGGCCAGGAGGTGTAAGAGTGTGGTGTGTTTGGAATTCTGGGAGCCATCCCATTTTGGGAAAGGATGTGCAAGGTGAGGGGGGTGGGAGATGGCCCTGAGAAGATGAGGCAAGCTCCGGGTCACAGTCTAGTTCAGCTTGTCAGATGTCCTTTTTAAAATCTCCCATCCTCTCAGCTCCAAGGCAAGAGATTTCTTTAAAGTATGTCAAAGTAGCTTTTGCCCCTTTATAATAACTTAGGGTTTTTTCCTGGCTCACAGTGAGTGACTCCCATTGGCCTGGGTTGCAATGACAGAGCACAGAGCTTGCTGTATTACTGCCACTTCCATGTGGACATGGCTATTTAAAAAGATCGCTAGCTCCGATAATCCCCTCTGTGTGTCTGGGGTGGCAAATCTGCCAGCGAACATTCTATCAATTAATTTAAAGGTGAATATCTATACTGCCCCACACACATAGATTAAAAAGGACTTTTCTGATACACTAGGATGGAATTTCATTGGAAAGTTCCAGGGTGTTAGACAAGTATTTAAATTAAAAGTGGAAACTTAGACCTAGAATCCAGGTGCTGCTACACTTCTTCCACTGATCAAAGTTTATTGCCAAAAGAGGAGTCATATAATCCCAGCACTTTGGGAGGTCGAGGTGAGTGGATCATGAGGTCAAGAGATCGATACCATCCTGGTCAACATGGTGAAACCCTGTCTCTACTAAAAATACAAAAATTAGCTGGGCATGGTGGCGCGTGCCTGTAGTCCCAGCTACTCGGGAGGCTGAGGCAGGAGAATTGCTCGAACCCAGGAGGTGGAGGTTGCAGTGAGCCAAGATCACGCCATTGAATTCCAGCCTGGGTAACAAGAGCAAAACTCCATCTCAAAAAAAAAAGAGTCATTTTGGAGACATAATTATATAAAAAGAAAAGGAGAAATGCAAAAGGTCAAAAACTTTAGAGGGACCTGAAACATTTTGAAGACCTCTTTGGGAAGCACATAGGTTTATACGATAGAATACCATTAAAAAAAAATTCTATCCTTCTAAGTCCTTGAGGAATCACCACACTGTCTTCCACAGTGGTTGAATTGATTTACACTCCCACCAATAGTGTAAAAGTGTTCCTATTTTTCCACAGCCTCTCCAGCATCTGTTGTTTCCTGACTTTAATGATCACCAACCTAACTGGCATGAGATGGTATCTCATTGTGGTTTGGATTTGCATTTCTCTAATAACCAGTGATGATGAGCTTTTTTCATATGTTTGTTGGCTGCATAAATGTCTTCTATTCCATTACTGGGTATATACTGAAAGGATTATAAATCATTCTCCTATAAAGACACATGAACACATACATTTATTTCAGCACAATTTACAATAGCAAAGACTTAAAACCAAGACAAATGCCCTTAAATGATGGATTGGATAAAGAAAATGTGGCACATATACACCATGGAATACTATGCAGCCATAAAAAAGAATAGATTCACATCCTTTGCAGGGGCATGAATGAAGCTGGAAACCATCATTCTCCGCAAACTAACATAAGAACAGAAAACCAAACAACACATGTTCTCACTTCTAAGTGGGAACTGAAAAATGAGAACACGTGGACACAGGGAGTGGCACGTCAGATATTGGGGCCTGTCAGGCAGTTGGGGGGCAAGAGGAGGGAGAGCATTAGGACAAATACCTAATGCATGCAGGGCTTAAAACCTAGAAGATGGGTTGATAAGTGTAGCAAACCACCATAGCACATGAATACCTACGTAACAAACCTGCTCGTTCTGCATATGTATCGCAGAACTTGAAAATTTAAAAAAAAATTCTATCCTTGTTTTCAGACATCACAACAATCCACGAAGTGATGGATATTGTCACAATTCCTGATATATTCATCTGCTTTCAAACATTGATTCACTTTATTTTCTAAAGCAATATTATTGCTTTAAAAAGCAATAATATGCTTTTCTCAATAATCTTAAAATGTCATAAGATTAGGTTTTCTTTTCATTTTAAAACCGTTTCATGTATTGCCTGTTTTGCATTCAAATAGGTCACTTTACTTAATGTTTCATCATTACTCCACTGGTCTAAATTTAAAACATAAGAAATGATTAGCTGAACATAGCCTCTGCAGTGGTCCTTAATGAACATAAACCATATTCTTCATTCAAATGACAGACGATCCAAAAGGTGGAACTCGCTCACACGCCTTCAATGCGTGTGTTGGGATAACGTGCCCTGAACAAAATTACAAGAATAGAGAGTTCATTTGTGCTTTACTTTGAGTAAAGAAAGAAACTTTAAAACATGAGAAAAATCCAACAGTTGAAAAACTCCCAGTGAGCTCTTGGGAAAGAAAATTAAGTGCACTTGTACTCTAAGGATCTGAAGGATAGATACTTGTTTTGTGAGTTCATTTAACAATAGTTAATGTACAACTCTTATACAGTGGGCTAACACAGTGCTAGTCTCTGGGTTTACAACGGTGAGTGAAAGTGAGAGGCTCTTCCTTCCAGAGCTGACATGTCTTCTTGTTAACTCTCTTACTAGAATTTGGGGAAGAGGAAGTCTGAAGGAGACCACAAAACAATGTCCTTCAAATCAGAGTTTACTCAATGCTGATTTTTTATTTTCTATGGTTCTATTTGGGGACAAGTCAGTCAAATAGCCTGAACCTCAGCATCCTCATCTGCAAAATAGGCATAATAATAATTTGTAAAGTTATTGTAAAGAGACACAAAATGCTGGAGACATTGGAAGTGCTCTATAGAAAATAATTTCTAGAGTAAAGAATATTATAAAAAAATTAAACTTTCCTTCTGTCTTTTTCTCAATTTCTGTTCTCTCTCTCTTTTCCTCTTTGTTCCTTCCTTTTGACAACCACTGGCATGATTTTAGTGAGCAAGTCTACTTAGCCTAAATTCCATAAAGCAATGAGTAAATTATTTCACCTGTGTTTAATTACAAAGTACTGTGGTTTAGAGTAAAAATAAGCACAAAAATCTACAGAATGCATGATTCTTTTCATATCACATACTGTAAAAGGCAAAACTATAGGGGCAAAAATCAAATCAGTGATCAATAGGGGCTGAGGGTGAAGAGGGTGGTTGAAGAACACTGCAGTGACAGAAATATTCTGCATCTTCATTTTAAAGGTAATTATACACATGTATACATTTGTCAAAACACATCACACTGTACATTTGAAAAGAGTGAATTTTACCATATATAAATTACACCACAATTCACTTTTCTTCAAAAAAGAATACTGTGCCTTGGGATCTTTGAGCCTTTCATTAGGAAAAATCTATGATCAGTATAGGAAATTGGCAGTGCTCCTGGAAATACTCATGTACATAACTAACTATAACAAAAGACAGACATTGATAATTTCCCTAAGAGAGGTACAAAGTTCTCTGGGAATTCAGAGGCAAGAGAAACAACATCTGTCCAGAGAAACCAAGAAATAGTTCATGGAGGAGGATGCATTTAAACTGGTCCTAAAAGGTTGCAATTAATCACTGCTTGGTTTTTGTTGTTGTTGTTTGTTTGCTTCTCTGCTATGACCAATATCTTAGACTCTAGCACCTGTTTATAAACTGCTTGCAAAATTTGTTACAGGTTTGATTACCTTTCTAATTCTAAAAGGTCTTATGTTATGATGGATGCATTTGCCAGAGATTAAATGATTCTCACTACCTTGCACCTTAAAGAATCATAGTTTTGATGCCATGTTTTCTGAGTTTGTGGTGATTCAGGAATTAATTTTTACATGTACACTTATAAAACATTCTTCTATGCGATGAAGAGATGTGCAATGCCATTAGAGGGTATAGTACATCTAAGTGTAAGAAGCTGGGAATGGGCTTCCAAAAATCTGAGTTCTATAATTCACAAATAACTCCATACATCAAGAAGAAAAAAGATTAATACCCCAAAAGAAGACAGGGGAAAACTATACAAACAGAGGTCAGGAGAGAAAATACAGTGGCTCTCAAACTATGAAAAGATGTTCTTTTTCAATGTAATTAGTGAAAGAGTTACTTCTCTTTCTATAAATTAGTAAGCAAAAAGACCAACAGCTCAGTTCTTTTGCTTTATTATACTTGAAGTTCTGGGATACATGTGCAGATCTTGCAGGTTTGTTACATAGGTATACACCTGCCATGGTGGTATGCTGCCACAATCCCCCCATCACCTACATTAGATATTTCTCCCAATGTTATCCCTCCCCTATCTCCCCACCCCCCACTATCCCTCTTCCAGCCCCCTACCCCCAACAGACCCCAGTGTGTGATGCTCCCCTCTCTGTGTCCATGTGTTCTCATTGTTCAACACCCACCTACGAGTGAGAACATGCAGTGTTTTGTTTTCTGTTCTTGTGTTAGTTCGCTGAGAATGTTGGTTTCCAGATTCATCCATGTCCCTACAAAGGACATGAATTCATCCTTTTTATGGCTGTATAGTATTCCGTGGTGTATATATGCCACAGTTTCTTTATCCAGTCTGTCATTGATGGGCATTTGGGTTGGTTCCAGGTCTTTGCTATTGTAAATGGTGCCACAATGAGCATATGTGTAAATGTGTCTTTATTATAGAATAATTTATAATCCTTTGGGTATATACCTAGTAATGGAATTGCTGGGTCAAATGGTATTTCTATTTTTAGATCCTTGAGGAATTGCCACACTGTCTTCCACAATGGTTGAACTAATTTACACTCCCACCAACAGTGTAAAAGCATTCCTATTTCTCCGCATCCTCTCCAGCATGTTGTGTCCTGATTTTTTAATGATCGCCATTCTAACTGGTGTAAGATGGTGTCTCAACGTGGTTTTGATTTGCATTTCTCTAATGACCCGTGATGATGAGCATTTTTTCATATGTCTGTTGGCCACATAAATGTCTTCTTTTGAAAAGTGTCTGTTCATATCCTTCGCCCAATTTTGAATGGGTTTTTATTTATTTATTTATTTATTTTTTCTTTTTCATCTGTTTTAGTTCTTTGTAGATTCTGGATATCGGCCCTTTGTCAAATGGGTAGATTGTGAAAACTTTTTCCCATTCTGTTGGTTGCCGGTTTACTCTAATGCTTGTTTCTTTTCTGTGCAGAAGCTAGTAAATTTAATTAGATCCTATTTGTTTATTTTGGCTTTTGTTGCCATTGCTTTTGGTGTTTTAGTCATGAAGTCCTTGCCTATGCCTATGTCCTGAATGGTATTGCCTAGGTTTTCTTCTAGGGAGCAAAGGAAAGAAATAGTTCACAGAACAGAAAATACAAATAGCCTTGAAACACATGAAGAGATGCTTAAACATGCTCATAATAAGAGAGAGGCAAATGAAACCTGCACTATCTCACATTGTACCCCATAAATAGGCACAACTATCATGTATCAATCAAAAACAACACAGCAAAAGGGCCAACATGAAACTCAAATTGTAGGAAAGAATAGAGGAAGGGCAGAATCTGATCCCCATCATTTTACTTTATCTTTCTACATCTTTAAATGAGAACATATATTAAAGCTGGGAGAAGCTGATATTTCATTAAATGGCAAATGCACACAGTGGATGATTAGGTCACTTACAGAAATAAACTACCACTTCTTTGCACATCTGACTAGGACTATGAGTAAATTTCCAATTCCACTGCAAAAAATATATATACATTATTTTAAATAAATATTTGTCTTTCAATTGACACACACACACACACAAACTGCACTCTTTTGTATGCATCGGGATGGCAAAATTTACCAAGTTTTCTGGCAGTATTAATGACAATATAGGAAAATCAGCTAATGCTGGAACAACCTTTATAGAGAACCATTTGGCAATGTCTGTTAAAATTACAAATGCACTTTGATCCAGAAATCCCACTTCCACAAATTTTATTCTACAGATCACCCATGCTCAAAATGATATGAGAACAACATTATTTAGTGTTGTACTATTTCTAATAGCAAATGAATGTCCATTCACAGGGTTAAAAGAGTTGTTATATATCACACAATAGTGCACAACTTCTCTGTAAGACAGGATGGAAAAACTCTTCATGTGTTGATAAGGAGCAAGCATCAAAATATATTGTAAATCAAAAAGTCAAGATGCAGAATAGTATGCCATATGTTAGTATTTTGGTTAAAAAGGGGAGTGATTGGAGAATGCACAGCTGTATTTGCTTGTATATACCTGAACTATCCCTGGAAAGATATGCTACCAACTGGTATTAGGGTTTGTTTATGGGAACTCTTAGAGGGGTTGGGTTGGTTAGGATGAGTAAAACACTTTTTGTGAATATATAATCTTTTGTGCCTTTTGAATTTTGGGCCATGCAAATATATTACCTAATTGAAAATAAATAAAAAATGAAATAAATAAATAGATACAAAATAAAATAGATAAATCAATGAAAAAAGAGAAATCTGGGATGTATCCCTTTTCTATCACTAAGTCTTATGACCATAGACAAGTCTATGCCTTTTTGGTGAACCTTGGCATGCTTTGCTGTAAATGATGTAGTTGATCTCTAAGATCTAGTAAGCACTAGAAGAACTTGTGTTGGTTTTCTTGAGGGCTAAGTTGGGATGTGAACATGGATTCTCTCTTCATGATCAATGCACACAACTGCACATATTGTAGACTATCAAACTCAGGGGCACCATTTATATAGCTTGCTATGTGATAGACACTCCTTGAAGTTATGCAATGCACAGCTTGAATGTCTTTATGGGGCAGACCTGCCTCTCTCTTTGCCTTTGGATTTTTTCACAAAGGACTTGGTGACCATAGTAGACTTCTAGTGGTAGAAACCAACGGTTATTTCCTATGTGGTAAGGGCACCAGGCATCGAAGCCCTTTATTTCAAACAAGACTATTATATATTAAACCATGCATTGGTATGAAGGAAGGATATACAGTATGGGATTCTTATACAGTATTCTTTGCCACTAAATGTTCATTTGAAGCAACATGGATGGAATTGGAGATTGTCATGTTAAGTGAAATTAGCCAGGCACAGAAAGATATATCTTGCATTTTCTCACTCATATGTGGGACCTAAAAAAGTTAATCTCATGGAGGTAGAGATTACAATGATAGTTACCAGAAGCTCAGATGGGTGTGTATGAGGGTAGGTGGGGATAAAGAGTGATTGGTGCATAAGTACAAACATACAGGTAGATAGAAAGAACATGTTATGTTAAATAGCGTAATAGGTCACTTATGGTTAACAGCAATGTATTGTATATTTCAAAATAGCTAGAAGAGAGGACTTCAAATGTGCCCAAAACATAGAAATGATAAATGCTTGAGGTGATAGATATCTTAAATACCCAGATTTGATCATTAAGTTTTCTATGCATGTACTTAAAATATCACATGTACTTCATAAATATGTACTCATCAATAAAAAATTAAGGACAGTCAGAATTACTAAAAGCTAATGATACATGAAACAATCTCAAATGATTCAAAGCAATCAGTATGTGATAATTCTTGAAATTCCAACTAGTGGTAAAATAATGAGATATCCAGTAAAGTGCACAGAATATCTGATTAACTTCTGGGGAAAAATGATCTACAGTTAGAATTCATATCCCACAACTGACACTCAGATAAATTCCTTATGGATCAGAGAGTTAAGAATAAAAAGTAAACACCTAATTTCAGCATGAAGAATGACTTTTGGATGTAAAAGGAACAGGATATATCCTAAAAGAATAAACTGATAAAATTGGCCAAAAGCCAATCAAAATTAAATGGCAAACAACAAAATAGGAAAACGCATCTGCAATATCTGTATGTAACAGATCAACAGTTCAACCCATATGAATCAATAAGAAAAAAAGATGAAGATTAATAGCAGAACATGGGTCCAGTGACAAATTCACATAAAAATAAATAAATATGGCAAATGACATGAGAGAAATGTTCATTTCACAGATACCCAAAGAAACACAAAGTGTGATGCTGTTATTTTAACTATCAAATTGGGCAAGATTTCAAAAGCGATCATACTCAGCATTAGTGAAAGTTTGAAGAACAGACTTACATACTGTTGGTATCCATATGTATATAAATGGTGAACCATTTGGTGATGTGAATCAGAAGTGTTATAACCATATATAACCCATTAATTTAGATGACTCTGCCTCTAGGAATATTGGTAATGAAAATAATTAGAGATGGGAACAAGGATTTACATATAAGGGAGCTCATCAAACCATCATATGCAGTGATGAAAAATCAAAGCCAATGTACATGATTATCATGGTGCATCTCTGTGATAAAAGATTGTGCTGCCATTTTTTCAGTTTTTCAGCAAGTATGTACTGATGATGATTACTCCGTGCAAAAGCACTGTTCCAGGGGTTTTGAGGTCTTCCTCAGGTTTACGTTCTAGTGAGACTCTCCTCACATATAATAAATAAATTAATATTTAATGTCAGGTAATTATGAGGGCATTATAGAAAAGTTAAGCAGGGTAAAGGTATATTGAGGGGTAGAGAGGTAGAGGCCTCAGGGCTGTTTTCTTTTTTCCTTTGTATTTTTTCTTTTGAGAGACAGGATTTCATTGTTGCTCAGGCTGGAATGCAGTGGCATGATCATAGCTCACTGTAATCTGGAATTCCTGGTCTCAAGTGATCTTCCCACCTTACAGATATAAGCAACTGCACCTGGCTGTGAGCTCTTTTCAATAGAGTTGTCAGGAAATATGTTCCTATTCTCAAATGACAAGGTGTGAGCCATGCAAAGATGAAGGGAAAGAGGTTTCAGGCAGAGGGAATAATGAGACCAATAGTCTGGGATGGGAACCAGCTGGACACATTACAGAATTAGTCTGAAGGCCACTGTGGCTGAACAACACGAATGGAGGGGGAGTAGTGGGAAGTGAGGAAAGAGAAACTGGCAGGACCAATTATAAAGAGTCCTGTTGGTCAGGACAAGGAATTTGGATTTTACTTGAATGAGAAGCTGTTGGAGGAGTGTGAGTAGGGAAGTGGCATCATCTGGTTTACATTTTTAAAATACTCCTAGCTGCTATGTGTATAGGAATGGGGATGGGTGAGTGAGAGAGGAAGCAGGGAGATCAGGCAGAAGGTCAATGATTTGTACAGCTCAGAGGTGATGATGGCTTAGGCTCACGTGGCAGAGGTGGAGGTGCTAGGGAGCCCTTGGTGTTGGCAGGAGAGCCAGCAGAACTTACTTATGCACAGGATACTGGGCAAGAGGAACTAGAGGCAGCAATGATGCCTAGGTTTGGAGTCTGTACAACTGGTCAGATGGTAGAGCCATCTATTAGGATGGTGCTATGGCCCAAATGTTGTGTTCCTCCAAACTCATATGTGGAAACCCTAATCCCTAATGTAATGGTATTTGGAGTTAAGGCCTTTGGGGAGTAATTAGGTCATGAGAGTGGAGCCCTCATGATGAGATTAGTGCCCTTATAAGAAGAGACACCAGAGAGCTTGCTTCTCCTCTCAGTTATGTGAGAACGCAGCCCGATGGCCATCTGCCAAATAGAAAGAGAATCCACACCACGCTGGCACTCTGATCTAGTACTTCCCAACCTCCACAACTGTGAGAAATAAATTTCTTTTGTTTGTTTAAGCCACTCAGTCTATGGTAATTTGTTGTAGTAGCCCAAAATGACTAAGATAGATGGGAAAGAGAAAGTCAATGAAAAAATGCAACATAAATAAGTTCTAGTGATTTGCCATAGAACCACTGTGACTGTAATTAACAACACTGTATACTACACTTAATCTGTAAAGAGGGAAGATCTTGCATTAAGTGTTCTTACCATAGTAAGATGAAAAAGAGGGAACGATCATTTCTAAAATTACTTCTGGTTCTCAGCTTTTGAATTCTACTATAGGATTCATAGTAACTAAAACACTGGACTTAATATAAGATCTACTTTGTAGTCCTGTTCAGTTCCTAACTAATGTAGTCTCAGAGAAGTAGCTTAACTGGTCTTGATTTTACAAACAAGTGTCCAAGCTACTTTGGATACCTTAGAAGGTACTTTTTCTGTTTTATTTTTCATGCCACATATTTTGTATTTGACACTCCAATAAAATCTAATGAATGAAAAATCAAGGGAAAACTTTTAATTTACAGTAAGTGAGGAAGCAATGTGCAGAAGGCAAGATTAGGGAAAAAAAGAGTGAAAAGAAATGAACAAAACCTCCAAGAAATACGTGATTATGTGAAAAGACCTAATCTATGTTTGATAGGTGTACCTGAATGTGATGGAGAGAATGAACCCAAGCTGGAAAACACTCTTCAGGATAAAACCCAGGAGAACTTCCCCAACCTAGCATGTCAGGCCAATATTCAAGTCCAGAAAATACAGAGAACACCACAAAAATATTCTTCAAGAAGATCAACCCCAAGGCACATAATCGTGAGACTCACCAGGGTTGAAATGAAGGAAAAAATGGTAAGGACAGCCAGAGAGAAAGGTCGGGTTACCAACAAAGGAAAGCCCATCAGACTCACAGTGTATTTCTCGGCATAAACCCTACAAGCCAGAAAAGAGTGGGTACCAAAATTTAACATCCTTAAAGAAAAGAACTTTCAACCTAGAATTTCACACCCAGCCAAACTAAGCTTCATAAGCAAAGGAGAAATAAAATCCTTTACGAACAAGCAATTACTCAGAGATGTCATCACTACCAGGCCTGCCTTACAAGAGCTCCTGAAAGAAGCATGAAACATAGAAAGGAACAATCAGTACCAGCCACTCCAAAAACGTACCAAATGGTAAAGGGCATCAACACAATGAAGAAACTGTGTCAACTAATAAGTAACACAACCAGCTAGCATCAAAATGGCAGAATCAAATTCACACATAACAATATTAACCTTAAATATAAAATGGCTAAATGCCCCAATCAAAAGACACAGACTGGCAAATAAAAAGTCAAAACCTATCAGTATGCTGTATCCTGGAAACCCATCTAACATGCAAGGATACACATAGGCTCAAAATAAAGGGATGGAAGAAGATTTACCAAGCAAATGGAGAGCAAAAAAAAAGCAGGAGTTGCAATCCTAGCCTCTGATAAAATAGACTTTAAACCAACAAAGATCAAAAGAGACAAATAAGGGCATTACATAACGGTAAAGGGATCAATACAAGAAGAAGAGCTAACGATCCAAAATATATACACACCCAATATAGGAGCACCCAGATACATAAAGCAAGTTGTTAATAACCTAAAAAGAGCCTTAGACTCCCACACAATAATAGTGGGAGACTTTAACACTCCACTGTCAATATTAGACAGATCAATGAGACAGAAAATTAACAAGGAAATCCATGACTTGAACTCAGATCTGGACCAAGCAAACCTAATAGACATTTATAGAACTCTCTACTCCAAATCCACAGAATATACATTCTTCTCAGCACCACATCACACCTACTCTAAAATTGACCACATAGTTAGAAGGAAATCACTCCTCAGCAAATGCAAAAGAATGGAAATCATAACAAACAGTCTCTCAGACCACAGTGCAATCAAATTAGAACTCAGGATTAAGAAACTAACTCAGAACCACATAACTTCATGGAAACTGAACAACTGGCTCTTGAATGTTGACTGGATAAACAATGAAATGAAGGCAGAAATAAAGATGTTCTTCGAAATCAACAAGAACAAAGAAACAAAGTACCAGAATCTCTGGGACATATTGAAAGCTTTGTCTAGAGGAAAATATATGGCAATAAATGCCCACACGAGAAGCAAGGATATTTGAAAGAAGCAAATTTGAAAGAGCTAGAGTAGCAAGATCAAAAAAACTCAAAAGCTAGCACAAGACAAGAAATAACTAAGATCAGAGCAGAACTGAAGGAGATAGAGACACAAAAAAACCTTCAAAAAATCAATAAATCCAGGAGCTGGCTCTATGAAAAAGTCAACAAAACAGACAGACCATTAGCCAGATTAATAAAAAAGAAAAGAGAGAATAATCAAATAGATGCAAAAAAAAAAAAAACGATAAAGGGGATATCACCACAGATTCCACAGAAATGCAAACTACCATCAGAGATTATGACAAACAACTCTCTGCACATAAACCAGTAAATATGGAAGAAATGGATAAATTCCTGGACACTCGCACCCTCCCAAGCCTAAACCAAGAAGAAGTCAAAACGCCAAATAGACCAATAACAAAGGCTGAAGTTGAGGCAGCAATGAATAGACTACCCACCAAAAAAAGCCCAGGTCTAGATGGGTTCACAGCTGAATTCTACTAGACATACAAAAGGGAGCTGGTACCACTCCTTCTGAAACTATTCCAAACAATCCAAAAAGAGGGAATCCTTCCCAAATCATTTTATGAGACCAACATCATCCTGATACCAAAACCTGGCAGAGACTCAACAAGAAAACTTCAGGCCAATATCTGTGATGAACATAGATGCAAAAATCTTCAATAAAATACTGGCAAACCAATTGCAACAACACATCAAAAAGCTTATCCATCACAATCAAGTAGGCTTCATCCCAAGGATACAAGGCTGGTTCAACATATGCAAGTCTATAAACATAATTCACCACATAAACAGAACCAAAGACAAAAACCACATGATTGTCTCAATTGATGCAGAGAAGGCCTTTGACAAAATTCAACAGCCCGTTATGCTAAAACCTCTCAATAAACTAGGTATCAACAGAATGTATTTCAAAATAATAAAAGCTATTGATGACACACCCACAGCCAATATCATACTGAATGGGCAAAAACTGGAAGCATTCCCTTTGAAATCTGGCACTAGACAAGGATGCCCTCTCTCCTCACTCCCATCCAATATAGTATTGGAAGTTCTAGCCAGAGCAATCAGGCAAGAAAAAGAAATAAAGGGTATTCAAATAGGAAAGGAGGAAGACAAATTTTCTCTATTTGCAGACGACATTATTGTGTATCTAGAAGACCCCATCGTCTCAGCCCCAAATCTCCTGAAACTGATAAGCAACTTCAGCAAAGTCTCAGGATACAAAAATCAATGTACAGAAATCACAAGCATTCCTATACACCAATAACAGACTTGAAGAGAGCCAAATCAAGAACGAACTGCCATTCACAATTGCTACAAAGAGAATAAAATACCTAGGATATAACTAACAAAGGATATAAAGGACCTCTTCAAGGAGAACTACAAACCAGTGCTCAAGGAAATAAGACAGGACACAAACAGATGGAAAAACATTCCCTGCTCATGGTTGGGAAGAATCAATAATGTGAAAATGGCCATACTGCTCAAAGTAATTTATAGATTCAATGCTATTCCCATCAAGCTACCTATGACTGTCTTCACAGAACTGGAAAAAACTACCTTAAATTTCATATGGAACCAAAAGAGAGTCCACAGAGCCAAGTCAATTCTAAGCAAAAAGAACAAAGTGGGAGGCAAGACCCTACCTGACTTCAAACAATGCTACAAGTCTCTAGTAATCAAAACAGCAGGGTACTGGTACCAAAACAGAGATGTAGACCAATGAAACAGAACAGAGGCCTCAAAGGCAATGCCACACATCTGCAACCATCTGATCTTTGACAAACCTGACAGAAACAAGCAATGGGGAAAGGATTCCCTGTTTAATAAATGGTGTTGGGAAAACTGGCTAGCCATGTGCAGAAAGCGGAAACTGGACCCCTTCGTGACACCTTTCACTAAAATTAACTCCAGTTGGATTATACACTTAAACATAAAAACCCTAGAAGAAAACCTAGGCAAAATCATTCAGGACATAGGTGTAGGCAAGGACTTCATGACTAAAACACCAAAAGCATTGGCAACAAAAGCCAAAATAGATAAATGGGATCTGATTAAACTCCAGAGCTTCTGCACAGCAAAAGAAACAATAATTAGAGTGAACCAGCAACCAACAGAATGGGAAAAAATTTTTGCAATCTACCCACCTGACAAAGAGCTAATATCCAGAATCTACAAAGAACTAAAACAGATTTACAAGAAAAAAACAAACAAACCCATTCAAAAGTGGGTGAAGGATATGAATAGACACTTTTCAAAAGAAGACATATAAGAGGCCAACAAACGTATGAAAAAATGCTCATCATCACTGGTCATTAGAGAAATGCAAATCAAAACTACATTGAGATACCATCTCATGCCAGTTACAATGGCGATCATCATTAAAAAATGTGGAGACAACAGATGCTGGAGAGGATAAGGAGAAATAGGAACACTTTTACACTGTTGGTGGGAGTGTAAATTAGTTCAACCATTGTGGAAGACAGTGTGGTGATTCCTTAAGGACCTAGAAATAGAAATTCCATTTGACCCAGCAACCCCATTAACTGGGTATATATCCAAAGGATTATAAATTGTTCTATTATAAAGACACATGCACATGTATGTCATTGTGACACTGTTTACAATAGCAAAGACCCAGAACCAACCCAAATGCCCACTGATGATAGATTGGACAAGGAAAATGTGGCACATATGCACCATGGAATACTATGCAGCCATAAAAAATGATGAGCTTGTGTCTTTTGTAGGGACATGGGTGAACCTGGAAACCATCATTCTCAGCAAACTGACACAAGAACAGAAAATCGAACACTTCATGTTCTCACTCATAGGCAGGTGTTGAACAATGAGAACACATGGACACAGGGAGGGGAGCATCACACACTGGGGTCTGTTGGTGGGGACTGGGGCGGGACAGCAGGGGGGTAGTGAGTTGGGGAGGGATAACATGGGGAGAAATGCCAGATACAGGTGACAGGCAGCAAACTACATTGCCATGTATGTACCTATGTAACAATCCTGCATGTTCTGTACATGTACCTGATCGTAAAGTGTAATAAAATATATTTTAAAATAAAATAAAAATAAATGACTGTGAGGTATATAGATGAAATTCCCAATAATATACAGAAAAGCATCCAAAATGAATCTGAACAGTACTTCTACAAACACTTTCAAAGGTGGTGGAAACAAGTCAGAAATTGTCAATGTGGCTTGCTTCAGCCAGATAATCAAATGCAAACATCTTCAGATAGTCACAGAAAGCCCAAGGGGGCAGAAATGCCTGTTTTGTCACAAACTGTCACCCAATAGTAGGGCACAGCTTGACAGGTTTTCGATGGCTTTCCTTGCGTATGCTTTTGGAAGCTAGAAAAAGAAAATGACAAACTGAGGAAGGAAGTACCCTCTTTTTCTCCCCTTGCTCATTATTAGAGCAGAACTGGAATGGTTTTGGAAACAACCACAAAGCACCCCAGCCACTCTGGTTCCCTAAAGTCTTGATCCCTCCCCTGTGCTTCAGCTCTCAGCAGCAAAATCTCTAAGACTCAACTTGGCTGGGAACTTCCTAATTTCTCCTCTCTGGCTTTGAGAAAGCCACTGAGAAACAATGGAGTATGGTAAAAATGAACATGGGCTTTGAACCAAGAAGTCATGGGTACAAATCCTGGCTCTGGTATTTTCTCTTGGAAACTCCAAGTGGCATCTTGGTTCACCAGTCATTATCTTGCGGAAGCAGGACACTATGACCAGTATTGAAATGGAGAAGGAGTGAACTTTATCTAAGGCCAGAAAACAGGCAGTTCTTGAACTTGCCTCTCCTTTTCTTGACCAGCTAGTACTCCTCATCATTCAACCTCTGTAACATTCCAAAAGCTGGTTGCTTTTTCTCTCTACCCACTGCTACTCTTTATATTCAGGACCTCATTTTTTCTCAGCTGGATTAATAAGATTGCCCAGCAACTGGTCTCTTGCCTCTAGATGGCATTTTCCCCAGTCCATCTGTCACATCTCAATGGGTATAATCCTCCCAAAACAAAGTGTGTTCTTTTCATGTCTTTATCTAAAACTCTTCAGTGCTTTCTTCTTGTTCTTAGGAAAAATCCCCAAATCCTTAGAACCACCTTCAAGGTCCTTCATAATCTGATGGCTGCTTCCAGCTTCAGGGTCATCGTTCCTCCTCAACCCCTTGGGTTCCTCCCATTCTGAATTATTTGCAATTTCCCAAACATTCCACCTGCTCCTACACCTCCAGGCTTTTCGGCACACCATTCCTTCTACCTGAAATGTTTTCTTCAATTCCTCTTTTTTCTCATGTTAAATCATCATTTAGCTTCTTGCTACCCAAAGTAGCACTGGCCTCACATGGAGAAATGCAGGATCTTAGGCTCCCACCCCAGACCTCTGAGTCAAAATCATCAGTATAGCAAGACTCCCAGGAGATTCCTGTATATGTGAAAGTTTGAGAAGCTGTGGCTTGCTAATTCCAACTTATGGTGACTTTGGGCTCCACCTCCTCCCAGAAGTCTTCTTGCATTCTTCCTTCACTCTAACTGATCTTCATTGAATGCTTTTCTCCAGTGTCCCATTATCCTGTGTGTTTCTCTCCATATTAGTTGCCATATTAAGATTTTCTAGACTCTCCTGCCACTTCCACCAAGAGATAAGCACTACAGTACCTAGCACAGAGCCTAGCTATACATTATAGGTGCTCAATGAATGTTTTTTGAATATACAAATGAATACATGAAAGGACCAATTGGGCCAAATAAGAGTGTGAGTAGAAAAAGTTTGCTTAGTTATCTTCATGACTTTTACTTTTTCTTAGAGTTAGCTCACCTTTCTGGTTCTTGCTACCCTTTGAAGGCCAACCACTAAGAAAGAACAAGGGTATTCTTGGGAAGAGCTATTCTCCCCATATTCCCTCAGGCCAATAGCTGCAGGCATTTGAACAAATGAGTTTTCCCTTCTGCTTTTTACTTGATGATGGATTCAGCTCAGCTTGGAAATAAAAGCTTTGGGTTCAGATGACATTTTTGAAGGGCCGGAAATTCCCTAGAAATCCTAGCTTCATCTTGCTCTATGAGATGGGTCTCCTGAACTGACTCAACCTTTTTATTTGAGAGCATGATCTAACTGTTACTTCAACTGCTGCAAAACTCAACCACATGGAAGAAAAACGAGCAAGGAGAAGTCCAAGCACATGAGGTCTCAGAAACGATTTACTATTATGTGCACGTATGACTTTTAGGAGTGAAATGAAGGGGATGCTAGCCAAATCACAGCATGGCGGGAGTTCCCTCTAGAGGCTAGCCAGCATGGATGGCAAAGAAAAGCAAACAAAAGAAACATTCTTTGTACTAGTGAGTAAAACAAAGGCCCTACTGAGAAAACTGAAGTGAGCAGGAGAGCTGTAAAGTCAACAGAAACAGGGGCTGTCTGTGGAGTGGGCATCTGGTTTTAATGTAAACATCCTTAAAATGTTTCAAGAATGAATGCACATTTGAATAATTTATTATTAAAGTGGGGTTTTTCCCCTATGGGTATTTAGGGAAGATTCAAACTGAGGATATCCTTGTATATGCCCAACTCAACCGCAGTTTCTCACTCAGTTTAGACATTTTCTAAGTGGAATACTGAATGAAAATCATTTGAAAGCAAACAAAACAGAACTGACTCTGAAAACCTAGGGCTGCCTGACTGGATTCAAGTGTATTTTGAAAGACTCACATGGGTATCACACCTTAAGTAGACTATACAGTTTGCTTAGGAAACTATAAGCAGGAGTGAGGGTGGGATGTAAGGGTCTCTGCCTGCACTGGGTCCTATCTGGCACTTCTTGGGACAGAGACTTTTCTTGAATTGCACTTTCTGTCTCCAATCATTAACGTAACCATAAAGATCTGGAATATGCTGTAGAATAGAAATTGCAAATTAGTGACCAACGCATGTTTTTGTTTGGACCATGTTCTATCTTACAAAAGAATGTCTTAAGTTGATTGCCAACATTTTTAAAACTTCTGCATGGTAACAGTTGGAGATCCAAGTAGCTACCATGGCCTTTAGAAAAGACAAAAAATTAGCTGGGCATGGTGGCACGTGCCTGTAATCCCAGCTACTCAGGAGGCTGAGGCAGGAGAATTGCTTGAACCCAGGAGGCGGAGATTGCGGTGAGCCGAGATTGCACCATTGCACCCCAGCCTGGGTAACAAGAGCGAAACTCCGTCTCAAAAAAGAAAAAAAAAAAGAAAAAGAAAAAGAAAAGACCAAATTATTTTCCAGAATTTGCCTCAGTCCCAACCACTCCCTTTCATCGAGCCCAGATAGCATGAGCGTGCACGTGCACACACACACACACACACACACACACACACACGTCCTAGGGCAGAGCTCTGGAGATGAGAAGGAAATGAGTTTTGTCTCAATTGGTTGGCCACCCTTAGCCATTCTAATTCAGGTATCATATGTAGTACTGCATGATTTTTTTTTTTAACATGGTAACGAAACTTTTTACCCCCTTTTTCTTTACATTATATTACTTTTGCAGAATTACATGAATTTTGAAATTTTATATGTTTTCTTTTTTAATTTTATTTTTATTGCATTTTAGATTTTGGAGTACATGTGAAGAACATGCAAGATTGTTGAATAGGTACACACATGGCAGTGTGATGTGCTGCCTTCCTCCCCATCACCTATATCTGGCATTTCTCCCCGTGCTATCTATCCCCAAATCCCTACCCCCACTGTCCCTCCCCTATTTCCCCTCGACAGACCCCAGTGTGTGATGCTCCCCTCCCTGTGTCCATGTGTTCTCATTTTTCAACACCTGCCTATCAGTGAGAACATGTGGTGTTTGACTTTCTGTTCTTGTGTCAGTTTGCTGAGAATGATGGCTTCCAGGTTCATCCATCTCCCTACAAAGGACATGAACTCACAGTTTTTGATGGCTGCATAATATTCCATGGTGCATATGTGCCACATTTTCCTTGTCCAGTCTATCATCGATGGGCATTTGGGTTGATTCCAGGTCTTTGCTATTGTAAATTGTGCTGCAATGAACATTTGTGTGCATGTGTCCTTATAGTAGAACAATTTATAATCCTTTGGATATATATCCAGTTAATGTGATTGCTGGGTCAAATGGAATTTCTATTTCTAAGTCCTTGAGGAATCACCACACTGTCTTCCACAATGGTTGAACTAATTTACACTCCCACCAACAGTGTAGAAGTGTTCCTATTTCTCCACATCCTCTCCAGCATCTGTTGTCTCCTGATTTTTTAATGATCGCCATTGTAACTGGCACGAGACGGTATGTTAATGCAGTTTTGATTTGAATTTCTCTAATGACCAGTGATGATGAGCATTTTTTCATATGTTTGTTGGTCTCATGTATGTCTTCTTTTGTAAAGTGTCTGTTCATATACTTCACTCACTTTTGAATGGGCTTGTTGTTTCCCCCCCCCCCCCCTTGTAAATCTGTTTTAGTTGTTTGTAGATTCTGGATATCAGCCCTTTGTCAGATGGGTAGATTGCAAAAAATTTTTCTCATTCTGTTGGTTGCAGATTCACTCTAATGACTGTTTCTTTTGCCCTGCAGAAGATGTGGAGTTTGATTAGGTTCCATTTGTCTCTTTTGGCTTTTGTTGCCAATGCTTTTGGTGTTTTAGTCATGAAGTCCTTGCCTATATCTATGTCCTGAATGGTTTTGCCTAGGTTTTCTTCTAGGGTTTTTATGGTGCTAGGTCTTATGTTTAAGTCTTTAATCCATCTGGAATTAATTTTAGTGAAAGGTGTCACGAAGGGGTCCAGTTTCCGCTTTCTGCACATGGCTAGCCAGTTTTCCCAACACCATTTATTAAACAGGGTATCCTTTCCCCATTGCCTGTTTTTGTCAGATTTGTCAAAGATCAGATGCTTGTAGATGTGTGGCTTTGCCTCCAAGGCCTCTGTTCTTTTCCATTGGTCTATATCTCTGTTTTGGTACCAGTAGCATGCTGATTTGATTACTGTAGCCTTGTAGTATAGTTTGAAGTCTGGTAATGTGATGCCTCCCACTTTGTTCTTTTTGCTTAGAATTGACTTGGCTATGCGGGCTCTCTTTTGGTTCCATATGAAGTTTAAGGTGGTTTTTTCCAGTCCTGTGAAGAAGATCATTGGTAGCTTGATGGTGATAGTGTTGAATCTCTAAATTACTTTGGGCAATATGGCCATTTTCACGTTATTAATTCTTCCCAACCATGAGCAGGGAATGTTTTCCATCTGTTTGTGTCCTGTCTTATTTCCTTGAGCACTGGTTTGTAGTTTTCCTTGAAGAGGTCCTTTATATCCTTTGTCAGTTATATCCTAGGTATTTTATTCTCTTTGTAGCAATTGTGAATAACAGTTCATTCTTGTTTTGGCTATCTTTAAGTCTGTTATTGATACATAGGAATGCTTCTGATTTTTGTACATTGATTTTGTATCCTGAGACTTTGCTGAAGTTGCTTATCAGTTTCCAGAGATTTTGGGCTGAGACAATGGGGTCTTCTAGATATACAATCATGTCATCTGCAAATAGGACAATTTGACTTCCTCTTTTCCTAACTGAATACCCTTTATTTCTTTTTCTTGCCTGATTGCTCTGGCTAGAACTTCCAATACTATATTGGATGGGAGTGGGGAGAGAGGGCATCCTTGTCTAGTGCCAGATTTCAAAGGGAATGCTTCCAGTTTTTGCCCATTCAGTATGATATTGGCTGTGGGTGTGTCATCAATAGCTTTTATTATTTTGAGATACATTCAGTCAATACCTAGTTTATTGAGGGTTTTTAGCATAAAGGGCTGTTGAATTTTGTCAAAGGCCTTCTCTGCATCAATTGAGACAATCATGTGGTTTTTGTCTTTGGTTCTGTTTATGTGGTGAATATGCTTATAGACTTGTGTATGTTGAACGATAGATGCAAAAATCTTCAATAAAATACTGGCAAACCTATTGCAACAGCACATCCAAAAGCTTTCCTTAATAAGTAATCAAACCTGCCAGTATATAACAGGGAATCCCCAGGTTATTGAAATTAGCTATGTGCCCCCACCATATTGGAACTACTTTCCTGTGCTTGAGCACTCCCTATTGCTAGAAAATAATCACTGGACTAAGAATCAAGAGATTCTAGTCAACAGTCTTTGTCTCAACTCAGGGAAGGTATAGGCCTTTTCTTGGCATTTCCTGTTTCATGGAGTTTCTTTCACTCCTTGTCTTTCTGTCCTTAACTATAACCATCTAGGGTTTACCTACAATCTCCATTTCTGGATTTTTCAATATTGGACACACTGAAATCACTACTCTTGCACTCATGCAGATGAAGGGGTATAATTTTCACTCATGGGAGCAATAAAATCATGTCCATGATGTCTACCAGCCCAGAACTGTTTAGGCTTTATATGCCAAAAGACAGTCAGAAATTGAAGCTCATGGTCTCCAACATAGATACCTTTGATATTATCCAAGGCTCCTAAACATCCAATGATGAAAACAGGTTGACAATGAACTCCTTGGGAGCAGGGGACCAGAATTTATCAGCCTCTGAATTCCCACATCCTACTCACAGTGCTCAGCACTGTGCCTTGTTTGGAATTGACTCCTACCAAATGTCTGTCAAATTAAGAAGATGGAGATCACACATCTGATTTTAGACAACAGCAAAATGGTCCTTAATTTTTGTATAGGATTGTATACTATTTTAACTTTATAATATTCTAGAATTGTTAAGTGCTTAATACTTTCAATTCCTAGAAAACACTTTTTGGGATTTTTTTTCAAACCTATGAAAACGCATTTGCACTTACTAGGGCAATTCATATATAACTAACCTTAGAAATCATAAAGCTCAACATTTCTTAGGTGACGAAATCAGCCCCAGATGAGAAAAATATTTGCCCAAGAGTAAGCCAGCAGCAATCTAGATAAGAATGAGATCTCTTGATTGCTAGTCCAGTGATTATTCCCCAGCACTAGGGCCTTGCCCAGGCCCAGGAAAGTGATTCTAATATGGTGGGGCACATGACTAATTTCAACAGTCTGTTGGAATAGCCTGGGGATGCCCTACTAGATACTGTGAGAGACCTGGGCACTTCTGAAGGGCATCATGATCTGTCAAGTGGACTCCTTCTAGAAGGACTAATGAGCAGACCAAGGGATTAAAGAGAGAAATCTAAGAGCTCTTCCTATTGCTTCATGTTTAAGGCAGATGCCCCAGTTGTCTTGGGACCCCGAAGGGAGAGCACATTGGGCATGGGCTAAATTGTGTCCTCCCAAAATTCATCTGTTGATGTCCTTATCCCCAGTCTTTCAGAATGTGACTCTATTTGTAAAGAAGGTCTTTAAAGAGGCAAGTAAGTCACAATGAGGTCATCAGGGTGGGCCTTAATCCAATATGACTGGTATCCTTATAAGAATAGGAGATTACACCAAAAGCAATGGCAACAAAAGCCAAAATAGACAAACAAAATCTAATTAAACTTAAGAGCTTCTGCACAGCAAAAAAAAACTATCAATAGAGTAAACTGGCAACCAACAGAATGGGAAAAATTTTTTGCAATCTACCCATCTGAGAAAGGGTTAACTTTCAGAATCTACAGATAACTTAAATAAATTTACAAGAAAAAAACAACCCCATCAAAAAGTGGGTGAAGGATATGAACAGACACTTTTCAAAAGAAGACATTTATGCAGCCAACAAACCATATGAAAAAAAGCTCATCATCACTGGTCATTAGAGAAATGCAGATCAAAACCATATTGAGATACCATCTCACACCAGTTAGAATAGCGATCATTAAAAAATCTGGAGACAACAGGGGCTGGAGAGGATGTGGAGAAATAGGAACACTTTTACACCGTTGGTGGGAGTGTAAATTAGTCTAACCATTGTGGAAGACATTGTTTGACAATTTCTCAAGGACCTAAAAATAGAAATTCGATTTGACCCAGCAATCCCATTACTGGGTATATATCCAAAGGATTTATAAATCATTCTATTATAAAGACACATGCATGCGTATGTTCATTGCGGCACTGTTTACAACAGCAAAGACCTGGAACCAACCCAAATGCCCATCAATGAAAGATTGGATAAAGAAAATGTGGCATATATGCACCATGGAATACTATGCAGCCATAAAAAGGATGAGTTCATGTCCTTTGCAGGGACATGGATGAAACTGGAAACCATCATTCTCAGCAAACTGACACAGGAACAGAAAACCAAACACCGCATATTCTCACTCATAAGTGGGTGTTGAACAATGAAAATGCACGCACACAGGAAGGAGAACATCACACAGCAGGGCCTGGGAGGTAGAGGGCTAGGGAAGGAATATCAGGGAGTGGGGAGACTGAGGAGGAATAGCATTAAAAGAAATAACTAATGTAAATGATGGGGTGATAGATACAGCAAACCGCCACCATGGCACGTGTATACCTATGTAACAAACCTGCACGATCTGCACATGTACCCGAGAACTTAAAGCATGATTTAAAAAAAAAAAAAAAAGAATAGGAGATTAAGACATAGCCTTGCACAGAGGGAGGACCAGACGAGACCCAGGGAGAAGAGGACCATCCACAAGCCAAGGAGAGAGGCCCCAGAAGAAACTAATCTTGCTAACACCTTGATCTCAGCCTTCCAGCCTCTAGAATTGTGAGCAAAAAATGTTCTGCTGTTTAAGCCACCCAGTCTCTGGTACTTTGTTATGGAAGCCAATACAACAGCCCACCCCAACATCAAAGCGTAATTCCCAATTCCCAGAGCAAAAATGTGTAACTGTCAGCATTATGACAGATTGGACACATGACAGTACATGCAATCTGCCATTTAACTTAGGAAGCAACATAATTCTGTTTCCAATACAATGATGTCAGCATCACACATTATTTGATCCAAGTAGAATAAAGCAAAGCGAAACAGGGATTGCCATCTTTTAGACCCCTGACCCCTTTTATCTCATTCCTTTTCTGTAGTGCCTCATTCCCTGCAAACCCTAATGTCCTTCTGGGCTGTTCCTGTGCCCTCAGCTGCAGAAGAGCAGCCCAATTCACCAAGTCCAAATAGAAAGAGTATAGGGGGCATTTGTGTTGGCCATGGATCATATTCTCTCTTCCTCCTTTACATGCTTTGTCACTCTGCTACTGTGAAAAAACACAATTCTACTTCATTCCAAGTGGTTAATCAACTAAGAGTCCTAGAATAAACATATATATATGAAGATGGCCATCAGCTTCTAACAGCATAAAAATTGTTTCAACTGTAAATATTGTGTTGAAACTGACAACAAAATAACTTTTGATAGAGCCATTTGTAACCTTTAAAATTAGGGAGATACAGCCAGATAGGCACTGTGGCTCATGCCTGTAATCCCAGAACTTCAGGAGGCCGAGGCAGGCAGATTGCTTGAGCTTAGGAGTTCAAAACTAGCCTGGGCAACATTGTCAAACCTTGATCTCTACCAAAAATACAAAAAATTAGCCAGGCCTGGTAGTGAGCACCTGTAATCCCAGCTACTTAGGAGGCTGAGGTGGGAGGATCTGTTGAGTCTGGGATATGGAGGTTGCAGTCAGCCGAGATCATGCCACTACACTCCAGCCTGGGTGACACAGTGAGACTGTCTCAAAAAAAGAAAAAAAAATTATAGAGTTACAGTATTTTAGAAATGAAAAGAACCTTACTTCCTGATTCACCATTTCTTGGCCTCTAACTCATATAGGCAACAGTTCATGAAATCATATTTGATTATTCCTTCTACTCAGAAATGCTGTTTTGTAATCTCCAAGTGACTGGCAAGAAAACTTTTTGATTCTTTGGTTCTTCTTATGAGTGTATATGATTTTGTATCAAATTCTGCATGAACCCCAAGAACGTCCAGGCCTTGCTAACCACTACTAGAAAGTGACTAGTATGTATTTTTAAAAAACATTTCTAGAGTAAAGCATCCATTTAAGAAGGCATCTATAATTTAAAAAAAAAAAAAAATTCAATACCAGTGACTTTTTATCTGAAAATCAGTGTGGTGGCCTGGGGCTGGCCTGACATCAACCACTTGTAAGACAAGGGCAAAGAGAAATGAGCCTGGTGAAACCATCTGCTGGTGGCCTTTTTGGGCACCTGCAAAAACAGAGCTAGACTATTTAGATATTATACACAATTTAAAAAACTATAAAACATTGGCTTTTATTATTATTAGCAATAATATTTGTTAGAGTATATTCACATCAGCATTCATGGCCCTCCATAATATGGTGGTAGCTTGTGTTTCTGGTGCAATTTTCCCCCTACCCTCTTTCCCATACGCCCACCAACTGGACATGTCCTCGCTCTCTACTCCATGCCTTTCTCGTGCTCTTTCTGACATTTCTGTGACACCACTGCCCTTTTCCATCTGTGCCTGTTAAAATCCTCACAGAGCCAGACTGACTGTGTTTGAACTCTAGGCTGCCACCAACTAGAAGCCACAACTAGCTGCATGACTTTGGCCAAGTTTCTTAGTCTCTCTGTGCCTTGGTTTCCTCATCTGCAAAATGAGGATAAAATAGTACTACCTCGTAGGATTGTGGTGATGATTCACTGAAACAGTAGATATAAAGCACTTACAGCAGTGCCTGAACCAGATCTACGCCATCTTCCCTTCAACCTCCTGGAGGTATCATTGATGCTTCTCTCTACTGGGCTAGCACACTAAACTCTGAGTGTGAGGGCACTTCTATATGGTTCTAATAATTATTGGTCCATAATAATTAATAACAAATACATTTATTTCTGTTAGCTCAGACCTCAAGATTGAATTAAATTAAACGATGAAATATTAATGCATGTGATCAAACACTTACTTTGGAGCTTGCATTTTGCATCATTTCTTCCATTTATTTGGGGCCTTTTATGCCCTGGAATGGTGGGGAAGACATTCCTCTGTGCTTTCTAAAATGGAGTTATCTGGCTACCTTTTCTAAGTGACTCATATTCCTCTAAACCTGTTGGCATTCCCAAATTCATTTTCAGAGAGTAAGCCTAAAGAGCAAAAGTTCAAGTCAGATAGGACATCCTGGGACCAAGAGCAGAGTGGAATTTTGGCTGTCATCTGTTCCCTGCTGGCTGAGACTAAGTGGCTGTCATTCCGTTGTGCAGAAGGGAAAATTCCATATAAGGAAAGGCCCAAGCAAGTCGTTAAGCCGTCTGAAGGGAGAGCAGCACACCCCTGGCAAAGATTACAGCACACTTCACAGCAAACTTGTGGAGTAACAAAGCACATATTGTTACCTCTGAATGCCACATTCTGCACACTAGTAAAAATACGTATTATACCTTTTTAATGGGATAAGGGGAGTTGGCGTCTTTGCAACATTTTGGATGGAGTCATAATATAAATAAACTACATTCTGGGGTCTGAATTTATGAAGCCCAGAGCCAAGCTGCATGGTCACAACTAGGGCAACCCAAACCATTGTGTAAATCAAGTGCCAGAAGCCAGGGCGTTCTGGCAGCTGCACCGCTGTGTGCTCGCGTGAGCAAAGACTCCATTGAAACACATCCCAGCCACTGTTATTGTCTGCCACCTTTTTACAAATGTGTTTACTATTCATAGAGTTGATGACTTCTGCCCATTTTTATTACTGCTGCAAATATAGCCACTGAATAACATTTTGAATAACCTAAAACAGGGCATGGCAAGACAGGAAAGGGGGTGTGTGTACATTCTGGCTGGTGTAATTCATGTCTATTGCCACACACACACACACACACACACACACACACACACACACTCATGGCCACTACAGTCAACTTAAGAGATCAGAGAAGAAAAGGAGTGAGGCAGCATTCACTCCAACCTAGAAGCCAAACCACAGAAGTGAGAGCCTGGAACTATGAGCCTTATTTTTATCTTGAGACAAAGTCTCACTTTGTCATCCAGGCTGGAGTGCAGTAACACAATCTCGGTTGACTGCAACCTCTGCCTCCTAGGTTCAAGCGATTCTCCTGCCTCAGCCTCCTGAGTAGCTGGGATGACAGACTTACGCCACCATGCCCGGCTATGAGCCTTCTTTTCAAGTGGAGCCCATACCTATCACTGGTCATGGGAGTGGTCTAAATGATTTGTACCTGCCATCCTGCCATTCTATGAAATTGCTGGGCTCTGAAAATGAGCAAAAAAGCAGGCTGTGTTCATTGTTGGGGCTGATTTAAATGCTGAATAAATGCTGAAAAGTTGCTTGGTGCCTAGGTTGAGAGGAAGGAGCTCTGGAAGCCAAAAACTATTGGGGCTGAGGTCATGCATAGACTTAGAGAGGGAGCTCCTAGAGAAGATTTCTTAGTCCTAGAGTCTTCTGGAAGAGAGGAGAGAGCCAGAAGTGCATCAAAATCTGGTGGGAGGTTGGAGGGTTCTGGTGTTCAAAATCTTCTGGTGTTCAAAATGCTAGATTTGACAGATGTCATCATGATCAGGAGGTGTCTGCTCCACATGAAGTCAAAACAGGTTGTTGCCAGAGGCTGTGAGGTCCTGATGTTACTATGAGAACATCTGGGGTGCTTAGAACATTCCTGGAATCCCAGTGAATGCACTGGAGCAAATTATATTAAGGGGCAATAAAGCCTTGCTTGGGAGGACTTGCAATCGCTCTTTGCTTGGTTTATCTCAAACGAGATGTGAAAATCATCAATCACTGTCTTAGCCCTTCTAGTCCTCCAAAAATCTATGAAATCATAGAACAGTCACATCTAGCAGGGATCGGTGATTCTCTGGAAACTTTCTCCTTTAAAGATGAAGAAAATTCAGCTCAGCAAATAGCCCATGCCATGCAGCTAGATGACATCAGCTGAGATCCGCAAGATATTTTTCTTTATCTTTGTCATAAAAAATATTGTTATTCATCTTGCCTGGAGTATGACAATCATATTTTAAATTTTAGTACATAAAATTGTTTCTTCAAAGTCTTTATAATTATTTCTGTTTCAGTTATTCTTACTGACTCAAAATATCTATAATCTTTAGGTTGGAACTCCATTTTCTGCCCTCCACATTTAACAATATTTCTCCTGTAACATACATATCTTTTTCCTTTTTCTCCACATTCTGAGAGAGCTTTCCAGTTTATCCTCTCCAATCATTATTCAGTTCTCCACTGGTTTAGTTTAGTCATCTGTTGACTCTAATACGAATTTTAATTCTGCTCTTGAGTTGTTAGCTTTGTCATATTTTATCCATTTCACATTTCCATTTTCACCTCACTACTGCCCCCATCCCTGTGACTTTGTGGTTTTCCATTTCTGTTTTCTTAAGGGCCATATAGAACACAGACAAATGAGAACATCCACATACTCTATAAGAAAAAGGGAACAAATTTCATCATTTGCTGGAATTCATTCATTATTCACTCATTGGGTTCCTATGGCATGCCAAGCCATGTGCTGGGCTCTGATGCTAGGAATAGAAATACAAGAAATATATGTCTCCTGTTATCAAAGTGTATGGGCAGATGCATATGCATATGTGTATTAAGATGTTGCACACAAACAACCATAATGCAAGGTAGGAAATGTTGCCTGCGTAGGAAAGGCTTACATTTCAAAAGACAGTTTGAAAATTTTTGAAATTTTCTCCTGGTTCCTGAAATAGACATCCTGGGGTCTGCAACAATTTATTTTTTCACTGATTCCAAATAGTCTTCTATAATTTACTTCTTCAATATAATTATTTAAATAAGGTGAGATTTCTTGAGATTTCGAGCAGCAGTCATACATGGCATGGGGTTGGCCTCATCAACACTGGCCCTCCATTTGTATGATGATCTCACACCTGCAGCTGAAGAACAGGTGTCTGTGCAGCTTGTAACCTAACTCAAGATTCTAATGTAGCTCTGCGCCCCTGAGGGGGCATTGCTCCTACCTGTCACTGTCTGATTCTTTGAGATGCTGACTCAACACGCTGTGCATGAAGAGCTACAATCCCAACATGTAGAATACTTCTGCTATAAATCTTACTTCTTGGATCCACCTAAGTGCTGCACTTATGGAACTACACTTCCCAGGATGCACTTAAGCTTTGCACAGGCTTCAAGCGAGGGAAAAAGATCCCTCCCTTTTTTCATCTTACTGGTTTTGGGGAATTGTGGAGGTTGAGTGAATAGAGAAAGAAAGAAGGGTGAAAAGGACATGACTTTTTACTGCCCTAAAAGGAAGCAGCTCCTTGGAAAATGGAGGGGGCTCAGCTTTCTGGCTGGAATAGACGGAGGGGCTCTGTAGACAGAAAACTCCAGGGGAGGCATAAAAGCCTTTCTCCACTCCCTCCACCTCTGCTTCCCTCAAAAAGGCGGCTCCTGGGTCTTGGCAATAGGCTGTCTGACAAGCAGGCATTTTGTGGTTGTGGTGAGATTTTTTTCTTGTTTCTGAGTCTTTCTGGAAATTTTCAAGGGAAGCTGAGAGAGCTGCAATAGAGCTGCTTTCTGTGTTGTCCACATATGCTTTTGAATCTTCTCTACCCCAAATATGGCACGTAGAAATGAAAACAAAAATAGCACCTAAGTTAACCATGCAAGGGGCCGGGATATGTTTATGTGGTATGGGTCAAAGAAATATATAATCCTGCAT
Source organism: Saimiri boliviensis (assembly GCF_048565385.1). Lineage (NCBI taxonomy): Eukaryota > Metazoa > Chordata > Mammalia > Primates > Cebidae > Saimiri > Saimiri boliviensis. The sequence goes on along the minus strand of NC_133450.1, from coordinate 202,717,568 downwards.
GGACCTTATCAATGCCCCATAAACCTGAGACTAACAATCTCAAGCGGAAATGGTCATAGTCTGTGTGGAAGCCATACAGAATTCAGACAAACGAGTACATACACAGGAAAATAAAAAGCTATGTCATTTGCTGGAATTCATTCATTCATTCTTTCGTTGATTATCTGTGGTATGCCAAGTCCTGCACTAGGTGCTGAAGTTGAGGATAAAAATAAAAAGTGTAAAATAAAAAATAGTTCCTATTCTCAAAGTGTGTGCAATTTGCATGCATATAGACAACTAATATGCAAAGTGGACCACTATTATGCAAGACAACTATTATTGCCTTGAGGAAAACTTAAAACACCCCAGCAACTTTCTTCTCAATTGGAATAAAAGCAAACTCCTTCTGCTGAGACCATTCAGTGGGAAGCTACAGTGCTTTTAACAAATAATGTGGAATTGGATATCTGCATCTTTCTTCCACCTTACAGTATTCACAAAAATTAATTTAAGATGGATCTTAGAGCTAAACCTAAATGCTAAGACCTGTAATGCTTCTATGAGAAAATCCTTTTATGATCTTGGAGTAGACAGATATTTCTTAGACAGAACACTGTCTAGCATGATTAGAACAAAAACAAACAACCCCCCCAGACATAACCAAGTGTCAGTGAACATGTGGAACAATGGGAGCTCTTACACTTTGCTGGTGGGATCATAAAATGGTTCCACCGCTTGGGAAAACTGTTCAGCAGTTTCATATAAAGTTAAAACATCTGTTACCCTATGACCCAGTAGTTCCAGTCCTAGGTATGTACCCCAGAGAAATGAAAACTATATATACAATAAGACCTGTTTAAGAATATTCACAGAAGCCTTATTGAAAATAGCCAAAACCAAGAAACAATCTAATTACCCATCAACAGGAAAATGAATAAACTTATAGTGATAAATTACACAATGGAGTACTACCCAGCAATGAACGATGGATACTTGCAACAACATGGGCAGATTGCTAAAACATTCCATTGAATGAAAGAAACCAGACTCAAAAGCATGCATACTGCATAATTTCGTTTTTACAAAGTTCCAGAATAGTGATAGAAATCAGAACACTGGTTACCTCTGGGCTGGGAGTTGGGGGAGAATTGACTACAAAGCATCACAAATAAACTTTCTGAGGTGTTGAAAATCCTCTATGTCTGGGTTTGCATGATAGTTGCAGAGTATATAATTGCCAGATACCTTCAAAACAAATAATTTGAGATCTGTGCATTTCATTGGTTGTAAATCAATTTTAAAAACCTAGTTTTTTAAAAAAGCAAAAGTCCTTATATTATTCTATAAAGCCCCATATAAGCTGTTCCCTGCTCCCTCCCAGACTAATTAGTGTTGTGACCAGAAACAATCATTGAAAATCCTGGAGCTTCTGTTCCCTCAACTAGGAAAGAGTAGGTTCAACTAGGAGACCCTAATATCCCTTTGTAACTCTTGAATGTTTTAAATCTGTGATCTATACACCTATATACCAAGGAACAGTTCAGCTTTTGATGAGTAAAGCCTTCAGTCACGTCATCTTTTTTTTTTTTAATAGGCATATTACAAATGAGTTTTCTATTTTTTTACAATTGACGGCATTCTCTAAAACAGGAGGCCTCACTTCCCTTCCCCATCTTTCTTAGAGCGCTGGTTTAAGTTAATGGATGTAACAACCTGTACAATCTTAAATTCCAATGCTCAGATGTTGTCCAAGTCAATGGATTACTTGAATTAACAAAACTCTGTCTATGTCAGCAAAGTCTGGTGCTCTTTGTGAATTGATTTCAAAGTAGATTTTCATTGTATTTCTAGCTCTGACTCTTATAAACAATATGACCTCGGTTAAGACAAAACTCAACTGGGTCTAGCTATACATCAGCTATAAAATTGAGATAATAATTTCACCCATTCCTTATCCACAAGTTATTTTGACAACCAAACGAGGTAATATATGGGAGAGTTTAATAAACTATATTGTTCAAATATGAGACTGTATTATACCATTGGACTTTGAATGCCAACCAAGAGCCAGATGGAAATTCTGGATATTCAGAAACAATTTTTGAACCTTTGGGCACCACAAATAAAGAGTATATAAGGTGTCCCACCCTTTGCAGTACACAGGGAGAGAATTTTGTTTGTGGCAGGATTGTTGCAGAAACAACTAGAGAGTTTTTTAGTCAAAAAGGCCAAAATTCAAATCCCAGTTTTTGGGCCTATTAGTTGTGTGAATTTGGGCAAATTATTTACTATCTCTGGACCTGGTATAAAGAGTCTGAGGATTCTCAATTCTTTGGAAGTAAAATGTGGACATTCAATTTTTCCTGGCAACTATTCTTTGTTGACTCCCTTTTTCTTTTGGAGAGCAGACTCCCTTAATCATAAATGAGTCAGATCCTAATGCTTTCCAGGAATTCTGTAAGTGGAATATTTTTAAATGTCATTTTTCAATCATTCATTGCTAGTATATGGAAATAGAGTAGATGTCTTTATACTGATCTTTTATCCTGAGTCCTTGCTAAATTCACTTATTAGTTCTAGTAACTTTTTTGTAGATTTCTTAATTTGCTACATAAACAATCAATATTCTGTGAATAAAGACAGTTTTATTCTCTTTTCCTAACCATATGATACTTACTTCTGTTCTTCAAAAAGAACACAACAATCAATAAGCCCCTGGGGGCAGCTATCATTTCTCCAAACTTTAAGTTCTCAGCAGTAGGCTCTGGGGACAATTGTGAGAAAATGAGTTGAGGATCTCACTTGAAACCTTATACCACTCTTTCCTTATCTTTAATATAGGTATAGTAATTCTACCTCCCAGATATACTATGAGGGAAACATAAGAGTATATAAAGAAATCCATAGCAACTGCAATAGATTATATATAGTTGGTGCTTAGCAAATGAGTATTACTTTTTTTTTTTCAATATTGGTATCAGGAACACTTTCAGTTTAGAGACCAAATATATAATGATTGTCTGTGCCTCTTGCCATCTGGAAAACTCAATCAAGATTTTCCATGCTGAGGCATCGAAGCCATGCTAGACAGGTTGGTGTCTATCCACCTAATGTCTTTTGTTTCCAACACTTAAATGTTGGATGGTTTTGAGAAAACACAGTTGGAATAAAACCTTCAAGCTGGATGGTAACTTCCCATTTTAAGATTAGTAATAATGTTTGAACAGAGTTCTTTAATTTGTTTCTTTGAAAGAACCAGCTTTGGGACCCAATGGGTGAAGTACTTACAGATTTGCTAAACAATGTAGGGTCAGAAATATCTAATTAACTGTATATTAACCAGTTATTGTTCTCATTGGACTGTCAATTACTCCTATTATGAGGTCAGTAGGTGCACCTAGCTAAAATTAGCAAAGCCCTAGTTCCAGTCCTGGTCCTGTTTTCCTTCAACCTTTCATTCTCATGTGCCTGGCTTGCTTCTTTTCATCTGTGGCAGGTCTCCTGGCATGCTTCATTTCCATTTACAGTGGCTGCTGCTGTCTCTAACATTTCATTTGCCTCTGTCTCAGTCAAGCTGACCCTCACCCTTGGCCACATGGCATGGATTCAGTGAGTTTGTTAGTCACTTTCCAAGACTGTAAAGGGCACAGTCCTAGCTGTGCTGTCACAGAACAAATAGATCCATGGGTCGCGTCTTTCCCATCATCATGATCACTCAGGTCACCCACTTTGCTGGTCCTGTAAGTTGATCATGCTGACCACTTGTGCTCACATTTTTCCTACCACATCTCTGGAAGTCACTGTAATCATAGTGTTTCCAGCAGGATCCCTTTGGTGCCTTCTGATCCAGAACACTCATCCCTAGCTTTCCTCCTGTGCCTCCTAGGATTCAGGATGAGAAAGAACGCTTCTTGACAAAGACCTTCCTAGATGATGCTTCCCTAGAGATAAAAGAATCTTACACTATGCTGTTTTTACAGTCAATCTTCAAATGCTTTCTAGTTCCCAATGATATTAAAGATTAGAATGGCTAAGCTTAATACACAAAAGAAAGGCTACACTGGCAGTGATTCAGTTCCTTGAGGTTATCTAACTATTTCCTGACAATTGCTCTTGGGCTGCACATTCATGCCAATACGTTACTGTGATCATGGAAAGAGATACTTTCTCCAGGCTTCAGGAAATGGCAGTCAAATACAGACTGGAATAATAAACATTGTAGACTACAAACGGTGGGATGGTGGGAGAACGGAAGGTGGAGGTGAGGGTTGAAAATCATATACTAGGTACAATGTTCACTGCTCATGTGATGGGTACACTAAAAGCCCAGATGCCAGTGCTATGCAACAGAAAACATTTAAGAAATCTACACTTGTACCCCCTAAATACATAAAAACTTAAAAATAAAATTTAAAATATGTAACAATAAAAGTGAAAAAAGAAAATGGCAGTCAAATATTCTCAGTCATGAAGCAAAAACTGGCTCTATGTCAAGGTCTTCTGCTAAAATTAAAGAAGTAATAATTAATCTTGCTTAGACTGTTGTTTGGCCAACAGTAATAGAGTGGTGATCTGAATTCACTTTTGGTTTGGAAACCTAGACCATTCTTGGAACATGGCTTCCAATAAATCATTGATTCATTCAATTTAAATTCAAATGATCAATTTCTCTCACGTTCATTGTCACTACTTCTATAGTGTGTGTTTACACATACATGTATATATTCATAAATTATATATATTTATTATAAGTCACATTTTTGTACAAGACTAGCCTTCCGGGACCTATTTTCCCCATATAAATACAAAGGCAAGACAAAAACACAGGGGATTTTAACCCAGGTTGTGCCCATGAAGAAGTCTGATCCTAGATGCTGGAATGGTTGGTGATTTTCCAGATTTCAAGAATCAGTGTGAATCTGGCCCCAAGCCCAAAAGCAGGCAGCTTTCTTATGCTGGGACATGACCTCAGCATAGACTAAAGATAACTACCGTGGGAGAAACATCTACTTGGCTTTCTTCTTCTCATTTGGCTCCAGTCCTTAACATCTGAACCAGAGAGATGGCCTGTCTTCCCAAGCCTTTTGCACACCAACAGAAGGCAAACCCAAGTTACAGTCTTAAACAGCAGGAAAAGAAGGATTCTTTTTTCTGTTTCTCTTCCTACCATCAGCATGGTGAAAAGGTACATGAAGGCAGACCTACCATTAATGCTTGGAACAAAACTAACAAACGTCCCAAGGAGACGCTATTAAGTGAAAATCAGTGTCTACATCATCTTCCCTTTTCCTCTGGGCACACAAAGCTCCTTTATACACAGCAGTGTGAATGGAAAGAGGAAACTTCTTAATAATCTTGCAACAGACATTTCAGCCAAAAAATCATTTTTTGATTCCATAATTAACTTGCTGTGTGATTACAGGCATTTCATTTAGTCTTTTTCTACCTAATTCCACAGCTTATTAAAGATTAAAGTCACTGGACTCAGGCTCACAGCTCCCTGCAGGACATAATTTGAGCTGAGAGTCTGTCCCATAAAGCTGCCTTTAATCCACACTCACCAGATGCAGGAAGTCTTTGGAACATGATCTCCCAGAGCCCCTCAGAGAGCATGTTTCTCAAGTGTGCAAATGTGCATACATACACAGTGCGTCCTTCCCTACAGTGCTAGGAGATCATAAAGGCTGGTGGGCTCAAAGCTCAACTTTGAGTTTGAGTTGCTGGAGCTACAAAGGAGCTTCAGGAAAATACCCATGAATCTAGTATTCAAGGCAGTAACCAGGCCCTGACGGCCTAGTTAGTGTCAGAGACACAGAGAACTGGAAGAACACACTCTTTGAACTATGCTTGGATAACAAGGTTATCATTTGCCTTGTCTTGCCCAAGGTAATATTTGGAGTTGTTATTATTTCTCAATGCTCCTTGAGAAACAGCTTTGCCCACCAGAGAGTCTGGAAATTTGTTTTCTTCCTATGTCAGTTGAGCAATGTAAATATGTTTGACAAGATGGCAGTGAAGAGGCTTCAATCTATTTCCCCAGAGAGGGGAAGAGGCTTCCATCTATTGGCCCAGGGAGCGGGGAGAGGGGAAGGTTCTTGTGATTATTTGGCAGATGGACCCTCTTTCCACCTGCTGCAAATGCTTTTGGCTATTTTGCAAAGTAACCTAAGATCTGGGCAATACTAACATATTGGAAATTGTGGAAAAGTTATCTTCTCTTTTCTTCCTTTGGGATAGCTAATTGGTTCTAACATATGGATCCATTGCTGAAGATGTCATGTTTAATGAAATTAAAATGTCATGGAATCTGTTTGATGAGACTCTCCTGCCTCTTTATACACACTAAAGAACTTTTCTTTTGACTCCAACTATTAAAATTCTTAGATCAGGCCATCCAATAGAATTGTCTTCAAAGAGGGAAACATTCCATATCTATTACATCAGTGTGGTAGATACTTGCCACATGTGGCTATTTTGAGCTCCTGAAATATGACAAATAAAGAACTGAGTTTTAATATTATTTAATTATAATTTATTTAAATTTAAATAGGTGAAGGGGAAGAAGGCACTGCCATGTGTGTACCTATGCAACAATCTTGCATGTTCTTCACATGTACCCCTAAACCTAAAATGCAATAAAAAAACGTAAATGGACATATGTGCCTACTGGCTACCTGTTAGTACAGTTCTTACTTTCTATATTTAGTTTGTAATTTATTATCTCCATATTAGCTGCAAGATGCCAATTATGATGCACTTCTTGTTCCTAAGTGGTAGTCTAGATTGATTCCTCAGGACATAGCTGGAAAAAAAAGTGACTACAAATTCTTAAAACATTTAAAGCCACTGCAGAGGGAAGAAGGGGATTATTGATCTAAAATGGAGATAATCCAGTAGTGGGAATACCTTAAATGAAATGAAAACAAAATGGACTGTAAACTCTGCCAAGGAAAATAGAAGTTAGTTATAATTAAGGTCTTCCCTCAGGTCTACTCTAAGTCAAGCTTAAACCATTTAGAATCTGTTTTCGTTGTTCTTTCATCAAATTCCTCAGCAATGGCCACACCTCTTCTATGCAGTGGTGCATTCATCATTGGATGTATAGTTAGGTTACCTGGAACCATATTCCAATCTCCTACAAGTCTTCTTTTGTGGTGCAAAAGAAATGTAACTCTGACCAAGTGGCTGACAGCACCAACTTTCTATTTCCTGCTATTGCAACATCGAAAACAAAAGTCTCTCCCCAACTCTGTTGCATAATCACTATCTATGGTAGCAGTAAAAAGAAAAATGAATCCCTGATGACTTCCAGATTGATTCCCCCCAAATGATTACATTAAATGCTGTGATTAAAATGGAGTGAAAATTTATATTTAGTGAGTTCCCTTGTCTGGGAGATAAAAGCCATAGGCCATAGGGTTATAAACTGTCAGACTTGAAAGGAACTCAGGCTGATTGAATGTCATTCCACAAATGAGGACATGGCGCTACAAACAAACTGAAAACAAAGCAAGGACTACGGAAGGGGAAAGGCACACTTCATGAGTCTCTACTTTGTACCATGGCAAGTGTATTTGCACGTGTGCTGCAGACTCTGTTCTCACTCTGCGTAGCCATTAAGCCAGACACAACACTTCCTCCCGCTCACCGTTCAGGGTCTACTTACCCTAAAGTATTGTTAACCAGTGTGAGATTTCTTGACGATTCTGTAGGAGAGATAGAGGCAAGCACTCTCATCATACACCATACTTCGAACAATCTAACAAATGTTCCTTGGCCACTTCTCTTCTCCCCAGTGACCCTCTTTGGCCAAGCCAGTGGGAAGATAAGATAAGGGATATATTTTTCCCTCAACCCCTTTCCAGGATGCATCTAAACTACTCTATTTCCTGTTCTAGCTCCCTTATTTTTCCTACCACACATCTAAATCCCTCTCCTTTTCTTATATACATCCATGGAATCATTCGTTTCAAATCCTTTCAATGGCTTCCCATCCCCTATAGGATATAATCTGAACCCCTTACCTCAGCCTCTCAACATCATCTGGGCCTTGTCTACCTCTCAGAACTCACCTCTTACCATGCATCCCTCATTCTACTCCTGGTCCCTTGATCTCCCTGGGGAATTTGTCAAACATACCCACCTCATGCCCACTACAGAGTCTTTGCAACTCAGCAACCTCTGCCAGGAACACTCTTCAACCCTGAGTTTTGTACAACTTACTCCACCACCTCAGAAAGAGGCATTATCTGAGTATGCTGAAATGGACACCTTCTCTCTGCTACCCTTTCCATTATAGTCATTCTCTAACTCCTCCCCTGACTTTCTTTTCCTCCATAGTACTCATCATTACCCACATTATATGGCTTTTCTATTTGACTCTTTCTTTATTATCTGTCTTTTCCAACTAGAAGCTAATCACCGTATCATTAGGGTCTTTATCTGCCTTGTTTATCTATATCACAACTATCCATGTGTTGAATGAATGAGTGGAAGCAATTTAGCTCTATCTTAGCTAGTCTAAACTTGCATACCCACCACCCATCAATCTAATAAACAAACAAAAAGTCTTCCAACTACTACCATCCATGCTTTCTTAGGTGACAGCAATCAATTACAAATAGAAACTACTTTCCCCCAAAGGTATCTCATTAATCATCACAGAAACTTAGTCATGGATATGTTATTATAAATAATGAGCATGCAGGCACACAGTGAAGACACAACTGAGCTTTCAGACTATTTGACTCCAAAACTGGTGCTATTCCCATCACAGCATGCTCCCTTCCCAGCCTTCTGAGGCAATATACCTGAGAGCTTTGGGTAAACCACAGAGCTGGGTACACATGGAAGGAATGCTATTCTTACATGCAATGTCTTTCACTTCCATTAATCTGTATATTGGTCTTTGCACAATTTCCAGTCCTGTGCATAACGAAGCAGGTAATTTGAATTTGCTTTGAGAAAGACAGGTCTTCATTGGGATCTTCCCGTCTCATTGTCCTTTCTGTCAAAGCGGCTCCTGCTGAAGGCACTAAAGTACCCAGATTTTCAAATCGCAGACCTGGCTGAAATCTGGCCAGGATGTTATTTGTGGTACCAGCTCTGTGGCTGGGGCAGAATCAAGGCCAGCATCATCTCATACGTCAGCATCTCAGGCCAAAACAAGACACAGATCTTACCCTCTCCTCTCCCCTGAGACACATGCCACATGTATGAATACTAACCCGCACCATGGTTAACGCCAACATTTCCTCACCTGAGAACAGGTGTAGGAGTAGAACATGCTTATTCTATTTCAGTTTATAGTATAAAATTTTTCACAATGTTCAGCATTTCATAAATAATACTATTTACTTATAAATTATAAATTACTGTTTATAGTCAAGAAATACTACTATTAATAATTATAGCATTATTAATAAATTAGATGTAACATAACTCACCCCTAATATCCACTGAGGTAAAATATAATTAGGCAATCAGACTATGAAAAGAAAAGCATATTCTAATTTACAATTTCACTTCATTCTAAACATTGTAGTTCACTATTCTTCTTACTGAATTCAAAAGGTGGGTGATTTTGCTAGGGTATTAAAGCCATGGCTATTTTTTTCTTCAGTTTCCTTTTTTTTATTTTTAGAAGAGTAGGAAGATGAGATCAACAGGATAATGAATAGATTTGCTGAAAACTAAACTACTATTTTTAACAATTCCATCATTTGACACAGAAAAAAGCAAAAACGTGTTCAATATAAGTCGGTTCATTCATTCAGCCTTATTGATTCCATTATTTGCTGGCAGTAGAGATAGAGATGGAAACATTAGGAAAAAAATCAGGAATTAAGACACAATCTCCTCTGTAATTACTCCAGAATAGTTCTGCATAGACATTATGTGTCTGTATGCATACGTGTATATAAGTTAACTTCAATATACACTCCAAGTGTAATTAGTTAGCATCTGCATTTCCTAATAAGAAATTCACACAATTCATGCTTCAGGATGGTTGGTTAGCATTTGACAGTCCCCAGTTGGAAAGCAAAGGCAAGCACTTCAGGATTAGTTATCTAAATCTGCACCAGATGGTTTGTTAATTAGTATAAGGGATGTTACGTTATCCTTTTTCATTCCATTGGCAAATGAGTGCTATTCAAGAAATGTTGTTGATTAGAAAAACTGCAGACATTTCCACCTTTGCATGAGTAGGGAATATGCTCTAGTGTGCCCAGCAGCCTGTTAGACAGCCGGAGAGGTGTTAGATCTTTAGAGATTATCTGCATTCTCTTTTGTTACACATCCCATTGGCCTGAGGAAAGGGTGATTATTGTTCCTTAAGGACTCTTCTTATTCATATCCTAACCTTATAAATGGAGAGAAATGTGTTTAATGATTTCTAAGACACAGTGATTTCTAAAAATTGTCTTAGATTTCTTAAGCCAAATCCAAACTATCAGAAGCACACTTGTGGCAAAAACACAGCAATCAGCAAAGACCAATTGTAGAATAATTTCCCACTTTATCAAACACAGAGGGTTAATGTATTTTCCTGAACAATCCTTGAATCCTAGCGATGCAGCCTTGGGCAACATTCTAGAATAGATTGACATTATGCAATAGCCTATAAACCCAGCAGAGAGGACCCTGCCAACTTCTAGAAATGGTTCATCACCTCACAAAGGTAATTGACCTAGTATAATGCTTATGTTTTGGCTAAAGTCCAGCTTCTGGCCAATGTTCACTGCAGGGCATTTATGAATTGGGATTTTGTTTGCACTTTTATTGTGAAGGTTTGTGTGTAAGATTTTCCTTATGGATTCCTGCTATGAATTACTAGAAGCTTGAAATCCATGTCTCCATTCCTTGGTGCCTTCTGTTTCCTTGACTATAATTCTTTTTCTCTATTACTCCTCTCTCCTTTCACCAAGAGAGCCCCTACTCATTCTTTAACACCAAGTTCCAAAAGTCTCCTTTGCAAGGTAGCTTCTGTCTCCTCAAGACATTTGCTCTCCACTTTAGCACATTTGTTCACTCAAGAAATAATTAGTACATGCTTGTTGTATGCAAACAATGTGATCATTTCTAGGAACTCAGCAATGAGCAGGACAGGTACAGTCCCTGCTCTTTCATTAATTTGGAAGAAAATCCAGTTAACATTATTTAGGATCGACTTATTGCATTCTCACCCACAAATTTCACAATGCAAGTTCCTATTTTTAGGAGATAAAGGGTCCACTGGGGCTGGAATGTATTTCCTGGCAGCCTAATTACACAGAAATGTTAACAGGTCCTTCAAAGACACCAAACCCTAGCCTAGGAACTACTCTGCATTCTGGGAGAATATGTGCCTTGTGTTTTTAGCAGAAGAGCCTAAATGCATGCACCTTCAATTAATCTACTGTTTAAGCTGTAGTCTGTCATACTGCACTGACAGAATTATTTCTGGCCTCCTCTACAAAGGGATTGATGGGAGAAGTCTGATCATATTTATTTCTTCAATTTAAAACTGCCTGTGGAAGAGATCCAATCCTCATGATGCCTTTGGCTACACTGGCCGGTTTATGCCTGTGATCACCTGCACTTATGTTTTCAGAGAATTAAGCAGCAGTTTTAAATGTTAGAAAATTGTGTATTCATTTTAAGTATCCAACACCCAGTTTGGGACATGTCAAGTTGGAGGTGCCTACTGGAGGCTCAGGTGGCCATGGGAGGTCAGTAGCAATGCGCCTAGCACATTAATGGAGGAAAGGCCTTATGAGGAGTCACTCTCTGGAGAGCTTATCAACTGCCTGCCTGTCATCTTTGAAAAAGGGACCATTAAATAGTATAAAATATGCTGCAGTAAAAAAATCTTGAAAGTGTCCCCATAGAAACTAAAAATTCCAACAGGATTTGAAAAAAAGTAGCAGCCAACAGAGACCAAAATAAATCTCATCAGGACTATCTCAGTTTAACATGTTGTTAAAATATCCCAAGACCTTTCTCAGCACATATATTATTCAAAGGTCAAAAAATTCCCTGTGCAAATACCTAAAATATCTACAGGATGTTTCAGTAAAATGCCACATTAAATTATTTCTCCAGCGCAATTCAGGGCTTAGGTTCCTGAATGAGGAAATAGGGGGTGAGTCTGACATATGAACCTCCACGTCCAGCCAGCTCACGGGGGCCGTCATGGGGGTGGTGTGTTTTTAAATTCAACCACAGTTTAAAAAATGGAACTATTTTTCTGCACATTCCTGAATTAAAACTTACCCTTTAATAAGGTTAGGTGTCTTTTCATTGGTAACATTAACTAAAATAAGTTTAGATCAAGTAAAATTCTCAAGAGTACATATTAAAGAAGGACAATGACCAAAGCTTAAGTGAAAAGGGTTGGGCCTGATTCATCAAAGCATCAGCGTGCAGGGATAGGGCTGGCTTCAATCACAACTAATTTCAGGGCTCACTTGCTGCCATCAGGATGAGATTTTTCTCAGCTCACTTCTTTTACGTCTTCCTTCTGTGTGTTGTGATCACTTTTCACCTGGAAGTAGGAACAAGATGGTTGCAGCAGCTCCAAGCTTCAAATCCACTCAACTTCACACCGTTGATTAACTATGAGATGGAAGGCAAGGCAAGTTGCCAAACCACTCTGGGTCCCTGTTTCTACATCTGTAAAATGGGAATGTTATCATGCATACAAAGTGTCTAACACATAGAAAATGCTTAATGAATGTTATTATCATAACATAATTTCCTAATAACAGTAAGAAGGACTGTCCATTTCCCTGATAGAAAGTTCTAAAAAGATATTCTAAGCTATCCAATCTGCAAGACCTTAACACACTCTCACCCAGAATACCCTTGCTTCTCAAGAAGCTTCGGCCTAACGTTTTAATCTAGTAATACAAACGATAGTGGAGGGGACTCCAGAGAAACAGGCTGACTCTGTTGTGATATTTGAATTCCTGAATAGAAAGCCCTTGGTGGAAGCTCAAGCGGTTTTCTCTGGGATGGACCTGGCACTGATCTAAAGGGGTAACTCTCAAATACGTGTTTAATTTTTTTAGGAGAACATATATTTATTTAGAATAACAATTTAATCATTTTCAAGTAAACTGTGTCCCCGTAGCAAGGAAAGTGTTGCCAAGCATGAAGCTGGGTACCTCAAAAAGAAAGAGATTAAAAACTTCAGTTATTTGCAAGTTCCTCTGAACATTTAAACATTAACTACAGTGCATAAAAAATACAACCATTGAGTGATTTGAGAGAAAGAGGTTGTAGTATAAGCTTTCACTTGGCTATTCTGCCTTTTATATTCTGTTTTGTGTCCAGTAGAATGGCTAGTGCCCATCAAATCCTGAATAAAGACTCATTCTTGATTATTGTCACCTCTACCTCCCTCACCATTGGCCTCCCTCATTAGAATTCCTATTCTCAGCTCCCCTGAAGAGATCATAAAGTATTTGGGGTTCTATATAAAATAAGATAATTTTTTAATGTTGTTAATGAAACTTAGAAATGATTTCTCAACTTCTTCAATTCCTGGTGAGGAAACAGGAATCAAGGAAAGTTAAACGATTTGCTCAAAGCCAGGTGGCTAGAATCATAGAATCATCTAATGTCAGGGCTCATTTCAGACCAATCATGAACATGAAATTCCCTCCCAAATTATATTATTAGGCTCACAGCAATCCTGTAAAGCTGGTGGGGCAGATATTATCATAGAATACTTATAGCATACGCCCAAGTAGCCTAAAAGAAATTTATCAACAAAGGCCTGGCAAAGAAAGAAAGAGAATGGGAGGTTGGAAGGCAGAGAGCAAGAAAGCAGGAATAATTTAAGCAGAGAAGTAAAACACGCTCTAATCTAGTTAGCAAGATTACTTGTCTGTTAACATAACATTTCTGTGATATGGTCATACAGTGCAATGCATGTATCTCAAAGTGGTTTTTCACTCTCTGTGATGGTTCATTGAGGTGGGTTGGTGAAATCTCAAGATCCCTCTAGATTGTCCTGTCCAATGGAACTTTCTGCAATAATGAAAATGTTCTAAATCTCACTGTCCAATTTGGTACCCCTAGCCACATGTGGCTTTTCAACACTTGAAATGTGGCTAGTGCTGCTTGTTGCTGCAAACTGAATTTAAATTTTATTTACTTTTAATTAATTTAAATTTAAATAGCCATGCATAACTAGCAGCTACTATATTGGATGATACAGTTCTAGATGAATGAAGCTTCCCCAAGCATATCAACTTGACTTGACTTATACACTTGTTTTTCTTTGGGAGAATATGCTATGATGGGTGTTGAAATCAGATTTCTATACACATACACACATATATATGGCAGTATCAAAAATAACCACATATTAGTGAGGATTCTTAGTTGAAAACAATGGAAAGCAAACAAAGCAGGAAAAAGGTTTGCTAAGGAATGTGAATTCACTCAAAGAATCTCTGAAATGGTCAGCAAAGCGGGCTTGGAGGCTGCATGACCAGAGACAAGTCACAGTCGCATTTGCAAAGCTGGTCTGGAGGAGACACGGCAGCCCCACCACTGAAGGCAGTAGAGGAGCCTCCTCTGCTGACCCGGCAGATGCTGGACACAGGGTGCCTCCACAGGGAGCCCTCCAATTGCTGCTTCTGAAAACTGGATGGATCAGCTGCCACCCTCACCAGACTGGATTCTATGTGGCACCTGCACTTTCAGTCACTAGCTTCTGATTCCAAGTCTGAGGCAGGGGCAACTGATTGACTGAGCTCAGATCATGTCTGTGCTCAAGTGGAAAGGAAGGCTGGAGTAATGAGAATCTGGCTGCTATAGAGGGAGGCAGACTCATGAGCCAAAGAGTTCCCCAAACAAAAATAAACATCTGTTACACCTGCCTTGTAGGGAAGAAGGCTAATGTGTTGAAGGTACTAGTCCTCCTGGGTGACGAGCAGAGCTACAGAATTGAAAACACAGGGACAGAGTAAATGTTGGCATATGAAGCACTACCTGCTACCATGGGGAAAATAAAATATGTCAAAGAATTAAAAGAGGGTATATTAGCAAAAGGAAGTTTTGTGAAAGAAAATCAAATAGCTGCCATGATGAGAGAGACTGTGTGAAATGTGACATTCCCTTTTGCTACTTTTTTATGTGACTCCAATAAAAACTTATTACTTTTTGAGACTCTTTGGAATTATGTGTGTGTTGCATAATTGGAATTATTGTACCTATTGTACATATTTCTGCTTTTTTATGTACTCTTTAATGCAATATGGATATATTTCCTTTTAAATATGCATACCTCTATGACATTTTTAATGCCTGTATAGTATTCCAGTGTACAAATATATCATACTTTAACCAATCTCTTAATCATGGCCAGTTAGATTGTTTACAACTTTTTCTTACAAATTGTACAATAATGAGCATCTCTGTACTTATAAATCTGTGCACTTGACCAGTTATTCCTTTAGGTTAAATTCCTAGAAAAAGAATTGCTGTGCTAGTAGTGGCTAAGCATGCCTACACATTTTTATTTATATTTGCAGACTGTCCCTCAAGGTAGTATCTATTTTTCCATGCACAGTTGGGACTAAGATGACATGAGTGAGGCACTTTTCCTTGGGTACAAAATTTAATACGGCATAAAAATGCCTCAGTAATCAAAACAAATATTTAGATACAATATTTTAAAATCAAAATTCATGCAAGAAAAGTCCATGATGAACAAAATATCAACATTTTAAGTAAAGGTAGAATCAATATTCCTGATTTTTCCTTTTACATCAAGCTCCAACATTGATTGGCTTGACACTGTTCCTGCCATGTTCTTGCCAACCCTAGCCTCCCACTTTTCATTCTTACCATTCTGATGGGAGGAAAATGACATCTCATTTAAATTTTCTCTTTTTTTGGATTGCTATTGAGATTGAACACCTTATATGTTTATTGGCCATTTGCATTTCTTCTTGTATAAATTGTCTTGTTCATAATGATTCTTTTTCTATTTCAGTGTTCATATTTTGTTGATGTGTAAGAATTCATTTTATATTAAGAATAGTATCCCTTTGCTATCTCATATTTTGCAAATATTTTCCTAGCTTTTCATTTTCAATTTAACATTTTTTTCAGGATTGATGTCTTAAATATTCATATGGTCAAGTTTGTCTCTTATGTTTTTAATGCCTCCGCTTTTTACCTGCAGAAAGATCATTTTATTGTGATTGAAAATGAAGGCTTTTGAATCAGACAGCTTGGATGTCACTTACCAGTTCTGAAACCAGAGGCATGTCGCATAATCTGTATGTGCTTTGTCATATATAAAATGGAGATAATAACAAGACCTCCTTCAGAGGGTTTTATGAGCATAAAATGAGTAATACAAAATGCTTAGAAAAGTGCCAGACACATAGTAAGCACTCAATAAATGTTAGCTATCACCACATGCTAATTATACACAAGATTTGTTTTTAAATACTTGATTCTGTTCAATTTCTCTGTGTTCCTGCTCTAGTACCATACTGTTTTAGTTACCACGGATTTATTTGGTGACCTTTGATCTGGTTAAGCAAGCTCCTTTCTCATTTTTCTTGGCTTTTCAAGTTTTTCTTGGCTGTCTTCATTCACTTGTACATATAAATGAATTTTAAAAGCTATTCGTCAAGTACCACAAAAATCCACTGGGATTTTAATTGAAACTGTATTAAATTTATATATTGTTTTAGGGAAGCATGACATCTTTACAATATGAGTCTTCCTGCCCAAAAATATGATGTTTCTATTTAGTCTTCTTCTTTTTTTTTTTCCAGCAATTTGTGTTTTTTTTTTTTTATTGCATTTTAGGTTTGGGGGTACATGTGAAGAACATGCAAGATTGTTGCATAGGTACACACATGGCAGTGTGGTTTGCTGTCTTCCGTCCCCTCACCTGTATCTGTCATTTCTCCCCATGCTATCTCTTCCCACCTCCCCACCCCCCTGTCCCTCCCCCATTTCCCCCCAACGGACCCCAGTGTGTAGTGCTCCCCTCCCTGTGTCCATGTGTTCTCATTGTTCAACACCCGCCTATGAGTGAGAATATACGGTGTTTGATTTTCTGCTCTTGTGTCAGTTTGCTGAGAATGATTCTTACTCTTTTATCAAGTTTTATAGTTTTTAAAGATGTAAATCTTGTACATTTTAATTTTACTTGGTGTTTTTAAATTTTTATTCCTATTTATTTTATTATTCGACATTACATATATGTCTAAATAGATGATGTCTGTATGTTTTCTGTAAACCTTCACATTGAGCCCCTTTATGTACTTTCATTTGTTTTTCAGTTGATTTTGTACCTATCCAAAATGAATGCATGGCCTTGCCATTGAGCTGCCTGAAGTCCTTCAATAAACCTCTAGGTCAAAGTCCAAACTTCTGATCCTGACACACATTTATTAATCCTTTTCTAACCTTGATTTGTTTTCCTACACAAAAAATATATATTTAGTACCTGTTCTGTGCCAGGCACTGTGAAGCAGCCAGGATCCATCAATAAACAGACAAAAATCCCTGCTGCCAAGGAGCCTACACACAGGAGGAATCTTGTTTTAGTTCATGCCTGTGAACCCACCATCACCACCTTTGCTTCTCTGCAGGTGCTCTGTACTGCAGCTGTACTGAATTAGTTGGAATTCTCCTGAAACACCTTCTTATTAAATGCCTTTTTCTTTTTCTCACTTGTTTCCACTTGAAAAAATAGATATAGATATCCTCATTACTCATGTCAAGGACAGTATCCTCTTAGCAGCCCTCTCAGATCTTCCATGCAGAGCACAGATCTCTCACTTTCATGTTGCACTATCTTATAGACCACTTCTTCAAGTACAATTGTGATTTTATTGGCCCATGAGTTCCATTATTGGCAGGAATGGGGTCTTGGTCATCTTTTTGCTATCTGGTAACATGGTAGCATGGTGGTGTTCACTAAATATTTGCTGAAGGCATAAATGTATTGAGTTGGTGAGTGGACACAGCATGATCACATGGGTCAATGTATGGCTATATAAGGTCGGTGCTGGGGAGTGTGTCATCACAATGGACTTGTAGGCGCTCAGGGGAGGAGCTCTCCATGGCTGAATGGGTAGGCCTGGTTTCCTAGGGGAGATGGGCCTTTAAGTAGATACTGAAGAAGCTCGAGGCCTTTGTCAGCTCTTCCAACCCCATTTATTCTTTTCCCCTCCACAAAATGGCCTAAAATGAAGGATGTTGCCCTAACAAATTTTACATGCCCAGGGAATGCAAAGTGATGAAAGGCTAAGTTGAGAGTATAGCCTGCGGCTAGAGAGACAGTGTTTTTCCCAGAGGTCCCAGAAGATGTGAGTTGTATAGAACTCGAACTAGAACCTGGCAATCTGGCTTTGAAAGGACTTAAATTGAATAATACATGAAATAGGAGGAGCTTGGTGGGCAGAGCAGAGGGCTTGTACAAGGGAAAATGTGATATTCTAGAAATATGGCTGACAATATCATAAAGGGCACATTGTGAGGAGCCTTCAAATGCCAGATGAAGAATTTTAAAATGTAATGTGTTTTTGTTTGCTTATTTATGAGACAGGGTCTCACTCTGTCTACCAGGCTGGAATGCAGTGGTGCAGCCACAGCTCACTGTGGCCTCAACCTCATGGATTCAAGCAATATTCCCACCTCAGCCTCCTAAGAAGATGCCACTACAGGTGCATGCCTCTACACCTGGATAATTTTTGGTATTATTATTTTTTTTTTTTTTAGAAATAGGGTTTTGCCATGTTGCCCAGGATGGTCTTGAACTCCTGGACTCAGGCAATCCACCTGCCTCAGCCTACCAAAGTGTTGGGATTACAGGTATCAGGCACCTTGCCTGGCTCCTATTTTTATATTTATCTGTAATAATTTACATGGTTCAAAAATCCACGGTTCCCATGGTATATTATAGTGAAAAATTCCCCTCCCACTCCTATTCCCGTTATCCAACTCTTCACTCCAGAGGAAACTGATGTTTCTTATGTGTGTGTCCAGTGATATTAAGTGCATATACAAGAAATTGGATATGCATGTGTGTATATGTATTTTTTTTCACAAATTTTAAATTTTTTTTCTTTTACAGCATAGTTTATCATCAGTACATAATTTCCATTTTAACTGTTGCATAATAATCCACTGTAGAGATCAATCATAATTTATTAACAGTCCCCAATAAATGGACAGTTAAATCACTTTCTATATTTTGCTATTACATATAATGCTATGACAAATAATTTTTCAAATAGGTCATTTTGTATGTATGGCTCTATTTGTAAGATAAATCCTGAAAGCAGTCATCACTAGGTCAAAGAATAGGCTAATAATTCAGGTTCCAATCTGTAATAGGGATGTATTAAAAGTTACTTGCCAAAGTATGCATGAACATACAGTATTTTAGGAAATCTAATTCATATATAATTAATTAGACATGACAGATGATGGAAGAGGAAGGAGTCTAAGGTCACTTTAAGTTCATTCATTAAAAGAACTGGCACAGCCCACACTTTAGCCATAATGGAGTATATTGTCACCCAAATGCTTTTCCAACTCCACTGCCGTATAGGCTTTCCACTAGATTCCAACCAGACAATGGAGAAAGAAGTGGGTGTGTGTGTATGGACGGGAATTACTTTAAAGAACCAGAGAGATTAGAAACATCATTGGACAGATATTGATAGCAATAGAAAATTCTAAAGATGAAGTTGGCTAATTAGTCAATGAAAACCCAAAACATACCAGCCCGCAAATAAAGAAAATCTCTGATCTACTAATTATCTAAGAAAAAAATAAGAAAAATATTAATTTGGGGGAAAAAAAAGATAGAAAGATAGAAGGTAGCTTTGCCTTACTTTTCTTGGAGCTGGAAGACCTGGAGGTGGAATATTCTGACAATGGATTAAAATGAATTTCCAATAGAAAGTGATCTCTACAGGCTTTGTCCTCAGAACCTGCCATCTCAGATTTGAACCATGACCTTGGCTGCTCCCTATCACTCAGCCATGACATGTGAAGGGTGATCAGGGTCTTGCTGAGCCTTCGCAGTGTGAGCTCAGCCTGCAGATGCCCAGCTCTGTAGGAATAGGAGACAGATGCCAGCTCAGCTCAGCTGACTGATTAGCTGAGAACTCCTCTAGGGAGCATACTTTGGCTAGACTCCTGTAATTCAGCCATCCAGTTAATCGTTTAAGTGAATAAAAGTCAAATACAGCACCATGGTCAAAGCCATGAGTTAGTGTGATGACAAGCAATCCTTTAGGAAGACTCAGGATCCTTGAGAGGTAAAATAACAGAGCCTGTCTACATTCTGTTCTCCCTCTTGGAGAGCAAGCTCTGAAGTATTTAGCGGTGTGTGCGGTGGTATGTGCAATAGTAAAACTCCACTAGGGGAGGGACTCGATCTTTTTTGCTCACTGCTCTATCCCCAGTGGTTAGAATAATGCCCAGAACACAGTAAGTGCTCAATAAACATTGTTTGAAAGAATAAATACATCCACCGTGAATGAGTAAATGAGTGAACAAATCCACAGCATGTGAGTTCCCTAGCCTGCATTTGTGTATATCCTTACACCACACAAATCATATCTATATGTGGTTATCCATTGGTCTTATGTTTTTCACTTATGAAATGACTTTAAATCACTTTGTAAGTAGCTCCAAATGAGCCCTATAGATTTTGCTAGCTCCTTCTCTTTGCCAGCTCCTTAAATATTAGTGTTCCCTTGAGCATCATCCTTGGCTTCTTCTCATTTTCCCTGTTTCAGAGAAAGCTCATCCATGGCTTCAACTCTCATCTATATAGGCTAATAACTTCCAAAACTCTCTGCAGCCCACAATTCCCTCATGACTTCCAGCTCTGAGAATCTATCGATCACCTCAATATCTACATTCAGATGCTTCAGAGGTATCTCAGAATCAGTATGTCATCAAGTGAATTTACTATCCACACCCTTCACACCATCTGTTCCATCTCATTCATTCTGGATTTTTTTTTTTTTTTGCAAGAACTAAAGAATAAAAATATAGGCCTGGCAAGGTGGCTCACACCTGTAATCCCAGCACCTTGGGAAGCTGAGGCGGTGAATCATCTGAGGTCAGGAATTCAAGACTAGCCTGGCCAACATGGTGAAACCCTATCTCTACTAAAAATACAAAAATTAGCCTGGCACAGTGGCACATGCCTGTAATCCTAACTATTCAGGAAGCTGAGGCAGGAGAATCACTTGAACTTAAGAAGCAGAGGTTTCGGTGAACAGAGATCATGCCACTGCACTCCAGCCTGGATAACAGAGCGAGACTCTGTCTCACAAAAAATAAAAATAAAAAAAATAAAAATGAGGGTATGTTATCTTTAGCAGCTATCATGCTTATTATGTTAAACGTCATTCTAGATTCTAGAGTAAATTCTGCTCCTAGTCAAGAGCTTCCTGACTGTTGGGCTAGGCTATGCCATTACTGAGTTACAAGTTGGTACCTGAGAAATCAATCCTCTCAGCTGTTGGAGGATCTAGGAAGAGATTAGGGAATCTACGTAGGAGCCCTTAGAGGATCTGGGAATAGTTTAGAGAATCTAAGTATGCCCCAGGCCTAGGCATCCTCATCTGTTTACCACTGTTGTCTAAGTGTGCCACATCGTAAAGCAGATTTGGAAACACTGATCTTGTCTTTGATCCTCCAAGCACCCATTAATTCTCACCTATACTCCTCATCAACACCATCGTGAACTCTCATATTGGTGACTCTCTTCCACAGCAAGACCCTAACTGCCAAGTGAATAATCAAATAATACTCAGTTAAATGCCGGAGTGCTTAGGGAATTTAATGTTGTTATGGAATTAGCATCTAGAATTTGGGGAAATCTTGAGCCACTTTTTTATCTTTATCTCTTATTTGCAAGTGAAGACATCAGGGCTTGAGATAAAGTTACTTGCCTTGGAGGATACAAAGCATTTGTGGTATAATTAGCCTGAGAAACTGGGAGTAGACTCTCAGCCCAGTGCTCTCATGCATTGTACCTTCCTAGCCCATTCACTAGAGCCCTCTTTCACAACTGAGCTCTTATTTTAGAGTGAACACACAGTGATTGTCTATTAACCTAAACACTTAGACTAAACATGCCTTGGCCTTTTCATGCTGACAGAGCTTTATTATTTTTGCTCCTTGATATCTAATTTCCAGACTCAATCAGTGATGAATTAAGTAATTTTCAAAAATGGTTTATTTTTCTATGAGAGATGATTAAATTCCAGAGTTAGGCCTTGAATATGAAAAGTGAATGTTTTTATTTTACCCCTGTTAATATATTTTTCCTTGCCAGAACAATGCATTTTTTGCCTCTGTTTCAACTCTAGAAGTATGAAAAGAAATCATTCTGAAATAGTTTATTTTACATTTGGGAATGTAAATGGAGATATGATAAATACAAAAATCAAATAAAAAAGAAAAACACCGTTGGAAAAGGGACCACACGGATACCAAAGCCAAGTGTGGGAAAGTTCAGGCTCCCAGAGCTAGAAGAAACATCCACCTGAGTAGAACATTTCTTCACTCCTGGAAGCCTGGGCATCAGAAGCACATTGAGAAGTTAGACAAGCCAATGTTCAGGGCCAGCACAGTCCACATCCAGACAGTGAGCTTTTGAACATTGTAATATAAATCAACTTAGTGCAAAGTTAACAAGTAATGAATGCCTTATCGAAGTTGATTATTACATTGCAAACATTTTTGTGTAATATCTAACTTAAATATTGAAAAAGAAGGTAACTGGGGCCAGGCATGGTAGTGCACACTTGTAATCCTAGTACTTTGCGAAACTGAGGCAGGCAGATCTCTTGTGCTCAGGAGTTCCAGACCAACCTGGGCAACATGGCAAAACCCCATCTCTACAAATACAAAAAATTAGGCAGGCATGGTGGCATGCCCCTGCAGTCTCAGCTACACAGGAAGCAGAGGTGGGAGGATCACTTGAGCCCGGGAAGTTGAGGCTGCAGTGAGCTAAGTTTGCACCACTGTCCTCCAGCCTGGGTGACAGAGTGAGACTCAGTCTCAATAAAATAAAAAATAAAAAAGGAAAGAAAGAAAAGAAAAATAAGGTAACTGGAGGTCTAGCAAAAATTAATCTTCAGAATTTTTAGTTAAAAGGCCTAAATTAGTGAAACTAAAGGCAAAAACCATCGATGTTTATTCTCTCTCTCTCTCTTTCCCCTCTCTCTCCCCGCCCCCCCACATATCTCCTTTTATCTCTCTTACTATCTCTCTTTCACATCTATAAGATTCTCTTCTTTATTAGCTCTGGTGCCCAGCGTGCTGGATTATTTCTATGACTTTGCACAAGGCAAACTGCATGAAATGCAATTATTTGAGACTTCAGACCTCATGGAAACATGTGCTTTTCTGTCGGGGGCTTAGGCTGCCCAACCTGCAAGCTCTCCTCAGGGAAAGGCTTTGTAGGACAGGTTCCTGCTGGGCTTGTGAGCCTAGCCAGAGATCACACACAACCTTCAAAAGCCTATCCCCACCTTCTGATAATTGTTTCTGCTTTTCAAAGAAAGAAGACCTTGTATGGCATCTAGTGCTATCTTTATATGATGACTCATCTGCCTCCTTGGCCTGTACTTTCCTGTTTCAATCAGTCCTGCCTCTCCAACTGTTTCTGCTGCTCCTTCATGTGGTGTCTGGTACATTGCCTACTCTCTACCTCACACACCTTCCTAGCACAAATGAAGACAATTTGGGAGCTGCTCCTCCACCTTCCTGTGAGCTACTCAGATCTTGACTGTTTGGTCGATCTCATGGGCCTCCCATCTCCTGAACCCTGAGCCAGCCTGACCAAAGCAGATAGGCCATGAACTGCCTTAACTCCACCAGAGGCTAGACCCAGAATCAAACAAGCTTCCCTAGAAGGATCCTTAGAGTGCTGGGAGAAGCCTAGGAGTCCAACAGCTTTAAGCTGGCATCTTCATTAACTCCCTTCTCCAGTCTTCAGCTTCTTTCATCATGGCCTTCTATGTTCTCCAGGCCCCTACTAGGTCAAGAGTCATGACACTTATCCTAACTCTTGCCAGCCCTCCCGATGGGAGCCAGGCCTTTCTCCCACAATCAGCCTGCCACACTGGATCTCATTGAATTCCATAGCTTGCTCAAACCAAGGTCAAAATTGCCCTGTAACTTTCATTACTAGATGTTAAAAAAAACAGACATCCCATCAGGAGCTAGTCCTTCCAGCAAGCTAGCCCTGCCTTTCTGACTCCCCACAACCTCATCTTTCTTCCCTTACCCATGATATAGCTAGGATGTCCACATAGCCAAAAGCCAAACCTATCCGCATCACCCAACTGGCTTTCTAGATATCCACACATGGGCCTTCTCTCTGTCTCATCCTCCAGCTTTCACAGATCATTGGTTGGCTCACCTTCCTGTAATTGTTTCTGTTTCTCAAAGAGAGAAAGGCATTTGACAGGACAACATACATTACTTTGACCTACGTGGCTACCACTAAAAAATGTTCCTTCCCCTATCCCCAACTAAAGCCTTCACCCATGACCTGGTTTCCTCCTTGGAAGGAGGAGTCTTTCCAGGTACCTGCCAGCTTACAGATGCCAGATTTAGCAAATGAAATACAGAATTTCCATTTATATTTAAAATTCAGATAAACAGCAGTATAAATATAGCCCATGTGATACTTGACACTTATACTGCTGTTTATCTGAAATTCAGATGTAACTGGGAATCCTGTATTTTATCTGGCAACACTTCTCTAGCCTAATGAGTGGATCCAGACAACAGGCAAACAAAATAAACTCCTTGGTTCTGGATATATTGTTTATCTGGCTATTTATCTGGATTGAGTAGCTATGGGAATCATGCACAGTTTCACCTTCATCATGTAATTTTGACCCTCGATAATATTATAAACATAGGATGACAGATTAAGACTTTCTTGGGTATAATACGACATAAAGAGGAGTTACCACATAAAAGCCTGGTTATCACAATGAGAACTTTTACTTTTCCAGATTTTTACACAATGCTCACTCCTAGAATTGCATCATGGAACAGTGTGGGCTTATTTAAAATCTTACTTCTGCCTTGGCTGACATAAGAATCACTCACATAGGAAAACATTCAGGCATTTCTTCCATTATTTCCCAGCTGCAAATGCTAAAATGTTTTACCAGTGCCAGTCAATCTGGCAGAAAAGACCAGATCTAATGGCTTACAAAAAGCACTTCAAAATCACACGGGCACCACAGAAGTGGTAATAAATAGAGAAGAGTACATTCACTTAACAAAGTTGGTTAACATTGGTATTCTAGGGTCTATTATTCCAAGGAGCATTGCAGAAATGTGACACATAATGATGTCTTTGACACACTTTCAACCTTCTGGGCTGGGCAGCAAATGAGAGCTCAGGAGAAGTGCAGGAAGAGATTAGCTGCCCAGCAGGAGCTTACATTCTAGATGGCTCGTCAGAACCCACGTCTGCTCAGGAGGGCAATGGAAGGACATTTTACCTAGCTCTTTATATTCCTACAGAAGACAGAGACCATCCCCTACAGTCCTCCCGAGAACATAATATTGAAGGAGCACTTCGGACTTGCACCCCGCCCCTAACTGCGCTTGCTCCTCTGCCTGCCTATGAGATTAAGCTGATCTAGCTCTTGTTCTCTTTGGACCTGCCAGAACTCAAACAGGCTCTGGGTTCTGGCTCTGCTCCTACCCTTTGTGATAACCACACCAGCATCAGGTCCCAGATTTGAGGGAATGCGTTAAGAGGCCAGAGCCGACTTCTCTACATTAATACCCAGAAACTCCACGTTTTAACATAAATTTAGAACTCCAGTCAGCTTCTTGTATCTTTTCTCAAATGATTCAGAACACAGATGAGAGTCCTTTCCTCAACTAAATCTTCAACATCACCAAAAGCAGCTTTCCAAGGCCAGGTGCAGTGGCTCATACCTGTAATCCCAGCACTTTGGGAGGCTGAGACAGGAGGATCATTTAAGGCCAGAGTTCGAGACCAGCCTGGTCAACATGTTGAGACCAAAATCCCACATCTATGAAAAATAAAAATAAAAAAATGAGCCAGCCATGATGGTGCATGCCTGTATTCCCAGCTACTGAGGAGGCTGAGGCTGGAGAATTGCTTGAACCAGGGAAATTGAGGTTACAGTGAGCCCAGATTGCACCACTGCGCTCCAGCCCGGTGACAGAACAAGACCCTGAATCATAAAAAAAAAAAAAAGAAGAAGAAGAAGAAGAGAAGGAGAACAAGGAGGAGGAGAGGGAGAAGAGGAAGAGGAAGAAAAGGAAGAGGAAGAGGAGGAGGAGGAGGAAGAAGGAGGAAAAGGAGAAGAAAAACAAGAAGAAGCTGTCCAAATTCTAAGCCCAACCTCCAACAGATATGAAGGAGACTAGAACAACTGGGGCTACACTGAGTGTTTAAGTACTTGAGGTGGTGAATTCTTTCTCTGGAAATAGCATCAGAAAGTCCTTTCAGAAGGAGATTATTTTTTAAACCAAACTGAAAGGAGTATGATGGGCATGGGCTGAGGAATGAGCATTTCAGAAGACAAAACAGGGCACATATGTAAGTCAGGGGCTGGGCTGGATTACCTTGCAGGGAGTGGATGGCAGGCTGAGTGGCTAGATTGGAATGGAACACTCATGTATAGACAGAAGAGCTAGTGAGGATGCATCCTTGGGAAGAAGAATGGAGATGATCAGGGCACATTGAATGACTGCCCAGCCCTTCTAACCCCACTTAGAGTATGTCCCTGCACAGGGAGAAGTAAGTGAGTCTGGGGTGAAGAATTCAATGCCAAGTCATTTGTATTTCATGCCTCCCTCGTGCCGCAGACTGGCCCTCCCTAAGTCCCAAAACCTTTTTGACTGGGCCGCTTTTGCACATTTCTAAAGTCTCTAATTCTTAGTATTCTCATCTGGAAAGCAGGCCTATGTCACAGGGTTGATTTGAAGATTAGAATTTGTATAAATAAAATACCCTAGAAGAGCACCTGGAACCAAGAAAGTACCTGACAGCAGACAGCTATTACTATGCCTATTTTCGAAAGATGGTATAGATCAGCGGACACAGCACAAACTTGGGGTCCAACTGACCTTGGATGCTGTTGCAGGGCTCATTCTCCACAAAGCAGATGCCCACATGGGATTTGTGCACAGGGAGATTACTGGGTGGCACACTGGGGTGCAAGAGCTGTGAGGAATTTAGGGAGACGCTAAACTTCAATGCAGTCACAACCAGGGCAGCCCATACCATGGGAGCTCTTGCACTCAGCTGACCCTTCTGAGGTATCTTGCTTCATGGCTAAGAGGTGAGGCCCTTATTACTCTTCATCCACCAGTCATCAAGTGTGGGCTGGACCTGGGAGGTGGCTGCCTTCAGTGAAGGCAATTCCTAGAGAGGGACTCACCTGAGAGTGCCAGCCACTGGGTGGGGGAATGAGAGCCTCATCCTCGGCATGCACCACAGCATCCTCTACAGGTGTTCAATACATGGTCATCATTATCTCTGTTAATTATCTCTGATGGATCAGCTAGTAGCCAATCATCCAAGTCCTTGTCCTGACTCTGTGGGCACAGGTAATATCCAGGTCTGACCGTTCCACCCACTTGGATGGTTGGAAACAGGCTTGCAAATTCTTAAGCAAAGAAGGAATGGGGTTAAACTGTGATCAAACCTGATTTTTACAGCTGTTGGTTGATGATCTTGGAATGGGGGAGAAATTAAAGATAATAAGACCATCCAAGAGGCAATCAGAGTAGCCCAGGCTTGGAGTGATGAGAGCTCCCAGTCCATGGCAAAAGTTGTGGAAACTGTGAAAGTTTGAGATTCTGGAGACAGTAAAGGGAGGGAGTAGATGGACAGAGAGATTTAGTCATGAACCTAAGGTGGTAAATTAAGGAGGAATAGGAGCACAATATTCTCTAAGGTTAGGAGCCTGAGGATCTCAAAGGTTAGCAATTGGAAGTAACCAGATAGAAGTACTCTTCTGTAGAGAAAAGTGACTAATCTGGTTTTTGATATAAAATGTCCCCCAGACAGATGGAGAAATGGTAGTGAATAAACAATCAGACTGGCAATTTGTCTAGCTAACTAATTTTTTTTTAATTAATAGACTCTTTCTATTAGGTTTACAGCATTAGGTTTACAAAAAAAAAAAAAAGTGAACAGAAAGTAGAGAGTGTCCATATGCCCTCAAGTCTCTCCTATCATTAACATGTTGCATTAGTATGGTACATGTGTTACAACTGATGAGCTAATATTAATACATTACAGTTTACTAGACCTACTCTTCTGTGCACTTTGAAAAATGTAATATGTAAAAATATCCACCATTATAGTATCATACAGAGTAGTTTCGCTGCCCTAAAAATCCCCTGTGCTCTGCCTATTCATCCCTTCCTTCTTCCAAATTCCTGGCAACCATTGATCTTTTTACTGTCTCTAGTTTTGCCTTCTCCAGAATATCACATAGTTGGAGTCATACACTCATCATGTTGTTTCTTCAGATCTGCTCACTAATGAGGATTTTGAAATTGGCTTTGATTTGCTCAGAAACTCATCTGATTTTCAACAAGGCAATAACAACAGCTTTTGTTGTACTTAATTTGCCTTTATTCCTAAATAATCTTACTTTAAAGCAGACTTTATATCACTAGCATATATAGAAAAATAGTATTGCGTGACATAATACAGGACAGCTATGAAATATATCATTTAGATAGATATTTATATTTAAATTGTAAAATGATCATGCATGTGGTATCTAAAAATAATCTTTCTCACCACCTGTTGATGCCCACACATTAGGAGACACTGACTTAGATATTTCCCAGCCCCTACTTTCAGCTCCATCCCTTTGATCTGCAGCATAAAGGCTGGAAAGAGAGAAAACCAAAGGAAAATAGACTTGCTGCCTCCAAGTGTTTGAAGAGCTGCCAAGTAGAAGGAGGAAGGGAGCATTCAATAAATGCCTGCCATGTGCCAAGTACCATGATAGATGCTTAAAATACATTATTTGGCCCAAACTCCACAATAGCCCAGGTGATGAGGATCCTGATCTTCACCTAAGAGATCAAAAAGCCAAGGTTCTGAGAGATTCTAACAAGCTCTGCTACTTAAGTGATGGAGCGGGATCAAACCCAGTATCTCTATCCATTCATCTGGACTGTGTGGCCCATCAAGGTGAAAGAGATTTATTCTTTGTTGCTTTAGAAAGCAAAACTGGGACCAAATGTTACATAAGCATATTTCAGTTCAGCTCAGCTCACAACTTTTCTTGGGCTATCATGGTCTAACAGTGGAAATAGACTGCCTATTTGGGAAGTAGTGAGCTTTCTTTCCCCTGAATGCACAGAGACTATGGCTGGAGACCACCTATGTGGGAAGCCACAGAGGGTACCTCTCACCAAATGAGAGATGGGTATGGGATCTCTACGCTCTTCTGGGCCACATATTATTTAACTCCAAGCCTCTTTGCCTCCTTCTGCTAACACCTAAACTTCCAAAGAAGTCATTGCCTTGTTTGAATGCCAGCAGGGCATTAAATATGTCTTTGGAACACCTTAATCTTTCTGCAAACCATATTCCTTCTGCAGCCTTTATTAGGGCACCACATGAAAGACAGAAGGCATCAATACAACTATTTCCAGATGGACCTGATAAGTTGAATTACTGGAAAAAACACGTCACTGGAAAGCTGACACACTTCTGGAGACCAGGAAAACTTATCCATAAGTCTATCAGTATCACCTTGGATGGAGATAAAACAGCCTCCTGGCAAAGAAATATGTTGAAATGTGACTTGAGCATCAGCTTGCTGTTTAGCAAAAAGCTGTGACGTTAATCTTCTTTTTTGTCACTGATATTACCACTGATTCTGGGATATACATGGATAATGTTTTAGCTAATCCTTTAGCATCTTCATTTAACTACCCTTTAAGCAATGAACTTTGGCCTCAGAATTCCTGGTAATACTGACATGAAACATAAAGATATAAAAGACTCTTGTATTGCCCCTGCTTTATTGGGTGAAAAAGTTCAGAGTTCTATAAAGTACATGTATCTGTCAGTTCAAAAGGCACAGCCAAGTCCTTTAGAGACCACTTTTTAGATGAGTTTCTCTCTCTCTCTCTCTCTCTCTCTCTCACACACACACACACACACACACACACACACACACACACACACGCAGAGGCACAGGACAGGTACATGCCACAAGGATATCTCAGGAAGTCACCATTCATTTGCAATGTCTTCATTAATAAGTCTATATTATATATATATAAAACAAAAGCAATTATTTTGCTGTCTCCTACTGTGAAAGAAATGGAAGATCCTAGTCACTGAATAGCCTAACACCATCTCACTAAGGGCCCTGTTGAATCCAACAGAAATATGTCCAGAGTATCCTGAAGGATTTCCCTGGAGAGAAAAGTCAATGCCTGTTTAGCTCTCTCTGCCATAAGTGGAGGCTGTTTCTCAAGGTGACTTTCACAGGGAGAAGGATGCTGCCTTTTCTTTCTCCTGATAATTTCTGGACTCCCAGATCTGTTACGTCAGGTGCCTGAGTACCCCTTTAACCAGCACACTCAGGACCAGCCTTGGGGCCCTCATAATCCTTCAATTCAGACACACTAACCACCCTCCAATGTCATATTGCGGTGGGCTTTTTTTTTTTTAAATAAAGACTTGGAGTCACTTTATTCACCCAATATCTATAACACAACACCAAAATACAATCAAATGAAAAATGTATACACTTTGTACATCTTATTAACTGATCTGTGAGACTCCAGTAATTCTCTCATCCATGATTCATGAGGGTTTTATGAACGATCAAAATCTTAATAGTGCATATTAATATTGTGTTTCAGCAAACTCTTCTGTTTATGTTCAGAAGACATAGACTGACCCTATGCTTCAGGATAGCCTGACAGACTCCACTTGGTGGAAAAGTGTGAATTAATAATCTTTTAACCCAAGGCTACCACCACCACCTTTCCTTAATTTTTTTAAAAATAAAAACAAAGTCAGTCCCTCTTGTCTAGCAAGGGCAACAAGGTCCAAATATGGGTCCTTTCTCCACTTGACTTCCTATGGAGATCAACATGGCAATTATAATGCTTGTGTTAATCATGGAAACTGTCTTCAACCAGTTTTGCAAGTATTTAGTGCTATAAACAGAATACATATGACATGTAGATTTCAAAATGTGGCCACATTGAAGAAACAGTATTTATAAACTGTAGCTCTTGCTTTTTCCCTGCTCTTTCTTCTCTAGAATGTATACCAATTTCATTCTCCCTGCAGGGTCCATGAAACCAATGGCAGATACCATTCTCTGTAATTTCAAGAGGCTGCAAACATTTCTGAGCCTAAGCAAAGTTGTAGCAGAGTTCAGGTGTCCTTGTTGCTTCTGCAACACTAATACCAGTTACCCAAGGCAAGGTGAAGAGAGGGGAGGAAATGAGTATTATCTATTGATGATGGATGAGAAATCAAGCACTGTACTTTGTCATCTGATCCTGAATTCAAGGGAATTATCATTCCAAAAGGTGATGAATAAGTGCTACTTCCCTTCCCACCTCCATCTAACAGATGAAAAAACTGACGCTCAACGTTATACTAACTTGTGACAGCGTCAGAATCCCAGGCTTCTAACTGCCTATAGAATTCATTCTTTTCCTGTTACCAAATGCCGACTCCTTTTAATTCTTTCTGTGGACTTGGGCTCTGGTTCCTCAGTCTCCATCAGAGCCTTGATGAATCGTGGTGCAGTTTGTGCCTTGCTCAAAGAAACCAGACTGCAGGGCAGGAAGGGCTGAAAGTTATCCTGTGCTCTACCTGAAAAGCCATGTCTCCTTCTGGGGCTGTGCATTACTTTCCAAAGTCTGCTTTAACAAATTACCACAAACAGACTTAAAACAATCAAAATTTATCCTCTCACAGTTCTGGAGGCCAGAAGTCCTAATGCGTTGGCAAGATTGGGTCCTTCTATAGGCTCTGAGGAAGTATTTGTTCCATGCCTTTCTCCTAGCTTCTGCCAGCTGCCAGCAATACTTGGCATTCCTTGGCTTGTTATGCCACTCCAATCTCTCCTTCCATGATCACATGGCCTTCTTCTCACTATTTTTTTTCCTCTTCTAAGGACACCTGTCATTGGATTTAGGGCCCATCTGGTTAATCCATGATGATCTCAGTCTCAAGATCCTTAATTACATCTGCAAAGATCCTTTTTCCAAGTAAGATCATATTCACAGGTAGTAGGGTTAGGACTTGTACATATCTTCTTGGGGCCAACATTCAAATCACTACAGGTTGTATACACCTGGAGGAAGAGCAGCTTTTTTTTTTTTAACTGTTCTACCCAAAAGCAGATATGCTTTCCTGTTCAGCACAGGAACCTGTGGGCTGATGAAACCCTGGTCTTCTCCTGCATTCTCTGATGCCTGTGTCCGTCAGTCTGGGTTTCTGACCCATTCTTTCTATTCATGCTACCAAAGCTTTTCTGTTCTTTCATTCATTCTTTCATTCTTTTCTATTCATGCTACCAAAGCCTTTAACACCTGCCTGGCCCCTGATAGCCTACTCAGCTCCTGCTACCCCTCTGAGGAGTAGAGCCTGGTGAAGTCAACACAGGATCAGGATCTGAAATTAGATCTGTTCACAGGATTGTGTGGAGGAAGACTGGCCCTGAGGGCACAGGCTTGACTTGGCAAGAGGCAGTAAAAGATAGTATTGATGGAAAGCCGTGGACTGAACAACAGACAGTGGCCCAGGTGAGCAAGCAGCATCCCGGGGAATTGTCCAATGGGCTCAACACTCATAGCAACAAAGATGGAATGATAGCCATCTTTTTTTTTTTGCAAACTGTATATCAGATAAGGGGCTAATATCCACAATATATAAGGAACTCAAACAACTCAATAGCGAGAAAACCTGACTAAAAAATAGGCAAAGGATGTGAACAGACTTACTATTTCTCAACAGAGGACATATGAATGGCCAAAAGATATATGAAAAAAATGTTCCACATGTCTAATCATCAAGGAAATAAAAATTAAAACCACAATGAAGACCATGTGTGGTAGCTCAAGCCTATAGTCCCAGCACTTTGGGAGGCCAAGACAGGCATGTCAACTGAGGTCAGGAGGTTGAGACCAGCCTAGCGAATGTGATGAAACCCCATCTCTACTGAAAAATACAAAAATAAGTGGGCACCTGTAATCCAGCTACTCAGGAGGCTGAGGCAGGAGAATGTGATAGCTATCTTGAGAAAGTCAGATGGGAGGCAGGAAGAAACATATAGAAAGAAGAGGCAAGTGTCAGGCCTCCAAGCACTAGGCTGGGCCAGGATAATTACACAGGGTGTCACATTCAGGGCCCAGAGTTAGAGCCAGATTCAGCAATAAAGGGAACATGCCGTAGTGCCGCAGAATGTGGGCTATAGTCTCTTCAATCTCTCCTGCTAATGGTCAGGATGCATTTGGATCCCCCAGTATCCCCAGTTGAGAGAAGAGTAATGCAAGGCAGGAGTCAGGCCAGGCTTCTCTGCTCAGCCCCTTGACAGGCTCAAGTACCGCTGTAGCTGGCCCCATCCCTGCTGACCAAACCTCAATGGATTGCCCTCGTATTCCAGGTCTACCCTTAGCCATTGCAGTCCAGTCCTCTGAATTCTCCTGCACAGCATTCCTGATGTTCATACCATCCCAGACCTTGCCCTGAGTCTAGGCTTCAAACACCCAATGATGGCAATGAGAGAAGCAAAGGAGAACTTACGAAGTACATGAGCTACCCTTGGAGGATTTCCAGCGTTGCTAAAGCAGGAAGCAAGCAGAACCTAATGGTGATTTTATTTTTGGATTTTGTGCCACCCGTAGAAGTGAGTAAGAATAGACATTCAAAGACTTTCTAAGAACGCTCATGTGCAAAAAGGCTTACCCGGATTGATTTCAGAAAGCAAACCTAAATTCCATTCCAGGAATTCTACAGCCTTGCAAGTTCTTCAGCTTCTAAATAAAAATCCCTGAGAATCTAATAATAAAGTCTTGACGGTGCACATGGCTTTGCAGTGTTTATATTTAGCAAACATTTTCCACTCTGAAATGATTTCCTGCCAAAAATATCACATTCCAATAGATTTTGCCATATGATGCTTGATGCTTAATTTATTGTTTCCAAAATCATCATTGTCATAGAATTTGGGGTTTATGTTGGAAACATGAAGAGTGAATTCAATGTTTTGTCTTTAGTCTGCCTCCAGATAAAGGATGTTTATTGAGGTCCTGCTATCTATAGTAAGTTGAGCCAGACTAAGAGAAAACAGGACTTACTCTTTTGGCATGTGATAGGCTTGTTTAGAATCAGTAAGAGATTTGGCCAAAGAAGGCATTGGATGTCAATAGGAAACGCCTTCCTGAGGTCTGATCACCTAAACAATAGGGAGTCCTTATCAGCTGTTGTACAGAGGAATCAACAACACTCTCATGATGAAATAAGGCAGTGATGCCCACAATGATTTAAAGAAGAAAGGTAGTGGAGGGAGGGAGGCGAGTGGGACCTCTTGTTCAGTAAATAATGAGCGAGATGTGGTGTCAGTGAAAATGGAAAAGGGGCCATGAAGATCTCATGGGAAGGGCACTGGGCTTGGTCTGGGTTTGAATCTACAAGCTATTCATTTCAACGAGCCTGTTTCCTCATCCGTGAAATGGGAACTAGTGGTATTGGTGCCACTATGCTATTCTGATATCATTTATTGGATGGCACAAAGTAGTCAGTGAATAAATAAATGCTTACAGAATCTGAAGAGAAAGATACTAGAGACTGGGATGAAAATCATCCTGCCTTGCTGACAGTATCAAGCAGGATTCTTAGGAGCAAGCAGAGAAACTGAGCATGGAAGGAAAGGAACTGATTGGAAGGCTAGTAATCAGTTTACACAATTAGTGGGAAGGTTCAAGAAACAGGCTTGGAAACAGGCAGGACCAGAAAACTAAGTAGTATTTAGTCACAGGCAAAATCAAGCCAAAAGTCAATGTGGTAAGATCCCTGCTGCTGAGCACTGTGGGGCCACGCTTTGCACTGCCTGGCACTGGACACGGACACTGTACCTGGAACCAGGTTGGCTGTTGCCACCACTCACCTGCCATCAGAATGGATTTCCCACTGTCCTTGCTTCTTTGTATCTGCTGCTAGTGCCTGACCTCAAATCTGGGGCAGGGTGGGGGCCCGAGTGTTTTCCATGTTATAATGAGAGGTGGCTGATCCACTCTATCAAGACTCATAAATGGTGATGGTAGGGAGGCAGTTCCCTAAACTTGAAAACAGATTCAAATGCCAGCAGTCAGAAAAATGTCGCATGTCCATTGCTATCACTGACTGGAAAGTAAGGCCATGCAGAGAAGGCAAAGGTTATTTATTCCTAAAGAATAAAGCCCAAGGTCAGGGAAACTGTGACTCTATTTTCAAAAACTGGAGAATTATAAACTGATTTTTAATAGATTATTGAGATATAAATTTACATACTCTATAAAGTTCACTCAGTGTACTAGTCAATGCTTTTTAACATATTGAAAGAGTTGTGCAACCGTCATCATAATCTAAATTTAGAATATTTTTATCACCCCAAAACGAAACCTTGTACCCTTAAGTAGTCAATTCCCACCCCAGCCCACACTCAGCTCTAGGAAACCACTAATCTAGCTTCTGTCTCTCTAGACTTACTTATTCTGGACATTATAAATAAATGAGATCACACAACATATATGCTTTTGTGACTTGCTTCTTTCATTTAGCATGTTTGTTAAGGTGCATCCATGTTGTAGCATGTATAAATATGTCATTCTTTTCATGGCAAAACAATATTTTGTTTATGGACATACCAAATTGTCTTTTCCATTTTTTCATTGATGGACATTTGTGTTATTTCTACTTTTGGGAAATATGGATGATGCTGCTATGAACATTTGTGGACAAGTTTTTTGTGTGAACATATGTTTGTGTTTCTCCTGGAAATATATCTAGGTAGCAGAATTGCCAGGTCACATTGTAACTCTAAGTTTAGCATTTTGTAAAACAGTCACACTGTTTTCCAAAGTGGCTGCAACATTTTATATCCCCACCAGCAACGTATGAGTATTCTGGTTTTTCCACATCCTTACCAATACTTGTTATTGTTAGTATTTTTCATAACATCTATCCTAGTGGATATAAGTTATAAATGGATTTTTAAGCTTGATAGTTTGCCATGATAGTGAATATCAAGAAAACATGTCCTGAAGTCAGTTAGCTACCATCATCATTATTATGAGCATTACCGAGGAATCAAGTTGGTGAATTTAAAAA
Source organism: Saimiri boliviensis (assembly GCF_048565385.1). Lineage (NCBI taxonomy): Eukaryota > Metazoa > Chordata > Mammalia > Primates > Cebidae > Saimiri > Saimiri boliviensis. The sequence continues at coordinate 202,681,204 of NC_133450.1, read as the reverse complement.
TGTGAAATCATTTTTCTCAAAAACTGCAGTAAAGCCTTTTTAGTTCTTAACTATATCTTGAACATATCTTATAGCTTCCCAGACATCTTTTTGAAAAGGTATTAAAATTTCAAACCAGTTAAATATTTCTATCTCAAATGTGATTGAAATCTCATCTCTTCCCCTCCCCTTCCCTTCTACACAATTTTGATCCCTTGCTGGGGAGACTTGAAGTGAAAGAGAAGCATGGTTCATTCCTTCTCGTCTTTTCTCCTCCCATAATGGGACTTGGAGCAGGGCAGAAGAATTGGGGAATCATAGTGATTGCTATTCTTAATAGTGGATTCATTTAATTCAATTGCCCTATGGAGTAAGAAACTTTTATTATGTCTATTTAACAAATGAGAAACAGAGGCACAGAGAAGTTAAATAATTCAACTAGGTTGTGACTCAACTAAAAGCATATAGTTAGTAAGTGGCAGAGGCTGGATTCAAACCCAAGCAGGATGACTCCAAAAATCTGTGCTCTTAACCACTATGCTATTTTTGGAAAAGGACAAACACCACCTTACTTAACTGGGTAGTTCTGCCTCCCAAGAGTAAGTCATAGGGAGGTGTCTGGCTCCAATTGTTGTTGGCTTTTCTCAGAATGTTCTATTCAAAATCCTCTAGAAGCCCTTGGAGTGAATGGGTACAAAAGCAAAGACTGAAACACTGAGAACTGAACCAGGGGAGATACAGAAAGAAGTGGGGGACACAAGTGACACATAGTAGTGATGGTGCCAGGTCATCCAAGAGAGGGCAGCATTTCAGGCTACTTGTTTCAAAGTATAAAGTTTGCCTAAAAGCCAAAGAAGTTCCCAGGGAAGGTAGGACAATGATAACAACAAAGAGTCTGAGGCACACACAATGGCATCCAAAAACACAGGTGTGTAGGTACATTTGGGAAAAGGTGACTAAGTGAAAATAGTGAGTGATATGTGGAAATCAATATCAAGTAGTTGAAGAAGAATGCTAGGGGCACTTCATTTTCCAAGTCAATGAGGAGGGAATTGTTCACTCATTTGAAGGAAGGGTACCCACAGTCACAGATGACATTCATGGAGCCCTGTCCTGGTGGGCTAAGTTCTTTCTAGACATCTTTTTAGGCTCATAAAATCTTCAAAGGTTAAGATCTATTTACGATCGTCTTTGTTTTCCAGATGTAGTTAGGAAACACAACCCAGGTCCTGCGGCTGGTGAGTGCTGAGTTCTATCTGATGCCTACACCTACGTTCTCACACATGTTGTTCTCTTGACTCTCACTTAGCATGCGGGACTGGCGGCTAAGGAGAGAGGAATGGTTTAAAGCAGCCTTTTTGGAGACCTGCCAGGGAGAAATGGAGAGATGTGTCGAGCACTGGTGAGAGCCAAGTCAAAGTGAATGGCAGCTTACAGGGAGCTGGGTGTTTATGGTTTTATGTTGTTCTCTAATCCTTTGGGGCAGAAGGGCAGCAATGGGGAAGGTATGGTGGCAGAGTGAGGTTTGAAGATTATCATGTGTGTGAAATGGCACCAGTGGGTGAAAGGCTTGAGATGACAGGAAGGGCAGCCTTGAAACAGTCAGCAGGGTCCACCATCTGGCTCCCTGCAGCTTCACTGACCTCCCTAAAGAAGAGTTACTTAAAATCTGTAAGCAGAAACATTTTTCATCAGAAACTCCATTCTGCAGTATCCTCCCTCTAAAACCTTTTATCCCTACAATGAAGGGCCAAGGACTACTTCTTGCGACCATTCCCCATTTAATTGCATCCATGTCAATAATTTACACATTTATACAAGTGAATTAACAGTCCATGGCTCATCTGATTCCAATCATTTACAAGTCGTGCATAGGAAAGTAATTCAGAGACAGGGCTGGCTTAGCGGAGGCTTTACAGGCTAAAAAGTGGGGAAATTTGGAAGAAGCATGAGTCTGCTGACTTCATGGTCATAGTTGAGAACTTCTCTGAGCACCAGCCCTCCTGCCCAACTGGTAAATATCCTGCCTGAAGTTCCTTTCCAAGAAGGGCATCTTCTGTTCCTCCCTTCAGCCCTTGAATACTTACTTTTTCTGCTCTATACTCCATCTCAAGCTCCCAGTGCCAGGAACTCATCTATCTATTCTCTTAGAGATTTCCCCTTGCCACTGTGCTATAACCACGAAGCTCACTGAGTGAAGTCAGAGACACAAGCCTCTGGCCAAGGAGCTTTTCAGAAGTGACCAGTGTGGACTGAAGGCAAGTGGATCCTTCTCCAGGTGTCTGAACCATGAAAGACCCCTTAATTTTTGTATGACCTTCAGTCAGGGGAAGTAGAGACTGCTGAAAAAACAAAAATTGAATATCCTTCAGACAGATGTAGAGGCTCAGAGAAAACTAATATAATTTCAGGAAATAAAATAATATAAATTTTCTTATACCCAAGGATCGCATAAACTAATGTCCTCTGTAGATTAGTTAACATATTCTCAAGTAGGTGAATTTTTTTTTATCTTGGTACCTGCCCATCATTTACAAACATTAAACTTATATATCTAAAGTTTATATATGTTCATGAGACATCTGTGAAATAGGAACTAGTGGTATTGGTGCCATTATGCTATTATGATATCATTTATCATGACCACGATGCAGAATCTTTCACACCAATACCCTCCCCCTTTCTTTTAGAGAATGTGTTTATTTCTGATTTTAATAACTAAGCACAATTATTCTGAGTGATTCTGAATTAGTCACTAAAGTTGACAAGGATTTGTCCAATTTCTATTTTTTTGGCATTGATCAAAGATGCTATTTTGAAAAAAGTACATACATGTGAACCTTGCCAAAATTTTTGCTATTATAAATACCACTCTAAGACATTTTCAGGACATAATAGAATTATCATAAAAATTTATTGCCCAAAACATATGGAATATGCAATAAATATATTTTGAATGAATGAGAACCACTTTAGGATTTTATATATAGAAAACTTAGATAGTAAGAAAAATCCTTCTCTTTAGTCACAACAGAAATACATACCAAACTGAAACTGCACCTGCCAGATAAAGTCTGGAAAATACTTTATGTTAAGTAATACTATGCTGAATACTTTTTACTAGGAATACCAACCTGAATACCTGCAACATTGCAAAAGATAACTCCAAGTTACACATACGTACATTTGAATTTCTGAATTCAACCAAATGGAAAATGTCTTTTAGAAATGGTAAAAAAAAAAAAAAAAAAAAAAATAGGCCAGGCATGGTGGCTCATGCCTGTAATGCCAGCACTTTGGGAGGCCAAGGCAGGTGGATCACTTGAGGTCAGGAGTTCAAGACCAGCCTGGCCAACATGGTGAGACACCATCTCTACTAAAAATACAAAAATTATCCAGGCATGTTGTAACACGCCTGTAGTCTCAGCTACTTGGGAGACTGAGGCAGGAGAAATCGCTTCAACCTGGGAGGTTGCAGTGAGCAGAGATCATGCCACTGCACTCCAGCCTAGGTGACTGAGTGAGACTCTGTCTCAAAAGAAATGGCAAAATATATGTATGTATATGTGTGTGTATATATATATTTCATCATCATGCCCAAGGATTTATTTTCTAAACATAATATCCTGTAGATTATTTTGTCTCCATCCATAATTTACATGCCCCAACCTTACATTATCTTTTAAAAGTTAATACTTAATGCAAAATACTCTTGTAAATATTTCCTTTTCCAACTATAAAATGTCACATTTCAGTCTTCATTTCCATGTCTATCATATGCAATATCCTGTACTTTACTCTTGCTACGATTTCAATCATTATTAACACAGTACATTTTTGCAAGCTACACTCATGTTTGACCTTCTAATGAAGGGATAATTTTATTTGGTGTTAAAATGCGCACTTTGAAAACATAAGATGAGAGAGTGGAGAAAAATGAAACAGAGAAATAATACATCTGCTTTCCTAGATTAAAAGGATATGATGCCTCCGAAGAACATCAGGTGAGACAGAGACAGCCCAGCAAAAATTTTCAAATAAATATTCAGGGAGGATGCCAAGAACTTTTTAGAGTAAGCTTTTAGAAAGAGCCCAAGCTTTCCAGTGAGACAGCAAAGTGTTATTGTGAACAAGAATTCTATCCTAGAGAAATTTTGAGATGTCATGGGACAGTTGTATTCAGAAAGACATCAGAAATCATGAAAAAGAGTCTGAGCCAAAAAGTATTGAAAGTATTGGATAGAGTGCTGTATTAGTCTGTTCTCATGCAGCTAATAAAGACATACTCAAGACTGGGTAATTTATAAAGGAAAGAGGTTTAATTGACTCACAGCTCCACATGACTGGGGAAACCTCACAATCATGGTGGAAGGTGAAGGAGGAGCAAAGTCATGTCTTACATGATGGCAGGGAAGAGAGTATGTGGAGGGGAACTGCCCCTTATAAAACCATCAGATCTCATGAGACTTATTCAGTATCATGAGAATAGGAAGGGAAAAAACCACTCCCGTGATTCAATTACCTACCACCAGGATCCTCCCATGACACATGGGGATTATGGGAGCTACAGTTCAAGATGAGATTTGGGTGGGGATATGGTCAAACCATATCAAGTGCAGAATGAATTTGGTAGTATTTATATCTCTTCCTTCCCATTTGGAACAATATTTTAATATATTATAAAAGTAATGGCTGCTCACAGTTAATATTGGAAAATATAGGAAAAAAACAAAATAGAAATAAAAATCACTCCTTATTTAATCACCTATGAATAATCATTCTTAATATTTTGGCTTCTTCTTCTCTGTCTATGTACATATTACTAACCATTTGGGTTCTTACTGTGTTGTCATGCTTTCTCCACTTAATATACTTGAAGTGCTTTCTCTTATTTTTACTCTGAAAATATGGATTGTAATGGTGGAATAATGCTCCATTCTATAATTTTGTCAATAAATTTAATCTAATTTTGGAATTGATTGTAATTTTTCATAATTACAAATAATGCTACAATAAACATCCTTGTACAAAAAAAAAAGCTTTATTTACATCTCTTATTATTCCCTCAATATACAATTCTGAAAAGTGGAATTATAGACTCCAATGGTAAGAACTAGTTCCAAGCTTTTGATTTATACTGTCTGATTGCCCACCAGATAGGCATCAGAAAGGAGGTACCAATTCTACTAACAGCTGTGTTGAATCTTTTCAACTACATTCTTGCTTCATAAGGTAGTACAGTTACAACATTTTGCCAGTTCAGTGGGTGGAAATGGTATCTTGTGGTTGACTTAATGTGATCATTCTTTGTGAATCATCTGTTTGTGTCTTTTGCCCATTTTTCTTTGGCCCATTTGTCTTTCTGTTATTTTTAAGCGCAACTCACTCATAAAAATGTCCTATGTGCTGAGATAAAATTGTCATCTTTAGCCTTTCAACTTTCTTTCATTTCTTGTGCACAGAATTTTTTAATGTTATGTAGTCAAATGATATATATAATTTTACATGCATACAGCATTACATTTTATAGTGTTTCTCTCTCCTTTTTGTACACTGAAGAAAAATTTGCTTACTCTCTGATTCTCAAAAGTAAGTCTATACCCCTCAAGGCTAGATACTATATTCACCATGGCTTTTTTTCTGTTTTTTTTTTTTTTTTTTTTTTTTAGCACAGTGCCTGACGCATCACAGGAATCATTAAATGTTTATTGAATGAAACATGTGAACAAGCAACTGACCAGCACTGCCACAAGATGCATTCATACCAGCCCTCCTGCCCTGCATTTCCTGTGCCATCTCTGAATGGATATACCAATGTGGCAGGGGTGAGAGGCAGGGAGGGAAGACAACAGGGTGAAGCATTTTGGATGTGTGTTGCCTGAGGCGTTGTGGCTCATGCCTGTAATCCCAACACTTTGAGAGGCTGAGGCGGGCAGATCACTTGAGGTCAGGATTTCAAGACCAGCCTGGCCAATATGGCAAAACTCCATCTCTACTAAAAATACAAATTATTAGCCAGGAATGGTGGTGCACACCTGTAATCCCAGCTACTCAGGAGGCTGAGGCAGGAGAATCACTTGAACCTGAGAGACAGAGGTTGCAGTGAGCCGAGATCATACCATTGCACTCCAGGCTGGGTGACAAGAGCGAAACTCCATCTCAAAATTTAAAAAAAAAAAAAAATGGAGCACTCATGAAGGTGAAGGGTAAGGCTATTGGGGGCTGTTACACATCCTGGTCTCATGAAATGGACAGTGAAAGAAGTATGAAATATCTTCAACCATGTCTCAGCAGCAAAAAGGTTTTTCATATAGTCATGCCTTCTGTTATATGAGGCAGATACAATATGCAGTCTCACGTTTCAGGACTGTGCATTGACATCATTCTGTGTTGAAGCCCCAAGTCCAGTATGTTTGATCCTTAATAAAATCTACAATTCACAGCAGATGTGTGTGTATAATTTGTAACCAAAGGCCAACAGCACTTATAATGGTGTAATGTCTATGTGGCCAAAGTTATAAAGGAGGCAGGAAATCTATCATAATTAATGCAGTAAAATGAATGGTAATTATATTCAGGTTAAGAAAAATCACATTCATTTACATGAAGATATATGACAATTCATGATAATTTTAAAAGTGCCAGCTGGAAGTTGCAATGGCATTATCTATAAGAGAAGTGTTTACCAAGAAAATTAACAGAATCTTTAAGATACAGATAATGAGATAATTTTTTGCACCCTCTAGGGACTTCAAAAACATTTTTTTCATTTAGAGTACTGACATGCTAATTTTTTTAAAATGTAATTTATTCCTTAGGGCAGGAGAAAAAAATTCTGATAAATGAAGTTATCCTAAACCAAAGTTATTTGATAATACTAATGCTTTTTTGCTTTACCACTATTGAAATCATATAATTTAATAATTTATTTACATAGTATAATATTAAAAAGGTAGGAAAAGTATGTAGTGCAAAATACACTCTATCTTCTTCTTTCTAATTTCATAGACCCCAGTTGGCCTCCCCTCTGCATCAAGCAAACACTGTTATACAGATATTCTATGAATATTCTACTATGTTTGTAAGTTGCCTTTATTTTAACATAAATGGTAGAATATTATTTATATTAATCTGCAACTTGCTTTTTTCACTCTATTTGGAGACTTCCATGTCAGTCTATAGAGAATAGTTGGCTCTCTTTTCTTAATGTCTAGGCAGTACTCCATTATATGGAACATCATAATTTCTTTAAGCAGTACCCTGTTGATGAATGTCTTAGGCTAGATTCTTGAGAAGCACAGCTTAAGAAGGAGACTTTCATGCAAGTGATTTATCAAGAAGTGCTTTCAAGAGACTCTTATATAGAAACCACAGAGGAAAGATAGGCTGGGGAAGAAGCTAAGCAAAGATGTGGTTTTAGTCAAGTCAAACCTTAGTCTGTTCCCATAGGGAGCACTGGAGCAAGCATGGCAGCAGGAAAAGGCATTACATTTTTGTACCACAATATACAATAGACATTGGCTTTGTATATTACTAATATACAAAGATACAGCTGTCTGGGTAACCTCCCAGCCACTTCTAAATAAGGAAGGTCCTGGTCAGTTGAAGGTAATTCTCTGGAGAAGGGTGAACTGTGAGCCATCAGCAGCCAACACTCACAGTGGCTAGAGATGGGTGCATTGGCCCAGGAAGGGGATGCAGGTGGAACACCACATTGGATATTAGGTCCTTTACAATTTTGTAAGAACAAGCAATGCTGATACCCTTGTAGATACATGCCTTTGTATATGTGTGCAGTACCACTGATTGATCAATGACTAGAAGCAAAATAACCAGGTGAAAAGCTACAAACATTTAAAATTCTGATAGGTATTCCCAAATTGCTCTCCAATTTATACTCTGACCCAAAACATATGAGTTTCTGTCTTCTCACACCCTTGCTGAAAACACATGCTCCTAAAATGTTTAATATTTGTCAATCTGATAGACAGAAAATGGCATCTTGTTGCAACTTTAATTCACATTTCTCTTGCTATGAGAAGTTCTGAATATTTTTAAATCTATTTCAAAGGTATTTTTATTTCCTTTTCAATGAACTGATTGTGTCCTTTGCCCATTTTTAAAATTTGGCTACTGGCTTTTTTTTTCTTGCTGAAACATGAGTGCTCTTGAATCAGTGATATTAGCCCTTCTTTGTCAAAATTATGCAGTTTTTTCAAAGTGACTTTTCTATGTATATTTGATAATTATACATATTTTAGGGGTACATTTGATATTTTGATACATTTATGCAACGTATAATGGTCAAATTAAGGTAACTGGGAATCTACATTTCAAATATTTATCTGCTGTTTGTGTTGAAAACATTCCAATTCTTCTCTTCCAATTATGTGGAAATACACAATAAATTATTGTGAACTATAGTCTCCCTACGGTTCTGTCAAACACTAGCACTTATTCCCTCTAACTGTGTTTGTACTCCTTAACTAACCTCTCTTCATCACACCCATCCTTACCAACCTCTGGTAACCACTGTTCTACTCCACCTCCACAAGATCTACTTTTTCAGCTCCCACATTTGAGTGAAAACATACAATATTTGTCTTTCTGTGCCTGCCTTATTTCACTTAGATAATGATCTCCAGTTGTATCCATGTTGTTAAAAATTACAGTATTTCATTCTTTCTTATGTGGAATAATATTTTATTGTGTACATATAACATATTTTCCTTACTCATTCATTCATTGATGGACATGTAGGAAGACCTGAATAAACATTACTCAAAAGAAGACATACAAATGGCCAACAGGTGTATGAAAAAAATGCTCAACAACGCTAATCATCAGCAAAATGCAAATCAAAACCAAAGTAAGATATCATCTCACCCCAGTTAAAATAACTATCCTCAAGAAGACAAAAATGAATGCTGGTGAGGATGCAGAGAAAGGAGCATGCTCACACACTTGTTGGTAGGAATGTAAAGTAGTACAACCACTACAGAAAACAGTATGGAGGTTTCTCAAAAAACTAAAAATAGAACTGCCACATGACCCAGCAATCCCACTGCTGGGAACACATCCAAAAGAAACTAAATCAGTATATAGAAGAGACATCTTCACTCACATGTTTATTGCAGCTACTATTCACAATGGCCAAAATAAATTTGACTTTGCTTATGGCATTTATAAGACAATTTAAAAAATTCTAATAGTCAAGTATTATTCTTTTTAATGACATTTCAATTTTGTGTCAAGCTTCCAAAGTCTCCAAGAGTACAAAAAATTCTTCAGTTATTTTTGTCTTGAGGTCTATGGCTTTATTTTTTACATTTATATATTTGATCTGGCTGGAATTTATTGTGGTATAAGGAATAAAGTAGGAATCCAACTTTTTAAAATATTTATTTTCCAGGTACCATCTCACTTGTCCTACTAACATGCATTAATTAAGTCATTTCTTCACTAAAATGAAAGGATGTCTTTGTGATAGAGTAAGATCCTATAAGTATTTGGGTGAATTTCTAGACTCCCTTTCTTTTTCATTGATCATTTATTGTCTAAGTCTGACTCTGCACTACAGAGTTTTAATTGCAGCAGTTATAAACTTGAACACATGGAGGGCTAGTCACCACTGGCTATTGGTCTTCTTTTTCGGAATCTTCCTATCTACTCTGGCAGATTTATTTTTCCTGATACACCTGAGAAATCTTTAGTATTTCTTCTGGCATTATTTTAAGTTTGTGGATTAATTTAATATGAGTAGACAACTGATAACATTGAGTATTCCTTCTCAAGAAATAGGCATTTATTTAAACTTTCGTATCTCTTAACAGTGTTTTGAAGATTTCTTTATGTAGATCTTAAAAAAAGAACATTTTTGTTAAGTGTATTACTAGATTTTCTTTAATGTTGCTATTGTAAATGAGATCATTTTCCATTATATTTTATAGTGATTATTGTTTATTTTTCCCCTCTTAATTCCATAAATAAATTTTTGCAAATGAAAGTGGGTTAGTATTTTCTTGAATTCTGAATTTTAGAAGTAATTGTGTGTGACACATAAAAATTATTTTTCTTGATGGCTGAGTTTTTAGGTAAATATGTACATGATGTAAGCTTTCACATTTTTTATTCTAACCAAAGAGGAAAAATTTTAAAGTACACATCTGAGTCATAGGGCTAGCCTGAACATAAATTCTAGTATGTTTATTTTCTTGATGTTTTAAGAAAAGTTCCTGAATTCATCTATTCATTTATTTAATCATTCAGGAACTGGAATACTGGGGTAAACAAAACAGTCAAGCTCCTGCCCTCATGGAGTAATCATTCCAGCTGTAGGGTGGGGAATGGGGAGATTGGGGGAACAGAAAGCAAGCCAAGTAAATAAATAAATCTATAATATTATATCATATGGTGGTAAGTGATGTAGAATGAATAAAGGAAATCTGTTGTGGTAAAGAGTGAAATGAGGATGGGAATGAAGGGAAGGGAGAAACTTCACATTCCAAGGCAAAGTAAGACTTTTTGAAGGTGTGATATTTGTTCTGAAGCTTAGATAATATGAAGGTGTCAAATATCTCAAGACAAAGCATCCAGGCAGAGGAGCCAGCACGTGCAAAGGCCTGAAGTTAGAAAAAAGATTGGTGTGTCTGAGGAACAGAAAGGTCACTGCATCCGGAGTAGTGGAAAGAGAGGGGTGGAGTGATAAAGGTGAGGTCAGAGCCACAGGCAGAGCCAGCCCACAAACGTCCTTGAAGTTCATGTACAGTGCCCACGCTGGTTACTCACCCAACATCCATTCCCCTCCCTACTCTGAAAGAACTTCACATGTGGAGGCATCCTGACTAATCACAGTCAATGTGCACATGATATTTCCCATTGTTCCTGGGATGCCTGCATGTCTTACATTGGACTGACAGGTTTCTGTCTCTTGCTGGATGAGAACGGAAAGTATGTAGCCCAAATGCTGGCAGCCATCTCCTAATGAGGAAAGGAACCAATCTTAAAATGAAGCCAGTACTGAGGAAGGCAGAGCCCAGAGACAGAAGGACCTGGATATCTGAAGACATCACTGGGCTGCTTTTTGGTGCCAATCTGGAGCCTGACCCACCCATAGACTTCCGAGTTTAGGACACAAAACATTTTCTGCACACTTAAAGCTATGTTAGTCGACTTTTCATTTACTTGCAGCTAAAAGGACTCAAATGTAGAAACCATGGTAAGGAATGTGGATTTTATTCTCTGTACAACGGAAAGTCATGGGAGAATTTTTAGGAGAATGACATGATCTCACCTTTTTTTTTTCTTTTTTTTTTTTTAAATCACTCTAGCTGTTATGCAGAAAATGAACCATAGATGGACAAGAGTAGAAGAAGGGGGTTAGTCACACATATGGGAGATTGAGTGAACTGTTAAGGTAGCTCTGGAAAGTGAAAGAAATTGACAGAATTAGGATACATTTTTCTCCAAGCTTTAGCAAAGGACACTATCAGAGATTGCTAACAGTATTCGACACCAAGCAAGGGATTCTGGCCTAGTCACTTAAGCTTTAGTTTCCTTATTTGTAAACAGGGATGGTGTCCTAAATGCTACACTATTGAGAACTATATATGCTAAAGAAGTAATAAGCTCATACAAAACAGTATTCAAATTATCTAAAAGGAAATATATTAAGATTCATTACTCTCATACAGTACAAAGTATAACTTATGTCAGCTACACCTTGACATACATTGAGAGTCAGTTTGGCACTTAGTTTATATCAGTCTTCTTGTTCAACTTTTAAGTTTTTTGCTAATTTGTACTTAATGCACTATATAAAAGATTATATCTTATTTTTTATTAGTGTAATGAAAAGTCAATAGTATTTTCCAATTGACATTTTTCCTACGTTTATTTCTAAAATGTGTACCTTAGAAACTTCCATAAATGTCTCTAAAAATTTCGATTCAGTCTCCCAATTTCAAAATAAAATAAGACATTGTTTAAGACCATTCACTGTAAGTAAAATTCCTTCCTCATGCGAAACAAAGTTTCACATGTGTTACTTTATCCTTGAGTGAGGTCTCAATTTTCACAGAAAAAACAGTGAACTTGAAAAATAGGGGCTCTATCTTTGCAAGCTAACTAACCAGAAAAAAACACAGTGCAAATACATTCAACAGTTAGATTCAGTGCTACCTGATTGCAGTGGAGCTACGATAGTTTGTGGGTTAGAGGAAGGAAGGAAATGAGAATAAGGGAAAATTAGTTAATTTGGGTTAAAATGGGTAGTCATCTGCCATAATTACCATGAAATTTCAGGTTTCAAAACGAGGCAAACTACTGCAAAATAGATCTTTGTATTTGATTATAATCAAAATAATTTTATACATTTAGTTTCAGGAATATTAAGAAGTTCAACCTACTTTGCCCCTGTTTAAAAATAGGAATGGTGCTAAGGAAATAAAATAAGATAATATTCAGATAAAAGCTTAATCATTTGTCTAAATGTTATAGTTCTGTTTCTCATCTTGAGAATTAAAAATGACTTTTCAGACAAGTATTTGGGCCAACATGGAACTTGTGTATTTCAGATTACTAAAATGAGGATTTTTTGCTTTTAAAAAAAGCACATCTTCATAGGATAATAGAAATAGCAACCAAGTAGTATTGAGGTAAGGAAAAGAAAGAAAGCTTAGTGCAATTATAAAAATATTAAAGTTTAAAAATTGAAGAGTGATTTTTGCTTTCATCTAAGATGGAGTGACATGGTAAGATTTGTCCTTCTACCTTGAACAACTAACATTACATATGAAACAATGGTGTTAAGATGTTGGTCAACAGGTGGTGTAGGACTGTGTTCTATCAGAGAAGGATACCAATAAACATAAATCTACTATACACCAGCTAACTTGCTGGAGGCAGAGCCAAACAGAGCCTGGAGATCTCACTGAGCTAAGGATTCTGGGAAACCAAGACAGCTAGAATTTGCATGATAGAGTACTATAGAGAAAGTAGCTGCACAGAGAGTAAGCACCAAAGATCTGCTAAGGGGTCACTGTGACTCTTTGGCTGAGCACTGAGCTAACATTCTTGAGAGAACATTACCCAAAGCCAGAAAAAGAAATGAAAAAAAAAGAAAAAAAGAAAAGAAAAAAATTCCTAGGTATTGCATATGGTTGTCTAATAGCTTATGGTCCCACCAAGTCAAATGAACGGTCTTTGGGTAGAATACTCAGAAAGGTGTTGCCTTAGAAGTGGGACCAAATAAGCCTTAAACAAAATGCTCTAGACATACTCCTTAAAAATCTTAAAATCAAGTCTCAAAATGAGGCTTGGAATGGAACATCAATTGACTTCATATAACTTAACTATAAACACTATTTAAAGTAAAACAGCTAAATCCAAGAACCAACAACAAAAAAATTTGTAATGTCTGACAACCAGTAAAAAATTATTAGGTGTACCAGTTGGGTGTGGTGGCTCATATCTGTAATCTCAGCATTTTGGGAGGCTGAGGTGGGCAGATCACAAGGTCAGGAGTTTGAGACCAGCTTTGCCAACATGGTGAAACCCCATCTCTATCATAAATATAAAAATTAGCCTGGTGTGGTGGCACGTGCCTGTAATCCCAGCTACTCAGGAGGCTGAGGCAGGAGAATCATTTGAATCTGGGAGGTGGAGGTTGCAGTGAGCTGAGATCACACCACTGCACTCCAGCCTGGCCAACAGAGTGTCTGTCTCTCTCTCTCTCTCTCTCTCTCTCTCTCTCTCTCTCTCTCTCTCTCTATATATATATATATATATATATATATATACACACACACACACACACACACACACACACACACAATATTAGGTATACAAAGGCATAGGAACATATGGCCTATAACCAGGAGGAAACTCCATCAGTAAGAATCAATATAAATATCTCTGAGGTGATGCAATTAGCAGAAAAGTAAGCTAAACAGCTTACTTTTTCAAATCTGATAAAAATGATAAGCCTACAGACTCACAAAGTTCAACAAACCCCAAGCAGAATAAACATAAAGAAAACCAGGCTAATGTATATAATAATTAAATTGTTAAAGCAACCATAGAAAAGACATGTTATATACATAGAACATCAAAGATATGACTGATATTTCATCAGAAACTATGAAAGAAGACAGTGGAATTGAATCTTTAAAATATTGACCAGCTTGGGCAAAATAGTGGGACCTAGTTCTATTTAAAAAATTTAGTTAATTATCTGGACAAGTCAGTGCATGCCTGCATTTCTAGCTACCTGGGAGGCTGAGGTGGAAGGATCACTTAAGCCTGGTAGGTTGAGGTTACAGTGAGCTGTGATCATGCCACTGAAATCCAGCCTAGGTGACAGAGTGAGACTGACCCTCTCTCTTAAAAACAAAAATATCTAAAAGAAAAAGCAAAAACCAATCTAGACTTTTTTAATCTTGAAAACATCTTTCAAAAATGAAGACAAAATAAACTTTTCAGATAAACAAAAGCAAAGAGAATTCATTGTCAGTAGATCCGCACCACAAGAAGTACTAAAGGAAGTTTTTCAGGTACAATAAAATACATTAGATAAAAATTTGGATCTACACAAAGGAATGAAAAAATGACAGAAATGATAAACATGTGAATAAATATAAAAGACACTTTTCTTATTTTACCGATTGTTTTAAATGATAGTTGACTACTTAGAGAAAATATTAACAGCGTATTGTGGGGTTAATATCATATTTAGAAAAATATATTATTTTTCTAAAATAAAATAGAAATAGAAAAAACTGATCAACAACAACAGCTCAAAAATTGGGAGATAGAAATGATGCTTATAATGTTCTAAGTTGTTGCATTATTTGTGAAGTGGTATAATATTTGAAGGTAGAATGTAATAGTTTAAAAATGTGCGTTGCAAACACTAGAGCAACCACAAAAAAGTAAATGTATTGCTAATAAGCCAATATGCAAGATAAAATAGAATCATTAATATCAGTTAATCCAAAAGAATGAAAGAAAAGAAAAAATATTAAAATATATATGAGTCAAATAGAAAACAAAAATCATGGTAGAAGATACACACCAACCCATATTTATAATTATATCAAACATCAATATTCTAAATACCCAAATTAAAAGATAGATATTGTTCCATTGAATTTTTAAAAAGCAAAAACAATTTTATGCTGGAAAAAACCACACCCAAATGTAAATATAAAGACACTGATGAATTAAAAGTAAAATAATGGAAAAGATGTAACCTGAAAAAACTAATCTAAGAAAGATAGAAGTGGCTACATTAATAGCACATAAAGGAGACTTTAGAATAGAGGAAAACCCCCAGGGGAGGAAACGGAGTGAATTCAACAAAAGAACATAAAAATGCTAAATGTGTATGCACCAAATAACAGAGCTCCAAAATACCAGAACCCCAAATTTATTGAAATAAAAAGAGAAATAGGCAAATCCACAATTATTGTTTAGTAATTTCAGTAATCTCTCCTCAACAATTGATAGAATAATTAAACAGAATCAACAAGGATATAGGATACTTGAATAACACAATCAACTACCTTGACCTAAATGACATTTGTAGAACACACTACCCAGTACTGGCAGAATGTATATTCATTTCAAGTATACATGAAACATTTACCAAGATACTATAGTCTAGTCCATAAAACATGTATCAACAAGCTTAAAAACTGAAATTTTACCAAAACGGAATTTAACTAGAAATCAGTTAGAAGAATATCTGAAAAAGTCTTATATATTCAAAAATTAAATAACATATTTCTAAATAATGCATGAATCAAAAAAGCAATCACAGAAAAAACTAAAAAATATTTAAAACTGAATGAAAGATAACAGTATATTACAATTATGAGAGACAGCTAAACTAATGACTAGAGAGAATTTATAGCACAGAATATTAATATTAGAGAAGATAAGTTTAAAATCAATGATCTAATTGTCTACCTTATGGGACCAGAATTAAAAAGTAAATTAAACCTAATGTAAGTGGAAGAAAGGAAGTAATAAAGATAAGTAAAATATCTTTCAGAAGATGTTTTTGGTAAAATAAAAAAACAAGAAAAATAATAAAGTAAATCAATTATAGTTCTTTGAAAATTTCAGCAAAATTGATAAAACACTAGGTAGACTGATCAGAAAAGGAGCAGATACAAATTACCAATATTAGCAGTGAAAGAAGGAAAACTGCTCAGAGATCCTACAGACAGAATAATGAAAGAATAGTAAACTTTGTGACAACAAATTTGACAAAGAATAAATTGGCAATTTTTTGGAAAGATATAAACCACCAAAACTCATTCAAGAAAGAAAGAAATAAATGACTCGTATAGGCCTATATCTATAAATAATTTGAGTTCAGAATTGAAAACATTTTCACAGAGAAATACCAAGCCCCAGTGGTTTATCTAGGTAATATCTACTAAGCATTTAAGGGAGTATAATGCTAATTCTATAAAAAAAATTCCAGAAAACAGAAAAAAGGGTAATACTTTAGAGTTCATTTTATAAGGCCACCATTACCTTGAAAAGGAAAGGAAGGAAGGAAGGACTGATAGATGGACGGGAGGGAGGGAGGAAAAAGGAGAGAGAGGAAGGAAGGAAGGAAGGGAGGGAGGGAGGGAGGGAGGGAGGGAGGGAAGGAAGGAGGGAGGGCGGGGGAGAGAGGCAGGGGGAGAGAGAGAGAGGCAGGGGAAGAGAGAGAGAAGAAGAAGGAAGAGGAGGGAGAAAGGAGGGAAGAGGGGGAGAGAGGGAGGGAGGGAGGAGGGAAGGAGGGAGGACAGGAGGGAAGAAAGGAAGGAAGGAGGGAGGAAGGGAGGGAGGGAGGGAGAGAGGAAGAGATGGAGGGAAAGAAATCGCAGATCAACATTCCTTGTGCACATAGATGCAAAACTTAAATTTTTTAAGAAATCAAATAAACCAACATAGAAAAAGAATAACACATCATGACCAAGTGAGGTTCATCCCCAAAGGCAAGATTCATTTAACATTTTCAAACTAATTTATTAATATAATTCACCTTATGAACATATTTTAAAAGGAAAACCATATGGTAATATCAATGGGTGCAGAAACCATTTGACAAAATTAAATATCCATTCATTAAAATAATTTTCAGCAAACTGAGAGTTGAAGGAAACGCTACAATTTCATAAAGGGCACGTATAAAAAGCCTATAGCTATATGATATCCAATAATGAAAAACTAAATGCTTTCTCCTAAGATCAGGAACAAGGCAAATATGCTTGCTGTTGCCACTGCCATTCAGCATTTTAATGGAGTTTAATAATAACACAAAGTAAAGAAGTAAAAGATAAATATAAAAAAAGAATACATTTTTCAGTGATGACATGATTGTATAGAAAATCCTATAGAATGTTAAAAAAAAACACCTTATTGGAACTAATAAATGAGTTAAGAAAGGTCTCAAGATACAAAGTCAAAATGCAAAACTCAATTGTATATCTCTATAATGCCAACTATGTATACTATATATAATTGGAAATTGAAATTTATAATAGAATTTTAAAACTATAAAATAGTGATTTTTGCACAACTTTATGAATATACTAAAAATCATTGACATATACTTTACAGGGATAAATTTTATGATATGTGAACTATATCTCAATTTCATTAAATACTTAGAAATACAACCAAATTATGCCAGACCTGCACATTAAAACATTAAAATGATTAAAAAGCATTGCTGAAGCAAATTAATGAATACTGAGCTAGATGGAGATATATATATATATATATATATATATATATATATTTTCTGGATTGGAAAATTGATATTAAGATGATAATTCTCCCCTAGAAATGCCACTTCTTGCTATGCGCAGTACTTGAATATAAGTATGAGTTGGGCAGGGGCAGGCATATTGTAATGTGAGAGATTACTTCCAACATCTAAGAGTCTTGTGAGAAGGAGGGGCTGGGGGGAACTAAACTTAGTCTTTTTGATTCCTTACTTCCAAAAGACTGAATGAAGACTGTAGAATAGAAATTATGGGGAGAGAAAGGTCAAATTTGATATGAATTTTCTCATCATTAGCAGCATCTACAAAGAACACCACTGCCTTTAGCATTTGGGAGCATCCCATTCCTAGACCTTTTCAAATACAGGTAGGAAGACCAAAATTTGAAATGCTGGAGACAGCATTCCTAAACTTGGTGGGAAATTAGACTATGTTTCTAAGTAAGGTCCCTTCCATCTCTCAATGATCCATGAGACTATGTTGTAAATAAACATAGGTAGAATATTCAAAGAGGAAAGAAAAAGACTGGAAAGAGATTTTCTACTTTACTATTAAATCAGATACTGATTCTCACTCATTCCCAGCTATTGTGCTGACAGAGTACAGTTTGCTGCAGGATATATGAAGCTGTGTGTGCACACTTTGTGTGTGTGTGTGTGTGTGTGTGTGTGTGTGTAAAATTCAAAGTAATGCAACATTGGTACTTTTCAGAGATTGAAGCACTTTGGAAAGAGAACATTTGCAAATCTTATATTGTGGTTATGTTTTAACCTCCTCTGATTTAGTGACAATAACGAATTCTTCTACTGCCCATTCAACTTTCCACCCTTCCGTTTCTTTCAAGATTTTCCAGACTTCTTTACAGGGCACTCAAAATCCATTTTTACAGCTTTTGTTCTGAAACATACACGTCCATTTTTCATGCTGAGAAGTGACCAGTATATATATTGTATATGCTGAAGTTAGGAGACATATCACAGACAAGCAGAATTGCTGTCACAGAATGTAAAACATGTAAAACTGAGATCTTGTTTCATCTTTAAAGGTACAGGATGTGATCCAAACTTCATAACCAGTTCCCATGAGTATTGGGTGCACATAAAGGGAGAGAAGTCTATATAAGTCTTGTAAGCTACCCTTATTCAGCTTTACTTAGTTTTTTGAAACATTTAATTCCAGGTCTCCATGTACCCTAGGTTAATTTTATCTTTGAATTCAGTTTGAGAAGGGAAAAATCCTAAATGTGTATACAAGATCAATTACAATTGCATATCTATTACAAATTATGAGCCTTAGGCAATCTTCCTGATTGCATAGTATTAAGCTATAACAACTATAGGAAAATAGAAGACCATTTCAAAATTATAAAGAGTCTCAAAGCCAACTGTATTATTTGGGATTGAGACACATAAATTTGGAGCAGAGAACAGATAGTCCTTTGGAGGAAGGCAAGAAAGAGAGAGAAAGAGATAGAAAGAGACAGAGAAAGAAAAAGAATTTTCAACCTTGCTTTTTAGCCAAAATCCTGAAAAGAAAAAGATTTATTCCTCTAACTTCATAATTATCAAGGTATATTTACCTATAGCTGATTTCTTTCAAGATCTATACCAACGATTATAAATTTTCAAAGTACATGTTTCTAGATGGTGAACTAAACTGAAAGTTATAAACTGAAAATTATCTTGTATATAAATCATGGCAAGATAAAACTGAGTAAGATAATTTTCAGAACTAAACTGAAAATTATTTTGTATATAAATCACGGCACGATACTGTGCTGGTGAGCAGTGGCTGGTATAGTGAACAGCCTCTGACCCACTGATCCCCTCTGGCAGGGGAAAACCACTCCCTGGAAAAACACAAGCTTAGAAGTTAGGCCTGATGGTTTAAGGAGAAGAAAAAAATAAAAGCTCTTCCCCATTCTTGATGTCTCTTTCTCTATGGAAGAATCTCTATCTCCGTGACATTCCTGACCTCCTTCCACTTCTAGCTCATTCTTCCCCTGGGAGTCATTCAGTTGAGTGGTGAACTTAACAGCATAAATTTAACATGCATAATCCTGCCTCTTCCTCCTCGGAAGTGGGCCAGACCATAAAGAACATGCAGTTTACCCAGCTCCTCCAGAGACAGGGGACCCTGTTCCCACAGCAAGGTCCAATGTGGCCTGAGAGTAGAAACGTAGGTCCTCCCCAGGCTGGGATTTACAGTCTCATGTGAGTCTCACACTGAGCTCATCTTAGCCTTCATTAACCGTCAACATGATACTTTCATTTTCCATCTATTGATTCTTTTGTCTTATTTCTCAGTGTGTTCAGAACTCAGGCAAGTAATGGGAGTGCTATTTATTGTGTTCTCTTAAAAGTATATCTCACAACCATCTCACATTGGGACCTCAACAAGGCTTTAAAGAAGGTATTGCTTTTGTCCATTTTA
Organism: Saimiri boliviensis; assembly: GCF_048565385.1. Taxonomy (NCBI): domain Eukaryota; kingdom Metazoa; phylum Chordata; class Mammalia; order Primates; family Cebidae; genus Saimiri; species Saimiri boliviensis. Next base: position 202,661,006 of record NC_133450.1, on the reverse strand, counting down.
CAGATGAAAAATTGAAGATCAGAAGAATCAAAAGACCCAGAGTCAACCACTGAACTCAGTTCTTATTACCACTAGCCCTCTTACAGGAATGTGCTCCTTCAGTCTACCTCCACCCTGAAGATTAAACATTAATCCTCCTACTGACTGATGGTGAGAAAGTGTGGAAGAACTGCAGGATCTTCCCCAGATGACGGTAACAACTGGAGTCTCAAACTCACATAACCAATTATTGCAGAAAAATACATTTGGCATCAAAAAGGTTACAGTGGAATTTGCCTCTCCTTTGAGAGTTTCAACCTTTTATTATCTTCTCTGCAGGGCCTAATTTCTCCACAGGCTGATGAATTGGACATTATGTACTTTTTAGAAGCAAGCATTTATTTGCCTTTCATTCAACCTATAATTATTTATTAGCATCTACTTTCCATAAAGTATATATTCACTCATACTGCAAGCTTAATCTTGCTTCCCCTTTTCAGGGAGGTCAAAATTAAGTCTTCTTGAAACTGCAGGTCTGATGGCCTTATCATAATTCAAATGGAGCTTAAATATCTATTCTTGGATTTTATTTGCAGCCAAGCAGACATCCAACATGGTGTTTCCAAATGTGGGTCAAAGCAGCTCTTTCAAACTATTCTGAAGGATCAGGCTGCTGTCTTGGTCCTTGAGCTCAAGTCCTTGAAAATAACCTCCTAAGACACTGTGCCTCAAGATAGAGTAAGGCTCTGAATGCCAGCTTGTAGGTGCTCCATCATCTAGTTCAATGCTTCTCAAAGTTTCGTTCACAGACCAGTACTGGCTTACAAATGATTCATTGTTCATCTGCAACATGATACATACGGAAGTCAAGAATTCAGGCATACGTTGTTGTATTGTGCTTCATAAATATTGCACTTTTTACAATTTGAAGGTTTGCAGCAACACTGTAATGAGTCAATCTATCAGCACCATTCTTTCAACAGCTTATGGGCACCTCATGTCTCTATGTTGCATTTTGGCGATTCTTGCAATATTTCAACATTTTCATCTGTTATGGTGATATGTGATCAGTGATCTTCAATGTTACCACTGTAATTGTTTTGGGGTTCTACAAACCACTCACATATAAGATGGCAAACTTAATGAATGCTGTGTGTGGTCTAATTGCTCCACTGACTAACCATTCCTTTGTCTCTCTCCTTCTCCTTAAGCTTCTCTATTTCCTGAGACAAAGCAACATTGAAATCAGGCCAGTTAATAACTCTACAATGATCTCTAAGTGTTCAAGTGAAAGGAAAAGTCACATCACTCATTTTGAATCAAAAGCTAGAAATGACAGCTTAGTAAGAAAGGCATGTTGAAAGCCAAGACAGGCTGAAAGGTAGGCCTTCTGTGCCAAACAGTTAGCCAAGTTGTGAATGCAAAGGAAACATTCTTGGAAATTAAAAGTGAATGATAAGAAAGTCAAGCAGTTTACTGCTGATATCAAGAAAGATTTAGTGGTCAAACCAGCCACAACATTCCCTTTAGCCAAAGCCTAATCCTGATCAATACTCGAATTCTCTTCAATTCTGTGAAGACTGAGAAAGGTGGGAAAGCTGCAGGGAAAAGGTTGGAAGTTAGCAGAAGTTCATTCACGAGGTTTGAGGAAGGAAGCCATCTCCATAACATAAGAGTGCAAGACAAAGCAGCAAGTGCTCTTGTAGAAGCTTCAGCAGGTTATCCAAAGGATCTAGCTAAGATAAGGTGGCTACACTAAACAACAGATTTTCATTATAAGGACAAAACAGCCTTCTATTGGAAGAAGAGTCATCTAAGATTCCTGTCAAAATATTACTGTTCCTTGACAATGCACCTGGTCACCCAAGACTTTGATGGAGATGTACTTTCAGAGCTAGAGAGAAGTCGTGCATGACTTCAACATTTCAAAGGACAGGCTGACTCTCTTCTTAGGGGCTAATGCAGCTGGTAACTTTAAACTGAGGCTAATGCTCATTGACCATCCCCAAAATTCTAGAGCCCTTAAGAATTATGCTAAATCTACTCTGCTTGTGTTCTATAAATGCAACAACAAAGCCTGGATGATAGCACCTCTGTATACAGTACGGTTTACTAAATATTTTAAGCCCACTGTTAAGATTTACTGCTCAGAATGAAAAGATTCCTGTCAAAATATTACTGTTCATTGACACCTGGTCACCCAATACTTTGATGAAGATTTACAAGGAGATGGATGTTGTTTTCATGCCTACTAACACAACATCCATTCTGTAGCCCATGGATCAAGGAGAAATTTCAGCTTTCAAGTCTCATTGTTTAAGAAATACATTTTTGTAAGGCTATAACAGTCATAGATAATTATTCCTTTGATTAATCTGGTCAAAGTAAATTGAAAACCTTCTGGAAAATATTCCCCATTCTAGATGCCATTAAGAACATTCATGATTCATGGGAAGAGGTCAAAATGTCAATGCCAATGGGAGTTTTGTTAGAAGTTGATTCCCACTCTCATAAATGACTCTGAGAGGTTCAAGACTTTAGTGGAGAAAGTAACCGCAGATGTGGTGGAAATAGCAAAAAGACTCAAATTAGAAGTGAAGCCTGAATATGCAACTAAATTGCTGCAATCTCATTATCGAACATGAATGGACAAGGAGTTGCTTCTTGCCAGATAAGCAAAGAAAGTAGTTCCTTGAGATGGAATCTACTCCTGGTGAAGATGCTATGAGAATTGCTGAAATCACAGAAAGGATTTAGAATATTACATAAACTTAGCTTATAAGGCAGTGGCAGTGTTTGAGAAGATTGACTCCAATTTTGAAAAAAAAAATTACTATGTGTAAAATGCTATCAAACAGCATTGCATGCTACTGAGAAAACTTTCATGAAAGGAAGAGTCCATCAATGCAGCAAATATCATTGTTATCTTATCTTAAGATAGCCACCCCAACCTTTAGCGACCATCACCCTGATCAGTAGCCATCAGCATCACGGAAAGATCCTACCACCAAAAAAAAATTATAATTCACTAAGGGTTCAAGTAATTGTCCACATTTTGTGGCATTAAAGTATTTTTTAAATTAAGGTGTGTGTGTGTGTGTGTGTGTGTGTGTTTGTGTAAATATATACATATAAACATATATATGACAGAATTCTATTGCACACTTAAAAGATTGTAGTCTTTAGACTACAGTGTAGTTACAGTATAGTATACTACAGCTAGTATAGTATAGTATAGTTGTCATATAGTGTAAACATAAACTTTATATGCATTGGGAAGCCAAAAAAACTTGTATGACCACCAGGGCCTGCCAGGGGGCAGGGGTTAGAAGACGGATAGCACTAGGAGAAATGCCTAATGTAGACAACAGTGTGATGGATGCAGCAAACCACCATGGCACATGTATACCTATCTAACAAACCTGCACGCTCTCACACATACCCCAGAACTTAAAGTATAATAATAATAATAATAATAATAATAATAATGACTTGGAAGAAATGGATACATTCCTGGACATTTGCACCCTCCCAAGCCTAAACAAGGAAGAAGTCGAAAATCTGAACAGACCAATAACAAGGGATGAAGTTGAGGCAGCAATTAATAGCCTACCCACCAAAAAAAGCCCAGGTCCATATGGATTCATAGTGGAATGCTACCAGACATACAAAGAGGAGTTGGTACCACTCCTTCTGAAACTATTCCAAACAATCCAAAAGAGGGAATCCTTCCCAAATCATTTTATGAAACCAACATCATCCTGATACCAAAATCTGGCAGAGACTCAACAACAACAAAAAAAAAACAACTTTAGATCAATATCCATGATGAACATAGATGCAAAAATCTTCAATAAAATCCTGGCAAACCAATTGCAACAGCACATCAAAAAGCTTATCCATCACAATCAAGTAGGCTTCATCCAAGGGATGCAAGGCTGGTTCAACATATGCAAGTCTATAAATGTAATCCACCACATAAACAGAACCACAGACAAAAACCACATGATTATCTCAATAGATAAGGCCTTCGACAAAATCCAACAGGCCTTTATGCTAAAAACACTCAATAAAGTGGGTATTGATGGAATGTATCACAAAATAATAAAAGCTCACAGTCAATATCATACTGAACGGGCAAAAACTGGAAGCAGAAATCACAAACATTCCTATACACCAATAACAGACTAAAAGAGAGCCAAACAAGAGCGAACTGCCATTCACAGTTACTACAAAGAGAATAAAATATGGAATACAACTAACAAAGGATGTAAAGGATCTCTCAAGGAGAACTATGAACCACTGCAGAAGAAAATAAGAGAGGACACAAACAGATGGAAAAACATTCCATGCTCATGGTTAGGAAGAATAAATATAATGAAAATGACCATACTGCCCAAAGTAATTTATAGATTCAATGCTATCCCCATCGAGCTACCAATGATCCTCTTCATAGAACTGGAAAAAAGCACCTTAAACTTCATATGGCACCAAAGGATAGCCTGCATAGTAAATACAATCCTAAGCAAAAAGAACAAAGCTGGAGGCAACATGCTACCTGACTTCAAACTGTACTACAAGGCTACAGTAATCAAACCAGTATGGTACTGATACCAAAACAGAGATACAGACCAATGGAACAAAACAGAGTCCTCGGAGGCAACACCACACATCTACAACCATCTGATCTTTGACAAACCTGACAGAAACAAGCAAAAGGGAAAGGATTCCCTGTTTAATAAATGGTGTTGGGATAACTGGCTAGCCATGTGCAGAAAACAGAAACTGGACCCCTTCCTGATACCTTACATTAAAATCAACTCCAGATGGATTAAAGACTTAAATGTAAGACCTAACACCATAAAAACCCTACAAGAAAACCTAGGCAAAACCATTAAGGACATAGGCATAGGCAAGGACTTCATGACTAAAACACCAAAAGCACTGGCAACAAAAGACAAAATGGACAAATGGGACCTAATTAAACTTCAGAGCTTCTGCATAGCAAAAGAAACAATCATTAGAGTGAAATAGCAACCAACAAAATGGGAAAAAAATTTTGCAATCTACCCGCCTGACAAAGGGCTAATATCCAGAATCTACAAAGAACTAAAACAGATTTACAAGAAAAAAGAACAAATCCATTCAAAAGTGGGTGAAGGATATGAACAGACACTTTTCAAAAGAAGGAATATATGAGGCCAACAAACATATGAAAAAAAAATGCTCATCATCACTGGCTGTTAGAGAAATGCAAATCAAAACTACATTGAGATACCATCTCTCACCAGTTACAATGACCATAATTTAAAAATGAGGAGACAACACATGCTGGAGAGGATATGGAGAAAAAGGAACACTTTTACACTGTTGGTGGGAGTGTAAATTAGTTCAACCATTGTGGAGACAGTGTGGCAATTCCTCAAGGATCTAGAATTAGAAATTCCATTTGACTCAGTAATCCCATTACTGGGTATATACCCAAAGGATTATAAATCTAAGACACATGCACATGTATGTTCATTGTGGCACTGTTTACAATAGCAAAGACCTGGAACTAACCCAAATGCCCATCCATGATAGACTGGACAGGGAAAATGTGGCACATATACACCATGGAATACTATGCAGTCATCAAAAATGATGAGTTCGATTCCTTTGTAGGGACATGGATGAATCTGGAAACCATCATTCTCAGCAAACTGACACAATAACAGAAAATCAAACAGCACATGTTCTCACTCATAGGCAGGTGTTGAACAATGAGAACACATGGACACAGGGAGGGGAACATCACACACTGAGGTCTGTTGGGGGGAACTAGGGAAGGGACAGCAGGGGATAGGGAGGTTGGGGAGGGATAACATGGGAAGAAATGCCAGATATAGATGATAGGGGATGGAGGCAGCAAACTGCATTGCCATGTGTGTACCTATGCAACAGTCCTGCATGATCTGCACATGTAGCACAGAACCTAAAGTACAATAAAGAAAAAATTTTTTTGATAAAGAAATAAAGAAAGGTTAAAAAAAAAAAAAGCTTGTGTGACTTGCTTTATTGCAGTAGTCACTTTATTGTGGTGATCTGGAACTGAACCCACAATATCTCTGACATATAACTGTATATATTTAGAAAATTTTAGAGCAAATATAAAATCAGCTTTTCCAAGGTATAATATATAAAATGAAATTCATATATTTAAGTGTACAGTTTAATGAGTTTTTATAAACATACACGGTCATGAGATTTCCACTACAGTCAACATATAGAATATTTCTATCACTAAAAAATACTCTCTTCTGTCCCTATGAACTCCATTCCTATGACTACCCCTTAAACTCAGGTAATCACTAATCTGCTTTTTATCACTATAATTTTGCATTGTCTAGAATTGCACATTAATGGATCATATAGACCGTAGTCTTTTAGGTCTGGTTTCTCTACTTGGTATAATACTTTGAGATTCATTCATGTTTTATGTATATCATTAATTTACTTCTTTTTATGGCTCAGTAACATTTTATTGTATGGACGTACTATAGTTTGCTCATCTACTCACCTGCTGATGGACATTTAAATTATTTCCAGTTTAGGATTCTTAAGAATTAAGCTGCCATTGTGAACAGTGTCACAGTAAACATACATGTGCATGTGTCTTTACAGTAGAATGATTTATAATTCTTTGGGTATATAACCAGCAATGGGTTTGCTGGGTCAAATGGTACTTCTAGTTTTCGATCCTTGAGGAATCACCACACTGTATTCCACAATGATTGGACTATTTTACACTCCCACCAACAGTGTAAAAGCATTCCTATTTCTCCACATCCTCTCCAGCATTTGTTGTTTCCTGACTTTTTAATGATTGCCATTCTAACTGGCGTGAGATGGTATCTCAATATGGTTTTGATTTGCATTTCTCTAATGACCGGTGATAATGAGCTTGGAGGCAACCCAAATACCCATCAATGATAGACTCAATAAGGAAAATGTGGCACATATACACCATGGAATACTATGCAGCCATAAAAAAGGATGAGTTCATATCTTTTGCAGGGACATGGATGAGGCTGGAAACCATCACTCTCAGCAAACTAATACAAGAACAGAAAACCAAACACCACATGTTTTCACTCATGAGTGTGAGTTGAACAATGAGAACACATGGACACAGGGAGAGGAACATCATACACTGGGGCCTGTTGAGGGGTAGGGGGCTAGGGGAGAGATAGCATTAGGAGAAATACCTAATGTAGATGACGGGTTGATGGGTGCAGCAAACCACCATGGCACATGTATACCTATGTAACAGAACTGCATGTTCTACACATGTATCCTAGAACTTAAAGTATAATAATAAAAACATTCATGTACAACTCTTTGTATGTTTATATGTTTTCATTTCTCTTAGGTAAATACCTAGAATGGAATTGCTAGTTCATATAGTGAATATATGCTTAACCTCTTTTCAGTAATTTGACAAAATGATTTATGTCTGTTTAAAGTAATAACTAAAAATTTACAGGTTTTAGTTTGTGTGTGTTTTAAATTTTGTTTTTTAGGTAATTCATTTATGAGGTATACTCATCGAGTATTTGGTAGAATTTGTGTAATTCATTTTTTATTCTATTTTACTATCATATCTATTTTAATATAGCATTCTATTTTATTAACATATGATAATGAGCTTGGAACCAACCCAAATGCCTATCAATGATAGGCTGGATAAAGAAAATATGACACATACACACCATGGAATACTATGCAGCCATACAAAGGGATGAGTTGGATCCTTTTTCTAATCCATCAGCTGTGATGGATTAGAAATTTTAAAGTTGGTAATTCACCTCAGATAGAAAAACTCTGCTCCAGTGAATGGCTCCTATTTCCTTGTCTGCTCCCTGCAGTTTCTCAGATTAGAAACTCCAATGACATATGTTACCTGAACCATAACTGAGCCCTTTTTCCCTGTGGTCACTAATCCTGTTCTATTGAAAACTCTCTGATTCAGAGGGGTCTAGGGTGGGGCCTGGACATTAGCCCATCAGAAAACTCCTGAGGTGGTTCCAGTGCATAGCCAGAGATGAGCACCGCTGCCCTAGATGTTGCAGGAAAAGAGTTTCTCAAGGAAGGTTAATCAGGCCCAGGGCTATCGGGGCCATGAGAACCCACTGGTAGAAAGGAAGGCAGAGCCCATGTATCAGAAAGGACTACCTTTCTACATGGAGTTTGCCACACTGCAAGCAGCAGCACATACGCCATCCATTGGGTTAGAAACTACTTATGAATCCTTCTTCTACAACCAAACAAGTAACCAAAAGAGGCTGGCAACATTATAATAGTATCAGTTCACATTATGAATTATTTGTTGCATCCAGGATGAGACATACATTATCTCATTATCTCATTTTTTCAACTGTAAAATGGGGATTGTTATCAGTTATACAATATACTATATAATGTATATGTTATAATGTACAATTAATATACATTATCATCACCAATAGCAATCCCCATTTTATAGTTGAAAAAACTGAGTCACAAAGCAGAAATCTAACCTACCAGCATCATAGCTCCAGTCATTGCGGGCACAAGAATATTAACATGAGTCAGCTCCCCTCAATGCTCACACACAGGGCCTCTACAGTGCCCAGTCCTCAGTGGGGCCCAAAGCAAATGCCTTGTGAAGTGTATTTGATTCCTAGGGCTGCTGTAACTAATCACCACACACTGGGTGACTTAAAATAGCAAAGATGTATTCTCTACAGTGCTGAAAAGCCAAAGTCTGAAATCTGGGTATCAGTAGGTTTGGTCCTTTTGGAGGTTATAAGGAAGAATCCATTCCTGCCTTCTCTTCTTACTTCTAATGGAGGTCAGCAATCCTTTCTGTCCCTTGGCTTGTAGCAGAAGAACTCCAATCTCTGCCTCCATTTTCACATGACCTTCTCTTATGTGTCTCAAATCTCTCTCTGTGCTTCTCTTATAAGGATACCTGACATTGGATTTAGGGCCCACCCTAAATCAAGAACGATCTCATCCCAAGATCTGTATTAATCCATTCTTGCAATGATATAAATACCTGAAATTGGGTAATTTATAAAGAAAAGAGGCTTAACTGGCTCATCATTCGGCAGGTTGTACAGAAAGCATAGTGGTGTCTGCTCAACTTCTTGGAATGCCTCAGGAAACTTACAATCATGGTGGAAGGTGAAGAAAGAGCAGGCACTTCACATGGTGAAAGCAGGAGCAAGCCGGGAGGGGAGGTGCCACACTTTTAAACAACCAGATCGCACGAGAACTCATTCACTAACATGAGAACAGCGCCAAGGAGACAGTGCTAAACCATTCAAGAGAAATCCACCTTCGCAATCCAATCACCTCCTCCCAGGCCCTACCTCCAACACTGGGGATTACACAAGCAATTTGGGTAAGGACACAGATTCAAACCAGAGCAAGATTCCTAACTTAATTACATCTGTAAAGACTCTTTTTCCAAATAATGTCATGTTTACAGGTTCTGGGGATTAGGAAAGAAATATGTTCTTTGGAGGGCCACTATTCAACCCACCACAAGAAGGACATTCAAAAATAAAGGTAAGAAGTCAAAGGAGAGGAAAGGATGCCTCACCAATGACATCATCTCTCCACTTGGTGCAAAATACAAAACAGCACTTGGCCAGAAGGTCCTGGAAACCTGACAGAGAAAATAATGTTATCATGCAGCATAAGGTACTCCAAAAAACATAAAAGATCAAGTGCCCTAAAATCTACTTAATGTGGGGCAAATGTGTGGACCTCAGTCCTATGCCAGGTTTACTAGTAAAGTGTCAAACAGCTTTCATTAAGTTGTTTCTCTCTCTGGGCCTCGGAATATTAATTGTAAAATAAGGCAATTTTGATGAGAGATCTTTTAAGCCCCTTTCTACCCAAATATCACATGACTTTACATATTCAAAGGCCAAATATGTACATAAACAGATGATTCTGGGAGAAACATATTTTCAGTAGGAGATGGAACTGTATGATTACCTAGTATGTTATGTACAAGGCAATATGTTTCTTAGAGTGAGTGAAGCAAAGTGAACAAGAAACATCAAAACAGCATATATTCTGAGAAGCAGTTCCATTTATACCATTCTTATGGCTAAGACTCTGGTCATTAGAGTTTACAAATTATGTTTTGAGCTACATTAAGCTGCCAGCTTTCATTATCAATCTGGGCGCTTCTCATTAGGATAAACAGAGGCATGGCATGGATGGTGACTCCTTAATTGTCTTGACTGGTCGAAGAGAATAAAGTTGGATCCAATTACTACGTGTTATTAATCTTCTAAAACTTTTGATTTGGAAAAATACTAGGGACCACTACATGATGCTTAACCACTGAGTCCAACAGCAAAGCAGGGCTTCAGATTAGCATTATTGGGTTGGTAACAGATGGTATTTAAATGCTTCTGTTTCTGTGAGAAATCCATGTCACCTGAATGCTTTGAGCAACACTTACATTGGCGTTGGGGAGAGGGGTACTGATTAAACTTCATCTGAAAACATCAAAATTAATTATGGTCTTCTGAGGGGCTCCTACAAAATCATTATCATCTGGTATACAGTGATTTGGAATAAGATATAGCATTGTTATATGGTTTGAAGGAAGCATTAATATTTTGAACTATCCTTATAATAAATCTAAAATACTTCGCTCTGCAATTCAAATCTCAGCCTATTCAGCTTTCTCTGAAAAACCCATTGTAAAAATAAACACTCCATCCTGCCCCAGTGTCTTTTGTCATGCTGATCCCCTAGCCTGCTCTCATTTACCTTGTCTCATAATTAGGCACATGCATGTCTTCCCACCCTATTGGACTGTATGTTATCTGCAGGCAAGAACTGTATGTTTTTCATCTCTATATCCCCACTGTGACATTGTGCCTAGTGCAATGCCTGCCATGGCTTACTACACATAAACCCTCAATGACATTTGAATTACATCATTGAATTGGAATAATGTATATTGTAAGCTTATTATAAGTATTAAATGACATTATGTCTCTGACTTATAATAAATAACCAGTGGTAGCTATTGAATAGAATTCTGCCAGAAATTCGTGAGAGCTCTTTCTTTCCTATCTAATAGGATATTATAAAGCTGAGCAAATGATGTATGGGCAGTTAATATGTCCTCAACAAGCTCATAGACAAGTGGAAGAAAAAGGTAAGTAGACGGATAGTTACAATTCAAAGCAATGTTTTTGTTAATTTCTTCAAAAGATATTTATTGAGAGAAGACTATACAAAAAGCTGTGCTAATCACTAAACTGAAACACATTTATTGTTATTGGTTTGAAATATAATTAACTTTCAGATAACTGCATATTAAAAAATATGCCTTTCCTTATATTTTACCTTTTCTTATATTTTCATTACTGTCTAACTCTGGGATCTTTACCTGGGATGGAATCCAGGGGAATCTAGGAACGTGGATAGGAAAAAACTACTTATTTATTTTCATTAATCTCTAACTGAAATTTAGCTTTTCTCTCAATTGCAATTGTAGATAACAAACCTCAGAAGGATTAGCAGTATCTGTGACCTTGTCACCAATCGAAATCATGGGTACTTTCATATTATATTACACTTTTTGTAGATATGTTAAAATAACTATTATGCACATCGCAGCTTTTAAATTAGTTATTCTAGTTGCTGCTGGGCTTGTATTTAGTTCATGAATAAAAAATACATGCCTTAGAATAGCACGGATTTGTTTTTTAAATATTTTAATGAAAAAATTTCAATATAATTGCTTTTTTTAAAAAAACGTAATCCTAGATATTTTATAGAATTCAAGGAGCCCATGGGCTTCACCAAACTTCCAAAGAGATCCATGGCACAGAAAAAGTTTATGAACTCTTGATCTATGCCCTGAGAGTAGTATTCTCAATTCTTAACACACATTTGAGATCTTTCTCAGAGCTAATGTCCAAAGACAGAGCTGAGCTTTGGGTTACCCGCTATGGAACAGCCATATGTTGGGAGCAGGTGAGACACCATGTGTCTATGTACCTCACGTGACTGTCCTGCTCTCACCACCCATGAGATAAAATTGACCCATCTGCATGTCTGTCTGGGCCTGTCTCCATGTGTGCCTAAGCTTCATTACCGGAGAAAGGAGTTTAAACATAATTTACATCATTTGAATCAAAACCGAACCATATATATCCCAGGTGGGAAGAAATTAACTGGACAGCCCCAGATGTAACCAGAAGCACCTGGGAATCTTGGTGCACCACAAAGAAAATGTGAGTCATTGATGAAAAGTGATTAGTTCCCAGAATAAATGTGAACAAAATATAAAGTAACAGTAGCACACAAAAGTTGAAAAATCTCTCCTTTTTACATGAATCTAGAGAGGTAGGATTATCATTCCATTTTACAGATGAACAATTCAGAATGATCAAGGTAATTTACCAAGTCACACAGCTAATAAATGAGGCATCTTGCCAAATTAAATGATACTATCTATATTATCTTACTTCCAGCTCCAGTAACCATGTTTCTTACAACAAAGAGCATCTCCTTTGTAAGGCCAGTTGCCTCGCCAGGAGCTAAACGGACACACCCATCCCTCTCCATGCCTGATAACTACGTCATCACCCCAAGCTCATTATCTGACCTGGCCACATGGCTTCCCCGCACCCGCCTCTGCCCAAGCCCGCACTCAGCACCAAACTATGCACTTAACCCCCAGCCCGCTGTTGGAAAACCCCGCCAAAAATTTTAAAAAAGTCCCGTGCACATCCTGTTCCCCTATAGCCAATGAAATTGCCTTCACTTTGTTTCCCCAACAGCCAATCAACTGCCTCCACTCCCTATAAAACTCCACTGCCCTGAACAGCGACTTCTCTGGCCCCTTTCCTGGACCATAGAACGTGGCCCCGAAGCTAAATAAATTGGCTTCTCATTTTCTACCTGCCTCGGTTTCCTCATTTTACCTAGGCAATAAACCCTACATCCTTGTTTAAGACTAATGAAATAGTCTAATAGTTAACCAGAGAAGTTTCTTTACCCTTGGGGAGAAGAGGAGATTTTTTTCTTTTTTCTTTTATTTTAGTGTGGGTTCAATTGTGATGGAGAGCTCATATCCCTGATCTCACATACCTGGGACTAAACTAAGCCAGATGACTTTTGAGCTTTAGAATTCTATGCTTTGAGTAGCACTACATCTCCCACTGGGGTAAGAAAAAGCCAATATTACTAGTTTAGATCATACTCAAGTGATATCTGAAGCCCAGAAGTTCAATTACTTTCCAAACATCATATTATTAGTCAGAGTTTTTAATGGCAAAACTCAGTGATTGAGATCTATGGTGTAGTTGGGTTCTCTTCTTAAAAGGGAAGTGGTAATTTACTCTCACCTGCTGAAGGACAAGGCCTATATCCATAGAACAGAAGAGAACAAGGTCATCTGGAGAGGGAAGGAACCAGATCCAAATTCTTCTGATGGCTTCTTGCTCTACACATTGACTGCTCTCTTGTTCTCATACCACTTGTCTCTTTGTAAATCTTTGCTCTTCTCACTTTTGCAACAGCTGTCTTTGAGAATGCCTTCCCTCTAATCTGGTACAGCTCCAAAATAAAAGCACTGTCATTTAAGTTGGTGCTCTCGACAGGAAGCACAGCCACAGCCTGGCAATACGTCATCTGGAAAACTCTTGAGAAGCAGCACCAAACAGAAAGCTAATGTAGTTTCAGACACATAGAGACCTTGTCTCCAGTAACCAGAGGAACAGCTTTTGGTGCATAAAGATTTCTACAATAATTCTCCAAAGACAAGGGTCTACCAGGGTACATCTAAGCCCTAAACGTGAGTTTGACTTTGCCCTATTGCATTTATCAGAGCTCTCACCTCAAAGGAAGATGAAAAGTTTTGCATGTTGTATCTCACACTTAGATAAAATATTCCAAAGCAAACATATTATTATTTGCTGAAAAAAAGTATTGATTTTCAGCCACCTATGACTTACCATCCATTACACTTATCATGCCAAAACTATCAGGAGTGTAATTAAATTTTGGCTTACCTCTGGCCAGGAAGAAAGGAAAGAAAGAAAGAAAGAAAGAAAGAAAGAAAGAAAGAAAGAAAGAAAGAACGAACGAACGAACGAACGAAAGAAGAAAAGAAAAGAAGGAAAGAAAGAAAGAAGGAAGGAAGGAGAGAAAGAAAGAAAAAGAAAGAAGAAAGAAAGAAAACAACGCTGTAACAGTGGGGCTAACAATGATTTCCTCTTCCCAGAATTTTAATTTCCTCTGTGTGTACCTTGTCTCTGCTGGGCACTAGCAAAGGCCCATAGATTGCCCCTCCTAGATAAGGATGTGCCTCCAAAAATAGCATCTATGTGAAAATCTTAGTGATTATAAATGAAACCCAATGCCGTTATCTCCTAGTAACAAGTGCTTTGCTTCTTTCACCTTGAAAGTAAAGATTGGTCAACAATGAGAAAGGCAACTGAAATTAAGTCAATTTTCAAATCAACTTCATTTCAGGAGTTTTAAAGAAAATGAAAATTAAGAGTGGAACACTAGACAGAAGTTGTTTGAGGAACAATTCAGTTTAAGTAATAAGACCAATTAAAATAGTTAGAAACTTTTATGTATTTAGTACCTATTACATGGCTCTTGTTAAGTCTTTATTCTACAAAAACTGATGTGGACAGTCATGTTGCCATCCACTTTCAGTGAAGGGCTTTGTAAGAAAATCCCTATGAAATCTGTTAGTGTATTTATGGTGGAAATGGAAAACATCCAGGAAAGAACCCTTCTCTCAAGCTTCACTACTAAGAAAAGCTGTTTCCTCCTTAATGACTAGTTTGTTTGTGTCATGTAGACATTATGAATCTTGTAACCAATTGTTTCCCCCCTTCTTGCTCAGGCCACTCACAAGCTTAGAGGCAATTTGCAGCTTCCCTGTAACAGCTGAACAGAAGAGTGTACTATGAGTTTACTAGGCACTAATTTTGCCCAGCTTTAATCAATATTCCCAAACCTAATTTCCCTTTTGTCTTGGTTTTATTACCTATTCTTTTTTACCCATTTGTATTGCTTATTTTGATCATGTTGAAGCCTTTTCAGAATGAAACAATTCCTACCAAGTTGTTCTATTACCATGATAAATGTTGATGATTTCAGGCTGAACTTAGGGGCTTGAGGCAGAAGAAACTTCTGTTTTAAAATGCAGGATAAAGTCAACCCCATTCTTGGTATGTCAAAAATTCTTTTTCTTTTCTTTCTTTCTTTTTTTTTTTTTTTTTTTTTTTGTTTTGTTTTGGATACAGTGTCTCGCTCTGTCACCCAGGCTGGAGTGCAGTGGCATGATCTCAGCTCACCTCAACCTCTGCCTCCTGGGTTCAAGTGATTCTCCTGCATCAGCTTCCAGAGTAGCTGGGATTACAGGTGACCGCCACTGCGTCTGGCTAATTTTTGTATTTTAAGTCAAGACGGGTTTCACCATGTTGGCCAGGCTGATCTTGAACTTCTGAGCTCAGGTGATCCACCCGCCTCGGCCTCCCAAAGTGCTGCAATTACAGGCGTGAGCCACTGCGCCTAGCCTGGTATGGCAAAAATTCTATAGCCAAGTCAAACTTTATGTCAATGCCCTCTATGAGCCATAGCACCAACCTAATTTCACTGGAGAACTCAAGGGTCCAAAGATCTCTAAACTGGGTCATGTGAATCATAGAGTAAGTTGTCTCTTTGATAGTAAATGTACCTGTCCCCTCTAGGTTAAGAGAATGAACATGCTCTTTATTCTCTCTCCCATATCAATCTCATTGCTTCCTTACCTTAAAAATATAAATGTATTCAAGTGTTTCTCACAAGCAATAAAAACCTCCCTCAATCCTGCACAGCCATGTAGCTACTGCCCATTATTTTACTTTAAAAGTGAAATTTCTAGAAAGATTATTGTGAGCCTTATTTTGCCCCTGATGCACTCAACTCATGAGAATCTCTTCTACCACCATCATTTCTCTGAAATTTTTTTGCCAAAGATAACCAATGACTAAATAAAACTCAATTACAGCAATCACTTCCCAACATTCATCTTACATACTCTTATTTAATATTTGCTTAATGTATATATACGGCTTACATACTTACTTAATCTGAAGCATTTCACACTGTGATCTATTCCTTCTTTCTTGAAACACTTTTCTCCCTTGGATTCCGAGAGATCTCTCTTTCTTTGCCTCCCTAACTTAGCCTGCTCCCTTTTCTTTGCCTAAATTTAAAGTTGGTGCATCTTGGGGATTTATACAAGCCCTTTTCTCTTTTCTCATCCATATCCATGGTTTCAACTATGACATGTTTTCCAAATCCATATAATTTCCACCTGAAAGTCTATTCACCTGGCCAAGTTCCTATCGATAATTTCACCTGATTCTATTTGAAAAGTCTTAATGATGATAAAATGTGAAGTGTGTCAAGTCTCAATGATTATAATAAAACACATATATACAAAACTGAAGTAATTGTATTTCATCCAAATTTGCTCTTCCCTCCCATGTTCCCCATCTTAATTAAGGTGCCACCATCTACCCTACTGTCTTTTCCTCGTCCTGGATTACTTTTCTCATTAGCTACACTCCAAGATTACAGTGGACAAACAATAACTCCTCCCTATCTTCTTTTCATATAAGATCATAGAATACATGCCTTGAAATGAATACAGATAAAGCTGCCCAATTTTTTGGATAATACATATAAAGGAGCAGAGTGTGAAGAATTGAGGAACTCTTGTTCTACCTCCTTAGGGAATGTGAAGCTATTCTCTTTCCTGAAGCAGAGCATGGTTAGGACACTGCTTTTCTCTGCCCAACTCCATGAACTAGAATTACTGAAAATTCCTTCTAGAAGGTAACAATAGGTCATTTGTGTCCATTTGGAGTGCTGAAAAATGTTATGGTTTTGGTATCTTTGGATATTTTATTAAGAAATTTAGCATGCTTTAAGAGCTCTTAGGATACCACTTAATGCCACAGTTTTCTATCATCATTCAAAAAAACTTCTATAAATGTGGTAGAGATAAAGAGAGTCATCAAAGGGGGACAAGGCATAGGCAAGTGTTGACTAGTACAACTGGAGAAGAGGTATGTAATACGCCCACTTGTGTCCAGACAATTGGAGATAGTATGGGCTCAGCAAAGTCTGATGGCAAAACGTTCCTGTCAAAGATGTATGGACACTTTGTTCTCCTACTTTATAATCAAAACAATGATGATTGGGATGCTCAAGTAGAAAGAAATACACCTGGTTGGCTGCAATATTAAAGCTGAACAACTCTGTGCCTAAATAAAAGGCAGGATTCTGCTAACATAATGAAGAGATATTTTGTTAATATGTAGTAAAAAGAAAAAGAGATGCTTAAAAAATAAATACATAAACAAGTATGAAGGAAACTTTTGCCTACTTAGAACTTTTCCAATTATTATGTTATTAGATTAGCATTTAGCCTATCAATATGTAGCTTCTCAACAATTATTAAAATTGGTAATTAACTGCCAGAAAGATATACACATATTTTCAGAAGAAAATCTAAGTATCTTGGTGTCTTCTAATAGATAATAGGCTTAAGATGCTTGAAAATATTACAAATAAAACATAAAGCAATTAAAAGAGCAGTAGGCTTTCATTCACCCACCAAATTTGAACATGATACATTTTCTATTTGGGTTAGAAAATAGAGATACTTCTTGTCTTGTATCAGAGTTTCATCCCAATAAACCTATCATAAGTGGAAATATTGTAAGTCAAAAATGCGTTTAATACACCCAACCTCTCAAGCATCATAGCTTAGGCTAGACTACTTCAAATGTGTTCAGGATACTTACATTAGCCTATATTTGGGCAAAATCATGTAACACAAAGAATATTTTATAAGAAAATGTTAAATATCTCATGTATTTTATTGAATACTGTACTGAGAGTAAAAAACAGAGTGGTCATATGTGTACTTGTAATATGGTATCTACTGAATGGTTATTGCTTTTGCATTATCATAAAGTTAAAAAAAACTTAGAAGTCAAACTGTCATCTGTCAGGAACTATCTGTATTTGATTTTTAAGATGTGGGATCGCCTCTATTCAGGTACTATTTATTTTATTCATATTCTCATAAATGTTTCTTAAAAACATATGTGATTAAAACAAACAACCAAGCCAAGCCTAGGGCCTAAATGGAATAGGAAGTAGCCGATGTGGGAAGACACCCTATAATAAAATTACATATGTTCTTGCCAATTACCTATATAAAGGGACTTGTTGAACACCTTGGACTTCCCATTAAAGCCCCCAAAGGGCCACACATTTGGAGAAAGTGTACCCTAAACCTGAGAGCAACATTGGTCTAGGACAATCTAACAAAGTCTAAAATCAACCCTCCACGGAGCTAAGGGAGGCCACCATAACTTAACTGCCTGATAGTTCAACAGTCTTCAGAAGAAGAAAACTGAATCTTGAGTCTCTTCAATATATTATTTACAATGTACAGACTATAATTAAAATCACTAAACATATAAAGAAGGGAAATATGACTCATATCCACAAAGAAAAAAATAAACTGAAACAGACTAACAGATAACCCAGATACTGAAATTAGCAAATAAGGACTTTAGAATAACTATGATAAGTATGTCAAGAAATCTATAGGCATATATAGATATGATGAATAAAAGATAAGAAAATTTAGGAAAGATATGAAACCTAACAAAAAACCAAAAATGAAATTCTAGAACTGAAAAATAAAGTATCTGGAATCAAAAATTCAATGAAATTAATAGCAGACTGGACAGTACCAAAGGAAAAAAGACCACTGAACTCAAAGACAGGTCAAAAAAAATATATCAAAATGGAAGACCCATTGGTATTCTCTCTTCAAGAGACCCATCTCACATGAAATGACAGACATAGGTTCAAAATAAAGGGATGGAGAAAAATCTACCAAGCAAATAAAAAAAGGCAAAAGCAGGGGTTGCAATCCTAGTTTCTGACAATACAGACTTTAAACCAACAAAGATCAAAAAAAGACAAAGAAGGGCATTACATAATGGTAAAGAGTTCGATTCAACAAGATGATCTAATTATTTTAAATCTATATTCACCTAACACAAGAGCACTCAGATTCACAAAGCAAGTTCTCAGAGACCTACAAAGAGACTTAGATGCCCACACAATAATAGTGGGAGACTATTAACACCCTGCTGACAGTATTAGACAGATCATCAAGACAGAAAATTAACAAAGATATTCAGGATCCGAACTCAGCACTACATCAAATGGAACTGATAGACATCCAGAGAACTCTTCAACCAAAAACAAGAGAATATACATTCTTCTCATTGCCACATGGCACATACTCTAAAATCAATCACATAATTGGAAGTAAAACACTCCTCAGCAAATGCAAAAGAACTGAAATCATAACAGTCTCTCAGACTACAGTGCAATCAAATTTGAAATCAAGACCAAGAAATTCACTCAAAACCATACAATTACATGGAAATTGAGTCACCTCTTCCTGAATGACTTTTGGGTAAATAATGAAATTAAGGCAAGAGTCAAGAAGTTCTCTGAAACTAATGAGAACAAAGATACAACATGCCAGAATCTCTGGGACACAGCTAAGTCAGTGTTAAGAGGAAATTTGTAGCACTAAATGCCCACATCGAAAAGTTAGAGAAATCCCAAGTTAACAACCTAATATCACCACTAAAAGAACTAGAGAACTAAGGGTAAACAAATCCCAAATCTAGCAGAAGACAAAAAATAACCAAAATCAGAGCTGAACTAAAGAAGATTGAGACACACACACACAAAAAGCATTCAAACGATCAACAAATCCAGGAGTCGGTTTTTTTGAAAAACTTAATAGACTGCTAGCTAGACTAATAAAGAAGAAGAGAGAAGATTCAAATAAACACAATCAGAAACACCAAGAGGGATATTACTACTGACCTCACAGAAATACAAACCACGATCAGATAATACTATGAATACCTCCATGCACCCATTCTAGAAAATACAGAAGAAATGGATAAATTCCTGGACACCTGTGCCCTCCCAAGACTGAACCATGAAGAAATGGAATCCCTGAAGAGACTAATAATGAGCTCTGAAATTAAGGCAGTAATAAACAGCCTGCCAACCAAAAAAAGTCCAGGACCAGAAGGATTCACAGCCAAATTCTACCAGATGTATGAAGAGTAGATGGTACCACTCCTACTAAAACTATTCCCAAAAAATGAGCAAGAGGGATTCCTCTCTAACTCATTCTGTGAGGCTAGCATCATCCTGATACCAAAACTTGGCAGAGACACAACAACAAAAAAAGAAAACTTCAAGCCAATATTCTTGATCAAAATCAATGCAAAAATCCTCAACACAATACTGGCAAGCCACTCCAGCAGCACATCAAAAAGATTATCCGTCATGATCAAGTAGGATTTATCCCTGGGATGCAAGATTGGTTCAACATATGCAAATCAATAAATGTAATTCATCACATAAACAAAATTAAAGACAAAAACCACATTATTATCTCAATAGATACAGAAAAGGCTTTTGATAAAATTCAACATTGATTCATATTAAAAACTCTCAGTAAACTAGGTATTGAAGGAACGTAATTCAAAATTATAAGAGCCATCTATTACAAACCCACAGCCAATATCATACTGAAGGGGTGAAACCTGGAAGCATTCTCCTTGAAAACCAGCACAAGACAAGGATGCCCTCTTTCACCACTCCTGTTTAACATAGTAGTGGAAGTCCTTGCCAAGGTAATCAGGCAAGAGAAAGAAATAAAGGGCATCCATATAGGAAGAGAGGAAGTTGAACCATCCCTGTTTGCAGACAACATGATGCTATAGCTAGAAAACCACACAGTCTCAGCCCAAAAGCTTCTTAAGCTGATGCTGTTAAACAACTTCAGCAAAATCTCAAGATACAAAAGCAGTGTGCAAAAATCTCTAGTAGTCTTATACGCCAACAACAGTCAAGCTGAAAGCCAAATCAGAAATGCACTTACATTCACAATTCCCACAAAAAGAATAAAATTTCTAGGAATACAGCTAACTGTGTGAGAGGTAAAAAAAAAAAAAAATCTCCAAAAGGAGAACTACAAAACACTGCTCAAAGAAATCAGAGATGATGTAAACAAATGGAAAAACATTCCATGCTCATGGATAGGAAGAATCAGTATCATTAAAATAGTCATACTGCCCAAAGCAATTTACAGATTCAATTTTATTCCTATTAAACTACCATTGAGATTCTCCACAGAACTAGAAAAAATTATTTTAAAATTTGTATGGAACCAGAAAAGCCAAGCAATCATAAGCAAAAAGAACAAAGCTATAGGCATCACATTACCTGACTTCAAACTATGCTACAGGGCTATAGTAATCAAAACAGCATGATACTGGTACAAAAACAGACACATAGACTAATGGAACAGAATGCAGAGCCCAGAAATAAGACCATAAACCTACAACTATCTGTTCTTCAACAAACCTGACAAAACAAGCAATGAGGAAAGAAATCCCTATTCGATAAATGGTGCTAGAACAATTGGCCAGCCATATGCAGAAGATTAAAACTTGATCCCTTCCTTGTTCTATATACAGAAATTAACTCAAGATGGATTAAAGGCAAATGTAAAACCCAAAGCTATAAAAACCTAGAAGACAACCTGGACAATACATTCAGGACATAGGCACAGGCAAAGATTTTATGATGAAGACACCAAAAGCAAAAATTGACATGTGGGATCTAATTAAACCTAAAGAGCTTCTGCATAGCAAAGGAAACTATCAACAGAGTAAACAGACAACCTACAGAATCAGAGAAAATTTCTGCATACTATACATCTGACAAAGGTCTAATATCCAGCATCAATAAGGAACTTCAACAAATTTACAAGAAAAAAAAAAACCAGTAAAAAGTGGGCAAAGGACATGAACAGACACCTCTCAAAAGACGACATACTTGTGGCCAACAATCATATGATAAAAGGCTCTGATTATTAAATAAATGAAAAAAAACACAATGAGATACTATCTTACACCAGTCAGAATGATTATTATTAAAAAGCCAAAGAATAACAGTTGCTGGTGAGGTTGTGGAGAAAAAGGAACCCTTATATACTGCTGGTATGAGTAAAATTAGCTGAACCATTGTGGAAGACAGTGTGGCAATTCCTTAAATACCTAAAGACAGAAACACCATTTGACCCAGCAATCCCGTTGTTGGGTATATGGCCAGAAGATTAGAAATCATTCTGTTATAAAAATACATGTATGCATATGTTCATTGCAGCACTATTCACAATAGCAAAGAAAGGAAATCAACCTAAATATCCATCAATGGTAGACGGGATAAAGAAAACGTGATACATACACACCATGGGATATTATGCAGCCATAAAAAAGAACAAGATTATGTCATTTGCAGAGACATGGATGGAGCTTAAGGCCATTAACCATAGCAAAATAACACAGGAACAGACAACCAAATACCTCATGTTCTCATTTATTAGTGGGAGCTAAATGATGAGAACACATGGACACATAGAGGGGCACAACACACACTGGGGCATATTGGATAGTCGAGGGTAGGAGGAGGGAGAGGATGAGGAAAAACAACTAATGGATACTAGATATAATATCTGGGTGGTGAAATAATCTGTACAACAAACTCCCATAACACAAGTTTACCTGTGTAGCAAACCTGCACATATACCCCTGAAATTAAACTTTTTTAAAAATAAAATATTTCCAACTAAATGATAACTAAAATAACACAAATCAAAATTTGTGGCATACACTTAATGCACTTAAAAGGAAATTTACAACTTGAAATATTAATATTAGAAAAGGAGAAAGATGTTTGAATGGCCTAAGCTTTTAAGATGCTAAAGAAAAAATTAAAACCAAAATACATAGAAGAAAAGACATAAAAAGAATGAAAATGGAAGAAAAACAATAAAAAAAAGTCAATGAAAACAAAAGTAGGTACTTTGGAATAGTTAATAAAATAAATAAACCTCTTAAAATTAATAGAAAAGAAACCAAACAAATATCAGGAATGAAAGGGGGCATCAGCATAGATTCCTATGCACATTAAAAAGATTAGGAGGATATTATGAAAAACTTTATGTTAATAAATTTAACAAAGTAGATAATATGAACAAAAATTACCTGAAAAGGCAACTTATTGAAACCAATACAAAAAGAAATGTAAATATCTGAGTGGTTCTACATCTATTAAATAAGTTGAATTTGTAATTAGAAAGCTTTCAAACAAGAAAAATTTCACTAGTGATTTTTATCAAACATTTAAGGAAGAAACAATAACATTTCTACCTAAACTCTTCCAGAAAATAAAATATGAAGACACCCCTTCCAGCTAGTTTTATGATGCCAACATAAACTCTGAACCAAAATCTGATAGACATTATAAGAAAAAAAATTACAATATTTTTTCATGAACATAGATACAGAAGCCTAAACAGAATATTGGCAAAGGGAATCCATATGATTGTCTCATTAGATCTAGAAAAAAGCATATGACAAATGTAACCTATATTCATTGAAAAGAAAACGAAAAAACACTTTCAGGAAACCAGGAAAAAATGGGAACATTCTGAATATGACAAAAAGTACCTATGAAAAACCTAAAACTAAAATCCTACTTAATAGTGAAAAGGGCAGATCTTTTACCCTCCACAAATGTAGACCTATTTTTAAGCTTACCTCTACTTCCCTAAAGTATAGGTGAGCTTTCTTCATCAACTGCAAGCCAAATCTTCCACTCCAGTGCTAAGCAGACTTGAGGCAATGATATTACCTGTGATGTCTCATTTATACTTTACCACCCCATAGAACTTTATTCTAGGAATGGAAATCAGTGATGACCTAAGCTTTCAGAATATCAAGACAGGTCCCAGCGGTTGATACTCACATGGAATCTGCACCTTAGTGCTGTCTGGAAAGTCAAGGTCTAGGGACAGGGCTTAAGACACAATCAGAAAAGGTACAGATCGGGTCTAACCAAGGTGGAGGCATCAATGGAAGGAGAGCAGATATTGAAAATCCTTTGGCCTCCACACCTAAAATCACAACACTCTCTGGAAGCCCTCATATAAAACTGCCTTCCCTAATTACACACCTTCTTGATAGTGTTGGTTGGCTAATCAGTTTGCCCACAGACCAAATAAAAAAAAACACAGAGACACGGAAACAGAGAGACTCTACGTGCCCTAATGGATTTTCCTTTTGTGTATCCTGCACCCTGCTTTACCTTTGCCCAGAGACACAATCTATACATAATTAATCTCCCAATACATAATGATTATGCTTCAGCTGTGCTCTGACTAGAAGTCTGAGTTATTCTTTGACAGGCCTCTTAATAGAGAGCATGATATTTTCCAAAGGGATAAAACAAAAATGTGTTTTGTTTCTTTTTCTTTGGGATGAGCTAATTGAAAGCACTCCTGCTAGAAACAGCAAATTAAGTTTTCCTATATATGCAAAGGACAGTTTTATAAACAGATTAGTAGTGAGTTACCAGTGTTTCTCTCTAGTTACTGGCAGAAGGATGTGTAGCTCAATTACTTTAAAACCAAAGCCATCATTTTTAAAGGTGTTCCCAATAATTCCATGCATATTACCTCATTTATTTATATTTTATAGCTAACCTATTCTGAGCTATAGGCTTCTGGTTATATTTATTTTGTTGTTCTTTGTGTGAGACAGGGTCTTATTCCAATGCCCAGATTAGAGTACAGTGGCACAATCTCAGCTCACTACAACCTCTGCCTCCTGGGGTTCAAGTGATTCTCCTGCCTCAGCCTCCTGAGTAGCTGGGATTACAGGTGTGTGCCACCATGCCTAGCTTATTTTTGTATTTTTTTTTTAGTAGAGATGGGGTTTCACTATGTTGGCCAGGCTGGTCTCGAACTCCTGACCTCCAGCGATCCACCCACCTTTGCTTCCCACAGTGCTGAGATTACAGGCATGAGCCACCACGCCCAGCTGGTTTACATTTGTTTAAAAGGTCTTGCTTGTTTGTTTGCTTCATTTTGCTTTTAGAATAAAATTATTGAACCATGATCTCTGGTTGTAGATATTTGGGCCTGAGTCTATCCTATCTTTATGTATTAGAAAAAAAATCCAAAAGTAATTTTTGAAGAACATCTTGGCCTAGCCTACAGGTAGGTACTCTTTCAAGTCATCTCTGGGTGTCAGTAGGGTCGTGTCTGTGTCTTTCTTTAGGGGATAGCTGTTCTTTTTCTCTATCCATCATCATTCTCTTTTCTTCTAGCAACACAGCTCACATTTTCCTTGTTCTCCTATTTCTCTCTCTCTCCTCCACTCTCCCCCTGATTCCAGAGGAGGGCCTATGAATGTCGAACTGAGTGGCTCAGAATCTGAACATTGTGGGAGGTTGTTCATTCCAGCTGTGGGTCCTTGAAGAACTATCCACTGAATCCTGGTACTTAGCTACCTGGAGTTGCCTTGGCGTCTGTCCTTCCCAAAGACTGGTGCTTCGCCTCTTCCTTCAGGGCCGTTAGATCTCTGACATCCTTTCTAAACATTTCTTTTCTGCACAAATTATACAAGCTGGTTTCTGTTGCTTGCTTCTGTTGCTAACTGCTCTGTTCCTCTTGTGCTTCTTTGGTGGGCTGGCTCTTATGCCTGATTCTTCTCTGGGTCACCACCTTTGTCCAAATTTTGCCGGTTTTTTTTTTCCCCCTCTGGTAATCCAGCCTGGTTATAGATTGGGAGTGTTCTGCTGACTCCTAAGGCTTCTTCTAGCAAGGGTGACAGACGCAAAAGGAACAGAGACACCCATAATGGAAAATCCAAATAGCAAGTGGGAGCCTGGACTTCTAGAACCAAGAGCAATGGCATAAAGATGAAGTCGGCTCACCGGAACTGAGAGTGGGAGAGAAGTGAAATTTACTATAACCAACAAATGCAAAATACATTTAACTGTTTGGGATTTCATCTCTGGTTTCTGTGTAAAATAATAGCATAAGATTATTTTCATTCATTCTGGGTCTATACCCCTCCATTTAATTAAAAATACAGAAAGTACTTGAGAGCTGTTTTTCCAAATTGAGATTTATCAAAAAGAGGCACAAAGGACCTACAACTGCATTTGAAAAGATACTTTCCTGGGGTTTATATCTCAAGAAACTACTCATTTTTCTAAAAGAGTTGTCTTTGGGTCAGAAGCAGTAGTTTATGCCCATAATCCCAGCACTTTGGGAAGCCAACATGGGAGGATTACTTGAGCCCAGGAGTTTGAGACCAGCCTGGGCAACATGCAAGACTCTGTTTCTACAAAAAATTAGCTGATTGTGGTAGCGTGTGCCTGTAGTCCCAGCTATTGGGAGACTGAGGCAGGAGGATCGCTTGAGCTTGAGAGGTAAAGGGTGCAGTGAGCCATGATCACACCACTGCACTCTAGCCTGGGCAACAGAGCAAGACTCTGTCTCAAAAAAAATAAATAAATAAAATTTAAAATAGTTTTTCTAAGTACACTTAATGTATTTGTATTAATGCACAATTGTATGCTTTGTGTTAGCATTTTATCTGAATTTTCTATAAAAAGTTTAATGGAGCAATATGAATTTTAGTTAGAATACAATATGTATAATTTATAATCATGGATACATCATTTTACTTAGAGCTGACTCACATCTTTGCGAAGTGTTAAATGTTTATAAAAATTCTACTATACAATGAAATATCACTCAGCAATAAAAGACCTGGAGTCCTGAGAATACACTACGGTATAGAAGGACCTTAAAAACATTATGCTAAATGAAAGAAGCCAGTCACAAGGAACCACATATTGTATTATTCCATTTATATGAAATGTACAGCATTAAAAGATCTATATAGACAGAAAGTAGTAGAGTAGTGACTGGCTAGGGCTGGGAAGACAGGGTACTGGGAGGTGATGGCTAAGGGAGCAGGGAGTGATTCTTGGGCTTAAGAAAAGTGTTCTAAAACTGATTTTGATGAACGATGCCTGGGCATCATGGCTTTGTGGATGGGCTTTCTCGGCAACTTTGTGGATAAACTCCTAAAAGCCATTGAATTGTATTCTTTATAAATGGATTGATTGTATGGTATTTAAGTCATCTCTCCAAAAAGCTGTTTAAAAATTCTGCTTACTTTAGTTTAACATATTCTCTGAAGAATCTCTCCTTCTCACACATAAAAATCCCATTACATAGTATTTTTTTTACCATGTTTAGGATATAAAATATATATTTGGAGGTGGACATAATAAAGAGAGATTGAGCATTAATATCTTTTTCATTCATATCTCATGTTTGTGTAGAAGATTTTTGCTTTATTTATTCTCAAAGGACAACTTTCTGTAGAGATACATGGAGTGAAACAATCTGTAAACGTACTCAACTTTATTTTTTCTTATAAAGGTCCTGCATGTTTATGATGTATTTATTTAAAAGTACTTTTCAGGTTCTGTTATTATTGAAATAGTATTTCTTTCTTAAAAATTAGATTTTCTACTTATTATGAAACTGAAGAAATGAAATTGATTTTTTTATATTCATCATGTATCTGGCAACCATGTTAAAGTCTCAGGAGATGTAAGGTTTTATAAGGGGAAACCCCTTTCCCTTGTCTCTCATTCTCCCTCTTGCCTGCCACCATGTAAGACATGCCTTTTGCCTTCCACCATGATTGTGAGGCCTCCCCAGCCACATGGAACTGTGAATCCATTAAACCTCTTTTTCTTGATAAATTACCCAGTCTGGGGTATGTCTGTATCAGCAGCATGAAAGTGAACTAATACAATAATCTTTCTTCTATTTCTAGTTTGCTAAGAGTTTTTAAATTATGTACAGACATTGATGTGCCAAACCCATTATTCCTAAATTCCCTTGAGACATGCACATATTCTTTATATATATATGCCACATGGATTTTTATAAGATTTTTGGAGAAGTCAGAAGAGATATTTATATTGATATAAAGAATGATAACCTGATTACGGAATACTAGAAAGTTCTGGCTATCAACTTGAATCTTGTCTCTGTCGATACTATTTACATTCAATACCAAAGTGATCTCATTCATCCCATGGCGTTAAACACCATCCATGGACTCATGACTCCTGAACTCCTGAACCTCTCTGAACACAAGATTCATACAGCCAACCACTCTCTCAACATTTCCATCTGAATGTCTAATAAGCATCTCAAACTTAACACACTCCCAAATCAAATCTTGCTTCCCCATCCCCGAACAAGGGTTCCGTATCTCAGCAAATGATACATCATTTACCTACTGCTCAAGCCAAAGTACCTTGGCCTCCTCTATAAGTCCTCTTTTTGCCACAATATACATGCAACCTGCGCACCGCCCCCCCGCCACACACACACACACACACACACACACACACACACACACACACACAATCTGTGAGCTCAATCTCCAAAACTTGTGCCAAGCCTGACCTTTTCTCATTTCTCCCGGGGATGACATGCCACTCCCTGGCTCCCAACCATCCTCACTTCTTGCCTGACTTCCTGAGATCCAAAGAAAAACTGCTCTGAGCAGGCAGAGTTCAGGTTCTAGCATTCAGTTACCTAGCCTTCTGCTCCCCCAGCAAACACCCAATTATCATTCCCTCCACCTGAGCTTCTCTGAGGATTCAAACCCCCAAACCCTATCATTTAACTATACCAACTCCCTCGCCCAATGTAATCAACCTGTCTGTCTTTCTGTTTGTTTCCTAGAAATGTCTCTCTCTCTCTCTCTGTGTGTGTGTGTGTGTGTGTGTGTGTGTGTGTGTGTCATCCTCTCTTCCTCTGTATTTCTCTCCCTGTCTCCCCTGCTCCCAGGACTCACCACTGATTTTACACACACACACACACACACACACACAATCACTTTTGCTCTCAGAAAACATAAAGCTACCATGCTAAACAACTGGCTGATTCCTCCCAAGTAAAGCTCCCTTCTTAGCCCCCAGATGTACTGGTTTGGAAAGTGTGAACATTCTCCCTCCACAAAAAACCAATCAGTCATGATACTTCACGGTCCAGATGAAAGGCCATCAAGCTGGTACCTGAAGAAGCAAACAATCATAAATTGCAAATGACAAATGGTTGCTTTGCTCCTGAATCTGAAACAATCTCATAGTGGTTGAGAATTTTTTTCTTACAAAATGTGTGGATAGGACCATAAAGATTCTGACCCTGGGGCACCTCTGACCTTTAACGTGATACACTGACATCTCTTTTACAGAACATACATTTTTCAGTGTCAAAGCTTTTAGCCACAAGAAAGTATAACTTCAGTTGATAAATAGTTGTTGACTATAGCCAAGGTGAACATCATACAGCTTCAACAGATTTGGGAGGGACCTCTTAGCTCCCAAACTCAAATGACTGACAATATTGCGGCAATATAATGGTGAGAACAGGGGCTTGAGGAGGCTAAGATGAAAGGAAGAATCCTTCTCATCAACACCACAAGTATGTTTGTCTGTCAGGCTGTCATTAGCAGTCCCAATTTTCAATTCTCTCTCTAGAGACTGTTGTCCAATCTGACCACTTCTCACCATCCTGACTGGCACAGCCCTCAGCCACACCCATCAGCTCTCACCTGTAATAGGTCTCCAGCCTCCTCTCACCCCCTGACTCCTCTTTGCCCTCGATATGCCATTCTTTGCACAGCAACCATAACCATCTTTCTCATCCACATATCAGATCATGTCACTTCTCTGCTTAAAATCCCCCAATGGTTTCCTTTCATCATACAGGAAAATGCCAAACTCTTGCTACAGGACTCTGAGGCAGGTCACTGTGGACAAAATGAAGCTTAAGAGCTACGGCCCCTCACTTGGACAGCCCCTGAAAACTCCGGAAGGGACCTAGTAATGTGTTTTCATGGGTTGGGTATGTTTTTGTAAAGCTTCCAAAAGGAAGATACATTTTTATTTTTCCTCTGTAAGGGCCTTCAAAATTGCATAAACTTTGAGCCTTGTGACACCTGGACCTAAGTGGCTTAGAAGGTCTGGCTGACCTGGTCTCTTACCTCTTCTCCCCGCGAATCTCCGCCAGTCGCCACCCCCCAGCTCATTCCACCACCATGGTGCCTTCCAGCTCAGGCTTCGCACTGGCCATTTCTTTTGCCTGGAGCTCACCTTCCCCCCATGTTTTGGGGAGGCTGCCCACACCCACTTTGTACCCCAACTTCAGATACTCTAACCCATTTTTAAATTTTCTTTTTTCTGGTAGGATTTTACTGGTATCTAAAATAGCTTATTTATCATTCTTGTGTTTATACAAGGGCTGGGATGCTGTCCATTTCCTCTATAGCCTCAACTTCTAGAAAATACTGCACAGGTTCATAATAAGCTTTCAATAAATACCTATTAACCCTTGTGCCCAAAAGAATATAAAGCTCAAACACACACTTGTACACCAGTGTTCATGGCAGCACTATTCATGATACCCAAAAGGTGGAAATAACCCAAATGTCCCTCAATAGATGAATGAATAAAAAAAAGTGGTATAGCCATACAATGGAATATTATTCAGCCTTAAAAAGGAATATTTCCACTTACAAAGTGTCAGAGAAAAAAAAGAATATTTTGACACATGCTACAACATAGCTGAACCTTCAAAATATTATACAAAATGAAATTATCCAGACACAAAAGAACAAATACTGTTTGATTCTACATATATGAGGCACCTAGAGTAGGTAATTTCACAGAAACCAAAAGTAGAATAAGGGATAGTGGGTGGGGAGAATAGGAAGTTGATGTTTTATGGGTAGGGAGTTTTATTCTGGGATGATAAAAAAAAAGTTCTCAAAATGGTGATGATTGCACAACATGGTGAATGTACTTAATGCCACTGATTTATACACTCATAAATGGTTACAGTGGTAAATTTTATGCTATGTATATTTTGCCACACATGAAATACATATATAGAGAGAAAGAGACCCTTTATCCGTATTTTGTAAGACAGACTGTATAAATCTCTGTTCCTTGTCACCCAGGGGGCCTATGGCTGCCCTGGACCAATCTTAGGAAGCAGGCAGATGTGGGGAGAGAGTGACAAATGCCAAAGCTTTTCCAGAAAATTGGGGATTTTGATCTTAGGAAACCTTTTCCAATTCCCAAGAGATGGCTGAATGGGGAAAGAGAAAAACTACCAAAATAAGACACAGATAGGCATATCTGAAAGATGACATTTTAGAAGGAGGCTTTAAAAAGAATACACACACACACACACACACACACACACACACACACACACACACTCTCTCTCTCTCTCTCTCTCTACATACATACACGCACCTCTAATTCATGTTATTCCAGGGTAGAATACTCATCCTCTATTTGCACTGAAGTCCTAGGCACAGCATCCTGATATAACAAAATGCTTTTAATATCAAGATCTGGAGTGAAACTAACAGGAAAGCAAATTGTGCAGCTGATGAAGGCTGGGTGTGAACATCAAGTCCTTAGAAACTGTGCTTTAACTCTCCCAAATGTAATTAGGTTTGAAGAACGATCATTTTACCAAGCAATCAAGAATTCATAACTGAACCTTGTTCTGTGCAGTCTAATTATCAAATATGCATTGTCTTTATAATGCTTAGCTCCCGTTACAATGAAAGAGTTTGGGGGATAATTATCATCTCACACAAATGAAGACATAACTTACTAACATGTTTGAATTATCTTTTACAAAATAAGTTGCTCTTCCCTTGCTTTTAATAGTAAAGATCGCAGAGTTTTTTGATCTTGTTCAGAAAACTAGCTTCTTGGGCCTAACACATCATATTCATACCATATTCATATAATCATAAATGAAGACTTGTACTAAGATATAATGGTTTGCAGCTATATGAGGCCATAATTAGATTCACTATTTTTTAAATATTAAGCAACTGACCAAAGAAAAATATTTTGAGAATTTAAATTATTTATGACCACAAAAATTTTCAAATTCATATTTAAAACATAAGATTGCATTTATCTATCCCATATACACTTTTTAGCTAACTCCTACCCCATTCCGATTTCCAAAAAAAATAGAGACTTTGCCTATCCACATGGAACTGCTAAGTTATGCCAATTAAAATGAAGAGCCAGGTTTTGCTCTGTGTATTTCCCTGTTCCACACACAGATTGCTGAACTCCAATTCATCATCGAACTCACCTACTATGAAATTGTCTCAGGATGGGAAGTGTAAAAGGATGAGGACCCCACACACACACCTACTTCTTGTGTTACATAAAGCCCTGTGCTCTATCTTTGCACTGAGAATGTTGCTATTCAGAGTATGGTCTGCAGACCAGCAGCATCAGCATCACCTCTTGGGAAGCTTGTTGGGAACATGGGAACCCCCCCCCCAACTACACCCCATATCCACAGAATCAGGATCTTACTTTTCAAGGTAATCCCAGATGATTCATACACACATTACAGTGGGGAAAATGCTGTCTTAGGAAAAGAGATCTTATTATTGATGTCCTTAATTTTTAATGCTTTTCTGGATGGATCATGGGTGCAGTTGGGCAGATTTTAATGCCTTTCAGAGGTTCAGAGGCTTTTGATGTGATTTCAGCAAACGTAACTAAAACCAAGTATCTACAAAGGGTTTAGCAGTGCCCAGCAAACCTTCATATCCTTTTGTTTATTCTGTTTTCGTTTTTGTGTTGTTTTCTTTTTGTTCTTCGTTTTTTGTTTTGTTTTGTTGGTGATCCCACTTTGCACCGTAATCTGAAAGCTGAGTTTCTGATTCCTCAAGGGGGCAGGCATTCTCCATAATACTGCTACACCCATGATCATGGAGGCAGCATTAGTCATAGACTCATAAGTGCAAACAAAAAGATTTGAAGGTTAAGTCAAGTATTGAAACTAGTTTTAATACAAGATTTGGGTTGCTAATTTTTTAAGAAAATGACTTAACCAGTTGTAAGATGACTAGTCCAGATATTAAAGCTTTTTTTACGCTAAATTAATTTCAAGTGCTATGAAATAGGCTCGGATTTGGACCTCATCTTAGAATCCCTGGACTCCTAAAACTCATTTAGGCTCGGACAGGTAGTATTCCCTCAAACCTTTCCCTTGCGTAACACTTACCATGTTTTATTATAATTACCTGACCAACTATGTTAATTTCTCATTAGATTGTGGCCCCTATGAAGGTAAAGACAATGTCTTACTCCTATTTGTATCACAGGTACCCATAAAAAGTGTCTGCCACATAGTAGGTACTTAATAATTATAAGTTGAATGAATTAATAAATAAACACAATTGGCAGAGTAATTGAGATATTGAAAGCAGGGCAAACAGTCTAAACAACAGCTTGCTTTTCAAGTATGAAATACTTATTAGTCTGTTTTGCATTGCTATAAAGAAATACTGGAGGCCAGGTAATTTATAAAGAAAAGAGATTTATTTGGCTCACAGTTCTGCAAACTGTGTAAGAAACATAACACCAGTATTTGCTTCTGGGGAGGCCTCAGGACAGTCCTGCTCCCCTTCACTCATGGTAGAAGGTGAAGGGGAGCAGGACCGTCACATGGCAAGAGAGAAGGGAGGAGGTGCCAGGCTCTGTTAAACAGTCAGCTCTTGAATGAACTAATTTATTACTTCAGGGAAAGCACCAAGCCATTCACAAGGGATCTGCCCTCACGACTCAAACACTTCTCACTGGGCCCCACCGCCAACACTGGGGATCACATTTCAACATGAGATTTAGGGGGGACAAATAGCCAAACTATATCAAAATACTATATGCAAGTCAGTATATTACAATATATTTAATTTATAGCCCATTTATTCAGAACTTGTAAAACACACATTTTCATTAGACTAAATTTTATGCTTTTGTACTATTTGCAAAGAAGATTACTCATGATGGTACAGACTTAATTGACTTGGCAGCAATTTGGGTAGCATTTGTTTATATACTATTAATAGGTTAAATTATCACATGTTTAAACAGTACATCAAATACTATAAAGATCTATTTACAAAAACAGAATTTTGACCAGGAAAGTTCTATCCTATAATGAAGAGAAATAAGATTTCATTTCTTTTTTTTTTTTTTTTTTTTGAGACAGAATCTCACTCTGTCACCAGGCACCAGGCAGGAGTGCAGTGGCATGATCTCGGCTCACTATAACCACCACCTCCCAGGTTCAAGCGATTCTCTTGCCTCAGCCTCCCTAGTAGCTGGGACTACAGGCACGTGCCACCATGCCCAGCTAATTTTTGTATTTTAGTAGAGATGAGGTTTCACCATGTTGGCCAGGATGGTCTCTAATCTCTTGACCTCATGATCTGCCTTCCTCAACCTCCCAAAGTGCTGGGATTACAGGTGTAAGCCACTATGCCCGGTGATTTCATTTATTTAAGTAAGATAAAATTTTGATTACGCCTACTCATAACTGAGATTGGTATTCCCTCTGAGGCATCAAATTTGGGAAATTTTTATTATTTAAGAAAATGACATTTTCAATGCTAAGTAAATTACCAATTCGCTATCTAGAATAGGAGTGTCTCCTTCTTAAACATTTGAATATGCACATAACAACACTCAGTATCTCTTCCCTATATTAGAGCCTTGAAGTCCAATGACAAGAATGTATGAACAGACAGAAATCACCAGGTTTCATCCCAGTAATAAGAAGGGTTATCGTAAGACTTCCAGTGCTTCTGTCCTTTGCATGCTGTGTGAGCTCAGATCCAGTTGAAAGTAGATGGCATACTCCAGCTGGATAACTGAGGTGAGCTTAATAAAAAGACTGCTTTACAAAGGCAAAGGCAGAGTTGACAGTAACCCACAGTGATGGTGAAGCACCCAGGGACTAACAAAGTAACGAGGGGAGCCATTGCAACTTCAAGTCCCAGAGGAGCAAAGGAAGGAAGTGGCTACCAGCAGTGGGAGAGAGCTGTAGCTATAGCTGTAGGAGGGGCTGCTGTGGCCTTCAAAAGAGGAAAGATGCCCTGGCCAACCCACTGCCCTGTAGGAAGAGAAACTATAGATTAAACCGTACACTGACCTCACTCTTCTCCCATCCGTGGTTCTCCTGCTGGTGCCTTCCATTGATCCAAATCAACAGGAAGTCAAAGAGTAAGAGAGGCAAGCTGAGGGAGTCCATAGAGGTCAGCCTCATAGGGTACGAAGCCCAGTCTCATGAGGCACATAGGCGGGGAAGGATAGAAAATGAATTTGAAGGATGAGATGGAGAACATCGCCAGGTACACCCTTTCCAAAATACTTCTACTACAAAGTATTTATAATCTTATTCAAAAACTTTTTTTTTGCTATATACATTCCTAAGAATTGAGAGAGAACAAAGATATGTAATAACAGCAGATTCATTAATGACAATGACATCTGGTAGTTCCTAATATTGTTTTCATAGAAACATAAGATTTGTTGGTATCATTCACTCAAAGACATGGTAAAGTCTTCTCTGTATCTCTCTCAAAGCTGCTGAAATGAACTAAAAGAAGGAAAAATTGGAAAGAAAATTTTATCTACTGTGAGGCTAGGTTATGGTGACTCACATCTGTAATCCCAGCACTTTGGGAGGCTGAAGTGGGAGGATTACTTAAGGCCAGGAATCTGAGACCAACTTGGACAACATAGTGAGAGACTGTCTCTACTAAAAACAAGAATAATTTAAAAATTAACCAGGCATGATAGTGTGTGCCTATAGTCCCAGTTACTTGGGACCCTGAGGCAAGAAGATCTCTTGAGCCCAGGAAGTCAAGGCTGCAGTGAGCTATGATTGTATCACTGTGTTCCAGCCCAGATGACAGAGCAAGACTTCATCTCTAAAAAGCAAATAAATAAATAAATAAATAAATAAATAAATAAATAAATAGATCTACTATGAAACTAGCAAAGAGCTACAATTCTCATATCACAGGCTATAAAAATTGTCTGCCAGAGTATAATTTTTATTAAATCAATGGATAACTCTAAAAGGTGATATATTCCTCTGCAGATCTTAACCGGCTTTCATATTTCTCTCTAAGTAATGAGAGAGTACAGAAAAGCTCAATGTTGTGTGGTGAGAACTGGCAAAAAGTGGGGGACATCTGGGTGAAGGGGCTGTTTCTCTACCAGAACGAGCTGATGGAGAACATGACACGGATGGCAGTACTGTGTGAATCCTTCATTTTTACTATCTGCAAAACTCTAAAACTGAAAACCTTAACTTGGAGGAATCATCTGGAGGCAAGAGATGTAGGAAAATAGAAGGAAAAGAACAATTAGCTTTGCCCTGCCATTCTTTTCATAAATGCTGAACCAAGTCAACAAGTGGTGGTAAAGCACCAACTATCTATCTACCCTCCCCCAACTCACACTCAGTAAGCTGGGATATGTGATCTGTCTGAGTGATCTGCTCACTCACTACACAACTTTTTTGAACAGAAGACATTGCAGAGTTGGAAGAATTTTTTATGAGACAAAATATCCCATCTAAAGCTAATGTCTTCCCCAAATCACTGTCTCCATCCCCTCTACCTATTCTTGGGCAAATCATAGGTTTGGATAGAATTCCTTCTACTTGAGAATGGATAATAAATGCAAAGCCATTAACACCCATAGATTCTATATGCATAGCTTTTATTTTTATAAAAATGAAAGATTTACCAACAAATGGCAGATAAATACATTTCAGAAAAATAGCACAAGAAATACAGAAAATTTTCTGATAAATTCTCTGTACATTCAAAAAACTGAATACATGAACTTTTTTTAAAAAGTCCAAAATGAGCTAGCCAAGTCAGAAAATAATTGAAGATAATCATAAAACCATTTCAGAAGTGAACCCTACTTAGATGTTGCTTAAAAAGAGAGCCAACTATCTATATGACAGACTTTTAAATGTAAGGAAACACATGGGAACATCAGGGAAAAAATGAAAAAAATTCAGAAATAATACTTATGGAGGCCAATGGGTAACAGATGTCCCTGTAGCAGATAACAGAATGAATAGATTCTTCAATTGAAAGCCACAAGGAAAATATCTTTACAAAAAATAAAGGAAAATATGAATCTTCAGATCAAAGGGACTACCATTTTCTAGAAAGAAATAAAGAAAAAAAAAAACCAACACAGTGACTTACAGTGAGAAATATCAAAGAGAAGTTACCAAACTTTCAATGTTTAAAAATAACTTGATTGGCATCAAAGCCAAAAAAAAAAATGCTGGAGTGGGAGGGATGGGAGGGGGCAAGCCATCTACAAAGAAAAAATAGTCAGTCTAGCCTCAGACTTTTCCAGAGCAATGGCCAATGCCAGAATGCAACAGAATGACATCTTATACAATTACGAGGGGCAAAAACATAATTCTATAATTTTATACACATTCAACTTGTTTGTTCATAGAAACAACCAAAAGGCATTTAGAATTTAACACACTTGGACCCTGTTTGAAAACAAACACTTTTAACTAAACACTCAATCAACCTAAGATGCTCAAGAAAGAGGATGACATTGTTGAAAAGGCTGGTGGTGATCTGACTGCATTTAGATCCAAGACTAACACTCAGCCCACAAAGCACGGCCCTGCCTCAGGACCTTTGCAGCTGTTCTTCCTTCTTCTGCACGTCTCACCCTCTCACCTTGCTCAAGTCTTGATCCAAACTCGCTGCTTCAGAAACCTGTTCCGCAATGACACTGTCAAAAATAGACTTCCCATCACTCCAGTCTCCTAACATGCTGATTTTTTTTAACATTTATTGCTGCCTGACAAAATACATATGTAATATATATATAAATATATATATATATATATATATATATATATATAATCTGCCTTGTCTAGTACAATACCAGTTCCTGTCTCTTTGACAGTTTACTGCTGTATTCTCAATGCTTGGAGCAGTGCCTAGGATGAAAAGGGCACTCAAAAAGAATCTGTTAATTGAAGGAACTAAGGGAATTATGTTCAAATTTGCAAATGCTAAAATCTTTGAAAACGTAAAACTAACACTATGTATTAGTCCATTTTTGCACTGCTATAAAGATACTACCTGAGATTAGGTAATTTATAAACAAAGAGGTTTTATTGACTCACAGTTCTTCATGGCTGGAGAGGCCTCAGGAAACTTACAATCATGGCAGAAGGGGAAGCAGCCAGGTCTCCATGGCAGCAGGAGAGAGAGAAAGAGCAGGGGAAACTGCCACTTTTAAACTATCAGATCTTGTGAGAACTCGCTCACTCTCAAGAGAACAGCATGGGGGAAATCACCCCCATAATCCAGTCACCTCCCACCAGGTACCTTCCTGAACACATGGGATTACAGTTCGAGATGAGATGTGTGTAGGGACCCAAGCCACACCATATCACACTATAGCTGAAAAAAATGGTGAAAGGAGGGCTAAGTGATGTGCGCTTATTTCCTCAACTTTAAGAAATCTGTCAATAAAGTCTAAATTTGACAATCTGTAAAACAATCACTTGATCCCTTTTAAAAGTCAGTAAGATACTTTTAAGCTTTGTCTTTGTAAGTGATTTTCATTATCTTCTGAATGTTTGCACCTTGTGACTTACTAGGGCTCTCTGAGAAAGTGACAAATAGAGCACAGACCATGACCACGGACAGTGATGATGTATATCAGGTTAGACTAGTCAAACATAAATATTCAAATACAAATATATAATGTGACAAGAGTTGTCAAGGGTTTGGGGAAATGGGGGCTCTCGAACATGATGGATGGCAATGTAAGTGATACAACACTTTTGGAGGCACCTGGGCAATATCTAGCAAAATTTATGATGTGCATATTCACTCACCCAGCAATTTCATTTCTAGAAAATTGTATGCAGATTCATTTGTAAGGTAGACAAGAATGTTCATTGTAGCATTGAAAATAATAGCAAAGAGTGGGAACAAAAGTCTAAATCTCCATCAAAAAGAACTGGTTAATGATATTTCAAAAGTAAATACTAAGCAGTTTCACAAAAGCAAATGAAGTAGATGTGTATATTGATATTCAAAGCACGTGCTCTACCACCAAAAAGCTACACACACTGACATATATTGATATGTAAAAGTATGCAGAATATGAAGTGGAAAAAGCAAGCTTCAGAACAACATATGTGGTATGATTTCATTTATGTAAAAGAAATATTTAAACCTATATATATAAGTATGTGTTTCCAACTCTATGATGTTTGCATGGAAAATATCTGGAAAGAGGTTTCCCAAGTGTTCATGGTAATCACCTCAAGGAACAGATATAAGGGAAAGAATGGAAAATGGAGAGATTTACTTCATAAACTTCTACAATATTTGAATTGTTTTTAAAAGCATACATTACTTTCATCGTAGAAATTAACTTCTAAAAGTCTTACACATTTCTAAACACATTTATTTAATGTGTATTTAATGTGTATGGTGAGCACACAAGATGCCACAGTTTGTGT
The DNA here is from genome assembly GCF_048565385.1 of Saimiri boliviensis. Taxonomy (NCBI): domain Eukaryota; kingdom Metazoa; phylum Chordata; class Mammalia; order Primates; family Cebidae; genus Saimiri; species Saimiri boliviensis. The sequence continues at coordinate 202,621,504 of NC_133450.1, read as the reverse complement.
CATCAGCAGACTGATTTAGCAAGAAAAATAGTTCAACCTCACGAAGTATCCATAGTCACACATAGAATAAACCATAAGCTCCTTGAAGACAGGGTAAGGGATGTTTTCTTTACCATTTATCCCAAGTACCTATCACAGTGCTTTCTACATGTAAAACATTCACTAAATATTTGCTAACTAAATGAGTTACTCAGTGAATGAATGAAGGCATATGTTACGAACCTGAAGTTATCTGTAACTCAGTGACCCTACCACACTTATTCTTTCATGAACCTAGATTTGTTCATTTGCAAAATCAAACTTCTGATGTTTTATGATCACTTGTGGATTCTATAAGCCTAAATCCATGTGAGAACAGGCATCTGACTGGTGATGGGGAATGTCACTTCTGGTCCAAGGCTGCCACCCACATTGTCAGAGCCCCAGGGTTTACAGGGATGGCAACAACTTAAAGAGTTCTCATGTTATGTTCTTTGTGCCTTTTTGATCCCATACGGTTTTGAAGACAGTTCCAGAGAACTATGAGTCAAAATCTACAGGTGTGATATCAAATTAGTAACTGTGGGTGTTAAAAAGTGCATTCCTGCAAACACTTGGATCTCATATCCAACCTACCGAAGAGGGCAGCAAGTACCTGCCATGCCTAATGTTTCATGTACCACACATGAATACTGACATGGTACAGAACATGACACCAGTCCCACCTTCTGGTTTTCCAGTAGGTCTTCTCTGCTCTACACATCCAGTACAGAGCACTTCACTAAGAGAAATTTTAACTCCAATCAGTTAGTACCCTATTTTCTTGTTTATTACCTAGATTTTTTTTCTTTATTTCTTTTTCTGCTTACTTTGGATTTAGTTTGCTCTTCTAGTCTCTTAAGGTAGAAATTAGAACTTTCTTCTTTTCCAAGAAAGACCTTTTGTAAATTTTATTTTATTTTAGATTCAGGGGGTACATATGTAAGTTTTGTTACATAGGTATATTGCATACCACTGGGGACTTGGCTTCCAATGTACCCATTTCCCAAACAGTGAACACTATAGACAAGAGATAATTTTTCAGCCCCTGTCCCATCTAACCCTACCTTGTTTTGAAGTCCCCAGTGTCTATTATTTTCATCTTTATGTTCATGTGTACACATTATTTAGCCCTCCCTTATGAATGAGAACATGTAATATTTGGTTTTGTTTCTGAGTTAGCTCACTTAGGATAATGGTATCCAGCTCCATCAATGTTGCTGCAAAGGACATGATTTCATTCTCTTTCATGGCTGTTTTTTTTCTTATTTAAACTAAGAAGCTCTTATTTGACTAAAACCAATAATGCTTGTGAAAAAAAAATAACTGTATATCCTGACTTCCACTAAGTTTCATTTTAAATTGGCAACCTTTGTGATATAGTTTAGCTCTGTGTCCCCATCCAAATCTCATCTTGTACCTCCCACAATTCCCATGTGTTTTGGAAAGGACCTGGTGGGAGAGGACTGAATCATGAGGGCAGGCTTTTCCTGTGCTGATCTCATGACAGTGAATGGGTCTCATGAGATCTGGTGGTTTTTAAAACGGAAGTTCCTCTGCACATGCTTTTTGCCTGCTGTCATCCATGTAAGATGTGACTTGCTCCTCTTTGCCTCCCACCATGATTTTGATGCTTTCCCAGTCACATGGAACTATGAGTTCACCATTAAATCTCTTTCCTTCGTAAATTTCCCAGTGTCAGGTATGTCTTTATCAGCAGCATGAAAATGGACTAATAAAATTGGTACCAGTAAAGTGGGGCACTGCTAAAAAATATTTGGAAATGTGGAACTGTGGAACTGGGTATCAGGCAGAGGTTGAAATAGTCTGGAGAGCTGAGAAGAAGACTGGAAAATGTGGGAAAGTTTGGAACTACCTAGAGACTTGTTGAATGGCTTTGACCAAAATGCTGGTAATGATATGGACAATGAAATCCAGGCTAAGGTGATCTTAGATGGAAATGAGGAATTTGTTGGGAACTGGACCAAAGGTGACTCTTGTTATGTTTTAGTGAAGAAACTGGCAGCATTTTGCCCTTGCCCTAGAGATTTTTGGAACTTTGAACTTGAGAGAGATGATTTAAGATATCTGGCAGAAGAAATTTATAAGCAGCAAAGCATTCAAGAGGTAATTTGAGTGCTTTTAAAGGAATTCAGTTTTAGATGGGAAGTAAGCATAAAAGTTCAGAAAATGTGTAGCCTGACAATGTGATAGAAAAGAAAAACCCTTTTTCTGAGAAGAAATACAATCAGTATACACACACCTGTGTTTACTGATTTAACATCTATCACTCATCAGACAATCAGAATCACAACTGTTTTGCTGACCAGTAGTAATCTCAACAAATATTTGTTGGTTAAATTAAGATACAATATAAGTGAATTTTATTCCCTCTTGTAATCAATGTTTATAAGTTGGTTAGAGTAAGTAAGGGGAATGGAGTCCCTATTTCACTCATATTCAAAGTGGGCTTTCCTACCTGGGATGAAATTTGAGAAATGTTTAGATTGAAGGGAAGGGACAGTATTTGGCACAAGGGAAATGTTGCAAGATCAAAGGACGGACAGGAAAAGGTGATATTCTAACAGGAAAAAAAAAAAGAGAGAATGAAAAAGCTAATTATATTAAGTGACGTAGATTGGATTTTCTCTCCAGATCTCACATTGAGATGTAATCCCCAGTGTTGTACGTGGGGCCTGGTGGGAGGTATTTGGGTCCTGGGGGTGGAACCTGGGGGTGGAGCCTTGGTGCTGTTCTTGCAGTAGTGAGTGAGTTCTCCTGAGACCTGGTTGTTTAAAGACTCTGATACCTCCCTCGCTCTTGCTCCCTCTCCTACTATATGACTTGCCAGGCTCCTGCTTCACTTGTCTCCATGACTGAAAGCTTCCTGAAGCCTCACCAGGAGCTGAGCTGACTCCTGTACCACACTTCCTATACAGCCAGCAGAATCATCAGCCAATGAAAACTTTTTTCTTTATAAACTACCCAGTCTCAAGTATTTCTTCATAACAATGCAGGAACAGTCTGCATTGAGGAAGCAAAGGAATTAGGGCAGAAAACAGATTTGGAAATTGGGAAGGTTAACTGGGAGGTGAGAACTTCATAACGTCACTTGGGAATGGGAAAGCTGAGGCCAAGTTGATTAGGGAGAAGGAGGCTGATTGAGGCAGCAATTTGGATCCTGTGGAGGGAGAAGAATGTGATGAAGAAGGTATTTGTTCACAAGGAGTTCCAGGTGTGAAGTTAGCACACCTGCAATGAAACCTTAGCTGGGGGACTGGGAGGAAATGTGGTAAACAGCTGAGGACCTTTGTAAACTTATCAATCCTGTATGCCGATCCAGTTAAGCACCCAAGTGCCAAGTCTAGGAGGAATGCATCAAATATCAGATTACGCATTTGAGAGCATAAAGATGAAAGTCGCTGCCTTGGCAAACAACCAGGCCGTCCTTTAGCCCTACCCACTGAGATGACTAGATCTATGTTCAGTCTCTTGTCAAGACAGTCTCCATGTCTAAGAAAATGACAGTGAGAAACAAGAATGAAGCATGCATCAGGTCGAGTCTGTTCTGTATACCCAAGCCTGCTGTGGGCTTCTTGCTGGTTCTCACAACTGCAATAGTATCTTGGGAATTATGTTATTCTCAATTGCCCTTCGGGCATTATCTTTCCCTTTCTTTCTTCTCTTCTTGCTTCCTTCCTTCTTTGAGATTAGGTTTTGCTCTATCACCTAGTGCAGTGGTGCAATTATACCTCAGGGCAGACTTGAATTCCTGAGCTCATCAAGACATCCTCCCACCTCTATCTTCAAAAAGCACTGAGATTACAGGCATGAACCATCACACCGTGTATTTCTTCATAAATTGAAAAAAAAAAAAAAAAAGACTGGGTGTAGTGGCTCTCACCTATAATCCCAGCACCTTGGGAGACTGAGGCAGGAGGATTGCTGGAGTCCAGGAGTTCAAGACTAGCCTGAGCAATGTAGGGCAACCCCATCTCTACCAAAAAATAAAAATTAGCTGGTTGTGCTAATTTCATGGTTGTGCATGCCCCTAGTCCCATTAGGAGGCTGAGGTAGGAGGACTGTTTGAGCCCAGGAGGTCGACACTTCAGTGAGCCATGATAGCAGCACTGCATTCCAGCCTGGGAAACAGAGTGAGACCCTCTCTTAAAAAAAAAAAAAATAGCTTGGTGCTAATTCAAGACCTGAGACCCCACTGAATGCTGTAGACCGCAGTATTAGGTTGGTGCAACAGTAGATTTGCCATTGAAAGTAATACCAAAACTGCAATTACTATTGCACCAACCTAATAATAATAGATAATATTCATAGATAATAGATGATATTTGAGCTTACTTTATGCCAGGCTCTGTTCTAAAAACCTTATGTGTATATGTATCAACTTACATGTATTAACTTCTTTTATGTTCACAAAAAGTACACGAAATAGTTACTATTATTATTCCCATTTTCCAGATGGGGAAAATGAGGCCCAGAGAGATTAACGTCATTCAGCAAAGTGTCAGAAGGCTCAAACCAGCCAATCTGACTCCAGAGCCCAGCTCTTAATCATGACACTAGTTTCTTAAATTTGTATGTATCTTACAATTTACAAAGCCCTTTGGAAGAGATACAAATATTATATGATCCTCTCAATAATGCTTCAAAGTGAGTAAGGAACATCTTTGTTTTCATTGCAGAGATAGGGAAACTGAGGCTCAGAGACATTAAATTACTGAGTAGGAAGTCAATAACACCAGTATCAGGCTAGGTGGGGCCTGAAATCCACGACTCCTGACTCCTGCAATGCCACACCGTCTCTTGCTTCTGCTTTAGCTGCCTTCTTAGGATTAAATTGCATCTACATAATCAGATATGCAGAGGGATAAAGGCTGCATCTAGGGTTTCCTGGGTTTGGCACGAAGATCCTGATGTCTGAAAACATGACTTTATCTCTAACTTGAAATATAATTTCAGACGGCCTCAATGTCAAGGAGTAGCGTGGGAAGAGAACAGAAAAGGAGAAGCTGACCAAGTGAGCAGGATCTAATAGCTAGCTCCAAAAATGACGCTTCCTTGGAGCGGCTGGCTACTGCCCGTCAGAGTGGCCCTGCTGCTGCGGCAGCAGCTCGAGAGAGTGTCTGTCCAAAAAGCAATGCAGGGATGCAAACACAGAGAACAGAGCGACCCTAGACCAGACCCACAAACAGAGCCCTTTATTATGCCTTTTCTGGTTAACGCCTCTCTTGCCTCCATGCCCTCTCTTCCCCACCCCTCCATGCCGTGCCCACGGTGCCAAACGTAATTCCACTCTGGGCTGCTGCCGGTATGTTTCTGTCTTATTTCTCCAATACCCCAGGAACAAATCCATTCTTTTGGTGTCTTCTGATGGCTTCTAGTAGCCAGGACATTGCAGCCCAGGCTCATATTACCCACTAACTCATCATCCTTCCATTGCCCGCTTCACACCGAACCGCGTTTGCTTCCGATCCGCAGTGACCCCCCTCCTTTTTTAACTGCAGTCCAATAATGCTGACATGGTTAGGAATCGGAAGTCATGGCTATTGCGGCCAGCTCCCCGATAAGCGGAAGCTTGGGGCAGGGACTAGAAAGCCTAGAACGCGCCTCCGCCCTTTGCAACAGCATCTACTTCCCTCACTCGCCCCCCAGGCCCTGCTGGCCAAGGGGCAGCCGCGAAAACCGCGCAACCCGGGGCTCCTAACCCTTGCCTCCTGCCGCCGCGGCGGCTGCTATAGAAACACCAGGCGTACACATGGGGCTGAAATTAAACACCCATCCTGGACGCGGACCCGAGCGGGATCTGCCTGCCGCCGCGGTCACCATGGCAACATGCCGAGAGGAGGGCAGCGGGCTGCGCGGCGCGGGGATACTCACTCCATCGCTGGGCTCGGCGGCCGGGCGCGCTGCTGCGGGGCTCACCGGCGCTGCTCGCCTCTGCCGGAGCGGAGCGCTCTGGCTGCGCCGCGCGCGAGGTGGAGCTGGGAGCCGTCTCCCCTCCCCGCCGGCACCCCCTCCTCCCCTGGAGGGTTGAAAGTGTATGCTCAGGCTCTCTCAGTTCCCAGCCTGCGAATAAAACGGGAAGCAATTGGATAATGTTGTTCGCTGGGCGCTAGACAAGCCACTCCACTTAAGGGTTTCGGGGAGGGAGCGCGCTGGCAGCTACGGTCGGGTGAGGTGGCCACCAGCGCGCAGTGCCGCGCGCCCGAGGCGCCAGGTGCACCGGCGGCTCTCCTGGGACGGGCGGCGCGGCGCGGAGCCTGGGGAGAAGGGTGGGAGGGGGAGCAGTGTGGCTGCAGCGGGTGGCACAGCCCAGAGGGCGTAGGGAAACGAGTGAGTCATTGGCAAGGTGGCAGCTCTCACCGCTTAGAAGTTGCAAGAAGCGTCTGGCCTCTGCTAACAGCAAGGACTGCCCCCAGTGGGCTGGGTACTGGTTCGGAAACGCCATTGTGCCGGCCCGGCGAGATCCCCGTGAGTTTGCCCAGCAAAACTCCAGCTGTCTTGCGGTACCTTAATGCGGCGTTTCACCACCTTGGCAACCCCACGCCCCTTTCCGTTTCACTCTAAATTCTGCGCGTTCCCGCCTGCCAGGAAGACATTACCCAGGGTCAGTTCCCCTAGTCTGTGATTTGAAAACAATAGCTATATTGAATATGATTTCCCAAATTACCACAACCCCACCCCCGCGGTAATAAGCCACCCTGGAGTACGTATTCCCTGCCCCCTACCCCTCTGAGACTCTTCTACTCCTAACGGCTTCCAGAGCAGGGAACCTGGTTCTCATCCAGGTGTCCTGCATCTGCTACAATGAAGAGTAGATGGGACAGCTTCAGGCTTTTCTTGTATCTTGCAGCGGGGTCCCTCTGTGAGTCAATGTCTGCCAGGTGCTGAAAACGCTGCACCAGGAATAGGCATGGCCATCACCAGTCCCTGCCTGCCCTGCAGGAGCTCACGGGTTAAAGTGGAAACGCAAAGCACAGATAAAGACAAAAATAAACATATCGTCACAGCTGAAAACATTGCTATAAAAATTAAGTAATAAGATGCTGTGATGAAATGTTCTAGAATTAATTTCTGGTGATGATTGTGCAACTGAACATACTGAAAGCTATGAAATTATACACTCTGGGTGAATTTTGTGGTCTATGAATTATACCTTAATAAAAATGTGTTTTTTAAAAAAATACTCTGATGGAGAATAAAAGGGAAAGTGGATGTGCTTAGGTAGGTGCTCACAGAAAGCCTCCCTGCGGGACTAGGGTTGAAAGGGGAGAGGGCTCAGATATGCAAGCCGCAGGGCTAGGGCTTTCTGGACAGCCAACAGCTTGTATGGTGGCTCTAGATGGGAGACAGCTCCACATGTCAAGGGGCTGAAAAGAGAACCATGCAAAATGTTCTCAGTGGATTCCCTGCTCCTCCTTTCCCTCTAGAGAGTGAGCTACAAAGTCAAACCCAGTGAAGATTCAAAGAGCTGTTTTGTAGAAGGAGATTCTGGATTAACTCCAGGTTTCCCTTCACAGATAAATTCAACATGAATTCAGAGATCACGTTGCCCGCCTAATCCATGTCCCTTTCCAGTTGCATATAGGATTAAGTTCATGTGTGAATAATTAAGAGGCTTAAACAGGAAAAATATGTGCTTTTCTGCCCAGAGATAAGCTGTCCTGGGCCAGTTTATTAGCTCTACTTCCAAAAGAGTAGAGATCCAGGCTCCTCCAAAACGTTGCTCTATTGAATGTGGTCTCCTTTCTAAAATTGTTTCATGGTCCAAGTTGGCTGTCCTGGCCCTAGCCATCATGTCTGCATTCCAGCCAACATAAGTGTGGAAAGAGGAAAGAAAAATAGGTAAAGGAAGCATGCCAGCTGCCTCTTAAAAAGGGCTCCCAGAAGCTGCCTCAGGACACTTACATCTCCTTGGCCAGAATTCAGTCACATGGCTACATTCAGTTACTAGGGAGACTAAGCAAAAGCAGTCTTTACTCTGCATAGTCATGAGCCTATCCAAAAGTTGAGACCTCCATTCCCATGTAAGAAGGGGAAAATGGGTGTGGGGGACAGACAACCAGTAATCTTTGCCATCCTCCTCAATGCTTAGCGTTCTGGCTTCTGCCTCCACATGCAACTGCCACTGCTTCCTGTAAAGTCCCCAATGCCAATTCAATTGACATGTCTCTGTCCTCTTCTTATGGCATTTGTAAGCTGTATTGAACATTTTAACAGCTCCCTATTTTTTTTTTTTTTTTTTTTTTTTTTTGCTTTTGTACTTGAAGTCAGGCTTATTCAGGTATAATTTATGTGCAGTGGACTTCACCTTTTGTAGATATACGGGCCTATGAGTTTAGATACCTTATGCAGTCATGTAACCACAACCATAGTCAAGATATTACATTACCGTCACCCCCAAACAGTTCTTTCAAGTCCCTTCAGAGTCAATCCATTCCTCCTACCTCCAGCCTCTGGCAACCACTGGTCTCATTTCTGTTCTCATGATTTTGCTTTTTCTAGAATATCATATAAATGGAATCAGACAGTATATAGCTTTTCATGTTTGATTTCTTTGACAATACAAACGGTTTTGAAATCTATCCATGTCCTTTGTATAGGCAGGTAGGTAGGTATGTAGGTCATTTTCATTGATAGTATAGTTTTCCATTGTACAGATGCACCACAATTTGTTTATCAGGGATATTTGTTGTTTCCAGTTTGGCAATTATGAAATAAAACTGCTATAAACATTCATGTGCAGGTATTTATGTGAATAAATGTGTTCTCCTTGGGCTAAATATTTAGGGTCATCCCTTCCATTTTGAAACAGTCTTCTGTGACAGCACAGTACCATACCTTCCACAAGGTATGGTAGTGACCCCTTCCGCTAGACAAGTAGTGACCCCTTCTACTTGTCTCTAAACCCTCTTCATTTCTCACTCTAGATACCCTCCCCTAAATTGAGTTTTAGGTACATCCCAAGTTTTCTAAAGTTAGTAGACTATTACAACTTTCAAATGCAATAGAAAAATAAGAATAAATTCATTTTATAGGGCTGGGTTATGCCTTATTAAGAGTCACAAATACATCTTCTGCCGTATTAACTGTAGAAAAAAAATAACAGACGGTAGAGTCAAACAGACTTTGATTAAAATTCCAGCTTTACATTTACTAGCTTTGTGAACTTGAATCTGTTATTTCTATTACTCAACCTAAGTGTCAGGTTTCTTTACCTATAAAATGAGGACATTAATGCCTATCTTTAAAGGTTGTTTTGAAAATTAAACATGAAGTATATTAAATGCCTAGAACAGAGTCTGGTACTTAGTAGATATTCAATAAACAGCGATTCTAATAATCTAATCCTTATCATCATCCTCATCCTTTTCCCTGAAATTTCAAAGATTTTAATAGCTATATCTTTATTCTTTTCATGACATCCCTTTGAAGAAGGAAAACCAGTACAGATAACAGACACTGAGAAGACCAATTTGTTTATTTTCATTAATGAAGTAAGAATGTTAGTCCAGGTAATCTATTAAAATAATACAGATTATATTGGCAAATATAGCATAGCTATATCTGTTAGTCCATTTGTGAACTATATGCTATCACTAACTGTGTTAGTCCATTTGCATGGCTATAAAGGAATACCTGAGACTGGGTAACTTATCAAGAAAAGAGGCTTATTTTGGGTCGCAGCTCTACAGACTGTACAAGAAGCATGATTCTGACATCTGCTCCTAGTGAGGTCTCAGGAAGTTTACAATTGTGGTAGAAAACAAGGAGGGAGAAAGAGTCAGAGCAAGAGAGAGGGAACAAAGAGAGTAGAGGTTCCAGGCTCTTTTAAACAACCAGATATCACATGAACTAACTGAGCAAGAACTCACTCATCACCAAGGAAATGGCTCTAAGCCATTCATAAAGGATCCACCCCTATGATCCAATACCTCCCACTAGGCCCCACCTCCAACACTGGGGATCACATTTTAACATGAGATTTGGAGGGGACACACATCCAGACCATATCAGCTACAAGGTAGCAGGTATGACTATACAAATAGATTGGTACACATTCTCTAACAGTTAATTAGAATGGGATTTCTACTTTTAGTTACTTAAACAATATCCATACTAGAACAGAAATTCTTAAAATGGGGGCCATGGATGGGCGTCAGGGATCTGGCTGAGATTACAGATAGAATTATGGATTGGGAGGAGGTAGGGCATAAGAAAAGAGAGATCCACACCTCTCACCAGGATCTCAGTGTTCCCTGATTCAAAACAAAAAAACGGAACTCTATGACTAGATATAACACTTAGCATGTTTGGTTACATGGTTTTCTGGTTTACCAAAAATAGAAATGCACAATGAGAAGGGGTGGGAGAAAAACAGGAAAAGTGGTTCTTTAGGCAGTAACCACTACAAGGAAGAAAACTGAAAATCCACACAAGGCAACAACAGCCACCAAAACGTCAGTTCGGAACCACACCTCAACATGTGTGAAGGTTGTTTAAGAAGGGAATACACAGCCTTACATATCACAGTAGTTTCTGAGAACATCAAGCAATAACAATGTTCAGCACTCAGGTTTAAGACTAAATAGGCTTTTGCAATTTTCCATTCAGATTGGGCTCTTAATGTTTCTGATTTGGCTAGGCTAAAATATAGTTGTTTGGAAAATGTATTCAGTGTTCAAGTGGAATTCTCATTCCTTGTCAGTGTTGGATGAATGGACACATTACTATAATTTAAAATGTCTAACTGAGGATGATGGGAATAAAAACCAGCACAATCACTGTCAAGCTCAATGCAGCATTCCAATGTATTAACAAACCGCTAGATTGATAATCAAAATATTGAAAAAAGGAGTCTTCTCGTGTACTTGGCATTATTGGATTTCAGATGTATTCCTACAATAGGAAGGATTATGACCTATGGAGCTTCCTGTACTTTTTTACAGTTTATATCATACACTGTTTTGCCTTTTTATATTACCATGTGCATAATGTTACAGTTAGAGACATGTAGAAAAGAAACATCTCTAAAACTAGGTGTTTGTTCATCTAGTGCTGTAAGGTGGAGGGGTGTCAGAGGGTGTAATTCAATAAGTTATGGTTCTGGGCACAGTGGCTCATGCCTATAATCCCAGCACTTCAGGAGGCTGAGGCAGGAGGATTGTTTGAGGCCAGGAGTTTGAGACTGAAGTAAACTATGATAGAGCCTTTTGACTCTAACCTGGATGATAGAGAAGACCCTGTTGCAATAAACAAATAAATACATGTATAATAATTTATAATATAAATATATTAACAAACCAAAAGCAAACCATTAGATTGACAATTAAAATATAAAAACAAGCAGTCTTCTCATCTACATGATATTACTGGTTTACTTGACATTACTGTCGTCCAGCCTGGATGACAGAGCAAGACCCTGTCTCAATAAATGAATGAATGAATTAATTAATTAATATAAATAAATAAGGTATGGAGTTTTGTCAATCTGTAGAGTTCCCACTTATAGGGCTGGAGTTAATATCATGGAGTCACTGTTAGCCTTCATGTCTCAGTCTTCTACCACTAATAAGTTCTCTCTGACATATGTTACTCAGATGTTCTCTTGTAATTCTGCAGATGTTGGGTAAAATTGGCCTATAGATTTTGACAAGATGTTGGGAAATGCAAATAGGTCTTTTCTTTGGTTAAACATGGACAAAATTGATCTTCCCCTTCACAGTCTTTCTATTGATTTCTATATATATTTTTGGGAATGCTCAGACCAGGCACTAAAAGCATTGGCTTCTGACTCTGGGTAATTCTTGGAATCACAGTCTACTGAAGATGAAGGGATCCTGGGGGTGACTTAGTCCCACAGACAACACAAATTCCTGCACTTGACCTGGGATCATCCTCTTTGTTGCAGCATACTTATTGTTTTTGTTCTAGCTCAGAAAGCTGAAAAGATCTATTTGTTTTTTGTTTTGAGAATCCACTCACACATCCACAAAATGACGTATGTGTTCAGAACAGCTCATGATTATGTGTGTACAGATGTAGCAAGAACATTTATTTCACCACTGCCAAGTCTGACCTATGGTGGAAGAGGAACAATGATCTCTCAGAGATAACCCAATGACACCATGGAATCATGAAGGGGACTTTGCCAAGGAAAATAGCTGCCCCTTAACCACACATTAGAGAGAGGCAAGTGCAATGTCACCAAGATATGCTGCACATTGTTTAAGCTGAGAGCCAGGAGATATCAGTGATGTTTAATTGATATAAGGCTATTAATATTTAATTTTGTATAATCCTATCAGCTCTGCTATGCTGCATGAAGATGGAGAGGCTATTTGGTTACTTGATGATATCTTTGAAAGGAGATTATATATATATATATATATATATATATATATATATATATATACACACACACATATAATTATTAAATACTTTCATCTAATACAACATTAGATGTCTTTTTTTTTTTTTTTTTTTGAGATAGAGTCTCACTCTGTCACCCAGGATGGAGTGCAATGGCGGGATCTTGGCTCACTGCAACCTCCACCTCCTGGGTTCAAGTGATTCTCCTGCCTCAGCCCCCTGAGTAGTTAGGATGTGCACCACCATAGCCAGCTAATTTTTGTATTTTTAGTAGAGACGGGGTTTCACCATGTTGGTCAGGCTGCTCTCAAACTCCTTTTTTTTTTATTGCATTTTAGGTTTTGGGGTACATGTGATGAACATGCAAGATTGTTGCATAGGTTCACACATGGCAGTGTGCTTTGCTTCCTTCCGTCCCCTCACCTGTATCTGTCATTTCTCCCCATGCTATCTCTTCCCACCTCCCCACCCCCCCGCCCCTCCCCCATTTCCCCCCAACGGATCCCAGTGTGTAGTGCTCCCCTCCCTGTGTCCATGTGTTCTCATTGTTCAACACCCGCCTATGAGCGAGAATATACGGTGTTTGATTTTCTGCTCTTGTGTCAGTTTGCTGAGAATAATGGTTTCCAGGTTCATCCATGTCCCTACAAAGGACGTGAACTCATCGTTTTTGATGGCTGCATAATATTCCATGGTGTATATGTACCACATTTTCCCTATCCAGTCTATCATCGTTGGGCATTTGGGTTGGTTCCAGGTCTTTGCTATTGTAAACAGTGCTGCAATGAACATTCATGTGCACGTGTCCTTGTAGTAGAATGATTTATAATCCTTTGGATATATACCCAGTAATGGGATTGCTGGGTCAAATGGGATTTCTATTTTTAGGTCCTCGAGGAATCGCCACACTGTCTTCCACAATGGTTGAATTAATTTACATTCCCACCAACAGTGTAAAAGTATTCCTATTTCTCCACATCCTCTCCAGCATCTGTTGTTTCCCGATTTTTTAATGATCGCCATTCTAACTGGTGTGAGATGGTATCTCAATGTGGTTTTGATTTGCATTTCTCTGATGACCAGTGATGATGAGCATTTTTTCATATGTTTGTTGGCCTCCCGTATGTCTTCTTTTGTAAAGTATCTGTTCATATCCTTTGCCTATTTTTGAATGGGCTTGTTTGTTTTTTTCTTGTAGATCTGCTTTAGTTCTTTGTAAATTCTGGATATCAGCCCCTTGTCAGATGGGTAGACTGCAAAAATTTTTTCCCATTCTGTTGGTTGCCGATTCACTCTACTGACTGTTTCTTTTGCCGTGCAGAAGCTGTGGAGTTTGATTAGGTCCCATTTGTCTATTTTGGCTTTTGTTGCCATTGCTTTTGGCGTTTTGGTCATGAAGTCCTTGCCTACACCTATGTCCTGAATGGTTTTGCCTAGATTTTCTTCTAAGGTTTTTATGGTATTAGGTCTGATGTTTAAGTCTTTAATCCATCTGGAGTTAATTTTGGTGTAAGGTGTCAGGAAGGGGTCCTGTTTCTGCTTTCTGCATATGGCTAGCCAGTTTTCCCAACACCATTTATTAAACAGGGAATCCTTTCCCCATTGCTTGTTTTTGTCAGGTTTGTCGAAGATCAGATGGTTGTGGGTATGTTGTATTTCCTCTGAGGCCTCTGTTCTGTTCCATTGGTCTATATCTCTGTTTTGGTACCAGTACCATGCTGTTTTGATTACTGTAGCCTTGTAGTATAGTTTGAAGTCCGGTAGTGTGATGCCTCCTGCTTTGTTCTTTTTGCTTAGAATTGACTTGGCTATGCGGGCTCTCTTTTGGTTCCATATGAAGTTTAAGGTGTTTTTTTCCAGTTCTGTGAAGAAGGTCATTGGTAGCTTGATGGGAATAGCGTTGAATCTGTAAATTACTTTGGGCAGTATGGCCATTTTCACGATGTTGATTCTTCCTAACCATGAACATGGAGTGTTTCTCCATCTGTTTGTATCCTCTCTTATTTCGTTGAGCAATGGCTTGTAGTTCTCCTTGAAGAGGTCCTTTACGTTCCTTGTTAGTTGTATTCCTAGGTACTTTATTCTCTTTGTAGCAATTGTGAATGGCAGTTCGTTCTTGATTGGCTCTCTTGAAGTCTATTACTGGTGTATAGGAATGCTTGTGATTTTTGCACGTTGATTTTGTATCCTGAGACTTTGCTGAAGTTGTTTATCAGTTTCAGGAGATTTTGGGCTGAGATGATGGGGTCTTCCAGATATACAATCATGTCATCTGCAAATAGAGACAATTTGATTTCCTCCTTTCCAATTTGGATACCCTTTATTTCTTTTTCTTGCCTGATTGCTCTGGCTAGAACTTCCAGTACTATATTGAATAGGAGCGGTGAGAGAGGGCATCCTTGTCTAGTGCCAGATTTCAAAGGGAATGCTTCCAGTTTTTGCCCATTCAGTATGATATTGGCTGTTGGTTTGTCGTAAATAGCTTTTATTGTTTTGAGATTCATTCCGTCAATACCTAGTTTATTGAGGGTTTTTAGCATAAAGAGTTGTTGAATTTTGTCAAAAGCCTTCTCTGCATCAATCGAGATAATCATGTGGTTTTTGTCTTTGGTTCTGTTTATGTGGTGGATTACGTTTATGGACTTGCGTATGTTGAACCAGCCTTGCATCCCCGGGATGAATCCTACTTGATCATGGTGGATGAGCTTTTTGATATGCTGTTGCAATCGGTTTGCCAGTATTTTATTGAAGATTTTTGCATCTATGTTCATCATGGATATTGGCCTGAAATTTTGTTTTCTTGTTGAGTCTCTGCCGGGTTTTGGTATCAGTATGAAGTTTGTCTCGTAAAATGATTTGGGAAGGATTCCCTCTTTTTGGATTGTCTGGAATAGTTTCAGAAGGAATGGTATCAGCTCCTCCTTGTATGTCTGGTAGAATTCAGCTGTGAACCCATCTGGACCTGGGCTTTTTTTGGGTGGTAGGCTCTTTATTGCTGCCTCGACTTCAGACCATGTTATTGGTCTATTCAGGGTTTCGGCTTCTTCCTGGTTTAGGTTTGGGAGGTTGCAGGTGTCCAGGAATTTATCCATTTCTTCCAGGTTTACTAGTTTATGTGCATAGAGTTGTTTGTAATAATCTCTGATGATGGTTTGGATTTCTGTGGAATCTGTGGTGATATCCCCTTTATCGTTTTTTATTGCATCAATTTGGTTATTCTCTCCTTTCTTTTTTATTAATCTGGCTAGTGGTCTGTCTATTTTGTTGATCTTTTCAAAAAACCAGCTCCTGGATTTATTGATTTTTTGAAGAGTTTTTTTGTGTCTCTATTTCCTTCAGTTCTGCTCTGATCTTAGTTATTTCCTGTCTTCTGCTAGGTTTTGAGTTTTTTTGATCTTGCTCCTCTAGCTCTTTCAATTTTGATGATAGGGTGTCAATTTTAGATCTCTCCTTTCTTCTCACATGGGCACTCATTGCTATATATTTTCCTCTAGAGACTGCTTTAAATGTGTCCCAGAGATTCTGGTATGTTGTGTCTTCGTTCTCATTGGTTTCGAAGAACATCTTTATTTCTGCCTTCATTTCATTGTTTATCCAGTCAACATTCAAGAGCAAGTTGTTCAGTTTCCATGAAGCTGTGCGGTTCTGAGTTAGTTTCTGCATTCTGAGTTCTAACTCAATTGCACTGTGGTCTGAGAGACTGTTTGTTATGATTTCTGTTCTTTTGCATTTGCTGAGGAGTGATTTATTGCCAATTATGTGGTCAATTTTAGAGTAGGTGTGATGTGGTGCTGAGAAGAATGTATATTCTGTGGATTTGGGGTGGAGAGTTCTGTAAATGTCTATTAGGTTTGCTTGTTCCAGGTCTGTATTCAGGTCCTGGATATCCTTGTTGATTTTCTGTCTGGTTGATCTGTCTAATATTGACAATGGGGTGTTAAAGTCTCCCACTATTATTGTGTGGGAGTCTAAGTCTCTTTGTAAGTCATTAAGAACTTGCCTTATGTATCTGGGTGCTCCTGTATTGGGTGCATATATATTTAGGATCGTTAGCTCTTCTTGTTGCAGTGATCCTTTTACCATTATGTAATGTCCTTCTTTGTCTCTTTTGATCTTTGTTGCTTTAAAGTCTATTTTATCAGAGATGAGAATTGCTACTCCTGCCTTTTTTTGCTCTCCATTTCCTTGGTAGATCTTCCTCCATCCCTTTATTTTGAGCCTTTGTGTATCCTTGCATGTAAGATGGGTTTCCTGGATACAGCACACTGATGGGTTTTGGCTTTTTATCCAATTTGCCAGTCTGTGTCTTTCGATTGGGGCATTTAGTCCATTGACATTTAGGGATAGTATTGTTATGTGTGAATTTGATGCTGTCATTTTGATGCTACCTGGCTGTTTTATTGGTTAGTTGATGCAGATTCTTGATTGTGTTGATGCTTTTTTACCATTTGGTGTGTTTTTGGAGTGGCTGGTACTGGTTGTTCCTTTACATGTGTAGAGCCTCTTTCAGGAGTTCTTGTAGAGCAGGTTTGGTGGTGATGAAATCTCTGAGTGCTTGCTTGTTCACAAAGGATTTTATTTTTCCTTCACTTATGAAGCTTAGTTTGGCTGGATAGGAGATTCTGGGTTGAAAGTTCTTTTCTTTTAGGATGTTGAATATTGGCCCCCAATCTCTTCTGGCTTGTAGGGTTTCTGCTGAGAGATCTGCTGTGAGTCTAATGGGCTTCCCTTTGTGGGTAACCCGACCTTTCTCTCTGGCTGCCCTTAGCATTTTCTCTTTCATTTCAACCCTGGTGAATCTGACGATTATGTGCCTTGGGGTTGCTCTTCTTGAGGAATATCTTTGTGGTGTTCTCTGTATTTCCTGGATTTGAATATTGGTCTGCCTTGCTAGGTTAGGGAAGTTTTCCTGGATAATATCCTGAAGAGTATTTTCCAGCTTGGATTAATTCTCTTCATCACATTCAGGTACACCTATCAGACGTAGATTAGGTCTTTTCACATAGTCCCACATTTCTTGAAGATTTTGTTCATTCCTTTTTGCGCTTTTTTCTCTGTTCTTGCCTTCTCTTTTTATTTCATTGAGTTGATCTTCGACCCCTGATATCATTTCTTCTGCTTGGTCAATTCGGCTGTTGAAGCTTGTGCATGCTTCACGAAGTTCTCGTGTTGCGTTTTTCAGCTCCATCAATTCATTTATACTCCTCTCTATGCTGTCCATTCTCGTCAGCAGTTCGCCCAATCTTTTTTCAAGGTTCCTATTTTCTTTGTGATGGGTTAGAACATGTTCTTTTAGCTCATTGTAGTTTCTTACTACCCACCTTCTGAAGTCTGATTCTGTCATTTCATCACCCTCCTTCTCCATCCGGTCTGGTTCCCTTGCTGGTGAGGAGTTGTGATCCCTTTTAGGAGGAGAGGTGTTCTGGTTTCGGGAGTTTTCATCCTTTTTGCGCTGGGTTCTTCCCATTTTTGTGGGTTTATCCACCTGTTGTCTGTCTCTGTCCCAGGGAGTTGGAACTTTATCTGCTCTCAAACTCCTAACCTCATGATCCATTCGCCTTGGCCTCCCAAAGTGCTGGGATTACGGGCATGAGCCACTGCGCCTGTCTAAATGTGAATATTAAAAGCAACTGTGGCAGAGACGGACCTGAAAAATGTTTTGGAAACTGTTTTGAAGAGAATCACATGAAAGTTAAAACTCATTTCTCCCTTCTGAGAGTGGAAAATTTGGGTTTATTCCTGAGGCAGAATGTTATTTTGCCCTTGGAGAAATGTGAGTGGAACATCTACAAATAAAATCAAGGACCCATTCAAATGTAAGCCCTATGGGGGCAAGGATTTATTTTTTAATTTTATTTATTCATATGTTCCATACAATAGTACCTATGACATAGTAGGATCTCAATAAATATTTATTGAATAAAATAATTTTAAAAATCCTTCTGAGCAAGACTCCACGAAGTTGTACTTCTTGGATGTCTCTTTCATCAAAGAGAAGTCATTACAGTTGATGGCTTCCATAGAAATATTTCTTCCTCTAAGTATGCACTGACTGCCTTATACGTGTATAGCATTATCTGTTTGTGTGTTTATGTTGCTAGCTAAAACATCAAGAACATGACCCATGTGAACACACACACACACACACACACACATGATATGAAAGAAAACATGCAAACATGGTCTTCTCTTCACTTGATGCTGGAGAAGATTACGAAAAGGAACCTAATTACATTTGAGGCAATACAACATGGTCCAGACTGTTACCGTTCCACCCATGGTATTAATATTCAATTAACCTAGACTTTGGGAATATGTTTAGGAACAAGTATTCTGTATAATGCATAACCAACCCATAAGACCAATTCATATCCCTATAGATAGGACAGGGTTTCCAACAAAGGGAGTAGATAATGTCACTCTCATTCTGGGAAAGAGTCAGTTTCAGGATAGGAAGCCTGCCAAGAGGGATGTTAGCACCAGGCTAAAGGAAAAATGGTGTCCGGTCCTATAGTAGAATCTGGGACTGCAATGATGCATATGCCCCTAAGGATCTCAGAGTTCAGTGGGGGAAAGACATACATTTATATATCTATAAATGTAAATATAAGTACATTTTTACATATCTATAAATATAAATGTATATTTTAAAATAAATATATATAATCAAAATCATCTGATTACATATATGATTAAAACTGGCATCCAAGGAGGTTGTTAGTGATGACAGAGATGAGGGTGAGTAGAGAAATAGGTAAAACTTACTGGAGGAGATGATACCTAGACTGTGTCTTTAATACTTGATCAGGAGAGACAGAGAGTGAGAGAGAAAGAGAAAGAGAGAGAGCACATGTGTGTCTTCTCTTCATCTTCTCTTCATTTGATGCTGGAGAAAATTATGAAAAGTCACAACTATATTTGAGGGGTGTGTGTGTGTGTGTGTGTGTGTGTGCATGCGCGCACGTGCCTCTGTGTGTCTGTATGTCCAAGAAGTTAGAAACAAAGTCATGAGAATATTTTCCAGGAAGAGAGACCAGCAAAATGAAAGACCAAGGAACAAGAACCAGTAGGATGAAGTCTACGTATTTCTGGCAATTGCTTGGATGTGAGGCACAAAGAAGGACCACAGTATTGCTCAATTCCAGTGACACCATTAATATACAACACAGTGTGACAATGCCCCCGAAATTGTGCAATGCAGAGGTCCTGAAGGAAGTGGTTAAAGATGAGGCTGGAGCTAAGGCTAGAAACGAGACTAAGTGGCTTTGAATTCTAGAAGTTTAACTAAGCTTCTCACCTCCAGATCACAAGCAGAACATCGTAACTGGAAACACTCACAGTCTTTCTTAGTTTATAATTTTTATTTCCTTGAAATTTTTTAGATACATGGAGAACAAATAGAACCATGTTTCATGATTGACATGGCTGATTTTATCTATAATCATAATTTATGTTCTACCTTATTCCAAGTAGTTTAGATTTTCGCCCCCCTGGGAAACTGGGACAGTATATTGTGATGTGGAAGAAAGTATCACCTGGAGGTTGAACCTCATATCTCCCACTCAGTCTTATGCAATGGCTTCTGTGGCACGTCCACAAGGTACTGGCATACAGTGTAGATGGTGGATTTTAGGGTATACAAGACTGGAGGCAGGAAAGCTAGTTAGAAGGCTGCTGCAATAGTTTAGACAAGCAATGGTGAGATCCTAAATTAGGGCGGTGAAAGTTGGCATGGAAAGGAAAGAGAATCAAGAAATATGCCAGGACTCAGAATGTGTGGGTAAGAGAAAGGCATCGAGCCTGATTCTCACGGCTCGAATGACTCAGTGAAAGGCGATAGCACAAACTGAGCTCTGCAGAGCATTCAAGAGGAGCCCACAGATGCCACGAGAGAATCCTGACCTCAGCAAATGAGCAGCAGCTTATCCTCACTTCCCTCTGGACTGGGACCACCTTGTGTTCTGTGTGTGACCTATGACATATATCAAGCTTTCTTGCATTAGAGCTGTGCAAAGAAGTCAGGAATGTTTGAGGAATTGACTGAACTTGATTTTCTACAATACACTCTCCTGGAGCTGTGAAAGTATCAGAGGGTTCGGGGGAAACTAAGTGATGCAATTGGTTATTCACAAGTTGTATTTTCTGTCATATGTTGATCTAGAGAACTATATAAGTCACTCCCAAAAAGAAATCACTTGGCCTTCAGGTAGTAAACTTTCTATCATTACAAAGATCAGTAAATTGGGCTAGGCATTTTTTTAGCTACCAGTTGCCACTTCCCGTTATACCTCCATTCTCAGATAAAACTTTTAAATGTCTTCCTTTTAACCAACTGAATTCTACCAACTTTTCCCTCCCATCTCCTTTTCCAGTTGCCCACCTTCATCAACATTCCCAGAGCTCCCCTTTCTGCCTATATCATCCTCATATCACTGACTTAAATGCCCGTGTGAATGCCCTATGCAAACCCTGCTTCAAAGTTCCTTGACCTCTTCAACCTCAAAAACGTTACCTCTGTTTTACCCCAGCCAACTACTCCCATCAGATTTCATGTTCGCATGCCAAATGTGAACATGACCTACAAACTTACTGCAATGTGAAAATAGCAGGGGCACTCCTGGGTTGAGGACCAAATCTTGGGAAAGGGACAGTGCAGTACCACTCCCACACTTTACTTGCCTTCTCCATCACAGACACCCCTGATGTGTCAGCTGTCCCTGGGGACACAGGTTTGGGGAGCAGAAGCTGACGGAAGGTATGGGACAAAGGCAGCTTCTCTCCTTGCTTCCCTGACCCCATATTCTTTGTCCCTGAACTCTAAGTCTGTTTTGTGAAAATGGAACTACACCCTGTCCTCTTTCCAAGTGAGAGAGGATGCTGCCACCTACACCTCCAATGTTTGCCCAGTGACACTGACACAGATCTGGGCAGAGAGCCTGAATCAGTGAGAAGGTCCATGTCAGAGTCAAGTTGAGGTTCTGTGGCCTGCAGTGGGGGATGTCCTGCTTAAGCATTTTGAATATGGTAATTTTGTTTTGGAGTCTTCCCCACCCCTTTTTCATCCTCTGAGTTATTTTCTCTTACCTTACCCCAAACTGGCCAGGATAATTTGGGGTGAATTTTGAGAGTTGAGCATCCAGGCTGGGCGTGGTGGCTCATGCCTGTAATCCCAGCACTTTGGGAGGCCAAAGCAGGTGGATTATGAGGTCTAGAAATCAAGACCATCCTGGTCAACATGGTGAAACCCCGTTTCTACTAAAAATATAAAAATTAGCTGGGCATGGTGATTAGGTGCCTGTGATCCCAGCAACTGAGGAGGCTGTGGCAGGAGAATCACTTGAACCCAGGAGGTGGAGGTTGCAGTGAGCCAAGATTGCACCACTGCACTCTGGCCTGGCAACAGTGAGAGAGTGAGAGAGAGAGAGAGACAGAGAGAGAGACAGATAGAGGGAGAGAGAGAGAGAGACAGAAAGAGAGAGAGAGAGAGAGAGAGAGAGAGAGAGAGAGAGAGAGTGAGTTCAGCATAGAGAGAAAGAGAGAGAGAGAGTTCAGCATACAGAAGCCAGGCATTTTAAAAGAGTAAAGTAGGCCAGGTAGAGGGACCATAGGAAATAATGGGGGTGGTGACAAGGAGACTATACACCATCTACCGAGTTAACCTCTACTCAGCCAAGCCAACCGCCACCATGCAGGAGTATAGACAGACCTGGTGTGTCCAGATCTCCTGAATTTTCTCTAGGAAACCAAGAAAAATCTTTATTTTTGTATAAAATATCCTCCTAGAAAATGACAAGCAAGTAAAAATTTTAAAGTAATCTGGTAGGTCCTGTGGCAATTTTGGTTTAAGGGGTCAGCTCTGGTTTAAGCGATCAACCTCCAGTTTAAGGGATCAGCTGTGAAGGGTTTGAATTTCTCAGAGCACATCAATGTATCATAGCTTTCCTGAAGAATCACACCATTTACATACACTCCATGGCTATTTAATGGTGGATTAGAAGAGGTAGGTGCTGGGCTTCTTTAAAAGGTGTCAGTTGTTAGGAAGTAAAAGCATTCAGGGCACATACAAATCTACTTGTCAGAGTCAAGGGTTTCAGGACATGCCACTTTCTGGGCTATGAGCAGGTGAGTGGAGAGGAGGAGAATGAGGTGCTTCTCATAGGACTCAGGGTGGCGGCAGTCCTTGAAGCTCCCCTGCCATGAGATGACTGCCCTGAAGGTTGCTCTGTGGATCATAGGCGTGATGTGTAAGATGGTGCTCAGAAGCCACTTTGCCCATTGCTCAGAACCTCTGCCCAGTGTGGCAATTCTGCTTCCTGAGCCGTCCTTGAGGCCTCCCAAAACTGCTCCCCTATTCTCTGGGTCCCCTGACTTGACATGTGGTTCTATTTAACGTTACAGATATTTTTTCTCCTAGGCATTGCTTAACTTAAGATAAAACCCTCTTCTGCCAACAACTTAAAAAGATGAACTAAATGTGTTTGCCCTGCTTCCCTTTTAACTTTTCATATTCATAAGCGTCATTTCCACTGCACTTCTAAGCAAAACGTTAGAAGTATTTGAGAAGTTAAAACAAAAATAGTGGGCAGGAGACAGGCTGGCTCTGAAACATGAAATTTATCTCAAGAACTCCAGAACCTTTCCCAACCTCACAATCCTCCCTTGGAAATTAATATTTCCACAGAGGGCAATTAAGGACCAAGAATATTTTACATCTCTCTTTTTTCATCAAGTGAATCTCTGCTGTTCAGATGTCAGACACTGTGACTGGTCTCAAGAAAAATAATTTGGTCCAGGAAAGGCTCTCAAATAATATCACTTTTTTAAATGAATATTAAATGCATTAAATACAATAGCACTTTTTAAAATGATTATTAAATACATTAAATACAATATCACTTTTTAAAATGAATATTAAATTACAGTATAAAGGAGGAGGTTGACCAGATCAAATTTAACATTGTACAAATCACAGGACTCTCTCATCTAAATAAAATGCTAGCCAGCCTTTTTAGAATAGCTCTGAGCTTTGACTCTCTGTGCTACAAGGCAAAACCTTCTAGAATATGTTTTGCTCTGTACCATGTACCTTCCATTTCCTTGTGAAAAAGAGAGTGGCCCCTGCCCCAGTCAGCACTTCCAGAGCCAATCAGGGACAGAAACTAAAGCAGACTGCCACGTCTAAGCAGGGTTGAGGGAGGACACAAGAATTAGCAATGGCCTGAGGTCATGAACAGCAAACTTGAGGAGGTGCAAGGTGAGAATCCCAAGAAACCAAAGAAATATGTTGACTCTCACTAGTTACATGATTGAAGCTTAATGAGGTGGTTTGTTAAGAGTCAGGGAAGTCCAATTGGTCTTCCTGTAAGCATTTATAGGGTGAAACCACAGGAGTTTTCAGGGATCCATTGTACCGTTATTATCACAGCTAAATGTAATGAATAAGGTTTTCTGGAAATCCAGATAGTTTTGATTTTAATATACCTGTGGCTCATTCTGCCTTGACAGAATCCTGGAGTCCATATGAACAA
This sequence comes from Saimiri boliviensis, assembly GCF_048565385.1. Classification (NCBI taxonomy): domain Eukaryota; kingdom Metazoa; phylum Chordata; class Mammalia; order Primates; family Cebidae; genus Saimiri; species Saimiri boliviensis. Next base: position 202,597,568 of record NC_133450.1, on the reverse strand, counting down.
CAGTTAGATGTTTATATATCAGTCATTTGGAGCATTTCCTTTAGTCGAAGCTTTAATCTTAATAACTGAGATTTTTTTTTCAGATGTTGAAGTATCTTCAACAGGTTACTATCTTTTAAAAAAAAATTTTTACACCATGTCAAAGTCACAACTAATCCTGAAGATATATTCATTATTGGTATAAATGTTAACTCTTGAACCTCTAGTAATGTGGCTATCTGAATGGAATAAGCTATAAGTAATACATATATATATATATATATATATATATATATATATATGCATATGTATGTATAATAAAGTATTTTAAATGTATAGTATATCAGAACAAAGTATTATTTTTCATATGTGAAGTATTATCCAACAATATCACATTAGGATTATCATCAAGGTTGAACATCAGTCTAGTCAAAATGAAGATGGTGGCACAGATGAGAGGTTTGTTACTGACAGGAAGACTGAGCAAACAAGTGAATACATTATGGCTAAGAAACCTGGGTTTCTCAGTGTCAGAGAAGGGAGTCATATATACAGAAAGGGAAAAATGAAACCTGTAGGGTTGGATTGGAATTAGTGGTATTGGTGTTAACACATGGTGATGGATAAATAGATAGATGATAGATAGATAGATGATAGATAGGATAGACAAATGTATGTGTGTCTGTATGTACATGCAATATATACATAAAAACATATATTCCCTAGTTCTGTCCACTAAGAGAGGGTCTAGGAGGAGTAATATGCCAATAAAAATGAAGATGCTTGGCTCACAAATCTGGGTTTCCAAATATCATTCTTCACAAAAAGGGACCAAAGTTCCTTGGAAAAATGACTCATTCCAGAGCTAGGACTGGAAAAATGCAAGATGAGCCTGAAACAGCTTGTGCCTGAAAGCAAAGAAGTACTCAAAGGATGATGGAACATTCCAAAAGAACATAGGGACCCACTTGAACTGATTGGCTCTCAAGGGCCAAATTAGGAGCAATAGAAAAAAAAAATGACAGAAGCAGATTATCAACCATTGAATAAAATACAAATCCATGAGTCAGAAGGAAGGAAGGGAGGGAAGGAGGGAGGGAGGCTTAGTTGTATGACAAATGGGCTATGGAGAAGGGTACTAATATGTTTTGGCTCTGTGTTACCACCCAAATCTCACCTTGAATTGTAATAATATTCATGCATCATGGGAGGGACCCAGTGGGAGGTAACTGAATCATGGGGGCAGATTTTTCCCCATACTGTTCTTGTGATAGTGAACAAATCTCATGAGATCTGATGGTTTTATAAAGGGCAGTTACCCTGCATATGCCCTCTTGCCTGCCACCATGTAAGACGTGCCTTTGTTCCCCTTTGCTTTCCACCATGACTGGTGAGGCCTCCCCAGCCATGTGGAACTGCGAGTCCATTAACCTCTTTTTCTTTATAAATTACCTAATCGCAAGTATGTCTTTATTAGCTGCATAAGAACAAATTAATACAGGTACCTTTCCAGTGGAGAAGGCAGGCATACGCCACATTAACCTCATGACCAAAGTGAACATTACCAGCGATGGGACAAATTGACATTATGTACCATCTGAGTGATTGTAATGAGAAGAACACATGGTCACTTCGTGATATTCCTGCCAAAGGCTCAGAACCTGTGTTAGTCATGAGGGAACACTGGACAAAGTCAAATCAAAGGACATTCTATAAAATAACTGACCTATAATTGTCAAGGTCATGAAAGTCAAGCAAAAGCGAAGAACTGCAGGAGATAAGAGAGAAATGACAACTAAATGTGACGTGTAATTCTGAACAGGGTCCCTTTGCTATCAAGGTTATTATTAGGAAATTTGAATGCCATTCAAAGATTATTTGGTAATAATTTTATGGTAACATATCAAGGTTAAATTTGCAATTTTAATGGTTGCGTTCTGGTTTTAGGCAAGAATAGCTTTGTTTGTAGAAAATACACAGAGTGTACACTATCAGAGTGATAGGGCATTGGGTTGGTAAATTATTCTCAAATGGCTCAGAAAATAAAAGGTAAAGGTCTTTGTAGTATTTCCAACTTTTCTATAAGTTTGTAATTACTTCATCTGTGTAGTATATCGGACTGTATATATTTTCCATATTAATAAACTGTAACAATTTCCTTGATAAGGACAAAACATTATCTTTGCATACATATGTTTGTTTTTCAGTGTTATACTGTATAATCTCAGCATTTTAATTAATTGCTATTTTTAACCAAAGAAACCAATATTTTCTCCACAAAAACCCTGAAAGCAAAAAACCAAGAATTTCATAGCTATTTTTGTTCGCACTAACATTATTTCTTTTTATAAAGCAATTACCTTTTATAATTGAATTTAGTTGAACACATAATTTTGTAATTTTACAGTCTTAAACAAAGTGCTGTTAGTTCATCTGGCATCTAACAAAGTGATGCTAGTTTATCTATGAATAGGAAGAATTTAGGAAAATCAAATTAATTAGGCTTTTCATGAAAAAATATATTCAAGGCTGTCATGGAAGGAAGAAGTAAAGTCTTTAAACAAATTAATTAAATCAGTCTAATTATCACAGTCATGATATTTTAAACACTGTTTTCTATACCTTTAAATTATCATATATTAAATCACCTAACATGTTTTAAAACAAATATTTGTATTTTATATTCTAACCCAGTAACCAGGTCATTAATGAAACTTACAGTGTAACTTTTTCCCCCCAGAGTTACAGTTTTAGCAAGAACAAGTTTTTATAGTCAACATATGTAAATCTATGTAGAATTTTAAGTTTATCTTACCTTGCATTTATATAGCCACTTAATATTTTGATATTTTTAATAAAAACTAACTGAAAAAGGTACTTGATCCATTAGCTATCAGAAGCTCTTATGATCTGTTACTAATAACTCTCTCTAGAGGTGGACAAAGTATATCTATTTATTTGCTCAAAAACTATTTTATATTTATAAACAGGGAATTTTTATCAACTCATTTTTATACAAGTTAGAGAAGCTAATTATGAGAAGCAGCAGAATTTTTTTTAACTTTTATATTAACTTCAAGTGTACATGTGTAGGTTTGTTATAGAAAATCAGGTCACAGGGGTTTGTTGTACAGATTATTTCATCATCTAGGTATTAAGCCCAGCACCCATTAGTTATTTTTCCTAATCATCTTTCTTATTCCATCCTCCACCTTCTGATAGGCCCCACTGTGTATTGTTCCCCTCGATGTGTCCATGTATTCTCGTCGTTTAGCTCCTACTCATAAGTGAGAACATGGGGTATTTGGTTTTCTGTTCCTGCATTAGTTTACTAAGGATAATGTCCTCCAGCTCCATCCATGTTCCTGCAAAGGACATGATCTCATTCTTTTTCATGGCTGCATAGTATTCTGTGGTGCATATGTACCACATTTTCTTCACCCAGTCTATCATTCAGGGGCATTTGGGTTGATTCCATGTCTTTGCTATGGTGAATAGTGCTGCCACAAACACATGTGTCTATGTATCTTTAGAACAATTTACATTATTTTGAGTATATACCCAGTAATGGGAATGCTGTGTCCAATGGTACTTCTGTTTTTAGGTCTTTGAGGAATTGCTGCACTGTCTTCCACAATGGCTGAACTAATTTACACTACCACCAACAGTATATAAACATTCTGTTTTCTCCACAACCTCACCAGCATCTGTTATTTTTTGATTTTCTAATAGTAGCCGTTCTGACTGATGTGAGATAGTATCTTATTGTGGTTTTGATTTGCATTTCTTGAATAGTTGGTGATGTTGAGCTATTTTTGCATGATTGTTGGCCGCATCTATGTCTTCTTTTGAAAAGTGTCTGTTCACGTCCTTTGCCCACTTCTTAAGGGTGTTGTTTGGTTTTTTTCTGGTATATTTGTTTAAGTTCCTTGTAGACGTTGCATGTTAGGCCTTTGTTAGATGCATAATTTTCAGAATTTTTTTTCCCATTCTGTAGGTTGTCTCCTCATTCTGTTGATAGTTTTCTTTGCCATGCAGAAGGTCTTTAGGTTTGATCAGATCTCATTTGTCAATTTTTGCTTTTGTTGCAATTGCTTTTGGCATCATCATCATGAAATCTTTGCCTGTACCTATGTCCAGGATGGCATTGCCTAGATTATCTCCCAGGATTTTTACAGTTTTGGGGTCTTACATTTAAGTCTTTAATCTGTCTTGAGTTGATTTTTATATGTGGTGTAAAAAAGGGGTCCTGTTTCTATCCTGTTTCTTTTGCTTACAACTGCCTTGGCTGTTCAAGCTCTTTTTTGGTTCCATATGAATTTTACAATACTTTTTTCTTGTTCTCTGAAGTGTCCCAGTGGTAGTGTAATTTAATTTTGAAATAGCATTGAGTCTATAAATTAGAAGCAACAGAATTTAAGGCAGAAATATAGGCACCAGTATTAAGAATATTGATCAAGTAAACACTACTCTCTATTTCAAATGCTATAAGATATGTAATTAATCAACACTATTTCCTTTGGGTAAGCATCATTGTTGATAAATCTATATGCTTTTGCAATTTTCTTCTAAATTTACCAAAATAGTATTTTTTCTATTTTTCTAGTATCCTTATTTTTATAATAGTGATAATCTCCTTTCATTAGCCTTATTTTATAAGTCCTGAAGAGAGGAATTTTGGAATTACTCAGTTGTGTAGAGAAATAAAAGTGAATCATTGACTACTAGGGCTTCTATTTCATTTTAATTTTGGTGCAAGAATTTTAGCTTTTCAGATATTGGTACTATTGGGTTCAGAATAAATGTACATAAAAACTTAATTTTGGAATAAGGAAAAAGGCTTGGAGCTTTAGAATCAGATAGAGGAAACCTAATTGATGCAAACCACAACATGTAAACACAATAGTAAGAAAATGGTATCAATAGTAAGAAAAACTTCAAAAACTTTACAACTCTATATTTTCAAGGACCTGGAATCATCAGAATTCTCAGCCAAATAACAAAAAGATAATGGACGCCAGATTTCATATTTCCTGTTAGCTGCCACTTGACAGAAGTCATTAAATTGCCTGGCCATAGGATGGAAACCCAGGTTCCACCATAGTTGCCACCATGATGGATTAAATCATCCCTGTTCAACCAGACCAAGAATCAGAAGCAGAAACAGATGTAACCAAGAATCAGATTTAGCGTGTGAGAGCCAAAGAGCTCAGTCACCACCCAAGACTCATCACAGGAGCCAAGAGAAGATGAGCTGAGGATACAAGAGGACCAGCTACAGACCAGATTCAGATCAAGTGCCCTTGAATCTGCACATTTCTCTGAAGGGCTGGCTATATCACAGCAGAACCTCCAGAATAACAAAGAATAATTCAAGAACATGCAGTAAAATTATTAGCATACTATTTATTTGTATATGGTGAAAAACCAAATCACTTTGGTACACAAACTTAGATTTTCACACTCTGGGTAAAACATTATTTAGCTGGAAGCTAGCAAAAAGGCCAGTCTGGGGCTTCTGTCCTTGGGCAGCTGAATGGGTTATCAGAGGAAGAAATTTCAGTTGTCTGTGTATTCTCCAGGAGACCTGAGGGTTTAACTCTGACACATTCAAAACAATCAGTCTCTGCATTATGTCCTTAAGCCTTGTCTGCACCATTTCCTTATTCAAATTATTTATTCATACTAAAATCTTTTTAAAAATAAAATCCAGGTCCTACACAGTCACTGGTAATAAAATCTTAAAGGAAGCCAAGGCAACCCAGATTTCAAGTGAAATTGCAAACAAAACTAAACAAAAACACATCTCCTCTAGGAAGTCCATCTTCCTTGCACTTGGGCTCTTCCTTTAACTCTGACATGCCTGGGGCCTAGTCCTTTTAATTATTTTGTAGTATTCTATTGTTACGAATTTTAATACAAAAAATATAAATTCTACCTTAGGAAAAATGTTACAAACTTATGAAAAGTGGTAATAATTTCCTACAACCAGTTTCATCCCTGATCCCCCAATTAGGGTTAAAAATATATATTAACAGCACGGAGTTTGTCTTCCACCTCTTTTCTTATAAAAATATTATATCATAATATTTCATAAAAGTCACAATTTATGGATGAATATTTGATTATATTGTGTTATATTCTATTGTATTATATTTATCATCTTGTATCTTGTTCTTTTTCTTTTTAGTAGCCCATAGAATTCCCACTCTCAGTCTTTGCAATTCCAAAACTTTGGTTTGCTTTCTTTGAGAGAGAATAACAGCAGTGGGTACTCAGGGTGTGATTTAGAGACATCAATACAGAGGAGACATTGTCTGGTTGTCCAAAGCCGGCATTATTTGTCTAGCTGTGAAAGGCTGTTGGCTTTCATTCATAAAGTATAGGTGACTACGTTCTTGAATGAAAGAAAAGAAAGGAAGTGAATGAATGCTCCTTGCCTGGAGTAGATGAATAACTGAATTAAGTAGCCAGTTATTTTAATTTCAGCTTTCAGATTTCCCTCATCTGATAACCACTGCAGTCGCTCTACCTCTGGTCAAAAACAAGTAGATTGTATTGAGTTTGTGATTATGTACCTGAAATCAATGAAGGGAAAACAAGTAGTAAATGTATTCCTTGAATTCTTTCTTCTTATGGTTTACATGTAATCTATTTATTAGTTGCACTGTTTGTAAATGTGGACCTCCAGCATCTGAATTATGAGAAATGCAAAATGCATATGCAGATGCCTAGGCCATATTTGGGCCTCTGAGTCAAAATATCTGGGAATGGAGACAGATAATTTTCCTTTCAAAAAAGCTTTCCCTCGGCTGGGCACGGTGGCTCAAGCCTGTAATCCCAGCACTTTGGGAGGCCAAGGCGGGTGGATCACGAGGTCGAGAGATCGAGACCATCCTGGTCAACATGGTGAAACCCCGTCTCTACTAAAAATACAAAAAATTAGCTGGGCATGGTGGCTCGTGCCTGTAATCCCAGCTACTCAGGAGGCTGAGGCAGGAGAATTGCCTGAACCCAGGAGGCGGAGGTTGCGGTGAGCCGAGATCGCGCCATTGCACTCCAGCCTGGGTAACAAGAGCGAAACTCCGCCTCAGAAAAAAAAAAAAAAAAAAAAAAAAAGCTTTCCCTCAAAGGATTCTAATATGCACTAACCTGTTTGAGAACTACCTCTAGGCCTCCCTACAGGTTCAGGGATCCACCATCTTGTCTTCTTTTAAAGGCTCTAATACCCTATCTAGCCTGTAAGATCCTAACATCCTTCCCATCTCTCTCTCTTCTCCATTCTCTACCCCCAACCAGTTTATGAAAGGAAGAACCTTGCAAACTCTTGGGCCCAACCCAGACCCAGTGCAGGCAGGCTCCTGATAGCAACTGAGTCCCCAGAAGAACCTACGAAAGGGGCTGCTGATTTGATATGGCCTAAGAATTGCCCTTGACTCCCTGTGTTCAGACAAAGGAGTCAAGGGATTTCTCATAGCAGGCACTAGAGATAAAACACTATCTCTAGGAAAGGGTAGAGCAGTGTACAGACACCTTTGTGGGCACTAGGAAACATCCCCATGAGGATGGGGAGAGCCAGGATCAATAAGGGCAGTAACTTTGCCTTTGACATCTTGTCACTCTCAGCAGCTGCAGTGGGCAGCCATTGACTGTTCTTGAATGAGTAGAAGGTGACTGTGTGAATGAGAGACTGAAAGAATTAGTCTAGTGCTTGATTGTTATGGCGACCAAAACAATACCAACAATTATCTAATCCGTGAAATAACTGACCATTTGAAAAAGACATGTAGGCTTTTCTATTTGAATGTCATCTGTAACTTTAGGTCATATCTATCAGGAAAACTGGCAGGAACAGATTCAATATGTTTTAAAACTACAGAGGATAGAGCATGGAATTCCCTGGAAATACTTTATTATGAAGACAGCTCTAGGAAACAGCTCTGAAACTGTGTGGGTGTCTGATTCAGAACCTCATAAGCATAAGAGAGAAATGGTGAAACTGTGAAATCCAAGGTCAGGAAGCTTCCCTGAGCAGACACAATACCACCCACCAGCTAAGTTCTAGTCTACTCTGTCCAAATTCTAGGAATTAGAGCTCTTCCCAGATTCTAAGTTGACCAGCTATTTCCTTCACTAGGTTGGTGATGAAAGGAGGAATAAAAGGAAAAAGATTCTGGAGAGAATGCAAAATAGTATTTCATGAGAAAGATGAAAAGATAAATGGAAATATGTAGACATAAGTTTGCCACCAGGACATCACAGTTTCTTCAAAGATACAATTTGCCTGCTGCATGAATATTTTTGAAACTCAGGAATATGCAGCACATTTTTTATAAGAGGATATTGCTGTGACTTCTCCAATCAGGGACAGCCTCCTCATGGCAGGATGATGCTAAATGGTCCCCAGTGATCTCCATGCCCTGGTATCACACCCTTGTGCAATCCCCTCCCCTTGAGTGTGAGCTGGCCAATAGAATACAGCAGAGGTGATGGGATGGGATGAGGTTATAATCTCCATCTTGGCTAGCAGACTCTTTCTTGCTTCCTTACTTGCATCTTTTGATAAAAGAGATGGCCATGTTGGAGAGGCCCACATGGAAAAGATCTGAAGGTGGCTTGTAGCCAATAGCCATGAAGGATCTACAGCTCTTAGTCATACAGTCCTCCAGGAACTGAATTCTGCCAAGCTGAATGGGCTGAGAAGCAGAACATGAATCCTTCTGCACTTGAACTTTCAGATGAGACGAGAGCCCTGGCTGACAACTTGATTGCAGCCTTGTGAGAAACCCTAAAACAGAGGACTCAGCTAACTGAGCCCAGAGTCTTGACCCAGAGAAGCCTTAAGCCACTAATTTTGTGGTGACTTAACTATGGAGCAATAGAAAACTAATACAATCCTGATCGAAGCTGAGGTATCCAGGAGGGAATATCTGGTTTTCAAAGTTCTGAACAATTGCTATTGCTGCCCTTGTCCTTGGTAGAGCCTGTGAAACAAGACATACTTTCCCAAGCAGCCTCTATGCAATACATCTATGGCACCCTCTACAGCCAAGATGGTGGGGATGCTGAGAGATGCCAAGTGGGGAAGCCCTGACTAAGACCATGAAATGATACTTACAGCTTTATTAAAATAGCAACTGGTCTTGGCTTATGTTCTGAAGAACCCTTTAAACCTCAGAGAAGAGGATGATAAATTGAGTGTCATGTTCTCATTTTCGAAGGCTTCAATTTTAAATAATTCCACATGCTTCAACCATCAGCTGTATGCAAGGAAGCTGCCATGTGAAATGAGTCTTCATTTGATTGAAGCCAAGATTTATTTTTTCTTTAGGATGGGATCCATGTCAACACACACACACACACACACACACACATACACACACACACACACACACACACACACACACACGGCTATCTCTGTGGCAAGACAGATTTGTTGAACTCATTCTTCAATTACGTCAGCCTCTTTTTTAATATAGCAGTGAATGAATTCAATTACATAAAGACCATATTGGTGGTTGGCTTATCAAAAATGCTATTTCTGCCCATAGATATCCACATGTACAATGACTAAAGACATTGCCCTTCATTGCTATCTCTCCAGGTTATACTATAGACAGCTTTCTGGCCAGAAGACTAGATTATTCTCAATGTGACATGGGTCTAGAGGAGAAAATTAATTCCCTGAGACACTTGCCAAGGGACAGCAGGGTTCTCTTCTCTCTTTTTGCTCCTCAATCCTCCTAAGACTCAGCTGATCAATGGCATATAAACTGACCTTGGTCATTTTGGGCTTCTCTTTTTCAGGTTTTTATACCCACATCACAAAGTTTGGGGATTCCATGACCACCCTCACTTATGATACTGCAAGTTCAGAGGACCCCAAGACCATCCTCAGGTTTGATAATTTTCTAAAAGGACCCATAAAACCCACTGAAAGCCATTACATTCAATATCACTGTTTATCACAGCATAAGGATACAGATTAAAAGCAGCCGTGGGGATAGGAGCATAGGGCAGGGTTCAGGAGAGTTCCAAGCATGGGGCTTCCAGTTGTCCTCTCTCAGGGGAGTTGTGCAGCTAGTGCTTACTTTCACAGCTGTGATGTATAACAATGCACACAGAGAATTGCCAACCAGGCAATCTCATCTGAGTCTTGCTGTCCAAAAGCTTTTACTGTAACATAGACATGATTGGCTTCCCCCTTAACGAACCTTAGTCTCCAGCCCTTCTAGAGGTTGAGCTGACACTGCATGGCCCAAGGCTTCCCACCATAAATCATACGGTTAGCATGGACTATCTAGCATGGCCCAAGACTCCCAGGTAAAAAAATCAGGTGGGACATTCCAAGGTGTTAGAGGTTATCTTCCAGTGGCCAAGGACACATGCCAGATCTGCTTTTGGGCAAGGTTAATCCTTTACTACATAGCACACCCATCCAGACTTTCCTCATCTGCTTGGTGGAACCTCTCTGCAGCATGCCTCCTAATGTCCTCTATCTCCCAGAACAGTACAAACACCTGGGTAATCAAGTCACTACTACCCAAATCCAAGCCATTAGTGATTCTCACCTGGACTATTTTAGCCTAAAATCTCCTTGTTTTGATTTTTGCCACCTCACAGGCCAAAGTATGGAATTCAAATCATTCCTCCTGTGCTTAAGCCCAAACTTCCCAGTCCACAAAGGCATGCCTTCAAACTTAGAATAGAAATCAAAACTCCTCATTTTCTGGCTTATGGAGCCCTAAATGCCCACTCTGACTTCCTCTCAGCTCATCTCAGTTCTCTTGCTATGCCCACTTTGCTCTGACCACCCTGACCTTTCTCTACCTTGACACTAAGCTAATCTCCACCTTAAGGCCTTTTCACTGCCCAGCTTCTCTGCATTAAACCTTCTGTTCTTTTTTTTTTTTTTTTTAGGTTAAGTGTCTTTAATTGAAACGCTGACAAACTGTCCAGTTACATTTCTCCCAAAAAACCAAACTGGATAGTAACTGAGTCTCTAGGCAATATAATTAAAGCTAAGAGGATTAAAAATAAAATTAAAGATAAAGAAAACAAGTCCTCAGATGCAATGAAGGGAGGAGCCCTGCTAAATACAGGCTAATCAATACAGTGGTACTCCTTGCCTGCAGGAGGCTGAAAGACATCCTAGTAACTCCACTCAGAACATTTACTTCAAGAAGCCTTTTCCAGTTTCCAACTCATGAATAAAGATAATATTTTGTTAATTCTATTCCAGGTAACTTTTTTGCAGGTTGTTTTATTTACAATGCCAACTTTTAAAAGATCACTAAAGTTAACTGGACAAGAAACTAGGCAGACATTGCTTTACAAAAAAGAGGGAAAGCCCAAAATGCCACTTACAGAGAACCCACAGTTCAGTTTTATTCAGAGCAAAGAAAAAAGAAACTTTCAATCATACTAGAAGAAACTCAGCCATAGATTTGGAATCTGTACTCAAACTACACATGCAATGAGGACAATATTCTGCTAATACAATTGACTTGCTGCTGCATTTGTCTACTGTTTGTCTAATATTAACAGTTATAAACAGAGCAGTGCAACTAGTATTTGGAACAATCCTTACAGTGTTACAGTGTCAGGCACAACATTTCACTTCTCTTCCCACCACTGGTTCTCTTTGCGTACCTGGGCTTCCTCCTCTTCAGTAAAGTCATTTTTGATATTGAAAGTCTTGCGAATCTCCTCAGGAGTTTTCCCCTTTATCATATTGGCAACAGTCTTGCATGTAACATCAAGCAAACCTTTGATGTCTAAGTAGTTTGCAGCCAGAATGAGTTCAAAAAGTGTTCCTTGGTCAACTTTCAGGACTTCTTGGTCCCAAACAGGAATATCATCTGTTCGCTTTTCTTTATTCTCATCATCCTCAGGAGGAGGAGGGTCATCCTTGTGGTGGGTGCACCACTGAATGACCTTTTTTAATATTGCCGCATTAACATTTGGTAGAGGAACTGGGTCATCATCTCCTTCATCATCCATTCCCAAATCTTCCAACATGGTCTTGATAGTCACAGATTGTTTGGCAATTTCCACATCAACTTCAAATATCTCTCTATCAGAACTCTGCAATTTAATTGAAGGCATGGTGTTCGGTGATAAGGAGACGGATGGCCAGAGGCTGATGAGAGTCGCAAGGCGTCAGCGAAGCGAGAGAAAAGCCGAAGACGAAGCCACTCAAACCTTCTGTTCTTTACTTTCCCAAAGCTTCTCCCACTTGACACTCAGAGCTCAGCTTAAATGTCACCTGGTGGTATCAACTTCCCTGATAATTCAATCCAAAAGAATCTCTCAGACAACCTCAAACACACCATCCTTTCATAATGACATCCAACACACTTAGGAGCAGTTATTACTTTTCTGGTTTGTTTCTTTGATTGTTTGTCTGTTTATTCTATGCCTCCCCCATGAAAACTGTAAGCTTCAAGCAAACAAGAACTAATCTGCCTTTTTGATTTCTAATTCCAAGCTCTTACAGTCTAACACATAGTAGTAGGTGCTCAATAAATATTTACTTAACAAATGAATGTATGCCCTTTTCTTTTTAAATTTATTTTTATTGTATAAATCTACAATGTACAATATGATGTTTTGATATCCATATCAAATTTTTTCGTGTCCATATCTAAATGACTACTATAGCTAAGCAATTTAACATATTCATTATCTTCCATAGTTACCTTTGTGTGCATATGTATGTGGGGGGGGAGGGTAAAAGCACATAAAGTCTACACTCATAGCAAGTTTTCAATATATAATATAATATTATTAACCGTAGTCCTCATGTTGTACATTAGATCTCTAGACTTACCCTACATAACTGCCAATTTGAACCCTTTGACCTATAGCTCCCCATTTCCTCCTTCTCGCCATCCTGGAAACCACTGTTCTACTCTGCTTCTATGTGTCTTTTTAAGATTCCACATATAAGTGAGGTCATGGAGTATTTGTCTTTCCATGTCTGGATTATCTTACCTAGCATAATGTCCTTCAGGTTCAACCACATTGTCCCAAATTGCAGCGTTTTCTTTTCTGAAGGCTGAATAGCACTCCATTATATATATATGATACATATATATCATATATATATGATACATATATATGATGCATATATATATCATATATATCATATATATGATACATATATATCATATATATCATATATATGATACATATATATGATACATATACATGATACATATATATGATACATATATATATATATACATTGATACATACATGATGTATCACATTGTCTTCTCTCATTATCCATCAATGGATGTTTTAGTTGTTTCCATATCTTAGTTATTGTGAATAATGCTGCAACGTTCAGGAGGGCACAGATATCTCTTTGAGATACTGATATCATTTCTTTTAGGTATATACTCAGTGGAGGGATTGCTGGTTCACGTGGTAGTTCTATTTTTATTTTTTTTGAGGACCCTCCATACTGTTTTCCATATGGCTGTACTAACTTACATTCCCACCAACAGTACTAGGGGTCCCTTTTCTTCACACCCTCATCAATACTTGCTATCTCTTGACTTTTTAATAATAGCTATTCTAACAGGTCTTTTTAATAATAGCTATTCTAACAGGTGTGAGGTGATATCTCATTTTGGGTTTGATTTGGTATGCCCTTTTCTTGAAAGTCAACTGGTAACCATTGATGTATTCATGCTTTTATTGAATTGACAAATATTAAGTGAGTACGTATCCACTGAATGGAAGGCCAGGATAGGCAAATCTAGACAAAACCTGCCCGTAGGAACTTAAAGGAGTCTAGCAGCAAAGTCACAGAACAGAACTGACGGTGCTCATCTTGGTACCTCCCGCAGTGTCTAGCACAATCTTGAGAGCTCACTAGGGAATTAATGAACACAAAAAGAACTCTGCTAAAATTCTATTAGAAATTCAAATGGAGAAAAGATTTCTGAGAAATGAAAGGATTGGGAAAGACTTCATAAAGGATTTGTGTTGATGGGAAGTGGGAAGTTCTGCAGTCTAAGTAATGGAATAGTACAAATAAAGGCACAGATACAGGAAAGGATACCTCTGGGGAAGGTTGAGTAGTTCTGTTTGGAAAGCACATAAGGCATATAAAGAGACTTCTAGGAAAGGAAGCAGCAAAGGTTGACTGGGATCAGAATTCATAGGACCCTAAAATTAGAACTCTAGACAATGTGCAGCTATTGAAAGTTTTTGAGCAAGTGCTTACCATGACCAAAACCGAGCTTTAAAAGAATTAAATTGTGAAAGGACTGGCTTCATGGATATGCAAGCAGTGCAGTCACATAGACACATAGAGCCCCATGCATAGTCGGGCCTTGTGCTTTGCTAATGTATTGTCGTTGTGTTGAAAGCTTCAATACTTTTGAATGAGGTCCTCTTCATTTTGCACTGGGCCCTGCAAATTATGTGACTACTCCTTAACTCAGGAGATGGAGGTTCAGTGAGTAAAATGAGAGAGTCAGGAGGCAAGGAGACTTCATAATAATTCAAATGAGAACTAAAAAAGACATGAGGTGGGGTAGCCTTCCTAGTTTTATTAGATTCTACAAGTATTTAGGAGTAATAAAGAAAGCCTTGGGTCATAGGCCCAAGGATATCCTTTGAATCCCTCTGCCCCACCCTACACAAAATGATTCTTTATTATGCCGAAGTCAGCAGGAAGTCTACGAGAAGCCTTGAAAATTTTTAAGCAGAGATACTATACAAAATTCATTCAACAAATGTTTATTGAGTACCTATTATGTACCAGGCAGGGTGGTGGAATTAGAAAGCTACTGGTAAGCAAAGGAATCATAGTTGCTGTCCTAAAGGAGCCATAGTTGCAGGCATAGAGGGAAGAAATTTGAAAACAAATATTATCCAGTTATAATCACTGCATAATTTGATCACAGTGTGCATTGGCAAGCTGAAAGACAAAGTAATGGTATGTGAAATATATTAGTCCAGTCTTAGACTGCTATGAAGAAATACCCAAGACTGAGTAATTTATAAAGGAAAGAGGTTTAGTTGACTCACAGTTCCACATGACTTGGGAGGCCTCTGGAAACTTATAATCATGGCAGAAGGCACTTCTTCACAGGGCAGCAGAAGACAGAATGAGTGAATGCCAAGCGAAGGGGGAAGACCCCTTATAAAACCATCAGATCTTTTGAGAATTCACTCACTATCACAAGAATAGCATGGGGGGAACCACCCCATTAATTCAATCACCTCCCACCAGGTCCCTCCCAGGACACATGGGAATTATGGGATTAAATTTTCAAGATGAGATTTGGGTGGGGACACAAAGCCAAACCATATCATGGGGGAAAGAGGTGAGCAGCACTTACTCTATTACGTGCTTCAAGAACATGTCAGTAAGAACCTGAGGAATCCACCCCAAAATGAATTTAAATCTCATGCCAAGCAATGTGCCATTTCAAAGTGCAGTGCTAGCTTCCGGGACTTTAAAATCAGATCAACAAATCTCTAAGAATACAGCAACCTTTGTAATATGGGTCAGCTGCACTTTTTTTTCCATTTTCAGCAGGCACAACTGACAGAAGATGACCAGCTGGGACCTGGCTGAAAATATAGAGAATAATTTAGGATCATTTCAGCCTTTAACAGTCATTAGTTAGGACTGGAGCTAAGCAAAAGAATAGAATGCTTGCCAGGGGATAACTAGTCCTGCAGCTTTTCTCAACATTCCAAAGAACAACTGCCAATGTTATAAGACCAAACGCCTCACCAAGACATTATAACTGACTTTTTATCGGGTTTATTCTGCCTACCCCAAGTCAAAGTTCCACACCACTGGCTTAGATAACAAGGAAGAATCTAACAAAAATCTTGTCCTTGAGAATGAGCTGGCTGAGTAAGCTCCTGAACTTGGATTATCCCTGTCCCAAGAGCAGGGCTCATCTGTCTTACCATGATAAGAGGAGGTTGACAGAGATGGCCGTGAGCAGAGCAAATGCAAAGATGTAGCTGCAAAAATGTCTAAGATTGTCATCTCCTCCTCAGAAAGTAAACAGATGTGGTTCTCTGTATTGTTTGCCTGCTTTGTCTCTTCCTGTCTTCTTCCCTTATGGGAAGAAATTCCTTTAGCATGATAATGCATTCAAAATTAAGCTTTCAAGGTAACAAGCATTAGCAAGACAGAGATGAATTTTTCTGGTTGGTGCCCTGTTCTGAAGGATGCAAGGATCCACTGTTATCTTCCCAAGATTCTGCAACCTCAAACCAAAGGAATGGAGAGGTCCTGGGCCTGGCGGTAAGGAGTAGCAGCTCAATGGAACCAGACCCAGGGGGTGGAGTGAGAGGCTCCACAGGAGGCAGAGGAGCAGAATAAAAAGAAGGGAGGAAATCTTGGGAAGGATTGTCTGTGCTCCAACCCAAGCTGTCATGCATGTATATTACACTTTTGTTTCATCCTCCCTCCCAAGATGGTGGTAATTGATTCTGAGTGAGACTCGGGCTTCCCTGGCACACAACTAATCCTGGTCACTAGCATAGTGCTTGATGCTTTTAATTAGTGTTTAGTGAATGAAAGATGATAAGAACAAAGGACTAGCTTTTGAGAGGCAAATACGCTACCCACTTGGAGATGTGTGCCCAGTGTGGGGAGTTTGGGGAGGTTCTAAAAGTCACACATTCCATGGTGATCTGTGAAATTTAGGGAAAATGGGAACTCTTATGCTGAACCTGAGAAGAGCACATGGTCAATGTTCCTCTGTAGGGAGCCCAAGGGAAGGAAGATATTATGAACCACCATGAAAAACTGGGAATTGGCTGGGCACTGTGGTTCATGCCTGTAATCCCAGCACTTTGGGAGTCCAAAGCAGGAGGATATCTTGAGCCCAGAAATTCCAGAATAGCCTGGGCAACACAGGGAGACCCGATCTCTACAAAAATAAAAATATTAGCCAGGCATGGTGGAATGCACCTGTGGTCTCAGCTACTTGGGAGGCTGAGGTGGGAAGATCACATGGGCCCAAGAGGACTAGCTTGTAGTGAGCCATTATGGTGCCACTGCACTCCAGCCTGGGCAACACAGTAAGATATTGTGTCAAAAAGAAATGAAAACGGCACTGAATGAGTCCCTCAAATTGTCCAGTAAATCTTATCATCCATTCACAATCCATAGTATCAAAGAGTTGGATGCTGTTTTCTAATGATCAGTCTTTCCTCGGTCAACTTACAAAGAGGCAGCAAAGCACAGAGGCTATCCTTCCTGGTCTTATTAATAGGAATTTGCATAAGTGTCTCAAGACAAAACTAGCCATGAGTCCAGACCCCAGTGAAAACAACTACTACAAAGCTATGCAGGTGCTACCTTGGTTATGGTCCTTTCCTCCAGGGTGCTGTACATTAATGTGAAATACAATCATCTGCAGAGAAAAGTGCCTGTCTTCAATGTATGTATTTTATCTTTCATCTAAGTAATAGATATAAGATTAGAATTGTTCTTCCATTTTTTTTTCTTTGAGAGGTAGTCTTGCTCTGTCATCAGGCTGAAGTGCGGTGGCGCGATCTCGGCTCACTCTGACCTCTGCCTCCCAGGTTCGAGTAATTCTCCTGCCTCAGCCTCCTGAGTAGTTGGGACTACAGGTGCATGCCACCATGCCCAGCTAATTTTTGTATTTTTAGTAGAGAAAGGGTTTCACCATGTTGGCCTGGATGGTCTCGATCCCTTGACCTCATGATCTGCCTGCCTCAGCCTCCCAAAGTGCTGGTACAGGCATCAGCCACCATCCTCAGCAAGGTTAGAATTATTCTATGCAAAAGAGATATATGGCAATAATATAAAAAATCTTTATTTATAAAGTTCTTTTCATATTTCAAAATGTTTATATCTATTATATATATATATATACATGTATATATATACATATATATATATGGCATTTTATTGATACTTACCAACAATACCCATGTGGTAGGTATTGAACTTGTGAGTAGTCAAACCAGCAGGGTATTATTAAAACATTAAGATAAAAAAAGCAAGACTCAGAGGGGTTAAGTAACTACCCAAAAGTACAAAGCAGTAAGTAGCAGATTTGGTCTCCAGATTCCAAAAGCCTAGTAAAACCTTCTATGGTTTTTGCAAAAATTATAAATGCTGAAATTTCCAGATAAGATTCGAGTGTAGCACAAGTATCTAATTGACTACAGCAGACAGTGCAGGTTTTTCACATGGGCATACAGTGGATTTACACTTTCCTGTTCTCTGAAGTTAGATGTGACCATGTGACATGCTTCAGTGAATTGAAGTTTTAAGAGTCAATGCATAGGTTGTGACACTCCTTTTCCCCCTGCCACAGCAATCTGCACCTATTAGATGGTAGTTGCTCTATCTGCTTGGGTTCCAGAGTAAAGATGATAAGGACCAAATCCCCCAGTTGACCCACGTGGACACAGGCAAGAAGTAAACCCTTGTTTATTGAGGTAGATTATTAACACAGTATAACCTAATTTTCCATGACTGACACACCACTTGCAGGGGCTTACATGCAAAGGCCCCACTGTAATGACAGAAGGACCATTAACATAGGGGGAAACTGGATCTCTCTGAAAGCTAAGGAAGAGCGTCATCCACAAGTCATCGTTTTGAGGAATTTCAGTAAGATAAGATGAGATTAAGGAAAGGAAACAAGAGATGATTTAAGTCACCTTCAAATTAATTAATGCCGAAACATTTGTATTTCTCCATGCTAAATAGGAGAGAATGAGGAGGTTTCCCAACCCCACCATCAAAAAATAATATGTTCTCTCAGTTTATATTGGCTTTGGAGAAAGAAGTGCCTTAAGAGTTGCTGTTGGGGCACACTGTAACCCAGAACGTGTGGCTTTGTCCCAGAACGTGTGGCTTTCCTTTCCCTAAGACAACACACAATATGCTCATACATGAAGAGCAAACTAGAGCTCACCTCCCAGGTGGAGGTGGTGCTGTGTGGTGACTCAAAAACTCTGTGTTGCATCTAATGCAGTGTTGAGGGACTGGCACACTGAGCCACCTGTTTTCCAACAGTATTTATATGATCCCTGTACGGAAGATGCTGTCTCCTGAAACAAACCTTTGAAGCATGAAGCAGGAATATATTTGGCATATTGCTGTTGGCTTTTAAGTCACAGAGAATAAAAATAGAAATGACACCATGTGAAATGTTATTCACATTCTGAATAAAAATGTTATCTGAATGAAATGGAGCATGTTCAGACTGAGAGGGCATGCCCATCACACAGGGAGTGGGGAAGAAATAGGTGCAGAGGCATATCAGATAATGGAAAGGTCATAAAAAAGGTTTAAAACCAGAAAAACATGAGATAACACCTATCCTCATTTAGCAGCTGAATTATTGATATGATTTAAATATGTCCCCCAAAATGTATGTGTTGAAAACCTAATCCCCAGAACAACAGTATTGGGAGGTATGGCCTAATGGGCAGTGTTTAGGCAAAGCTCTCATTAATGGTTTAATGCTTCCATAAAAACAGCCCATGGGAGTAAACATTCTCTCTTTCCCTTTGCTCCTCTGCCATATAAGACCATGGCATTTCTCCCCTCTGGAGGACACAGCATTCAAGTTACCATCTTGGAAACAGAGAAACCAGGCTCTAACCTTCTGGTGCCTTAATCTTGGACTTCCCAGTCTCTAGAACTGTGAGAGAATAAATTTCTGCTGTTTATAAATTACCCAGTCTCAGGTGTTCTGTTATAGCAGCACAAAATTGACTAAGTTACTCTGGCTAAAATTTCTTGTTAAAGTTCATGTTCTTGATTGATGAAGATAATAATAATGTCTACCACTGCACATTGCTATGAAGGCAAAATAAGGTCATATGTGCACACATGCAATTTGTAAATTGCAAAATTTTTGGTACAAATGGTAATTGTTGTCTCTGGGAAGGTCTGAGTATTATAAAGTCTTTTCTTAAACAGCTAAAAGCTGCCTCCTGTATCTCCCTAATTCTGTCTCTGGCACATAGTTGGCATATGATAAATATCTGTTGAATAATAGGAGAGAAGGGAAAAGGGATGGAGGGAGGAAGGGAGGGAAGGAAGGAAGGAAGGAAGGAAGGAAGGAAGGAAGGGAGGGAGGGAGGGAGGGAGGGAGGGAGGGAAGGAGGAAGAAACGGGGAAGGAAGAGGAGGAGAAGAAGGAGGAGGAGGGGAGGGAGGGATGGAGGAAGAAAGGAAGGAAGGAAGGAAGGAAGGAAAGAGGGAAGGAAGGAAGTCCTCATTTTGTCTATTAGGGTCATACAAAATTAATCTAATTCCTCTCCCAGCCAAATCTTTATTTACCTGGAAATGTATTTCTTATTTAGTCAAGAAAAAATATGAGAGTGCTTACAAGGAAAATTAAAACACACCAAAAGAGCACAAATTTTAAGTGATACAGAAGACAAGAGAACACAAGAAAGGAGATGGGAATGAGCATTGGGATGGGAGGTCAGCCTAGCCATAGTGAACCACCAACTAGTTCTAATCTTTGTAGCTTCCAACCCAAAAAAAAGAAATGCAATCAGACAGACAATTCTAACATCCATGAGGCAAAAAACAGACCCATAATTCAAGAGAAGTACTGGTTTTCTTGGTGCTGAAGATATAAATTTTCTCAAGAGTACACTGCAGGAAGGAAATATGACACCCTCAGTATTGTTCTTCAACAGGGAGAGTAGGAAGATTGCAGGGCTCTGCCCATAAGGAACTCAGTACAGAGCTAAGGCATCAAACCAAGGAGCAATTCAACAAAGTTGACTTTGCATGCTGCCAACACAGCACAACCCACCTACCTGCATCTTTTTTATCTTGCTTTACCCAGGATATATGATAGATTATCTGGAACACAGAATGGCCAGCATATCCTTCAAGCAATGGTCCCCAAACATCATTCAGGTTTCCACAAATGCTTAGCTCTGCCAATGGGTATGTAAAATAAGTAACATTTACATGATCATAAACACAAGCTACATGACCAAGAATTCTTGGTGCAACTTAGAGGGAAAAGGCAACATTGTAAAGACAAATCTCAACTTGCTTATCAGAGATAAAATCAAAACCACAAGACAGAGTTTCCTGTGATGTAAGAGGGACTTCAGAAGTCCTTCCAAGGCTGATGGAGTTAAGGGCATGTTCCACTTTTTGTTTCTGCCAAGTTTTGTCCGCAGGATAGCCAGAGATAAAAGGCCTAAAATTAAGAATATACCGAAATAAATGCTCTGAAAAGCAGATAATTTGCAGGCATATGACTAATATTTTCTCAGAAAAGCCAACGCTTAGGTTCTTCACATTTTCAGAAGAGGAGTCATATAAAAAAAACCTCTCACAGCAGTGAACCAGGGCTGGCGGATGCACCCCTGTGTTTCCATGGCTTGATTGGCTTAGTATGCTGCTGGCCCTGCCCTCCCTTGGGCATGGCTTTTCTGTTTATATCAGGACAAGCTCAGATGGGCCAAGGAAAGGCATCTTCACAACTTCCTAGTGAAAAGTCGTGATGGACAATTTTATGTGTTAACTTGATTGGGTTAAGAGATGCCCAAATATTTCATAAAACATTGTTTCTGGGAGTGTCTAGAAGAGATTAGCTTTTGAATCTGCAGACTGAGTAAAGATGTCCCTCACCAACGTGAGGTGGGTCAAACGAGTAGGCATTATCCAGCTCATCGAGGGCCTGGATAGAACAAAAAGACAGAGGAAGGGAGAAGTTGGCTTCTCTGCTTGAGCTGGGACATCCATCTGAAACCACCATTGCAAAGTTCTGGCCGAGACAGTGAAAGAGATCTAACCTAACTAACTCCATCTTGCGTCTAACCTCCAAGCTGTCCTTGTTCATTCTTTGGTGTAGGCTGAAGTAACTTTAGGAGGAACATAGTTTATAGTTTAAAACAAAGATGATAACAGACCCTTCCCAAAACAAACCTCCTTCTTGCCTGGGGACTAGAATGTCTTTGTGGGACTAAGAAATTCGCCACAAGATTAGAAATTATAACTTAGGAGTCATGCAGCTGGAAGCTACACGATTCTGACCCTCTCTAAACTGCTTCTAAGATTAGTGCTTGAGATATTTTGCAAACCCTGCACTTGACGGATCAGCTGGCGTCACCTGGGTCAGTTCTTCTGATCTTGTGGGTCCCACCCAGGAACTGACTCAGCACAAGAGGACAGCATCAATTCCCTAAAATTTTATCTCTGACCTGACCAATCAGCACTCCCAGCTTACTGGCTTCCCCCCACCTACTAAGTTGGCCTTAAAAACTCTGCTCCCTGAATGCTCAGGGAGACTGATTTGAGTAATAATAAAACTCCATCTCCTTCACAGCTGGCTCTGTGTGGATTACTCTTTCTCCTTGGCAATGCTGTCTTGATAAATCAGCTGTATCTGAGCAGTAGGCAAGATGAACCCACTGGGCGGTTACACATTTTCTCCTGCCTTTTTCAACAGTGCTCCTGATTCCCTGGACTTCAAACTGGGAAACAGAACTTAGACCATTAGCTTCCCAGTTCTCAGGCCTTTGAGTTTGGACTAGAACTACACCACTGGCTTTTCTCCAGCTTGCAGATGGCGGATTGTGAAACTTCTCAGCTCTCTACTAGATCAGAGTTTCTTAGTATCTGCCACATTTATTAAAACTATGCAGGCAAATGCTATATGTAATAATGATTATTTTGCCATGATGGTTTATTTATACAGTGAATCACAATGATTTATGATAATGTATTTATGCCACCAAGTGCAACAGTGATGCACTGCATCCCATCTTGCATATAATCTCATGATATTGATGAGATATAGATGAGATGATGTAGATATAGTTATATATAGAGATATAGATATCCTATCAGTTTTGTTTCTTTGGAGATCTCTGTCTAATACAGAAATAAAATTTAAACTTGCAGAGGTCAGATAAGCTGTCTTTAAATGGGGATTATGGGACAGGTAGCCAAGAAAGAAGTCTCAAAACTCATCACTAGAGAGAACCACTAAATAAGGAAACTGGCAAGGGGAAGAACAGGAGTCATCATCTCTCAGAGAAAACATAGTGGGGGTGGGGTTAGGAATAACACAAAGAACAACTACTAATAATTTACTGAGCCTGTTTTCTATTGTAGACCGTGACCTAATTCCTTTTCATGCATGACCTCAATTAATGCTAAAAACAACTCCAGGAAGTAGAGAGTCCTATCATCTCTACTTTAAAGAAAACACAGTTGAGGATGAGAAAAGTTAAAGGACGTTTATGGAAGCTGGGTGAGGGGTTCAGGGAAATCAGATGGACTGATAGTGCTGTGACTTTCTTTCAGGGACCAGAGAATCCATTAGTGCAGAGCTGTGAAAGTCACCAACAGAGGACTTATAGGGGGACCTCTTCAAATAGTCAAGAACATTGGCTTCTCCAAGTAAGTTGGATTTATATTAGGAAACATGCATTCTCAGCAGTGATGATATCATTCCCACTGGGGCAAAAATTAGTTCTTGGGATCTGTGATGGGTTCACTAATCTTCAAAAGTTCATGTCCATCTGGAACTTCAGAATGTCCCCTTATTTGGAAATAGGGATTTTGCAGATGTAATTAAATATGAAATCATACTGATATAGGGTGAGCCCTAAATCCAGTGAAAGCATTCTTGTAAGACACTCTCATTGTCTTCAACAGAAAAGGGCACACACAGACATTGAAAGACATATACACCATGGAATATTACGCAGCCATCAAAAACGATGAGTTCACGTCCTTTGTAGGGACATGGATGAACCTGGAAACCATCATTCTCAGCAAACTGACACAAGAGCAGAAAATCAAACACCGTATATTCTCACTCATAGGCGGGTGCTGAACAATGAGAACACAAGGACACAGGGAGGGGAGCACTACACACTGGGGTCCGTTGGGGGGAAATGGGGGAGGGGCAGAGGGTGGGGAAGTGGGAAGAGATAGCATGGGGAGAAATGACAGATACAGGTGAGGGGACGGAAGGCAGCAAACCACACTGCCATGTGTGTACCTATGCAACAATCTTGCATGTTCATCACATGTACCCCGAAACCTAAAATGCAATAAAATAAAATAAAATTAAATTAAAAAAAAAAAAAAAAGAAAGACATATAAAGATGGAGGCAGAAATTGCAGCTATGCAGCCATAAGCTAAGAAGTTCCTAGAGCCACCAGAGCAAAAAGAGGCCAGGAAGGATTCTCCCTGAAGTCCTTCAGAAGGAGCATGGCCCTGCTGATATCTTGATTTCAGACTTCTAATCTCTAGGTTCATAAGAGAATTCATTTGTGTTGCTTTAAGTCACTAAGTTTGTGGTAGAGGCACACCTTGCAGATATTGTGGGTTCAGTTCTAGACTCACACAATAAAATGATTATCATAATAAGTGAGTCACAAAAATTTTTTAGTTTTCCAGTATATATAAAAATTATACTATACTGTAGTCTATTAAGTGTGCAATATAATTGTCTTTTTTAAAAGTACAGAGCTTAATTTTTAAATGCCTTATTGCTTTTTAAAAAAAAAAGTGCTAATCATCATGTGAGCCTTCAACAAGTCATGTCATATATTCAGTCTTGTTAATGGCTTCTGACTGATCAGGCTGTGGTTGCTGAAGGTTAAAGTGATTGTGGCAATTTCTTAAAATGAGACAACAATAAAGTTTGTCACACTGATGGATTCTCCATGAAAGATTTCTCTGTAACACACAATGCTCCTTGATAGCATTTTACCCACATTAGAAATGTTTTCAAAATTGGAGTCAATCCTCTCAAATCCTGATGCTGCTTTATCAATTAAGTTTATTTAATATTCTCAATCCTTTGTTGTCATTGTAACAGTGTTCATAGCATCTTCACCAGGAGTGTATTTTATCTCAAGAAACCACTTTCTTTGCTCATCCATAAGAAGCAACTCCTTGTCCATTCAGGTTTTAATCATGAGATTGCAGCAGTTTGGTCACACCTCTAGGCTCCACTTCTAATTCTTAGTTCTCACTATTTCCACCACATCTGCAGTGACTTCCTCCACTGAAGTCTTGAACTGCTTAAAGTCATCCATGAGAGTTGAAATCAGCTCCTTCCAAACTCCTGTTGATGTTGATATTTTGAACTCCCACAGATTATGAATGTTCTTAATGGCTTCTAGGATGGTGAGTCCTTTCCAGAAGGCTCTCAATTTTCTTTACCCAGATCCATCAGTGGAATCACTATCTGTGGCAGCTCTAGCCTTATAAAGTATAGTTCTTTCTCTCTTTTCTTTAATTGTACTTTGGGCTCTGGGGTACATGTGCACTTCCTGCATCCTGCAGAATTGTTGCATAAGTACATACATGCCACATCCACCCCGCTCCTCGCCCAGTTGCCTACATCAGGCATTTCTCCCGGTGTTATCTCTCCCCATTCTCCCCGCCCCACGCTGTCCCTCCCCTCTACTCCCCTCCCATCCACCTCCACATCTAGTCTTATTGTCTTAGTATAAACAGTACCATTGACTTCCAATCAATAGGCCTCAATAGACTCGAGAGAGAGAGAGAGTAATTAATCTAGCACCGAGTGAGTGTTGTTTCCTTCCCTGTGTCCAAGTGTTCTCATTGTTCATCACCTGCCTATGAGTGAAAACATGTGGTGTTTGGTTTTCTTTCTTGTGTCAGTGTGCTGAGAATGAAGGTCTCTAAATTCATCCATGTCTCTACAAAGAACATGAACTCATCATTTTTTATGGCTGCATAGTATTCCATGGTGTGTGTGTGCCACATTTTCTTTGTCCAGTCTATCACTGGTGGGCATTTGGGTTGGTTCCAGGTCTTTGCTATCATGAACAGTGCCACAACAAACATATATGTGAATGTGTATTTATAATAGAACAATTTATAATCCTTTGGGTATATACCCAGTAATGGGATTGCTGGGTCAAATGGAATTTCTATTTCTGGGTCCTTGAGGAAGAGCCACACTGTCTTCCACAATGGTTGAACTAGTTTACACTCCCACCAACAGTGTAAAAGTGTTCCTATTTCTCCACATCCTCTCCAGCATCTGTTGTCTCCAGATTTTTTAATGATCACCATTCTAACTGGCGTGAGGTGGTATCTCAATGTGGTTTTGATTTGCATTTCTCTAATAATCAGTGATGATGAGCATTTTTTCATAAGTTCCTTAGCCTCACATATGTCTTCCTTTGAAAAGTGTCTGTTCATATCCTTCACCCACTTTTGAATGGGTTTGTTTGTTTTTTTCTTGTAAATCTGCTTCAGTTCTTTGTAGATTCTGGATATTAGCGCTTTGTCAGATGGGTAGACTGCAAAAATATTTTCCCATTATGTTGGTTGCCAATTCACTCTAATGATTGTTTCTTTTGCTGTGCAGAAGTTCTGGAGTTTAATTAGATCCCATTTGTCTATTTTGTCTTTTGTTGCCTTTGCTTTTGGTGTTTTAGTCCTGAAGTCCTTGCCTGTGCCAATGTCCTGAATGATGTTGCCTACGTTTTCTTCTAGGGTTTTTACGGTGTTAGTTCTTACATTTAAATCTTTAACCCACCTGGAGTTAATTTTTGTTTAAGATGTAAGGAAGGGGTCCAGTTTCAGCTTCCTGCATATGGCTAGCCAGTTTTCCCAACACCATTTATTAAACAGGGAATCCTTTCCCCATTGCTTGTTTTTGTCAGGTTTGTGAAAGATAAGATGGTTGTAGATGTGTGGTGTTGCTTCTGAGGCCTCTGTTGTGTTCCATTAATCTATATCTCTGTTTTGGTACCAGTACCATGCTGTTTTGATTACTGTAGCCTTGTAGTATAGTTTGAAGCCGGGTTATATGATGCCTTCAGCTTTGTTCTTTTTGCTTAGGATTGTCTTGGCTATTCGGTCTCTCTTTTGGTTCCATATGAAGTCTAAATTAGTTTTTTCCAGATCTGTGAAGAAGGTCTATGGTAGCTTGATGGGGATAGCATTGAATCTATAAATTACTTTGGACAGTATGGCCATTTTCACGATATTGATTCTTCCTAAACATAAGCATAGAATGTTTTTCCATCTGTTCGTGTCCTCTCTTAGTTTCTTGATCAGTGGTTTGTGGTTCTCCTTGAAGAGATCTTTTACATCCTTTGTTAGTTGTATTCCTAGGTATTTTATTCTCTTTGTAGCAATTGTAAATGGGAGTCCACTCATGATTTTGCTCTCTCTTTGTCTGTTGTTGGTGTATAGGAATGCTTGTGATTTCTACACATTGATTTTGTATCCTTAGACTTTGCCTAAGTTGCTTATTAGCTTGAGGAGATTTTGGGCTGAGATTATGGAGTCTTCTAAATAAACTAATTATGTCATCTGCAAATAGGGACAATTTGACTTCTTCTTTTCCTAAGTGAATACCCTTTATTTCTTTTTCTTGCCTAACTGCTCTGGCTAGAACTTCCAATACTATATTGAATAGGAGTGGTGAGAGAGGGCATCCTTCTCTAGTGCCAGTTTTTAGAGGGAATGCTTCTAGTTTTTGCCCATTCATTATGATATTGGCTGTGGGTTTGTTATAAATAGCTTTTATTATTTTGAGATGCATTCCACTGATACCTAATTTATTGAGAGATTTTAGCATAAAGAGCTGTTGAATTTTGTCAAAGGCCTTCTCTGCATCTATTGAGATAATCATGTGGTTTTTTTCTTTGGTTCTGTTTATGCGGTGGATTACGTTTATAGACTTGTGTATGTTGAACCAGCCTTGCATCCCCAGGATGAAGCCTACTAGATCGTGGTGGATAAGCTTTTTGATGTGCTGTTGGTTTGGTTTGCCAGTATTTTATTGAAGATTTTTGCATCAATGTTCATCATGGCTATTGGCCTGTAGTTTTCTTTTCAGTAGTGTCTCTGACAGGTTTTGGTATCAGGATGATGTTGGTATCAGGATGATGTTGGTCTCATAGAAAGAGTTAGCGAGGATTCCCTCTTTTTCTATTGTTTGGAATAGTTGCAGCAGGAATGGTACCAGCTCCTCTTTGTATGTCTG
Source organism: Saimiri boliviensis (assembly GCF_048565385.1). Lineage (NCBI taxonomy): Eukaryota > Metazoa > Chordata > Mammalia > Primates > Cebidae > Saimiri > Saimiri boliviensis. The sequence goes on along the minus strand of NC_133450.1, from coordinate 202,569,585 downwards.
GTAGAATTTGGCTGTGAACCCATCTGGACCTGGACTTCTATGGTTGGTAGGCTATTAATTGCTACCTCAACTTCAGACCTTGTTATGGGTCTATTCAGGGTTTCAACTTCTTCCTGGCTTAGTCTTGGATGTGTACAAGTGTCCAGGAATTTATCCACTTCTTCCAGCTTTACTGGTTTATGTGCATAGAGCTGTTTGTAATAATCTCTGATGGTAGTTTGTATTTCCAAGAAATTGGTGGTAATCTCCCCTTTTTCATTTTTTATTGCATTTATTCAATTCTTCTCTATTTTCTTTTCTATTAGTCTATTTAGTGGTCTATCTATTTTGTTGATCTTTTCAAAAAACCAGCTCCTCGATTTATTGATTTTTTGAAGGGTTTTTTGTGTCTCTATCTCCTTCAGTCTTTATCTCCTCTATCTCCTGCTCTGATCTTAGTTATTTCTTGTCTTCTGCTTGCTTTTGAGTGTTTTTTTTATCTTGTTTCTCTAGCTCTTTCAATTTTGATGGGAGGGTATCAGTTTTAGATCTTTCCTTGTTTCTCATGTGGGCATTTATTGCTATAAATTTTCCTCTAGACACTGCTTTAAATGTGTCCCATAGATTCTGGTATGTTGTGTCTTCATTCTCATTGGTTTCAAAGAACATTTTTATTTCTGCCTTCATTTCATTGCTTATTCATTCGTCATTTGGGAGCAATTTCTTCAGTTTCCACGTGATTGTGCGGTTTTGAGTGCTTTTCTTAATCCTGAGTTCTAATTTGATTGCTCTGTAGTCTGAGAGACTGTTTGTTATGATTTCCATTCTTTTGCATTTGCTGAGGAGTGATTTACTTCCAATTATGTGGTCAATTTTAGAGTAAGTGTGATGTGGTGCTGAGAAGAATGTGTATTCTGTGGATTTGGGGTGGAGTGTTCTGTAAATGTCTGTTAGGTCCACTTGGTCCAGATCTGCATTCAAGTCCTGGATTTCCTTGTTGACTTTCTGTCTCATTGATCTGGCCAGTATTGTCAGTGGAGTGTTAAAGTTTCCCACTATTATTGTGCAGGAGTCTAAGGCTCTTTGTAGGTCATTAAGAACTTGCTTTATGTATCTGGGTGCTCCTGCATTTGGGTGCATATATATTTAGGATTGTTAGCTCTTCTTGTTGCATTGATCCTTTTACCATTATGCAATGCCCTTCTTTGTCTCTTTTGATGTTGGTTGGTTTAAAGTTCATTTTATCAGAGGCTAGGATTGCTACCCTTGCTCTTTTTTGCTTTCCATTTGCTTGATAAATCTTCTTCCACCCTTTATTTTGAGTCTATGTGAGTCTTTACACATGAGATGGGTCTCCTGAATACAGCACAGCAATGGGTCTTGACTTTTTATTCAATTTGCCAGTCTGTGTCTTTTGATTGGGTCATTTAGGCCATTTACATTCAACGTTAATATTATGTTTGAATTTAATCCTGCTGTTTTGTTACTGGCTGGTTGCTTTCCCTGTTAATTGATTCAGCTTCTTCACTGCATCATCGTTCTTTACCATTTGGTATGTTTTTGCAGTGGCTGGTACTGATTGTTCATTTCCATGTTTAGTACTTCCTTTGGGAGCTCTTGTAAGGCAGGTCTTGTAGTGATGATATCTCTCAGCAATTGCTTGTCCATAAAGGATTTTATTTCTCCTTCACTTATGAAGCTTAGTTTGGTGGGATATGAAATTCTAGGTTGAAAGTTCTTTTCTTTAAGGATGTTGAATATTGGCCCCCACTCTCTTCTAGCTTGCAGGGTTTCTACCAAGATATCTGCTGTGAGTCTTATGGTCTTTCCTTTGTGGGTGACTCATCCTTTCTCTCTTGCTGCTCTTAGGATTTTTTCCTTCATTTCAACTCTGGTGAACCTGACAATCATGTGCCTTGGGGTTGCTCTTCTTGAGGAATATCCTTGTGGTATTCTCTGTATTTCCTGGATTTGAATGTTGGCCTACCTTGTTAGGTTGGGGAAGTTCTCTTGGATAATATCCTGAAGAGTGTTTTCCAGCTTGGATTCATTCTCTCCATCATCTTTCGGTACACTGATCAAGCACAGATTAGGTCTTTTCACATAATCCCGTGGTTCTTGGAGATTTTGTTCATTTCTTTAACTCTTTTTTCTATAATCTTGCCTTTACATTTTATTTCATTGATTTGATCTTCAATCTCTGATATCCTTTCTTCTATTTGATGGATTCGGCTGTTGAAACTTGGGTAAAGCTCATGAAGTTCTCACGCTGTTTTTCAGCTCCATCAAGTCATTTATGTTCTTCTCTAGTCTGGTTATTCTAGTTAGCATTTTTCCAGCTTTTTTCAAGGTTCTTAGTTTCTTTGCATTGGGTTAGAACATAGTCTTTTAACTCAGAGAAGTTTGTTATCACTCACCTTCTGAAGCCTGCTTCTGTCAATTCATCAAACTCATTCTCTGTCTTGTTTTGTTCCCTTGATGGTGAGAAGCTGTGATCCCTGGGAGGAGAAGAGGTGTTCTGATCTTTGATTGATTCATCCTTTTTGTGCTAGTTTCTTCCCATATTTGTGGATGTATCTCCCTTTGATGTTTGAAGTTGGTTACTTCAGGAGGCATTTCTGAGTGTACATGCTTTCGGTTGAGGTTGGAGCTGTATCTTTTTTGGCCTGTAGAGGCATTGCTGGGCTACCTCAGATTCACTCAGGCTGCTGGGTGGGTGGTCTTCCCCTGGAGTTTGTTTAGGCAGATGAGATTAGCTCCGCCTTCCCAATGGTGTCTCTCCTTCCCAGAGCTTGATCTTTCCAGCTGGGGTCAAACTGGTGTTTTTGCTGGGAAGCTCTCTAGTGCAGGGGCTTCAGTTTGAATCGTGTGGGGGTGGGGCCTGCCAGGCCTTATGGCCTGTTTCCCTGCTTTCAACTCTGCCTCTTTCTGTGGGACAGGTAGTTTCATCCCACTGGCTTTAGTCCACACTTCTGCCTAGGTCCATGCCAACTTGGGAGCTATCACTCAGATTTGCATTGACAACCCACAGTGCCCCTCAGTCTGGTGGGGCTCTTGTGGACTGTGGGTTGTAGGAGGGATGAGGGAACCATCGGATCTGAATCAGAGGATCAAGGGGGTGAAGTCCCCGACCCTCCAAGCCAACTGCACTTTCCAGGTGGGGATGAGGCCTGCCCTATCTGGGTTCACCCTCCCTGCACTGCACTCGCCCTGCTTCTTGGCTCACCTTCCCTGGGCTATTTTCAGAATCCTACCAGTCCCACCACAATGAACCTGGCACCTCACCTGGAATCCTGAAGTCCTCTAGCCCTCTGCATCTCATTCACTGGGAGCTGCATTTCAGTGTTGCCTCCTGTCGGCCATCTTGGCGCCCCCCCCCCATAAAGTGTATTTCTTAAATAAGAAGACTTGAAAGTAAAAATTACTCTTGAATCTATGGGCTGCAGAATGTAAGTTGTGTTAGAAGGCATGAAAACAACATCAATCTTCATCAGTGCTCTTAGATGACTAGGTGCATTGTCAATGGGCAGTAATATTTTGAAATGAATCTTTTTTTGAACAGTAAGTCTCAACAGTGGGCTTAAAACACTAAGTAAACCATGCTGTAAACAGTTGTGCTATTATCATGTTTTACTGTTCCATTTATAGAGCCCAGGCAGACTACCTTTAGCATAATTAAGGGCCATGAGATTTTCAGAATGGTAAATGATCAACGGCTTCTACTTGAAGATGCCAGCTGCATTAGCCCCTCACAAGAATCAGCCCATCCTTTGAAGATTTGAAGCCAGACACTGACTTCTCTTCTCTAGCTATGAAAGTCTTATATGGCATCTTCTTCCAATAGAAGGCCGTTTTGTTTCCACTGAAAATCTGTAGTAGCTACTTCCATCAGTGACCTTAGCTAGATCTTCTGGACAATGTTGCAGTTTCTACATCAGCACCTGCTGCTTCACCTTATGCTTTTCTGTTATAGAGACAGCTTCTTTCCTTAAACCTCATAAATCAACCTCTGTTAGCTTCAAACTTTTCTTATGCAGCCTCTTCACCTCTCTCAGCCTTCACAGAATTGAGGAGAGTTAACGCCTTGCTCTGGATTAGGTTTTGGCTTAAGTGAATGTTGTGGCTGGTTTGATCTCCTATCCAGTCCACTAAAGCTTTCTCCATATCATCAATAAGGCCATTCTGCCTTCTTATCATTTGTGTGTTCACTGGAATATCGCTTGTAGTTTCCTTTCAGAACTTTTCCTTTGCATTCACAACTTGGCTTACTTTTTGGTGCAAGAAGCCTAGCTCTTGGCCTATCAGCTTTTGACAAACCTTGCTCACTGAGCCTAATCATTTCTAGCTTTTGATTGAAAGTGAGATATGTGAAACTCTTTTTTACACTTGAACATTGCAGGGTTATTAATTGCCTTGATTTCAATATTGTGTCTCAGGGAATAGGAAGGCCTGACAAAAGGGAGAAAGACAAAAGAACGGCTGATGGATGGAGCAGTCAGAACATATCAACATTTATCTCTTAAATTCACCGTCTTATATGTGTGTGGTTTGTGGCATCCTGAAACAATTATAATAGTAACATCATAGACCACTGATCACAGATTAACATACCAGATATAATAATAATAATAAAGTTTGAAATATTGCAAGAATTACTAAAATGTGAGACCGAAACACAAAGTGTGCACCCACTGTTAGGAAAATGGCACTGATAGTCTTGCTCAATGGAGAGTTGACAGAAACCTTTAATTTGTAAAAAAACACAATATCTACAAAGTGTAATAAAGTGCAACAAAACAAGGTGTGCCTGTACATTGATATGGCAGCCCTAGGAAATTAACTAGAAAATTTTACTAGGGGGTGGAAAAAGTCTTAACTCTTTTTATGTATAAAGACCAAATACACCTACTATATATAAACAGCTATATCTATGTTATTAAGATTTCATAGGCAGGAAGGGATTATAAAAAATGTCTAAAGCTCTTTATTCAGCTATAATAGATAAAAGATTGAGAAATACTGCTCTGGGCTGTGAAGAATTTGAGGAAGCCTGGGGAACTGGAAGACTAATTTAGTCAAAGGCTACTTTCTACTGCTGTTAAATTGCTACTCTTGTTCTTGGCATTTAAAATAAAGATTTCTGAGTGTTTCTTCTATTCTGGCTCAGATACAATTATCATAAATTCAAAAAAAAAAAGTCTGGCTATCTACTTGTAAAAGGGTTTGTCTTAAAATGAGGCAGAACAATCACTGGCAAAGTGCTAGTTTTCAGCTTTGGGGTCTCCTTGTTTCATGCTCTCTTCTTGTCACAGTCATTATAAAGCAATGTTGGTGTTTCTGGGTTTCACTTTTAGTCTCTGGAATTGCCAGTTTGTCTCACAACGTTGACGTCTATAGAAAGACTAAATGTAGCTGGCAATTTCTCCATTAGAGTTGCTTTCTTTTTTTTCTGACATTTCACATATAGCTAAAAGGAGATTGTGTATGGTTGCTCATCATCCTGGCCCTCCAGAAAAGCCATGGAGTTAGGTCAGATTCTATAAAGACCATGCAGTGAGCTGCCTGTTCTGGCCTGTTTCGCGTCTCAAACAGAGATATGGCTGGCACAGCTCTAACTTTGTTAGGGATATTGACGGAAACTACTTGGCAGTCAGTGCCAAATGGAGGTCACTAGGGAGTTCCCAAAGACAAGTAACTCTGAGTCTTTAATGCGTTTGATTTATGTCTCCAAATTCTTCACAGTGAATTATAGTGGGTGCGATGACGTTGGCTGGGTAGATTTTGACAGGCATCACCCACCACTTCCATTGTAGTAGACTCTTAATCATCATGACTCCTCTGCAATGTTTCAGTTAGAACAGAACTGCCTCCAAATGGGTGTGTGTGGTTAGAGTTACAGGATATTAAATGTGATCTCTCCTTTCATCACAGAGTTTCAGCTGACAACAATAGGACGAGACCCCCTATGTAGGATGGGCTAAGCATTGTGAGACAGGTGTTGCAGTCCTTTACTCATCACAGTGGGACAAGCCTGAGGATTTGTTACAGAGATTGGAAAGTGGGGAGTTTTTTTAGAAAAAGACTTGACGTGCTGTGTCATTTCTCCCTCCCTTCCCACTGGGAAGTGGAAAAGAAGTAGAAAGTCATTCTCCAATGTAATGTCCCCCAACTAAGCATTTCGGCTGCTGATGTAGGAAGTCACTGTCATCGTAAGCCATATGAAAATGGGTTGCAGGTCTCAGAGAGCTTCATAGGTATACTTTGGAATTCGAAAAACGGATTCTGGAACTGCCCCAAACCTGATATTGTCAAAATGTGAGATGCTGGCTGGCTGGCCAGAGGGGCGATTGGTGGTAGATTGAAGAAGGCTGCCTTGAAAGCCTTGCACTTGAAGAGTATGGAGGGGCAAAAATGCATATCTTCTTCTCAGGTGTTAGATATGGATCCATCAGAGAAGGGAGGAAGTCTCAGTTTACCTGGAGGGATAAGGTGATGCCAGCAGAGGGGATGGCAGGTTGGCACTGAGGTCCAGAGACTATCCTAGGAACATGCTACATTTGAGAACTGCAGTAGGAGGACCCCCAGGAAAGAGACCTCTGAGGAAGCCAAGAACGAGCCCTGGAGAGAAGGGACTGGCATTTGTCTGCTGTCCCATCCCCAGAGTCCACTAATATAGATAACAACAGTAGCAGCCAAAAGAGGCATTTTCTGTCCCTCATCCTCTTTGCCTTTCAAGCCCTAATTCTGGAGAAGCCAGAGCAACAGAGCAGAGAAGAAAGAGGAGAAGACAGAAAACAGTGAACGATCCAACCCTGACCCCCTTCCCCACTGCTGGTCTCCCGCCTGATATAGGTCCAAGCTGTAGGAGGGGATGAAAGATTGAAGTTTGCTATTCAACTGGACTGGACTAAATGTCTGGAAAATTAGATGGTGCATTAAGCGGAGAGTGACAGAAAAAGCTCAGGGAGCTTCCCAAAGTTTCATCCAGAGGCAGGAAAGGATGAGTCAAAAGAGAAGTTCAAAGAGAAAATGGTGAGAAAAAGTTCAGCTTGTTTAATAAGCTGATCGTATGACACCCTTTGGAATAGAAATGCATCTGAAAGGTGTATAAACTAGCCCACAAAATATGTCATCAAATATACACAATGTTATTCAGCTGCCTCAATGTCTTAGAACAAAGGCAGAATTAGAGCAAATAAAAATATTGCTTATATATGGCTTCATAGTCTATGCTTATTACAAGGATTGAGAGACTTTAGACAATGCTGAGAAATCCTTAGCAAGTTCCATCTGTAAACAGACTTGATAAGCCCACCATTACTGATGTTTTCTTTCTTAATTTCAGGAAGCACTAATGTCTTGGAGGACTGACTTCTATCTGCTGTCTCCTGAAGATACTCAAGGATCCTCAAAAGGGAACACATTTTTCCTTTCCACCCTGAAATGATTTTCCTAAGCATTCTGCTCCTCCTCTGACCTGGAAGGATCTGCCACCTTCTTCTGGTCATGTTCAAGCTTCACATCCTACCCAACTGACTCTGGTCTGTTTTATTCCCTACCTGCAACATACTAGTCTTGGAAGCAGGTAAATGGCAGGAACTCCGCCAAGTCACAGAACACAATGGACAATAAGTTAACTTTTTGACCTATGATAAACATCTCATTTCTGCTCCATGCTCTAATTATTTCATTTTTGACTGGCTTCCCATCCTGTTTTGATCGTCAAATAGCTCTTTTGCAACTGAGTCTTCCAAACACCTCTCTAGAAAGTATCTCTGCTTTAGAGTCTAAATGTTCTATGTTGCAAATGGACTTAAGCTTTTTTTGGACATCTAAGACTCTCAGAACTATTGTCTTGGCCAAAAAGTTTAGGCATCAAGGAGATGGTGAGCTACCCCCATAACCTTTCTGTCTGGTTGTTATGAAAGCAAATATCATCCAGGGCTCAGTGGCTCATGCCTTTGATCTCAGCACTTTAAGAGGCCAAGGTAGGTAAATCGCTTAAGCCCAGGAGTTCAAGATCAACCTAGGCAACATGGCAAAACCTTGCACCTACAAAAAAAAAAAAAAAGCAAAATTTAGCCAGGTGTGGTGGCATGTGCCTATAGTCCCAGCTACTCAAGAGGCTGAGGTGGGAGGATAAATTGAGCCCAAGAGGTAGAGGCTGCCATGAGCTGTGATTGCTCCACTGCACTCCAGCCTGGGCAACAGAGCAAGACCCTATCTCAAAACATTTTTTTCATTAAAAAATAAAGTAAGTCTCATACCACATGTATCTGTCTACCACAGATATCAATGAAACAAATTTTTATTAGTGAGTAGGCATAAAACCAATCATACAATCTCTTTTGTTTTTTAAGTGCTGTGATCCCATTTTTCATCCCTGAGGCAGACACCACAATATTCCAGAGGCAAGATTCTGTCACCCTTAGTGTCCAAAGAAAGCACCAGAATCATTCTACACTGTGGCTGAACTCAAAACTACTTGAGGACTAAGCCTCAAATGCTGTCTCTAAGAGGACAGGCTGTAGGACTTGGTGGGGTAATGACTGTCTCTAAAATATTATGGCCAATCCACATCTCTGGAAAATCTTTACTTTCAATAAGATGAGCCTATATCTAACATCTGTTATACAGATTAACAGGACATAAATTTTATCCATGAAATGCTTTTCTGACAGTTGATATGTTAATTAATGAAGTCTCTGATGGTGATTGAGATGTAGACAGCTGAAATGAGGTAGCAGCTGCCTTTGGAGTATGGCCGCGCTGATCACCTCTGGAGTATGAACTGTTGATTAAAGCCAACTAACAGCCTCTAGAGAGTAGCTCAGACTAACACACACACTCATACACACATTCACATCCTCCCACACACACCCCTTCACATTCACACACATACTACACTAAAGTAATTTAAAGTAAATTACAGACATCATAATATCATAACAATATATAGATAGGAACAAACATCTGCCCAAAGTATTCTGTGTTGCTATAATTGACATTCACAATATTAACTAGAAAACTGATTTAAATACTGTAAAAATCATGAAGTGTGTTTATTTTATTCTTGCAAAACTCAACTACCTTTTATTTTTTAATTCAAAAAACAAAAAAAGCACGAATTAAGTTAAATTCAACTACATCCTATATAGAATGAATATCAGCTTCTAATCTTTTTCTATGTGCTCACACACAAACACACACTTTATTTTATAAAATTGAAGAATCCTGACTATTATGCTATACACATTTGTCATTAAATATTTTTGCAAAACCTTGAATTTCCAAATCTACACTGAGCTGTGATCTCACCACTGCACTCCAGCCTGGGCAACAGAGCAAGATGTTGTCACTAAAAAACAAAACAAAACAAAACAAAAAAAACCCTGAATTTAGATATCTATATATCATTGTATCTGATCCCTACATTATAATTTGGTAAACTAGTTCCCTATAATTTTTTATTATTTTAGGTTGTTTTGATCTTCTACTATCACAAACACTTTGTATGTAACAGTCAGGAGGACACAGTGGCACACTTACATTGGGAATTTTAAGCAGGGGTTAGTGAAAGTACTATTTACAAAGTCAAGGGGTGGAGTTAGGAAAAGCAATCTCAGATGATGCACCATCCTGTGGCTGGAAATGCTGGGGAGCTGTTAACCTCCCCCAGGCTGAATGTCTGGAAACTACAGAGAGCCTGAGAGAGGGCTGCCAGACAGGAGCTGCAGCCTACAGTAGGGGAATGCAGCCAAGCCACAGAGACCTGGCAGGGAGTGAGCTGCTGGAATAAAACCACAACCTTACTCCAGATCCCCTGCCTGTGCCTCCCATTGGCCAAACCCAGCCAGAAGCCTGAGGACACGGAAGCCCATTGATGTGGCCCATATGGTCAGCCTCCTGGCACGGAGCAGGGTAAAGGATGGAGAGGGAGGCAGGAGGGGAAAATATGCCACAACCATCAGATATATGTTTCATCTTTATGCACAGAGCTCATCAAAACTCATGTTTAAAGAAAGATAAGTAGATGGTAAATAACTTCAAAAATATTGGTGAGCACAGTGGGTGGTGGACGATGAGTTCTCTTTGGGACATGTTTGGAGGGCTCAGCTGCCTGATCTGGTGAATAAAGCTACAGCTGAATTCAGACCAAGATTGAGCAAGCCAAGTCCCTGTATGACTGGTGGCGAGGAAGTGTTAACGTTTGGCGGGGATTCTTGTGTTTCTAGATGGATCTGTGGGGTGGAAGATTGTTTCAAGAGGCTTCTCACTATAACAGTTCCCATTTTTCCAACCTTACTACCTGCCAGGCCCTTTGTTGAGCACCATACACACAGTATCTCATTTAACACCAAAACACTTAACATGAATACTATTATCCTATTTTTCAGAGAGGAGAAACTAAAGCTTGGAGAAGTTTGGCAATGTAGTCAAGACCACGCACCTGCTAAGCGCTGGAGCCAGAATTTGGATGTAGATAGACCAGAACTCAAAGCCAGGCCACTTAACCACCCACAATAGATGCTTCCATCATCAGCTGTCCCACTCCAAACTACTTTATGAAGGAATAAACAGTGAAAGCCTGGTGAACTAAAGTTAAACCACCACAGGGAATGTGGTCAATAATTAAAGAATCATAAAACCCCCTGAGAGTGCTACTCAGGTTACACTACAGTACTTTTTAGATTAGTAATAACACTAGTAGCATGCACTGGTCATTTCTTGGAGCTTTCTAGGCCACTGACTCACTATTCAGAAAATTGATGACATGCTAGGATCAAGCATTTATCCTGCTTTTCCTGTATGAACTGTATTTCAAGGTAACCAAACAGTTGGTAAAGGTATACTTTTGTTGTTTTTGTTGCTGTTGTTGTTGTTGTAGTATTTGAGACAAACTGTTGCTCTGTAACCCAGGCTGGAGTGCAGTGGAGTGATCTCAGCTCACTGCAACTTCTGCCTTCTGGGTTTAAGCAACTCTTGCACCTCAGCCTCCTGAACAGCTGGGATTATAGATGCGCACCACCATGCCCAGCTAATTTTTTGTATTTTTAGTAGAGTCAGGGTTTCACCATATTGTCCAGGCTGGTCTCAAACTCCTGAGCTCCAGCAACCCACCTCCCTTAACCTCCCAAAGTGCTAGGATTACAGGCATGAGCTACTGCGCCAGGCCAATAAAGGCATTTTATATATATATATATATATATATATATATATATATATATATATATAACTCCAGATAACATGTACAGAAGAAATGATAGAAATGCCACTTAGCAATCCCTAATGGAATAATCCTTAGAGCTAATTCTCTTCTTTTACGCACTTTAGGGTTCCTTCTTCCCCTCTAGAACTTTAAGCAATCATTGATGAACAATCATTGAATAAACAGGTGGTGGGTGGGAAAACTTATGAAGAATGAATCAGGCTGACAGCTCTTGCACTCATTGCTCATCTCGGTATAACACAAAAATTGAAAAAACAGGACATTGTGTGTGTCAATGTAAGGCCTAGGAGCTGTGCAGCAAAATCTGTGAATTATCCTTGCCAAAGTCACTGCTGACTCTGGATCCAACTAGATCGCCAGACATAACTACCAGTCTATAGAAAATATAGGAGACAGAAGAATAGAAAAACAAGTTAAACACCATAGGAAGCAACTAGCCAAATTCAGAATGTAGGAAATTCTGCAGTAGAAATTACCATATTTCTTTCACAAATAAATGGCATGACAAAGGGGACGAAAGGAAAACTTGTAGATTTAGACTCAGGAGAGGAACTGCTTAGCAGGTATGGGGTTTCCTGTCCAGGTGCTGCAAGTGTTTTGGAACTAGATAGACGTGGGAGGTGCACAACACTGTGGATATGTCAAATGTCACTGAATTGCTCACTTTCAAATGATTGCTTTTATGTTACATGAATTTCATCTCAATATAGAGAAGATGTATCAGTCGAGCATAATGGGTGGAGCTTGTTTGGCCTGCCTAAAGGGAAGAAGGAACAAAGAATGGCTGTGAATGTAGCAAATTAGAACCACAGACTACATCTCTGCAAATCAGAACCACCAACTGCAATGTTTTTAAGTTGGGAAGAGACATCAAAAGTTTAAATGAGATTTTAATTCCTTTCTCAGATTTAATACTTCCTAAAAATGATCTCCTAAAAAAATCATCTAGCCTGTTTGAACCACTCAGGGATGAGGAGCTCACTACCTCTCAGAAAGCATCCTTTTCACCACAGAACAACCCTGCCCCTCTAGAACTTTTGCTCACAAATCTTAATTCTACTCAACTGGCTTACATAGATTGTTTATTAATCTTTCAATCGAAAGCCTTTTGAAATTATTCCCATATGAAAATTCTCCTTTCCAAAGTGAACTAGTCCATTTTTTTTCTTTTTTCATTGAGACAGGGTCTTGTTCTGTCACACAGCCTGGAGGGCCATGGCACCATCATGGTCCACTGAAGCCTCAACCTCCTAGGTTCAAACAATCCTCCTTCCTCAGCCTCCCATGTAGCTGGGACTACAGGCGCACACCACCACACCTGGCTAATTTTTTAAAATTCTTGTAGAGGTGGATCCTGCCATGTTGCTCAGGCTGATCCCAAGCTCCTGCGCTCAATCAATTCTCCCACCCTGACCTCCCAGAGTGCTGGGATTATAGGCATGAACCAGCACACCTGGCCAAGGTAGTCCATCTTGAAGCAGAACTCAACACTACATCCCAACCTGCAGCAACAAGTACCTTCCACCAAGCAAAAGAAAGCGTATCAACTTGAACATATATTTTATTGATGTGGTGGAGGAAAGATTCACAGCCCACTAATCCCCATCCAGTCCATCCCTTCTCCTCCACATTTTTCCTTTTGGCTGCTCTCTATTTGGTGTCTAGCTTTCTCCCCAAATCCCAGAAACCCAGAGACCATTATTCTAATAATCACTTCACTTTCCACAACAAAAGACTGTTCAACCATGAAGACTTAATGGGAAAGTTATAAATTACAAGTAACTTTTTCTTTTATATTTTTCCCTGTCACAAAAGCCAGTATCTCCAATTCCTTACACTGCTATATAAAGGTAATTTATATTTTTCTCCCTTTCTTAGATGAGCATTTCAATTTACTCCCCAAAGTTATATTTATCTTCAGGTGTGGAACCCAGAATCAAATGTAAAATCATGTTCTGAGCTGAAAAAAGTAGAATAGGGCCCTCACCTCTATCATTCTAATAATTGTATTTCCATTGATGTGGTCTAGGACCCCAAAAACCTTTATAGGGATCACTTTTCACTGGTTATTTATATTGAGGCTCCTGGCAACATAATTCTCTTATTAGCATTTCTACTAACCCATATCTTCCCTTGTTCTATACTCATGACACTGTATAATGGCTGAGATATATAAATTTTCTCTATTAAATATAATTTTAACAGATTAGTCCATCAGTTCAGTCTGTGAACATTTTATGCACTCAGTTCTATTATCCAACCTCTACCCACTCCTGGTATTGCATCTGAAAATTTGAGGCCCATGCTGTCTAGAGGTTGCTAAAGAAGGCAGAACTAAGCAAAGAGCACTATCATCTGCCCTAGAAATCTCTCTCCAAGTTAACTCTTCTCCATTAATCAACATTCTTGATGAAATCTCATATAGACACATTATTTTCTAAATTATCCCAAGTAGGATTGTGGAGTGTTCAATTTTTCTAAGGCTCAACATTAAGTTCCTAGTCTATAATTCCTTTTCTTTTTCTTTTTCTTTTTTTTTTTTTTTTTTTTTTGGAGACAGAAACTCACTAGGTCACCCAGACCTAGTGTGTCCAGTGGCACAATTTTGGCTCACTGCAACTTCCATCTCCCATGTTCAAGCAATTCTCTTGCCTCAGCTTCCTGAGTAGCTGGGGTTAAAGGCATGCACCACCATGCCTGGCTAACTTGCTGTATTTTTAGTAGAGACAGGGTTTCACCATGTTGGCCAGGCTGGTCTCAAACTCCTGACCTCAGGAGATCCACCCACCTTGGCCTCCCAAAGTGCTGGTATTGCAGGCATGAGCCACCATGCCTGGCCCTATTCTGTAATTTCTGTAACCCATCCTTTTCCTGTCCTGAAACTCAGAAGCACCATGCAGGGTATGCAGGTGCTATATATTTAAAAGTGCCCACATATTAGGAGGGACTGTGCATAGCAGATAGCATAGATTTGAGCATTGAATATTATAAGACTCTTCCGGCAGGTGGCCATGAAGTATCCTATTCTTTTAAATCTGTATATTATGATAATTTCCCAACAGATGGAAGAAATGCATCTTGATGAAGGGGCGCCTTTTTCTAATTCACATAAAGACTTCACTCTGCTGGAAATCATGTTGACTCAGCTCCAATCTGCTGGCCAGCACCAATTTTCTACAATTTCTCATGTATGATTGACAACAGCTTCATATAGTTCTAGCTCCTGTAATCTCTGGAAGATCATTCATCTGGGCCTGGTTATCACTATTTTCTGAATTTTATTTGGCTACAGTTGCCTTTTCACACACTCTGTTCTGCCCTTTTCAGTGTGAAGACCATATCCTTGAGAGAGAGGATGGAAGAACAGATTGGAATCATTCTGCCTCCTTTATCAATAGCCTCTGAGTCCAGCTGTGGACTTACCATTCTCTTCTTCTTTTGCACACTTTGGGGTCCCTTCTTCCCAAGTTTCCTCTTCCTGCTGTTTTAGTCTGTTCTCATGCTGCTAATAAGGCATACTCAAGACTGGGTAATTTATAAAGGAAAGAGGTTTCATTGACTCACAGTTCCACATGGCTGGGGAGGCCTCAAAATCATGACAGAAAGGGAAGGGGAAGCAGGACACATCTTACATGGCAGCAGACAAGAGGATGTGTGCTGGGAAACTCCCAGCTATAAAACTATCAGATCACGTGAGACTTATTCACTATCACGAGAACAGCATGGGAAAGACCCACCCCCATGATTCAATTACCTCCCACCAGGTCCCTCCCACAACACATGGAATAAGGGATGCTATAATCAAGATGAGATTTGGGTGGGGACACAGCCAAATCATATCACCCACCCTCCTCCCAAGTGTGATCCACCAATCTCCACCCATTGTCCAGGGCTTCCTCTCTGATCCCAGTGCACTGAAAACTGCTGTTGATTTAGCTTTTAATCTCCCACCTGCTTCACTGACATTCTTCCTCACCAACTTCATGTGATTATCATGCTCTCTCTCCTCTTTGGAATCAAAGGCCTCTTTTGAAATTTTCCCACAACCCCTAAGTTTAAATTTCTTCTGAGTTGGTTTCCTGCTCTGAAGAACCTGCTATTCAGTCCATTATCGCCGCTGTCCAGCTGGCCTGCGACCTCCCTGGTAATGGCATCTTTCCCTGTCAGCATGAAAACATCCCTGAGGCAAATCTGTCACTATACCTGGTAGGCAGTGTGGGCTGAGAAAGCCACAGTTCCTTTCTTCACACTCTTAAAATTCGACTTGAATTTTCTCCAGAGACGATAAAGCATTTCTACCATAAGGTGATCAATGCCATTTCTTTCTCTCTTTTTTTTTCTTTCTTTCTCTTTTTTTAAGTTGCCTTCCATTTGTCACTTCCTTGATGCTACGGCTTGTCACTTCCAGAGCTTCTTTGACTGGCCCAGCCTCACAGTGAAGTGTAATCCCCAGTGTTGGAGGTGGGGCCTGGTGGGAGGGGTTCGGGTCATGGGGGCAGAATCCCTCGTAAATGGCTTATTGCTGTCCTTCTGATAATGAGTGAATAGAGTTTTGTTCTATTTGTTCCTGGAGGAGCTGATTGTTAAAAAGGGTCTGACATCTCTCTCCTTTCCTTTGGCTTCCTGGTCTCACCATGTGGCAGACTCCCCTTTGCCTTCTGCCACAAGTGGAGGCCTCTGATGCCCTGACCAGATGTAGATGCTGGTGCCATACTTCTTGCAGAACCTGTCGAACCACAGGCCAAATCAACCTCTTTCCTTTATAAATTACCCAGCTTCAGGTATCCTTTTATAGGAGCACAAATGGACTAAGACACCAGGTGCCAGCACCTGCCTGCAGACTGCTGCTGCTGTTTCCCCTCACAGCCCAGCATGAGAACTTCAGGAAAAACAGATTGAAGAGCTGAAGGGACGAGAAATTAGTCCTAAAGTATATTTCATGAAGCAGACCATTGGGAACTCCTGTGGCACAATTGGACTTATACACGCAGTGGCCAATAATCAAGTTAAACTGGGATCTGAGGATGGATCAGTCCTGAAACAGTTTCTTTCTGAAACAGAGAAACTGTCCCCTGACAGAGCAAAATGCTTTGGAAAGAATGAGGCCATACAGGCAGCCCATGATGCCGTGGCACAGGAAGGCCAATGTCGGGTAGATGGCAAAGTGAATTTCCATTTTATTTTGTTTAACAACAGGGATGGCCACCTCTATGAACTTGATGGACGAATGCCTTTTCCAGTGAACTACGGTGCCAGTTCGGAAGATATCCCGCTGCAGGATGCTGCCAAGGTCTGCAGAGAATTCACCGAGCGTGAGCAAGGAGAGGTCCGCTTCTCTGCCATGGCTTTCTGCAAGGCAGCCTAATGCTCTGTGGGAGGGACTTTGCTGTTTTCCCCTCTTCCCTTCAACGTGAAAATATATACCTCCCCATGCCGTCTAAAATGCTTTAGTTCTTATGAAACACAGCTGTCCTCCTTCCATTCTGCAGACATGCCTTCCCCTCAGCCACACCCAAGCACGAGCAGAGTGCACAGCTGTCCACTGGGCCAGTGTGGTGTGAGCTTCAGATGGTGAAGCATTCTCCCCAGTATATGTCTTGTTCCCTGAAGAGCTGGTACTTCTCTTCAAGCTCCTTCTTTCTAGTTTTGCCATTCATATCTCCCCTGTGCTCCATCAGGAAGGCCATTGTTTATCACTAACTTAATTTGCAGTCGATGATCAATGTTACAGCATCTCCTCCAATCATCAGAGTTGTCAAATTATTAAGGATGGAAAATACCAATTGCAGGATTTTTATCCTAACAAATTAATACTCATTCATTCATCCATGAATTCATACATTTGTTCCACAATATGTATTGAGGATCTACTCTATGGCAAACACTGAGATGAATAAAATCGCCATCTCCATCACCCGAAATTTAAAGGTATATTTCAAATATAACTAAAGCCAATGTGTGACTCCATTTTGTGCATGGAATTGTATTAAAATATAGCTTAATAAACAAAATTAATTTAAAAAAAAAAACAATTTAAACCATTCTCTGTGGAAAGTAGAGGATCACTTTTTTTTTTTTTTTTTTTTTTTTTTTGAGACAGACTCTTGGTCTGTCACCAGGCTAGAGTACAGTGGCATGATCTCAGCTCACTGCAACCTCTGCCTCCTGGGTTCAAGCAATTCTCCTGCCTCAGCCTACTGAGTAGCTGGGACTATAGGCACATGCCACCATGCCTGGCTAATTTTTGTCTTTCTAGTAGAGACAGGGTTTCACCATTTTGGCCAGCCTGGTCTTGAACTCCTGACCTCATGACCCACCTGCCTCAGCCTCCCAAAGTTCTGAGATTACAGGCATGAGCCACAATACCTGGCCAAGGATCACATATTTAGTGCCCAGCAAAACACCTTTCCATTCCCTCTGCATACCTCTCTCACTATCAGTCTCTCCCAGCATCTGTCAAAACACTCCTGGGCACTTTGAGTCACCATGGCAAAGTGACGTATCATGGAAGGACCTCCTCACTCCCACCTCAGCCATCAGCATATAGAAATCCTAGAAAAAAATGCACAAACTCCTCGAAATAAAGTTTTTCAATACACAGATGAATTAGAAAGCAAGAAAAGAAATTCACAGACACCAACAATGAAAGAAGGATGCCCAGCTCAACTGGAGGGGCAAAAACAAAAGCCAAATGGCTCATAGAAGAACAGTAACTAGACCCGGATCCTAGTGGTTGGGAGGCCCAGGGACAAATGGCAAAGCGACACATTCTTGCAAAAAAGGAAAATAGAAGGGAGCCCCCACACCATGCCATGAGCTGTGAAGGGTTGCTGGAGATACCCCATCTGGGCCTGAAAATGCCACATCTGTCCTGGAAAAAGGAGAGAAGACGTCGGCACTGTGGTGCTGAGCTGTTTTCCTCTCTGGTGTATCCCCACATCCTAACACAGTGCCTGAAACATAGTAGCTTCTCAGTAAACATTTTCTAAATAAATGAATGAATGAGGAATGGAAAAGGAGGCCACACCAATAAATAAAAAGGAAAAAAAGACCTAATGTGACACAATCTTTGATGTAGTTATACAAAATTATATATGTGTTTATTATAAGGAATTATATTAATTTTAACTATTTAGTGGAAATACCTATAACTATGTATATATATATATATATATATATATATATATATATATATATATAGTGTGTGTGTGTGTGTGTACTCATACATGCAAAGAAAGTTACTGGAAGAGAACAAAATTTTGGAGAAAAGAACTAGGAATCAGAGGTAACAGGGAGAATTTCTTTTTATTGTTTACCCTTTTGTGCCATTTGAGATTTTTCATGCATATGCATAGCTTTTCACACACATGCAAAAAAGTTGTTGAATAATTAGCTATCTACTTAGTTACATAAAGAAAAAAATGTTCTGTCCATGTCATCTCAATTTTGCAATAATTTTAAATGGGGCTAAATAGAAGAAAAGTGCTCTCTAAACTGTAAGTTCTGTGCAAATGTGAATTGTTAGTATAGTAATTCCTTCTGTTGAAATACCAGGTGTGGGTTCTGTCTCTGGCTGGACCCTGACTGATACATGTTGGCACGTATCATGATAAGGAGCTGTAAACTTCCCTTTTGGGTGAAATTCTACTAACGTTTCAGAGGGCCAGGTAGTGTGAATGAACACTAAGTTCCATGTCACATGCAGGATGGATTTCCTCTTAGACTGTGAAGTCACAGATCTGGACAACCTCCACAGCCTTGGATAACCTTTGTTTGTAACTGAAAATAATGATTAGCTAAGCCAGGGGTCAGAAATAGTTTTTAACACAAGAGAAAATCTCCCTCAGAGTAGCTCCTCTAGCTCTTCCCAAAACTTCGTGAGTTCCTGTCGGATGGATTCTTTTATTCTGATTTCAGCTTTGCCTGTCTTAAGTTACTGCTTCTCCTGCTAGATTTACTTAGAGATGGGCCTGTTTTTTCTGGAATCTTCTTCCCAGTCAACAGCAGAAATGCAATAGAAGTTTCTGCAATGAGAACACAGGCAACTAAACAGACATATTTCTTGGCCTCGCAGTTTTCTGAATAAATATTTACTAAGCAGCCACAAAGCAACTGGCACCATTAAGTCTGCATGTCAGAAGGTTTCAAGTGCTAGTTTCTGCTTTGCACCAGAAAAAGCAAATGCTTTGCATATTATCTCCTTTGTGATGAAAAAAGCAGACACCCTGATGGAGACAGCTCTACAGTGGAGCCATCGCTCACTGTCATCTCAGTCCATTTTATCCCTGTGGTCACAGGACTCCACCACCAGGGATCCAGGCCCCTACATGAGCATGCCTCTAGTCTGGTGACGGTGTGCTGGCATTGGCTTGGGGCTTTGGTGTTGGCTTGAGCCTGAGCCAGCCCAGCACATATTTTCTTTGTAGATTAAACCTGAACTAAAAATCAGACCAGAGGCAAACTATGGCCCATAATGGGAAGGAAACTTCTTCCCCACTCCTGCCCAGAACACTGCCAGGCAGTGCAGGGGCAAAACGGGAGCACTTCAAGATTTGGCAGCTTCAGCAGCCCTAGGAGACAGAGCCCTTGCCATGAACATCAGCATCCCACCACGAGTGCTCACAGCAGCGGCAGAGTTGAGGCACTACTTTATGAATTCTCATAGACAAAGGAACCAAGAGACTCCTCTGAAGGCAGGAGAGAAACTCACGGCAGAGGATTCGAGGTGACCAAAAATGCTGACAGTTCAATGGAGGAATTCACATGAGATGTGCCCTGGGGGTTAGTTGACTTGGGAAAGGTTCAATTTATCCTCTAGCTGAAGGCCAAGGTGTCATATCTTACAGGCTACAAGATGTGACTGGGTTTTTTTTTTTTCCTTTGGTGAACATGTGCTAAGTCCCAGAGATGGAGTGGAAATGCTAAACTTAAAGAAAAGATTATAGTTCACTATAGTCGGCTCTTAATGAATATAGTACCGGAAGTCCTAGCCAGAGCAATCAAACAAGAGAAAGAAATAAAGAGCATCAAACCTGGAAAAGAGGATGTCAAATTGTCCCAGTTTGCAGACAACATTTACATAGAAAAACCTAAAGAATCCACCTAAAAACCTCTTAGAACTGATAAATGAGGTGAGGAGTTGTGGCTCATGCCTGTAATCCAACACTTTGGGAGGCTGAGGCGGGCAGATCACTTAAGGTCAGGAGTTCAAGACCAGCTGGCAACATGGCAAAACCTTGTCTCTACTAAAAATATAAAAAATTAGCCAGACGTGGTAGCACGAACCTGTAGTCTCAGCTACTTGGGGAGGCCGAGGCACAAGAATCATCTGAACCTGGAGGATGGAGGGTGCAGTGAGCCAAGATTGAGCCATTGTACTCCAACTCCAGCCTGGGTGACAGAGAAAGATGCTGATTCAGAAAAAAAAAAAAAAAAAAAGAACTGATGAATGAATTCAGTAAAGTTGCAGGATACAAAATCAGCATGCATAAATCAGTAGCCATTCTGTATACCAGGAACAAACTAGCTAAAAAAGAAATCAAGAAAGCAATCCCATTTACAACAGCTACAAAACAAATATCTAAGAATAAACTTAAGCAGGTGAAAGATCTCTACAATGAAAACTGCAAAACACTGATGAAAAAATTGAAGAGGACCTACAAAACAATGGAAATATGTTCCATATGGATGGATTAGAAGAATTAATGTTGTCAAAATGACCATACTACTAAAAGTGATCTACAGATTCAATGTGATTCCTATCAAAATACCAATGACATTCTTTACAGATACAGAAAAAACTATCCTAAAATTTGTATGAAACTACAGAAGACCTCAAATAGCCAAAGCAATCCTAAACAAAAATAAAGCTGGAGGCATCATAAGATCTGACTTCAAAATGTGCTACAAAGCTGTAATAATCAAAACAGCATGGCACTGGCATAAAAGAGGCACATAAACCAATGGGACAGAATACAGAAGACAGAAATAAATCCCCTTATGCCAAGTGCATTGTAGCAAGCAAGAAAGATGCAAAACAGAATCTCAACTCTCTATTGCTGCCTCACCTTCATTGCCCTCTCCATTATTCCAGCTCTAGACATTTACTTAATCTCCTGCAGAAAAACAAATAATGGGATCTCCATCAGAGTCAAATGCATAATCAACCCAGAGAATGCAAGCAATGCATAGGCACCAGACAGGCATCATATAGATCAATAAGCAGAGAGGATAACTGAACAGCTGACGACTCTTCAGCCCAAGATAAACATGAAGATGATTCTCCAGGTTCATTGCCCCCAGCCCCTTAAAGAACAGCCAGAGAACTCCTTGCAAGGCAAAAAGAAAGTGCCCCTGCCATGCCCACAAGTCACTCCCCCTTCAAGCCCTGGTGTGTTCTCTTCAGTATTTCTATTCTTGCTGAAAAGTCAGATCAACCAAGAGTCAGCAAAAATAATGCTTAAAAACAGTCAGTGCTTGGTCCAGAAAGATGCTGAGAAAAAAGCCAAGATCTCATGTCAGCTCAAAGTACCCCTGCCTGCCATGAGAGTGTGCAGAGAGGCACAGGAAAGCCAGCCCTACTGGGAAGCCTTAATAATTACCACTAGAACTGGCTGGATGCCACAAGGCTAGGAGAAGATGGCTTAATTAAGTATAATCTCTGACAGTGCTGATTGGGAAGTTGAGGACACAGTAACTGGGTGCCTTTTAGGCAACTATCTGTTCTTTTTGTTAAGACACGAGGGTCTCTTCTCTTGCCTACAACAAACAGGAGAGCTGTAATTATGCCATGTCAAACTGCAGCTGGGTGTACTATTTTGGATCTCATATTTTCCTGGAGAGTTTTACAACCAAAAAGATAATGTGCCTCCCCACTTGAATGGAGGCTATATTTAAGGTACTTGAGCACTGAACAATCTGCAGGCTTAACTCTACTTCTCATGATAGAGAGGGTAGAAGCCAGAATCTGGAGGCTTATACTGTGTGTGTATGCAGAAACCTTGTGTATTAGCTTCCTAGGGCTGCTGTAACAAACTGTCACATCCATGATGACTAAAACACATACATTTATTGTCTTACAATTATGGAGGCTAGGAGTCTGAGATCAAGGTGTGAGCATGGTTGATTCCTTCTGAGGGCCATGAGGGAGAATCTTGTTCTGTGCCTATCTCCTAGCTCCTGGTTGCTTTCTGGTAATATGGAGATCCTTGGTTTGCAGATGTATCATCATTAACTCTGCCTTTAACTTCACATGGCTGTCTCTGTGGGCATGCCTATCTCTAAATCCAAATATCCTTATAAATTTTTATAAGAACACAGTCATGTTGCATTAAGGCTCACCCTAATTACTTTATTTTAACTTGACCATCTGCAAAGAACTTATTTCCAAATATGGTCCACATTCACAGGTACTGAGAAATAGGGTTTCAACCTCTTTGGGGTGATGGGGGGTAACAATTCAACCCATGACACCTTGGTTCTAATGAAATCTTATGTAGAGCCTCCCTGCTGGAAAAAAGAGAAAAGTATGGACAAGGGTAGAGCTTCTCTGGTTGACATGAGGGTATGGAGTGGATGTTCTCAAGCCTCTCCCTGTCCATCCTCTTGGTACCACCTTCCTCCTGCAGTCTCTGAGGTCTCTGCAGAGTGTGGTTCAACTTTCCCTGTTTTAGAGCAACTAAACAGAGAGAGAACCTAGATGTATCCTTTTTTAGAAAAATAAGCATGTGTCAAAGATTTATTTAACTCATTAAGAGAACCAGTAAGATGTTATAACCAGGTCAAAGGATCATTCCAAGAACACGCATATCTAAGTAATCTGAAATGCTGAAATGAGTGTAAAACTCATCAATATCCACAATACAATAACCAACTGCATCCCCACTGGACAAAATTCATTTCCATTTCCGTGTATAAGAATCGTGTGTATTACTCTCGGTGTTCTACAAATTTCAGAGTTACAAAACAAAACTCCAAGGCAGATAACCAGGAATGGTGCCCTAGATAAGAGACCCGGTAGTCTTTTTTGCCCATTTCAAAGTCTTTCACAATTTTTCCTAGTAGAATATATGCCTCCCAGGTGCTAAGACTACCACAGATACCATTAATTACTTAAGGCTGTTAATGTCCCTAGGGAATGTGGTGGTCTGTTGGTTGGGGAGGGTGTCAACCTCTTTCAAGTTTCAAGAACTATTAGGATGACCCCTCTACCCCACCCAACCTATGTTGCTCCCAAGACCCTAACATCAGGGAAACAGAAATTCTTCTGTGGTTACAGGGATTCCTCGGCTCCTCTTGGGAGATCAGGCTCTCTGGAATTTAGCACCAATCTTCTCTCTTCCACCCTTTGCTCCTGCTGCCAAGCTCCTTCACTTACACACCCCGCTTCCCAGCCCCACCACCTCTTTTCCCCTCCAGTATACACTTCAGCGGTCAGCCCAGTCCTGAACAGGCACCCCGCTGAGGCTGCTTCCCTAAACAGGAAGTCCATCGGTGTCAAGAGCAACCTTGTTTTTTGTCCCCTCTGTTGTGCCTCCTTACTTACGACTTTGAGCCTTCAAGTTGAAAGCTGAGACCCAGAGACCTGAAGTTTTCTCTTAGCTCCACCACTTAGTGGCTGTGTGACAGAAGCTTCAGTTTCTATCATCCTAAGCTCTGAGTATAAATGTAAGGACAGCCGATGCTACGGTCTTCCATCCAGATCCTCTCCAGGACCTAGGACTGGGGCACTCACTCCACCAGCCCTTGAAACTGCCCTCTCCCAAAGGGAGCCACCTCACTCAAGGTTACCACCCCTCTCTGGGAGCAGCCCACATGCAGTGACTGGTCCAGGTGGGGTAGAAAGTCCAGCCCCCTTGCCTCACCATGGGACATCTCTGAAGGGCCACTCTAGTTTCAGCGCTCACCATGGCATCAGCTGAGATGTCTGTTGCTCCTACACACAGCTCAAATTCTCCTTCTGTCCAATCCTGCCTGTTTCACTCCTTCTCAGGTGTGTTCCCAAGGGGGCTATCCAATAAATATATATATATATTTTTGAGACAGAGTCTCACTCTGTCACCCAGGCTGGAGTGCAGTGGTGTGATCGTGGCTCACTGCAGCCTCTACCTCCCAGGTTCAAGCGATTCTCCTGCCTCAGCCTCCCAAGTAGGTGGAATTACAGGCACTCACCATCATGCCCAGCTAATTTTTGTAGAGATGGGGTTTCACCACGTTAGCCAGGCTGGTCTTTAACTCCTGACCTCAGGTGATTCCCCCCGCCTCAGCCTCCCAAAGCTCTGGGATTATAAGCGTGAGCCACCGTGCCCGGCCAATAAATACATTTCTTGCACACAAGACTTAGAGTCTCTCAGTCTCTTTTCTTGGGAATATGATCCTGAAACAATGAGATAATGCTAAGCATGTAATAAGGGCTCAAATATGCCACTAACAAGTTTTATGACCTTAATTGAGTCACTTCTCTCTGGCCTAGTTTTCTGAGCCCTAAAGTGAGGTTATCAGCCCAAAATAGTCACTAAGATCCTTTTGAGCACCAACATGCTAACAGTTTCTAAATCTACAAACAGTAGAGAGCTAGGCATAGGCTTGGAAGACCAGCCACATCACTGCCCAGGCTTCTCCATGCTGATACAGTTCTGAGAAAAAAGTGGAATGGGCGGGGGGGAGGCGCGGGGATGGTTTGTTTTCTGCTATGCTCCAATAGAGATTCCACATGGCAAGATAGGAGGCGGACCTTTCCTGAGCATGGTAAGACAACCTGAGATTGTTTTCATTCCACAGGCTGCCAGGCTCCTGAAACTGATAACCCTGGGAAAGTCTGGCATCTTACAGAGTTACATTCTCCCGTAAGCCAGCGTCAACCTTGGCCAGGCCCTCCACATTGCAGATAAGAATTGGGATCTTGTCAGTCAGCACTATGGCTGCAGACACACTGGGGAGGGAGTTTCAGTCACTTTGGAGTCACCGCTTCTTGCTCAGCAATGCCCAGAAGCAGAAGCACATGGTGTAGCTCGCCATCCCTAAGCAAGGTAGCACATGCCTGGAGTCCCTGCTACTCGGGAGGCTGAGGCAGGAGAATCACTTGAAGCCACGAGGTGGAGGTTGCAGTGAGCCAAGATGGTACCACTGCACTCCAGCCTGAGTGACAGAATGAGACTCTGTCTCAAAAAAAAAAAAAAATTCTCTCTACCTACCATGAAATTATTCTTCTGAGAATACCAGAAGGCTAACAAGACTTGCAAACAGAAAAATTAATTATCCTTCCAAAGACACCCAGTCAGGCTACAAGAAGGATATACGTTCTTCCCACTAATTTAATGTTGGCCTCACTCCTTGAGAAATAATAGCCCTGACCTTATTTTTCTAGAGGCATACATTTCTCTTTACTTTGTGTTTTTAAAGGGTCTCCATGTCAATCCTAAATACCTCTGCCTGAGACATTTGGGGCCAAAGCTCCACAATTAAATTTCTTCTCTCTCATCTCCAAGTTGCTCTCTTAACAGCAGTTCAGAGGAAAGGGTCTATATTAATGCCAATACATGAAAAAGAAAAGAAAAATAGTAATTATTTGATACCCTCTAATACTACATTCCCTGCACACACGTGCACGTGTGCCCACACACACACACACACACACACACACACACACACACCAGCAACAGCAGCAACCCTTGGCTAGATTTGTCATTTTGACTTTGGGGCATCGAAAAAAAGGGGAATAGGAAGAGAGGGAAATGACAGAAAAGGAAGATGAAGTATAAAATAATTGGGGGGAAATGTTAGAGAAACTTCTTTGGAGCTTTATATGCTGCGAATTGTTGCCCGCCCCACCCCTCAATATCCTTAGTTCTATTAATCTAGGTTCCTTACAAGATAAGCTACTGTGTTAGTTTTCTAGGGCTGCCATAACAAAATATCACACACTGGATGGCTCAAGGAGCAGAAATTTAATTTCTCACAGTGCCAGAAGCTGGAAGTTGAGGACCAAGGTGCCAGCAGGGTTGGTTTCCTTTGAGGCCTCTGTCCTTGGCTTACAGATGGCTGCCTTCTCTCTGTGTCCCCACATGGCACACTTTTCTCAGTGTGCAATGCCCATGGTGTCTCCTCCTTTTATGATAGAGACACCAGCAGTACCTGGTTAGGACCCCCCTCTAATGACTTCATTTTAACTGAATCGCATCTTTAAAGGCCTTGTCTCCAAATAGTGCAGTCGTATTTTGAGGTTCCAGGGGTTAGGGCTTCAACATATAAATGGGAGGGGGGTGGTATAATTCCATCTATAACAGCAAGCTTGCAGCAAATAATTTCTTTAAGTTGAAAATGCAGAAAAACAAAGAATAAAATGGTTTTGTATCAAAGCATATAGATCATTTGGAAAATATTGGTTTACCAGCTATGCAAATCTTCCAAATGCTGGCTCATTTGATTGGACAATATGAAAAAAAAAACACACACACACTTGTCAATATTACTACTGATCTTACCAGAAAAGTCTTCAAGTATTTGAGTTGCCAAGATCGTGATGGCAGAAACAAGTTTTCCAAAATTCTAATTTTTGCTTGAAAACTTGTATTTTGTCATTGGTAACAAATACTGTCAGTTGTTTTTCTTGAAGTGACAGGCTCCTTTTGATTATTTTCAGGAAAATATCTGCCAAATACCCTAGTGTGAGTAACCACAGTTTGCCTGACAGTCATTCTTTCAAATAAAAATGGTGTTTCATAGAAAAAAGCTCTCAACTCTGACACACAAGTGCTTTTTTCTTAAGGGAATTACTGTGCTTTGGAATGCAGCAGAAGTACTTTGTGCATACTTCATCACCCAGAATATCCTTTTAAAATGTGTACACATGGGCCAAATTTAATAAAGGCAATAATTCTCTTACCACTTTTTTTTTTTTTTTTGAGACAGAGTCTTGCTCTGTTGCCCAGGCAACAATTTTGGCACAATCTGGGCTCACTGCAACCTCTGCCTCCCGGGTTCAGATGTTTCTCCTACCTCTGCCCCCCAAGTAGCTGGGACTATAGGCACCCACCACCATGCCCAACTAATTTTTGTATTTTTAGTAGAGACGAGATTTTGCCATGTTAGCCAGGCTGGTCTCAAACTCCTGATCTCAGGTGACCCACCTGCCTCAGTGCCCCAAAGTGCTGGGATTACAGGTGTGAGCCACCACACTCAGCAGTTTTTTTTTTTACCACTTTTCAAGTAAAATTGGCAGGCTTATTTTTTCACTTCAACTGTGTGGCAGTGCTGTGGCCGTGATGACCAGCACAGTTGGACCCCACTGCCTGATTTCTACTAAGGCACCCAGCAGTACTACATACCCACCGTTGGTGTCACACCCTCGGTGCAAATGTCAACACAGTGAACAAGGCAAATGGCATCTTAGTGTTTGCTGTAGACTGAATGTTTGTGTTTCCCCCAAATTCAAATATTAAAAACCTAACAGGCCATGTCACGATATTAGGAGGTGGGGCTTTGAGGGGTGATTATATCATGAGTGTGGAGCCCTCCTGAATGAGATTAATGCCCTTAATAAAGGAGTCCAAGGGAGTTGCCTTCCTACTTCCACCACGTGAGGTCACAGTGAGAAGTTGCCGTGTATGGGCCAGAAAGCGAGCCCTTGCCACACACTGAATGTGCCAGTACCTTGATCTTGGACTCCTCAACCTCCAGAACTATGAGACGTTATTGTTTCAAAGCTACCCAATCATTGGTATTTTGTTATATAGCAGCCAAATTGCACTAAGACAGCTTTTACTTTGAAAATCCCCTGAAAGAGTCATAGGAAAACCTAAAGGTCCAGGGACCATACTTTTTTAAACTAGCTGCCATAGATCAAGTTGAATCCCTCATCATCCTCCAGTAACCTCAGTTCCTCCAGCATCACCACTGCCTCCCAGCCATCGAGCAACCACAGATGCAGGATTGGCATAGATTCTCAATACGTACTTTTACCTATGATTATATCCATAGAAAATACGTAGGGTTTTTTTACATTTAGGTAAATATCATAGTGTACCTGTTCTTTTGCAATGTGCCATTTTCACACAAGAATGTATTTTTTAAGATCTAATCAAATAGGTTCAAACAGATTTTGTCCATTCTTTTAAATCCATAATATTGCATAAAATGTATTATCTCCATTTTTTAAAATCTATTCTACCAAGGAAATGTATCTCTTCTTCTTTTGAAAATATTGGTCCTACTTTCTTGTCTATGTTTTTAAGTATGCATTTTGAAATGTATTATGAAATGCTCCATACATCTAAAAGGCTATACAGGTATTGATCGACTTATGACCTATGCAACTTATGACCATTCGACTTTACGACCACAATCGCTAGCCACGACTGCTCCGCATCTGGCAGCGCAAACGTTGCCCAGCTGGGCGTACAACAGTGGGACCAGCTTCCAGCAGCACTACCATCTCCGCGTGCACCATTTCAACTGTTATCCCAGACTCGGTACAGCAATTTGTGTTTTGTGTCTTGGATATTGTTCATCAAACCCCTCCCAAGATGTCTACCAAGAGGAAATTGTCTTTGTCTACACCTCAGCCTGCCAAAAAGGAAAAGAAGGCCATCGATCTCAACACGAAAATGAAGGTAATTAAGCAGATACGAAGTTATCACACTCGACTGCGTCGACAATTTTGAAAGACAAAGAAAGAATTCGTGAAGCTGTGAAAGGTTCTGCACCCATGCGATCAACAGTTATAACAAAGCAACGAAGTGGACCCATCCACGAAATGGAGAAATTGCTGCCTCAGATGATGACATCAATGATCCGCAGCCAAGCACCAGCAGCCAATAAAATGTTTCGTACATGTTTATATATTTTGATATGTTTTGCAACTGGGAAAATGTTTCCTATGGTATTTTTTACACCTGTATTTTGTATTTTTGTATGCACCTGTATTTTGTAATTTTGTATGTTTTGCAAATATTAAACCAGTTGTACTGGTAATGCAGTGTTTTACTTAAACCTGACGAATGTAAAAATAAGAAACAAAATGGTGTAGAGATGATACAAATGGCATAAAATGAACAAAGAAAATTATGATCTATAACAATAATGAAAGAAAATTAAGATAAAATATGACTTAAAGATTTTTATAACATCATTTCACAGTACTGTACATATAGCCTACTCAACTTACGACCAAATCGTGTTACAACCGGTCTGTCGGAACCAATCGTGGTCATAAGTTGAGCACTAGCTGTATATAACATGCAAGTGATGTGAAGAATAACACAGGTATGAATGCTGAAATACAACACTGTACTACCATCCCTGAAGGAGCTTCGCATTTGGCAGGGACTAGTGGTGCAGACTGCCCAGGGTGGTTTGCATCTGGTTTCCCACTCATGAGTTTTGGCAGGGCTTCCAGTAACCCATGAAGACATGAAAAGACATCATTCTTAAAGGCTGAAATGAAACTTGCTCTTTAACTCAGGAACAAGGTTTCCCTTTTCTGGAACTGAAAGATACACAAGTTTCCTTGTTCCCCTAAAGAGGGCTCAGGTGGAAATGGCAGTTCTGTTTCCACTGTCCACTGTGCATGAGAAAGCACAATGACTGTTTTTTCAAATGCCTTTCATATTTCTGAGGTCCCCAAGTTGTGCTGTGACAAACAAGTGATTGCCTTCTTTGATACTTACATGTACTTTCAGCATTTTTAATTTTTTAAATCATCGCCATGTAGCAGGTGCTTTTGATTTTTTTTTTTTCAGACACAAAATAGGAAGGGTGTTTTCAAGTTGGAGTTGAGGTTCAGAGGAATGAACATGGACTTTGCAGTGAGTCAGAGATAAATGCAACTTGCCTCTTTATCCATCAGCAGTGACGTGATATTAAGCAGAGCACTTAGAGCCTTTGCCAGTTTCTGTGTTTGTCAAACGAGCACAGTCCTCGGGCAGTCACTGTGAGCATCACATAAGACAATATGTGCAAAGTGCGAGGCACATTATCAGGGCACAATAAATTACCATTTAGGGATGCTTTTATGTCAGCCAGGTGAATCATATCAAAACTTCTTAATGAATTAATTACCAGAATTATAGATTTGACTTGAACCTACACTATTCTGAGAAACTTCATAAAACTTTTCATCCCTCCCTAGCTACCCTTCAAGCTAAACTCTGCCGTCTGCTTCCAGCCCTGCCACACCACACAAGCTTTCTTTCTGAAGAAGCCAAGAAGTGCACATGGCTGATCCAACAGCATGACCTCTTGATAGCGTTGACACCATTGACAATGTGCTGTCTCTTAAGACACTTCCATCCTTGGCTTCTGGGACCCTCATTTCTCCTGGTTTATACAAGCTCCCAGGTACCAACGCCCTTCAAGGACTCTTACCTGGCCCCAAGTTTCCTCGGGGCTTGGTCTTGAGTCCTTATCTCTTCTAACTTTTTGCTTCTCTCCCTGAGTGATCTCACTCACTCACACATACAGATAGATCCATGTCTCCATCTCCAGACCCAGCCTCTTCTGAACGTCAGATTCTGTTTTCCAATTCTCACTAGAGAGGAGTCCCTCAGACATCAAAGTCAACATGTCTAAAATGCACCATCCCTCATGACTTTATCCCAAATCTGTGCTGTGGGCTTCACTTTGGCAAATTCCCTGTCACCAACCCTTCAGTCACCTAAGTCAGAAGCACGGGCATACATTTAGAAGCATTGTGCTAATACCAGTTGTATTAATGCCATTTCTTTTTTTGTTTGTTTGTTTGAGACAGAGTTTCACTCTTGTTGCCAGGCTGGAGTGCAATGGCGTGATCTTGGCTCTCTGTAACTTCTGCCTCCTGGGTTCAAGCAATTCTCCTGCCTCAGCCTCCCAAGCAGCTGAGATTACAGGCTCCTGCCACCACATCCAGCTAATTTTTTGTATGTTTAGTAGAGAGGGAGTTTCACCATGTTGGCCAAGCTGGTCTTGAACTCCTGACCTTAGGTAATCCACTTGCCTTGGCCTCCCAAATTGCTGGGATTACAGGCGTGAGCCACCTCACCCGGCCTTTTTTTAAAAAAATTCTGTGGCTAGGGAAGGGACAGTCGGGGAAGGGGAGGGTGGAGAGGGAAAACACAGGGAGAAATGCCTGATGTCGGCGATGGGGGGAGGGAAAGAGCAAACCACCATAGCATGGGTGTACCTATGCAACAACCCTGCGGGATGTGCACATGTACCCCAGAGCTTAAAGTACAATAAAAAAAAATTATGTTCAGAAATTCTCCAGCCAGTTTTCACTAGCCAGGTTCAGGCTCTTTCTACCTGACCTCTCTTGTCTCCAGTCTAGTGTCCCTTTATTAAGTCCATTCTCCAACATGCATTCAGAATAACCTTTCTAAAAAATAAATAAATAAATAAATAATCACATACAATGTCAACGAGATGTGGCCATATTATTTATTTATCGCCCAAAAGTGAGATACCTCTTACAGTGAAAGGGTGTGCGAGTAATTACACTGGAACAAGAGACAAACTCTGATTTTATGCCAGGCATTGTGCTAAGTGCGTTACACACCCAATAAACATATCCAGTAGCTCTTATTATTATCTAATCACAGATGAGGAAACTGAGGCTTACAGAGGTTAAGTGGCTTCCCCATGGGCACACAGCTAATATGTGAAAGACTGGGATTTGAACCCAGCACCATCTAATTCTAGAGTTCATCACCTTAACTATTTCCTATGCTGATCTTCTTAATTCTTTTTTTAAAATGTTTTATTCCTCACCATCTACTTCACAACAAAGCTTTCTGAGGTGGCCATATCCTTCTCCCTGACCACTCATCCACAGGGACCCTTCCCTGCAGCTGGGCACAACTAGCTGCTTCTCTCGTCTATGCACTTGGTTTTTGTTTCTCCCAGAAATTTCCCACCATAACCTCATCTAACTCATCAAACTCATCAAACTCAGCTCATGGATCACCTCTCCCAGGTTGACTGCACTCTGCAGTGGGCTCCTTTAGCATCCTGTGTATGTATAATTCAGAGCATTAATGACGCTGTATTATTCTATATCCTCTGTTGGTAAGGTTTCTTTTGTTGCCTTCTTCCAACTATTGTAATTGAATGTGTTCCTTATTTTCCTTCAAAGTTTCTGGTCTTCTGATCTTCTGGTCTTGAAAATCCTAGGCCGGGCGCGGTGGCTCAGGCCGGTAATCCCAGCACTTTGGGAGACCGAGGTGGGTGGATCACGAGGTCAGGAGTTCTAAACCATCCTGACCAACATGATGAAACCCTGTCTCTACTAAAAAATACAAAAATTAGCCGGGCATGGTGGCGTGCACCTTTAATCTCAGCTACTGGGAAGGCTGAGGCAGGGGAATTGCTCAAACCAAAGAGGTGGAATTTGTAGTGAGCCATGTTGCACCACTGCACTCCAGCCCGGGTGACACAGCAAGACTCTGTCTCAAAAAAGAAAGAAAGAAAAGAAAACTCTAATTTCCCCTGTAAATACTGACTTTGGCTGTGCCTCATGCATTTTGACATGTGATAATCTCTTTAACCCAAGGAGTTAAGGAACTTTTTACAAATTTTGGTTTTGATCTGGTTATTGTGGGTTTGTCGGTTGGTTTCCAGAAAATGGAAAACATTTTAGCTCTTTTGGAATATATCCTGCCACCAGCATTTATTGTTACTGATTTTTAATTTTATTGCATCATGACCACAGAACATAGTCTGCATGATGATACTGGCTCTTTAGAATAAATTGGAGCCTTTTCTGTGGCCTAGAACATAGCCAATTTTAATAAACATACAATGTGTGTCCAAAATGTATATATTCAATTTGTTGAACATAAAGTGTGATATATATCTATTATCTCAGGCTTATTAGTAATGTTATTTAATTCCTCTGGTTTTTTCTTTGCTAATTTTATGTCTGCTCTGTTAAAATTTCCAACTATCTTATTCAATATTGTATTCCCAGCACTTTGTACAGGTACTAGGTGCATTACAGTTTGTCACTGAATAAATGGAAATACTGCCCTGACGTACTTTATATCTAGGACTCATCTTATTAGAAACAAGTCATTTAGAAGCCAGCTCAACTTAGCTCTGATTCAGCATGCCCTTGGCCATGCCCAGGCCACTCTACAGAGAGAGAAAGGTTACAGAGCGGATCCAGGTCAGGACCTTGGAAAGGGCCTCTGCAATGAGGGGCATTCGTGGTTCTTTCATTTGTGAAAGCACTTTCTCATGCCTCAGCTGTTTTGTGTTAGCTTCATGGCAGGACCACCAGGAAGGCAAACTGTATTTTACTATCCCAAATACACAGTTGAGAATCCAAAGGGCCACATCATTCTATGGGGTCACACAGTCAATCACAGAGAAGCAGGCAGAAGTCCCTTCAATGTTAAAAAAAAAAAAAATAGGCCAGGCATGGGGGCTCACACCTGTAATCCCAGCACTTTGGGAGGCCGAGGGGGGCGGATCACCTGAGGTCAGGAGTTCAAGACCAACCTGGGCAACATAGTGAAACCCCATCTCTACTTAAAATACAAAAAATTAGCTGGTTGGTCATGGAGGTGTGTGCCTATAATCCCAGCTTCTTAGGAGGCTGAGGCAGGAGATTCACTTGAACCTGGAAGACAGAGGTTGCAGTGAGCTGAGATTGTGCCGCTGTACCCCAGCCTGGCAACAGAGCAAGGCTCTGTCTCAGAAAAAAATTAAAGGGCATCTTA
The DNA here is from genome assembly GCF_048565385.1 of Saimiri boliviensis. Classification (NCBI taxonomy): domain Eukaryota; kingdom Metazoa; phylum Chordata; class Mammalia; order Primates; family Cebidae; genus Saimiri; species Saimiri boliviensis. The sequence continues at coordinate 202,535,685 of NC_133450.1, read as the reverse complement.
TTTTGAAATGTTTTTAAGAATTTGGTGATTTTCTGTTCAATTAATTTGTTATCAAAGGGTATGACAGGCTGGGCACAGTGACTCACACCTGTAATCCCAGCCGTTTGGAAGGCTGAGGCAGGAGGATTGCTTGAGCCCTAGAATTTGAGACCACTCCGGGCAACACAGCAAGACCCCATCTCTACACAAATAAAAAAATTAACTGAGCAGAGTGGCACATGTCTGTAGTCCCAGGTACTTGGGAAGCTGAGGCAGGAGGATCATCTGAGCCCAGGAATTTTGGGATACAGTGAGGTATAATCATGTCACTGAATGCCAGCCTAGGTGACAGAGCAAGACCCTGTCTCAAACAAACAAATAAAAAAAGAGTATGATTAATCAATAACAAGTGTTGGCAAGAATATGGAGTAATTGGAACCCTCAGATATCACCAGTGGGAATGTAGAATGGTGAAGCCTTTATGGAAAACAGTCTGGCAGTTCCTCCAAAAGCTAAACATATGACCCAGCAATTCCACTCCTAGGTATTAAATATATACTGAAGAGAACTAAAAACATATGTTGACAAAAACTTATGAACATTCATAGCAGCATTAATAATAGCTAAAAAATGGAAACAACCCAAATGGCCATCAATCGATGGAGAGACAAACAAAATGTGGTATATCTATTCAATGGAATATTATTCAGACACAAAAAGGGGTGCAGCACTGATATATGCTACAACATGGGTAAACTTTGAAAACATTGTGCTCAGTAAGAGAAGCCAAAAAGGCCACCTTTTGTGTTATTGCATTTATGTGAAATGCCTGGAATGGGAAAATCTTAAAAAATAGAAAGTAGGTCAGTAATTGTTAAAAGTTTGGAGGAGGGGAGGATGGAGAGTCACTGCTAATGAGTATGGGACTTCTTCTGGGGATCGTTATTAATCAGGATTATCTAGAGAAACAGAGCGAATAGGAGATAGATGATTGATTGATTAGATAGGTAGATAGATAGATAGGGCAATTTATTATACGAACTGGCTCATGCAATTACGGAGGCTGGGAAATCCCATAATATGTTGTCTGTAAGCTGGAGAACCAAGAAATCCAGTCATGTAATTAACCTGATTCTGAAGGTCTGAGAACCAGGAACTCAAACATCTAAGAGCAGAAGATGGATGTCCCCGTTCAAAAAGAGGGATGATAACATATTCTGCAGTTAGATGGTAGTGGTGGTTGTGCAGCCTCATAGTTATTCTGAAAATACCAAAATTGCACATTACTGTTTGTGAATCATATCTCAATTTTTTAATGATATGGCAAATCAATAATTCTATATCACTTCTCTATATCCCAACAGAAAATTCCCAGGAAGCAACACAAAAGAGTAGACTTTGGAAAAAGACGGAGCATATTTAAATTCTTCTGACCTCCAGAACTTGAGCATTTTATTTAACTTCTCTCAGCATCAGTTTTCTTACCTGTAAAATGCAGGCAAGATTACCTGTCTTGTTAAGTTCTTGTGAGGATTAAATGAAACCATCTAAGTAAAACAGCTAGTCCTCTACCACACATTTAATAGGTATGAAAAAGTGACCGCTCTTATAATTATGCTTTTATATATACTATTATTTTCACATCTTTAAGATCTTTCATATCTAATAATTTTAGTAATATTTTTATTTGACACTTACAATCACAAAGATATTGAAAGTTTCTTTTCTGCGAGCATAATCTTGGTGAATTCTTAGAAACTATGACTTACAGGAAAATCTATTTTTACCACACTGAGACATCTACTGTGCCTTCTCCATGGAATAAATAATAATTAACAAAGCAGCTGCGGGTGGGGGGAAAGCATGTCACATGAATTTATTCAATGCATTGTTATGAATAGCAGTAGAATTGTTTGCCCATTGCGCCCCCTTGTGAAAGCTCAAGGTAACTACCATTATTCAAGAGCGGTGGTTTTGAGCCTTTCAATTCTAAATTTGGTCCTTAATTCAGCAGTGTGGGCATCACATAAATGACTGTTAGAAACTTATTTCCTTATTTTCCTCTCTCTTAATTTAGGTTCAGAAGGTACATATGCAGGTTTGTTACCTGGGCAAAGTGTGTGTTGCATGGATTTGGTGTAGAGGAGGATGTGTGCACGCCGGTGGGGGCAGAGGGGCAGCAGCAAGGTCCATATACATGCACCAGTGGCAAAAGAGCAGCGAAATCCATGCGTGCACACATGCACATGAGCAATGCACCGGGGGGAGGCTTCAAGCAAGTGTGTGTACTGGCAAAGCAGTGCAGGGAGGCTGCAGGTGGATGCACATCAGTGAGCCTGTCTGTCAAAGCTCTCCAATGGTTAGACAAGGTCTGCTGGTTAAGGAGCGGTGGCAGCAGCCACAGGAAGCACCCTAGTCGGGCATCCAAGGCACTTCCGGCAGATAGTCAACAAAGGCCAATACCACCTAAAGGATCATGGCAAGCCCTGGGGGACAGGCATCCCTCGCTGTGCTTTGCTGCAGCTATTCCCACACCAACTCCCCCTTGGCTCTGCACAGACTAGAGTCCTGTCCCTGCCACCTCTCCAAGTAGCTCTACCTGTCAGCTCAAATGTCCATGAGGGCCATGGGTTCTCCTGCAGCTAGGATTCTAGGATTCTGGATTCTAGGATTTTATGGCAAGAGTGAGCCACTCCTCACCTATTTAACTTACCCCTTCCCAGGAGCTGCCAAGGGCCACACATGAGTCCTGCTGTTCAGCAGCCCTGTGCAGAGTTCCCAGCTTCCTCCCACTTCAGCCCAAGATGTACATCCTCCCTCTCTCTGCTCTCACTGCCTTCCTTCTGAAGCTCTGGTTGGAGAGTCCCAGTCTTATTAATGGTTTGGTCTCTCAGTGGGAGATGCTTTTCCTGGCTCTATCTAGTCAGCCACTTTAGTTCCTCTCTGTTAGAAATTTAGATCTCAGGTTCTATCTTCTAGTCGGAATCTGCATTTTTATCACTCTCCCCAGGTGATCTGTATGCACATTAAGTTTGCAAAGTACTAGCTAAGAGCATATAGTAAACACTTAGACTTTTATTCAGGAAACATTTATTGAATGCTTTACAATTGAATATTAAGTTCTGTCCTAGGAACTGAAAATACTAAGATAAAGATAATTCTTTCCATAAAGAAAATTGGGATTTAAAACCTATAATAATTAGAATTAACTGTGTACTTTTTAAAAGGAGAATTTTAATTTTATGGTAAGTACATAATATCTCAATTAAGAAAAAGAGTATGGCAAATCAAGAATCACAGAAAAGCTCCAAGGAAGCAGCAGAGTATACAAAAAAGTGTAGACTTAGGGACAGATGGATCATATTAAAATTCTACCTTCTCAAGTCAATGGACACCAGAGGAGAGTTATGTACATAGTCCAATGGTACACCAAGAATAAAATAACTAACTGTGATTGGAAGAGTTTAAGGGGGAGGTAGCATTTGAGATGGACCTTAATGAGCAGGAAATTACCAGGTGAGGAACATTGTGCAGAGTATGCCAGATTGGAGGAATGCCATGAGCATAATGCCATATTCAAAGGCATGTGATGTGTTAGAAGAATGTCAAGCTCCTAAGGATGGTAATGAAGACAACTCTTGGCTGGCTGTTGGAGGAGGAATGATCACAGGGGGTGCACCTCCCTCTCCTAGAACCTGATCCAGGACTGCTTTTTGCGAAAAAATCAGTGATCTAACTACATGGTGATCACCCATGCAGTCTTGCCTATTATTTTAGGCTAGTGACCATTCTTTTGGCTCCTTACCTATGCTGTAATGATTGTTAAATATTTTTAATATCACCCTTTCTAGGTCCAAAGTCTAGGAAGATTCCTTTGTCAATAAAAGGACCATTTTTTGGTCCTTTTGTAATTGACCAGCTTCCTTTGTCAATGAAAAGAAAAACAAATTAAGCGTATTAAGTGTTAGCATTACCCAGTTGTAACTACAAAGGTGAAAAACAGCACGCATGAGGTGGAAGAGGAGGGCAAGAGATAAGCAGAAAAAAATTTTTGAAAAAATAATGGTCAAATAGCTTCCAGATTTGATGAACACTATAAACACACAGATCCAAGAAGCTCAACAAACACCAAGCAGAGAAAACTTAAAGAAATCACATCAAGGTATAGATAATTAAATTGTTGAAATCAATGACGATGACAAAAAAAACCCTCTTTAAACCAGCCAGAGGAGAAAAACCAAATTTCAAAGACAGGAACAAAGATACAACAGTAATTTTTTATGACAAATAATAGAAGCCAGAAAACAATGGAATGCAACTTTAAAATGCTGAAAGAAAAATCAACTATAATTCTAGAATTCCATGTCCAATAAAAATAACCTTCAAAAGTGAGGCCAAATTAAAATCTCCTTAGAAAAAAACAGAACATAAGGAAATTCATCACCAGCTAAATTGTTCTACATTTTTTGTTTGTTTGTGTATTTGTTTGTGATGGAGTCTCACTCTGTTGCCCAGGCTGGAGTGCAGTGGTGCAATCTTGGCTCATTACAACCTCTGCCTCCTGGGTTCAAGCAATTCTCCTGCCTCAGCCTTCGGGTAGCTGGGACTACAGGCACACACCACCACGCCGGGCTAATTTTTATATTTTTAGTAGAGATAGGGTTTCTCCATATTGGCCAGATTGGTCTCGAACCCCTGACCTCAGGTGATCCACCCACCTCAGCCTCCCAAAGTGCTAGGATTACAGGCATGAGTCACCACCATGCCTGCCCCAAGACATGTTTTTAAATGAACATCTTCCAGGGGAAGGAATAAATAACATCAGATGAAAACTTAGATCTACACAATAAAATAAAGTACTCTTGAAATAGTAATGATATATGTAAAATTCGATTTTTCTTCATTTTTAAGGAAAACGATTTACTATTTAAAGCAAATATAATACACTGTGGGATTTATGACATAAATAAGTAAAAGTAGAAGTAAAATGTATAATCCCAGTGGTACAAAGGATGGAAGGAAGAAAGAAAAAATCCTGTTACAAGATTCTTATGTAAAGAAGCAAATAATATTTTAAGATAGATTGTGATATTTTTTAAATGAATTTTGTAAATTCCAGAGCAAAACACTAAGAAAATTAAGCAAACACACATATCTGATAAGAAATAATGGAGATAAATAGAATAATTAATACAAAAAAGACGGAAAAAAGGAAAAGGGAACAGAGTCAAAGAGAAATTAGAAAATAATAATGAAAGAGTAGATTTAAATCCAACTATACAGACAATTACATTAATGTCAACTAAACACTCCAATTTAAAAAAAAAAAACAGAGATTGTCAGATGAGATAAAAATGTTAGACCTAACTATATATTATCTAGAAGATAGCAACTTAATTATAAAGATACAGGTAGGTTCAAACTTAAATTATGGAGAAAACATCATGTTAACATTGAGCATAAGACAGGGTGACATTCAGGATAAAGAGACACAGAGGGACATTTTGACATAACAATGCTAATTGTGCATACTAACAGCACTTTAAGTTGCATGAAGCAAAAACTGACAAAAAGGAAAAGATACATTTTTGTAGAGATGGGTTTTCAACATGTTAGCCAGGATGATCTCAATCCCCTGACCTCATGATCTGCCCATCTTGGCCTCCCAAAGTGCTGGAATTAGAAGCTGGGTGTGGTGGCACATGCCTGTAGTCCCAGCTGCTTAGGAGGCTGAGGCAGGAGAATCACTTCAACCCGGGAGGCAGAGGTTGCGGTGAGCTGAGATCACACCACTGCACTCCAGCCTGGGCGATACAGTGAGGCTCCATCTCAAAAAAAAAAAAAAAAGAGAAAAAGAAAAGAAAAGATAAATTGACAATTATAACTAGAGATGTCAAAATTCCTCTCAGTAATTGTTAGAACAAGTAACCACGAAATTAGGTAGAAAAGAGGAGATTGAATAATACTATCAACCAACTTGACTTAGTTGGTATTTATAGAATACTCAACCCAACAACAGCAGAATGTACATTCTTTTCAAGTGCACATGGAACATTCACCAAAACATATCACATGTTCAGCCGTAAAGCAAGGCTCAATAGATGTCAGAAGATTCAAATACTACGGAGCCCCTTCTCTAACTGTAATGGAAATAAATTAGAAATCAGTAACAAAAAACTCTTAAAAAATTATGAAGAGTTGGAAATTAAATAACACATTTCTAATGAAATCATGGGTCAAAGGATAAATTACAAGGAAAATTATAAAATATTTTGAACTGAATGACAATTAAAACACAACATATCAAAATTTGTAGATACAAATAAAGCCATAATTACAGGAAAATTTAAAGCATTATCTCCTTATATTATAAAAGAAGAAAGGCCTAAAATTAATTGTCTACACTTTCACCTTAACCTAGGAGAAGAAAAACAAATTAAATGCAATGTAAGTAGAAGGAAGAAAATAAAAACAAAAGCAGAAATCAATAAAATAGAATACAGTCAAACACACAAAAAATCTAATTTCCTGGGGAAAAAATCAATAAAATTGATACATGATTAGACTGATTAAGTTAAAAAGAGAAACAAAATTACCAATATCAGGAAGAAAAAAGGAAATACAAATTGCCAATATTAGAAATGAAAGAGGAATACCACTGTCTAGTTTACAGCCATTAAAAAGATAAGAGAATATTATTAACAAATTTTTGCCTATAAATGTAATAATCTAAATGAAATAAACAAATGCCTTAAAAGAAACAAATTACAAAAACTGACTCAGGAAGAAGTAGCAAATCTGAGTATCCCAATATCTGTCTAAAAATGTAACTTTATAATTAAAACCCTTCTGACAAAGAAATCTTCACACCCAGTTACCTTTACTGACAAATTCTATAAAACATTTAAAGAAGAAATAATACCTATTCTGCACAAACTCTTACAGATTATAGAGGAGGAGGGAACCCTTTCAATTCATTTTATGAGACCAACATTATCCTGATATCTAGACAAAATACATTACAAGAAATAAAAAACAGAGATCAATATCTTCATGATATAAATGCAAAAGTCTGTAAAATGTTGGCAAATCAAATTCAGCAATGTATAAATAGCATAATGTATCACAGACCAAGTGACTGAATATTTGATACTTGACATTCAACTACTATATTTCACCATATTAACAGACTTAACAAGATAACCCATATTATTTTTTCAATAGATGTCGAAAAATCATTTGACACAACACAAATGTCTTATAAATTTAAACATACATGTACAGCAAGACAGCAATTTCCATTCCTAAGTATTTACTAAAAAAAAAAAAATGCTAACATGTCTACACAAAGACTTGTATGCAAATAAATATTCATAGTATGGTGGCTTTATTCATACTAACCCAATACTGGAAAGAATCCAAATGACCATTAACAGTGGAATGGGCAAACAAACTGTAGCTCAACCATAAGATTGGAAACTACTCAACAATAATAAAAACATCCTATGTTACGTATAATGATATGAACAAACGTCAACATTCTTAAGTTGTTCTGAAAGGAAGTAGACATAAAAGAGTACGTAATGTATGTATGACTTCATTGATATGAAAGTATAACAAAGAAAAATCTATTATGACAGAAAGCACATCACTGGATGCTTAGGACCAGAAGTGTATGGAAAATTAAGTAAGGGCACAAGGAACTTTTTAGGATTACAGAAATGTTCCGTATATTGATTATTTCAAACTTATATTGCATGAAGGTTTAAGGTATGTAAATATGTCAAAAGTCATCAAATGTGCACATAAAATTGGCGCATTGTAACATGCAAATTACACCTCAATAAAATTGTTTTTTCCAAAAGTACACCATGGGGGTAATTTATTTTAAAAAAAATTGTCTTTGGAGGGTCTTATAGTTGCTGGATATGAGTGTGAGCTGGACTTCATAATATTCTGGTATCACCAGCGAAGTCAGAGAAGCCTTCCTGGTGGGACTCTGATGATAGTTTGAAATCCTAACAGTCATACCAATGTAGTAGGCATGGAGCAGTGCTGCTGATGTTGTCAGTTCAGTGAAAATATGAAGGTCTCGAGGCATGTGAGGAGCTTTGATTTACACTTTTGTACTTGGGTCATTTCCAACAATTCCCAGACAAGCCAGGCCTGCCTAGCTACATGGACAAGGGAACCATGTCTCCAGCCACTTTTCCAGGAACTTCCTGGTGCTGGTACTGATGCTGTGATAAAGAGGGATGGAAAGAGAAATACCTGGGTAAGGAGGACATAGCTTTAAGAACTGAGGGTCTGGTATGGTGGCACAAGTCTAGCTAGACAGGACTGCGTCTCTCCTGGGGAGAGTGTAGGAGTGAGAACCCAAGATTCCCGGCTAGAAAAACAGATAGAGAGGTACAGAGACCTGTCCTTCCTTCAGGGCCCAAATGGTCTTACAAGTCCCAATCCCTAAATCCTAAGAACTTCCCTCCTCCCTCCCAACACTGCTGGTAGCAAGTGTCAGTCTCAGGCAGCACAGATCTCTTGCATGGATTACTCTATCCAGTCATGGAGCTGCTGCTTCATGACAATGGTTCTTTCCCATACTTTCCCATTTTCCAATACTTGATGGCCACCTATGGTCACTGGGAGTTAGAAGCATGGCCTTAAAATCAGTTTCACTCTCCCATTTTACCGAGAAGGAAAGTGGAGCCACGGGAGGTGAAATCCAAATTACCAATTAAGAACTTTAGATGCAAACAGACCTAAGTTCAACTTCTGCTCTGCTAGCTAAATCTATGTGGACAAATCCTCTACAGTCTTTGAACCTCCTTTGCCTTATCTGTAAAATAGGTACAATGACCCCAAGGTCATAGAGTTGTCCCTAGGATTACATAGGACAATTCTGCCACACAGAAGCCCATTCACAATGGTCTTAGGCCAGGAGGCAGGGGACAGGGAGGACAAGGAGTGTTGGATCCTGCCAGGCAGTTTCCTGTCTTGACCATAGCTCATTGCCTTCTCTGACCTTTGCTTCTAAACAAATGGACTTCAGGGTTCATTCTGATCTCTCATTGCTTATTAGTGTCTTTTTCCTTTTCTTTTCTTCTTTGATCTAATTAGAGGACTCTGAATACTTAAAAGTAGTTTTCTGATCTAGCCAATGCTTTTGTCCAGCTTTACAACTGAGAGTGGTGGCGGTGCCAGTAACAACAATGGTCACACTAGTAATCTGGTTGGCTTCCTATCCCACCCTCTTTAGAAGTAGCAAAGGGCAGGGAACATAACAAGGCAGCAGACTGCCCTGGTCACTGGCAACCTAAGCCCTCTCACAGGAGCCACTAGAGCAGGAATTGCTACCATCTCCCAACCCAGAGTGTTCTCCCCACCAGATCGCGGGCAAGCAGGAGGGACCGGGAAATGAGGCTGATTTTCGCAGGTCCCAGCCATGCCTGGAGGAGAAAGTACAGGCAGGTACATATTCAAGAGGCTTTCAAGCTCCAGGCCCACGGCTTCCCTTTATCTGGAACTCACATTCTTCCCCAGGTGATCCGTCAGCGGCCCCTTCCACCCGCTTCCAACTCTACCCAACCCCTTCCTCCAGGTGGGGCTCGCGAGCCGCCTGGTGCTCAGCCTCTGACCACTGTTTACTTCTCTGTGCCTGGCTTTGCTCAGCATGACGTCATTAGCACAAAGAAGCAACTCAAAAACAGGCAACCAGAAGGGGCACTCAGGCCATCTGTCCTTAGCCAAGACCCGTGGGTCAGATTCTACTGGTCCTTTGCTCATTTCACTTCTGTAGTCACAAGAAAGCCAAAACTGCACAGTCTTCTAACCAAGTACATTTCATGTATCTACTGCTGAAACCTAATAAGTGTCTATATTCTGATACTATAGATTTATCTCATGATTGATATTTCTCTTCCAGTAATATCGATAATAGCTAATACTGAGCATTTAACTCTGTCCCAAGAACTGTGCTCGGTGTCTGAAATGCACGAGTTCACTTAATCCTCGCAACATTCTGTGAGGTAGTTACCATTATTATTCCCATTTTACAGATGAGGAAACTGAGGCTCAGAGACATGGAATCACTCGCCCAACTAGTAAATAACAGGGGAGAGATTTGAACTCAAGGCTGAATGTTATTCTAATTATTGTTCCCATTCTCATCTTGTCATAATCAATTATAAAGCAGAGGGGAACCTTTTCTCTGATCTAGGCTATACTACGTCTTATATGTGAACAACTTTTTAACGAATGACACACATGCTCTCCTATTAATGCAAATAGACAGAAACCATTCTCTGTGTTGACAGTGTAGCTTTGCCCTTCAGGCCCAGGACTGAGAGCAAGAGCCAGTTGGACCTGGTAGTACATTGCTGCCAGAGAAAAGAAGAAAGTAGTCATTTGGTTGCAGGTGAAATTGCCATTTTTGATCCATGTCTTTGGAATACTAATGTAGGCAATGACTCCAATTCTGCCAGGTGCTGCAATTGTCTGGGCTTTTATCCTGATGGCATCGGTTGGATTCAATGTCCTGGAGGATCACATTGAGGATTTAGTAAGACATAGGGGGTTCTCAGTCTCCTGCCTCAACCCCCTGAGAGTGCTCTGATTTTCTTGCTCCCTGGTATAAACTCTGGAGGCTTCACTGGGCAGCTTGCATGAGCATGTAGGAGAAATGTTTTAAGCCCTTTCCTGAGAAGAGACTGCACCTAATCTACAGGCTCCCAGCACCCCTCAGGGAGGCTGGATTTGGTGGGGGAAGGGGACAGGCAGTGGGATGGGCAGGATTTTATGACAGCAGTTCTAATGAGGGACTTCCTTATGTCCCTCAAATGTCTTACTGAGTGATATAGGGTCAAAATGTAAGTGTTGATGAAGTCCAAGGAAGGAGAGAGGAATTCAGGCCAAAGCAGTAGGAAAAGTTTTCAGAAAAGCAGAGAGATGTATTTAAGCAAAGGGACAGGGTTCAGGTAAGAAGGATATTCTTACTGGAGAACATAGCAGATGAAAGATTATCCTCAATGAGGACCAAAGGGGAGAGATGAGAGGTATGAGATGCGGCTGGGAACCCCATGAGAATATAAACATCAGAGCGGAGTGGCCCTGTAACGACAGCAAGAGGAGGTGGCAGGCTACCAGGCAGTGCCATGAGAGGAGTGGCTTCCCAGAAACACCAGATTGCCAGGGTGTGCTGATTACAGAAGACATGGAAACAGGAGGCCAGTAACATCACTGCCTTCCACAATCATGGGGGCCTAACATGGGACTGGACCCAGCTCCCAGCCCCTGGGGACACACTGAAGGTCACCTACACGCAATGAGGCTGGAGTTCAGAAATTTGAGAAAACTCTGAGTTGTGAAATCTTGTCCTCTCTCTGCACCATTCCTGAATAAGCCAGGCTAGGAGTTTGCTTTCCAGATTACAGTGAGAGGCAGGAAATTGGACTCAACCTTGCAATCTTCCCAGGCTTTTAGCTCCTCTGTGCCCACACCCTCCCTGGCAGCTAGTGGGCACAGGCCTTCTGCCCTAGAAGCTCACTTTGCAAGCCAGGGACTAGTACCATCACTGATGCCTTGGGTGCCTGTGGCCAGTCTTTCCTTCCTGCTTCATGGACAATACCATGAGCCTGGGAAGCAGAGACCTGTCTCCAACCTATTGTATCATGGCCCCTTTTATTCAAGTAAGACTCACTAGACATGGGTCCTAACACCCCCCTCTCCAACCTCCCCCAGTCCAGTTGCCCCGTGAGATCTCATTAGAGTTTCTCAAAGTCTCTTGCGTAGCACTCAACTTGGTCTTGGAGACAAATCTCACAAAAGGAGTCTGCCCAGAACAGAGCATCCTAGGATGACTGCTTCCCGGGAAAGCTCCCTGGGATCCTCTTTTCCATCATCAGAGATACCGGAGCCCATGAACTTGGATCCTTCCCAACAGGAGACTGGTTTCACAGAAACCATTTCCTCATTCCGGCCTCCAGCTTCAAGGGCTTCCTACAGAATCTGGGAAGTTCCCAGCAGCCATACCTTGACCTATAGTTGGGGATTCTCAGGACTGGAACAGAGTTGTCTAAATGATGGTTGTTGAGTGCATAGGAATTGGAATAGGTGTCTGCAAATAGGAGCCAATCTTCTGTTGGGCACTTCTACCTGCAAGCACTAGGGTTAAGAGGCTGGTACCATCAGCTCTGTTTTAAATAAGAGAAAACTAAAGCACAAAGAGGTCTAATGGCTTATCTGAGCTCACAGGGGTAGCCAGGGAGCGAGGAAAGACTCTACTCTGTCTTACTTTAAAGCCCAAATTCCTGACCCCCGTTCTCTGGTGCTTTGCTGTCCAGTACGGCAGCCCCTAGCCCCTACAGTAGCTATTTATATTGAAATCTAAATTAATTAAGTAAAATTTAAAATACACTTCCTCATTGTCATAGTCACGTTTCAGGTACTCAAGAGCCATAAGTAGCTGGTGGCCACCGTGTCAGAACATGCAGACTTAAAACATTTCCGCCCTCAGGGCAAATTCTCTGGAACAGCCTCGTAGTCTGAAGCTTGTTGTTCATACACTTGGGCAAGGAACTGGGCCACCATCTCGCCTCGCTGCCCTCCCCCTGCCCAATCCATTCACTAAAATAGCACCACATACTTTTCGGGGCTGCTTACCCTAACTCGTCTTTCTTCCCTTGCTTCCAGCTCTCTTCAGTCTCCAAGAGTACGACTGGACCCCTCGCCACTGACGCACAAGTAAAGAATGAGATTTGCATGCTAAGAACATGATCGTGTGGGCTTGCACCTCCCCGCACGCACACACTGGCTGTCTAGCAAGAGACCTGCCATGAGCGAGGTCCCCAGCCAAGGGGCAGGCCGTCTCAGTCTCAGCCTGGACATGACTGATGCCTCTCAGGAATCAGTGTCCTCCTGGGCCCCATGCTGTGCTGTGGCTAACTGTCCCTGGAAACAAGACCTCTGCTGGCTTCTGGGGTTGCAGTGGCTGACAAAGGTCAAGTTTTCCTAAGGCCTTTGATTCCTTTTGGCCTCCCTACACTCAGATCTTATGTCTGGAAAGCACCCTCATTCTTTCTCTTCTTTTTAAATGAAATTTTAGTTTAATAATAATTTTTAATATATGTTTTAGTTGCATTAATTGAAGATATAGTTTGAGGGCTGGCATAAAGTAGGAAACAAAGGGGTTTTTTTTTGTTTTGTTGTGTTTTTCTTTTTTTTATTATTATACTTTAAGTTCTGGGGTACATGTACAGATCGTGCAGGTTTGGTACATAGGGATACACGTGCCATAATGGTGGTTTTCTGCATCCATCGCCCCAACATCTACATTAGGTATTTCTTCTAATGCTATCCCTCCCAATTCCTCCACTCCCTGTTATTCCTCCCCTAGCTCCCCACCCCCCAGGCCCTGGTGTGTGATGTCCCCCTCCCTGTGTCCATGTGTTCTCATTGTTCAACACCCACTTATGAGTGAGAACACACAGTGTTTGGTTTTCTATTCTTGTGTCGGTTTGCTGAGAATAATGCTAATTTCCAGAATTTATGGAGAACTAAAACAAATTTACAAGAAAAAAGAAAACAACCCCATCAAAAAGTGGGCAAAGGATATGAACAGACATTTTGCAAAAGGAGACATTTATGCAGCCAATAAACTTATGAAAAAAAGCTCATCATCACTGGTCATTAGAGAAATGCAAATCAAAACCACATTGAGATACCACCTCACGCCAGTTAGAATCGTGATCATTAAAAAATCAGGAGACAACAGATGCTGGAGAGGATGTGGAAAAAAAAGAACAATTCTCTGATCAGCTACCATGTGGTTCCTTTCTGCAAATAAACTGCTGAAAGAATTTTCCCAGCACATGGCCTGCTGGTCTTCCACATAGAAGGCATTTAATCTGGGTCGCTTCTACTATCACAGCCACACTCCCCAGTGCTGTGCAGGTATGAAGAAAGGATGCTATCTCTGCTTTTGGCTGCTTTCTGGCCAGATGGCCCATGATGAAGTGGAAGTCAAGATGCCAAAGTTCTTCCTAACCCAGCATTGAGCGTGTATTCCAGGCTGCAGGCTGCAATGACCAGCCACTTGAGGGATCCTGATGTTGATCCTCTCTTTTCCTCTCCTCTAGGTTTGCCTCTTCCATATCAGACTCAGACAAGAGGTTTCCAGTGGACATATCCTCTGAAGGAAGGACTTCTTTCCATGTGACTCTAGTCCTTCCCTCACCAACTAGGAAGTTGGTATATGCTTTAAGCCGTTGGAAACACAAGTAGGCTTTAGGAAACCTTTTCCTGCCTGAAAACAGACCAAGAGCCTGCAGGAAGAGGAACAGGACGAGGAAAATATTTTGGAAGAAAGGCAGACTGAAAGAAAAGGTATTTGTAAACGTTTGCTAAAGAGCCACACATTGACAGCCTATGTTCATAACTATTCTATTAACTATAAAAAGATCCCCTACCAGTTGTTAGGAAAAAGTTCAATTTGCAAACTTGATGTTGGGGAATTTTGGTTCAAAGAGGTGAGAAAAGTGCATTCCAGGGACCAAGAACTGACTGTACATATAGAGAGAAGCAACTGGCCTGAGCATGTTTTGAAATGACAAGGAACTGGGTGTGGCTGTAGTGCAGGAGAGTGGCGATTGCTAAAGCTAGGGAGGTAGAATTGGGACAGGCACAGAATGCTTGCATACCATGCTGGGGAGTCTCACTTATAGGAAACCAATATCATATCCTGGATCTGATCAGGTTAACTTTGTAGAAGACGCCTTGGGCAGGAGCATGACTGAGGAACTGAAGCCTTCTTTCACAAAACCCCGACAGGAATGTAGCACAGACCACAACAGGACATATCTGTTTTCCCACCTTTGCCTTTACACTTTTAAATTCCCTTTTTCTCTCTGGCATCATTGACAGAGATGCTGGTTGCCTAGGCCAATATCCATTTCCTGTCTCTTGCATAGTAATAGAGATTCCAGAGCACTAAGCTAATTGGAATAAAGACCACACTCCTCAGCCTCCCTCTTACCTAAAACTAAGTTTCAACCATGAGATGTAAATGAGAGTGTTGTAAAGCTGTCTGGAAATCTTAAAAGACTCCTGGAACATATATTTGCCCCCTTTCTTCTTTTATCCCTGGTTTGAACTGAGTTTTCTACTAAAAAGGAAGTTTGCATGATGGTTAGAAGTTGTGCCATCACCTTGGACGGACCAACAGGATGAGAGAAACAAGAAAGACCAAGCCTGGCTCCCCAGTGACTGTGGAGCTGCCATTCCAGCCTTGATTTCTTACCTCTGAACTTTGTTTAAATGATAAATAATCTATCATATTTAGTTGACTATCATTTCGGCTTTTCTGTCACTTGTAGCCACAGTCCTAAACAGGAAAAGGGTATGTGTTTTTTTGGTTTTTTTTTTTTTTAGTTTTGTTTTGCAAATACCTTCATCTTCCAATGTTACTGCCTTTAGGCAGGAACTCCAATGAACCACAACTTTCAAGGAAGGCAGAGTACTCCCTGGAAGAAGTCATGCCAGGCATACCTGGTGAGGTGTGCCAGCTGCAGCCTCCCACAGCACTCCCACATTCTCAGCCCAGCTGTTCGTATCTCCTCTGTTGTATATTATTGATCCCACAAGGGCCTCCTTATCTGTCTTTGGGAGAAGTGTTCAGGCAGGATTGGCTTGAGAATCACATTTATCCCTTTATTCATTCACTATTTATTGGTCACCTACTCTGGGCCTAACACTGTGATAGCCATGTCAAGGACAATAACAGCAATGGGTGTGTTACACTCTGTGCATATCAGACCACTTGAGGAACAGCTGATTACATTGGGAGTAGAGGGTCACATTATGAGAGGGATATTGACAAATTTGAGCACATCCAGGGAGAAACTACGATAGTAAATGTCTGTGCCCCACCTAATCCCATGTTTTAACAAACTTGAAGCATGAAGATAAGGGGAATTCCAGCTATGGAAGATGTCCTATTCGGCTCTAACCAGAATCCTTTGTGTCCTTATTTTGGTAACTGACTCTCCTGCTTTGTAGAGGACATGCACCTTCCCATTCCTTGGGATTCTGGTGGGGCTGTCAACTACAGTACTCTGACCTCCAGCTATAGACACATGACCTGAACCAGACGAATCAAAGCCCCTCCCTGATATTTTTGTCTTTTTCCTTTTGGATTGTGAGTTAAAAGATATATTTGCAAGGCAAGCCACGGTGGCTCATGCCTATAATCCCAGCACTTTGGGAGGCTGGGGAGGGTAGATAACTTGAGGCCAGGAGTTTGAGACCAGCCTGGCCAATATAGTGAAACCCCATCTCTACTAAAAATTAAAATTAAAAAAATAACTGGGCATGGTGGCACACAACTGTAATTCCAGCTACTTGGGAGGCTGAGGCAGGAGAATCACTTGAACCCAGGAGGCAGAGGTTGCAGTGAGATTGTGCCACTGCACTCCAGTCTAGGCGACAGAGTAAGACTCCATCTCAAAAAAATTAAAAAAAAAAAAAATCCGTTTGCAGAGACAATGGGTACTCATATCCCCAGCCATTTGGAAGAGCTAGAAATAATGAAGCAAACACCCATCCAGAAGGCAAGCTGAGATGGAGTGCTTGCATCCAGTCATCTGTGGAGACAGCACTGTCCTCACCATTCAGCAGTTGGCTTACAGGAGGTAATAAGTGTCTGTTTTTATTTACCTGGCTTGAATTGGGTTTTCTGTCATCTGCAGCAAAGCCTTGAGTAATGCAAGCCATGATCACATATGTTAAAAATGTACTCTATGAAACAGGGATTAGTCATCTGTATTGGCTCAAAAAGCCAAAACTGGACTCAAAGGCAGAAACATCAGGGCAATAGGTGTGGGTTCAGTATAAGGAGTTCCTTCTAGCAATTGGAATATTATTAATATGAACTAGGAATAAGATGATGGGCCCATTGACAGGTCAGAGGCTGGGGGCTGAAACAGGTGAATACAGCTCAATGAGTGTATTATTCTAAGAGTAGAAGGTAACCCCATTTCCTATATTCTATTGAAAAAAAAAAGGTAATTATTTTGCCATTGGGGAAAATAGAGGAAGAAGAGGAAATGTATTCTAATTGAAAAAATATCTAGATTTGAAATGACAATTTGAAGTTCACTGTTGCTTCCATCTATTCACCCATCCACCGATCATCCATTCACCAAGCCATCCATCTACTCATCCATCCATCTAGCCATCCAATGATCCATCTGTCTGTCAATTCAATAAATATCTGCTCTCTCTCACTCTGTGCTGCACTTGCTCTGAATACTGTGTCTATAAACACAGAGGACTTGGGCCTCATTTTTAACCTTAAGAGATACAGAAATCTTCAGAAGGGGGCAGACAGATCATCCAAACAATACCACAAAGGGTTAGAGGTGCTAGGACAAAAATGTACAACTCACTCCATTACACCACGAAAGAGCTAGTAGGAAGAGTGAGGATAAAGGTGTGTTAAAAATGGCTCCAGAATAGAGGTGATACCTGAGCTAGATAGAAAAGAAACACTGATCAGGCAAAACTAAGATGGGAGAGTGGGTAAGGTCAGTGGGGCACCAAGGCACGCCAAGGCATGAACCATTATTGGCCTTTAAAGAAAGGTAAGTGGTAGTCATGCTAAAATTTGGGGTCAAACTGAGTGAGGTCTTGGATTCAACAGAACCCTATGTAACTAGAGGAGAAACAAGGGTCCACTGAACGGTTGTGATCAGGGAAGAGATCTGACCTGAATTTAAGCTTTTAGAAAGCTGTCTCAGAGTAATATAGAGAATCTACTTAAAGGCATGTTTTAAGCTTCAAAATCAGATATATCTGTTTTTCATTGAATATGTCTAATGCTTTATCGTCATGGTGAACTCCAAAGAGTTCAAAGCCCTAGAGTCAAAAGATCTCCACTAAGGTCCATGCTCTGTCATTCCCTGACCAGGAGGCCTCAGGCAAGTCATTTAACTGCTGTGAGCCTCAGTTTCCTCATCTGTAAAAAGGGGATGATAACTCACCAAGTTATTATCAAAGTCCTTATGAGAATTGAACGAAATAAATTGTGTGAAAGCATCTTGTAAATGTTATGTAACCACAACAACGCTCAGATTTGTTGTTTTGTTTTGAAGGATATTTTTGTCAAGGTGTTATTTTACTCATATACAATTTACAATAATTTTTAATGTCTATAGATTATAACCAGGGAATTTGGAGGTGATATGGGTTTTGTTTTGTTTTGTTTTTTTGAGGTGACAAGGTAGACTGGATGGAGAGGCCTGGGCTTTGGAATTCAAGCAGATCCAGATGACAGGGAACCATCAGTTTACAGAGATGGGTTAGACATATCAGCCTAAATTACTAGATTAGTACAAGAACAAAGGAAGAGGCAGGAGCAGAGCAACACAAGCCAAGGTCCAAACTAAGTACAAGATCCAGGTGCCCATGTAGGCAGGAGACAGGCAATCAGTAGAAGTCTAAGTGGAAGCCACAGGGCAGAGATCTGAACCACTAGGGCCAGTAATATGGCAAGAGTTTCACAGCTGGTACCAAAGAACCCCTTCTGCAAAGACTCAAGTTTGTCATTCAACAAACACCCTACCAGTTACATCTGAGGCTCTAGGAATACAAAGTTGAATGAGTCAAGGCACTTACAAGCCAATAAGGAAGACAGACACACATGAGATAATTCTAATACAACCTGCTAACAACAGAGAGAAACAGTATCTTGGAGGACACAGGAGGTACTACTCATCCAGGCTACGTTGTGTCAGGGATACCTCTGTCAGAGTCTTAGAGGTATCAGATTAGCCAGGTCAACCAGATACTTTGGGGAATGAAGGCATGGCAGGCAGTGGGAACAGCATGAGGAATAGCAGGGAAGCAAGAAGTAGGAAAAAGAAGCAGTTCAATTTGTTGCCACAAATCAGGGACAATAGTCAGGGACAGATGGTTGCAGGTGATGGGAGTGGAGGCTGGAGGGGTTGATAAGAGAGCTACAAGGGCCAGCCTAGAAAAGCTGGGACTTCATTCTTAAGGAGATAGGAAAACATGGAAGCATTAAGCAGATGAGTGACAGGACAGGAAGTACATTACTCAGAACCAAACTGCTATGACTGTGGAGACAAAGCAAGGGACTTGGCACTGAAGAGGTGGTGGGCAAGAAGACACAAAGGAACAAAGCAGCAAGCTAACACTTGGAGTGAGGTCAAATGGAAAGGCCACACCTGGAGAAGGCATGAGAAGGAGTCAAAAGTGAGCAAAAGAGATAGCAGAAATTATGATTAAGGTTTAAATCTACATTTATTGACAGAGAAAGATGTTTACTAAATATTGTCAAGTGAAAAATAATTGAAAGGCACAGTATTTCACAACACATGTGAAATGACTTCATTTAAAAATGTGTTATGTGACCAGGCACAGTGGCTCATGCCTGTAATCCCAGCACTTTGAGAGGCTGAGGCAGGTAGATCACTTGAGGCTAGGAGTTCAAGACCAGCTTGGTCAACATAGCAAAATCCCATCTCTACAAAAAATACAAAAATTAGCCAGGTGTGGTGGCACGCACCTGTAGTCCAGCTACTTGGGATGCTGAGGCAGAGAATCACTTGAACCCAGGAGGTAAAGATTGTAGTGAGCCGAGACTGCACCACTGCACTCCAGCCTGGGCAACAGAGTGAGACAGTCTCCAAAAAAAAAAAAAAAGTTTTTTTAATGTGTTATGTGTATCTGCATTGGTTGGATGTACACATACCTAGAGAAATGTCTGGAAGAATAAAGAAATTTATTTAGCTTTGCAGATTTTCTCTGGCTGTTGGAATTCCAGGTGACTTTTACTTTCTTCTTTATACCTTTCTGTATTATCCCTTTATTTCCACAATTGAAGTGTGTTACCCTTATAATAAGAAAAAAAGTCAATAAAGCTATTTTTCCATTTTGAAAAAAAAAAATTTAAATCCCAATGAAAAGCTTACTGAGTCACCCTTTGCTTTCACTCTTCCAGAGTTCCTTATTGATCAAGCTCCCTGACACAGTCTACAGGTTATTCATGATGTGGCTCCTAATATGGGAATGCTGGCTACTGATCACTATTCTCACCACATAGCCTCTCCCCTCACACTGAGCCAACATCTCCCTAGACATATCCTGCTGTTTCTCCCTGTGAGTACCTCCCACTTCCCTCTTCTGCTGCTAATATTGTCCCTTCTTCACAATGAATGATTACTCTCCACAAGACTCAGCCAAGGCACCTCTCCTCCTAGAAGCCATTTCCTGATCTCTGCCAGTCTGAGTTTGGTGCCACTAGTTCAGTCTTCCATTTGTACCCAATGTATATCTCTATCACAGAACTGCCTTATTGAATTCTGGTTGGCTGTGGCGTTTGAGTGTGCATCCTTCTCCAACATTAGATGATGTGTCTTTTTCCTCTGCCTCTCTCCAGTGTCCTGATATACAGTCAGTCTCAAAAACTTTTGGTTAACTAAATGGATCTTTGAGTGATCTGTGAATCAGGAGAACTGGGATCCAGGTTATATTTTATTAAGGTAGTTAACAGCGGGCCCATGAAGATTTAGAAAGGTAGGATGCTGGTCTACTCTAATTCAGTAATAACTTTCCTCTCCTTTTTCTCCTGCTTTGTCTCCTTCTTTCCTTTCTTTTTCTTCCTCCTACCCCTACACTCACCTTTTTTCCTTTTCTTTCTAGAAAAGTATTTCTCATATTTTGATGCATGAAAGAATTACCTAGGAAGCCTATTAAATGCAGATCCCCAGGCTCTACCCACAGTTATGATTGCTTAGGTCAGAAATAGGGCCCACCCAAGAATCTGCATCGTAACAAGTATACCAGTTGATTCTGATCCCACTTTGCAAAACACTGTCTTAGAAAATATAGGAGTCTTCATTTTCCTTAGGTACTAACATCAACTGAAGGCGGTGTGAATGGTGCTATCTACAGCACCCCCCATTTCCCAGTGATATTTCCTGATCCTACAAACTCAAATTCATCTCATCGATTCAGACCTCACATACATTTTGGGATACAGAGCAGCTTCTAGCTTCTTTCAAGTATGTACTGTGGCTTAGAAATATCTTCCAAGCCTTCACTGTGGTGGCCTAACTCACAAGTGTAGTGACTTGGTCTCATTACACATCATAACAATAATTATCACCATGTCATGACCACAATGACTGCTACTTATTAAGCCCCTACTGGGTGCCAGATTCAGTAAAAAAATATTTTACTGGCACTATCTCACTTAATAATCAATACAGCAATTCCATGAGGCAGATATTATCATTATCCTCACTATCACAATAAGAAAACAGAGATTAGGAGAGGTTATGGTCAAGGTCATGAACTTACAGGTGGTAGGGCCACTTGAACCCAGACTGCTCTAACTGCAAATCCCAGGTTCCTTCCACTAAGGCTCCTGATTTACTATTCTGCCAAATATTTCCCATAAAAATAATAACAATCACATTAGTAATAGTATCACTACATTACTACCTGCACCAAAATAAATTCCAGAAGGATCACAGATTTAAAGGTAAAAAGATGAAACATGAAACGTATTAGAAGGACTTCAGCCCCAAAACCTAAAATGCAATTTAAAAAAATAAATAAATAAATAAATAAATAATAAAAAAGAAAAATTAAAAAATAAAAATAAATAAAAATAAAAAAAAAGAAGGACTTCAGGTACCAGACAAAACGAAGAAAGTCCACTATACCTATCTCTCCCTAATCTCTAGTTAAAACTAAAAACTACGAACAAAATATAAAAAGCAGTTACCTGAAAACTAAATAAAAGCATACAGATAGGTAATGGGGGTCAAATTTGGAGCAGCAAACCAAACAAAAACATATTTCCCAAGTTTTCCTTCCTTTTCTCTTATGCCCAGTCATGGAAATGTGGTGGCACTGCAGGCAGGCTGAACCGTTTCTCTGGCGAGGATAATTGGGGAGAGTCCCCTGTAGTCTAAAAGTGTTAGAAGAATCCTTGTTGCTGTGTTTCTTTCTCCTTTTGCTTCTTTGCCATGAAAATGTGGGCCCCGTCATGGAGCCATGTTACAGCAGCAAGGGTATAACAGATTTAAAACTCTGAGTAAAACCCTATTTTCCTGGCAAGAGCATCAGGAAAAAAAAGGTCCTCTGTAAGCTGGGTCAAGGGGTATTGGAATTCCCTAATTCTGTATATGAGACTGCACAAGTCCCAGGCTTAATCCTGAGCTGTACATAAACAGCAAAGACCCAGAGCAACACAGAAAAGGTTTTGGGAACCAAATTATTATTTAATCTCCTAAGTTTAATATTAACCCCTACATGGCACAAACAATTAGGGGTTAATATGAGGTTTGAGTGATTAATTAGACCCAAAACACCACAGCAAAGGTTTGAAAAATAAATTTACATTGGAACAACCACCCACAGAGGGGAATGAAGAACTTGCAATCTGAACCTAATGGGATCTGCTGGAACATAAAAGTCAACATTTTCTATAGATTTTAATGAGACCCAGAGTCTTATAAATTAATATTTGTAAATGTCCCAGAATACAATCCAAAATTACCCAGTATAGTAAAAAGAAGGAAAATCATGTCTAATTCTCAAGAGAAAGACAAAAGATACTAACCCTTAGTTGACCCAGATATTCTTTTCTCAAACAAAGATGTTAAAGCAACTATCATAACCATAGTCCATGAGATAAAAGTGAACACCCTTGAAATTAACAGTAAGGTAAAAGTTATCAGCAGAGAAATAAATCCTATAAAAAGAACCAAATGGAAATGCTGAAATTTAAAAATATATAATCTGAAATAGATGATTCCCTAGATGTATTCAATAGCAGAATTGAGATGACAAAAATAAGTCAGTGAACTTGAAGACAGATGCATAGAAATGATCTAATCTGAATAATAAAGGGAATAAAGATAGAAAAATAATGGACAGAGCCATAGAGACTTGTGAAACAGTATCAAAAGGTATCTGGACATAGTGGCTCATGCCTATGATTCCAAAACTTTAGGAAGCCAAGACAGGTAGATCTCGAGCCTATGAGTTTAAGGCCAGTTTGGGCAGCATGGCAGAATCCGATCTCTAAAAAAAAAAAAATACTAAAAATTAGGTGGGCATAGTGGCAAGTTCCTGTAGTCCCAGCACCCAAGAGACTGAGGTGGGAGGATCACCTGAGCTCAGGAGTTCAAGGCTGCAGTGAGCCACGATCACATCACTACACTCCAGCCGGGGCAGCAGAGCAAGACCCTGTCTCAAAAAAAAAAAAAAAAAAGCCAATATCAGAAGATTTAATGTTTATGTCATTGGACTCTCAAAAGAAAATAAGGGATTGGAAAAAAAATTTAAAGAAATAATGTCCAGAATTTCCCAAATTTCTTGAAAAACATGGATTTATAAGATTTAAGGAACTCAGTAAATTCTAAAGAGAAATTCAAAGAAAACCATGCCCAGACACATCATAACAAAACTTCTAAATAGAGTTCATCCTCAAATAATGTTTGTCATTTTATCATAAAGTTAAAAAGAAAAGAATTAGATTTCCAGGTAAGAACACTGTCTGTGTGGAATCTATACATTTATTTTCTCCATATCTGCAGGGGATTTTTGTCCAGGTACTCCGGTCTCCTCCCACATCCCAAAGCTGTGCATATCAGGTTAACTGGCACATCTAAGTCATCTCAGTATGAATGACTGTGGGTATGTATGACTGTACCCTCCATTGGAATGGCACCCCATCTGGGGTTGCCTCCTACCTTGCACCCTGAGCTGCCAGGTGAAGTTCCAACCATATGCAACCCTGAGCTGGAATAATTGGTAAATAATTAATTATCTTACTTGTTTTTGTTTGTTTGTTTGTTTGTTTTAAGACAGGGTCTTGTTCTGTCACCCAGGCTCGAGTGCAATGGCGCAATCACAGCTCACTGCGGCCTTGACCTCCTGGGTTCAAGCAATCCTCTCACCTCAGCCTCCTGAGTACCTGAGACAACAGGCATGTGCCACCACATCCAGATAATTTTTTTTAGTTTTTTGTAGAGATGACTCACTATATTGCCCAGGCTGGTCTCAAACTCCTGGACTCAAGAGATCCTCTCACTTTGGCCTTCCAAAGTGCTGGGATTACAGGCATGATTCACCACAGTGGCTACATTAACATCTTTAAAGTACTAAAAAAAAACTTTCAACCTAAAATTGCATATCCAGTGAAAAATCTCTTTTTTTCCTTTTTTGAAACAGAGTCTCTGTCACCCAGGCTGGAGTGCAGTGGCAATCATAGCTCATGGCAGCCTCAAACTCCTGGGCTCAACCTATCCTCCTGCCTCAGCCTCCCAAGTAGCTTGGACTACATGTGTGCACCATCACAACCTCTTACCTTGGCCTCCCAAAGTGCTAGGATTACAGGCATGAGCCAATGTGCCCAGCCTCCAGTGAAAATATCTTTTTTTTTTCATTCATTCTCAACAAGTGTTTAATATTAGAGTGTCCACAGAAAGCTGGATCACTCTTGCATTTTTTAAATTGTACTTTAGGTTCTGGGGTACATGTGCAGATCTTGCAGGGTTGTTGCATAGGTACATACATGGCAAGGTGGTTTGCTGCCTTCATCCCCTATCACCTATATCTGGTATTTCTCCCCTCGTTATCCCTCCCCACACTCCCCACACCCTGCTGTTCCTCCCCTAGCCCCCACCAACTGACCACAGTATGTGATGTGCCCCTCCCTGTGTCCATATGTTCTAATTGTTCAACACTCGCCTGAGTAATAACAAGCGGTATTTGGTTTTCTGTTCTTGTGTCAGTTTGCTGAGAATGATGGTTTCCAGATTCACCCATGTCCCTATGAGGACGTATAGTATTCAATGGTGTATATGTGCCACATTTTCTTTATCCAGTCTATCACCGATGGGCATTTGGGTTGGTTCCAAGTCTTTGCTATTGTAAACAGTGCCACAATGAATATACTTGTACATGTGTCCTTATAATAGAACAATTTATAATTCTTTGGGTATTGTCCAGTAATGGGATTGCTGGGTCAAATGGTATTTCTATTTCTAGGTCCTTGAGGAATTGCCACACTGTCTTCCACAATATTTGTACTAATTTGCACTTCCACCAACAGTGTAAAAGCATTCCTATTTCTCCACATCCTCTCCAGAATCTGTTGTCTCCAGAATTTTTAATGATCACCATTCTAACTGATGTGAGATGGTATCTCAATGTGGTTTTGATTTGCATTTCTCTAATGATCAGTGATGATGAGCATTTTTTCATATGTTGGTTGGCCTCATAGATGTCTTCTTTGTAAAGTGTCTGTTCATATCCTTCGCCTACTTTTGAATGGGTTTGTTTGTATTTTTCTCATAAATCTGTTTTAGTTCTTTGTAGATTCTGGATATTAGCCCTTTGTCAGATGGGTAGATTGCAAAAATATTTTCCCATTCTGTTGGTTGCCAGTTCTCTCTAATGATCATTTCCTTTGCTGTACAGAAGCTCTGGAATTTAATTAGATCCCATTTGTCTATTTTGGCTTTTGCTGCCAATGCTTTTGGTGTTTTAGCCATGAAGTCCTTGGCTATGCCTATGTCCTGAATGGTTTTGCCTAGGTTTCTTCTAGGGTTTTTATGGTGTTAGGTCTTATGTTTAGATCTCTAATCCATCTGGAGTTAATTTTAGTGTAAGGTGTCAGGAAGGGGTCCAGTTTCTACTTTCTGCACATTGCTAGCCAGTTTTCTCAACACCATTTATTAAACAGGAGATCCTTTCCCCATTACTTGTTCTTGTCAGGTTTGTCAAATATCAGATAGTTGTAGATGTGTGGTGTTGCTTCTGAGGCCTCTGTTCTGTTCCATTGGTTTATGTCTCTGTTTTGGTACCAGTACCTTGCTATTTTGATTACTGTGTCCTTGTAGTATAGTTTCAAGTCAGGCAGCATGATGCCTCCAGCTTTGTTCTTTTTGCTTAGGATTGTTGTGGCTATGTGGGCTCTCTTTTGGTTCCATATGAAGTTTGAAGTGTTTTTTTCCAGTTCTGTGAAGAAGGTCATTGGTAGCTTGATGGGGATAGCACTGAATCTATAAATTACTTTGGGCAGTATGGCCATTTTCATGACGTTAATTCTTCCCAACCATGAGCATGGAATGTTTTTCCATCTGTTTGTGTCCTCTGTTATTTCCTTCAGCAGTGGTTCGTAGTTCTCCTTGAAGAGGTCTTTTACATCTTTTGTTAGTTGTATTCCTAGGTATTTTATTCTCTTTGTAGCAATTGTGAATGGGAGTTCACTTTTGATTTGGCTCTCTGTCTGTTATTGGTATGCTTGTGATTTCTGCATATTGATTTTGTACCCTGAGACTTTGCTGTATTTGCTTATCAGTTTCAGGAGATTTGGGGCTGAGAGGACGGGGTCTTCTAAATATACAATCATGTCACCTGCAAATAAAGACAATTTCACTTCCTCATTTCCTAATTGAATATCCTTTATTTCTTTGTCTTGCCTGATTGATCTGGCTAGAACTTCCAATACTATATTGAATAGGAGTGGTGAGAGAGGGCATCCTTGTCTAGTGCCAGACTTCAAAGGGAATGCTTCCAGTTTTTGCCTGTTCAGTATGATTTTGGCTGTGAGCTTTTATTATTTTGTGATACGTTCCATCAATACCTACTTTATTGAGGGTTTTTAGCATAAAGGCTGTAGAATTTTGTCGAAGGCCTTCTCTGCATCTATTGAGATAATCATGTCGTTTCTGTCTCTGGTTCTGTTTATGTGGTGAATTACATTTATAGACTTGCATATGTTGAACCAGCCTTGCATCCCTGGGATGAAGCCTACTTGATCATGATGAATAAGCTTTTTGATATGCTGTTGCATTCTGTTTGCCAGTATTTTATTGAAGATTTTTACATTGATGTTCATCATGGATATTCAAGTCCTTTCCTTGTTGATTTTCTGTCTCATTGATCTAATATGGACAGTGGAGTGTTAAAGTTTCCCATTATTATTGTACGGGAGTCTAAGTCTCTTTGTAGGTTGTTAAGAATTTGCTTTATGTATCTGGGTCCTCCTCTATTGGGTGTATATATATTTAGAATAGTTAGTTCTTTTTGTTGTATTGATCCATTTACTATTATGTAATGCCCTTCTTTGTCCCTTTTGATCTTTGTAAGTTTAAAGTCTAGTTTATCAGAGACTAGGATTGCCACCCCTGCTTTTTTTTTTTTTTTTTTTTTTTTGCTCTTCATTTGCTTGGTAAATCTACTTCCATCCCTTTATTTTGAGTCTATGTCTGTCTTTGCATGTAAGATGGGTCTCCTGAATACATTACAAGGATGGTTCTTGGCTTTTTATCCAATTTGCCAGTCTGTGTTTTTTGATTGGGACATTTAGTCCATTTACATTTAAGGTTAATATTGTTATGTGTTAATTCAACCATGCCATTTTGATGCTAGCTGGTTGTTTTGCCCTTTGGTTGGCATAATTTCTTCATTGCATTGTT
Organism: Saimiri boliviensis; assembly: GCF_048565385.1. NCBI lineage: Eukaryota > Metazoa > Chordata > Mammalia > Primates > Cebidae > Saimiri > Saimiri boliviensis. The sequence continues at coordinate 202,508,191 of NC_133450.1, read as the reverse complement.
GTTCTTTACCATTTGGTTTATTTTTCCAGTAGCTGGTACTGGTTTTTGCTTTCTGAGTTTAGTGCTTCCTTCAGGAGCTCTTGTAGGGCAGGTCTGGTAGTGACAAAATCTCTCAGCAATTGCTTGTCTGTAAAGGATTTTATTTCTCCCTCACTTATGCAGCTTAGTTTGGCTGGATATGAAATTCTGGGTTGAAAGTTCTTTTCTTTAAGGATGTCGAATATTGGCCCCCACTCTCTTCTGGCTTGCAGGGTTTCTGCCAAGAGATTTGCTGTGAGTCTGATGTGCTTCTCTTTGTGGGTGACCTGACCTTTCTCTCTGGCTGCCCTTAGTATTTTTTCCTTCATTTCAACCCTGGTGAATCTGATGATTATGTGCCTTGGCGTTGCTCTTCTAGAGGAGTATTATTGTGGTGTTCTCTGTATTTCCTGTATTTGAATGTTGGCCTGCCTTGCTAGGTTGGGGAAGTTCTGGATAATATTCTGAAGAGTGTTTTCCAACTTGGATTCATTCTTTCTGTCATCTTCCAGTACACTGATCAAGTGTAGATTAGGTCCTTTCAAGAATTCCATATTTCTTGAAGGCTTTGTTCATTTCTTTTCACTCTTTGTTCTCTTTTCTTGCCTTCTCATTTTATTTCATTGAGTTGATCTTCAATCTCTGATATCCTTTCTTCTGCTTGATCTATTCAGCTATTGAAACTTGTGTATGCTTCTCAAAGTTCTTGTGCTGTGTTTTTCAGCTGCATCAAGTCGTTTATGTTCTTCTCTAAACTGGTTATTCTAGTTAGAATTTCTTCTAACCTTTTTTCAAGGATTTTAGTTTCTTTTCATTGAGTTAGAACATGTTCCTTTAACTCAGAGAAGTTTGTCATTATCCACCTTCTGAAATCTGCTTCTATCAATTCGTCAAATTCATTCTCTGTCCAGTTTTGTTCCCTTGCTGGTGAGGTGTTGTAATCTCGTCGCGGGGGAGAGGCATTCTGGTTTTTGATGGTTTCGTTCTTCTTGTGCTGGTTTCTTCCCATCTCCTTGGATTTATATAGTTCTGATCTCAGGTAGCTGCTTGGGGAGGCAGCCTTTCCTCTGTCTGTCTGAGAGGTGCTACTGGGGTGCCACAGACTCAGTGGAGCTGCTACCTGTTTTATTTACTCAGGAAAATTAGGCCAGCTTCTACAATGGCAGCTTCTCTTCCCCCTGCCAAGCTCAATCATTCCTGGTCACTCTCTAACTGATGTTCTGGGGGTGAAACACTGGAGGGCGAGTTTTTTAGCCTGCTGGGCTTTGTGCAGGGGGGAACCCGTCCTGCTGTATGGGTTGTTTCTCTGTTTTTAGTTCCCCTTCTTTCTAGCTGGCTTTCTGGCTTTCGCGTGAGCCAGTGCTTCCACATGGATCTATGTTGACAGCCCCGGTGCTGGCCGAAGTTGCTATTCTGTCTGCTCAGGCAGCTCGCTGAGGCTTTTCAGCCCAGCAAAGATCTCCTACTCTGTGGGTTGTAAAGGGCTTGGGTGGAGTGCTGTATCCAAACCGAAGTCCCAGAAGGGGAGATTCCCCCAGTCCTCCAGTCAGTTGCACACACCTCCTGGGTGGGACTTGCCCTATTTGGTTTAAAGCCACTGTCCAACCAGACCCACAAAATGAAGCTGGTACCTGGTTTGGAATTGTGGAGACGACTCAGCTTCTGTGTCTCTCTCGCTGTGAGCTGTTTTCCGGAGCTGCCTCTTATTCGGCCATCTTGGGATCCCCCCGAAAATATCTTAAAGGAATTAAAGTGAAATAAAGATATTCTTAGATGAGAGAAATCTAAAAGAAGGCGTCATCAGCATATAGGCTCTAAAATACCTGCTAAAGGAAATTCTTCAGGCCAAAGGAAATAATACTAGAGGGAAACTGGGAATGTCAGGAATTAAAGAAAAGCAACAAACAAGGTAAAAATATAGATATGTAAAATACTATTTTTTCCTCAATCTTTTTAAAATACATATGGCTATTGAAAGCAAAAATTATAGCATTGTCTGGTGGAGGTTTGACATATGTCAATATAATAAATATGATATCTATAAAATAAAAGGAGAAGAGTAAAGAGAACTATATGATTTTAAGGTTTCTACATTTTACCTAAAGTAGTAAAGTACTAATTCTAAATGTACTGTAAAAGTTTAGGTATGTCTGCTATACTCCCCACCGCAAATACTAAATAAGTAAATAAATAAACAAATAATATACAAATTATATATAGCCAAAAAGCCAATTGATAAATTGAAATAAAATACAAAGTATACTTAAATAATAAAACAACAACAACAACAACAGGAAAGGGGGAACCCAGGAGCAAAAACCTAGAAGAACAAACAAACAAAGTAACAAAACAGCAGACCTAAATCTGAATATGCCAATAATTATGCTAAATATAAATGGTCTAAACACCGCAATGAAAAAATAGAGGTCATCGGGCACAGTGGCTCACACCTGTAATCCCAGCACTTTGAGAGATCAAGACAGGCAGATCACCCGAGGTCAGGAGTTCAAGACCAGCCTGGCCAACATGATGAAACCCCATCTCTACTAAAAATACAAAAATTAGCTAGGCATGGTGGCACAAGCCTGTAATCCCGGCTACTAGGGAGGCTGAAACAAGAGAACTGCTTGGACCTGGAAGGTGGAGGTTGTAATGAGCCAAGATTACACCACTGCGCTCCAGCCTGGGCAACAAGAGCAAGACTCCCTCTCAAAAAAAAAAAATAGACAGAACCATTCTTTGCATGCTGGGAATGAAGGGTGGGGTGATGAGGAGGAAGAGGGGAGGAAGAGGTATGCACCACTATACCTGGCTCATTTTTCATTCTTTCATAGAGACGGGGTCTCACTATGTTGTCCAGGCTGCTCTCAAACTCCTGGCCTCAAGAGATTCTCCCACCTCAGCATCCCAAAGTGCTAGGATTACAGGCGTGAGCCATTGTATCCAGCCAGTTTTGTTTTGGTTACTCTTCTGGTATATGCTTTCCTATTCTTTTCCTTTTAACTTATCTATGTCTCTATGTATTTTTCCCCCGGTCTGTTATGCAAATCATTTGAGCACTAAAAGCCGAGGCTGTAGTGAGCTGTGATTGCACCACTGCACTCCAGCCTGGGCAAGACAGCAAGACCCTGTCTCAAAAAAAAACAAAAACAAAAACAAAAACAAAAAACAAACAAACAAAAAAACAGCTAATATGGCTATGCTAACATCAGATAGAGTAGATATCAGAACAAAGAATATTACCAGATATAAAGGAGGGACATAACATAATAATGAAAGTGTCAGTTGGTCACTTTAACCAAGAAGACATCACAATCCTAAAAGCACATACACTTAAAACAGATTCTGAAAATACATGAAGCAAAAAATCTACTAGAATGGAAAGGAAAAACAGATAAGTCTACAATCCTACTGCGAGGATTCAACATTTCCCTCTCAGAAATTGACAGGACAACTACAGAAAATTGGTAAGGATGTAATAAGCATGAGCACTCTCAAAAAATATAATCTTTTTTTTTTTTTTTTGGTGGGGAAGGGGAGAGACAGTCTCATTCTGTCACTAAGGCTGGAGTGCAGTGGTGTGATCTCAGCCCACTGTAATCTCTGCCTTCCAGGTGCAAGTAACTCTTCTGCCTCAGCCTCCCGAGTGGCTGGGATTACAAATGCCCGCTACCATGCCCAGCTAATTTTTATATTTTTTGTAGAGATGGGCTTTCACCATGTTGGCCAGGCTGTTCTCAAACTCTTGGCCTCAAGTGATCCACCCACCTCAGCCACCCAAAGGGATTATAGGCATGAGCCACTGCACCCGGCCTCAACATTTTTAGAACATGCCACCCAACAACAGAAGAGTATACACTGTTTTTCAGTTCACATGGAACATTCAACAAGATAGTTGATATTTTAGGCTATGGAATAAACTTTAACAAATTTAAAAGAGTTCAAATCAGACAAATTGTGAATAATATTTTACTATTCTGCCACCACATTAGTACAGATAGTTACCGACTTCCAATAACTTAAGATTTTTCAACTTCACAATGGTGTGAAAGCAATATGCATTTAGGAGAAACCATATTTTAAATGTTAAGTTTTGATCTTTTTTCAGGCTAGGAATATGCAGTATATTATTTTCTCATAAGGCTAGGCAACAGCAACAAGCCAGAGCTCCCAGTCAGCCATGCAATCACCAGGGATCCTCAACCATGAACTGTGTTACCAAATTGTATTAGGCCATTTTTGCATTGGTATAAAGAAATAACTAAGATCAGGTAATTTATAAAGAAAATAGTTTTAATTGGCTCATGGTTCCACAGGCTGTACAGGAAGCATGATGCTGGCATCTGCTCAGCTTCTGGGGAAGCATCAGGAAACTTACAATCATGGTGGAAGGCAAACAGGGAGCCTGCATGTCATGTGGCCAGAGCAGCAGGAAGAGAGAGTGGGTAGTGCCACTCACTTTTAAGCAGGCAGATCTCACAAGAACTCTCTAAGTGCACAACATCAAGAGTGGATAGTGCTAAACCATTCATGAGAATTTCCCTCCATGATCCAATCACTTTCTATCAGGCCCCAACTCCAACACTGGGGATTACAATTCGACATTAAATTTGGGCAGGGAAACAGATCCAACCATATCACAGATGATTTTGCCCAACTATAGGCTATGTAAGTGCCCTGAGCATGTTTAAGTTCAGCTAGGCTAAGCTATGATGCTCAGTAGGTTAGGTGTATTCAATGCATTTCCAACTTACTGCATTTTCAACTTACTATGGGCTTACTGGGACATACCCCCCATAATACAGGAAAAAATATGGAAGATTTCTTATGACTTTCATTGGCATGTGGGTTGGGGTATTAGAGGTATTACTTTCTGCTATACACTTTTGTATTTCAATACTTAATAAGGTCTATGTATTAATTTCTAATCAGAAAATAGTCCTCGGGGCTTTCTATTCTCACTGTTTGACAGGTATAGACAGCTTTTCTTAATCAGTAACCCAGATCTCTCAAGTTTCCCTGTGGCTTGGAACACTTAACTCGCTAGATGAACAGAACCCATGTGATTCCAGTACTGTTAAAACCCAATACACTTTCGGTACACACAAACACAAAGATGGAAACAATAAACACATGGATTCCAAGAAAGAGAAAGGGAGGGGAGGAAGGGTTGAAAACCTACCTATCAGGTACTATGTTCATTACCTGGATCATTAGAAGTTCAAACCTCAGCATCACACAATATACCCAGGTAACAAACCTACACATGTATCCCCTGAATCCAAAAGAAAAAACAGGCCTGGTGTAGTTGCTCACACCTCTAATCTCACCACTTTGGGAGGCTGAGGCAGGTGGATCACTTGAGGTCAGTAGTTCAAGACCAGCCTGGCCAATGTGGCAAAACCCAGTCTCTACTAAAAATACAAAAATTAGCTGGGCACGTTGGCGCACGCCTGTAATCTCAGCTACTTGGGAGGCCAAGGCACGAGAATTGCTTGAAACTGGGAGGCAGAGGTTGCAGTGAACAGAGATCACACCACTGCACTCTAGCCTGAGCAACAGAGCGAGATCCTGTCTCAAAAACAAACAAAAAAGAAAGAAAAGAAACAAAACAAAACAAAAAACCCAATGCCCTCGGTCCCTTCACCTCACTGCCTCTCTTGGTTCATGCCTCATTTCCAGCAGCAGGTGGCCATCACCTTCTCAAAACCAAGAATCAAAATCATGGTTCTCATGTTAGGCTTCATGTCTTTTTTTTTATTAACTGATTTATTCTTTACTGCTTTGGGTTGGGAAGAAATCAGTTATGTGAATTTTCCTCTTGTTTGAATTATATAGAAGCCAGGAATTTACTCCACTTTTGAAAAGAAAGAACATAGAACTTTCTGTCAAAATCCAGATTTAAATCACAGTCCTGTCACTTACCAGCTGTGTGACTTTGGCCAGCTTATTTTATTCTCTGGGCCTCAGTTTTTCCGTCTGTAAAATGATTTGAGAGAGACGAAAACTATACACTTGCAATACTGTAGTCATACCTTTTCTCCTCTATCCACCAAGAAAAGTTCTGTCTTGTTTTCCTTGGGCTCTCCTTCTTCCACCCTATCTCCCCACCCCTCATCCCAGCATGGAAAGGATGGTTCTGTCTTCACTAGATTTTCCCCCCAGGTCTATTATGTACATCGAAGTAATTTTTTTAACATTTTAATTTATATGGCAAAGGACATAGGGCTACTAGGATGCAGGGAGAGGAAGAGGAACAAGAGGAAGAGGAAGAGGAAAAGGAGAAGGAGGAGGGGAAGAAAAGGAGAAAGAGAATGTTAGAGGGGCTGGGTGCAGTGGCTCATGCCTGTAATCCCAGCCAGCACTTTGGTAGGCTGAGGTGGGTAGATCACCTGAGGTCAGAACTTCCAGACCAACCTGGCCAACATGGTGAAATCCCATCTCTACTAAAAGTACAAAAATTAGCTAGGTGTGATGGCAGGCACCTGTAATTCCAGCTGCTCAGGAGGCTGAGGCAGGAGAATGGCTTGAACCTGAGAGGCGGAGGTTGCAGTGAGCTGAAATCACACCACTGCACTCTAGCCTAGGCAACAGAGCAAGACTTCATGTCAAAAGAGAGAGAGAGAGAGAGAGAGAGAGAGAGAGAGAGAGAGAATGTTAGAGGAAACTGAAACAGGAAGGGATTGAGAGTGTTTGTTTTTTTAAAACCAAGCTAGCTTGAAAGATTTGGGCTGTAAGTTTAGACTGGGGAAAGAGAGAAGCTAGGTGTGAGATAGGTGACTGAATGAATGGAAGGTTGATAGATAGATGAGAGACAGATAGAACAAATAGGAAGGGAGAAATGAAAGCGAAGATAAAAGAGGAGAGAGTTTAGATAATGGATATACTCTCTTTCAGGGCTTTTTTAAGAGACTGAAGTAAAAGTTTGAATTATTTTGCATGCCAGCTTGCTATTTCTCAGCAATCAATGGTTCCTAGAAGAGGTTACTGAGTAATGCTAGTTTTATACAGGCCACAGAGGCATAACCCTTTTAGCTCTCACAGAGAGAGAGAAGGTCCAATGAGATCATAGACACAAAATTATAATTGTTTTATTATTTAAGTTTCTTTTGGATTTCCACTTGAATCTGAGCTCAGATCAGTTACCCAATGTTGTGAACACCAAATAGCTTGGGTATCAGGAAAACCGTACAATCATACAGTCTTTGCTTAGGTTTTTAAGGAAGGTACAAGTGTTACCTTATACATCTTTCAATCACCCAAGCCCCAACGCGTTGGTTTTGATCATGCAATCTTTCTTAGCCTGCATCCCACTGTAAGGCCAAACTCTGTTCATTTCTCTGCCTCTTTCACTAGACTGAACATTTTAAGGAAGGGATGCTGCTGCTCATCTCTGTGTACCCCCACCTCACAGGAATCTAAAACATGTAAGGCAAATAAATTTGGGATATTCTGAGTCATTAACGGATTTTTTCCATATCTGTCTCTGTCTGTCTCACTCTTTCTATCTCTCTCTCACAAACACACACATAACCAATTGCCTGAACTTATAGAAAAACCTGGGGGAAAAGAGAAGAGGGGTGGATCCCTGAGCTGTTTGAGAAAACCTGGAGTTGACTAAGTTTCTGCCATCAGGAGGAAAGAGCTTAATTAAAGTTATAGGAAAATAAAGCTAACTTTGTTTTACAGATCTGAATTTTGAGCCCCCAAATTCATACTCACTACAGGTGTTTGATGAATAAATGAATGAATGAATGAATGAATGAGGGGGTACAGAGGTTCTGCTGCAGCAAGCTCTTGGTGGAGCAGTCTTGGCTGCTCTCCAAGGAAGAGGTAATTACTAAAAAGAGCATCTGCTTTCTAGTCCCCGCTTGTGGACTATTATCTGCGGTTCCTCTAGTAGGTTACATATTTCTTTGAGCTTCAGTTTTCTTGTTTGTAAAGTGGGGATAATGATACCTGTCCTGCCCTCTTTACAATGTTATCATAAGGATCAAGTGAGATAATATATATGAAGGTACTTTATATGAGATTATAATAAGGGCATGGGAATCACTCCTATCTTGTGGTCCAAGAAGCAAGAGAAAAGTAAATGAACTCAAGGATTGGAACTTCATGGTACCCCTCCATTCAACCAAACTGTTTTTCTAGAACTGGCAAGGAACAGCAACTAAGTTTTCCCTGGAACCACATCAGCACTAACTGGCAGATAGCAATGACTGCACTCTCAACATCAGCAGAGAACACTTCATCAGGAAGAAATTCTCGGGGTATGAAACATTTATTTTCATTGTGAAATTGTCTGTCTGCTATGTGACAACAAGCAAAGCTCTGGGTGACTATTCCTGTAAAACACGTCCTGTGCTTACTGCTGCTATTATGGGGTGCACAGACACGGCAAAGAATCAATTAAAACTCTGACACATTAAATGGAGCTCCAAGACCTGTTTCACAGGTTTCTCCACAAGAAAATAATCACGTTACATTATGCTTTGGAAGCCGATCGAGGCAAGATTTCTGAGACAAGTTCTGAGGTTTACAAAACAGACTTTAGCTTTTCTAAATCATTTTTCAAGTTCTATGTAAAGGATTACGGCATTCAGTTCTCCAGCAGGCAGACAGCATCATGGTGGAGCAAGAGGGATTATCCACTGGGCATCCTCCAGAAAACTGTAAGTTTCTTTCTAAAACTGCATTTAAAGAAATGATGAAAATATTGCAGTGCTTACATTTATGCCCATTTTGAAATGAAAACCAACATTAAAGAAGAAAAATCAGAGGAATATTAAAACTGAAATTCCTTCCTATGTTTACAACAGGGCTCTAGTACAAAAAGAGGCAGCCATTGCTGAGGAACTCCCTTAAAATAAATTCTGGAATTTCAGGAAATCTCACAAAAAGTGAATGAGAGGGTTTATGGTAGAATATGAATAATGTTTGTGGTTATCACGGCTTAAACTACACTTCTATGACAGCGAGTGGGAACGTGAATTATAAGAACAATGTGGTTTGGGCTCATTCAGACATCTGTGTAAACCATCTCTCGGTCTCACTGACTGCATAACCTCTGTCTCTCAACCTGGACAAACAGAAGAGATTTTGAAGTTCAGGCAGTACCTTTTCAGAAGTGCTCCCTACAAATAAGCTTCAGTGGAAATAAAGAATTGAGCAGGACCAAAGGAAGTCAAGTGTCAGCAGTGATCATTGTTGAGGGACCAGTAAGGCTTGCCAACACAATTGGCATGTCAGGAAGTGATCTAGGGGACTCAGCTAAGCCCTAATCTTTCATATTAATGCAGAAGCAAAGAACTAGAAAGAAAAGACGTGAGAGTACAGTGTAAATGTCATAATTTCAAGTCATTTCACCAGGAGAGAGAGAGAGCCAGGAAGACAAAAAGAAAGAAAAGGAAACCCAGAGTATGTGGACAAGACTCAACCTGCCCACTCACATGTTCAGCTTTGGTTTAGATCAGGATGTTTTCAGAGGAAATGCTCTCATGGTGCAGGAATCCGTTCAGCTAGGAAAGTAAAAATGTTTGACAATTCTGTTCAAGTAATCTGCCCTTCCTCTTTTCTTTTTAAGTGTAAGGAGTTGAGGAGTAGGTTAGAAACTCCCTTTTTAGCCAACGGTACTACTCACTGTAATTTTTTTTTTAACTTTTTGTTATCTTTTCTTGTTTAAGTTGCTATTTAAATCCTTAAGGACCCCTCTGTTACCTGGAAAAATGCTTTTTTGTACAATAATATGTACTTGTGTTTGTTAATGCTTTCTTAATCTTTTTAGAACGACACTTTGTAGGCTATTGATGAGAGTTCAGAAAATGCCAGGACTTTGGAGTCTTGAAGCACTGCCAAGGTCCCTGGGGGTTGCAGAGAGGGAGGGTGTTGAGCCAGGTCCATGCCCTGCCCCGCATTCTTCCCTTCCCTCAAATGTACACTCCAACCACACTGGGCTTTCACTTGTGAGTTCATATTGGGGCGGGGGTGAGGAGAAAGGAAGAGCAGGGAATATTTTCACAACTTAAAGCAAACAAAAAAATTGAATAACACGAAAATATTCAATCTTCTCATTGGACAGAGGGGAATTTAACTTCCCAGAAACATAGTAAGTTCATCAAAGGCAAGGCAGCAAGAGAAGCCAGGTCTAAGGAGGATTAGCTCTACCATACTGCTTCCTTTCCCTTTGTTCAAAAGAGTTGGCAGGGTCTTTTCTGTCTTACCTACCCATGTCCCCACTTAGCTCTTCTCACGTTCAAAGCCTTATATACACCATATCTTCCCTAAGGATAAAGCTGTGTGTAACCCATCCAGTCCCACAAACATTTATTGAGTACCCTCTTTGCACGGCCCTGTGCCAGGTACTGGAGATTCACAGATAACATAGTCCTTACCTTTGGGTACATACACAGCCTGTTATAATTAAAGGCGTCGTATCATTGTGTTGTGACAAAAATTGTCTTGAATGAACTGTATTATTGGAACACAAGAGAAAGGAGGGAAAATGGTTCGATGGTTCTTCAAAATGTGTAAGAGAATCACTGTGTGGCACAGCAACTCCATTTGTAGGTATATACCCAAAAGGATTGAAGATCAGTGTACATGGATATGCACACACCACACACAATAGCCAAAAAGTAGAAACAACTCAATGCCCGTGAATGAATGAATGGATAAACAAGTTGTGTAATATATCCATACAACAGGATATTTCTCAGCCATAAAAAGGAATGAAGTTCTGATAAATATGACCATGTGGATGAACCTTGAAAACATTTTGTTAAGTGAAAGAAGCCAGACAAAAAGTCAAATATTATATTATTCCATTTATATGAAATATCCAGAATAGGCAAATCCAAAGAGACAGAAAACAGATTGGTGGTTGTCAGGGGCTAAGGGAGTAGAGAATGAGAAGTGACTGCTTCGTGGTACAGAGTTTCCTTTTGGGGTGGTGAAAATGTTCTGCAACTAGACAGTGGTGGCAGCTGCACAACATTGTCAATGTACTAAATGCCACAGATTCTTCCGTTTAAAGTGGTTAATTCTATGTTATTGAATTTCACTTTAATTTTAAAATGAGAAAGAAAGATAAAGAAGTAGAGGGCTCTAAAGAAGATGTGTGGCCAGGTGCGGTGGTTCACACCTGTAATCTCAGCACTTTGGGAGGCTGAGGCAAGCAGATCACTTGAGGCCAGGAGCTCAAGACCAGGCTGGCCAACATGGTGAAACCCCGTCTCTACTAAAAATACAAAAATTAGCTGGGTGTGGTGATATGTGCCGGTAGTCCCAGCTACTCAGGAGGCTAAGGCACCAGAATCACTTGAACCCAGGAAGGGAGGAGGCTGCAGTGAGCTGAGATCATGTGATTGCACTCCAGCCTGGGTAACAGAAATTCTGTCTCAAAAACAAAACAAAACCAAAAAAAAAAGGATGTATAAAAGCCAAAAGATAAGCTTATCAGATGAACAGAAAATCAGCTCTTGCAAGCCTGGAATGTCTTTGGACTTTATTTATCCTGGGAGAAGTGGGAGAGCTGGTAAGGATTTTTAAGCAGGAACATGACTGGATCAGGTCTGTGTTTTAGACTGAAATGTTTGAGTGGAGGCTGACAAGAGCAGGGAGGTTTCTGGACCCATGGAAATGATGTGTGGCGTCTGCCAACCAGTGAGTGATCATAAAGAATGTACCAGAATATGAAATACCTGACTGATCATGTTTCAGTTAAGTCTGTAATCACCTTTCACAAAATTCAAATTCAGGAATATTAACTGGGATGAGAAATACGAGCCACAACTCTTTTCAAATTGATTTTTTAAATACCATAAGCCCATCTTTTTGCACATCCTACCAGCTGTGGCATCCCACAGAGCTTTTAAAGTAAAATTAACCCGCTTGATCTTCCTCCAAAGATTACTCATAAAGACCTGTCTTTGAACAAATATTTCACCAAGGAAGTAAGCCTGTTTTTTATTATAGCAAATTACAGTCCAAAACAGGTTTAGAAAAAGAGTTATGATCCACGTTTTATACATTTATTTTTTCTCAGTCTGAAATGTAGTCACTTTAGCATGTCCAAAACTACTGCACACTAACTTTTTTAAAGAGCCAAGAGTTCGATCTATAGTGGGAGCCAAAAGCGGACCCCAGAGAGCCCTGAGCAGTCCCACCGCCACCGCCGGCCTAGTTACCATCACACCCGGGAGGAATTGCAGCTGCTGCAGCCGGTCCCAAGTCACCATCACCGCAACCATGAACAGCCAGGCTGAGACCCAGCAGCCGCCCGCCGCAGCCGCGCTCAGCACCACCGACACCAGGCCGGGCACTGCAGGCAGCGTCGCAGGGAGTGGTGGCCCAGGCGGCCTCACAAGGGCGGTGCCTGCAGGCGGGAACAAAAAAGTCATCCCAAGGAAGGTTTTGGGAACAGTAAATGGTGCAGTGTAAGGAATGGATATGGTTTCATCAACAAGAATGACACCAAGGAAGATGTCCTTACACTGCACCATTTTACACCGTACTGCCATACACCAGCCAGGCGCAGTGGCTCACGCCTGTAATCACAGCACTTTGTGAGGCAGAAGCTGGCGGATCATGAGGTCAGGAGTTCAAGACCAGCCCGGCCAACATAGTGAAACCCCATCTCTACTGAAAACACAAAAATTAGCCAGGCATAGTGGTAGACGCCTGTAGTATCAGCTACTTGGGAGGCTGAGGCAGAAGAATTGCTTGAACTCAGGAGGCGGAGGTTGAGGTGAGCTGAGATCGCACCACTGCACTCCAGCCTGGGCAACAAGAGCAAAACTCCGTCTAAAAAAAAATAAAGAAAAAGAACCTCAGGAATTACCTTTGTAGTGTAGGAGATGAAGGGAGGAAAGAGCACAGAAGCAGCAAATATTACAGGTCCTGGCAGTGTTCTGGTTCAAGGCAGTAAATATGCAGCCGACCTTAACCATTCTAGATGCCATCCACGTTGTAGGGGTCCTCCACGCAATTACCAGCAACATTCCCAGAATAGTGAGAGTGGGGACAAGAACGAGGGATCGGAGAGTGCTCCCCAAGGCCAGGGCCAACAACGCCAGCCCTACTGCAGGCAAAGGTTCCCACCTGACTGCAAGCGGAGACCTTATGGGCTCAGCCACAGTAGTCCAACCCTCCTGTGCAGGGAGAAGTGATGGAGGGTGCTGACAACGAGTGTGCAGGAGAACAAGGTAGACCAGTGTGGCAGAATATGCATCAGGGATATACAGCACGATTCCACAGGGGCCCTCCTGGGCAAAGGCAGCCTAGAGAGGACGCCAATGAAGAGGATAAAGAAAATCAAGGAGATGAGACCTGAGGTCAGCAGCCACCACAATGTCTGTACCACCGCAACTTTAATTAGCAATGCAGATGCCCAGAAAACCCTAAACCACAAGATGGCAAAGAGACAAAAGCAGCTGATCCACCAGCTGAGAATTCATCTGCTCCCGAGGCTGAGCAGGGTGGGGCTGGGTAAATGTCGGCTGACCATCTCTACCATCAACCAGTTCAGTCATCCAACAAGAAGAAATATAAAATTCCAGCAAAAAGAAATGAACAAAAGATTGGAGCTAAAGACGTTAAGTGCTTGCAAAAAGCCTGGTTTTTCTCAATACTCCTTCATTTGTAATAAAAGTTTGCAACTTGAGTTTTTCAAAAAAAAGTCAACAAACTGCAAGCACCTGTTAATAAAGGTCTTAAATAATAATAATAATAATAATAATAATAATAAAAGAGCCAACGGGATTATTTTTTACAGATAATAGAAATCTGAATGAAACCAGAATGAAAATCTAATCTGTTCCATACTTACTGAAGTAGCAAATTCAATGGAACTGACCAGAACCATATAGAATCTATCAAATCAAACTTTAAAGGGGATTCAAAAAAACTCCATCTTGTAGTTAGTGTATCTGCCAGCCAGCTTCCATTAGTCTTTCGAGAGTGACCAAGTGTACTGACAGAAAGCCCAGGACTGAGGGATTTTGTGGACTTAAGTGTTAAGATTGGAACATTTGGGCACCTATCTTTCACTCCCACCAAAATCCTTCCTGAAATTCTTAGATATTAGATTCATTTCATCTGGAAAGTAAACATGAACAGTAGAAAGAAGAGGAAAGAGGAAAACTCAGGCATTCTTTTGTATCCATAATATGGAATGAAATACATTCAAAGAGCTAGAACACATTTCAATTGTGCTCCAATACTCATAACTCCAAATCTGTGTCCCATAACAATTATGTGGCTTTCAAGCAGAATGGAAGGGAATTTTTTTTAACCTCCAAATCAATCACTTGGCAAATGCCTAGTGAGGTCCTACCATGTGCCATACTGAAGATCAAGTGTTGGGATCCAAAGATGAAGATGCACCCGCCTGGCCTGGAGAGATGCTTGCAGGCTAGAGTCCAAGCAGAGGGGATGTCCTGGGTAACAACCGTATCTCACATGATGTAATTAATGTAAGTAGAGCTCCCAGCTTCTAGGAGCCTGACATTTACATACATTACCTCTCTTTCTCACAGCTACACCTCAAGGTAGGTATTACTATCCTCATTTTAAAGATTAAAAATAAAACTAAAACTGAAACCCAAAGAGGTTATAGAACTTGCCCAAGACCACCCAGCTAACAGTGGCAGCAAGTGGATGTAAACCAAGATTTTGAGCAAGAACCAACTGACTCCAATAGCTCTGCCTATCCTGCTATTGCCAGGACCCTTTAGGCATGATCAGGCTTAATAAGATCAAGGCCATTCCGGTTTATAACATTAGTCTAGCTTGTCTTAGCCATTCATCAGAGAGCACCCCATCTATACTCTGAGCTGATAGCACAATTGCCAGGTTTTCAACATTCATGCTATGATAGGGGCAGGATGGGGTGGGAAAACCCAGATATTGAGGTTTAACTAGTGGACAATTGAAAATTTCTGCTAGGGGTTAGATCAAGATGACATCCACAGAAGAAAATGTTAGAGAGAAGCTTCATGATACTGGATTTGGCAATGGTTTCTTGGATAAGACATAAAAGGTACAGGCAACAAAAGCCAAAATGGACAAATTGGGCTTTGTCAAAATGAAAACATTTTGTGCATTAAAAGACACTCTCAACAGAGTAAAAGGGTAAGTTGGAGGATGGGATAAAATATCTGCAAATCACATATCTGATAAAGCATTAATATCCAGAATTTACAGAGAACTCATAAAACTCAACAACAGAAACAACAACAAAAACCCAATTCAAAAATAGGCAAAGTACTAGAATAGACATTTCTCCAAAGAAGATATATCAATAGCCAATAAGGAGATGAAAAGTTGCTAAACATTACTAATAATTAGGAAAATGCAAATCAAAGCCACAATGAGATATCACGTCACACCCATTAGAATGGATATTAGTTGTTTTAAACCCAGAAAATGACAAATGTTAGCAAAGGACATGGAGAAACGAGAACCCTTGTGCACTGCTGCTGGGAATGTAAAATGATGCAGCTGCAGTGGAACATAGTATGGAACTCCCTCAAGGAATAAGGACAGAGTTGCCATATGATCCAATGATTCCACTTTTAGCTATATTCCCAAAAGAACTGAAAGCAGCAAGATATGTCGATACAACATGTTCACAGCAGCATCATTCACAATACCCAAAACATGGAAGCAACCCGAGTGCCTATCACCAGATGAATGGATAAACAAAATGTGGCATATTCATAGGTGAAATAGTATTCAGCCTTCAAAAGGAAGGAATTTCTGACATGTGCTTCAACATGGATGAACACGTTGAAAACATGCTAAGTGAAATAAGACAGTCACATAAGGGCAAATATGATATGATTCCACTTATATGAGTAGCCAAGTTAACGGAGACAGAAAGTAGAATGGTGGTTGCCAAGGACTCATGAAAGTGGGGGAATGAGGAAATGTTGTTTAATTGGTACAGAATCTTAGTTTGGGATGACAAAGTTCTGGAGATGGGTAGTGGTTAGTGGTGATGGTGGCACAACAAAGTGAATGAACTCAATGCCATTGAACTATAATGTACGGATGGTTATGCTAGTAAATGTTATGTTATAAATATCTTACCACAATAAAATAAGGAAAGATGGGCCAGGTATGGTGGCTCTCACCTGTAATCCCATTGCTTTGGGAGGCTGAGGCAGGAGGAATGCTTGAGTCCAAGAGTTCAAGGCCAGCCTGAGCAACATAGCGAGATACCTGTCTCTACAAAAAAATAAATAAATAAGAAAAGATGATGTGCAGAGCATATGCATCTAGTAACTGTAAATCCCCACCCCCAACACATTCCATTTCATATGCTTTTTAAAAATCGATTAAAGAGTTGTTAAGAGGTATACAGTTTCAGTTTTGCAAAATGAAAATTCTGTGGATGGTTAGTGGTGATGGTTGCACAACAATGTGAATGTACTTGACACTAATAAACTGTACACTTAAATGCTTAAGGCGGTAAATTTTATGTGTATTTTACCAGTTAAAAAATGTTTTAATTCATTAGAAGCCTAAAAAGCAAGCATGATTGCTACAAACCCACCAGGAATAATGAGGAGTTTCTGAATGATAGAGAATAGATAAGAATGGACTGAAAGGGAAACAGGAATAAAGGAGCCTTTGCTGGAAACACAAGAATTCCTGCTGTGAAAAAGGATCAAGGAAGAGGAGTAGTTTCCAGGAAATTAACGAGGCACTCTCTAGGACAGTGGTTTTCAGACTTGAGTGAGCATCAGTATCACCTGAAGGGATAGTTAAAGCACAGAAAGATGTGCCCCAGCCCAGAGTTTCTGATCCAGTTGGTCTGTGGTGGAGCCTGAGAATTTGCATTTCTAATAAGTTCCCTGGTGGTGCTGATGCAGCTGATTCTGAAACCAAGAATTCAGAACCACTTTGAGAAGCTGCTAAACCTGCAGCCCTTCCCCCTCCTTCACGTGTCATGAGAGACAGACAAAGCATCTCTCCCAGGTGAAAGGACTGAGTATAGACACTGAGGTCCCAGGTTCCTAGAAAATTCAAGGGGTGGAAGACAAGGAATCCTTATGCCAGAGAACAAGCCCCAACACACAGCCTGTCCTCGCCCATGATGACAGGAGGCACTTACTTGGACCATATCTACAATCATCATAAGCTTAACAGAGATTTCTAAAGTCAAAGAAGAGTAGGCAGCCAAGAGCAGCCAAATATTTAAGGAAAGCCAACATCAGAGAAGAACACCAGTATCAAGAAAGAAAACACACAAGGAAGTAGAATAAAGATGATTAAATGTATAACTAATACTTTAAGTCTCTAGATCAGGTGTCCCCAAACTACGGCCCGTGGGCCGCATGCGGCCCCCTGAGGCCATTTATCCGGCCCGCCACCGCACTTCAGGAAGGGGCACCTCTTTCATTGGTGGTCAGTGAGAGGAGCACAGTATGTGGTGGCCCTCCAATGGTCTGAGGGACAGTGAACTGGCCCCCTGTGTAAAAAGTCTGGGGACGCCTGCTCTAGATGCACACATACATACACACAAGGAAGAAGGAGGAGGAGAAGGAAAAGGAAAAGAGGCTGTTATACACATATAGATTTGAATTTTTAGATATAACATATATAGAGAAAAAAGTACAATATATTAACAGCACAGCTCAGTGAATCTTTACACTGTATATACCCTTGACATGACCATCCCCATCAGCATAAAGAGTATCTCCAGCCCTGCCAAAGTCTTCTTTCCCAATTAATAACTGTCAAAGATAAACACTACTCTGCCTTTACTCACCATTGATCTATTTTGCCTGTTTTTGAACCTCATATAAGTGAAATCAGAGATTGTGTACACTTTTGTTTCTAGCTTCTTTGGCTCATCTGTGAGACCCATCCTCTTTACTGTGCATAGCAGTAGTCTGTCCTTTTCATTGATATGTAGTATTCCATTGATGAACATATCACAGTTATCTTTTCTCTCTACTGTTAATGCACATTTGCATTGTTTCCAGTTTGACTTTTATAAATGATGCAGCTAAGAATGTTCATATACATGTCTTTTGGTGAACTCATTTGTCTTGGGTATATGCCACATGACACTGTTTGGACATAAGATTTACTTACGCTAACCTTTAGTAAATACCGTCAAGTAATTGACCAAAGTGGCTGTATCCACCATTAAAGTATGAGGATTTTAGTTTGTTCTATATCATTGCCAACACTAGATATTATAATGCTTTTAATTACAAGTGATAGGGGAGATATCATGTGCTTTTACGTTGCATTAGCCTAATGCATAATAATGTTGAACACTTTTTCATTTGCTTATTGACTCTTTGGAGGTCCTCCTCTGTGAAGTAATCCTTACACTTTTTGCCTGTTTTTGAATTAGATGGTATTCTTATTGATTTATAAGAGTTCTTTATATATGCTGATTATGAGTCCTCTGTCAGATATATGTGTATTGCTAGTATCCTTTATCAGTCTGTGGCTTGCCTTTTCGCTGTTAATTGTGCCTTTTGATGAATGGAAGTTATTCATTTTACTCATCTATTTTTATTGATATGTAATAGTTGTACATGTTTTGAGGGTACGTATGATATTTTCATACCTGTACAAAATGTGTTATGATCAAACCTGTGTAATTAGGGTAGGCATCACCTCAAACATTTATCTTTTCTTCAGGTTGGGAACATTACAATTCTTCTAGCTATTCTGAAAAATATACAGTAAAGTACTGTTAACTCTAATTTCCCTATTTACTCTCAAATACTAGAACTTGTTCCTTCTAATTATGAGAAGTTATTCATTTTATTGTATTTTTATTTCTTTCTTTATTAAGACAGGGTCTCACTCTGTTACCCAGGCTGGAGTGCAGTGGTGTGATCTCTGCTCACTGCAACCTCCCCCCCACTGGACTCAAGCGATTCTCATTCTTCAGCCTCCTGAGTAGCTGGGATTACAGGTGCATACCACCATTCCTGGCTCATTTTTGTGCTTTTAGTAGAGACAAGATTTTGCCATGTTCGCCAGGCTGGTCTCAAACTCCTGGCCTCAAGTTATCGGCCCACCTTGGCCTCCCAAAGTGCTGGGATTACAGGCATGAGTCACCACACCCAGCCAGAAGTTGTTCATTTTAATGAATTCAAATTTATCAAGCTTTTCTCTCATGGCTTATACTTTTTTGTACCCTATTTTCAAATCTTTGCTTACCTCAAGATCATGAGGATATTCTGTTATGTTGCCCTTTAAATCTTCAGTATTTTATCCCTTTTATGTCTATGATTCATTTTGACATTTTGTGTATGGTGTGAAACATCTAGCTTTCTTCTTTCTTTTTTTATGAATATCCAAGCACCGTTTACTGAAAAGTTGATAACATTCTCCACTGACTTGCTGTAGAATATTTGTCATAAAGCCAATGACCATTTATGGGTGGGACTGTTGCTAGCCTCTCTATTCTGTTTCCTTTGTCTACTTATTTATCCATATACCACACTATCTTAATTGCTATAGCTTTATAAGTTGTTATCAGATATTAGAAGTCCTCAGCCCTGTTCATCTTCTTCTATTGCCTTGGCTATTCTAGGTCCTTCGCTTTCACAAAATATTACTTTTGTTGTTTTGTGGGGTTTTTTTTGAGACAGAGTTTTACTCTGTCATCCAGGCTGGAGTGCAGTGGCTCAGTCTCAGCTCACTGCAACCTCCACCTCCCGGGCTTAAGCAATTCTCCTGCCTCAGCCTCCCAAGTAGCTGGGACTACAGGCTCGTGTCACCACACCTGGTTACTTTTTATATTTTTAGTAGATATGGGGTTTCACCACGTTGGCCAAGCTGGTCTTGAACTCCTGACCTCAAGTGATCCACCTGCCTCAGCCTCCCAAAGTGCTGAGATTACAGGTGAGCCACCGTGCCCGGCCTATTTTTTATTTTTTGAGATAAGGTCTTACTCTGTCACTGATGCTGGAGTGCAGTGGTGTGAACACAGCTCACTGCAGCCTCAACCTACTAGGCTCGGAGGATTCTCCTGCCTCAGCCTCCTATGTAGCTGGGGCCACAGGTGTATGCCACTCTGGCCAGCTAATTTTTTGACTTTTTTTTGTAGAAATGAGGTCCTACTTTGTTGCCCAGGCTGATTTCAAACTCCTGGGCTCAAGCAATCCCCCCACCTCAGCCTCTCAAAGTGTTGGGATGGTAGGAATGAGCCACCACACCCAGTTTCACATATATTTTTCAATAAACTTGTCAATTTGCTTAAAAAAAAACTTGCTGAAATTTTTACTGAGTTTGCATTAAAACTGTAGATCAATTTAAAATAAACATCTTATCAATATTGTGTCTTCCAATCCATGAACATGATCTATCCCTCAATTTACTTCGGTCTTCTTTACTTTCTCTCAGCAATGGTTTATGGTTGTCAGTGTACCAGTCTTTCAAATCTTTCATTAGATTTATTCCTAAATATTTTGTGAATTTTGTTGTTATTGTAAGTGGTATTTAAAATACTTTATTTTCTAGTTGTTTATTGCTAGTATGTATAATACAAGTACAAATTAATTTTGTATATTGACTTTGCATTCAGCTCCTTTGCTAAATTTACTTATCAAATACTTTATAAATTTCATATTTTCTTCATATTAAAACATATAATCTGTAAATAGTTTTATTTCTTCCTTTTCAAGAGTCATAACTTATTCAAAACCCAATGAAGTATAATATACAAATAACAAAATTCACCAATTTTAAGCAGACATCTTAAGGAGCTTTGTCATGCAACAACCACAATTAAGCTATGGAACATTTCTATCTCCCAAAAAGTTCTCCTAGTGCCCTTTTGGGGAAAAAAAAAAAAAAAAAAAAAAAAAAAAAACAAACTAGAGAAAAAGTGACCTTCCTAGCCCCTTCCTGAACACAGAGGGAAAGCTTCAGGTGATTAGCATGAGGTTGCAGAATACAGGTCAGCTAGGCTCTCCTGAAGAGGGAGAGTGACAGGTCAAGATTATCCATGAGGTTGTTTCCCAATCCTGGTTGCATGCTAAAACCAATGGGAGGACTCTTAAAATACCACTCCCTGGGCGCAGCCCTTAGAGAGTCTGATTTACTTCATCTGTAATGGAGGCCAGGCATTGGGTATCTTTTAAAAGCCCCTCAATGTGATCCTCATGTGCAACCCAGGCTGAGGACCATTGGACGTTAGATGAAGATAATTTTTGCAGGTGGAGGGTAGCTTGTTTAAATGGCAAAATGTCTATAACAGCTAGGCGCAGTGGCTCATGCCTGTAATCCCAGCACTTTGGGAGACTGAGGTGGGAGGATTGTTTGAGCTAGGGATTCAAGACCAGACCAGACTGGGCAATGTTGTGAAATCCCATCTCTACAAAACATTTTTATTTAACTATCTGGGTATGGTGGCACACATCTCTATAGCTTCAGCTACTCAGGATGCTGAAGCAGAAGGATCACTTGAGCCAGAGGGGTCAATCAAGGTTGCAGTGAGCCATGATCATGCCACTGCACCCCAGCCTGGGTGACAAAGACCCTGTAAAAAAAAATAAAAATAAACGGGCTGGGCAAGGTGACTCACACCTGTAATCCCAGAACCTTGGGAGGCCGAGGTGGGCAGATTACTTGAGGCCAGGAGTCCAGAAGTTTGAGACCAGTCTGGCCAACATGGCAAAACCCTGTCTTTACTAAAAATACAAAAATTAGCCAGGCATAGTGGTGCATGCCTGTAGTCCCAGCCACTTGGGAGGCAGAGCTGGGAGGATTGTTTGAATCATGGAGGCAGAGGTTGCAGTGAGCTGAGATTGTGCCACTGCACTCCAGCCTGGGTGACAAAGTGAGACTCCATCTCAAAAACAAAACCAAAACAAACAAACCAAAAACTATATAACTGTCATGAAAGGAAATTACTTAAAAGGAAAAGAATCATTAATGGACCTGTCAGTCTTGCACAGCAACTATTCTCAAGACTTTGTCCACATGCAGATATATTATTGCACAATTGTATTCATTGTGGCAAGCAACTTAGCTTTTACTTTTTCAATTACAATTTATTATAAACTTTTTGTTTATATCCCTACACAGGGAGGCAGTTCAGGGTCATAAATTCTGTGTGGACTTTGGAATTAGATAAACCTGGGTTAAAATCTCAGATGTTTCACATACGAGTAGTAAGACTTGAGCCAACTCCTTAATGTATCTGGACTTCAGGGGCTCCAGCTGTGAGACAGGAATAATAGTACCTCCTTTATGGGTTCATTCTGAGGATGAATGTTTGTAAAGGCACAGCAGGAAATCAACTTGCACTCTTCGGGCTTTCAATGAATGGCAGCTGGGTTGGTTGGTTTGTTGGTTTTTTGAGACAGGTTTTCTCTCTGTTGCCCAGGCTGGAATGCAGTGGCACGATCATAGCTCACTGTAGCCTTCACTTCCTGGGCCCAAGTGATCCTCCCATCTCTGTCTCCTGAATAGCTGGGACCACAGGTGCACACCACCAGGCCCAGCTAACATTTTCATTTTTTGTAGAGACAAGAGTATCTTTATGTTACTCAAGCTGATCTTGAACTCCTGGGCTCAAGCAATCCTCCCACCTCAGGCTCCCAAAGTGCTGAGATTATACTTGTGAGCCACCATGCCCAGCAGCACTTGTTATCGTCATTGTACCAAGCAGTTATCCACTGAAAGGAATGATATCCCAGGGAGGTCACTGAAAACAGACCAAGGGGTTGAAAGAGGAAGGAAGGAATCTCATTCATGCTCAGCAACTGGGACTCAGGGACCCTCGGGGACAGACTTGCAGAAGGCTGCATACACTATGTGTGTGTTTGTTTAAGTATGTGTGTACACATTTGTATGTGCTCTAAAGAGCTGGGAGTCCAGGCATGTATGGGGTGAAGTTACCACATTTGAGCCTAATTCTGGGAAAGGAGAATTCCAACAGGTTCCCAGATCACCTGTTTCAATGGTCACACAATACAGCAAAAAGAGCCATAAATAATGGAATGCGGAGGCCAGTTGAATACTTTCTCTTGTTTTCTCTCCTTGAGTCTTCAAAGGAGTCCTTGGGAAATATGCCTAAAGGACTGACTTATCAGGAGGTCAGACTCTGAAGAGGAAAGAAAAGCGTTCTCGCAGCGGGTGGTATGTGACTACCAAGTCATTTAATCTGACTGTTCAAAAAACTGACATAAATTTTTAGAGAAGCGCTATTCCAGGCACTTTAATGAACACAATTAAATAATTTAATCCTCACAACAATCTTATAAAATAGGTATTGCTATATCCCCATTTTACAGATAAGGAAGCTGAAGCACAGAACAGCTAAGTAAACTTGTCCAAGGTCACACAGCAAATGGTAGAATCAGAACTGAAAACCCACAGATCACGTTCTTAATCACTACTGCACCCTAAGCAGGTGAAGCGGGACATAGTAATTACATTACAGTTAATGTTGAATGGTCTTCATGAAGATGCCATATCATAATCTGCTCAACTCTTCCCTTTTGATCTAGTATTTTCGGCTTTTAACTTTAATAAACATCTCATGCATGTGGCTTTTCACTTGTGTTGAATTATCTCCTAGGATGGCTTCCTAAGAGTGGCATTCCTTGGTCTGAGGGGATAAATAACTTTGTGGTTGTTGCTACATGTCCTCATAGTGTTTTCTGAGCAACCTGCAGTTTACAATGCCACTAGCAGGTATGCGTATATTACTTTCACCACCACCTTGATCAGTGTGGGTGGAATTATTTGTATAAATAAATATACATTTATAAAAATATTTGTTTAATGTAATAGCTACACGGTTGGAAACGTGCAGCATCAGGTGTGCTAGTCAGCTTGCCATGCTTCTGGAAGTTCCTCGTTATTTAAGGCCCCTGTATTCACTGAGTCAGTTCACCTGAATCTGGGCCATCATCCTCCAGCAGGCCAGGCCCTGGACTTCCAAACTGTCTGAAACTTTGAGAGGTGAAGAGCCCACACTTTTGGCCTTTGGTCTATGGCCTGCACTTAATGCCTCAAGACATTGGCTAGGATTTCCTTTCCACTTGACCAGATGGCTTTCCTGCAGGGAACTGTATTGATTTAGAGGCCAAGATAGCTGCCCTCCTGGTCTAGGACAGGTCCTGAGAGTTTAACATAGTCCCAGGTATGGTTAATGCTGATGGTCTGCCGTCCACACTTTGAGTAACAAGAACCTAAGACGCCTTTATCCCTTAGACAAATCAGACAGCAAATAAAGCCCAGAAGGTCCCTGTTATAACTCCCTAATTCCAGCTCTGCCACTGACAGGCTCTAGGACTTTCATCCACTCACATCCTCTCTAAACCTCAGTTTCCACATCTGTAAAATAAAGGAATAAGACTAGATGCTCCCTGAGTCCCTTCTGTGATTTTTGTTTCCATCTTGGAATTTTGTAGCCCATTCCTATTAGTTCTACATAATATTCACTCCACAAATAAAAGGATGAACCCTTGTAAGCACGGGGAGTATCAGGGTAAGCAAGCTAGACCTAGTCCTTGCTTTTGTGGAAACTCAAGTCTAGTGGGAAAGAAAAGTAAACCAGAGTTTGAATATAGTTTGATAAGTATTTCAGTAGAAAAAGCTCAGGAAGCCAGGAAGCAAATGAAAACAGATCTCATTCAGACCAGTGGGAATCAGAGGAGGCTTTCCAAAGGGATCACTCCTAAGCTGACACCCCAAGGATGAGAGATGTGATCCAGGTGACACCCCAAGGATGAGAGGTACGATCCAGGCAAAGAAAGTGGAACATGTCGCAGGCAGAGGGAACCTTACTGAAACTGAGATTCAATAGCTCCAAACTCAAGGCCAGATGTGGAGGCTTCCAGCACTTTAAGAGGCTGAGGCAGGCAGATCACCTGAGGTCAGGAGTTCAAAACCAGCCTGGGCAACATGGTGATATCTCATCTCTACAAAAAATACAAAAACTTAGCTGGGTGTGTTGGCGCGCACCTGTGGTCCCAGCTACTTGGGAGATGCAGCAGGAGGATTGCTTGAGCCCAGGAGGCAGAGGTTGCAGTGAGCCATGACTGCCCCACTGCACTCCAGCCTGGGCAACAGAGTGAGACACTGCCTCAGAAAAAAAAAAAAAAAAAAAAAAAAAAAAAAAAAAAAAACCTCCAAATTCAGAACTTTCCCCTCTGGCTACAACTCTTTACCCCAACCTTTCTCCAGATTGCCATCTCTTCTTTTGTTGATTCATTTTTCTCTCCATGCGATACACTTGAGTGGGAGGGTCTATGTGTCACACACTCGCCTACGGGGTGGGGAGAGTCTATCAAGGTGAGTAATGCCAAGCCTCGTGCTTAAAAATACATGTCAGCCAGTAATTCCCCTACAATGTGATAACTCTAATAACAGAGGTGGTACTGTGTGTGGGTGTAGAGGGTGTGTGTGCAAGTGCACTCAGGAAAAAGCACTTAGGAAAATAATTGAAATGGTGTGGGCAGGATCAACAGGACTTTCGAGTCTTTGCTAGGATGGAAGAGGACTGGCTTTTGCTAAGTGACATTATGGCCTTCTGTGGATGCACTTTGTGGCTCACCATCCCCTTACCTTAACGTACATGACTTGAACAAACCAGGCCACGGACAGTGTTATAACTGAACAGTAGAGGGCGCAGAGAGACTGTGTGCTTGACACAAACTGTCCGGTACCTCCCAACCCAAAAGGAAACAGTCAGGAAGGCTCTGAAAGAAAGAAGAGGAAACAGCGGGGTGGGGATCACACAGCTGATCCCCAGCAGAGCAAGCATGTTCTGCCAGGCCCATGCAGTTTACTCTGTAATGCTGCCAATTTTCCAAAACTCTCAATTCCTATACTTCAGGATGCTCCTAGAAGCACTATTCTTTTTCCTTTTTTTCTTCTTTCCATTTCTTTCTTTATTTTTACTTGGGGAGGTAGGGGAGCCATGATGTAGAGGCATATTTCTGTTTATAAATATCTTAGAAATATAGTACAGTATAACACTGAGCTGTGTGGTCTCTTTCTTCCTAATTCTGGACTTGGAGTCAGGTTCCCTGGGGAAAATGCAATACTGCAGAGCATGGGCTCTGGATAAATCTAGGCACATTTTACCTCTTGCTGGTATGATCTTGAATGCGTTTCTTAATCATCGCAAGTCTCTGGATCTTAATCTGTAAAAACAGGCAGTGTTCACACATGTACCTCACAAGGCTGTCAGGGTTAAGTGAGTTGATGCAAACATGCTCATCACAGTTCCTGGCAGGGAGCACCTGCTCCATCCAAGTGTGCTCTTTCTCTCAATCTCCTGTCTGAACAGCACTGCTCAGCCTCCCTGCACTGTGCGTGTATGAGTCCAGCCCTTGCAGCCAGCAAGTTTGTTTGGTTTCAAGTCCCAGTGCTACCATGGCATTTACAGGCTGTGTGATCTTGAGCAAAATCCTTCTCTGCCCTGAGCCACAGTTTCCTCATTCCTCAAACAGGGATGATAAGGTCACTACTATTACTACCAATGCTCCTCGACCTATGGTGCAGTTACATCCCAGCGAACGCATCATAAGTTGAAAATATCCTAAGTCAAAAATACATTTAAGACACCTAACTTACTGAACATCATAGCTTAGCCACGTCTCCCTTAAAAGTGCTGGAAACACATTAGCCTATGGTTGGGCAAAATCATCTAACACAAAGGTTATTTTATGATGAAGTATTGGTATCTCTTATTGATGTTCAGCTGAATGTGTATTGCTTTCACACCACTGTAAAGTCAAAAGTTGTAACGTGACCCTTCTGTACTACTTCTTCTGTTGCAGAAAGAATTCCTTTTGACTCAGTTCAACACATATTTTCTGATGCCTTAGGCCCAGTGCTGGGTCCTGGAGAGAAAGAGACAGATATTTGAAGAATCTAGAGGTCAAGTAGACTAGGCAGGCTGGTGGTCATACAAATTACCAGAGACTCTGATGAATACAAGAGAAGAAGTTAAAGGGCTCTAGGAAGGCTTCCTGGAGGAAGTAAAACATTCAGTTGGCTTTTGAAGGATGGATAGGAGTTTGCCAGACTCGTCCTCCTTTAAAGTCAATGGAGATGGTTTGTGGAATTAGGAGTCCTGAATGGGAGGTCTGTGGCACATACCAGCCAAAGCTTTTCTTTGGTTTTAACCTGACAGCCCTCAAAGCCCATTACTCCAACAAGTGTTCCTCTTTTCTCCCAGACACCCTTCTGGATGGAGGCAAGGGAGCACTGGCAGGCTGGTGAATTAGAACTGCTTTGGAAGGAAAGAAGCCTTAATTATGGTGATTGGGAGATGGCAGGAGGCACCCAGGCCACGTAAATATCCTAGAGGCTGGGTCACCCTGACTGGCACCTGTCCCAGGGGAGCATTCTATGGCCAAAGGTTCTCAGCGTCTCTCTGCCTCCCACTGGACTGGGCATGACAAACCCAGCACAGCCACCTCCAGTACAGCCATACCAGGAGGCCATTAGTCTCCCATGAAGCTGTGAACTCTGCAGGGGGTGGGTGCCATGTCTGTGTTCTTTTCTGTAACCTCAGCTCCTGGCACAGAGCCTGGCTGAGAGGACCTCACTCAGTAAATGTTTGCTGAATTGAATTGAACTAAACTGAGTTCTTTAGTTGAACTGAGCCCAGAATTCTTGACTCTTTCCAGTCAATGTTTTTGTTTTCCTGTCTTGGCAGGAAGCAGAGGAAACACTCAAAGAGGTAACTGGAGAGTGTGTGATGAAGGGATTATTTAGAGAGACCTGAGCAGAGTTAAAGAAAACCATAGGGAAGCACCCAGAGACCAGCCACTGCAGGAAGCCATAACCACCCCTAGGCCTGCAGGGGAGAAGAAGAGCTGGGGAAGGATTTGCAAGAGCTGCAGCCAGGAGAAAGGACCTGCTTGACAGGCATCATGGATGCAGCCATTGCCAAACCACAGCCTGCAGGGAGGAGCCAGGAGACTCAATGTCCACCCTCTCTCTCCTCCTACCCAGCTTCTGCTAGGGTCTCCCACTAGGTAGAACCCAGT
This sequence comes from Saimiri boliviensis, assembly GCF_048565385.1. NCBI lineage: Eukaryota > Metazoa > Chordata > Mammalia > Primates > Cebidae > Saimiri > Saimiri boliviensis. The sequence goes on along the minus strand of NC_133450.1, from coordinate 202,480,178 downwards.
GGAAGCCAGAAGCCAAAGAAGCCCAGATGGTGCAGGCCACAGAAGGCAGCTGTGCAGGCACAGAGCAGCGTGACTAGAAGTAGAGAGCACATCTGGATGGGCAAGGGAGAACAGCCAGCTTCAGAGGCTTTCCTCAAATTATGGTTTCCATCACATGAGCATCAGAACTACTTAAGGTTCCTTAATTCGTTTTAAAAGCAGACTTCCTGGTCTCCAACCCACACCTACTAAATCAAAATAGCTATCTCCAAACCAGACCTAAATCAAAATACATATGAGGCATGGGAATCCATATTTTTAGGACATTTCCCCAGCTGATTCTAATTCACATGCATTTTTGAGAACCACTATCTTGAACGGGTGCTTTGAATAGTTTAGTAGGGTTGCCAGTAGAGGACCTCTGGAAGTACGGAATTACATGAATTCTTAACTTGGTTAATTCGTAATTTGAACCTACAGCATCACTTCCAGGTAGTGGGATCTGAAGATGTTGGATCCCTAGGTCTGGGGGATCCAAAGGATCAGAGAACCTCATTAATTCATTCATCAATGTTACTGAGCATGTACTAACTTCCAAGTCCTGTGGAGCGTTCTGGGCACACAAAGGTGAATAAAAATGGTCCCTGCTTGGGATTTCCTAGGATGACTCTTAGATGCCATCTAGGGATTCTTCTGGGACTCCAAAGATTATCCTCAACATGTGAGGATGACTCTTCAGTGCCTCTGCAAGCACCAGCTATGGACAGGCAAAGTAACAAATCAAACCCATAGCTTCAACCACTTTCTACACACTATGATGCCCGATTATCTATGTCTCCTAGTTCTGGGAATTCAGCTGCCTACAGAATAAATGCCTGGAGGCCCCACAGTTCCCTCCTATCCACATGTGTCTAAGAGGATCCCTATTCCATCCCTGCTCACCCCGCAAGTCCCCTAACCTCAATGAATGTTGTCACCATCTGCCCAGTAGTTTCAGTAAAAACTTGGGAGCCCTCCCATTCTTCAGTAACCAGGTCTAGCTCTCCCATCCCTTCACTTCTCTCGTTTTCCGCCAGCCTGCCAGGTGGTCTTCATAGTTCTCCTTCATTAGTGCAATAACCTAGCAAGAGTCCTTCCCCTCTCCACAGTTATTATTGCCAGAGGGTCCTTTAAATATGCAAAATACAAATGTGTTACTCTCCTTCTTAAAATCTTCGATGCTCCCCAGTGCTCTCAGAACCAAGTCCAGACTCCTGGCTGTAGGATGCAAGCTCTGTGCACCTGGCTATACCCGAGTTTCCACCTCATTTTCTACCACTTCCCACCATCCCCCTACACACACCCTTACACCCTCACCATGGATCTGAAATGTCTATGCTTGTTCACCTTCTTCCAAGAATGTTCTCCCCTTTCTATACCTGGTCAGCTCCTCCTTGCCTGTCAAACTCATTTCAAGTATCATCTTATCCCTGAAGGCTTCTTTAACCCTCCAGACTGGATTAGTCTCCACTCCCTCAGTATCTTACTCGTACTTCTTTAATTTTTATCTCACCACCTTATAACAGTCAATTGGTCTCTTCTATTAGTCTTTGATGTCTATAAGGAATGGATCAGTCATGTCTAATTGGCCTTTACATCCCAGTGTCTGGCAGAGCATCTTCCCATCACCATGGGTGAATGAGTGGGTTGGTTTATCAATTGAATTAGTAATATCCTCTTGCATGGAAAGGGGTCTTCCAAGAGTGGACCTAGGGCAGATGGCCTCATTACATTTGCTAATTTTGACAGGAGTGACATCTGGTTTCACAGCTAGTGGAGTGCATCAGACACCCCAGCAGGCTCTGTGCCAGTATAGTAATCAAGAACAAACCCATCCCTCAAGGACCTCGTGAGAGACAGGGGAGACATTGTCTTTATTAGTGATATAGTTTGGATATGTGTGCCCTGAGATCTCACGTTGAAATTTGATCCTCACTGTTGGAGGTGGGGCCCAGTGGGAGGTGGGAGGTGGGAGGTGCCTGGGTCATGGGGGCAGATCCCTCATGAATGGTTTGATGCTTTTTCCAAGGTAATGAGTGACTTTTCACTTTATTGGTTCACCTAAGAGCTGGTTGTGAAAAAGGGCATGGCACCCTCTCCACTTGCTTGCTCCCTCTCTTGCCATGTGATAGATGGTCTCCCCTTGCCTTCTGCCGTAAGTGAAGCCTTCCTGATGCCCTCACCAGAAGCTGAGCAGATGCTGGCACCATGTTTCTTGTACAGCCTATAGAACCATGAGCCAAAAAACCTTTTTTCTTTACAAATTAGCCAGACTCGGGTACTCCTTTATAGCAGGACAAAATGAATTAACACAGGCTCTTTCGGGCTGCAAGGAAAAGACATAACTCAGGTTTCTCGGATGCTGATGTAAATGGCTAGATTAAGATAGTGTTTCTGGTATGGAGAAGTTTAAGAAGCCCCTGTCCTCAGCAGCAGCCCAGTCCCTCTGGAGCAGCAACTCTATCTGCAGGGATGGCAGGTAGATCTCATGGAGGATGGAATTAAAGCCTCTTGTGCTAAGCAGGGTAGCTCATGCCTATAATCCCAGCACTTTGGGAGGCTGAAGTGGGTAAATTGCTTGAGCCTAGGAATTCAAGACCAGCCTGGGCAACATGGCGAAACCTCATCACTACAAAAAAATTTCAAAAATTAGCCAGGTGTAGTGGCATGCACCTGTAGTCTCAGCTACTTGGTAGGCTGAGGTGAGAAGATGGCTTGGCCCCAGAAGGTTGAGGCTACAGTGAGCAGTGATGGCACCATTGCACTTCAGCCTGGACAACAGAGTAAGACTCTGTCTCCAAAAAAAAAAAAAAAAAAAAAAAAAAAGCCCTTTGTATCTGCCAGCTGTTACCTCAATAATGCTGCATTACAAACCACCCCAAAAATTCAGGGTCATAAAAAAACATTATTTGCATTATTTAGTTCTATTTCACATTATTTGCATTATTTAGTTCTATTTCACATTTTTCTCATTCTTCTGGAACCAGTGGTTTACTAGGCAGTCTTTTATGGTAGAAGCAGAGACACCAGCTTAACCCCATAAGCATAATTCAAGCCTCTAGTGCTTCACATATCCTTACATCCCATTGGCCAAAGCAAGTCACATGGCCAAGCCCAAAGTCAAAGCTGGGGGAAACCCACCTACCTCCAGTGAAAGGAACTGCAAAGTCATGTGGCAAAGAAAGCTAAGCAAAGAGAGAGGAGCAAAGAACTTGAGCCATTAACACAGTCTACACAACCCACCACACTCCTCATTTTTCAGGATGGAGCTCTGGTTACCTGGTCATCTTAGAAGCAGGTATCAATGACACGATTTTGTTTCTCCTCACATATAGTAAGCTCCACAAAGTCAAGGTCTTCACCGTATCCCCAGAACCTAAAACGGTACATAACATAGAGTTAGTGCTAATCAATATTTCTTGAATGAATGAAACCCCCCTCCCCACACATCTTCTTCACATTCTCACTTTTCAAGAGAAGGCCTCTGGTTAGATAGGTTTGTTACCCTCAAATATGGCACAGACTAGGCCATGGGGAGAGTCATTGCAAGTTTTCAAGCAGAGGAATAGCTTCATTAAAATGTTATCAGTATTTGGGAGGGTGGGAAATGAGAGAGTCTGAAGATCAATTGGGAGGCTATTTGCAAGAGCTCTGGTGAGAGATAAGAAAGTCCTGAAGTAGAAAATGGGGCTTGGTAAGGATGTGAGAAATACTAGGGGATGAGGAGGGGTGAATAGAGAGAATGTGTCATTTATTTGTTTGGCAAGAGAGAGGGAGATCTTCAGACATGCAGCTTGGAGTCCAAACAACTGGGTGGATAGTTATGGATAAGGAGCAGGCTTGTAGGATGGAGTTTATCTGCTAGCTTCGGGCTTGCTGAGTTTGAAGTACATGTGGGACACCCAGCTGAAGCACCAAAAATTCAGAATTGGTCCTCAAAAGGGATTTCTCATTAATATCTTAATTAGCCATTTATGTCAAATATTGTATTTACCTATAATATGCAAACTCTTTCAAACCCGCTAGATGCCCCCCCACCCCCAGCTAAAGATCAAGCAAACAGCTTGTTGCATGTTGTTTGATTTTCATAAGTCTCTGCACAGAGAGGAGAAAAGGACAAAGGCCAACATCAGAAAATCAGGATCAGAGAGAAACACATGACTATGTCCAGGAATAAACACCTTTCTTTCTTTCTTCAGAAGTTTAAACCCACCAAGACAACCCCTAACTTTCAGACACTCAATTAACAAACTTTTACTAGCCCATTCTCTGGGTTAGGCACACTAAGGACTAGAGACCTGAAGATGAGTAGAGAAAAGCCCCTGCCCTCAAAGAGCTTGGATTCAGTGAGGAAGGAAGGTTATGTACTCAGGTAATTGCAATCAGCTGTTCCAGAGGCCAGGATCAATGTCAGGGGGTGCGGGTTGGGGGGGTGCTCAAAACAGGAGCTAGTCAATTTCTGAAGAGGGTAGGAGACAGAAACAGATATCAAAGGCTCTGGAGAGGCCTAAGTGGGTGGGATGGACAATAAAGAACATTCCAGTCCAGGCGTGGTGACTCATGCCAGTAATCCCAGCACTTTGGGAGGCCAAGGCAGGAGGATCATTTGAGGCCAGGAGTTTGAGATCAGTCTGCAAAATACAGTGGGACCTTGTCTCTACTAAAAAAAAAAAAAAAAAATTTAAAGTAAATTAGCCAGACATGGTAGCACATGCCTGTAGTCCCAGCTAATCAGGAAGCTGAGGTGTGAGGAGCACCTAGATCCAGGAGGTTGAGGCTACAGTGAGCCATGATTGTGTCATTGCACCCCAGCGGGGGCAACAGAGTTATACCCTGTTTCAAATATCAAGAATGGATTTTTGAAACATCTCAGATATAGTGCACAGCTTGAACCAGGGGTAGTGAAAGATGTGAACCAGCACATTGCATTCGTGTTTTGGAAGGGCTAACACTTAAGGGCTGGAGGAGGGAGGGAAAAGGACCGGGGAAGGAAAGAACGAGGTAATGCAGGGTTCAGAGCATGCAGGGCTTTAAATACCATGTGCAGGAACAAGAAATGTGTCCAGGGTTTCCCTTCTCTGAAATATTTTGTGTAGGGGATCCCAAAGACCGGCTCTCCCTGATTTAGGAGAAACAAGGTACCTCCTAACGAACCCTAATTGATTACCTAAAAATAGACAAACTCTTTTAATCTCCTGTATGACATACTTATGACTAAAGTCTTAAAAATTCTGTGCTTGGCGTTTCCGGTTTCAAGTGTGGTCATACACCTTACCTCATTTAGTCTTCATGGCATTCAGGAAGCCGGTGATGCCAAATTTTGTTTGACAGACAAGACCCTGAGACTTAGAAGGAGTCCCTAACAAACACTTCTTGACATGAAAACGAAGCCCGTTTTTAAAAGCCTTAAGGATTAGCATGATAATGTTTGACCAAGTAGGTGTGTGTTCTTTGTTCTCAGGAGTGAGAAAAGTTTATTTGGCTGCCAGATGGCTTTTGGAGACTTGTGTTGGTTAATCCAGCAAAAATCTCCTCCAATCTGGGGACCAGCTGCACCAGCTGCACCCACGAGCTTCTTTATAATACAGACTGTGAGTCTCCCCTCCAGAAGGTTTCAGATTTGGTAGGTCAGGGGTGAGAATCTGGAAACAATATTGTTAAGAAGCTCTTCAGGTGATTCTGATGCACGGCCAGCTGGAAGATTGGTCAATCACCTCTTTTGGTTGCAAGGATAATTTAAGGCCCTGATGACGAAAGTGTGGTCTGTAAGCCACCTGTCTCAGCATCACTCAGATGCAGTTTCCTGGACCTCGCCCAGACCTACCAAATTAGAAATCTCCAGAGGTGGGCATATTTTAAACAAACTCCTAAGATCCATTTGTTCATTTATTTACAAATATTTCTTCAGGTCTAGCTATGTGATAAACACCATTCCAGGCACCGGGATGTAAAGGCAAATAAGGCCAACAACGTTTCTCCCCTAAAGACACTTACATTTTGACTCAGCTCTTTGAATGCTGGGAGTTTGAGAACCACTATCTTAAAATAATTCTGGGATTCCACAGGAGTTCTTTTTGGGACGGCCTCAGTTATCCGTGGTGGGAACAAACCACAGCTAAAACTTAGTGGCTGAAAAGGACAATGACTCCCACCCCCCACCCCCCGTCATGATGCAGTATGTTGGCTGGACGATTCTTCTACAGATCTGCTCTGGGTTCGGCTGAGATAAACCTGGCATGGCTGGACCCCTCTCCATGAAGTTGTTCATCTCAGGCTTCTTAGAGCATGGTGGTTTCAGGTTTCCAAGAGGGCCAACCCCAATGTGCCAATGCCTGTAAAATATCTACCTGTCATATGACAAACATGACAGGTAGATATTTGATAGGCATTGGCACATTGGCAAAACCAAGTCCTATGGCCATGCTTAGCCTCAGCGTGAAAGAGAAATTCATAGGAGTGTGGACCCCGGAGAGTTACTTTTTTTTTTGGGGGGGGGTCACTGCATTCTGTCACACTTGCCACGGCTGCCTCTCCTCACTTCCCTGCTGTTCTCCAGTTTAAATTTCTAGGTGAAGGAATCCAACTGGTCTTGCTAAGCACTTCCATGGCTCATGGTCACCCCTACTCATGGGGATTCTAGGACTCAGCAGGATTGCAAGCAGAGCTGGTGTAAAGGAGATGAGAAGGACACTATGGGTATCTTAAGCACCAGATTGAAACCTCCCATAGGAGAGTCAATAATTCCCGTGGTCAGTGCTTTAATCGCCTTGACATAAAAATATTTCCCTAAATATTTTATGTATTTGTTGCTGGGAGCAAAGTTAAAGTTTTGTGTTTAATATTGGTTACACAGATTTTTTTAATGTTTCTTTTTGATTTTTGAAATAACATTTTTTAATACAAAAATGAAAATTAAAATCACTCGTCATAGCATTATCTAGAGAAACCTTTTAGCACATTTTCTTTCAGAATTTTTTTCATAAATGTGTTTTTCTTTACAGTTAGGCTGAGAATACAGCTTTCTGTCTCACACTCTTCATCCAGCACTAGCATTTTCCCACATCATTACAAGCTCCTTGTAAAATAATTTTCAGTTATATAACAATCAATGAGACATACCATTTTATAATCTTCCACTTTTTTTTTTTTTTTTTTGAGACGGAGATTCACTCTCGTTGCCGTTGCCGAGGCTGGAGTGCAATGGCATGATCTTGGCTCACCGCAACTTCCGCCTCCTGGGTTCAAGTGATTCTCCTGCTTCAGCCTTCCCAGTAGCTGGGATTACAAGCGTGCACCACCACACCCGGCTAATTTTGTATTTTTAGTAGAGATGGGGTTTCTCCATGTTGGTCAGGCTGGTCTCAAATGCCTGACATCAGGTGATCTGCCCACCTCGGCCTCCCAAACTGCTGGGATTACAGGTGTAAGCCACTGCACCTAGCTGTTTCATTTTTTAGTGATTATCAGCAGTGCTATAATGACTCATTTCTGTTCATAAGCCTTTATCTGCATTTGGATTTTTCCATTGAATAGATGGGGTTCATATTTTTTCTTTATATAGCACAGTTTTTAAGATTACTTCAATGTTTCCTAATAAATAGCTAAACAGATATTTTCCCTCCTGAATGGAGCCAACACTTTCCTCTGCTGCATATGCCATATGGCTTTGCAGAGTGGGTCTATTTCCTTTTGCTTCATTTCCTCTTGTTTGACAGGCCTTGTCTATCCCCATTTCCGTGCGGGTACACATGAGAGCCAGGCTGGGTTGGGTTTTCAAGGACTTTACCAGAACTACAGACAGAGCTGTACATGTTCCCACGGTCACCTCTATATCCAAACCATGGAAAACTGTCTCTTTTTTTTTTTCTTTCCATAACTGACATAGGCTGTGTTTGTTTGGGTCAGGAACCCAACATGAACTACAAAAACTGACCTCCACCCAGGGAACTTGAGAAGAAGCTAGATAACACTGTAGGGAAATTATTCCCTCATGTGAATTGGCATATGAATATGTGCTAGTACTATGCACATTTTAAAAATATCACTGAACTAAATGTAATGGAAAATAACACACTGGCTTGAATAAGTCAAGGAACTTGGCCTGAATTGGGCATATCAATATGGCAATTCAGTTTCAACTAATTCACTCACTCATCACACTCTCAGTAAGTGCTAGTTTCTGTCTAGGATCCCAGCATAAGAAAAGATGCTAGACAGTTAACAGTTGGAGTAGCAGACTTAAACAACTGTATATAATGTGTTAAAGTGAGAATCTAGTAGATGATGCAGAGGGAGAGTCACCTGAGCCTACCCAGGTAACCAAAGAAAGCTGGTTACTACAGATTGTGCAAGATTGAGAGAAACATGAAGGTTGCCTCCCTACACTGTGAGAATAAAATACTGTCACAGAGGCTGACAACATATGGGTATAGACTTTAGTGACTGCTGCACAAAGTGAGTCCCTGGGTATTGCTTGGGCATCTCAGCAGAAAGTCCTATGACCCTGTTCAGTCTGCACCCCTTATGAGAAAATGATGTGCCTTAGGAACTCTGCTGTCCCTGGCTGAACATGGATTCCTTCAACTTCACACGTGACTCATGTTTACAGAGGCATCGCTGGACAGTCCGTTTGGACTGTGATGCAATGACTGTGTGTACCATGGAAAAAATGAGACAGGCATCCTCGCAGAACAGCAGGGCGCAGTTGAGGAAATCCTGTGGTGTGTCATCCGTGCAATACTAGAAGCACCAGATCACTGGGTGGACTGAATAGCATCCCCCGTTCTTAAAATGTCACCAGGAATTAGGAGCACAGTGTTCTCCTGGCCCCAGGACAGGTTTCCAGTTTCTCAGCAATGAAATGGTAAGCCAAGCAAGAATAGGTTTTCAGAAGACCATCTTTTCATGGATGTGAACTCCAGCAGAGGCCTGAGCAGTTGGAATTATCTGTCTCACTTCTCTGGCCATTCTGTTACCAACTTTATCAGGGAGGTATCATTCCTGATCCCAGGGTCACTGAAACCGTTTTCTCTTTTCTTTTATCCTCATCCAAAAGCTGTCTCTTCTGTTCCATCCCCCAGCCATGTAAATTTCCAGTAGGAGTGAGAGTGTTTGACCAACAGCTGTTTCTTTCATGCAAGATATGCATTGCTGTGCCCTGGTCATAGTTAGAGCCTTGGCTTATCAAGAAACCTGGGCTCTGCACTTGGTCAGCGAAATTTGGAGGGAGCCAAGATGGAAAACAAAATAATTTTGAAAAAAAAATGCATGTTTCATTACTTTTTTCCAAATGAGAATGTTTTTTATTTAAAATAGGTTATACATCAAATGGTAAAAAATTCAGGCTGGGTGCAGTGGCCGGTGCCTATAATCCTAGCACTTTGGAAAGCCGAGAAAGGAGAATTGCTTGAGCTCAGGAGTTTGAGACAGACTGGGGAAAACGGCGAAACCACATCTCTACAAAAAATACAAAAATTAGCCAAGTGTGGTGGCATGTGCCTATAGTCCTAGCTACTTAGGATGCTGGGGTGGGAGGACTGCTTAAGCCTGGGAAGTTGAGGCTGCAGTGAGCCGAGATTATAGCTCTGCACTCCTGCCTAGGTGACAGAGACAGACTCTGTCAAGGAAAGGAGAGGGGAGGAGAGGGGAGGAGAGGGGAGGAGAGGGGAGGGGAGGAGAGGAGAGAAGAGGGGAGGGGAGGAGAGAGGAGGAAAGGGGAGAAGAGGGGAGGAGAGGGGAGGGGAGGAGAGGGGAGGAGAGGGGAGGGGAGGGGAGGGGAGGAGAGGGGAGGGGAGGGGAAGAGAGGGGAGGAGAGGGGAAGAGAGGGGAGGGGAGAAAGGAAGAAAATTCAGAAGGTACAAAAAGGTTTATGGCAAAACGTAAACTTTCATCCTTCCCCTACCCTACTCATACAGTTCCTCTTTGGGAGGTAATGACCTTTCCAGTTTCAGTTTTGTGTGTATCCTACATACTTCGATGTGTTTATTTTAAGGTCCATTGCTCTTAGCAAACATCGCCATCACCACTACTACCCCTGTTACCCCTGCCTTTCTAGTCACATGGTTAGCTTGCTTCTGGTCTCAGGAGAGCATAGTGGATAACATCAGAGACCCAAGGTCAAGGTCAGAAAGCCTGAGAGCTGAAGGTCCCTATTTATGGGTAGGACATGCCCTTTCTCCATCTCTTTCTCCCCTTTCCTTCTACCCCTTTCTATGTGCACCTCCTTTAAGAAGTTGATGTTCTGATCCTCAGTTCCATCCATCCAAGCATCAGTGATACCTAGAAGACCGTTAGTAAAATTTCCCATCCTTTAGTTTATTACTCAGACTATGTTCTTGGTGTACACATATTGAAGGTTAGGACAGAAATTAATAAAACTTTGGTGTATACAAGATTCTTACAGGATGGGTGCAGTGTCTCACATCTGTAATCCCAACACTTTGGGAGGTCAAGGCTGTAGGACTGTTTGCACCCAGGAGTTCGAGACCAGCCTGGGCAAAATAGCAAGACCTCATCTAAACAAAGAAACAAACAAAAAAATGTGCCTCTAGTCCCAGCTACTTCAGAGGCTGAGGTGGAAAGATCACTTGAGCCCAGGAGGTGGAAGCTACAGTGAGCCATGGTCACATCACTGCACTCCAGCCTAGGTGACAGAGCAAGACTCTATATAAAATATATATACATAGTAAATTATAAAATGCAGGTTCTTGGGTGCCACACCCAGAGATTCAGAAGGTCTTGGCTCAGCCCAGGAATCTGGTTTTCCACCTGTACTTCTTCCCCCATGGTGATATGGTGATCGTGATATACATGGCTCCTGGATCACAGTTCTAGAAACATGGCCGTCACTATTTTTACTGACTCTCATCCCTTGAATCCTCTATTAGGAATTACCGATTATTTCCTTCATCGTTGCTGGTTTTTCAAAGTCATGACCAGTGTACGGCTATTCCGTATTACCTGGGTGTTTTTCTCCATCTTTGTTTTCAGTATATGAACTTCGAAGTTGTGGTTGAGAGACTCCTGACAAATCCATTTTCTGTGGGTTTTGTAAGATGACACCACCCGTTTCAGGGAAGGCCATTGTTTAAATATGGTCAGCTGCAGTTCAGGACACCAACTCCAATCTCTGCATGTCTCATCGTCTCGGTTTCTGTTGATGGAAGCATCTTCAATGCTCTGATTTTCCAGAGCAGGATCTTAAAGTCCCTACACTTACATTTGTTTTCCCATGTGGCAGCAAATCCATACGGTGGTCCATGGATCCATTACGGTCTGGTCCTCTCTCAGTTTTACAGTGTGTGCACCCAAAGATTGTTTTTCAAACTCCTTCCATCCTTGAGGGCTCCCACAAGTGTTCTTGACGGTCTGGGAATCATCTGAGTTTATTGTTTAATATTATCTTTCCAGCTCTATAATAATATTAAAAATACATGCATAATCTGGACGTCTGGCTGACCGTCTCCTGATAGCAGAGGGCTGCTACATAATTTTGGTTCCCTTATTTAAATCTGTGTTTACCACCAAATTAGCATCAACTGACCACCCCAAGGGAAAGCATTTACTTCTTGATGAGTTGACAAGCACATTTGGCAATGATGAGGTTGACTTGGCTTCCTGTCCAGCTGAGACTGAAAGGCCCAGTCCTTCTAGGGGCTGGCAGATGAAGGCAGGGCCCTCAGATTCTGGTGCCTGATACCTCTCTGACTCCATCTCCTGCAGCTTTCTCCCTTGCCCTCCAGTTTCTTTAATCTAGGGAGGCTTCCTCAAGGGCCTTGGTACTGCCCAGCCTATTCTCTCTGACCAGAAGATTCTCCCCCCAGATACCGGCAAGAATAACATCCTCATGTCCTTCAGGTCTTTGCTTAAGTGTTTGCTTAAGAGATGACATTTCTCAATCCTATTTAAGATTACAACTCTCTACCCGCCATTCCTCTCCCTACTACACTTACATGCTCTTTTTACAATTCACTTATTTCTCGTGTTGATTGTTCCTTGTAGTTTGCTCTATTAGACTGTATGCTCCATGAGAGCAGGGATATTTTTGTTTTGTTCACGGATGTCTCCCAAACACTTAGAGTAATGCCTGATACATAGTAGGTATATAATAAATATTTAATGAATTTTCCAATGTCTAATTGACAATCCCTGCATCACTGCTCTTGTACTCATACTAAATTTGTCAGTTTTGCAGACAAAATGCCTCTCTTTTACAGTGATAATTTGCAGAGAAAATACTTTTCTTTTTTTCTTTTTTTTTAAGATGGAGTCTCACTGTGTCACCCAGGCTGGAGTGCAGTGAGTGGCACGATCTTGGCTCACCTCGACCCCTGCCTCCCGGGTTCAAGCGATTCGCCTGCCTCTGCTTCCCGAGTAACTAAGATTACAGGTGCATGCCACCATATCAAGCTAATTTTTGTTTTTTTGTTTTTTAAGTAGAGACAGGGTTTCACTATGTTGGCCAGGCTGTTCTGAAACTCCTGCCCTCAGGTGATCTGGCCACCTCAGCCTCCCAAAGTGCTGGGATTACTACAAGTGTGAGCCACTCCACCCGGCCAGAAAAGACATTTTTCAATAGATAAAACATTAAACTGAAATGTTTGTGTTTCTCAAAGTGAGATCTATCGATTCCAGGAGCCTCAGAACACAGGCTCAGGAGATGAAGTGTCCTGAATTTGACTAACACTTCTCTAGCATGCTCCTGGCTGACCACCCTCTCACTCCTGGGCCAGGAATAAACACCTTGCTGGCATTCAACACACCTGGTGACTCTTTCTTGTCGGTAGGCAGGGTGGGCTTCACCTTCCGTGAAAGGAGCCTCTTACTTTCTTTGTGCAATTCTGGAGTAGCCATTTACCCTCTCTTTACATCATTTCTTTAGCTTGCTAACTTTTAAATTTATTTCATTTTTCCATATTACGAAAGAAACATCCATACAATTTAGAGAACTATGAAGACATACGAAAAAAATGTCCAAAGATTTGAAATCATACTAATTTGTAAAAGATAACTTCTGTAGCTTGCCTCTCTGCACATAAATGTAATACTCAGACACAACCAATAATATTTTGGTGCAGTTTTTCTAGTTTTTGTTCTATGTGTATGTATTAAGTTGAAATATAGGAAGTTGCCAATGTTCAACCATTTTGACCCATAGAAAGGCAATTAACTAATTATTTATTTGAGACAGAGTATTGCTTTGTTGTCCAGGTTGGAGCGCAGTGGCACAATTGGGGTTCACTGCAGCCTCAACCTTCCAGGCTCAAGTGATCCTCCCACCTCAGCCTCTCAAGTAGCTGGGACCACAGATGGGTGCCACCACATCTGGCTAATTTTGTTCTTATTTGTAGAGACAGGGTCTCACTACGATGCCCAGGCTGGTCTGGAACTCCTGGGCTCAAGCAATCTTCCCACCTAAGCCTTGCAAGGTGTGGGGATTACAGGCATGAGCCACTGAACTCGACCTGGCAGTTTGTAGTTCAACCTAGTTAATTTCCACATACCATACCATGTGTATTTTGCATCATACTCTTTTCCTGTCATTCTAACAGCACCACTTGCCCATGTATTTACAGATTCTCGGGCTCTTCATGAGCTTGCATTAACAGCACAAATAATTGATGAGCATTAGCATCTCAGCACAGAGCACTGCTTTGTAAATCATTGGAGCAGTACAAGTAGGGCAGACTTCGAGTCTTCATGTAAATTACAATCCTCAGTGATTCTTCCATGAAACTCTACCTATAAACTCCCTCAGCCAATTGTCTACGTACAGTGCCTGGCACCAGATTTTCTGCCCCAATGGCAGCTTCTGGGAATGCTGCTAATAATTGTGTTTAGTTATTCATCTCTTGTTCCTTTGTATGAATCTGGTCCATCACCAGTGATGTATATTCAGTTTGTAGTTTATCTTCCTCTCCAATAAAATCAGGCCCTTTTGTTTTCTTTGTTATTTTTTGTGGTTTTCGGATTTTTGAGCCACGTACAGTCTACTGGCACTAAGAGAGAGAGCTGACTATATTTTTGAGCTTTGCAGGAGGAGGGCTGCTCTTAGAGTCCTGGCTTTCTCTCAGTAAACATCATCAGGACTGTCAGCTCTCCATCATTTCATCACAGCAAAGTCCTGAAGAGTCCATGGACCAGGTGGTTCCATCACATTGTGATCTTGCCTCCAAAGTGATTGCCCAGAGACAGTAATCTATATGGGTCCTCTCTGGACCAGTCTATCTGGGACTGAGTACAGCTCTATTCCCAATTAGGCCTTAATTTGCTCTAGACTTGACTGGGTTCAATGATAGACTAAGAAGATTATATGTCCATTCACAAGCCCCATTTACATAAGGTTTGGGAGCTTTTACGATCAACGGTCACTGTTAGTAATAATCTCATGTCACTTAAGGTACAACACCTTACAAGGATGGACTTTAACATTTTGGCCCCAAGAATAAAACAGTAACAGGAGACTAGAACATTTAAGGGTAATCTGTAGCCTACAAACACATTGAAGGATAGAGAAAATAAGGCAAAAAATACACAAAGTGAAATGACATATGGCTTCTCTTATCATCAAAACATGATAATCTACTACACAGAGAGGCAGTGTGTCATAAAACCTAACACTCTGGCTTTGAGATCAGACTGACTTGTGTTCTAATCCTTATCCCCTTACTAGCTGTGAACATCCCCTAGATCGTTTTCTCGTCTATAAAACTGAGCTAAAACACTCTGTAGTGATGGTAAGGATTAAAGAGAGAATATATATAAAATATTGATCGCACTTGAGCCTAATAGTAGCAGTTATTATAACTAGATTTACACAAAAGAAGAATGTTTAATTTGATCTTTTAAATGCTTGTGATTGCAAACATGTCATTGTGACATTAATAAACATTTTTAAAAAAACCTTACTACTGCAAAAGAATCAGACTAGTTATATTTTCCCACATTTCCTTCTAGTCTCGGTGAATGGGTCAACACCATCTTTACACAATTTGTGTTTTTAGATTTTTTGTTGTTGTTGTTGAGACAGAGTCTCGCTATGTCACAAAGGCTGAAGTGCAAGTGGAGCCATCACAACTCACTACAGCTTTGACCTTCCAGCCTCAAGAGATCCTCCTACCTCAGCCTCTCATGTAGCTGAGGCCACAGGTGCATGCCACCACACCTGGATAATTTCTTTATTTTTTTGTAAAGATAGGGTCTTGCCATGTTGCCCAGACTGGTCCTGAACTCTTGGGCTCAAGCTACCTTCTTACCTCGGTCTCCCAAAGTGCTGGGATTACACATGGGAGCCATCGCACCCGACCTGTTTTCAGCTTTTGTTCATTTAACATTGTACCCTAAGTTTTCCCTTCGCAATATGGTCTTTTTAACTTACTATAAAATAGTTATTATTTCAACTAATGTGCCACAACCTAATTCATCATCCCTCTTTGGTTGAGCACTTAGTTTGTTTCAATTTGGGGAGTATTCTTTCATTTAGTTTCTGCTTCTGTTATGGTGATTTGAAATGCATGATTTTGAAAATATGTAGGTCTTTCGTTTAGGTGTATGCATGTTTCTAGCTCGAATTTGAGGGCCTCGTTTAAGCTAATGGCCGTTAGCTGTGGGGAAAGAAAAGGTAGGTTGTCTAGGGGTCAGCAAATAAAGACAACTTCAAGAATTCACACATCCACCGCTGACCTGGGTTTCATCTCAGCAGTTGGCAAACTGGCCTGAGGATGACGGCTGATGGAGGTAGGCACTCAGGAAAAGGATCTTTAAGGTGGTGTAAACACATTCACGTTCCTGATTTCATTCAACTTCAACTCGCGGCCCAGATCGGAGCGTAGGTATTCACACTGATTGAAGCACCGAGAGGGTAATGCAGTGCCGAAGGACTGAAAACGCCTCCCACCGAGCCCGGGGGCACTGGGTGGAGCTCTGTGGGGGGCGTCGCCTGCCCCTTCAGGGGGCTCCTCCTTCCCGGGGCTCCGGCCCCGCCCGGCTCCGAGCATGCCCAGTGCGCTCCACGCCCGTCCTAGTGGTGCTGGGCGGGTGCCGCGGCTCCAGGTTTTGCCAGCTACTCGAGCCCCTGCCGGGCCAGGCCGAGCCGGGCGGGGCGCAGCGCGTGCGCTCCGGCCCCAGGGACTCCCGGGCTCCATCGGAATTCCCCACGACGCGACGCCCGGGCGGCACCCGCTGGGGTGCCGCTATCCCGGGACGTGCGACTCGTGGACAAGGACAGAAATGAGGTTCCAGGGGCTGCCGGGGCCTCCGTCTATCTCTGGAACGACCGGTCCCCAGGACCCTGCACCCAGGCGCGACTGGAGGGTTCCAGCCATCTCTGCCTCCCTTCGTTCACGTATTCAACAAATAATGTTTGAGCACCTACTGTATGCCAGACAGTGTTGCAGGGGCTGGGTCACTGCAGTAAAGACAGGCAGAACCACAGCCCCAAAGCTGACATTCAGGAGGGAAAAACAACATGAGAATTAAACAAATCGGAGGAAAAGCCAAAGAGACCGACCTTATCTGCTCCTCTGCCCTCCTTGCCGTTCCCTAAGCAGCCCGGAGCCCCTTCGGGTCTTCGCACTTGCTGTTCCCTCGGCCAGAAATGCTCTTCCCTGCTGATCTGAAATATCACTATCACCTTCTCAGTATGACGCGATCTGACTGCCAGATCAGACTGCCCCACCGGCTCAAGGGCCAGATCCGACCGCTTCCCTGAAAAGTCACTGCATACCTTCACCCTCAAACCTCCTGACCCCGCTCTTTTTCCTCTTAGAACTTGTCACTTTCTAGTATACTACATAGTTTGCTAATTTGCTGTTTATCTGTTACTTGTCCCTCTTCCCCCAAACTCCACCAGGGGGAGAGAATTTTTGTCTATTTGTTCACCACGCGAGAAGAACTGGAATAGATGCTCAATGAATAATTGCAGATAATGGATACATCGTGTTAAATGCTATGAAGAAAATAAAGTATATGGAGTGGCCAGGAGCAGAGGGCTAATCGAGGAAGGTGGTCAGGAAAGGGCTCTCTGAGGAGGGGACCTATGTACAATGAGAAGGCGCCGGCCATGTGAAAAGATGGGCCAGGACGTCCCACAGAGGAAAAGGCGCGCGCCAATGTCCTGAGGCTGGTGAAGTTCGAGTGTCTGATGGACAGAAAGATGCTCTAGGAGCCGCTGGCAGGCAGGTGTGAGGGGAGAAGGAAGTGGGAAGCAGGAGCACAGATCAGGTAGGGGCCCCGTGAGCCTCGGGACGGTTTAATCAGGGAAGCTTACTGGTGCCACGGGACGAGAACTGCACTGGGAGTCAGTAAGACCTCAGCTCAACCGCGCATCCGTCGCGCAAGACTCCTCGTTTCAAAGTTTCTTTGGGCGCCGACTGACTGCCTTTTCTAGGCATGAAATCACTGAGGGCCAGGCACACAGTAGGTGCCCAGTCATGTTGTGGAACGAACGGCTGCATGCATGCGCGAGGGAACTCAGGGCCTGCCCGCAGCTCGGCGGAGAGCCCCGGTGGCCCAAGGAGAAGCGTCGGGGCGCGCCAGGGCGAGGCGGGGGCGGTTGAGCACCGCAGGCCGGCCCGGGCGCCCGCCCCCAGCCCAGCGCGCGGGCCCGTCGCGGCCAGCCCGGCCGGCGGGAACCGCCCGCGGGCGGCACTGGGCATGCTCAGACGGCGGCCAGGTCGCGCCGCGAGCGAGCTTCCGCGCCGCCCGCACGCGCGACCTACCTGGGCGCCCCGCGCCCCCGGATGCTGCAGGTACGAGCCGGTGCGACCACAGCGGGCCAGGGGCAGGGCGCGGGGCGGCCGAGGGCCGGGGTCGCGCTTGGCGCCACCCTGCCCCCACCCGTCCCTGGGGCGCGCGGCGGACGCGCGGGCGGGCTGGCGGGTGTCGCGGCCCCAGGATCCCCTCACCACGTCGGGGCAGGGCGGGGGGCGTCCCTCCGCGCTCACCTGGCGGGGACCGGGCAGGAGGGCGCGGGCGGGGCCCCGGGTGGGGCTCGGCCGGGGCGGGCGGGCGGCCGGGACGCGGCGCCGGAGCGTGGGCGTGCGCTCCGGCCGGGCAGGGGCGGGCGCAACCCGCGGAGCCCGTGCTGCTGGCGCCGCCGCAGGACCCCGCGCCGCCGCGACCCCGGCTCGGGGCGCCGAGGGGGCGCACAGCCCGCAGGGAGCCAGCCAAACGCGGCGGCCAGCGCTCGGTTCCCAGGGCGAATCCGCCTCTCGGCTTTCAAAGATGGCATTTCCTGGGCCTGGCACGAAACTCCAGCGCCAATAAATCCTCCCCGTTCCGCAGCCGATATGGAATGATTTATCAGGTACCTGCGGTGAGACAGCTGCAGAGGGGGGAGTGTTTGTGAGAGTGCCCAGCCCCCCGGAAATTCCCATTTTCAGCTACCTAAACTTACTTAGAAGTTGCGGTTGTCTTAAAAATTCATGGGAAGTTGAGACAACGTGACACCTGGGTTTTCCGAGCTGGTGGAAAGAGCTTGCGACTTGGAAACTGGAGACCTCCGTTCAAGTTGGGCGCCCCCTTGGCCAGCTGGTGACCTTGGGCAAGTTGTTTAACCTCTCTGGTCCTGTTTTCTCCCTTGCAAACAGCTGGTAATAATGCCCACCTCGCTGGGTTGTTGAGTGGATTAAGTGGGATAAATTATATGGAGGTGTTTGGCACCGTGCCTGGCACAAAGCTAGCAAGCAGTTGGCGTGATGTGAATTTAATTCGTTTAGAGACCCTAGTGGCTCTCATTTCAGCAGGAAATTAGAATTAGGAAATCATCTTCAAGGGCTAGTGGTGGAGTGACAGACCCTGTCTCTGTGCCCAGGAGAACTTCTGCCGAAGTCAGGGCCTTCGGAAAAACAATTTAGCTAAATTGTAACCGGAGAGCATTTTCTTTAAAAGCAGTTTTATACATTCAGAAACTCCAGAAGTTGGCAGTTTGGCTCCACTTACAAAAGAGCTGTTTTGCAAGATGATCCATCTTGCAAATGTTTAAGCAGATGATGGGAGAAAGTAAAGCCTGCTTAGGAAGGTTTCTGTTATAAAAAGCTCCCAAATCCAACTTTAAGTGATTATTTAGATCAGGATTTCTCAGCCTTGCACTGCTGACATTTGGGGTTTGATAATTATTTGTGTCCTGGGCATTGTGGGGTTTAGAAGCATCCCTGGTCTGTAAATTCCAGTAGAAATTCCTGTCCCCCAGTTGTGCCAACCAAAAATGCCTCCAGGATTGTCAGATGTCCCCTAGGGAGCAAAATGCCACCCCCGCACCTCTTTAGAACCACCAATTTAATTCTTGCTTTCTGTCATTAGCCTGAGTTGTTTGATAATTTCTGCTTGTGCTTTTATAATAACTAACCTTTGCATAGCCTTATAGAACTTAGAGTACATTCACCTATATTATCTCACTTAATCTTTACAACTCCCTTGTGAGACTGGTGTCACTCCCATTTTACAGATGCGGACATTGAGGCTCTCAGCAGCCAATTATACAGTATGTGGTAGAACTGGGAGATAACCCAAGTCTCCTGGTTCCAAGGGCAGGTCTTTTTCATCTGCATCAAGCTGCCTGCCCTTGGTTGTATGGAGACTTTGATGAGATGACTTTCTGGATGATTAAATCAAGATGTGAAATATATTGGAAGCTGGAAACTTTTTTGAGATTGACTAGTTGAAAATTAACAACAGTAAGCTATTATCTGACAGAGTAGGCCATTCTAGTTAAATATTCTAGTTTATAGTGAGCTCCCATAAATCCCACATGCAGTTAATGGAATACCAATTTGCAGAGAATTAGAATAGAACATGCCTAATACTCTGTATTGATCCTGCATTGTTGCTGGTGATTTGCCATCTCCTAAAAAGGACTCATATGCAAATTACACATTAGCTGGGTAATATAAAAGGTCAAGTTACTGAAGGCATTTCAGAGTAGCTGAGGCATTTACTGAACTTCTGTATGGCAAATGCAGTGCTGAGTGTGGGTGTGGGGTAGGCCCATGGAGCCCAGAGAATCCCGGGTGCCTGCATCCACTTCCCTGCAGGAAAGGGCAGGCCCTGGTCAGGCCAGACAGGTGGTGGGCCCTCAGACAGCTTTGGGCAGGAGAAAAAGCCCAAGTTACCATGGAGGCAGATTCACGATCCCACACCATGTCACTAGTCATGTCTCTGAGCTCTCAATTCATCTTTTATCATACAGAAGATACTCTGGGAGTTTCTAGCATTCCCATTCAAGTCTCAGAGACCTGGTTAGGGAGGCAAGTCAGAGACAAATCTTATCCCTGGAAGAAGTTGGGGTTCCGAGGTGGTAATTGACTTCGGGGAATTGAGACCAATGCCTTGTTGGCTGTGAACTGGACGGTTTCACACACATTGGGGTTTGTTGCTGCCAAACCCCAACCCGCTCCCCCACTTGCAGATAAGGAAACTGAGCTAGCAAAGGTAGAGTGGGACCAGGAGCAAAAGGGACCAATTTTGACCTTCTGAACTACAGGTCCAGGCACACAAAAGAGAACATTTTCTAGGGCAGGCATTACCTACCAGAAGGGCTGAGCTTTGGGGATGGGAGGGAGGGAGGGAGGAAGAAGACATGGTACCCTGCCTTTCCCCAGCCCTCAGAGTTTGTGGTAGTTGAGGGGAGACCAGCAATTTGTGGTCTCTACATCTTTCCCCACGAGAGCTCACCTTCCTTTCAGCATTGTCATCCTGGAAAGCAGGGACAGCTCTTCTTTATCTGTTCCCAAGATCTGTTGTAGAAGCTGAAATGCTGAAGACACCCAGCACATACCCTGCCCTGGAAGGGCTGGTGGGGACAAGGTAGCCTACCCAAGCATCAGCTCTTCATACCAACTCTAACAGAGACGGGAGGAGACCAGGTCAGTGTCCACACTGCTCTTGGCTGGGTCCAGCTGATCTCAGACTCCGATCTGATAGGATTCTTTCTTCTGGCTGAGAAGGACCTGGGAAGTGCTTGGTAGGCTCCAGGATGAAAACAGATTTGGTAGTGAGTTCTAAGACCCAGAAATCTTGCCTCTACCGAGCTTCTGATTGTGTGTGCACCTGAAGCCTCCTGCTGCCCCCAGATTTACTTGTTATTCCAAGACCAGGTGTGAGCACAGATTTAACAGCAAATTCAGACATTTATTGAGTCTCTACCATATTATTAGGCCAGAGGGCTGCAGAGGTGAACACTGAACCCCTGCCTTGGAAGGATTCATGGTGGATTTGGGAAGACAGTGACATTTGTGTGTGTGTATATGCATCTCCATCCATCTCTCTGTGGTCCTGTAAGTGCTTTAAAAGGATAAGCTAGACGCAAGAGACACCAGAGGATTCAGCCATTCATTCTGATGGGTATCAGGAAACACTGTGGGGAGTAGTTCTAACCATGGGGAGAAGTTAGTTCTCACTTCAAGGCA
This sequence comes from Saimiri boliviensis, assembly GCF_048565385.1. Lineage (NCBI taxonomy): Eukaryota > Metazoa > Chordata > Mammalia > Primates > Cebidae > Saimiri > Saimiri boliviensis. The sequence goes on along the minus strand of NC_133450.1, from coordinate 202,458,756 downwards.
TAATTGGAATTGAGCCTTGAAGTTAGTAACAAGATGGCATTCGGGGCAGGCAAAACAGCAGGGGCAGAGACATGAAGAGACTTTGTGTATTGTAGGCATGGAGCCTCTTCTCCAAGTCAAGTCTGGTCTGTTTTGTTTTTTTAGACAAGGTCTCACTCTTTCATTCAGGTTGGAGTGCAGTGGCCTGATCAGGGCTCAAGCAGTCCTCCTCATACCTCACACCTGGGACTACAGGCATGTGCCCACGCCCAGCTAATTTTTTTTTTTTTTTTTTTTTTTTTTGTGGAGACAGTCTTACTATGTTGCCCAAGCTCACCTCGAACTCCTGGGCTCAAGCAGTTCTCCTGCTTCAGCCTCCCAAAGTTCTGAGATTACAGGCGTGAGCCACTGCACCCAGCAAGTCCAGCCTCTTGGGGTTCACTAATGCAGAACCCATCTGCTGTGGTTAGGGTCTGCCTCATCTCTCTACATGGGCCAGGCCCTCACCCAGCCCAGGGCTAAGTGCCGATTCTCCTTTTCACCTGGATGGAAGCGATGCCTCTGTGTTGTCTTTGAGACAGGAGTAACTTCTGCAGGGATGCCTCTGGTTTTAGTTATCAGCACGAATCTGGTACTCATTGGCTGCCACACACTGTAGTGAGTGCTCTCCAAATATTAACTTAACTCATTTAATCTTCACAGCAACCCTGTGGCCAGGCTGCCTCCCAGGTACAAGTAGGTGGGGGCTGAGCTCCTCTGCTCAGTGTATGTCCCTCTGTGGGTGATGCTCTGATTGTGACATGGCCTCCCCGGGCTGCCTTTATATCGATGATAGATAAAACTGCCTTTACAGTCTGAGTTGCAATGGAGCACTGACTGCCACGGATTTTTCTCCCTGACCCCGTTTCCTTTACGGGGCCGGCAGGACTTTGCTGACTACATTTTCTGAACCAAAGATTAGGATCTATAGTGTGAAAAAAAAAATGTGTGTGCCGCTGCTTTGTTCAGGAGGAGGCCTGAGAAGTGTTTGGATACGGAGAGAGTGGAATTTCTGAAACATTTTTATGGTTTATGTGGAAAGTTAAGACAGAGGATTTGAAATTGGGATCGTCCTGGAAAATTCAGGTCCCATGATTTACTATTACGATACACAAGCTTTTAGTAAATGTTTAAGCAGTGTAGAGTGAAGTGAATTTTCTGTACTGAGCCCCAATAGGGAACAAATGCTGCTTTTTAGCCTCAAAAGCTTACTGATTCCTTCCAGCCCCATTTTACAGATGGGGTGAAAAAACTGAGGCTCAGAGATGAAACAACTACCAAAGGGCACAGTGTTTGTAAGCAGTGCAGCTGAGATTTGTCTTTTTGGGGTTTTTTGTTTTGTTTTGTTTTGCTTTTTAAAGATAGAGACAGGGTCTCGCCATGTTGCCAGGCTGATCTTGAACTCCTGGGCTAAGTGATCCTCTTGCCTTGGCCTCTCAAAGAGATGGAATTACAGGCATGAACCACTTTGCCTGGCTACAGCCAGCATTTGAACCCAAGTCTGTACCTAGACAAATCATTTGTTGAAGTCACATAAAATATAAAAACATTTATTTCTCTAAATGTAAAGCATTTTACTTGGGAAGAATTATAATTTGGGATATATATACAGACCAGGTGGTCTTTGGTTTGCCTAGAAAACAAAGAGAAGGTTGCAAGTTTCGTTGGAATGAGAATGTTACGAATTGTTCTGAAAGGAAGTCCATTGGCACTGGAGAAGCTCTTAGGGAGCTGGGAAACTGATTGTAACATGAAGGTGGTAGATAAAACTAGTCTTAGAATTGCAGCAAGCTGTTTCAGTAGTTATTAAATAAAACTGGTTTTAGGTTCTAACAGGCAGTTTTAGCAGCCAGGCTTGCAGATAATTATATTTTGGAGCGGTGTGCCCCGAGTATTTTTCCCCTGGCCTCTCAACTCAATTTACTTGGGCATGACCAGAATGACCCAAATTGTACCATCAACTTCCACCGTGTAAAATGAGAATGACAGTAGCACCTATTCCCTTTAAATTGACTGTGGTAAATGAGCTAATGATGGAAAACCAACTAAGGCAAAACTTGATATAGATAAGGGGTCCCTCATTTTGTGGTCAGACCCCTGACCCTCCAGACAAGTGCTTGGATCTGTGTTCAGTGCTGAGAGTCGCTGTGGGTGAGTGAGGGTCCCTCCCCAGTCAGGACCACAGTCCTGGTTCTCAGGACTGAAGGGATGTTCCAAGAGGAAGAAAGACTGGTCAGGGCCATGGCTGCCTGAACGCTGTGCTGATGAGAGGCCCCTGGCGTAGGAGCGGGGTTGGATACCTGGCCCATGCATGTTACCTCCCTCAGCCACATCAGCTCAAGGGCTAGCCCAGAGGTTCTTGGTGAGAGAGGCAGCAGCCAGCTCCATCAGCCACTCTTGGGCCTGGGGAGGGGAGTTTAGCTGCTCGAGTTCAGTTTTCGCCACTGGCTCCCCACCCCTGGCCCCTCCCCTGGTCTGGTTGTCAAACGCATACATGGTTCTTGCAGAAAATGAAAGTGTCAGGGAGCACAAGAAAAGTCATGCACGATGCTTCTCATGAAAGCAGCTGGCCCATTCTCAGCACTGCCCTCTCCCACTTCCATGGATTCTCTACTCCACAGACAAGGGAGTCTTCCATACACTGCTATTGCTCTCAAAATGAAGACAAAGCTGATCTCTCGGCATCTCCTGCAGGCCCTGTGCTATGTTCATGCTCTTTCCAGCCTCACCTCACTGTGCTCCTTCCTGCTGCAGGGCCTGCAAGAGCCTGGAACCCTCTCCCGCTCCCCACTGGTTACTTTCTCCTGTAGGTCTCAGCTCTGTGACTGCAGATGCCTTCGCTCACCTTCCTGACTTGAGTTAAACTGTTGCTATAAATGTTCATGCCACCAGAGCTCTCTTCATTATGGCACGTTTCCTAGTGGCAATTTCGCAGTTTAATTAGTGTAATTATTTGTATTAGTACCTGTCTCCCAGCTACAATGTAAGCTGTGTGAAGCCAGGGTCTCCTTTTCTTTATTTTTTAACTTTTTCTAAGCTTTATTTATTTTTTCTCTTTTTTTTTCTTTTTTCTTTTTTTTTTTTTTTGAGACGGAGTTTCACTCTTGTTACCCAGGCTGGAGTGCAATGGCATGATCTCGGCTCACCACAACCTCTGCCTCCTGGGTTCAAGCAATTCTCCTGCCTCAGCCTCCCGAGTAGCTGGGACTACAGGCGTGCGCCACCATGCCTAGCTAATGTTTTTTTTTGTATTTTTAGTAGAGACGGGGTTTCACCATGTTGACCAGAATGGTCTTGATCTCGACCTCATGATCCACCCACCTCAGCCTCCCAAAGTGCTGGGATTACAGTTTTTTTTTCTTTTAATGTTTGATCCAATTCAGACCCATAGGAAAGTTACAAGAATAAATCAAAGAAGTCCCATAAACTCTTCACCCAGATTCCTCAACATGACTGTTTTATCCTTTTTATTTTATCCCTCTCTGTGTATATATCTCTTTCCTGAAACATTTGAGGGTTATTTATCAATGCCTCCTTTACCCCTACATATATTTCCTAAAAGCAATGATATTCTCTTCCATAACTACAATACAAATTTTAGAATCAATAAATTAATATTGCTACAACACCATTTACCTAATCTATAAACCTTAAGTTTTATATACTTTTTTTTTTTTTAGAGAGAGTCTCCTTCACTCTGCCACCCAGGCGTGATCTCGGTTCACTGCAATCTCTACCTCCTGGGTTCAAGCAACTCTCCTGCCACAGCCTCCCAAGTAGCTGGAATTACAGGCATGTGCCACCATGCCTGGCTAATTTTTGTATCTATTTGTGGCTGTGGGGTTTCACCATGTTGGCCAGGCTGGTCTCCAACTCCTGAGTAATCCGCCCGTCTCAGCCTCCCAAAGTGCTGGGATTACAGGCATGAGCCACCATGCCCAGCCTAGACATTACGTTTTACCAATTGTCTTAGTGATGTCCTTGTTTATAGGAAAAAAAAAAAAAAAAAATCTCTTATCTTGGGTTGCATACAGTTGTCGTGTCTCTTTAGTTTCCTTTAAACTAGGACAGTCCCCCAACTGTTCTTTGTCCTTTGGGACCTTGACGTTTTTGGAAAGTACAAGCCAATTATTTTGTAGAATGCCCCTCACTTTGAGTCTGTTTTAACTCACCCTTTTGTCCCCAGTGCCAAGCACAGTGTCTGGACCATCAAATGCACTCAGTAAATATTTGCTGAACGAGGAGAAGGAGAGATAGAAGGAGGTGCAAGGGGAAAGTCAGCAGGTTTTCTGCTTTCCTCCACCCCCACACCTTTCCCTGCTGAGGGATGTGTTTTGTTTTTGTTTTTGTTTTTGAGGTGGTGTCTCACTCTGTCACCCAGGCTAGAGTGCAGTGGCACAATCTCAGCTCACTCCAACCTCTGCCTCCTGGGTTCAAGTGATTCACCTGCCGCAGCTCCTGAGTAACTGAGATTACAGGCATGGCCACCACACCCAGCTAATTTTTTGTATGTTTAGTAGAGATGGGGTTTTGCCATGTTGGCCAGGTTGATCTGGCACTCCTGATCTCAAGTGATCCACCTGCCTCGGCCTTCCAAAGTGCTGGGATTACAGGCGTGAGCCTCCCCACCCGGCCTGGATGTTATTATTTAGTTGCAGTCATACTGTATACAGGTTTGAATCCTGCTAATTTTATAACAAAGCTTTCCCCCAAAAAGAAAGGCTTCCTGAGAAGATAGTGAGCCTGCTGTCTTTGCAGGTATACAAACAGACGCCAGATGATGGTTTGGCAGGGATATTGCAGAGGCAAATGGAATGTTTGGTGAGGGGTGAGACTTACCAGGTTGGGGATACCTGCTAATCCTGAGTAACCTTCTCTAATTGCAACTCTGACTTCATAGGCCTAGAACCCCAAGAAAAGTGCAACTACAATTTATCATTCAAACCAGAACAATTTGAGAATAAAAGGGGTGCTATTAATAGTTGCACCTGACTGACAGGCCTCAGCCGGGACTGCCCTAGGTAAATCAGGACGGGTGGTCACCCTATTTAAGAGTGACTTGGAGTTTGAGATCAGTGCAGGGTGAACCAGCATGGAAAAAACCCTCTAGCACTAGGAATCTTCTGCGTGGATAAAGACAACATTAATCTCTGCATGGCCTGCAGGCCTGATGTTTGTGGCTTTGGTCCCCATACCTCTGTGTTCCCACCTCCAGTGGGGTTCTACTCCCCAGCTTTGTGCCTGCCACACTGGCCTTTTATCAGCCCTCACCTCACTACAGTACCTTTCTGCCACAGGGACTGGCAGAGTCTGGGACCTCACTCACATACCCAGGCTGGATGGAGGAGCAGGGATAGGGCTTATGGTAGATGCACAGAGAGGCGAACAAGCCAGCTCTGCTTCCCACTAACCAGTTTCTAATAGAATGTGAGAGCCAGGGTGTGTAAGCAAGGAAGGGCAGGAGGCGGGAGTCACCCTAGGCCTTATCTTCTTTCCTCTAGTGCTCGCACTTCCACCTCTTCTTCCTGTACAAACACCCACATCCCTGTTCCAGCCCTAGTACTGAGATCATGACTGTTTCTCTGACCTTTGGCAAAGGCAGGGAAGCAGGTGGCATAGGGGACCCAGGCTCAAGTGGATGGGCATTGGATGAACTGTAGGTGCAGACAGGGACTTGGATGAAGAGAAACTGGGCAGGAAGCCAGGATCTAGGGATCCCAGTAACAAGGTCACTACAGGGCCATTTATCAGGAAGCCTAGATTTGTAATATCAGGTGACCAGACACTCCGGTCAAGAGGTCAGGCCCTGGGATCCGTACAGTCTGGTTCCTCAACTCACTTTCTGCCTAGAAGAAAATACAAACCTTGCCTTCTTGGATTGCAGAGTATTTATTATAGGATGAGAATGTGATGATAATGGAGCTATTCTCTGGGAAGCATCCCAGTCATGTGAACTTTAAGGGCACTGTCCAGTGCAGTCGTGTTTTTATTACTCTAGGCATCAGCAGCATTAATGGAAAAGCCAGTTAGTAAAAGAATGTTCCAGTTCTTAGAATGCAAGATACTAGTACTGCTGAATGTTGGAAGGACTTTCTGGTTTAACTGTTTTATTAGATTTTACTGCTTTCTGGCTCATGCCTGTAATCCCAGCACTTCGGGAAGCCTAGGCAGGTGGATCACCTGAGGTCAGGAGCTGGAGACCAGCCTGACTAATATGCTGAAACCCCGTCTCTACTAAAAATACAAAAATTAGTGGGGCATGGTAGCATGTGCCTGTAGTCCCAGCTACTCGGGAGGCTGAAACAGGAGTACTGATTGAACTTGGAAGGTGGAGGTTACAATGAGTCAAGATCACGCCACTGCATTCCAGCCTGGCAAGGGAGCAAGACTTTATCTCAAAAAAAAAAAAAAGTACTTCCGCCTGGGTGTGGTGGCTCATGCCTGTAATCCTAGCACTTTGGGAGGCAGAGGCAGGTGGATCGCCTGAGGTCAGAAGTTCAAGACCAGCCTGGCCAACTTGGTAAGTTCAAGACCAGCATGGCCAACTTGATGAGACCCTGTCTCTACTAAAAATACAAAAAATTACACAGGAGTGCTGATGGGCACCTGTAATCCCGCTACTTGTGAGGCTGAGGCAGGAGAATGGCTTAAACCCATGGTGGGCTGGAGAGGGCGGCACAAAGTTTTTTGTGAGCTAAGATTGCACCGCTTTACTCCAGCCTGGGCGAAAGACCGAGACTTTGTCTTGGGAAAAAAAAAAAAAAAAGTACTTCCGACCCCACACAGCTGCTTAAAAGCATTTAGTTTGGGGTCACTTTTTATAGGACAGAGCATGTCACACAGTGTCAGAACTGGAAGAGACCTTAGAAAAGCCTTTTCCAGCTCCCTCTTTTGTGGATGGAGAAAATCGAGGCTCTGCAAGGGATGTCACATACTCAAGGGCACACAGTCGATGGCAGAGCAGGAGCTGGTACCCGTGTCTCAGAATTTCCAGCCCCCAGATCTTGGGTGTGTTTTCTACATCTCATCCAAGGAAGTTTATCAGAAAGGCCATGTATTTTTCTTTGGTTAATAACCTTTGGCATTTCTCTAACTATAGAAATGTGTTGTATTGGCATTGAAGCAGTTAGGCATTTCTTGCTGAATTTCTCTATGTAGGAGTTGCTAGGCTATCATTTTTTTCTTATGTGAAAAAGATGATGTATACCTTCTACTGAATTTCCACATCCTATAGTGCTGTTTCTCAAACTATAGCACATCACCAGGAAGGCTGGTTAAAAGAGGCTGTTGGGCCCCACCCCCAGAGTGTGTGATTCTCTTGGTCTGAATCAGAGCCTCTGGTGAGGCCGGCAGGTTTACATTTCTAACAGGCTCTCTGATGATGCCACTAGTTTAGCTGCCGGGACTGCCCTTTGAGGTCTGCTGCCCAGGGTTTCCTGACAGTTTCAGATAATGTCCTCTGTACTTTGCAGCCAGCTGAGCCCTCCCTGCTCTCAGTCTGCGCCATCCTCCTTCCACCTGAGCTTTCTCCCCTCTCCAAGTCTCCTGGCTGCCATCCTCACCCTCCAGGTGACCCCACCACCTCCACCTGTTGCCCTGTGATGCTCCAGGCCGTCTGTGCGAGCTTCCTTTACCTTATCTCTTCACTTTCTGGCCCCTCGCTTCTTGCTGCCTTTCCTCCAGTCTAGAAAAGTAAATGTCTCTGGCTCAGGCTTACCTCTCCACTAACTTCCTACCACCTGAAAGTGGAGCTGGCCCCACCTTTAGGTCACCACCTGATTTCTCCCTTCCCTCTCACCAACAAGCCTCCTGGAGGAACAGTTTGCAGTAACTGAAAAACATTTACTTTCACTTCTGTTGATGAGAAATACCGTTCACTTCCAAGAGTTCAGTTTTTCTTTCTTTTTTTTTCTTTTTTTTGAGACAGAGTCCCCTCTCACCCAGGCTGGAGTGCAGTGGCGTGATCTCAGCTCACTGCAATCTCTGCCTCCCGGGTTCAAGCGATTCTCCTGCCTCAGCCTCCCAAGCAGCCGGGATTACAGGTGTGCACCACAGTGCTCAGCTAACTTTTGTATTTTTTGTGGAGATGGGGTTTCACCATGTTGGCCAGGCTGGTCTCAAACTCCTGAAGGAGTTCAGGTTTTCTATAGCTATAAAAAAGGAGGGATGTTTAATTTTTTAATCATAGTGAAATACACATAAGATTTACATGTTAATGATATTTAAGTGCACAAGTCATTGGTATTAAATACATTCACATTGTTTTGCAGTCGTCACCACCATCCATCCACAGAACTCTTTTCATCTCACTAATCCGAAATTCTATATGCATTCAATAACTTCCTCCCCCACCTCCTGGAAGCCACCATTCTACTTTGTGTCTCTATGAATTCAGCTACTCTAAGTGCTTTACTTAAGTGGAATTCTACAGTGTTTGTCCTTTTGTGACTGGATTATTTCACATAGTATAATGCTTTAAGGTTCATCCATGTTGTAGCATGTGGGAGAATTTCCTTCCTTTTAAAACTGAATGCTATTCTGTTGTATGCTTGCAGTACACTTTGTTTATCCATTCTGCTGTTGATAAGATACTTGGGTCGCTTTGCCTTTTGGCTGTTGTGAATAATGCTGCTGCAAGCATGGGTGTGTGGAAAGACACAATTTTGATGAAAGGGAACGCACAGCCTCAGGTGGGATGTTGAGGCATTTAGAGCAGTCCGTCCTGCACTTACCAGGCTTCCCCACCTGCCACTTGAGCAACACTGCTCTTGCCGCAATGTCCAGGGACTGCTCACTTGCTAAGACCAGAGGCAGGTTCTCATATCTCAGCTAATTAGGTCAGAGAAATTCTTCTCTGGTCCAGGGCTTCTGTGATGCTCCTGTTCCCTCCTGCCTTCCAGCCTGCCTTGGCTCTTCCTCTGCTGCCTGTTCCCTTTATCCTCTGCTCTTATGTCCTTTAGGCCCTTTCTGGTAAACTCAGCTGGTCCTGTCAAGGGCTCATAGGTCTGTGTCTCCAGTCCGTCATCTCTGGGTGTATTAGTCTATTCTTACACTGCTAATAAAGACATACCCGAGACTGGGTAATTATTAAGGAAAGAGGTTTAATGGACTCACCGTTCCATGGGGCTGGGAGGCCTCAGGAAACTGACAACCATGGTGGAAGGGGGAGCAAAGACTACCTCCTTCACATGACGGCAGCCAGGAAAAGTGCAGAGCAAAAGGGGGAAGAGCCCCTTACAAAACCATCAGATCTCGTGAGAACTCACTCTCCTGAGAATAGCAGCATGCATGCGGGTAACTGCTCCTGTGATTCAGTTACCTCCCATCTAGTCCCTCCCATGACACACGAGGATTATGGGAGCTATAATTCAGTGAGATTTGTGTGAGGACATAGCCAAACCATATCACCAGGCATTTCCAATCCTATGTGTATCAGGTCTGCACAACTTCTCGTGAGTGGCCCCCCAGGCCCTCCTCTGCATTTCTGAAACAGAGCTCATCACCTTCTTTCTTAAAAATGCCCTCTCCACTAGCGACACAGTCTTCTTGCTTAGAAACCCAAGGTCACTCTTCACTTGTCCCCCACACCTGCCCTGGACAAGCCTGCCCACCACACCTCAGAAATCGCTTCTCCAACCCACTCCTCTCTACTCCACCCGAATTGAGTTCGCTCGCTTCTCTCGTTTGCCTCTTTTGCTCACTGTCACAAATAGACCCCTTGTGCCTGTACCTCCTTCACACAGCTACCAGAAAAATGTTCCCTTAAAAAGCACAGAAGATCACCTCATTCTGTGCGGGCTCCATCTGGCCTTGCTTTTCCTCGTCTTTTCTCCAACCCCGCAAAATGTACGCTGTAAGCCAGGGCTTCCCAAGCTTTCATGCTAAAATGCAGATACATACTCAGCAGGTCTGGGCTGGGCTGTATACTCTGCCTTTCCAGCACCCTTCCAGGTGATGCCGGGATGGGGTCTGTAAGCCACCATATGTTGAGTAGCTGGACTCTAGGGGAGATCTGTGTTTCACAGAGTCCTGCAGATCTGTCTTCAATCTGTTCATAGTGCAAGAATTTCTAAGTTTTGTGTTGTAATGTTTTCTGTTTCATGTAAAGTTAAATATTTTTAATAGTAAACTTAGATTTGTTGTTGCAGTGGTTATTTGCTATTAAAAGAATTTCCAAAGACCAAGAAAGGCTTCAGTTTTCTTCAGAGTTACTAAATAGGTCCAGGTGCAGGAGTGTATGGGGGTCAAGGGTGGATCTTGAGACTGTTTTTCCTTTAAAGGGGTACATACTGCAAAGGAGTTCCCTCTCTTGAGCTGCTCCCTTTAGTAAGGCTCTCCCTTACTCAGTCTTCTCAGGATGGTGGTGGAACGGGAGGGAGAAGAGTCTGGTTTCCGTAGGAGGAGATGAGTGTGAAAACTGATGATTCCAGCAGAGAAGACTGGGCATGGAAGGGGAGCTCTCCTGGGGAAGGTGCTGCCGATCACAGAAGAAGAGGGCAGGGACCTGGGGGCTGGATCTTATATGACTCTTTCTACTTTTTATTTTTATTTTATTTTTTTATTTGTTTTCCAGTCCTTTTCAGTTATGGGCCTTCAAAAATAATATTTCTCTCTGCTGATTCCAAATTGAATTTGTCTATTAAAACAGTTTGTAGTTGCCTTTTAATTTCCTTAGTCACTTGGTAAACATCAGAAGTGGAGCAGTATGAAAGGATTTGGAAAAGTTGTATAAAGCCTACCATTTTTTAGCATTTAGTTTATTGGACTTGCTTTCTTCCCTTTGAAATGAATTAGACGTTGGGAAAGTTTGAAATACTATCAACATACATTTGGTCCACAAATATTTATTGATTTGTGTGTGTCAGGTACCACAGGCGTATCAGGGTAGACTATGATATAGTGTCAGATGCTATGGGAGGGGTGAGGGTCAGTACAACTAAGATAAAGGCCCATTTAACAGGGTTTACAACCTGCTGGAGGAGATGAGAAACATACACAAATGACTGCTGTGAGATAGTAAGGCAAGGTCTGGGAGTGGCACAATTGCAGTGCATAGGAATGTCGTGGTGACAGTGGTCCTTCGGGGCTACTTTCATGTGCCACTAAATGAGAGGGATATGTTCTGGGAAATGCAACCTGAGGTGATTTCATCGTTGTACATCATAGAGCATACATGCATAAACTCGGGTAGAATAGCCTACTAGACACCTCAGCTATATGGTAGAGTCTGTTATTCCTAGGCTACAAACCTGTACAGCATCTTACGGTACTGAATACTATAGGCAATATTATAGGCAATTGTACTTTTTATTTTTTTAAGACAAAGTCTCACTCTATCACCCAGGCTAGAGTGCAGTGATGCCATCACGGCTCACTGCAACCTCCATCTCCCAGGTTCAAGCAATCTGCCCACCTCAGCCTCCCAAGTAGCTGGCATTACAGATGCACACCACCACACCCGGCTAATTTTTGTATTTTTAGAGGACCTTCCAGGTGTGACCATGGCTCAGCCTCAGGCAGAAAGTGGTGCCTTCTAAGGGGAATATAACTGTGGGCTCATTTTTGTAGAGACGGGGTCTCGCCATGTTGCCCAGGTTAGTCTTGAGTCCACCCACCTTGGCCTCCCAAAGTGTTAGGATTACAGGCATGAGCCACTGCACCTGGCCTTATATGACTCTTGATAAGCCTTTGCTGTTGAGGAGCCAGCTGGGGAAACAACTGGTAGGGGAGCCTGGGAGCCAGGCTTTGTCCTAGCCCAGGATGGGGGGTCACAGAGGGCTGAGGACTGTGTGAGGATGAGTGGGCAGGAAGTAGAGCCGCATGCACCTGGGGGAATCAGGATCTTGCCACAGGGTCAGAGAAGCAAGTCCCAGGTAGATGTGGGGTGAGGGAATGGGACGGATACTAAACAAGGGTGCTGCTGACTTTGGCCAGCCTGCTCCAGAAACCTCACTACCCTCCTGTCTCCTCTGAAGTCCAGGTTCCTCAGTCTGCCACTGAAGAGTTTTTCAGGATCTGGCCTCTCCTTCCTCTCCCACGTGTTCTCCATGACTTTTGCCTCTATATTCTAGCTCCCAGCCAAGGGCCTGTTCCTCACTTCAGATCCAGATGTCCTTCCTCAGCTCCAAGCTTCCACAGAAGTGGCTCAGCCAGGCTGCCGTGCTCAGTGTTAACTCTCAGCATAGGTGATAAGTCTGGGACCATCCCCACACCCCCACTTGCTCACTCCAAGGCCCTGCTCCAGCCTCCTGAGCCTCGACCACCTCTCCACAGTGGAATGCCCATGGTATCTTCACCTCACAAGGTTGTGTGATGATCTCCTGTTCACACAGTGGCATGCTGAGTACTCAGGCAGTGCTGGCTCAGCTGTCTGGACAGAGGGACTGCCGTGGGACGTGTCCACAGCTTGAGGTAGAGAGAGCTGTGGTTGGTGAGGTAGAGAGGCAGGGTGGGGCTGAGGTGCTTCTGTCTGATATGGACACCCCAGAGGTTGGGGTTGGTTCACTTAGTAAATGTTGAAGGCACCAAAAGATGGCAGCTGGCAACAAGAGTGAAGAGGAGGAAGTTGGAATTAGGATGGAGAGCCCAGCCTCTCTCACTTTAAAATGATTCAGATTCTGTAGGTCAGGGGTGGGGCCTGGGACTCTGCATTTCTAAAAGGTATTCAGTGATGCTGAAGCCGCTGGTCCAGAGACCGCACTCTGAGCGGCATTCATCCAGAACCTGATTAATGATGGGGATCCTTGCGGAGGAGATGGTAGAGAAAAAACATGCAGAGCTTAAAGTATACCCAGCTTTCTGCCTGGCTGCTTGGAGACACCTCAAAGGGGCAGGTGTAACCAGGCATCTGGTGCCCGTCAGGTTCCATTGGAATCAGATTTTGGGTGATGATGGAGACTGTGACAGTAAGAGCCCAGTGAGAACTTTGGAAAATGTATGGGGTGATCTGATTTTGTTGCTAGATATGTCATCTCTCATAGTCTAGCTTCACAGATCTATTCCCCTTAGAAGACATCACTTTCTGCCCGAGGCTGAGCCATGGTCAGTCACCTGCTAGAAGGCCCTCTGTCTTAGCATTCCCCATGTGGAAACTTGTGATTTCTGCATCCCTCTCTCTCTGATTGGTTTGTGAGTTCCCAGAGAGCTAGGACCTGAGACAGCCTCTTACCCTTATACCCCAGCACCTGCCTTACAGCTGGTATTAGAGAGAGGGATGGATGCAGGTTTTGAAGGAAGAATGAGTAAAGCACTGTGATCAAAAGGGAGCAAGAGAGCCCAGCTCCCAGCCAGGGCACTGGAGCATGTCACTGTGGACAGGAGCCCAGCTATGGCATTAGCCAGGCCTTTGGTGGCATTGCCAGGAGCACAGTCTAAAGGGGACTCATATTGGGCATCAGCTCTGAGGAGCGAGGGTTGGGCTATGAGTTCTCTAAGGCGTGGAAGACGCCACAGGGGTGGGGGGCGGGGTGGAATGGCAGTTTCATCCAAGAAGCCATCATGTTGATCTGGGAGCCAAGAGCAAACCTACTTTTCTTCTGCCGCTTTCAGAAAAAGACAGGTGCTCAGACTGAGGATCAAGACTCTTCTCCCTGCATCAGGGCACTGGTAGCAGCTCTTCCTGAGGCTCAGTAGAATCAGCAGATTGGGCTCCAATGTGGGGCAGTGTCTAGAGCAGCTCATAGCCTCAGCACCTGGGAGTGCTGAGGAGGACCCTGTGGGTTAATAATGTCAGCCTCGTTTTCCTGAGGAGGAAACAGTCTCAGGTTCAGTAACTTGTCCAAAGCCACAGATCTGGGAAGTAGAGGAGGCAGCCCAACCCTGGAGCTGGTTTCTGAGGGAGGAGTGGGTCCAGGTATGGCTTAAAAGGCCAGAGAGTTGCAGAAGTGCTAGGGCAAGGTGGGTTACGGGGAGGGGACCCAGGAAGAGGAAGCAGTGTTGGGGATGCAGAAATGAAACAGGAGGCAGCAGGGAGTCAGGGGATGGAGATGTAAGCAGTTTAACACCGTGGCACCAATCAAGCATTAGGTGACGGCATTTAAAAAAAAAATAAATCAATTCTATCAGTTTGACTTTCTTCTAACTCATCATTGCTCATTGTAGAAAATTTAGGAAATAACAGAATAGTTGAAAGAATAGAAAAACTAACACCTGCCGGTTTTTTTGTCTTTCAAATTCCTTTGTTGTTTTAATTAGTTGTGGTTATACTGTAGACACAACTTTATAACAAGCCTCTTAATATTCTAATCACACAGACATCCTGTGGCTGTTTTGTGGCTTACTTAACTGGCCCTCTGAAGTTGGCAAGTAACTTTTTTGCTTCTAATTTTCAGTGTTTTAAGTGTTGCTGGGAGGAAAAATCTCTGCAACTAAAACATTTTTTCATGTCTGAATATATCCTGACAGCAAGTTCCAAAAAATGGAATTGCTCGGTCAGACTGCCTCTCAGCCCCATTGGAATGGTATGCTGTGTTAGCGCTGACACAAGCCTTCTAAAAGTGCAGGTGTAAGCCCTGCATGCATTAGTTGTTTATTCATTCATTCATTTGTGCATTTCACACACATTTCTTAAGCGCCTTTGGTAGAGACTCCATTTTCTTTGGCCTGATCAGCAGGGGAGCAGCTACCAGCCTCTTGGACCTGACCAAAAGGTGAGGGAGTTTTTGACTATACATGGTGTCCCAGCCCTCCCTGTCCTTGCCACAGACCCAGGAGCCCTGGACAGCCTGTGGGTCCAGAAGTAAACTTGGGTGCCTCTGTGGTTGCAGGGTCCAGGCAGTACCCACCCATCTGCCTTCCCCTCTGCGACACTCAGCAACATGCCAAACACTGAGTGTGGGGTTCCCAGTTTTGTCAATTTATTAATCCATTCCATAGATACTTAGTGCCTCATATGTAGTGGACACTGTTCTAGGTGCCAGGGAGATGGCAGTTCACTGCTGAAATCCCTGCCTTTAAGGAACTTACATTCAAGAAGAACTCTAAAGTAGGGTGAGAGGGAGAAGGAATGATCTGGGAAGGCCTCACTGATCAGGTAAACTTTTAGCAGGTACATGAAGAAACTGATGGAAAGAGCCAGGTGCATATCAGAGGGAAGGGTGCTCAAGGAGAGGGAATTGCACGTGCAAACACCCAAGGTTGGAGGAACAAGCTTGGCACCACCTGGGAACAGCCAGTGAAGCACAAGACCCTGGTGGAGCAGAATGAGATCTAGGACTCAGGGTTCATTTTCCCATCCCCTTTGGAGGTTTTAGAACCAGAGGGCCACCCCTCCTCTGTGAAGCAGTTCAAACTAACCTCATGTATTTCTGTTGCTTATCTACAGTGGGTCATCACTGAGACCGGTGTTTGCTGGGGTCTGGCTTTGGAGGTCCCTGCCGTGCCCTGCTTTGCCCTTGGGTTTCTTCATCTGTGCAGTGAGGGACTTGAACCAGGAGACTGGCAAGTGTACATTGGACTTTCCAGGGTCAAGACCCTCCCTGTGCCTTGTCCAGTTAGGTGCAAGAGTTCGATTTTTTTTTTTTTTTTTTTTTTTTTTGAGGCAGAGTCTCACTGTGTTGCCCAGGCTGGAGTGCAATGGCACAATCTCGGTCCACTGCATCCTCCGCCTCCCGGGTTCAAGTGATTGTCCCTGACTCAGCCTCCTGAGTAGCTGGGCTTACAGGTGCCCACCACTGTGCCTAGCTAATTTGTGTATTTTTAGTAGAGACGGGGTTTCACCATGTTGGCCGGGCTGGTCTCAAAATCCTGACCTCAGGTGATCCACCCACCTCAGCCCCCCAAAATGCTGGGATTACAGGTGTGAGCTGATCTTGGGTCATTTTTAGGTTAATAGAAGTATGTTGATCAATATTTAATTATTAATATGTTTAGCCTATTAGATTTCCTTTGTTATAAAATAGTCTCCCAGCCAGCTGTGGATGGCCTTGCAGCAGTCATAAAAAGTGAGTGCAGGGATGGCAAGTGCCCCCCAATGGTTTATCCATCAACCATCCAGCCAACCATCCATCCACCCATCCATCCGTCCATCCCCTCCATTCATCCCACAGTGAGTTGTTGAGCACCTGCTGGGTATCAGCCACTGGGCAGGCTGCCTATGTGGCAGTGATGAATTTTTAAAGACTCAGACCTAGCTGTTTTGTGTAGGGATGTTAGCTCTGCCAGAATATCATGTTGGGGAGGAACTCCACTCAGAAAGACCAGAGCAGCTACTACCTCACACCACACACACAAATTAACTCAAAATGGATCAATGACCTTAATAAAAGATCTAAAGCCATAAAACTCCTAGGAAAAAACCTATGGGTAGACCTTTATGACCTTGGATTTAGCAATGAATTATTGGATGTGACACCAAAAACACAAGTAACAAAAGAAAAATAAATTGGGACTTCATGAAAATTAAAGCTTTTTTGTATCCAAAGACATTATCAAGAAAGTGAAAAGACAGCCTAGAGAATGAGAGAATAGGCCAGGTACAGTGGCTCCCACCTGTGAACCTAACACCTTGGGAGACTGAGGTAGGCAGATCACTTGAGTCCCGGAGTTCAAGGTGAGTCTGGGCAACATGGCAAAACCCCATCTCTACAAAATATACAAAAATTAGCTGGGTATGGTGGTGTGTGCCTGTAGTCCCAGCTACTAGGGAGGCTGAGGCTGGAGGATCACTTGGAAGGTGGAGGTTACACTGAGCCAAGATCGTGCCACTACCTGCCAGCCTCAATGACAGAGCAAGACCCTGAAAGTCAACAACCCACACTAAGATAAATCACATTTTAAAAATGGGCAGAAGACTTGAATAGACATTTCTCTAAAGATGCACAAATGGCCAGTAAACACATGAAAAGATGTTCAACATCATTAGCCATTATGGAAAATGTAAATTAAAGCCACAATGAGACACCTCTTTGCACCTACTAGAATGGTTATGGTCAAAAACAGGAAGCTAACAAGTATTAGCAAGGATGTGGAGGAATAGTAACCCTCTTACATTGTGGTGGGAATGTAAAATAGCGCAGCCTCTGTAGAAAACAATCTGGTCGTTCCCCAAAAGGCTATGCACAGGGCCAGGCGCAGAGGCCCAGGCCTGTAATCTCAGCACTTTGGCAGGCCAAAGTGGGTAAATCGCTTGAGCTCAGGAATTTGAGACCAGCCTGGGCAACGAGGCAAAACCCCATCTCTACCAAAAATACCAAAACTTAGCCAGGTGCAGTGGCACATGCTTGTTTGTGGTTCTAGCTACTAGGGAAGCTGAGATGGGAAGATGCACTGAGCCTGGGTGGCGGAGGAGGCTGCAGTGATCTGAGGTCACACCTCTGCACTCCAGCCTGGGCAACAGAGCAAGACTCTGTCTCAAAACAATTAAAAAAAGCTGGCCGGGCACGGTGGCTCAAGCCTGTAATCCCAGCACTTTGGGAGGCCGAGGCGGGTGGATCACAAGGTCGAGAGATCGAGACCATCCTGGTCAACATGGTGAAACCCCATCTCTACTAAAAATACAAAAAATTAGCTGGGCATGGTGGCGTGTGCCTGTAATCCCAGCTACTCAGGAGGCTGAGGCAGGAGAATTGCTTGAACCCAGGAGGCGGAGGTTGCGGTGAGCCGAGATCGTGCCATTGCACTCCAGCCTGGGTAACAATAGCGAAACTCCGCCTCAAAAAAAAAAAAAAGCTATAAATAGAACTGCCATATAACCCAGCAATTCCACTCCTAGAATTGAAAATGGACTCGGACAGATACTTGTACACTGAAAAGATAATATTGAAGCATTGCGGCATCATTCACAATAGCCGAAAAGCAGAAACAACCCAAATGTCCAATGACAGATGAGCTGATAAACAAAAATGGAATATCATTCAGTCATAAAAAGAAAGTTCTCATACATGCCAAAACGTGGAGGAACCTTAAAAACATTATGCTAAGTGAAATAAGCCAGACACAAATAGACAAATACTGTATGGTTCTGCTTATGTATCTAGACTAGGCAAATTCATAGAGGCAGAAAGTAGATTTAGAGGTGGCCAGGGGCTGGAGGAGGGGTGAACAGGGAGTTATTGCCTAATGGGTACAGAGTTTCTATTTGAGATGATGAAAAATTTCTGGAAATAGTGGTGATGGTTGCACAACATTGTGAATATAATTAATGCCACTGAATTGTACATCTAAAAATGGTTAAAATGGCAAACTTTAGGTCCTATATATTTTACAATTAAAAAAAAAAAAGAAAAAGACATACTTGTTTACCAGAGATGTAAAAGAACAGAAGAAAAGAGAAGGTCAGAAGAGGTAATGGGAAGAGCAGGGCTTTGTCAGGAGCCACTGGGTTTGGATTCTGCCCTGCTGCTGGGTCACCTCACAAACATGTGAGTTAACTTCATGGGTGAAACTTGGTCCCCTCTTTTAATGTGAGAGCCCAGTAAGATGATGAGTGTGGGTTCTCTCCTGGGTCATGGAGGGTGCTGAGGGAATGTCTTCCCATCCCCTTTAATTTCCTTTCCAGTGTAAAAGATTGTTCTATCTGGTAGAAAAGGCAGAACACAGTTAACTTGGCAATTTTGCCCAGATCATTGTCAGTTACCTTGCTCGTATTCTGCCATCCTCCTGTAGGTGGTGGCCCAGCCCCTGTCTATTATCTCGTTCTCACTGTCTGTGGTGTTTTTGCCCTAACTCAGGACTCATCAGGACCCCCACCTCCTTGGCATTGGTGCCTGTCCTTGGTCAAATGCTTCCTCTTCCTTATCTGGGTTTACTGTTGAGTTCTTTCTGAAATCTGAACTCTGCTCATGAGAAGTCATCTGAACACCCAGCCACGAATATGTACATCCACGTGGTAGAGTGGTAGAATATCGTAGGCTCATAACAAAAAGGGTCAGGGAAGTGTTTGAAATACCTGGACAAATGTTGGATAGTGATGAGAAAGAGTAGAATATATGATTGTATAGGCATTACGAGTTCTACTTTTTAAAAAAAAAACACAAAATTGTTGGTTGGCTTGTTTTTTTCAACCTAAGCACAGCCCATGCCCTTTGTAGCTGCTGGTCTGAACTGCCCTCTCCTTCCGCTCCAAGGCTCACTACCATCTGTGGTCAAATCCACCTTTTTCGCAGCCACCCAGGGAGATTTCTTGTTGCCTGAGCATCTCTCCTGGAAGGTTGAAAGAGGCTCAGGGTTCAGACACACTGAGGCTGTCCTGGATCCTCCAGAGACCCAGGCCCCTGCTACACCCAGGTTGTCGCCCCCTAGTTTATCAGTTACCCCCACCCAATGACTGTCTTCATCAGATACTTGGCCTAGAGCTAGCGTATGAGCCCCTAAAGGTGAGCGAGCAAGAGTCTGATGGAGCTCTATTTGCTGAGCAGCTCAGCTTCCCAGGGGCAGAAGGAGTCCTGACAGTTCTGAGATCCCTGGAGGCAGATGCAGTAGGAGGACAGACTGACTGGGGCCAGGGCTGGCCACTTCACTCAGGTTCGAAAGAAGAGCTGGTCATCAGGTAGGAGCGGCCCCAGGCCAAACCCAGAGCCTGCCCTCAGGAAATGAGGTGGCCTGCCCCTTCCCTCCTGCTGCTAATAATTAACACAGGAACAGCTGCCTGTGAGGCTGGAAGGGCCTTTAGACATCATGTGACACACTCCAGTCCAGGCCTTTTGCAAAAGTGGGAGGAAGTCATTTACTACATTTCCTCAATTCTGAAAGGCGCGTTGGCCACATTTTACTGCTTCTGAAATCACCGTGACCTTCACAGTCACTGGGTACTTTGGATGTACTGTTTCTTTAAAATAACTGCTGAAACACCTGTTACATCAGGTGTGTCATCTTAGAGCTGAGGGAATACGGTGATAAACACCCAGATCATTACTCAAGTTTCTAATGTTGCAGAGTTAATTAGGGGGAAAGATGGTTTTCTGGGCCATTTCCCTCTTAAGAGGAAGTTTACCAACATGCGAGCCTTGGGGAGTGTTTATAAAGATTATCTCAAAAGGGTAAGAACATACCTTTATTTAGTAAATTACAGAGACAATAGTGAATGAATGTGGGGCTCCCTTTACCACTGACAGTAAATCACCTATAATTTGCCTCTCTGCCGGTCACGTGGATCAGTGGACTCAGAGTGGGTGGTGTGTGATGCCCCCTCCAGAGCTGGGGATCATCACCCTGTTTGGAGTCTGCCTGTGTGACCTGGGTGTGGTTCTCTGAGTCGTGTCTCCCAGTCTGTAAAATGGTAACAGCAGCGCTACCTGCCAGGCCAAGTCAAAACCAGTCAGTCAGGAGTGAGGGGTGTAAAATTACTTGGAAATCTCTGAAGCCCCATTGCACAGGAAGCCCAGAAACAGGAAGGGGAATGGCCCAGGGACTGAGAATCAAGATGGGAGGGAAGGGCAGGAATGCACAGGCAGCACTCAGCTGGTGTTGAGTGGCTGCAGTGGGCCAGGCCCTGTGCTGCATTAGGAATGAAATCGCTGCTCCCTACAGTTATTTACAGAGGAGGAAACCGAGACAGAATATTCATTCGTTCAGGTTTGTGTCTACTTGGGAGTGGCAGAGCAGAGACTAGAACCAGATCTGGCTACTCCTTCAAACCCCCAGTGGACTCTGGCCTGGCGAGACCCCTCCTGTCCCAGGGTGCTCCCAAGCAAAGGTGTTCCTGGTCCCAGTCACAGGCCACTCCTTGAAATCAGTTAGTGGTTTGTCTTTATCTCTGTACTCCCAGCTCACAGCACGTGGAAGGCCTCAGTACAGATAAATGCAACAACAGCAGCAATGACATACATTATTTCCTTTTTTCCTTGATCTTACCTTTACTTTTTAGTAGCAATTACGCATTCTTTTCCTGTACTTTTTACTGTATATTTTTAAGGTATACAACTTGTTATTTTGATAAACATATACATTTCAGTTGTCCCTAAATACCGTTCTTCTGAGTTGCATTTTGGCATGCCTTTTAAAAGTCTTTTTTAAGAGTTTCCTTTCATTAATTTGCTGACCCCGTTTTATCAGGGCACAAAGCCCTGGAAATCTGAATAGGCTGCATAAAAATATTTTATGGTTTCTGGAGGCACGCTGGCAACCAGCAGGGTTACTGAACCTAATATAACCTGAGATTAAAACCTACAGGCAGAGGATTTTAAAGCTGGAAAAAGCCTTAGTGGGCTCTACCCTGGGAAACCGAGCCAGAGAAAAGTGAGTTAGTGACTTCCCAAGTCACCTGGATGATCAGAGACAAGGTTATGCTTCATAGGGGTGAGTGGAGAGTATTTTTCTCTGTTTCCTTGAGATAAAATTATGGTCAGGGACACTGGTGGTGAGGATTGGGTTTCTTTGGCTGGACCGCCACTGGCTTCAGACTCCTTGGCGGGAAGAGAGGCTGGCAGGACGGTCCGGTTGTGAGATTCCAGCTTCTTGGCTGGGATGCACTGCGATTAGCACATCTCAAAACTTTCAAAGTGACTAGCTGTTTTCTTTTCTGAAGGCTTCTGCTGCTTTTGGCTGTAAAGGGGTGGGGGCCAGAGCCTAAGATAGAAATATGGACTAACACACAAATGGGCGTGTCTGTGCCTGAGGGCAAATATTAGCACAGTATTTTTGTAAGGTTTATGCAACTTGATTCATGTCCCTGTGGAGTAAACGTATTCCATCCTGATTACCAGTCTGTCTGGGGCCTAGTGGAACTATCTGGAGGGAAAATGAAGAGAGATCAGTAGCTTAATTTTAGTTAGAAACAGTTAAGTATAAAACATATTCCGTTGTCTCTTTTTTCGGCTTTACATATTACTTTTTTCTTGTTATATTCCCTCATCTCCTATTTCATGGTTTGATGGGCCATTTCAGTTTTTTCCAAGAATGAGGTATTCATTTAAATTATTTCTGGTGAGAAAAAAACACATGTAAGAAAATCCAGTTTTGAACAATACCACATTGAGTGAGGCTTATATGTACAGAAATTTAACCTTGGAACTGTTGAAACAGAAGTCATGAGACTGTCAGTCCTGAAAGCCCAGAGTTCATGTGTCCCACTCTCTCCACTGTCAGTCTGCCTGTGAGGTCTTCTCACCAAGGGTATCATCCAGCTCCTCTTCTTGATTCCTCTAGTGATGACGAGCTCCCTCTCTTACAGGGCACTGCCTTCCCTATTTGTGCAAGTTTAGCTTTAAAAGCTCCTTCTTCTGTTGAAGAGAAATGTGTTTCCTTCATCTTCTACCCATTGAACCCTTGGGGCCTAAAATCGGTCTAACGATAGTAGCTGGGTGCCAGTTAATTTGCATACATGTTATCTCCACTGATTAAAACAACCTTAGGGAAATCCTTCCTCTTTTATAGATAGGGAAACTGAGTCTCAGAGCAGGTAAGTAGTCACTCTAAAGTTAATCTCCAAGTAAGCGATTAAGCTGATGTCTTCCAACAGCTGCCTGATTCTGATGCTGCTAACTTTCCCACAGCCTTACATTGTATCCTAATTCCTCTTCTGTGTGACAGCTCATTGGATTTCTAATCTTATCCTCCCTGAGATTTCTCTAAGATTTCAGTTATTCCTCCGGAACACCTGCTAAATCAGTTTCTGTGGAGTTCCCATACGGTGCGGAACACCTGCTAAATCAGTTTCTGTGGAGTTCCCATACCGTGCGTGCATTTTCTCCTCCCAACCTTTGCACATGGGGTTTGCAGCGTCCGGAATGCTGCAGCTTTTCCCTGGCCAATATCCCCTTATCCTGCAAGACTCTCCATGAAACTTTTCTGAACGGGTCCCGACAGCCACCCTACCCTGGTGGGTCCAGAGCCTTCCTCATGTTCCTCCAGCACCCTGAGCCTTCATCTCCCCTAGAACTTGATACTGCCCACTCCCTGGCCTGGCACAGAGATGGCACAGAGTAAATGAATATTGAGAGAGTAAATGATGCGGAACTCCTTTGCCAAAGCAGCAACCAAGGAGGCTAAAAGTAATTGTAAACAAGATTGACAAGCCCATGAAATTGTAGTCAGATGCAGGTTGCTTTAAGGCTGTCGGGGGACAGCTTGCCTGAGGTAAGTCCTGGATGTCATTTTCCTCAGCATGACTTGGTCGAAACTCCCCATGGGCTGGCATTTGCCCTGTTTTTCTCCCAGGAGGCAGGTTTACTGACTCTTAGGTGTCTGGGTTCACCAAGGTGGCGTGCAGTGGGGAAAGGTTGCCAGTCACCGTTCAGTGACTAGTGGGGCAAAACCAAATCTCATTTCTCTGCAGCCCACCCAAGATGTCCACATGGGTACCAAGAAACAACCCAGGAGGCTTGAGTCCTGTGGAATTTGGGGGTGTGCTGTTTGGCACTATCCCATAATCAGATTTCCTAAAACTCTTAAACAAACAAACAAAAGAAACTTCTAACACAATCTAACTTTAACTTTGAAAAAACCAGAAAGTCAGCATTGTTAAGTCAGGAGAGAGTGGTCACCTCTGGAGGGTCTGAAGAGGACATGAGGCACTCCTACCGGCCTCCTGGGAAGCACTATATTTAGCATTTGTAC
Organism: Saimiri boliviensis; assembly: GCF_048565385.1. Lineage (NCBI taxonomy): Eukaryota > Metazoa > Chordata > Mammalia > Primates > Cebidae > Saimiri > Saimiri boliviensis. Next base: position 202,435,245 of record NC_133450.1, on the reverse strand, counting down.
TTTTTCTCTCTGTGATACTTCAAGAAAAAGGTTTTTCTTTAAGTTGAATGGCTTCATTTAATATACCCAGCATGAGTTTTCTGCCGGCTTTGAAGCAAACTTTGTGTTTCAGTTACTAGCTTCTCATCACAACACTGAAAACCCAGCTCATGGCACTTAAGAGATTGGTTTCTCTTTATAGCAACATTACCTCTTTCCCGAAACTGCCTGCAGCTCCTGCAGCATTCTTTATCTTGCCCTTCAGGGAGCTTAAAACTACTACTTCTTATGCTGCCAGGATCAAGTATAACTTTTTTATTTTGTTAGTTTTGCAAGTGTCATGGTGTCGAACCTATAAATAAAACCTATAAATAAACCTCAACTCCATAATAAGAAAACTATTTGACATTTTGAAGTTGTATGAGAAGACCAGTAATTACAGATCTTAGTTTGAACACAACAGTCCGACAAATGACTCCACCCGGGCTTCCCAAGGGCTTTAGTCAGAGAGCCGCTTCCCGAACGAATCACAGGATCTGTGGAACAAAGGATTTGATCCCAAAATTGTACTTTTGGAGTATCAGGATTGACAATTGCAAGATGATTCAACGGAGTATTGTGCTATATTACTAAAATGACCTGTGTGAGCGTGTCTCCCATGTGCTAGAGAAAAATGTGAAGACTTGAGTATTAAGTACGTTCATAAATGATTTTTTCTAATAAGAGATATTAACACTTACATAAATACCCAAATTTTAAAAACGTTTTGTTCACCAGCCCTTGGGTTGTCAACTGTGTTATTATATTCATTAGGAGGTTTTATACTTTTAAAGTGTTATTTAAAATTTAATTTTTTGGTATACAGGTTCAGGATAAATTTGTGTATTGGCTTTAACGTTGAATTAGCCACATGAAAATACCTCCCTAAATAAGGAGGTTTGTTTTTCTCTTAGGAAGTATTCAGTGATTATGTTTACATTAAAATATAATTTAAAAAATAAGTTAGTGCATTTATCTTTGTATTGTTATGGAGTATTGTACTTTGGAAGTTAAAAAGCCAAGAAAGTAGGCTAAAAATGACAGAAGGTAATGTTGATCAATTTATGAAATTACAGAATTATGAGGAAAAAGATTAAACTCCAGGTACCAGTTGTACAGTAATTTGGTTATCAACTGCACTTATTTTAAAACTAATAAAGGGAAATAATGTATAGGGAAGTGTTTTTAAAGATATTTGGACATTTCACAAATGAAAACTGAAATCACGAGTTTTTAATTAGTTGGACTGAATTTCATTAAGAACATTCGCAAAAAAATAAAAATGACAGTGAAAACAGAAAATATTAAATAAATTTTAAAAAGAACATTTTCAAAGCCTAATTAGTAGCACAAAATGCATGCATCTTGTTTTCTTTTATTGCTGCTGCTTTAAGAAATGCTGGTTGACCCTTTCACGGGTTTCTGAGGAAGGGTGCGTGCTTTGTGTGGCCTGCTATAATTTGGAGGAATTGTTAAGAATTGGTGTTGGTGAATAATGTGGACTAATTTGAGTGAACAAGCCAAGACATCTGGTTATGTAATATCAAGTGATACAGTCCTTTTTGAATGATGGCAGTTTTCCTGTTGCTTTCTTCTGTTTAGACAACAGTACTAATCCCAGCAGTGACATATAGACTGGAAAATCTGTTACTTCATCAACAGTGATTTAGGAAGCACTTCTCCCAGACTGAGTGATGGGACAGCTGCCAAGCTGTGGAAATTCTGTTTAGCTCTGGGAAGTGACTTGTAATATAGACAGTAAAACTGACAAAAGGATGCCCACCTAACCAAGACCCTATCAGCTGTTAGCTTATAGGCTATAAGCATAGACCAGCAGAAGCAAAAGGAACCTGGAAGATTGTCTGGTAGAGGATTTTCCATTGTATGGCTCTCACACCAGCTGCACCATTGTCATGGAGGTCAGGGGGTATTTATTTGAAATGCAACTTCAAGTTGGGTGTGTTGGTATACATCTGTAGTCTCAGCTCCTTAGGAGGCCAAGGCAGGAGGACTGCTGAGCCCAGGAGTTTGAGGCTGGCCTTGGCAGCATAATGAGACTCTGTCTCATAAAAAAAAAAGAAAAAACAAAAAACAAAAAACAAAATACAATTTCTATATGACAGGTAAAGCATGATTCTGGTTTGGATTGTGGATCGAGGGAAAAAAAGAAAGGACATCTTTGGAACAATTTGCAAAATTGTAGTATGAACTGGATATTAGATAAGTGCTTATCAATGTTAAATTTCTTCAGTGTGATAATTGTATGGTGGTTATGAAATGCCCTTGTTTTGGGGAGATATATGCTAAAATATTTCGAGATAATGGGATGTGATCTCTGCATCAAGTGGTTCAGAGAAAAGCATGGTGTGTCTCTGTGTGTATATAGACAAGAGAGAGAGGGGAAACAAAGGGTATGTGGGCCGGACACGATGGCTCACGCCTGTAATCCTAGCACTTTGGGAGGCTGAAGCAGGCAAATCACCTGAGGTCTGGAGTTCAAGACCAGCCTGGCCAACATGGTGAAGCCCTGTCTCTACTAATAATACAAAAATTAGCCAGGCATATAGTGGTGCATGCCTGTAATCCCAGCTACTCAGGAGGCTGAGGCACAAGAATCACTTGAACCTAGGAGGTGGAGGTTGCAGTGAGTTGAGATCATTCCACTACACCCCAGCCTGGGTGAAAGAGTAAGACTATCTCAAAAAAAAAAAAAAAAAAGTGTATATGGCTAAATGTTAACAGTTGAATCCAGGGCAAAAGTGTTATGCACGAGTGATGTTTTTCTTGCAACTTTTCTGTAAGTTCAGAAAATTATTGAGGCACAAGAATTGCTTGAACCCAGGAGGTAGAGGTTGCAGTGAGTTGAGAACATTCCACTGCACCCCAGTCTGGGCAACAGAGTGAGACTCTATCTCAAAAACAAAATAAATAAAGTGTATTTGGCAAAATATTAACAAAAGGGCAAAAGGGTTATACAGGAGGTATGTTTTTCTTACAACTTTTCTGTAAGTTCATAAAATTATTTTGTTTTAAAATGCAGTTTCCTGGGCCCTTACTGAACCAAAATCTCTGGATAGTAACCAAGAATCTGCATTTTAACAAGTCTGTAGATGATTCTTGTATACACTAGTTTTAAGTCACCGGCTAAAAAGAAAGTCTCATTTTAGTCACTATTTTTTTAGTAACTTAATCAGTGAGCAGACATTCTTAGTTTGAGCTCATCTTAATGTTTAATAAACTATAAATAAATCCCTGCCCAAATGTTTGTAAAAAAATTTTACAAAGTCTTGCTCTGTTGCCCAGGTTGGAGAGCAGTGGTGTAATCATAGCTTCCTATAGCCTTGACCTCCTAAGCTCAAGTGATTCTCCCACCTCAGCCTCCCAAATAGCTAGGACTACAGGCAGGTGCCACCAGGCCCAGCTATTTTTTTTTTTTAATTTTTGTAGATATGAGGGTCTAGCCAGTAAATTTTATCTTTATAAGGGAATGCCCCACTTACTTCAGAGGAATTTAAGGAACAGTTAGCCCTGCCTTTAAAACAGACTGGAATGAAAAGCTGTCCTGTTTGAGGTACCGACAGCAATAGGAAAGTGTGGTTTCTGTTTTCTTAAAGGCATGAGCAATGCGAGTGATTATTCCTTGTTGGGGGCCTGGTTGGTCCCCCCAAAAAAACTCGTCACCATGTAATGCAACCCAGCATCTGTGTGTCTACAGTGACAAGGAAGAGAGAACAACCCTGGTACTATATTAGCAGCTAAATGAATGAAGCCTGTGTCTGCAATACATTAAATACGGGCATTTGATGAGAAGCGCACTTAATTTGATGAGTCATTGTCTAGGGTGGTTGATAGTACAGGTACTTTTCCATGCTAGAAATGCCCTTCTCCAGATCAGTTATCTGTTAGGGCTCAGAAATAGCTAAAAGGAAAAAAAGGGCGGAGGGAGAGGGAAGAAAGCACTTTCCTCAGTTCATAGGGAAGAATAATTCGGGAAAGGGAATTGAGCTACAGAGAAGGGCTTCTGTACTGCAAAAAGGATTTTTGAAATAAGCTGAACTGTAAGCAATAAGCAAAAAAGGAGAGCAGAGCTGTCCCTTTTTCCTTTAAACTGTCAGCGTAGGAGGTGGCGTGTCTTCCCTTTGTCGCCACTAGGTGGTGGCATTGGGCTAGACCAGCTTGATGATACTGTATAAGCTGATTGCTGTAGCAAACCACCCATGATTCGTTTATACAGGTTACTTACAAATTGGGTGTTTATAAATCAAGACTGTTTTCTTCTTCTGTTTTCTTCAACCAAACTCACATTCTTCAATTAGAGGCCTGAATCCCTTGCTTTAAAAAAATAAGAATATGGAATACTTTGCCCTTTATTTATTTATTATTGTCTTGAGATAGAGTCTGACTGTCACTCAGGCTGGAGTTGCAGTGGCACAATTTTGGCTCACTGAAATCTCTGCTTCCCGGGTTCAAGCGATTCTCCTGACTCAGCCTCCCAAGTAGCTGAGATCACAGGTGTGTGCCACCACACCTGGCTAATTTTTTTGTTTTTAGTAGAGAGGGGATTTCACCATGTTTGCCAGGCTGGTCTCGACCTCCTGACCTCAGGTGATTTGCCCACCTGGGCCTCCCAAAGTGCTGGGATTACAGGCGTGAGCCACTGCACTGGCCTCAATTTAAAATTTTACAGTGGAGTTGGGTTTGCCCTGTCACTTGCATGTGTTCCTCTCCCTTCTTTCTGTCTGGTTCATTGGCTTGTGAAAGAACCATTTCCCAGATCCATGTGTAGACAGATCCTTAGGAAATAAAGCAGCAGTATTACCTCCTTCTTGTCTCAGGCTTCGGGGCAGCCAGGGAGGGGCCCCAGTAGCAGCCCTATTACCTAACCCTGACTCGCAGGGCTCTGGTGTCTCTCATGTGCAGGGCGTGGCAATTTGTGCCAGCATGCTCCTGCCTCTGGTTCCCCTGAGTTTGTAGAGCAGCTCAAAGGTATATCACGTATCTATAAACCCTCCTTTTTAACTCTAGCAAGCTGTCTTTATTAAAGTGAGTACATAAAACTTTAAGAAATGGAACATTCATATATCTGTAAGTTGTTCAAAATTAGGATTGCCCTACAAAATCTGGAATCTGTAGACAGCACCTGGTGGCATTAGAAGATTTATTATTATTTATTAGAACATTAGTAAAATACTTTTTATTGAGTGCCTGGCATGTGTGCCACATGTGCTAAGCACTTTCCATGTGCCACTCTAACTCTCATGGTCTTTATTGTGCCTCTACTGTTTCCAAAGTGAGGTGTTGCCCCTTTCAATAATACGTTTTCCAAATACAATCTTTGATTAAAGACTGTATTCACAGTAGAGCTTCAATTGCTATTGTTTAAAACATTCTAAAGTTATAATGGATGTTTAAACTCATGCAAAGAACAGGCTTGGCTTCCATATTATAAAATGCACAGCAGCAGCTGTAATCACTTGTGGTCAGAGAGGCCAGCATGTTCCTGGTTGGGTTGTGGCTTTATTTAGAATTAAGAGGCTTATAAAGGAAGCCATAGAAACCCTGAGTTCCCCAATTGCTGTGGTACAGGAAACAGGGCAGTTAGTCAGCATCCATTGTCACGACCAGATTGTTTAAGATGTAATTTCAAGACAATCTGAAAATACCACATGGCTCAATTATTTGGCTATTCAACATCAGGCTCATTCTTACCAAGGTTTGCTTTAGGAACCATTATAGGAAGATTTCTGCAGCTTTCATAAAATACATATTTATGACATTGTCATTAGGTTTCAAGCCCTTTATGTAACAATCAGAGATGGACATGAGACGGGAAAGTCTGTTTGAGTTACTGGTTAGCTTTATTTTGTCAGCTGGCTGTGTGACTGTGCTGGACAGCATCACTGCTAACTGTGGTGAAATGAATAAGCCCCAGCAGCATGAATGCCAGCATGAGCTATGAGGAGCTGCTCAGGTGAAGTTTGAAAATCAATGTCCAACATTGGACATTGGTGACTTTCATTTGGAGGCACTTGTTTCAAATCTTAGTTTTTTCTGCCTGGGGTCATTGTGTGACTATCTCTGTTTTAGCTGCTCCACAGAACAACTGCCCACCTCTCTTCACACACAGCGAATTCATCCACACAATGAATGGTTTAGATTCTGTAGAGCCTGTATTCTAAGGCCATCCATCCAAAACACACCCAGAGGTTCCCTGGAAACCCACTCCTCTGGTCCTCGCCTCCCTGGCTGTTACTTTGAGGGCTTTACCAAAGGGAAAATGATTCTGTGCCACACCCAGGGATGCTGAATCACCACTTGAAGGGGGGGGAGGGTTGTGGGGACAGGCAATTTTTAAAAGCTCCCCAGGTGATTCTGATGTGCGCCTCCCACTAAAACCGACTTGTAATGGTTCTATTGTGTCTTTTGAAAAAAAATGTAACCCACCTGAGATTCTTAGACAAGAACTAAAAAATAAAATTGACATTTTAAAGTCAATGTGGTTAAAGCATTATGGAACACATTTGTTGTCATTTGATAACTTTTTGTATTACTCAGAAAATGCATCCCTGCTTCTGATGACATTTTCATTGGAAAGGGCAAGGCGGAGGTGGTGGGGTGGGTGGAATTTTATAAGTGACTGAATAAGTTTTTTTGCACTGTTGGTCCCAGGAATTTTTTTTATTAATATTTGAGGTTCCCTATCCTTATCTAAGGGAGGTTTACTTGGAGCTCCTTAAATATAATGATAAAAAGACCAAGTGCCTCTCTTCCTGGATGTACTTTCTGCACCTAATCGCTGCCCCCTTGCCTTTCCCTGAAGCTTCTTGGCGCTCCAGTCAGCTTTGGCCAGTCTGCTTTGGCCATATCCTTCTGAGAGGTGAGTCACTACTCCTTGCTACTGACTCGCAAATCTTTTCTCTGGCCCCACCCTGACATTAGGTAATTTTCCAATTACCTGTGACTTGCTTCTCCCAGAACGGACCCTGGCAGCAGCAGCTTGGTCATCACCGGGGAGACAAGATGACGACTCTTGGGTCCTGTCCAGGCCTACTTGAATCAGAGTCTGCATTTTAACAAGATCTGTAAGCACTCTGTACACACACTGCACTGTGAGAAGCACTGGTCTATGGGACATCTGTCTTCTCTCCCGTCTGCATTCCTTCTTTCTTTTCTTCTTTTTTTTTTTTTTTAAGAGATAGAGTCTCGCTGTGTTGCCCAGGGTGGACTCTTACTCCTAGCCTCAAACAGCCCTCCCACCTTGGCCTCCAGAGTAGCTGGGACTGCAGGTGGGCACTATCGTACCAGACTCCCCATCTAATTTCTACTTAGACCCCACCCCATCCTTCTCAAGTTTGTCTATCCTGTTGTACTGCTATACAGTTTTGTTGTACTGCAGTACTGCTATGTAGTCTGTTGTGCAGACTATAAATCTTGGCTTCGTTTTCTATTTCATTCTTCCTTCCATTCATTTGGACATTTGCTAACTGCCTACCAGACCTAGGTTTGAAAGTACAATGAGCAAAAGCAGACCTACCCTTGTGGGGCTTTGCATCTAGTGGGAGAAGCAGATATACATATCATCAGTTGTAAGTGTGAAATGAGGATGAGCACTAGTGAGTGAACTCTGTCACTCAAATCTGTGACTGGTTAGGGAGGCCGGGGAAGGCTTCCCAGAGGAAGTGGTGCGTGTGCTGAACACTGACCAGGAACTGGAGTTAATCAGATGAAGAGGAGCTGGAAGAGCTTTGCAAGCAGAAGGAATAGCATATGCAGAGGCCTAGTCCATCAGAGAAAGTTTGCAGATAATTAATAAAAACTAATTATTCTCAGGCCCTTCCTCTTTATTTGCTCTTTCACCCAAGACCATCAGATTTGTATCTTCTCCATTCCCTGAGCCAATTTGCTTTGTAAAATAACTTCACTTCTTTTTTTTTTTTTTTTTGCCCCCGAGACAGAATTTTGTTCTTTTTGCCCAGGGATTGCAATGGCACGATCTCAGCCCGCTGCAACCTCCACCTCTTGGGTTCAAATGCTTCAGCATCTAGAGTAGCTGGGATTACAGGCATGTGCCACCATGCCCGGCTAATTTTGTATATTTAGTAAAGATGAGATTTCACCGTGTTGGCCAGGCTGGTCTCGAACTCCTGACCACAGGTGATGTGTCCACCTCGGCCTCCCAGAGTGCTGGGATTATAGGCATGTGCCACCATGCCTGGCTGATTTTGTATTTTCATCATGTTGGCCAGGCTAGTCTCAAACTCCAGACCTCAGGTGATCCACCCGCTTCGGCCTCCCAAAATGCTGGGATTACAGGTGTGAGTCCCCGCACCCCGCTGCTTCCTGTATTCTTTGTAGAGGCCTACATCCTTCCACCTACATGATATTGTCATGTCCTCAGCTGCACACCTTTCCAGTCTTTTCACCTACCTCTCCACCATTTAATTCACCAGTTAAACCAGTTTCCTTACTGTTCCCTAATACCATGGTCAGATTTTGAATGCCCTCTAATTCCCTCTTCATAAATATTGTACTCTTTTTTTTTTTTTAAAGTAAAGTTGTTATAAAAACATACATACAGAAAAGTACACAAATCATAAATGTAGAGCTTGGTAAATTTTCACAAAGTGACTACACCAGTGTCATTAGCACCCACATCAAGAAATAGAAGATTAAAAGCATCCCAGAAAACCCTTCCCCTCACTACACACAAAGGTAACCATTATCCGTTCTTCTATCAGCATCGATTAGTTTTGCCTGTTTGTAAACTTTATATAAATGGAATCATGCAGCAGATAATCTATTGTGTCTCATGTCTTCCTCAACTTAAAGCAACTGATTCATGTTTTACATGTAATGGTAGTTCATTTCTTTCTTCTGCTGTATAGTATTGTATGATATGACTGTACCACAATTTATCCATTCTACATTTGATAGATGGGGTCTTTTCCAGTTTAGGACTATTATGAAGTTTCTTTTTTGTTATTGTTATAAATTATTATTAGATACATATTGTGGACCAAATCTTTGAATTGTCGTGACTTAAAAAAAAAATTTTTTTAACTTGTAAGTTCTGAGTACATGCACAGGTTTTTTTTATATAGGTAAATTGCCTGTCACGGGGGTTTGGCATACAGATTATTTTGTCAACTGGGTCATAAGTGTAGTACCCGATACGCAGTTTTTCAATCCTCACCCTCCTCCCACAGTTCACCCTCATGTAGGCCCTGGTGGCTATTATTCCCTCCTTGGTGTCCATATGTGCTCAAAGTTTGGCTCCCACAAGATTCTGGTACATGTCTTTTAGTGAGTGAATATACATTTTTCTGCTGGGAGTGTGCCCATGACTGAAATGGTTATAGCACAATAAATGCATATGTTCAGCTTTAGTAGATACCATTCAGCAGTTTTCCATAGTACAGCAGTTATGTTCTCACCAGCAGCGTGTGAGAGTTGTGGTTGCTGCACACCCTCTGTAGTTTTGCCAGTCTTGAATCATAGTGGTTCTCTGGTGGGCATGTGGTCCTGTTGCTTTGTGGTTTCATTTGTATTTCCTTGATAGCTAATGTGGTTGAGTACCTGTTTTGTTTTCTTCCTATTTTCTGCGGAGTTTTCTGTTATTCTCACTAGGTTAACGGGAGCACTTCATGTATTCTTTGTAGACATATATATTGCCAGTATCTCCTACCACTCTGTCAGTTGCCTTGTGACTGCCTTAATGGTGTCTTTCAATGAATAGAGGTCCTTAAATTTTAATACTAGTTTATCAATAAATCTTTTCATGTTTGAAATCACATTTATACTGGGTATAGTTCTGTAAAACCTTAGAGGTAAAACACATGTGTACATAAAATTGTGAAACATAAATAAAAATTTAAAAGCCTAGGAAATATAAATCAGAAATATAACTTTTACCTTAGACTAGGGAGGACCAGGGAAATATAAATATTACCTCAGACCAGGGAGCTAATAAGACACGCAAATAAGCCATGTAATACTATGAACATATAATTTAGCAACACATTTTGCTTAGAGCATCTTAGAATTCAAAACTCCATTGGAAACATGATCTGCTGTGTTGTTCTCATTATCTGTGAGTCCCTCAAACTACGGTATCAAGAGGATCAAATCTGACAGGTATCTGCATTCACAAGTAACTAGTGATTCGCATATCAAAATACTAACAGGTGTATCTTATGTAACAGGTTATTCAACGATAGTTATGACCTCCCGGTTACGTGCGTTGGGTGGAAGAATTAATAACATACGCACCTCAGAGTTACCCAAAGAGAAAACTCGATCCGAAGTCATCTGCAGCATCCGTTTTTTAGATGGCTTGGTACAGACGTTTAAAGTTACTGTAAGTTCTCTACTTTTTTAATTTTTCCTGAATTAATGCTTCTAACAGTTTTCATTTCTTGGCTTACAAAATGTAGAAAAAATAAATAAAGTGAAAACTTGAGATCTTGTATGTTGAGGTTGTGCTGGAAATACTTAAAAATTTTGCCACCATTTCACCTCTACCCTGAGGGTCTTTCCCCTTCCTCTGTGTGACGTAAATTGTTTGATGCTCAGATGTTGGTGCGTCTGTGGAGTCCTCATCCACCTTCTGAAGGAGACTGGTTCAGGAAGTGAATGAGGACTCCATGGAAGCACCAGCATCTGCACATGATGGTGAGATTGTGTGTGTGTGTGTGTGTGTGTGTGTGTGTGTGTGTTTCATTAGAGCCCATGACAGGTTGCATTTTTTAAGTAATAATTAGGATATATGTTGCCCATGAAACTGTGAGCTCCTTGAAAACAAGAAAGAATAGAAAGGGTGTTGTTTCCCCTGTTCCTGGCACAAGACTGGGCACACAGCAGGTGCTCATTAAATGTGTGAGTAAATGGGTTGTGAAACCACCAGCCCCACAGATGGCAGGGCTTGGGAAGGTCCTGGCTCATCCCACTTAAAGCCCATGGAAGAGCCAGTGCTAGAAAAGAGGTCTCCAGTCTCGCAGGCCAGCCACAGGACCATGGCTGCCTATGGTGCCCACCCAGCCCAGTCATCACCTGGGCCCATGACCTTTGCCTGTCTCTCCCATCCTCTGGCCAGTCCTAAAGGGGTCTGCCCCAGCCTGGAAAGTTCAGTGTGCAAGGAAAGGCATCAGAAGAGAGGACAGGGGATGAGAGAGCAACTGAGGGAACAGTAAAAGGCCACAAGAATGTAAAAGTTAACAAAAACTGGCCTCTGGGTCTTCTGCACACCCCCTGCAAGTTTGCCCACTGCCAATCCCAGATGATCATGGGCCTTGATGCCAGCAGGAAAAGAAGGCAGTTCACATGGAATCTTAGCACAATGGCTGCTGTATCTCCTTGGCTGCAGCTGTCTCCCTGTCAGTGCAGAAGACTCAGTGGATAACCAAGGTCACAGGAGTGTGGGCTCCTCGCCTAGCAGATAATAGAAATGGGCAGTAGAGATGGATGTTTCCCAGCGCTCCACCCTACTCTTCCACACACTTCCACAATCGCCCAGGCCTCCAACCCTTCCCCAGTGTCAGGGCATCAGTTTTTTGTAGGTGGGAAATGTAAGAAGTGAAAACTCCAGCAAGGAAATTCAGTTGTCTAGTGAGGTGTCTCCAAAGTCTAACTAGGGGGGCTACAACATACACCTGGGACCTGTTTCTTCAGAAGCCAGTTTAGAGATAAACATCCTCTCAGGAGGACTGTCCAAAAGACTATTCTGCAATTCTGGAAATGTTCTGTATCTGCACTAACCCATAGGGGGTCCCCCAGCCACATGTGGCAATTGAACACTTGAAATATACCCGAAGAACTTTTTTTTTTTTTTTTTTTTTTTTTTTTGAGACGGAGTTTCGCTCTTGTTACCCAGGCTGGAGTGCAATGGCGCCATCTCGGCTCACCGCAACCTCCGCCTCCTGGGTTCAGGCAATTCTCCTGCCTCAGCCTCCTGAGTAGCTGGGATTACAGGCACGAGCCACCATACCCAGCTAATTTTTTGTATTTTTATTAGAGACGGGTTTTCACCATATTGACCAGGATGGTATCGATCTCTCGACCTTGTGATCCACCCGCCTCGGCCTCCCAAAGTGCTGGGATTACAGGCTTGAGCCACTGCGCCCGGCCGAACTTTTTTTTTTTTTTTCCTAAAACAAGGTCTTTCTCTGTCATCCAAGCTGAAGTGCAGTGGTGTGATCCCGGCTCACTGCAGCTTTGACCTGGGCTCAAGCAATCCTCCCACTTCAGCCTTCCAAGCAACTTGGACTACAGGCACGCACCACTACACCCATCTAATTTTTTTTTTTTTTTTTTTTTTTTTTTTTGTAGAAACAAAGCCTCACTAACTTGTCCAGGCTGGTGTCAAACGCCTGAGCTCAGGCAATCCTCCCATGTCACCCTCCTGCAGTGCTGGGATTGCAGGCATGAGCCACCATGCCTGGCTTAAGTTTTTATCTTATTTTTTAATTAAAATGGAGGCATTTTAATTTTTTTATGAACTACTAAAGACTGCTTCCATTTTAATTAAAAATATTTTTAATTAGCTCATTGTCTCCACTTTGGATTGCTCAGCCTTGGTGAACGTTTCTTAAAGTATGTCAGAAGCTCCTACAATGTGTGTTATAGATGTCAATCCCTTCTCCTGCCTGGGTATTTTGAAACTTGCTCGCCTGGGGGTGGGACCTGAGAATCTGCATTGTAATTTCTCCCCGAGTTGTCTAGATGTGCCATGGTCAGTGTGCCGTGGTCGATGTGCTGTGGAGTTGGAGAACCACTGATTTAGGGGTCTCTTGGCTAGGTCGTAAATATTTCCCTTAACAAGAAACTACTTTAGGTCTACAGAACCTTGTCTTATATGATTTCCTTTTTAACATAATCTTTCATAGAATTTTGTGATAACACAAGTTCCGTGAAGGTCACAAATGTATCTTCCAGGCGCTGTACACTAATAGTTTAGTATATGTCTGGCTTCTTTGTTAAAATGTATGTCTGTCTGTCTTGGAACGGTTCTTAAACAGTATTTCCTCTTCCTGAAAAGATCATGTTTGTTTCTGTATAACTATATATTCATTCAGCACATGTTTATTGAGCACTTACTGTGAACCAAGCTTTGTTGTAGGTACAAAAAAATGGCAACAGTGCACAAAACAGAGCAAAGTCCCTGCCTTTTTGAAGCCAACATCCTAGTGGGAAAGATGGGCCGTAAAAAGTATGTGCTGAGTCAGGCGGTATTACGCGCTCTGCAGAAAAATAAAGTAGAACAAGAAGGAGAGAGTTGCAGGGCAGGGTGAGGTCACCATTGTATAGAAGTGACCTGAGAAGGCCCCACTGATGAGATCAAAGAACTGTGTGGTCGTCTGGAGGAAGCACATCCCAGGGAGAAGGAACAGCAGTGCAAAGGCCCTGAGGCTAGAGCCCGCTCCCTGTGTTTGTAGAACTCGGTGAAGTCTGTAGTGGAATGAGCCAGGGGATAGTGTAGCAGGAGATGAGGGCAGAGATAGTGGGTGGAGGATTGCATGGAGCCTTGGAGATCATTCTGAGGGCACTGGCTTTTTTTTTCTACATGAGGTGGAAAGCACTGGGGCTCTGTCCACAGTCAACTGTAGGAGGGAGGAGCCGAAAGACTGACGTGGCATTCCAGGGCAGAAATGATGACCAGTGGACATGGTGGCTCTGTGGGGCTGGCTAAGAGGAAACTGAACCCAGAAGGACTTTGAAGGTAGAGCCAATAGGGTTTACTGATAGATGGGATTTGGAATGGGAAAGAACAGGCGGCCTCAGGGTGACTCCCAGGTTTTTGGCCTGAGCAATGCAGCAATATAGAGTTGCAGTTTATTGAGATGGGGAAGACTGTGGGAAGAGCAGGTCTGAGGGCAGAAGTCATCAGTTCTGCTGTGGGCATGTGGCAGTGGAGAGGTATGTTATTCATCTATGTAGCAGTGTAGGAATGGTGTGAGATAGAATAGTCAGGAGGTCAGGGGATGGGTCCAGGCTGGGGATACAGATGTGGATATCACCAGGATAAAGATGATATTTCAAGCTGAAACTGGAGGAGATCCCCTGAGAAGCAAGTAGAGAGAAGCTGTGAATGGTGCCTAAGGGTAGGAGAGGTGAGGAGCAGGCACTAAAGGAGTCTGAGAAGGACTGGCCAGGGAGGCAGGAGGAAGCCAAGGGCGAAGGTCTGAGAATCCCAGCAGAAGGAGAAGCTCTGTGAAAAGGGGAGAAGACAAGTACCTACCCTGAGTGAGCATCATCTCAAGCCTTAGAACAGGCTGGGTACCGTGGTTAATGCCTGTAAACTCAGCACTTTGGGAGGCCACAGCAGGAGGATCCCTTGAGTTTGAGGTTACAGTGAGTTATGATTTACCACTGCACTCCAGCCTGGGCAATGGAGCAAGACCCTGTCTCTGAAAAAAAATGAAAGTCTTAGAGCAGAGCCTGGTGAATAGTGAGCACCCAGAAATTCTTAGTGATGAACATCGTTGTTCTTATCACATGGCTGCCACCCCAAGCTTCCAGCAGCCTGGTTCAAAGCTGAGTCACATGGAACTTGAGAAGTTAGAGGGCCTGGTTGCAATTTGGAATATACCTCACTTTATATCTTTCTATATGTAGGAATTTTCTGCACAGTCTCATTCAGACTCTTTAGCCCAGCCCATCTTGGGACCTGGAGCAGGTGTCACGGAAGCTGACTTGGATATCAGTCATTCTTTGCCCAGGGAGTGAGTCCTGGAGGTGACCTGGTACAGCCAAGATCACCTCTTGGGGGCAGGCCCAGGCCAGAAGGATTGTTCTTATTATAAATGTGTTTTTTAAAATATTTCAATTTTTTAATTATATTTTTAAATTTTTTTATATGTCCATTTTTTTCTGTTATGTTTCAATTTCTCTTAAGAATCAGGTGAATTATGCAGAATAGATACCTGTATGTATGGATTATGCACTCCAGAGGAGGAGAGGTAGTGGGAACAGAGAGGCTTTGGCATCAAACAGACCTGAGTCAGGCAGTCAGACTGTCCCTTGTCTGATGGTGCAAGGCACGGAGACTCTCAGTGCCTTTGCTCATTGGCAAGGGAGATGGTGATGACTACTACACTGTGCAAATTGTTGCAAAGATTAGAGATCATATATGAAAAGTGCCTCGGCATAATGTCTGGCGCCTTTGTAGATGTTCAGTGAATTGTAGTTAATATACATTAAATGTAATATAAAATCATATATAAATAATTCCAACAAGGGGAGCAGCTAGCTCTTTGACATATGGCGTGTCTGGTAACGTGCAATGTGTGGACTGGGTCATTCTTTCCCCACCTGTTGTTATTCTCTTGTGATGGATGGTGCCCTGGCTAGAAGAAGCAAGAGGTCCAAGCGCTCTTGGGCAGGAAAGGGGGCATGTTCAGGAAATAGGTGTGTCTCATGTTCCCACCCTTCAGACCAGATAATCTGAGGCTGCCCCAAAGAAGTCTCTGCAAAAGGGGCCTGATGGTTATCTAATTCTTCCAGTGCTGGTCACTGTGACCTATTTTCAGATACATTATTTGCTCTCAGGCACTCAAAAAAAGAGCTGCCTTGGCCTGTTCTATACATGGTCTATTTCTGACTCATATTGTCCTTTTAGTTAAATAGTTTGGTTCAAAGGATTCCTGCGAAGTCTACCTGTTAAAGTAGAATTTGCAGTTTTCCAAATGCTCCATGCTGTTTGCCATCAGCACACAACTGATGGGCCTTTGTGCCGGGCCATCTGATCCAAAGGCCTCTTTTTAGCTTGTGCACCTGGTGGGGAGGGCTGATGCTTGGACCTGGCCTCCTCCCAAACCCAGACTGGGGGTTGCTTTCTCTATGCCCCGGGTTGAGATGACCATTTGTGTGGTCCCCTTGGGTGTCCACTGTGCCTCAACTGTTTCACAGCCCTTGACGACGTTTGACACTCTGTTACAGCCACTGCCTCCACAGCCCGGGCAGGAAAAGGGAGCTTCTTACAGCCCTGTCCCCATTCCGGCAGCATGCCAGCCCCATAAACATAGAGTGGGTAAGGCAATCGAGTCCTGCTCTGGAGAGACGTGTAGTTGAACGTGCCCTCCAGCTTCTCACTTCAGATGACCGGAAGGGGAAGCAGGGAGGGAGATAAGCCCACCGGGTGGCACAGGCCAAATCACTCTGAGGCCATTTTGAATGGCATTTGAGTATTTTTAGCTGTCATCCTTTATGCGGTTAGGTGAGAGTTTTCCGTTCCTGGACATATACTTCGGTGGCTTCTCTAGGAGTAGAAACCACAGATGTGTCGTGAGGAGCCAACAGAAACCGCCCTGGGGTTAGCATTTCACTGTGGATAATCCACGGGAGGCCGCAGGGAATTTACTCTGATTATGAGAGCTGAGTTTTCCAATTTAGACATTATCACTTGGGAATTGCAGCTAAGGAGGAAGGAAGAAATCTTAGACAATTAAACTCATATTGTCTTAAATTGTGTTGGTGTCGTTTTTCTTAGCCCTACCTCCCATATGTGCTGTGTGGCTTCTTCAAATTTATTAAAGCTTTTCTTGTGGTGGGAAGTGTATGTGCATGGCATTTCTGAATATTTTAACTCTTCTTTTGCCTACAGTAAAAATGTTTTTACCACCAATTAATTTATTTTAAGACTTTTCCCACTTGATAATTTCTTTTGTTCTAGAAACAAGACACTGGTCAGGTTCTTCTGGATATGGTGTACAACCACCTGGGTGTGACTGAGAAGGAATATTTTGGTTTACAGCATGATGATGACTCCGTGGACTCTCCTGTAAGTGCCATTTTTTTTTTAAATGTGCTGAACTCCTTCACGGTTTGCTTTTATATTTTATGTTTTCTTGTCCAACAGAGATGGCTGGAATCAAGCAAACCCATCAGGAAGCAGTTAAAAGGTTGGTGTGATCTTTTCACTTCAACTGAACATTAGGCGTTAGTTATCACAGCCTGTTTCTCTCCCCCTATCATCAGTGCCTATGGCATCTGGGACCTGGAGTTCTGGGTGTCCAGAAGTCATGAATGAGCCATCTTCTCCCTGTCTGACTTCTGAGTCAGCAGAGATGCTTCCAGATCAACCCTCTAGTATCCTCCCTAGCTGTGGGCAAGAAAGGGAAAGGTGAGAGTAGGCAGCTCAGAGCAAGGGAGCTCACATTTCTTTATACAAGGAAGGAAAAGGAAGGAGGGTGGCCTTTCTTAGCCCAGTATGAGAGCCAGGGTGGAAGAGAGAGACAGAAAGATAGACAAACACAAACGCCTCATACTTTCCAACAGCATAGTTGCATTCACTGAAAACCATAGGTGGGTACCATAGGTAGGTAGTGTCACGAATATAAAAGGTTCAGGCCTCCCAACTACCACTTATCTCTCAGGCGTAGATCCCAGTGCTGCAGTTAACTCCCAGCTGGCTGGCCAATCAGGCCACACCATATCCCACCCTCTGCCCTGATCTGCTTTCAACCTGATGTTCCAACGTTGCCAGCATTTTTCCCTTTATGCCACTCGTGCCCCAGACAAAGCTAGCTGATCTGCAGGCCTCCTGGTGCCTCCCCTCAGTCTGTTCCATCTGCTGGGAATGCTTTTCCCTCCCACTTCCCACTCTCAAAATCCTGCCTTTCTTCAAGGCTGCTCAGATCTCACTTCCTCTCCTAGAAACCATGGCTCCCTTGACATTCCCTTAGATTTACCATCGCCCGTGTTGGGTCCCTGAGCACTCTCATCCTCATCTCTGTTATTTGCCTTTAGTTTCGTCTCAGAACTCCCAAGTTCTTGAGGTTTGGATCCTTGTTCTTTTTACCTCTGCATCCCCAAGGTGCCCAACACATAAAAAGTGGCCAGTACATGGCAGAGTGGAGAAGAGCAGGTAGATTTGTGCACACAGGTGTTCATATACTGGATCCCCCCCCAACACACACACACACCCCTGCCTCAGCACCCAGGCAGGAAGGAGTAGACACAGAGGCCTTTGCTCCCATCTCACTGCTGCCCCCACAGGGAGCCAGGTTCTCAAAGTTCTCTTCCATAAGCTGCATCCTCTGCATTCAGAAGTACCCATGGGAGCCACAGAGCCACTTGCAGACAAATACCTGCCCCATCCACATCCCCAGGAATGAGTCCACACAAGGCATGAATAGGTGTTTCATTCATTTTCTCATTAACTCGTGCTTTCAGTGAACATGTCCTGAGCTCAGACTATGGCAAGGTGCTGGGCTAAGCCCTGGGAATCTAGTGCAGATCAGATTTGGACTCTGCCCTCAAGGAGCCCACAGCCAAGTGTGCAGACAGCCCAGAGGAATTGACATTCTATGATAGTAGTAAGCACGATAGAGGACAGCCAGAAAGATAAAGAGGCTGTGCCTGCAGCACAGACATGACAAGTTTTAGAAGAGGGGGAGGGGAAGTGAACAAGCATCCCAAGGCAGCTAGAGGACAGCTCTCCCCTGTGGTGCTGATAGTCATAGCGCCACCCACTGGTACCTAGAGACAGGTACAGGTTTACTCAGGCACACAACCCCATAGAGATTCTTGGAGCACACGCTGCAGATGAAGAAAGAAAGCATTAAAGAGCAGGGAGGGTGGAGCCCAGGATGAACTAAGGTAGAGGAGGAGATCCAGCAGGCCAGTGAGAAGGTCTTGAGTTGCAGAGAGCAAGAAAGTGCTCGTGCCTAGATAGGGCCGGCAGATATTTACTGAGCAATAATGGTGAAATTGACATGAAGATCTTGGGATCTTAGCAACACAATCTGATCTTCTCCCGTTGCCGTATCTATCAGAAGAAATGGACTAATTTTATCCACACAAGCAAATTGACTCTGGATGTTGATGCGTAAAACCATATTTGAGTGTGTTCATTGTGTGATTTACTAGTATATTAATTTAATACACTTTGCATTAAAAGCATGAGATATTTTCTAGTTTAAAAATGATTTTGAAATGTGGTATAGCAGAATCAAAGATCTCGGGACTCTAATTCTGGTTTTGTCACCAGCTGTGTGACCAAAGCAAGTCACCTCTCTAAGCCATCAGCTTATCTGTAAAATGGGCTACCAGTAGCAGCCTAGCTCATTCATAGTCATGGTGGTGTTCACATGCAGGGCTGTACATGAAAATGCTTGAACCGTATGAATGGCTGCACAAACACAGGCTATTATTTCTTTGTAAACTTTGTGTAATATGCTGATTTAAGGATTTTTAAAATTTCTAATACAGATAACAGAGTGCAATGTTTAAACACAGCCCTAAGATAACCGTGTGATAGGAAGTCAATGATAACTCAGTCTGTGCTGATGTTGCATAAATATTTTACTTTTTGAAGACTTGGAGAGTTCTGAAACAATCAACTAATTTAACGCACTCCATATTTGAAATTAGCCCTTTTCTAATGGAAAAAAGCTATGATTGAGTGAAAAATGCATCACTTATGGAAGAGAAGCAACTTACATACATTGACTTTGTCAAAGAGAAAATTTAATTTGTTTTTGAAAAATGTTGTAGGAGGTTTCCCCTGTACCCTGCATTTTCGAGTAAGATTTTTTATACCTGATCCCAACACACTGCAGCAAGAACAAACCAGGTAATAACATTTTTTTAAAGTTTTCTATTTAGTGTATAAAAATGAGTAACCACTAAAAATGTACTCTTCATTTTATTACTATGGCCAAATAACTTCATCTGGGTGTAACTGCACCAACAATGATGATCCAGGTAAAAATCTGGGGTGCACAATACTGACATTCTAATCAATGAATTAGTTTTCAGTCTTGGGCCTGCTTCTCTTATCTCCTGATTTGGTGCCATTCCCAACATTCTCCCATCTGCCACCTTCTATCTCTCCTTCCACCGCCCTGGCCTCTCCTGCCTGCTGAAGACACTGTGATCAAAGGACAAAAAGTCATATTCTACTAAAGTAGACTGGATGTAGAAGACAAATTTGTAAAATAGTCATCCACAGGTCAAATAGCATGATGTCTCTGAAGAGCTAGAATCGAAGCTCTTGAAGATAACAAGACATTCTTGTTATAAGAATTTTCTTTTTTTTTTTTTTTTCTTTTTTTTATTTTGAGACGGAGTCTCTCTCTGTCGCCCCAGCTGGAGTTTAGTGGTGTGATCTCAGCTCACTGCAACCTCCGCCTCCCAGGTTCAAACAATCCTCCCATCCCAGCCTCCCAAGTAGCTAGGATTACAGGCATGCACCACCACACCTGGCTAATTTTTTTGCATTTTTAGTAGAGACAGGGTTTCACCAGGTTGGCCAGGCTGGTCTCAAACTCCTGACCTCAAGTGATCTGCCTGCCTCAGTCTCCCAAAGTGCTGGGATTACAGGCATGAGCCACCAGGCAAGCTTTTGTTAGAAAAATTTTCTATCAGATCTCCAGTTTACAAGAAGTAGAAAGGAGAGCAGGATGGATTCAGCTTGTCTTCTCAGTGAATCAGCAAGTGCAGGAAGTATGTGAACCAGATAAGGGAAAGAGGGCTGTATAGGAGTTGTTTACCCCTCAGGGCTTGGTGTCTCTCCCTACCCTGGATTGGTACGTGGGTTTTTCTGGGTGTGGAGGACAGAGTATTTGGAATGGAGGAAGAGAGTATAGCAGAAGAAAGTTGTTGCTATTTTAACACAGACTGCAGCAAACTCAACTTCCCCTCCCCTGTGGAAACATTAAGCCCTTTTGTTATGGATCCATTTATTTTTCTTAGGGAGGGAAGCAATCACACCAGAACAAAAGCAATAGATGCTTAGTATTGAATCCTGTTCTACATTCATTATGGCCAAAAGGCATCATCAAGGAAGCAGCATTAACTCAGACACAGAGTTCTGTCTTGTTTATTTTTTTTAGTAGTAATTACATGATCACATTTTAACTTGTAATATGTTGAAAGGCCAGATATTACTCTATTACTGTATTTTGCCTTCTTTGTGGACCTCCTCCCTCTACTATAGCAGACATTGGGGATTTGACTGTGTTTTTAATTACATTTTAAGCCAGTGTCCAAGGTGTCTGGTATGACACGTCAGGTGACCACATGGAAGCATGCCCTGTCCTCCGAGTTTCCCTCGTACCAGCTCTTCATGCTGGTAAACTGGGGATGGGATAGAAGCACTCAGCCCAGCAGGTTACTTCTTAAGCTGACAGACACAGAGCTGGTGATGAAATCTATAAGAACGTGTTTGAAATGACCCTACCAAGGCTTCCTCAGGCCAGTACTAAATAACACGCTGTGGGCCAGCCATGGTGACTCACACCTGTGAGCTTCCCAGCACTTCAGGAACCCAAGGCAGGAGGATCACTTGAGGCCAGGAGTTTGAAACCAGCCTGGGCAACATAGCGAGATCCTTCCTCTACAAAAATAAAAATAAAAAAAAGTAGTCAGGTGTTGTGGTGCATGCCCGTAGTCCCAGTGACTTGGGAGGCTAACTGGGAGGATCTCTAGGGCCCAGAAGTTCAGGGCTACAGTGAGCCATGATTGAACCACGCACTCCAACCTAAGTGATAGACTGAGACCCCATTGAAAAAAAAGGGCTCTATTGAAGGGATGTGTTAAAAATAACATGAATAATATGTGTGTGTATACATGTATATGTGTCTTTTATGTATATTATATATAATACATGTGTGATTATGTATATACATGTGTGTACATGTGTACATCCGTGTGTGTGGTTCTAACCAGTAGGTTTTTTAAAAATCACAACTCCATAGTAAAAATATATTTTGTTTCATAGTAAAAATATATTTTGTTTCAGAAAAAATATATTTTTTTCTCAAAAATATATTTTGTTCTAACCAGTGGGTTTTTTAAAAATCACAACACCATAGTAAAAATATGTTCTGTTTTAGAATACAGTACACATATATAAATTACTGAAGCAAACATTTTGTAAAACTATAGTAAAGTCGCAAGTACTCTGAAGTTTTCTATTCTGTTTTATTTCATTTCTTGAAAAAGTGCCAACTGTGATGCATTGAATTGATTGTACGACCAGCTGGGAGGTTCCAGCCCCAAGTGTGGACGGCACTGCCTCACCTAGCGATTGTCACCCATGTCCTGTCTCCTCCCCGTAACACTAGAGCCCCAGGTTTGTGGCATCCACTGGGCATGTTAGAGGTCTCCAGTGGCTGAACTTGAGGGAGAGTATTCCTATGGCCAGCGCAGCCCAGGAGGTCATCACCAGGGCCTTATCCTAGCCATTGGCCATCCTCTTCCATACCCTGTAGAAGAGAAGCTCACTTCTCTGGGAGTTGACAGAATCTTCCTGCGGAGCCTTCCTGTCATCTGAGGGACATCTGTGGAAATTTAGGACATTCATGATGGAGAGAAGCCTCAGGCACAAATGAAGGCTGCCTTCAGATCTTTTCAGTAGTCATGGGAAAAGAGGAACTGGATGTGCAGGGTCATAGAATTACGGCCAGTGGGTGGAGGCTACAGAGAGGCAGATTTTAGTGCAGAATGAGTAATAAGCAGTGTGTGTGTGTGTGTCTCTCCTAAAATTCAGTGGCTCACAACTGACACCCCACCCCACTTTCCATCTTAAGAAGGGTGATGTCCTATTGCAGAATAGAATGTAACTATCACCTTCTGGGATTGGGCATGAGATCTCTCTTAATGTAGTAGGAGCCATTGTAGCAGCCACCCCATAACTCTTATAGAGCTGGTTGCCCAACAGGACTGCCAGATTTTTTTTTTTCTGAAACAGGGTCTTACTATGTTGCCCAGACTGGCTTCAAACTCGTGGAATCAAAGGATCCTCCCTCAGTCTCCTGAGTAGCTGGGATTATAGGCACATACCACCATGCCCACCATGGCAGCCAAATCATTGTGTCCTGGACCAGGCTTCTACCATTAATTCACATGCTTTAAAATATATATATAAAATGAAAGATTTTACTTATCTTCCTGGCACATAGTATCTTATCCCAGCTATGTAGTTCCTGTTTAACGAAATTCCCTCTGAAGGAAATTTTAGCTCTCAAGAGTCAAAGAAGGTATATAGAGAGGTGGTATCTGTTGGTTTTTGTTTGTTTGTCAAGGATCTAGGCGGAGAGACTTTCATTGCTTTTTTCTGAAATTGAAGTCATTGGTGTGGTACATGCGAGAGAGGTCGTTAACATTTCTGAAGTTAGGCATCCCAAGCATCTCTCCTAAAGAATTATCCTGTATTCTAATTGTTAAATAAATATCTTCTTTATGTGAGCCTCCACAACTGCTGTTTCTGATAAATTTAGATCATTCTAAGCAGAATTTTATAAACTGGCAATCTCAAAATTAGGCTCCTTCAAGATTCCTAGGACGTCTCCTAAGCTTGGGTTGTGTTCCACTATTCTAGTTTCTTTGTGTATGATGATGCCATGCGGTTGACTCAGAAACTGTTCAGTAGATGACAAGGCAGCATTTAGTGAGTGGTGAGCTCGTTTATCTTCTCAATTATATCCCTAGGAAGACATACTGATTAGCTGAGCTTGTCAATGAAAGCCCAGATTCGCCACTGGATTATCTATAACTTTCCCTTCTCTTTTTCCTCTCAGTAGCATTGTAGGAGGAGAGAACACTTAATTCTGGTTGAATGTCAGCTTGGATAAACATAGAAACAAACTAGAAAGAACTGATGATGTTATCCTAGGTAGAAAAGATGGTGATTCCAATACCAAATAGGTGTGAATCAGCAAATGTATGTTGTATTGTCTCTCAAGGCTAGGGTGTTCAATACATTGTGAGTAATTAATTATAATCAAAGCAATAATGTCAGAGTTATGACATGGATCCTAAGCTTTTTAGCCATTAAACATATAAGAGATTTGTAGCATAGTGAGTTTTTTTTTTTAATAGCATGATCATCCAGGTTAAAATAAGACACAGCTGCCCTCACATATCCTATCTGAGCTTTGATTTTGTCATCTATAAAAATGGAGATAGTGGTACCTACCTTACAGAGTTATGAGGCTGAAATAAGAGGGAAAGTTACAACTTAGGACCATGTACACAGCCCAGAACTGGGCAAATAGGAGGTCATAATACTGTTTGAAGCATTCCCATCTCATAAAGCCAGTTCTTTGACCTTATAAATTTAAAGGAATAATGAAACTGATTTGTTTAAATTGTTAAAATTATTTCTCTCCTGCCCCTGTTCACTTCTGCCCTGTCTATATTAGATTTCAGGAGATTCCCCTTTTGTCATCTTGGCCAGACACTGGAATGTCTATCCCATTTGAATCTGTGTTTTTTAAAAGCGTGGGAGCTAGTGGCCGAGTGTCACATGTATGCCACATCCCTAAATAGAAGTCTCCCCCAGGCGCTTCCTGGCCTGCACAGTGCTGCCTTCGGCCTCCTTTCCCCACTCCCCAGGCAGAGGAGCAAAGTCACAGGCTGAGGGGCCTTCCACGACTTGCCCGCAAAACAGGTCTGGAGTTCAGAAGTTACATTTACTGGTTGCGCAGAGATGAGTGCAGAATTCAGTTTGGAGGTCCTGGCAGCTTCGAGTTCACTGATGTTTATGCTTTTGCTCAAGTACCCACAGTTCCTGGGACACAGGAAAATGCTCAGCTGGGGGTCTGCACCCCAGCCAAGGAGGTGTCTTCACAGACTCCCCTCCTTTTAGCAACTTCATGCAGGGAGAGCTTGGGTGGACAGATGCCAGCATGGTGTTAACAGTGGCCCTGCCAGTGTGTGGGCACCACCTGTGCAGAGAACCTGTGGGTTCTGGTCCTCAAGGGCAGGGGTACTCACTGACAGCAGAACCCACAGCACCAGCCCATCTTTAATGGGCTGTTTCCACCTCATTCATCCCTGCTCAGCCCTCCGTAGGACAGCCTGCACTGGCAGAAAATTGCCCCCACCAATCGAGACACAGGGCACCAACAGGAGCTGTCAGTAATGACAGGGCAGCTTTGCAGAACGTAAGAGAGCACCTGATACCTTGGACCAAAACTGTATTTTTATGTATCTTTAGCATGTACAGCTCTTGTCTTTGACTCATCAAACTTTTTTTTTATTATTTCAGTTTGAGTATGAATTAATGAAAACAATTATTTCATAGGCACTTGTATTTCCTACAATTGAAGATGGATATTTGTGAAGGAAGGTAATGAGAATTTTATATTTTTCTTTTCCTATTAGACTAGCAAAATTCCTGGTTTTAATCTAATGAGCATTCATTTCTGGTAACAATATCAAATCTAAAGGAGGAGTGGATGTGGAAAGCATCCTGTGCAGCATTAGGCTTTGGACATCTGTTTTTATTATACCTCAGTCACGGCTGAGAGAGGCTAAGGATTGATCAACTTTGTTTCATGTTATTTTGGTTTTGTTACAAAGGATGCAGCTATCTTTCTGGTAAAGACCTGAGAAATTTTAAAGGGAGGAGAGGACCCAGAATGCACAATGGGCTTCATTCAGGAAGGCAGATCCAGCCTAATTTAGGTCCACTGCTGAACCCCTTAGCACCTCCGGATGACTCATTTTCTCTCTGGGAAGCTTTTTGCTCATCTGCCTGTGATTCAGTGCTTCTTATGTTACCAAGACCATCTCAGTAGCTGGAAGGGAGAGGAAATTCCAAGCTAGTGGTCCCTGAGCTACCTCCTCCAAATCCTTAGTCTTTTCTTGACTTAGGGAAGAAACTGCAGCAGGTAAGCCAGTGGGAACAGCACAGCATATTCCCAATCTCTCCACCCCGCCCCCAACCCCTGTGAGTTTAGCCCTGGACAGGAGGGTCTTCAGAGACTACCAGCGTGCTGTACCATATGGGAGCATGTAGTCTTACTGAGGAAATGAGAAAGTAGCCCATGAAGCAATTAGAAAACAATCAGAACCAATAATGGCAGTGGAGACCACAGTCGTAAGATTTTAGGAGTTCCTGCTGGTGTGAGCTACAAAAGTCTTTGTAGATTGCTGGGATGAGCCAGAATTGAGGTGGGTAGACAAGTGAGGAGGTGGATTTCCCTGGGCAGTGAGAAGACACCCTACCCCCCACAGTCCCACTTGGAAACCGAATGCTGAGAGCTTACAGGAGAATAGAGAGGGCTGTTCTTGTCCCACGTAGGCGGGCATCTTACATCCAGCAGGCAGAAGAGAGCTGTTGAAGGCTTTTAGGCAGGAAGGATGTGGCAAGAGCCATATCCACAAAGATAGTATCTGTGTACACAAGGGAAGATGGGCAGAGGCCAGGGCGGTTCAGTCTGGATGGAAGGGAATGGACAGCCCTCAAGGAAACTGTTGTAGTATCCAGGCCAGAGACTCAGGGGCATGGCAGTGAAGAAGGTGGGGAGAGGAGGTGGGAAGTTTGAAACAAGAGACACCTTGAGGAAGGGATTTCCAGAGCCTTATCACTGTTGAGCACTCATAGAATTACAGAATTCTCATCACTTAGCTCATCCTCCCATTCAAGGTTAGCAATGAATCACTTCCCTAGCACAATCAACAGGTCTTCGGGCTTTTGCTTGATCGCCCCCAGTGAGGGGGAGCTCACCCTTTCATGAGGCAGCATTTTTACATTTTAGGGTAACTCAAGGTTGAAATTACCAACCCCTCTCCTGGGTCCAGGCTGTCCTTAGCAGCAGCAGAAACCCGTTCTGTCCTCCTCTTCTGCACCCTTAGTCTTTTCCACAGATAGTTTGCAAACACGTTTTATGAGACAGGCACTAAACTGTGTTGGCCAAATAAGGCCAGGGCCTTACCTCCCCAGGAGCTTTTAGTCTAACTGCAAATACTGGAAATGGGTTGTCTTCAGTTTTTCTTCTCCAAACAAAATGACCCTTGTTGTTTCCATGTGAGTCAAGGCAAATCTATTGAGGGCCATATCCTGGTTTTGATCTCTGGTCCCTGTCGGGTCCTCACCACCTCTCTCAGGAGAGGGTTTCTGCTGCCAAATGCTTCTCAGATGTAGATCAGGCTATTTGTAACTGTGGGTCTTTCGACAGGCCCAGTGGAACATAGCACTTTTCCTAAGTGTCAAATTGTCCCAGCTTATTTGAGCTGTCCCTGGTAGCCAGCACTCAAGGTGTCATCATTTCCTTTTTTCTAAGATGGTTGACCTCATCCAAGCCCTTCACTCAGCAGGGGGAGACCCTGAAGCCCAGAGGGGAAGAAGGGATGTGTCTAGGAACATGTGGCCGAGTAAAGAGCAGAACAAAGGCTTTTGGTGTTCCCTAGTATGTATTTGGAACACCATTATTTGGAAATGTTTTCCTTTCTGACTTCTTCCATCTAGAGGGAACCTCCTCAGCCTCTTTTCTAAGTTTTTCCCCAAATCCCAATCACCTGCTCTGTCTCCAGCCAGGATATGGCTTAGATTTAATCGAACCCCATCTTGTTAGGAGAGCAAATAGCTGATACTCATGCTATTTCTGCCTGTCCTCCCCACGGGCTCTCAAGATCTCCAGATGAAGAAACAGATGGTGAGATCCCTGGGCCGCATCTGTAACTTTAGGGATTTCATTTACAAGTCCTAGCAGGAACGCCGAGTCACTTGAGGAATGATGGCCTCAGATAGGAAAGTTGTCTTCCTATGCAGCTATGGAACCAGCACACAGCACAGTGGACAGGAAGCGGAACCCCCCTGGAGGGCCACATTATCAGAAAGGTGGAGTGATTCACATCTAGGGTACTTCATGAGCTGCCATAGAAACTGTTTTCTCTACTTCCCACTGGTTTGCTGGGAAGAATGCTTTTTTTTTTCTTTTGAGACGGAGTTTTGCACTTGTTACCCAGGCTGGAGTGCAATGGCGCGATCTCGGCTCACCTCAGCCTCCGCCTCCTGGGTTCGGGCAATTCTCCTGCCTCAGCCTCCTGAGTAGCTGGGATTACAGCACCCGCCACCATACCCAGCTGATTTTTTGTATTTTTAGTAGAGACAGGGTTTCACCATGTTGACCAGGATGGTCTGGATCTCTTGACCTCGTGATCCACCCGCCTCGGCCTCCCAAAGTGCTGGGATTACAGGCGTGAGCCACTGCGCCCAGTGGATCCCAGTGTTCCTGTTAATGATTCCTCTTTTTTTTTTTTTTTTTTTTTTTTTGAGATGGAGTCTCGTTCTGTTGCCAGGCTGGAGTGCAGTGGCACAATCTCGGCTCACTGCAACCTCCTCCTCCTGGGTTCAAGCAATTCTTCCGCCTCAGCCTCCCAAGTACCTGGGACCACAGGCACATGCCACCACCACGCCTGGCTAATTTTTGTACTTTTAGTAGAGATGAGGTTTCACCATGTTGGCCAGGATGGTCTCGATCTCTTGACCTCGTGATCTGCCCTCCTAGGCCTCCCAAA
This sequence comes from Saimiri boliviensis, assembly GCF_048565385.1. NCBI lineage: Eukaryota > Metazoa > Chordata > Mammalia > Primates > Cebidae > Saimiri > Saimiri boliviensis. The sequence goes on along the minus strand of NC_133450.1, from coordinate 202,406,979 downwards.
GTGCTGGGATTACAGGCGTGAGCCACCACGCCCGGCTGGATTCCTCTTTTTATCAGTGATCTCCCCACCCTGCAAGCCCTCCTTCCTGCCATCCCCTTACCCGTTCTGCCCAGCAGTGACCCCTGCTCCAGGTCTGCTGGATGAGCTCCTGGGCGGGCCATGGAGTCTGCAGTTGAATGCAGAAGAGAAAAGGGAGCAATTAGAAGATTCAAAATATGACTGAGACAGAGGTGGAGTCATTGGCAGAAACAGGGCACCAGGGGAAGCACCGAGTTAAGGAGAACAAGGCCAACCCAAGATCATTATTTTTAGAGAATGGCACCAAGACTGAAAGATAGACAGATCCCTGAACTCTGGATCTTCAGGATGGTAAATAGATAAGGGATTCTAAGTCATCATAATTAGTTAATTAAGAAATTACAGGTTTTAAAATTCAAAGTACTTCCTACTTGTCCTTCCTGTGAGGATGTTACTATTTTAGAAAGAGGGTAATCAAGAACCAAAGGGTCATTAGAACCCAGGAATTTAGTTAGAGAGCCCTATTATGAGTCTCAGGTCTTTACTAGAAAGATTCGAAAGTTCCCCGTTGATCTCACAGTACAGTTTTTTCACTTTTTGTTCATGTTGGAGATAACGAGCCTGACCCTTCTTAACCAGCCAAAACGCTGGTCAGCATCAGACCTTTAGCTTCATGTGTTTATGATGGGTATTATTTTAAACATGAAAAGTTTATATTTTTAAAAATATTTAGTGTGTTACATTTACCTTTACTGTTTGAGATTGATTTGCATCATAAAGTTGTGTTTGTTACAATTCATTTTTCTAACAATTCTCCACTGCCCACTGGTTTGCTGGGGAAAATGCTTTTAAATTCTTCCCAGAATTGTAACAATTTTTGTTTTGTATTGGTTAATCAAAGCAAAGAAAGACATGTGCTACCCATGATCTATGAATGTTTCAGGCTGTTGTTGGTTCTTGTGACTTTACTAATATGTTTTTCTCCTGATAGGTTAACCTGCCCTCTTAACTCAGCAGTGGTTCTAGCATCCTATGCCGTACAATGTAAGTCATGAAGGGAGCATTTCCTGGGCGGACAGATTGTTCTAATCAGTGTATGGAGGAAGTCACCGGTTCCTCCTGCTTGACCGATTCCTCTTCCCCAGGAATCCTACTGGGTAGCACTGGGCAGCATATCTCTGGCTGTCCAGATAGTCCCGCTTCTTCCCAGACTAGCCCTCTCCTGTAGCGTGGAGATGTTGGATTAAGGAAGACGTTTAAAGGGAAAGGTGTGGCATTTTCTCCAACAGAGCCCATCAGACGGTAGACATTTGTTGCACATTGCATTTTCTAGAACCTTTGCTCAGGCATTTGATTTGATCTTCATACAAATCCCAGTGGGACAAATATTTGTATCAGTCATCTCTTAACACACGTGGAAACCTAGACCCAGCTAGGTTAAGAAATTTGCTGGAAGTCACCCCTGCTGCTTGCTTGGTGCTACTCTAAAACACTGCTGGGATCTTAGGAATTTCTTTTTGGAGTTTTACTATAGCTAATGGCTTATATATTGATCTATATCAGTGCTATTCAACAGAAATATAATGTGAGCCATATATGTAACTGTTAAATTTTCTAGTACCCTCATTTTAAAAAGGTAAAATGAAACAGATTTTTTTATGTTTTATTTAAAGCAATATATTCAAAATATTAGCATTTTAACTTAACATAAAAAGTTATTAGCAAGATATTTTACATTCTTTTTTTATCCTAAGTCTTTGAAAACCAGTCTGGATTTTACACTGACAGTACCTCTCAATTTGGACTAACCGCACGTGGCTAGTAGCTACCATATTGGATAGAAAGTCCAGATGGAATTTTCTTTAAGGCTAGTTTAAACTGGAGTAGGAATCCGCTCTTTCAATCAGCAAAAATTTATTAAGGGTATATTCCCTTCCAAGTCATGCAGGTAGAAGCTGGGTAGGCACAATGAAAAGAACATATAGCCAGATGAGACTGAAATGTTACTTTATAGTAACTAGCTTTGTGGTGGCAATACAGTTCATCAGCATAGTACTCAGGTAGAGCTGTTTGCATCTCAAGACCTAAGAAATATCTTCTACCTTCCCATAAGCCCAAACCATCTTGGCCTATTACCCTGTTGACCTACTATGTGGTAGACAGTTAAGGTAGCAAGATGGTCAGGTCTGAGAACAGGCACTGGCTGAACTACACACCCTGCTCTGGTCTCAGAAAAGGCAAAATAGCAAGAGAAGGCTGACGCAGCCTGCTGAGGTGGCCCTAGGTCTGCCTACTTCCCTACCAGGAAAGAACAGAAATAAGGGAAGTAAAGAGCAAGGTGGCTGGGCCTGCAGCTTACCCACCCACCTGCATGGAACCAGGAATTGGAGAGCAAGGGATGTCAAAGATGACCACCTCTGACCCTATTCACAAGTAAGACAAGACCCAGAGTTAGTCTCTCCATCCATCCTGCATCTCCTCTTCTAGTGGGAAACTCAAAGAGGTGAATGGGCCTGGGTGGATTTGAACCTTCCCTTCTCCCTACAGTATACCTGGGACAGGCCTGGCCATGTCACGTCCATGTGGGAAGTGGCATGATCACCAATCAGCTTGTATTCTCATTGATCTCTAGACCTTGTGAACTGTCACTGCCAGTCCAATCAACTGAGGAGACTGAGCTACCCCATATCTCAGAGTAGGATTGTTGTTCACAGCCTGAGCTTCAGGTTTATAACGCAGGAACACTAACTACAATATGGGCACATTCATTTTAAATCCTGGCATCCCTGGCCCAGTGTGGTGGCTCATGCACGTAATCCCGGTACTTTGGGAGGCCAAGATGGGAGGATCACTTGAACCCTGGAGTTTGAAACCAGCCTGGGTAATATAGTAGGACCCTGTCTCTACAAAAAAATAACTAGCTTGGCATGGTGGCATGTACCTGTAGTCTTAGTACTTTCTAAGGCTGAGGCAGGAGGATCACTTAAACCCAGGAGGTCAAGAGCAGCATGGGCAACACAGTGAAACCCCATCTCTACAAAAAAACAGAAAAATTAGCCAGGTGTGTTGGTGTGTTGCCTATAGTCCAAGCTAGTAGGGAGACTGAGAGGGGCAGTATATATTGAACACCGGAGGTTGAGGCTGCAGTGAGCCATAATCATGCAATTGCCATGCCACTCCAGCCTTTGTGACAGAGTGAGACCCTGTCTCAAAAAAAAAAAAAAATCTGGTGTCTCCGTTGGCCATGACGAGTGATTTAATACAGCTCTCAATATGGCTACTTGGTTCAAATTAAGCAATAATGTGAAGGTGATCTGTAACTAAAACATCTTTATTGTTGGACCATGCCTGGCCAAGTCATTGAGAACCAGACTGGCGCCATATCACCTAGGTAATATGGCCTTGTGCACTTGTACCTGCCTGACTTTAAGACTCTCCAGACCTCAGTTTCATTACCTGTCACATGAGGATAATAAGTGTTTCCTTCATAGGGTTGTAGTGAGGATGAAATTAGCTACTGTATGTAAAGCTATTAGAATCATACGTGGTATGTAGCAAGTGTTAACTCTTAGTATATTTTCATGTCTGCCCAGAAGAAAGCTGTCAAGGAATTGCCTATTGTAAACAGTAAATTCTATTTAGAGTAAAATTTAAGAACCAAATAAAAAAAAAATCTATGCTAAGCTTTAGTAGTCAAGTTCCCTTATGCAAAGAACTGATAGAATGGGGGCTGAAGAAGTTATTGGCCCTTAAAAAAGTACAAACTGGCTTCAGTAGAAATATTAACATTACTATCATGCTAATAAAAGCATGGCTTATCAGGCAAGCTGTTTTGAGTATAAGCTTTTATCCCTCCACCCTCAATAAATATATATTACATAGCAAACATTTCTTTAAGATTATTTCTTGCACCAGCCATGGTGGCTGACACCTATAATCTCAGCACTTTGGGAGGCTGAGGCAGGCAGATTGCTTGAGCCCAGGAGTTTGAGACCAGCCTGGGCAACACAGTGAAACCCCCTCTCTACAAAATACTAAAAAAGTAGCTGGGTGTCGTGGTACACCCCTGTAGTTCAAGCTACTAGAGAGGCTGAGGTGAGAGGATTGTTTGAGCCCTGGAGGTTGAGGCTGCAGTGAGCCATAATTGCACCGCTGTACTCCAGACTGAGCAAGAGTGAGACCCTGTCTCAAAAAAAAAAAAATTATTATATATGAAATTACAGTATCAAAAGGTATGCCCATATTTTATGATATATTTTGCTAAATTCTTCTAAGAGGGTAATCTAATGTAATGATAGGTCCTCACTATGACCAGCTAACCAAAATTTTCCTTACATAAAAAATTAAGTCAGGGACAGTAGTTTGCACCTGTAATCCCAGCTACTCAAGAGGCTGGTGGGAGGATTGCTTGAGCCCAGGAATTAGAGGCTGCCGTGAGCCATGATTGTGCCACTGCACGCCAGCCTGGGCAACAGAGCAATCCCATCTCTTAAAACAACAACAACAACAACAACAACAAAAGTGATCTGCTGGTAAAGTACCTGAAAATACACAATGGTGGAAAATTGTTAATGGCCTGTCAAGGCTTTATGAAGCTCAAAGAATAAAGTATGTTTTTTGGAAATATATGTTTATTCCAGAATGTTCTGTGGACCTCTGCCACATAGAGGTCTGCACCAGCCTCAGGGTGCCCAGGTAGATAAGACACACTGCTCTCCCCAAGGAGTCTGCAGCCTATAGGGACGCAGATGTGGATGATACTCCCAGTGGACATGGCCACCAGGAATGTGCTTCATCTTGCTTGGGGAGAGGGGAGAGCATCTGGGAAAACATCCTAGGAATAACCCCTGAGAACCACCTGTAAGATCTGGTTGGAGTGTGATGAATAGCAGGTAAAAGACTTTCCCAGTACAACAACTGGGCAGCTTGAAGTGCTGTACATTGGAACCTGGGATATATATCCTCTCTTTGCTGTAAAACATAAAATAGTATCAATGAGAAGAAAGCATGGAACTTAAAAGACAAGGTATTTCCCACATAAGCACTTCCATTTCTGTTTGCTAAAATTAGCTTTTGCATGTGTTTCTTCCTCACAAATAGGAAATGGATTAGTTAGGAGTTTGGAGTGTATAGTGTAGCAAGTAGGCAAGAGTACTCGGGGACTAGGATCAGAGTCTAACCTCCAGATTAGCAGCTGAGCAACAGTGGCAGGCCCCTTGGGGTCTGTTTCCTTACCTGTTTAGTGGGGATTAAAAGCATTGCCTATATCACAGGGTCCTCATGAGTATCATGTGGGATGATGTCATTGAAATCGATGTGAAACCACCTAGTGTTTTGCAGATGTTTATCACTGTTTAACTTTGTTTCCCCCTAGTGGTTAGCACTGCGCTTTGCACAGAGTAGCCGCTTAAGATTTAAAGTGAAAACCACCCGACAGGGAGGCTCATTGGTTCTATTTGAAGTTCAGAACATTTGACAGCAAATTGCCTAAAGAGAGAAACTTGCTGTTTGTTTGCAGAATGACACCGGGGTTGGAACTGTTAACTAGTATGATGGATAACCTTATTGGGATCCAGGGGGATCTCCATGAGCTAATGAAACCAACCGAGTAGAAGTTCATAGGACTCCACCGTGAGGCTCAGGAAAGTCACTTACAGCATTTGGTTGGCCTTTGGGGACATGCCTGCTGTCATCAAATGGCCCACAGTGGCTCATAGGCCTGGAAGGCAGGCTGGTCGGCTGGTAGGAGTACTAACTGGGGCTCAGGTCACCTGGGTTCTGATCTTGACCTTGTCCTAAGGGTTAGTCTCTTTTTCTTTCCAGACCTCAGTTTCTTCCCTCTTAACATGAGGGGTTTGAAGAAGGTGATTCTAATGCTTTCTAGCACTTTCCTCATTGGGCCTGCTGTGTCAGGGCGTCTAAATGATTTCCTACGAATGCACTGTTGTATATTTAGCTCTGCACAAACTCACCAGCTATATAACCTTGACATTTCTTTCCACAACTTGGCCACATTCGGCTGGCCTTAACACCCTGTGGTCCAACGTAGACCAAGTCTGCATACGTAGGTCACTTGGCTCTCTGCCCTTTTCCCCTTCCAGAATTGAACTTTGCATCAGCCTCTGTACAGATCAGTTCTGAGCACCTACTGTGTGCCATGCCTGATGCTGGGCCCTAAAGGTGAGTCAGACCCACTCCCAGCACTCAAGGCACAGTGTAGGAAGGAAACAGATTTCTTCATTATGGTGCAGATCTCAAAGAGCAGCCCTGTGGTGTGAGGGCAGTTAGGTGAGCAGAGCTGAGTGAGACATGACCTTTGCATCTACTATTTTTTTGTTTCTGTTTTTTTTTTGCATTTTGAGATGGAGTGTGGCTCTGTCACCCAGGCTGAAGTACAGTGGCACAATCTTGGTTCACTGCAACCTCCACCTTCTGGGTTAAAGTGATTCTCATGCCTCCACCTCCAAGTAACTGGGATTACAGGAGTGCACCACCACATCCAGCTAATTTGTATTTATAGTAGAGACCGTGTTTTACCACGTTGACTAAGCTGGTCTCAAACCCCTGACCTCAGGTGATCCACCCACCTTGGCCTCCCCAAGTTGGGATTACAGGCATGAGCTACCATGCCCAGCTGCATTGCCCTTTCAACTTTCTGGAGAAATTCACCCAAGCAGCCACCTGGCTTACCCACTTCCCTTTTGAGAATGACCACAAAGTATTACTGTATCTTTCCCATACTCTGTCCTTGTAACAGAGAAGGAGTTATTTGATTTGGAAATCTTTGGTGTTGAATTAAGAGTCCACAGAAGCCTCCTGGCATTGCAGCAAGCTGCAGGAAGAAATTCAGTAAAATAATTGGAAAGATTAGGGCTAATATGTATTTTTTTAAATGAAATAGAAGCTTTTTTTTGTTTTGTTTGTCAAGAAAATAGAGTACGAGATCAGTTGCCCCATGAGAGCTAGAAATTATCTTCTCACTTCTGTTTTTAGACAAATGGGAAAACTTTGTAGAGAAAGGAAGTGGTTGTCCTCAGGTCCCATAAGCCTGGTCCTTGGCTCTTCACCTGGTGCCATCCTTTTTCCCAGTTTCCTCAATGGTGCAGACACCCAAATGGTTTGAGTCCTGGAGGTACTTGGACACTTGCACAGGTTGAGCACTGCACAACTCTCAGAAATGCCCATCACTTCATAGGCATCAGCAATTCAGTTCATGTTGGCAGACAACAGTCGGGGTCTCAGGGAGCAGTACCATTTGGCCCAGGGGCTAGTCTGGAGGTCACCCTTCCTCTTCTCTCTGCAGCTGCAGGTCCCTAATGTGATTCCCCTGATAGCCCCAGAATCTCTCTTCATATTTTCTAACTCCCCTTAGAATGTGTCTTTCTCCCTAGGAAATTTGCTGTCGCCCGAACCCTGACTCTTCAGCTCTACTCCCACCTACCCCTTGTCCTTGTGGCCTCTGAGCACATCCTGGTCCCCTTTCTTCCACACCTCCCTGAATCCCAGGGGATGGATCAGGATGCAGAGAGTGGTCAAGTCGGCATGGCCTCCCTTCTGCCTACACCCAGTTTTTAGAGCAGATTGGTTCAGTGTCACGGTAACCTTGGGGTATGGTAGAGAAAGCCTGCACCATGCATGGCATACGGATCGTGGCATTTTTCCCAGTGGGTTCTCATCCCGGAGCATGAGTGCAAACTGCTGTGCTGACCACAGTGTGTGGAAGAGGTATGGGATTAGAACAGGGCCTGGGTTCAGACACCATTTCCCAGTTTTCTCCCACTGTGTCCTTGGGGAGAATGAGAATTTGGTTGGATCATGTGTGATAGTATCTTAGCACATAGTGAAGGCTCAAATAATTGTGGAATCTGGAGCTGGCATGAAGCTTCAGTTTGTGTGGTACAGAACTTACCAAAGAGCGTTTCCAATTAATGTTATTCTGGTGATGCTGTAGATGCTTGTAAATAGAGACCATATTAAATAGGCAAAACTAATTTTGACTTTCCCCTTATCTGTCTTGATAGCTCATTTTGGAGACTATAATTCTTCCATACATCGTCCAGGCTATCTTTCTGACAGTCACTTTATACCGGATCAGAATGATGACTTTTTAACAAAAGTTGAATCTCTGCATGAGCAGCACAGGTGAGGCGGGCTGGGATGGCCTACTTTGGGAACTTGGGTCGGGTATTTTCAGACATCATATCCCTTTGTGTTTGATGCAACCTCTTTTGTTCATGAATCCTCTTTCAAGATGTCAGGGGTTTTTGAACCTTTGAGTTGGTACGGTAGCAGATATATTTGGCATAACTAGCATTTCGGTAAAGTGTAAAATCCAGTAAGTGTTTCGGGTGATGGCTGCTGTGTCCTTTTCAAGATGTTATTGAAATCAATAAATTCCTGAAGGAAATGCCCATTTTGAAATCTGATTGCCCCACCAATGGACTGTACCAAGGTAAACCTCTTAGCAGTTTACCACATTTAATAAAAAAAAATCTGTTCCTTTAGGTCTTATTAAACAGACAGACGGATGTAAAATGCTGACCAGTCTCCTGGGTTCCGTTCATGAAAAGTGCCCTATGTCCACGTGGGGAGCACCAGCCTTCCGCAGTTGCCTCTGCATATTTGTTGCAAGCCTCAGCTCTGGCACATATGCCCAATTCTGGCTCCTCTTCCCCTTATTTTACTTAAAGCTATAGCAGCAGCTGTTCAGACCAGGTCAAATAAAGGCCACCCTGACCAAGAAGACCAGCTCTCAAGGGACCGCTCTCTTCTTGGGAAAGCCATAAAAACAAAGGCCAGGCAGCCGAGTGTCCTTTCTAAGAAGGTACTGCCAAGCCTCTCTCCTAGAATTATTCCCGGGGCAGAAGTCAATGTCCTAAAATAGTACCAGGCCAGTGGCATTTGAAAGTTTGAGGCCACTGCTCAAAGAATGGATAAAGGCAGAGAGACCTAAAGATTCCCTACTAATTAGCAACTTGGAATAATTAGGGCAGAGATTCTAAAGGTAACAGTCTTCTCCATCTGAATACTGAAAGCTCACTAAAGGGGAAGTATTATTTAATTGAAAAAGGAGAGGGTTAGAGGGAGTCACATTCAATGGATAAGAAGAAAAACTTGGTTTAGTAGAACTTAGCATTAGATTGTTTAAGATTGATAACATAAGGCATTTCATAACCTTACAGAAAGAAATGGTATCAAATGTTCTAGATTTTTTAAAATCGGAGTTAATGTTCCCTATTTATTGGTTGAACCCTGCTTTTTGTCTTTTCTGTAGTGGGCTAAAGCAATCAGAAGCAGAATCCTGCTATATCAACATAGCGCGGACCCTCGACTTCTATGGAGTAGAACTGCATGGTGGTAGGGTGTGTATCCTTGTCATTCTTGGATCAGACGTTATGATTTTATTTTAATCTCTGAGAGTTTGAAAACTTCTTTGATGAAACTATTTCATTATAACAGGACTTTCAAAAAGATACTTGGAAGGTTTATTAAGTCATACTGAATTTTTTGTCAGTTGTCCAATTGCTTTTTTTAATGTTCGCTTTTATACTTGAAGACTTTTTTCCTTTTGAGGGTTCAGGGGACTAGAAACTGGTAATTTTTGTAAGACCATTGTATATTATGGTTTTAAAAGACAAAAAAAAAATAGGTTTAAATTCATTTGTCTAGTGACTGTTTGAGGAACCAAGATTTCAAGTACTTAATATCAAGTGCTGCTCAAATTAAAGCTAGTTACTCAAATATGATAGTTTTTTAAAAGATTACGGTCGTTTGATTGAGAAAATCAATAAATATTTTAAACTAGTCATGGCTATTTTAATCAGATTTACTAACATCCGTCATCTGCCGAGCAATTTCTATGCACCAGTGGATTATTTCCTGCAGTGATACCGTGAGTTCTGTATATTATCATGAACCCATTTTACATATGGAGAAACTGGTACTCAGGGACTTAAACAAGGTCACACAGCACACAAGTTGTAGCTTTAGCACATGACCCCACACTGTCTAATTAGTATCTGACCTTTCAGCAATGACATACGTTTTCTGTCTGTGATTGACCCTCATCATATCCAAAAGGAAGCAAATATTAATTGAGTACCTACTATTAACTAGCCTTTATCCAGATGCTTTCATATGAGACCATAAGGTCTCATCTTGGGATCATAGAAACCTTGTGAAATCAACATTCTAGTTATCCCTGTTTTATAGATAAGGAAACTGAGGCTCATGGAGATTGAGTAAATACTCAAATTTTAAACCTATGTATTTTCATAGTTTATAGAAACACTGTCATTTATTGGCTTCACTTCGGTCCCTTTTCAATCCTGTGAGGTAGGCAAGTTGTGATATAGGTAATAAGGAAGGAAAAAGGTATTAGATCTTACAAAATAATAGCTTTGGGACTTCACTGTTCATTTTTATTTCATTTGCAAATAATACTTTATCTTAGATAGAATGTTATGGAGAACTTTAAGCAGTGGTGAAGCAGGACTTTATATCTGCCTGAGTTGAGCTGTGCTCTCCCACCCCAAGAACTGTCAGTGAAATGACCCTCAAGGGCTCTGAGGCCAGATAATACCTGCCTGGCTAAGACCCCCAAGGTACCAGAGGGTTTTGGTCATAGTAGGCTGACCTACATGAACTAACAACCCTTGAATCTCCATAGCTTCATATCACAAGGTTTATCTTTCAGTAATTGAACGTTTACATTGAATTCAGGAATCTTCCAGGGCAGTCCCCCTGGCCACTGCAATAACTCAGCAGTCCTGGCTGCTTCCGTGTCATGGCCGTCTTCCCGTGTGGCCTCCATGTTTGTCACAAGGGAACAGGAAGCTACAGGGTTACACACCAGCTCTTAAATGCTTCAGCCCCAAAGAGACATACATTCCTCCTGCTCAGAGCACAGGGGACAGAACTAGTCACCAAGCTCTGCCTTCTGCAGAGGAGCCGGTGAATGGGGGTTGGGCCTGGGAATTCAGTGAGCAGTGACTGTGCTGCAAGGATTAAGGTGCATACTGAAAGACCACAGGAATAGGAGATTTGAGACCTGCTCTTTGGTTCGCCCAAACCATTCATTTATTTCTTTGTACACTCAATTTTTATTTCCTTTGCTAATTTGTTCTGTCACACCTGCTTTATACTCCCTCTATTGTGACTTTGAGTATCACGTTTAAATGCACTTCTACCCTTCATCGAGCTAATTCGGTTTTGTTGTAAGCGTGTGATTTCTGTTGGGTACTGATAGTGAATACTTTCTGGACTTTCCACCGTATCAGCACTGTGTTGTTTGTCCCGTTTCTCTAACTCCATGTTCACTTTGCGATTCACAAACGATTTGCCCCACATCAAAGGGGAAATGGACGTTTCTTATGCCTTTCACGTGCCTCTCTCTTCTACAAACTCCGTAGGCCAAGCCCCCTTCTAGGTTTTTATCTTCTCTCTTTTCAGCCTGATAAAAACCCTTTGAGGTGGTTTCTATCATCTTTATTGCACAAGAAGAAAAACCGAGTCTCGGGGTCCCAAAATTATACAGCTAGTAGGTGCCAGAGTGAAGTTTCACACTCAGTTGTAACTGACTTAAACCATGCCCCTTCTTTATAATTATGTGTATCTGAGCCAGGCACAGTGGCTCACACCTTTAATCCCAGCACTTTGGGATGTCAAGGCAGGAGGATTCCTCAAGCCCAGGAACTCAAGACCGGCCTAGGCAACATAGTGTGACCCTAGCTCTACAAAAAAATTAGCTGGGCATGGTGGCACATGCCTATAGTCCCAGCTACTTGGGAAGCTGAAGCAGTAGGATCACTTGAGCCCAGGAGGTTGAGGCTGCAGTGAGCCATGTTTGCACCACTGCACTCCAGCCTGGGCATCAAAGCAAGACCCTGTCTCTCAGAGGAAAACCAAACAAACATAAACCAAGTATCTGATTGTGAAAACAGGAAGGTAAATGACTCAAGAGGAGGAACTGTTTTATTGTTAAGTTTTATTTGTACTCACCTTGATTTCAAACAGATTTAAAACAGATTGTAGTGGCTGTGTCTTCTGTATCTTCATTGTCCACAGCAATGCCCAGCACTTAGGCTCGTGTCAATGTCGGATACATTGGATTTAGAAGCAACCTTTTTTTTTTTTTTTTTTTTTTTTTTTTATAAACAGGGTCTCCCTCTCTTGCCTAGTCTGGAGCATGGTGGCACAATCACGGCTCACTGCAGCCTCCACTTTTCAGGCTCAAGCAGTCCTCCCACCTCAGCCTCCTGAGTAGCTGGGATTACCGGTGTGTGCTACCAAACCCAGCTACTTTTTGTATTTTTTTGTAGAGACAGGATTTCACTGTGTTGCCCAGGTTAGTTTCAAACTCCTTGGCTCGAGGGATCCACCCTGCTTGGCTTTGTAAAGTGCTGGAATTATAGGCATGAGCCACCTTACCCAGCCAACATTTCTTAAGTAGATTTAGAGTCAGCAGTTCTACACTTAAACACATTTTCATCATCATTTCATAATAGCTAAAGCGTTTACAGTAATGGAAATTGAGATTTGTGAAAAGCTCTGCAAAGGGGTGAGGCCTTTCTGATTTAGTGCTGATTGTTGAAAATTTAAAGCTTGAGTATTCATTTAAATGATTCCATGGAATGAGTGGGCTTATTTGTTAACTTGTTCTAGACCAGTGACACCCACATGTTGCCTGACAGGCTGTGTTCACTTTAGAAGAATTTGGTGCTTAGTACTTGGGTCTTAAGTATCTGTTAAATGGGGCTTTTTGCTTGTTTTCAGTAACATTTTCCCCTTTGGAGCCTATGCATGTTACTGTTTATAACAGCGAGGGTGCTTTAAAGTCGTCAGAGGGCATAAGCTCGACTGTAACGTGCTGTGGATCTGAGATCTTCCTTTTCACAGGATCTGCACAATTTAGACCTGATGATTGGAATCGCTTCCGCGGGCATTGCTGTGTACCGAAAATACATTTGCACAAGTTTCTATCCTTGGTAAGTGCAAACAGTTCTAATTATTTTCTGAATCATGCTTTAAAAATATGCCGAACAAAAGTAATGTTACCTCCCATTCTAAGTGTTTATTTCTAAAGATGGGATAGAGATTTTCCCCCAAGTTTTAACCTCTGACCTCTAAATTGATCCAGATTTAGTACTTGGGAAAATTAGAGTTTGGTTCTCATTAGCATTTCCCTCCCCCAGCTCACCCTGTGGTTTGGGAGACTTTGGAAACCCGGTAGATACAATGACACAAGGCAAGCCTTGGAATTAAGAAATTTTTCCTGGGCGGTGCATTGGTCAGAATTCAAAGAAGAGCTTTCTCTGGGCAGGAACCAGTTTCAGTTCTGTTCTTCAGTTATTAACTGAACCTTTACCAAATGTCCAGCTCTGTTCTAAACTCTAAAGAGACCTAAAGACACGTGCAACTGAGTGCTTGCCCTCTGAGCTCACGGGCCTGGTGGGAAGAGACCTGTAGGCCAGCCTGTCCCTCATTACCCATGAGTAGAACTGAATTTTGAAGAGAAATTTGAGTTTAATGTGCCAGGCACCAGGGAGCTTTCTTGGGGCAAACACCACCAACATAATGCCATCTACATAATGATAACGGGATGGTGCACAGAATAGAGGTAGCACACAGCGCCAGGAAGGTAGAGGAGAGTGAGTGCCACAGACGGCGCGAGATGCAGATGGAAAAGGACACGCGGGGAAAAAACATGGAGTTTTGGCAAAACAGTGGCAGCAAGGAAGGGAGTTAGAGAATGGGGATAAGTGAAGATTTGGTGCCAGGTATGTGCCACACAGAGTTTGACCTTTGACGTCTAAATCTGCTCCCCAACTTGGGAACATAGAATTTCATTACCTGAAACCCAAAGATGTTTATCACAGCATTATTTATAATGAGAAAAAAACCTGTAAGTAACTTAAAATTATGGAGTATTACATAATAATATGTATGAAATTAACAATGAGATAATAATATACTCTATTGTTATATACTCTTATTATATTTAATATTAGAATAATTACATATTACATATAAATATATAATTATATAATATATAACAACATTATTATTAATAGCTGTAATTATTATTACATGCTTACTGTGTCCACGTCCTGTTACTGTATATTTTCTTTGATTTATCTCCTTTAAACTCAAAATAGGCACTATATAGGTTATTATCCCCAGTTTTACAGAAGCGGAAACAGAAGTACAAAGAAGTTAAGTAAGATCCTGTCCAGGGTCACAAGAGTAGTTGCAACTCACATCAGAGTCTAGCTCCAGAGATATATACTTTTGTTTCAACACTAAAAATGATGTTTGTAGGAAAAAGCTTAAGCAGGATACATACTTACAGACGCTTAGTTTCAATATAAATGTAAAAACTCAGTTAAGTTTAAATATACCTATTTTGCAAAACCAAAAAATGTGACAGCCCTGTTCAATTTGACACTAAAATCAGTGTCACAGATAGCAGGATCTTCTCTCCATCTTTCTTTCACCTCGTCTCTGTTAGAAGCCCATCAGAGGAAGCAGGAAACCCCAGCTTGCTTGGCGGGCTGTGCCCGGGCAGCTATCTGGCCCACTCAGGACTAAGATCAGGCTAAGCAGAGGGCAAATGGGCCCAGGGCTCATTTTTCCATACCCAGCCCCTCCAGATGTTAGGGGCTTCCTCCAGGTGTCACAGGCCTAAAGCCCCCTGGGTCCAGCTTAACTGTGGCTGAAATTCCTAAGGGCCCACAGACAAGGGATGGACCCTCACATTGTGAAGAAGCTGTGGGTCCCACAAGGTCACTGTAGGAGATAAGTGGGGTCTTGATCAGGAGAAGCAGGTTTGTGAACAGAAGCCTTTTCGGTAGAGCCTGCAGGGACTCTTCAACCCCAGGGCTCACCCGCAGATCTGCCGAAGCCTCCCTCACCCTTCAACATCAAGCTGGCTCCTGCTGGCTTCTGCCTCCAGTGCAAACCTCAGAGACTCCCAGGGTGACAAGGGAGGTGCATGGGCAAGTGCCCAGGAGGGGCAGAACATAAGAAAGGCCCTAAGCCTACAGGGGAAGGATCTGAACACCAGCTGAGCTTTGGCCCAAGGAAAATTCTAGAGAGAAGGGGCAGGGTGTGTAGGTCCAGAGATGAGAGAGAACCCAGCTAGTGAGTCAGGAGGAGTGGGGCAGGCCAGGCTGGAGCTGGCCGTGGGCGTGGGGAGCTGCAGGAGAGGGGCCTGATCATGGAGGGCCTCACAGGCCATAGGAGCCTATAGGCTCAGTTCTTAGTGCTCTTATGAAGCGCTAGGCTTTCCTGCATGCAGTGCTCACAGTTACAGTGATTTACTTACACCCATCATTATTTATGTGGTACCTATCTCCCTCACTGGATTATAAGCCTGGCATAGGACTTTGTACATCCTAGGCTCTCAGCGTTTTGTTTTTTTTTTTTCTTATGAATGAATGAAGGGCAATAGGGAGCCCCCATGAGGTCCCAAGTGTGGAAACGACAGATTCATGTCTGTGCATAATCAGATTTGCTGATATTCCCACTTGAATAATTGATTATAAATAATTATTCAAGTGGGGAAATTGGGGTCAGAATGGGAAAGGGATGCTGAGCTGGAACCCTAGGAACCATAGGAGGCCTGCCAGGTCCTTCTATGAAGGACCTGTATATGAAGCCAGGGGTAGGGGAAGTAAGAGGTCCACAGATTCTTGTGGGCCAAACAAGGCAAGATAAGAACTCAGCCAGTGTGGTGGCTCATACCTGTAATCCCAGTACTTTTGGAGGCTGAGGCAGGAGGATCATCTAAGGTCAGGAGTTTGAGACCAGCCTGCTGCCCAACATGGTGAAACCCCATCTCTACTAAAATACAAAAAACCTAGCTGGCCAAGGTGGCAGACGCCTGTAGTCCCAGCTACACAGGAGGCTGAGGCAGAAGAATCACCTGAACTCCAGAGGCAGAAGTTGCAGTGAACCGAGATTGCGCCATTGCACTCCAGTCTGGGTGACTGAGCGAGACTCCTTCCCCCACAAAAAAAGAACCCAAAAGGGGAGTTGGTTCTCCCGACTTGTTCTGCAGAACAGGAATTTTTGCATCTGCCAATTGGCACAGGAGAATCGTGAGGAGACTTCCCAGACTTCAGGGAGATGTCAGAGCAGTAACACACACTAGAAAGAGTATCTCCTAAAGGGATGAGCCCAAACACCCTTCCCATCCTTAGACTATTAACCTGTAGTCACCCCAAAAAATTTACTTCACAGTTACATCTACCAACAGATTGTTGAAAATAGATGTGCATTAGATAATATTTAATATGTAATAGAGGTATATTGCTGTTCCAGCTGGGGAAATGGCCCATGAGTAGTTCAACTTTCATGTTACCTACGCAGCCTCTCCATTCTAGAATGCTCTACCAAGGTCTTCATATGATCCTAGAGAATAGTAAAATGCCTTCATTTCCCCAAAGTATCTCAGAAGTAAAGATTCCAGCAGGACAATATGTGCCCTTTGTATACATTACAGAAATTTTGCATAAATGAATGATAGTCGACCCTTGGTGTACTTGTGGGATTGGTTCCAAGACCACTTGTAGTTACCAGAATCTACACAGACTTGTCACACCCTTGGCTCTGCAGAACTCATGTATGTGAAAAGCCAGCCCTTTGTATATGTGGGTTTTGCATCCTGTAAATGCTGTGTTTTCCATCCATGTTTGGTTGAAAAAAATCCCCCACATAGTGGACCCCACATAGTTCAAACCTTTGTTGATCAAGGGTCAACTGTAAATGTATTTTTTAAATTATGTTTTTAATTAAAGGAACAAGCATTGCAGGTCCACTATGTGGCAAGGTAGGACTTGATATTCCTAATCTGCTTGAATCCTCACAAGGCAGCTCTCTGAGAAGGGCAGTGTTTTCTTTACTGTTGGGTAGACTTCATAGTGGAGAGCTTAGGAGCGCAGCCTTCAGAGTCAGCTGAGACCAGGGTGCAGGTCCTGACTCCAGGAATTTCTAGTTCAACGATTTTGAGCACTTTGGTGATGTCTCTGAGCCTCCGTTTCCTCATCTGAAAACTGGGTATAACAACATGTACTTTTCAGGATTGTTGCAGGACTTCACTGAGAGCATGTTTATAAAGCTCTTAGTGGCAGTCTAGTATATAAAAAAAGCTGAGTTAATGGTGACTGAATTCTGTTATCTTGCAAATGGTAAGTAGGATACCTGACACGTGGCTGTTAAGTAATGGAGCTGGGGTTCGGGCCAGGTCTCTCCTCTTTCAGTTGCTCCATGCTGCTCTCAGCTGTCTTCCCCATGTATATACCAGCTCACGCAGAGCTGCAGTGCCACAAAAGCAGCTTACAGCAAAGAGAGCGCATGGCCCAGGTTTCTCGTTATTTAAAAGCTACATCATGATCCAGTGGCCCTTATGCGGTGCTCAGCTTCAGTCAGCTACTTGGTGTTAGCCCGCAGTAATGGGGCTGCCATCATTTCTACAGAGAAGTAAACTCTAGGCAGCCAAGAGCCCCCAGTCATCGGGATCATGGAATAAAGGACATGCATTAAGAGGCATCAGCTTCAACCTGGCTGATCCCTGATGTGCTTTGTGTTTTGTTTTATTTTTTGAAGGGTGAACATTCTCAAAATTTCTTTCAAAAGGAAAAAGTTCTTTATACATCAGCGACAGAAACAGGTGAGTAGTTATGTCTGTCCTTGCTTTGTGTGTGTGTGTGTGTGTGTGTGTGTGTGTGTGTGTGTGTGTGTGTGTTTAGGGACAGGATCTCACTATGTTGCCCAAACTGGGCTCAAGGGATCCTCCTGCCTCAGCCTCCCAAGTAACTGGGACCAGAAACCTGCACCACTTTGCCCAGGTTCTTGTGTTTTTAAGTTACTTTAGCTTTTAGTTCCTTGAGGGTTGAAGGCAGTTTGCCATGTGCTTAACAGGGAAGAAAGAGCATGCCATTGTGGAGCCAGAGTCTAGAGCAGGCATCCCCAAACTACGACCTGCAGGGCATGTGGCCCCCTGAGGCCATTTATCCGGCCCCCGCTGCACTTCAGGAAGGGGCACCTCTTTCATTGGTGGTCAGTGAGAGGAGCACAGTATGTGGTAGCCCTCCAACGGTCTGAGGGACAGTGAACTGGCCCCCTCTGTAAAAAGTCTGGGGACACCTGGTCTAGAGGATCCAGTGATTGTCTGTATAATTCTGCTTGGCTGGTTGGAGGATTAACTTGCTTTGGAGTCAGAGACAGTGGTTTCAGATTCTGGCTCTTCCACTTACCAGCTAGACCGCTTACTTAACTTCCCCTAGCCCAGGTTGCCTTGTTTCCAAAAATGCTATAATGCCCACTTCTTAGGGAATTGTGAAGATTAAATAAAAGAGCATTGGTCAAAACACCTGGCAGAGAGCCCACCGCAAAGTAGCAGTGAATGTCTTCAAGGTCAGCTCCCCCCATGATGTGTTGAAACTGCATGATGGCTTGGTAGGTATATGTATCTCATAAGCAAAATCCATAGCAAATGTGTTAACTCTGTGTGCTCATCCATACAGAGAAGTAGAACATAGAGATGAGCAAACTGATGCTCCCATGGCTAGTGAGTCAGGGAAGCTGGAATTTGAACCAGATCATTATGAATCTGAGACACCAGCTTTTTCCACAACACTACACTCCATCTTTTTATGCTGCATGATTTTCGCTTACTGTCACTGTGTCCATTTCCCAGTTTTTCAAAGTTAATGTGTGCTTAAAATGGCCTCACAGAGCAGTGAACTCTTAGAAATAAGGACACAAAAGGTCAGAGCAGCTAGGACTGGAATCTGGATCACCTGACCACTCAGTACAAGATTCAAGATGGTCAAAAAAAAAAAAAAAAAAAAAAAAACATAAGATGGCAATTTAACATGAAAACAGAAAACCTAAACTCATGCAGAATGCAGGCAAAGCAAATGATTAAAATTATTATTATATATGAGCACTGGATTCAATTCTGTGCTTTGTGGAAAGCAAGTAGAGAAAAACCCAAAGGTTATAAACTTGCTGTTGTCTGATAGATGAAAGAGTATTTCTTCAGGAGAGAGATGTTCCCAGAGCTAAAATTTAAAAGGAATCTATCAGACAGTTTTTATCTGGTTGCTCCAAATATATCCAGCCTAGAAATGTAAACAGATTTGAAATCAAAGCATTCGTGAAGGACCACAGATGATGATAAAGAATAGATTCTGGTCATCTCTATTACCATGTTCATAAAGACAGTTAACAAATCATGCTCTTGAATATTCCGGTAACACTGGTTTGGGGCCAAGTCATTTTGAAACCAGTTTTCTGCTGTCTGTTGCCTCTTACCTCATTTCACCAATGTGGGCTAAATGCTTGCAAGTCCTTGCTCCTATTTCTGTGTGGGTGAAATATTGACTGTTTTTCCTCCCAGGCTGAATCCAGGGAACATATCGTGGCCTTCAACATGCTGAATTACCGATCTTGCAAAAACTTGTGGAAATCCTGTGTTGAGCACCATACATTCTTTCAGGCAAAGAAGCTACTACCTCAGGAAAAGAATGTTCTGTCTCAGTACTGGACTATGGGCTCTAGGAACACCAAAAAGTGAGTGTGCTATACTCTGTCCATACTAGGCTGAGATGTAAACGCATCCTGGTCATCAGTGAATAGAGGACATTGTTGGGCAGAGAAGGGAACCCATCATCCAGGGGCCCCAGGCATTGGATCTCTGAACAATTACTAAAAGTCTCCCGGGGGCAACAGTGTCTAAGGGACATCTTACGTTCCCAGCGTTTGTTTCTGTCCCCTCAACTTTGCTGAATTCAGTGCTCTCAAGCAGCCAGAATTGCAGCTGCATCCTGCACCGTGACATAATAAAGGAAGTGGTGCAATGGCTGTGTGTGTCTCCTGGTGCCAGTGTATTGGGCTATCCCAGCCTGATGCCCCCGTGCCAGCCTCTCCCAGAGAACATGAATTCCATAAGATGTTCTGTAAAAATGAATGAAGGAATAGAAAAAGATTTCCAGAGTCAAGTCACTTTGGGATAGCCTATAATAATTACAAAATAATAGTAGTAATCACAGTTGATAATTACTGAGCATTTACTTGGTGCTGGGCACATAATTATATTTGACTCTTAAAATTCTCCTATGAGATAGGTACTTTTATCCACAGGAATAATATTCAAAATATTGAATGACTAGTGCAGGAAAAGAAATGGATGTAAAATTATATATTTTTATATAAATATATATAAATTTTTAAATTCTAATTTAGATTAAAATGTATTCTCTAAATAAGATGGTTAGTACACTAAAAGAAGTGGATATAAATTTATATATATAATTTATATATACATTTTAAAATTCTAATTTAGGTAAATTTATTCTCTAAATAAAATAACCATGCAGTTTATATTTTTATTTCTTTGTTCTTAGACTACCTTGTAAGTGTAAGAGATAGCATAAATTGTCAATTTATTCTTTTTTTTTTTCCTTGAGAGAGAGTTTCACTTTTGTTGTCCAGGCTGAGTTAAAGTGGCATGATCTTGGCTCACCGCAACCTCTGCCTCCCAGGTTAAAGCGATTCTCCTGCCCCAGCCTCCCAAAGTGCTGGGGTTGCAGGCATGAGCCATCTTGCCTGGTAGTTTATTCTTATAATTTCTTTTTTCTTTTTCTTTTTTTGAGATGGAGTCTTGCTCTGTCATCCAGGCTGGAGTGCAGTGGGACCATCTCAGCTCCCTACAACCTCCACCTCCTGGGTTCAAGCAATTCTCCTGCCTTAGTCTCCCAAGTAACTTGGATTACAGGAGCACACCACTAGGCCTGACCAATTTTTGTATTTTTAGTAGAGAGAGGGTTTGACCAGGCTGGTCTCGAACTCCTGACCTCAGGTGATCTGCCCACCTCAGCCTCCCAAAGTTCTGGGATTATAGGCGTGAGCCACCATGTCCAACCTATTCTTATCATTTCTGTTTTTTTTTTTTTTTTTTTTTTTTTTTGAGGCAGAGTCTCACTTTATCACCCAGGTTGGAGTGCAGTGGTGCAGTCTCGGCTTACTGCACCCTCCATCTCCTGGGTTGAAGCAATTCTCCTACCTCAGCCTCCTGAAGAGCTGGGATTACGGGTGCCTACCACCACACCCAGCTAATTTTTGCATTTTTAGTAGAGAGAGGGTTTCACAACTTTGGCCAGGCTGGTCTCGAACTTCTGACCTCAGGTGATCCAGCTGCCTTGGCCTCCCAAAGTGCTGGGATTACAGGCATGAGCCACTGTGCCCAGCCACTATTTCTAAATCATTTGTTGGTTTTTCAAAATTGTTTTTGTGATTTCTTGTTGATGTGGCTATTACTAACTAAATGAGACTCATGTATTAGCCATTATCTGATATGTGGAACTGCATCAGACTGTTCAAGTTACTTTCCTAATAAATTGATAATCATTAGGGAACTTGTAGACTGAATAAGTAGCTAATTTCTGTTAGTATCAGTGATACTATTTATGGTGCTAAATGCTCTCTCTCAGCTTCTGATGAACCAAAAGCAAATACATTTTTTAAGTGTTTAGCTCCTATAATACAGTCTAGTATATTTCTACATTCAGTAGCTCTACTATTGAACAGGCCATGAAGATAACTTACTGGGATATATCACTGACTTAGATTGGACCTGATCCTCAGGCCAGATGAGAGAAGGAATAGGGAGGCAATTGAAAGCATGCCCTCTGTTGCAGAGCTGCCTGGGTTCAAATCCTTTCTCTGTCACTTGAGCTTTAATTTGTTGCTTCAATTTCTTCATCTGCAAAACTCTGTCATCTGTATGCATCCAATGCCTGCAGGGCTGGGTTCTGGTCATCTGTTGTGGTGTAAAAAAATTTCCCCTATTTTAGTGACTGAAAGCAACACCCATTCTAATATGTCTCATGATTTTGTGAATTGGGAATCCCAAAAGGGCTTGGCCAGATGCCTCTTCTGCTCTGTGTAGTATAGAGGGGGATTTCGCAGTGAATGTGGCCAGAGGATCCAAGACAAGTTTTCTTACATACCTGGTATTTTGATGGAATGGTTAGAAGGCTGGGCTCACCTGGACTCCTTAGCCTGCCCATCTTGATGCTCCAGGAGGGTAGTTGAATTTCTTACATGGACACTCAGGGTTCCAGGAGCCGAAGACAGAACCATTCAGCGTTCTTAAGGGTGAGACCTGGCACTGGCACAGTGACTCTATCGATGAAAGCAGTCACAAGCCAACCCAGATGCAAGACTCAAAGAATTTGCAGCCATCTTTAATCTGCCACAGGGGATCATTTGGGTTGGGAAGACGGCTTCGGAAGACAAGTCAGCAGTTCTTTTTCTACCTGCACCAGCTTCAGCATACTGGTGAATTTCAAGTCTCATTACCTGCATTTTACAGATGAGGAAACTGAGGCTTAGAAGGGTCATATGACTTGCCCAGCCCCTAGAGATACAGCTGCACATCTGCTTATTGGGCCTTCTGAAAGGTTCCACATAAAAAGAAACTTGTTTGGTTATTTTCCAAGCTTATGGGACAATGGAACACTTTTTTTCAGAGAGTCCCTATTAATAACCCATGACACAGTAAACCTTGGATTCAGGCAGCTTGCTCCCCTTGTTTTGATCCTGTGCTCTTCATCACTGGTGGTGTGGTTTCTGATGTCGGCCTGCCTCAGACGAGAGTCTCCCAGTGATGCTGTTGTGAGCATTTTGATCGGGATGACAACAGCATTTCTTAATGTGAATTAGTACATGATGGGCTTACAGGGCGTTTCATATTGTTTATGTTCATTTGTTTGTTCTTTGTTCTGTTTTGTTTTTGTTGATTGGTGTCACGCCACAAGGAAATATGTAGAATGTTTTCATAAGACACTAAAACCTAGTTTAAAATGTAGAGATGCCAGAACCGAAGTTGTCACCCTTCACCTAGGCTTCATGCTCTATTCTCTCAAATAATTCATTTTCTGAGGGGTCTAGATAGCTAAGATTTGAATCTGGGTATAAATAAAATTCAAAAGTAACCTTCAGGGTAGCACATTTCAAGAACATAGCATGAAATAGCATTTCCTTTTTTTTAAGACAGAGTCTTACTCTGTTCCCCAGACTGGAGTACAGTGGTACAATCTTGGCTCGCTGCAACCTCTGCCTCAGAGATTCAAGGGGTTCTCCTACCTCAGCCTCCCAAGTAGCTGATTTAGAGGCATGCGCCACTACACCTGGCTAATATTTTTGTATTTTTAGTAGAGATGGGGTTTTGCCATGTTGGCCAGGCTGGTCTTGAACTCCTGACCTCAAGTGATCCACCCGCCTCATCCTCCCAAAGTGCTGGGATTACAGGCATGAGCCACCGCAGCCAGCCTGAAACTGTACTTTCTAAGTGCATTTTCAGCTTTTCTCTCAGAGTTACCAGTAATTTATAGTGACAGCTTCTGCCGGCTAGAATGATGAAGAGCACCTGAAAAGATGGCTAATATTTTAACTTCTGCCAGTGTGAATAAAATTAAGAATTCCTTGAAATCACTTGAGCTCTATTTCTGTGTGATCCTGGAATTTCTTCTGATCTAGTTAGGTTTGGTTATATTCTGGAAGCAGCTTTGTTGCTTGAGCAGTGAGGACGAGAAAGGATTTTCACTATAAGAGCAGAAATCACATAAGGAAATTCCAGGACAGACAGGAATTGCTTTGAGCTGTCTCCCTCTACTCCCCATAACCTTAGCGTTAAGCAGCCATCCGTCAGACAAGAAGCATGTGTAGACTGTTTCACACATGCTGTAATTTATTTCCTGTTGAACATGTCAGTGTAGAAAGTGAACCTGCATCTGGTTTTTCAGGTCGGTAAATAACCAATATTGCAAAAAGGTGATTGGCGGGATGGTGTGGAACCCAGCCATGCGGAGATCCTTATCAGTGGAGCACTTAGAAACCAAGAGTCTGCCTTCTCGTTCCCCTCCCATTACTCCCAACTGGTATGTCCTCCTTTTTTTTTTTTTTTTATACTACCCATCAGTAGACACTTTATCTCTTTTAAAAATAAAAACTCAACTTATAAATTCCTAAAGCTAGATGACCTTCAGAGTTTACATTTGCATTTTAGGCTCTTGGCAGAAGTAACTGTTTTCATGAAGTACACAAGTCTAGCTGAATGTTTTCCATTTTGTGTAATACTGAGATGCTCTTTTTTAAAAAAAAAACTTATTAGATCTAAATAATTTGGGAAACTCTAGCCTGCTGAAAGGCCTCCTTTGGAATCACAGCACATGTTAGCATGTTAAACACTCTGAGACGTCCGTGATAACGAAGTGTGGTTAGCTTTACTTAATTCATGTTTTCCATTAATATCCCACAAAATAAACTTGGGGAAAAACTAATGCAGGCACGTGATATAAATGATGTAAGGATGTGTGACCTTCAGCAGCAGAAGCAAATGCACATCAGGAAGTAGCCTGCCAACTTAAGAGGAAGGACTCAGCCTAAAAGGAAATAGGTGGCAGTTTGGTAAAGTGGGAAGGGTACTGGGTTTGTAGCTGAAAGACCTAAACTCCGGTTTTGGCCCTTCTGTTAATTAACAAGTTTCTTTACCTCTGTAGCCTCAGTTTCCCCATCTCTAAAAGGATCACAAAAACGACCACAAATGAAATCATAATGTACAAGTACATTGTAAGCTTTCAAAAGAATCAGGTGGAATTATCGTTATCTTATTATAATGGTCCCCAAAGACATCACACCGTTTTTGTGGCTACCTCCAAAAAGGCCAGGGGCTGGAAGGGAAAATCTAGCAGGAAAACATTGCCCCCAGCTCCACACTGGAGTAAGAGTGTGTGTCTGTAAATACCTGAGCCAGGATCTGCTAAGCCCAAGAGAAACTGGGAGACAGGCAGACAGAGGAGATGCTGTGCTGGGCCTGCAAGGGAAGGACCCTTCACTCGGGGCCTAATGCTCAGGGAACGGACAGGGACAGTATTTAGTGTTAGAAATCATGACATAACTGAATAGACTTGCTTCTTGGTTTCCAAAATTTAGATACCTCATTCTAAAGAGGTAGATTTATGCTATACTACAGCAGCTTCATGTATCTGAAAATCTCATTGGCAGCAATGCCAGGGACCCAGAGAGCCCAGGCCAGGATCCAGGGGAACAGCGGGGTTAGATGTTGCCACACTCGTGGCCTGGAGCTCTTGTGGCTATTTATAGGTCCTCTCCTGAGGAGTCACAGGAGCCTTTTTACTTCTGCCTTGGACACAGCATTATTGATTATCCAGGCCCAGGGGGATTGCAAATCATGGAGGCCCTAACAGTCCTGAGGAGAGATGGCTAACACAGAAAGGGAAGAGGGAAAAGCTGTGAGGGAAAATAGAACTTAGGCAGCTCAGCAGCCTGGGACCGCCCGCTGCAGGAGCTGACACGCAGGGACCACGCTGGAGGTCCTGAGGACACGGCCTCATTGGATTCATTCTCAGGAGCAGGTAAGTACAGCCCAGGCCCACAGAGGTGACGTGCCTTGCCCAAGGTCACACGCGTATGCTGCTGTTGGAGGACAGAACAGTGCTTATATGCCCATCTAACGCCACGTGTTTAATAAGGGATATATCTTTAAAAGCAAACATTTTATCTTGGATCAAGTGAAATTCACATGAAGGGATGTTGTTGAAATAAGGTTGGAGTTTTGCAGAGAAACATTGCTTGTCTTCTTAGCCTTTTGTTTGCATTGTTCGAATTAATCAGAAAAATTCTCTGATCAGCAGTCCGTATGGCCTATTTATGTCTTAAGAGCTTGAGTCCTCCTGGAAGAATGACTTACCCTTAAGTCAATACCCATCACTTCCCAAAGGGCATAAACTCATTGAATTCTGCCTGTTTATACAGCTGTGGTTACTGTTCTGGGAGCCACCACTTGACCAAGAGTATTCGGGATTTGTGTCACCCTTGGTGCATTCTGCTGGGGTGGTCATGAGTTAACCAGCTCTGAATGTCAGCCTCAGCCAGGGAAGGCATCCTTAGAAAGGTCAGGACACAAAGGTCACTGGTCTCTAACAAAATTTTTAAGTGGAATTTGCCTTGAACCCTTTGTACTCAACCTTTCCCCCACCCAGGCGAAGTCCTCGGCTCCGGCACGAAATCCGAAAGCCACGCCACTCTTCTGCAGATAACCTTGCAAATGAAATGACCTACATCACGGAAACGGAAGATGTATTTTACACATACAAGGGCTCTCTGGCTCCGCAAGACAGCGATTCTGAAGTTTCTCAGAACCGAAGCCCGCACCAAGAGTAAGAAACTTGTGTTTTCTTTTCTTGGTATCTGCTTTTTGGCTGTTGCAGAATTTGCTCAGGTCCGGGTTGCCATTTGAGAGGAGCCAACAGCCGGTGCCTACAGCCAGCTCCCAAGGGTGCCCCCTGCCAGGATGGGAACATAAATCAGACTCTACCTTTTCACCTGGAAGACAGTCTGTGTGCCTGGGATCTAGAGCGTGTACTTTTTTTATTTTTGTCTACAACAAAGACCTTCTCACTAAGTACTTGTTAGTCTCTTGAATTAGTCTCCTCTCCAATTCACAAGCAAAGCCCAGTGTAAATCATTCCATATTCTAGAGGTAGAGACTCTAGGGCCATGCTAACTCTGATTTCTCTAGATTATTAAAGTTTTACCATCACATGATTTCAAATCGTTGGAAATATGCTTGCTTCTAAAAGCCTTCTCCGAATGACAGAGTTCTGAGGGGTTTTGTTTTCAATTAATAGTATAAAGAAACAAACACGTTAGAACATTGCTGATTTTCTTTGACAAATTTTTGTTACATTTTTCTGTCCCACTCCCCCCCTCCCCTTTTTTATAATGTGACAAATTTCCCTCCTAGCTCAAGGCCAGAAAAAATGTCTGTCCTAAAAGACTGGTTGAATGCTTTTGTTATTCAGTAAGATATATTTAACCCATTTGTTTCCCTTTTTGCCTTGGTGGCCAGGGAGTTCAGAGCTGCACATCATGC
The DNA here is from genome assembly GCF_048565385.1 of Saimiri boliviensis. NCBI lineage: Eukaryota > Metazoa > Chordata > Mammalia > Primates > Cebidae > Saimiri > Saimiri boliviensis. The sequence continues at coordinate 202,379,996 of NC_133450.1, read as the reverse complement.
TCACTTGTGTTCACTTCCCTCAGCCAAGATTTCTTACGTAGTACCTTCTCTTCCTCCTTTGCCTTTGTTGTATGGGTCTTTTTTAAAATTATTTTAATGGATTCATAGTTACATATCTGTATATTTTGGGGTAAACTATCTCAAATCATTTTTTTAAGTAGGTAAGAGTATAAATTAGGTTAAAACATGATAGAAAAGGATCAACTGCTAGGAAATCAACCATAGTCACTGGGTATCGTATCTATTCTTTTAACCCCATACTATGTCTAAAATATAGAAAGATAATGCCTCCCGTAATAGTGAGGGAGGATTAGCAAGCAGGTACCACTGTTGCTAGTAGGCTGAAAGCATCAAATACATCCTGATTGTACTCCAGGCATTCACGGGTGAATTGCAAATCTCCTTCCCATGTATGTTTAAGGGTGCTACCTCTCCTCTGTCCTTGCCCACAGCAAACATGGTTTCCAGTTTATCTGTGTTCTTAACACCTCTGGTTAAATAATCTTTGTGGTCATTCCTTCCCTGTGACCTGATCTTGGATGATGCTTTTGTTAAACACTCGCTATCTCTTGTTCCAACTGGCAGCCTGCTGCCGTTTGTCAGGGCTGAGGTGGATGATTGTGAGTTCCCTTGTGTGACTTCGTAGCTTTTCAAACCACAAGCATACCTAGAAATACAAGGCAGGAGTGCAGGCATGTGTGACTGGAGCCATTTTGAATCTGCACCAGGGGCTCTGCCGCTTTGGCAAAAGGAGAAAACAGTTCAGGGAACTGTTGGAGGGCTCTGGGAAGCCCATTCACGCCTGCCGCGTCAGAGCTTCCTGCGGTGGTTACAGTCCCATCGCAGCATAGTACAGCATCGAGACCTTCCCATCCAGTACAGCAGCCACCAGTCACAGGTGGCTATTCAAATTTAATTAAAACAGTAAAATGTAAGCATTCAGTTCCTCAGTCACACGAGCCTCCTTTGAAGTGCCTGACAGTCACACGGGAGTGGTGGCCTCCATTTTGGACAGCACAGATACAGCCTGTTCTCGTCATTGCAGAAAGTATTGTCAACAGCCCTCATCTAGACTAACACATTTATTCCATCATTCATTTAAAGTGGAATGACCCCCTAGAATATTTACAAACAGGTTTGGAGTCATCACCCTGCTTGCAGTCCGGGTGCCCCACACCTCTCACCCAGCTGCTCATCTGTGACATGGGGCAGGTGGGCGGCCTCTGAGTGCCCTCCCAGCCCAGCACCCGCTGATGTCTTTATACAGTCTGTACTGGGTAGGGAGGGAAGCATTCCATCCGGTGACAAGTGGACACTTGAGAGGGCCTGCATTCATTCCCGAGTCCAGTGGCACACTTTCTACATCCTTGGCTGGTCACGGAGGGGGTCACCAGAGCAAATTAGACAGGTTTATTCAGGAACCTCCAGGCCAGCTGGGCAAATAGCACATTATCACACCATGCTGCCATACTCCAGGGCTCTGTTGCTTTGGTGAAAGGAGGAGGGGGGCTTAGGGAACAGTAGGTGTCCTACATCAGATGTTCCTCCTGTGGTCTGTAATTCCCATCACAGAATTGCGGAGCATCTAGATGTTCACTGTCCAATACAGGAGCCACCAGCTCCGCAGGACTGTTTACATTTCAGTTCACTAAAATTAAATAAGATTTCAGATTCACCCCCTCAAGCCCTGTTTGATGTAAGTGACTTCTGGGCCTGTTTGCTCTTATACATTGCTCAGTGATTCTTCTTGAAACCCCTCCATGAGACCTTCTAAAATGTGTCATCTTGGGGCAGCTAAATGTTAAAAATCTTTTTTTTTTTTTTTTTATCTTGCAGCTAAATGTTAAAAGTAGCAAATAATGGTGGTTCAAGTCCGGCCTCCTTGTGGAGTTTTGCCAGGTGCACTGACAGTAGTCATGTCAGGGGGTCAAGTTAGTGGCTGTGCTCTGTAAGTGGGGTGAACAACTAGAAAAGCAGCCCCCCATCACCTCTGTTAGGTAGGAGACCTCTTCCTGCTGATGGGAAGCTACTTTGTGCTGGTTCTTCAGAGGCAGCTGGGCCTCCCGAGGGCCTGGGGGCCCCCATTGCCTCTGGTAAGAAGTGCAGACTGGTCTGTACTTGGTGAGGAAAGAAAAAAAAAAAAACGCTGTTGGTGACTTTCTGTGAGTATTTGCAAAATGCTTAAGAAATGTTTGACATGTTTTATGTAGCAGATTTGTGTTAAGAGGCAAAAAGAAGCATTGTGTCAGAGAAATCAGATAAATAATATCACAGACAGTGAGGAGGGTTCCTTTTAAGAAGAATTAAGTGTGATGTTCTGTACTCATTTTAAAAAGAAGAAAGAGAGAAAGAAAAAGAGCGGTTAGGTTTTGGCTGTAAACCTAGAGCGGCGCGGCTCAGGCTGCCTGCGTGCCATCTTAGCGGATGAGTCACTCTCTGGTTTGCTCCGTATTTATAGCAGCACAGCAAAGTTTGTGATCATAGTTATGAATCCCTGGCAGTTTGCTTTGCGCCCAAGTAGGCTGCACTCTCTTTTTTTGCTCCCAAGCTTCTAGCAGCCATTGTGTGTTCCTTTCCTTGCTTCCGATTGAAGACCAAATTCTGCAGGGAAGTTAGTTTCCCTCATGGCAGAAATGAAAAACCTACCACTCTCCACCCAGATAAAAGGCAGAGAATGTTCCCTAAAGAAAAAGAGACATGCAGAACAGGAACTGGGGGCAGTTTAGAGCTGTATTAGAAAAAATTTCTGGTTGCTGTTTTACCACAGTTGTCTTGACGGGTCAGCAGCATGACACCCCTCCAAGTGGAGGGGGTTTCACGCCTGCGTGGCTTCTTTGCTGTTCGTTGGCCTCTTTCCTTAGAGCCGGCCTACTTCCGTGGGATGTGGGGCAGCCATTGCTTTTTATTTCATAACTTCTGTGCAGGCCAGGCACAGTGGCTCATGCCTGTAATCCTGCTGGGCAGATTGCTTGAGCCCAGGAGTTCAAAACCAGCCTGGGCAGCATGGCAAAACTCCATTTTAACAGTAAGTGCAAAAATGAGCCAGGCACGATGTTGTGTGCCTATAATGCTAGCTACTCTGGAGGCTGAGGTGAGAGAATCACTTGAGCCCAGGAGGTCAAGGCTGCAGTGAGCTGATCGCCTCACTGCACTCCAGGCTGGCTGGCATTGGAGCGAGACCCTGTTTCAAAACAACAACAACAACAAAAAAAAATTTTTCATTGGAAGGAACCCAGGGGATCCCCTTTTTCAGCTTTGGTGGCAGGATAGGAACCCCCCAAACCCTACTGTGGGTCCCCCAGGCCCAAGCACCCTGCCAGCAATGGAGAGTCCCCTACAGTGCAGCAATGTGCTCTGTTGTTAGAGAGCCCAGGTGCCCACTGTTCTTCCCAAGTTGTGCTGGAAGCCTCCTTGACACTGACCTGGCATCAAGGTTAATGCCTTGAACTCTCAGGACAACACAGATGGTGTCTGCTCCCAGTTCCACCTGCCAACCTTGGTTACTGCTCCGTAAGATAGACAGTTCCAGTGTAGCCACTTTCCACCCGTCACCCTCACAACCACCCTTCTCCAAGTGCAGATGAGCCCTTCTAGAGGGTGGCACCAATCTGAATGTGGAGGAGGGATCTGCCTACCATTCTGCGTGTCCCCCTCGGAGGACACCAGCCAGGGACAGGGTTTTGTTCAGAGTGTTTATGTCCCTTTTCCTTGAACCTTGCCTTCTTGTTTGGGCCCACTTGCATGTGGACGTCTCTCAAATGCCTGAAACCCAACATGATCCAATCTCAGCTCCTCATGTTGGCTGGTGTCCAACTCATGGCTGTTCCTGTGTCTTGGTAAGGGGGGCCATTGTTTCAATACTACAGGGTTGCACTTACTGGAAACATTAGTCATCCCTCGCTCCTCTTTTTCTTTCACTGTCCTTAGGCTGTTTCTCATCTTGTTAATTCTACCTCCCAGACATCACTTGCATTTGACTCCTCCGCCATCCCCACGGCACTCCCCCCCTGCAGCCACCATCATCTCTTGCACTGTCTAGCTCAGTCGTGTCCAAACCGTCCCCATGTCTTTGATGTCACCTCCTTCCACACCGTGCTTTACAAGAATAGCAAAGTTATCATTTTCAAATACATATCCAAGAATGTCACTCCCTGCTTCAATACCTGTTCTCTGCTTTTTCAACTCTGCTTTTGCTGTTTCCTGCCTTGACCTGTGTTGCTGCTTTTGTTTGTTATTTTAAGTGTTTTGCCAGAATGCCCTCTTTTTCCCACTAGACTACCTGTTCAAACTCCTGTTCATTCATCTTTCAAACTCAAGCTCAAGTGCATCTGCTCCAGAAAGCCTCTCCTGGCCTCATACAGTATCCCAGACATCTGAGCACCTCCACTGTAGCATGGTAATATTATCTGATTACTTGTATTTCTTCTCTTGTAGACAATGAATTCTATGAGGGCAGGGATAGTGCGCTATTCAGCTCTTCTTCCTTAAAATCTGACATGGTTATTTGGCATTTAATAGACATTCAGTGACTATTTGGATGGACGGATGGATGGATGGACAGACAGATGGACGGATGGACAGATAGATGATGGATGGATGGATGGTTGGATGGACGGACAGATGGAAGAGGTGAACAGACAGATGGTTATATGAAACTGAATGGGGCCCCAGGATACAAACTCCTAAGTTTTCATAATGGGATGCCCCCTTTGCCACTTCCACATCATGTGTCCATATCACGTGAGCAACATCACACCATATTTATTGGACCCAAACACATTTACTTTGACAAGTTTGGTAACTATCACCCATGAGCAGGACTGTGTGGTAGGTGCCCCTGTGGGGCATCTGTCAATAAATTCTCAGAGAATTCGGGGACGAATTGACTGAGGTTTAGCAAGTGCATTCTTGCCAATGAGATGTCCGATATCTGTAGGGGAAGCCTAGAGGACAGATTCACGATCTGCTGTTCCACCAGGAAAGAGACTGAAAGCTCCGAAAGCACCATACCCGAACCATACTCCCTCTGCCACTTTGATCTTGTGCCCTTGATGAGCTGTTTCCTGTGGAGACTGTCTCCGTGTCACAAAAATGTGTATTGGAAGACAGTATTCTTTCTTTTACTGAAGGACCCTTATGCAAGGAGCCATGTGGGAAATTTCTCCAGGAATTTTATTCAGAAGAAACTGTGCTTTCTGGGTGAACCGTTCTGCGTTTCTCTAGCCCCGCGCTATTCCAGCTGTGGCCACGGGCCAGCAGGAGCAGCAGCAGCACCTGAGAGCTGGTCGGATGCAGAATCTCAGACCCACACAGGCCTGCCAAATCATACTCTGCATTGAACAGGACCCCAGGCGATTCATGTGTACTGCGCATTCTCAGAAGCTCTGATCTTGCAGATGCTGAGAACCATTTAACCCGCCTTCTCTTTGCACCTGAGCTTCCAGATTCCTGAGTACATTCTTTGCTCTTATTTTTTTTATTATGATAACTTTTTTTTCTTTTTTGAGATGGAGTCTCTCTCTGTGACCAGGATGGAGTACAGTGGCACAATCTCAGCTCACTGCTATCTCCACCTCCCAGGTTCAAGCAATTCTCCTGCCTCAGCTTCCCTAGTAGCTGAGATTACCGGTGCACACTACCGCACCCAGCTAATTTTTGTATTTTTAGTAGAGACGGGGTTTCACCATGCTGGCCAGGATGGTCTCGATCTCCTGACCTCGTGATCTGCTTGCCTTGACCTCCCAAAGTGCTCAGGTTACGGGCATGAGCCACCATGCCCGGCCATTCCTTGCTCTTTTAGAGTAACTCATCCAATCGCCTTGGGTGATCTTTTTGGTACTTTGCCAAGAGGTTTTATTCTTCATTCACTCAGCATTTCAGTTGAGAACTCCCTGTGTGTCTGGTCCTATGTTCCCCAGCACTGGGAGAGGAATAGAAAGAGCACTAGAGTCTCCTGACCTTGAGAAGCTCCCAAAGCAGGGCCCCTGTTCCATCACACTGCAATTTGAGAGCAAGACTTTGCCCCCTTTAACAGGCAGGGTTTGGGGAGGTCTTTGTAATTTTCCAGGGTTTAGGGAGAGCTACAGTTCGGAAGCATGTGTTTTCTGGAGGGGGAGTATTTGTTTGTCTGCCTGGTGGTCAGTCTGTGTCTCACATTTCTCTGTCTCTTGTCTCTACCCCTTTCTCCCTAAGAAAACCAGGGTGTTGTCAATCCCACATGGGTTCTTCCACGGTGTCTCCCCTTCCTGCCTCAGGGACCAACCTCTTCTACTCCTTCCTTCCCCTAGTCATTGGCTCTGTCCCTCCCTCACCGTCTTTTTGCATCCCTCATCCTGCCCCTTTCTTCGCTCCACTTGTGGAATTCACGGGGCAGCTCCCCCACGCTCCTCAGCCGCACTGCATTCTGCCCAGTGGATGGAGGAGGTGCCCGGGCTTTGGTGCCTTCACCCCTGGCCACCCTGTGCTGTGTCCAGCAGCCACCTGCTCATTGCATCTCATCATTTGATGTCCTCTTCCTTGTCTGTCTGTCCATCTTGCACACTGAACAGAACATCACCTCTTGATGCCCTACAAAGCAGCTCTGTACACAGTTGAGCAGGCTAAAAATCAGCCATTTGTTGAAATAAATGACTAAGAGTAATCCCTCCAACCCTGTTTAGATAGAAAACAGGTTAGAGTATAAAATGACCTGGAATATAGTATTAGTACTAGCAGCAATAGTAGCAGTAGTAGTACTGTTGTCATTTAATACCATGGGCTATTTTAGACAGACCATTGAGTTTTAAATTCAAAAAGAGAAACAGGGCTAGGGATGGTGGCTCACACCTATAATCCCAACACTTAGGGAGGCCAATGCAGGAGGATTGCTTGAGACCAGGAGTTCTAGACCAGCCTGGGTAACATAGTGAGACCATGTGTCTACAAAAAAAAATTTTTTTAATTACTTGGACATGATGGTGGATGCCTGTGGTTCCAGCCACTCGGGAGACCAAGATAGGAAGATCGCTTGAGCCCAGAGATCGAGGCTGCAGTGAGCTGTGGTCACGAAACGCCACTCCAACCTGGACAACAGAGAATTATCCTATCTCAAAAGAAAAAAGACTGGATGCGGGGAGGGGAGGGAAAGAGGGGGAGAGAGAGACAGAACAAGAACTGGAAATACCATTTTAACTTGTTTTGTAACTGCCAAGCAGTTGCCCTTTCTGCCACTAGGTGATGCTCTTGTAAACAGTGAAACCTAGCAAAGATGCCGTATCTGGGGGCAATTTTTTAAAGCTTCCTTTTACGTAAGTGAAAGTCATTCTTTTTCAGTCCGAAAACTTGTGTACAACTTCAATTCCAAAATATTCCATCTCTGAAATGCCTTCCCATCCATAACACCCTACCCACAACCAGCAACTTGGACACCATAAGGCCAGACTCTTGTCCTCTGTATAACTGTGTTTCTCCAGCGGTCTGTCACTGAATATTTTATTCAAATAGATTTTGATTATGAATCATTCTGTGTGACTATGACACAGATTTTGTATTTAAATTAAGCTCATTTGAACTCATTAGGAGAAAGAGAAGCACCAATTTTATGAAAAATCCTTGGGTAAGGGCTGGAAATAAAGGTCGAGAGAGAGGCAGTAGCAGCTGTCTTTTGTCTGGGTTTCACTGAATGACTTGGTCTCTGTGATTTTCTTCTCACTTCACCTTGGATGAGGTTAGGATGGGGCAGAGTCTTAGAATGTAGGAGAGCACAGTATTCAGCAGCTCTGTAAGGTGTCTGTGCTGGGCCTGTGGCTCTGGAAGGGACTGGTGTGGGTGATGCAGAGATGTTAAGGGTCCTGTCCTGCACAGTGACAGTAAGGATAGCTAGTCCTTCTGACCTTGAGAGGTTAGAAATGGGGGTCTTGGGAATGGGCTCTGCATAGCCTGGAGGGGGAAGAAAAGCTCAGGACACACATCGGTCAGGCTTCTGTCTGCTCAGTGAGGGGTAAGCTCTGTGACCCCAGGCAAGTTACTCAGCCTCTTCTGACCTTAGTTTCTTCACCTGTGAACGGAACTGGGAGTTAGAGCAAAAGAGCACAGAGGTCTGTTCAGTTCTCATCATCTGTAATTCTCTAAGACAGCACTGTCCTGCAAGACTTCCTACCGTGGGGAAAATGTTCTCTAACTGCACTGGCTAATACAGGAGCCCCTGACTGCATGGATCTAGTGAGCATGTGAAGTATGGCTGGCCCTTTGTCTTTGTTTAAATTTAAGTAGCCTCATGTGACTAGTGGCTACCACACTGGACAGTGCAGCTCTACAATACAGAAGAAACGATATTAGGTAGAGGAAAATTAAAGATGATCTCAGCATGGCAGTTAATGGATGTCACCGGCAAATCATGCCAACTAGGAATAATATAAATCTCCGCAATCCACAATAGTCCCATTTCCTTTGAGGAGGCAAGAGTCCTATGAAGCAGAACCATCAGCAGAAATGAGACAGAAGGAAAAAAGCTTTCAGAAGGGATGGGCTGTGCATCTGCGTGATCCTGCCTGGCAGAGCCTGGTTCACTAATGAAGCCACCAGAGTCGCTGGGCACATTTCCCTGTCGCCCTTCTAAAGCAGCAGGGAAGGGAGTGGAGTTTTTAGCAGTTCCCAGATCCACCCTGCCTCCTATCCCTTTTCCCCAGAACCGTGTGACATTGTCTAGGCCAGGGGTGGTCTATGGGCCCTGGGTGTACTCAAATCCCACTGAAGACCTGTGCAGCTGAGCTTCCAGGGAAACATTTGGCCCTAAGGTGCCAGGCCCCTACATCAGTAGTGTTTGCTCTAATAAAATATTAACCCAGTTATTAATATCTCCTCCTTCCCCATGATGAAGGAGTTTATCCGAGAACAATCCAGCACAAAGCTACCTGACCCAGAAGTCATCCAGTTCTGTGTCTCCGTCTTCAAATGCTCCAGGCTCCTGCTCACCTGACGGCGTCGATCAGCAGTTCTTAGATGACTTCCACAGGGTGACCAAAGGGGGCTCCACCGAGGACGCCAGCCAGTACTACTGTGACAAGGTGAGCAGGCGCAGGTGGCCAGCTGGCCCACCCAAGCTCGAGGCCCCTCGTGGGCAGCTGAGTAGCTCTAACTACATGAAAATCTCTTATCACCAACTGCCGGAGAGAGATGTGATATAAATGACCACTTTCAAACGTTTTCCAGAATGATAATGGTGACGGCTACTTAGTCTTGATCCGTATCACACCAGATGAAGATGGAAAATTTGGATTTAATCTGAAGGTATGTTGTGTATTTATAAAGGAAGCTTTATGCTGTGAAGCAATCTTTTGATGAGTTTTTAATTTTCAGTAGAAATGTGCTGCATTCTTAAGCTACATAAGGAAATTGTTTCAACCCTCCCAATTGAGAGTTGGGTTTTTGTTGTTGTTTTTGTTTGGTTTCGGTTTTTTTGGCTTTTTTTTTTTTTTTTTTTTTTTTGGAAAATCTCACTCTGTCGCCCAAACCTGGAGTGCAGCGGCACGATCACAGCTCACTGCAGCGCCAACCTCCCCAGGCTCAGGTGATTCTCCCACCACAGCTGGGACTATAAGCATGCACCACCACACCCGGCTAATTTTTTATATATTGTTTGTAGAGATGGGGTTTCACCGTGTTGTCCAGGCAGATCTTAAACTCCTGACCTCAAGCGATCTACTCACTTTGGCCTCCCAAAGTGCTGGGATTACAGGCGTGAACCACCACTCCCCACCTAGAATTGAGAGGTTTTTTTAATGTGGACTTAGCAGATGCCAAGGGCCAAGTTCCTGCTCTGTGCCTGGAACTGACTGTGCACTAGATTCATAGCACCTTCTTCCGTTCTGATAACAAGCAGTAAGGTCAGCATTTTAAACCCATTTTACAAATGAATACTGAGGCTCCAAGAGATGAGGGCACACAGTTGGCAAATAGATCTACCTGCTTCAGGAATGCCATTAAAGTAAGCCCTCAGCATTGCTAAAGCTGATAAGAGAAAACAATTCAAGTCCAACCTGCAGGGCCACCACTCCCCTCCCGGCACCTTTAAGCAGGATCTGCAAACTGAACCCATAGGCCAAATCCCATCTATTTCTGTAACTAGTTTTTTCCGTAACAGCCACACCCATTTGTTTACTGGTGGGTTAATGGGTGCAGAGATGAGCAGTTGCAACTGAGCTCTGACTCCCACAAAGTCTCTCTGGCCCTTTACAGAAGCATTACTCACCCCCTACTCTAGGACAGAGTGAGGGCAGGTGGTCCACAACCCCCCAGCTGCCGTCATGCACAGCCTCATCTGCCCCAGCAGCTGTGTTAAGGACGAGCCCTCACAGGCCAGATGCACTCACAGGGTGTGCCCCTTTCCCAGGCCTCGCTCGCCTCTGCCAACAGTGCCCTTTTTCAGCAGCACTCAGAAGACACGCGTGGAGTACCTCTCCCGAGGGTGTCTGCATTTATAAGGAGGAGCTTGCCCTCTCTGAGTACATCTTCTAGTTCATGGACTGTGGGGATGGCAGAGGGAGGCTTCTGAACAGAGTCCTGGTCAGCCTGCTGGATCCAGAGGAGTCAGGAATTTGTTCCCTGTTTCTGAAATGACGTGTGATTCGAATCAGTCATAGTGAAGTTTGAGACCTCCCTGTACCAAAGACTCACATTTATTGGTACCTCCATGTTGCTGATGCTGTGAACTACCTAAGTATTATTTTTAACTTAAAAAAATTTTTTTATTTTACTTTACAATGTTTACAGGGAGGAGTGGATCAAAAGATGCCTCTTGTGGTATCAAGGATAAACCCAGAATCACCTGTAAGTAAACACATTCCATGTTATTTCTCATATTTGTTTTCCCCTAATTCTGACAGGTTTCTGTTTCTCTGTGTCCTGTTTCTTTTTTTTTTTTTTTTTTTTTTACCAGCCACAGAGAATGTGTTTAGATACATATCACCATGTTTTCTAGAACCTTCTGCTTGGCGTGGTCTTTGAAGCCATGGCACCCATGTTACCTTGGACCTCATTAAGATTACAGAATCTCTGGCCCCAGCTTAGACTTGTTGAACCAGAATCCACATTTTTAACAAGAGCCTTGAGTGATTGGTGCGCACATTAAATTTTGAGAAGTCCTTTTAGGAGAAGGAAACTGAGGCAGTCTGCTGTTCTGCTCACTCTAAGGGGCACGTGGGCCCCATGCCTCTTCTCACCATATTTCCACCAGCGCCCCCTTTGCCCTCTGTGTAGGTCTTCTAAGAAGAGTGTTTGCTTTTTCCTTTCAATTTTATTTTATTGTTTTTAGGCCAGGCCTAGTGGCTCATACCTGTAATCCCAGCACTTTGGGAGGCCAAGGCAGGTGAATCACTTGAGGTCAGGAGTTCAAGACCAGCCTGCCTGGCCAACAGGGTGAAACACTGTCTGAACAAAAAATACAAAAATTGTCAGGGCATAGTGGCACACAGGTGTGATCCTAGCTACTCCAGAGGCTGAGGCAGGAAAATTGCTTGAACCCGGGAGGCAGAGGTTGCAGTGAGCTGAAATCGTGCCACTGCCCTCCAGCCTGGATGACAGAGCAAGACTCCATCTCAAAAATAAAAATAAAATAAAATGAATTTATTTTATTGTTTTTAAAATAATAAAATATTAAGCAATTTTTTCCTTTAATATTTTCATTGTGCATACTCAGAGTGTACAACATGTGTCTTGTTATACATATCATACTGCAGTCAAACAAATTAACATGTTCCTCACTTTCCATAATTAAGACTTTTTTTTCTTTTTAAGAGCCAGGGTCCCACTCTGTCACCCAGGCTGGAATGCAGTGTTGCAATCACTGCAGCCTCTTACTGGGCTCCAGCAATCCTCCAGCCTCAGCTTCCCAACTAGCTGGTACCACAGGTGTGTGCCACCTCACCTGGCTCCACAGTTACCTTTTAATCATCTGCCTTTTTAAAGCTGTAGGAGTCACTGTGCCTCCTTACAGCGAACCACTTTTGGGATTTTACTCTGAAGTAGTCCTTAAGCTCTTGTCATTTAGCTTTTGTTACTGTTTACGGTTTCTGTAAATTCAGAAGGCTGGCTTTCCTGTGCTGTTCACTTCATTGCCTCCCTCCGTAATGGTTTTTGCCTCTGCAGTGAAGTTTACAAAAGCTTTCACCTTTGCACAACAGATAAATACTCACCTCTAGCTGGCAAATCACTTCCTAGCAGTATATCTAGGAAACAAAAGACTGGAAACGATGTTTCACTTACTGTAATAAGTGAAAGTTGACTACCACAGAGAAATGGCTTCAGTAATTTTTGTAGCCCTATTCTGAAATGTTTCACAACTTATATTCTGAGCAGGACTTTAAAGATCTCACAACAATCTACCATGTCCTCATAGCAGTGGATGTATTATAAAAATAATGACAATACTACCCGAGGGAGCGAAGGCGAACCTGATCATGGTCTCAAGTGTCTGGGAGCAGAGCGAGTCAGGGTTCTTCCCCGAGGACTGTGTTATGGTAACAGAAGAAACTCGCTTTTCCCCTCCACCCAGGCGGACACCTGCATTCCTAAGCTGAATGAAGGGGATCAAATCGTGTTAATCAATGGCCGGGACATCTCAGAACACACCCATGACCAAGTGGTGATGTTCATCAAAGCCAGCCGGGAGTCCCACTCACGGGAACTGGCCCTGGTGATCAGGAGGAGAGGTAATGGCCACCTGGGGGGAGGAGCCATAGGGATGCTGCCCTAGCAAAGCCAGGCTTGCCCCAGCCCTTTATCTGCTCTTGAAAATGTTGAATTTGTAGCCAACATTTGAAAATCAAGAATCTTCACATAATAACCAGATGTTTGGCTTCTCACTTGAAAAGTGTGAAGATCTGCCCACATGAGGCCTGTCCCCATGTGGCCAGTCTTCTGTAGGGAGGCAGCGCCACCCACCCCCTTGCTACAGGACATGAGCCCCCCACCCCTGATTCCTCCCAGGCCCAGTGCAGCCCGCGTCATGCACTCCCTACGTGGCATGGCCCTGCAGACATTTGCATTTTCAGCCCCTTCTCAAAGGATCGGGTTATGTTTTATTAACATGTGTTTGATTTTTGTCAGAGAGGCAGTGAGGAGAACAGGGCCTGACTGTCATGGGTGATTCCTCACTCTGCCTCTGAGGGCTGGGGACCCTGCACAAGTTACATACCCAACCTGTGGCTCAGCTCGCTCAGGAGTGAAGGAGGACAGCAGTGGTCCTAACTTCATAGGGTTGTTGTGAAGATTAAATGGCACTTGGGGCCAGGTACAGTGGCTCATGCCTGTAATCCCAGCACTTTGGAAAGGCCAAGGCGGGTGGATCATTTGAGGTCAGGAGTTCAAGACCATCTTGACCAACATGGTTGAAACCCTGCCTCTACTAAAAACAGAAAAAATTAGCTGGGTGTAGTGCCATGTGCCTGTAGTCCCAGCTGCTTGGGAGGCTGAAGTAGGAGAATCACTTGAACCCAGGAAGTGGAGGTTGCAGTGAGCCAAGATCATGCCACTGCACCCCGGCCTGGATGATAGAGCGAGATTCCATCTCAACAAACAAATAAATAAATGGCACTTAGACTGGAAAGCACCTGGATCACTGTCTGATGGGGGCAGAGGTTTGAAGCGCAGCCTCTACTGAACATCATATTGTTGTCTTTATAGTTGTTGTTATAAAATAATAGTCAAGTTCCTTGAACCCCCTGCACAGCTGTAAAATACTGGAAGTAAATGAGGGTTGTGCCTGCAAAGCCCTGGCCCTGCGTCTCTGCCTGCCTCATACCCCACACTGCTGCACTCCTGTCTTGGCTCTGCTCCCACTAGAACTCTCAGCCCAGAGCCACCAGGACCAGCTCGGACCCCACCTCCTTCATGAGGCCTTACTGGACCTCTCCGATCCTCACCAGTGCAAAGTCGGGGTGGGTCCTAGCTTTGCTTTCACCTGTATTGTATTTAACACGAAGTGAGAATGTGTACTAAGGAGGCAGGGCTGAAGCACAGAGAAGGTGTTAGGACTAAGATAATTATGTGGGAGGCTCCCACATAGAAATGGCCATGAGTTAGGGATTGACCTCTCAGGAATGGTGGTGTCACAGGGAGAGCCTGGGACCACCTCACCCCCATGCCTGGAGAAATGCCCATTTTAGGGAAGTAAATGAAAAAACCTGAGAAAGAAAGGGGGATTGGGATGAGTAGAAAGAGCAAGCAGAGACAATATGGTTTTTAAAAATACATTCTTTCCCTTTCCCCTACCTTTGACAAAAGCCTCTGAGTACTAAACACCATTATTTAAAACTAACCAGGAAGATTAGTATGTCATTTTATGTAATTAGCACACATTGAATCGTTTGCCTAGAAGTAGTATCTTTGGTGAAAATGATTACCCTGTAGCTTAATCATTTAATAAGATGTTTTACACCATCTGCATGTAGTTGTCATCGGTGTGATTTGTTTGAGGGAAACTGATAAACCCGAGTGTTGCTACACAAGTCAGATGCACTGTCTTGTACGTTACAGCTGTCCGCTCATTTGCTGACTTCAAGTCTGAAGATGAACTGAACCACCTTTTCCCTGAGCCCATTTTCCCCATGTGTCCGGAGGGTGGGGACACTTTGGAGGGGTCCATGGCACAGCTAAAGAAGGGCCTCGAAACCGGGACAGTGCTGATCCAGTTTGAGGTAAGAGCCCCTGGGGGCTGAATCTCAAGGTCTGGGCCTGCCATGTCACCCGTTGGGCTGCCCCTGCCTCTGAGCAGCGGAGGAAATGAGCGCTTGTTTCCTCAGTCAAGATGATTATGTGTTTCGCAAACGAAAACAGTCAACTGAGTCTTTGTGAGGACTGACAGGTCAGACCTGTGCTTGCCATGGGGTAACAGAGCACAGCGGGCAGCCACCCTCTCAGGCTGGGAGCAGCAGGCAGGGATCAGGATGGCCACCCTCGCTGAACTCTGGCTCACCCTCTTCTTCTAGTAACATTTGGTAGTCATGGAGAAACATGCCAGAAACTGAGGAGGAGGGATTCTGAGCATATTTAGCTGCCAACACAAAAGCTCAAAACTCCCAGCAGTGGAAGGCAGTGGAAAGGCAGTTATGGGTGAGGAGCCCAGAGTGGGTGAAGGAGCCAGTTCTCTGACTGCCCCCAGCCTTGTGCTGGAATTTGGAGCAATTAGTGTCATCCCATGAGGGCATAGTGTCTTGCCCTCCCAAGTTGCCCAGAACCCTATAAGCACAAGTAGGAAACCAAAGTCCAACCCATCTTCCCCAGGGGAACCTGGGATCCATAGGATTCCGGCTGTTGAGAAAGGTACACACAGACATTTTTTATGAAACAACAGGGAACCAAAGGAGAGTCAGCTTTTAACCAGTTTTACTGATTGCTAACAGAACCAAAATGGAATGTGTTTATCTTCCAAATTTATTTTCTTATTTTTATTTTTTAAGTGTGTTTTTCTTTAAAAACACACACACACTAAACACACACACACACACACACACACACAATAGCGACAGGGTCTCACTATGTTGCCCAGGCTGGTCGTGAACTCCTGGACTCAAGCGATCCTCCCACCTCAGCCTTCCAAAATGCTGAAGTAACTGGCGTGAGCCACCACACCCAGCCCATTTTCCAAATTTATTTAAAAGTAGAAGAAAACAGAGTGATTCCTATAATAAAAGAAATAACATTGAAAAGCATAAAATACGTCAACAAAAGAAAATAGATCATCGTTAGAAATAACAGTCTGGGTTCATAAATTCAGGAAGAGGGTCTCACATGGGATTCAAAAACAGAAATCAACAATGCATTAGAAAACCACATAAAGGAAAAAGAAGCAGAACTCGGACATTTGTGAAATGTGTGTGACTGCAAAGTAATTCAGGAGCAATAGGAATGTTGAACGCGAAGGAATGCAAAGCAGAAACCTTTGAGTGAAAGATTAATTTTATAATGCATGTGAAAATGCGTTAAAGCAATGTGTATTGAAGAGCAGTAGAAAGCAAAAATCACAAGTGAAAAAGGTAACTGACCCAAACAATTGATAGGACATTTTTTTAATTTTTTTTTTTTTTTTTTTTTGAGATAGGGTCTCACTCTGTTGCCCAGGTTGGAATGCAGTGGTGCCATCTTGGCCAAAGCAGCCTCCACTTTCCAGGCTCAAGTGATCCTCCCACCTCAGCCTCCCAAATAGCTGGGACTATAGGCATGCACCACCACTTCCGGAAAATTACTTTTTTTATTATTCTTTGGTGGAGATGCAGTTTTGCCATGTTTCCCAGGCTGATCTCAAACTCCTGGGCTGAAGCAAGGCACCTGCCTCAACCCCCAAAAGTGCTGGGATTACAGGCATGAGCCACTGCAATCAGCCATTTAATATTTTTAGTTAATCATCTTGACCCAATATAAAACAAAAATTATTTACCTTATGTAAATGAAGTCTGGATTAAAAGGATAGTAACAATATTAATTACTTGGGTAGAACTAATAGATCTATTACTGAGTATTCTACAAAGGGAAATAGCCCTTCTTTTCAGTAGCCTACAGGATGCTGTTCAGGCTTTTGGTTAAAAAGAAGAAAATGTAGAGGTTATCTTCCCTGGCCTTGCCTTGCAAAAAGGTTCACATGTTGAGCAGTGAAACTCATTCATACTTTTACACACTCCAAAATTGAAATAAGGAAGAACTTAAAAGCCAGTCTCAGCGTATGTTGGTTTTTTGGTATTAGATAGGACGGGAAAGGCAGTGTGAAGTCATTTGTTTGTTCATTGATTTAGTGAGTGTGTCTTGGGTATTCCCCCAGATCAGGACCCTGATGAGGGAAGGAGAGGGGGGTTTCTGGCCCCAAGCTGTTTACAGTCTAACTTTAATATGTTTGAAGAGATGTGTCATGATCACCAGAAACAGCTGAGGACCAAGACAGGGTATGATGTTACACAGAATATACATTCTGCAGCAGCTGGAGGTGAGAAGACTCCAGGAGATCCTTGGAGTGAGATGTGGGATTAATAAAGCGGTGGCTAGGATTAAGTGTGGTGGGGAGCATATTCCAGGAAAATCTCAGCCAGATGCAGACGAAGCTCATGGAGTATCAGATAGCATAAAGAGACAGGTCTACCTGGGTGGACAGCACAGTGCGGGTTCTGGACAAAGCAGTGTGGGTCCTGGGCGATGCCTCCAGGTGACAGACGTCCTTCAGCCCCGCCAGAACTGGTTCCAGTTTAGCAGATGATCCACAAGGAGGCGCTGTGGGTTCTCACTGTGGAAAACCCAAAGGCTGGGGTTGCCAGTGTTCCAAGAAGTCTTCACTGAGGTGGCTCCACTTCGAGGTGTGTTTGACATATTGGAATCCCAGAGGTGATTTCCTTTGAAAAGTGTTCAACATTTTAAGAAGTTTTCAAAGGCATTAGAGAGAAATACCCATCCTTTGCCCTACCTGTGTTTCTCAAAGGGTGACCCTCTGACCACTTTTACGGAGATCACCTGGGGAGTTTATTAAATCAAGGCCCCACCCGCAGCTATTGGATGGGCTGCACCAGGCTGGGACCCAGATACTTGTACACAAGACCAGCACCTGTTTGGATGCACACGCTGTTCCAGAGGACGGGGCTGGGGGTGTGAAGATCGAACCAGAACCACTGGCTCACTGCTGTGCATCCGAGGTCATGTCTTTGGAGGCTATGGTGGGATGATAACATAAGAAACGAGAATGTATACATTTTAGGGTGTGTTTCAGTGTCTACACATTTCCTTCATTTTTGTCTATACATTTCCTTAAGTAGGAAACCCTTCTTTTTAATAAGATCATTGCAGAATTCCAAAATACAGAACCAGATGAAAGCAGCTCTTCTCTGTGACCTGCGATGGAGTCAGTGGGGTCCTCAAAGCCCAGCCTCTTCAGTCTTCCCTCACTGGCCCCCAGGGAACCCTAGGCAAGGCCATCCTGTGAAGACCACTGTTACAAGTGCGAGAAAGGTGTCTCACAGAGCAGCCAGAGGAGAGGAAGAAAAGGAAACCAGATAAAATGGGAAACTAATAGGAAAGGAAAGCTTTCATGAGCACTTACTATGTGCCACAGGCTTTAGGGGATATCACCTTAGGTAATTCTCACAGGAACCCCATATAGACGCTGCTATTACCCCAGGTGTAGGCATGGGGGGACAGAGTCTCAGACAGGTTATGTGACCTCTCAAAGGTCTCACAGTAAATGTCACAGGCTGATTGGAACCCAGGGAGGCCAACCCAAGAGCTGGTTCTTAACTACTCTGCCATAACCTTTGAAAAGTACAAAATGCTGTTGATGTGCGAGGGTTAATAGAATAGTAGAACATCAGAGCTAGAAAATATCTGAGAGGCTGTGTCGATACACGGAACCGGACAGATTTTAAATCCTGGCTCTACCCTTACTTCCTGTGTGGCCTCAGGCGTGTCCCCTAACTTCAGTGACCTCTGTTTCCCCATCTACAAATTGGGTATCTTATGGGTCATTGAAGAGTTAGATGAGATAAATACTTAATGTGTTGTCTGGTATGTGGTAAAAGTGCCATGAAAAGTAACAGCTATTATTATTTATAAATAGAATCTCCAAGATTCTATAGAACATACCCAATGTCTGCATAAGAAGTGACCACAGGCTGGACATGGGGGCTCAGGCCTGTAAAGTGCTCAGGCCTGTAAAGAGCAAAGTGCTGGGATGCACTTTGGGAGACCAAAACAGGGGGATCACTTGAGGCCAGGAATTTGAGACCAACCTGGGCAACATAACAAGACCTCATCTCTACTAAAAATAAAAAAATTAGCCGGGCATAGTGGCACACACCTGTTGTCCCAGCTACTTGGGAGGCTGAGGTGAGAGGATCGCTTGAGCCTGGGAAGTTGAGGCTGCAGTGAGCCATGTTGGCACCAGTACATTCCAGCCAGGGTAACAGAGCTAAAAAAAAAAAAAAAAAAAAAAAAAAAATTAAAAAGTAACTGTTGTGCTGTGTTTGGAGCTCTGGGTCATCTAATCCTGGTTTTCTGGTTCTCCACCTCCTCCAGTGTGGTTGGCAGGTGGGCATCCTGGCTGATGGGGGTATATAGTGGACAGGATTAGGAAGAGGAAGGGGCTATTCCCCAACAGGGTCGCCCGCCACCGCAAGTGTCCATACCACCCACTCCATGACACAAGAGACCTGCCCTGGGGTGGCCTTAAATCCCTTCTGTGAGAGCTGATTTCTATCAGTGCTTGCTTTGAAGCATTTTTTTTTTTTTTTTTTTTTTTTTTTTTTTGTCATGAAGGGAATTCCCCAATCCCTCCTGTGGCTTTCAGTAAACAATCACAAGTATATTCCAGAAAGCCTTTGGTCCCATCTGTCATAAAATCACACTTAATATTTAGCATTTCTGTAGCACTTTGGAACTAGCAAGTGTGATGCACGTATGTTGTCTCTGTTGACTCTCAGAACAGTTCTGTGAAATTGATATGGCAGCATGATTAGGATCACCCTTTTATAGATGGAGAAAATGAGAATCGGAGAGGCTGAGGGACCTGCCCAGTGGCACACGACTAGTCGGAGATAGAGCCACAATTAGAATATATGTTAAATATCTAGGCTAGGCACTGTGGCTCATGCCTGTCATAAAAACACTTTGGGACTCGTGCCTGCAATTCCAGCAATTTGGGAGGGTGAGGCAGGTGGATCACCTGAGGTCGGGAGTTCAAAACCAGCCTGACCAACATGGAGAAACCCTGTCTCTACTAAAATACAAAACTAGCCGGGCATGGTAGCACATGCCTGTAATCCTGAGCTACTTGGGAGGCTGAGGCAGGAGAACTGCTTGAACCTGGGAGGCGGAGGTTGCAGTGAGCTGAGATCGTGCCATTGGACACCAGCCTGGGCAACAAGAGCGAAACTCAGTCTCGGGGTGGGGGCAGGGGAAGAATGTATGTTAAATATCGAGGCTAGGCACAGTGGCTCATATCTGTAATACCAACACTTTGGGAGGCTGAAGCAGGAGGATTGCTTGAGCCTCAGAGGTTGAGGCTGCAGTGAGCCATAGTCATGCCACTGCACTCTTGCCTGGGCTGCAACAGAGCAAGACTGCATCTAAAAAATAAAAGTAAAAATTGAGCTTATTGGCAGCAGCTCACCATTGCTGCATGTACCTATCCCTCACCCTGTTCTCCACCATTAGCCCTTCCCTTCGGTAGCCACACTATATGAACTATATCCGTGCGAGCAGTTTGGTGGCATTTTTGATTGGCTCCAAACTGCCTAAATTCTCTTTGTGTAACCAAGGTAGGGTGTTCCTCTTTCTCTTAAGTAAAGGAGCAGAGTTGGGGTTCACACTGACCCCAGAGTTACCCCTTCCAGGAAGCTCTCCGCCTTCAGGGAATTAATCAGTTCCATCACATTTTTGGTTGTTCCTAAGAAAAACTTGCAGCTTAATCCACATGTTCCCTGAGTTGAAGTGTCCACTTAAACAAAGGACAGGATCTGTATTTGGTGTAGACTTTCCTAAATAAAAGCTAAGTGATAATGCTGACCTGTCCTTTTGAGAACCAGCTTCCCAACAACAAAGAATCCCTGTGTCTGTTTTCATCCAGTGACTCACAGCTTCCCTGCCTTCTTGCCCATTGTTAGTAAGACCTCAAAAATGAGGAAGACAAGAGAATGCCGGATTACAGCAGTAGTGATAAGAGACCACCACAGGTCATGTCAAACTCAGATGCCCGGCCCCTTCACTTCAGCATCCACTATCCTCACCAGAGCCACAAACCATCTTTTTTCTTCTGACCCCTGTGTTTACTTACTCCTACATTGCCCATTATAGAAGATAGCCATTAATGTCAAAACAAGTTACTCACTGGCTCCTGTTACAATTATAAAAGGTGCATTTGAAAGGGCAGAGGGAGCTGTAAACTTTGAAGGGTTTAAATTGACACCTGTAGAAATTAATGAGAGCAATTGCATCTTCAAGATTAGAACCCTTTAGACCAAGTCTCATTCTGTCGCCCAGGCTGGAGTGCGGTGATGCGATCTCGCCTCACTGCAGCCTCTGCCTCCCAGGTTCAAACAATTCTCCCGCCTCAGCTTGCTGAGTAGCTAGGATTACAGGCGTGTGCCACCTTGTCCAGCTAATTTTTTGTATTTTCAGTAGAGATGGGGTTGCACCATGTTGGCCAAGTTGGTCTAAAACTCCTGACCTCAAGGGATCTCCCCACCTTGGCCTCCCAAAGTACTGGGATTACAGGCATGAGCCACCACACCCAGCCCAAAAGATTGCATTTCTAAAAACAGTTTTCCAAATAGTTTTTGTTTTGTTTTGTTTTGTTTTGTTTTAAGAAAAGAAAATATCAGTTTAATGTGTCTGGGATACACAGAGAAAACCTGGGGCTTTGGAATGACTGTGTGTGCAGCTTTTACATTTCAAGTGCCAGCAGCCCACCTAAAGGAAGTGCTGCCATATCGCTTTGTTGTGTATCTGTCTGAAAGGGGTTCTGCAAGAATACTTGTTAGGTTTGCCAGCAGTAGACTCTGCATCTGGGACTGTGCATGAAAGCGGGGAAGGTCCCAGTTTACTAGCAATGATTTCAATTCAGCAGACCTTTCTGGGAAGGTAGGTAGAGGCTCCAAGACCCCTCTAGATGGTTTCTCTTGCCCTCTGGCTGGATCAGATATGAAGGAATAGGGATGTTCCCGGTGTGGATGAGCTGCCCACGAGGAGTGAACTGTTAATTTGTCTGCCAAGTGATACT
The DNA here is from genome assembly GCF_048565385.1 of Saimiri boliviensis. Lineage (NCBI taxonomy): Eukaryota > Metazoa > Chordata > Mammalia > Primates > Cebidae > Saimiri > Saimiri boliviensis. The sequence goes on along the minus strand of NC_133450.1, from coordinate 202,358,272 downwards.
AGGGAAACAACCTCTTGGGGTGGGGCTTTAGTGAAAAATGAGTTGCCCTCAGCTTAGTTATAGGGCACATGTCCAAGAAAGCTGAAGTTGCTTTGAAATTCTCTTGGCATGCTTTATTCACATGGTTGACACCCATTTTTGAAAGCAGCAGATCCCATTATTCCTTCACGCTACACATTCTTGTTGAGCACCTACTATATGCCCGGCACAGTGCTGGTCTGGGGTCTATGGCAGCGAACAAATGAGATTCCTGCCTTCCTAAAGATAATGCCATAGTGGCTGATACAGGAAACAGCCATTTAAAACTTGGTTCCCTGGAGTCAACTCTGGGCTTTTGTGGAGGGCATGAAATGCAGTCTGCTTCTGCTCTTTGCTGTCTCCTTACCCACGCTTTCCTTGATTCCCGGCCCCCCCTTTTCTTTCCTGTCCTTTTCCTGTTTTCTTCCCCCTTGTTGGGTTCTCAGCCTTCAGGAATTCCCCTCTTGCTGTTCATAGAGTTGATGGAGTTCTTGCTTCCACTGTGCGGGGCCTTGCAAGCATCCTCTGGCTAGAGCCAGTTGGGTGTATGAAGCCCTCATCTGGGGGATGTGACTAGACTGCATGTCTTTGGTTGAATGAGGAGATTAGAGTCACCTGATGTCCTCTCTAATATTACAGTAGGTGACTTATTCCAGGAAGAAATATTTAAGCCAAAAAACCCAGTCGTCTGATCCATCCCCCTCCCACCGTACCACACTGGAGAGCATCCACTCCCACCGTTCAAATTGTTTGTCTTTGGAGGCCAGAGCTGGTGATATTGATACTGTAATTTCAATGCAGTTGTTCCTTAGCAACCCCTCCTAGCCGATCTTTTTATAATTTACCTTTAGTTTCAGAGCTTCTTTATAACTGTACTCTGATAGAATGAAAACAAAGGATGTTAGGACATAAAAATTAATGACTTTTCATAAAATTCAGTAGTTTTGTCATTCGGTATCCTGGTGACCCTGCCTCTCAGCCTCCTGGTGGCTCCCATTCTAGGACAGAGTCTAAGGGATCTGCAGCCAGGAGCTGCTGTCTGCCTCACAATTATTCAGCCCAGGACTAACTAAAGCAGATTGTTTACTTTTTCAATGAATTGGAAAATGAAAAAAGAATGAAGGTTCTCTTAAAAACTGTGTCTTATACTCTGGCCAGTGTCACAAAGCCTTAACTCATTTCGTTCCATCCCTGACCCTTCCAGAAAGACATATCTGTGTTCCCCACACTCACTTTCTACTCTGTCCCTCCCACTTCTCAGAGCAGTGTTTCATACCCGGACTGCCAAGCAGCCCACAGGGCCTGGAGAGGAGCCACTACATTTAGGAACTTGAAGCTGGGTGTGGTGGCTCACACAGGTAATCCCAGCACTGTGGGAAGCCAAGGCAGGTGGCTCACTTGAGCTCAGGAGTTCAAGACTAGCCTGGGCAACATGGCAAAAACCCATCTCTACTAAAAATATTAAAATTACCCGGGCGTGGTGGTGCATGCCTGTACACAGATCCCAGCTAATCGGGAGGCTGAGGCAGGAGAATCACTTGAACCCAGAAGGTGGAGGTTGCAGTGAGCCAAGATTGCACCACTGCACTCCAGCCTGGGTGACAGAGCAAGATTCTGTCTCAAAAAAAAAAAAAAATTAGGAACTTGAAAGCTCTTTTTTTTTTCTTTCTTTTTTCTTCTTTTTTTGAGACAGCGTCTTCCTCTGTCACCCAGACTGGAGTACAGTGGCATGATATTGGCTCACTGCAACCTCCACCTCCTGGGCTCAAGCAATCGTCCCACCTCAGCCTCCCAAGTAGCTTAGACTACAGGCACATGTCACCACACCTGGCTAATTTTTATATTTTTAGTAGAGATGGGGTTTTGCCATGTTACACAGGCTAGTCTCGAACTCCTGAGCTTAAGCTATCTGCCCACCTCAGCCTCCCAAAGTGCTAGTATTATAGGTCTGAGCCACTGTGCCTGGCCAAAAACCAACTCTTAAGAAACGAAGTGTTTGAATTGTGTTTCTACTGAATCGCTTCAGTCCTATTCAGTGTTAGCCTTTGCAAAGCAAGCAAAAACAGGAGTGCATTGTCAGATTTTCCAAAGGCCAAACAATCTTAACTTTGATTTGTTCATCTAGCTTTTTGTAAAAATTTTGTACTTTTTATAAATAGATTTCTTTTGTTGTATTTCTTTTTCTCACTTTAGTCATTTGAATTTAAAAATAACAGTTCTCATTGCAATACTTCAGATAATTCAGAAATAACCAAAGTAAAATAGTCTCCTGACTCCCATCCCCTTCAGTTTCTTCCCCTTTGTTATAATTTGCAAACCACAATTTTGTATGTATCCTTCCATACTTGTTTCAGTGCTCATGCAGATACATTATATATACATGCACACACACACACACACACACACACACACACACGATTGTGTGTTTACACGTTATATACACTGTTGCTATTTGATGATCCTCATTGTATAAATTATTCAATACCTTGTATTTTTCACTTAAAAGTATATGAATAGATACCCTTCGAAATCTGTACTTTCCACCTGTCTTTTTTTTTTTTTTTTTTTTTGAGACGGAGTTTCGCTCTTGTTACCCAGGCTGGAGTGCAATGGCGCGATCTCGGCTCACCGCAACCTCTGCCTTCTGGGTTCAGCCAATTCTCCTGCCTCAGCCTCCTGAGTAGCTGGGATTACAGGCACGCGCCACCATGTCCAGCTAATTTTTTGTATTTTTAGTAGAGACGGGGTTTCACCATGTTGACCAGGATGGTCTCGATCTCTCAACCTGGTGATCCACCCACCTCGGCCTCCCAAAGTGCTGGGATTACAGGCTTGAGCCACCGCGCCCGGCCATATTCTTTTTATTACTTGCACAGAATTTTCTGTAAGACTGTACTATCATTTAAGTAAACATTTCTTCCCCTCTGGGGACTATCCAGGCTGTGTCTGGTTTTCTGAGGATAAATATTTTGTTGCAGATAAACTTCCGTGACATGTATCTTTATGTATTTCTGTTGAATAAAGTCCAGAGTGTGCACATTTAAAAATTTTTAAACACTGCCTGGCCGAGCATGGTGGCTCATGCCTGTAATCCCAGCACATAGCGAGGCCAAGGCAGGTGGATCACTTGAGGTCAGGAGTTTGAGACCAGCCTGGCCAACATGGCAAGGCTCTGTCTCTACTAAAAATACAGAAATTAGCCAGATGTGGTGGCACGTGACCGTACTCCCAACTGCTCAGGAGGCTGACGCATGAGAATCGCTTGAGCCTTGGAGGGAGAGGTTGCGATGAGGAGATCACACCCCTGCAGTCTAGCCTGGAAGACAGAGCGAGACTGTCTCAGAAAACAAATGTAAACACTGCCAGAGTACTTTTTAATATACGATTTATCTTAGTACTTTACAAATTTGTCAGCAGATCATTACTGCTGAGGTACATTTAAAGTCTTAATGGTAGTTAAAGCCTTTTTCTATAGCTGTACTTTCCTGCTTGACCACCTCAAGTTGATTATATTTACACTTTTGTTGTTTGGAAAAAAAAAAAAATCTCTTTTCACATCAAGTTAGCTTTACTATGTTCACTTAATTGTTGATTATATTCACTTAGTGAGAACTAAAATGCCATCTAGGTAAATTTAACTTAGATGCCACCTTTGCCAGAGTCAACCCAAAACCTCCAATAAACGATTAGTTTATTCCTAAAATGAACTCATAGAGTTTATTAAAGACTGTAGAGATTTAAGAAGATGTTCAGCTACTTGATGGTTATGAACTGAAACTGTAAAGGTGGTGAGTAGCTGAGCTCTTGGAGTGTTTGGAAATTCTAGACATTTGGCAAATGTATAAGATAGGGCACCATTATCATGACCCAAATTCTCCACGTTAATTCTCTGCTGGGGAGTTCTGGGGAGTTGTTTATTTAGTAAGAGAAAAAAAACCAGACTAACAGAAGCCAGTTTACAAAACAATACCATTTGCAAAAATATAGAGGGAGAAATCCTTTTACCCTCCCTACTGAAACTGCCAACACATCTTTATCAAGGCTGTTGGCCACAATTTAGTGAATTTATCCTACGTCCCTGTAGGGCAACTTGGTTATATGTATCAAAACTCTTAAAAATCCTAGCACTTTCAGAGGCCAAGGCGGGTGGATCACCTGAGGTCAGGAGTTTGAGACAAGCCTGGCCAACATGGCGAAACACTGTCTCTACTAAAAATACAAAATTAGTCAGGTGTGGTGGTGGGCAGCTACTCAGGATGCTGAGGCAGAAGAATTGCTTGAACCTGGGAGGCTGAGGTTGCAGTGAGACAAGATCTCAGTACTGCACTCCAGCCTGGGCAAAACAGTAAAACTACTTAAAAAAAAAAAAAAAAAAAAAAAACCCTTATATATATTCTTTAATTCTCTTCTTAAATGTTTATGAGTAAAAAAATTTGAAAACAGCCTAATGAAAAAGTAGGATAAAAGTTAAAATACATTATAGTAAACTAGATTATTGAGCCATTAAAGATCATATGTGTAAAAAATAATGCCATGGGAAATAGACACTATCCAGTAAGTGGAGAAAGCAGCTTGAAAATTAGGATCATTATTTCCCAGAATACTCCATTAGATGCTGAGATTTTCCATGGCCAGATTAGCTTGAGAAATGCTTAGCTGATCGTAATTAAGCAAATATTTGCATTATGCATTGCAGGACTTATCTTTAATTAGAGATTCATAGAACATAAAATAAGTATTTTCCAAATTTCTTGACTTCAAAACTTTTTCTAAGTAATATTTATCTTCTTTTAGGACACTTAAGTTGCATAGAACACATAGCATAAGGAAGTGCCAATATGACCGGGCACAGTGGTTTACACTTTGTAATCCCAGCACTTTGGGAGGCCCCGGCAGGTGGATCACTTGAGGTCGGGAGTTTGAGACCAGTCTGGCCAACATGAGGAAACCCTGTCTGTACTAAAAATACAAAAATTAGCCAGGCATGGTGATACGCACCTGTAGTCCCAGCTACTCTGAAGGCTGAGACAAAAGAATCGCTTAAACCTGGGAGGCGAAGATTGCAGTGAGCTGAGATCATGCCACTGCACTCCAGCCTGGGCAACAGAGATCTTGTCTCAGAAAGAAAGAAAAAATGTGGCAATATGTTGTTGGGTCTCATTTTTTGCTTTTAAAAACACGGTATATAAATGTATTATATGTTTGTGTATATATGCTTCTGTTCATTTGCGTGCGTGTAGGTGCAGAAAAAAATAAGCTGGAGAAAGTATACGAAAAGCTCATCTCAAGGTTGTGAAATTACTGGTAATATTTTTCTTTATATTAGCTGAATTTCCCGAATCTTACACACACAAAAATCACTTCCAACACTGAAAAAAACTGTTTTTAAACTCCCATAGAGTTAATAAAAATCACTGGTAGATAGGGATTAAAAGGAGAAACAGTCATATAGAAAAGAAAACATAAGCTTTGGAGTGAGATCCGAGTTCCTGTTTGTGATCTTGGGCAAAGCATTGAACTTGCAAAGTAAGAATACAATTAATACCTCTTACAGGGCTGTTGCGAAAATCATTACAGGTACCATACAGACATGTCTAATATGTGACTTTACGTTTGCAAAGATTTTTTGTTATTTGAGATTTTCAGTAGTGATTACATGTGTAGGAAAGTACCTCTGTAAAAAGTTTACTGTATATTGCGATAAACGTTTTTCCTGTAGAAACAGACTTCTGCAATGATGAATGAAGTGCTTTTGTTCTTAAAGGGTGTGGTTTACTGTGTTGAATTGGAGGGAAATGGTTCGAGACTAATTTAGATGATTTCCATTTAATTTTGAGTCCAAATTCTTCCCCCCACCTCTTGCTTTCAGCTCTTGTCAAATAGTTGTCATAAAGACAAGGTTTCACTTACCTGAGAACCAGTCCCTTCCTATGGCATTTTTTCTAATTAAAAAAAAAAAAAAAAGCTATGAAAGCCTTTAGTCAGTTTCTCATGGAACTGTAGAATTTCTCATTGGGAAGATGATCTTTTAGTATATAACACATAATCACTTTAAAATGTTAAGATTTTGGTGCTGTGAATGATAAAGTATGTTTTCACACTTTTTCATCTGATTTTTGCAATGCTTTCTTTTTTCTCTATTTCTCACATAGCAACTCTATAGAAAAAAGCCAGGTTTGGCCATCACGTTTGCAAAGCTGCCTCAAAATTTGGACAAAAACCGATATAAAGATGTGCTGCCTTGTGAGTATCCAGCATGAATGCCTCCTTCCCCCCTCCACTGAGATAATGTTTCCCTTTTTAAAACAGATTGTCTGGTATTCTGGAACGATTTTCAGTGTGTCTGTAAACACCACCGTCTTTACTGCAGCCATTTCAGACTCTGAACAGTTGGGGAATAGTGTTTATGCTAATGAGGCAGAGCTGCAGATGGGGCTGGGAACTGAACTCTGGTTTACTTGGTATGATAAAAATCATGCTCAGAATAATCGGTAATTTTTTCTCTTCCCTGCAGATGACACCACCCGGGTATTATTGCAGGGAAATGAAGATTATATCAATGCAAGTTACGTGAATGTAAGTTAGGAATCTGGATGATGCTAAAGCGCACATTCACCACTGTAACGATGATGATGAGGGCCTGTGGGGGCTTTGCAGTTGACAGAGTGCTTTCCTGTTCACCGCTGCATTTCAGCACCACAGCAGCCATGGGAGGGAAGGCAGAATAGTCTCATTTTACAGAGGAGGAAACTAAGGTTCGGAGAGTTAAAATAATTTGAAAGGTCACAAAGCTCACGGAAGAGGGGACGAGGCTTGTTTCTAATTCAGTCGTCCGCACGCCTCTGTACTGAGCTGCTTCCATTCAGGTGGTTTCTGCCAGTGGCGTGTTTGTCACTGTTTCTCTCCATGTAATTAGTGTCATCCTGCCTTAAAAAAAAAAGAAAAAAAAAAAAAGAGAAAAACAAAACCTTCTCTGTACATATAACCCAAAAAGAAAAAGTGAAATGTCTCACGTATTATGGGAAAAGCACTTGTTTTCTCTCTGCAAGTGCCTCTCTAAACTTGCATTCCTTCTATCTGAACCCGGGGTCAGACTTTCTGTAGGCAACCAGATAGTGATATGTGGTCTTTGCATTTAAAATGTATCCACTTAAAAAGATTAAAAGCCACCGTTAACTTGCAAGGTGGCAGGCAGATTTGGCCTTCAGGCGATACGTGGTCTGCCAACTCCTAAACAGACGGATGATTTCTCAGATTAAGTTCTCAAGTTAGAACAAATTGTCGAGAAATGCCCTAATAAAAATTGGTCTCATCCATGATTACGCCTGTCCCAAAGCATCCATGGATTCATTGACCCTCACTTCGACATTCCCAGTATCTTAAAAGCAGAGCATCAGAAACATTAGGGGCAGCAACATCACAAAGACCAGTCTTTTCATGCAATCCCAGGACTGAGGAAGCCATTCACCCAAGCACCAGCCAAACCACAAATTAGAAGACTTCCTTTACCTTGCCTACCTGAGAGTGAGTGAATCCCAGTGCCAGCCCAAAGCTCAGCAGGTTCTGAGTGTTCTTTCATCAAAAGGACTCAGTCCAGAGGGGAAAAAGGAAATATGGAGCAGAACTATTTCTACCTGAAATACTCATTTCAAAATATTTCAACATTTAATATCAAGATTGATCAACTTTATGATACAAGCAAGCATTGGAAGCCATGCAGAAAGCAAACTGCAACCAGAATTGGTGGCATAAACCTGTATAGGTCTGTACTTTAAATAAATGTACAGTTTTCTATTTTGATAGAAAACCACATAGGGAAAGACTTAGGGGGTAGGAATGGTATATACTGCTAAAAATGTAGATAGCTAGTATTGATTCTATTCAGGATAGAGCAATGAAAGTCATTTAAACTCTTCTGCCATCACACAGATAGAGTTCTGATGTTTGCCTACTGAGTACCACACACTTTTATCTTAAAGATCTAATGCTGGTGTTGTCAGATCATTTTTCAAGGAGTTTTAGAAGTAACTTGTGGCCGGGCGCAGTGGCTCAAGCCTGTAATCCCAGCACTTTGGGAGGCCGAGGCAGGTGGATCACGAGGTCAAGAGATCGAGACCATCCCGGTCAAAAAGGTGAAACCCCGTCTCTACTAAAAATACAAAAAGTTAGCTGGGCATGGTGGTGCGTGCCTGTAATCCCAGCTACTTAGGAGGCTGAGGCAGGAGAATTGCCTGAGCCCAGGAGGCGGAGGTTGCGGTGAGCCGAGATCGCGCCATTGCACTCCAGCCTGGGTAACAAGAGCGAAACTCCGTCTCAAAAAAAAAAAAAAAAAAAGAAGTAACTTGTTTGATTTTTCTTATTTGCTGTGAATTGATAAAGAGATCTTTTTCTGGTGTGATGCCAATTAGCAAGTAGAAGAGTTTAAAACCCAGTCCACCTTGTGGCAACAACAGAGTCTAATACTTGACCAATTTCTTGCCAGATGGAAATTCCTGCTGCTAACCTTGTGAACAGGTACGTCGCCGCTCAGGGGCCTCTGCCGCATACCTGTGCGCAGTTTTGGCAGGTTGTCTGGGATCAGAAGCTGTCACTCATCGTTATGTTGACAACTCTCACAGAGCGAGGGCGGGTAAGTAGCTTGATTTCCAGTTCACATGTGTGCAGTGTCACACCATGCTCTGTGGAGCGCCAATCTCAGTGCTGGGAAGGGTCGTCAGAATCTCCTGGTCCAGCCCGTATGTGACCCTAAATCTCTACAAAGCAACCAATACACACCCCCAGTGACGGGAAGCTCAGCCCTCCTCCTGCCCAGTCCCAGCTTGGATCCATTATAACAGGCCAGAAGGCTCTTCCCCTAGCATTTCTTCATGTGCCCCAGAACCCTGGCAGTGACATGGCCTTGCCTACCCAGGACAAGTGCTGGTCCTGAAAGAGCAACGTGTGTGCCGGGTTCACAGTGGCCTTTGTAAAAAGTAGAAGTTACGTCACTGTGCCATTTTCCGTAGAATCCGTTCAGGCAGCTCGGTGCCGTCCCTGTCTTATCTGTCTGGGCATCTCTTTTCCCTGTGATGTTGACTCTGCCTTTTCAGCAGGAAGGTCATTCTTCTCCTCAGAGAAAAGGGAGCTCACCCCGGCCCAGGAAAGGTCTGTTGTCTTAGGTTTGGTTGTTAACAGACGTTCTGCCCGGGATAGCAGCCCCCTTCTTTCCCTCGGTTAGCTTGTTCCAACTCAGGAGAAAATGCCCTTCCTGCGATCCAGGAGGTCTCAGCTTCCTCTGGCCGCCCCTGTGGCTGCTGCCCTGCCAGCTCTCTGCTGCTGACAGCCTCCCTCTTTTGTTGATGTCCACTCTGCACCTAAGCTTATCTGGGGTCTCCCTTGTGACTTCGAGAGTTTGTTTCCCAGTGCTTTCCTTCTCAGTGAAGCCATTCCAGCTGCTTCGTCAGTTTCCTGCGTTAGCAATTTCTGTCTCCTCTGAAGTCTAGCATTCCCTTCACTATCCCTGACTCTGGAACTTAACCTCCTCTGTTTATCCATTTGTAGAAACCTGTTCTTCTGAAATCCAGGATGCATGCTTCCTCCCTCTCCTGTTGCAAACTCTTGGACGACAGGATAACCTCAGCCCTTTATCCTGAAAGCCCTAACCTGTCCACGTCACCACCTACCAGTTCTTCCAGATTAGGAGTCCATCACTCCAGGCAGCAACCTTGCCCCTTTCCCTGACAGATGAAACTTTCAGCGTCTCCCATTTGTTTTCTCCCTTATCATGCATTTAGTAGATTGGGACTCCCAGCACGTGTGCAGCTGGCTGCAGTCCATACCATGCATTTAGTGGAGTAGGACTTCCAGCAGGTATGCGGCTGGCTGGAGTCTGCACCCCCAAGCTGTGCTGCTCTCAGGTCTGCAGGTGCAGAGAGAGCCTCAAGCCTCCTTTGAAGCCTCATATCCCCAGTGATCAGCAGGACACTGCCCCGTGAGATACTTCATTTCTCCCTTTTAAAATTCCTACCCAAAATGTTTTCCTTTGTGCTCTCCCTTGAGGCTCATGGGCTTCATCTTAGAAACATGACTTTACAATTGAAAAAGTTATTCTCCATCACTTTCCATCAGAGATGTTTCTTTTGGAGAGAAATACTATTTTTTACGTCTGCATGTGAATAATACAGATACTCTTCCTGGCCCCGCTGGCTGACAGAGGGAGGGGCTTTGGGATCAGAGGAGGAGTTTGAGTTCTAGCACCAGCGGTTTTCACTGTTTAGCCTTGCACAGTGCTTTAAGCCTCAGTTTCCTTATCACTAGAAAGGAGGTAGTAATGCCTGTCTCTTGGGGTTGTTTTGAGAATTAACAATGAGCTACCCTAAACCGGCTGCCCATCCCATAGTGGGTGCTCCACGTGGCGTAGTGAGTCAGGATCCTGCCCTCCTCATCTCTCAGGGCAAGGAGGTAGGTTTGCTGCTCTGGGCGACATTAGGATCCCCTGGGTTGCCATGAGGATCATGTGAGGTGACAGGATTAGGTTTGGGGAAGCACAAAGCTCTACAAACCCCCTTGCTCTTGTTATCTGTTAAGGACACTGCGTGGTAAAACGTGCAGTCAGGCAACGAGGCTCTTCCACAGGGAACTGATCTCTGAGTCAGACTTTGTCAGCCTCTCTGGTTGGTTCAGCAAATGGATCTAGGCACTGATTCCTTCCACCTCCTGAACCCAGACCCACCTGCTGATTTGTTGATAGAACACATCTACCCGAGTGTCCCCACATACAACATGCCCGAAGCTGAAGCTGTCAGCTACACACCTGCACCCAGGTGGCCACACGTGAGCTCACCACTTTGGCCGGTGGCACCCATCTGCCCAGTCACCCAAGCCAGGAACCTGGAATCGGTCTTGGCCCCTCCCTTCTCTCCATTTCCCATGTCCACTCAACACAGCTTGCTGCCACTGGTCTCCCTCTCTGTCCCCAAGACCCCTGCCTTCACTCACAGCTTTTGCATTTCTCTTCCAGGAGCAGCAACAGCCTCCTTAGTGGCTTCCTGGCCCAGAGGCTCCCCCTCCCCACATCTGGTCCATCCGTTGACACAGCTTTCAGTGAGGCCTTTCCAGAGGGTTGCCTGGTCCAGCCACTTCTCTGCTCAAACCCTCTGGTGGCTCCTTACATGGACCAAGCAAAGTCTCACCTTGAGACTGACTTGTACGTTCTGTGCAGGTGTATTGTACTGTCATTCCCTGGGTATACCATGTGCCTCTTTGCCTCTTGACCATGTGTGTCCCATTCCCTCTGCCTGAACGATCCATGCTTGCCTTGCCAACCTGATGGAGACCCTTGTCCTTCAATGCTGAGATCCCTGTCCTCTCTCTCTGGGATGTTGCCTCCCTCTCCTGTGTGAGCCTTCCGTCTATCTTTCCTTTTCACCACATTCCCCACACCAGATTTGAGAGCACCTTGAGGACAGTGCCTCATCCTGCCTAATTCATCTCCACATCCCCAGGGATGTTGACTAAGTGAGCAAGAAAGCAAGCTTTTCATCATGAAGCCTTCTGAAGTTGGCCCCTGACTCCCACTAAACCCTAACTGGTCCATCTTCCTGAGATAGCGCTCTTTCTCCATCATTGGCATGTTACCCATTGTTAGGAACCTGTTCTTCTGAAATCCACCATGTGTATTTCCTCCCTCTCCTATTACAAACCCTTGGATGACCAGATGACCCGAGCCCTTTATCCCAAAGTTCCTATCTCGTCCTCATCACCACCCAGCAGGGCCTCTGGATTGGGAATCAGTCACTCCAGGTGAGCAGGTTTGTCCCTTTCTCTGAGAGATGAAATTGTCAGCATGTCCCATTTGTGTTCACCCATATCATGCACGGAGTAGAGTGGGACTCACAGCGGGTGGATGGCTTTTCTTCCACCCAGCCTGTGGCTTGTTCCTGCTGGTCCAGAAAGGCATATCCTTTCAGAAGCCATCTCCCTGGTCAGCTTTCCCTTCCTGAAGCCTCTTCTCAAAACCACACCTGGGGACTGGAAAATGAGAAACAAGCCCCACTCAGGCCTGCAAATCCCTGAGGACAGAGCATTCTGAGCTCTTCTGGCAGCATCTGCCCGGGGTCTCACACCCAGCAGCATGTTGCTGGCCTCCCAGGTTCAGTGACCTCCATGGTCCATTGGTGACTTCTCTGGAACTACTTCTTCCATCGCTACATAGGCTTAGCTTTGCATACATCACTGTTTAAATTTAGTGTTTAGGACACTGCCTGGTAACATATCCACTTTGGCAACGGGGCTCTTCCACAGGGAACCAATCTCTGAGTCAGGCTTCGTCAGCCCCTCTCGTTGGTTCAGCAAATAGATCTAGGAACCACAGCCCAAGGTAGGTGCATTTTCTTATCATTCCGGAGTATATCAGCCTGGCTAAGAGTGCACAGGCCTGTTATGAAATTCCAGCTCTGCCCCAGTTCCTCTCCATGTGATCTGACGCACACGGATTCCTTCTCTGAGCCTCAGTTTACTCATATGCAAAACAGAGACAACCATAGTACCTACCCCATAGGGTTGTTTTGAAGCCAAGGTAAAGCCATGTTCATGAAAGGCACCATTCAGTGCTGAGCATCTGCTGTTCTAAAGATACAGCGCTTCAGTATCATCACCCCTCACTGCAGCAGCATTCATGTGGAGACTAAGGCCCAAAGAAGTTAATTTCCCCAAGATCACTAAGCAAATATGTTTAGTAGAATTTATTAACCAGGGTTGAAACTCACGATCTCCACAGACTTCTTGCAGTTTCCATTCCCTCCACCCCGGTGCTCTCAGATCCAAATTGAACTACAATCTGTATTTGGTCAGAGGTAGAGAAAGAGTCTAGTACTAGTCAGAGTCACCGTGGAATAAGGGGAGCCTCTCTGGAAGTACAGATATTTGTAGTTCTGCCTTACATGGGTTGATCACATCAGAGAATGTCTTCCCTGCATTTATCCTGTGGGTGGGACCACTGGGAGCCTACAGGGCAGGATTTATCCTTCCTGTGCAGATGAGGGAACAAGAGAGGGCCTGTGTCTGTCCACTCTGCCTTGGGCCCTACAGCCCTTAACCCCCTCATGTCTAAGCAAAGTCACAACATGGCTACTAACCAAAATTACCCATATTTAAGGTTTCCAAGTAAATTCTTAACTCCAGCTTTCCAGCAGCATACTTTAATTTCAAGTGTTCACTGTGACATTTGAAAGTAAGAATAGGAAAGCTGTTTTCTAACAAATTGTATGTATATTGTAATTATGCCACTTTTCCCACTATGAACAAATGTAATTTTTACTTAAGTTGGTATAACCACATATAGGCTTGGGGGAAAATGCTTGTTTAATGAGTTAGGATTTAACTGACAGAAGGATCTATGATGGGATGGACAGCCTAGCCCTGAAGTCTGCTTAGAAGCCAGAGGCAGGTGCTCAGATGGCTTACAGGACAAGCTGCAGGTTTTGGAAGTGGGGGATAGAAATTGGGGAGGGTGGCGGGATCAGCCCGTCTGTGGGGACAGAGACACTGGGGGGCCATAGGAAGAGTGCTAGACTGCATCACTGCAGCCCCATGGCCTTGGGCAAGTCACTTAATCCCAAGTAGCCCTGGGTTCCTTGTCTGCTGTGTGGAGATATCACCTCCTTAGGACTTCAGCTAAGAAAACCTTCAAGGGCTTCAGAGACACTGCTCCAGTGAAAAAGGATTCATCTCAGTTTGGGAATCCTGCAATCTGGGTTTTTGTGGAACCTCTGATCACTCTTACTCAAGCTGGTGTGTAACCCATGACAGCAGCAGAAGTAATGGCCACCCCTGGCCTGCCCCGCCCGCCCCCCGCTGCCCAGTGGCTAAGCACTGCACACCACTTCCGGCCGCCTCACCAGCCCTGAGGCAGGAGCCATCTCCATCTTTTTGGTGGAAAACATGAAAATCAGAGGTTAAGCAACCGGTTCAACATCATCTGGCTGACAAATGGAAGAGGAGAGGATCCCGGCAGAGTTGTGTGTGACACCAGATGTGCGCCCATAACTGCTGTGCCCGGAGCCGCCTCCTCAAAAGGATGGGGAGGATGGTGGAGAAGTACAGGAGGAGGGGCCTCAGGGACTGGGGGAGGGCAGAGAGGTTGCTCACAGGCCAGGGTCCTGCTGCTCTTGCTGCAGATGGCCCCTGGTGATGACGCCGCTGAGTCTCTCATCCTCCTCCTCCAGGCTGCAGCCTGGGGTTGAGCAGAGACCTGTGGCCAAGCCCCTGGCAGGCTGCCCCCCACCCACCCTAAGAACACAGACAGCTGATCGGACTTGGCGGAGTTTGTTTTCTTCCATCAGCTCTCTTGGGTGTGCATGAGAGTTTGCCTAACCCATCCACCTGTCCAGGGTTAACTGCTTGCACGGACACCCTGCAGAGGGAGCTTATTCACTCTTGGTGGTTTCTTACAGACCAAATGTCACCAGTACTGGCCGGATCCCCCTGACGTCATGGACCATGGCAGCTTTCACATCCAGTGTCAGTCAGAGGACTGCACCATTGCCTATGTGTCTCGAGAAATGCTGGTCACAAACACCCAGGTGAGCCGCAGCTGGAGGGGCAGGTACTAAATCAGCGGCCGCTGTCATCCCAGGTGGTCCCGCTTCTGAGTGTGCTGTCTGTTTCCACCTGGCAAGCATGTCAGCACACAAGACTGCCCATCAAAGAGGCGGGACCCAGAGTTTGTAGTGGCCCTAGTCACAAGAGGCGCAAGCATCCCGGTGTCCCAATGTCCGTCAATGGAGGAATGGATAAACAGCACGCAGTCTGTCCGTATAATGGAATATGATTCAGCTTTTAAAAAGGAAGAGATTCTGACCCCTGCTACAACAGGGGAACCTTGAGCATACTATACTAAGTGAAATAAGCCAGACATAGACAAATATTGTAGGATTCTACTTCTGTGACGTGCCTAGAGTCATCCAATTCATAGAGACAGAAAGTAGAACAGCAGTTGCCAAGGGCCTGGGGAAGGAGGAGAAAGGAGATATGTGGACATTACGCCATATGGCATAATGGGTGCAGGGTTTATGTTCGTGGGATTTTTAAAGTTCTGGAAATAGATAGTGGCGATGGCTGTACAAAATTGCGACTATTCTTAATGCCACTGAACTGGACATTTAAATGTGGTTACAGTGCCTCGTGTTATATATATTTTGCCACAGTTAAAGATTGTGAGCATGTGTGGCCCCTAATAGCAAGTATCATAGGAGACATGGAGGAAATCACTGGGCAGAGTGATCAAGGAAGGCAGCCCTGCAGGACAGGCTGCGGCTGAGCCTGAGAGGGGATGGAGATTTTTGGGGAAGCAGGGAAGGAACTGGCAGGGGCCACAGCAGGGCTGCGCACTGGGGGAGAAAGCATCAGGAGACAGGGCCCCCCTGGTGTCTGGTTTGGGGCTGGGTAGGCTTACCAAGGCCACTGTGTCTCCCACAGACCGGCGAAGAGCACACAGTGACACATCTCCAGTACGTCGCGTGGCCTGACCACGGTGTGCCCGATGACTCCTCCGACTTTCTGGAATTTGTAAACTATGTGAGGTCCCTGAGAGTGGACAATGAGCCCGTCTTGGTTCACTGCAGGTACAGCGCCTGTTGTTTTGTTGGGTTTAGGATACTTTTGCCTGTTGGGAAAGGCCTGGAGAGAATTGGCAGGCACCAAACCCACCCTATATCCCACAAAGTGGTGTGCTCTTACAGACCTCTGTTGACTGTAGTTCTTCACTATTTCAAAAGTGATTTGGAATTTTACGAAATCCTAAACTTGTGAATACAGCACAGAGCTGACAAAGAAAGTCCCCCACACACCCCTTCTCCTGTCCTGTCAGCTGACCTTTGTCATAGATGTGAGTGGAAAGCGAGGGGACTTGGTACTGAACACTGGCTCTCCTCACTGCCTGTGAGCCCCAGCCTCGGCTGGGTGAGGATAGGCTGCCTCGGCCTGTTTGAGAGCACACCCTGAGTGTGCGTTTTGTCTTCTCCAAGGCCAGGAGAGGACAGCCCCTCCTGAGTCAACACTGAGTCATGCAGAAAGGCTACTCAGACAAATCCCAAGTCTGTCTCCTCTCCCCTCTCCAGTGCTGGAATAGGTCGAACCGGTGTGTTGGTCACTATGGAAACAGCCATGTGCCTAACTGAGAGGAACCTGCCCGTTTACCCCCTGGATATCGTCCGAAAAATGCGAGACCAGCGCGCCATGATGGTGCAGACATCAGTGAGTAGAAATCCAGTAACAACAATGGCTGGACTTTCTGAGCACTTACACCAGGCAGGCCTGAGAGAAGGGCTTTGTCAGTCAAGAGACTGCAGCTCAGGGGGACGGAATCACTGGCCCAGGTTCTCAGAGCTTGTCAGTGGCGACAACCCACACCCATCTCACCTCTGAGCTCTGCTGCCTCTGTGGTTTATCTCCTACCAGCCCGTCTGTCCGGGAGGAGCCCTGGTTGGATTCTGTATCATTGCACCATCATTTCTCCATCACCCTCTCACCCATACCTGGGTACTCCTTTTGGCTCCGTGCATGTTTCATATGACCGTACTTTGAGCTCTGTCCCAGCCATGTGGTCTCTGAGTACCTGCACGGTCCTCCACGGGTGGAACAGAGCTCAAAGTAGGGTCATGTGCCACATCCTCTTGTCCTCAAGAGGAACTCTTGGGGATTTCCCCTGGAACTCCAAGCAGGGCAGTGAAGCGGTATGGAAAGAGCATGATTAAGGCTCCCCACAAATGGGGGAATTGGCACTCAGAAAGTATTTACAAATGCTGCAAAAGACCCACTGGTACAGGGTGGGGGGCAGCATTTCCTGAAGCTATGGGACTTGACAGCTTTGCGTTCTTTTCCAGAGCCAATACAAGTTTGTGTGTGAAGCGATTCTTCGTGTGTATGAAGAAGGCTTAGTCCAGATGCTGGATCCTAGTTAAGACAACTGTGAAAACGTCCATTCCTCTTTCCCAAGGCCATCGTCCTTGAGAGAGGAGGACAGACCTCCTCTCCGGAAGCAGCAAGAGGAACCAGTAGCTGTGGGAAAGGAATGGGCACCTCTGAAGCCAGGCACTTTAAATTTCTGTAGAAAAGACATTGTGTACATAGGAACTGGTGTAGATAAGCATGTATTTATGGCATCATTTAGGGCTGTGTTTCTATGGAAAGATACAAAAGGGATCTCAGTGTGGGCCCTGTCCTAATGTCTTCTTCCCCAACATCACCACACACACCCCTGTTGACATCCTGGAGCAATTGAGACGGGACACCACAGAGCTGTTGACCTCCCAGCAACAAGATGGTGTAGTTATCTTGGGTCGTTTCGATGTTTTGTTTCTGTGTGTCAGACTGTAAGGGCTGAGTTTTCTGTGCCTCTAGGTGGAGCTGGAACAACTCAGGTTCACCTGCACTGATGCTAAGGAAACCCTGACGAATGTACTAAATGGCAGGGTGCTGGGGGTCAGGCTGAAGGCTGAGCGGCACCTCTCTGCCCTCTCTCCCTTTGTCCCATCTCCCGGCAACTTCTGATACTCATGTTTCTGAGAATAGTATCCCCCTTGAGGTTTCCTCTTGGTGCCTGACCTGGATTCATAATGTGCATTCAGGTGAGTTTTCAGCTGAGGCTCTAAGAACTGGGACCCTCAGTGTGTTCTGGTCATCTCGTGGCTTAGTTGTAGAAGCAGGTGTGTCTCTTGTCTCTGCTTGCCTCCTACTGCACACTCAGTACCCAGGACTGGAATCACTGACTACTGAATCTCCTACATGTATTGCTGCTACTTCAAGTTCCTACACTTGAAACTATGATTTTTCCAAGGGGAGATGGGACAGTGTCATCTAAATATTCCGAATGTTTGGGCTTCGAGAAAAGAGCTTCTAGTAATTGAACCATGGGAAACCGAGCTTCTGGAGGGTTGGCCGTGGGGGGTGTGTACATGTGTGTGCCCAGGGGTGAGTGTTTCTCAGGATTTCTAACGATTCAAATTACCGTTGAGTATACATAAAGAATGAGTCTCTGTATAGAAGAACAAATGTGTGCATTCACCCCCAGTTACAATGGTCTCCATTGCATTTCAAAAGAGAGGATCAGACTATCTGAATATAAATACAATCTGATGTTAATTTATTCTAAGACCATCACTTTGATCGTCCTAAAGAATTCTGCCTTTGTGAATACTGTGTTAAATTTTTTTAAATTTGTGACAGGATTGTAGCAAATTATTATTTAAGGAAAATAAATGGCATAAACATTTAATGTGGTATTTTTAAACAGTGGTTTTTATGTACTCAGAAGAGAGAGTTAAGCCAGGTTCTTAATGGTATTTATGGAAAAGATGTTTCCCTGTTATCATGCACAGAAATGAAGCCATTTTGATATTCAGCAAATTCGGTGCCAATTGAATAGTTTGCTGGTTGCAAGATGGATAAAGACCTATCTAAGGGGGTGGGAGGACCCTAAAGGTTCTTTATTTCCAGAGCTAGTGTACTTACTTGCATGCTTTCTGACTTTTCTACATGGATATTTTACTGCCAAGTGGCAGAGGTGGGAGGGAGATGTCACACCGTACCATAACCCCATACTGCAAAACAAGAAACCACCAGAAAGTTTGCAGCTGAGGGGCAGGAGATTCAGTTCCTGTTCCCACTCAGCACTAACTACTTGGGGCCTGCTCACATAGAAGCTCCACCTCTCTTTCATTATCTGTAAAATAAAAACAATACGTAGGACTTCAGACTGAACATGAGGATTGAATAAGATCATACTATTCATGTCACTTCATCAGCTGGAATATCAACAGCCACTGCTGTGGATGAGTTACTTAGAAAAGTTTAGTTGTCAGTGATTAGCCCAAAAACACAACTTTCAAAAGTAGAATCCACTGGATTTTTGTTTCTTTTTCTAGAGACAGGGTCTCTCTGTCGCCCAAGCTGGAGTACAGTGACATGATCATAGTTCACTGCAGCCTCAAATTCCTGGGCTTACGCAATCCTCGCACCTCAGCCTCCAGAGTAGCTGGGCCTGCAGGTGCGTGTCACCTCACCTGGCTTATTTTTTATTTTTATTCTTTTGTAGAGATAGGATCTTGATGTGTTGCTTGGGCTGGTCTCCCATTCCTGGCCTCAAGTGATCTTCCCACCTCAGCCTCCCAGAGTGTTGAGATTATATATAGGCCTGAGCCACTGCACCCAGCCTAACTGGGTTTTTATGAGAGGAAAATGGAAAATGTTCTAGAAGAGAGAGAACAAGAGCACAAAATAATCTGGACTCAGAAAAATTCAGCAAAGCTCCAAGAAAGAGGAGGTGGAGGGAACACTGGCATAAATTTAAATGCCATTAGGATATTTAGCAAATCATTGCCGTTTTGATAAAAATGCATCATCACCCTGTGTGCAAAATGTTTGCAAAGTAGTCTGAATGTCTTTGGAAATGGGGGTTTTGTTTTTCTCCAAAACAAATTGTTTATTAGGGTTGCAGAAATGTTACCGTTACGGTCACATAAATTTTTGAAAAGCTTACCAGGTGGTTGCAGACAGTCTTTTCTGCCACTGGGCAAGCCAGCAGTTCTGATCCACCAGAATTTGCCAGCAACAAAATCTAGGAAATACTGGAAGAGCAAGTCAAGATAATTATCTAAAAGAGCAAAAGATACAAGTAAATTATGTAGAAATTATCAATTAAAATCTGTAGCTCCAGATTCCTGTATCACTACCTTATACACTTAAGCAATTATGCTTGAGCTTTTTTTTTTTTTTTTTAGTCCTAAGTGAAGAACTGAGTCAGAATCAGGATAAATATTTTGCCTGGGAGATTTGGCTGGATATGAATGGAGAAGACATTTACATCCTACGTTCTGGCACTTTCTAGAAGATCTAATGAGGCTCCACGTTGATATGCCAATTTAATCAAGATGAGAGATCCCTGCTGGTGTCACCTTCTAGAACCTGCACGCAGTGTTTTGACTTTCCAGAAGAAAAGATGCAACTCAGTTTGGTTGGGGGTGACAGTGGTCATAACACACTCTTGTACTGGTCTTTCGTTTCCTACCACAGTAATTCATATTTAAATATGCCTTTAGATTAGTGTGTATAGCACTGCTGCTATGTTGCTGCTACTTGATCTTTTTTTCTTTGGTCCCCCAGAAATGATCATTTGAGGGCAAGCAAAAAAGGCCTCATCATCCTCCAGAGGCAACAAAGAGGCAATAGAAATAGGGAAAGGTTGTGAGAGACAGGGTTTGGGTCTAGACCTGGACTTAGACAAGATATACCGCCCTCAACCCTCAGTTTTCTTATATGTAAACAGGGAAGGTTGGGCTGGATGAGGTGAAGTCAAGATTTGCCATTCTGGGAGCCTAATATTCCAGAGAATCAAACTTAATCCTAAACCAAAGCTTTATGGCTCCTACAGAGATGTGTCACATTTCTGCAACTTGTCACCAGGTGGTGTCCCTCAGACTTTGGCACTGTTAATCCAAAGACAAGGATGGCCGCCATCTGGTTCTTGCCTGTCATCCTCAGCTGAGAGCAGTCTCGGTAAACATGGCAAAGATTCTGTGACCTCAGACCGGTGACAAAATGCTTGGGAGTCTGATGGCCTGGCTGGGCCACCATCCTCATAGCTCCCATTCTGTTTGGAGCAACCAAAGGATTTGTGTGAAGTTATTTGGAAAAGGATCATAATTGAGCAGCAATCTGTTTTCTGTGTATTTGGAATGTTTTTCATTCTGACCTGTTCTATCAGTGATTCTACTGAAAAACAATTTGATCAATATAAAAATGTTCAAGCTATGCAACACTGTTGTTGTCTGCCGATATTTTTATTCTAATAGATTTCTGCAAATATTTTCTTGTATTTGCTTTTCTTTTCATTTTTAAATAAACTCTTGGAGGAGAGTGCTCTCTGCTCATCTCCGCCTTCCCTCTCATCAGGAGCATGAACTCCCATCTTGGCCTTGACCTGGTGTATTAGTCCATTCTCATGCTGCTAATAAAGACATACCTGAGACTGGGTAATTTATGAAAGAGAGAGGGTTAATGGACCCGCAATTCCACAGGGCTGGGGAAGCCTCACAATCCTGGTGGAAGGCGAATGAGAAGCAAAGTCACATCTTACATGGTGACAGGCAAGAGAGCTGGTGCAGGGGAACTCCCATTTATAAGGCCATCAGACCTGAGATGTATTCACCACCACGAGGACAGTGTGCGGGGAACCTCGCCCATGATTCAATTATTTCCACCTGGCCCTGCCCTTGACACTTGGGGATTATTACAATTCAAGGTGACATTTGGGTGGGGACACAGCCAAACCATATCACCTGGTGTGGCAGATTCTAGATGCCAGTTAGGTTCCACCACCCTGACAAGAGTAGCTTTCACATAGTACAAGTTTACCTTTTTTCCTGCAGGGGGGCCAGTGTGGCTCCGTGGTCACTGGGGCCCCACGTTCCTCGGCCATCCTCAGTCTGCAGCTCCACTTCACGCTGCAGCTAGCAGGAGGGAGGCAGGGGCAGGGGAAAAGCATGACCCCTCCCTGGAGGGGGCACCACCTGCATATGGTACGTCCTGTTGATCAGAACTTCATCACAGGTCCATGCCTACTGCAAGGAAAGGAGTCGAAGGTCAATTTTACTCCAGGAAACCTAACACATTTCCTACTCCAGGAAAGCACAACACATTCAGGGCTTCTGTCTCTGAGAAACAAAAGAATAGGTCTGAGGGACAATGAGTGTTCTCTGCCATAGCTCAACCGTTTGGCTGCCCTTCTTTTCTGACATAGAGTCTGCTCTGATGCCCAGGCTGGAGTGTAGTGGCACAATCACAGCCCACTGCAGCCTTGATTTCCCAGACTCAAGCAATCCTCCCACCTCAGCCTCCCTAGTAGCTGAGACTACAGACATGTGCCACCACACCCAGCTAATTTTTTAAAATTTTTGTGGAGATGGGATCTTGCTATGTTGTCCAGGTTGGTCTCAAAACTCCTGGGCTCAAGTGGTCCTCCCATGTTGGTACTCCCAATGTGCTGGGATTACAGGCACGAGCCATTGCACCTGGCCCACCACAGCTTCTATAGCCTGCTTACTCCTTGAGCAGTTTGGGGGAGTCCCCAAGGTTACTTTTATGGTTAAGGAAGACCAGGCATGCAACTTCTTAGGCAATAGAATCCATCAACTACTCACAGCGGAAGATCTGCTCTGCTCCTGCCTCTTCGTCTTAAATGCGGCTGCCTTGAGGCTGCCTGGAAGAGAAGCATGGGTGGGAGCAACACCCTTAGTCTGGTCATTGAAGAAACCTGGTTTGCATTTTCAGGCAGAGAAGCCTTATCTGCACTAAGGCTGCCATTTCAAGGGCACTGCACTTAATAGCTGCAGTTTGAAGGACAGAAGCAGTTGTCATTTTCAACACTTCAAGACTTGAGTCAACTTGAGTGCAGCTATTCGCCTCTGTGAGCAAAGCAAGATTCCCTCCCATCTTAGCCGCATACGGTTGCTATACAGGAATACCTGAGGCTGGGCAATTTATAAAGAAAAGAGTTTTATTTGCCTCATGGTTCTGCAGACTTTACAAGAAGCATGGCGCCCACATCCGCATCTGGTGAGGGCCTCAGGCTTCTCCCACACCTGGCGAAAAGTGGAGGGGAGCAGGCGTGTGCAGACCACATGCAGAGACCGGAAGCAAGAGAGAGTGGGGAGAGGGGCCAGGCTCTTTTTAACAACCTGCTCTCACCCAAATGAAGAGAGTGAGAACTCACCCATCCCCGGGGAGGACATTCATCTCTTCATGAGGGATCCACCCCTACCACCCAAACACCCCTCATTAGGCCCCACCTCCAACACTGGGGAATGCCTTTCAACATGACATTTGGAGAAGACGAACAGCTGCAACACCTCCCGTCTCTGCTTGCAGGCGGGCTGGCTGTAGCCCCAGTCCATCTCGCGTATGGAGGACTGTGAAAAACAACAAGGAGCAACATTCACACTTTTTCATCCTCCCACCGTTTTCCCTTCAGTCCGCCTGTGGTCCATCTTCCACATACCCAGTAGCAGATAACAATTTCATTGATGTTTAGCCATTATACAAAAGGCAATATTTATATCTTTGCCATCTGCTGGCCCAGCAATTCCACTAAGCCAGTGCCACATTTTAGATGCTACTTGCAGCATTTGGTCTTCAGGTATTAAATTCTGAATCTAAAAGTCAAAGTAAAGGTGATTCAAGCAAAACAGCCTATTTCTCTCTCACATAAACACCAGCAGCCCAGAGCTGGTACCACTCACTGAGGACCCAGGTTCCTCCAGTCTGGTCACTCCAGGGTCCTCAATACACAGCTTCCTCATCATAGTCCAAAATGGCTGCTCCAGCTCCAACCATCACATCAACATTCCAGCAAGAAAAACAAAATACCCTTTCCTTCTAAGTATACCTCCTCAAAATTGCATATACTACTCTGACTTACAAACAGTTGGCCAGAACGTAATCATATGGACACACTATGCTGCAAGGCACATCAGGAAATGTAGTTTTATTCTAGATGGCAGTACACAGCCAAAATTCAACAGGCTGAATTCAGGAGGCTTTCACTGAAGAACGAAACATGATTATTAGGGCACAATTAGCAGCTTCCCCTACATATTTTGTGACTTCAGATCTACTAAAGGGCTGATTCATGAGGAGTTAACCTCACTCAAGACCCAGCATACAGGAACAAATGCAATTCTGTCATTTAAGCAAGACCGATCCACCGTTTGTTTTTTTAAAAGTGTTGCTTTACTGTCTAGGCTGGAGTGTAGTGAGTGGTGCAATCTCAGCTCACTGCAGCCTCCACCACCAGTTTCCAGCAATTCTCATGCCTCAGCCTCCCAGGTACCTGCGATTACAGACGTGCACCACCACATCCAGCTAATTTTTGTATTTTTAATAGAGACAGAGTTTCACTATGTGGGCCAGGCTGTTCTGGAACTCCCACTCTCAGGTAATCTGCCCACTTCAGCCTCCCAAAATGCCGGGACTGCAGGTGTGATCCACCGTGCCTGGCCATGACCCACCATCTTGGAGTATAGCACTGATAGCTTTTGACAAGATCAGCACCCATCCATTATGTACATGAACCATTTGAATAAGAATGGACTGATAAACTTAACCCCTTCTAGAAACCTCAGAGCCCCACCCCCTAGTTATACAGGCCTGTCTTCATCTGTGACTGCCCTTGTAACCTTTGCTGATTAATCCCTAAGCCTCTGGATTCCTTTTAGGGTCCAGGAAGTCTCCAGAATATTTCTTGAGGCTGTCCTGGGCCTTTTGTCATAATTACCCGAACCAGAGGAAGAACCAGGTAAGCCCTGTTGGGATGCAGCAGCAGAGGTCTTGAGAGAGATGGTGGCAGTGAGGATGGAGATGGAGTGGTCAGAGCCCAGACACGATTAAAAAGAAAAGTCGGCCGGGTGCGATGACTCACACCTGTAATCCCAGCACTTTGGGAGGCCGAGGCAGGTGGATCACCTCTGGTCGGGAGTTGAAGACCAGCCAGGCCAACATGGAGAAACCCTGTCTCTATTAAAAAAAAAATAATAATTAGCAGAATGTGGTGGCAGATGCCTGTAATCCCAGCTACTCGGGAGGCTGAGACAGGAGAATCGCTTGAACCCAGAAGGCGGAGGTTGCGGTGAGCCGAGATTGCGCCATTGCACTCCAGCCTAGGCAACAAGAGTGAAACCTGTCAAGAAAGAAAAAGAAAGGAAGGAAGGGAGGGAGGGAGGGAGGGAAAGAAAGAAAGAAAAGAGAAAGAGAAAGAAAAGAAGAGAAAAAGAGGAAGGAATGGAGGGAGGAGGGAGGAAGGAGGGAGGGAGGGAGGGAAGGAAAAAAAGTTATGACTTGAGACCTGGCAGGTGTGCACAGGGAGAAACAGGGGATGAGGCCATTTCGTAAGTTGGACAACTGTGTGGATGCGGGTGCTACAAACAAGAACTAGAAATGGGGACGATGGTGAGATTGTACTTTGGGCCTAAAGTCTAACATTGGGGACATACATAACCAGCCTGAGAAGTCTCAGGCAGCTATGTCTGAACACAAACCTTTCTTCTCAAAACAATGCCAACATTTCTGAGTCCTGAGCACCTCAATCAGCCACAGTCGCTGCCTTTTCTTTTGTGCCATTCCTATTTACATTTTCATCCATTCAAATAATTTCTTTTTTAAATTAAAAAAGAGAGAATTTTGCTTTGTTGTCCAGGCTGGTCTCCAACTCCCGGCTTTAGGCAGTCCTCCTGCCTCGGCCTCCCAAAGTGCTGGAATGACAGGCATGAGCCTGCTCTTGTCCCTATTCAGATGATTCTGTCAGCAAATCCAGTTATTAAAACTGCCTCTCCGGGGGTAAACATGGAGTTGTCTTAATCTGCTCAGGCTTTTACAACAAAACCATAAACTAGGTGGCTTAGGCAATAGATCTTTATTTCCCACAGTGCTGGAGGTGGGGAGTCCAGCAGATTTGTTTCCTGGTGAGGACTCTCTTCCTAGATGGCAAATGGTCACCTTCCTGCTGTGTCCTCAAACGGTGACAAGAGGGACCCTGCGTCTCTTCCTCTCTTTTTAAGGATGCTAATTCCATCATGAGAGCCCCACTCTCCTGACCTCATCTAACTCATTTCCCAAAGACTTCTCCAAATACCATCCCATGGGGGTCAGGGCTTCAGCATATGAATTTGGGAGGGGACGTAATTCAGTCCACAGTGCTATCAAAGACATATTTTATCATAATAGTAAACAGAAATCCAAGTCCTCTCTCCCAGAAGTCTTGTCCCCCAGAGCCCCACCACAAGACGGATGAGGAGGGCCTCCTCCTGCTCATGTGGGGTCCCCAGCCTCGGTCCTGTGTGGTCCTCTGCTGGCTGGTGGTCTTACATGGCACTGTGTGGATCTCTTTAGCAGGGTTCAGCTTTACCCTGGCCCTCTCCAACATGGGTGAATAACCCTCTTCCTTCCTCTCAGGGGTGTGGGGAAACACACCATCTTCCAGCCCCCACCCTAATCTAGTTCCTGAGTCACGCAGCCCATCACTCAGCCAGGTGGCTCCATGGACAACCTTATGTTTTTACCATCTCTCTTCCTCCATGGACAGCAATGTAAAGAAACCACCCAGAGCTGTGCAAGGTAGCAGTATACTGACTATGCTTCCTCGCGCAGACCACAAGAACTATTGTGCCAAATTCTGCACTGCCCCAGAGCCCTGCAGATAATCACATTGCAACTGATGGCTTTCTGGTCTAACCTGAAACCTGCTCCAGCTGGAACTCCATCCCTTTCCCATCTGTGCTTTCAGAAGTGAGTCCACACTTCCTGCTGTCCTTCATGCTGTCCCTGTTACCACCCAACAGTCAGCCCAAGACTCTGACGGAACACTTGTTGAAAATAAGCCTCATGCCTTGGAGGCTTTAACTGGCATCTCTTCATTTAATAACAAGTTGACAACTGAGTAAAGGGAAGATTCTCTCTCCTTTTCCCTCTCCCAGCCTCGTACCCCATGTAGAAATGGTGGTGCTTCTAAAGTGGTGTGGCAAAAGAACAGTAACAAAAATAAAAAATAAAGTGATGTCGCCAGTAACAATGTCAAAATCCCATCTCAGACCTGGTCCCTGAGAACCCTACTGCCACCGTCCCTAAGGGCAGAACATGGCATGAACTGTTGACACCACTGAGGCCCACCCTGCCCTGGACCCCAGCTAGATGGGACCCTGCAACTGCCACCCTCACGATAACTAATCTACATTGTTCATGCTTCTTGGCTTCTCTGAATCCCGATTAAGAGTTGGGGGCAGGCCAGGCGTGGTGGCACGTGCCTGTAGTCCCAGCTACTTGGGAGGCTGAGGTGGAAGGATCGCTTGAACCCAGGAGTTCTGGGCTGTAGTGCACTATGCCGATCGGCTGTTGGCACTAAGTTCAGCATCAATATGGTGACCTCCCAGGAGTGGGGGACCACCAGGTTGCCTAAGGAGGGGTGAACCGGCCCAGGTCGGAAATGGAACAGGTCAAAACTCCTGTGCTGATCAGTAGTGGGATCGCGCCTGTGAATAGCCACTGCACTCCAGCCTGGGCAACGTAGCAAGACCCCGTATCTCAAAAACAAAAAAGAGTTGAGGGCAGGCCGGATGCAGAGGCTCATGCCCTGTAATCCCTTTGGGAGGGAGGTGGGAAACCAAGGCAGGAGGATCACTTGAGGCCAGGAATTCAAGACCAGTCTAGGCAACATAGTAGGACCTCATCTCTGTTTAAAAAAAAAAAAAAATAGAGATGATCCCTGGCAGAGCCCAGCTTGCACACACATGCCTAGCTGCAAGGGAGACTGAAAAGGCAAGAATTCAGCATTTACACCCTCTGCAATTTGAGATGTGGGACTTGATCAATGCCTTACATGGTGGAGATGTCTCCAAGTGAGAAGCTGGATGATCAGAAACAAATGTCCGCAATAGTCCACCCCTTTCACTCTCAATATTCTCCTCATACTTGTAAAATATAACTGCACCTGACAAAGAATGACCTCCACTCATGTAAGTGAAAACGCCCACCCTTTCCAAAAGTGGCCAACCAGAACTCTCCTCAGCTTCAACTAGGGGCAAATCCCAGATCTCAATTCTTTTTCTATTTGATCATGAGCCTATCTCATTTCCCTCTGCTCTACGGACTAAATTGTGGTAACTATCAAAATACCCTAAAAAATGATAAAAGAAAAAGGAGGAGAGAAGTAAAATTAGATATTTTAAATTATACATAACACAGCAAAGGAGAAAATAACAACAGAACTCCCTGGTGAGAAGGGACATCACCCACCAGGCAGGTGCTGTCCTGACTCTGTCCAGAGCGTGAGGCTCTCTGCCCTGGGCCTCTGGGGCTCCATTGAGGAACTGAGGTTTCACTGAGGCCAGGGGCAGGGTTTCGGGTGCAGTAAGAGACCTACCTGGCAAACGAGGAAGGTGTGTGAGGGGGAACGCACTTGACTGTGATCAAGGCCGGTAAGTCCAGTTTCTAAACAAAAGAGATGCCATTTATCAACCACCATCAAAACTCAGTCACCTGAAAAGCCCAGAAATTTTTTTTTTAAATAACTATTAAAGTTATAGTCCCTCTACTGGTCCATTTCTTGCACCAAATCCAGGTTGTTCTCAATTACAAAGAGTTTGTAGGAATTCTATTTTTGCCTTGTATAGGAATCGTCTGAAAGCACAGGAGCCCAAGGGGCCAAAGAGCTGATATTTTCCTTCTAGATACTTCCCTGCAAACCTATGTTGTGTTTTCCTACTTAAATGAATTGGCCTCAGGCAAATCCTCTCTGATAAAAAAAATTTTTTTTTTAATCTTCATCTTTTCAAATCTACCTCATTCATTTCAGGAAAGCTCTCCTCTCCCTTTTCTTCATACCATCAAAAACTGAAAAAGATGTTCATAGCAGGATTCTTCATAATGGCCAAAAAGTAGATACAATTATAATGTCCATCAGCTAATGAATCAATAAACAAAACATAGCTGGCCCGGCACAGTGGCTCACACCTATAATTCCAGCACTTTGGGAGGCTGAGGCTGACGGATCACTTGAGCCTTGGAGTTCAAGACCAGCCAAGACAACATGGCCAAACCCTTTTTCTACAAAAAAAAAAAAAAAAAAAAAAAAAAGCAAAAAAATTTAGCCAGGCACAGTGGTGCGTTCCTGTGGTCCCAACTACTCCAGAGGCTGAGATGGGAGGATCACCTGAGCCCAGGAGGTCGAGACTGCAGTGAGCCATGACTGCACCAGTGCACTCCAGCCTAGGCAAAAGAGAACCTGCCTCAAAAAAAAAAAAAAAAAAGAAAAGAAAAGAAAAGAAAAGAAAGTGGTATATAAGCACAGTGGAATAGTATTTGGCCATAAAAAGGAGGGAAGTGCTGAAACATGGTAGAGCATAGATGACTTTGAAAGCATTATGCTGAACAGGAGAAACCAGACACAAAAGGCCCCATATTATATAATTCCATTTGTAAGCAATGCCCAGAATAGGCAATTCCATAGAGACAGAAAGTGGATCAGTGGTTGCCAGGGGCTGGAAGAGGAATGGGAAGTGACTGCTGATGGGTGTGGGTTTCTTTCTGCAGTGATGAAAATATTCTGGAATTAGAGAGTGCTGATGGTGGTACAATGTTGTGAATATACTAAAAACCACCGAATTTTACAGAGTGAACAGTGACTTTTATGTTATGTAAATTCAATCTCAATTTTTAAAAATTGAAGGGAAAAAAATTAAAAAGAGCCTCATCGGCCCCAGGAGGAAGAGCTTAAGCTGTTCTGAGTCGCGGTTTGTTTGCAGACATCAAAGCCCCATAACATGTGCGAAGCCACTAACCCAGCAATTTCACCTCTGGGAATCTGACCACGGAGAGTAACTTAAGAGCTTTGTTTTATGAAATTAAGACAGTTTTTAGTATGATTTTTACAGCACAGCAAGCTATCTTTATAATAGTGAAAATTTGGAAAATTTGGAAACAGTCTCAGTGCTCATTAGTCTGAATGTGGGATTAAAGGTCTAAGCCACCACACTTGGCCTGGATTCAAACTTTAGATAAAGTCTGTATAGTGTCGGGGTTAAGAATAGAGACTATGGAGCCAAACAATCCACATTCAAATTCCAGCTTTTCACCAACTACCAGTTGTTAAGTCCTGGTAAGTTACATCAACTCTCTGGCCTGTATTCTCTAACCCTTCTGAGCTGCAATTTTCTCATCTATAGACTGAGGATAATAACAGCTATCTCATGGGGTTGTCATAAAAATTGAGTTGTTATATGGTAAATTAGACCATTCATGGTGCATAAGAGCTCTGTTATCTATTACTGTTTTAGATAGATGATAGATCAATGATAAATTAAGATAGCTCATAGATTGACATGATTGATTAATAAAAAGATAATAGCAAAGGTTGAGAAATGCGAATGTGTTAAGAATGGTTATTGCATGCCTGTAATCCCAGCAATTTGGGAGGCCAAGGTAGGCGGATCACTTGAGGCCAGGAGTTAGAGACCAACCTGGGCAATATGGCAAAACCTCGTCTCTACAACAATACAAAAATTAGCCAGGCATGGTGTTGCACCCCTGTGTTCACAGCTATTCAGCAGGCTAAGTGAGGAGGATGGTTTAAGCCCAGGAGGCAGAGGTTGCAGTGAGCTGAGATTGTGCCACTGCACTCCAGCCTGGGCAACAGAGCCAGACCCTGTCTGGAAAAAAAAAAAATAGTTGTCCAGTCTGGGTGCAGTGGTTTACACCTGTAATCTCAGCACTTTGGGAAGCTGAGGCAGGAGGATTGCTTTAGCCCAGGGTTTCAAGACCAGCCTGAGCAACATAGTAAGACCCTGTCTCTAAAAACAACCAACCTTGGCTGGGTGTGTTGGCTCACGCCTGTAATCCCGGCAGTTTGGAAGGCCGAGGTGGGCAGATCACTTGAGTTGAGGTCAGGAGTTTGAGACCAGCCTCAGGCCAACATGGTGAAACCCTGTCTGCTAAAAACACAAAAAGTAGTGGCATGGTGGCATGTGCCTGTAATTCCAGCTACTTGGGAGGCTGAGGAAGAAGAATCACTTGAAGCCTGGAGCCAGAGGTTGAAGTGAGCCAAGATTGTGCCACTGCACTCCACACATACAAACACACACACACACACACACACACACACACACACACACACACACACACATTTGGGAGGCCACGGCTGTGGATCGCCTGAGGTCAGGAGTTCAAGACTAGCCTGACCAACATGGTGAAACCCTGTCTCCCTTAAAAATACAAAAATTAGCCTGGCATGGTGGTGTGTACCTGTAATCCCAACTCCTTGGGCGGCTGAGGCAGGAGAATCACTTGAATGCAGGAGGCGGAGCAGTGAGCCGAGACTTGGCCATTGCACTCCAGCGTGAGTAACAGCAAAACTCCGTCTCAAATAAATAAATAAATAAATAAATACAAACAAACAAAGAATGGTTATCTCTATGGATAGAGTTATACATGAATCTTTTCCTTCTGTTTGCTAACTGCTATAGTCTGTTTCTGTAATACGCATCACTTGTATAATTTTTTTAAGGCTAGAATATTGTTACTGATATATGCATGTGGAAGAAGTTGAAAACATTAACTTTGGCAGTGAAATTAGATATAAGAGTCAGAGCCTCTCACCCCTCCTTGTGTCAGACAGGATTCTTTTGACTGCAAGTGACAATAACCCAACTCAGACCGGCTTAAGCCAAAAAGGGTGACACCCGGGCAAGACACGAGAGAGGTGGCAGGAAGGAGGGAAGATTTCAGAAAGCAGGGCAGCTCAATGGAAGGGTTGGATTCCTGGCTCCTTTTAATTCTGTTTCTCTCAAACTTCATTATCTTGGATGTCTTCAAATAGCCTGGTAGGTGGCTCTTCCTCACAGCTCCAAAGACAGCAAGGAAAGAGAACATTCCCTTCATTCCAATTCAGCCCTGCTCAGCAGAGCTCTCTGACTGGCCCAGCTCAGGGTATTTGCTCACCCCTTGGGCCAATCACTGTTGCCCACCCCAAGAGAACTCAAGAGCAGCAGCAAGTAACAGCTCCCCAGAGAAAGGAGAGGTTCATCTGGGTAGACTAAGTTCTAAAGGGCCCCGATATTTTGGCCCTTAAAATCGGCCCATCACTGACCCAAACGTTTAACAAACTGGCTTCCTTCCTAACACCCTGGAGAGTGCCCAGAGGCCTCCTTCGAAGCTGCAAGAGTTACCTAGTCCCTGCCTCATGTTATTTGAATTAAAACTGTATTCCTCCATAGAAATCGAGGATACAGAAGACGAAAAGACAAAACAAAAGCAAAACTTTATTACTTCAAAGACCAGCCTTCAGGAGGGAGAAGAAACCCTTCCTTCTGTTTCCACTTTGATTTAGGTCTCCATCCCCAAGGTATTCTAGTTAACAGTGCGCAGTGTGGACAAACTCAATTTGGAATTCCACACCTTCGCAGGAAGATGACTTGTTTTAACACAACTCTCTTTTCGCAAGTCAATCACTTTAAGTTTCTTTGCCCAACGCACACACAGTGCCTTCTTGCTCCCTCTGAAAGGAATGTGAGAACTTATTTTATTTTTTAAAAATAGAGATGGGGGTCTCGCTCTCTCGCCCAGGCTGACCTTGAACTCCTGGGTTCAAACGATTCTCCTGCCTCAGCCTCCCAAAGTGCTGGGATTACAGGCGTGAGCCACTGTGCCTGGCCAGGAATGTGACAACTTCTATCCTCAGCAGTTCCCTCAGCTCTGGTTTCTCCTTTCCTCATATCCACATGCCCCGTGCCTTCCCAGTTGCCCAGGTCCAGCTCAAATGCCCTCTACTCCAGGAAGCCTTCCTTGCCTGCTCCTTTCTCAACTGGAGCCCTTTTTCCTCCTGTGGCACTCTCTCATGGCTTATACTCTCCTTATCTCCCTACTGGAGAGAATCATACATTGTCCATCTCTGCGTTCCTACATAGACACACACACAGTGTTAAGCAGACATCAATAAATGCTTGTTGAATGAATATAGGCTGGTACTCTTTCCCCTCTACTGCCAGTCTTCCTTTTCCATGATTTCATGCTCAATCCTCATGGCAAGAAGTATTTAAGAGCCATGGAAGAGACAAAATAAAAAGATTTCTAGATCTGACCACATAAAAATTCAGAACACCAGAAACATAATAAAAAAGCAGTCAAGAAACTGAGAAAAATATTTGGAACAAATAGGACAAAATAAGAAATGCCTTTTTTAGTTAAACTTGGCAAAAACTAAAAGTCATGTTTTTAAAGCATATTTAGTGATCATTTTGTGAAAAACATGCAAATATAGAAAATCCTGAAAAGTCAACAACATTTTAATGATTAGATCAAGATCGTGAGCTTATGGGTGAGGTGGTTTTTTTTTTTTTTTTTTTCCAAAGTTTTGCTCTTTTGTAATTTTTTAATAATAAAAAGCATTACATACATAATCAGAAGAAGACAGCAATAGATGGCACCTTTTGCTGAATTTCCTATAAGACTCAACGTTGGTAAGGCAGTGGTGAGATGAAAGATTGGAGCAACTTTCTAAGGAGGCAATTTAATAGAAAATATTAAGAATTTCCAAAATATTTATATTCTGTAACCTAACTTCTAGTCATTGGTTCTAATGACTAGAATAAAACAGGGCTGCAAAAAACTTCCAGTCATGGCCGGGCGCAGTGGCTCATGCCTGTAATCCCAGCACTTTGGGAGGCCAAGGCAGACGGATCATGAGGTCAAGAGATCGAGACCATCCTGGCCAACATGGTGAAACTCTATTAAAAATACAAAAATTAGCTGGGCATGGTGGCACGTGCCTGTAGTCCCAGCTACTCGGGAGACTGAGGCAGGAGAATTGCCTGAACCCGGGAGGTGGAGGTTGCAGTGAACTGAGATAACGCCACTGCACTCCAGCCTGGCACCTGGCGACGGGGCGAGACTCTGTCTAAAAAAAAAAAAAAAAAAAAAAAAAAAAACTCCCAGTCATTGATTCTAATCACTAGAATAAATAATGACTAGGAAGTAAAACAGAAATTGGGATGACGATTTCTGTGCAGCAAAATTTATTCCCGAGATGTCTAAAGTACAGAAATATTGGAAACTTAAGTATCTAATATTTAAGATGTGGGTTAAAAATTATGGTATAGTCATATGGAATAGTATGCATTCATGAAAATGCCACTTGTAAAGAATATTTAAATAACATTAAACATGGCTATGACATACTATTGAGGGTAAAAGTCTGGATTTTTTTAAAACTAGGTAAACAGTGTGTTGTCCAAGATGTGTACATGTGTACGTGTACACAAAGCAAGCATCGGATTACACCAATATATTCATGATGACTATCTCTAGGTTTATGAATTATGGGGGAATCTTAGGGTTTTTCCACTATTATCATATTTTTTTATAAGAAGAAAAAAATTCTTTTAAATGTCACAAATGCACATTACTTTGACCCAGCAATTCAACCTTCAGAAACACATAGTCCTCACCTGTGTGAAGTGGACCACGCATGCAGTTATTCACTGCAGCACTGTAATGGCAGAAGATTGCAAATGATACAGATATCTCTCATAGAGGTCTACTTCAGTAACAGGATTCAGATCTACACTGGAATATTCTGCAGTAATAGACAAGAATGAGGACACCTTTTATTACTTTATTATTACTCTATATTATTATTATTATTATTATTATTTGAGACAGAGTCTCACTCTGTCGCCCAGTCTGGAGTGCAGTGGCACGATCTTGGCTCACTGCAACCTCTGCTTCCTGGGTTCAAGCAGTTCTCCTGCCTCAGCCTCCCGAGTAGCTGCCACTATGCCTGGCTAATTTTTGTGTTTTTAGTAGAGACGGGGTTTCACCACCTTGGCCAGGCTGGTCTTGAACTCCTGATCTCGTGATCCACCCACCTCGGCCTCCCAGAGTGCTGGGATTACAGACATGAGCCACCGCGCCCAACCAATTGTTTATTAGTAATTTTTTTTTTTTTAAGATAAGTTTGGAGTGTAGTGGCACAATCATGGCTCATCGCAGCCTCAGCCTCTTGAGCAAAAGCGATCCTCCTTGAGGTAGCTGGGACTACAGGCGCATGCTACTGCGATAGGCTTTTTTTTTTTTTTTTTTTTTTCCTAAGACTGAGTCTTGCTCTGTTGCCCAGGCTGGAGTGCAGTGGCACAATCTCAGCTCACTGCAACCTCTGCCTCCTGGGTTAAAGCCATTCTTCTGCCTCAGCCTCCTGAGTAGCTGGGATTACAGATGCCAGCTACCACACTTGGCTAATTTTTGTATTTTTAGTAGAGAGGGGTTTCACTAGTTGGCCAGGCTGGTCTCCAACTCCTGACCTTGTGATCTGCCTGCATCAGCCTCCCAAAGTGCTGGTTTTACAGGCATGAGTCACTGCACCTGGCCAATAGGCTAATTCTTAAAAATGCTTTTGTAGAGATGGGGTAGGGAGCTGTAGAAGGGGACCTTGCTTTGTTGCCTAGGCTAGTCTCAAACTCTTGGCTTCAAGCAATCCTCCCACCTCAGCCTCTCAAAGTGCTAGGATTATAGGCACAAGCCACCACGCCCCACCAGTAATAAATATTTCACGTTATTGTCATTATTTACTAACATAGAATGCTCTCCAAGCTACAGTGCTAAATGAAAACAAGACAGACTGGGCTTGGTGGTTGATGCCTATAATCCCAGCACTTTGGGAGGCCAAAGTGGGTGGATCACTTGAGGTAAGGATTTCAAGACCAGCCTGGCCAACATGGTGAAAAAATCTCATCGCTACTAAAAATACAAAAATTAGCCGGGCATGGTAGTGGGTGTCTGTAATCCCAGCTACTCGGTAGGCTGAGGCAGGAGAATGGCTCGAACCGGAGAGGCAGAGGTTGCAGTGAGCTGAGATCCACACCACTGCACTCTAGCCCGGGCAACAGAGACTCCATCTCAAAAAAAAAAAAAAAAAAAAAAAAAAAAAGAATGTCCCCTGCCTCCCCAGTAAGGAGCAGTGCCACCCACTTTATTGGCTCGTACAGATGAAAGGAGTTAATACATATTTGAAGTGCCTGAAACAATGCCTCATTAACAGGAAAAGTTATGATGAACAGAAATAGCCCCTAAAAAGCCATGCCCATGCTTTCTCACTTCTCTGAATCTACAAGTTCCCTTTATTTTAATCACTGTATTATATCTTCCCTAAAATTTCTATTAGATATTTTTCAAACCTGCTTATCCTTTCTCACACTGCTCTGCTGCTGCCTTAAGGTTTAAAGCATCTTTTCCTTTATCTCTTAAAACACATTTTTTTTTTGACACTCAGTCTCTGTCACCCAGGCTGGAGTGCAGTAGTATCATCTCGGCTCACTACAACCTCCACCACCCAGGTTCAAGCAATTCTCCTGTCTCAGCCTCCCACAGAACTGAGATTACAGGTCTGCTTCACCACACCTGGCTAATTTTTTTGTGTTTTAAGTAGAGATGGGGTTTCATCATGTTGGCCAGGCTGGTCTCAAACTCCTGGCCTCTAGTGATCTGCCTACCTCAGCCTCCCAAAGTGCTGGGATGACAGGCATGAGCCACTGTGCCCAGCCAAATTAAAAAAAAAAAAAATTTAAGATAGCATCTCACTGCTGTCACCCAAGCTGCAGTAACCTGATCACAGCTCACAGCAGCCTCAACTTCCTGGGCTCAAGCAATCCTCCCACCTCAGCCTCCCAAGTAGCTGGGACTACAACTGCATAACATCATGCCTGGAAAATCTTCAAAATTTTTAGCCCTGGCTGGGTGTGGTGGCTCATGCCTGTAATCCCAGCACTTTGGGAGGCTGAGGAGGGCAGATCACTTGAGGTCAGGAGTATGAGACCAGCTTGGCCAACATGGTGACCCCATCTCTACTGAAAATACAAAAAAAAAAAAAAAAACTAGCCAGGCAGAGAGGCATGTGCCTGTAATCTCTGGTACTCAGGAGGCTGAGGCAGAATCACTTTAACCTGGGAGATGGAAGTTGCAGTGAGCTAAAATCTCACCATTATACTCCAGCCTGTGTATCAAAGTGAGACCTCATTGAGAAGAGGGGAGAAGAGGGGAAGAGAGGGGAGGAGAAACAAGGAGGAAAGGAAAGGAAAAAATTAACCCTGCTTGTTTCAAAGTTTCAGTCTGTCATATCATCTTTGGTTTATAGGGTGCAAAGTCTCCTGTTTATTGCAGCTGCTGACTGTGTGTGGCTTATTTCCTTGTGGGTTTTTAAGCATATTTCAAGCTCATCTTCATCAGATTTCTGAGAGTCCATGATTCCACAGACTCTCAAGTTCCCCCAGCTTTATCAGTTCTGGACAAGTCTTTCCATGATTTTCTCCACTTGGAATTCTCATACCACACAGATATGAACTCAGGCCCCATATCTGCACATGGCCAAGAGCAAAGAGGTAGAGTTTTTCTGGTCCTGCTTCCATGGGGAACCAGCCCTTTGTGCTTTTTCAGGCAGGCAACTCGCTTTCATTTCTGTAAGCACAGAGCCTGTGGCTGGCCTCTCTTTACAGGCAGGGGTAAAATATTCCACCCTAATCACCTAGCTTTGATGCTGTCAGTCCCTGCCTGTCTTAGTCTACTGGACTACTCTAACAGAATACCATAAATGAGGTGGCTTCTAAACAAAGGAAATGTATGTCTCACAGTTCTGGAGGCTGGGAAGTCCACGATCAAGGCACTGGCAGGTTCAGTGTCTGGTGAGGGCCTGCATAGTTGGCCATCTTTTCACTGCGTCCTCACATGGTGGAAGGGAGCAACTCTGGTCTCTAGCCCCTTAAATGGGCACTAATTCTACTAATGAGGACTCCAACCCCATGATTTAATCACTCCCAAAGACCTCCCACCTCCTAATACCATTACATTGAGGGGTAGGTTTCAACATATGAATTTTGGAAGGACACAAACGTTCAGACCACAGCATGGCCTTTATTTCTTCCATATCATGTGTAGCACATGATATGGAAGAAATATCCATGAATCCTGGACTATGCTGATATCTAGAGAGAGAAATGACCAGTGCACTGGCTCACATGTATAAACCCAGCACTTTGGGAGGCTGAGGCAAGGCAGGTTAGTTGAGCCCAGAAGTTCGAGACCAGCCTGGCCAACACGGTGAAACCTTGTGTCTACACAAAATACAAAAATTAGCCAGGCATGGTGATGTGCACCTGTAGTTCCACCTACGTGAGAGGCTGTGGCCGGAGGGTCACTGAAGCCGGCTACAGTGAGCTGTGTTCGTGCCACCGCATTTTAGCCTGGGTAACAAAGCAAGACCTTGTTTCAAAAAATAAAAAATAAAAAAATAAAGGGATGACAGGTGCATGCCACCATGCTAGGCTAATTTTTGCATTTTTAGTAGAGACGGTGTTTTGCCATGTTGGCCAGGTTGGTCTCAAACTCTCGACCTCCCAAAGTGCTGGGGTTACAGCCATGAGCCACTGTGCCTGGCCCTAGGAAATCAATTTTTCAAAAGCAAATGACACAACCTTGTGGGAAAAGCCTCTGTGTTGCAAAAAGATTGTGAAGAAACATACCAAAGTGTTAACCAAGCTGGCTTTAGTGTTGGAGGAATGAATGACTTTTCCTTTTCCTTCTAATTTTCTGCATTTTACACATTTTCTATCCCTTTTACCTTGGGGGACAGGGGGCAATCATAAGTCATTTTGTAAAGTTGTTTTCCAATCAGCCAGCAGGAGGTTGCTGTAGTGACAGGTGAGACAATTTTCTCCTGTCAGAGATTGATGGCAAATCAAGGCAGCTACAGAGAAAGGCTAAACAAGGCCCGTGTGTGGAGGTGGAGGCCTGAGTTGGGGTCCTAGTGCTGCCAACATATTCCTTGGGCCGCCCACGGGATTAACCCACCTCTCCTAGTCTCATTTTCCTCCTCTGTAAATGGAGATTCGTTCATCGGTTCATTCCTTCCACAGCTGTTTATTCAATGCGTGCTATGTGCTCAGCCAGCGAGCAGGGGCTTGGGCCACCAGAAAGAACAAGACAGAGCCACCCTTGAAGTTTGAGTTCTATGGCAGCGCTGACTGACAGAACTTTCTAGATGATGAAAATGCCCTATATCTGTGCTATCCAATATGCTAGCCACTAGCCACACGTGGCCGCTGAGCACTTCAATGCAGCTTGTGTGACTGAGGAACAGAATTTTTAATTTTCTTTCAGTGTAATAAAATTTACTTATTTATTTAAGACAGAGTCTCGCTCTATTGCCCAGGCTAGCGTACAGTGGCCTAATGTCGACTCACTGCAACCTCTGCCTTCCGGGTTCCAGTGATTCTCCTGTCTCAGCCTCCTGAGTAGCTGGGATTACAGGTGCACACCACCACGCCAGGCTAATTTTTGTCTTTTTAGTAGAGATGGGGTTTCACCACGTGGGCCAGGCTGGTCTCAAACCCCTGACCTCAAGTGATCCACCCACTTCAGCCTCCCAAAGTGGTGGGATTACAGGCGTGAGCCACCACGCCCCACCAGTGTCACTGAATTTAAATTGCCACATAAGGTTAGTGGCTACCGTGTTGGACGATGTCCTGAATAGCAGATGATAGCCGCTGGGTCTACCTCAGACAGGGTGTAGGAAGATCCAAGCCACGCAGAAACAACTGTGAGGGGGTACGGGGATGTATCATGCCTCCCTCAGACAGAACAAGCTGTGGGAGGAAACGAGGCTGTGGGGACATTTAAGACCTGGTGGCTGTTGTGAGTGGGCACCAGGAGGTGGAAGAAAACACTCAAAGAGGCAGAGCGCAAAAGCTGCAGTGACTAAGCCCTGGCACATGGTCTGGGAGCACCTGCCCCCCACCTCAGGCAAGCAGAGGACTCCCTGTGGAGCCCACCGTGTGCAATAGAGAACGATACCTACCTAAACCAGGTTCGGTGACACCTGGCTGCGGACTGGCTCTCCTCTCTCCACTGTAGTCCGCTCTTCTCCCTCTGCTGCTTCCTTCTCGTGGTCCTTCTTCTGTGATACCTGGAGTTCAAGTTATTTTGAACCTAGGCAAGGACGCCCTGCGTGGTTTCACTCTGCACATACCCACTCCTCCCTCTGCTTCCTCGAACGCTTCGTTCCAAATCAAGCCGGCTTTCTCCTTAATTAAGAACATAGGGGCCAGGTGTGGTGGCTCACACCTGTAATCTCAGCACTTTGGGAGGCCAAGGCAGGTGGATCACTTGAGGCCAGGAGTTCAAGACCGACCTAGCCAACATGGTGAAACCCCATCTCTACTAAAAATAAGAATAAAAATAAAAAAATTAGCTGGGTGTGGTGCTATATGTCTGTAGTCCCAGCTACTAGAGAGGCTGAGGAAGGACGATCACTTGAACCCGGAAGGCAGAGGTTGCGGTGAGCCGAGATCACACCACTGCACTCCAGCCTGGGGGATAGAGCAAAACTCTGTCTCAAAGAAAACAACACACAAGGCTGGGTGCGGTGGTTCAAGACCATCCTGGCCAACATGGTGAAACCCCATCTCTACTAAAAATACAAAAATTAGCCAGGCGTGGTGGCCCGTACCTGTAGTCCCAGCTACTCGGGAGGCTGAGGCAGGAGAATTGCTTGAACCGGCGAGGCAGTGGTTGTAGTGAGCCAAGATCGTGCCACTACACTCCAGCCTGGGCAACAGAGTGAAACTCCATCTCAAAAACAAACAAAAAAAAAAGAATCAGCAGACATCTTAAGATGGCATCAGGGCTGCCGGAGGCCACGAAAGCCGGACTTGTTAGGAGGCCCTCACGCAGAGAGGCAGAGGAGTAATGAGGGCTGGAGAGCCGCTGGTCTTGTTGCTCTAGTTCTGCTGCCGAGCGCTGGTGGCTGAACACACCTGCGAATCACTTGTGAATTAATTTAGCTTGGGCTTCCTGGAAATAGCCTCTGAGATAGGGGGTTGCTTGCAGAAAATTTATTGGGGAATGCTTTGGGGAGACACCCCCTTAAGAAGGTGAGAAAGGAAGGACTGAATTTGGGGAAGAAAAATAAAACGTAGGTGCAACTGCGACTCAGTTGATCCTTCGGGGCTCTCTGGAGCCACGGTGGGCTCTCAGAGTTATCCTAAAATTAGGGCAGGGGAGCTGGGCTTTTTTCCTACTCATTAGCCGATCCCTGGCCTTGGGCCACCCTGGGAGGGGGCATAATCTTGGGGCAGGCAGTTTCCTGCAGCTGACGGCAGTTCCCACTGAGGTACATGGCTGGGGCTAGCAGCAGCCGCACTCCCCCACATCTGGGTGTGGGTGCAGGGGCACCAAAGGGGACCAGGTGGAACCCCACAGTACCTGTGTGATGCATGTCAACACAACACACTGAGTTCCTTGAGGGCAGACATTACGTCCTTGCCTGGGCGACATGAGAAAGCCATATCTCAAAAAAATACAAAAGTTAGCAAGCATGGTGGCATATTCCGGGTGGCTGTAGTCCGATCTACCCACAAGACTGAGGTGAGAAGATCGCCTAAGCCCAGTAGGTTGAGGCTACAGTGAGCTGAGATTGCACCACTGCACTCCAGCCTGGACAACAGAGCAAGACCCTGTCTCAGAAAAAAAAAAGAGAGAGAGAGAGATATTATGTCTCATAGGCCTGAGTTGGAGTCCTGGTTCTGCCAACATATTTGTTGGACCGCCCATGGGATTAACTCACCTTTCCTAATCCCCTTTCCCTCCTCTGTAAGTGGAGATTTGTTCATCAGTTCATTTCTTTCACAGCTGTTTATTTGACACATGCTTTGTGCTCAGCAAGGTGGCAGAGGCTGGGGCCACCAGAAAAAATAAAACAGACCCACACTCGAAGTTCAAGTTCTGAGGAAGCCTGGCACCTGGGATAGAGTTCTGTTAGATTTAAATTCCGCCAGTTGAAAATCTATATTGTGCCAGGCATGGTGTGAGGCATATCATAGAGATTCTCTCACAAAATCCTCAAAATGGTTCTGTAAAGGGCAAATTTTGTAAAGTACAAATTTTTAGCACCATTTTGCAGATGCAGAAATTGAATCTCAGAAAGTGACTTGCCCAAGCCTAGGCATGATGGCTCATACCTGTAATCCCAGCACTCTGGGAGGCCAAGGTGGGCAGATAACGAGGTCAAGAGATCAAGACCACCCTGGCCAACATGGTGAAACTCCATCTCTACTAAAAATACAAAAATTATCCAGGCATGGTGGCGGGTACCTGTAATCCCAGCTACTTGAGAGGCTGAGGCAGGAGAATCAGTTGAACCTGGGAGGTGGAGGTTGCAGTGAGCTGAAATCGCACCACTGTGCTTCAGCCAAGAGTGCAGTGCAAGACCGTCTAAAAAAAAAAAAAAAAAAAAAAAAAAAAAAAAAAAAAAAAGTGACTTGCCCAGTGAGCAAGAAGTAAGGGCTAAAGTAGAATTTACATCCCAGATTTGATCCAGGGCTCTTTCCATGACACGATGTATGGCCAAGACAGTTCATTGTCTACCAGATACCTATTCTCTTCTTCTTCCTCTCTAATGGAGCCCTGATTTCACTGGGAGATGACTTCTGCCCAACTAAATGACATATTTCCCAGCTTCTTGTGCTTAAAATGTGGCCAGGGAAACGTAAGTAGAAATCATTTGATAAGAATTCCAGAAAGTTCTGTGGGAGGGAGATATTGACTCAACTTGAAGATTCACTCTGTTTTTTTTTTTTCCATTTTCTTCCTCCTCCTACTTTGAAGTGGACATGATATCTGAAGGTGCCATGTGGGGGACTTTGAAGATGGAAGCCACACTCTCAAATTGGCAGAGCAGAAAGAAGCCTGAGACACACAGAGTTTCCACATCAACCTTAGAAGGCCCACTTTTATCATTTAAGACCCTTGTTAGTTTAGATTCTTCAATTCTTTATGGATAGAGTTTGTTTATTATTATCTTATAGATTGCACTGAATGTTGCTCCTGGATTCCCTGGTCCATGAAACTGTATGCTGAAATTTGTCACAAATGGAAATTTTAGTAGGCAAATACGATCTTTTTTCTTAGGTATTATAATGCTTAGTTCCCATACTAATGTATAACATACTTCAGATTAAAGTAATGGTAGTAGCACCCTACTTTTATTTAGCTCTTTGTGGAATGTGCATAATCTAATTTGGTCTTTACAACACTGTGAAGTAGAAAGGGAAGTGCTACTATTTCCAATTTATTAAGAAACTGAAATTCAAGGAAGTCAATAGAATCATAGCATCCTCACATCCTGGGACAATAGAAGACTTTAAAGAGTTTGATCATGTTAATCTCATATTCATACTCATCAGTCTCATACTCTCTTCTTCCCTACGGAATAGAATCCAAACTTCCTGGTTGGCATTTGAGGTTTTTAAAAATGGGATCCTGGCCAGGTGTGGTGGCTCACACTTGTAATCCCAGCATTTTGGGAGGCTGAAGTGGGCTGATCACGAGGTGAAGAGATCAAGACCATCCTGGCCAACATGGTGAAACCTGGTCTCTACTAAAAATACAAAAATTAGCTGGGTGTGGTGGCTCATGACTGTAATCCCAGCAACTCCAGAGGTTGAGGCGAAATAATCACTTGAACCAGGGAGCTAGAGGCTGCTATGAGCCAAGATCACTGCACTCCAGCCTGGGGAACAAAAGGAAAACTCCGTCTCAAAAAAAAAAAAAAGGTGGGGATCGTAAGCTAGCTCTTCTACTTTATCGTCTCCCAACAAGATACTATCCCAATCAGATATTATTGCCCGCCGGTCACAGAAAGAGAAAATATGACTGACAGTTCAGTCTTAGCCTGGGTTTCCTCCAAAAATGGGGACTGAGACAAGAACATGAGCACAGAGCCCAGGTGCAGTGGCTCATGCCTGTAATCCCAGCACTCTGGGAGGCCTAGGAGGGCACTTGGGCCCAGGAGTTCAAGACCAGCCTGAGCAACATGACAAAACCCCAACTCTTCAGAAAAAAAAAATACAAAACCTAGCTGGGCATGTTGGTGCACACCTGTAGTCCCAGCTACTTGGCAGGCTGAGGTGGGAGAATTGCTTGAACCCAGGAGTCCAAGGCTGTAGTGAGGTCTGATCATGCCTGTGAATAGCCATTGCACTCCAGTCTGGGCAACAGAGTAAAATTTCGTCTCTGTAATATGTATATATATAAAAGAGTCAGGTAGAAAAGCAAGCAAAACAAGGAAAGAGGAAAGGCCAATTAGAGAGTATTTTATGATGTTAATCACCACTGGGGTCACCGGGGCTTAATCCTACGATTCTGAGAACTCCTCTCAGAATCATCTCAGAATTGTTAGTCAGGTGTGCTGGTGTGCACCTGCAGTCCTAGCTACTTGGAAGGATTGCTTGAACTCAGGAGCTTGAGACCAGCCTGGGCAACATACCAAGACATTGTCCCTTAAAAAAAAAAAAAAAAACAAAACAAAAAAAAAAACGCAGGGTGCGGTGGCTCACACCTGTAATCCCAGCACTTTGGGAGGCCAAGGCAGGTGGATCACCTGAGGTCAGGAATTCAAGACTGCCCTGGCCAACGAGGTAAAATCCTGTCTCTACTAAAAATACAAAACTTAGCAGGGTGTGGTGGTGGATGCCTATAATCCCAGCTACTTGGGAGGCTGAGGCAGAGGAATCATTTGAACCCTGGAGGTGGAGGTTGCAGTGAGCCAAGATCATGCCATTGCACTCCAGCCTGGGCAACAGGAGCAAAACTCCATCTCAAAACAAAACAAAACTTGTCTATGCTAAAAGCAGAGGTATTTATCCATTGACTCCCCAGTATTTCGTGGTTGCTCCCAGATACTGCAACTCCCCTGGCTCTTCTGGCTGCATCTGGGGGAACGCCTAGCATCCCACGTGGCAGCGTTGGAGCAGTCTTGGGGCATAAAACAAAAAGTGTGTCGCTCATCCTTGAGGTGAGATGCTGTCAGGCTA
Organism: Saimiri boliviensis; assembly: GCF_048565385.1. Taxonomy (NCBI): domain Eukaryota; kingdom Metazoa; phylum Chordata; class Mammalia; order Primates; family Cebidae; genus Saimiri; species Saimiri boliviensis. The sequence continues at coordinate 202,313,825 of NC_133450.1, read as the reverse complement.
AGGCAAATTAAAAACCCACACAGACTTCTGTTTTCAATTCTGACTAATCTAAGATCCTACTAGATGGATTATCTGACAGACAACAGCTATGACATCCAGGCTTGCTACTAACAGCAAGGAGTTCCCTGAAGGCACTAGAAGGGGAACAGAAGCAGGTCGATTAAACGAGGGAAGCTGCACAAAGTGACCTCCCATGTTCATGTCCAGCTGATAGTGTAAAATGGCCCAATGTGTGATGAACCAGGAAAATAAAACACAGGCTTAAGAGGGAAAAAAAAATCACCAGGCATGATGGCTCACACCTGTAATCCCAGCACTTGGAGGCTGAGGCGGGAGGATCACTTGAGTCCAATAGATCAAGACCAGCCTGGTTAACACAGTGAGACCCCATCTCTACACATTTTTTTTTTTAATTAGCCAGGTGTGACGGTGCATGCTTGTAGTCCCAGCTACTTGGGAGGCTGAGGTGGGAGGGTCCCTTGAACCTGGGAGGCTGAGGCTGCAGTGAGCTGAGATCACACCACTGCACTTTAGCCTGAGTGACAGAGTGAGACCAGGTCTCAAAAAAGAGAGAGAGAAAGAGAGAGAGAAAAGAAAATCAGCTGGAAACAACTCCAAGGTAATCCAGATATTGAAACTAGAAGACAAGTGTTTTTAGATGGCTATTCTCAACATACTTTCAATACATTTTTTTAAAAAAGAAAATGTCAACAGAGAAAGGAAAATCAAATGATTTAAAAATGAACTTGAAATTCTAGAAATGAAAGACACAATATCTAAAACAATTTCAAACGTAACAGATGGACTTAGGAGCCAAATGAAAGTAACCAAGGAAAGAGTAAGTAAACTTGGAGATAGTGCGCAGAAATTATATAAGATGTAGAAAAAGATAAACACTTTTTTAAAAAGAAGCAGAGTCTAACAATCTGACTCTACCAAACTATTGGATAAATCATCATAATAGATCTATCATAGTAATTATAATATTAATACACATGTCTAACGTATTTGTAATTGGAGTCCTAAAAAGAGAATAAAGATAATTGAGCAGAACAAACATTGAAAAAATAGTGACTAAAGCATTCCTAAATTTGATTTAAAACATGAATTTACAAAGCTGGGCACGGTGGCCCATGCCTACAGTCTCAACTACTCAGGAGGCTGAAGTGGGAGCATCTCATGAGGCCAGGAATTCAAGGCTGCCATGAGCTATGATCACGCCTGTGAGTATCCACTGCACTCCAGCCTGAGCAGCATAGCAAGATTCTGTCCCACTAAATAAATAAATGAAAACAGGCATTTACAGAATCATAATCAATACACTGCCCTTGGTCACTGTTACCGCAGCTTTATCCATGGGGCAGAAATATTATACTTAGTGCTCGCCAAGTACTTATGAGCTTCTCTGCATTTCCCAGCCTCTGTTGAAGTTAGCTTCGGCCGACCATGTGGTCAAGTTCTAGCCAATGGACTATGAGCAGGGGTGATGGGTGCTACTTCTGGGCCAAGACAGTTAATAGCCAATGTACTTCCTCCATCTCTCCTTACCCAACTGTGACAGCGTGTTCCATGTGGTGTGGTGATAAGAAGGAATAAATCAGGCTGGGCACAGTAGCTGATGCCTGTAATCCTAGCATTTTGGGAGGTCAAGGCAGGTGGATCACCTGGGGTCAGGAGTTCAAGACCAGCCTGACAAACATGGAGAAACCCCATCTCTACTAAAAATACAAGTAATTAGCTGTATGTGGTGGTGCCTGCCTCTAATCCCAGCTACTTGGGAGGCTGAAGCAGGAGAATCACTTGAACCAGGGAGGTGGAGGTTGCAGTGAGCCAAGATTGTACCATTGCACTCCAGCGTGAGCGAAATTCCGTCTCAAAAAAAAAAAAAAAAAGAAGAAGAAGGAATAAATCCTCCTAATCTATACTGGACTTTGCACTAGCATAATAAAAACAACAACACTTTTTTTTGGTGAAAAGCCACTGAGACTTGGGGATGGGGGAATTGTCTATTGCAGCACCTGCCATTAATTACATTAATAACTATACCCATTCAATTACAGGTCTATGTTGCTAATCTCTTTCATTAGAATATGATCTATTTGAAGTCACTGGCATGTGTTCATCTAATAACTCTAGCACCAGTCCCTATAGAGTCTGGAACATGAAATGTGCTTATTAAATGTGTTTTAAGTGAACTACAAGTGAATGAATCATTCCACCTGATGTTTCAAGACCTCAAGTAAACACTTACTTACTAAAAACCCAAGGAGTTCAAAAATTTCTAGAGCTGGAATTTGAACCCAGAATTTTCTAACTCCAAGCCAAGGGCTTTTTGCACATTATCATTGTGGATAAATGATGGGAACTGTGAATCACCTCCAATGTGTGACAATTCAGCAGACAGGCAGCCTGTGTGTAGCTTTCTAGGACAATTATTCTGGAAAGTCGTTTCTGGGAAAGGGCCCAAAAATCTACACACAGCAGAGGAGAAAGACTTCTTTAAACATTGACTGCTGCTGTTGATCTGGTCTTGAAACTCTCAAAGCAACACAAGTCAGAATCCTCCTTGGGGACAGAAGAGCGTCTGTCTTTTCAAAAATTTAGACATTCCTGTTAAACAATTTCTTGGGAATTAACAAAGAAGAAATTGAGCAGGGAAATTCTTAAAATCCCACAATCAGACTCAAAAAGTCAATGCAAGTTCAGGGTGGGGAAACATTTTGTGATAGCTTACGTAAATGTCTGAATTGACCCAAAACTCAGGAATAATACAGATAAATTGCCTTGTTACTATCAATGAGAGGAGTCTACTGCATGCCAGGCACAGAAATGTGTGTATGTGTGTGTGTGTGTGTGTGTGTGTGTGTGTGTGTGTGTGTATCTATAATCGTTTCTTGCTCCTTGTAATAAAGTGGTAAGGTATGTTTTCTGTTCCCACTTTGCAGGTAAAGAGAATGGGTCCAGGTGGGGCATGGTGGCTCACCCCTGTAATCCCAGAGCTTTGGCAGGTGGAAGCAGGAGGATCGCTTGAGGCCAGGAGTTTGAGACCAACCTGGGCAGCATGAAAAGACCCCATCGCTATGAAAACTTTTTTTTTAATTAGAGAAAAAAAAAGAGAATGGATTCAGAGTAGTTGCGAAACTTGCTAAAGGTCACACAACTAGAAAATGGTTGCTATAGGATTCAAAATCAGTTGTCTTGGACTCCAGAACCCATGCTATAGGCTTTTAAATGTGGCCAATGCTATTCTTTTATTTGAAAGTCTCAGAAACCCATCATGAACTGGTTTAGACAAAGGGACTTTATTGGTTTGCAGAATCCAAGAAGGACTGAATGACAATCCTCTGGAAAGGCAGTGCTATCCTGAGCTTTTGGAGCAACTGTAGCCCAGAGGCCTGCGTGCTGCACAGTCCCTCATCCCTCTGCTCCTCTCGTCCTCACATCCCTCAGCTCCTACCAGGAAAGAGGGCTTGATTTGCTTCTGTCCAGTTTCCGAACTCTCCAAGCAGACATTTAGTTGGCCAGCTTTGGTCAGGTGCCTCTTCCATAGAAATCCATCTGGCCGGGGTCATCTAAGAGTAAGTCCTCTCCCTGTTTTGCTTTGTTTTGAGACAGACTCTCTTGCTGTCATCCAGGCTGGAGTGCAGTAGCACCAACACAGCTCTCGGCAGCCTCGACCTACTGGTCTCAAGCAATCTTCCTGCCTCAGCCTCCCGAGTAGCTGGGACCACATGCACATGCCAACATTCCCGGCTAATTTTTTTTTTTAATGTACAGACAGGGTCTCACCGAGTTGCCCAGGCTGGTCTCCAACTCCTGGGCTCAAGCAAACCTCTCGCCTGAGCCTCCCAAATTGCTGGGATTTCAGGCATGAGCCACCTCATACGACCTGGAACGGCATAAGTGTTTAAAAAAACAAAATGATCAAAGGAACTATAAACAGTTAGCTTGAAGGAGAGAATACTGAGGGGGACATTTCTGTTATCTTCAAACATCTGAAGGACCAGCGTGAGAAAGATAGAGGATATTCTCTGGGTCACTATGGGACCAATAGCTAGAAGTTTCCAAGAGACAGATTTCAGGTTCAGATGCAACATCCACTGAGTGCTTTCCATGTTCAGGATATTATACCGAGTTCCTTCACATATACAGTCTCTCTTAATCCCTACAACAAATCTGTCATAAATTTCATTACACCTATTTCACACGTGAGAAAAGAGACAGAGACAAATAAATTGCCCACGTGGCAGGGATTTGATCCAGGTGTTCTGTGTCTGCACTTTTCCCATTACATCATTCTGCTGCTTCACATACAACTCTCTAACAATCATTTCAGTTCAGAGTTGTGATTTTCCAGGAGCAAAAAGTTCAGTGGTCATCTTCCCAGGACTTGATCAAGGTATGTTACAAAATGAGAGCTATGGTTGGTCTAGAAACCCCCTGAAGTTCATAAGTCCATTCCAGCTTTCACTCAATAAATTCTTTTTTTTTTTTTTTTTTTTTTTGAGACGGAGTTTCACTCTTGTTACCCAAGCTGGAGTGCAATGGCGCAATCTGGGCTCACCGCAACCTCCGCCTCCTGGGTTCAGGCAATTCTCCCGCCTCAGCCTCCTGAGTAGCTGGGATTATAGGCACATGCCACCATGCCCAGCTAATTTTTTTGTATTTTTAGTAGAGATGGAGTTTCACCATGTTGACCAGGATGGTCTCGATCTCTTGACCTCGTGATCCACCCGCCTCGGCCTCCCAAAGTGCTGGGATTACAGGCTTGAGCCACCGCGCCCGGCCTCACTCAATAAATTCTTCAAGCTTTTGCAAATTCTTTTTTAAACTCTGTTGGGTTGTGCACAATGGCATACACCTATAATCCCAGCTGTTTGGGAGGCTGGGGCGGGAGGATCACTTGAGCCCAGGAATTCGAGTCCAGCCTGGGCAACATAGCAAAACCCTGTTTTTAAAGACAAAACAAAACAACATCAAAAATATCTCTGCTGGATATCTTTCATACGAATACCTCCTACCCCTAAATCACTCTCTACCCTTTTGTACTCTGCTCTGAGCCTCATAAGGCAGGTCAGTATGCATTGCGTCATGATCTTCCTGCCTGCTGGCTTCAGCTGATTCTGTCTAGCAGGGATCCCAGCAGATCAGAGGAGGGAGGCAAGTGACTCTATGAGGTCACCTTTGGTTGGGTCTTCCCCCATACGAAGGTCATTGCTCCTCTCACTGTGGCCAGCTCTGTGTCTCTTGCTCCTTCTAGGTTCTGTTAACTCCTTCCTTGCCTCTTCTTTTTAGCCTAGCAATGGTAACAATTCTGTAGCACTATATGAAAGGCCCTGTAGCATCCCTTGTGATTTCCCTACACTCCCACACCTTTGTAATCAATCCCCTTATCAACAAACCATCCTCAAACCATTTTGATTTTAGTACATCACCTGTTTCCTATTGAGACTCCGACTGATAGAATAACTTTTTCCAGACTATATATCTATAATCCTATATAAACCTATATCCTAATTAGGTTTTTCTACATGCTCGGTGTGGGACTCTCAGATATAGACTCAAGAAGAAAATTTAAGTGACCTATAATCCCACCCCTAGAAATAGCTAACAACTGGGGACATTTCTTCCCAACATTTTTCTGTGCACATATTACATACTCGTTTACACTGTTGTATCTCAGTGTACATACAATTTCATTAACACGATGATGTCATGAGCATTTTCCCATGTCATTAAAAAGTCCTCTTAAACATGAGTGTTTCAAAACTGTATGTCATACTGTAACATGATGATTTCTCCACTTCCCTATTTGGGTTACTTATACATTTTGCCATCATAATAAATATCACTGGTATGATGATCTCCACTCATAAGTCTTAGTCCAAACATCTGATTATTTCCTTAGGTCCCTCAAAATGTTAATGCTCAGCCGGGCGCAGTGGCTCACGCCTGTAATCCCAGCACTTTGGAAGGCCGAGGCACGCAGATCACCTGAGGTCAGGAGTTTGAGACCAGCTTGGCCAACATGGTGAAACTCCATCTCTACTAAACGTACAAAAAAAAAAAAAGTTGCTGGGTGTGGTGATGGGCATCTCTAATCCCAGCTACTTGGAAGGCTGAGGAAGGAGAATCACTGGCACCCGGGAGGCAGAGGTTGCAGTGAGCTGAGATCGCGCCACTGCAATCCAGCCTGAGCAACAGAGAGAGACTCCATCTCAAAAAAAAAAAAAAAGAAAAAAAAAAAAAAAAAAGAAAAAGAAAAAACAAATTGATGCTCAAGTAATGCCCAATATATTGAATACACTAGAGGGAGCTTGAGAGTTCCCTGAAACAATCCTGTTCTGTGCCCTGGTGAAGAATGAAAATAACCTGCCAGGACTGGCAGAAGTATTAAAGGCATTTGAGGGTTTCCCTTTACCACTGGGAAAGCTATGCCTGATCTCACAATAAAACAATGTGGGCATTCTCTTCCCAGGGCTGGTTCCATCGTGGGTTGGGAGAGAGCTTGGTTGGTTATTTTGGCTGATGACAAGTGTGGTCAGGCATCTTTAGATCTGTGGATGACCAAGGGGTGACCACAAAGGCCACGCTCAACTTACAAAGAAACTCAATGTGAGAGGGTTCTGAATAAAGGCTCCACCCCGGCCCCTGGGAGCCGCAGTCTTGAGTGAGTTCAGCCGACCAGACCTTGCTGTAGAACTCGCTGTGCAAGTTCTAAGCATCTGCTTGAGAGACTGTGGTGGTTAATCGTCCCTAACCAAGGCTCAGGGTCACCAGCAAATGAGTGGGTGGCAACCCATGTGATCTGGGCTGTGCTGAGGAGGAGGAGGTGGGGCAGGGACCTGAGCTCCTGAGCCTTCAGCTCCTCCTCTGTTTCACCTCCCACTCCTCTTGAGAGGATTCTTACCATAGAAGATTCTGATACGGGGAGAGCCTGCAAGAGCCGGAGCAGCCCATGGTAGCTGGATAGCACAACTGAAAAGAGAGGGGAAGACCCCTCAGCAAGTGTCTCAAGAACCCTCAAGGATGAAGATGGCACAAGCTGCTCCCTCTTGGGATAAGCATTCTGCCTCTTTCCCCTGGATCTAACTTCCCAGGCACTGGCCCCTCCTGGCCCACCATCCTTGACTTGCGTATTTGTGCAGGAGACAATTTAAGACCCTCTTTCCTTAAAGCCATAATTACAGGAAGACTTTAGACTGTATATAGAGTACTCCTATGACCCCGGAGGTTGATGAGGTTTCACAATTGGCAAAGATGGTAAGCTTTGGAAATATGGGGTCTAGGCAGGCTCAAGGTCCATACACTGAAATACTAAAAGCAGCTCAGACAGAGTTACTGTAAGACCTGTAAGACTTGCCTTTAAAACCCATGCTAAATCTTAGTTGTGCAAAAAAAAAAAATTACTTGGGGAATTTTTTAAAGTCCTCACACTCAGAGCAATCACAACCAAATCTCTGGGGATGGGACCCAAACTTTAGTGGCTCTTAAAACTCTCCAGGTGATTCCAATGTGAGTCAAGATTCAGAACCACTGGCTTTAAAAGGATAATGGAAGAAGGCTAAGGCTTTTAATACCTCAATAGGCATATACATTTTATTTATTTTTTTGTTTTTTGAGACAGATTCTCTGCTCTGTCACCCAGGCTGGAATGCAGTGGCACAATCTCGGCTCACTGCAGCCTCTGCCTCCTGGGTTCAAGTGATTCTTGTGCCTCAGCCTCCCGAGTACCTGAGACCACAGGCATGCACAACCACACCCTGCTAATGTTTGTGTGTTTAATAGGGATAGGTTTTCACCGTGTTGGCCGTGCTGGTCTCGTCCTCCTGACCTCACGTCCTCCTGACCTCAAGTGATCTGCCCTCAACCTCCCAAAATGTTGGGATTACAGGCGTGAGCCACCACACCCAGCCTCAACAGGCACATAAATGTAATGGCCATATTTCCATTCTGTATTAAAGCGTTCTCTTTCTTTGAATCTTGCTTTACAATGCATTCTGGCCTTCATTTACAAAGCCAATTAGAGATCTATAAACAAGTTATAATTTTAGTAGTTAAACTTAACAAGAAAAAAAATCCTGTGTCACTTGTACTCTGAGAGTTACTCTTGCCTGAGGTAAGTGTCATTAGTTGGCAAACCCAAGGCCACCTTTTTTCACTGATCAGGCAGAATGGCTTGGAAGAATGAGAGGAAAAGTCAGTTCATCAAAGCAAAACTTAAAGTTAGCAGGTGGAAGAAGTTGGGGACGATGAGATATGCACCTAAGGAGCCAGGCATGGTAGCTCACACCTGTAATCCCAGCACTTTGAGAGGCCAAGGCAAGGGAATCACTTGAGGTCAGGAGTTCAAGACCAGCCTGGCCAACATGGTGAAACCCCATCTCTACTAAAAATACAAAAATTAGCCAGGTTTAATAGTGAGCACCTGTAATACCAGCTACTTGGGAGGCTAAGGCATAAGAATTCCTCGAACCTGAGAGGCAGAGGCTGCAGTGAGCCGGGACCATGCCACTGCACTCCAGCCTGGGAAACAGAATGAGACTCCATCTCGAAAAACAAAAACAAAAAAAGATATGCATCTAAGGGGAGAATCTTGGAAGTCTTTTTCTTTTTCTTTTTCTTTTTTTTAAGAGACAGTGTCTCACTATGTTGCCTGGGCTGGTTCTCAAACTCCTAGATTCAACCTGTCCTCCCACCTCAGCCTCCCAAAGTGCTGGGATTACAGACAAGAATCTTGCATTTTAAGTACAGGAGTATGGCCTACTGGGACTAGAGGCTGGCAATCAGTCAGGCGCTGACCTGGGTATCCACCTGACATCCAGGAACCCCTTAGACTAGACTTTGGTTTGTGTTATAGTCAGGAAAGCTAGGATTCCTCAAATCCTGGCCAGGTGCAGTAGCTCATGCCTGTAATCCCAGCACTTTAGGAGGCCGAGGCAGGCGGATCACAAGGTCAGGAGATCAAGACCATCTTGGCCAACACGGTCAAACCCTGTCTCTACTAAAAATACAAAAATTAGCTAGGCCTGGTTGTATGTGCCTGTAATTCCAGCTACTCAGGAGACTGAGGCAGGAGAATCGCTTGAACCAGGGAGGCAGAGGTTGCAGTGAGCTGAGATTGCACCACTGCACTCCAGCCTGGTGACAGAGCAAAAGTCCATCTCCAAAAAAAAAAAAAAAAAAAAAAAAAAAAATCATCAAATCCTGGAGACTCAAGACTCAGGCTTCTAATTTCTGCATCCTCTTTTCTTTTCAACCTCAGCCACCCACCTCTATGGTTCTTCATGGAGTAATATGGAATACAGAAAGAGCAGGGGTCTTGGAATCAGACAGATGTGAGTTCAAAGCCTAGCTCCGTCACTGACTGGCTATGTGATGGCCATGAGATGTTTAGCTTCCGAGCATTCTGCTTCCATCCACCAACTCAGCAAGTGGCCTGAGAATGTGCAGTACCAGTGTGTCAACCCTGCATCACCCATGGGTTACGATGGCACCCGCTGTTCTCCTGAGATTAAGGACTTTGCCTCTTCTCCCTGGGTTCATTGTCCCAAGGATTGGCCTCTCCTGGCAACCCTGTTTGATTAGCTCATTTGTGCAGGAAATGAAGTCAGTAAAACCTTTAGGCTTAGGCAAGAGGAGCCCCTGCTCTCATCAACCGTCATCAGCCCATCAACAATAAAGCCCTATACTGATGTTCCTTTGCCTATACTCAGGGGTTTCATGGGGCCAAAGGGACCTGCCTCTTAGAACAATTGTTTCCCTTTCTTTCTCTTTGTTTTTCTTTCTTTCTTTCTTTTTTTCTTTTTTTCTTTTTTTTTTTTTTTTTTTTTTTTTTGAGATGAAGTTTCTCTCCTATTGCCTAGGCTGGAGTGTAGTGGTGTAATCTCAGCTCACTGCAACCTCTGCCTCCTGGGTTCAAGATATTCTCCTGCCTCAGTACCCCAAGTAGCTGGGATTACAGGTGCCTGCCACCACACCCAGCTAATGTTTTGTATTTTTGGTAGAGATAGGGTTTCACCACATTGTCCAGGCTAGTCTCGAACTCCTGACCTCAGGTGATTCACCCACCTCAGCCTCCCAAAGTGCTGGGATTACAGGTGTGAGCCACTGTACCTGGCCCAATTGCTTCCCTTTCTAGGCTACATTACAAGAGCTGGGACCTTGAAATTCCCTGTCCAAATGAGGCTGAGCCCACTTCTGGGTTCTCTAAAGGTTACTCCCAGATCTGTCCTCTTGAGGATGGACTACATGGCCCCTTCTAGGCCCTAAAGGAGATTAAGGGCAGCTGATGGGAAGTGGGTGATTGGAATGGAGGCAGACAGAGCTGGGTCCTCCTGCTTCCACATAAGTATGCCCTCGTGGTGGTTCAAGACAGAGTCAGGGTTGAGAAGAGAAAGGGGACAGCTCTCCCTGCCTGGCTACAGTTCAGCACTAAACACTGATGAGCCTAAGAATTCTAAATTTGAACTTGGCCTTCCAGGTGATTAAGAAGATATTTGTCAAGTTAGGAGGTTAGCGCTTATTTTAGTTAATACCTTATTGGCTTAATTTTTAACTTTGAAAAATTGAGGCATATGGTATGTGGATCTCACCCTTGCCACGCAGATGTTACAGGCAGGCTTGGGAAAATAATACAAGCATTTAGGTTGTTGTGAGAATTAAAAAAAAAAAAAAGTACGAATGCAGAGTATGCAGAGAAGTTGCTCAGTAAGAATTATTCTCCTTTCTTTCTGGCTTGCCAATGTCTCTCTTCAAAAATGCAGTTGCAAACGGGAATTCTTCTCTGGGTAGGGCCATCGCCTTCCTCCTTTTTTCTAGGGTACAGCTTTGTGCTGTGTCAACACTGAGGCTGGCTAACATGCCCTTGGGCCTTCGCACTATGAGGCTGATTCGAGTTTGAGAGCTGAGCCAGGAACATTTAATTTACTGTGGCCAAAAAATTTAAAAATGGCTCTTATGCCAACCAGGAAGGCCTCCGCCCCTTGTGAAGTACCCCTCCGGTGAGGCAGACTTAGGGTGGGTGGGGCTTCGGGAACCCCAGGCCTTCTGGCAAGACCTATGGAAAGAGATATTTGGGTGTGGGAAGCAGGGAGCGAACAGCAGCCGCTTTGGGAGCTCTGAGAGGTGTCTGCAGAAGTGTATTGTCCTGAACTCAGGATTGCACCTGGAAAACTAGCCATGCTTCTTCAAGGGCCAAGGGAGGGGATATTGGGGTGGAACTGATGAGGTGATTGAGGGCTCAACAGTTAGGAGAAGCCAGACTTCTCTGATAAGTTTAAACTAGCAGCCGGCACGGTGGCTCATGCCTGTAATCTCAGCACTTTGGGAGGCGGAGGTGGGTGGATCACTTGAGGTCAGTAGTTCGAAAACAGCCTGACCAACATGGTGAAACCCCGTCTCTACTAAGAATACAAAATTAGCCAGGCATGGTGGTGCACACCTATAATTCCAGCTACTTGGGACGCTGAGGCAGGAGAATTGCTTGAACTCGGGAGGTGGAGGTGGCAGTGAGCTGAGATCCCACCACCGAATTCCAGCCTGGGCAACAGAGTGAGATACCGTCTCAAAACAAGCAAAAAAAACAAAAACAAAAAACACCTGGCAGAACTGGTTCACTCTGCTAAGAATCTCAGATTTGCTGCTGTGTATCTACTTTGTACTTTGAAAATATCTATTTATTTATGTATTTATTTATTTTTTGAGATGGAGTCTCGCTCTGTCACCCAGGCTGGAGTGCCGTGGCATGCTCTCGGCTCACTGCAACCTCCACCTCCCCAGTTCAAGCGATTCCCCTGCCTCAGCCTCCAGAGTAGCTAGGGTTACAGGCATGTGCCACCACGCCCAGCTAATTTTTTTGTATTTTTAGTATAGACGGGGTTTCACCATGTTGGTCAGGCTGGTCTCAAACTCCTGACCTTGTGATTCACCCCCCTCGGCCTCCCAAAGTGCTGGAATTACAGGCATGAGCTACCATGCCTGGCCTATCTATGTTTTTAAATCACCAGAAATAGAAAATTATTTCATATTTTTTAATCAAAGACAAATTTAATTGATAAGTTAGGTATCCTTCTTAGTCCTGAAGAACAAATCCCCTGAAAAAAATCACTACCAAAAAAAAAAAAATGTATTGGCCAGGAGTGGTGGCTCACTACCTGTAATCCCAACACTTTAGGAGGATCACTTGAGCCCAGGAGTTCAACAGCAGCCTGAACAACATAGAGAAACCCCTGTCTCTACAAAACTTTTGAAAATTAGCCAAGCATGATGGCACATGCCTATAGTCCCAGCTACTTGGGAGGCTGAAGTGGGAGGATTGCTGGAGCCCAGGAGACTGAGGCTGCAGTGGGCTCAGATCGTGTTACTGCACTCTAGCCTGGGCAACAAAGTGAGACCCTGTGGGGAGAGAAAAAAAGTTCTGGAAGCTCTTCCTCAAGACCTGAAAAACAAACGTTACACATATTTTCAACTTAATCAAATGCTAAAGAGGGCTATAACTCTCAGAACAAGGTCTGTTCAGTTATGCATCTAGTGATCTAGGGTAGCACTGGCCCTAAAGTCAAGGAATGTCTACTCACATTGACTATACTTTTGTACTCTTTCGTTTCCATTTGTACTCTTTACCAAGTTTTAGCTGAAGGGCCTGTGGGGTTAGGGATGCTGTAAACTCACCTCCATGCCCTTCTTCCCCTCCCCGCAACATACATACTTCATTTTTATTTTATTTCTTTATTTATTTGAGATGGAGTCTCACTCTTGTTGCCCAGTCTGGAGTGCAAGGGCAAGATCCTGGCTCACTGCAACCTCTGCCTTCCTGGATTCAAGCAGTTCTTCCACCTCAGTCTCCCAAGTAGCTTGGATTACAGAGGCACACCACCATACCCTGCTAAATTTTTTTGTGTTTTTAGTAGAGACGGGGTTTCACCGTGTTGGCCAGGCTGGTATTGAACTCCTAACCTTAGGTGATCCACTCGCCTCAGCCTCCCAAAGTGCTGGCATTACAGGCTTGAGCCACCGCACCCAGCCCATACATACTTTATATTAACTCATTCTTGCCTCTCTTGTTAAACCCAAGTTGGCTAACTTTGATGATGAAACACTAGTCCTTCATACCTAAGGTCGGTATAAATGCAACATTGTTTATTTGCCAAATCCCAGAGAGGCAAAGATCTAATTAATCTATTAAGGCTTCTCTTGGAAAAAAGTCAAACCTTTCAGATGGGAAACCTAGGTTGCTATCATCAGGGTGTTTTGCAACAGGGCTGGCCAGATTGCTCCAAACAGTTCAGACAGCCTCTGCTCATGAAAGCTTAGGGTAGCAGGCTGGGAATGCAAATGAGGGGGCAACTTTGTTTGGGGTGTTCAGCTGGACGGAGGTCCACAGCATCTGCCAGGCCAATGGCCATTGCTTTCTGCAGTGGAACAACTGTTCTGCTCCTGTGTCTCCGGAACTGGGACGAGGATAAGGGAAGGTGCTGCTCTAATGGGGCCTCAGGAACCCCCAGAGCATGTTCTTGGCATCTTCCAAACAACAAACTTGAGAGTCGGGGCTCAGCTCTGCTTGAGCCCAGGAGTTCATCACCAGCCTGGACAACATAGAGAGATCCCTGTCTCTACAAAAAATTTTTAAACTTAACCAAGCATGATGGCACATGCCTATAGTCCCAGCACTTGGGAGGCTGAAGTGGGAGGATCACTGGGGCCGGGGAGGTTGAGGCTGCAGAGAGCTCGGATCAAGTTGCTGCACTCTAGCCTGGATGACAAAGCGAGACCCTGTCTAAAAAGGGTCTCTCCTGAGGCTTTTGCTGATGGGCACGGCCACTCTTGGTACAGAGTTAATGTGATCTCCTCAGAAAAGCTCCCAGGGAAGCCACCATACTACATGGTACTACTAGTTGGACTAATGAGAGTGAGTAAGGGGCGGGAAGGTTGGTTGCTTTATGTTTAAGCTGCAGCCTTTTATGTTTTCCCCAAACCTTAATGACGTTGCTATCCTGGAACGATTCCCAATTTCAAGGCTCCTCTCTGGCCGGGTGTGGTGGTTCATGCCTATAACCACAGTAACTTCGGAGGCTGAGGCAGGACGGTTGCTTGAAGCCAGCAGTCTGAGAGCAGCCTGGACAACAAAGTAAGACCACATCTCTACAAAATACTTTTTAAATTAGCTGGGTGTCGTGGTGTGTACTTGTGGTCCCCACTGCTTGGGAGGCTGAGGCAGGAGGATCATTTGAGCCCAGGAGTTTGAGGCTGCAGTGAGCTATGGTTGTGCCACTGCACTCCAGCACTCCAGTTTGGGCAACAGAGTGAGACCTTTATCTCTAAAAAAAAAAGAAAACGAAAAGAGGAAAAGGCTTCTCTCCCTTATAGGAGCACAGAAACAGATTGCCAGCTCATTGAAATGAAGACTATGGTGGTACTGATAGAAAAGACCAAAAAGGAGGAACCAATGAACCCCCTGTCTCTGCACAGGGAGAAAAAAAACATGCGAGAGGTCTCCATTGAAAAATCTAGAGCCATGCAACCCTCCTTAGAGGATTTTTATTACATGGCTTTTGTGTCACTAGATATCCAAACTGTCTGGTTGGGGTTGCTCATGCCTATAATTACAGCACTTTAGGAGGCCAAGGTGGGAGAATCACATGAGACCAGGAGTTCAAGACCAGCCTGGGCAACAAAGCAAGACGCCATCTCTATTAAAAAACAACAAATCCGCAGGGCGCAGTGGCTCACACCTGTAATCCTAGGACTCTGGGAGGCCGAGGTGGGTGAATCACCTGAAGTCAGGAGTTCGAGACCAGCCTGGCCAACATGGAGAAACCCTGTCTCTACTAAAAATACAAAATTAGCCAGGCATGGTGGCACATGCCTGTAACCCCAGCTACTTTGGAGACTGAAGCAGGAGAATGGCTTGAACCTGGGAGGTGGAGGTTGCAGTGAGCCAAGATTGTGCCATCGCACTCCAGCCTGGGCAACAAGAGCAAAACTCTGTCTCACACACACACACACAAATCTCCAAGCACAAATACTAAACTCTCAAGAGATTTCCAGACTGTCTTTGTGACATCTGTACTCACGGGATGGGCACAGCATGACCAACATTTAGCAGGTGGGAGCAGGGAGGCAACACAGGTTACTCCAGAGCTCTGTCCAACAGAACTCTGCACTGATGGAAATGGTTCTCTGCACTGTCTAAAACGGTAGCCGCTGGACACATGTGGCTATGAAATACGTGGATGTTGCTAGGGTAACTGAGGAACAGAATTTTCAAATTTTGTTTCATTAAATTTAAACAGCCACAGGTGGCTAGTGGCTGTCATATTAGATAGCACAGCAAGAAGTTCACTGGCCTTGAGATGCTGAGGGAAAGAGGACATCTTTACCTCTGCCTGGGTTCCTCTTTTATCTTGCATCCATGGACATTCAGGCTTCTTGTTCATCAGTCTGGTAGCTCCAATACTGAGACTGTTAAACCTACTGTACTGGGCAAACCTCAGCAAGAGGAAATATTACATGCTCTGCTTTGAAAAGACTGCATGGCCAGGCGTGGTGGCTCACACCTGTAATCCCAGCACTTTGGGAGGCTGAGGTGGGTGGTTCACCTGAGGTCAGAAGTTCAAGTCCAGCCTGGCCAACATGATGAAGCCCCGTCTCTACTAAAAATACAAAAAATTGGCTGGGTATAGTGGCGGGCACCTGCAATCCCAGCTACTTGGGAGGCTGAGGCAAGAGAATCACTTGAACCCGGGAGGCAGAGGTTGCAGTAAGCCAAGATCATGCCATTGCACTCCAGCCTGGGCAACAAAAGTGAAACTCCGACTCGGGAAAAAAAAAAAAAATAGACTGTGCATGGCTTTCTCTGAGCTGGATGAGGTTGGCAAGGATCTGTGAAGCTGAGCATGATATTCCAAACCGCTAATTTACTAATATAATTTGGGAAAGTGCTACTTAAAACCCTGACCCAAGTGAAGGCAACATTTCTGAAATTTGTGGGAGGCCAAAGCCCCTGCTACCAGAGGTTATCTTTGCTAATTGCCTGAGTGGTTGTTTACTACATGCCTGTACAGTATTTATTTCTCTCTTTTAGAATAGTTGGCCCAGTAAGGCTGTCTGGTTCACTTAGATTTTCCAAGTGAACCAAGCCAAAGAGTCAGTTTGATTTCTTATCAGCTGGAAATGTGGAATGACGTAAGGCAGAGCATAAGGAAGACAGAGGCAGAGAGGGATGGGGGACTGTGTTTTGTACCACACCGCTCAGCCATCTACAGTGGGTGGGATCAGGGCTGGGCACTGACCACAAAGCAAGCTGATTTCATAGGCTGGCCCGTGACCGGTGACTTGGCACGTAAGAATATCTTCCAATCAGATTCTCCCTTTCTGGACTCTAAATGGGAAACAGAGAATCTGACGCTGGAAATGGCAGGTGCGGAATGGGAAGAGAGAATGTAGTCATTTAGGTAGAGAGCCAGAGACTGATTTTGCACGAATGAGATACAGCCTTGGACTCTGTGTTTTAAAAATTTCTTAGGGAATTCATATGCACAAATACCCACTTCTTCACATTCCCCTGTGTCCTCAGTCACAAGACATTTCTAGCTCACCTCATACCTCTTAGGTGAAACTTTAGCAAAAGAGCTGGTATTTTACTAATGTCGCTGGTACTTCAGTGTAAGCTTTCTGTTCAATATTTCCTTAGTATAGATTGCTAGCAGTGGGATTACTAGGTCAAAGAGATAATTATCTTTGTGGTTCTTGCTACATACTGCTTTCCAATGGGTTGTGTAAATTTACACTGCCATTATAATCATTGAAACCAACTATGTTAGTTTTACCATAACCTTTCCAGCACTGGGAATACCATTTTGCATTTCCCTCTCAACTCCCCATATGTTTTTAAGTAAATGTCAGGAAGTACCCCAAGTCTGTTTTAATTTTCATTAACTTTGATTATTAGTGAAGATGAACCATTTCCCATTGGCATTTACTATCCACATCTTCTCTTTTCCCTGAGTTTCCCCCAAAATAATATCTTTTAGATAACCCCTTCTTCTGTTATGAAGCCTATTATTTCCAATGTTTTCAGAAATGCAATAAACAGTTCAACATCTCTAGTGACAATATCCTAAAACCCAACCCACTGTCAGAAAAGCAGCCCTTTTCTGTTTTAGTGAAAGCTTGACTGTGGTGTTTCCCGTGTGTGGGGTTTTTTTTGTTTGTTTTTTTTGGTTTTTTTGTTTTTTTTTTTGAGACAGTCTTGCTCCTTCCCCAGACACTAGGCTGGAGTGCAGTGGTGCAATCTCGGCTCACTGCAATCTCCGACTCCTGGGTTCAAGCAATTCTCCTGCTTCAGCCTCCCGAGTAGCTGAGACAACAGGTGTGCACCACCACACCCAGCTAATTTTTGTATTTTTAGTAGAAACGGGGTTCCACCATGTTGACCAGGATGGTATCGATCTCTTGACCTTGTGATCCACCCACCTCGGCCTCCCAAAGTGCTGGGATCACAGGCGTTAGCCACCGCACCCAGCCCCATGTGTGTTTTATACACAATAACTGACACACACATTATCAGATATCCACGTCCCTCCGATTATGTGGCCAAAGCGTTCAGTGTTCATATAAAGATGAGGCAACTGAATGAAGCAAAATGCAGCCAATATCTTTACTGCAACACTGATCAGAGCCTTCAATGTTCCTTTAACAAATTCTTGATGAAGCTTTAAGAGGAGAATGTTTAAGGCATCTTACTGGAATCTATTCTGCCTGCCAAAGGAGTCTTCTATGCTGAGGATGCTGGAGAAAAGGTGTCGTGAAGAAGGTACTTTGAGAATTCCTGCTGTGGCGTTATGGTCACCAGCAACACTGTGCGTTGCCTAGAGCAAGAAAAAACAGAGCATCCAGTTACTCCACTGCAGAAACCCACACATGGTGTCAAAATACAGATGCGTCTTAAGAAGTACTTCAAATAATACGTTTGAAAAGTCAATAAGGACGTTGGAAAGATATTTTATGGACTGAAAGGGAAAGCTACAACATAGCACGTGGAAAGCATCTCATTTTTTTGTTTAGAAAAAAATGTATCTGTTGCGCTCCCCAAATTCCCCATACTATTAGAATGTAAATTTCCAAGGTCAGGAATGTGAAATCGTACAGACTATTCTAAATTTTCTTAAAATTTTAGAAAGTGTTTATATTGGTAGACTATTGCATTTGTTTATTGCACTGTCATATGTTTAATTTTTGTTTAAAAATATTATACTTTTTTGCTTCACCTAAAGAATGCTGTTTACTTAATATAAAGTTGTCTGTGTGTAAGTGCATGTAGGGAAATAGAAAAAAATGTCTGAAAAGATGTATATCAAAATGATAACTGGATTTCTTTAAACAGTGGGATCATGTTATTTCTTGTTGTTTGTTAATTTTTTAATTTTTATATTTTAGAGACACAGCCGGGTGTGATGGCTCATGCCTGTAATCCCAGCACTTTGGGAGGCTGAGGTGGGTGGATCACCTGAGGTCAGGAGTTTGAGACCAGCCTGGCCAACATGATGAAATCCCATCTCTACTAAAAATACAAAAATTAGCCAGGCATGGTGGCGAACACCTGACAATCGCTTGAACCCAGTAGGCAGAGGTTGCAGTGAGCCAAGATAACGGCACTGCACTCCAGCCTGGTTGACAGAGCAAGACGCTGCCTCCAATTAATTAATTAATTAATTTTAAAAATGTTTGAGAGACAGGGTCTCACTCTGTCACCCGGGCTGAAGTGCAATGGCACTATCATGGCTCACTGCAGCCTCCAACTCCTGGGCTCAAGCCATCCTCCCACCTCAGCCTCCCAAGTACAAGTAGCTAAGACTACAAGCCCACGCCACTTTGCCAGGCCAATTTTTTTTTAATCTGTTTCTCTATATTAGATATTGCCTGAGAATAATGTTTTCACAAGGAGTATGTTTGTTTTACAATGAAGGAGAGAAATAAAGCTATTTTTGTTTTGGGGGGAAAAGGCAATAAGGGAAAAAATATTTGAACAACTCTTATGCCCCAGGCATTTCAACTATCTGATACCTTTAATGCTGTCAATTATTCTTCCCATCTTAAAGCTAAGGAAACTGAGGCATAGATCATTTAACTGACTTGCCCAAGATCACATAGGTTTTCTTTTAATTGTGAATACAAAAATTAGTCAGGCATGGTGGTGTGCTACTCCAGAGGCTGAGCTAGGAGGAGTGATTGAGCCCAAGAGGTCAAAGCTGCAGTGAGTCATGATTGAGCCACTGCACTCCAGCCTGGGTGACAAAGCAAGACTCTGTCCCCCACAAAAAAAAAAATGTGGCAAAATATACATAACGTAAAAACATTACCATTTTAACCAGTTTAAGTCTCCAATTATGGACTTTAAATACATTCACAATGTTATACAACCATCATTGCCATTTATGTCCAGAAAGTTTTCATCATCTCAAGCTAAACTCTGTACCTACTAAACACTAACTCCCCATTCCATCTTCCCCTATCCTCTGATAACCTTTATTCTACTTCCTGTGTCTATGAATTTGCCTATCTAGATACCTCACATGACTGGAATCATACAATATTTGTCCCTTTGTGTCTGGGTTTATTTCATTTAGCATAATGTCTCCAAGTTTCATCTATAATATAGCATGAATCAGTACTTCATTCCTTTTTATAGCCAAATAATATTCCATTAAATTAATATACCACATTTTGTTTACCCATTTATCTGTTGGTGGACATATGAACATTTATTTCTACTTTTTAGGTATCGTGAATAATGTTGCTATAAACGTTGGTATACACATATCTGTTTGAATCTCTCCTTTAAATTATTTTTGGGTATGTAAACATAGGAATCACAAGATAATTCTATTACAACTTTTTGAGAAGCTGTCAGACTGTTTTCCACAGTAGCTATGCCATTTTCCATTCCTACCAGGAATGCATGAGGGCTCCAGCTTCTCTGCATCCTGGTCAACGCTTGGTCTTTCTGGTTTTTTTATTGTTGTTTTGTTTTTTAGACGGAGTTTTGCTTTTGTTGCCCAGGCTGGAGTGCAGTGGCATGATCTCGGCTCACTGCAACCTCCGCCTCCCAGGTCCAAGCTATTCTCATGCCTCAGCCTCCAGAGTAGCTGGGATTACAGGCATGTGCCACCACGCCTGGCTAATGTTTGTATTTAGTAGAGATGGGGTTTCTCCATGTTGGTCAGGCTGGAACTCCTGAACTCAGGTGATCTGCCCACCTCAGCCTCCCAAAGTGCTGGGATTATAGGCACAAGCCACCACACCTGGCCTTTTTTTCATTTTTAAATAATAGTTATCCTAATAAATGTGAAGTGGTATGAATTACAGTTTTGATTTGCATTTTCCTGATGGCTTACGGTGTTGAGCAATGTTTCATGTGTTTGTTGACCATTTGTATACTTCCCTGGAGAAATGGTTATTCAAATCTTTTGCGCGTTTTTGAATTGGGTTATTTTTTGTTGTTGTTTGAATTTTAAATGCGTGTTTTTAAATTTTTTTTATGAGACAGTGTCTTGCATTGCCGCCCAGACTACAGTGCAGTAGTGAAATCTCGGCTAACTGTAACCTCTGCCTCCCAGGTTCAAGCAATTCTCCTGCCTCAGTCTCTCGAGTAGCTGGGATTGCAGGTGCCCGCCACCATACCATGTTAATTTTTTGCATTTTTAGTAAAGAAGGGGTTGCACTATGTTGGCCAGGCTGGTCTCGAACTCCTGACCTTGTGATCCACCTACCTCGGCTTCCCAAAGTGCTGTGCATACAGGCTTGAGCCACCGTGCCTGGACTTAAATGTTCTTTATATAGTCTGGATGTCAATCCTTTGTCAAATATATGATTTGCAAATATTTTCTCTCATTCTGTAGGTTGTCTTTTCACTTTGTTGACAGTGTCCTTTGATGCACAAAAGTTTCTCATTTAGATGAGGTCCAATTTATCTTTTTTTTTTTGGCCTGTGCCTTTGGTATTATATGCAAGAAATCACTGCCAAATTAAATGTCATGAAGATTTTCCCCTATATTTTCCCTTAGTTCTTATGTTTATGTTTTTGATCTACTTTGAATTATCATTATTATTATTTTGAGACGAGTCTCACTCTGTTGCCCAGGCTGGAGTGCAGTGGCATGACCTCAGCTCACTGTAACCTCTGCCTCCCAGGTTCAAGCAATTCTCCTGCCTCAGCCTCCTGAGTAGCTGGGATTACAGGTGTGTGCCACCACATCCAGCTAATTTTTGTATTTTTAGTAGAGATGGGGTTTCACCATGTTGGTCAGGCTGGTCTCAAACTCGTAACCTCATGATCCTCCCGCCTCGGCCTCCCAAAGTGTTGGGATTACAGGCGTGAGCCACCGCCACCAATGAATTAATTTTTATGTGATGGAAGGTAAGGGTCCAACTTCACTCTTTTGTATGTGGATATCCAGTTTTCCCCAGCATCATTTATTGAAAAGACTACCCTTTTGCTATTGAATGACATTGTTACCCTCTGGGAGTGGGGTTTGAAATCCAGCTCTGTGGGACTTTAAGTGGCTTTTTGCAGTAGAGCGTGTGCCGCAGATTTCCCTAAAGCAGTCTTTCTCTTTCTCTCAGACCCGGAAAGGCTGTCATAGGTCAGGCCTGGAGAGTCCCTGACAGTGCTGCTTCGGCAGGAGAGGAGGTCTTGGGCAGTGCCCAGGGGCAGCTGTACTGTGGCCAGCCTTCTGCTTGCCAGATGCCAGCCCGTACCAGCTAACCCAGCCTGGCTCCAGGACTGCCCAAACCGGTTTGCAGACTTTCTGTTCCCTGGGAGCTGGTTCCCGTGGTCACAGCCGAAGCTTGCTTTCTCTCTCTCCCCACCCACCACCTCCCCCACCGACACCCTGCGCTTCTTCACCGTCCTTGCCAATCCCCAGACCGAGGGCTCTGCGCTGCTGACCTTTCTGCTACTCTTCTGCCCGAGGCTTGGGGCCCCTTTCCTCCCTGGGCCCCCTGCCAGGCTAGTGAGGCTCTGACCCAGAAAGTTTCTGTTTTTTTTTAGTGGAAGTAAAATTATTGATAATAGCATGACCAGTAATGAACAGTAACAATTCACATGTATTGGGCACTTACCTGTCGGAGTTGGGGTGCTTTACATGGTTTACTCCCTACAGCAGACCTAGGAGGTCACTGCTATTATTATGGCCTCGTAACAGACCAGAAACTAAGGTGTGAGGGCTCAAACTCTGTGCCCAAGGTCACATAGCCAAGAAGTGACACCGCCAGGATTCCAATGCCAACTCCTGACAATGCTTCTGGCCCAGATTGTCTGATGTCCACTCTCTCGTGATGGCCATGGCTCTGTGCCATCCACTCGTGTGTGTGTGTATGTGGGTGTGTGTGTGAAGGGTTGCAGGGTGCAGGGTTGTGAGGGAAGGGTAGAGCTCTACCAGGGCATGAAGGCCAGAGAGAAGTGGCTTAACTAAGGTAGAATTAGATCTCAAAGATAATTTTCCATACCAAAGACTTTTTTTTTTTTTTTTTTTTTGAGACAGTCTCGCTCTGTCGCCCAGGCTGGAGTGAAGTGACGCGATCTCGGGTCACTGCAACCTCTGCTCCCCGGGTTCAAGCTATTCTCTTGCCTCAGCCTCCTGAGCAGCTGGGATTATAGGTACCTGCCGCCACACCCGGCTAATTTTTGTAATTTTAGTAGAGACAAGGTTTCACCATATTGGCCAGGCTTGTCTCGAACCTTAGGTGATCCACCCGCCTTGGCATCCCAAAGTGCTGGCAATACAGGTGGTCAGCTACCTCGCCTGGACACTTTTTTTTTTTTTTTAGAGAGACAGGGTCTTACTCTGTCACCTGGGCTGGTGTAGGCATGATCATAGCCCACTGTAGACTCGAACTCCTGGGCTCAAGCAGTCCTCCCCCATCAGCCTCCCTAGTAGCTAGGACTATAGACATGTGTCACCATATCCCGCTCATTAAAAAAATTTTTTTGTAGAGTTGGGGTCTCACTTTGAACTCCTGGCCTCAAGGGGCCCTCCTGCCTGGGTCTCCCAAAGCACCAGGATTAGAGATGTGAGACAGTGCTGGGCCAAACCTCAGACTTCCTGGTATCCATCAGGCATTGGCTCACCTACAGAAAGAGGGCGGTGGGAGGTGGGGAGCAGGTTAGGAGCTAAGAGCTAACAACAGGAAGCAACTTGTAATGAAAGTTCTTGAACACAGCATCTCCTATCCCTTGCCAGGCCTGGCTTTGATTCTCTGCCTGTCTTCCCCAACACCTCCTGGCTGGACTCACTGATACTACTTTCTAGCAGGCTCAGGCCTGCCCCCAGTTTTGAAGGAATTCCCTCAATCAGGTCTGCAGAGGACGAAGAAGTAAACAAGACATGCTTCCACCTTCCAGGAGCTCTCAGTTTGGGAGGGAGGGAGACTCAGTCAGAAACCCAGCAGTCACCTGACACTGGCCTCCCTCGCCACCCACAGCCCAATCGCCGCTTCCTGTGAAGTTCCCTCCTCATTCCCTGTCAGTCCTGGCCACTGTCCCCCACTCTAGTCCACGCTGCCATTGTCTGTTACCATGAAGCTCTGCTACCCCTTAGCACCGAGGCACCGGCCATTTGTGTGGCAGGGGAGACGAGTGTGCATATGGTACTGTGAGAGGACACAGAAAGGAAATGACCGTGTCTGTCCAGCATCTGTCCAGACAGCTAGGAAGGGCTTTACAAAGGAGGCCGGCCAGGGTTCCGAAGGGTAAATCAGAGTTTGCAGGTGGGAAGATGGAAACACATTTTTGAAGGGCATGGATTTTGCATATCACGACTGGAAGGGCACCTCAGGATGTCTAAAGGCGTTAATTTAGAACTTAGGATGGGCGTGAAGTGAGAACCAAGGCTTTTTCCCTGTAGTTAATGAGTAGCCCCTGAAAGAGGAGCCCTCCAAGAGTGAGGGGAAGATCTGGTTTAAAATTTGTTCAGTGGCAGGGCATGCTGGCTCACACCTGTAATCCTAACACTTTGTGGGGCTGAGGTGGGCAGATCGCTTGAACCTAGGAGTTCAAAACCAGTACATGGGGAACCCCCGTCTCTGCCAAAAAAGATACAAAAACTAGCTGGGTGTGGCGGTGTGTGCCTGCAGTCCCAGCTACTCAGGAGGACCACTTGAGCCGGGAAGTGGAGGTTGCAGTGAGCCATGATCATGCCATTCCACTCCAGCCTGGACAACAGAGCAAGACCCTATCTCAAAAAAAAAACTGGCCAGGTGAGGTGGCTTGAGCCTGTAATCCCAGCACTTTGGGAGGCCAGGACGGGCAGACTGCCTGAGCTCAGGAGCTTGAAACCAGCCTGGGCAACGGGATGAAACCCCATCTCTACTAAAATATAAAAAATTAGCTGGATGTGGTGGCATGCACCTGTAGTCCCAGCTACTCAGGAGGCCAAGGCAGGAGAATTGCTTGAACCTGGGAGGCAGAGGTTGCAGTGAGCTGTGATCATGCCACTGCATTCCAGCCTGGGAGACGGAGCAAGACACCATCTCAAAAAAAGAAAAAAAATTGGTTCAGTCTCCCCAACCTACAAATCTTTCAAGTGAAATTTGTCCATTTAGGCAACAAAGGCCACCCAGGGTCCCTTTCAAACTCCTAGAACTCTGTGTCCTTTTTGCTGGCGTCCTTTGTCATCAGCCCTGCTGCAAACTGTCAGTCCAGGAACTGCAGGGCCCATTTCCCTTTCAGGAAGGCTGACCTGGGTGCTGCAGAGAGGCTGCAGGAGGAGGCCAGTGTGGTGGTCCAGGGGCCTGAGGGATGACTGGGGACAAGATGGGAATGGAGGGTGTAGATGTTGGTGGGTGAGAGAGAGGGAGAGGTGGATGTTTCAGCTTCAACTGCTAGAATGGGCAGAGAGGTCTTGCCCAATTCCCCATACCAGGCAAGTCTCCTTCCTCAGCTCTTCTGAGGAGGGAATGCTAATCTGATTGGTCCAGTTCCAGGACAACGGTTAGGCCAAGTTTACTCGCGAGTAGGGTCACTGAGTATAAAAAAAAAAATGACACACAAGAATGTGGCCCTGTCCTGCTTCCACCCACACCAAAGCACACTCGCTTTTGCTTCTCTACCTAGTCTGCTACTGAACAGAAGCAGGAAACACCTCTCAAGGAAGGAGGGTTCGGGGCTGGACACAGTGGCTCACGCCTGTAATCCCAGCACTTTGGGAGGCTGAGGTGGGCAGATCATGAGGTCAAGAGCTCGAGACCAGCCTGGCCAAGACAGTGAAAATACTCAAATTTAGTATTTCCTCTATGAAAAATACAAAAAATTAGGCGGTCGTGGTGGCAGACACCTATAATCTCAGCTACTTGGGAGGCTGAAGCAGGAGAATTGCTTGAACCCGGGAGGCGGAGGTTGCAGTGAGCTGAGATCATGCCATTGCACTCCAGCCCCAGCGACGGTGCGAGACTCCATCTCGAAAAAAAAAAGGAGGGCTCAGGTAGAAGGAGAGGCCCTGCTAGGCCTGCGGTCAGCCTCGGGCTCCGTCCAGCCTTACTGGAGAGCCCTGAGCCCCGGGCAGGCCCCGCAGAAAACAAAGTGCAGCCTGTATCCTGTTGCTATAGCCAGTGGGGTCTGGTCCCTCGAGAATCCCACGCGTGGGATGGGGAGGGGCAGGGCAAGATGGTCCCGTCGTGAACCCCATCTTACTATCATCAAAATGCCTGTCTTCGTTTCTAGCAGCTTAATCAAAAGAGAGAAAAGGCCTGGGGGAGGGGAGATGAAGGAAGGGTATCTCAGAACACGCATTGAAGAGAGGGTGGAGACTTCAAGGTCAGAAACTGGCTCTGAGGAGTGGAGAACAGGGGCCCCCTCCCAGTGAGTCAGTCGGGCGGGAGCCCGTGTGGCCGCCGGGCAGGGCCAGGTTTCAGTTTGAAGAGGACGTCAGCGAGGGAAGGAGGCCCAGCCAAACAGCTGTGGGATCCAGGGGTTCTGACTGTAGCCAGCACTACGGCTTCCCAGCTGTCACCTGGGGCATGTCCCAGGACTTCTCTGAGCCCCAGTTTCCTCAGTATGAACTGGGGATAAAAACACCTCCCTGCCAGGGTTGTCATAAAGAGTAATTAAATGTGGTAATGTGGGTAACAGCACTTAATAAACCATAAATCTGCACAGCATAAAGAGGTGCCATCCCTTTTATTATTCCCTTGGGAATGAAAAGCAGAGTGCCTTTGATAAGCATTTGTCAATTCTCAGCTCCACCCAGCTTCCCTGGCCTCATCTTCCCTCCAGCTTCAGAAAATGCCACCTAGCTAAAGCAGAAATCACCGGTTAAAAGAAAAGGAAAGAAAGAAAATGCCATTTATCCCTTTCCCCAAACCTCCTCTTTGTTCTCTGCTGCTCCCCATCCCTTTGGTCTCTCCCTCTCCACAGGCTTCTTCTTTTTTTTTTTTTTTTTTTTTTTTTTGCTCCTAATAGACATCAGCCTCCTCAATATTAAAATAAGAACCATGCCCCAGTCGGGTGCGATGGTTCACGTCTGGAATCCCAACACTTTGGGAGGTCGAGGGCAGTTGGATCACTTGAGATCAAGAGTTCAACACCAGCCTGGCCGGTATAGTGAAACCCTATCTCTACTAAAAATAAAAATAACAAAATTAGCCAGGTGTGGTGGTGCATGCCTGTAGTCCCAGCTACTCGGGAGGCTGAGGCAGGAGAATCGCTTGAGCCGGGAAGGTGGAGTTTGCAGTAAGCTGAGATCGAGCTACTGCACTCCAGCCTGGGTGACAGAGTGAGACTCTGTCTCAAAAACAAACAAACAAAAAAGAAGCATGCCCCTAAAAACCTTTCTAATCCCTCACCCCTTTTAGCTACTCCATGTTTCCTGTTTCTTCCATTCTTATATTACACGATTTTGCAGTTTGTAAAAGCTTTTTTTTTTTTTGCATCAGTTACGTTTTGTCATATAATGAATGTCATTTAGTAATACAATTTTGAGGTGAGCAGTATTTGCCCATTTTACAGATGAGAAAAGTGAATGTCAGATTAGAGTTCAGCAGAAGTCCCATGTCTTTTTGGATTATTTTTTAGTGATTTTTATTTTTATTTATTTTTTGAGACCCATGCTAAGGGTTTCACTGTGTTGCTTAGGCTGGTCTTCATGAGCCACTGTGCATCCCCATGTTCTTTCTTTCAGAGACACTTCACTGTCTTCCTTTGATGCTAAACTTTTTTTTTTAAAGTCAAAGTCGTACTCTGTTGCTTAGGCTGGAGTGTAGTGGTGTAATCATAGCGCACTGCAGCCTCGACTTCCTGGAGTCAAGTGATCCTCGTACCTCATCCTCCTGAGTAGCTGGGGCTACAGGCACATGCCACCATGCCAGGCTGATTTTAAAAATTTGTTGTAGAGACAGGATCTTGCTATGTTGCCTGGGCTGGTCTTGAAGTTCTGGGCTCAAGCAATCCTCCTGCCTTAGCTTCCCAAAGTAGTGGGATTATAAGCATGAGCAACTATATCTGGCCTGATGCTAAACTTCTAAAATGATGCTCAGGATCTACAATCTGTATTCCCCTGCAACTACTCTCTCTTAAGCCCAGCTAGTCCATTCCTTCCTTGCACCACTGTACCCTTCTCAAGGTCACCAGGATCACTAGCTTCGGGCCAGCTGGCTCAATTCAGACGCCCTTCATGGCTCTCACTTCTATTAACACGTCACTGGCATGGCCCTGATTCTATTCACGATATTCTCCAAATTTTCTTTCCAGGACTTGAAGTCTCCAAAGGAGAAGGAAGACACAGGGAGGGTTCCTTTTGGGTCTGTGGTTCCTGTATCTTGGTAGTACAATGTTAGCACGGGTGAGTCATGGGACCCCTGCTTTGGAATGCTGCTTCCATGGTGAGTTCTGAGTTGCAGCAGGATTTCAACAGCACATGCTACCACCACCAGCAGCCCAGCTGCCAAGGGCTTTCCCTGAAAGGACAATTTGCCTTGGTTTTGACCAACTTGGCAGAAGCTGGGATTTTGAGTTGATGGCAAGTAGGACTGGAGATGTCATAGCTTGTGACTTGGCCAGGCATGAGAAAGTTAATGTCAGCAGTCTAGGACAGAGCAAAAGGGGTTACCACTTGGAACTAGACCTTCCCAAGGGGAGTGGGCGGGAGCAAGGGAAATAAACCCAGTTATATGTGATGGGGTGGGGGTGATGTATAGTCCTGCATTGTCCAATATGGTAGCCACTAGTTACATGAGATTATTTACATTTAAATTTAAGTGAAATCAAATTAAATATTTAGTTCTTCAGTCTCACTAGCCGTCTTTCAAGTGCTCAATGATCCCATGTGGCTAGTGGCTGCCATACTGGATAGAGCAGATATAAAACGTTTCCATCATTGCAGGAAGTTCTATTGGACAGGACTGATTTTAGTCCACCAAATAGAGAAGAACAAAGGTAAAGCAGCTGGCTAAAACAGAGTAAGGGACAGGCAAGCACATCAGGGATGTCCAGGAAGAGGGAGCATGACAGGGGCAACCCGAGAGTGAGTAACAGTGGAGATGGAAGCAGCAGGGCGGGCAGGTGCTATAATAAGCACCCTCCTTCCACTCTCTGTGTGCATCTTCAATATGGATATTAGGATTATTTTATCAGAGCCACATGTGTTTCTCAAACCAGGATGCACATCCTCCGGGGAAGAAATGGGTCCCTAGACAGGAACCCATGCCAAGCCTGCCATCAGGTAAGGACGGGACACTCCTGTTTATCTCCAGATACTGATCTCTTGGAGTCTAGATGGAAGGCTAGATAGCAGATGTTTGGAATGGAGAACTAGGGATTAGATGTTGAGGAGGAAGTCAGAAATCCCATCTGGGGCAGAGGGAAAGGATTAGCTGAGAATGTAAATGTGGGACTCTTGTAGTCACCAAAGAGTCATTCCATGATGACCACTTCTGGATCTAAAAGCTTAGATGACTCGTTAACTGTCCATTTATATCTGTACAATTCAGTGATAAGCATTGTATTCTAATGATTGCCTGGAGATGAGTTCTTTGAAGAATAAACAAAGTGAGCACCTATTCAAAATAATGTTTATGTCCTGTGCTCAAGAAAGAGGACGAGAAGAACACAGAGAAAATCTGGGACCTGAAAAACCATTCTAATTCTCTTTAAGCTGCAAATTCCAGAAGGTAGGTCTGGCTTCAGGCATGGCTGAATACAGGTAGTCAAAATCCAATTGTTCTCCATGTCTCTCCATCTCTTGACACTGCTTCTATCTGTGTTGGTGTCCTCAGGCTTTCTCCACATTATGTCAAAGCGGGTCTTCAGCAGGCAGTTCCAGGCTTACACACTGCTCATTGTCCAATTCCAATGGACAGAAATGGTTTATTCCCAATAATTTCAGCCAGAGTTAAAGGGCTGACCGTCATTGGCCCAACATGGGTTATTGTCCATGCTTGAACCAGTAGCAGTCTTTGGAAAATGCAATTCTCTGATTGGCCAGGCCTGATCATGTGTCCACACCTGTGGCACAGGGTGGGGTCAGCTTCACCTAGACTGCTAGGCCTAGGTGAAATGTCTCTGCAAAGTAACCCAAAGAAAGAAAATGAATGCCAGCCTGGCAGAAACCACAGCTGCCTACTATGTGGTCTTTAATTAGTGATAGGTATTATTATTGTGAAATGACAGAGGAAAGGTTAAGCTGACATTAAACAGCTGTAGCAGTAGGGATGTCTTTGTGGCACACAGTAAGTTCTCAATAAATTTATAGACTGAGCTCTGTGGTTCACACCTGTAATCCCAGCACTTTGGGAGGCTGAAGTGGGCAGATTACGAGGTCAAGAGATCGAGACTATCTTGGCAAACATGGTGATACCCTGTCTCTACTAAAAATACAAAAATTACCTGGATGTGGTGGTGCATACCTGTAATCCCAGCTACTCAGGAGGCTGAAGCAGGAGAATCCCTTGAACCAGGGAGATGGAGGTCACAGTGAGCCAAGATCAAGCCACTGTACTCCAGCCTGGCTACAGAGCAAGACTCCATCTCAAAAAAAAAAAAAAAAGAAAGAAAGGAAAAAGAAAGAATAAATTTATAAGGTAGTAAATGGGAACATACATTAAAGTATAATCCTGCTCTATGGGTGAAAAAAATGGAGCCCAACAAAATGAGGGCACAATTTTGTTGAGTCTAGGCAACGAGCCAGGAAACAAAGGACAGGGACAAATGGCACATTTCTGAAGAGGAGTTCCTTAGAGACAGGGCTGAGGGCTGTTTAATTAACATATAAAATTGCTCTGGAGGATGGGAGGGCATAAGGAACTCTCCAAGGTTTGTGAATGACACGAAGTTGAGTAGTGATTGGAAGGATAATGGAAAGTTCTCCTGGAGGAAGTGGGCAAAGAGGTGGTAGTTGAGCTTTAATGAGAAGGCAAGAAGATGACTCTAGAGATCAAATTCCGAAAGGTGCCAATGAGATTATGGAAGTCAAGCTACTGCTTATGACCAAGAAAGCCATCTAGAAGTTAGTGTAGACCATTTCCTGAGAACTTCAGCCCAAGATAGTTCCAGACAGAAAGGCAGGGGAAATCCTGGGTGTCTTATTCCTTCAGGCTATTAGAACAGAAACCACGAACTTGTGTTATAAACAAGAGAAATGTATTTCTTATGGTTCTGGAGGCTGGGAAGTCCAAGACCAAGGTGCTGACAGATTCAGAGCCTGGTGAGGGCCTGCTTCCCAGTTCACAGATGGCACCTTCTCACTGTGTCCTCACATGGTGGAAGTGACAGGGAGTCTCTGGGGTCGCTGTCTCTCTTTCTTGTCTTTGATTAGTCAAGTGCAGTAGTGAGAAGGGGAGAAAGAGTAGAACAAGGAGTTTGATCTGTAACCGACAGTGAACACTCAACTGAGATAACTCTCTACCTTTGGACTAGCCTCTGGGGCCTCTTATTTAAAAAAAATTTTTTTTTAGAGATGGGGTCTCACTATGTCATCCAGGTTAGTCTCGAACTCCTGAGCTCAAGCTATCCTCCCCACCAGTCTCTCAGAGTGCTGGGATTACAGGTGCTAGCCACTGCACTCAGCCTGGAGTCTCTTTCATAAGGGCACAAATTCCATTTATCAGGGCTCTGTCTTCATGACCTAATCACCTCCCAAACACCCCACTTCCTATTCCCTGGGGGTTAGGATTTCAGCATATGCATTTTGGGGAGTTACAAACATCAGATCGTAGCACTGGGGGTTCTGAATAACCATTTGAAGATCAAAAGGCCCATAAAAGAGCGATGTATTGATAAACAGAATATATGTGGAGCTCTGGCCCATTCACACTGGGCATAAAAGAGGTCCAAGAAAGAGGAATTAAATCTTCAAAGGGCTGGTTATAGAGTTCAGATAACAAGAATAGAGAATTTTAGGTTTGAAAGACAAAGATTAAGAAAGAGCAAGAACTGAATCACATAATATACTGTGAACAGACAAAATGCAAACTTACTCATCAAATGAAGGAATTCTAAGGTTGAAACTCGACATAAAATGTAGTCAAAGGAATGCCTGAGCCTTGGTTTTTCCTCCGTGTGGTGGACAGAATGGTGCTTAAATCACTATTGTGATAAGGATGGAATGAGATCCATTAGGTGACAGTGCCTGACACACAGAAGGTAGAGGTAAAACTAAGCAATCTGGAGTTCCCGTGTGATTAACGATGACATAGTATTGCCAGTAGCACACGGGATCTGGAGTTAGGAGACAAAAATGTGACAGCTCCATTCCAGTCTTCATTTTCCCTGTCTCTAAAAGCCAGTAACAAAATCTACCCCACAGGGCTATTATGAAGATGAGATGAGATCCTGCATTCATTCGACAAACATTTATTGACCCCCTAATACTTATCAGACAGCCGGCTAGGTGCAGGGTGGGGATATAATGATGAATAAGAAAAAGTCCTCCAGCATGGACAACATGATAAAACCCCATCTCTACAAAAACTTACCCGGGTGCAATGGCGAGAACCTGTGGTCCCAGTTACTCGGGAGGTTAAGGTGGAAGGATTGCCTGAGCCTGGAAGACTGAGGCTGCAGTGAGCCATGTTTGCACCACTGCACGCCAACCTGGAGCAAGACCCTGTCTCAAAAAGAAGGAAGGAAGGGAAGGAGGGAGGGAGGGAGGGAGGAAAGGTGAAAAACCCCTATCCTCATGCAGCTTAGAGTCTAGTGGGAGAGAATGCTCGTGGATAAATCACAAACCTGAATGATACCTACTAGGAAAGGGGTGGCACTATGAGAGCTCCAAAGGAGATCATGAGAGTAGAGGACTTTGAAAACCAGAATGCATCAAACTAATATTATTTATTTATTTTTTTGAAACAGAGTCGCACTCTCTTACTCTAGCTGGAACGCAGTGGCATGACCTTGGTGCAGTACAGTGGCTCATTGCAACTTCAAACTTCTGTGCTTATGCAATCCTCCTGCCTCAGCCTCCCAAGCAGCTGAAACCACAGGCATGTGCCACCACGTGTGGCTAAGTTTTAAAAATTTTCTTGTAGAGACAGGGTTTCACCATGTGGCCCAGGCTGGTCTTGAACTCCTGGGCTCAAGTGATCCTCCCACCTTGGCCACCCACAGTGCTGGGATTACAGGTGTGAGACATCACACCCAGCCATACTATTAATAGTGCACTCATATTAGTTTCCTGTTGCTGCTGGAATAAGTTACCACAAACTTAGTGGTTTAGAACAACACAAATGTTATTATCTTACAATTCTGGAGGTCTTGTGTGCTAAAATCAAGGCTGCACTCCTTCTGGAATATCTAGGGGTCAATTTGTTCTGTACCTTTTCTAGCTTCTTGCAGCTACTCAAATTCCTAGTTTCCTAGATCCATTATGCTGACTTCTGCTGCCGTTGTTGTGACACCTTCTCTGATTCTGACCCTTTTGCTTTTTTTTTTTTTTTTTGAGACGGAGTCTTGTTCTGTCACCAGACTGGAATGTGGTGGCATGATCTCGCAATCTCGGCTCACTGCAACCTCCCATTCCTGGATTCAAGCAATTCTCCGGCCTCAGCCTCACGAACAGCTGGGACTACAGGTGTGTGCCACCACGCCCAGCTAATTTTTGCATTTTTAGTAGAGAAGGGTTTTCGCCATGTTGGCCAGGATGTTCTTGATCTCTTGACCTTGTGATCTGCCTGCCTCAGCCTCCCAAAGTGCTGGGATTACAGGCGTGAGCCACTGCGCCCAGCCACTTCCCTCTTATAAAGGGACCATGCAATTACGTTGGGTTAATACAAGATCATCTCCCTACTTAATCACACCTGCAAACTCTTTTTGGCCACATAAAGGGACATATTCACAGATTCTAGCAATTGATCTATGGACATCTTTGGGTGGCTATTAGTGTGCCACAGTGCTCCTGGGCTATATAGTAGGAAATGGGCTATCCTAGAAACCAGTAAGCAGGAGTGGGCTACCTTTGAACATCAGCTTGTGGTTATAGTCTATTAAATATAGTCTGGGGTCCAGTTGGGGGAGAGGAGCAGCGTAGGTATCTGAATACCAATTACAGATGCCCTCTCAGAGAACACTGAGATACTATGGGGAGACCCCCATAGTATTATAAAAGGAACATTAGCCAACGAGTAAGGGTACTGGCTGCTGCCACTCAGGAGCTCTGAGATCTCGGATAAGGATATTACTTGTCTTAAGACCTGAACTCCACCTATGTGAGTGGGGGGTACACAGAATACCTGGAAAGATTGGAGTGTGGACTAATGAAAAGTCCATCCATGAAATCACCTAAGACAGCGCCTGATCCTTAATAAATGTCTGTTTTGGAATGCCTCCTAAATGCACTCCTTCCTCTTTCTGTGTCCCTTTTACTGTGGCCACTGCCTTTTCCAGGCGTCTCAGACATCTTCACGTACCTACCAATCACACACACACCTCTGCCTGGCAGCAGAGGTACTGGTTAGCAGCAACAGCTTTGGAGCTTGGTAAAAGATCTGGTCTTAATCACGGAATCTGGAGCCCGTCTCTTAAGCCCTCTAAGCTTCAGTTTCCTCCTCTGTACAATGGGGTAAGAACGTCTATCAAACCAGGCTGTTGTGGGGATTAAGTAAGATGATGAATGGAAAGGGCTTAGCATGGTGTTTGGCACAAGATTAAGGGCACGATAAATAGTAGTGCTATTCTCCCCAAGAGGCCTGACCTCCTTTCGGCTTCATCTTCTTCCACATTCCTCATTTAGCAGCACTGGTCAACCCTCTTCACTCTGAAGCAGACCTTGAACTTGTATACCGGATGGGCACTGCTTAGAAACAATTTCGTCTGTCTCCGACAGTCTCAGTGGGTCCTACACTATTCATTCTCGGGGCGTCAGATCTACTCTGCTTCTTGGTAATTTTCAACTTCACTAACCTTTTCGGATATTTATGCAGGCCTTTATCTCAATACTGGACCTGAGATCTTGAGGAAAGGTGTTTCCTTGCGTAGTATATTGGAAAAATACTTCCTCTCCTCGCCGGGCCTCAACTTCCTTATGTGGAATGAGTCCACTGGACTGGAATGACTGAAAGAACCCTGCCAGCTCTGAGATCTTAAATGGACAGAACTTAAGTAGCAAGGACCTTGTAGATTACGTTGCTGATTACCTAGTCCACCCCTCTCCTTTTCCTTTTCCGGAAGAGGAAACAGTGCTATTTTTCCAAGAGGAGAAACTTAGTGCTATTCTCTCTGTCTGGTCTCCGGGACAAAGCTTCCCAGAGGGTCACGCAGCCCTGTTTTCCTATCGGTGCGAGGGGGCACTCGGCGCCTCCAGGGCTCTGGGCGCCGGAAACACGTGTGTGCTCACCTACGTGTACACACGTGAGCACACCTACAGCAGCAGGGGGCGCTCAGGCCGGCAGGGGGCAGCACAGACCCGGCTTGCAATTACCCGGCGCAGCCCCGAGGGAGGAGGGCGTGCTGCAGTCTCGGCGGCGGCGGCGGCGGCGGCGGCGGCGGCGGCGGCTGGAGGTGCAGCCTCCCAGGTGGGAGGCGGGGGCTGCGGGCTCAGGAAAAGGCGCCTTGGGAGAGGGCGCTCGGCGGGGCCTCCTCGGGCCCCGGGCGCGGCGCGGCGAGTGGGAGCGAGCGCGCCAGGAGCACGCAGGCGCCCTGCTCCGGCTGGCCCTCGGCTGGCGCGCGGCGCGGGAGCAGCCCGCAGCCCGCGCCCCCCGCGCCCCCCGCGCCCCCCGCGCCCCCCGCGCCCCTCGCGTCCCCCGGCCGCCCGCGGCCGCCCGTCGGGAGCAGCCCCTCGGCAGCCCGCGTAGGCCGCCGGCCCGGGAGAGCGTGCGGTAGCGGCGGCGGCGGGACGGCCCCGAGCGCGCCCTCCCGCCCGCGGCCACTTGCAGCCGGCGCTGGCCCGGCCGGCGCGCCCCGCAGGCGGCCGGAGCGCGGCCTCGGCCTCGGCGCGAGCTAGACCCGGGCCACAGCCCGCGAGAGGCGGCGCGGGCGGCCGAGGGCACTGACGGCGTCGCGGGGCGCTCCCGGGCGGCGGCGCAGCGGCAGCGGCGGCGCAGGGGGCGGAGGCAGGGGGCGCCCCCAGCCAGGATGCTGCGGTTCCTGCGCCGGACCTTTGGCCGCCGCTCCATGCAGCGCTACGCTCGGGGCGCGGCGGGGCGCGGGGCCGCCGGGCTGGGGGACGAGCGCGACGGGGGGCCGCGGGGGGGCCCGGCCGCCGCCTCCTCGGCGCTGCCCGCCGCTCCCGGGGGCAGCGTGTTCCCCGCGGGCGGCGGGCCCCTGCTCACGGGTGGCGCGGCGGTGCACATCTCCGCCGCCGGCGCCGCCAAGGCCACCCTCTACTGCCGCGTCTTCCTGCTCGACGGGACCGAAGTGAGCGTGGACCTGCCGGTGAGTGACGGGGCCTATCTGGGGCACTGGCACCCCGTGCCGCTTGGAGCAGCTCCCCCTCCTCCGGTGCTTGCCTCTGGGGCGCTCCCCTGGCCCTTCCCTGTGGATCCCCTCCCCCATTCCCTTTTCCGACCACTCCTTAACCCTGTTTCTTCTTGAACCACCCCGTCCCGGTCTCTTCCGAGTCACCCCTTCGGCCTGCGTCCCCTCCTTGGCACATTGCGCCGCGGGATTGCGCTTTCTTTGGTGCCCACTTAGTCCTTGGGGCCTCGCCCCCTCCCCAGTACACACAGTCCCCAAGTCCCGAGACCCCGCCCCCTTGGCGCGGGTGGCCGGTGTCCCCTTCCGTCCCTAGCTTCCCGCGGGGTCTTCCTGATGTTGCGTTATTGGATAGAAAAATTTCAAATCAATGTGAGGCCATCCCGGGGTGTCCAGCTTGTCCCCCGCAAACTCGCCATCAGGCCTTGGTGAGACAGCAGAGAGAAGAGCCTCTCGCCTGCAGGCGCCCCAAGTTTGGGAGGGGGATTAGGAGACCATTTCTGCTCTCTGCTGATCCCCTCTGGATATACCCCACTCCCATTCTCGGAGCCCCACATGCCCCGCAGCCTCTTAGGGGTATGGCGACTTGGGAGCTAACTCTAGAATCGGCTCTCTCGGACCTGCCCGCTTTGCACCGGCAGAACCCTTGCTGGGGCGCTGGGAGTCGATCCCGGGGTGCCCGCGGAACCAGGCGCGCCGGACTTTCCCCCTTGGGCACCTTGCGTGGGGTCGGCGGGGCACCCCAGGGCAGCGACGCCTGGGCCTGCGTCCAGGGCACCCGCCCACAGGTGGTTGCACCCCCGCCCCGTGCCAGCTGAGAGCTAGGCCGGCGCTGCTGTTCCCTGCAGGGCGTCCAGTTACCAGTGAGTCTTCCTGGCTGAGGGGGCCAGATCAGATCAAATCAAACTACACATTAACTGGGCGCCCACTGTGCACCCGGCGCTGCGGCAGACGGTGCCTTCGGGAATCTCTGGGTGTGACTGAGGACACAGCAGTAATTGAGCTTTAGATGAATGTTGCAGATCATCTTGAGGCTGTCAAGGGAAGAAATAACATACCCGGACTTCCAAGGAAGCATAAAGGCCTCCCCGGGTGGGAGAAATGTTTGGACTTCGTGTGAGAACTAGGCACATGTCAAATGGGTCTCAGATGGGAAAATCACATCCTGCCTGGCCTGGAGTTTAACGCTTCCCGGTGTAGGTTGAATTTCGAGACAGTTTCAATTTATGGCAATTTTATTTTTGTGGTTCTTTGTGCTCTCCATATCATTTTGCTATGAACATGAAAATACCCTTTTGGGGCCTTTTTATTGATGGAAAAGGAACCAACATTCGGGTGCTTAGAGCTGTTGACTTTAAAATAGCATTAAAATGTGACTGCTCCCCAAGAATGGGGCTCTCCAGCATTTATTCAGCTGAGAGAGGAGGCCTGAAGAGCAGGGGAGGATAGCGGAGCAGGCTGCCTCTGGAGTGGGCAGCTTGTGTTAGGAGAGGATGTGGCGTAGTTTGCATCTCGGATCTGGGAGAGGAATGCTATCCTTGGGAAGTTTGACAGTGCTCCTTGCTGGTGGTTTTCTCATCTGTTCCCTGGGGATGATTCGTTTATAAAATGTGTTGCTTGTCGGCTCCGAGAGAAAGTCTTAAATGGTGTGCATGGTGAATAGACCCAAACAGTTACACAAATGAACAGGTTGGGACAGGATGGCTGACTGATTACAGCCAGTGGATCCCTCACAGGAGTGTGGGGGAAGGGGACATTTGCATCCTAAAAGGTTTCTTCACTTTATAAAAGGCTGCTTGACAAAAGAATTCCCTGATCTCAGGTATTCCTAGAATGGCAGGTTTCTTGATTCCTTTATAATGTGACTTTGTGAAGCCCACATTTTTTTTATGTGTGTACACACACGTATATGCCCCTGTCCACAGGCAGATAAAAAGCAAATGCTGGCTTGTGTCATGTGAGCTCTCAGGGAGGAAAGATGAAGAAAAATCGCCAGTGGGCACAGCTCATCGATTTAAAGATTTATTAGATATTAGGTCTGCATCACAGTCTTCTAATCTTCCCAGATCTGAGTCTGTGTTCCTGTAATTAATTCTGAGTTACGAGGTTAACGCCAGGCGGCCAGCAGCTCCCTGATGCATTTGGAGCATTTGCTGCTCCTCAGACTCACTTCACTGGGCTCACTCTTTATGCTGTCCTTTTGGCATCTGGCCCCACTTGTCATTATTCTCTTTTGTGTTCCTGGATTTTTACCGCTTCCTGGGCCCTGGTGTCGCTTTGCTGCTTGTCCTAAGATAGGATTTACCTTTGACCGCGATACCCCAAGCTGGCTTCTCAGGCTCCCAGGGACGTTGCCCGGCTAACTGTGGCTCCTTTGTAATGAAAATCCTCAGGCAGCATTAGCCTCGAGAATTCCTTTGCTAAACCTCCTAAAAGTTGGCTATGTGCTGTCATAAACCTTTTTATTAGCCCTAGTCAGGACACTTGTGTTCTGAAATTGCCTGGAACACAATAACACCCTCAGTGTGTGACCATGCTGTGGCACCTCAGTCCAGTCCAGACCACATTTATTGGGCATCTCCAGTGTGCCAAGCTTTGTGCTACAGACACAAAGGTGAATGAGATGTGGCCTGGAGGCTCTTGGGAAACACAGGTGAATACACGTTTCTTGTATTCTGGCACACCCAGACAGGGTGCTGGGGCCAGATGGGATGGGGGAATTGGAAGGACTTCCTGGAGACTTTGATACTTGAGATTATAGGATCTCAGGTCCAGTGTCCCTTGACAAAGCCATGGGCCAATTGTTACATATAATAAAGAGAAAAGCGGCAGCAATTGTTTCGTCTGACAGGGCTTGGAGCCCCGTTCTCTGGTGGTAGGTTGAGTCATCTAGCATCCCTGAGTGTTTTTTTTTTTTTTTTTGGATATGGGGTCTCGTCTGTCACCCAGGCTGGAGTGCAGTGGTATGACCACAGCTCACTGCAGTTTTGATCTCCTGGCCTCAAGCGATCCTCCCACCTCAGCCTCTCTAGTAGCTGAGACTACAGGTGTGCACCACTACACCTGGCTAATTAAAAAGAAATTTTTTTTATAGACACGGGGTCTCCCTATATTGCCCAGACTGGTCTCAAACTTGTAGACTCAAACGATCCTCCTGTTTCAGTCCCCAACGGTGATGGGATTACAGCCATGAGCCACTGTGCTTGGTCCCTGGGTGTTCTTAACCTTTGCTCTGGATAGTCAGCAGCGGCTTTTCAATCTTTGATGAAACAAAATGTGAGTAAAAACATGTTTTAAAAGAACTCTATCTACAACATGCAGTCTGAAGTGGACTTGCCATACAAACCCAGCTTCCAGATGAGCCCTTGCTCGCCCTGCCTTGGACAGCACCTCCCTCTCCTTAACCCAGCCCAGGCTCGCCCAACCCTCCAGGTGTGGTCTGGTCAGAGCAGGGCAGGACTCCCTCCCTCGGCCTGCCCTAGACGCTTTCCTTCTATTAATGCAGCTGAAGATCCCATTAGTGTGCTTGGCAGCGGCACCCACTGTTGACTCATATTAGCTCTCTGTTGACTAAATCCCTGGCATCGCTTTTGCTCGTGTGGCTGTTGCTCAGCCCCGCCTCCCATTGCCCTGTGTGCTCAGTGTGGAAAGCTGTGAGGACGTGTGTCCAGCGAGTTAGCACTCCCACCATGCTGTGGAGGGAATGGCCCATGAGCTTTGTTGCATTTGGGGCAGTTGCCTTCCCTGCATCTGGAACTCAACATCGACTCATTGTGGTCCAGTGCAAACATGGAGGACTTCAGAATTCAAAGATCTACCTTTGCATATTACACCCTGGCTCTGCAGCTTTGGGCAATTTCAGCCCTCCGGACGTTCACTTCCTGGTCTTTCCAGTGGGGATGATGGGAGGATTCAGTGACGGGAAGGCCTCAATGTGCAACAGAGTGCTGAAAGGTTGCTGGTAGGTTGTAATCTTAGAAACTGCTCCTTCCTCTACTTTGGACTCTGGAAAGATTTGAAGAAGTTTCTAGTAATAGACATTAAAAAAAAAAAAAAAAATCTGTGCCAGGCAGGCTAACCATTGCTTGGCTTTTCTTTAGTGGAAATTGGAAGTTGGATGTAGTATGAGAAATGCTTTTTAAAAGTTTCACTTTGGATTTGAAAAGTGATTTATTTTTTCAGCAAAAACAGAAAAATGCAGGTTTTTCGAATTTTAGGACTGAAACCTCTGATCTGACATAACATACATGATACAACGTAAAGGTCATATGGCTTATTTTGGAATTGAAAGGGACCCTGGATAGCACCTCCCCAACCACTTGGAGAAACTGGGAAACTGTGGTCTGTGGCTGTAAAGTGATTTCCCTTTAGTCAGTCAATGAAAGAGTTGGAACAGGCTGCTTTGGGAACCCTGATTGTCAGCGTCTGTAGGTGTCAAGCGTAGGGTCAGCAGTGGGAGGGAAGACTAACCCCACCTCCTAACACAGGGTCATGGAAGGGGTTGGGGTACGTTCCTGGCAGTTGAAAATAGGACAGACTTTTCCAAACAGTGGAAAAACTCCAGCAAAATGACCCCAACTTCAGTGTACACAAAGTTCATCTGGGATTTTTTTTCTTTCAATTAAAATTCCCAGAGCACACCCCCAGAAATTGTGATTCAGTAGATGAGGAAGCTCAACTTTTAACAAGTACTGCAGGTGATTCTGAGGAAGGTGGTCCCTTCACAGCCAGTGGAAAACCCTGGCTTGAGAACTGTGAGAACAGAGGCAGCCGCACCCTGCGTTCGAAACTGCTGTAGCAATGGGGTGGGGGGTGGCAGAGGAGTTGGCAGTCTCTGAGCTGGGGCTTGACCTGTACTTGAGGGAGCCCATTTTTGTCACAGTGGAGTGGAGGGCTAGAGAAGGGACTGGAGATGAGTTGTGCCATTGCATTTGTCAGGTAAGGGGTGATGAGAACCTGGCTAGGAGAAGCGGGCAATGGTAGAGCAGCTCACAGGTGGAGTCAGGTGAGTATGCTGGGGAGGGTGAAGGCTGGAGGTAGCACCGTCTTCACTCTTGGTTGGGAAGAAATAAGGGACCTGCAGGAGGTCGGAGAATACAACTTCTTATCTGCAGTCTTTCCCAAGGCTCTGCTGCCGTGGGCACCCTGCCTTATCCCACACCTCTGTCTGGGTGACTTGCTTTTTCTGTCCCTACGGGGAACGTATTGGCTACAGTGGCCTTCCAGTGTTTACCCCACCCACACCCCCTCTCAGACCTGGAATGAGGCCTTGGGTATCTAGTGGGTCATGAGTTTGTGTCATTTTTGGAAATGCTTTCTTTGTTTTAAAAGGAAGACGGAGGTGAGGGGCGAGAGAGGGGTAATGAACACCCTTCTCAAAGGGGGTGTCCACGATACAAGCAAGCGCACCAACTACCCTTCTGCACTTACTGGATTTCATAGTGTTAATAAGGGGCGGGGGTTGGCCTGCAGGGGGAAGGGGCTGCAGCCCAGCCTCTCCCGTGCCAGTAACATGACCCTACACTGGTCCAGGGCTCTGAACAAATATTAACTTGCTAAGCCCTTTCACGTGCATAATCTCATTGAATTCTGTTCCTAGTACACTGCAGTGGATGAAGGCACAGGTCTGTTTCGTTCTGAAATAGCAGAAGGTCGATGGGGGTGGGGCCTTCCCTTAAATTCTTGCGTGGGGACTAAGAAGAAATCCAGCCTGGCAACCACAGAAATCCTCCGCCTACCATTTGTCCTCAAAACACGTGTTCCGTCCTTGCCCACTTCTTGACTCCCTTTGGCCGACTGGGGGTGGACTCCTCCCTGGGCTTCTCTCTGCCCTGCCTGGGGCCTTCTCCTCCAGCAGGAGCTGCCCTCCAGTCTCCACCTCTAGCCGGTGGCTGCTGCCTGTGGGCAGGGTCGGCTGCTGATTCATCTGGGTTCGTTTGCCAGGTTCGGGTGTGTGCTTCCCTCCCCACTTCTATTTCATGTTTAGAATGCATTCCTCACAGATCCATTCCAAAATACAGAGAGGTTGGGACAACATCTACAGTTTTGTTAGATAAGCACTGTTAAAATTCAGGTACACATTCATCTGTGCTTTTTTCATTCATATTTCGATATAAACATGTATTTAACATGATGAACTTATATGGGTTGATGGAATTCTCTCTCCCACCAGCTCAGCACAATTGAATAACGACGGTAGACCTGGAGCTTGTGTCTCCTTAGAGTGAGGCCTTTGGCCCTCTTCTCTGCATTTCCTGGGACTCTTAGCTGCAGTGGGGAGCCCCCCAGTGCTGGTTTGCCATCTGCACTGTCTGCTGTCTGCTGCCCCTGCCTCAGTAAGAAGCAGGCTGCCTGGTACTCTGACGCTCTTCACCGCAATTACCTTCTCTTGCTGGCAGGTTAAAGGTCTTGTTGATACGTCCTCAGAGTCCCCTTGCATCTGGGAGCACCTGCTATGGGGCGGTCTTGACTCTCTGTCCAGCCCAAGATGCCCATGACTCTGCTACCAGCCAGAGCTGATCTGGCAGAGTGGGGCTGGAGCCTGGCAGCATCCCGGGTGTGCCCCCACCCTAATCCCTCTAATCCCACACCTTCTGCAGCCTCCATGGCCTCTCTCTAGAGATGGATTAATTTTACTAGTCCCACTTGGTTTAATTTCTGGTTTATTTTGAATTGTTTTCCAAAATGTTTTTGTTTGCTCACAGTATGTTTTCTTCAGTCAGCAGAGGCTTACTGAGCCCTTAGACTGCGTTAAGCATGGGGGAGGGGTATCAGAGAGAGAAGAGTGTTTCTTCAGCACCCAGTCTAGAGGGGCAGA
This sequence comes from Saimiri boliviensis, assembly GCF_048565385.1. Taxonomy (NCBI): domain Eukaryota; kingdom Metazoa; phylum Chordata; class Mammalia; order Primates; family Cebidae; genus Saimiri; species Saimiri boliviensis. Next base: position 202,271,112 of record NC_133450.1, on the reverse strand, counting down.
CAGTGTAAATAGATACACATAAACCAATATGGTGGTGCTGGGGGTGAGTACCTGAACTGTGGTCTGGAGTTGGAAAGGTTTTTTTTTTTTTTTTTTTTTTTTCCTTTTTTTGGTAATGTTGTGATCTCGCTATATTTCCCAGGCTGGTCTGGAACTCCTGGCTTCAGGAGATCCTCCCACCTCAGCCTCCCAAAGCTCTGGGATTACAGGTGTGAGCCACCACACCTGGGCAGTTGGAGAAGGTTTGATCTCCAGAGTGACAATGGAATTGTCTCAAAGGATGTGTAGGGGTTCAGCTTTATCTGGGCAGAGGAAACAGCAGGTGCAAGCGCATGGACAATGGAGTCAGAAAAGCCTGACCCCTGGGCTCTGGGCTCCTTGGGGTAGGGGAGCCCGATGAGTTCTGGCTGTATCCCTGGATCTTAAAGGAGTGAGTGAGGGAGGGAGTACCCTTTGAAATGCAGATGATGTCAGGAGCCCATCGTAAAGACCAATTTAGGTGCTCTTCTTGTTCAATCCTCATAAAAACTGTGTTGATGGTTACTGTTGTTATTCCTGATTTGTAGAGGAGAAAATCAGGGCTTAGTAGAGAGGTTAAGAAACTTGTCCAAGGTCCTGTGGCTAGTGAAGGCAGACTCCTGCTTGATTTGTGGTCTGGGAAGGTCTCTGACAGTACAGCTGGGTGAGTGGGGTGGGAAGGCTCTGAGCTTACCCCAGAGGTTCCAAGCTGGATGGGGGCCCCTGAGCCCCCAAAGGGTTTTCTCCTTTGCAGGCCACTTGGGATTTCCAGAGATCAGATTTACTTCTTTAGTTAGACTCATTTAATGTCATTTCACTCGAGTGCCTAATGGTTTGATGGCCATAATTCAACACTCAGAAGTAGGTGATGTTTTTAAAAAGTACTTAATAGAACAACATTAAAATTATCTCAAAGAAAAACATTTTCATATTCCTATCCTGCTGCATAGCAACTGGTTGGTTTCACTTTGTTCCTTTCCATCTTTATGCTTTGGTATACATGTTTATAAGCGTGGTGTATATCCTTTAAAAAATGTTTTTTTCTTTTCTCCTCCCCATCCACGTTTCTTGACAGGCTTCTCACCAGTTTGGTGCCCTCTTTTGTGTGTATTCTAGAATACTTAAATTCAACCCTTATTCTCTGCCGTGTGTGATGTAGTTTGAGTGAGTAATACCTGTCTCTGGGGGCTTGGAGGTTGATATGCAAAGCACCTGATCACTTACGCATCAGGCAGCCCCGTCTCCAAGGCGTGCAAAATCTGTGTTGCTTCCCTTTATCGCTGCCGCCTGGGAAGGTGCACGTTATTATCCCCTTTGCAGATGGTCTCCGAGAGCAGATGGCCTCGGGCCACTCTGCTAGTAAGTATGGGAGAGCCAGATTGAATTTAGGTTTCCTGACTCATTTTCCAGTGCTCTTCCCCTCAGCTCATGCTGTGCACACCCAGCCTTCCTGTGTTAAATATGCGTTCTCTTCGAACTCCCAGGGAAGGTCAGAATTTCATGCAGTAAAATCCCCTGTCTCTTCTGAACCACTTTGCCTTTCAGCATCTCTGGCATTTGGATTCTGTCTAACATTTCTCAGCAATTTTTGCAGGTTCTTTTCCCCAAAGTCATAGCTGGCTGAGTGCCCAGCATTTTCTTCGTGAAGCTAAGAACTGAAAGATGATATCCCAAGGGTCCTGTCCCACCCGTGGGATCATCCGGTGCTCCTTGTTACCCAGCTCATTCCCCCTGGGTGAAATGGTCTACCCTGCAGCTGCGAGGATGCCAACTGCCTGGTTCAGCTGGTGCCTGCAGAGCTGGCATCCTCAGCCCTGTGGTGGCTTTTCCATGCCTTTCTCATGAGCTGAATGCTGCTGTCTGCTGCGTGGCATTCGCTCAGGTGAGTTGAAGTCGGCCCGACATGCATCTCCGTTGCTCTGCCTGCTCACCTGCTCAGCTGCACCTACCCTGAATAATGAATTGTTTTAAAAATCGTATTAATATACATAACATAAAATTTACTATTTTAACTGTGTTTAAGTGTACGCAGTAAAGTGGCATGAAGTACATTCTCACTGTTTTGCCACCATCACCACTGTCTGTCTCCAGACGTTTTTCATCTTCCCAAACTGAAACTCAGTCCCCGTTAAACATTAACTCCCCATTTTCACTCTCCCCAAACCCTAGCAACCACCATTCTACTTTTTGGTATCTGTGAATTTAGCTACTCTAGATACCTCATATAAGTAGAATCCTACAGTATTTGTCTGTTAGTGTCTGGCATATTTCACTTAGCATAATATTCTCAAGGTTCATCCATGTTGTAGGTAGCAGGTGTGAGAACTTCTTTCCTTGTTAACGCTGGGTGATGTTCTCTTGTAAGCGTACACCACGTATGGTTTATCTGTTTATCTTAGTGTGGATGTTTATGCAGGTCTGGACCTTCTTAACTCAGTCCTACCCATTTACTTGTGGCACTGCCACCGGAGACTTGGATGTCCCCAGCCCTCACCTTGTAGTTTTATTCTTGGATTCTGACACCTCTTCCCTGGGACTCTTCTGCGTCGTGCTGATCGTCTTCCAAGGCTGTCTGGGCTTCGTTTGGGGGTGTGTGGCAGACAAGTTGTTCTCCCCCTTACATTTTTGTCTGAGTTGCTCAGTGTTGGCAAGCCCTCTGTCCAGCACATTCTTTAGATTTTTAAATGATGAAATATAAATACAAAAGACTCTCTATAACATGAATAGTTTGAGAAAAACAACACAATGAACATCCTTGTGCCCACCACCCAACTTAGGAACAAAGACTGTCACCAATGCTGTGGAAGTCCCTGAATGCTCCGCCTCAGTCACGTTCCCCTCCCTCCATCCTCAAGTGTGTCTCTCATCCCTTTTCTTTACAGATTTTCTGCCTATGTACCTTTTCCTAAACAATATATGTTAGTTTTGCAGATTTGTGAACTGTATAGACGTGAATTTTTCCTTCAAAATTGTGTCAGTGAGAATCTGTGTCAATGAGCTGACTGGAGTTCTTACTTCTCTGTATTATTCCATTGCATGCATATACTGGAATTTATCCTTTGTGGACATTTGGGATGTTTTCACTTTGGAACTATTGGAAAAAAAAAATACTGCTTTGAACTTTCTGGAATTGGTCTTTGGTATACATGTGTCAGGAAGCATCTCTCCTGGGTGTGTGTACCTGGGAGGAAGAGGGGGTGGGGCCCTTTATAATTACACAAAATTGTTTTCCAGAGTCCCCACAGTGTATAAAAGCCTCCTTGATCCATTCTTCTCCAGTACTTGGCATTGTTAGCTGCTTTGTTTGATTTTAACCAGGGTAGTAGGAGTTAGTGGGACCTTTGTGGTCTCTACTTTCCCCAAGTTGTTGATGGGGTTGAGTACCTTTCATCTGTCCGTCTCTCTCTTTCTGTGTGTGCGTGTGTGTGTGTGTGTGTGTGTATTATTAAAGTATGTACATACTTTAATAATAGAGATGGGATCTGGTTATGTTGCCCAGGCTGTTCTCAAACTCCTGGCCTCCAGCAGTCCTCCCACCTCAGCCCCCAAAGAGCTGGCACGTGGGAGCCACTGCACCTGGCCAGGGTTGAGCGTCTTTCATATGTTGTTAGCAATCTGTAGTCCCTCCCAGAATGCTTTGTGATTTTCACCTGTGTTTTTAGGTGGAGTTGGAGTTGTATTTTTCTCATTGGCCCTGGACTCCATGAGACTGTCTTCTGTATCCCCTTCTTCTTCTGAGGTCATCTCAGGGGAACAAGGGAGCGAACACTGTGAGCCCCCAAACTGTCAAGCTTCCTTGGCCGGTCTTTCCTAAGTAGGAATTAATGTTTTGACTTCACTTTCACTGTGAATGAGCTGAAGTCGGTGCTGCTGGTGGCTTTTTGTGAGAGCAACTGCGGGATCTATAGTATTCACATCAGTTCTGCCCACTCTTTTTGAAGTTTTTATTATGGAAATTTCTAAGCATATTCCAAAGTAGTAAGAACTATATATGGACCCTAAGTACTTTCTGCCTTCATTTCTGTACTTATCAGTTTATGGCCACTCTCCTCTTTTTTATACCCCTCCCTACTGCCCTTTCCTGATTATTTTAAACAAATTCTAAACATGTAATTTCTTTTTTCTTTTCTATTTTTTTTTTTTTTTTATGACGGAGTCTCTCTCTGGGGACTAGAGTGCAGTGTGTGATCTCGGCTCACCACAACCTCTGGCTCCAGGATTCAAGCGATTCTCCTGCCTCAGCTTCCCAAATAGCTGGGATTACAGGCACGTGCTACCACGCATGGCTAATTTTTTGTATTTCTAGTAGAGACAAGATTTCACGATGTTGGCCAGGCTGGTCTTGAAATCCTGACTTCACGTGATCTGCCTGCTTCAGCCTCCCAAAGTGCTGGGATTACAGATGTGAGCCACCATGCCTGGCCTAAACATGTAATTTCAAACATGTATTTCAGTATGTATCTCTAAAGGATAAGGATCAGTTTTAAAAAAATAGAGTTAGTTGTGCTAGCACACACCTGTGGTCTCAGCTACTTGGGAGGCTGAGAGGGGAGAATCACTTAAGTCCAGGAATTCGAGGCCAGCCTGAGCAACATAACAAGACCTCATGTCAAATATATATATATATATATATATATATATATATATATATATATATATGTACACACACACACAAACACATACACACACACACACACACACTCATCTCCCTAATGCTATTAAAACCTCCAAAAATAATGAACAATTACTTTTTGGTGTCGGATATTCAGTCAATATTCAAATTTTCCTCTTTGGTTTTGAGCAAGGTTTTTTCATTGCATTTGATAGATATTCCATCTAAGGCTCTTAACCTAAATACCTCCCCCCTCACCTTTCTGAGCCATTTATCTGTTGAAGAAGTAAGGTCATTTGTCCTGTTGCAGTTTGCTACTTTCTTGGTTTTGTTGATTGCGTCCTCAACATTGGTCACCCCTGAGGCAGTTAGTACAAGGGATGGCCTTATTTCAAGCATCTGATCAGGGCACACAGAGACCAGACAGATCCTTATCCTCAGGAAGGCTGAGTGGAAGATCAGTGACTGCACCTGTTGTGACAAATGCCCCAGAGCACTTTAAACCATCTCAGAGGTAAAGGTGGGAGGTGGTGAGTGGCGGGGGAGAGTTCACCCTAGGAGAGTAAGCAACCAGGAAAGTACCAGAGAGGAAACTTTGGGCTCTGAGGACAAGGTGGAGGACAATGACAAGGTCAGGAGTCCTGCCTTCTGCTCAGCGTGTCAGAGAGCCGAGCCATCCTCCTCTTTTCTGCCGGAGGTTACTTCTTTGAAGAAGTCCAAATTCTTGTCTTTGGAAAGTTTTCAGTAGATGTCATGGAAGCGTCTTTTCACCCTATGTCTGCCTTTTGTTTCTTCATCAGCTTCCCAACCCTGCTGTTGAATGTCTTCCTTGAGCATGGGTCCTTCCTCCCTCTGGCTCACTCCTGTTTGGGTCCCGTTCATACACTCGCCAGGCCCTTCATGAGCCCTTTCTGTCTCTCCTGGCTGGAGATGCCAGCAGACATTTTAGGGAATGCAGAATCAATGAGAAGGGAGTTGTGCCAAGTGTGAGACAGTTTGAACCGGTGGGGCCCGCCGCTGAGGGAGCCTTTAGAGAACACCTGGTCCAAATTCTCATTCTTGGGATGGGGAAAGGCCTTTCCTGTCTGTCTTGGAGGGCCCACGGCTGCTCACTCCAGCCTGCTGCTGCTCACCTGTGGCAAATGAACAGTAATGAGTGTGTAACAAGTACAGCTTCCTGCACACAGCTCCCCAGCTGTCACGAGTGACATCCAGCAGCCTCTTTGCCCCTCTCAGGCTCTGTCACCTCTGAAAGCAACCAGGGTTCTCAACCCCGGCACATGGGGGATGAGGGTTTCTCCAGCTCTCCAGCCTATGTGATGGACGTGGGCTTCATCTAGGGAAGGCTAGTAGACTGTAAAAGCCTACAGGGGTTAGTTATTAACCTGCAGTGCACTCTCGACAGCCCATTCCGTGGCATTTCACCGACCGGAGTCCTTTTATTGCTCTTGCCTGCTGGGGCCTGAGACCGAAGGCCCACATTACCTCCTGCTCAGTTGGTGGCAATCTGTATTGGGTGGCATCAGTGCCACTTTGATAATAGCAAGAGTGGCTGGTCAAAGTCCAGGGAGGGGCCCAAGCTAGCTTGGAACTGGCCCAGGTCATGCACGCAGCTGGCAGTGACAGATCCATCGGGACACTTCAGGGTGAAACCTGAGAAAGGAGGTCTGGGATATGGGATATTGTAATGGGAGAGCAGGAAACTTAAGGTCAGAGGTGTTTGTTTAGGATACCTCAGTATTCTAGAGCTGTGGGATTTATTTTGCTTTGAAGTCCAGAAGTATTTAGCTTTATTCTAAACGTGGTGAAGTTCCTCTTATTTAAAGAGGCTCCTGAAAAATAAAGGAAAAATTACATGCTGTCTTTTAAAAGGAAAAGGATTGTGTGTACTATAATAGAATTACTGCAAATGTCGTTTATTAACTCACTTCAGGGAATGAGCTCTTCCACGTAGGTAAGTTTTCCAGCTAGTTACAGTTGTTTCCATTTACTGAAAACTGTTTTATTTCAGCTATTTCATTTATTTCTGGAAGAAAAACCAACAGCAGAGCGTCTAGTGTATGTAAGGCCCTGTGCAAGGAATATGGAATGGTCAAACGTATCCCCTCTAAAGGAGCTCATTTAGGGTGCGGTGTGGAATTGTTAATTGCATTGCCTTGACTTTGCCTTTGTGGCTCCCCGTCATCGTGCTGTGCAGTCCTCTCCTGGTCTGCAGGCCTCCAGTGCTTGCTTCCCCAGAGGACATGAAGGTTCAAGTCCCTCCATCCCCTCTCCCCAGGAGACTCAGGCTTCTACATCCCCTGGATTCTTGGGTCAGCTCTGTATAGTCTTCTGGCCTTCAAAGCATTGCTTTACTTTCTGCCTTTTTGAGGATTGGCTGCCTGATCAGTTATTAATACAACAGTGATTTTCAACATTTACTACATGCTTAGAATCTTCTGAGGAGTTTTTCAAAGTCCAGCTTCTAAGGCATTCCCCTGAGTACTACCACCAAGATTGCTGGGTTTAGGAGGTGGAACCCCTTCACCAGAATGTTTTTTTATTTGTTTGTTTTGAGACAGTCTAGCTCTGTTGCTTAGGCTGGAGTGCAATGGCACGATCTTGGCTCATTGCAACCTCCACCTCCTAGGTTCAAGTGATCCTTCTGCCTCAGCCCCCCAGTAGCTGGAATTACAGGAACGTGCCAGCATGCCCGGTTAATTTTTGTATTTTTAGTAGAGATGGGGTTTCACCATTTTGGCCAGGCTGGTCTCAAACTGCTGACCTTAGGTGATCCACCTGCCTTGGCCTCCCAAAGCACTGGAATTACAGGCATGAGCCGCCACGCCGGCCCAAAATCTTTTTAAACTCCTCAAGTGATTCTGAGGTGCAGTCAGGTTTGAGAAACAATGTTTACAGGCCCCCTTCCCTTACTTTTGTATAGTGTTGCAGATTTAGATCAGACTTTCACCTTTCATTGTTTCATTAAATCCTTATGGCACTGCCTTGAGAGAATTTTGGGTGTTCTTATTTTATAGAAAGCTCACCAGTAAGATTTTGGCCCTGTATCCCACTGCTAGTAAATGACTAAAATAAACTTAAAGTCATTTCCAGGCCAAGTCCACTTCTCCAGGTTTTCTTCGTGGCTGTTGCCCTGGTGGCTCTCGGCAGCTCCCAATGCCCCCTTTACTTCTGTGTACTTGTGCTGCCTTCTTTTTTATTTGTATTTTATTCTTTTTTTTTGAGACGGAGTATTGCTCTGCCGCCCAGGATGGACTGCAGTGGCGCGATCTCAGCTCACTGCAACCTCCACCTCACATGTTCAAGTGATTCTCTTGCCTCAGCCTCCTGAGTAGCTGGATTACAGGTATTGGGCCACCATGCCTGGCTAATTTTTGTATTTTTAGTAGAGACCATGTTTCACCACATTGACCAAGGTGATAGGGAACTCCTGACCTCAGGCGATGTGCCCACCTCCGCCTCCCAAAGTGCTGAGATTACAGGTATGAGCCACTGTTTGGCCTTTAATTTTTATTTTGAATTTTCGAAACAGTCTTGCTCTGTTGCCCAGGCTGGAGTGCACCTCTGCCCCCTAGGTTCAAGTGATTCTCCTGCCTCAGCCTCCCGAGTAACTGGGATTACAGGCGCCCGCCACTGCGCCCAGCTAATTTTGTATTTTTTGTAGAGATGGGGTTTCACCATGTGAGCCAGGCTGGTTTTGAACTCCTGACCTCAAGTGATCCATCCACTTTGGCCTCCCAAAGTGGTGGGATTACAGGCCTGGGCCCCTGTACCCAGCCTGTGCTCCCTTCTTATTGGCTGATTCTTATCCCTTAAGAGCCTAGCCATCTTTCAGGGCCTGTCTCAGATGATGCCACATTTACAAAGCTTATCCCACCATTCCCCACATCCTCCCACCCCACCACCCCACCTTCCCCCGCTTCTCCCACTTCTCCCATATAGCATTCCCTCTCCTCCTAGGAGCTTGCAGGGCACTTTTTTTGCTTTGGATGAGACCTAGCACATTTCATGTGATAGTAATTCTGTTTATAGTCATTCAAGCAATAGATAACATTATTGACCTTTTTATTTTTTGCAAGTGATTTTTTAAATTGTGGTAAAATATACATGACACAAAATCGACCATTAGTGACATTTAGGACATCGACAGTGTTGAGAAACCATCATTACTATATTACTATCTGGCTCCGGAATATTGTCATCACCCCGAAAGGAACCTTCTACCTGTTGAGCAGTCATTCCGCCCCTGTTCCTAACCCCTGACAGCTGCCCATCTCTCTTCTGTCTCTCTGGATTTGCTGTCACTGCGTATTTCATATAAATAGAATCATGTAACACTTGGCATTTTATGTCTGGCTTCTTTCACTCAGTGTTATGTTTTCAAAGTGTATTGACCATTTACATTGTTCCAAGCCCTTTCCATGGCTTAACTCTGACCCCTCATGCCCCCATGGAGTAGGCGGTTCCTATTGGTATCCTCGTTATACAGGAGATTGAGGAACAGAGAGGTCAGGCAACTACTAGAGAACACACAGTGCCTGAGTGCTCTTGGCCTCTACACTGTCCTGCTGGTCTCTGCCGTCGACTTTGACCTTTAGAAGGGCAACAATGAAGCACCAGGAAAGAATTCATCTATGATATAAGAACAACATATGATTCAGCTCCAGAAGCAGAAACCATTAGAGGTTCCCCTCGGGTATGCAGAACAGAATTACTGGGGTAGATTGTGCACATACAGCTCTCAGCTTAATTGGAGTGAGTCAGTATTGCCATGAATTTCCCACAAATGTTAGGGGTCAAGTATAGGATTGTATACCTAGTATTGGAAGCCAGCTGACGTTTTAGTACCTCTGAAATGTTGAAGAATTATGGGTCTTAAGGACTCAGAAAGGCAGAGGTACCCCAAGTAAAGGTTTCGTTTCAAAGTGGTGCTTACTATGTGCCAGACACAGTTCTGAGACTTTATGTATCTTTACTTGGTTAATTCTCACAAAACCTTTACAAGGTAGCTACTGCCCTGTTTTATGGATAAGGAAGCAGAAATGCAGAACAGCTAAATTATCTCATCAAGGTCTTGCCACTAGAATGTGGGGTACTCAGGAAGTCTGGTTCCCGCGTCCATCTGCTTCATTTTCCTTTTAAAAACTTTTTAATTTTATATTTTCGGTTATAACATACCTTTTCCAAGGCAGTGAGAACAGAGCAGCCTAGTTGCTTGAATAGGACAAGAAAAAGGGAAAAAACATAATGGGAAAAGTACTGATTTTATTTTATTTTTTATAAAAGTTATCCTGTCATATCAGTGCTGTGCCTTTAATAAAAATAAAAGGCTGAGGGTGGTGGCTCACAGCTGTAATCACAGCACTTAGGGATACTGAGGCTAGAGGAGTGCTCGAGCCCAGGAGGTCCACACCAGCCTGAGCAACATTGCAAGAGACCCCTTCTCCACAAAAAGAAAAGAAAAAAAAAAAGTTTAAAATAAAAATGGTTTTTACAATTTTCACCAAGCGATCACCACTTCATTAACATTTTGGTGTATATTCTTGCCTCTTTTTTTTCTAAGTATGGAGAAAAAGTTTTTTCAACAAAAATGGGATTATAGTATGTATACTCTTTCCTCCCCTCTCCCCTCTCCCCTCTCCCCTCTCCCCTCTCCCCTCTCCCATCTTCCCTCTTCCTCCTCCCTCCTCCCCCCTCCCTCCTCCCTCCCCTCTCCTTTCTTTCCTCTTCTTTTCTTTTCTCTTTTCTTTTCTTTTCTTTTCTTTTCTTTTCTTTTCTTTTCTTTTCGAGTTGGGGTCTCAGTCTATCACCCAGGCTAGAGTACATTGGCATGGTATGGCTGACTGCAGCCCAGACTCCTGGGCTTGAGTGATCCTCCCGCTTCAGCCTCCCAAGTAGCTGGGACTACAGGCCCATGCTACTGCGCCCAGCTTCTTTTTCCTTTAATTGTGAGAAAATGTAAGCTTAATCTGTACACTATACTGCCTCTTATGTTTGAAGGAAAGCTTAGGGACATCTGGTTCTCATAATGGGAAGGAGAAATCTTATCTTTGTAGCCAGGGAGGCAGCTGCATCCTGGTACAGAAGGATCCAGACTGGCTATGCTGCGGGAAGGCACATTACTGGGCATAAGTTTATGGCTCATGATAAGACCGAGGCTGGCCAACAAGCTCTGAGGTCCCGTGGAGAACGTTGGAGCTTTGTGTGTGTTCCCAGTGCTCATGATAATCCCCTGAGGTCAAGATACCTCAGGACCCTCACATCCCTGTCAGTCATGGCAGAGCAGGTTCTGCTGGTCCCATTTGGCTAAGGAGCTAGTTGTTTGGGGCTGAATTGTGGCCCCTTCCATCTTCCCCAAATTCATCTGTTGAAGTCCTAACCCCCAGGACCTCAGAATGTGACTATATTTGGAGATAAGGTTTTTAAAGAGGTATTTAAATTAAAAGGGGTTCCTAGGGCAGGCCCTAATCCAGTATGACTGGTGTCCCCTAAAAACAAGAAATTTGGACACAGACCTGTACAGAGGGAGGGCATGTGAAGACACCGGAGAAGACGGGCATCTGCCAGCCAAGAAGAGGCCTCAGAAGGAACCAGCCTTGTCCACACCTTGTTCTTGGACTTCCAGCTTCCAGAGCTATGAGAAAATAAATTTCTTTCTTTCTTTCTTTTTTTTTTTTTTTTTTTTTTTTTGAGACAGAGTCTCATTCTGTCACCGAGGCTGTGTTGAGGTCTTGGCTCACTGCAACCTTTGCCTCCTGGGTTCAAGTGATTCTCCTGCCTCAGTCTCCAGAGTAGCTGGGATTACAGATACCTGCCACCACGCCTGGCTAATTTTTGTATTTTTAGTAGAGATGGGGTTTTCACCATGTTGGCCAGGCTGGTCTCGAACTCCTGACCTCGTGATCCACGTGCCTTGGCTTCCCAAAGTGTTGGGATTACAGGTGTGAGCCATTGCACCTGGCCTTTTTTTTTTTTTTTTTTTTTTTTACGGAGTTTTGCTCTTTTGCCCAGGCTAGAGAGTGAAGTGATGTGATCTCAGCTCACTGCAACCTCCGCCCCAGGGTTCAAGCGATTCTTCTGCCTCTCTTAGCCTCCCAAGTAGCTGGGATTATAGGCGCCCGCTGTCATGCCCGCCTAATTTTTGTATTTTTAGTAGAGATGGGGTTTCGCCATGTTAGCCAGGCTGATCTTGAATTCCTGACCTCAGTTGATCCACCAACCTCAGCCTCTCAAAGTGTTAGGATTACGGCATGAGCCACTGCGCCTGGCCAAATTTCTGTTGTTTAAGGCACCCAGTCTGGGGTACTTTGTTACAGCAACCCTAGATGGTAACCTGTTACGGTAGCTAAGGCCCTGGAAGTGGTATTTGTCCTTTGAGTCTTTCTAGTGCATGGCCACCTCATCATGCATCTGACATAACCACATTACCAGGTAGAATGACTTGGGTGTCATCTAGCCAGGCAGATAAAGCCACGTTGGGGGTTCATTGGAAGTAGAGGTGGATTTTGATTGAGGATGGCTTTGGGGGAGGTAGTGCTAGACTCATTTTTACCCTGAGTGGTGGAGGATTATGGTCCAGGTAGAAGATGTGTAATGGACATGCAGGTGGAGGACGTGTTTGGAAACAGAGTGGGAACGCTGAAGCAGAAGAGGTGGAAAGAAGGCCAACACCACTGAATGGTTTTGAGCAGAGAAGTGTTGTGCTTGGAGTGTTGGCTCTGCAGGGCGCTTGAAGGTGGACAGTCATGCGAAGAGGTGGTTAGCTGTATTGCAGATTTAGAGTGGGGACTGGAAGGGCAGATACAGTGGAGTTTGTGTGCTTGGAACCCAGTGGATTTGCTGGTTGGATCCACTGCGGGGAATTGCTGGAGTGCTGAGATGCGGCCCCCATGTTCTGTGCATGGCAGGTTAGTGAGGTTGAGAGACCAGGATGTAGAGCAGCCATAGGAAAGGGCCCTGGCACTGTGTTTACTGGATCCTTGTTTTTGTAAAGTTTGCAAGTGTACGCCCTGTTTGTATTTTTTTTTCTTTAAAAGGACCAAAAAGTAAGCTGGGTGTGGTGGCACGCGCCTATAGCCCCAGCCACGCGGGAGGTTGAAGCAGAAGGATCGCTTGAACCCGGGAGGTGGAGGTTGTAGTGAGCTGATGTCATGCCGCTGCCCTCCAGTCTGGGCGACAGAGTGAAACGCAGTCTGAAAAAAAGAAAAGGCCCCTCAACAGTATAAGCTTTAAGGAGCCACAAAACTAGGATTCATTTCTGGTTGTATTTTAGATGAGGCCAGTGGGTCAGACACCTGGAGGGGGTTTAGTATGTGTCTGAATGGAACGCATACCTGGCAGTCCAGCATAGGGGACAGAAGTGGAGAGGAGCAGTAGCCGGTGCCTGTAGAATGTTTGCTGTCTGCCAGGCTCTGGGCTAGCTGCTTTTCATGGACTCTCAGTTCACAGAGACCCTGAGCAGAGGTGCTAGTGTTGCTGCTACCTGGTCGTACAGGTGAGAAAAAGAAGACCACTGCTACTCCGGGCCCCTCTGCCCTGGTGCCCCAAACCTGTGGGGAGTTGACATTTTCAAGGGACAGAGAGCAGCAGAGACAGGCATTTATTGAGGACGTGCTGTATACACAGAACCAAGCTGGGCTCCAGGTAGATGACTAAGTCAGAGATGCCACTCTTTCCCCAAGTAACGGCCACTTGGGTGAGAATATGTGTCTTTTGCATCTGCAGAGAACTCTATGGTTTTTACGTGCTTTTACCCAGTTTGCTTGCTCAAGGGGAAGAGCAGGGATAGGAGACCAAAAAAAAAAAAAGGAAGGTGGTCTACCTTGCTTCTCTGGGGATGTTGAAAGTTGACCCTGGGTGACCAGAGCTCTGGCATAATTATTTTGCTTCATTTTAGGTGCAGGAACTGGCATCTGTAACATGGGACCAAGAGAAGAAGAAGCAGGACTTGAATGATTTATTGATAATAATGGTTCTGAATCCAGTTATTATTTATTTTTGAGACAGGGTCTTGCTCAGTCTCCCAGACTGGAGTACAGTGGCACGATCATGGCTCACTGTAGCCTGGAACTCCAGTGCTCAAGAAATCCTCCGCCTCAGCCACCTGAGTATCAGTTGGGATTATTTTTATCAGAAATATTTATCTCAATGCAGTGTAGCTTATCCACATAAGACGGCACAGGAAGTACGTAGATGTGTCTACATGAGATTAACCAACACTGAATATTGAAGGCTCTTTTTTTTTTATTCATGTACGTTATACTGAGTGAAATTAACCTTATGCCAAAGAGTAGCCTCTGAACTCATCTGTGGTGAAAACAAATGAGAATAACGGTTGCCTTGGGGGATAGGGGAGCTCAGGGATTGACAGGGAAGGGGCCTCCCAGGAACTTTCTGGGGAGATGAGAAGGGGCTGAGTAGCAGAGGAGTGTGGGGTACATAGGTTTTCCATTTGTCAAAGTAGACTGGCTTAGATTTGTACATTTCAGTGCAAATGCAATTTACTACCATCCCCCAAAAAGAAGTATAAAAAAATTAATGGTGGGCCGGGAAGGCATGAAAAGATGATACGCAGTGTTGATCATTATCAAAGCTGAGTGACAGGTGTTTACTGTACTCTTCTGTTGACTTTGTGTTTATTTGAAATTGCAATCTTTGCTGATTCCTCCTTCCGAGAAGTCAGCCTGTTGTCTCCTGGGGCAAATGCAGGATCTCAGGGCAGTGGGGTTGAGTAATAGTAAGAAGAGTGTTTGTTTTGTGTTTTCAAATTGCCATTTTATTTTTATGTTGTTAGTTGTTGGAAATAGTGATGTGGAATAAGGCATATGTCAAAGCACAGGTTGAGCAGGGCTATGATGGCCATGAGTATAGGTGTAATGAGGCTATTACTTTGTGTCAGTTCTTGAGTCATTTGGGTAGAAATCCTGTTAGTGGGGGCAGTTCTCCTAGGGATAGTAGAGTAACAAGGACTATGGATGTTAGTAGTGGTAACTTACTTCACATATAGGATAGTGGTAATGTTGTAGCGCTTGTATTTGTATTGATTTTGTTGTTGTTGTTTATTTCTTTGTTTTTGAGACTAAGTCTTGCTCTGTTGCCCCTGCTGGAATACAGTGGCACGATCCTGGCTCACCGCAACCTCCACCTGCTGGGTTCAAGCAATTCTCCCACCTCAGCCTTCGGAGTAGCTGGGATTAAAGGCGCCCACCACCATGCCTGGCTAATTTTTGTGTTTTTAGTAGGGTCAGGGTTTCATCATGTTGGCCAGGCTGTTCTCAAACTCCTGATCTCAAGTGATCCGCCTACCTCGGCCTCCCCAAGTGCTGGGATTACGCATGAGTAACCATGCTCAGCCTGTATTTGTATTGAATAATATAAATATGGTTACTGTTAATATTAGGTAAAGTAATAGATTTAAGATTGTGATGGCAGGGTTGTGAGTTAAAATTGCGACTGTTCAACCTATATGAGCAATTGACGAATATGCTAAAATTTTCCGAGGCTGTGTTTGATCGAGTCTCCCTTAACCTCCCATTGGAATTGATAGTGCTGCAGTTGTTAACAGTATATTTAGGTCCATTGAGAGAAAGATTTGGAACATGATAGAAATTTGGGCTAGTTTTTGCCATGGTCACAGCTACCCTGGCTGTAATCGCTGGACTTGCATATTCTCTGCCCTGTTGGTGACTGTGAATGTTTAGCTTCTTCCTTCTGGCACTTGCCCTGCCCTGTTCCTTCACTCTCCCTTTGATCTGGGAATAGATCCTCCTCTTCGGTTGACTTTGTCCCCCGCCCCACCTATTCTCTTCTTATCTCTGCCTCCTCCTTCCTTGACTCGAAGCGTTTCTACACTGTGGAGAATCCACAGTGGATCTCATTTCTGTTCCTCATAATGTTGTGGTATGGCACTGGTGTGTCTTTATTCATAGCTACAAGCTCTGCTGTGAATGCGGGACAGAGGTGAGGGGACCATCCCCACTCAGCTGTAAAAGAGGCGTGCCATATGATTCCATGTGCGTAAACTTCAGCACAGGCAGGAGGAATCTGTGGTGCCCGTGGGAGGGAAGGAAGGGGTAGAAATTGGAAAGAGGTACACCAGGAACTTTTCGAGGGGTGGGGGTATTGCTGGGAATGCTCTGTATTTTCCCTTCATGGTGGTTGCCAGGTGCATTCACTTGTGGTAATTCCTTGAGTTGTACATGTGTGATCTGTGCACTTTTGTCTAGATATGTGATGCTTCCATTAAGAAAATAACAAACAAAACTTGCTACACATCGTGGCTCATGCCTGTAATCCAAGCACTTTGAGAGGCTCAAGCAAGGGAATCTCTTACCCTCTTCAAAGAACTGGAAAAAACCACCTTAAACTTCATATGGAACCAAAAAAGAGCCCGCATAGCCACGACATCCTAAGCAAAGAGAACAAAGCCGGAGGCATCAAACTACCTGATTTCAAACTATACTACAAGGCTACAGTAATCAAAACAGCATGGTACTGGTGCCAAAACAGAGATCTAGACCAATGGAACAGAACAGAGGCCTTTAAGGCAATGCCGCACATCTACAACCATCTGATCTTTCACAAACCTGACAAAAACAAGCAATGAGGAAAGGATTCTCTGTTTAATAAATGGTGTTGTGAAAACTGGCTAGCAGTGTGCAGAAAGCAGAAGCTGGACTTCTTTCTGACACTTTACACTAAAGTTAACACCAGATGGATTAAAGACTTAAACATACAACCTAACACCATAAAAACCCTAGAAGAAAACCTAGGCAAAACCATTCAGGACATAGGCATAGGCAAGGACTTCATGACTAAAACACCAAAAGCATTGGCAACAAAAACCGAAATAGACAAATGGGACCTAATTAAACTCCAGAGCTTCTGCACAGAAAAAGAAACAATCATTAGAGTGAACTGGCAACCAACAGAACATGCTGGAATTTTCTGTGTTCCTAAAAATATTCTTGAGTTTGTTCTGGAACATAGTTGAGCTAACTGGAAAACTGCTTGATCCTTTTAGATGTAACTTCTAAGATTGTTAGATAAAACCCAGAGCAGTATTTATTCTATGGCTAATGTCCTTTTATTTATTTTATTTTTTATTTTTTTGGCTACTGATGTAAGATCTTTCTGAATATCCAGTGCCTTCTGAATTAAAGGTTTTTAATTCTGGAAAAAAAGAGAATCTTTTGAGGCCAGGAGTTCAAGATCAGCCTAGGCAACATAGCAAGTCCTCCAACTCAACTAAAAAGAAAAAAAAAAAAATAGCTAGGCACATTGGTGCATGCCTGCAGTCCCAGCTGCTCAGGAGGCTGAGGTGGGAGGATTACTTGAGTTCAGGAAGTCAAAGCTGCAGTAAGCCATGATGGCACCACTGCACTCCAGCCTGGGCAACAGAGCGAGACTTTGTCTTAAAGAAACAAACCAAAAAAATCTAGAGAGCTATACAAGGTTCTTAAAAATCTTCCCATTCTTCCTAAAAAAGAAGCAAGCAAATTTGTATATGTTCTTGAAAGATTGGAAGATAAGCACAGTCAGATTTCCTGTAGAGTGACAATTGGCTAGATCTGTGTAGTAGTGACTGCCCACCCCCCACCTCCATTCCTCATGCCCCACTTCGCTCTTTAGAAGGTCCCCAGTCTTTATGGCATCCAGCAGGAACTCCTCAAAGTGCCTGGTGTGTGGGTAGCAAATGTGTAACTCCATTGCAGAATTCCCTCCTGCTTTTGCTTCTCTAGGTATCTTAGAAGGCATAGGGACCATGAGGGTTCAGTGCCTGGTCTGGCGGTTTCTCGTAGGAATACTTTGAGACCTGGAGTACTTTTTTTTGTAAGAATACTTTTGGAGAATACCTGGGACATTGGAGCCCTGTGTGCTCCACCATTCCAGATAAATTTGTTCTGCTTGAACTGGAGAAAATCAGGGTTTGAGAAAATGGGTCAACTCATAGCCGTTAAAAAATGACAAGACGTTACCTAGGTGTTTGGTTCTGTAAATCATTTTCTATTTGTGTATTCTAAAGTGACATTTTGTCACAGTACTAGTTAACACTTATTCCTTGCTTGGCATTGAGTTGTTGCTTTTAAAAATGCATATATGGGCCAGGCATGGTGGCTCACGCCTGTAATCCCAGAACTTTGGGAGGCCGAGGCAAGTGGATCACGAGGTCAGGAGTTTGAGACCAGCCTGGCCAACATGGTGAAACCCCATCTCTACTAAAAATACAAAAATTAGCTGGGTGTGGTGGCGGGCACCTATAATCCCAGCTACTCGGGGGGCTGAGGCGAGAGAATTGCTTGAACCCAGCAGGCAGAGATTGCAGTGAGCTAAGCTTATGCCATTGCACTCCAGCCTGGGTGACAGAGCAAGACTACATCTTGGAAAAAAAAGTAGATATATGATTGGGAAATTTTCTTCTTAGTTAATGGGTAAGGAAAGGCTAACTTTTTGTGTGGCGAAGTTGTAATCAAGATTCTTTTCACAGTAGCTCACCCAAACGGCAAACCACAGACCTCAGGGAAATAATCTTGATAATCCGTACAAATCCAAGCCTAAGGAGAGACTGTAAACATCACATCTTTCTTTCTTCCAGCTTAACGTGTCATTTTCTGCCTTCTTCCTGAAAGAGGCAGTGACTTTATTTTTTCCTAAAGACTGCTGACTCACCTAGAAGAAAAAGGCTATCTATAAAAAGACAACTTTATTTGTTTTCTTCTCCAGCAGATGAATGGATAGTGATGCCTCAGTTATGGTTTTATGACCCTCATAGCCAAACCAAGCTCACCATAGATAGGGTTACAGTAAAAAAGTTCAAGTGCTTTTCCACTCATTGACCTTTCTGAAAATCTTACACACACACAGAGCCAAGTACATAGCTCTAAAGTTCTGCTCCTTATGTACAGAATACCAGGCCTGACCTGTGGCCCAAGAAGTGTCCAGGCTGTTGAGGCCCAGGCCAAAACCATGAGTTTAGTCCAGGGGAGTACTGTACAAAGCATCCAAGGGCTGCCTTGCAGAGAGGCCCCTGATTGCAGCAGGAATGCTATGGGAAGTCTTGGGGTTTAGAGTCAAAGGTCCTGGGCACAGGCCCTGGCTTTGCCAGTACATGGCCTTGACTGTGCCACATGGCACCTCTGCACTCGTTCTCAATTAATCCTCATGTCACTTGGCAGGAAGTGCATGTTGTCACCTCCATTCACAGACAAAAAGCAAGCTCAGAAATGTGAAGGGGCTTTTGTTGGGGTCATGCTGGTTGTAGGTAGTAGAGCCCAGATTCAAACCTGCTGTCTGACTTGAAGCCTATGTTCTTGTCTCTTGTTTGTTTGCTAGGACTGCTGTAACAGAGTACCCCAGACTGGGTGCTTTAAACAGCAACAACGTATTTTCTCACAATTCCGGAGGCTGGAATCCCAGATCATGGCGTGGCAGGGTTAGTTTCCTCTGAAGCATCTCTCCTTGGCTGGCAGATGGCCCTCCTGGCTGCCTCCTCTCTCTCTGCCTTCACGTGGTCTTTTCCCTGCTGTCTCTGTGTGTCCTGGTCTCCTATAAAGACACCAGTTAGATTGGATTAGGGTTATTCTGACAACTTCATTTCAGTTTAGTTATCTCTTTAAAAGCCCTGTCTCCAAATACAATCACATTCCGAGGTACCATGGGTTAGGATTTCAACATATTAATTTGGAGCGGGGGGGCTATGACACAGTTCACCTCATAACACTCCCCTGACTCTTAACCACCATAAGCTCACTCCCTCTTCCTTTTTTTTTTTTTTTTTTTTTTTTTTTTTTTTTGAGACAGGGCCTTGTTCTGTCATCCAGGCTGGGGTGCAGTGGTGTGATCATAACTTACTGCAGCCCCAAGCAATCTTCCCACCTCAGACTCCCCAGTGGCTGGGGCTACAGATATGTGCCACCATACCCAGCTAAATTTAAAGTTTTGTGTAGAGATGGGGCTCTGGCTATGTTGCCCAGGCCAGCCTCAAACTCCTGGGCTCAAGTGATCCTCCCACCCCCGCCTCCCAAAGTGCTGGGATTACAGGTGTGAGCCACTGCATCTGGCTTCACCTCACTGTTCTGTAAACAGGCATGCTACCTAAAATGAGGCTACCTTCATCCCCAGACCAGTCCTATGAGTGAACCCAGGCCAAAGCCTGTAATTCATCATCATTTCATATAATCCTTATAACATCCTTGCTAGGTAAGAAATTTACTGGATATCAAACTGAGCCTGAGCTGAGTAATAGAGTTAGGACTCCAGCTCTCACCTGCTTACTCCCAAGCCTGTGCCTTCAGTGTATGTCATCACCAGGCATGTTATGAGGTTCCAAAACTATGATTTCAGGGCTGTGGAAGCTCCATGGCTCATGGGGGAGCAGTCACCACAGGACTTGGGAGTTTCAGGAAGCATCGTGTGCAAGGTAGCATTGCCATGCCTTACTTTTCCAATTTTCTCACATTCCTGATTTGCAAGGATGGGTGGGGGCAGTCATCCACCCAGAGTTAGTCCTTTCTGTTCACGTTTCTTGGCTAGGTTTCCTGGGAATTTGTTGCGTATTTATTTATGTGGAGTTATTTGCTTTCAGAATTGCACGGGGGGTGGGGGGGAAATCTGCAATCTGGCTGCAAAAAGTAATTTGGCAATTTATTTTCAGGGCTGCCCTGCTTCCAGCAGCTTGTTTCAAATTCAACCTCTGGCACAGAGACATCCATCATTTTAATTGCATCTTACTGTTTAGTGAGGCACAAATTTGTTTCATTTTCTTTTTCCTTTCTCCTGTGGTAGTAGGCTCTGTGTGTGTGTGTGTGTGTGTGTGTGTGTGTGTGTGTGTGTGTGTTCCTGATTTACCATAAAAAAGAAAAAAAAAAAGCACAAAACATTTACCCAAACCACTTTTTTATGGTCAAGGAGTTGATAACACTGAGATGTCTGCGGGGTTTTTTGGCATTGCATATTTGGTTCTTAACCTTTCAGTAACAGAAATGTGAGCCTTGCCTTTTCTTTTCCTGTTCAGATAATGCCCTTAATACAGTCGCCTAAAGATACTCCTAAGAAGGAGAATTGTGCCGGGCGCGGTGGCTCAAGCCTGTAATCCCAGCACTTTGGGAGGCCGGGGCGGGTGGATCACGAGGTCGAGAGATCGAGACCATCCTGGTTAACATGGTGAAACCCCGTCTCTACTAAAAGTGCAAAAAATTAGCTGGGCATGGTGGCACGTGCCTGTAATCCCAGCTACTCAGGAGGCTGAGGCAGGAGAATTGCCTGAGCCCAGGAGGTGGAGGTTGCGGTGAGCCGAGATCGCGCCATTGCACTCCAGCCTGGGTAACAAGAGCGAAACTCCGTGTCAAAAAAAAAAAGAATGAGAATTGTATTGGTCTCAGGGTCAGAAGACTTGCGTTTTATTCCTGGTTTTGCAGTGACTGCCTAGCTGTGTGACCTGCCTCTTGCCTCGCTTTTTCTATCCATAAAATGAACGACTTGAATGTGCTGATTTCTAGAACATTCCTATGTTCTTGCGCCTGAGCCCCAGGCAGGGTGGCCATCCAAGGATGTCCACTGAAGAGCTTGTCCTGTTCCATATCATGATGTTCTTCTTTTGCTGGGTTGTGGATTACGGTGCTTTAGTTCAAAGTCAAAAATCAATGCTGGGCCGGGTGTGGTGGCATACACCTGTAATCCCAGCACTTTGGGAGGCCGAGGTGGGTGGATCACTTGAGGTCAGGAGTTCGATACCAGCCTGGCCAACATGACGAAACTCTATCCTTACTAAAAATACAAAAATTAGCCAGGAGTGATGGCGGGTGCCCATAATTCCAGCTACTCAGGAGGCTGAGGCAGGAGAATCACTTGAACCCAGGAGGCAGAGGATGCAGTGAGCCCAGATTGTGCCATTACACTCTAGCCTAGCCACAGAGCGAGACTCTGTCTCAAAAAAACAAAAAATCAATTCTGTATCCCTCAGCAGTCTTCTAAGGAATAAAAATATTGTTTCCATAAAATTAGCTCGAGTAGAAAGTTACCTTTGGTGTTCAAAGCTAAAAACTTAGCTTTCATTGGTACATATACTTTGTTTCCTGCTGTAAAAGTATGTGGTGTCTGTGAAGTTAGGCACCAGTTACAGGAGTGCAGCCCCTTTATAAGGGGCACCAAGCACTGGGGCACGGGGACAAAATGTGACTCAGTGTCTGTAGGTAGGTGTTGAGTTGGATCCTAGCAGTCCTGTGTATTGTGTTTCGTTTTCACATTGTGGAAGAGATGGATTGTTAATGTCTTAGAGTAATTATTTCCATCTGCATCCCACAACACTTTCCTCTTCTCTGTGGACGCTGCACTCTTTACCCAGTGACCCGTAGTCTCCAAGTCAGGGCTCAACCCACACTGTGCTGACACCCTCCAATCCCTAGCTCCTTTGCACGTTACAAGATTTTGTCTTATTTATTATGGACATTAAAAAATATACAAAATATCATGAAAGTGTGATGAAACTCTCATGTACACAACACCTGCTTATTATTCTGAACTATTTTAAAGCAAATTCCAGGCAACTTATTGTTTAACCTGTTAATACTTAAATATTCGCTGATAAATACTACACACACACACACACACACACACACACACACGCCCACAATATCATTATCATGCTCAACAAAATGAACAATGATACTTCTTTTTATTTTTTTTGAGGCAGGGTCTCTGTTGCCCGGGCTGGAATGCAGTGATGTGATGATCATGGCTCACTGCAGCTTCAGCCTCCTGGCCTCAAGCAATCCTCAGTCCTCCTACCTCAGCTTCCCAAGTAGCTGAGACCACAGGCATGTACAACTGCAACCGGCTAAATTTTTATTTTTAGTGGAGATCAGGTCTTGCTGTGTTTCCTAGGCTGGTCTCAAACTCCTGGTCTCAAACCACCTACCTCGGCCTCACAAAGTACTGGGATTACAGGTATGAGCCACCACACCTGGCCTAACAGTGATTTCTTAATGTCATCTATTACAAAGTCCTTGATGGATTTAGTGTAGTCATCTTAAAAACCTCTTTACAGTTCGTTTGTTTAAACCAGGAACTACTACAGACCACACATTGCATCTAGTAGATATGTCTCTTAAGTTCTTTTTATCTGTCCATCCCCTTCTCCTTTTTACAATGCCGCTTATTGAGTTCTTAATATGGATTGGAGTGTAAGGCAGCCTCAGAGTCCAATATCGTTAATATCTTTCTCCTAAACGGAGTTACGTAGTGCCCTTCAAAACAGTTTTGTTGTTGTATTTTTTTTTTAATAATGCATATGTTTTCCAGGCACTGTGGCTCACACCTGTAATCTCAGCACTTTGGGAGGCCAGGGCAGGTGGATCACCTGAGGTCTGGAGTTCGAGACCAGCCTGGCCAACATGGTGAAACCCCGTCTCTACTTAAAATACAAAAAATTAGCCAGTTGTAGTGGCATGCACCTATAATCTCAGTTACTTAGGAGGCTGAGGCAGGAGAATTGCAGTGGTTGCAGTGACCCAAGATCGTGCCATTGTACTCCAGCCTGGACAACGAGTGAAATTCTCTGCCTCAAAAAAAAAAAAAAAGAATGCATATGTTTATTCTACTTCCTCGTCTTCAAGCAAATGAAACCTAAGTTAATGTCATGGTGTGAGGATGTCCTAAGAAACATTTTTTAAATTATGAAAAACATAAATACAAAATCTTTTATATGCACATACAGTACATGCACATACACCGTATCTGTGAATATATCTAGTTTTCATTGTGGTAATCCGTTGTTGCATAACAAACTCCCCCAGTGCTTAGCTTATTGCTGTAAAACCTGATGGATTCTCTTGGTCAAAAATTTGAGTAGGGCTCACCGGTGGGAGATTCTTCTGCTCCTCATGGCACTGACCAAGGGGTACTCAGTTGGAAGATGGGCTCGTGTGGAGGGTCCAAAATGACTGTACTCACATGTCTGGTGTCTTGGAAGGGATTGCTGAAAGGCTGAACTCACCTGGGATGGTTGACTGGCACACCTACTTGTGGCCTCTTAAATATGGCAGTCTCAGGGTAGTTGAACATTTTACAGGGAACTGTCACCTAGCCTTGGAAGTCACAGAACATCATTAACACCATATGTGATTCGGTTGACGCAGTGCCAGGCTCTTCCATATTCAAGGGAAAAGGACAGGCAAAGATGCTCTCTCTTGATAAGACTGTCAGAATTTGCAGCCATGTTTTTAAGTTCCACAATTTAAAAGAATAATACTGAAACTGACACCTTAGGTATTTGGCCAACTGGTACATTTTAAGTTTTTTGGTGTAAGGTGGATGGGAGGCACCTGCCTTAGAGTTCACCTGGTACAAGTTTTTGGTGTAACTGGGATGGGAAGCACCTGCCTTAGAGGTAATTCAGGGTATCTCCTCCCTAATTCCCCATTCATGAAGGATTTGAGTGGACTCGGGCAAATCTACTGTGACGGTTTACATGATCTATCTTGCCTAATGATAATGGCAACAGCGGGAGACTCCCAATACAAACTCTAAGAGAAGTTTGTCCAGTGGACCTTTGTATTAGGAGGCTGCCTGGTATTTTGTTAATGTCCGTGTCAGTAGGGATAGTATATTAGCCAGTGTGTCTGCTAGTAGTATGACCAAAAAAAGTGATGGGTGAAACCAAGTCTCAGGGCAGCCAGCATCGAGTAGCTTTAGGTATCCTTGGCTTTTGTGAGCATCTTGAGGAATAAATGGGAAACCCATTTGTAAAGTAACTATTGAATCCCTAGTGTTAGACATGTTTGGACAGAGCTGTGGGTAAACAGGAATTGAGGTCAGTAGCAGAAGTTAGGTATTCTATGTTGATTGAAAGAGGGTTCATGAGAATGTGATCAGTGGGGTCACATGGTCCTCACTGTATGACCCTGTGAAGGAGATGCCGTTAAAGGAAGAAATGAGTGTTTTGAATCTCTGTAGAGATCTAAATACAGAATGGCCTAAGGACGGTTTATCAGCCTGGGACAGAGGCTGATCAATAGTTGATCGATAATGCATCACAGAGTCTCATTGTTTTAAATTGATCCCTCCATTAGTCGAAGTCAGTGTGGCTGTGGTTCTGTGGTGGAACAGTTAAGCCTAGAATCTGCCTGTCGACCTCCTGGAGCACATTGGGAGCCCCTGGCCCATGGAGTGAGGAGGACTTTGGTCATCCGTGAAACTGATCAGCAATGCCTCCTTCCATGGGGTCACACACCAAGATGACAGGCAGTCACTTTATTCTAAGATAGTTCTTACTTCCTTGTTGATCAAAATTAAGGACAGTTATTTTTGTTGCTTCCTCTGATTTCTAAGAGATTGTTAGCCAGGCAAGCCAGGAGATTAATAACGTGCTCTGTTTTACCAGAATTGAATTTCCC
This sequence comes from Saimiri boliviensis, assembly GCF_048565385.1. Taxonomy (NCBI): domain Eukaryota; kingdom Metazoa; phylum Chordata; class Mammalia; order Primates; family Cebidae; genus Saimiri; species Saimiri boliviensis. Next base: position 202,246,092 of record NC_133450.1, on the reverse strand, counting down.
GGAGCCACCTAGACTGTTGACGTCCCTCCTCACTACAGTGTCTTGGCCTCTGTGTTTGTGAGCAAATAATCTGCTTTTCACTGTGCTGCAGCTTTCCTGCCCTTCAGACTAAGTGGGAATTGGGAATTGCCTCCCCACTGTGAGATCTATTTGATGGGCTGTGTGGGGCCTTGTATCCCAACCCTAGCCAAGGCCATGCATGGAGTATTTCAGTATTTATGTGTTAAATTGGGCTTAAGAAATATTTCTTGTTTGCAAGACATATTGTATATGCTTGGAGCTAAAGAGGTGAATGAGATGGCTAGAGAGGTAGTGGGATGAGATAGAAAGAACTCTGTCCTAAAAATCGGGAAGGCTGGGGCCCTATTATAGTGCTGCCACTTATAAGCGGTATGAATTGATGATGTAACTTCTCTGAGGCTCAGTCTCCTCTGGGAAATGGGGTCATGGAACCTTTGTAACATTGAGGCACTCTTCAACTGGGAGGTGAAATTTATAAGCTGGACAGCCTGGCCTTAAGTCCAGTAGACCATGGACACTTCTACATGGTCTTTGCCTCATTTTGTTCTAGTTTTGAGTCACCAAATCTTGCTGATGGCTGAGATGGTATTTCTCACTCATGATGAATGTTAAGATAATTTATTTGGTAATTTCAGATATTTGTATTTATGATGTCCAAGAGTAAACAGTTTATATTTGTTTGTGATGGTTTAGCAGTGTTAGCAATGGGAACACAGACTCCTGGGCCACTTAGAGGTCTCTGTGTGTGTGTGTGTGTGTGTGTGTCTGTCTTTGTCTTTGTATCTCACAGAGAGAGAGACATACACACAGACAAAGAAACAGAGAGAGATAGAGGGCTAGTTCCCTACCAAGGCTCATAGAAAACTGGGAAGTTAATGGGGGGAAGGTAGAACTGGTAACTAATCATAAAATCAGTACTTCCTAGAAATAGCTGAAACAGGCCTTGAAGTTGGTGCCTTCTGGGAACTGCTGGCCGAGAAGCCAACTGCTGATCCCAGGTGGAGCTCTGGGACAGCAATTTAAACTAGGGGTGTTTAAGGACTTGGAAAGGAAGGAATTGGTCTCTAGGGATGAACATGGATTTACAAAAGTCCCCAAACCAGACTGACCTCAATTTTTCTTTCAGTGAGATTACTAAACGTCATATACCTCTATTTTTATTAAGCATCTGGCAAAAAGCACATCATGTTATTCCTGTGGACAAGTGGGAGAAATAGATTTCAGTGAAAGTCATAATAATTCCTTTGTATGGAACACCACCATGCACAGTGTATGCCCATTTGCTATCTTGCTTCATTATTACCATGATTTAGCAAGGGTGACGGGGCAGATGAGAGTACTACAGGAGTTGGAGGTGCCTAAGGCCTTGGTTGTATTGCTAGAGAAGTGGTAGAACTGGTTTCCAGCCCACCGTTTCTGCCTCACAGAGTCCCAGGTCACAGCCCCATGTGGTACAGCTCTGTGCAGTCATGCCTGGGGTTAAAGTTGCCATCGGACAGGTGCCATTAGGTACTGTCGAATTAAAGAAAGACACCCCCAGCACCACCACTCCCCAGCTCAGCCCTGCTTGTCAGATTTCCCACATGTTGTAAAACTGGGATCAATCACTGATAAATGGAATAACAGACTGAGACTTGTAATGTTCTTAATAGGATAGATCATAGGCCAGTTTAAATAGGATGCAGTTTCGTTGGAACAAATGCAAAGGCTGCACTTGGGTTGGAAACCATTACTACAGTTAGTTTGGTGGTTTTTTAACTCACGCATCAAAATCCAGGACTTGTTAGCATTTTGTACATAAAACACACAGCATTTTGTTAGCCACAAGGACAGGCCACAGAGGGATATGGCTTCCAAAACATCAGTGTCCCAGTGTGCGTTAGGAGAGACAAGGGAAGGACGACAGAGTAACAGGGTTCTGCATCCAGGTCCTGGCCAGCTACAGAGAGTTCTGATGGATTCGGACCAGGCACATCAGGCTTCTGAAAAGTGAGTTGTTTGAAGACTGTTGTAGGAACTGAGGATTCTCCTTAATCCACATTAGTGTTTATGTTTATTGAGCCTCAGAATGTCAGCTGGCAGAGAAGCAAATATGAATAGGGCAGAGTGCTGCCAACAAGGAAGCTGAATAATGAAGAGTGTGACTTGAAATTGGCCCTGGAGATTGGCTTGCTGCAAGTGGGGAAAGGAATGGGGGTGTGGGAGAAGGGCATCCTAGGCAAAGGAAGGACACCAGCCAAGCCTGAGAGGCGGGGCCTGCTGTGCATGGTGGGGTGGGCCTTGTATTTGGAGAGCAGCATGCTTCACAGTTTGACCGGAGCCTAAGGTACATATGGGGTCCTGCGGGGGATACAGCTTGAAAGAGGTTAGGCAGTGTGGATGGTGCAGAGTCCCTGACACCAGCCTGAGGAGCCCGCACTTCATTCCCTGGTGGATGTTTTTTGAGCAGAGAAGTGACTGAGATGAGGGCAGTATTTACAGAAAGACCATTCTCGCGAACAGAGGGAAGGTAGGTGTCCGGAGGAACACACTGGGGGGTGGGTGTCTTAGGCCCTCTGGGTTGCTGTGACCAAATACCATAGGCTGGGTAAATTATAAACAACAGAAACTTCTTTCTTTCTTCCTTTCCTTTCCCTCCCTCCCTCCCTCCCTTCTTTCCTTCCTTCCATCCTTCCTTTCTCTTTCTCTCTCTCTTTCCCTTTCTTTCTCTCTCTCCCCCTCTTCTTCCCTCCCCTTCCCTCCCCTCCCCCTCCCTCCTCCCCCTCCCCTCCCCCTCCCTCCTCCCCTTCCCCTCCCTCCTCCCCTTCCCCTCCCCTCCCCTCCCACTCCATCCTCCCCCTCCCCCTCCATCCTCCCCCTCCCTTCTCCCCCCTCCCCTCCCCTTTTGATGAAGTCTTGCTCTGTGGCCCAGGCTGAAGTGCAGTGGCATGATCTCTGCTCTCTGCAACCTCCACCTTGCAGTTTCAAGCAATTCTGCCTTCCCCTCCTGAGTAGCTGGGACTACAGGTGCGCACCACAATACCCAGCTGTATTATATTTTTAGTTGAGACAGAGTTTTGCCGTGTTGGCCAGGCTGGTCTGAAAGTCCTGACCTCAAGTGATCCTCCTGCCTCGGCCTCCCAAAGTGCTGGGATTACAGGCCACTCATTCATGTTTTGAGACAGGGTCTCGCTCTGTTACCCAGGCTGGAGTGCAGTGGCATGATCACAGCTCACTGCAACCTCAACCTCCCAGGTTCAAGTGATCCTCTCAACTCAGCCTCTTGAGTAGTTGGGATTACAGGCACATGCCACCATACCCAGCTAATTTTTTTTTTAAATCTGTGGAGATGGGGTTTCTCTGTCTTGTCCAGGTTGCTCTGGAACTCCTGGACTCAAGCAGTCCTCCTGCGTTGGCCTCCCAAAGTGCTGGGATTGTAGGCGTGAGCCACCATGCCTGGCCCAGAAACTTTTTCTTACAGCTCTGGGGCCTGGATGTCCAAGATCAAGGAGCCGGCAGACTCAGTGGCTGGCGAGGTAGTCGTGGGTGGCCTCTTGTTGCTGCATCCTTATGCAGCAGCATGGGTGAGGCCGCTGGCTTCAGCCTCTTTTATACAGGCACTAGTCCCATTCCTGAGGGCAGGGCCCTAGTGACTTAATCACTTCCTGAAGGCTCCACTTCTTAGTACTGTCACACTGGACATTAGTTATCAACGTATGAATTTAGAGGGACACCATCATTCCAACTATAGGATGGGACCACTTGGAGGCCTGTTTCTGTAGTGCAGGTACACAGTGATGTGTCTTGAGCTGTGATGGAGATGGAAGGGAAGAGGCCTTCACAAAGCTGGCCACAGAAGGACATGCCAGCCAGGAGTGGTGGCTCACACCTGTCATCCCAGCACTTTGGGAGGCCAAGGTAGAAGGATCACTGAAGCCCAGGAGTTTAAGGTCAGCCTAGGCAGCATAGTGAGACCCCATAGTGGAGTGCTCCTGTGGTCTCAGCTACTCAGGAGGCTGAGGTGGGAGGATCACTTGAGCCCAGGAGGTTGAGGCTGCAATTAGCCGTGACGGCGCCCCTGTGCTCCATCCACCCTGAGTAGCAGAATAAGACCTTGTCTCAAAAAAGATAGACACGTCATCTGATGGATGCAGGGCAAGTAGGTAGAGGAGAGCCACGTTTACCCTCAAGGAGATGGCTCCTGAAATCACTTTCGACCACACAGGCACCGTGCTTTTGCAATTAAGGTCACAAATAGGATGTACACATTTGACTGGCATGCTCACATACAGCTTACTTCCTCCTTTCAAACCTACCTGGGATGCCTGGCATCTTATGCTATTGAGACTAATGAGATTTGGATGGGTTGGCCTCTATCTTCTTTGTTCTTCCAGGACCAGATCCAACCTGTTAATGTTGCGCTTCAGTCAGACTGCAGTCAGACATTGCCAGCAGCATCTTATCTAAGAAGGTCAGGATAGTTCATTTATTTTGGGGGGCAGTTAAGACATCAGCTGTCCAGCAGTCTCCCTTATCGGGAGCACAAGTAGGAGCCAGTGAATAAGCAAAATAAGAACCTCAGGCTGACCAGCAAAGATATTCCAATGGCCATCCTGTCTCCTGCTGCCTGCCTGCCCCAGACTTTCACTGGCAACTATGTACTGTTATTTTACACATGATTTTAATGAGCTGGGTTATTTTGAGCTCATGTCATCAGAAGAAGCTGCTACAGAGACATAGACTGACTCAAAACCACTGGTTGCTGGTCTTTGTGAAAAGTTAATGTGCTCGCAGAAAAACTAGAAAACATCGATGCGAGATTTCAAAGGTGGGAGCTCTCTGGAGCCTGCTGTTTTTGGAAACAGCTCACCCTACAACTCTGGAAGGAGATGGAGCGTTACTGCATTTCAGAACAGGGATCCCAACTTTGCGTTTACATTCAGTGCGTTCTGCTTAAGAAGGCAGGGAGGGAAGTGGTGTTGCTACCCCTGGGTTTGAGTCCCAACGCTGTTTTGGATGGCTTGGCCCCTTGAGAAGTACTTGTTTAGTGAGAGCTTCCTTTAGTTCCTACAGGGTTTCCCATAGTGAGGGAGTAACATGAGCTGTGTCTGCAACACCCAGAATGGTGGTTGGGACTTGATGAGCAGTTGGGAAATATTTGTTAAATGAGTGGATGAATTCATCACAGAAGGGGAGACCTAGGTAATGATAAGGCAACAAGGAATGGCTTTCCAGGCTTGTCACAGTAACTCATCTCCTATTATAACCACTCAACAGCACTTCGCATAATGACAACGAAATTATGCTTAGATAAACAGCCTTGGCAGTGCCCACGGTTCCCCAGGTGCTTGTTCATGGAATACTTAATTTGAAAAGATTTTAATGAGTGTGTCCTCTTTTTTAGGCCAGCCACGGGTAGAGTATCACCAGTCTGTTGTCAGTGTTGTAGCATGGCTCATCCAGAACATCTCTTTCTTGGCACCAGACCTTACCCCACCTCCCACTGCTATCCATCCTTCCATTCACATCCATCCATTCACCCACCCACCCACCCACCTATCCATCCCTCCCTCCCTACATAAAATAGTCATTTATGGAGGGCCTGCTGTGTACCAGCCGGCCACTGTGCTTTGGGGACGGAGGGACAGAGATGTGAGTACTCAGATGAACACAGCTGGGCCCTGTCCTCAGGGAGTGAGTGCTCTCGGTCAGAAGTAGGACTCTGACACAGGAGCACAGGCAGCTGCAGTGCAGTGTGATGAGTGTGTACACACTTACGGCACGTGCCGGTTTACGGGAATGCCAAGGAGGCAGCACGCGCCTCTCCGGGGGCGGGAGTAGAGTTGGGCAGGCTCCTGAAAGACAGAATATATGGGCTAAGTCTGAGACGACAGTTTGTGGACTTGTAGGGGTTGCCCCAGGTGGGGTGTCCGGGCTGGTGGTACAGGCGAAGTAAGTCACCTGGAGCTTTCTTAGTTTTGAGAGGGGACACTGCAGGCTGGGAGAGATGGTGGTTTCATGTGCAGTGGCCTTGATCACCTTGTCTTCATTCTACCATAACCTGCTGCGGAGCCCTGTTTTGAGGACCCCGCCATTCTAGCCCACATATTTTAACCAGGTTATTCTTGAAGCTGGAAAGGGCTTTTGGGAATTCTCTCTTCCAGCAGAAGATCGCAGACAAAGAGCGTACTTGGGGGATACATGGGAGGGCAGTTAGAGATCCGTAAAAAAGCACCAGAGTTGAGTGAAGATGGTACCTATCCCCCAGCCCCTGCCGTCTTCCACCTCCGGGCCAGCTCAGTGAGCATCTGGCTTGGCAAGAGGAACCTGCCACCCCTAGAAAGGTCCCTTTCCCAACCTCCACCTTGAGCCCTTCTACACTAAGAGCCGTTTTAGAAACATCAGAAAAGTGAGATTTGGAAAGACCTAGACAGCAGCCTAGGCTAACCCTCTTCGTTTTACCTAATGTTTAGTTAATGCTCTGAGTGATGGGATGGTCAGCCCGGAACCGACACAGAGAGACCCACGTGGGGAACAGTTTGGATTTGGGGCCATTTGAGTTTTGGTGACCCTGTGTATTCAGGGCGATGTGGCCGGTTTGCTGCCGCAGGACAAGGCTGGATCGGTGATGTGCATTTGGGGAAATTGTGAGTTGCTTCAGGTCGCAGTTGGTGGGGCATCTGGGACTAGAGCACAGGTTTTCCTCCTGGCCCCATTTTTCTGCCACATCCTGCTGCTGAAAGTGTTACTTAGCTAGTTCCGTCCCACTAGGAGATTCTCTAATGAAGCACTGGAGCCATGATAATAGGTATTGTGTAGAGCCAGTAGCCATGGATAGTACAGGGAAAAACATTTCCCAAGTATGGGTTGTTAAGGTCAAGAAGGAAAAGTACCAGAATGGTGGTTTTTGAGAAATTGTATTTGTTCTCTGACAACTGCCAGAAGATCACTGTTAAAACTTGGGGAGAGGCGAGCCTGGGGGCTCACACCTCCAAGCGCTTTGGGAGGCCAAGGTGAATCACTTGAGCCCAGTTTAAGACCAGTGTGGGCAGCATAGCAGGACCCTGCCTCTACAAAATATTTTAAAATTAGCCTAGTGTGGTGGGCTGGGCCTGTAATCCTAGCTACTGGGGAGGCTAAGGCAGGTGGATCCTTTGAGCCCAGGAGTTCAGGGCTATAGTGTACCATGATCCTGTCAGTGCACTCCAGCCTAGGCAACAGAGCAAGACCTTATCTAAAACAAACTTGGCAAAAAGGTATCTGGGTTTCTCTATGCTCCATCCTAATACAGATGGTTTCCAATTTGCAGTGGTTTGACTGAGGACTCTGTGGCTTTATGATAGTGTGAAAGTAATAATGCATTCAGTGAAAACCATACTTTGGGTGCCCATGCAACCATTCTGTTTTTCACTTTCAGTACAGTATTCGGTAAGTTACGTGAGATATTCAATACTTTCTTATACAATAGGCTTTGCATTCAGTGATTTTTGCTGAGCACAGTTAAAGTAGGCTAGGTTAAGCTGTGATGTTTAGTAGGTTAGGTGTATTAAGTGCATTTTTTTCCTTTCTTTTCTTTTTTAAGTCAAGGTCTGACTTTGTCACCCAGGCTAGAGTATAGTGGGCAATACGGCTATTGCAACCTCGAACTTCAAGTGATCCTTCTGCCTCAGCCTCCTGAGTGGTTAGGACTACACATACATGCCACCGTGCCCAACGAATTTTATTTTATTTTTTTACTTTTTTGTAGAGATGGGGTCTTGCTGTGTTGTCCAGGCTGCTCTCGAACCCCTGGCCTCAAGCGATCCTCCAGCCTCAGCCTCCCGAAGTACTGGAATTACAGGCGTGAGCTACCATGCCTGGTCTTCAGTGCATTTTCAACTTATAATACGTTTATTGAGATGTAATCCCATCATAAGGAGCATCTGTACAACGATTTTCATTTTAGCAAATTTCCTGTTTTTATCAGTCTATGTACATAACAAACACATATGTATTTTTATTTAGTTGTAATCACAGCTTGCTTATTCCTTTAAAGTCTGTTTTCCAACATTGTCGTTGACATTTTCCCGTTTTTTATCTCATCTTCGTAATTATCTTTATAATGGTAGAACAGTAAGTGTTCCGGAGTGTTGCTGTGTGGTGGCTCTGTGTCCCTGTGGTGGAGAGAACAGGCTGTCTGAACCCCCAGCCTCCTTTCACAGTTGCACATCCTGCCTTCTGCTTCTGTTGAATTGTTGCCTTAGGAGGACTCTATCGAGGAAGGAAAGAGCCTGCAGGCTGTAATCCCATGATGTTGTTTTCATTTTTTGTTTTTACCTTGTGTTATTGCTGTTGTGCGTGTCACACAAATACATCTGCACAAAGAAAACAAAGGTACCAGTTTACTGGGTTATGGGAAGGCAGACACCCTGATACCACTACACAAGTCAGGGAGAACCCTGGCACCGCCCAGAAGCCCTTAATATAACCTTACCACAAGATCAACAGTTACCCTGACTTTATTATGACTGATTCCTTGTTCTTCTCTAGTTTTATCCCCCAAATGTGCATCCTTAGACATTGCAGTTTTGTTTTGCCTTTAAGAAAAAAGTGTCTTTTAAATCTCTTTTAATCTGTAGGTATCCCCTCTATCTCTTCTCTTCCCTGTGTTCTGCTTGTCCAAGAAAGAAATGGGATCATCTGACCACGTGTGGTGGCTCACACCTATAATCTCAGCACTTTGGGAAGCCGAGGTGGGCCTATTACTTGAGGTCGGGAGTTCAAGACTAGCCTGGCCTGGCCAACGGTGAAACCCTGTCTCTACTAAAAACACAAAAATTAGCCAGACTTGGTAGCACATGCCTGTGGTCCCAGCTACTCAGGAGGCTGAGGCAGGAGAATCACTTGAATCCAGGAGGCAGAGGTTGCAGTGAGTTGAGATCGCAGCATCCAGCCTGGGCAACAAGAGTGAAACTCCATCTCAACAAAAAAAAAAAAAAAAAAAAAAAGAGAGAGAGAAAGAAAGAAATGAGATCATTTGTTCTGAGTAGTTTCTAGAATTTCTCACAAGCCAACTCTTGTAGAGAGAAAGGTTGGGGAGCGAGGTTACGCCTTAGGTGATGGGGTGTTCTTATCAGGAGGATAATGTCTGGTTGTCTCCTGTTGAGAGTTAGTACCACTGATGTTCAGTGCTTAGAGCCTACCACCCGTTAGGGGTTGCAAAATGATGATGTTGCAATTCTGTTATTTCTTCATTTATTTGTTGAAATACTTTAATAAAGAAAAACCACCCACCTACTATTTTTAAAAGCTTTATTTAGATTCACTTGTGATCCAGTTTGCCTATCTAAAGTGTACAATCCAGCAACTCTCAGTATATTCACAGAGTTGTGCAGCTGTCACCACAACTAATTTTAGAACATTTCATTTCATTTAAATCTTGCTTGCCCCCACAAATAACCCGACTCCCATTAGCTGTCATCCCCCAAACCCCTTTGCCCAAAGCAACCACTAATCTAATTTCTGGCTCTATAGATTTCCCTACTTTGGAAGTGTCTTATGAATGGATCGTATGATGTGTGGCTGCTTGTGTCTGGCTTCTTTCGCTTGCTTAGTGTTTTCTAGGTCCATCCACGTGGAAGCATGTATCAGCACTTCATTCTTTTTTACGACCAAGTGGTACTCCATTGTACAGTTATACTGAATTTTGTTAATCCATTCATCAGTTGATATTTGGGTTGTTTCTACCTTTGAATTTTATAAATAATACTGCTACGAGCATTTGTGTACAAGTTTTTGCATGAATATATGTTTTCATTTCTCTTACCTACTAGTAGAATTGCTGGGTCATATGGTAACTAACTCAATGTTTAGCCATTTGTGGAACTGCCAGGCTATTTTCCAAAGCAAAATTTTTTTTTCCAAATTTAAAATGTTAAATTTCTCCAACATTTATTATGATCTGTGTTTTTATTTGTTTATTTACCACCTGCAGTATACGAGGGTTTCTGTTTCTCCAACACTTGTTATGATCTGTCTTTTTATTTATTCGTTTATTTATTTTTGAGACGGCGTCTTGTTCTACTGCCCAGGCTAGAGTACAATGGCATAATCGCAGCTCACGGCAACCTCCACCTCCCTGATTCAAGCAATTCTCCCATCTCAGCCCCCTGAGTAGCTGGGAATACAGGTGCCCACCACCACACCCTGCTAAGCTTTGTATTTTTAGTAGAGACAGGATTTCACCATGTTGGCCAGGCTGGTCTCGAACTCCTGACCTCCAGTAATCCACCTGCCTTGGACTCCCAAATTGTTGGGATTACAGGTATGAGCCACTGTGTCTGGCCTTTTTAATCATAGCCTTCCTAGTGGGTGTGATGTAGTATTTACTTGAATTTTGATTTGCATTTCCCTAATGACTAATGATGTTGAGCATCTTTTCATGCGTTTATTGACCATTTGTATGTTTGTGGGGGAACTAGCTATATATGCCCTCTGCCTATTGTTAAATTGGATATTTGTCTTTTTATTATTGAGTTGTAATAGTTCTTTATATATTCTAAATTAAAAGTCCCTTCTCAGGTACACGATTTGCAAACATGTTCTCCCATTTGGGTTGTCTTCGCTTTCCTCGTGTCTCCATGTCCTTTGAAGCAAAAAAAAATTTCGCACATTTTGATGATGTCCAGTTTATTTTTTCTTTTGTTGCTTGAACTCTTGGTGTCACAGCTAAGAAATCATTGATTCAAAGCCATGAGGCTTTATGCCTATGTTTTACTCTGATAGTTTTATAGTTTTAGCTCTTACATTTAGGTCTTCGATGCACTTTGAGTGAATTTTTGCATATGCTGCCGTCTACTCATAGGTTACCCAGTGCTGCAGTTAAAGTGAGAGTCAGTGCTGGATTCTTTCCCTTTCTTTACCAGTTTCTGTAATAAGGAGTTGCTGCTCGAGTCATCCTATGGAGTTGGGGTTTTTGTCTTTGTGATTATGACACTTGGATTTGAACATATTTGTGTTTGGATCTATTGACAGTGACGTTGTCACTGAGAAGCATGTCTGTGTTCTGCTTAGGTGACTGTTAAGAAGCCTTTTCATTTGTCAAAGACTTCAGTATTCTTCCAGTGGTTTCTCATTCGAACTCTCACTTCTCCCAAGGAGAGGTGGGGAGAACAAGTTTCCTGAGGCCCATTTTACAGGGGCAGGAATAGAAGCGTTAGGAGGAGTGACTTGTATGAGGTCAAGCGGCAGATGCAGGACTTGACCCCTTATGTCTCTGGCTGCTTTCCTGTGCTCGTGCCCCATGTGTATACCACATAGCCAAAACCTTGGCATGAACCTAGAATTTGAGTTTGAGTCCTAGTTCATGGCCGGTCTTTGTGTTTCTCGGGGGCCTTGGTTACCTACTTTTTGTGAAATTGGAAGGCTGGAAGAGCCAATTTCAGAGGATGAACTTTCTTTCCTAAGTAAGGTTGCCTGCATTGCGAAAGAGCCCAGCTTTTGCTATGCTGGAGTAAGTCCCCGTTACACCCTTCTTCAAGCATGTCTGATTTTGGCAAAGCTTACCTTCCCAGGTAGGTATTCATCCAAAAAGTATTCTTTTTGTAAGAAGAGACTAGCAAAGGTTAACAGGGTTATCTAGATTCTTAACTTTATGCTATTATGGGACATTTGAGTTTCTTTATTCATGAGTTTATATTGCATTTGTCATGAAAATAATTACAAATTTAAAAATTTGTGTGTGATGACATGTAAGCAATTTACAAAGAGAAGTGAGGTTTTTTTAAAAAATCTTTTTTTCTTATCTAGCTGTCTCACCCTAGGTTTTTTCATCTTCCCAATTGTCTTCCAGAAACATGCCAAAGGCCAGGATTTGTTTGATCAGATTGTGTACCACTTGGACCTTGTGGAAACAGATTACTTTGGCCTCCAGTTCCTTGACTCTGCCCAGGTCGCGGTAAGTTCTTGCTTTGATTCATTTCAGAACAGATTGGCTTTTCATTGCTAATTGCACATCAACAGTTGCTAGAAATGGGTAGAGAAAAACAGGAGTAAAACTGTGATGCTGTTCCAGTCACAGGCATTGGGACGGTGGCGGTGGTGCCCAAGTGCCGCGTGTCACAATGCCTGCAGGATTCCTCACCCTTGAGGTGGCCAGTAACTGGGAGAGGATGGCAATGAGATGCTTTAGGGATGCATTATAGGCACATTTCTAGAAAAGGCAGAAGGAAGAAATACCATTATAGAAGTTCTTTTAGGCTGGGTGCAGTGGCTCATGCCTGTAATCCCAGCACTTGGGGAGGCTGAGGCAGGTGGATTGCTTGAGTCCAGGAGTTCAAAACCAGCCTGGGCAACATGGCAAAACCCTATCTCTACAACAAATACAAAAATTAGCCGGGCATGGTGGCACATGCCTGTAGTACTAGTTACGAGGAAGGCTGAGGTAGGAGGATATTGATTGAACCCGGATGGTCAAGGCTGCAGTGAGCTCAGTCGATCCTCCCGCCTCAGCCTCCCTAGTATTCCAGCCTGGGTGAAAGAGTAAGACCCTGTCTCAAAAAAAGAGAAAAGAAAAGAAACTCTTGTCATGGTGCTGCTTTTATTTTTAACCAGCAGAAGAGGCTGCACCACCATCTTCTTGCAGAGTCTGCCTGGGTAAAGAGCAGGTGCTGTGAACGCAGCTGAATGCCTGCCAGGCTTAGTGGGTTGAGGATGGAGGGGGTCGGAGCAGGTCTTGTTGTTGCACAAGAACCATCTTGCAGGTCCCAGGAAGATATGTTAGGTCAGCTCTTGACTTGCTTAGCCTGAGACAGAACTGTTCACAGTGGAGATGTTAGAATGAGTGAACTCCACAAAGCTCAGACCCACTCTTTTCAAAAGCAGGAATGACTTCATAGTTCCCCTTCCCAACAAATCTAGCTTGGGGTTTCAAAGATAATTTATTCAACAATCTAAATCTATTTATGGAGTGCCCATTATGCACTGGGCCCTGTGCTGAGCATTGCGGATAAAGCAGTACACATAGATATGTCATATGCCAGATGGTAATAGGAGTCAAGAAAAATAAAGGCAAGGAAGGGGTTGACGGGGGGAAGGAGAAGCACTGTTTTAGACAGTGTATTAAAGGCTGGGTTCCCTGATCAGGAAGTTTGCGCTGGAGACCTGGAGCTCCTCATTATGAGTTAAGGCTGTCTACTGGGAGATACTTATCAGATAATTCCTGATTGTATCTAGAAGTTGTCAGGTGACATGTGACATTTGTAAGGTGAAGATGTACAGAATTGGTGCCTGGGAATTAGGTCTGCTGGAGAACGTTAGTGAGATGCTGAGTCCTTAGGTGACAGTTGGAATCTGGATGGGAATGCATCCTGGATACAGTACCTCTGGGGTGGACACTCCCATTGGGTATCTCCTCAACCTCAGCCACTTCCTCTGCACCTTCAGGACTTCCTGTTCAGCATCCCCCACCCCACCCCCAAACTGTGTCCTCCCTGAACTGTCCTCCTCAAACCCTCCTGGTTTCCTTCTCATTTCTCAGCCAGAGAGTCTCACTCCGCCCACCTGGCCTGGAAGAGAGGCGGAGCAGCCTTTCCCTTTCCGCCTCTCAGGCCAGTTCTGCTTCCTTTGAAGTTGGGCCGACCAGTGCCCTGCCCTCTGACCTCATGACTGTCCCTCGCATCCCTTGAGGCCTCTGGTGTCTTAGTTTTTCTCTTCCTCTGGGCAGTCTCAGGACTGAAGTTACTGGCTTTCCGGCATATTCTGGACACTGTTTCCTGTCATTTAAGCTTCATTTGAGCAGACTTCACATAGATTCCCGTGGGCCCTGTTGCCACCCGCATTCCAAAATCCGGAATTCTGCCAGTCCCCATTCCAGGATAACTTCCCTTGATTTCTTCCATGTTCTCAGTTCCTCTCCCTCTGGGGTTGGCCCACGATGGTCTCCTTCTTCTCTTTCTTCCCTCCCAGCCTCCTCCTGCCCTGGCCCTCCTTCCAGCCCGAGCCAGGCCTCAGCCACCTCACCTGTGTCCTCACTTGGCCTTTGATTCTCTTGCCCCCATGACTGTCCCTGGCCTCCCCTTGACACGCAGGCCCATCTGTTTCCTCTGTGGCTTGTCCCAGCCTGCCAGGCATTGCCGGAGAGAACCACGGCCTGTGCCTTCTGGCACCAGCACCAATCACAGACTGATCACAAGTTCAGCAGAGTCCAAGCTCCGGAGCTCTCCCTGAGCCTTGGTAGCTCCAGATTGACTGTTGGCTACCCCGCAGGTCTGTGTCTGGATCTGAGCACAGACCTTTAATCCAGTCCCCACAGAGACTTTGTTCCAGCAAAGAGACTTTCTTCCTGCTGAGAAGACCGAGGTCATTAGGCTAAAACTCCCTGAATTTTCTTCCCTTACACCTCCGATTCTGTCTTTCCATCATTTTTAAGTCTTAAGTGAAGGGAGCACGCCTGCTTCTCCTCCATCTACCCTACACCTGCAGCAGCAGTCCTATTTCCACTTGCTTCCCGGATGCCACATTTAGAGTTCTCCTCTCTGTCCCGGCGTCCTCCACCTGTTTCCAGCATCTGTCGCTCTCCAGCCCTCTTCTTCCTTGGAGCTCTTCTTGATTCTACCTTCTCCTGTGTGTCTTAAAGCATGTAGTATTTTTGGCTTCAGAATATCTATGGCCCTGGACTAGAGGTCAGACTGGACCTTGTTCCTGGCTCTGCCTATCTCATTTGGTAGGCTTTAGATAGGCTGCCTTTCTCCTCTGGCCTCTGTTTCCTCATCTGTAAAATGGGTTATTGGACCTGTTCTCCAGTAACACAGTTCTAATGTTCGGATTCTGGATGTAAAGGGGAGTAAATTAGTCCGTTCTCACACTGCTATGAAGAAAGACTCAAGACTGGGTAATTTATAAAGGGAAAAGGTTTAATTGACTCACAGTTTCACATTGCTGGGGAGGCCTCAGGAAACTTAGAATCATGGCAGGAGGCAAAGGAGAAGCAGTCACCTTCTTCACAGGGAGACAGGATGGAGTGAGTGCAAGTAGAGGAAATGCCAGACGCTTACAAAGCCATCAGAGCTCGTGGGAACTCACTGTTACAAAAACAGCATGGAGGAAACCACCCCCCAATCCAGTTACCTCCACCTGGGCCTGCCCTTGACATGTGGAGATTATGGGGATTATAATTCAAGATGAGATTCTGGATGGGGACACAGCCACAGTCTGGTAGGCTTTAGAGAGGCTACTTTTTCTCCTCTGGCCTCTGTTTCCCATCTGTAAAATGGGGTGCTCGGACCTTTTCTCCAAGAACTCTTGCAGTTCTAATGTACAGTCATTCTGAGCTAAAGGGGAGGTTAGCATTTCTGCTCCAAATGTCTTCTCTAATTAGAAAGGAGAAGGTATCTGTCACTTCTGCCATTAGAACCTATGCCTGTTGCCTTGGCAGCATGTCCTCATCCCCACGTGACCCCTCATTAGCCACTCAGATTCCCAGAAAGCCAAGTCTGTGACTCCATTATGAAGGACTTTGCCATGAGCCTCTGCTGATTTGGCTGGAAGGCTTTTCCACTCGCCTGTGCAGTACAGCAGGAGGGGTGTTCACAGCAGGATTCAGGCGGCTTTCCCAGGCCAGACACCTGCAGATGCTCAGGCTCTCAGGCCCTTCCAGCATCCAACTCTATGAACATGAAGCAAAAGCAGGTGGGAGGGTGGGGTCCTTGTCTGCCTCCAGCTCTGAGGATGTGAGAGCTGTGCCGCTGCAGCAGCTCCCAGGACCCTCTGGTCGTTCCCACCTTTGCTTTCTGAGGTGGGCTCCGTACAGGCTGGGTCTGATGATGCCCACACTTAACTCTGTGCCTGTGCTGTTTCTCACCTGTTTAAACTTCTAGCCACCCTTTGAGACCATCTCAGATGACCGCCCCCCACCCTTCATCAAGCGTGTCCTGAACTCCCAATGTGTCAAAGTGTTTTTAATCCTTTGTGAATCTTATTGTGCCTTCTGTGGTCATTTGATTGTTTGACCTTGGGTTTGTTGTTTGTATATACAGATAAATAAAACTTTTAAAAATTAGATCCCAAAACTTAGGACTTCCTCATCTTAACTTGATAGAACCTTCTTTGGTTGTTTTTTTTTTTTTTGAGATGGAATCTCATTCTGTTGCCAGGCTGGAGTGCACAATCTTCGCTCACTGCAATCTCTGCCTCCCGTATTCAAGCCATTCACCTGCCTCAGCCTCCCAAGTAGCTGGGATTACAGGCACATGCCACCACACCCAGCCAATTTTGTATTTTTAGTAGAGACATGCTTTCACCATGTTGGCCAGGATGGTCTCGATCTCCCGACTTCGTGATCTACCCACCTCGGCCTCCCAAAGTGCTGGGATTACAGGTGTGAGCCACCGTGCCCGACTAGAACCTTCTTATTTAGACCCAGAAGGGACCTGAGGAGAGACATTTGTCAAATCTTTCTAGATGTTTCTTTTACTGTCTTCTAGATGGTTAAAAAAAAAAATCCTTTAGATCTTGGCAAGTCACTTGGCGAATAGCATAGCTTGGACTCAAACTCAAGTTTTGCAATTTCAGGTCTTTGTGCTCTTTCTAGTATACCACACTCTTGAACCTCAGTTTCCTATCTGTAAAGTGGAGGCATTGTAATAACATCTATTTGATGGGGATTTTGAGGAGCTCAGAGAATTAATGATTATTGGAGGAGAAAAGTTTTTGTAACCTGAGACATTGGTCTGGGTCTCCTCTTCGTAGCTGGGCAGTGTGAGGGGGCACCAGAAGTCATCACTGCCCCCAGGGGTGAGCGTACTAAGAAGGTACAGTTAACTGATTAGAACCTGTAAGGCCTGCATGGCCTATGGGAGAAACCTTAGCAAATTTAAACAAGAGCCTTTTGGGAGAGTCTGCTGAGATGGCTTTTGGAGTCATTGATTTTCACAGGACCTGGGAAGTGATTGGATGTCATAGTGGGTGAGGTATTCCTGTGGACAGTAGGGCAATAGGTGGACCCAGAAGGGAATGATTCACTTGACTATTGGCTTATTGCTCCATAATTGAGCCTCCTTCAAGCTCTGACATTCCCACCCAGCCCCTGACATGCAGACCAGAAGGCTGGCAGCTGCAGGGCTCTTGGCACGGTTCTCTGCATACCCAGCTTATATCCCCAGATCCCTGAAAAGAGCCAGGCCTGGTTTCCATAGTGCCCTGCCCAACCCAGTTACCCTGGTTGAAGCAACTGTCAAAGCCTATTGATATCACCTATTTTTAGCAGCTGGGACTAGGACCTCCTGCTTCCCTTTTCCATGTCAAAACAGGAGGCGATCCAGGGACCCACTCTGCAGATTTCACTTTGGTACAGCTCAAAGCAGGGGCTGGGAGTCTGTGTTTACATATCAAAGCTTGCTTCTGAGAGTCCGGGGCTCAGGCCTGCACCTTCTCACTTTCCCACTACCCGATCATGATAACTGCTGTTTACCCAGTTCTCGCCCTGAGCCCCGAGTATTGAACTACAGTCTTTATGTAACTCTTGTTTAATATTAATCACTGATCTATAAAGTAGGCCATAAAACAGACCCATTTTACAGATGATGAAGCTGAGACTCAGAGACACTAATGTTCCTAAGAATGTTGTAAAGGTTAAAGCCAGGATTCGGAACTTGGTCTCATTCCAAAGCCCAGCACTTTTCACTTGGCTGTACGGCTCTGATATGCACTTAGTTCACACGTACATACATATATAGAAGGAAGAAAGGGAATGTTTAGTCAATACCATTCAGCCAACTCTGACTTGGAGCTCACTCAGCACTGAGCTCTATGGTTGCACAAATGAGCTGGATATTGTCGCTGCCTGCCACATTCTGGTAGGAGACATTGACAAGTAATCCCTTGAACTACAATGTATTCAGTCCTCTAAAGGACCAGTGTAAAGGTTCCTCTGTGAGTCTGGAGGAGGGAGTGTCTATGTATTATTGATAAAATGAGCAAGATTTCCAAGAGGAAGGATAAACACTAATGTGGGCGCAGAGAATGAGAGGAGTTTGCCAGGCAGAGGAGGGGCAGGGATTTGGGGCAGTGGTAATAATAGCCCCACCATGCAGGAGTCTCCCTTTCTCTCTTGGGAGCAGGTGTCCTGGAGGGTAGATGTGGCTACTGTAAGTCCCTTTCCTAAGCCCCTTTTCAACAGGAAAGGGGAACTTTTTCTGAGGGTACAGTTTGCAGTAAGGAATCCAAAATAGATAATTTTGACCTTTGTCTCAAGACTTGTCAGATGTTTGTCCTCTGGCCTTTGCAGCAGCTTAGAATCTGGCAATAAGAGGTGCAGGGCCCTATAGTAAGGTTAGTACATAGATACAGTACCTGCTAGGAGGGCTCAGTGGCCACCAAAGGGACTCTTGTGGCTTCTTTGGCTTTGCTCTAATGATTGTTCGGAATAATGTCATCACACTTGTCATTTGGGTGGACACTATCGGGTCCTCTTGCCATCTCAGACGTAATTCTAAGAAGAAAGGAGTGACTACTAGGTATACCTGGCGGGGACATCGTAGAGTATAAATGCTAGAAGTGGGTTCTATGTTATGAGTGCCAGAAATCAAACAAAACGCCTTCCTTCTACCCATTTGGTTCAGTGCAGTTTCCATAGACAGTGCTTAGGGAGTAGTTCTGTTCATAGGGGCTGAAGCTAGGGCTCAGGAGCCGGGGCTGAGAGGTGGGTTGGGGGGCCTTGCTTGTGGCCACACACCAGGTGAGTGGCAGAGCCGCAACTTGAGCCCTAATCTTCTGCCTCTTTGCATGGTGGTCCAAAGAAATGTAAACTGGACTCAAGAAATGCCACAGGGCCTAGTGCGGTGGCTCATGCCTGTAATCCTAGCACTTTGGGAGGCCGAAGTGGGTGATTCACCTGAGGTCCAGAGTTCGAGACCAGGCTGGCCAACATGGTGAAACCCCATCTCTACTAAAAATATAAAAATTAGCCGGATGTGGTGGCACGTGCCTGTAACCCCAGCTACTCGGGAGGCTGAGGCAGGAGAGTTGCTTGAACCCAGGGAACAGAGGTTGCAGTGAGCCTAGATGGTGCCATTGCACTCCAGCCTGGATGACAGAGTGAGACTCTGTCTCGAAAAGAAAAAAGAAATGCCACAGGCCTCTCCACAGCCTGTCTCTGAATACTGGGAGGGAGGGCGAATGTTTTCCTGCCCATGTGCAAGTACTGATGCTGAATGGGAAGCTGCCAAAGGGATCTCCACCACTGATTTAGATGACTCCAAGGAAATCATCTCACACCAGCAGGTAGCTGGTGTTAAATGAGTTTATAGGGCTTCATCCTGACGGGGAGGAGGAAAGATCCCCCCAATAGGCGAGAAGACACTTGAAGCTAGTCTGTGGTGTGGAAACCTGGAGTACTGAGTTCTGGCACTGATAGGGCTGTGAGTTTGAATTCCAGCTCCACCTCTTATCAGGCTGCCCCTCCCACACCCTGGCATTAGTCAGGGGATGGATGCGACACAGTGAACTCCAAAGACATTCGTCCCCTTCTCTTTTCATCCTTTGGGTACAATTTGATTATCTCTTAAGATTCCTTTCAGCTCTAATTGAAACACTATGTATACACACACATATGTATTGGGTCTTACCCTGTCACTCAGGCTGGAGTGCAGTGGTGTGATCTCGGCTCACTGCAATCTCTGCCTCCCTGGTTCAAAGGACTCTCCTGCCTCAGCCTTCTAAGTGGCTAGGACTGTGGGCATGCACCACCACGCCTGGCTAATTTTTATATTTTTAATAGAGACAGGATTTTACCGTGTTGGCCAGGCTGGTCTTGAACTGCTGACCTCAAGTGATCCACCTGCCTTGGCCTCCCAAAGTGCTGGGATTATAGATGTCAGCCACCATGCCTGGCCTATTTTTAATATACACAGGGTCTCATTGTCACCCAGGCTGGAGTGCAGTAGTGTGATCGTAGCTCATTGCAGCTTCAATCTCTTGGGCTCAAGCAATTCTCCCACCTCAACTTCCTCAGTAGCTGGGACTACAAGTGTATGCCACCATGCCTAGCTATATCTATATTTTTAAATTTGTAGAGATGGGGTCTTGCTGTGTTGTCCAGGCTGATCTCAAACTCCTGGGCTCAAATGATCCTTCTGCCTCAGCCTCTTAAATTGTACAGGTGTGAGCCACCATCCCTGGCTTAGATATTCTTTTTAAGCCAAGAAAATTTACAGGTACTAGAAATCCTGTTATGAGTTCCATCACTCAGACTTAATGGTGAAGGCTCAGGAGGTGTTCCAGCAGAGAGTTGTTAGATGTTCTTCAACCCCTGAGCTGCTCTGAGGGCTTGTAGTTCCAATGCTCCCATGTAGCTTTTCGATGATTAGATTCTACGACCAGCCTTATGAGTGTCATATTTGCAGAATTGATGTACTGTTGAAACAGATGGGCCTTGCCAAGATCATCTCACACATCTCGATTTATGGAAAGGATTTTGCCAGATGGACTTGGATGAGAAATTCAGATTAGAAACCACCTTTCTAACACTCGCTAGAGTGTTTGAGTAAAATGTCCTACCATTTGAACTCAGAAATGCACCTATCTGTTTCCAGTGACTGGTTTAATGGTCTGCTAAGAGGGCCAGAGCCATTTGCCTTGGTATTTACCCACAGGCGGCATGGCTATATTTAGCCAGGACACAGGTGAACATCTAAGACAGGTCCCGCTGCTGTTGAATACAGTCCTCAAAGCTGACCGTAGGAGACAGTTTACTAAATGCCACGTTGGGCTTTCATTGCTCCAGTGTTCATGACACAAGGTGGGCTTGTGGGATAAAATAGGAGCGATCAGAGTCTGGAAGGCCCCTGCAGCGAAGAAGAAAGTCAGATCATTTTGAACCGGTTGGATACAAGATAGGTTTTGTCATCTCTCATTTTAGGATTGTGACTGGGTTTCTTACTGTCTCTGATGCAGGCAAGCAAAACCTGATCCGAACACCAAGGGCTCAAGGAGCTTTTAAAATGAGGAAGCCGTTTCTGATTCCATTCTCGGCTTCACCAGCCCCGGACTTTTCATAGGCATCTATCCTGGCAGGTCCTGCTTTGGGCAGGGCTCCGAGGCTGAGCAGGAAGCCCAGCCTGCAATGGCTGAGGGGGGTCCATTTTTGCAGTGTGGCCTGAGGGCGAAGCAGTCAGCCACCTCCTACCAGCGTCTGGCTGTGGTCTCCCTGTGAGTACACACCAGCCATAAATGTTTGGCAGTTTCACCTCTTGGACTAGCCTGTAAAACCTGAAATTGCTTGAGATTTTGCAGAGCCCAAACAGCAATTTTGAGAAGGGGTTGTGGATGTTTCAAGATCTCCAAGATCATCAGAGCCTCTTCCTGGGGAGGAGAGGATGTGGAAAACTCACTACAAAATATTTAATGGGCACATTGGAAGCATGTATGAAAACTGATGCTCTGAGATTCTGTTTAATGAGTCTTGGGTGGGACCTGGGTTTTGACTTTTTCAAAGTTCCTCAAGTGTTGGTGATACTAGTACACAGCCAGCCAGGGTTGAAAACCACAACCAAGGAGACCGCACAAGTTGGACTTGGCTCAAGATGAGACTTTGACAGTAGAGGGAGAGGAAAGGGAGGCCTAAACTTGTTCTACTCGAAATAATGGTAAGGAGACTTGACAAAGGAAAGAAATGGAACAAGCTCCTTTAAGCGTCAAGCCTCTCATGGGCTAAGTAGACTAGGGGATGAGTGGTGAATTCTTTTGGAAGTGAGAAGAACAGGTTTAGTCATAGCCATTAGCATGATACTTGGTAGGAAAGTAAATATTGGGCTTAAATCGGGTCTGTGTCAGCCCCCCTCCAGGGGCCAGAATTGGGGGTTTTCAGCTTGTTTGAGGGTACTGGTGGCATCTAATTCTAATGAGGTGAACTCATAAAACAACAAATGAATATGGACATGACAACCCAGCTCACCCCCTAAAAACAATATTCTCATTAAAATAAAAAAATTATGTGGCAAGATAAAAAGAAAGCAAATGGCATTCACAGCCCCACCATCCACAAATAACCTCTATGGTTCCTTCTGGACATATCTAGATAGAAAATAATAATTTTATAAAAATGAGATGCCACCTGATTTTTTTTCTCATGTAACACTGTGCCACGGCTCTCTTGCCACATCTATAAATATAGGCCTACGTCCGTTTTAAGTAGTATTTCGTTATATGGATGGGCCGTTTTCTAACCCGTCTTTGTTGATAGACATTTAGGTCCCTTCGAATTCAAAGCTATTAACAGTGAGATAAAGCATCCCGTACGTGTGCTTCTGAGATACCCATCCTGCTGTGGTGACATTACATGGCTGCCTAGCCAGGAGTGGAGATGACAAAAGCCCCAGCCCACAATCTCCCATTGCACTGCCCCCAGCTTACTGTATTATAAATCATCTGTTACTTGCTTTTGTGTTTCCTTATCGCCCTCCTCCCACACAGTCATAATGGCCTCTTTGGTTAGGTGTGGAGTACACTGTACCAATAGAGTCCTGCCCTTCCTCATTATTAGGCTGTGCAGAGCGTGAGTGTGTCTGGAAGCCCATTGGCAGTCAGCAGAATGGCCTCTGCCTCTGAATAACCCATGAGAAGCCCTCTCTGCCTTTGTCACCCCCAGCTGTCTTTTTAACAGGGAAGTTCCAGCATGTACTGAGTCCACATAAAGGGATGGGAACAGTCCCTACTTGCCTCACTTAAAAAAAATAATTTTTATTTAACATTTATTTATTTATCAAGAATCTTGGCCGGGTACAGCAATGGGGGGATCACCTGAGGTCGGGAGTTCAAGACCAGCCTGGGCAACATGGTGAAATCCCATCTCTACTAAAAATACAAAATTAGCCAGGCATGGTGGCATACGCCTATAGTCCTGGCTACTCAGGAGGCTGAGGCAGGAGAATCTCTTGAACCTGGCAGGTGGAGGTTATAGTGAGCTGAAATCCAATGCCACTGCACTCCAGCCTGGTGGACAGAAGGAGACTTCATCTCAAAAAAAATAAAAATAAAAGGAATTTAACAGGGGCCTGTTGGGTGCCATACTTTGTGCCTGGCACAGGAAACAGTCATAATTAAGTGCACAATTCCTGGCCTCCAGGAGCTGACGTCTGCACAGAGGGACTCAGTATATGTTCCTAAATGTAGTTCACCGTGGAATTGAAGTGGCTGAGCCTCCTCAGGAGTGCAATATCAGCGACTCTGACTTCATAGAGAAACTTTTATATGAGGCAGATGGTTTTGTAATCTCTTTAGATAAGACTGAAGCAGTTCTTTTGGTCAAAGCTAGAGGATGTTAAAATTCCCTCATTAGCCAGAGCAAAATGATCTTAGGCAAATTCTTGCCTGCCTTTGCATTTGCAGTGTGGCTCATTTTCCTGGCAAAAGAATAAAGGGGTTGTGCATTTTGGTTCTGTACTTTAAAGAGTTTAGGGCGGTGCCGGGCGCGGTGGCTCAAGCCTGTAATCCCAGCACTTTGGGAGGCCGAGGCGGGTGGATCACGAGGTCGAGAGATCGAGACCATCCTGGTCAACATGGTGAAACCCTGTCTCTACTAAAAATACAAAAAAATAGCTGGGCGTGGTGGCGCGTGCCTGTAATCCCAGCTACTTAGGAGGCTGAGGCAGGAGTATTGCCTGAGCCCAGGAGGCGGAGGTTGCGGTGAGCCGAGACCCGCACCATTGCACTCCAGCCTGGGTAACGAGCGAAACTCCGTCTCAAAAAAAAAAAAAAAAAAGAGTTTAGGGCGACAACTACAAGACCAGTGTATGATGAGAGATTATTGGCAACGTAGCTTGTACTTTTTGCTAAATTAATGCAGACCTGGAATGCTTGGAGAAGATGGCTGTAACTTGAGAAACTCAGAAGGAAAAGGCAGTTGGTGGTTCCGCTGATCAGTTTGTTAAGGGGTTTTATGTTCTTTTAGGTACCACTTTGTAAAACTTCCAGAAACAAGGGATTCCCCTCCCCAGAAAAATGCACATATACAGTATGCATAAACCTCGAATTTTTTATACCATCCCAAGCAGTTTGCAGATTCCTAGCCTAAGATAACCCATGAAATGATCCAAACTCTGGTTTCTATGGGTAGAATTACTAAGGTTTTTAGAAGAGGGTAACTGTGAGGGCTGAATAAGCTTGCTGATAAACTATTCCTAAAGAAACTTTTTCTTTCTTTCTTTCAGCACTGGCTGGATCATTCCAAACCCATAAAAAAGCAGATGAAAAGTAAGTAAGCAGAATTTAGCCCACACATTTATTTCTTTTTTTCTGAGAGTAAACTCCTTTGCCAGTGTTTTGAGGTGTTATGTTTTCTTCAGAACTTGGAAGCATTTTAAAATCAATTCAGTATTAAGTGGAAGATTTTTAATTTCTTAAGGCTAGCCAAAGATGAGAGTTTAAAATCTGAATCAAAGTGTTTAGTGGTATTGAAAAACCGACTGTGCTCTCATTTGAAATCAGACGCCTCTACCAATGAGAACTGATTAATCTGCTATTCAGAAAGTCAACTTTACACCTATTATATCTACTTTCTAATGAGTTACAACATAGACTCAAGATGAGAGAGTAGGAGGGATCTTTGATAGTCTGCTACAGCTTTTTCACAGTGCAGGTGTGGTGACCAAATTTCTTTAATGTTGTTTATGCTTGGGTAATTTTTTAAAATTCATATTCTCTTAAAAGTACTTTAAAGTTTTTTTAGGTAACAGAACACTTTACCTCATTTTCCTTTAGGCTTTGTACTTCGTAAAAACTCGCTATCAGTTTGGAGTATTGTGGCACCAGGGGTGAAAGTGAAATGTCAGCTTTTAGTCATCCATCTAGATCACTAGGATTTTCTCCCAGAATGAGGTTACTAGCTAAACTATCTTAAGTCAATACAAAAGTCCATCCGTCTCAGTTTCCCTGATGAGGACTGAAAAGAATTTACCAGCATCACATGCCCAGTCTGTCCTGATGTCATGCTAAATATTACAGATTTAACATGCTTTTCCTTTTGTCCATTCTGTGATCTCCAAAACTGGGGGAAAAACATCTTCAACCTTCTGTCTCCAAATGTTTAGTTGGACCTGCTTATGCTTTGCACTTTCGAGTTAAATATTATTCTTCAGAACCAAACAACCTTCGTGAGGAGTTTACAAGGTAGGCCATGATGCGAAACAAGTTTCCGTCCAGTACCCCCTGCCTCACATGTCATTTACGGCTCTTCCCAGTTGTGGGTCTGCCTCCCCTTCTGTCTGCTGTCTTTCTATTTCTGAGCAAGAGTTAGTACTTTTCCTTTGCTTCTGTATTCCATTAAAAATCCACAACTTTGCTTAATTTGACATTTTTCTGAGTGAATAGAAATTAGAAGATACATTTTCTTGTCACACTTCTATTTTCTTGGACCCTGAGTAAATTGATGGGTTGTTCTGTCGCGTTTTATTTTTTATCTCAGCTACAAAAAGAAAAGGAAAATATTGGAAATGCCTTTGTCAGTCTTAAATCGCCATCTTATTTTTTAAGGGATTGCAAAATATTCTCTTGATTGTTATAATGTAAGGAACCCTCTTTAAAAAACAAACTAGAGTAATTACAGCAAGGTTATTAAAATCCCTTCATGTTATCTTTTAGCTCCCCTGAATTTCTTTTTCTTTTTCTTTTCTTTGGAGATAAAGTCTCACTCTGTCGCCCAGGTTGGAATGCAGTGATGTGATCTTGACTCACTGCAGCCTCCACCTCCTGGATTCAAGCGGTTCTCCTGCCTCGGCCTCCTGACTAGCTGAGATTACAGGCGCCCACCATCATGTCCTGCTAATTTTAGTATTTTTGGTTAGAGACAGGGTTTTGCCATGTTAGCCAGGCTGGTCTTGGACTCCTGGCCTCAAGTTATCCACCTGCCTTGGCCTCCTAAAGTGCTGGGATTACAGACGTGAGCCACTGCACCTGTCCTGAATTTCTTTTATGTTGTGATTGCCTATGTCTATGTCTTGGACTTCAGAAAGAGGGAAGAAGAAAAAGAAAATTTGAGTAACCTTTTAAATGTGGAGTTTCTCTCCAGCCTCTCTTCCATCAGTGAAATTCTCTATGAAGCCTTTTCCTGCTTTTGATGTCCCCAGAGCCTCCTTGTCATTGTTTGTGTGATGGACTGCAGTGGTGACAAGTAGGCTGCTGGGTGGTTCATGGTGGTGGCCACTAGCTTGGAGATGACCCCTAAGTAATGTCTTCAAGATTGGCTGGTTATCACCATTCCCCCATAGGAAGGGACTGCTGGGCTTCCGCTGGGGTTTTTTTTGGAGACAAGGTATCACTCTGTCACCGTGGCTGGAGTGCAGTGGTGTGATCATGGCTGACTGCAGTCTCAAACTCCCAAGCTCAAGTGATCCTCCCACCTCAGCCTCCCTAGTAGCTGGGACCACAGGTGTATGCCACCAGGCCTGGCTAATTTTTGTTTTGTTTTGTTTTAGAGACAGGGTTTTGTTACACAGGCTCCTGCTGGGCTTCTGTGGTTAGGTATTCCTATAGGAATCAAGAGTTCTGGCCATATACTGTGTCTCCTGTGAGATGAGTACACAAGATGGTATCCTGACGTTCAGAAGTGAAGTTCAGTGGTGGCCAAGCCCTCATCAGAAAGCAGGAACATTCTGGAATGTACTAGAACCTTCAACACCCTCGACCTCCTTGATTTCTGGCAAACGATCATTCTAGTGTTGCTCCTCGGAGGCCTCTATGACTGCTGCTTCTAGCTGTCATCAAAGCCAGTGGTTTTTAACCTGGGTTGTATGAATCAGAAACACCTGGGAAGCTTTTGAACAGCTCAGATTCCTGGGGGCCACTCTTGTGTGTAGGACTCTGTTTCCGTAGGTAGGGAGCAGAGCACAGGCAGTTTTGGTTTTTACAAAGCATTGTGAGTGGTTCTGATGCCTACGTCTTCCTGGTAAAAAAACAAAACAAACAAAAAATACCCCTCTTATTTAAGCAAGACGTTTGTTTTTTACCTAAGTAAACCCCACGCATGTTATTTACTGACTTCTTTCTCATTTTTTGTTTTTTAACCATTTGCAGTCCAGTACTGGGATTTTTTGTTGTTGTTTTGTGTGTATGTGTGTGCCTGTTTTGTGTTTTAAAAGACAGAGTCTGCACTTACACTGCATGGGGGTGGGGGGAGGCAGGGAAGCCCCAGGCAGTTTTTGACTAGAATCAGCTGCACACTTTTTGTTACAATCCACTGCAGCATATCTGGAATCTGCTGGTGGAGCTGGCCGAGAGCCAGACCCCACGGGCCCCACCCTGCCTGGGTTAGTGGACACATTGCATGCCTGTGTGCTGGGTTCAGCTCTCCTCTCCAGCACCGAGGTGGTTGTGGAGGCCATCATTGGACCCTCCCCTGTCTCATGCTCCATCCTACAAGTAACTTGGAAGTTCCCCACATGCACTCACCTTCCTGGCTAGGTTCTGGGATGCCTTCCTGGAGACCCAAGAGGAGGTGCTTCCACCGAAGTTCTCATTTGATTTGGACTCCTTTTTTACAATGCAAAATTCCATGCTGTGTATGGGGTGGGGTTTGCAATGGGAAGCTGGGGATTGGGAGTGGCTGGGAAAGAGTTATCGTCTGTTGACTTTTGTATATGTTTGTCAGGTACCTGTTTGTTTTACAACTCAGGCATGACATTCTTTCTGGAAAGTAAGTATGTTTTTGTTCTAACTCTTAACCCAGGATAGATCATAGTGTATTTCAAAATAATTCACTGTTTTAACTCTTTTACCCTTGTTCCCTTTTCAAAATTCAAAAAAAGTGCACCAGGCATTGTAAAGTGAGTCTAATACTTGTATCACTGTCATTATCATCCTATTTTAAATGATTACTATATGGCTTGAAGCATTTCCAAGACCATTTAATATCTTAAGTGATGTGTATTTGGGAATAACTCTCTCCCTGATCACATCACTGTCCCATTCATAATGGCTTTTGTCGTATTTGCAAGCAAGATACGTTATTAGTATGTATACACTTACAAGTATTTGGACAGTCAAAAAGTGTCATTCATCACCATCTGCATATAAGTAATGGAAAGAGGTTCTGTTCTGATTCCAATAGAAAGTTTCAGACATCTCATCTCACTTCCTTTTCTCCTCTTCAAAATGGTTCTTAAATACTAGGCCTCTGGCTACACACAATGATCCTTGAGCACAAGAAGCATTGGCACTGAAGTGGTTGATTTCACATGCAGTATTAATTTACCGTAAAGATAGGGGGTTTCAACAGTCATAGCTTTTATAACTGTGTCATTTTTCAACATATGTATTGAATATTTTCTATTACATGAAAAACTAAGGCTGTATTGAATCTAAAAAGTAACCCCTGACATTGACAAGCATACATTCTAATTTTGAATCCAATCTGAAGGAAATTTTAAAATGTAATTTCCGAATTTGCAAACTCTCTATAGAATATGTGCTATAAAAAGCCCAGCCAAATGTACTACATAGACCAATAGAACAAGTAGATTGTACAGTGTATACATTTGCCTTATTCAGCCATGCAATACAGACCTTTGGTTGGTGTGTGTATTATGAGTGTGTGTACTTTTTTTTAATCTTTCCTTTCTCTCTCTCTCTCTTTCTCTCTCTCTCTCCATACTGTGCTCCTCATACTAAAGGCCGTGTAACTCTAGAAATTGTCCTCGGTGTGGAAAAATATTAATGGCAGTACCTTGCATTGGTACAGTACTTTGTAGTTTACATGTAGTTTAACCTGCTTTGTACTTCAAAGCAGAACGGTGTTTTAGTCCCGGCATTGCTCCTTTCCAGCTAGATGACCTTGGACAAGACCCCTTAACATGAGTTCCTCATCTATAAAGTGGGAGATGGGTCTAGGGGGATAGACACCCATCCTAAAAGTTTATGAACTTGATACATTGACCAAATCGGATACTATAAATGAAAAGGCTTTGAAAACTATGAAGTGCTGTACCAATGTATGTCATTATTATTTTTCTAACCAAATTTGAAATATTACATATGAATGAGATCACTAAATTTGCAGTAGTACCCTTCTATGGCTATGCCTGAGGTAGACTTAGAATGCTGAGTGTATCCTGCCATCCCGGCAGTGTTCCCTATGGTGTCTGTGTGTTTATCTTTAACACTGTGACCTTGTCTCAAGAAATATTTGATTTGAAGGCAGCTTTAAAAGATGCATGTACTCTATCAAGGTAAAATAAAATTAAAATATGTTTAAAAATAATAAGACAAAGGGAATACTTTTCCATTTTCCAAACTTTTCCATTCTTGTCAAATTCAGTAAAATTGTATGTGATTGATAGAAACTATACCTAGGGGGTTCTTTTGCCCTGTGACGAGAATTGACTTTGGGAAATTTGTAGTGCAAGTCAGCTTGTTGCATTCTTTAATGTAGACAGCAAAAATATACACTACTAAGAATCCAAGTCATTACCTAAATATTGCTACCTTTTGAAAAGTGACTTTAATGACATTTTATGTGGTTATGAGTAGTTAAGTTCCTACTCAGAATTAATTTCATTTTATTTTTTTCAAGATTGAAATGCCCTTATGAAACAGCTGTGGAGTTAGCTGCTCTCTGTCTACAAGGTACATTAATCTTTAGTAGTAATTAACTTTTTAATATTACTGCTTTTTATTTCAACAAATGAGTGTCCACCGTACACCAGGCCCAGTGCTTAGCTTTGGGGATATCAATGAATATGACATGGTCTCTGTCCTCAAGTAGCTTGCAGTCTAGTGACGAAGGCAAGAAGTAGTAAGAAGTGCGATGAGGAACTTCCTTCAGGACCAGAGGCGTAAAGGAGGTTTGGACAAGGAACGCCCATTGTGGGGATGAGGAGAAGACCGCGAATCCAGGCACCAAGGCAGAAAAGTGTAGAGAGGTTAGCAGCAGTTGAATGGCGCCACAGAGTGAAGTTCAAGAATTTGGACAGGTGGATGACCTTGGGCCTCATGTAAAGAGACAGAATTTCATGCAGTCAACAGTGATGCCTTTGGAAGCTCTTAAGAGGGGGCAAGCCTGGCCAGATGTGCACTTTAGAAAGGCCACATTGGCTGTATGGGGAGAAGGGCTCGGAGCAGGTCCGAGTTGGGGGCTGTGAGTACAGTGAGGAGGTGCTGCTGTAATAGAGGGGAAGGGAAACCGACTAGGACAGGGGTTTGCATGCACGTGCACACACACCAAGCAATAACATTGGCAGTTCAAGGAGAAGGACTTGGTGATTAGGCTTAGGTATTGAGGGAGGAGTTTGAGGTGATTCTCAGGCTGTTTCTGGGGATGGGTAGAGATTAGAAGAGGGGGGATCCAGTGGAGGAAATGGTCTGCATTGGACCCCTTGGCTAAGAGGTTCTGGAAGCTCCAGCGGGTTCTTGAGTACCTGTTTGTGGCTCACTCAGAGAGGTCAGGCTAGAAGCACTAATGTCATGGGTGACGGGGTGGAAAGGGTATTTTTGCATGTGGGTGGGAGCTGGATGGTAAGAGGTGTACCTGCATGATTGCCAGTGTTGGCCGTTTATCTGTGATATGCCATGGTGGTTTGTAGTTCAAAATGCATAAGAAACACTTGCTAAAGTCTCTAGCACTAATTAAGAGAATACTAAGGTGTAACTGCACATCCGGGATTTCATTAGTACATCAGATAGACAGATGTTGTGCACTCATTTGCCGGCATATTCATCGGCTTCTATTGGATTATGGATTATGATATATTCATTCATAATTAGTCATTATTTATGAATGCCATAATGAGAATTGATTTCTCACTTTTGTATTTGGCCAGTTTTTAAAAGTGGAACTGAGAGGATTTTTCAAATTATAAATTAGTATATGCTTATTATAATAGAATATCAAGACAACAACCCAACAATTGGACAAGTAGAAGGAAGGAAGGAACCCGCTGTCCTACCACCCACAGACAACCAGAATTTCTATCTATGAGTTTTGAGTGGACATTTGAAAATGTGATTTTGATCAGTCATCTGCACATCTTTGTATGAATTTTTTTACTTTGTATTTTTAGTATATATTTTAGTATTTTGTCATGTTTACACTCATAAAGATGGTTTTTAATGGCTGTAGGATGCTCCCATTACCTGAAACTTCTATTCCCCAGTCACCTTTTAATTCCTCTTGTTTTGAACTCCTGGCCTCAAGTGATCCTCCCACCTCAGCCTCCCAAAGCACTGGGATTGCAGGCATGAGCCACCGCACCCAGACTCTTAATTCTTATTATCTAATGGGGACTTGGCATATAGTAGATGCTTGGTAAGTACAGAGTGAATTGAATGAATGAGGTTAGAGAAACCCCCTCATTCCCCCCCTGCTAAAAAGGCGGTGCCTTTAAACTGGTGGTAGAGTTGATGGTAATGTCATCTGCAGCCATCTGTGCCAAATACAATGCTCAGTGCTTCATAATGTATTTTTCTGATATGACAGTCTTTATGGCAAATGGTCTGATGTGCATGGCTTGGAGAACATGGCAGGGGCCTCTCCACTCTGGCTACTCACCCACTTAGCAAGCGGCTTTCCTCTAGGCTAGAGTTCCTGAGCTGCCAGAGGTCATACTATCAGGCTTGACAACCCAGCACTAGATGTCAGGGTGTAGTTAATGAGACAGAAGCATCCATGTCAGACCCAAGGCCATTAATCCACTGGAAAGGTTTCCTCCTAAAGCCGTTGACACAATATTGCAAGCTTGTACGTTGTCCTGAAAGATCAGAGGATGAGGTACACATATTACCATCCCACCTCATTGTAATGGAGCCCTCACCACATTTAACACAGTACTGTAGAAACAGAACCTTGCCCCAGAGCTGAGCAGACACGAATAAAGTTAGCTGTCTGTGAGCCTTTCTTGGAGAAACTATCCATTCAAGCTGAAATCGTAATGTCAGTGTGATTTGTGTCTGTGTATGTGTGTGATGGCGTCTCACTCTGTTGCCCAGGCTGGAGTGCAGTGGTGCGATCTCAGCTCACTGCAACCTCCACCTCCTGGGTTGTTACAATTCTCCTGCCTCAGCCTCCAGAGTAGCTGGGACTACAGGTGCATGCCACCACACCCGGCTAATTTTTTGTATTTTAGTAGAGATGGGGTTTCACCGTGTTGTCCAGGCTGGTCTCGAACTCCTGAGCTCAGACAATCCGCTTGCCTCGTCTTCCCGAAGTGCTGGGATTACAGGCATGAGCTACTGTGTCTGGCCACATCAGTATGGTTTTAAGATACAGTTGTTGGCCAGGCATGGTGGCTCATGCCTGTAATCCGAGCACTTTGGGAGGCTGAGGTGGGCAGATTGCTTGGGTCCAAGGGTTTGAGACCAGCTTGGAAAACATGGTGAAACCCCGTCTCTGCAAAAAATACAAAAATTAGCCAGGTATGGTGGTGCATACCTGTAATCCCAGTTACAGACTGAGCTGGGAGGGTCACCTGAGCCAGGGGAGGTTGAGGTTCAAGGTTGCAGAGAGCTATGATCACACCACTGCTCTCCAGCCTAGGCAACTGAGTAAGACCCTTTCTCAAAAAAAGAAAAGAAAAAGACTGAAGACTTAGACACAAGGGGAGGCTCTTGTTACATTGTCCCTCTGCGCCCCGTCTCCCCAACACCATTCCATGAGTAAATGCTATGGCCTGCTTCCCACTTCAGCTACAGCTGAGCCAGCCCGCCTCGGACTCCGAGGATCACTAGAGCATCTCTGTGGGTTTGAGTGAAATGAAAGGTTGTGTTTCCTCCTGTGCTTGAGCCTTGAAGACATGTCTCGCTGTGGTTGTCCTTGGTGCCTCCTGAGTTGTGATACAGTGGTCCTGCAGGGAGGCTGTGCTCTTGGGAACTAAATTTGTGGTAGATTTGAAAATTAAACCAGGTAAAAGGAAAAGAAGGGAGAACGAATAGGCCACTCCTCTGTTGCATGCCTGTGCTCTTGTTTTGTTCTTGTAACAATTCCCATTTTACAAATCAGGCATCAGAGACCCAGAGATGTTTTGCTTATGGTCACACAGATGCATCATGAAGAGTTGGGATCCAAGCCTTCTTGTGTCTGAGCCGTTTCCACCACCCTCCATAGTCTCTTAGAGCTGGGGCCTGGCTGCAGAGATTGCGAGCTGAGTGAAGTGTCAGGTTTTACCAGCAGATTCTTGGAAGGCAGGCATGGTACCTCAGTCTGGGTATACCAGGCATCATTCGGGCCTGTCTAAGTCCAGCAATGGTGAGGCGGGACACTGGCCCATTACCCAGTGTGAACACATCAGGGAAACCTTGTCATTGTGTGGCTTCTTCAGTGCTTGGTCAGTGGGTGGGATTTGCTGTGCTATGCACAATTGACCCTGTCTTGTCCAGAAACACTGCTAAACGCAGGACTCTTGCCTCACTTTGGAACTGTGGTTTCAGAGGAAGAGTGATTCATATCAAGGGAATCTCTTCCCAAACCAGATTGCCCCTCTAGCTTTGCCAGGTCCCTAGTTTCAGCATGACCTCCTGGACAGAGGTCAGTGGTGGTCTCTGGCCTTTCGAGCCCAGCCCTACTTTGTCTGGGCAAATATTTCCAGAGCAGAGTCTTCATTTGTGCCGTTGTCCAGGGTGCCAAGCGTCTGCACACCCAGACTACCCTGGCCCTTGGTCTTAGGGCCCCAGCTCAGTTCAGAGTTGCCATTGCAGGCGAGAGGCTGCCACCAGGTGAGGAGACGTTCACCGGGTCCCCGTACATTGTCTTGTACAGTCCTCCTACCATTCCTCTGAGCTTGATATTACTGCTTCCTCTGGGAGGACAGGGATTTTTTTTTTTTTTAGGTGAAGTCTAGCTCTGTCTCCCAGGCTGGAGTGCAGTGGAGCGGTCTTAGCTCACTGCAAGCTCCACCTCCTGGGTTCAAGATATTCTTCTACCTCATCCTCCTGAGTAATTGGGATTAGAGGCCTGCACCACCCACTTGGCTGATTTTTTGTATTTTTAGTACAGTTGGGGTTTCGCCATGTTGGCCAGGTTGATCTTGAACTCCTGACCTCAAGTGATGTACCTGCCTCGGCCTCTCAAAGTGCTGGGATTACAGATGTGAGCCACCGCACCCACCAGGACAGGGATGTTTTCTCCACTCCTGCAAGCCAGCTGGAGTCCCTCTCCTGAAAGATAGGACTGGGAGACTGAGAAGCCCAGGCCTGGCATGGCCTACAAGGGGTGATGAACAGGGATGCCGGGTACACAGCGGATTGCAGTCACTGGGGATGTTCAGGCGTGTACTGCTTGGTTAGTTGGTGGGATCTGATGTGTGGAGCAGAGGTCCTTACAGTATTTTCCAGGGTAGCCACAGTAGCATCACATGGGGACTTGTTAGAAAAGCCAGTTCTGAGGCCTGGTTCCAGACCAAGGGATTCAGAAACTCAGGGAGGGGGCCAGTGCTATGTGTTTTTTTTTTTTTTTTGAGACGGAGTTTCGCTCTTGTTGCCCAGGCTGGAGTGCAATGGCGCGATCTCGGCTCACCGCAACCTCCGCCTCCTGGGTTCAGGCAATTCTCCTGCCTCAGCCTCCTGAGTAGCTGGGATTACAGGCACGTGCCACCATGCCCAGCTAATTTTTTGCACTTTTAGTAGAGACGGGGTTTCACCATGTTGACCAGGATGGTCTCGATCTCTTGACCTCGTGATCCACCCGCCTCGGCCTCCCAAAGTGCTGGGATTACAGGCTTGAGCCACCGCGCCCGGCGCTATGTGTTTTTAACCAGCCCGCCAGGTGATTCTGTGGTATGCCCATGTTTGAAAACCACGCTTAGAGATCAGCGCTTTTTCCAGCAAATGTGCAGGCTTGTCACTTGGGCGTTTTGTTAAAAGGCAGGCTTTGCTTGAGTAGGTCTGAGGCAGGGCTTCAGGTTCTTCATTTTGGGCAAGCTTCCAGGGGATGGCAGTGCTGTTGGTGTGTGGCCCACACTAGGTGTAGCCTGGTGTTAGAGGGAACTCCAGAGGATTCCTTTTCATTCTGGGGTCTGCTTCCTGAGCTGCAGGGGTAGGGAGAGTGGATTTCCTCATCATGCCCTGGAGGAGGGGGCCACCTGTATCCTTGGGCCCTCTGTCCTGTTGGGGGACTTGGCAAGGGCAACACAGATTGCAGCACAATTTGGGCTTCTTGCTGGGATCATTCGTGTGGCTGCTTCTCCCTCCTTTCTGCACAGCTGTCTCCCTCCCAGGTTCTGCGTGACTTTCCGCAGTTGCTCCTGCAGCCCTCGAACCCCTCCTCCCTGCCTCCCTCCCTCTCTCCCGCTCCCTCCCTCCCTCGCCGCTTCCCCCTGGATGCTGCATGTGTTGAATTCTTGATCCATCCTCTCTAGCACTGCAGACCCTGAAGTGCTGCTCTGACCTCCCCTTAACGAGAGCCTTGTTACGTGGATGTTTCTGGGCAGATCCTCATTCCCTGCAATTGCCTTTTATTGCAAATTCAGGGTTCTACCACCTAGTGGGGAAAATGTAATTGGGGCCTCCCTGGGTGGAACAACAGTGGAGAAAAAGACAGTAATAACTAAGATGATGCCATATCACCCGACAGGGAGGATGTTAGCATGCTTTTTGGGGATTTTGAGTGTACATGTGACTACCCAAGTGAGAGTTAAGCAGGAAAGAGTTATACATTAGGGGGGACTTGTGCTTTATAAGCATGCAAAATGCCTTTGGACCTGGTTGCAGCAATAACTGAAAACATTCGATGTCTCCTGTTTTCCTCCCTTTTATGAAACTTGCAGCCGAGCTTGGGGAGTGCGAGCTTCCAGAGCACACACCGGAGCTCGTGTCTGAGTTTCGCTTCATTCCAAATCAGACAGAAGCGATGGAATTTGATATCTTCCAGAGATGGAAAGAGTGCAGGTACCTTGATGCAACTGTGTAGCATTCTGATAGATCTATTGTGTCATAAATAAGTGTCGGTCACACTCCTTTACCAGTAGAATTGCTTGTTGATGGCTATAAAACTGCAGCTCCGACTCTTCTCTCCCGTGTCAGTCCTGTTTTCCAGAAGCCCACATGTTGTCATCTTTTTTTTTGTTTTTGAGAGAGCCTCGCTCTGTTGCCCAGGCCAGAGTGCAGTGGCACTGTCTTGGCTCACTGCGTCCTCAACCTCCCCATGCTCAAGCAATCCTACCTCAGCCTCCCAAGCAGCTGGGGTTATAGGTGTATGCCTATAATGAGCCATGCTTGGCTCATTTTTCTATTTTTTTTTGTAGAGGTGAGGTTTCACCATGTTGCCCAGGCTGGTCTCAAACTCCTAAGCTCAAGTGATTCTCCCACCTCAGCCTCCCAAAGGATTGGGACTACAGACAGGAGCCACTGCGCCTGACTGGCTGACTTTTAAGAGATGTGCAGCAAGAATCAAACGACACTCCTTTTCTCTCTGCAAGTAGAGCCTAGTTCTGGTTTGCTTATTGCAGCCAGGGGAGCCACCACTATCCTACTGACACCCCAGGGCACCCCAGACACTCTGGCATACCTGCATCTCTGGGACCTCAGGGCCTAAACCTTCTGAAACAAGCATTTTAGAAATAACACCCTGTTGAATAGGAACATACGCATTTCAGACCATGTGTTGTACAGTGTTATGTTTCAGGAAATGTGATCATCATACCTGAATCCAGTGGCGTCATCTATCCCTTTTGGTTTTTTCCCTGCATTCCCCCTGCAGGCACTACTTTCATACCTGGACCATCAATGCCACCTCTCTCTCACGGGTTTCCTAGTTAACCTTTCCTCCCTCCCATCCCATCTTTCCCAAACACTGCCTCTTCCGGGTCACCTTGGACTCGAGCTTAGCATGGCTTTCTCTTATCCCTCAATCATTCTGAAAAACTCCTGTGACTATTTTAATGGAAGGTGGCATTAGTCCATTCTCATTGTGTAACACTGAAACAACGTAAACGTCTGAGGGTGTGGCACACCCCATGCCACCCACACACTTACACACCCACTGTCCTCCCTCCAGGAAGCCATCACTGGCAATTTGTAGTTTTTTCCTTTTGCATTGACATATATGTATATACACAAAACAACATTGTTTTGTTTCCTTAATTGATCATATTATAAGCACTGTTCTGTGGTCTTTTTTTTTTTTTTTTTTTTGAGATGGAATTTCGCTCTTGTTGCCCAGGCTGGAGTGCAATGGCACAATCCCAGCTCGCTGCAACCTTTACCTCCCAGGTTTAAGCGATTCTTGTGCCTCAGCCTCCTAAGTAGCTGGGATTACAGGCATGCACTACCATGCCTGGCTATTTTGTATTTTTAGTAGCGACGGGTTTTCGCTGTGTTGGTCAGGCTGGTCTCGAACTCCTGACTTCAGGTGATCCACCCGCCTTGGCCTCCCAAAGTGCTGGGATTACAGGCGTGAGCCACTGTGCTTGGCCTGTTCTGTGGTCTTTCTAGTCAATTAACAGTATGTTCTTGGGGATCTTTTTGTGTTATTATAATTTGGTGTCCCTCATTGATTTAATTGCTGCATAACATTCCATAGTAAGGCCATGCCCTTCAGAATCCTGTGGGCGTACGAGTCACAGTTTACAAGTATTTCTGTTGGTTTTTCTAAGGGGAAAGAGCCCTGCCCAGGCGGAACTCTCCTACCTGAATAAAGCGAAGTGGCTGGAAATGTATGGGGTAGACATGCACGTTGTCAGGGTAAGAACTGTGTGCGTTTAAGTCATTTGGTTTTGCTGTTACTGAAAACTGTATGAACATTATGCAAACAAAGTAACTTGTGGTGAGGAAACTGTTTTTGCATTTTGCATTCTGCTGTGTGACGACCTGTTAGAACCCTCTACCGATTGTCACTTCGTTTGTTTGTAGGGAAGAGATGGCTGTGAATATTCTCTTGGACTGACCCCGACAGGCATATTAATCTTTGAAGGAGCTAACAAAATAGGCTTATTCTTTTGGTAATTTAGTTTTGTCTAATATTAAAAATGTCTTTTCCTATTTTGTGGTGGAATTCTGTGTGATGGCTGATTATCGAGGGGTATCTGCAACACCCAGATTCATTCTCAGAACACACAGTGCTGCTGTTGTGGGTCTGTGGCCGTTGCACTGAAACTTCTGGATAATCACACTTGAATGAATGATTTTTTTTTTTTTTAGTCAATCTAAGCTTTAAAAGTAGAAAGGA
Organism: Saimiri boliviensis; assembly: GCF_048565385.1. NCBI lineage: Eukaryota > Metazoa > Chordata > Mammalia > Primates > Cebidae > Saimiri > Saimiri boliviensis. The sequence continues at coordinate 202,207,976 of NC_133450.1, read as the reverse complement.
AACTGCTATTTGATGTGTAGATAGTTTTACTGCAGATTGTGCTTTTAAAATGCTCTCTCTCTGACTAGGCCTAAAATTACCAAAATGGATTTTAAAAAGAGCAAATTAACACTTGTGGTTGTCGAGGATGATGATCAGGTATGCCTGGCTCCTGTTTCTTCCCCCTTGCTGTGAAAATCCTGCATCTGTGTTACAAACGCCCACTTGAGGCCCTGTGCTTCCTCTTTAAGGGACGTGAGCAAGAGCACACGTTTGTGTTCCGGTTAGACAGTGCCAGGACCTGCAAACACCTTTGGAAGTGTGCGGTTGAACACCACGCATTCTTCCGACTGCGGACGCCAGGAAACAGCAAATCCAATAGATCCGACTTTATCAGGCTGGGCTCTCGCTTCAGATTCAGGTAGGGAGCCATTTCTGCAACATGGATGACATCTTTTGACAGAGGGCACCTGTGATTTCTTTTTTGTGTGTGAATGGAGTAATGGATTTGAGTCTAGAAACTTAAGTTGTATGTCCCGTCCCTACTTTTCTTAAGGTGAGTCACTGAGGCTCTTTTGACCCCCATATCCTCATTGATAAAATGGACGTAATAACAAAATGATTAGTAGCTGACATTTAGAGAGCTGTGCTGTCCAATACAGTAGCCACTAGCCACATGTGGCAATCTAAGTTAATGAATGTAATTTTACAATGTAATTCTTCAGTCTTGCTGGTCATACTTCAAGTGGTCAACAAGCCACATGTGGCTAGTGGCTGCCGTATTAGACAGTATAGACACAGGATCATTGTGGAAAGTTCTGTTGGCCAGCACTGTGCCAGAACTCTTCACGTACCCTTAATAAGGTAGATTGATTATCCCCATTTTACAGATAAGGAAACGAGGGCCAGAGGGATTACGCTTAAAGTCACACGCAGCCAGTAAGTGGTAGAGCTGAGATTCAACCCTGTGCACTCTGGCTGTTAAATGTCTAACTGCTACTGTATTGCCTTTCTCAGGCCCATGTCCAGAAATTTGGGATGATAAGAATGAGAGCAGATATCAATGTGTGTGCACGTAACCCAGGGTAGGAAGAGTAGATATTTGAATCTGAAAAGAACATTGATAGCTTATTCTGATATATTTTTGCTTATCATCCTAAGACCATTTTTCTCAAAGTGTATGAAAAGTTTCTTGGTGTTTGTAAAAATGAGGACAGCAACCTCATCTGAGACCTCTGCAGTCAGAATCTGTGTGTATGTGTGTGTGTGTGTGTGTGTGTAAGTTGTAAGGCCTGGGAGTATGCATTGAAAATGCACTCCCAGGGTTCTTTGAGGCCCATTTACATTTGAGAATCGCAGTTACGAGATCTAAAACTTCACATGGTTTCATAACCTCTGCCCACACATGGCACATCCCTGAACTCTATTTAAATGCCAAAAGATTTGCTCATTTCAAATTTATCTACTGTGCAAGGAAATGGCTATGAACTTCTGTTTAAAGAATTATTTTGTTTTAAATGCTTCAGGGTGTCGGGGGCAGGGAAGAAGACCAAGCTCTTTTTGAGAAAAATCCGATCCCAGGGTCCTGTGGAGGATGCAGGGGTTAGCGGAGACACTCCACGGGATGCTGGTGTCTCCTCGGGGTGGAGTGAGGCAGGAAGGACAGTCAGGGCAGTTGCCAAGGCAGGCTTTTCTCTCCTGGGAGGAAAATGCCCAGGCTTAGTCCCCAACCACGTTCCTGTCTGTTCATCCAGAAGTGTAAGAAGGAAGGGAGTTTAGAGAAAAGGTTGCCCCTTAGAGGCATGCAGAGCAGGTGACAAATGGCTCCTTCCATCTGATAAATAAGACCGAGAGCACTGGAATGAAGCAGCTGAGGGGTAAATCGGATGAAACCAGCAAGCCCCTGGAATCTACAGCTGGGTGTCACATTGGTTGAAACCCAAAAAGCCTTAGTGAAATAAGTCATGTTTGTCTTGGCATAGCAAAGAAAGCCAAGGCCTAGTTGAGTGGGTACTGATGACAGTCTTTTAAAAAATGAGTTAGATGTCCATGCAGTGTGTTCCATGAAAGGTTATTTTATGTGAAAATCAGTGTTCTCTCAATGAGATGTTTCAAACCTGCTTGGTTTGTGCAGCCAAGTGGCTGGTACCTAAAGTGCAGGTTTTTGTCCTTGGGTGGAGCTCTCTGCCCCTGTGCTGTAGCCTGGATGTAGCAAAGGATATTTTATTTTCAAAGGGAAGGCTAAACTTTGTGTGTCTTTACTCAAGTGAGTTCAAGCTAAGTTGAAATGTACATTGGACCTCTTGGAAATAAAAGTGCACTTTCAAATACATGTAATGTACAGAGATTCTGATATTGATAACACAGAAGAAAATATTTACTTCCCAGTGGGCGGACAGAATATCAAGCTACACATGGCTCCAGGTTACGAAGAACCAGCACGTTTGAGAGGAAGCCTAGTAAACGTTATCCATCCCGGAGGCATTCAACGTTCAAAGGTTGTGTGTTTTTCATTCTGCCTTGCAATTTTACATTATGCATTAGTCATTTAAGCTTTCAAGGAGCTTGGTCAAGCAGCTTATGAAGAAAGTTCCTCCATTCCGGAGCTTTTGGAAAAAAAATCCCAGTGGTGTTCTTTTAATGGGAACTGGCCACTTCCGCCATCCTGCTGTCATGAAGGTTTCCCCTGGATGTGCTCATTTGTTTCGCCGCTTTCTCCATATTTCTTTCCATGTGCCTCTGATTCTTTTAGACCTGGGCTCAAGCCCTGGGACCTAAGGAATATCATAGGGAAACACCTTTCCAGCCCACAGAAGGTACTGTATCCCCACCATCTTGCAATTTTAAGCTTGGATTTCAGCCCCATGCTAACTGGAATTCTGATCACGTACAAGTGGAGGAAGAACTTTTAGATACCTGGCTCAGGTCCCACAGCCAGTCCAAAGTTTCCTCACCCTTTAATTTAGCCAGGCCTTAGAATGCCTGCCCCCTTCCCCTTTCCAAACTCCCTGAACCTTGTCTGTCGGTTACAGCTGGGGCCTCACACCTGTCTGAGGCCTGGAACACACACAGTACAACTCAGTCAGTGAATGACCACGCCGGGCTCACTTCTGTTGGGTCCCTGCCTCCAGATCCCATCTCGGAGCTCTTCTTTCTCTACACAAGATCGCTCCCCAACTCAGAGCGCCCAGTTAGCCCTCAGCGTCTGCTCTTTTATGGCAGAGGCTCTGTGCTCCCAGCCTCCTGCCCCTTCTGTATCTATTTCCTTGCAGCCACTCCATGTGTTTTTCTTGGCTCAGGACTTAGTGAGCCTCTATGGGGCCTGCTCCCTTTACTTGTTCCCTTCTAGAATCTGTCTTTGTGTCCCCCACCGTTCTTTCCTTTATGAACCAACGGTGCAATAGCGTAACTACCTGAAATTCTTCATCACTCCCAGCTGCTTTCATGGAGGAAAATGCCCACAGCACAGAAAATGGTCCTGCCCTTCCAGAGAGGCTGGGGGACAGGAGCGTGTCCAGAGAAGGGTGATGGGTTGATGAAGGGTGGCCGCAGTGCCCAGGAGAAAGGGCCAGAATGCTCTCTGTTCCGTGAGGAGGATTATGCCGGTGTGTGTAGTCCCCTGGGTCGGAGTTGTCCAGAAATAGCCCAGACTAAGGAAGAATTCCAAAGATCAAAAGAGCTGTCTTAAGATAGCAGTACGCTGGGCCCTGCAGGTGTGTGTATCGCAAAGGGAAGGACCCCTGGGGTGGCCGTCACAGAGGGGAGTAGACGTCCTGTAGCCTGACCCCACCAGATGGCTTTAGAGATCTGGACTCCAGGGTCTGTGATTCTCTTCCTGGTCCCTGCTTTCTTTTCTCTCCTTTATTTCACTGACTTTTTTCTAGCCAGGGTTCTAGCATCTTCTTTGTGAAGCTTTTAATGATTTTCCCTGCCATATATATCATTTTAAAAATAAAATGGAGCGTAGACAGATGAGCCCTGCCTCATCCCCGGGGCTCTGTCCACACACACCGTCCTGGCCGCCCCGAGGTCGCGCAGTCCAGACCCATGCTTATAGCTCACCCCTTATCGCCATGTGCTGTTTTTCCTTTCACTCGCTTCTCTCTATCTGCCTTTCTCTGTCTCTAGACCAGGAACTCCTTGAGAGCAGAGACTGTGTCTCTTTGTCCCTGCCTCCCGGAGCACCCAGCCCTGGGAACCTGCTCGGTGGATGGTTGCTGAGTGAATCAGAGGGAGGGACAGTTTACTCTCCCTTGGGAAAGGAGAAGTAGCCGCCGTGCAGTTCTGCCTGGGTTGGGGTTGGAACAGCTCTGTGATGGCAGAAGTCTCTCATGGTCATCATCTGTCACTGCATGGTGAAAGCTCTAAAGTTCTCTAAGATGTCATAACTTTCTTGTTTTTCCTTTACAGCAAGCAACCCGGTGATAGCAGCCCAGCTCTGGTGAGTGTCCCTGAGCTCTAGAGCACAGCTCTCCTCTCTCAGGATCATATTTACTTGCAGTGTTAACTTTTTCCTTACTACAATCAGATCAGAAAGTGTGTCACCTGGTATTTTTTTTCCACCTTTTTCTGCTGCCTGACTATTCCATGCTCATGGCTTTCAATAAGTACACAGTATAATGTTCCAGGACGGTTTGTTTTTTTGGAAGACATGGCTGCTTTGTTTGAGTAGCTGTGTGCTTTGTTTACGGTAACGGGGTGAGGAAGGTAGAGGCATGTGCACAGCACACCACGTCGACGGCGAGGCAGGCAGTGCTGGCGGAGGAAGGCGGCACTCGGCAGCAAAAGCGGGATGAGAGTAGATGCTAGATTTGCTCAGTGATGTGCAGGTTTTACATCGTAGAAGAGGTTAAACACCTTTACTGAAATCCCTGCAGGAAAAGGAACTTATCACAAGAGTGAAAATTGGCTGCACGGGATTCAGCAGACATTTTCTGTAAAGGGCCAGCTAGTGCATATTTGAGACTTTGCAGGCTCTGCTGTCTCTTTCACAGCTACTCAGCTCTGCTGTTGTAGCTAAAGAGCCGCTGTGGACGATATGTAAATGCCCAAATGTGGCTGCATTCCAATAAAACTTTACTCATAAATATCAGCGGGCCAGATTTGGCCCAAGTGGTGTAGTTTCTACAGACCTCTTCCCTGGCACAGGGTCTCGCCTGTACAGTAGAATAATCTGGTGAGCTGCAATTATCTGAAACATCCACCCCAACCACGCCCCGGGTTCATTGAATCAGTCTCTCGAGGTGGGACCCAGATAGCTTGTTTTTAAAGCTGCCCTGATGAGTCTGCCTGCATATACCTCTCTTGCTCCCTCTGAAGCAACTGCCTGTCTTATTTGAGTTTTGGCTTGTTAAGTAGACAAGTTGTCGTGTGAGGGAACCACAGACTTGTGTTGTTTAGGCCTTTGTTCGGAACTCCAGACTCTGGTAGGTAGCCCAGGCTCGTTAGCCTCTCAGTCATCCCAGGCGTAGGTCTCAAGGCAGCTGAGAGGATGGTCTTTGAGGTGGGCACAGCTTGACTGTGCCATGCACTGTCAGTCAAGACAGCTGGCAGAATGTGGCACAAGGTGGAGTGGGTTTCAGATACCCCGGTTAGTGAGGAGAGCCCTGGCTGAGGCATCAGGAGCCCTCCCTCCAGGTGCCGGCTGTGTTCTAACCCAGCTCTGGAGACTTCGGCCTTCTTATCTCTGAGCCTCCGTTTTCTTTTTTTTGCAAATGAGGGGGTTGGGCTAGATCAGTTTTTTGCCAAACTGTCTTACCCTCTGATCTTCACCCTCTAGAAGAAACCTGATGTCAAAGCCCAGCATACAGAACAGACAAATGTGGAGGTCCTCTGGATGAAGCTGGGGGTGACAGGGTGGCGGGGGACCAGTTCCTGCCTGCTCATCTGCCTTCCCTGCCTCTCCCCGACCCCATAGCTCGAGGGCATCTACGAAGAACCCAGGGTTCTAGAGAACGCAGCCAGTCCCTCATATCACACAGCTGGAAACTCAACCTCGCAGCTCTGATTCCAAACCTGACTTTCAGTGTCATTCTTCTTTTGTCTTTGGGTTTTGTTCTCAGCATCTGATGAAGGGGCTCAGGGGTCCTACTGAACCCTGCCCTGGAGGGTGGGAGGAGGTTGCAGTATTCTCAATGGGTTACTTGTAGGTTGCTAGATTCACCGCATTTCTGGGATCCCTCTGGAAGATGGTATGCCAGATGGCATCTGTACCTTTCTTAGCCTGTCGGGGTGTCTTGCTTTTAATTCTCTGAGACTTGTAAGTTCCAGCCCCAATTTCTTTCCTTTGCTCTCTCAGGTGGTGATTGTTTGGCCTGTCTGTTTCTCCCTAATAAAATTACATTTTCCTCTTAGCATCTAGTGGAGATTATATATTGGGAACCAAAACAAACAACAACAACAAAGAATTCTGCCAAAAAAAAAAAAAAGCCCTGGTAAATATACCCTTTGGGAACAAATGAGCTAATAACTGCTGTTCACAGCTGTTCGATTGCTCTTCACAGCCTGTGGGATCCCAGGGTGAGTAGGATTCCTATGGGAGCCGTGGATGAAACTGCTCTGGGCTCCAGAGGTACTACTAGAAAAATAGCACCTTGCAGAACACTTAACTTACCTGATGAAATCCATGTGGAGGTGATCTGGCCCAGAGCCTAGCTCTGTGTACTGGTCCTCCCTGGAAACTGGAACACAGAGCCACTTAGACCCCAAGCAAGACTCATAACAGTGATCTGTTTGCCTCTCAGTGTTGGAGAAGCCAGCAATAACCCTTGATTTCAAGCACACCCCCTGACAATAATGATTGCCTGCTCTATCCATGTATGTATGTGTATATATATATATATATTTTAACATTTAAGATCCCATCAGCCAAGCACAGTAGCTCATGCCTATAATCCCAACACTTTGGGAGGCTGAGGGGAGGGTTGCTTAGCCCAGGATTTCAGGACCAGCCTGAGCAACATAGTGAGACCCCATCTCTTAAAATAAAGATTCCATCGAAATAGGATCATGTTGCTGGGCGCAGTGGCTCATGCCTATAATCCCAGCACTTTGGGAGGCCGAGGTGGGTGGGTCATAAGGTCAAGGGTTCAAGACCAGCCTGGCCAACATGGTGAAACCCCGTCTCTACTAAGAATACAAAAAATTAGCCGGGCATGGTGGCGCACACCTGTAATCCCAGCTACTCTGGAGGCTGAGGCAGGAGAATGGCTTGAACCCAGGAGGCGGAAGTTGTGGTGAGCAGAGATCACGCCATTGCACTCCAGCCTGGGCAACAGAGTAAGACTCCATCTCAAAAAAGTTAAAAAAATAGAAGAAATAGGATCATGCCTGAGGAGTCCTGAGCCTTTTCTCAGTCCCTCCAAGAGCCAGGTTAGTTTAGCAGAAAGAAGACATGCTTCAGGATTCTGCAGATATCTATTCTAGCCCTGGCTCCCACTGACCAGCCAGGTGACCCTGAGCAGGTTTCCCAACTCTCTGTTAGGCAACTGTTCCTTTATCTGTAAAATGAGGTGGTCACTTTTGACCTCATAGCCTTGTGTGGATTAAATAATAACAGATGTAAAGTTCCCAGTACAGAGTCTTGTCTGGAGAGAACATTTCAAAGTGGTGGCCAGATGATTGGCGGTGTTTTTCATAACGGGGAACCCACATGTGGCTCCCACCACATTCTCCAGTGGGAGCTGCTCAGGAGGGACTGGTGCCTCCCACTGTGGTGGGAAGAAGCCCGCCCATCACAGGAGGAGCTTCTGGTGCAGGTGCTGTGGGGTCTCCCAGCAATGCCAGGGCAGGCCTGAAAGGGGAGTAAAATTACTTGGTTTGCCCAACGGAGACAGGATCTCCTTTTTGCCACCAAAATATGACATCGAGGCAGCATTCTGGAATATTTCCTGCTGTTTCTGTTTGTGAGCGCTAAAGGGATGAGTGAAAGTTGCTGTCTGTGGTTTTCCTTGTTATATGTTCATTTAAACAACCAATAACCAAAAAGTAGTAGTTATGTGGGAGCTCCTAGTAGAGTATGTAGCACGTGGGAATAGTTCATGATTGTTAAATAAATCAGTAATAATGCCACTTTATAACCTATTTTTCTTTCTTTTTTTAGCTCTAAAACAAATCCAGAAGTCCATAATTACCAGGTAAGATACTGCTTTTAAAGGTTTTCTTTAAAGAAAGAAAATTTTTAAACTAAAATAAAAACAACAAAAACAGGTTTTCTTAAAGTTTCTGAATTTTCCACAATGAGCAGTCATCATATTTATAATCAGATTTTGAGGAAGTAATAACAGTATTTGTATTTTGAGAAAATGGTAAGAGGAGAGCCCTTTCCTTCTGACCTCTGCCACTTCTTGGCCATCTGAACTGCCTGTTTTTCTTAACCTTGTCAACTGGCAAGCGTCAGGGACATATGTTTAGGTTTCTGGGTGGTCACACACAGCCCCTTATTGGCATTCAAGTGAGGCAGCTTTTTGTCAAAGTGTATTCTAGACCTAGGCAACATGAATCTCTTGAGATGGGCTTCCAGGAAAGGATGTTTTGGTTGAGGATACTGGGAAATGTCGCATCTTTCATTCCTCTTCATGGATTTTTCAGTGCCCATTGAGGTGTGAAAGAACTGAGAAGTCCTGCAAGAAAGACATGTTTTATTTTTTTTTAATCCATTGTTTCCTCAGATTATTTGTGTGTTGGTCCCCTCTCACACCCCTGATTTAAAAAACTAGCCTTGAGCTGGCACAGTGGTGTACATCTGTAGTGCCAGGTATTTGGGGAGGCTCAGGTGGGAGGATCGCTTGAGCCCAGGAATTCAAGACTGCAGTGAGCTATGATCCTAGACTATTGCACTTCAGCCCCTATGACACAGTGAGAACTCATCTCTTTAAAAAAAAACACACACACACTAGCCTCTCCCTCTACATCTCTTTTTAAAAGAACACTAGCCTCAGCCCCTCCCCTTTTTCGGTGGTGGTGAACTCATGAACACGAATAGATCAGTGGTTTCTAGAACCTGCTGTGTGAAGCACTGTGCCAGGCCCATCCCTGCAGAATGAGTACAGTACGTTTCCATGGCTGGCGTCTTGCTCTTTCTCAGGATGGACAGCCAGGGCCCGTGCCACCTGCCAGCCCACCCATGCCTGGTAGCATGAAAGGTGTGGTTTACAGCTCAGCCTGGAGCAAGTACATTCTTCCTAAGCCACCGTGGGTGGCTCCCTCTGGCCATTCACAGCCTTGTGGCACCTGGTTCCAACTTCTCTGTTTATTTCTCACCACTCCCATCATACTCCATATGTTCAGCTCACAGGGAGTTGCATAATTGTTGCCCCATAATTTCTTCCCACTGTTCTTTGCCAATGTTCGTCTGCCTGGAATTTCTTTGCTTCCTGTCAGTATATTAAAGTACCTCTCGAAGACCAAGTCAGGGTTGGGTGCAGTGGCTCATTCCTGTAATCCCAGCACTTTGGGATCACAGCCAAGGCAAGAGGATCACTTGAGCCCAGGAATTTAAGACTAGCCTGGACAACATAGTGAGATCCCATCTCTACTTTTTAAAATTTTGTTTTATTAAAAAAAATTTTTTGTTGTTGTTTAAAGACCAACTGAGAAGTCACCTCCTCTACAATGCCTTCTCTGATCTTTTCAGTTGGAAGTCCCCAGCACCCGGTGGTTCTCCATCCTGCTGCATATTAAAGCCATCTGGCCAGCTTTAAAAAAATAACTAGTGCTTGGTCCATATCCCTGAGACATTGATTGATTGATTGAGACAGAGTCTTGCTCTGTTGCCCAGGCTGGAGTGCAGTGGCACAGTCTCAGCTCACTGCAGCCTCTGCCTTTCAGGTTCAAGTGATTCTCTTGCTTCAGCCTCTCAAGTAGCTGAGATTACAGGTGCCCACCACCACACCCGGCTACTTTTTTATAGAGACAGGGTTTCACCTTGTTGGCCAGGCTGATCCCAAACTCCTGACCTCAAGTGGTCCACCCACCTCAGCCTTGCACCCCTGAGAGGTTGAGTCAGAAACTCCAGGGGTAGGATCTGGGCACCTGTAGACTTCAGATTTCTAGCTGAAGATCTCCAGCTTCGGATCTCCTGTGGTTCTGATAAGCAGCTGGGCAGGGATTCTGATGTGGACCTCGCTTCCTAGGTGGTCATTTGTTTGTGTTTAGAGACAGCGTCTTTGTCTGCTGACTTGTAACTCAGGGCCAACTCTCTTGGCCTGGACTGGTGTGGGTATCCGAGGGACACTGCCCTCCCAGGTTTCTCTGCTCCATCCCCAGTCTGAAGTAATGAAGCTATTCCATAAACAGGTTCACCTGAGAGCCTTATTCTCATCATCCCCTTTCTTGGTCTTTCATTACTATAAATATTAATTCCTTACATGAGGGTGAGATCTGAAATCCCGATGTATATTACCTTTACGAGGTTTCTGAGTTACATCACAGAAGAACTTTGTGATAATTGACTTTCATGCATGAAATCATATTCCCAGTGTGCAGAACCTGGAAGTGACTTCCACATTTTAGGAAATGACAAGTAAAAAGTGTTGGAACTTGGTTGGGGAAAAGTCTGGCTTCTCCGTCTCCTTGTCTTCATTGGGTTCTTGAATCTTTGTTTGGTTATTTTTTTGTTTTTGAGACAGAGACTGTCTCTGTCACCCAGGCTGGAGTGCAGTGGTGTGATCTCAGCTCACTGCAATCTCCGCCTCCCGGGTTCATGTGATTCTTCTGCCTCAGCTTCCTAAGTAGCCGGGGTTACGGGTGTGTGTGTGCCATTACTCCCGACTAATTTTTGCATTTTTAGTAGAGATGGAGTTTCACCATGTTGGCCAGACTGGTCTCGAACTCCCAACCTCAAGTGATCCACCCGCCTCAGCCTCCCAAACTGCTGGGTTTACAGGCATAAACCACCGTGCCCGTCCCAGGGTTCTCGAATCTTCTTATTCACTGTTTTTTGTAAAGGGGTTTTCAGGTGTAAGTAACTGAGGTTGTAGGGGACAAGTAGTTGATAGGTGATCAGTGCTTGAAGGAGAGACAAGAATGTTAGAAAAGCAAAGCAGCTCAGCGCTGCCGTGCCCTCTCCCCATAGCCCTGGGTGTGTTCTCACTGTGCATTTTCTGCTTAGAGTGAACATCGAGGCGATTGTTTGTTGAAATCAGATCTACTGAAACTCATCTAGGCATTGTTATCGCAACTCATTGGCAACCCTGGGCCCTTTGGACCTTGCCAGTCTTAGAGGTCTCGTGTTGTTCTATCAAGTGTTGAGGGTAAATTGACCGGGAAGAGAACATCCTGAGAAGTGGCCTCATGCATTTGAATACCGTGAAGGGTATTCAGGAGGATAGTGTTCCAGCATTTATCTTACGTCGAGCACCGCAAGGTCAGCCAACTGCAAAGGATGGATCACTGTGTTCTCAACAAGGACTCTGTTGGCATCTGGGGAGGGAGAGTTCTTCATTGTTTGGGACTGTCCCTGGAATTGCAGGATGATTAGCTTCCCTTTTCTCTGTCCCTGTGACAAGCAGACATGCACACATTCATTTCCTGTTGTCCTCTGAGGGACGTGAGTGTACCAGTTGAGAACCAGCTGGGTTAACATTAAAATACTCCTTGACAGTTGAGAATGTGAATGATTGCCAGAGGAGATCAAGGAAGTTTCCAGAATCTTTTTCCAGATCTGTGGATCAGGTTCCCACCTCTCTCTGATGAATCTGATTTGGTTGTGTTTAAAGCCAGAGAAAAGCATAGAGGGTCCAGTTCTAGGTCAGCCTTTCTCTATTGTTGAACAGCCAGTGAATGGGACCTCATTCTGGGCCTCTGTGATCAAAACACCTGGAACAGTCCAGCTCTGGGCAAATCATCTCAACTTTGTGGGTTTCTGTATCCCCCTAAAGGAGAAATATGCAAAGATGGCATCAGGGAGGTGCTAAAGCCCTGGTCAGCTCCCAGATCCTGCTACTGAGATATTTTCTCCAGATTCCTTTTCCTGTGACATGTCTTTCCGGGGGCTGCAGAGTCTGCTTGCTGACAGGCATCTTTGAAGGAGAAAGGAAAGGCTGCTGGAATACAGAACAGGCAGGGAGGGCATCTCAGGTCCATGAAAATGGAATGAACAGAACTGCTGAGAATTCTCTGTGCCAGAGAGCAGGCCACTGCTTATTAACCAAAGTAGCCCAAGAAGGAGGAGAAGAAATAATTAAAAGAGTAATGGTAGCATGATTGTAGTGACTTAAATGTCAAGAGGACCTTCATTTGCCCCTTAGGAGCCTCTGACTTCTGCTGGGGTCTAGGACCACTGCCCTCTACAGGCCAGAAGTGGAAAGGCAGCCTGCTACCCAGCCCGCTAGGGCTGCACCCGGGTCCGTTTGTGAGTCACTAGTCAGGGTCTGTGTTCTCTTTTTAAAATGGCCAACTTCCTTCAAAATTAGCGGGGCATGGTGGCACGTGCCTGTAATCCCAGCTACCCGGGAGGCTGAGGCAAGAGAATTGCTTGAACCCGGGAGATAGAGGTTGCCAAGATCCTGCATTTGCACTCCAGCCTGGGCAACAGAGCAAGACTCTGTCAGAAAAAAAAAAAAAAAGGCAACTTTCAACCTTCTTCCTTCCTTTCTTTCTCTTTCTTCCTTCCTTCCCTTCCCTTCTTTTTCTTTTTTCTCTCCCTCCCTACCTGCCTGCCTTCCCTCCCTCCCCCATCCCTTCTCCTCTCTCCCTTTCTCCCTCCTGTATCAGGATTATAAGCACTCCGGATGGTTTTGTTTGTTTGGGTATTTTGTTTTGGATTGCATTTTAGAAGATTATTTTTATTGCTTAAACCAGGGAGGAAGAAAAAAACTTCACCCACGGCCCTGCTGCTTCACTTCACATCCCTGTCCAGCCCTTGTCTGCGTGCAGATGTAACTGTTCCACATGGTCATTGTCATTTTCGGCAATGACAAAAATTGTTTCTGAAGAGAGAAATTGCCTCCCACTCTCCCCATCTCTCTGACACCTTCCGCCTCTTCCCCTGGGGAGATGAATACAGCCTGTCGCTGGTACTCTGGACTCGACCCCCTTCAAGGCAGGTGCTGTCACCTTCCTTCTAAGGGTGGCTTCCCAGCCCCTTCACAGGGAGCTGCCTCTGGAGAGGGCTAGAACCAGGGCTGGGTTTCAGCCCCCAGCCTTTGTCAGAGGGGGAAACGTGATCATCCTGGGAAACATCCGCCAACCCCTACCCCGCAGCCAGGGTCTGTGGCTTTTCCATTCATAGTCCCCCAGCCCCTCGGGTGGATGCCAGTAACAGAGAAAGTGAATGAGGACCATTGAAATTAAAAGGTCATCAAATAATCAAGTTTGGTGTTTTATTTCTAGCCTCAGTATCATCCTAGTATCCACCCCAGCCAGCCCCGGTGGCATCCTCACTCTCCAAATGTCAGGTAAGTGCTGGTGCTTCCAGAGCTACACCTTTAAGTTCTCCTTTCTCTAGAAAAGTTCAGATTCTACTTAGTTAGGAGTAGGAAGTCTGCATCAGAAACAGCCCTTAAGGGGTGCATTGTCATGGCTAAGATGAATAAATTTTCAAAGCAAAGGTAGCCAGTAATGAGTGTGGATGCATCAAAGGTCTGCTTTGTGAAATAAAAAATGAATTGATTTTTAAAAATCATTCTGACCTCAGATATTCTTGGTTTAGTTTTGTATTCAAGATGTTACTAAAATTTCTAAGTAATATTTTTCTGTCCTGAGAATTTATTTACTTCAGATGTGATGAAAACTTAGGGATTTTTGTTGCTGTGGTTTTTTTTTTTTTTTTTAAGATTTTTTTTTGGGAGTGGGGTTAATGAGTTTGCTTTTTGTGGCAATAGATATTTTCCCCTAAACCTAGGGATCAGTAAACTTTCTGTAAAGGATCAGCCAGTATTTTCTGCTTTGTGGTCGCTGTCACAACTCCTTAACTCTGCCATTGTACTTTGAAAACAGCCCTGGACAATCCATAATTGAGAAGCTATAGCTATGCTTCAACGAAACTGATTTACAAGATCAGAGGGATTGGGCTGAGGGCTGTCATTTATCAACTTTGGCCCTGACCTACCATAGTTCTTTCTAAGCCAACTGGCTTCTTTTGGACTGTGTTTATAGTTAGGCTTGAGAGGTTTTTTTGTTTTGTTTTGTTTTTGTTTTTTTTTTTTAGGGTAGCTTTGTGACAGCAACCTTTTAAGATTTGAATTTTAGATCAGTCTTAATTGGTGTTTATTTGTGAAGCTATTTCAGAGACATGGTTGGCAAGTTCAGTTTGCATGAAGGTGAGATTCCTAGCCTTTCTCTGAGAAAGTATGAAGAATAAAATGATGGAAATAAACCCACTTACAGCAAGGCAAAAAAAAAAAAAGTTTGTTGGGGAATTTTGTAACCCAAGAGTGTGATTGTTTCTAGATACTTGGTAGTCATATAACTTTTTAAAGCAAGGTAGGTTCATGGAGTAATAATTCTAAATCTTGCTATGTTTCAAAGGTACTTTATTCTTCAGACGTAAGAAACAGAAGAGAGTTATAGAAATACTATTTTAATTAACATTGTCTTTACAAACGTGTGTGCTTATCATTATCTGTTTTATCATGTTAGTTTCCTTCTGAGGCACTGTTTAGCAGCAGGCCTTCTGAGGAATGCTGTAAGCAGTGCCTCTCTGGGGTGTATCTGCTATTGACACTTGAGTGTCATCTGGAAGTTTGTTAATGCAAATGCTCAGCGCCCCCCACCACCCCCCCCGCCCCAGACCTACTGGATCAGAATCTATGGGGTGGGGCCAGCATATTGTGTATTTTCAAGCTGTACAAAGATACCCCATGAAAACAGAGTTTGTTAGTCCAACACTTCAGGTAAATGCTGCCTGAGGCATTCATGGTGCACACTGGCATGATAAAACCTCCAAGCAGTCCTGTAGTAAAGGAACATTTTCCACCTTCACTTAGCTTTCTCCAGACGGACTTGACCATGAGACACCCTTTGAGAAATGATGACTTGACCATAGACAGAGCCCTGCTTTGCTGGGAAGTTCATAGATGAGCTGCATCTGAACTTTTATAATACTCACGTAGGAAATCCATTCATTTCCATTCATAGCCATCCCCATTCACGTGGCTCACGGATCCCCCTGCCCCATTTCCTTTGTGCTTGTGTTGTTTCACTTACATTTCTGCATTTTCTTCCATTCTCCCACTAACCGTTCGCTCTGCAAATGAAACAGGCCATCCTTTCAGGATGACAGGTCGCATTGGAAAGCGTCGGCCAGTGGAGATGACAGCCATTTTGATTATGTCCACGACCAGAACCAGAAGAACTTAGGAGGGATGCAGAGTGTGATGTATCGAGATAAACTCATGACTGCACTTTGAGAGACTGAAGCGTCTCTCTTCCATTCACCTTCATAGTTTCACTGCATTCCATGAACAGTGTCTTGGCCTCACATGGATGGATGTGTTTTTACGAGGGTCTTTAAGGAGTAGTCCTGAGAGGTGTTTTCAGTGTCCGTGTAAATATTTGAAGATAAGACCACGGTAGATTGTCATAATTTACTATTGACTGCATTCTCATTAAAATGAAGGTAGTTAAATTCTCAGGAATCATTTTGATGTTCTGATTTTAAAATTGGAGTCAAAGTCTATGTTTATCATATTACTGTGTGCCTCATATTCTTTGTTATTTGATTAATGGGACCAAATAAAACCAGAAGCGCTTGGGAAGATAGCTCAGCATATATTGCTGTGGTAGGAGTTGAGATTGCTAGGGTCCAGCTTCCGCCATAGTGTGGCCTGGATGAGTTATTGCCTCTTCACTGATCTCACTCTCCCCGTCTGAAAAGAGAGGGTTGGACTAAGTGATCTCAAGGTCCTCTCCAACTCTACAGTTCTGCAATTTGTTAACATTTAAATTTTTTTTTTTTAGGCTGAGGACATACACTCAAACTAATTTTATCACAAGGAAAACTGCAATACCCACTTCCTTGACAGAGAGTTACTCCTTTCAGAAGCTAAATAAAGTATATAACTTATTAGATGTTATATAAATACAGGGAGACTTTGAATTTTATATCTTAAAGCAGTTGAGCTACTTTGAATTTAAGCAATTGTACTAATCTTAAATTGCATAGCATTTGTTTTGATAGAATTTGCTGCTCAAGTATGAGAATAATTTTTAATGTCTTAATGATTGGTGCTGCTAACTTGCATGATTTCAGAAGACATAATTGTGAATACACCCTGTCAGAATTGGGGGATCGGTTTTTACCCTAGACTTCACTCTTAAAAAGCAACGTGCAATCAAGATCATTTATGGCTCAAATGAAAGCACATAAGGTTTTCTTGAAGTTGTGCCAAAGCATTCTGTAGAGTAGGATACGATGGGTGTTGCCCCAGTCTGTTTGTAGAACCAGAAATCAATATGTTGTCTTTTAGGTTAAAGCTTATACCAAAATATTTATTTCCCCCATTTCAAGCCCTGAGTCAAACATTTTTTTTCTCTTAATAAATAGACCTGAAATATTTTATTAGTATTTTTCTGAAATCAGTTGATTCTCGTGCCATTTTTATTCATGTAATTGTAATTTTACCCATTTTAAGCCCTTTTAAAAATGTTTGACATCCTTTGAGATATTTTATTACTAAAATCTGATCTTTTTGCCTACCGCAAAAATCTGTTCAGAAAGAAGATATCAGCTGCGTACCTTGCACAGCGGAGTTGATCACTTATAAGCTTTCCTTCTCTAAGGCATTTGTTTACAGGTGTATTCCATTTTAGCAGACATTCTGATTTTCAGTGTATGTGCTGCATACAAATAAATGTGTTCTGAATCTTTTCATCTTATTGGTAGCATTTTTACAAATGTGTTTCCAAGGAATAAAGATGATTCTTCCTTTTTTTTTTTTTTTTTTGACTCCATCTTTATTTTTTTTAATTGATTCTTGTTGCTGTGCAGAAGGCTCCTTTGTGAATGACCTCAGTAACAGAGCAGCTGGCTTTTGTAAGTCTGAGGGTGAGCATTCAGTTGCGGGGGGTGCTGCGTGGAGCAAGATCATCGTAGAACGAGGCTGCTCTTGGCAAAAGTGGCTCTTGTAGGCACAGCAGCTGATGCCTTTCTTCTTCTGGGGCTACTCTGGTGAAGGTTGTCTTATCTGTCACAGGTGCTGAGCAGAGAGAAGTGGTGGCAGTGGGATTTTCCCAGTAATAGTCCTGTAAAGGTGGGTGTTTGTCCTGTCTGGCAGGAAGACATCCAAACCCTTATCTGTGGGCTCCTGGAAATTGTGTATGCCATCTAATACCCTCTAATAAATACCTCTGTGCTTAAGATAACTTGAGTGGTTTCAGTTGTCTGCAACCAAGAAGCCTAACCAGTTTGCATACTTAGGACATCCTGATTGTCAAAGGAAGTATACACTTTCATTCCTTAACTTAGTGGACCTTTCTCTACTGCAGTTGACCGGTTCAGTCCTCACAGCCTCCTTTTCTGTCATTCTGTTACATGTTGGTGTTTTCTAAAGGTCTTTCTTCTGCTCACTGCTCTTTTCGCCAGTCTACCCAAATCTTCTCATTCTGTCATAATTGTTAATGCTGTTGACTCTGAAACCGTTCTCTCTAACCTAGACGGTCCTATGAGCTTTTGGGCTGACATTTCATCTTAGGTATTCTGTATACACCTCAAACTCCACCTATCAAAAATCAAATTGATCATCTTTTATCCTCCCTTGACAAAACTTTTCTTCTGCCTGAATTCTCTTCTTTACCCACAGTAAGAATGTATACATCAGGTGTCCCCACACTGCGGCCCCCTGAGGCCATTTATCCGGCCCCCCCGCTGCACTTCAGGAAGGGGCACCTCTTTCATTGGTGGTCAGTGAGAGGAGCACAGTATGTGGCGGCCCTCCAACGGTCTGAGGGACAGTGAACTGGCCCCCTGTGTAAAAAGTCTGGGGACGCCTGGTATACATCATCTACAACTGTTCTGCCGATTGCCACCTATATCAAAACAGTGCCTAGGTCTGTTCAGCTCTGCCTTGGTATTCATACTTAGGCCTTCCTGTCTCTTCTTACTGACATAAATCCCATAGGAGCATCTTTTCTCTGGCTCAGAGGTGCCCTTTCTTCTCTCCCTGACTCTAGTTGCTCTTGACAAGCTCACACTCTTCCCAGTCGCTACAGTGATCTCTCTAAAACACCGTCATGGGCCTGTGCCATTGCAGTGCTTGCCATCACCCTGAGGATGAAGTCCAAGGGCCTCTCTATGGAATTCCCACTCTGTGTCTCCATCGTCTTGCTCTACCATATACCCCCGTTTCTCACCCTGCTGTTGAAAATCCTTCAATGCCAAATTGCTTGTGGTTCCTGGCATGCACCATACCCTGCTGTTACTCACATCTGTGCCTTTGCAAATACTGTTCCTTCTGCTTAGAATTCTGTCACTCCCATCCCTTCCCCTAACTCCGCTCGATGTCTGCCTGTGCCCAGACATCTACTCCCAGGGACTCTCCAACGGCCCCACCTCTGCAAATCGGGTTAATTTCTGTGTTCCAGTAATAACTTCCTCCCTTTCTGCCCCCATCCATAGCAACATTGCACTTACAGCTTTGTATTCAAATGAGATCTTTCATCTGTCTCATCCTGGAGCCTGTACACTGCATAAATCTGAGCCTGTGTCTTTTGCCTTTGTCCCCTGCACCTGACCGATAGCAGGTGCTCAGTGAATGTCTGCTCAGCAAGTGGATTATTACCACATTCATTTGAAAGGAGATGTCTAGCCAGGTAACAGGCAACAATACATCATCTCTGGGCTGGTATGAAGATACCTAAAAAACCTTATCCGGTATGGGGGCATCATACTTTTGAGTAGGACACTGACCACCATGTTACTTCTAGATTCAGTTTCATCATCTGGATATTACTCAGTGTGTCAACTGTGTTCTCATTTGAGGCACTGGTATCATGTTGTACAGAGCAGAAGAAAGTCCAACCACATGACATTGGAAACCCCGGGAGGTTGACATTGATCTGCGCTCATGTAGAGGGGCTGGGCTTCTAATGCTGTGCTTTGCAGTCCACATGTGTCACTTCACTTCTTGACCACCCTGTGAGATGGATAGTATCCTCTTTTTCATAGATAGGAACGCTCAGGCTTAGAGTTAACCAACCAGCCTGTATTCCAGAGCCTGTGCTTTCAACCCCAGTGCTCTCTTGCCTCTCACCCTTCATCCCAGCATTTGCGACCGTGGGGATCCACATTTCCATGAGACTGTTAGATGATGTTGAACAGTTCACGCCACTGAAATCTGTTTGCTAACCAGAGAGCTGTCCACCCCCTCCAGCCATCTAGTAACCCCTATCCATCTGCATGACCACCACCACTGGTAGGCAGCTAACTATACATACAGCCCCCACCACCGTGGCCTAGTAACCATGTTCCCTCCACCGTTACTGCCACCAGTGGGCTCCTAACTGTCCATACCCACCCCCGACACACCAGGGCTGGCAACCTTGTTCATCTCCGTCACCTGTGATCTAATAATGCCATTTACTGCCTTCTCCCCAAACACACCCCTCCAGTGGTCTGGTAACCCTCTCCACACCTTAACATCCCTCCCCAAGTCTAGAATTCCTGTCCACACAGGCATCCTTCAGCAGTGGTCCTGTTTTCAAAGCAGTAGAGATTGGGCATTAATCTTGGTGAACCAGTGCTTATTTGAGACAGTCCACTCTATTGCTTCCTTCCAAAGAGTTCAGAAATGAACAGTTTCTTCTGGAATATTACTTGACAGTAAAACCACACTCACTATTCTGTAACTAATAGAATTAACTTTTTACATTTTGAAACTCAGGTATTTATTGGTTTATCATCTATTGATGTTTCTGTGGTCCCCCAAAACATCCAACAGTGTATTGACAGTTGTCATTGGATTGATGTAATTCATGCCGGAAGTCTTTATGCCAGGTAATTAATTACCTTGGTCTTCAAAACCCTCTTGCCATGGCCGGTTGCTGTGGCTCACACCTGTAATCCCAGCACTTTGGGAGGCTGAGGCGGGTAGATCACAAGATCAAGAGATTGAGACCTTGCTGGCCAACATGGAGAAACCCCGTTGCTACTAAAAATATAAAAATGAGCTGGGCTTGGTGCACGCCTGTAGTCCCAGCTACTTGGGAGGCTGAGGCAGGAGAATCGCTTGAACCCAGGAGGCGGAGGTTTCAGTGAGCCGAGATTGCGCCACTGCACTCCAGCCTGGCGACAGCAAGACTCATCTCAAAAAACAAACCCTCTTTCCTACTTCATTTATTGATCTACCATTTCTACTGAAGATGGTTCTCCTTAACCACAAAGAAAGAGGAATAAGGACAGTGTGGGGATTCCTTAGTCCTTCTTGCCTGTTAATATTGCACCATCCTTCCAGGTCAGCGACTCCAGCCTCCTGGGTCCCACTCTGAACATAATGACAGAGCCTTTTTGTTGCTCTTGACTTTCCAGCTTTTAACTAGTCCTTTAAAATCTGAGCTCATCAAATAACTCCCTGAACAGCCATATTGATCCCTTTGGATCAATATTTCTCAAACTTAGAGTTCTAAGTCAATTCCCTGGCAGACCAAGTCTTCCAGACGCGCCAGGTAAATACTCTATGTTGGTCTAGGATGATTTGCTTCCACTGTCTCACTACAGGAGGCAGAGGACAGGTGCAGAGGCGAAGCATAAGTGGGCAGAGAGAAAAGGCAAGTTAGTTAATGGTCCCTTGCACATGAGAAATGGTACATTTTAAGAAACCCTGGGGGTATCAAAAAGACAAAACATGTAACATGGACATTCATCTAAGCCTTAGCAAAAGAAATCCTCAATAGTTCTGCAAATAGGCCCACTTCTCTCAAAATGAGGGAGCTAAAGCATGGCTTGTACAACTTAACTAAAAATGTGGATTACTGCATTCTAAATGGTCAGTGATAAGACCCAAGATCCTGCATTTTAACAGCCCAGGAGAGACTCAGGTGGGCAGCCCAGCTTTGCTTTTCACTTTGGGAAAGCAAAGCTGCTTATCTACTTGTGTTCATCCTGATTTTAATGCCTCAATTTTAACTCAATTTTTTTTAACATGCATGTTAAGTCAATGAATGCATGCATCATAATAAGTAACTAGATCTGTCTGCTCAGCAAAGTTTTGCACTTCCTTAGGCCCAAGGTGAAGCAGAAGAATGTAAGCATTCTAGTGGTTCTTTTTTTTTTTTTTTGAAATGGAGTCTCCCACTTTCTTCCAGGCTGGAGTGTAGTGGTGTGATCTCAGCTCACTGCAATCTCTCCCTCCCAGGTTCAAGAGATTTTCCTTGCCTCAACCTCCCAAGTAGCTGGGATTATAGGAGCCTGCCACCACACCCAGCTTTTTTTTTTTTTTTTTTTTTTTTTTTTTTTTTTTTTTTTTTTTTTTTTGAGATGGAGTCTTGCTCTGTTGCCAGGCAGGAGTGCAATGCCGTGATCTTGGCTCACTGCAACCTCCACCTCCCTGGTTCAAGCTATTTTTCCACCTCAGCCTCTCAAGTAGCTAGCATTACAGGCATGCACCACCATACCTAGCTAATTTGCATTTTTAGTAGAGATGGGGTTTCGCCATGTTGGCCAGGATGGTCTCGATCTCTTGACCTCATGATCTGCCCACCTCGGATTCCCAAAGTGCTGGGATTACAGGTGCAAGCCGCTGCGCCCAGCCTCTGATGTTTCTTTATATGGCTTTAATTTCATCATTAACCGACCCCCTGGAATCTATCAAACCAAGTCTGTGTTCTGGCTTCACTCCCCACTTCAGAAGCAAGGGACTAGTGAATTCCAGCTGTTGGAGAAGGACAGGGCGTATGTATGCACCAGTGTGTATACACCTAGCACCTGGGCTAGGATTGGAGCCCATGATTGGGAATCAGGTAGAAGTTTGCAGAAGTAAAATGGCAAGACATTGCCAGCCAGGTGAGAGAAGGATTAAAGAAAGGTCCGCAGTGTTGGGGCCTGGTTTTATCAAGTTGTCCCTTGCCTTTTTTGTCAAGTTGAGCCCCGCAGTTCTCTAATTAGGTGAAGTGTAGAAGCTTTGGAATCTCATAGTTTGAATCCCAGCTTTGCCACTTACTGGCTGTGGGACCTTTGGCCATCTTCTTCTGGACACCTCATTTTCCTCATCCCCAAATGGAATTTACCAATATCTCACTGATAAGAGAATTATTAATAAATGACATCATATACAAAAGACGTTTTGTACACTGATGCTATCTGGCAAGAATTTTTAGTGTTTTTTATTTTTTTTATTTTTTTTTGAGATGTAGGGTCTTCGCTGTCCATGTGGACAGAAATAGGCCAGGGAGATACAAAACCTTGCTCAAGGCTGGGCATGGTGGCTCATGACTGTAATCCCAGCACTTTGGGAGGCCAAAGGCAGGCGGGTGGATCATTCAAGGTGAGGAGTTTGTGACCAGCCTGGCCAACATGGTGAAATGCTGTCTCCACTAAAAATACAAAAATTAGCCAGGTGTGGTGGCACGTGCCTATAGACCCAGCTACTCGGGAGGCTGAGGCAGGACAATCGCATGAACCCAGGAGACAGAGGTTGCAGTGAGCTAAGATCGTGCCATTGCACTCCAGTCTGGGTAACAATGTGAGACACCATCTCAAAAAAAAAAAAAAAAAATCTAGCTCAAGAAATAGAATAGCTAATAGATTGATGGCTTGAGATGTATATTCTAAGTTTAGCAAGGGAAATGAGTGTTTGGTTCCAAAGGAAAGATCAGGTGGAAGAGCATTAACACACATATATATAAATCACGTCTTTTTGAAACTAACAAACTCAGAGCAGAAACACCATAGAGCTCTTTTGAGGAAATGAAATAGAAATGATATTTCTGTCTGAGAATACTAGGAAATAACTGGCCAGGCAGAATGTGGACAATGCTTTCCCATCTGCACGTGGCAGAATTGGCATAGAGTAAGGAATTGGTGAGACGGCTGAAAGTCCATTCTCCTGGTACGATTGGGACTGAGAGGCTTGGAGAACTGAAACAGAGTGTCTGATTTCATCTTAGACAAAGTGGAGGAAGATTTTAACTATTAGGAGACTGTGTGGAAAGTTAGTAATAAAAGGAGACCACTGTACTTTGTTGCCATTTTTTCATTGTTGTTACTTTGTTTTTCTTTTTTTTTCTTCTTTTTTTTGAGACGGGGTCACTCTGTCACCGAGGCTGGAGTGCAGTAGTATGATCAGGGCTTACTGCAGACTTGACCTATGGGGCTCAAACAATCCTCCCACCTCAGCCTCCTGAGTAGCTGGGACTACAGGCACGCACCACCATGCTTGTCTAAACTTTTTAAAATTTTCTGTAGAGCTGGGGTCTTGCCATGTTGCCCGCGCTGGTCTCAACTCCTGGGCACAAGTGATCCTCCTGCCTTGGCCTCTTACAATGTTGGGATTACAGGTGAGAGCCACTGCACCCGGCCTGTTGCTTTTTTAAAGATAAGTAATACAAACAGTAGTAAAAATTCAAGCACAAATAGCTGAAAGTTACTTTTCCTTGTCACCTTCTTATTCCACATTTTTCCTTGAAAGGAAACATTAGCATTTCTCCTTGTCAATCTAGAGCTACTCCGTGTATAAACGAGCATACAGTATGTTTATTTAACCAATCAATATTGATGGACATTTAAGCTGCATCAACTCCCTCAAGTTACAGTGGCGCTGCCATTCTTGTACCTTCTGTTTGTGCACTTAAGCAAATCTATCTGTAGCATGAATTCCCTAGAAGCAGCATCCAGGTCTAAAGGTTTGTGCATATTTAAGTTAGATATTACCTAATATTTTCTCTCCAAATATATTCCACCTTTTTATACTACCCCCAGCCCACAGACACCCCTCAGCAATTAGGACAGTGCGTTTGTGACCTCACAGGAAGTAAATCACAGCCTTTGCTAGCTTTTTTTTTAAAAAAAAAAAAAACTTAGTCTGATGAGTAAAATGCAGAATTTCTGTTTTAATCGCATTTCTCTATGAGCAAGGCTGTGCACCTTTGCAACTTTCTAAATGCTGTTTGTTATTTTCTGTGAACCGTCTGATACCCCTGTTCTTTCTGTTTCTTTGTTTTGTTTTGTTTTGTGATGGAGTTTCACTCTTTGTCGCCCAGGCTGGAGTGCAGTGGTGCAACCTTGGCTCACTGCAGCCTCCGCTTCCCAGGTTCAAGTAATTCTCCTGTCTCAGCCTCCCAAGTAGCTAGGATACAGTTGTCTGCCACCATGCCGGCTAACTTTTGTATTTTTAGTAGAGACTGGGTTTCACCATGTTGGCCATGCTGATCTCAAACTGACAGGTGATACGCCTGCCTCAGCCTCTCAAAGTGCTGGGATTACAAGTGTGAGCCACCACATGTGTCTGAAACCCCTATTCTTGAGTCATTCAAGATCAGGCTAATGAAGTACAATTAACCATGTCATCTTAGCATTTATAATAGTGAAGAAGGGGAAGGCAGGGAAGAGTTGATGTTTACCAGACATTTTTTTGAAAGTAGGTTTCCAGGCCAAGCGTAGTGGCTCACGCCTGTAATCTCAGCATTTTGGGAGGCCGAGGTGGGTAAATCACCTGAGGTCAGGAGTTCAAGACCAGCCTGGCTAACATGGCAAAACCCCGTCTCTGCTAAAAATACAAAAAATTAGCTGGACATGGTGGCACATGCTTGGAATCCCAGCTACTCAGGAGGCTGAGACAGGAGAATCACTTGAACCTGGGAGGCAGAGGCTATGGTGAGCTGAGATTGCACCAGTGCACTCCAGCCTGGGTGACAGAGTGAGACTCCATCTCAAAAAAAAAAAAAAAAAAAAAAGAAAGTTAGGTTTCCAGTAGTTCAGGTAACAGTCGCCATGATACTGCCCTGCAGAGCTGAAAAAGGAAATGTAGGCAACATAAAGATAACCAAGGTAAAGGAATTGATTTCTAATATCTGTGTTTCCTTTCCTGTTTGGGAGGGTATTGAGAACTTTCTACTCAGCCTTTTTAGATGCCCACCCAGACATGGTGAATTTCCCTCGTGCATTTGACCAAGGAAGGATAGAGGTACTTCTTGTTATAATTAAAGTTCCAATATATTGGATCTAAAATTACAGCCACATCCCAAGAGTCACCTGTAGTTTTATTGGAGGAAAGGCTGCAGAATTTAAAATATTAAAACTGCTATAGTCTAGGCCATCCACTAAAAAAGGTGAGAATAATTAGAGGAACATCCCTGCAGGCTCATGTTATAAGAAACCCACAGAAACCGACCTAATCATCATCTACTGAATGGTGAATGATTTAAACATCCACGTTCTACACTGAAACTTCAAAGGCAAGAGGTGTTGCCATGCTAGTGCTCAACCAGCTTCATTCCCTGGCTGAATAATGGACACTGTCTATATTAAAAGCAATTAAACCATCAACCCCTTAAAATTCATCCCAATATTACGGCATCAGAGGCTAACTAAGGATGTTCATAATAGAAGCTTCTGAAAATCCTGCAAGAATTGGGAAACAGAGACGATCACTTGAGGAGATTTTTAAGCACTAATGAATACCAAAATAAATTAATCCTCATCTCTATCACCCTAGAAACACATACCCAGTGTTCAGCTCCAACTCTGGCTCACACTGGTGTCTTATGCAATTAGAATGTCTAAAACCTACTCTTAACAGATTATGCATCTTATTCATCTAACCTGAACTACATTCCAGGATGAATAATGTTTTAATTTCATTCATTCAGTGAGTCGCATGGTGTCTGGGGAGTGGAAAAATAACACTCCCAGCTCATGCCTGAGTCTGCGTAGCTCTGTCAGAGTGCACAGGAAAACAAAGAATCTGCTATGTGGACATTATTTTAAACTCACAGCTGAGCTCTCGTGATAATGATTATTTTGTAGTCTTACTGTCCCTTTAGGAGTTCTTGCATAATTCTGTTTGAGAATGCATTTAAAGAAGTGGTTAGGGGCAAGTCTGTTAATGCTGTTGCCCACCTAAATAAATAAATAAATAAATAAAGGCACAGAAACACAGAAATGAAAGGCCAAAAAAAAAAAATCTGTAAGAAACCCAGAAGTGACTGGGCACAGTGACTCATGCCTGTAATCTCAGCACATTGGGAGGCTGAGGTGGGTGGATCATTTGAGACCAGGAGTTCGAGACCAGTCTGGCCAGCATAGTAAAACTCCCATCTCTACTAAAAATACAAAAATTAACCAGGCATGGTGGCATGCACCTGTAATCCTAGCTACTCAGAAGTCTGAGGCAGGAGAATCACTTGAACTTGGGAGGTAGAGGTTGCAGTGAGCCCAGATGGCACTACTGTACTCCAGCCTGGGTGACAGAACAATACTTCATCTCAAAAAAAAAAAAAAAAAAAAAAAACCCAGAAGGTAAACTTCGGCTTCTTAGAAGTGACTCACAACAGTAATAAGTCACTTTAAATATAGTTTTAAAAAACAACTATATTTGAAAGTTCGGGCCGGGCGCGGTGGCTCAAGCCTGTAATCCCAGCACTTTGGGAGGCCGAGGCGGGTGGATCACGAGGTCGAGAGATCGAGACCATCCTGGTCAACATGGTGAAACCCCATCTCTACTAAAAATACAAAAAATTAGCTGGGCATGGTGGCACGTGACTGTAATCCCAGCTACTCAGGAGGCTGAGGCAGGAGAATTGCCTGAACCCAGGAGGCGGAGGTTGCGGTGAGCCGAGATCGCGCCATTGCACTCCAGCCTGGGCAACAAGAGCGAAACTCCGTCTCAAAAAAAAAAAAAAAGAAAAAGAAAGAAAGTTCGAATTATTAGAAATGACTTACAACTTCTAATAAGTCACTTCAAATATACTAAAAAACAACTATTTGTATTTTTTTCTTAAGGCAGGAAAAAGATTGAATAAACTTAGTCATGAGCCTCTGAGCAAAAACCAATTCATGAAATAGTAATTCTCTGGACTCAGATTCTGAGATTTATCTGAAATTGGTAACATTGTAAGTCTTACCACAAAATCATAGAGCCCCTTCTCCACAGCTTCTTGGCACCTGAGTGGCATGTGTGCATGTGCAAAACCTAGCAAGAATAGCATCATGACAAAACAGCCTTTCTGGCAAAAAATGTCAGGACCTGCTTACAGCTATTTATTAAATCATGTGATAGTGGTTTGCCAAAGAAAATTCCAGACTCAAAGATGGAAGCACATACCCTGTCCTACCTCACATAAGACTGAGACCCAGGAACTACTGAACCCCAAAGGTTCTTGTCATTCCTTAGGATATAGAGTATGTTACTCTACAGTTTTGCAGAGACTACATAATATAGTTAGAAATAAGTAGGGAATTGATGACCGAAGTGAAACTTTTATGAATAGATATTTGCTAAATTACCCAAGGAGAATTAAAATTTAATGCACTAAAACTAGTTAATTGAATAAAGATCTGCTATGCTTCTACATTGTGCTGGTATGTTGAAGAAGATGCCATCTTTGGCTGCAGGTAGCTAATCATCATCAGAGTGAGAGCTCCCCGTCTAGTATGGATTCATACATCAACAGTGCTAAAACCGGAATTACTTGGAAAGTTGATTGTCTGGAACATTTCTTGAAGGAAATACAAATTGGAAACATTTTGTGCCAGTTGGTCTATATAAAAGAATCTAAACCACACCCAAAAATAAAAATGTAATTTTGACCTTTTTTTTTTTTTTTTTTTCCCCTGAAATAGAGTTTTGCTGTTGTCACCCAGGCTGGAGTGCAATGGCGCAGTCTTAGCTCACTGCAACCTTAGCCTCCCAGGTTCAAGCAGTTCTCCTGTCTCATCCTCCCAGGAAGCTGGGACTACAGGCGTGCAGCACTATGCCCAGCTAATCTTGTATTTTTAGTAGAGATGGGGTTTTACCCTGTTGGTCAGGAACTCAAACCCCTGACCTCAAATGATCCCTCTGCCTTCGCCTCCTTTAAGAGTGTTGGGATTACGGGCATGAGCCACTGCGCACAGCCAATTTTGACCTTTTCTGAAGAGTAAGATGAAGTAGAGTCAACCTTCTCACTAGTCTTTTTTTTTTTTAGAAATAAGACCGCTAAGTTACTGTAAGAAATTATCCCTAATTAATAGATGCAACGTAATGTATCACATTTCTACTAAGATGTCAATACAATTTTCTTCTCAAATCCATTATGAAAAAGTACAGTTTTTCAAATATATACTCTACTTGCTGCCAAATATGCTTTCCCTGAATTCAGTCAGAACTTGTAATAATACATCAGTCTGTTTAGTCTCTACCAAATTAAAATTGAAATCAGCGAAAGCTTTCTGGGAAACCAGAATGAGTAAAGCGTACTTTCTCTCATCTCTCAGTCGGGCATGGCACAAATCAAATTATATCATTGAGCTGTGGTTCCTGGCATATGAATGCTTAATGTCCAGAAATGCGGTGTCTGCCACCTAGACAAGTGAAATGAGTTACCTGAGGTCACATAGTCAAACAGCAGCAAAGCCAAAGCTGAGTGCCGGCTCCTGTTCCTTTTTTGTCATTAGAGTGCTCCTTTCAAACACATGGCAAAGCAGTGTTGCTTAGCAATTCAGAGAGCCGAGGGTACCTGGGTTCAAATCCCAGCTCTGCCATTTACTAGCTTTGTGACTTGACGAAAGTTCCTTTGTCTTTCTGCTCCTGTTTCCTTATGTAGAAAACAAGGATAATAATAATTTTCCTTTCTTCAAAGGGGTGTTGGAAGAGTAAATAAGTTAACTGATGGTAAACTTCTGGGCACTCAAAAATGTTAGCTTTTGGGTTTTTTTGGTTTTTGGTTTTTGGTTTTTTTTTTTTTCCTCTTTGAATATTTAAAAAGCATGATTAATGCACTGGCGTTCAGTCAGGAGGTAGGATTCTGGCTGACACCATCTGCTGTAAAAACATACTACTTGAGTGAATTCTGCTAAGAGAGTCCCAATTGGAGAGCCACAGTTCTGGGGGAATGGACTGGGGATGGACTAATGGCAGGGCTTCCTGACCTTTTCTTGTCCTTGGCATACATAGAAAGTGATATGTTTGAATAGCACTGTGGGGCAAACAGTGATATGTTTGAATAGCACAGTGGGGCAAACAGACAAGGCTGCTTGAGGCTCCAGGCTCGCCAGGTCCTGCCCACTTACCCTAAGGACTGGGAGAATAAATGGTTCAGCCCACTTGTAACCCTTCTTAGGCTTAGGCTGAGAAGCTCTCTGAGATCTTTGTCAGCTTATCCCGGATGTGTTCTGATTATAAAACTGTCCCCATTGGGAGTATGGAATTGTCTCCATTGAGGCTAAAAGTAAAACAGGAACCAGTTTGTCCCAACCAGCTCCTCCAGAAGGTGTGTGGAGAACTTGTGTGTGACCTGCAAGTCTACCATGTGGGCTACATATACACAGATTCCACCTCCAGGAATCCCAACTTGGAGTTAGGACACGTGACATAAACAGGTGATGAGTAAGTCTGAGTTCAGGCAGCACTTGATATGTGTGCACTGAGCAATCTAGACGAGACGCAGGGGACTTTGGGTAGGGGGTGTTTATCGTGTTTCCCACTGCATCAGCTGGCACAATACCTATGGGGGACTTGCTGACCATCCAGACATGGACATTCTGTTAAAGGCAGGGAGTCTGTTGATTTCTTGGCCTGCCTGGCTGATGATTTGGTTACTTAGAAGGTAGAAGAAACACTGCAGGTATTACTGTTGTAAATTGTGGTCGGCAAGGAAGACTACATTGGAAACATGTAAGTAACAAGATCCATGGAAGAAAAAACCCTGACATCCCAGAATCATTCATATGAAATGAGTGAAATCCAGGGCTTAATTCTCCACATACATTCTTTTTTTTTTTTTTTTTTAAATACGAAGTTTTGCTCTTGTTGCCCAGGCTAGAGTACAATGGCACGATCCCAGCTCACCGCAACCTCCACCTCCCAGCTTCAAGCAATTCCTCTGCCTCAGCCTCCTGAGTAGCTGGGATTACCAGAATGCGCCACCACACCTGGCTAATTTTGTATTTTTAGTAGAGACGGGGTTTCTCCATGTTGGTCAGGCTAGTCTTGAACTCCCAATCTCATGTGATCCACCCACCTTGGCCTCCCAAAGTGCTGGGATTACAGATGTGAGCCACCATGCCTAGCCAGTTCTCCGTATATTCTTTATCTTGTTGTTGGTATTCTTTTTTTAAATTATTTTTTGTGGGTACATAAGTAGGTGTATGTATTTATCAGGTATATGAGATGTTTTGAAACAGGCATGCAATGGGAAATAATCACATCATATGTATTTTACTCTTCAGAAAACCGAATTTCAAAATGTCAAAGAAAATAGACTTAAAAAGGAATATATTTTACATGGGCTGTGAATTTAAAAAGCATAGATAATCCAAAAGAGAAAGGCTTTATGAGCCTCTCAGATGAACCCACAATTTGTAATAGCATTTTAAAGAGTAAGAAGATGGAACATACGATCCAAAACAAAGGGACACAGAACTCTTTTTAAGGACTCCAGAGTTTTGTAGATGCTCACTTCGGTTGGAGCAAAAAGATGAGCAATTTATAACAGCCCTTATAACAGTCCCCTTTGAGGACAGTATGTGAGACTAACCAGCAGAATCAGAGTTACTCAACTTCCATTTTGCTTTTTTTCTTTTTCAACAAGGAAGCTAGTCACTATACTAACTGCAGAGAGTAAAGAGAACAAACAGAAGAAAACTGAAGTCCAAGATGAAAGAGTAGTCAGAAAATATTTTACTGCTTTTTGATTAGCTCAAGTGTCTAGGGTCAGGAAAATGGTCTCCCAAAACACGGAGAAAATCTGCACTTGTCATTGCTGAGTCAGCATCATTTGAAAAGGTATGGAGTCTTGGGAAAATGCCAGACAAGTAGATGGACAGTTTCTTGGAAAATGAATTCCAAAAACTAGACTGATAAGCTGCATTGCAATACTGAGGAAAATTTGAGAACAGAGTCTTTTGTAAGCACTTCGTAAAGGAAGCAGTGTTCACTTAGGAACAGCACAGATTTGCTGAGAATAAGTCATGCTAATCTTTCAAGATTCTTAGTAAGCTAAGAGTAGGACTGTCTAACCTGATAAGTAGAATGTCAGGACATTTAATGGTGAAACACTAGAAATACATAAACTTCAGAAATAAGGAAAACTGCTAATATTTAATATCATTCTGAAGACCTTACCATTGCAATAAGCCAAGAAAACAAAATTAAGAATAACTATTGAAAAGGACAAAATTCATGTGATTCTCTTCTTAAAATCCAAGTGAATTCCGACTGGTAAGAGAGTTGTACAAAGTGGTCAGAGGCAGAAATATCCTCAAGTCAGCAGCTTTGTATATCTAGTCATTAAAAAATTGGGAGAGATGTAATAATTACTAAGATCTTCAATTGTGGCAAAACTGAAAAATACCTAGGAATAAAGTTATGTTCTAAACCTTAATGAAAAAGTTTAAAAATTCTAACTGAAGGACATTTTGAAAGACGTGAGTAAGTGGAGAGAAATATGTTCCTTATGAATATAGTCTTTCAAATTAATCCATAATATTTAATGCTTTAAATCAGAATTCCAGTGGAATTGTTTGGAAGTAACTTGAATTCTGGAATTCAAGAATTCAAGTTACTATCACAAAAGGAACCCAGAAGACTAGGCACATGATAACAGCTAAGGAAAAAAAAAAAACTGAAGAAAAATAATGATGCGAGAAAGGGAATAAGATTCATAATGTCACATATACTAGTATATATTAAAACGAAAGTGATTAAGACAGTCTGATACAGGGTTAGATAAGTAGATCAATAAACATATGAAAAGGCCAGGCACAGAGGCTCATGCCTGCAATACCAGTGCTTTAGGATGAGAAGTGGAAGGACTGCTTGAGGCCGGAATCTGAGATCAGCCTGGGCAACATGATGAGACCCTGCATCTAAAAAAAAATGAAAAATTAGCCAGGTGTGGTAGTGCACACCTGTAGTTGTGTATTTCTACATTTCTAGGCATTTCTTACAGAGGGAATTTAATTCAGGGAATTGGTTATACAAGGGCTGAAAAAAACAAAGAAACTTAATTGGATAGTGAGGCAACCCAGCGATTAGCAACCACCAGAACCTGCTTATCACTCCTAGAGCTGGAGAGACAAAGGGAAGTGGCAGTGTTCTCGCACTCAGGAGCTAAGGCAGCAGGAAGCCAGGCTAGTGGGAGCTGGAGCCACAGAGAACTCGTGGCTGCTGCTGGAAACATCACCAGAGGCATGAAGAATTGAAGATATATCCTGACTTTTCTCCTGTTTTCACCCTCCAGTCCATGTCAGTGCTGCCCATTGGGCAAACCTATGTAGAAGCCAGAGGACAGAGAGCCTGAGCAGTCAGTTTCCTGTAAAGTCTAGGGGAGCAGAGAAAGGGTCTGAGAGCACTCAGGAAAGTGGAGGACACATATAAAGAGAGCATCGCAAGTTCACAGGGCAAGGTTGAATGATTCTTTGGTTGATCTTGGAACAGCTGGCTCTCCATTTCAGAAAAAGTTAAGACTTTACTTCACAACATACACATAAATTTCTGATGAGTTCATAATCCAAATGTGAAAAATAAAAGCTGGAAGTTCACTCTCATGCCAACATGGAGTTCAGGCAAGTCCCCTCACCAGTTAACATGCATGGCCAGCTCCAGGCCTTAGCAGGCAGTGTCCTCTGCCCAGACTGCCCGATGCAGTCCCTCCCCCAGCCACTGCGATCATCCTCAGGAGCCAGGACATTCTTCAAGCATCACTACCCCAGGAAGTCTTCCTTGTTGGTTCCAGCTGGGTTAGCACCCCAACCCATGTATCAAGGCAGCAGTGAGCTCCTAGAAGGCTGAGGTGGTTTGGCTGTGTCCCCACCCAAATCTCATATCGAATTGTAGCTCCCACAACTCCCAAGTGTTGTGGGAAGAACCTGGTGGAAGATAATTGAATTATGGGGGCAGCTCCCCCCATACTGTTCTTGTAGTGAATAAGTCTCATGAGATCTGATGGTTTTTAAGGGTTTCCCCTTTCCCTTGGGTCTCATTCTCTCTTGTCCACCGCCATGTGAGACGTATCTTTCACCTCCTGCCGTGATTGTGAGGCCGCTCCTGCCACGTGGAACTGAGAGTCCATCAAACCTCTTTCTTTTGTAAATTGCCCAGTCTCGGGTATGTCTTTATCAGGAGGGTGAAGACAGCCTAATACAAGAGCAAAGATAACGTCTCATTTGTCTTTACCCTTGTGCCTGGCACAGTGCCAGGCACAAGAGTTGGCCCTCAAATACGCACCAAATGCACTGATATTTCATTTTGTTCTCTGTCTAACCAATATTAGTTGAGCATCTGCTATGTGCTTAATACTTTCCTTAGCATGGTGGAGGACGTGAAAACACGTTAGGTGACAGTCTCTTTTCCTACAGAGTTAACTATGTGGTTGAGAGGACAAGACGTATGCACAAGGATGTCTTAGCCAGGGGGGTTCTGAGGAGGACTTGGATTTTCCTGATGAGTGCACTTGCTGCCTTAAATAGAAGCCAAAACAGATGGGAAGAGGCAGCAGATGGGCAGCACTTGAGGCAGCGAGCAGAAAGGCAGGAGTCCTGGACTGTGTCCCAGGATCAGGCAGGTACCTGCTGTGTGACCTGGTCATCTCCCTCCCCATAGCAAGCCCCATCCCCCTGTATGCAAAATGAGGAGGTTGGACTACTACAGCGGTGGTTCTCAGCCCTGGTCACACACTGGATTGAGAGAGAGATTATGATGCAATCTAGTCTGCAGAAGGGCCTGGGCACTGATACTTTTCGAAACCTCTCCTTGTGATTTTTTGATCAGCTTTATTAAGATACACATCATATACCATACAATTCACCAATCTAAATTGGACAACTTAATGTTTTTTAGCATTTTCACCAAGTTGTGCAATCATCACTGCGATATAATTTTAGAACGTTTTCATCACCCCTAGAAGACACTCCACCCCCATTAGCAGTCACTCCCCTTCCCCTGCCCGCCATTCTCCCTAGTCCTAGGTAACCATAATCTGCTTTCTATCTCTACAGATTTGCCTATTCTAGATGTTTTATATAAATGGAATCATATAATACTTGTCCTTTTTGGTTCTGGCCTCTTTCATGTACTATATAATGTTTTCAAAGTTTATCCATGTCATGGCCTGCTCAATATTTCATTCTTGTTTGTGGCTGAATAAATACTCCTTTTTTTTTTTTTTTTTTTTTTTTTTTTGAGACGGAGTCTCACTCTTGTCATCCAGGCTGGAGTGCACTGGTACGATCTCGATTCACTGCAACCTCAGCCTCCCAGGTTCAAGTAATTCTGCCTGAGCCTCCCCGTAGCCCCAGCTACTACAGGCACTTGCCACCATGCCTGGCTAATTTTTGTATTTTTAGTAGAGATGGGGTTCCGCTGTGTTAGCCAGGATGGTCTTGATCTCCTGACTTTGTGATCCACCCACCTTGGCCTCCCAAGGTGCTGGGATTACAGGTGTGAACC
Organism: Saimiri boliviensis; assembly: GCF_048565385.1. Taxonomy (NCBI): domain Eukaryota; kingdom Metazoa; phylum Chordata; class Mammalia; order Primates; family Cebidae; genus Saimiri; species Saimiri boliviensis. The sequence goes on along the minus strand of NC_133450.1, from coordinate 202,173,480 downwards.
ACTGTGCTTAGCCTGCATAATATTCTTTTGTATGGATAAACCATGTTCTGTCTATCCATTCATCAGTTGATGGATATTTGGGGTGTTTCTACCTTTGGACTCTTATGAATAATGCTGCTGTGAACATTTGCATGTAAGTGTTTGCATGGACCTGTTTTCATTTCTCGGACAGATACTAGGAGTAGGCTCACTCAGTCAGATGGTAACTCTTACGTTCAACATTTTTAGGAACTGCCAAACTGGTTTTCGAACTGGCTGCACTATTTTGCATTCTCTCCAGCAGCAAATAGAAGTTTCCCCTAGTTATTATGTTTTATTTATTTTATTTTATTTTAGAGACAAAGTCTCTCTCTGTCACCCAAGCTGGAGTGCAGTGGTGCAATCTTGGCTCACTGCAACCTCCACCTCCTGGGTTCAGGTGATTCTCATGCTTCAGCCTCCAGAGTAGCTGGGATTACAGGTGCACACCACCACGCCCAGCTAATTTTTGTATTTTTAGTAGAAACGGGGTTTCACCATGTTGGCCAGGATGGTCTTGATCTCTTGACCTCGTGATTTGCCCACCTCAGCTTCCCAAAGTGCTGGGATTACAGCCGTGAGCCCCTGCATCTGGCTGCCGGGTTAATTTTTTGCTGTTATATAGAGATGAGATCACCCTATGTTGCCTTGTCTCAAACTCCTGGCCCCAAGCGATCCTCCTGCCTTGGCCTCCAAAAGTGCTGGAAGTACAAGTCTGAGCTGCTGCACCTGGCCCAGCATGCAGCAATTTTGACTGAGCAGCCAGTGTTTGGTAGTCTGCCCCAGGGTCAGGGAGAGGAGAGGCTCTAGGGGTGCATATGGGACTTGTCAGGGCTCAAAGAGTCCCTGTAACCTCCCTTGTTCTGTGTTCTGCAGGCAATAAAGTCCCTTATGAGGAGGCCCCAGTAGGAACACTAGCTTTTGTGGATTTGGAGGCCAAATGGGAACTGGATCTTCCCTTGAGAAAAGGGAAGAGAAGAAATTAGGTCAGGGGCAGGTCTCACTTTGCCTGCATTAACAGCACACGTTACTCCCTTTCACTACGCCCCAGTGTCTAAGGGGGCACCAGAGCTTCCTTGCAGGAAAACTGAAAATGAACCATTAAAGTGCCCAGCACAGTGCTGGGCACATAGCAGCCCCTTCTTCCACACTAGATTTCTTTTCAACTGCCAGCTCATGAAAGCAGAGACTGAAGCCTACATCTGTCCTCTGTCACCCACCCTGAAAACCAGGATGTGGGACCTCCTTTCCAGAATGCCAGGAACCTCAGTCCCTGATGATGGTGAGTGTGCAGCCGGCTTTGTCTCCTGGGCCTTAGCCAAGGTCCCCAAGTACTGCTGGACCTTCTAGGGTGGGCTTGACCTTCTCTGAGGTCCCTATTAGGAGGGAAGATGCATGACCTAGTGAATGTCATTGACATTATAGTCTATGTGAGTGCCATCTCCAGGAGTTCCTCAGGACACAATCCATGAAGCTATGAGCAACCCCACAAAACTTCTCCTTTTTTTTTTTTTTTTTTTTGAGACGGAGTCTCACTCTGTCACTGAAACTGGAGTGCAGTAGTGCAGTCTCAGCTCACTGCCACCTCCGCCTCCTGGGTTCAAGTGATTCTCCTGCCTCAGCCTCCTGAGTAGCTGGGACTGTAGATGCGGGCTCCACGTCTGGCTAATTTTTGTGTTTTTAGTAGAGATGGAGTTTCAATGTGTTAGCCAGGATGGTCTCCATCTCTTGACCTCGTGATCCACCCGCCTTGGCCTCCCAAAGTGCTGAGATTACAAGCATAAGCCTCCACGCCCGGCTCCATGTTAGAATCTTTAGGATGATTCCCCAGGCGTGTGAGTTGAGAAAGCGCACAGGTCATTCTGCTGCCTGCTTAGGAACCTTTGCTCTTTGAGAGACCTTTCACCTGAGCAGATTCCTGATTCCAGCTTCAGGCAGCTTCTCTGACCCTCATCTATTTCTCTTTTCATTTGTTTCTTTCTCTGCCTCTCTCCAAAGTAGCTGTAAGATGAAGGTCACACATGCATATTTTATTTGACATGTTATGAAATGCAGTTTCTCACTCCTCACATACATTATCTTTTTACTGTTTAACTCTTTACTCTGAGTTTCCTTGAAATAAAGTTTTAAATACCACTCACTTCTAACTTGGAAAGACAAATGCATGATACCACTGTGCTCTTCCAAGTCCATGGCAGACATCAATAATCAATCACAGCACTCTTCCCCCCTGAGTTGGGCACAACCTCAGACTTCTGAATCTTGCACTCGAAGCAGACAGTGAGAATCAATTGGAGTTGGCATGACAGATGATATCTATTTGCCATCCCTTAGGAACTCTTACTCAAAGCTTTCCAGCTCCACCTCCGGCCCTGAATGTAGGCCAGATCTCTGCTACAAGACATCTTTCCCTTTGGGTGTTCATTCTCACACTCTTTATTACCCATGTGATGTTCAATCATAATTTTCTCTGCTCAAAGCAGCCCTCATTCTCCACGTCCTTTCTGTTAATGACATGCTATTCACCTGGTCCTCCAGGCTAAAAAGAATTTGGAATTTTTCTGAGCCCTCCATGTCTCCATGTTCTCCTTTTCTCTAATCCAGCTACTATCTCTATCCTGTCCCTGTTTTCCTTTTGAATTTTCTCTGATTTGTCCCTCCCACCTACACAATGACGGTGTCAGACCTTTAATAGGCTGGTAGCAGTGAGGAAGGAGGGCAGGGTGGAAAATGAGCCTTCCATTGGGAAGCTCTCTCCAGTCCTTCCAAGAAGGGGGAATTTTCTATGTTCTGAGCTCCCAGTCTCTGCAGCTCCTTAGGACAGATATTATTTCCAACATATTTGCAAGACAGGAAAAATAAAATTAACAGGCTTTGGGGTCTACAGAGCTGTTGTCAAATCTCAGCTGCACAACTTCATCAATCCATCCTTCTTTTCATTCTTCCTTCCTCCCCCTTCCGTTCCCTCCCTTCTTCCTTCCAGCAAATATTTACGGAACACCTACTGTGTAAACAAGCAAATGTCTCCATATTTATAAAAGGGAATCTTCTCTATAAAATAGCTAGCACAGAACCTGGGACATACAGCAAGTACTGGATAAATAGTCGGGAGAGAAGATAATTCTCAGATCCAGAAATTTGCCCAGAAGTCACTTAACCCAACTCATGTTACAGTTGAGGGAATGGAAGTCCAGAGTGACTGCCCAAGCTTCTCCTGCCAAGGAAGGACAGAACTAAGAGTCGAGCCCAGGTTTCTCCGACGCAAGGCACTTTGTGCTGTTCCATGGGACATGAAGAGAGTGCATACCCTGGTTATGTTTTAGGTTGGAGAGGCGAGGAGGGATTGTGATTCCCAGAAGGCAAACTCATGCCTTCTTCCACATTCTTAGACACACACACACGCATGCACATGCGTGCACGCACACACACACACATGCACACACGAATTTGAGCAAAGTCTCCAGGAGGCAGCCAAGTTGGGTCAGAGATGCAGCTCGTAGGGCAGTGTAGGGGACAAATAGTGCCATTTCTTCTGGACCGTCTCCTGCATCTCCAACAGAGTCCTCAATGACACGTCCTCCCAATGTCCCCAAGTGACAGGCCTGCAAGCCCTGCTTACACAGCTTCAGAAATAGCCCAGAGGCAGTTCACTTCACTCTATCCACCAGGTCAGTCTAGATCTGGCTCTGCAGCAGTCTCTTCACAGATACTGGAGTCTCTCCCCACCAGTCTCCTCCACACAGCACTCAAACTCTCCAAAATGTAACTTCTTTGCTTAAGCCATGTCCCGGATAACCCAGCACCTGAGAACCTGATAACTAAGCCCTTCATAACCAGCCCCAGCCTGTCTTTGTCTCCCTTCCTGCAACTTCCCTGCTCACTTCTCTTCTCCAAGCATCCTGCTCTTTCAAGCACCACTCCTTTGCTCATACTGTTCCTTAGGCCTGGAACAGCTGTTTCTGCCTTTTCCACCTAAAAGAAAGTCTACACACACAAAAGCAATGACAAAACAGCACACCTCCTCTGATCTCAAGCATGTGGGTTATAAATAGGAAAATCCCAACTACATCAATCAATAAGTAACGGAATTTACTGGACCTTCTAATTGAAAAGGTCAGTGGTAATGCCAGCTTCAGGTGTGGCTGGAACCGAGAGCTAAAATGATACCATTAGGTTTCTCCTCTCTCTGACTACCTCTGACCTCTGCTCATCTTTTCTTTCTTTGTGTGTTTTCTTCAGTCTCACAGGTACCACTTCTCTGTGTCCAAAAAAGATGTTCACGAAGAGCCCCAGCTTACATCACCCTTACAGCCAGAGCCTTATCCATTACACATAAGCCTAAGTAGGCACACAATACTTAGGCTCACAATACTTTCAGGGACCCACAAAAATGTTTTCAATATTTTTTAAAATTAAAAAAAAAAATGGATGTTCAGTTGAAAATGTTTTAATATATGGTATTAACATACTTTTATACAGTCATGAAATTTAATTTTTGGATTTTCTTTTTTTTTTTTTTTTTTTTTTTTTGAGACGGAGTTTCGCTCTTGTTACCCAGGCTGGAGTGCAATGGCGCGATCTCAGCTCACCGCAACCTCTGCCTCCTGGTTTCAGGCAATTCTTCTGCCTCAGCCTCCCGAGTAGCTGGGACTACAGGCACACGCCACCAAGCCCAGCTAATTTTTTGTATTTTTAGTAGAGACGGGGTTTCACCGTGTTGACCAGGATGGTCTCGATCTCTTGACCTTGTGATCCACCCGCCTCAGCCTCCCAAAGTGCTGGGATTACAGGCGTGAGCCACCGCACCCAGCTGGATCATTTTTATAGAAAACAGACAGGCTGGGCGTGGTGGCTCACGCCTATAATCCCAGCACTTTGGGACACCGAGGTGGGTTGATCACGAGGTCAAGAGATAGAGACCATCCTGGTCAACATGGTGAAACCTCGTCTCTACTAAAAGTACAAAAATCAGCTGGGCATGGTGGCACACGCCTGTAATCCCAGCTACTTGGGAGGCTGAGGTGGGAGAATTGCTTGAACTCAGGAGGCAGAGGTTGCAGTGAGTCAAGATCAGGTCACTGCACTCCAACCTGGGTAACAAGAGCGAAACTGTCTCAAAAAAAAAAAAAGAAAACAGACAAAGGCAAAAGTGCTTGCAGCACACAAAAGATACAGTAAGGCCCTGGCTGCCTGTCACAAAGAAAGAGAGAGGCTTTCTTTCCGTTTTCATGTGTTAAATCTTAGGAAAAACTCTGGTCGTCCCTAATTGGATCACATTCCAGAATACTCTCACTAGAAGGATGCAGGACTCTGATTGGCCAGGCTCAAGTCTCCCGCCAACCCCAGGAGGAAATGTCAATCCCATACCAACACAAGGAATGTGGTTTCCTATGAGAAGATTCTGCTTCAAGAATTGTCCAGCGAAACTTAACTATCTTCCCCCAAATGCTCTTTGCCTTACAAACACCCTCTCTCAGGACAACCAATTGCTTCCACTTCTGCATTTTCTTAGCAGTTTGTTCTAGTATGACTGTAAGTGACTGAATCACAGAGCTTCCTACTCTGCAGTGTGAGTTCCTTGAAGGCAGAGTGAAAGAGTCGGCTGTAGAGACCCGAACCAGGAGAATGAGCAGGAAAAGGGGTTAGCCCTGCAGGGGAATAGGACGAGGGGATCTTTATCTGGGTCTTAAAGGCTGGAAGTCTTCCTGAAAGAAGGGGTATTTTCACCAGGTTGAGAGATGAGGTAGGACTCCAGGAGGCATCAAGAAGTGAGAAGCATCAGGATGGGAAGAGTTAGGCTGTGAAGTAGAAGGATGTAGCAGGAGATGAAGCTGAAAAGAGACCGGGACAAGATTGGGGGAGGGGCGGTCAGTGCCACATAAAGGAATGTGGCTTTTATCCTGCAACCCAGGGCTCTTCACCTGGGTCCATGAAGAGGCTCTAGAGCAGGCGTCCCCAAACTTTTTACACAAGGGGCCAGTTCACTGTCCCTCAGACTGTTGGAGGGCTGCCACATACTGTGGCGCACTCACCACCAATGAAAGAGGTGCCCCTTCCTGAAGTGTGGCGGGGGGCCGGATAAATGGCCTCAGGGGGCCGCAGTTTGGGGACTCCTGCTCTAGAGGGCCTGAAATTGTGTGTAGAATGTTGCATGTTGGTACAGGAAATGTTCGTGGTACTCTGATCAGATTTCCAAAGGGGTTCCTGTCTTAAAGTGGTTAAGTATTATTAATATTAGGCTGGGAGTGGTGCCTCATGCCTGCAATCCCAGCACTTTGGGAGGCTGAGGCAGGCAGATCACTTGAGGTCAGGAGTTTGAAACCAGCCTGGCCAACATGGTGAAACCCTGTCCCTATTAAAAATACAAAAATTCAGCCGGGCGCGGTGGCTCACGCCTATAATCCCAGCCAGCACTTTGGGAGGCCAAGGCAGGTGGATCACGAGGTCAAGAGATCAAGACCATCCTGGTCAACAAGGTGAAACCCTGTCTCTACTAAAAATACAAAAATTGGCTGGGCATGGTGGTGTGCGCCTGTAGTCCCAGCTACTTGGGAGGCTGAGGCAGGAGAATTGCTTGAACCCAGGAGGTGGAGGTTGTGGTGAGCTGAGCCGAGATCGCGCCATTGCACTCCAGCCTGGGTAACAAGAGCGAAACTCCGTCTCAAAAAAAAAAAAAAAATAGTGTGGTGGTGAGCACCTGTAATCCCAGCTACTCAGGAGACTGAGGTATGAGAATTGCTTGAACCCAGGAGGTGGAGATTGCAGTGAGCCAAGATAGCACCACCGCACTCCAGCCTGGGCAACAGAGTAAGACCCTGCCTCAAAAAAAAAAAAAAAAAGAATTCTTAGTAATAGAGATATGCTCAAACTCCTTGAGGAAGGAGAGCATGGTCTGGTGTGTAATTAGAATAGCACTCTGGCAGTTACTCTGTGGATGATGGACTAGAGGAATAGACGGAGATAGGGAGAGCCGGCAGGAATCCGTTAGAAGGGTCTGGGTAGGAGACGACACAGGCTTCAAATGGGACAATCCTAGCTTTTTTTTTTAAAAAAAAAAAAAGAGGTGATCCATTGGAATTAAAAGATGTTGTAATCTGGGATCACACCTGTAATCCCAGCATTTTGGAAAGCCCAGGAATTTGAGACCAGCCTGAGCAACGTAGCGAGACCCCATATTTACAAAAAATTGTTACAATTTAGCCAGGCATGGTGTCGTGTGCCTGTGATCTCAGCTGCCTGGGACACGGAGGTGGGAGGATCACTTGTTCCTGGGAGCTTGAGGCCACGGTGAGCTGTGTCTGCGCCACTGTACTCCAGCCTGGGCAGCACAGCAAGACCCTGTCTCAAGAAAAAGATGTTGTAGCAGTGATGTTAACTGGAGCTTACTGCAAGTTGGGGATGATAGAGAAAAAGAGAAAGTGGCCCTAAGACTTCTGGTTTGCACTATGATCTTGTCATAGGATTATTTACAAATTATTTTATTATTGTTTGTACCTGTTCCTCTCATTTAGAGAATGCCTTTTTAAAAAAAGAAATAAATGTCATTTCATTTAATTTCAAAGACTTTTTTAAGGTACAAGATTTAAAGTCTCTGATATATACAAACTTCTATTTTCTTCAAGTATGATATTGCCATTGTACGTATTTTATAACTGTGGATCTATTTTTTGAATTTATGTCTTTCAGTGCTTAATGCCTAGAGAATGTCTTTGAAGGTACACACAGGGCTTACAAGGCATTTTACTTTTCTAAATCCTGACTCTGTTGCCCTCCACAGCTACCCGCTCCCTTCCCCAGTGCTCAGCAGCTCGGACCGGTTGCCTTTTGGCATTGAGGAGAACGGGGGCACGCCGTTCCTCACTGCAGCTTCAGCAAGGCATCACCACCAGCACCAGCACCAGCACCAGCACCACTCAAACTACAGCCTCTCACTGACCCTGGAGAACAAAGAGGGGCCTCTCAGGTCCCCAAACTCCAGCAGCAAGTCCCTTACAAGTGAGTAGGGGTAGAGGGGGCAAGGCAGGAGAAGAGGGAGCAATGCTGCAGGGCATGAGCCTTCCCTGGATTCTTAAGACAGACCCCTGCTGTGCAGCACACAATGGTGGTCATGTTATGCTGGGCTACCAGGTTTGGGCCAGAGTAGAGAAGAGCCTTATGCACTTGAATAGTAGAAGTACTTGAGGGATTATCGCTTGCCAATAAACTCCAGTTTCATTACAGGGTCACAGTTCTCCACCTCCCCTCTTTTTTTTTTTTTGAAATGGAGTCTAGCTCTGTCACCCAGACTGCAGTGCAGTGGCCTGATCTTGGCTCACTGCAACCTCCACCTCCCTCTCCAAAGTGATTCTCCTGCCTCAGCCTCCTGAGTGGCTGAGATTATAGGCAGATGCCACCCCCGCCCCCCGGCTAACTTTTGTATTTTTAGTAGAGACAGGTTTCACTATGTTGGCCAGGCTGGTCTCAAACTCCTGACCTCAGGTGACCCACCCGCCTCGGCCTCCCAAAGTGCTGGGATTACAGGCGTGTGCCACCACGCCCAGCCTCTACTTTCTTTCTTAACAGTTCTCTGCTTGTGTAGTAACCAGTACTGGCTTGAGCAATGGAAGAGAGAAAGAGGCGAGGGAAGTGATGGCTGAGCTTTCTACTTTCTTCATTATAGAAAAAGTCATTTTATCCCATTTCTGACATTCCATTTCTGAGAGCAAGGTGGTGTCAGGTAGATCCAATCTGTCCACTGTTATGGGTCCCAGGAAGATAAGTTACAAAAATGGAGAGTGAACCCTTAGAAATTTTATTATTTTATTTTATGACAGGGTCTCGCCATGCTGCCCAGGATGGTCTCGAACTCTTGGGCTCAAGCAATCCTCCTGCTTCAGCTTCCCAAAGTTCTGGGGTTATAGGCATGAACCACCATACCCAGCCCAGAAATATTATTAGCAATATGATAGAGTGATGTTATGTCTGTTAAATGTAATTTTTAAAGTGGGCTTTAATTCTGCGTGTCCGTTATTTTATTTTTCTAGAAACTCACTTTTATTACACATTACCAAAGAATTCATCTCTGGTAGACTAAGGGGAAAGAACCTGCTGTTTATCGAATGTTGTTTGAAAAGTCCTGAAGGCCAGGCGCAGTGTCTCACCCCTGTAATCCCAGCACTTTGGGAGGCCAAGATGGGTGTATCACTTGAGGTCAGGAGTTCGAGACCAGCCTGGCCAACACGGTGAAACCCTGTCTCTACTAAAAATACAAAACTTAGCTGGATGTGGTGGCAGACGCCTGTAATCCCAGCTACTCGGGAGGCTGAGGCAGGAGAATTGCTTAAACCTGGGAGATGAATGTTACAGTGAGCCAAGATGGTGCCACTGCACTCCAGCCTGGGCGACAGAGTGAGACTCTGTCTCAAAAAAAAAAAAGAAAAGAAAAAAAGAAGAGTACTGAAGTGGAGGCTTCGATTCTTTTTGATTCTAACTCTCACCTTTGAACTGGGTCCCCTCGTTGATCTTCGATTTTCTCATCTGTGAAGTGGGGTAGAAGGTATTGAGATGATAACCAGCGAATCTTCCAGCTCTGATATTGCATGAGCCTGTGAGCTGGTAAGACAAGATGGATCATTCAGCCTTCACCTCAGGGCCACAGGGAACAACTGTGTTGGCTGAGCTGGAAATGGGAACTTGACACCCACTTGGTATCGAAGAATCAGAACTCTGTCCCCTCATCACTATCAACGCTGCCTATGCTCTAGTACCTGCCTCATCTTTGTATATCTAGATAACCATAATGGCTTTCTAAGGGGCACTCCTTCCAGCACAATCTCTAAATAGTAGCTGCCAAAGTCATATCTCTCGCCCCATAGCTCTGACCATATGCCAAAAGACCTTTCATTGGCTCTTCACTGTCTGGGATAAAGTCCTCACTTCTGACCAGGGCCATACGCAGACCTGCATATCCTGACCTCTGCTAAGGTTTCCATTCTTCCCTCCACTCCTAACCACACTCTAGCTACACGGAGCTACTCTCTTCTCACCAAATACTCTGCTGAGTCTCAACTCTGTCCTTTGCATATGTTGCTGCCTGGAATGCTTTTCCCCACCTTGGTGAACTCCTACACATCCCTTAGGAGCACATTCAAATGTTTGGTTGTCAGTGAAATGTTCTCTAACATCCGTCCCCAATTCCTGGCTTTGGAGTGCCTTCGTCTTGCTCCTATAGCAATTAAATAAACTTTTTCTCAGTCTTCGGAATATCTCCACTGTGTCTGTCGTCCCCATTAGACTAGAACTGTGTCTTATTCACCTCTTTATTTCAGCTCCCCGATCTCAATTGCTAATGATACTTGGCACAAGTTTTAATGTGTAATGAATATTTAATATGTGATGAATATGTAATGTGTTAATGAGTAAATTCAAACCAGAAGGAGAAGTAGTGGCAAACAAATCCAAAGTAGCACAAAAATCAAAATCAACGGATTTGATTTTAGGAATATAACATGGCTTTTAAGGGTACCTGATATGCCTGTTAGCCTGAACACTAATCTTTCCAATTTGCATAGTGCTTTTCCATTTTTAAAGCATTTATACATAAATTACTTCATTTTATATTCACAGCAACCCTGTAAGGTGAGTAGTTTTATTTTCTTTTTTGAGTAGCTCAGAGGGTCAGAGAGGCAAAATGACTTACCCACGGGTGTCCAGCTCATGTGTGGCAGTCAGGCCTTGAAACTTTGACCTCAAATATTCTCACACCCCATCAGGTGATGCATACTGAAGGCATGAGAACTGCCGGAGGAGGGGAAAGCCGGCAGAAAGCGTGCTGGGAATCGGGCGCTGCCAAGTCTTCCTTTTCCTCCTTATCTATCTGTCCTTTCAACTTTCCTTGTTTATTTCTCCCGGCTGCTTTGTAGAGCTGAGTCCAGGAACACCTGCCTTGTTCAGTGAAGCCGCTGCTCATCTAAAGAAGCTGGAACTGGAAACTGTGAAGGCTGCTGGACCCTGGCCTCCTCTGCACATCAATATAAACAAGGTGCCAACATAAACAAGGGCTGGGGCTCTGCAGTGACCATGTGCAGTGACCATGGACTTGGTGCTGACATCAGACCTCTGATGACTGCCCCAGCCTGCCCACTAAACCAAGCTCCTTGGCCTTAGAGGGATCACTACTCTGTCTGTCCTGACATTTCTGTTCAGGCTGTCCTTTAGGAGCAAATATTCACTTACCTTCCTTTCAGGTGAATTATAGCATTTGGCGCCGTTCTTGGTGTCTTGCCGGACAGGCTAGATCTGTTTGTTAGTTGTCTCTCCCTCCTGCTAGATCGAAAGCTCCAGAGGAAGCATCCACATTTACCACTTTCCGTTTCTAGCCCTCTGTTTCCCTCTGACAATGCCAGGCACGTAGTAGATATTCGGTAACCATTTCCAGTTAGAAGGAAGGGAGGGATTGAGGTAAGGAGGGAGAAGACAGGGCAGAAGCCAAGCCCCCTTTTGGCTAAACCTCTTCTTCTCCTTCCACCTCCCCCTCCCCTCCCCCTCTCCTTCCCTCCCCCTCTTCCTCCCCCTCCCTCCTCCCCTCTCTTTCTCCCTCCTCCTCTCCCTCCCCCCTTCCCCCCTCTTCCCTCCTCCTCCTCCTTCTCCTCCTCCTCCTCCTCCTCCTTCTCCTCCTCCTCCTCCTCCTCCTCCTTCTTTTTCTTCCTTTCTTCTTCTGGAGTCTAGCTCTGTTACCCAGTCTGGAGTGCAGTGGCACAATCTCAGCTCACTACAACCTCCGCCTTCTGGATCCAAGTGATTCTCCTGCCTCAGCCTCCTGAGTAGCTGGGATTACAGGCACCTGCCACCGTGCCCAGCTAATTTTTGTATTTTTAGTAGGGACAGGGTTTCACTGAGTTGGTCAGGCTGGTCTCGAACTCCTGACCTCATGATCCACCCACCTCAGCCTCCCAAAGTGCCGGGATTGCAAGCATGAGCCACCATACCTGGCCAAGGCTAAGCCTATTCTTACATCCAAATGGGCAGCCTTGTAAAAGCCAAATTTTATCTTAGAAGGATACATACCACTGCTGGATTCAGTCTGTCATTTATTTCAACCTTCTCAATATCTCAGACCAGAGGAAGGGAAATATTTTCTCAAGGTTGCACAGCCCTTGACAACTCTCAGTATCTCAGACCAGAAGAAGAAAATGACGTTCTCAAGGTTGCATGGCCCTTCCCAAGGTCGCAAGGCCCTCAACTCTCTATCCCGTGTTTGCGCTCCAACACGTTTCTTCCTTTTCTATGCCAGTGTTTCTCAACTTCGGTGCTAGTGACACTTTGGGCTGATGACTCTTTGTTGCACTGTAAATGTTTGCAGCCACAACCCACTAAATGCCACTAGCGACCCGCATCCAGTTGTGACAATGTCTCCAGACATGGCCAGATGTTCTCCAAAGGGCAAAATCTCCCTAGTTGAGAACCACTGTTGTACCAACACTTTAATTTTTTAAGTCCCCAAAGGAAGAATCTTTTTCACTCATGGTTCCTTTCTGCCACTTTAATGCTTAGCTTTGTCCCTTTATGAGAGGGAACAGGAAGAATTCGGAAGAACTGACCTGGGAAGCTCCCACTCCTAACCTGTGCAGCATGGGAAGGTTTTACCTCCTGCCCTTCCCCTCCCTGACCCTCCCCCTAATCCCTCAGCTGGGCGGCCTGACGTTCCTGTGATTACCAACAGCCCCCAACTTCAGGTTTAACCTTCAAAGCCCTGCTCTTTCACTTTTTTTCCTGTACCACCCTCTGTGATGGCCAGCTGGAGAGAATTCCTCCTGCAGGATGGCTATGATAGCCATTCCATCAACAAATCTTTATTGAGCAGGCTTGCCTTAGTTGCTGAGGATTCAACCTAATGCACCATGTGTCCCTAGATTGGTATTCTTTCTCTTAGTCTCTTGGTTTTCAACTTTTCTTCTGCAATATACATTATAAATGGGTTTTTTTTTTTGTTTTTTGTTTTTGTTTTTGTTTTTGTTTTGAGACGGAGTTTCACTCTTGTTACCCAGGCTAGAGTGCAATGGCATGATCTCGGCTCACCACAACCTCTGCCTCCTGGGTTCAGGCAATTCTCCTGCCTCAGCTTCCTGAGTAGCTGGGATTACAGGCACGTGCCACCATGCCCAGCTAATTTTTTTTTTTAATATTTTTAGTAGAGATGGAGTTTCACCATGTTGACCAGGATGGTCTTGATCTCTTGACCTCGTGATCTACCCGCCTTGGCCTCCCAAAGTGCTGGGATTACAGGCTTGAGCCACCGTGCCTGGCCGATAAATGGTTTTAATGGGAGCTTATCCAGAGTTTGAAAAAATCCAAAAATATTTTGTGAGGAAATACAGCATGTAGTGTAGCACAGAACTCACAAGCTCCATAGTGATTTGCAGTTGCCATGACTATTGGTGGGGCATTGACAATAGCAGCTTGCTCTGGGTGAAGGCCTACCTGAGACACCTGTGGGTTATCCAGCATTTCCCTGGAGCTCAAGTTACAGCTCCTTTCCTAGCTCCTCCACTCAAAGAAATTGGCCTGACATGGTGGCTCACGCCTGTAATCCCAGCACTTTGGGAGGCCAAGGCAGGTGGATCTCTTGAGGTCAGGAGTTCAAAATGAGCCTGGGCAACATGACAAGACCCCGTCTCTACTATAAGTACAAAAATTAGCCAGGCGTGGTGGTGGGCACTTGTAATCCCAGCTACTTGGAAGGCTGAGGCAGCAGAATTGCTTGAACTCACAAGGTGGAGGTTGCAGTGAGCTGAGATTCCACCACTGCACTGCAACCTGGGCAACAGAGTGAGACTCTGTCTCAAAAAATAAAAAAAAATAAAAAAAATAAAAAATAAATAAATGCATCAGTAATCAAGTAAGCTAAAGCAATGTGATTATACAGATAGTTTTGACTTTGTCCTGACACACACACACACACACACACACACAATATATATTACTTCACACTTTTATTTTATTTTATTTTATTTTTTGAGATGGTGTCTTGCTTTGTCTCCCAGACTGGAGTACAATGGTATGATCTCAGCTCACTGCAACCTCCACCTTCCAGGCTCAAGCAATTCTCCTACTTCACCCTCCCAAATAGCTTGGATTACAGGCATGTGCCACCACACCAGCTAATTTTTCTATTTTTAGTGGAGACAAGAGTTTCACCATACTGGCCAGGCTGGTCTTGAACTTCTGGCCTCAAGTAATCTGCCCACCTCAGCCTCACAAAGTGCTGTGATTACAGGCGTGAGCCACTGCACCTGGCCACACATTATCATTCATGAAACATTCCTTGCAACAGACCTCACTTCTGATCATGACGCCAAAATTGGTAGCCACTGGCTTGGATGGCTTTTAAGGTTTTTTCCAGCCTCAAGGATCAAGAATTCTCTGATTCTTCTAAGTCTGGATAACTTCCTATTCTTATTGAATGGTGACGTCATTTTCGCTGTCCAGTTCTAAAGTTCGTGCCCAAAATTAACAAAAAAATTTTATTCTCATTAGATTTTAGATGTGTAAACAATTTGTATAAGCAATTTAAATATACATCTGATCAATTCTTTATCACCAAGCAATATCCCCAGACAGATGAACTGTTTCCAAGTATAATAACATCAAAGCCTAATTGTCATTCATGTCTGTGTTTTGAAATTCTGTAATCTGTATTGAACAACAAAGTATCTTTCCACAATTCAAATTGACTGAACATAAAATACAAAATACAGTCACAGGGAAAGAGAAAGCACAATGGTCTTGGAGCCATCCTCCAGGCAGGAATGATACAGACTTCTAACCCAGATGTTTATCTCCCACAGAGATATCTTTTATATAAATTCATATAATGATGCGCACATTTCCCAAAATGTATATTGGCCTTCACCTGCATCAATTCATACAGCAGAATATTACAGGCCTTGCTTTGTCCAGGGTGAACAAGAACAAGCCAGCTTGAATTTTATGTCTAAAAAAGCAGTTTAGAATTAGTAAATTCAAGGGAAAAAAATCAATGCTAATTTCTCATTCCTATTTTAGCAGCATTCGATTTTTTGAAATGGGTCCTCCGTCATTACTGCCAGTATAACTACTTCCCCTTAAGCAATTGTCAAAAGCATCAAATGGGCTTTATAACCAACTTGACTCCTGTATGCCAGGATACCATTCTGAAAAATTAAATCTAATTTTAAAATTATCTCTTCATGCACCAATGAAATATTCATTCAATTATCTTGATGTAACAGGATTTATAAACACAAGATAAATTAACTTAAGGGTATGCTGTAAACCTCACCTTTCAAAATAAATGTTACTTATTTGCCTGAAGAAGAAAGTGGAGGCCCTCGGGATAATGAATCCAGTCAAATGAGCCAGGTTTCTTCAAATTCAACTTGATGGCTCAGGAACCATTGATGGCTCAGGATCGATCATTAGTGTTCTCACATCTAATGCTCTTTTTTTTT
Source organism: Saimiri boliviensis (assembly GCF_048565385.1). Lineage (NCBI taxonomy): Eukaryota > Metazoa > Chordata > Mammalia > Primates > Cebidae > Saimiri > Saimiri boliviensis. The sequence goes on along the minus strand of NC_133450.1, from coordinate 202,157,995 downwards.
TTTTTTTTTTTTTTGTATATATTTGCTAACTAAAGAATCTAACCTGAAAGTGCCGTTTATATCTGTTTTTCTCACTTGAGCAACATAACAATCTTAGGAAGAAACAGATTCCGAGAATTTCAGGGGAACCAGTATGACTGAGCAGTCAGGAGCTCCGGCTTTGGAGTAACCGACATCACCATTCTTGGCTGTCAATCTTGGCTCCTCTGCTTACTTCCTGTGTGACTGTGGGCAAGTGACTTACCATCTCTTCGCCTTTACATATATATATATATATATATATATATATATATATGTAATATATATATATATGTAATATATATATATGTAATATATATATATATATATATATATATAATGGGGATAGTGATAGTAGTTACCTCGAACGAACTGAGATGGTTACATGAGGGGACTTGGTGAGACATGAATATGAAATGCATAGTCAGTGGCTAACCCATAATAAGCTCTCAGTATATGTTGGCAACTGGCTTTTTTTTTTTTTTTTTTTTTTGAGACAGGGTCTTGCTCTGTTGCCCATGCTGGAGTGCAGTGGCGCAATCTTGGCTCACTGCAGCCTCCATCCCACAACCTGAGCTCCAGTGATTCTCCCATCTCAGCCTCCTGAGTAGCTAGAATTACAGGTGCATGCCACCACAACCCGCTAATTTTTCTATTTTTAGTAGAGACGGGGTTTCGCTGCGTTTCCCAGGCTGATCTCCAACTCCTGGGCTCAAGTGATCCACCCGTCTCAGCCTCCCAAAGCACTGGGATTACAGGAGTAAGCCACCTTGTCCAGTCCATCATCATTTTTTTTTTTAATTAATGGTGCAAGTAAGTGAAAGAGCTGAGATTCAAATCTGTCTTTGCCTGTCTTGCTGTTACATAAAATTGGAGAGTTCTGTTTGGTCTACCAAATGCTTCTCCATGTGTTTCGAGGTCCCCCTGGGAAACTCTACGCTATTTCTTCATTTCTTTATTAAACGATGTTTGCTGGCCAGTTGCCCTCTACTTCCTCTACAGCTTCCATAGCACTTGGTGTGTACCAGCGTGTTCAGTAGAACTTGTTAATTAGTGAATAAGATTAATGGTGAAACTTGCAGAACCTGAGAGCATTAGGACATTTTATTCTGGCTGTGGGGCATGTGCCTGATATGTCACATTTAGTCCTAATATTACTGAACTGACCTCTAGCAATCATACAGTCATGCGCCTTTCTTATTAAACACGTCTCTTCTAATAATGAATGTATATTATCATAATTTTCTTTAGTAGATATTTCTTGGACATCTACTATGTGCTGAGTACCATATTAGCATTGGGATATGAAATGACCACAATAGGCATGGTTAACAATAAGACATTATTTCCCAAAATGTGGTGTGGTGTGTATACCATCAAAGATGGCTTCAGATTGTACACATGGATGAGGATTTTTAATTTTAATAGTGATGTGGATATCATCATGTTTATTATAGTAAATATAAGAGTCACAAAGACTATAATTTCAAAGATATTATTGCTTTGGACACAATTCAAATAGGTAGTTCCAGAGTAATTCACCTTAACTAGATCACATGAATTATAGATACATGTTCAGTAAATACACGGGATATGGCAAAAATTATAAAGGTCGTGCAAATTACTGAAGTGCAAGACACTCTACAATAAGGTAACAGATATAAATTTCTTGTTGAAAAATCACAATTTTCTGCAAGCTTTGTTGTCAAAATACCAATGAATATTTTGTACCCTTCCCCTGGACCCAGCAAGTCACAGAACTGAGTCTTTCTATGTAAGAGATGGCAGTTATGGGGACAATAACGCTGGATGGACATGTAGGAGACTTGAACCAGGAGGTGTCCTGTTCTGCCACTGGTTCTTGCCCCATGATGCTGGAAGAGCCTTCTTCTCTCTTTGAACCTTTACCCTGACTTCTGGTAGAGCCTCACCCTATTTCACGAGGGAATGAGATGCTGTGCTGGGGCATCCTTTGCAAATTGTAAGGCACTGGTAACAATACAAGGAGTTAGTGATACACCTGTCTATGTATCTAGATCTATGTGTTCTATGCAATTGTTGGGGAAAGTGGTAATGCACGTGTTTTTCTCTCCTTGTTTACAATCTGCTGTTTGTATTTTGGTTTGTCTCAGGCTGAAGAAAAGAAAGTCTCAGAGAAAACTCTTCAGACTCCACTTTTGCCTTCCCCCGTGGCGGATCATGTGAAGTGTAACATTCTGAAAGCTCAGTTGGAAAACGCTTCCCGAGTGAACATCCAGGTGGGCAGAATGTAAACATTCCTTTGATTTCATGTTACAGGATTTTCTCCATGTCACAGAGAAGAAAGAGGCACCATAGGACTGAGATGCTGTGTCAGTCAGGGTCCAGTCAGGAGATGGGAAATGATTATGTGAACCATACCTGATATGTGAACCAAGATTTTAATATAAAGAATTATTACCTGGTGTACAGTTATTTATTAGGTACATGAAAGGGTAACGAGAACTTGAAGGCAGTGGTTCTCAAATGTTATTGGGCATAAGTCACCTGGAAAACTGGGTTCTGTCCCCAGAGATTTGGTACATTGGGGTGGGGGCTCATGAATAAGCCTTTCCTTCCCTCTTTCCTTTCCTTCCTTTCCTTTTTCTTCCCTTCCCTTTCTTCTTTCCTTCCTTCCTTCCTTCCCTCTCCCTTTCCTTCCCCCCTTCCTTCCCTCCTTCCTTCCTTCCCACCCTCCCTCCCTCCCTCCTTCCCTCTTTCCTTCCTTCCCACCCACCCTCCCTCCCTCCTTCCTTCCTTCCTTCCTTCCACGCTCTCTCTCTTTCTCTCTTTCTTTCTCTTACTCTGTTGCCTAGGCTGGGCTGCAGTGGTGGGATCATGGCTCACTGCAGCCTCAACCTCATAGGCTCAATCAGTCCTCCTGCCTCAGCCTCCTGAGCTGGGACTGCAGGTGTGCTCCACCACACCTGGCTAATTTTTGGATTTTTTTGTAGAGATGGGGTTTTACCATGTTGGCCAGGCTGGTCTTGAATTCCTGGACTCAAGCAATCCTCCCACCTCAGACTCCTAAAGTGTTGGAATTACAGGCATGAGCCACTGTGCCCAGCCTGAATATGCATTTCTAACAAGCCCATAGGACCACATTTTGGGTCACAGTATTCTAAGGTACCAGAGGTAGCAACTGCAGGCAGCACCTTCCATCCCTGCAGCTGAATGAGCAGAGATGCTGTCAATATTAAAATTTAGATATCTGGAGGAGAAGCCTTGTGAAGACGAAACTCAGACTTCCAAGCAGGGGTGCTGTGCCTGGCACTGGCATTTCTGAGCTCTTAAGACATGCCTATGGGCTGGACTCAGATTGAGGAGGGGACATCAGCTGGCTGGTGCTGATATGTCTAAGGCGGACACCATGCAGCTGGATCTGCCAGGGTTGGAAAACTGCAAACTGAATTCAGCTGTGACTGCAGGAGGAACTGCTGCTGCCCACATGAAGCAGCAAGGATGGGGTGACTCACAGGAGCAGGAAGCAGTCAGGAAGGAGCACATCCCTCCCCATAAGCACCCCCTATGGACACAGCCTATCATGGAGCCATCTATCAGGTTACTGTGAAGATTATGTGAGATGATCTATGCAGAGTACGTGGTGCAATGCCTTGCTGTACCACTAAGGAGATATTGATAACAATGATCACAGTTGTGGTGTGATGAAATTGCTGGGGGCACTGATTGCTTGCAGATAATGGTGGTAGCCCTTTTTAGAGGATGGTCAGGTTTGCTTCCCATCACAGACTCAGTAATGTCAAGGTTATAGTCACAAATTCTTTATTTTCAGTCTACCTTCATTGTTTTCAGGGATGCCATTTTTATACTATCACAGAACAAACAAAACTGACACATATTTTGTAATTTACAAAGCTGTAATTATCTACATTAGAAAGTTCTAGCATGTTCTCAATAGCCCCATGCTGCAGGTATTATCTGTGAGGGACCCATATTTCTGCTCCATTGAAGAAGTACAGTATATTGAAAATATTCCATTTTGTAAAGTGTAGGGAAGAGATGAGAAATAGATAACAAAACATTTCCTGGCCAAAAAGACATAGTGGAAGGGCATGAAAGCAGGAAATAAGTGGGCCAGTGTGAAGTCAGTAATTTTACAGCAGTGTTTTCCAAGATGTTATAAGGAACACTGGCCCTATGGGACGCTCCCTGATAATTCAGGAAATACTGCACACTAAATCCCATGGGACAGTCCCAATATACATTAGCTTCTTACAGGCTCTGAAAAGTCCTGCAGGAAAGAAGCCTATTATACTTTCTTTCACACCCAACTGGCCATAGAACACTTTGTAAAGTAGCTCCTGCTGTCATCTGTAGAACTAATATTCACAGAAACACAGAAGTGTGCTTTGGGAATCCATGGTTTAGAGAGTTTTTAGGGGTTGTGATGGAGCGAGAGGTGGCTGATGCACTGCCAGGGCTTTCAGTGTTAATCCCCTATTGGTGTCAGTGCACAGCAAGAGTATAAGGAAAGGAAGCAGAAGTCAAACAGACCAACGGTCATATCTGTTGCTAACTCTGAAAGAGGCTTTGGCTGGGCGTGGTGTGTCATGCCTGTAATACCAACATTCTGGGAGGCCTAGGTTGGCAGATTGCTGGAGCCCAGGAGTTCAAGACCAGCCTGGGCAACATGGCGAAACCTCTTCTCTACAAAAAAATATGAAAAAAATTAGCTGTGTGTTGTGGTGTGAGCCTGTAGCACCAGCAACTCTGGAGGTTAAAGCAGGTGGATTGATTGAGTCCGAAGGTCAAGGCTGCAGTGAGCCAGGATTGTGCTGCTGTGCTCCTGCCTAGGCAACAGAACAATACACTGTCTCAAGAAATAAAAAAAATTAAAAACAAAAATTAAAAAGGCTGATTGAATCTATATGTGGGACATCTTGACAGACTAATCACACCATGTCCTCCAAACCAGTAGACTTGAAATCTTTGCTCAATGTGTATTTAGAACAGAGGCCAAGCTCTGTATATTGTGATGGGCATGAGGCCTGCAGGCCTCTGCATGTTCAGTTGACCACTAGCATATGGTCAGCTGGCTTGGCTGGCTGGGTGGGTGTCTCTTCTTCCCCCACCATTCTTTGTGGGACTCATCAGAGAGAGCGGACAAGGCTTCTCTCAAAATTCTACGACGTAACTCCTGCCAGGCTGTTACGGTTGTTATACTGATGTGAAAGGACAGATTCCAAATTCCTTTGTAAACTGTAAATGCTATGAGCTGATTATTATTCCTGACCTAAACTGTGAGGTGAGGGATTAAACTGAGGGCTTGGCTTTTCCCACGAGATCCCTTTCTAATTTAGGCATCAGCTGGCACGTAGCAGGTGTTCAATAAAAGTATGAATGCAAGAATTGATTGCATCTGAATGATTTTCTTAATCCCATTTCTAAGGAAAACATTTTTTTGTTAATGTATATAAACACCAGAGCAAGAGTCTCTATGGATTGAATACTCGATGAACCACCTCTTTGGTTCACTTGCCAATTTCTATAATCTTTTGAATGTAAGAGACTTGAAAACATTTTTTGCATGCCAACATGTTCAGTTTTGACTAACCTGAATACTTTCTTCAACAGGGTGGAAAAGAGGACTCACCATTTGTAAATATAAATAAGAAATCCAGTCTTCAGGACGCTAATGTAAGGTCTGTTGCTTCTTGTCTGAATGGGAAAATGATTATTCTCTATATCATCATCTTTATCCTTGAAACATTGCTCATGAGGGCATTAGCTGATAAAATCAGAGGACAAATAAAACAGAATATGAGCCCAAAGCGATGGAAAAAACTGGCTTAACCAACTTTCTGCAAGCTTCAAAAATGCTGCTTATTCTCAGGTTTCAATATCTCTGCCTGCTGCATTAACAATGAAATCAATCACTTTGGGTTGTCACTCAAGCATGTAGACTTGACCTTGCCATCCCCCTGCTTAAGGTCCTTTCAAGGGTCCATTTACACTCAGAATGAAATCCCAACTCCTTAACAGAGTGCAGGAGGCCCTTCATGACCTGGCTTCTGCTCACAACTCCAGCTTGGCCTTGGCCCAGCTTCCCTTGGCACATTGATGTGCCCTGCCCGCTGAGCTGCTTGCCAGTGCTGGAGCCACATATGTTCCTTTTTAAAATTTATTTACTTGTTTTTATTGTTATTATTTTTTGAGATGGAATCTCTCTCTGTTGCCCAGGCTAGAGTGCAGTGGTGCGATCTCAGCTCCCTGCAACCTCCACCTCCTGGATTCAAGTGATTCTTATCCTCAGCCTCCTGAGTAACTGAGATTACAGGTGTGTGCCACAGTGCCCAGCTAATTTTTGTATTTTTAGTAGAGACGGGGCTACACCATGTTGGCCAGGCTGGTCTCGAACTTCTGACTTAAGTGATCCCCCACCTTGGCCTCTCAAAGTGCTGAGATTACAGGCATGAGCCACTGCACCAAGCCTATTTTTTATTTGTATAAATTTATGGGGTAGAAGTATAACTTGGATCTATGCATAGACTGCATAGTAGTTAAGTCAGGGCTTTTAGAATATCCATCACTCAAATAATGTACATTGCACCTATTAAGTAATTTCTCATCATTTGCCCTCCTCCTATTCCCTACACATGTTCTTTACAGCTTCCAGGCCACCACCACCCCAAACCCAGAGGAAGCCCTTCCTCCCCTGATCTCACAGAGAACGGAAGGAACTCTTTCCTTCTCAGCACAAGTGAGGGATAACCTATAGATCATGGCCTCATTGCCACCTGGTGGTTTACTAACACCAACAGGGTCTCCTTAGGGTAGCTTCCCAAAATGGGTCCAAGGACCACTGCATCAGAGTCTCTTGTTAAAAACACAGACTCATTGAGATATTATCTCATGCCAGTTAGAATGGCGGTCATTAGAAAATCTGGAGACAACAGATGCTGGAGAGGATGTGGAGAAATAGGATCATTTTTAGACTGTTGGTGGGAGTGTAAATTAGTTCAACCATCGTGGAAGACAGTGTGGCGATTCCTCAAGGATCTAGAAATAGAAATTCCATTTGACCTAGCAATCTCATTACTGGGTATATACCCAAAAGACTATAAATCATTCTATTATAAAGACACACACACAGGCATGTTCACTGTGGCACTGTTTACAATAGCAAAGACCTGGAACCAACCCAAATGTCCATCAACGATAGACTAGACGAAGAAAATGTGGCACATATACACCATGGAATACTATACAGCCATAAAAAACGATGAGTTTGTGTCCTTTGTAGGGACATGGATGAACCTGGAAACCATCATTCTCAGCAAACTGACACAAGAACAGAAAGTCAAACACCGCATGTTCTCACTTATAGGCAGGTGTTGAACAATTAGAACACTTGGACAAACAGAGGGGAGCATCACACACTGGGGTCCATTGGGGGCGCTACAGGAGGGATAGTGGGAGGAAGGGTAGGGGAGGGATAATGTGGGGAGAAATGTCAGGTATAGGTGATGGGTGGATGGTGGCAACAAACCACCTTGCCATGAATGTATCTATGCAACAATCTTGCATGATCTGCACATGTACCCCAGAATCTAAAGTACAATAAAAAAAAAAAAAACACAGACTCCTGGGTACTACTCCAGACCTTTTGCATCCTTCATGTGTATCTGTGTGGTGGCGGTTTGGTGGACACTGGTAGAGACAAGAATCATCACGTTAACAACCACCTGGGTGATGTAGAACCACTGCTCTAGGGAATTATGATGGTTGATGCCAAAAATAAAAGCTAACATTTCTCTACATCACCTTATGATTCCCAATCTGTGTTCTTGGTATAAATTTGTCTTACTCCAGAGATGCATACCCAGCTGCCTCTGGGACTTTTCAGAAACTTAATTCATCTATTCCCACCACACCCCACTAATCTTCACCTGTTTTCCACTCTTGGTCAATGGTATTATTACCTACCCCTCACCCAGGCTAAAAATTAAGTTTCACTTTTATCATTACTCAAGAATTTATGTCAGATAACCAATGGACCCTATTCAAAATAGTAATTTTAAGGAAATCTTTAACTCCTAGGAGTTAAAATCTGGGAGTCCTTGATTTTCTCCTACCTTATTCCCTCATCTAATTGGTCACCAAGTCCTGGCAATTTGACTTCATTGCAGCTTCCACATCCATCGTTTCCTCCTCTTGACTGTACCTTGAGCCCTCATTATCAGTATTCCAGGCTTACTGCTGCAACAGTCCTCTAGATGCTCCTGGCCTCCCTTTCACCTGGGCCCTCTTCATTGTTCTAAGGACTTTTCTAAAATGCAAATCTGACTATGCCACTCCTTTGCCTAAAACCTTTAGAGAGCTGAGGTCTATTGCCTTCAGGGTAGACTCCTCAGCCTCTCCTATGACCTGGCCTCGACTTTCCGTCCAGTCAAAACCCCTCTGCTCTTCCGCTGGGACCTCAGCAGACCCCTGCATTCAGCCAGGTCTCCACTCTGCCTCTCATCTTTGTGGTCTTCCCTCCACCTGGAAAGAGGAAACTCCTCTGCGTAGCTTTTCCTGATGCTGACCGTTCCACCCAAGAATATTCATTTGCTCCCCAAGACTGTATATTCTTCCAGGGACCATGTTTCCTTTACTTGGGAGTCGCAGCCTGAGGAAACCATGAGTGTGGAATGCATTGACTGAGATCCTCTATTTTCTCATTCATGTGTTTATTCAACATACTATTTTTTTTTTTTTTTTTTTTTTTTTTTTTTTTTTTTTTTTGAGACAGAGTCTCACTCTGTCACCCAGGCTGCGGTGCAGTGGCATAATCATGACTCATTGCAACCTCAACCTCCTGTGCTCAGGTGATCTTCCCACCTCAGCCTCCTGAGTAGCTGGGACTACAAGCACGCGCTACCATACCTGGCTAATTTTTGTATTTTTTGGAAAAATGGGGTATTATCATGTTGCCCAGGCTGGTTTCAAACTCCTGACCTCAAGTGATCTGTCCACCTCAGCCTGCTAAAGTGTTAGGATTACGGGTGTGAGCCACTGCACCCAGCCTCAACATGCATTTTTTAAAAAATGTATTTATTATGGTTTAACTTCTGGGGTGCATGTGCAGATCGTGCAGGTTTGTTACATAGGTAGACACGTGCCCTGGTGGTGGTTTGCTGCATCCATCTCCCCGTCATCTACATTAGGTATTTCTCCTAATGCTATCCCTCCCAATTCCTCCACCCCCTGCTATTCCTCCCCTAGCTCCCCACCCCCCAGGCTCTGGTGTATGATCAACATGCATTTATTAGACCCTGGTCACGTACTTATCACCGTATTGAGCCCTGACCCAGAAGTGTCAGTTGACTTGCTAGAGGTCCCTTTTAAGGACCTCAACTTGTTTTGACACCTTGTTGGTCTTAGGAGGTAATGTACTGATTTTTTTAGAAATTAAATTAGTCATGACCATTCCAAAAACGCATTAAAACGTTTCCTTAAAATTATTATCTTGAGTAGCGTACATTGGCTATCTGGCATCAATTCTTGAGTAAAGATAAAAGTGAAACTTAATTTTTAGCATTTTCACACATACGTGAAATTAAAATGTGTTACGGCAAGTCCTAAAGGTCTTCTGACTATGTATTTTTCACATAAAATATAGTATGGTTCTTTATCTTTTTTAAAAAAAAATATATAGTCTGTGCTATGTTTAAAATAAAATAGCTACCAGATTACTTGGAATTAAAAACAGGTTATGCTTAGGTTTCTCTTCATTTTACCGGCAAAATCTGGTTATGAACCAAATGCTCAATCTGGTTCACCTCTCATATTGGGGTGCAGGGGTGGCTGTTTTGGGGCAGAGAAATTTTATTTGGTACCTCAATTATGTTTAGTTCTCCCACTTGCTATATTTTCTTCCCTATGGCTTTTTTTTCTTACTGTTTGGATTTTCTATGGTTTTTAAAAATGTATTATAATTATTAACTAAGTAGAAAGGCCAAAAAAAACCCCAGATTTCTTGACTGTCAATGTTATTAAGGTGTGAATTAACTGAGAAAGCAGTCCCTAAGGCAAAAGCAAGACCGTAAACCTGTTTTGATGGTGTCCTTCTGTTTTTCGGTGTGTCTCTAGAAGTCCTATTCCCATTCGTGTGGAAACTACCCAGCCAGCTGCGGAAAAGCCGGAAATCAAGCCTCCTCGAGTGAGGAAGTTAACAAGACAGTATAGTTTGTGAGTTCTGTACTGCAGCTTTTTCAATTATAGCAACTGTGATGACTACACGTTTAGGTACAAATGCTTCTTAGCCCCTCTGATTAGTTCCAGGGAGCCAGCTCCCAAATTCCATTTATTTCCAATTTAGGTAATAATGGGACTAGCCCTTTCTCCCTGAAAACCTTACATAGTTGGTATAAGGATTCATTGTTGACTACTGTGTAATAAATTACTCCCAAACTTAGTGTCCTAAAATAATCCACCTTTATCACCTCACAGTTCCTGTGGAGTGGGGGTTGGGGCACGACTTAGCTGGGTCTTCTGTGTTCGGGGCTCTTACATTCAAGGTGTCAGGGCTGCGGTCTCATCTGTAGGCTCATTCTTAGTTGCTGACAGGGATCAGGTCCTCAAGGACTGTTGGACAGAGGTTGCCCTCAGTCTGTAGTCACTTAGGTCTCTCCAGCTGTCTCTATCAGCGAAAGCACACAAGAAGAGCCAGAGAGAGTGCCAGCAAGGCAAAGGCACAATCTTTTATAACCTATGCACAGCACTGACATCCCATCGCTTTTTTTTTTTTTTTTTTTTTTTTTTTTTTTTTTGAGACAGACTCTCACTCTGTCACTCAGGCTGGAGTACAGTAGTGCGATCTTGGCTCACTGCAATCTGCCTTCCAAGTTCAAACAATTCTCCTGCCTCAGCCTCCCAGGTAGTTGACATTACAGGTGTGAGCCACCATGCCTGGCTGATTTTTGTACTTTCAGTAGAGACAGGCTTTCTCCATATTGGCCAGGCTGGTCTAGAACTCCTGACCTCAAGTGATCTGCCCACCTCGGCCTCCAAAACTGCTGGGACGCATGTGTGAACCACCATGCCTGGCCCCCATCACTTTTGCCATATTCTGTTAATTAGAAGCAAATCCCTATGCCCAGCCCACACTCAAGGGGACGGATTATACAGGGCATGATTACTAGGATGGGGATGATTGCAAGCAGCATCAGAAGCTACCTTCCACAGCATATCCGTGAAATGGCAGCCCTGTCTGTCAACACAGCCAAAGCTAATCATGGAGCTTTAGGAGGAGCCATTTCCCAAAGTGTCCCAGAACCACCAGGGCCCATGTACACCTGACTGTTCTAGGCATCTTTGGGGAATAGTAAAGTGACTTTGACAATTCCCATCCAAAGACTCACAGTTTATTAGAGGGAAAGACAGGAGTCACAGATAATTATAATCCAATGCAGAAAGGTAACTGCTGTCATAAGGGTGGGGAGTACTAGCAATAGTTGTAGTACTGATCACAATGGTAGTTCACATTTCTTTTTCTTTTTCTTTTTCTTTTTTCTTTCTTTTTTTTTTTTTTTTGAGAGGGAATCTCGCTCTGTCACTCTGTCACCCAGGCTGGAGTGCAGTAGCACAATCTTGGCTCACTGCAACCTCCGCCTCCTGGGTTCAAGCAATTCTCCTGCCTCAGCCTCCCAAGTAGCCAGGATTACAGGTGCCCGCCACCATGCCTGGCTTATTTTTTGTATTTTTAATAGAGATGGGGATACACCATGTTGGCCAGACTGGTTTCAAACTCCTGACCTTCGGTGACCCACCTTGGCCTCCCAAAGTGCTAGGATTATAGGCGTGAGCCACCACGCCCAGCCTGCAGTTCCCATTTCTTGACCTTAGCTATGGCATGGGGTACAGTGCCTAGATGTGTCATTGGACAGAGAGGAACTGCAGGGGGATCCTGGACGAATGGAAAGCATGGGGGCTTTGGAGTTGGAAAGGCTTCTGTTAGGGCTCTGGCTAGTTTACAGTGATAAGCACTTAGAAAAATGACTCTTTGATCCTCTCTTCCTTCCTCTGTAAAACGTGTGAGATAATACCTGCCTCTGAGGAGGGTTTGTTTTTGTTTTTTGAGATGGAGTTTTGCAGTTGTTGCCCAGGCTGGAGTGCAATGGTGCGATCTCAGCTCACCGCAAATCCCCCTCCTGGGTTCAAGCAATTCTCTTGCCTCAGCTTCCCAAGTAGCTGGGATTGCAGGCATGTACCACCATGCCTGGCTAATTTTGTATTTTTAGTAGAGACAGGGTTTCTCCATGTTGGTCAGACTGGTCTCAAACTCCCGACCTCAGGTGATCCACCCACCTCGGCCTCCCAGAATGCTGGGATTACAGGCATGAGCCACCATGCCTGGCCGCCTCTGAGGAGTTTTGTGGGGTTTAACATGAGAGAATGTGGATAAAGCCCCAATGCCCTGGCCATTAGATGAGGTCCCCTTTCTTTCTTCTCTAGGATCTGGAAGCTTCTGAGGAAAGATGGAATTTAGGAGATATCCAGAGTGTAAAACGTAGGACAGGGAATGGGATTCTGGATATAACAGCCATCTCAGGTCTGCCATTTATACCTGTGAAAAGGAAAAGAGGTGTATATGGGTGATACTAAGGGAGACATACCCCACCTCATTATCCTTCATAGAAACTTCTGGTCAGCTGCATTTCCTAGGAAAGCCAAAACGAGTAAAGGTCAAATAATTAACAGTCCTAGTGATCTCTGGGGGACAGTTAAGCCACAACAGTTTGCTTCCCTCAAGGATAAAGCTGGCAGAGCTTGCCATTCCTTTCACATTTCAAAACTCAAAATATTATTATCACTCATTTGAGAGATATAATCACGTTTGAAATACTGACTGACTGATATATAACCTGGAAGGAAAGAAAATTTCACTAACTCACCAAACTCACTTTTTTTTTTTTTTTTTTGGATAGAGTCTCACTCTGTCACTCAGGCTGCACTGCAGTGGTACAGTCTTGGCTCACTGCAGCTTTCACCTCCTGGGTTCAAGTGATTCTCCAGTCTCAGCCTCCCCAGTAGCTCGTACTATGGTGCGTGCCACCATGCCCAGCTAATCAAACTGGCTATTTTAAGGACACTACTTTTCAAACGTTGAGCTTTACCTGTATATTTCTTAAGCTGCCCCAAAGTATTCTGCTTTGAAAATCAAAGAATGGCAGTATTTTTCCTATAGTAGAAAATAGCAACATTCATGGATGAGATTTTTCTCAGTGTTAAGTTTTTGTCCCATAAAGAGTTCTTGAATCCTTGACAGTGGTTGCCACTCATTTGCCCATCTTTTTATCATTAAAAAAATTTTTTTTAGGCAAAGTCTTGCTCTGTCACCCAGGCCAGAGTGCAATGGTGCAATCTCAGTTCACTGCAACCTCTGCCTCCTGGGTTCAAGTGATTCTCCTGCCTCAGCCTCCCAAGTAGCTGGGATTATAGGTGTGCACCACCACGCCTGGATAATTTTTGTATTTTTAGTAGAGAAAGGGTTTCACTATGTTGGCCAGGCTGATCTTGAACTCCTGACCTCAGGTGATCCACCCTCCTCGGCTTCCTAAAGTGCTGGGATTACAGGCATGAGCCACCATACCCAGCTTTTTCCCATCTCTTTAACTTTCTGATATTGATAAAGTTGGCACATCGTCAAGGAATATAGATGGGAAAACTCAGATTTCTGCTTATCTGGAAAATATTTTTTTGCATCATCGTTTTTGAGATACAGATTTGTGTGCACACATAAACCTTTTGGCTGTTGTAATATTCCTAGTTCCTAGGCTGGAATAAGGTGTAGTCAGATTTTAGTTGCTCTGCCAAAAGCATTGTAGCATTCAGGTGCTGTGAAAAAGCCTTCAAACGACTGCTTTTTTTTTTTTAAAGATACAAACAAAAATCTCAGCCACATTCTCTCCTGGAAATATGACAAAGAGGGCAAATGTGACTGCTGCATGCAGTGAGAAGGGAGCAGAGAAGTTCTACAGAGAGAAGGCAGGCGAAAAAGTCTTTTTTGGGGGATGGAATCTCACTCTGTCACCCAGGCTGAAGTACAGTGGCACAATCTTGGCTCACTGCAAACTCCACCTCCTGGGTTCAGGTGATTCTTCTGTCTCAGCCTCTTGAGTAGCTGAGACTACTGGAGTGGGCCACCATGCCTAATTTTTGTATTTTTAATAGAGATGGGCTTTCACCATATTGGCCAGGCTGGTCTTGAACTCCCGATCTCATGATCCACCTGCCTCAGCCTCCCAAAGTGCTGGTATTACAGACATGAGTCACTGGGCCTGGCCAGTTCTTTTTTTTTTTAGACAAGGCCTCACTCTGTTGCCCAGGCTGGAGTACAGTGGTCAATCACAGCTCACTGCAGCCTCAGGTAATCTAGCTCAAGTGATCCTCCCACCTCAGACTCCCAAGAAGCTGGAACTACAGGTGTGTGCCACTACATCCAGGTAATTTTTATATTTTTTGTAGAGACGAGATTAGACCGTGTTGCCCAGACTGGTCTGAGACTCCTGTGCTCAAGCAGTAGCCTGCCTCGCTCTCACAATTACAGGCATGAGGCACTCTACCCAGCTAAAAGTGTCATTTTTATATTGATACCAGCTAGTATGTTTAGAAATTATGAGTTATTTATTTTTTCAGAAATATAACTTCACTGTTTATTTAAACATAGTGTAGAAGTCTTAAAAAATTCAATGGTGTTCACTTTGGCGGTACATATGCTGATACAGAGAAGAGTAACATAGCCTCCTTGAGCAGGGATGACATGGAAATTTGTGAAGTGTTTCATATTTTAAAAATTTTTAATTAAATAGTAGAGTATTTATAAGTTAATTTAAAAATTTAAAGAAAGAAAAAAATGTAAATAGGGAAGACAGAAGAGAAAAGTAGCCAATTCCCCAGAATCAAAAATAACCAGGGTTCACAGTTGATGACTGTTACATTAGACAAGTTTGTATGCTTACATATTGTTAAAATAGAAAGAAACAACTTCAAAGCAGAAATAAATCTGTATGTAAAATTTTACTCATTAAAGTACTGTTTTGTGCCTTTATCATGAATTTACCTCAGAAACAGGTAAAATTGGAAGACTTACTGAATTTTAGAGGTACGCTTCTTGGCCGTAAGATCTAAACTAAAACAAAAGATTATAAAAACCATTATGAATTTGGAGTCTTTTTCAATTTTAGACAGTATCACTTGACTCTCTTCTATGAAAGATGAACTATGTTTTTTTATGGCCTTTTATATAAAACTAAGTAATAATAACTATGCTATTGAGGTGATTTTTTTTTTTTTTTTTTTTGAGACAGAGTATCGCTCTTGTTACCCAGGCTGGAGTGCAATGGCGTGATCTCGGCTCACCGCAACCTCCACCTCCTGGGTTCAAGCAATTCTCCTGCCTCAGCCTCCCGAGTAGCTGGGACTACAGGCGTGCACCACTATGCCCGGCTAATGTTTTGTATTTTTAATAGAGACGGGGTTTCACCATGTTGACCAGGATGGTCTCGATCTCTTGACCTTGTGATCCACCTGCCTCAGCCTCCCAAAGTGCTGGAATTATAGGTGTAAGCCACGGCCTGCCTGAGGTGATAATTTTTTAAATGAGGTAAAAAGAAATTTTAACCCTCCTTATCCACTTAACTAGCCATGTGACCTTGAGTAAATAATTTCACAATCAGCTGCTAAATATCATCTGATTCTCTGAAAAATGGAGATCATAATAAGACAGGGTTGGTGTGAAAATTAAGTGAGTGAATGAACATGTAACCTATCTGACCTCTGTCATTTGTATGGATCCAGATACTTAGTGTATTATTAATTTTTCCACATACTTATTCGATTTTCACCTTTCCCCCTTTTTAGTAATGAATCCTAAGTCCTCCTCTTGAGGCTTCTCTTTAGATTATTTAGAATAATCTAAAACCTCTCAGGGTCCCCTCACTCAATCTCATCCACTCTGCAGCTGTGTCCTATGGCCACATGTTCCCACGTGGCCCAGTGCCAGGCTGATGCCTTCCTAGTGATTCTGCACAGGCCGCAATGGTGCCCACCTACCATGAGTCTTGAATCTACACTCTTGAGCTCAGCCATCATTCTAAAACACAACCCCTATGCAAAGGTGGCTCCAGAAGTTCTGCATGGCAGATCCTTAAGGATGATGTGCCTGGAGTCCCCAGTGCCACCCTCAAAGTACAGAGTCAAACAGATATGTGTACACCCATGTTCATGGCAGCATTATTTATGATAGCCAAAAGAATGGAAACAACCCAATAGATGAATGGATAAACAGAATGTGGTATATCCATAGAATGGAATTTTCAGTATCATAAAGACAAATGAAATTTTGATATATGCTACCATGTGGATGGACCTTAAAAATATTATGGTGACTGAAATTAACCAGGCACAGAGGAACACAGAGTGTGTGATTCCACTTATATGAGGTTCCTAGAATAGACAAATTCACTGGGACAGAAAGTGGAATCAATGTCCCCAGAGGTTGCAGGGAGGGACATGGGGAGTTATCGCTCAATAATAATACAGAGTTTCCATTGTCACTGATGAAAAGGTTTTGGGGATGGATAGTGGTGATGGTTGCACAATATTGTTAATGTATTTAATGCCACTGAATTGTATATTTATAAGCAGTTAAAATGATAAATATCATATTGTATATATTTTACCACAAACACAAAACAAAACAACACCCTGGCAAATGACAGAAAATTCAGCTCAAATTTGCTCTGGCAAAAAAGTCAGAGTATTGGATCCTGTAAACTGGACATCTGGTGGACATCTGTCCCTGGCCTTCCCACCCTGCCCATCTTCCTTCCACTCCTCACAGCCTGTTTATTTTTGTAATGAGCAGAGCTTCATGTGCTTTTAGTAACCGCAGTGATGAAGACGACCTCCCCCCAGACCTGGCCGAGGCAGTGGGAGTGACCACAACTACAACCACAAACACCACAATCGCCGCCACACAAGTCTCTGTGCCGCTGCCGTCCCCCAAGGTCCAGAAAGTCAGCTCGCCTCACATGTCGGAAGGCAAAGGCCAGCTGTCCCCCAGGGCCAAGGTATTGGGGGTGGAAAGCCCAGGGGAGCAGCCACACTTGCTGGGAATTCAGTATCAGTTTACTGAGTGGCATCTGAGGCATGCATTTAAATTTTGCATCATCAAGTGTGTGTACTTGTAAAACAACAACAATAACCAGAACATGTTTTATATAGCTTGTCCCCCAAATACAGGCCAACCATTTGCAAGAGACTGAGTGAAATATAAAATCAGTTCATTGTGCTTTAATTGCATTGTAAGAGATTGTTGAGGGCAGTTTTGATTTAGAATCTCATCTCTATCATAAACTATTAGTCCACTGTAAAGATAGATAGAAATCATTCCTTCCAACCATAGTGAACAGTTTGGAGGAGCAAAATCATAGAAATGTCCCCATTCCTTTCCTTATGTCAGATAGCTGGTGTTAGTTTGAAAATAGGATTTTTTTTTTTTTTTTTTTTTGAGACAGAGTCTCACTCTGTGGCCAGGCTGGAGTGCAGTATCACGATCTCAGCTCACTGCAGTCTCTGCCTCCTGGGTTCAAGTGATTCCTCTGCCTCAGCCCCACAAGTCACTGGGACTACAGGTGCGTGCCACTACACCCGGATAACTTTTGTATTTATAGTAGAGACGGGGGTTTCACCATGTTGGCCAAGCTAGTCTCGAACTTCTGACCTCATGATCCACCCACCTCAGCCTCCCAAAGTGCTGGGATTACAGGTGTGAGCCACCACACCCAGCTGAAAATAGGAAATATTATTCCATTTGCTGGTTTGAAATTTCAGGAAATTGCCTGAGATGTGAATGAGCGATGACAAAGGCTTTACACAAGATGTTTCCCTTGGTTTTCTTTGAGAGACCTCTGGCTACGATCACTCTGTTGCAATTGCTCCAAATACAGTTGAACCTATTGCTGTCCAAGTGGATACAAGTCAGAGGTTGCAGTGGTCCGTGCAACTACACGGAGAAAATGTGCAGGCATCAGGCAGGTGCTCTGAAGGCAAGAGTGGAGCTCCAGAGGCTGTTCCCAGCTCTTCCATTCATAAGCCACATCAGTCATTTCCAAAACCCTTATTTCTTCAAGCCTCAGTTTCTTCCTCCTAAAAATGAGAGTAAGATCTGCTATCTTGCCCTGGCTGACATCAGGTTCAGTGGATGTTAAAGTACTCATGCAAACTGAATGCCTGAGGCTTTTGCAGCTTCCGGAATCACAGTTCCTGGTAACAGCTAAAGGATAATGGTCCAGGCCCACCTCCTGCATAACCAAGGCCAGTCTTCCACCTGGTCCCTTCCCTGGGTGTCTCTGGAAATATCACTGCTTAGTGTTCTGCACAGACACCTGGCTGGAGCCCTCAGCCAGCAGCTGGCCAAGACCAAGGATCTCTGCATTTCTATAGCTCACCTCCTTGCGTCTGAGGCTGGATTATCCTCCACTCTGTGGAGACCCCTGTACAGCTTTGTCTCAAGTGTGGACTCAGGCTTCTACCGCATAACCCACGCTGTGGTTAAAACCAGGCTGAAAGAAACATTGGCAAAACAGATGAGAGTTGGGGTGGCATGGACAGGACGAAAGTGGCATCCTACCAAAGGCCATAGGGCTCCCTCTCCTGGCCATCTCTCTCCTTGGGGCCTGGCTTGCCCCACATTGATGGGTCTTATTTTTTCTCCTTTTAAAGATCTCGAGGCTATACATGCAGCTAAGACCCCAGAGCAGAAGGACAAACTGTTTTCCAAAAGCAAACAACATAACATTCCACGTGCCATCACCTGCCATAAAGACCATTGCTCTTAGTGCGCAGATTGGTTTAGCTCCTGGAGGACCCTGGATTTGATCCTCTTAATCTAGGACAAAATCTTTGCTCTCTCTTTATATATTTGGAGGCCTCTTTAAAGGTTTTTCTCCAAAAGACCAGTTAAAGAGCTCTAAGAGTACTTAAGAGAAGCTGCCTGCAGCTCTGAAAGGGACAGTTCCTCACCCGCTGCCTACTTCTACTTACGAAGTATGCAGAAAAATACTGGGGTTCAGTCTCCACATTTTGTGCACGCTTGGCTGGGGAAATACAAGGGGATTGTCACGCTAATGAGATCAGTGTAGAGGAGAGGCTGGGAACCTCTGTCTTTTCTGGTGACCTTCATCCTCAATGCAGTGCAGTCTCTAACCAGGAGTGTTTTTGTCTGTCTTCCTAGAGCCCCTCTGACCGAGGAGGTGCCTTTACCTTGGAGCCAGGTGATCTTCTGATGGATTTCACAGAAGCCACTCCTCTGGTAAACTTCCTATTTTGCTAAAACCAGAAAAGCCACAGACCATAGAAACATCTTGGCAGTGGGACGGATGGACAGAGGTGGGCATTGCTGTGGAGGAGCCTCTTCCTCTTGTTGGAGGCTCAGGGATCAGCTTTCATCCAGGGGTCAGGCACTGTGGGTCCCTCCACCTCTAGAGACCTTAAGGGAGGAAGGAGTGCTCCCTTTGCTCCGAGGGTAGTTGTGGGAGGCCTAATGTGCCTTTCTACTGCACTTCAAGTGTTATAGGGCTCGTCAGTGCTTTGATCTCGGCTTCTTGGCTTCCTGGACCACACCCTACATGCCCACCCGTGGAGAATCTCTTGCTGTTGCTTCCAACAATCCATCTGGTCTGAAGCACTGGCTTGAGGCCACATCCCAGCTTTCCAGGTCCCTCGTACCACCCACCATCTTCCATCCTCTGCATACGGGTCTCTCCTTAGGTGAGAAACCCTTTTGAGGGGACAGAACACCAAATCACAAGTCACAGAGGCCAAACCTGGCTCCAGTGTCTGTTCCCCTTTTTAAGGTCCTTGTCATTGGATAGTCACCTTGTCCAATGACTCCCCTTGTCCAATGACAAGATCCTTGTCATTGGCCAGTCACTGCCCCAACTTCTAGAAAAGAAGGATGTCACTGTTTGCCCTGTCTGCCTCATAGGAGTGCTGTAAGGATCACAAGAGAGAGAGTCCTCCGGGAATAGAAAGCAGCACAGAAATGTGCAAGGAATTATTCCCAGTATGAGATGACCCAGGCACATTTGGATATGCCTTTCTCTGAGCTCAGCCTAATACCTGAGTATACTTGAGCTTGAATCACAATCCACAAACATGGACTGGGAGTCAGATTTCCAGCCAAGTCAAAAAATGTCTCCTGAGAGTCGACTGTGTGCCCAGCTGAGTGCTAGGCTTTTGGGGCGGAGAGGGCAGCTAAGGCGGCAGGGGAAGTGAGGTTGACGAGCGGCTACCAGTGATGTGAGAGCCACACAGAAGATGCTCAGGGAGAAGCCAGAAGTGGGAGGCATTCAGGGACAGCTTGCTGGAGGAGGAGGGGGGTGGATGGGGAGGATCCTGGAAGGTTTCAAGAGAGGACAAATGGGGCAAAGCGCTGCCAGGCTTTAGGAATGATCACCATTCCTTGTCAGCTGGCACGCGGAAATCACGTGTACACCTGTCTTCCTCATCTGGAGAGTTGGGACAGTCTAAGAGCTTTCAGGCAGCAGTCTTGGATAAACAGCTGATAGCTGACCATGGGTGACCCCTGCTCTGGGAACCTTCAGAGTTACCCCCTGCTGTGTTCCAGTAAACGTAGCAGAGTTATTCATGGCCTTCTTGTTAGACGATTTGCCAAGATTGTTCACAGATGGAAGGGCCCTTCTCCCCTGCCTTTCAAGTAGGGGAACCCAGAAACAGAGGGCCTTCACACATCACTTTGGTAGATGGGAATGTGAGTCCCAGTTAGGGGGTCATCGTGTGGGGCAAAGCTGGAGCCGGGACCCAGGTGTCCTTGCTCCTCTCTGGTGCACTGTGCGTCCTGTTGGGCTCCATCTGGTCTCTTCTTTAGGGACTTGCCACTTAGGAAAAAAGCAATTCCTGGAAGAAGGGCTTCATTTCAAGCACAACTGAGACTGGGAAAGATGAACAAGGAGCGTGGAAGAAGGGACAGCAGGTTAGGTGGCCTGGGCCTGGTGCTACGTCAGTGTCCCAGCTGAGCATCCCAACGGAGGCCTGACGTCCCAGGAAGGCCTTCTTGTGGGAGATGGAAGCCCAAGCAGCAGTCTGAGCACAGCCTGGCTGAAAGGCAGCGTTCCCCAAAGGGATCCGAGAACGCCTAGGATGTAACTCGAGGTCCTATGAAGGTAAAAGGAGGAGAAGACTAAGTTCCAAGAGTCACATTGAGAAAAACGTGTCTGGCAAAAATAGGAGCCAGTGGAGGAAGATAACTCTTGGAGTTAGACTTGTGGGCAACTTCCAGGCTGCTGAAACACGCTGCAATGACTTCTGTAGAGTTCATGTGAACTGCTGCTGCTGTGGGACTCAGTGACTAACCCTGGCTGGGGACCCTGGGGTGCTGGGGTTTTACAGTATAAATAGGAGTGAAGAAAGTGGACCAAGACAGTCTATGTAGAAATCGCAGCATGGACAGATTAAAGGACCTGGCAGGTCTGAGCATCAGGGTCAGTTTCCAAAAACATACATGGTGGCTTTGACAAGCGTGATGAGATTCCCTTAGAGATCATCATGTTGCAGGCCAGCTTGTAGATTTAATTACTTATAAATTTAAATGGTCCTTTCTTTGTTTGAACCTAACAAGCTGAGATTAGAAAGGAAGCAGCACCTGGCAGGGAATCAGAGATGCCGTGATCTGAGGGGCGAATGCCTGCCAAATGACTGTCCAGCCTCCGCTTGACCCTTTCAGTAACAGGAAGCTCATTCCCTCTCCCTGAGACATGCTGGTCATATCTCAGGGTACCTCTGACTTAGCTATGAAACAGTTGTAGGCCTGTTTTCACTGCAAAGGCATGGGACAACTGAGATACAACCACCACTTCACAGCTGAAGTTTGCAGTGACTGTGTGTCCTCGGAATAAAGCATCCTTTGAGGCATGAGTGCGTATATGCAGGCCTCAGGGAGGAGGTGTCCTGGGCATCTGGCTTTTTGGCAAGAGCTCCCTCCATTTTGGGCTTTCCTTGGTACCATGGGCCTTGTTCTTACTTTGTTCCAGAATCCTGTTTCCGTGAGTGCCAAAGGGTCCCAGAGGGGAAGAGGAGACTCCAGCAGTCTGCTTCTCCCTTTGGTCCTCTTCCCTCTGTCTCCTTCCCCCAGCATCAGAAATGTAAGCAGCAGCCTTCCCACCTATTGGTAGGGTGATGGGGAGGTCTCTATTTTAGGGGACCAGGCCTACCTCCACAAGTCCATGTCTTGGACACTGTGGCTGAGGGCTACACAGGGGCTTCCTTATCCATGGGAGGAAGGAGCCAGAAGTAGAGGGAGGCGAGAGCAACCCCCATGCCTGATTTGTGACCAGGGCTTCCTCAACTATCTGGCCTATCAGCTGGAACAATGCCTTGGGACCTTCTTCTCTATTCCTTCACACACAGATGGGAAAACCAAGCTCAGACAGGGGCAGACGCTCGTCCTAGAGCACACAGCAAGTGTGTGTCAAAGCCAGTTCTTGAATCTAGATGCTGGGCTGCCATTCCAGTGTCAGATGGCCCAAGCCAGGCTATGTCGCTCTCTTTCTCTGTTAGCAAGTCCCCTCTCTCAAAGCGGGTCAGATGCCCTGGCCTTCGCCTGGGCTGTAGGATATCCCTGGGACCATCTCCAAGCTGTCAGCCCAGGTTTGGTCCTCGGTGTTGCTGAATGGAGCATGAGGATGGGAGGTGCGCAGGTGCCTTGGTCTAAGAGACTCAGCCTGGAGGAGCTGTGGTTATTTTGCCAGCAGTCCTGCACGCTTCACCTCCAGCCGCTCTCTCTGAGCCTTCCCATCAGCATTTCCTGCTGAAGAGGAAGCAGCACTTGACAGGTATAAATATCAGAACTTCCCGAGTGCTACTCATCACATGGGCAGTGAATTACCCCTCCTGGGTGAATACTTTTTTCATGCAGTCATTTCCCAAGCTGACAGCCTGTCTCTAGCCCCCTGCCTCCTACTGGCTGAGACTCCTGAGGTCCCACCACCATCCCGGTCCCTAGGCCCAGTGCTGGGCCAACAGGGAACTGGAGATCTTGCCTTCTTCAACAACGTGCCACCAAGACACTGTCAGAACTAGCGTAACGCTAGCCAGGCGTGATAGTATGCGCCTATAGTCCCAGCTACTCAGGAGGCTCAGGTAGGAGAATCACTTGAACCCGGAAGGTGGAGGTTGCAGTGAGCTAAGGTAGCACCACTGCACTCCAGCCTAGGCAACAAGGTGAGAGTCCATCTCAAAAACAAAGCCAGGCTCACTCAGTGGCTCATACCTGTAATCCTAGCGCTTTGGGAGACCTAGGTGGGTGGATCACCTGAGGTCAGGAGTTCAAGATCAGCCTGACCAACATGGTGAAATCCGCATCTCTACTAATAATACAAAATTAGCGGGGCACAGTGGTGGCAGGTGCCTGTAATCCCCCAGGAGACTGAGGCTGAGGCAGGAGAATCGCTTGAACCCAGGAGGCGGAGGTTGCAGTGAGCCGAGATCGCGTCACTGCACTCCACCCTGGGTGACTAGAATGAAACTCCGTCTCCAAAAAATTAAAATTAAAAAAAAAATAGCGTAACTGTTATCACTCTTATCACTCTTGATTCTTGTGGCCAGTCTCTGTGTGGAGTGGTTTTCAGAGAGGCACAGTCCAGCAAACCAAGAGCAACAAAAAGGTTCAATCTGGAACAGGCGTCTCTCAAGAAATCATTAAAGAATATTAAATTAACACCTCCTGTAACACATCTTGAATCTCTTTTTGCCTTTTCCTTTATTCTCTTACATTCCTGCCTGACTCCAGGAACTTTCATTCTCAAACTTTGCACACACACACACACACACACACACAACACTCTTTCTAACTTTGCTTTTGTAGCTTTCTCCTGCTCCTTTTCCCAAACCTTTTCTGCTCTAATCCCCAGCTCTTTTATTAGGTAGCTCAATTTAGCAGTCTTAAGCCTTAGAACCTTCACAGCTTCATGTCTTTCCATTTCCGATTCTGCCTCAGAGTTCGTCATCAGATCTGAGTTTCTGCCTGGGTTGCGAGAGGTGGAGCATGTGGGAGAGAAGGGAAGGAGGCAAGTGAGCCGAGACAACACCTGTTCTCCATTTGGTATTTTCTTTAGGGCGTGAACGTGAGCAGGTGCATGGGGGCACTGGCGTTGATTGAGCGAGGGGAGTTGGGAGAGGTCACACTGATGCGTTAGTGATGTTGACCCCAGAATGCGGAGTCTTGCACCCCCTACGTCAAGTCTGCCATGCTGACTTCCCTCCCCGGGTGACACAGACCATGGACACCTATGTGTTCTCTGTTCTTGGCTTTTTCTCCTTGAGGCCTGTCCCTCTCTGATCCCTAGGCTTCATGAACCGCTCACCCAACTGCAAATCAGAGCCAGTTAGCACCCAGATCCCTTCTGGACCATGACGTGTTAGTCAAGAGTTCATGTGTCAGGGAGGACAGGGCTCTGGCCAGAGGAAGGCTGTGAAGGGTATGGGAATAGGCTCTGGGGTGGATGTGAGGAGTCAGTTTCTATCTGGTGCAATAACTTACTTTTATTTTGAACTGAATTCTACCAGCAGGGCTGAAGCAGAATCTCATCAAATCAAATTAGGGTGCCCCTTCTGTGGTTTTATCTGTGTTCCCCAGGGCACAGGGAGGTGGAAAAAAATCTACATAGTCATGATGTCATCTGTTCGATGATACATTTGGGCCGCTCCTTACTTCTTTCGTGGCTGTTTTGGGCAGGTTGAGATCACCGTCCTGCCAGGATGTGTGACTGTCTGCCTGTTGGACAAAATTCTGTTCTGGGGCCATCCTGTCCTGGGGCCTGCCGTCTCCTCAGCTCTACCTTAGGGGGTTGGTTCTTGCTGCTTTTCAATCCCTGCTTCCCAGCCTCAGTGCAGGGAGAAAGTTGCACAGGGCTCCTTTGCTCCGCACTCACCAATGTCTACGCTCCTCTTCCCTCTGAATTTTCTCTCCAGTGCCCAAACTAGCCATCTCTTAGAAGCCTTACACATTTCATCATCATTTGTCTATGCTGAGAATCTTGCTGTCTCCCCGAGAGTCAGACGTTGAACTCAAAAGCCAAGCAGGTATAGAAGAATGTAGCTGCTTACCTGTAGAAAAGCCCCAAGGAAGAAAGGAAATACTAGGTGAAAAAAATTAAGTGGTATTTCAAAATAGCCTTCCATTCCATGTGTTGTTAGCTTACTTCCTTCTCACCAACAGTCCAGAGTGTGGGAACCCCAGGATGTTCTTTTGTTTCAATCCAATCAGATGCGTATTTAAGAAAGGTCAGAAATACTTGTGCAGTGGGTCAACACTTCTTTACTATAAAAGTCAAATGCTGGGCAAAGCCATAAGGCGTTCATTATGTTCTTCAGTTGGGACCCCCATGGCCAGGACACATTTTGGCTTCTAGGCAGTGTGGCCATGTTTCTCAGTCATTTGTTCCAGCTTTCATTTTCTTCAATAAATACACATTGCATGCCTGCTGTCATCAGAGGAGAAAAGACCCCGTAGTCTGGGGTCCCTGATGTCATTGGTTCTGGTTGGAGCATGGATGCGGTGGGGCAGTGGTGGGAACTGATCCCGAGGGCAGAGGGGAGACAGTTTTCTGCAGGATATGCCCTGGGGTCCACAGAGAAGCAGCAGGAGGGTTTTAAGTAGTCTGGTAAAAGTTAACTGCAGGTGACTCAGATGGATTCACTTTAAAAAATGGATTTAGAAACAGTCAACAAAATGAACCTTTGCAAATGCAATTTCTTCACCTTCCAAATTTGAATAGTAAAACAGGCCATCGTGAAGACCATTGTGAGATAATAGTTGTAAAAAGCCTTTGGAAATTGTCCAGAACTGCACAATTGTGAAGAGGTCAGAGTTAGATCACTTTGGAGAAGGAAAAGAGGACAGCAATTTTCTTGATCATTTTTCCGTGAAACTTACCCAGCGGCTGTATTTTATTCTTCACAGCAGGATGATATCAACTATTTAAGGAAACTCTCTTGAGCTAAAAGATGTGTATATTTGTTCTCTGGAGCAAATGGTCCCTCCCTAAAACTCAAAATAACCCTGTCCGTGGTTCCCTCTCCTAACATCAAGCGTCCTCTGTCCACCAACCTCATTCTCAGCAGTACTGTTGAACCTCTGCTGGGCGCATGGTGCTATTCAAGGATAAGGTGGAGAACCCTGTGTATCCCAAAGGATGTGGCACTTTTCTCACAATGTTTGGTATTTTCCAGCTAAGTAGCAGGGTGTCCCAGCGCCAGTACGAGATGCCACGGCTGGGCGCATACATCTTGTCATGGGGTCGGGATCAGTTTGTTTTCTGAACACAGATAACAAAGAGCCAAGACATAGAAATCCTGAAGTATACGGTACAGCTGGGCACAATGGATCATGCCTGTAATCCAAATACTTTGGGAGGTCGAGGAAGTGGGGGATGTCTTGAGGCCAGGAGTTCAAGACCAGCCTGGGCAACATAGTGAGCCCTCACCTCTACAAAAAAGAAAAATTAAAATATTAGCCAGGCATAGTGGCACATGTCTGTAGTCCTAGCTACTCAAGAGGCTGAGGCAGGAGGATCGCTTGAGCCCAGGAGTTTGAGGCTGCCGTGAGCTATGATCACACCACTGCACTCCAGACTGGGTGACAGAGCAAGACCCTGTCTCTTAAAAAAAAAAAAAAAAAAATGGGTGTGGTGGCTTATACCTGTAATCCCAACACTTTTGGAGGCCAAGGTGAGCAGATCACTTGAGGTCAGGAGTTTAAGACCAGCCTGGGCAACATGGTGAAACCCCATCTCCATTAAAAATACAAAAATTAGCCGGGCGTGATGGTGGGCCTGTAGTCCCACCTACTTGTGGGGGCTGAGGCAGGGGAATCATTTGAACCCAAGAGGCAAAGGTTGTAGTAAGCTGAGACTGTGTCACTGCACTCCAACCTGGGCAATAGAGAGAGACTTCATCTCAGAAAAAAAAAAAAAAATCAGCTATATGTTCCTCCCCATGAAATATTTCTTTCCCAGTGACTTCCTTAGACATCCATTCACTTACATACCACGATGTGTGCCCGTGTTCAACAGAGTGCAGGAGGGCACCAAGCATGGAAGGCAAATGCTTCAAGTGTGTGCCCACGCCTCATATTCCTCCATGGCTCACATCACTAATTCATCCTGGCTCTCCTTCTGGCTTGGCCTGGGCAATGCTTCAGAACCCTCAACCATGTGCGGAGAAGCCACTACCTGTCCTGTGCAGTTGGCATAGGAGACAGCCTCTACCTACCAGGCCTGGGAATGGGGTCTTGGTGTGTCCTCTGCTCAGATGATGGAGAAGACATATGAAAGAAAGGAGAAAAGAAGGCTGAGAGAGGAGGGAGGAGGGTGGGACCAGAAGCCAGTTGGCCAGAGGCTGGAAGTAGGCTGTGGGTGAGGCTGGCTTGAGAACAGTCTGCAGTTGCCAGATCCGTCTTGCACTGTGCTATCTTTCTCTCCTTTCCCCTCCCCTATCTCCTCTTCCTCCTCCCCCTCTCTCGCCACCTCCTCCTCCCCTTCTTTCCTCTCCTCGTGAGCAGGCAGAGCCCGCCAGCAACCCCCACTGTGCCCACTCTCGCTGTTCTCCTCCACTCTCTCTCCCCATGAAGGAAGAGACCACTGGAGTTTGCATGTACCCTCCAATCAAAACAAGGCTGGTAGGTACCCTGGCAGGGAGAGGGGCCTGGCCAGGAGAGGTGAGGTGGGCAGGAGCCACCAGGCGAGGTGGAAGCCTGGGTGGGCATGCAGAAGCCTCAGATCTCGGGAAGCGCCCACTGACAGGTGCTCTCACTCCAGATGGATGGAGGATTCGGAGTCCAGCTGGTCCTGGTCAGATTGGAGTGTGCAGCTGTGGGTGCCCCCTTCGCCTCTAGGTCTCAGGAATCAAGAAGAGTTTGTTTTCCTAGAATTTTGATGAGCATAGATGCTTTCACCAGAGAGGAGTAGATGCTTTGGTACTCACCAGATGGACTCTTAAGTTGCATTTCTATTGAAAATAAAACCTTTTGAAACGTGTCTTCTTCTGCTGTTTATCAAGCTAATGATATAATAGGAGTGCTACCTAACAATGTGAATCACCTGTCATCCCAATTTAGCGTTTTTTGTGAGTTTTTACATATTTCCTTCCATTTATTCATATCATTCGTAATTTTACGTAGTTAAATCCTAACAACCATATCCTCTCTTGTTTTTCTCTTTTCACTTAATCTACCGTGTTGTTTCTATCTTGTTCTTGTTACCACATTATATGACTGTATTCCATCCAGCGAAAGGTCTGCCATTTCCCGAACACATCCTTTACTGCGGGATGTGCGCTTTGTTCCCAGTTTGTCACTATTCGGGAGAACACGTGTAGCTTTTTGCATCAGGAATTTTATTTTCTTAGGCTAGACCATGCTGGATGAAATATTGTGCGTTTGGCTTTTGCCCTCTTTCTAAAGTGGTTGTGCTAACAGATAGTGCCATCAGAAGAGAGTGACTATGCTTGTTACCACAGCCTTAGCAACACAGGATACCATTGTTGAAATATATTTTTCTTATTTACAGCAGACATAAAATAATTCTTTGAGGTGGCTAACTTTCACCTATTTAATAGCAATAATAAATCGCTTTCCGGCCAGGCACGGTGGCTCACACCTGTAATCCTAGCACTTTGGGAGGCTGAGGCAGGCGGATCACCAGAGGTCAGGAGTTTGAGTCCAGCCTGGCTAACATGTGAAACCCCAACTCTACTAAAAATACAAAAATTAGCTGGGCACTTTTTGTAGTGTGCGCCTGTGATCCCAGCTACTTGGAAGGCTGAGGCAAGAGAATCGCTTAAACCTGGGAGGCGGAGGTTGCAGTGAGCTGAGATTGCGCCACTGCGCTCCAGCCTGGGTGACAGAGTGAGACTCCATCTCAAAGTAAATAAATAAATAAATAAATAAATAAATAAACAAACCACTTTCTCGCTCTGCTTCATGATGGTCTGTCTGAGAGTCTTATCTATTACTTTCCACTAGGATGTTGGTCTCAGGGCACCTTGCTGACCCAACAGGCAAAGAGAGGAGAATGTACCTCAAGACGTCACCCAAGAGTCTTTCTTTCACCTGAGCTAAAAGGCAGTTTGAGGCCTATTCTGTCAATTTTGAGATGTGTAAAGGGACTGGAGAGATTTGTGGGAAGGGGAGCAGACTTGGGCTGGATATCTTGGTATGCATGGCAAGGATATTGTCATCCCCAGAAGGAGGAGACCTGCTTCACCCATTCGGAAATGCTTGGCCAATTTGGGTCTCAGCTAATGTGTTCTTACTAATCCCTGCCTCACCCTCCCACTGGGGCCACTCAAGAGCATCGAGTGGCTATCCCAGAGTCCACAGGCAAGAACTCCGGCTGGCCCTGGACAGTTGGTGTCTTGCCTCAGCCCTCTGCTGGCGGGTGGTATGGTATGCCTTCACCAGCAGGTGTGCAGACGGTTTCTGTGCCCCAGGAATCATACGCAAAGCTAGAGCCAGAGTCATCAGGCCCCCGGGCCTCATGACATACCCTAGGCTGCCTTGAAAAAATAAGCCTTCCCATTTCCCAAGGCCTCCAGGAGGCCAAAGACAAAATGACCAAAGAGAAAGACACAGAAGTCAAGTCCTTTTGGCCACCACTATCTGATCAGCTGTTCATCTGACCTTGTTCAGACTAGCTCCGTCCTGCAGGTACTCCCAGCACTGGGCATCTTTGTGCATCAAGCCTGCTGTTCCCAAGGGCCGTGGGGCAGGATTCTCCCATGCTTCCATGGGTTTCCCTGAGGGCTCCCTCTATTGGCTAAAGCATACAGGGAGTTCAGTAATTGAAGTGATTAGACAGTGAATACTTTCTGGCTTAATCAGCCCAGCCTCCTTGTACCCTGCCAGCTGTTAAGATACCGTGTGACCTCTCAGCAGCCTCTAGGCCATTCCCACAGCTATGAAGTCCTCAGAAGCCACCCCAGGCAGTTCTGACTCCCTCATTATCCACCTGGATTGTGGCTTCTTAGGAGTCAGGCCTGAAAGGCCCAAGCAGATCCCGCTGAAGGCAGCTCCAGGGAGGAGCAAGTGTGGAGGGGCTCGCAGAACACGAGACCAAGGCTGTCATCCCCACAGGGCCCCGCCCTGCAGTCCAACGCCAGGCACAGATACAACCACCAGTCCACTGAGGGACCCTTTATGTGTGTCCTTACACGAGTGATGAAGGCTCTGTGGATGCACCCCTGAATCCTTCAGTTCCATTTTAAAGGTGCTCTGCTAAAGATTGTAAAACTCTGTTTTCTAATCTGAAGGTAACCCCCTTTTCTTTCTCTCTCTTGAAGATAAAAACATTCCCGGCTGATACAATGAACCCGTTTCCTGATACTTTCACCACAGGGCCACAGTTTACTGTAAGTAGATCCAGAAAACAGATGCGCATTTTCAAACCTTGTTCCCATGTAGTGTGCTTTTCTGTAGGATGCCAGACAGCAAGCTCAGTCGCTGCTTTTGATCACCGTTGAACTCCATGAGGTTGGGAAGAAGCTTGGATTTACAGTCTGCCTCTTTATTTTATTGGTGTGAGATTGACTTAAAATTAACCATTTTCAAGTGACAATTCAGTGACGGTACATGCACAGCGTTGTGCAATGACCACTTCTGTTTAGGTCCAATACATTTTTATTGCATTCTCCAAAAACCCCACACCCATTAAACAGTTCCTCCTCATCTTCCCCTTATTCCTATCCCCTGGCAACCACCAGTCTACATTTTGTGTCTATGGATTTACCTAGTCTGGATATTTCATCTAAATGCAATCATATAACATGTTTCGTTTTATGACTGGTCTTTTTTACTTAGCATTATGTGTTTG
The DNA here is from genome assembly GCF_048565385.1 of Saimiri boliviensis. Lineage (NCBI taxonomy): Eukaryota > Metazoa > Chordata > Mammalia > Primates > Cebidae > Saimiri > Saimiri boliviensis. The sequence continues at coordinate 202,127,063 of NC_133450.1, read as the reverse complement.
AGGTTCAGCCACACATGTTTTTCTTTCTTTCTTTCTTTTTTTTTTTTTAGATGGATTTTCACTCTGTCACCCAGGCTGGAGTGCAGTGGCACGATCTCAGCTCACTGCAACCTCTGCCTCCTGGGTTCAAGCATTTCTCCTGCCGCGGCCTCCTGAGCAGCTGGGATTACAGGCGCCTGCCATCTAGCCTGTCTCATTTTTGTTTTTAGTAGAGACAGGGTTTCACCATGTTGGCCAGGCTGGTTTTAAACTCCTGACCTCAGGTGATCCATCCACCTCGACCTCCTAAAGTGCTGGGATTAGAGGCATGAGCCACCATGCCTGCCCCATCTTCTTACTTAAGGTGAAAGTGGTAATAAGAATATCCTCCTCATATCCTGTTGAGGCAAGGATCAAAAAGGGCCGAGAATTTGAAAGTGCTTTAGCAACCACAAAACATCCCACACATGTCAGTTATGACAGTTGTTTCTCAAGGCTGGAGAGGCAGGGTGGTGTGATGAACACCAACAGGTAATTCCTGACAACAGACTTCCTGTCACCACCTCTCTGGGTGTTTCTGGGCAGCTTGTTTGTCTGCCAAGGCTGGGCACAGTGGCTCATGCCTTTAATCCCAGCACTTTAGGAAGCTGAGGTGGGAGGATCGCTTGAGACCAGGAGGTCGAGATCAGCCTGGGCAGCATAGAGAGACCCTGTCTCTACAAAATAATAATAATAAATTAGCTGCTGATTTATTATTACATTTATTATTTATTAAATGTATTATTAATTTAATAATAAACAGTGGGATACATATAATAATAAATTTATAATAATAAATAAGTCCCAGCTACCCAGGAAGCTGAGGCAGGAGGATCTCTGGAGAGTCTAGGAGGTGGAGGCTGCAGTGATCCATGATTGCACCACTGTACTCCAGCCTGGGCAACAGAGTGAGACCCTGTCTCCATTTAAAAAAAAAAATATTCTGCCAAATGTTTAAATGCTGTAGTTTCCTCATCTGCAAAATGAGAGAGTTTGATAATGTTCATGCTTCTTTTCAGGGCTCAACTCATTCTTTAAATTAAAGTTTCTGCAGAAACTCGCTGTATAATGAGCAATTAGGTGGCACAGAAGTGAGGAATCTGGGGTTCCCGTCCTCCTTCCTCTCACTCTATCCTCCTCCAGGAACTGGAGCTTGTAATTTCTATGATCCCTGAAGCTCCCTCCAAAGGATTTCTGTACTGTTTGGAGGATCTGTGAGGTGGGCTGTGGGTGGCTAAGAGTAGTTCTAAGTGCAGTCTTATGAGATGGATGATGACCACTGCCTCACATGGCTTCAGCCACATAGGGAGGCACAGAGCAGTGGCTGATTCAAGTTTCAGAGGCTGAGCAGAGGTGGGAAGGTGTCCAGCATGGCAGGCAGAGAGAAAAACAGGTTCCTAGAACAGTCCATTTCTAGGGTCATGAGCTGCTTCCAGCATCTGACTTTTAAGAATGAGAGGGCAGAGACATGGGGCTCTGCCAGGATGTTAGATGCTATTGCCTTGACACTCATCCTGGCTCCCTGCAGTCTTGCTGGACACAGCTCCCCAGCTGGAAGCTCCGGCTCCACCTCCCTCAGTTGGCCATAGTGGGGCACTCTGGCCTTCTGCCCAGCCTTGGAAGTGCTGTGAGACACTCAGGGAAGCCCTTCCCAAAAGCTGGGGGCCAAGATGGAGCAGGAAGCCAATGGAAGAAACCACGCTGGGACTTTTAAGAACTGAGCAAGAGTGGCTTGAAGGCAGCTGGAGCAGGCAGAGGGAACAGCATGAGCCAGAGTCCTAGAGCAGGCGGGGTCATCACACATTCAAAGGACTGAAAAGCAGGCCAGTGGGACTGGGATGCAGGAAGCAAGGGCGGCTGGGGGTGAGAGGAGGAAGGGGATGTAGGTGGTGTCAAAACTGGAGGGACATGACCATGTTGGCCTTGTAGTCCACAGTAGGGGTTCTGATCTCCATCCTAAGGGCAAAGGGAAAACTTTGAGGGACTTTGAGCAGGGAAGTGACAGGGCAGATGTACTTGGAAGGGATCCCTGTGATCGCAGTGGGAAGACGGTGGCTTCCAGGCAGAGTGGATTCAGGACAGTCGCCTGGAAATGCAGGATAGCCGTTTAAGAAAGAGAGAACAGATAGCTTGACCTGGAGTGGTTTTGCTGGTGGAAGTGGAGAGAAGCGTATAGACAGGGAAGATATTTAGGAGGCCGGTAAGATATAGGATTAGATGAGGCAGAAAGAGGGTCAGAAATGGTTCCCAGAGAGCCGGACGCAGTGGCTCACCCCTGTAATCCCAGCACTTTGGGAGGCTGAGGTGGGTAGATCTCCTGAGGTCAAGAGATAGAGACCATCCTAACTAACACAGTGAAACCCCATCTCTACTCAAAATATAAAAAACTAAATGGACATGGTGGCGCATGCCTGTAGTCTCAGCTACTCAGGAGTCTGAGGCAGGGGCATCACTTAAACTCAGAAGGCAGAGGTTCCAGTGAGCCAAGATCACACCACTGTACTCTAGCCTGGGCGACAGACTTCATCAAGAAGGAAGGACGGAAGGAAGGAAGGAAGGAAGGAAGGAAGGAGGGAGGGAAGGAGGGAGGAAGGAAGGGGAAGGGAGGGGGAGGAAGGGGAAGGGAGGGGGAGGAAGGGGAAGGAAAGGGGAGGAAGGGGGAGGAAGGGGAAAGAGTTCCCAGATTTCTGATTTGCAGAATGTGGATGGACAGTGGTTCCATTCATTGGGATTAGGAAACTTGGAAAAAGACTCAGTTGGGAGAGATGAGTTTGCCTTTGACCATGATGAATTAGAAATGCCTTTGAAACATCCAGATGGGCACAATGAATGGGTGGTCAGATATCCAAGTCTGTAACTCAGGAGAGAGGACTAGACTCGAGACAATGATCAGGGAGGCAATGACAGCTGGATGGTAACAGAAGCCAAACTCATGGGCTTCAGCGTCGCAGTTCTCCCATCCCCGTATGTCGTGTTCTCATCTCCTTCCTGCCAAGATCATGACACTTGAACCTGCTGCAGGTTTGGCCTCTCCACAGGCCTCCAGACCTATCCTGGCCACAGTGACATTGTGAGTTTAGCAGCTCTGGGGAGCTCTGCACAAAGCTGGTCTGGCAGGTGATCGAGCATTGATGGAGCTCGGTTTCAACAGCTAGGCCCTTGCTTGATCCTGAAGCCAGTTTCTACTTTGTATTCAGGCCTATTAACTGGGTCTCTACTGATACTCAGCCGAGTACATTGGTCCATCTCGGGGGAGACCCCTACCTGGCTCTGCCCAGATTTCTGCTCCGCATGCTTCTTTCTAACATGGCTCTGTTCATCTGTTACCTGGTTTGTTCCAGTGAAAGCTTGTTCATTCACTCATTTATTTCCTCATTCAATGAATGTAAAAAAGATGGATTCTTAGGGTTGAGATTTATTAATATAAGTAATTTTTTTGCTACTTTTACAAGGTCATTCTTTAGTGAAGCTGGCTTTTTTATTTTTCACTTGAAGTATATGGCAGTGAAGACCAATGACTGCTAGTACAGTTTGGTGTCCCTACCTCAATTCATGCCAAGGCCCTGCCCTGTTTACTCACTATTGCCTTTGCATCATCAGGGCAAATTTGCCTTTTTTTCCCAGAAAGAATAAATCATGGCATCAAAGGCCAGGCTCAGTGGCTCGTGCCTGTAATCCCAGCACTTTAAGAGGTTGTGGCAGGTGGATTACCTGAGATGAGGAGATCGAGACCATCCTGGCCAATGTGGTGAAACCCCATCTCTACTAAAATACAAAAAATTAGCTGGGTGTGGTGGTATGCGCTTGTAATCCCAGCTACTCGGGAGGCTGAGGCAGGGGAATCACTTGAACCTGGGAGGCGGAGATTGCAGTGAGCCGAGATGCCACCACTGCACTCCAGCCTGGTGACAGAGCAAGATTCCATCTCAAAAAAAAAAAAAAAAGCAAAAATTTGCTGGGCATGGTGGGCACCCATAACCCCAGCCACTCAGGAGGCTAAGGCAGGAGAATGTCTTGACCCTGGGAGGTGGAGTTTGCAGTGAGCTGAGATTTGGAGATTGTGGCACTCCAGCATGGGCAACAGAGTGAAACTCCAACTCAAAAAAAAAAAAAAAAGAAGATCCTGCTCATTTGATGATCAGAACATCTTCTTTAGAAAGCCATGTAATAAATTTCTCCACGTTCGGGGCCAAGAACTAGGATGAGAAATCTAGTTATAAAATATATAGCTGGTATTATCAAAAATATAAAAAAAGCAAAAATGATTGCATTGAAAAAATACTATGATGGCCGAGCATAGTGGCTCACTCCTAAAATCCCTGCACTTTGGGAGGCCAAAGTGGGAGGATCACTTGAGGCCAGGAGTTTGAGACCAGCCTGGGCAACACAGTGAGATTCTGTTTCTATGAAAGATTTAAAAATTTCCAGGCATGGCACGCACCTGCAGTCACAGCTACTTGAGATGCTTAGGCAGAAGGATCACCGGAGCCCAGGAGGTTGAGGCTGCAGTGAGCTCTCATTGTGCCACTGCACTCCAGCCTGGGCAGCAGAATGAGATCCTGTCTCAAGTAAAGAAAGCAAGCAAGAAAGAATAATACTATGAGGAAATATACTGAAGACAGCAATAAGGAATTATGGAATTTCTTCATTGATCTACTTTTCTTTTTTGAGACAGAGTCGCACTCTATCCCTCACGCTGGAGTGCAGTGACACCATCTCAGCTCACTGCAACTTCGCCCCCAGATTCAAGTGATTCTCCTGCTTCAGACTCTTGATTAACTGGGATTACAGGCATGTGCCACCATGCCTGGCTGATTTTTTGTCTTTTTAGTAGAGCTGTGGTTTCACCATGTTGGCCAGGCTGATCTTGAACTCCTGACTTCAGGTGATCCACTCACCTTGGCCTCCCAAAGTGTTGGGATTACAGGCGTAAGCCACCACATCGGGCCTGATCTACTTTTATATATCTTCTAAGCTTTCTATATAAAAGTAATGAGTATAGTTTGTTATGTAATGAAAATGACAAGAATATGTTATCCTCTCCAAATGAGACTGTATACTCTAGACCAGTAATTCTGAAACTTTATTGTAATTCCTCCAGAAGAATCATATGGAGGTCTTGTTGAAACACATTTTGCTGGACTTCATTCCCAGACTTTCTTGGGTCTCAGTGGTCTTGAGTGAGGCCTGAGGCCTGAGAATTTGCATTTTTACCAAGTTTTAAGATAATGCTGATGTGGCTAGTCTGGGGCCCATACTTTGGGAACCACTGCAACAGTAATGAAAAATGACAGTTATGGTGTCAGCCAGCACTGGTTCTGAATACTGTTCTTAACACTTACTGTGTGACCTTGGGCAGATTATTTAACCTCTCTGAGCCTCACTTTTCCCCATAAAATCAGTTTAAAAATAAACATTTTCTTTTTCTTACCTTTTAACATTTCCTGATGTCAGAATGTTTACTCCTGCGCATGACAAAATTTGATAGTGAGCATCACAAAGTTTAAATGACTACGTGTTTCTTTCCGTGTGGCAAATGCAAAAATGGTGCATCTTACAACTGATGGTGTCCAAGATGTGAGGAAATATGATTGCTACCTTAAAGGGCTGTCAAGAGTTAATATGTGGAAAGTACTTAGCATGGTGTCTGGCACAAAGTAAAATCACTTAAAATGACAATCAATTTTAGCTGGTAGTGAAAAAGAACAGGAATTGTAGAGTAAGGCCTAGTGAGCAACTGACAGTGTGAAAATGGAACCCAAATTGAGATTGATCTCCTCTTCCCTATTTCTTCTCCAGGCAGACTTCCGAGACAGTAAATTACAGTGCTGTCCTGGCCCATCTTCCCCGCTGATCCCAGCAGCGACCCTGAGGCCTTTGACAGAGACCGTCTCCACAGTGCAGACCATTTACACCACCCGGAAACCTGTTTCCCTGGCAGCCAGGTAAGTCAGGTCAGCAGGTACGACTGGTAATTCTGGCGACAGGGAAACCAGGGAGACTCTAGGTTCTTTGTATTTGTGACACCTACAGCCTTTTCCTACATTCTTTCATTTATTCTGTAAGTATTTATTGAAATATCTACAAAGGGGCCAGGCACAGTGGTTCACACCTATAATCCCAGAACTTTGGGAGGCTGAGATGGGAGAATTGCTTGAGACCAGGAGTTCGAGACCAGCCTGGCCAACATGGTGAAACCCTATCTCTACTAAAATTATTCAGGCATGGTGGTACACACTTGTATTCCCAGCTGCTCAGGAGGCTGAGGCAGGAGAATCACTTGAACCTGGGAGGTGCAGGTTGCAGTGTGCCGAGACTGCACCACTGCACTCCAGCCTGGGCAACAGAGCGAGACTTTCTCTCAAAAAAAAAAGGAAATATCTACAAAGGGTAGGCTGTTAGAGGAGATAGACGACAAATTGTGTGTGTGTGTGTGTGTGTGTGTGTGTGTGTGTGTGTGTGTGTGAGATACTGACAATAATATTGACAAGGGTTAGGGAGGAACATGAAACTGTGAAAGGCAATGAGGTATTCCGGGATGGCCTCAATGAGGTAGCATTTAAGCAGAGCCCTGAAAGTGGTTACAGAGAAAGCTGTAGACATCTGGAAGGAGTACTGAGCAGAGGAACTAGCCAGTGCTAAGGCTCCTGAGGAAGCACGTGCTGGCATGGTTAAGGAAGTTTAAGAGACCAGCATGGCCAGAGCAGAGTGAATGGCACTAGAGGAGGCCTAAAAAGTTGTAGGTTATGGCCAGGCTTTGTAGGGCCATGTTGGCTACAGTAGAAACTTTGATTTCTACCCTGAATGAAATTATTAAACTTGGTTCATGCCTTTAAACATGTGTATTTTGCTGGGTGTAGTGGCTTGTGCCTGTCATCCCAGCTACTCAGGAGGCAGAGGTGGGAGGATCAGTTGAGGCCAATAATTTAAGTCCAACCTGGGCAACATAGCAAGACCCCATCTCTAACTAACAACAATGAAAAGATATGTATTTACCGTGTGTGTGTGTGTGTGTGTGTGTGTGTGTGTGTGACCAGTGGAGGCAGGTTCCATAGATATGCAACTGGACCTGAGGTCCAAAATGACAGAGGCAACTTCTCAAAACAGCCAATTTTACTTCATTCAATTTTATTCATTATAACATAATAATCGCGAGGCCAAGGCAGGTGGATCATGAGGTCAGGAGTTCGAGACCAGCTTGTCCAATATGGTGAAACCCCGTTTCTACTAAAAAATAAAAAAAATTAGCCAGGGCATGGTGGCACACCCCTGTAGTCCAGCTACTTGGGAGGCTGAGGCAGGAGAATCACTTGAATCTGGGAGGTGGAGGTTGTGGTGAGCTGAGAGGGTGCCACTGTACTCCAGCCTGGGTGACAAAGTGAGACATCGTCTTAAAAAAATTATTTGTTGTAACATTCCCTCAGACATTCATCAAATTAAAGCCTGGGAGAAAATGCATATGAAACCAATTTAAAGCGTGACTTAAAGGAATCTAACCCTGGGGCATCTCCTTCATTCAGCAAACTTTACTGAGTGGCTTTCATGCACCAGATACTGTGCTAGGCTCTGGAGGCTTAGAGATGAATGACATACAGTCAGGAACTCTCAGCCTGGTGGGACTGAGAAACCAGTAAGTAGCCAATTTCAGATCACTGTAATGCTAGCAAATGTCAGGCGTCCTCAAGGAGTCTAAAAAGGGAAGTCCAACACTGAGATCAGTAAAGAACCTGGAGATGATACTGAAGATGTCTGTGTCTGCAATTTTTGAGGGATTGTCTCACTTTTTAAAAAATGTTTTAATTTTTTTTAAATTTTTAGTGCAGAGACACTCCGGCAGGAACTGGAGAGAGAGAAAATGATGAAAAGACTGTTGATGACCGAACTGTGAAATTCTCCCCTTGTCACCTGGAAGATGGCATGGTGCCTTCTGTCCGTCTTCTTTCTTCGGGCTTTGTGTGCTCACTCTAGCACAACATACAAATGTGTGCTTTGTTCGCCCAGGTCTCCATGGTTAGGTGAAGCCAATTTCTGGCTTGACTTTTATGGGAAAAATTATTTTATGTCTCCTAAGCATTAGAGTTTTTCTATTACTCTATGTAGTTGAGACAGGATTTGATAAGTCTAGGAAAAGAAAGATGGGAAAATGGGATTCCTTTTCAGAAGCACCTGTGTGTATCCGTTAATAACCACAGGGGGTAATATGATGCGGGATCCTTTACTATCAATTTCAACCATGTGATTTTGTATGATTGAAACTTGCACCAAGCTTTGACTGTTTGTTAAAGAGTCATTTTTAATGAGAGAATAATTCTTTATTGCTGGTTTTTCATTTACACTGATAAATACACAGATCTTATAAAGTCTTTAACATTCATTTGTATTCAGACACGAGCAGATGAACTAAAAAAGAGAAAGTTACATATCACCATGACTGAAGATACTTCAACTTAATCTGAAATATAATTTAACTTGTAAACTCTTTGGATATAATAGAATTTATCATTGAACCCAAAGTAGGAAATGATAGCTTACATTGTCTAAAAATGTTAAGATGATTCAATATCAAGATTCATTTGGGTGTTCTATCAAGGAAAATTATTTCTAAAGTTGATTGATTCATGACCTATTGATAGAATCTTGAACAGAAGAAATTTTGCTCTTTTTATATAGTTTCAAGAAATGTGTTTTTAAATTTTTATTAATGCACTTGAACAACTTTGCAGGAATAAAGGAATCCCCAACCACAAAATATCCCTCTAAATTAGTTCCCTAGCCTTCTCAAGGAATATACACATATTTTTACTTAGCTATGATTATTGTATACATTCTCTTTTGTTTTACTTCTCTGCCTAACACTCAGCTCCTCTTATCAACACAGATTCTACTCTCACCAATTTAAGTGTCTTTATATCTGTGTAACATGGTTAACCTCACTCTCACTTCACCCCATTATTAGATATTTGAGTTATATCTAATTTTTCACTCTTATAAATAGTGCTGCTATGAATGTCTGTAAAAAAAAAAAAACTGCTCCTTCTTTTGGATTATTCCCTTGGGAATATCTCCAAAGAGGGATTACAAGGTCAAAGAGCATGAAGTATTTTATAGCTCTTGTTTTATATAGCCAGATTGCTTTCTAGAAAGATCCAATCTTTGGGTTGGAAGGACCTTAAAGGTCATCTAGTTTAGCCTCCCCACCCCCTCTGAATGCTTGAATTCCCTCTACAATTTATGATGCCACCAGCAATGTATAAGCATTTCTATTTACCAATAGCTCTGCCAGTATTGGGTTTTGCCATTTTTATTTATTTTTTGCTAGTTTAATAATAGGTATGTATAGTTGTTCTTGAAGAGTTGTTTTATTTCATTAATTGCTAGCAAGGCTGAGCAGTTTTCCATGTGATGATTTACTAGTTGTATTTCCTTGTGTGTAAAATGTTCATCCATTTCTTAGGACCACTTGTTAAGAGGAACTGATCTCATATATTTGTATCAGAACTGTATTTTTATGTTGTATTGTATAGTTTGCTCTCCTGTCCCTCTCCTTAAAACTGAATGGTGCCAATAATTTGATACTAATGACTATAAAAAAAAGGTAATGCCTCATTTACTAGTATTGTGGTAAAATGAGGAATGTAAGCGAATATTCAGATAACTGAGGACTAACCCTTTAAGTGCTGAATCTTTACAATTTTAATATTTTTTTTTTGAGGGAAATCTTTCTAAAATGTATGACACAGTTCCCTGCCTTAGTAAACAGAGTATACTGGAGAGCATTTAACCTTTCCTTGATGAGTCATGGTCATGGTTATAAACGTCAGCCCCTTTTGTACCTTGGTACGGTGCAGTGATATCATCAAGAGCTATTAATATGTGTAGGGCTTGGCTTGGCCTTTTATAGGATATTATGCTCTTCTCACTGATGGTTTTTTACTGCTCTCTGCTCTATCAGTGGAGCTATCCGGGGCAATCGTAGCGTTTGGGGCCTTTTACTCCCATGTTCCCCGGCTATACTTTTAAAACAGCTTTAGCTGTTCTTTATCTCGTGCACACGATACAAAATGTGTTCCCGTACAATATGGGGCTGTCACCTCTTGCCAACCCAGTACCCTCTTCCTTTTCTAACCTGCTTTCTGAGGCTTCTGCTCTTTACCTCCTGCTCTCTGATGGAAACCTCCAGGGCAAAGCTGAAGGTTTCTTGGGGAAGCCAGGAAAGCCAGTATTTCATATGTGTCAGGTTTGCTTGGCTTCCAAGGAGGGATGCATGGGCTTTTTGGCCAGTGTTTCCAGGAGGCTCTGAGCTTCCTACTTCTTCCCCGCTTCTCCCTGAGTTCACAGACTTTGAGGTTTATGAAGGTTAATGTCACTGGAAGTCTGACCACAAACAAGTTGGCTGTTACTGTATTTGAAAACCCAGTACCTTTGGCAGCTCACCTCTAACCAGTAAAATAAGAGGATTCCATGGTTTCAGCAGTTATCCTGGTTATTTGCCTATTTAAGTGAATGATGGGTGCTTGCATGGTGACTGAGAAGATGGAATTGTGCTGGATGGATTCACAGGGATGAAAATGAATTGGCACAGTCGTTTCACATTTTTTATATATTTTAAACCAAAACAACAGCACCATATGGGCACACAACACACACCTTATGTCCAGGGGAAACAATCAGCTTACTGACAGAGTCATTCCAGAGCTAGGGCTCCAAACTGCAGGCTGCAGATTCCTGGTGGGCATGGGGGGTTACTGCACGGAGTCTGGGAAACCTGTGATCCACAGCTTTGTGGATTGTAGACTGCATAGGAAATTCTATGTTTGAAGAGTTTGGGATCCTAGGGCATTCAGAAAATCCCACTTGTATGCACCCAGAATTTTATATTCCCCAGAAATATAGCAGAGGAATATTCTGATATCATATTTATCTTTCACCATCTCAAAAATTACAGATTAAAAAAAAACTCAAATAAAATTCATCACTGTAACTATTTTAAAGCGTACAATTCAGTGATTTCTATTGCATTCACAATGTTGTGCAAACAATACCACTACCGAATTCCAGAACATTTTCATCATGCCAAAAGGAAACCCCATATCTGTTAGCAGTCACTACTGATTCTGCCCCCACCCAATCCCTGGCATCACCTGGCAACCACTAATCTACTTTCTGTCTGTGGATTTGCTTATTCTGGAAATTTCATATAAACGAAATCATACAACAGTCTGTATTCTTTTGTGATTGGCTTCTTTCACTTAACATAGTGTTTTCAAGATTCATCCATGTTGTAGCATGTATCAGAACTGCACTCCTTTTTATGGCTGAATAATGTGTTATTATTTGGATATGCCATATTTGGCTTACCCAGTCATCAGTTGATAGATATTAGGGTTGCTTCTGCTTTTTGGCCATTATGAATAATATTGTTATGAACATTTTTGCCCAAGTTTTTGTGTGAACATCTGTTTTACATTCTCTTGGAATTGCTGGATCATATGGCAACTCCATGTTTAACTTTGTAAGGAACTGTCACAATCACAGCTTTTATTTCCTCCAAAATCCAAAGTGAAAAATTATATATACTAGACAGTCAGAAGCATGGGCAAATCTGTTATCAGATAGCAAGATGTGGCACTGATTTGAGGGAGTTTTTAATAACAAAAATGTTGTTTCAGAGAAATGGCTTTGAGGAGGAGAGAAAATAAAGGTGCTGTCTTTCTTTTAAATGAAAATGAATTTAAATCTGGTTCATCTCTAAGTTTTTGTTTGCGTGGCCAGCTCTTGTATAGCCAGTGGTCTCAGAATGTTCACGCAGAGTCCCTCCCCAGAAAATGTGCACTGTAGAGGAAACTACAATATTTCTTAGCTATCCAGTAGAGTCACATTGGTGAGGATCAGAGGGTCTCTCCAAATCTAGGATATAACTAAGAGGGGAGCATGTCCTTAGCATTGGAATAGGTCTGCCTCTGTCTTTCCAGGGCTTAAATCTTGTCAAGAAACACAAAAAGTAAGAACATCTCCAAAGGCAATTTGAGTGGATGGGAGAGAATCTCATGAAATGGAAGCAGCTGAATAGGTTGCTAGGCCCCGAAGAAGCACAAGGCTTTGAGTGACCCATAAAAGCTATGAGTTTTCCCAAACACCGCATGTTCTCACTCATAAGAAGGAGTTGAACAGTGAAAATACATGGACACAGAGAGGGGAACATCACACACTGGGGCCTGTTGGGGGTTGGAAGGGAAGTGAACGGGAGGGAGAGCATTAGGACAAATACCTAATGTATGTGGGGCTTAAAATCTGGATGACAGGTTGATAAGTACAGCAAACCACCATGGCACATAGATACCTATGTAACAGACCTGTATGTTCTGCGCATGTATCCCAGAACTTGAAATTAAAAAAAAAAGAGAAAACTTTGAACATGGAAAAAAAATTCATAAAAAAAAAAGCTATGGGTTTTCTCCCTAAAAAAATCCATACATCACAACATCAATTCAGTACTTTCACAAGGTCCTCATATCACCCGTGAAGCCTATCTGTGGCCCCCTGTGAGTCTACATGAGTAGAGAGAGAATTGAAATCCACAGATTACCTGCAAACTTCATTTTAAGCTGCAGTTGCAAACCGTCTCCAACATTCCCCCACAAAAACAATATAAAAACCCCACGTGTTTTTCTATCAGATCAATTTGCCAGGAGAAGAATTGCCTGGTTTTCATTTGTGTTCTGTTTGGCCACCAGTATTGTTAATTTCAGTAACAGAAATGAAGGGAATAAAAAAGCAAGAGGTAAAAGCTTGTATTCCCACACCAGAGAATCTACGCTGATATCAAAAGCCTAATGCTTTCTTTTTCTGGCTAAACCTTTAAGTTCACCATATCTTCCCTGGTAAACAGAAAGAGAAGAAAAGAAAGAAATTTCAATTTTTAAGAAAGTTTTAAGGTTTTTTTTTTTCTTTTGAAGGATTAACAGATTTTCAATCTGTTGGATTAGCTTTTTTAGAATGTTACGCATTGCCAAGCTATGCTTTTTGTGAAGAAGTCTCTTTTGATTTTTTCAAGTAGTTATAGTTCATCTTACTTTTTTCAGACAATAAATCTGATCTGTTTTTTGTGACAACTGATATGTTGGGGAATCTAGTGAAGCCCAAGGTTTTCCTGAATTACACCTCAATTCAGTTATCAGGATTAATATGTTTAAATTCCAATTGGACAGCCCACTGTTAGCTGATACCTAATAGCAAATACCTAACTTCTAAGTCCCCTGGCTTGTCTCCCCTATTTCAGCAGCACTACCCTTATCTCCCAGCCAACGAGCCCATAAAAGGTTAAGATCACTAGTTTCCTTTGGAATACTAACATTTCATAATATTGTGTACATGTGTGCATGCCGTTTATAGCACTGAACCCTATTGATCCTTACCTCTATTATCTTCCCTGATCTTCATTGCATCATGTAGATAACTGATCATGGGAAATCAGGCAGTCTGAATTCCTTTTTTTTTTTTTTTTTTTTTTTTTTCTTGAGACAGAGTCTCGCTCTGTCTCCCAGGCTGGAGTACATTGGTGCAATTTTGGCTCATTGCAACCTCTGCCTCCTGGGTTCAAGCGATTCTCTCTGCCTCAGCCTCCCGAGCAGCAGGGATTACAGGCGCCCATCATACACTGGGACCTGTTGGGGGTTGGAAGGGAAGGGAAGGGGATTCTACTAATAATACAAAATAATTTTTGTATTATTAGTAGAGACGGGGTTTCACCATCTTGGCCAGGCTGGTCTTGAACTCCTGACCTTGTGATCCACCCGCCTTGGCCTCCCAACGTGCTGGAATTACAGGTGTGAGCTACCACGCCCAGCCCAGGCAGTCTGACTTCTAGGTCTGCATTTGGGACCTCTATGCTTTTTTGCCTCCATAATTATTTTGTTTATGCAATAAAATAAAATAGAAAAAGCAGGTTAAAATGTTGGCTCTGCAGCACCAGCATGAAAGGAATTGTGTCCACATCTCTACTGGAAAACAGCTTGGCAGTTCGAATATATCATCCCAACAACCATCATCAGAAGAGAACTCTGGGACCTGGCATAAAGTAAACGCTTGGTGTGAATCAATGGGTGGCTGAGTAAATAACCCAAAGTGAATGGCAAGCAGCAGGAATGGATTTGAGAAAAATCAACAATTCAGCAGGGCCCTCAGACATGGTGTGGGCCTTCCAAGCCTGTGCGTGCTTGCTGCAGGGAAAGAGAGTAAACCAGAAGCCTAGTTTTGAAGGGGGACAGGTTACCTCCTGGCATCAGCCTCTGTTGATTACACACCGCAAGAGCCTAGAGAAGAAGCAGGTGAATCCAGTCTGGAGATCTGGGTTCCAGCTTCTTCTCTGCCTCTAAGGGAAGAAACCACCTCAGTTTACCTAGCTCTATAGTGAGGGTCTTGCAATTTCAAGTTCCTTCTGTGATAATCCAAGAAATAATAGGTCTAGCAAGTGCTTTATGTAAACCACAAAGTGCCGGTACAAGGTTGAGGAGGCAGCACTGAGCAGGTATGTCCAGGGTAAACCCTCTAGAGGAGCGTTTCATAAATGGAACGTGCATTGGGGTCTCCGGAGAATTTTGGTAAAATGCACATCCTGCTTCATGGGTCTAGAGTGGGGCCTTAGTGATGCTAACAAGCTTCCAGGTGATGCTGAAGCTGCTGGTCCGCGGACCACACTCCCGAATAGAAGGGGCTAGTAGGGCCAAATCTGCCTGAGAGGAGGGAGGTCCGGGAGATGGGGAGGATGGAAACGAGGACGGAGAAGGGAAGCTGCTAGGAAGGAGAGTCCGGTGGGGGAGGAGGGGGTTCCAGGAGCAAGAGGGAGGCTGCGGGGCTGGAGCGAGGATGCGCAGACCGAGGCAGCGAGGCGGGGGTGCGGGAGCCTCCGCGGCTGCGCGGGCGCGTGCTGGTGGCCTCGGCGGCGGCTCAGTCCCGGCCCGCGCCAGCGGCGCCCCCGCTGCGGCCCGAGCGGCCTGGCTGCGGGATCGGTGCGCAGCGATGGCGCGGCCGCCCCGGAAGCAGCCGGGGGTCTGGGCGCCGCTGCTCCTGCTGCTGCTGACGGGGCCCGCCGCCTGCGCCGCCAGCCCCGCGGACGACGGCGCGGGTCCAGGGGGCCGGGGACCCCGCGGCCGCGCGCGGGGGGACGCGGGCGCCGACGAGGCGGTGCCGCGCCACGACTCCTCTTATGGCACCTTCGCGGGGGAGTTCTACGACCTGCGCTACCTGTCGGAGGAGGGTGAGGCTGCGGGAGGGCCAGGGGCTGCGGGAGGGGAGACCCGGGGTGGGGGACAGAGGGGCGGGGGAGGGGGGTCGGAAAAGATGTCAGTGGAGGCGGCTCCGGCAGAGGCTAGGCCAGGATGGGGAGCGCCGTCCCAGACCTCCGCCGGCTTGGAGGAAGGGCCCAAAGAGCTGTCAGTACCTGCCGCCCGCTTTACAGATGGGGAGACTGAGGCTGGGAGAGGGAGCGGCCACCCAAGTTCTGCAAGGCTGTAGATAGGGGTGGGCGCTGAGTCTAAGGTTCCCCAGTTCTCAAATCTGGCTTCCACCTTTGCCGCCTGGGGTTGGGTTGTAGGGGAGGAGGCCGCCATCTGGCCAGGGCAGTTGAGGGGAAGCAGAAAAACCCCAATCTAAAGAGAGAGGTTGCCTTATTTCCTCCCTGTCTGTATTGACCTAAATTTGCAGTGACCAGCGCCCACCTCGTAGCGTTCTGTTCCTGCTCACTGACCCATCAGAGCTGGGTCACATCAGCTTCCCCACTCCCATCCCTCTTCTTTTATGACGCCACATATGTTATGGTCTCCTAATGTGAGCCACCATTGTTGGGGCCTGCTGGGCCCACAGACTGGGAGTTTGTTAGCCAAGGGCCTCCCTGTAGAGCTGCTTCAATGAGCACAAAAGCCAAGCTGATGGTGATCAGGAGGAATGGAAACTGGCCTCTTTAGCAACTTTGGGAAGTAGTGACTTTCCTTTTCTTCTGCTTAAGCGGGATAGCCAACAATCCAGCTGGGGGTTGAAGTGTTGAGTCCCAGGAGCTCATATCAGTCAGTGAATGTATCTGTTGTTAGCATTAAGTTCAGCTGTTTACAACAAGCACACGTTAATAGCTTTAACAAGAAAAAGTTTCTCTCTTACGGAAAGAAACCTGGAAATAGCTGGTGTGGAGGCTCCTTGGTCATCAGGGTCCCTGGATCCCGCCCTTCTGGTTCTTCACAGTTCTTAGCAATGTAACTTCATGGTTCAAAATAACTGCTTGAGCTCCAGCCATTATATTCACATTCAAGACAGTGGGGAAAAACAAAGCAGGAAGAATGTCACTGACTACTTTTATAAGGGGATTACTCAGAAGTTTCATGTAATTTATACTTTTTTGGCCACAACTTAATCATGTGGTTGCACATAGGTACAAAGGAGGGTGGTAAGTACAGCCTATTAGCTGAGACATAATATGCCCAGTTCAAAAATCAGAATTATTGTATTAAAGAAGGTGAAGAGAATAGATTTTGGGAAATGTATTAAGTAGAGGCTTAACTGCTGAAATAGAGATTTTAATATATAGTGGTTTAAATAAGATAGTAAATTTTTCTCTTTGATAAAAGTCTGATTGGTCTGGGGCTGATAGAATGACTCTGTTCCACAAGGTCATTCAGGGGCCCGGGTTCTTTCCATTTTGTTGCTCTACCATCCCCTAAGGCTTTGTCCTCATCTATACAGTAGAAGCCAGGTTGCATGCATGTCCTTGTTCAAGATTGAACAAGAGAAGTTCGGGGCAAGTAGTTACCTTTTAGGCTGGCTGCACTTATTACTGCTGTTCACATTCCTTTGGCAAAAACATAGTTGCAATGACCTAGCTTCAAGGGAGGCTAAGAAATATAGTCTGCTGGTGGGGAGCCATGTGGCCAGGAAGGAGGAGAAATGAGGAGAGGGAGGACAAGAAGCAGAAGCAGACTCTGTCACTCTGGAAAAGAATAAATATTCCAAAGCCCATCTGTTTCTAAAAGCATTTAGTGTATCTTTACATTGTACACAGCCTATGCTGCCAGGTGGCTTAAATGTGGCATTCGAGAGTTTATATTCTGATTGGGCTCATACATCTAGCAAATGAAGGATAAGGTCAGATGCTGTACATCATTTGACTCTCTGTACAGAGAGAATGATATGTTCATCGTATAGTCCAGAAAGTTTTATGAACATGGATATCAGGTGGTCCACAGCCATCAAGAACAGCTTTATAGAGTCTAGCCATGAAGTAGGAAAGACTTTAGTGAGACAGAAGTAGGAAGGCATTTAGATGAGGTGACCGCACAGCAGGTAGCAGGGCTTGTTATATGCGTACCAATCCCTAGTTTGTCTGTTTCCCCC
Source organism: Saimiri boliviensis (assembly GCF_048565385.1). Taxonomy (NCBI): domain Eukaryota; kingdom Metazoa; phylum Chordata; class Mammalia; order Primates; family Cebidae; genus Saimiri; species Saimiri boliviensis. The sequence goes on along the minus strand of NC_133450.1, from coordinate 202,109,666 downwards.
TCCCACCATAAAACCAGTTTAACCCTCCTGAAGCCTGCCTCTAACCTGTTGGCATTGTACTCAAAAGTCTGTGATGGGGCCAGGCACAGTGGCTCACACCTGTAATTGCAGCACTTTGGGAGTCCAAGGTGGGAGGATCACGAGGTCAGGAGTTTGAGACCAGCCTGGCCAACATGGTGAAACCCCATCTCTACTAAAAATATAAAAATGAGCCAGGCATGGTGGTACATGCCTGTAATCTCAGCTACTCAGGAGGCTGAGGCAGGAGAATCACTTGAACCCAGGAAACAGAGGTTGCAGTGAGCTGAGATCCCACCATTGCACTCCAGCCTTGGCGACAGAGTGAGACTCTGAAATTTCCTCCCTGGTTCAATTTCTTTTTACAGCCATGTTTCACCTCTCCCCTTCCCTCACCCTGAGCTTTCCGGCTCTTACTCTCCATTCGTCTCCTACCCTCTTCTCAGTTTCACTTCCTCCTTGGATACAGATTCTACCACCATCTGGTGGGTGGGATGTAAGTGGCATGGGACTATCAGAGGCAGTGCCTCTTCTAGACTACCCTAGGCCTGGGCTTCAGCCCTGTGGGTCCTGAATAGAGACTTTCCCAAGATGCTTAGACATAAACAGTGATATTGCCTTCAAAGCAGAGGTTGAAGAGGATTGCCAGAGAGAGGGAAGAAGAACTAGGAGAGAGGGGTGTCCCAGAAGGAAAAGGAAAAGAGCGTGTTTCCTACCAAGGTGAGGCCTGATAGCATGAAGATTCAAAATTACCCATGGATTCAGGAGATGAGAGGTTATGGGTGGAACTCTCCTAGGATAGATTTAGTGGAGAAGGAAGGAGGGAGGCCGATCTACCTTGGAGGACGTGGCAAGTGAAGAGGTGCAAGTAATGCCTTTGACTTAGTCTATCAATACACTTGAGGTTGTCCATTTCTAGTGACAGGGTACTTGTTCTCTCTGTGCAGGGTACCCCCTTCTTATGTCTCAAATAGCCATGAAACTGAGTATAAAAGTCAGAAAAGGCCGGATGCAGTGGCTCACACCTGTAATCCCAGCACTTTGGGAGGCCAAGGTGAGCGGATCACCTGAGGTCAGGAGTTCGAGACCAGCCTGACCAACATGACGAAACTCCAACTCTACTAAAAATACAAAAATTAGCTGGGCGTGGTGGTGGGCGCCTGTAACTCTAACTACTGGGGAGGCTGAGGCAGGAGAATTTCTTGAACCTGGGAGGCGGAGGTTGTGGTGAGTCGAAATCACACCGTTGCACTACAGCCTGGGCAACAGAGTGAGACTCCATCTTAAAAAAAAAAAAAATTCAGAAAGAGGGAATTTGAATAATGGAGGTGGGAATGGAGATTCCGCTGAAATTAGGAGAGAGCCTACTGACCATTACCTACGCTACCCAGAGACTGTTTCCCCACAGTATCCAGGTTGCCTAAGACCCCCAAATCCAGAGGTGGGACGCTGGCTGATTTGCTATTTCAAAAAAATAATTACCCCTAACATGGTCATTTTAAAAAATGTAAGTTAAGTTTTGGTTTAACTATGCTAGTTTTCAGAATTCTTTGAGGGTCTCACTATCTAAGCCTATACTACTCATCCTTACAGTCTCAGCTCAAATGCCACCTCTTTCAGGAAGCCTTCCCTGATTTTCTCCCACTAGGCAAAGATATTCTTCCACAGCACACAGTCTAACCCTGCCATGACCCTCTTTGCTCTCTATGGTCAGGAGTTCAGGTAGGGTCTTAGTGCTTGAATCCTACCACTCATACTTCTCGAGGTTCTTAACCCAGAATCTATATATTCAGAGCAGTGAAAGAATTTGAAACAGATAGGCTGATGTGGTGGCTCATACCTGTAATCCCAGCACTTTGGGAGGCCGAGGCAGGCAAATCATAAGGTCAAGAGTTTGAGACCGTCCTGGCCAACATGGTGAAAAAAATATTGTGAAACAGATTACCATTTGATTATGGGCAAATGCTCATTTCTGAGGGTTCTTTGGGGAAAAACAAAACTGAGTTGGATGTTGGCTACGGGTTAAGTCCCAAATGAAGTTTTCTTCTCCCTGCTGCTAAGATGGCCAGGTTTGAGAAGCAGACAGAGTCTTAACCTAGCTAGCTGATGTTAACTGCCTTACCCTTGGAGCCATACCCTGCCTAAGAAGGAAAAGACAGAACACCATTCATGGTCACTTATCTTTAAGGCATAGTTATCTGACCACTTGTAAAATGTGCCTCAATCAAGGATTTTCTGACCATTGAGTTCTGATCACAATTTTTCTTGGGAAAGAGCTGGAGAGGTAGAGAGAAGGACAGAGCATGGGGCAAAGGCCAGAAGTTTCATCATCTCCCTGTATCCTTCCTCCATCTACCATGGACAGGATGTGGATATGTAACTAACCACTCTACTAATATGGAAGTTCTTTAAGGGTAACAATTTACATCTAATTTATCTTTATATCCTCCACGAATCTAGCCTGATCATAATACCAATTAGAGCAACTTTTAATCTATGCTGACTATGGGGCAGGCACCGTTTTAAGGTACCTTGTCCCATAGGAATTTTAATTCTTACAGCAACACTGCAAGTTAAATACTACTACTATTGCTACTGTAGAATTAAGGAAACTGATCCAAGGAAAGTTTGAATATTTTAGCTGAAGCGGCACAGCTATAAAGTAGCAGAGAATTGTGGATTTATTGATTGACTTAATGGATAAGGTGGTGTAAGTTGTCCTGCCCGCCTGGAACAGAGGGTCTCTGTTGACATGCACTAAGAAATGGATTGGACAAATAGAATTGGCTATTTGTTTTTGTTTTTGAGACAGAGTCTCACTCTGTCTCCTAGGCTGGAGTGCAGTGATATGATCTCAGCTCACTTCAGTCTCCACTTCCTGGGTTCAAATGATTCTCATGCCTCAGCCTCCTGAGTTGCTGAGATTACAGGTGTGTGTCTCCACATCTGGCTAATTTTTGTATTTTTAGTAGAGATGGGGTTTCACCATGTTGGCCAGGCTGGTCTTAAACTCCTAATCTCAAGAGATCTGCCTGCCTTTGCCTCCCATAGTGCTGACATTACACGTGTGAGCCACTGCGTCCAGCCTAGAATTGGGTATTTTTGTGAGTGAACTTGAGAAGAAGGGTTTGGAGCAGATATGGTAGACCGTTAGAAGCTACAGTTTCCTAAGCAGTGGAATGCCACCATGAAGGCTGAATTCGCATCTGTGTGGAACTTCACACCTTACAAAATCTCTTGATATCTTTACTTCATAATACGACCCTGAAAAGAGAAGGAACAACAATTGAGGCCGTCCAGAAAGAGGCTGATGCGGTAGTTCTTGGATGAAGCTGAATAGTGTGGCCAGACAATTAAAACTTAAAACGTCAAGGAATCAAGTGCTAAATTAATACCTGAAGGCTGTGAGCCAAGCTGTTAATTAGAAGCAATAAATAGCAAACCAGAAGCCATTAACCAGCCAGTAGAGTATGGCCAAACAGGCTCAAGGGATTGCGAAAAAGGAACAGATCGTTTCTGTGAGTTAGACAAAAATGGAAACCACAAAGCCAGTTTGAGAACCTGAAAAATCAACCAAGAAAATAAGTACCTCTCTCATGGTTCTGGAATAAATGAAGGGAGTATAAAATAAGAGAGAGGAAAGGAGGGGGAGAAAGAAAATGGCTAGAATTGTTCTCCAAAACAGAAGTTACTGGAAGAGTTTATAGAGTCCATGTGAGAAGAAGAAAAGGAAGAAGAATTGATACACCACTTTTTAAAAAAAAGCCCCAAGCCAAAATTATTTAGTCTCATTCAGGTTTTTATTTTAGAGGGAAAAAATCGCATCAAAATGGAAAGAAAGGAACAAGCCAAAACAGTACGTGATGAAAAATGGGGGAATGGACAGAGTGAAAGGGAAAGGGAAAAGCTGGCTATGTATGGGGGATTCAATCCATATATCTCAAGACTAAGGAGAACAGGGAGGTATAGGAGAGATGGAATTTTGGGGAGTCACGTGAGGGGCAGTGGGATGACAGGATTAGATGTCTGCTCTAGGTCCGGTGAGGTGGCTCACAATTGTAATCCCAGCACTTTGGGAAGCCTAGGTGGGCAGATCACCTGAGGTCAGGAGTTCAAGATCAATCTAGCCAATTTTTGTATTTTTGTAGAGATGGGTCTGATGGTGGGTGCCTGTCATCCTCCCACCTACTCGGGAGGCTGAGGGAAGAGAATCGCTTGAACCTGGGAGGCAGAAGTTGCAGTGAGCCAAGATCTCACCATTGCAGTCCAGCCTGGGTGACAGAGAGACCCCATCTCAAAAAAAAAAAAAAAAAGGAAAAAGAAAAAAAGATTAAGAAAAAAAAAACAAGGTCGGGCGCGGTGGCTCAAGCCTGTAATCCCAGCACTTTGGGAGGCCAAGGCGGGTGGATCACGAGGTCAAGAGATCGAGACCATCCTGGTCAACATGGTGAAACCCCGTCTCTACTAAAAATGCAAAAAATTAGCTGGGCATGGTGGCGCGTGCCTGTAATCCCAGCTACTCAGGGGGCTGAGGCAGGAGAATTGCCTGAACCCAGGAGGCGGAGGTTGCAGTGAGCCAAGATCGCGCCATTGCACTCCAGCCTGGGTAACAAGAGCAAAAAACTCCGTCTCAAAAAAAAAAAAAAAAAAAAACCATGGTGCAGGGCAGAAGGAGTGGGAAAGAAGCCGAAGAACCAGATAGGAGGGAAAGCTACAGCCAGAAGTCAGGCTCCAGTTTCTGAGGTAGGAATAACAAGAAGTGGTTGGGTGGGGTGGCTCATGCCTGTGATCCCAGCACTTTGAGAGGAGCCCAGGAGTTTGAGATCAGCTTGAACAACAAAGTGATAGCCTATCTCTACAAAAAAATTAAAAAGCCACATGTGGTGGCACACGTGTGTGGCCCCGGCTACATGCGAGGCCGAGGCAGGAGGATCACTTGAACCCAGGAGGTCAAGGCTACCATGAGCCATGTTCACACAACTGTACTCCAGTCTGGGCAACAGAGTGAGACCCTGTCTCAAAATAAATAAATAAAAGGGATAACAGGAAGTGATGACTCCATAAATGTGCCAGGTTGGGGAAAGGGCAAAACTTAGGACTCAGGTTTTAGGCTTGGGAGACTGTATGTGGCCAGTGGGACTGTCTGCTAAGCTCAGAAACATAGGAGCAAGAGCTTTGGGGAGGTGGAGGAACTCATCTGGGATTGATTTGCTTGTGGAATATCCAGAGAGAAACCCCTGGAGGCAGTTGGCTGTTAGGTTTAAACTGATAGAAGAGGAAAGGCCAAAAACTGTGAAGTGAGAGAATGAAGAGAATAAATCTGAAGATAGTAAAAGGAAGCATATAATAAAATAATAAAGATAGAGCAGAATTAATGAAATAGAAACCAAATAGTAAAGGGGATCCACAAAACCAAAAGTGATGCTTGAAAATATTAATAAGACAGATAAGTGTATTTAGTCAGGATTCTCCAGAGAAACAAAACCAATAGGAGACGTATCTATGTAGACAGATTTATTTTAAGGAATTGGTTCACATGATTATGGAGGGTGGCAAGTTCCACAGTCTGCAGGTTGGATCAGCAGGCTGAAGACCCAGAGATGACCTGATGTTTGCAAGTTAAATCCAAAGGCCGTCTGCTGCTATGTTGCTTGGTGGAGGTCGGTATTTTTCTCTTCAGGCCTTTGATTGGATGAGGCCAGCTTGCTTTGTGGAGGGCAATCTACTTTGCTCAAAGTCCACCCACTTAAAGGTTAATTCCTTCCTAAAACACTCTTAAAGAAACAGTCAGGTTCTTTAAACCACATATCTGGGCACTTTGGCCAGCCAAATTAATATATAAAATTGATTATCTGGAAAAATTAATCAAGAAAAAAATAATATTAAGAATGAGTAAGGGGAAACTTTAGACATAGCAGAGATTAAAAAGCTAATTAAGTTGTAATTAGTACAGCTTAATAAAAAGATAATCCGATTTAAAAATAGAAAAAAAAAAGCTTTAAAAAGATGTTTTTCCAGAGGAGTTATACAGATTGCCAACAAGCACATGAAAAGATGCCCAATATCATTGGCGGTTAAGGAAATGCAAATCCAAATCATAATGAGATACCACTTCACACCCACTAGGATGCTTGATTTTTTTAAAAGGAAAATAGCAAGTGCTGGCAAGGATGCGAAGAAATTGGACCTCTCATACATTGTTGGTAAGGATGGGAAATGATGCAGCTACTTTGGAAAATAGTTTGGCAGTGTCTCAAAAAGTTAAACGCAGAATTACCGTATGATGCAGCAGTTCTACTCCAAGGGAATTGGAAACGTGTGTTCACACAAAATCTTGTCCATAGCAGCATTATTCATGATAGCCAAAAAGTGGAAACAGCCTAAGTGTCTGTCAGACTGATGAATGGATATATACATGTGGTTGATCCATACAATGAAATATTATTTAGCCAGAAAAAGGAATGAAGTTCTGATACATATTGCAATGTGGATGAACCTTGAAAATATTATGCTAAGTGAAGGAAGCAAGACACAAAAGGCCACAAGTTGTATGATTTCAATGAGATATAAAATGTCCAGATTATATCAATGAGATATAAAATATCCAGAATAAGTAAATCCATAGAAGCAGAAAGTAGATTCATGGTTTCCAGGGGCTGAGAGGAGGGGGAGTTGGGAATGACTGCTGACAGGTACAGAGGTTCTTCTTGGAATCATGGAAGTGTTCATGAATTAGATAGTGGTGATCGTTGCATAACCCTATAAATATATTAAACACCGATTTGTACACTTGAGAAAGGTGAATTTGATGACACGTGAATTACAGCTCACTAAAAATGAAAGCAGGTAAAACAAGCTAATAAGAAATACAAGGAACTACTTTATGCCAATACATTTGAAAATTTAAATGGACAAATTCCTAAGGAAAAAAAATGCAATTTTCCAAAACCTGACTCAAGAAAAATTAGAAAAGCTGAGCAGTTTTTTACCCATCAAAGAAATTGAATCAGTTAAAAAATCTCCCAACCGAGAAAGATCCAGGCTCAGTTCTACCAGACACTCAAGTGACAGCTGACGCTAACCTTAAACACCTTATTTCGAAGGACAGAAAAAAAAGGAATAATTTCCAGCTTGTTTTATGAGGATAACATAACCTTATTAGCAAAACCAAACAAGGACACAATGAGAAAGAAACATGACAGAAGAGTTTTGATCACGTACACAAATGCATAAGTGCTGTTCAAAATATTTTTGAAGGAATAGAAAATAATATGTTAGGCAAAGATGAACCATAAGAAAACCAAGATGACAGTAATGTTGGACAAAATATAGAAGATAAAACATAAGGGGCAATGTACATCATATACTGATAGAAGAAACCAGTCAGGAATATTTACCCCTAGCAGTATAGTGTCCAAATAAAAGCAGTAACTGATGGAAATAGTGTAAAGCAAAATAGAAACTAACATTTGTAATTGGACATACCACCCTGGGTATTGAAAACTCAAACAAATTTTTAAAATGGAAGATATAGGGACACCAAGGTAGAAGGATAGCTTTGAGACCAGGAGTTTGAGACCAGCCTGGGCTACGTATTTTCCACAAAAAATAAAAAAAATTAGCCACGCATGGTGGCACCTGCCTGTGGTCTCAGCTACTCGGGGAGCTGAGGCAGGAGGATGGCTTGAGTCCAGGAATTTGAGGCTGCAGTGAGCCATGATTGCGCCACTGCACTTTAGCCTGGGTGACAGAGTGAGACCTGTCTCCAAAAATAAAAGGAAAATAAAAGAAGTAAATAGTTTCAGTTATATGAATGATAAGTTCAATTAAATACGTATGTAAAATCCACAAATACTAAATCACACTCTTTTTGAACACATAAGATCCCATAAAATCAGCCATATACCAGAATATAAGAAAGTCAACAAATTACAGATTATATCATATAGATAGCTTCTGATTACAGTGCTATAAGGTTTGAAATTAACAAAGGTATAGAGGGAAAAAATTAACTATGTCTGTAAATAAAAACAACAGTGTTAAAGAGACAATCATAAGGAAAATTAAGATATGCACATAATGACCATCAAAACATTGCGTGTGCAAATACCTGCTGTGAATCTAAAAGAGAGCTTAGAGGGAAATTTATAGTTTTGAATACATTTATCAGAAAATAAGAAAGATTAGAGGCTGGGTGTGGTGACCAACGACTGTAATCTCAGCACTTTGGAAGGCCTAGAGGGGCGGATCACTTGAGCCTGGGAGTTTGAGACTAGCCTGGGCAATATGGCAAAACCCTCTCTCTACCAAAAATTAAAAAAAAAATTAGCTGGGTATGGTGGCTCATGCCTGTAGTCCCAGCTACTCAGAAGGATGAGGTAGGAGGATCACCTGAGCCCGGGAGGTGGAAGTTGTAGTGAGCCGTCATCGCACCAGTGCACTCCAGCCTGAGTAACAGAATAAGACCCTGTGTCTAAAAAAAAAAAAAAAAAAAAGTAAGCTAAGCATTTAATTCAAAATGGAAACCAAAAGGAAGGAAATAACAGATCTGGGTAGGAATAAATGAAATGGAAAACACGTGAAAATGAGGGTGATGACCCAAACTGCTGAATGTGAACTGTTTTGGAAACTCTCATAAGATACACAAATTTCTGGCATGACTAATCAAGGGAAAGGGTGAATATAGAAATTAAGCATGAAATTAAAAAGGAGAAATTTGGCAAGTACAGTGATGAACTCCTGCATCTATCCCATACCCTCTATTGTGCTGGCCCCTGATGCAGAGGTTAGAGTAGTACCTGGAATCCTGAGTTCAGGATATGATTTTGATTCCATCAATCAGGTAAATGACACTTGAGTCAGAACTGGGTTATGTAAAGGGAGGGAATGGGATGCAAGACATCCATTGGTTTTTTTCTTTTTTTTTTTTTCCTGCAATAATTTTATTGAGATATAATTCACACAATTCACCCATTTAAAATGTGCAACGCAGTGGGTTTTAGTATATTCACAGAGTTGTACATGCGTCACCACAATCAAGTTTAGAACATTTGTGTCATCCCCCAAAAAAACCTTATACCCTTTACCTATCACTCTGCAGTCCCTCATCTCCCTCCTCCCCACCCAGCTTGAGGCATCCACTAATCTTTCTGTTTCAATATTTTTCTATCTTGGACTTTTTTTTTTTTTTTGAGATGGAGTCTTGCTCTGTCGCCCAGGGAGTGCAATAGCACAATCTTGGCTCACTGTAACCTCCACCTCTCAGGTTCAAGCAATTCTCCTGCCTCAGCCTCCTGAGTAGCTAGGACTATAGGCATGTGCCACCATACCCGGCTTTTTTTTTTTTTTTTTTTGTATTTTTAGTAGAGACAGGGTGTCGCCATGTTGGCCAGGCTGGTCTCAAACTCCTGACCTCAAGTAATCTGCCCACCTCAGCCTCCTAAAGTGCTGGGATTACAGACGTGAGCCACCATACCCAGTCTTATCCTGAGCATTTCATGTAAATGGGATTATATAATCAAGGTACATCCATGTTGTATCATATATCAGTACTTCATTTTTTATGGCTGAATAATATTCAGTCTTACATATGAGGATAGATTTCAAGAGAGAAATAATAAATAGAATGAGATTTACTGCACAGTGTCATTTATGCAAATTAAAACATACACAAGTGATATATTAAGAGCACATCTATGTAAAAATAAACATAGAAATGAACAGTAAGTTGCAGTGGGCCCTCACTGGTCTGCTCTGTTTGAGCATTTCTAGACTTTGTGCATGGCCGTAAACAGGCTAATGCAGTGCAGCTGTGGGCAGCATGGCAAGGGGTGCTGTTGGCAGAGTGAGAAATTGTGCCTGGAACCCGAACCTTGCATCCAGGATCTGCCGAAGGCAGTTTGGTAGTTCTCTTGCAAGGTAATCATGCAAGAGTTTCAGGATGATGATCTTGGGAATATGAAATAGTCTTTGCAACCTGGCAGGACTTTACCCTGGACAGGCAGAATCTATGCTACATGGAATGGACTGAGATGAGAACCCTACCCCAACACCAAATTGTCTGGTATCCATTATTGCTAATGTGTCCTTGCAGTTTACCGTAGTAAAATATTGCTTTTCTAAGATGTGTTGGAGTGTTCAGATTTTGTTGAAACTTCCATCCTTGGCAGAAGGATATGCATAAAATACACTGGACCTGGTGTCTAAGGTGGGGAAGAAAATGGGTTTAGTGATAGATTGGGGGAAAAAAATCTAAGATGGACTTTGCATAGACTGATAGTGAGTGTTCCGTAAATCAAGAAATACCAATTTAATTATGTGTACCTAGGCTACTTGGAATTCTACAATCAAAATAATTGCCCATTAGAATTGTATACCATGTGTAAAACATAGATCCTATTGAATGTCTGTTTTCCAGCCTTCAGGTAAGTACTAATAAGCTACAGTTTTGGCAGACACATTATATCAGTATTCAGAGGTTAATCTATTTAGTCTGTATCAATCAAAGTCCAGAAAGAAAGACAGAAATCATACTAGCTGTTTAAACAAAAGACCAGCCCAGGGATTTGTCTAAGTAAGAAGTTGAGGGACTGGAGAAGCAAAAAGGGAGCACCAAGATAACATACGGAAAATAACTTCAGGAAAGTTTCCACCCCTTGGGCTGAAATTGCAAAGAGAAGGGCTTGGGATTATCAAAAGGGCTCAGACCAGGGCCTCTTAGAGCTGTGACCCATCCTTTGAGAATGAGGCTGTGCTCAGCTGCTGCTAATACCTTGGAGCAGCATGGGATAAGGCTGGTTCCGGGTGCCTAGAACAAAGCTGGGAACTCAGACCAACTGCCAGGATGAAGTAGAGTTGCTGAGAACTTGCTTACTGGAACAGCAATCACACAGGAAGGAACAGTCTTCTTTACCTCCTCCTGCCTCCCTCTAATGCTTGCTATTGGCAGAGTCTAAGCACCTGGCAAAGGAAAAGCGGTTTGCAGAGTACTCAGCCTATAGAAGCCTGGGTTGTAGCTGAGAGACAAGAGCTTAAATATTGGCATGTGGTCTAAACTCATTTCATGCCAAATAGAGATCATTTAATTTCAGGAAAAAATCTAATTCTGCTCTGCTTATATTCCAACATCAACTCCCCACTGGTGTACTGCAATTCAGTTCCTACACTAATGACCCAGAATTAGTGCAACTCCCATAAGTGAAAGGGCACAGTTTACAATAAGACTGTCCACACCTTAGACCAAATGGCTTTAAGTGCAGGGTCTTCCCACAAGATAGAAGAAGCTTCCCACGTTAGATTCTATTATTTGCTAGAATGTTTCACAGAACTCAGGAATGTGCTATTTTTACTATGACAGTTTTATTATAAAGGATACAACTCAGGAACAGTCAGTGAGAAGACACATAGGAGGTCTGAGAGGCTCCCAAAGGCAGAGTTTCCATGCCTTCTCCTTGAGGAATCAGCACATTGCCCTCCCAACACATCAATGTGTTCAACCAGGAAGCTGCAGTGTGTTTCAGTGTCCAGAGTTTTTATTGGGGTCTCATTATGTTAGCATGATTGATTTAATCATTGGGCACATGATTAAACTCAATCTCCACCCCCCAACCTAGCACAAAGCCCCAACCTTATAATCACATGGTCTTTCCAGTGACCAGCCTCTATTCTGAGTCATCTGATCACTCAGCATGAACTCAGATGTGATCCAAGGGGCTCATGAAGAACAAAACATTCAGGAAATTCCAAGGATTTAGAGTTTCCTGGGAACCAGGGACAAAGGCCAAATTATTTATTTTTCAACAGTTGCAATATAAAAGGAAAATATGTTATTAAAGGCATGTCCAAGTGCATTTGACAGAACACAAGTTCCCATTACAAGTTTTAGAAGCATACATAATAGAAAATTAGTGCTAGAAAAGCCCTGAGAAGCCATTTGCCAACATGAATAAACTGGTTCAGAATGTAAGTAAGCTTTGTTCCAAAATTTGCTTTTGTCTGGAGTTTAGAAAACTGTTGTTCTTTTTTTTTTTTTTTTTTTTTTTGAGGTAGAGTTTCGCTCTTGTTACCCAGGCTGGAGTGCAATGGCACGATCTCGGCTCACCACAACCTCCACCTCCTGGGTTCAGGCAATTCTCCTGCCTCGGCCTCCTGAGTAGCTGGGATTACAGGCACGAGCCACCATGCCCAGCTGATTTTTGTATTTTTAGTAGAGACGGGGTTTCACCACGTTGACCATGATGGTCTCGATCTCTTGACCTCATGATCCACCTGCCTCGGCCTCCCAAAGTGCTGGGATTACAGGCATGAGTCACTGCGCCCGGCCCTGTTGTTCTTAAAGAGACAGTCGTACCCTATAGTTATTACTTCTCAGGCCAGTTTACGAAATGTAATAGTGTTAATAATCCAGTAGTAATAATAACTGGGATTTATTGAGCTGAGAATCTGCTGTATGCTAACGTATTATTCTAGATTCCAGGAAGTAGTGAGGTTGATATGTCTGAAAATGGAAGAGGACAGAGAACCTGAGTCAGATGCAACATTAAAAGAGATTGTCTTTGTCAGTGAACAATCATTGAATTCCTGGATAAATATTCTGAGAAAAATGGTCTGAGGGTTGCAGTGAGAAGTAAGAGGAAGAAGGTATATGAAGATGCTTAACATACGGTAGTTCCTAGTGGTTCAGTAACTATTCAGAGAAAAACAAAAAAACTCATCCAAGTCAGGACTCAGTCTATGGCAGCGGTCCCCAACCTTTTTGGCACCAGGGAGTGGTTTAGTGGAAGATAATTTTTCCATGGACTAGGTCAAGGGGATGGTTTTGTTATGATTCAAGTACATTATATTTACTGTGCACTTTATGTCTATTATTAAGGCATTATGCTATCTAATGAAATAATTATACAACTCACCATAAAGTAGAATCAGCGGGAAACCTGAGCTTCTTTTCCTGCAACTAGAAGGTCCCATCTGGGGGTGATGGGAGACAGTGACAGATCATCAGGCGTTTGATTCTCATAAGGAGCGTGCAGCCTGCATCCCTCTCATGTGCAGTTCACAATAGGGATCACACTGCTATGAGAATCTAATATCACTAGTGACCTGACTCAGGCAGGTATGCAAGCCATGGGGAGTGTCTGTAAATACAGGTGAAGCCTCTCTTGCTTGCCTGCCACTTACTTCCAGCTGTGTGGCCTAGTTCCTAACAGGCCATGGACTGGTCAGTGGCCTGGACACTGGGGACCCCTGGTTTATAGTGCTGAAGCAGATATAGGTTTTAGCATAAAATATGCATAAAATGGCCGGGTGCAGTGGCTCACGCCTGTAATCCCAGCACTTTGGGAGGCTGAGGTGGGTGGATCACCTGAGGTCAGGAGTTCAAGACCAGCCGGACCAACATGGTGAAACCCTGTGTCTACTAAAAATACAAAATTAACGGGGCATTATGGCAGGCACCTATAATCCCAGGTACTCAGGAGGCTGAGGCAGGAGAATCCCTTGAACCCAGGAGGTGGAGGCTGTGGTGAGCTGAGATTGTGCCATTACACTCCAGCCTGGGCAACAAAGTGAGACTGCATCTCAAAATAAATAAATAAATAAGCATAAAACTAGAAAAAGTAATGCATGTGACCCAACTACTTAGATGGTGAAAAGTTAGGGCTGTTCTTTGTCATGTGATCAAAGTCAAGGGTAGTAGAAATTGACTATTCAGTGTGCACGGAATTATGCCAAAGAAGTATAACCTTGTGGCTTTTTAAAAAATATAATAAATGTAATAGACAAAATTAGCAAAACCTCACTTTAAAAAATTGTAAATCCCAAAGAAAAGACCAAAATAACAAGAAAAAAACTCATAAAATAGAATAATAAGTTTGTACTGATTTACATTTCCTAATGTCTGTGAGTGATTTTATTTATTCATTTGACAATCATTTACTCAGTGTCCTGTGCCAAGCACTATGCTGGGCAGAGAATACAAGATAAGTCATACATGATTCCTGTGTACATGGGAATAAAGAGCCTAGGAGAAAAGATTTCTCTTACTAAGTGGAGGCATAATGCAGCCTTACCCTTCAATATATGGTTTGATGCATTATGGTGGTAAGTAATCTTATAAGATAGACAACTGTTAGAGATGATGGGTTTAAAGAATTTAGCAACAAGCTGGGTGGGGTGGCTCACATCTATAGTCCCGGTACTTTGGGAGGCTGAGGCAGGTGGATCACTTGAGGTCAGGAGTTCAAGACCAGCCTAGACAATATGGTGAAACCCTGTCTCTACTAAAAATACAAAAATTACTGGGTGTGATGGCAGCCACCTGTAACCCCAGCTACTTGGGAGGCTGAGGCAAGAGAATTGCTTGACCCTGTGAGGCAGAGGTTGCAGTAAACCAGGATGGCACAACTGTGCTCCAACCTGGGTGACAGCGTGAGACTCTGTCTCAAAAATAACAACAACAACAACAAAAACCAAAAACAAAGAATTTAGTGACATAAGAAAATGTTACCTACAGCTTAAGGCAAAATGGAAGTTCAAATGGAATGGAAAAATCCTATGGTCAAGTACACAAATGGAAAAATCCTACAATCAGGTATAAAAATGTATTATTGTTAACTTCTTTCTCTTAGAGCATGTATATCGTATTAAAAGTGTGATTCTCAAACTCCTGGGGACAGTGGTAAGCCCATGGTTGTATGAAATTGTAGCCTTTCTCAGTGCCCCAGGTTGCTTGCCTGTAAAGTGAGAAAAGGGCACACCTACTCTGAGTTCACATGCAGGGTTAGGTCCAAAGGTGTGTGGCCTACACCCTCCCCCATGAAGGGGATGCTTAGGCTTAATCAAAGCCCTTTTCTGAGTCCCCAGACATTTCTTGATATGCATGAGAAAAAAGTAGTCAACACAATTTTAAAAGTTCTCATTGGAACCATTGTTACTGGATTTTCTAACCCTTCTTTATTCTCACTGCCCAGGTTACCCCTTCCCTACTGCTCCTCCTGTGGATCCATTTGCCAAAATCAAAGTGGACGACTGTGGAAAAACTAAGGGATGCTTTAGGTTGGTGGAACTGCAGGCTGGGTAACTTTAAGGCTAAGACTGGTTTACTTCTCAGGGTAGTATTTAAATTGCATGCCGTTCCTTCTACTCAGAGGGCCTGGGCTTCTTCATCACCTCAGCAGGATTATGAAGTTTTCTAATGGCCATCCCACTTTTCAGTCTTAAAGGCCTCTTAACGTTAGCATATCCTGGGCCCGGGACCATTCTTCCATGGTTCTTTCTAGCTATACCACCATTGGTCCAGGTGTCTCCTACTCACCAATTGGTGATATGCAGAAGACGCACGTGACACAGAACGTGTCTGTGCTTATGCAGCCGGGGCTGTGCACAGGCAATGATAGACATATGTAATACCCAATTCCTTTTCTAGTAAGTAGCCATGACCTATGGATATCTGTATGATTCCAGCTAGTCATTAAGCTTTCATTGTTGCTAGCTTCTTATCAGGCATGGTGAGTCTCTACATCATTAGTAGTATCACTACATGACAGTCTGGGCTAGAAAACAGTCGTGTGTACAATGGGCCTCCCTTCCAGACAGCTCTGCTTCTTTGGAAAAGCCTCTTCCTTTGAACCCTTTACTTTCTAAAACGAATTGCCCTGAGTAACTTGATGGTCAATGGCAATTTGATGGTCAGGGGCAAAGTTTTGATGGTCACTAACCCAAAGGTCCCGATTTTGCTGCTGTTCAGTACTCAAGGTCTAAGGAGGAAAAACTGAATACAAGGGCTTTGAGCTTTCTTTGGATTACAAGGCCGTTTCTAAGGAATAAATAAAAATATACAATAATATTCTTATTGAGGAAGATGGTCAGCAATGTTTGAATCTGGTGATTGGGGATATTTTGAGAAGGGAGGGAATTTTAGTACTCTACCGGCTTCAAAGTGACTTGTTTTCTTGTCCATTCACTCCTTTTTTATCTTCCCTTGCTCTTTTTCTTCTTTTTTACCCCAGTGCCCTGTTGCCTTGATCCCGTATCTCTTCCTGACTGCTCGGGTATCTCTGCCAGGATAGTTGCACATTCCTGTCCCCTCCTCAACACTTAGCACCCCTGTATCCTGTTCCTTCAGATATCTTCCATCTGCACATAGATTGTCCCACCCATTGCTTAAACTTTCTAGCATGTTGCAAACAGTGTAATACAGCATTTCTCAAACTAGGGCTTGCCAGTTCTGAAAGGATCCACAAGTCCTCTGTAAGAAAATTTAAATTTGTGTTTTCATTTCAGTAGTGCTCTCTAAAAACCACGAATGTCTGCGTAATCTCACTATCTGGATAACCACCTTATATTGTTGTATGTTTTAGTGTCTGATTTTGTAATCATGTTAGCAGCAAGTAGCCCAACAGGACAAAGGCAAATTTTATAAATAAGGCCGAGCCCGGTGGCTCACACCTGTAATCCCAGCACTTTGGGAGGCCGAGGCAGGTGGATGTCCTGAGGTCAGGAGTTCGAGATCAGCCTGGCCAACATGGTGAAACCCTGTCTCTACTAAAAATACAAAACTTAGCCAGGTGTGGTGCGGGAGCCTGTAGTCCCCACTACTTAGGAGGCTGAGGTAGGAGAATCACTTAAACCCAGGAGGTGGAGGTTGCAGTGAGCTGAGATTCTGCCACTGCATTCCAGCCTCGGTGACAGAGTAAGACTCTGTGTAAAAAAAAGAAAAGAAAAGAAAAAAAATTTATAAACAAATAACGCATTCATTCATGGTCCGTGAGTACCAGATGGGGGTATTCATTTGGTGTATTGCGTAAATGAGGGTTTTGCGGCAATTCAAACAGATAAAAGTGAAGAGTTGAGCCATCATGCTATAGAGAGTAGTAAGAACATACTCTCAATTTCAAAGATGCTGCACGATCTAGTCAGATACCACAGGCACATAAGCAGAAATTTACTTTCAGTAAAGCCCCATTATCTGTTGCATGAGTGTTGTGAATTTCGGTGTTCCTGGTTTATTAGTTTAATTTATATTGAATTTGTAAATTTGTGTTAGTTTGTTATGTGAAAATTTGTAAGTTAAAAAGAGTTGGTATACATTTAATTAGCAGAAACTATTTAAATGGTTAACTTGGAGAATTTCTTTCCATTAAAAGGGATTCAGAAATAATTCAGTAGTAACTAATATTTAAAAGACTGTGATATTAATATAATGTAAAGAACTCTGGCTGGGAGTTTGGAGACCCAGGTTCAAGTCCTGTTGCAACCACTGACTTCACTATACAACCACAGGCAAGCTCCTTCCCATCTCAGAACCACAGTTCTTATGTATAAAATGGGGCAGATCATCTCCAAGGCTCCTCCTAAGAGAGTGAAACTGTGTTTTTAAGATCCCAGGTAGCAGAAATCCAATGTGTTTAATAACATTGCTTAGCATCCCACCTGATAATATGGTAGATGCTCTCTTAATGTATTTTGAGTAAGTAGAAGCAGTAATGTCTCTTTTGATATATCTTCTAGATACGGCAAACCAGGCTGTAATGCAGAGACCTGTGACTACTTCCTCAGCTACCGGATGATAGGGGCTGATGTAGAATTTGAGCTGAGTGCAGACACAGATGGTTGGGTAGCAGTTGGATTCTCTTCAGACAAGAAAATGGTAAGATGCAAAACATGATAGAAGCTGATTT
Organism: Saimiri boliviensis; assembly: GCF_048565385.1. NCBI lineage: Eukaryota > Metazoa > Chordata > Mammalia > Primates > Cebidae > Saimiri > Saimiri boliviensis. The sequence goes on along the minus strand of NC_133450.1, from coordinate 202,091,973 downwards.
TTCTCTTTAGTTGACTGTGCTACTTTGATTTTAAAAGCAGGTAAATTGATCAAAGCAGTATAATGATCATATTAGTTATGGCCCTCTGAATGCAAGTTAAAAAAAATATCCAGGATAGCTTAAATGAATGGGTTGGTTATCAGAATCCAAGCTGTCTTGTGGCACCTCTATTCATCAGCTATTTCCACAGTAAGGCTGCAAGAAGAGGCACTCATGTTATAAGCCTTATGTGGCTTACAACAGTGAGCATTTATTGCTTGTTCACATGTGCGGGGCTCAGCTGGACTTGACTCCAGTCCATGAGTTGGATTCAGGTTTTCTCTGTATTTTCACTAGTCATCCAAGGCATTTTTTTTTTTTAATGGAAAAGGCAGAAGTAAAAGAACCACTTATAAGAGGGAAAAACAGGCCGGGCGCAGTGGCTCACATCTGTAATCCCAGCACTTTGGGAGGTTGAGGCGAGTGGATCACAAGGTCAAGAACTCAAGACCATCCTGGCCAACATGGTAAAATCCCTCTGTACTGAAAAAAAAAAAAAAAAAAAGAAAGAAAGAAAAACAAATTAGCTGGGCATGGTGGCATGCACCTATAGTCCCAGCTACTTGGAAGACTGAGGCAGGAGAATCGCTTGAACCTGAGAGGCAGAGGTTGCAGTGAGCCGAGATTGTACCACTGCACTCCAGCCTGGCGACAGAGCGAGACTCCATCTGAAAAAAAAAAAAAAAAAAAAAAAAGGGAAAAACAAACTTTTTTCCCTCTCATATTCTCAGTACAGAAAGAACGCTTCTGTGACCAGAGGTATGGGGATGTTCCCCTACACCCCAAGCAGTTCTCCACTGGACAGCTGGGTGTCCCCTAATTCAATTTATTTTTGACACTACCTACATGGAGATAGCATTAGATCCCACAGGTTAAGGGTTCAAAACCACAAGACTGCCTCAGTCACAAGCCCCAGGTTGTGACCTGTATTTCTGACCAATCAGCTATAAGTCTGGGGTGCCACCACCTCCTCGTGTTCAGTTAATTTCCTGGAGCGGCTCACAGAACTCAAACACTTTACTCATTTATTTATTTATTTATTTATTTATGGAGGCAGAGTTTCACTCTTGTCACCCAGGCTGGAGTGCAGTGGTGTGATCTCGGCTCACCACAACCTCTGCCTCCCTGGTTCAAGCGATTTTCCTGCCTCAGCCTCTGGAGTAGCTGGGATTACAGGCGCCTTCCACCACATCCAGCTAATTTTTGTATTTTTAGTTAAGATGGGGTTTCACTGCGTTGGCCAGGCTGGTCTCAAACTCCTGACCTCAGGTGATCCACCCACCTTGGCCTCCCAAAGTACTGGGATTACAGGCATGAGCCACCGTACCTGGCCTACTTTATTCATTTATTATAAAGGCTATCACAAAGGATAAAGAAGAACAGTTAGATGGAAGAACCACTTAGGGAAAGACATGAGGGAAGGAGTGAGGAGCTTCAGTGCCCCATCTGGGTGCACTACCCTTCAGGCACCTCCACCTGTTTGAACCCTGTCCTTTTGGGATTGTTTTTGTTTTTTGTTTTTTGTTTTAGATGGTGTTTTACTCTGTTGCCCAGGCTGGAGTACAGTGGTGCGATCTCAGCTTACTGCAGCCTCTACTTCCTGGAGAGGAATTTAAGCAATTCTCCTGCCTCAGCCTCCCGACATAGCTTGCATTACAGGTGTGTTCCACCCCACCCAGCTAATTTTTGTAATTTTAGCAGAGATGGGGTTTTGCAATGTTGGCCAGGCTGGTCTTGAACTCCTGTCCTCAAGCAATCTGCCCACCTCAGCCTCCCAAAGTGCTGGAATTATAGGCACTTCTGTGCCTGGCCTCCTTTTGAATTTTTATGGAGGCTTCATTATAATAGCTATGATGGATTACATCAGGCAAGTGAAGAATTTGGTTCAACAGTTTTATCTTCCTCTGTACTCAGGGGTAAGAAAACCTCTGGACCTCAGACAGGACTGTGGCCAGGCACAGGCAGGGACTCAGGCTCGCAGGCAGCGTCTCTGTGTCCCCTGCTCTTCCTTGTGCCTTGCTGCATTTTTCTCTTTCCTCTGGAGCCTCATTCTTTGCCACTTCACTGGGCCAGACTTGGTCCCGAACTGCCAGACTTTCTCAGGCCTCTGTGTCTTTGCACTTGTTGTTTCTGCCGAGAGCATCCCACCCTGTCTCTTCACCTGGCCCATTTTGAGGCATTTGCAGGGCTACTGGGCAGAGAGGAGGGTGGCTCAGACCAAAGTTCCAGCAGTGACAGTGTCAAGAAGGGCTCAGATTTTGGATAGTTTGAAAGTAGCACTAACTGGCTGGGCATGGTGGCTCACACCTGTAATCCCAGCACGTTGGGAGGCCAAGGCAGGTGGATCACTTGAGGTTGGGAGCTCAAGACCAGTCTGGCCAACATGGTGAAACCCTGTCTCTACTAAAAATGCAAAAATTAGCCAGGCGTGGTGGCAGGCACCTGTAGTCCCAACTACTCAGGAGGCTGAGACGAAGAATTGCTTCAACCCAGGAGGCAGAGGTTGCAGTGAGCCAAGATTGCACCACTGCACTCCAGCCTGGGTGACAGAGTGAGACTCTGTCTGAAAAAAAAAAAAAAAAGGGTACGTGTGTGTGTTTGCACGTGCACATGTGTGTGTGTGTGTGTGTGTGTGTGTGTGTTTTAATTAGACTCTACTTTTTGCAGCAGTTTTAGGTTCACAGTGAAATGGAACAGAAGTTACAGAGTGCCCATATACCCCCTGGGGAGCCTCCCCCATTATCAACATCCTGTACAGGGTGGTACATGTGTTATAACTGACAAACTTTTTTTTTTTTTTTTTTTTGTAACATTTTGTGTTTCTTGAGATGGAGTCTCACTCACTCTATTGCCCAGGCTGGAGTTCAGTGGCTCTATCTCGGCTCACTGCAGCCTCTGCCTCCTGGGTTCAAGGGATTCTCCTGCCTCAGCCGCCCAAGTAGCTGGGATTACAGGCACATGCCACCATACCTGGCTAATTTTTGTATTTTTAGTAGAGATGAGGTTTCACCATGTTGGCCAGGCTAGTCTTGAACTCCTGACCTCAAGTGATCTGCCAGCTTTCTGCAGTGCTGGGATTATAGGCATGAGCCACTGCGCCCGACCAAACACTTTTAACTTTTTGATCTTGTTTTGAAAAAATTATAAACCTACAGACAAGCAGGAAGGATAGCATAGTAAACTCATATATAGAAAATCTAGCCGGGTGCGGTGGCTCACGCCTGTAATCCCAACACTTTGGGAGGCTGAGGCGGGTGGATCACGAGGTCAAGAGATCGAAGCCATCCTGGTCAACATAGTGAAACCCTGTCTCTACTAAAATACAAAAATTAGCTGGGCATGGTGGTGCGTGCCTGTATTCCCAGCTACTCAGGAGGCTGAGGCAGGAGAATTGCCTGAACTCAGGAGGCGGAGGTTGCAGTGAGCCGAGATCGCGCCATTGCACTCCAGCCTAGGTAACAAGAGCGAAACTCCGTCTCAAAAAAAAAAAAAAAAAAAGAAAAGAAAATCTAAATTAACAACATGATAACTTTTTTATTGTGGTAAAATGCACATAACAGAATTAACCGTTTTATTTTGTTGTTGTTGTGTATGTATTTTTTTTTTTTTTTTTTTGAGACGGCATCTCCCTCTATTGCCCAAGCTCTAGTGCAGTGGCACAAACAAGACCCACTGCAGCCTCAACCTCTCCAGCTCAAACGATCCTCCCACCTCAGCCTCCCAAGTAGCTAGGACTACAGGCATGAGCCCCCATGCCCAGCTAATTTTTTAAAGCTTTTTATAGAGACAAGGTCTCACTGTATTGCCCAGACTGGTCTCAAACTCCCGGGCTCAAATGATCCTCCTGTCTTGACTTCCCAAAGTATTGGGATTACAACACCACACCTGGCCAGAATTGACCATTTTATTTTGTTTTTGTTTTTGTTTTTTGAGACAGGCTTTCACTTTGTCATCCAGGCTGGAGTGAAGTGACACTAAAATTTACTATTTTAAAGTGTCAGTTCATTCAGTGTTGTGCCACCTTCACGACTCCCTAGTTCCAGAACATTTTTATAAAGAATTACATCAGCCACACATGCTTCATTCTCTCTACTACTGCTGCTGCTGCTACTACAACTAATTATTATTATTCTTTGATTATTATTTTCTGGAACTCTGGCATTTAAATCACAAATGTCATAATCCTTTAATACTAAATACTTAAGAAGGTATCTCCTAAAATCAAGAATGTTCTTTTTTATTATATAGTTTATTAAATTCAGGAAGTTTAGCATAGCTATGATAGTATTATTAAATATATTGTTTGTTTTCATATGTTGCTATTTGTCTCAATACTGTCCTTTAGGGAAAGTTTGGGTTTATGGACCAAATTTCTAAGTCAGAACATTTAGAACTGCATTTTATTCTCATGTATATTTTGAAGTAGTTTCTTAGCTTTTTCTTTTCATTTTTTGGTCTTTCATGACATTGACTCCTTGAAGATTATAGGCTAGGGTTTTTTTTTTGTTTTTTTGAGGTGGAGTCTCTGTCACCAGGCTGGAGTGCAGTGGCGCAATCTCAACTCATTGCAACCTCCGCCTCACAGGTTCAAGCCATTCTTCTGCCCCAGCCTCCCGAGTAGCTGGGACTATAGGCACCCACCACCATGCTCGGCTAATTTTTGTATTTTTAGCAGAGATGGGGTTTCACCATGTTGGCCAAGATGGTCTTCATCTCCTGACCTTGTGACCTGCCCACCTTGGTCTCCCAAAGTGCTGGAATTACAGGTGTGAGCCACCACGCCTGGCCTAGTTTTTTTGTCTGTGTGGAATGACCTTCACTTTGAGTTTGATTATTTTCTCATGACTAGGTTAGTTTGTGTTTTGGGCAGGAATGCTACATAGGTGGTGATGTCTTCTCTAAACATCACTCAGGAGGCATTGAATATCAGTTACTGTGATGGTAACTTCAGTCTCTTGGTTGAGACTTTTTAATTGCACTTAAAAGAATTTTTTCTGGTGGGATTTCAAATTGCAGAGGTGATGGAATGTGTATTTCTAGTGACCAGTGTGCCAAAGATGAACCTTTGACTTTTTTTTTTTCTTAATCATTTCTCATGTTAGGGTGGTGATGATGTCATGGCCTGCGTCCATGATGACAATGGCAGGGTCCGCATACAACACTTCTATAATGTAGGCCAGTGGGCAAAGGAGATTCAGAGAAACCCTGCCAGAGATGAAGAAGGAGTTTTTGAGAATAATCGCGTCACCTGCAGATTTAAACGCCCTGTGAATGTTCCCAGAGATGAAACAATTGTTGATCTGCATTTGAGTTGGTATTATCTGTTTGCTTGGGGTCCAGCGATTCAGGGTAAGCTAACATTTTAGCATCTGAGTTAAACACCAGACACCACTGTGCTTGTGTTCATTATTAATTGAAGTCACACTGTGTGCACAAGAGAATGATAAGCACTCTGGATAATTTAAAGGAAAAGAAGATGTGACTCCTACCTTCAGAAGGTTGTAATGGACTTATTATACATAGGGACAAACAAACGAATAGTTATACACATGCAAAGCTAGAGCAGTACAAGATGGTATGTCATGAGTAATGTGCTTAATGAAGCAGATCATGTATCTGCCATATGTAGGGCTCTATTCAATTATCATAGCGTTCTCATTGACTCCTCACCATGTTCTTGAGAGGTATAGGTATTATTGTCCTGGTTTTAGAGAGATTAAGAAACTTGCTCAAAGCTATACAACTAATTAGGAGAAGAATTAAAATTCAATCCTAAGTCTGTCTGACCCCAAAGCCAGTGAATCCTCTTAACTCCTATGCAGTGAATATAAAAAGACTGAACAGGGGCTGGACGTGGTGGCTCATGCCTGTAATCCCAGCACTTTGGGAGGATGGTTAGAGCCCAGGAGTTTAAGATCAGCCTGGGCACCATAGTGAGACCCTGTCTCCATTCAAAAAAACAAAAGAAAGAAAGAAATAATAAAAAATACTGAACAGGAAGAGCTTCTGGAGACTTCTCTAGAAATTGACACCAAACATTTCATTAATGCCCACTTCGTGACTATTCTGCCACAAATAGTGGCAGATTAGCCACAAATCTGCCAAATTATCCTATAGTTTAACCCATTACTCCTTAAATATTTATATGCATAGGATTATCTGGTTATATTGTTAAAGTGGAGTTTTCTGTAGCTCTGGGGTAGAGGCCTAAGATTCTGCTCACCTGCCCTCCCCTTCCCTCCTCTTCCCTGGGAAAGGAAGGGTGACAGGGTCCTACTCTGTCACCCAGGTTGGAATGCAGCGAAACAATCACAGCTCACTGTAGCCTCCACTTCCCAGGTTTAAGTGATTCTCCTACCTCAGCGCCCCCAAGTAGCTGGGACTACAGGCATGCACCACCATGCCTGGCTAATTTTTTTGTATTTTTAGTATAGATGAGGTTTCACCATATTGCCCAGGCTGGTCTTGAACTCCTGAGCTCAAGCGATCCACCAGCTATGGCCTCCCTAAGTGCTGGGATTACAAGTGTGAGTCACCATGCCTGGCAAGATTCTGCATTTCTAAGCAACCTGGTCATGCTGGTTCATTGATAACCTCATTTTGGGTGGCAAGACTCAGCAGCATTTCCCCAACAAAGACCCAAGGATATCATGAGACCTTTAAGAGATTGCTAAAATCAAGTTACATTAGTCTTGAGCATGCCTTCTGGTTGATTAGCCTAAAGGTCTGATCAAGAACGGAAGTGAGTTTGGCTTGCAGTCCTTGCACTGAGAATTCATTCTGGTTCCTGGTAATTGCATCTTTCTTTACTGTGTGCTCATCAACTATTTGTTGCCTAATCTGATCTGGTTGTGTTTTTTTGTTTTTTGAGATGAAGTCTTGCTCTGTCACCCAGGCTGGCCTGCAGTGGCACAATCTCAACTCACTGTAACCTCCACTTCTTGGGTTCAAACGATTCTCCTGTCTCAGCCTCCCGAGTAGCTGGGAGATTACAGGTGCCTGCTACCATACCTGGCTAATTTTTGTACTTTTAGTAGAGAAGTGGTTTCACCATGTTGGGCAGGCTGGTCTCGAACTCCTGACCTCAGGTGATCTGCCTGCCTCGGCACCCCCAAGTGCTGGAATTACAGGTGTGAGCCACCACACCAGGCCCTGGTTGTGTTTTCTTCCTTCGATTTGTTTCCACCGATCCGCCCAGAGATGACATAATCTGCCTTTTATTTTGCCTATTGCCAATTGGGAAGACACTTGGATGCCTCTAGATTGGTGACACCTTTTCCATTTTTAAATTTCCCAGTTACCAACAGTGGCTCTGCAGTTATAACTTCAATTACTTTCAGTACCCTGGGAAATAAATTATACCTCAGCATGAGAAATGTAGTCATCTAAAATAGATTTGAAGTCTAAAACTTTGAGTTTGAGTACTGGTGCTGCCCCTTGGCAGCTATATGATATTTAGCCTGTTATTTAAATTCTGGATTTCATTTCCTTATATCTAAAGTGGGGATAATAATACTTCCTATGGAGTTGTTGTAAGGATTAAGTGAAAACAAGTATTTGAAATTGCTTTACCAATTGGAAAGGGCTGTATTTTCAGAAGATCATCTTTTTACATATATGGCAGACTAGCCTGAGTTCAAAGCCTTCACCAAATCGGGTCCTGCCTTACCTGATAAGCTCTCTCCAGACTTCTGTTCTTCTCCCTTCGTCTCAGCAAAACAGGCACGTTGCTACCCTAGATGCAGTCTTGTGCTTTTCTCGTTTCCTGAGTGCCCTTCTAATGCCTCTTTATTGATTATATCCTATGCATTCTCCCAAGGTCTCTGTCAGGGGAAAAACTTTGAACTAAGGCTTGAAAGGGGTGTGGGGTCAGATTTCCGTAAAGGAAGGAAATTACTGTAGGCACATAGTTAAGTCAAGCAGCCAGTGCAGGTGACCAGTGAGTTGCGGTTAGGTAGGAGAGGTGAGTGTGATCTGTTGAGAGAAAAGTCATCTCTGTTACCCAGTCTGGAGTGCAGAGAAACAATCACAGCTCACTGCAGCCTCCACCTCCCAGGTTTAAGTGATCCTCCCAACTCAGCCTCCCAAGTAGCTGAGACCACAGTCATACAAACTGGAGAGTTTGATTTTTGCTAACTGGGGCCAGCATGGACACTAAGCAGGGACCTGACATGTTAAGTTTGGCAGGGCTTCCCTAGCAGATAGTACCTTGAAAACTCTCACTCTGAGCCCTATTTCTAAGGAGACTTTTGCACTGAATGCTTATGCCTTAGTCTCCCTAACCCAAGTTTCATGTGGATTATTCAGAAGGTCAGACACTTTTAATCAACTGAAGCTTATGAAATATATTTTACACATAGTCTATACTTCTTTCCACTTGTAACTAAGTTTTTAAAACGTTTCCCAGCCAAAGACTTGACTGGTACCTTAATCATCCTGCTTTCTGTACCATTCTACCCTAATCAACCAGACACACAGACACACATCTGGCATACCACACTCCCTCTGGCATGGCCTGGGGGAGAGTACTAAATGTCCCACAGATAGTAGAAGAGGGCTTCCATCTGTAAGGGAGACTTTAATAGTGTTGTCGGGAGTTGTTGATGATCCATATGTGCAAGATAGATTTGAGAGAAAAAAGTTAGTAGTCTCTGCTGTTTGAAATAAAAATATAGTTTGCTCATTTGGGTATTAATAAGACAGAACTCATTATAGCTATTTAAAGGAGGCAATCAAACAATAATCATATAATGTTATATAACTAGCAGTCTTAACATTCAGATGCCAGGAACCAGACCAACAGCATTGTTCTGATAGGGGAGTGCAAATTAATGAGAACTAGTCTTTCTGGATAAATTTAACTGATTTCTCTGTTCATTAGATGGACAATGATAGAGAATTCTGATAACTCGAATACCTGAATCCAGATCTTTGTAAACATTGCTTATGTGTTCAACACTAAATAGACTTTTGATTTTTCTGTTGTTTGCCTATGCCATTATAAATCTGTACTTTTTTCAACTGCTCCCTGCCCTTCTCTTTTTTTCTTAAAGGCTCTATCACGCGACATGATATAGACTCACCGCCGGCTTCAGAGCGTGTTGTCAGTATTTACAAGTATGAAGACATTTTTATGCCATCAGCTGCCTATCAAACCTTCTCATCTCCATTTTGTTTGCTTCTGATAGTTGCTCTGACATTCTACCTATTGATGGGAACCCCCTAACCACAGCTACAGGGCCAACAGATTATATGGATTGGGAAGCCTTTAGTATAAATATATTTTTAAAGAATATCCAGTATTATTTTAGCTTCGATTATTTGAGAGAAAAAAAACCCATATGATTTCAGCTTTTTAGAAGAAAAAACAAGCTTCTTTTCTAGTCAAAGAGGATTGTTTAACAATGACCCTATACTTTTGGAATGTACTTACATCTTTTCTAAGTATTTTCAAATATGTTTTCTTATTTAACTTCACAACGTCTCTGAGTTGGATTGATGAAAATTATGATTGCCATCTTCCTGAATGGGATTTGAGACCCAGAAAGGCTGCCTTTTTATAATCCACATACCATGTAGCTTTGGCTGGAAATAACAAATAGAAAAGCAGAGAAAGAACTGTGTATAGACATCATGTCTCAAAATGGGTCTTTCTTTACTGTGAGTGGTATAGCACAAGAGAGTTATTTTGAGTATCACTAGGGAGAATTTTACTGGATGTCATAAGTTCACAGTCAGCCTTTTAGGCAGAAGAACTTTCAAATTCCCATAAAGCAGAAGTGCTTTTGGATATTTACACAGCCAATGGGGAGATTAGATGAAAATACAATGATATGAAAATAGTCCATATTTATTTGAAATTTCAGCCAAGCACGGTGGCTCACACCTGTAATCCCAGCACTTTGGGAGGGTGAGATGGGCGGATTGTCTGAGGTCAGGTGTTCGAGACCAGCCTGGCCAGTATGGTGAAACCCCATCTCTACTAAAAAGTACAAAAATTATTCAGGCGTAGTGGTGCATGCCTGTAATCCCAGCTACTCAGGAGACTGAGGCAGGAGAATCTCTGGAACCTGGGAGGCAGAGGTTGCAATGAGCCGAGATTGTGCCACTGCAATCCAGCCCTGGGTGACAGAGCCAGACTCTGTCTCCAAACAAACAAACATATAAATAATATTTATTTGAAATTTCTTCTCAATTAGAGAGTAACTATGAGAAAACATTTGTACTGCTGTTTGGAAAGGTTAGAGACTGAACTGTGTGCAGTCCTGAATATGTAAAGTTGTGTTAATGATATTTTAAAAAATGGGAATTCTTAGCAGTTAAAATTTGAACTCTTCTAGCACTGAATTTTATAAAACCAAGGTATAATCTATTGTTACAGTGAATTATCTTGTCAGAGCCAGCATACATTATGATTAAAAGTGTATTTTTTTTTTTTTGAGATGAATTTTCACTCTTTGCCAGGTTGGAGTACAAAGGCATGATCTCAGCTCATTGCAACCTCCGCCTCCCAGATTTAAGTGATTCTCCTGCCTCAGTCTCCTGAGTAGCTGGGATTACAGGGATATGCCACTATGCCTGGCTAATTTTTTGTGTGTTTTTAGTAGAGACAGCGTTTTACCATGTTAGTCAGGCTGATCTTGAACTCCAGACCTCAGGTGATCACCTGCCTTGACCTCCCAAAGTGCTGGGATTACAGGCATGAGCCACCGCACCCAGCCTAAAGATCTATTATATCAGACAAAACATCTTATTAAAATTTAGGGCATTTTAATAATCAACAGTTTTTGAGACTGTAGAGATTTGGAGTATATTTTTTTTTATGAGGTGGCTTTTTTTTTTTAAATTTGAAAATGGGAAAATGACCCATAAAGTGAATTCACCTAGAGTATCCATTTAAAATGTTCAGACTTGTGGCTGAGCACGGTGGCTCATGCCTGTAATCCCAGCAATTTGAGAGACCAACCAAGTGGATCACCTGAGGCCAGGAGTTAAGACCAGCCTGGCCGACATGGCAAAACCTTGTCTCTACTAAAAATACAAAAATTAGCCAGGCATGGTGGCACACACCTGTAATCCCACCTACTCGGGAGGCTGAGGCACGAAAATTGCTTGAACCCGGGAGGTGGAAGTTGCAGTGAGCTGAGACTGTGCTATTTGTACTCCAGCCTGGGTGACAGAAGGAGACCCTGTCTCAAAAAGATAAATAAAATAAAATGTTCAGACTCATAAACTGGACAGGCAGTCAGCATAATTCATAATAATGCCTTGACATAATGCTTTTTTCTAAAGGTTCCAAATGTCTGTGCTAACAGCCCATTTTGAGGAGAGAAGTCTGCAGGTATAGTTAGTGCTGCTGACGTTTCCACTGCGGCATTCTGGAGTTCTCAGGTTTACCCTGGCCTTGTTGCTTTAAAGCTGATTTCAACTTCGTAGGCTTGTGACTGAACAACACTGGTGATTGTGATTTCTAATACCGCCCTCCAGATTCATGTCACAGGTGAAAGTCTGGTTGTGGCGAGAGCTTTCAAATTCTTCGGGATCTGAACCAAAATAAGGAAAACATCAATAAACACAGTTACCAAACGCTTCTGAGGAATGTAGGAGAAATACTATTCATTACAGATGGGAAGAAATTGACATTTAGAGGAGAACTGACATCAAGTGTGGAATGGAATTGGGTAGGATTTAAACTCAAGTACCCTGGTTCAAGTCCTTGACTCCACTCTGGTGGTGGCTAAGTCTGGCCTGTGTAGTGTCTTCTCAGTTCTAGTGGCTGTTTAGTAGCAAATATACTGAAATGCAGGCATCCATGTTGTAAATAAGAAGCAAATATTTTTATATTTCGCTCTCTTATGTGTATAGTATTTGAGTTATAAATAAGTTAAAACAAAAGAGACTCCAGCTTAGTAGCAAGCAGGGAAGGAAGAAGTGAATGCAGCTTCATTCCGCTTACATTTCTCATCAAGCGAATTATTTCACTAATGGTTTCTAATTTGATTACCAGTTTTTGCATTTTTATGCTTAGAACTTTCAATGACTTCTCAATGCCATTAAGGTAAAATGCAAGGCAGTTCTGTGACGTGCAGTATCATCTTTTGCCACTCCTCCTCACTTGATATGTCTCAGCAAGACTGAAAGGCTCTAAGTTCTTCAGACCTGCTCTATCTCACTTCTCATTTAGTTCCCCACGTTCAAATATTCTCCACCTCTTGGGCTTGATGAACTCCTACTGACCTGTCAGGTCACAGCTTAAATATTCTTTCCTCTAAATCCCTGGACTACATACATAGGTCTAGGTCCCTGTTAAATGCTCCCATGGCACATTGGGCTTCCTCATCAACATATCATACTTTTCTACAATTGCTGGCTTGTCCTCCTTGTTATCTCTCTAATGCAGACACATTACTCATCATTGTAGCAGACGTTTCTCCATAGCAGGTACTCAGCAAACGTTTGTAGAATGAATACATGAGAAACTATACTTCTATGGCAAGTTTGTTTGGTTCAGAAGGCTTGCATTTCATGTATATTACAAGACTGGCCAAAGTTTTTATATTCTTCCTCCTGTGCTCAAACCATAAATAATTAAGTTAGCAACCACTGAACTTTGTTTTTTGAAACATAAATAGAAACGTCCTTAGTAACAGTACTAACAATAATCATTGTTCAAAATAAGAATTCACACCAATGATACAGAATGGCCTTTGACCATTACCTCAACGAATTGCCTGTTGATAAACATGATGAAGTGATAACTCCATAGACTTCAGTTTCATTAATTCCTACTTATTATAAGAGAATCAACTTCTATTTTATGTCTGCATTCCCATTTTCTAATATACTGCTTGTCACAGAGGAGATGCCCAACCAGTGTTCTTTGTAAAGTACCTAAATAATAATAATGCTAGTGAAACATACTTAGTGCTGCTCTAAGCACTTTACACGATTTAACACATTTAATCCTCAGTGCAACTATAGAAAGTAGATTCTATTATTTATCCAATTGTACAGATGAAAAAACTGAGTCTGGTTACTTGACATAAATTACCAGTGCTGGCCAGGACTTTAGAGACCATTTAATCCAATGCTCTTATTTTACAGGAGTGCAGCTGAAGCCTAGGGAGGTGATATGATTTCCTATACATTCATGCACCTTCATGTACATCCATTAAAACTTTTACTGAATGGAACCCACTATCCACACTCCAATTAGCTAGGTGCCTTTCTTTCCCTGTTTAGTAATTTACAATTAATTGGAGGATTTTTTATAGTTATATTTAGGGGAGAAGAGCATGTTTTACTTTGTGTCAAGTTTCTTTTCTGCTTAAAAGCATTTCGATTATTTTACCGGTTATCTTAGTTCTTTTAATAGGTTTAATACACAGATCAAAAAAGACTTAAATACATTTTTAGGAATTTAACAATTTAAAAGTGAATTGCCTAAAACCTAGATCTTCTAACTTGGAGCCCAGTGCTTTTTTATTACTCCACTGTAGTCAAAAGGTGAATTTATAAACATGATTTCAGATAAAATGCAGAAGCTGTATTTAATTAAGTTGGCTTTTATCATTAAAGAAATCAGAAAGTTTGGACAACTCAGGAATGAATTTCCATCCTAGATGGTATTTACCACTATTTCTGGAATTAAGTTTACTGTCTGTATTCAGGATTTTGTGCATAAGAGACGTGATCACTGAAGTTGTGTGTCATTCTTAGCTCTAGCCCAGGGGTCGGCAAACTTTCTTTGTTAAGGGCCAGATAGTAGTTTTTTGGCTTTTCAGTCTCTGTTTGGCTCTGCTATAGACAATGCATAAATGAATGAGCATGGCCATGTTCCAGAAAACCTTAATTGACACTGAACTTTGAATTTCATATACTTTTCAAATGTCACAAATATTTTCCTTTCGATTTTTTTCAAAAAGCCATTGAAAAATCCAAAGACCATTCTTGGCTTGCAGGCTGCATAAAAACAGGAAGCAGGCTGGGTTTGCTTATGGACTGTGGTTTCCCACCCCTGTTCTTGGATAGGGACACACCAGTATATCATGATTAGTTGTAAAGGATACTGCCCGTAATGTATTACTGGTTAGTTGTAAGAATACCAAAGTTAGTGAATAATTTGCTTTTAAAATAAATTAGTGTTGATTTATTTTTATAAATAAATGGCATAGGGCATTCTCATGTCCTGCATTCTAATATATTTTCTGGAATGGATGCAGAAGTGGTGGCAGTGAAGTACTGAGCTGGCTAAGCAGTAGTCTTGTCCTGCTTCAGTGTGGTGATCGTGGACATTTACTACTGAACTGCTCTTCCTGGTAAGGGTTTCAGTGTTTCAGAGTAATTCATTAATCTATAGATGTTTTAAAAGTTGTATCAAAATCTCCTGCACCATGGGAGTGTTTTACACATGTGATGTGGCATCTACCTTATGTACCATAATGGAAAAATGTTTGAGAACCGCTGCACTAGGCCAAAGGCTGGGGTGTGTCTACTTTGCTGTGGCGTATGTCCTTCTTCTCTAAATAGAATTGGTTATGTTTAGCGAACAGTTAGATGGTTCTCCGTGTGTTTATATACGCAGACGATCCCTGACTTTGGATGGTTCAACTTAAGAGTTTTCAAATTTACGATGATATGAAAGTGATATACATTTGGTATACTCCCACAACTTGCAATGGGGTTATGTCCCGTAAGTGTTTTGACTTGTGATATTTTCAACTTAGGATTGATGGGTTTACTGAGACATAACCCTATTGTAACTTGAGGAGCATCTGTATATTTGTACATACATGATGGTGTGTGTTTATACATAAATGCCTGTATATAATACACACCATGAGCATTTGAAGGTCTCTGTCAAGGTTGTTTCTGTTTCTGATCTCTTGCCTACTTTAAAACCCAAGAGATAAAACATTATGCATATTACAGGCAAAACTATGCTTGAGTTTATAGTAATGTAGTTTGTAGAAAGTATTCCCGGATCTTTTTCTAAGGCTTATCTCCTCCATTCAACAATATATGAATTGTTAAGAATATATAAAGTACCACTGTTGAATGTAACTTTTCTATACTGTTAGTTAAGAAACCAAGACTAGTATTAGCTGAGTAACTGGCATGTTGATGCAACCTGTACAGGTTTTGTATTTAATTAGGTTCCTTATTTAGTTATTCAGTTATCCAGTTATTTAATTTCAAGTTAGACTTCTTTGTTTTTATATTTAATAAAAGACTTGCATATAAGTTCCTCTTCATAAAAATAGTGGCTGGGCTATTGTGATTTTAAGTATGTCTGGTAACTCAAAATTTAATGGAATCATCAAGCTATTTGGGATTTTTAACATAAACTATACTGCTGCTTGATTAATGTGTTCAGTTTTCCCCTGGATATTTGCTATTAGGCTGATAGCCATTCAGTTGGATTCTTCTGGAGAGTGATCGATTCTCTAAGGTAATGGGGTGCTGCAGTGGGTGTGGTATTCACCCAGGTCACTAGAGTTCAACCTGTTTCATCACATAGAAGGCCCTGGCCATGTGGAAGAGTGAATGCAGCTTCTCCGGATGCCTTATTCCCACAGACATGCTGATATGCTGGAACAATCTGACTCCAGGAGTATTAATATACTTTTTTGAGACTGCCTACAAAATACTATTTTGTAAAAACTATGCCTTTACATAGACACTGATAGGTTATATTTGTTTTATAACAATTGTGTACCTAATGTTTGATTGTGATTGATTTTGAGATTTATGTATATTTATAAGCCTGTCTTATGTAAATTTTTACTCTAAGATGTGTGCCACATTACTAATGAAGACATGGATTTCTATTTATGTAAAGGAATTGTAGCAATATTCCTAGATGCTACCTAAATGATTGTTCTGTCCATTTGCCATCATAAATGCTTTTATCTTTGGATGATTATGTTAGTCAGAATATATTAATTAGATTTAAACTTTCAAGTAAGAATTCTCAACATAGTTTGAAATTCTTCCTATTGATGTAATTAAAGTTAGTTTATAATTCCTTACTGCTTTGCTCTGGTGCATTTTTCTTTTTCTATTTGTTTTAAATCTTTTATCAGGAAGTTGCTCTCATTTCTCCCTGAATCCATAGAACTTGGAGAAGATGATAGCCTGTCTTGTCTGAAAAAGAGGAATATCATATTGCTGTTATCAGGTAAAAATCCCTGTTGACAAACAATGTGTAAAATAATCTTACATTTATAACTTCGGTTTAATACTTTATTAAGTAGTGAATGGAGGTGTATAATCCATTTCAAGTGTATCAGTTGGTTAATTGCAGCTGGCTGGCGCTAAGAATTTCAGCTGTCAGCCTTATTGGCAATTAAATCATATAATATGTTGAGAATAGTTAGAGTTTAGTTGTAGAGCATAATGAATTACCAGGGAGGTTGTTGAGCTGCCAGTACTACAGGGGCTAGCTTGAGAAGATCAAGGAATGGCATGTCAAGAATCAGCCACTACCGCATTCTGCATTAGAGGTTCTAATTTTCACCAAACAACAACAACAACAACAACAACAAACCTTCGGATATTTTGTCCTTTGTTTAGTATTCTACTTGTTCTGTGTAGTATTTATTTATTTCACAATATCCTCAGTGGATAGCCCAACTATCAAACCTGACCCTGGCTGATGTTTGACTTGGAGGTTTCTTAGGGCTCAGTCATAGTTACAAGGATCAGACGATAAGCTATAAGAAGAGACAGAAGGACAGAATGGACGTGAGAGTCACCTGCATCCAGGAGGTTAAGAAGCTTCAATCATTCATTCAATCAGTCAACCAATCAATATTTATTTATTTTTAGACAGGGTCTTGCTCTATCACCCAGAACAAAGTACAGTCGCACAATCAGAGCTCACTGTAGCCTCCACCTCCTGGGCTCAAATGATCCTCCCACCTCAGCCTCTCAAAGTGCTGGGATTACAGGTGTGAGCCACCATGCTCAACAATAAATATTTATTAAAGACTCTTATGTGCCAGTCCTTGTGCTAGACATTACACAGAGAGGACTCTAGGAAGAACAGTTCTTGATTTCTGCCCCCACCCTGGGGGCTCACCTTGGGGGCCTGGTTGGAGAGTCAGACAAACAAACACCATGACAGTACCTTATGGTGAATGCGTTGGTAAAAAAAAAAAAAAAAAAAAAAAAAGCTCAAGTCTGATGCTCAATCTGAGTGGAGGTCCTCACCCAGCCTGGGACAACTGGAAAAGCAGGTGGCGATACTGAAGTGAACCTTAAGGAAGGGTGCTATGGACTGAATATTTGTTCCTCCCAAATTTATATGTTGAAACCCTAATCTCCATTGTGATGGTATTTGGAGATGGAGCCTTTGGTAGGTAACTAGGTGTGAGGGTAGAGCCCTCATGAATGGGATTCGTGTCTGTTTAAGGAGAGAATTTGCTTCTTTTCTCCACTCTCCACCATATGAGTACACAATGAGAAGTAGGCTGTCATTGAACCAGTAAGCGGGCCCTCACCAGAACCCAACAATGCTGGCACCTGCTCTTAGGCTTCCCAGCCTCCGGAACCATGAGAAAGAAATTTTTGTTGCTGAAACCCTTCATTCTGTGGTAATTTGTGATAGAAGCCTAAATTATGAAGACAAAGCATTAGAAACATGTTAAGCAAAGAGTAATCAGGGACATCACTAAGAAAGGAGAGAGCAACCTAACAACCTCAGATGAAAGACCAGCAGGATGCTTTAGGAGAGCATTTTATAGCTGAGGCACCAAAACAGTGGTGAAGGTACAGACGGGAGAGTTATGTATCTGTCTGAAGGCTGGTCCTGAGAAGACAGATAAGATGTCCAACATGTGGTTGTTGGTCTAAGGAGCTCAATGTGCTCTTGGCAGTTGTTGCACAACTGCAGGGGACACCAAATGTAAATAGTGCCCCCAAATGTGAACTGTGTCCCTGGAACTGTAAAAAGTTGTGGCTGTGGACCATGGAGAGCTACCACAGTGCAGGCCTGGGTATTTGTTTGTTTGTTTATTTGAGACAGAGTCTCACTCTTTTGCCCAGGCTGGAGTGCGGAGGTGTGATCTTGGCTCACTGCAACCTCCACCTCCCAGGATCAAGAGATTCTCCTGTCTCAGCCTCCCAAGTAGCTGGGATTACAGGTGCATGCCACGACACCTGGCCAATTTTTGTATTTTTAGTAGAGATGGGGTTTCACCACGCTGGCCAAGCTAGTCTTGAACTCCTGACCTCAGGTGATCTGCCTACCTCAGCCTCTTAAAGTACTGGGATTACAGGCGTGAGCCACCGGGCTCGGCCTCTGGGTGTTTAATCTATGTTATTTTCCAATTTCTTTACTGACACCCTGTGAAAAAGGATCATGCTCTATTTATAGATGAGGAAACTGAGCTCAGAGATGCTTTGTAACTTGCCCAGGATTATACAGATAACAACTGGCAGATTTGGAATCTGAATGCATGTCACCCTGATTTCGTTTTCACATGATCACTTCCGCATTGTACATCCTACTTTAAACACAACACACATACCACACTGTAAGCACTGGACTTTGTACAAAGTAGATACTCAGCACATATTAGTCAATGTTTGTGGAGACACTTGGAGAGTTCTAAGACGGACACAATGCTGGAGAATCCTCTCCCTGCCTGTGTTTGTAATATCTCTGGTGCATTTTGTCTTGATAACTTGAGAGTCTGTGAACATCAATTGTTTAAGAGATACCCCTTGGCTTTTCTAGGACAAAACCAAGAGCCAGATGCGGCGGCTCATGCCTGTAATCGCAGCACTTTGGGAGGCCGAGGTAGGTGGATCACCTGAGGTCGGGAGTTCGAGACCAGCCTGACCAACATGGAGAAACCCTGTTTCTACTAAAAATACAAAACTAGCCAGGCATGGTGGCACATGCCTGTGATCACAGTTACTTTGGAGGCTGAGGCAGGAGAATCACTTGAACCTGGGAAGTGGAGGTTGAGCTGAGCCGAGGTCACATCATTGCACTCTAGCCTGGGCAACAAGAGTGAAACTCCGTCTCAAAAAAAAAAAACCCCAAGAGTTACCCTGAGAGTCACTGTCAGATTCTTACCATGTCACAGACACTGTGCTTTATACATACTTTTTAACTTATAAATCAGGAAGCTTTCTGTTGCAAGTAATATAAACCTAACTAAAACTGGCTTAAATAATTACAAAATTCATTCATTTATGTGACTAGAAGGCAAGAGACAGTGTGGTCTCCAGAATCAGCTTGATCCACTACGTGAATGTCTTTCACTTCTATTGTATCCTGTGTGCTGATGGAGGCTGTTCATCCCTGAGGTTTTTGGAGTGAGTTGTCATGTAGGGCCAACAGAGAGAACCCAAGTAACCTCATATTTTGGAGAAGACACCTATCATATGACCTTTGACCTAGAGCTTTGAGTAGACAATGGGCTTCTTTCTCAAATTCAGTTTTTAGGTCCTCTGTCCCAGTATTTAAATTTTCTCTGCTCTCAACCACATGGATGCTCAGTAGACACATCCTCAGGTTTCAATATCATTTCTTGCAGAAAGCACAGACAGCTTTTTTTTGAAAGGACGCGACTCATTTATTCTCTTGCTCAGCAAACACGGAGCTCCTACTCAGTATGCCCTATGCTGTGCCAGGTGCTGGGCTCAAAGAAATCAAGTGAACCTAGTCCCTACTCTCAAGGAGCTCTGTAGAGAGACAGACACATGTACCACTAACTGCAGGAGGGGTGAATTAAACCCTGTGGGAATTCAGCCTTGTGCTAGGCCGCATAAAGACCAGTCTAGTTAGATTCTAGTGCTTCGGCCTTCGTTTCTGTTAGAGTTCCATTGACTAGAAATGCTGTGTGATACTTGTCAGTCCTATGGTGTTGGCCATTAGAACAGTTTTGAAATGTTCAGCAGTTTTCACTTTCATTGAGACTCGGGAGCAAAGCACCATTTTTTGATTTGCTGAGTTGTTGCTAAATTGTGGCTCAACACCATTTAGGCAGCGTTAACACCCATGTCCTATCCAGTTTCTGCTTGCATCCATTGATAAATGCTGTTGTTGCGTAACATAGGAGTTCTCATTTTGTAACTAGAGGAAGAGAGTCTTTGGTTGAAGCAGGACAGAGAGGAAGTTTCTGTCTTTGTTCCCTCACTGATCCGTTGGATGGGTTTTGAACCCCTGTGGTTAGAGGACTGAAGACCAGATGTGGAAAGAACTATTCATGAGAGGAGTTATGCAATACTGGGCATTGGCTGGGCACCATGGCTCATGCCTGTAATCCTAGCATTTAGGAGGCTGGGGCAGGTGGATCTCTTGAGGTCAGGGGTTCAAGACCAGCCTGGTCAACATGGTGAAACCCCATCTCTACTAAAAATACAAAAAATTAGCCAGGTGTGGTTGTGTACACCTAAAATCCCAGCTACTTGGGAGACTGAGGCAGGAGAACTGCTTGAACACAGGAGGCAGAGGTTGTAGTGAGCTGAGATAGCACCACTGCACTCCAGCCTGGGTGACAGAGTGAGACTCTGCCTAAACACACACACACACACACACACACACACACACACACACACACAAAACTAAAACACTGGCACACTGACCTGCTTTAGGGCTTGGTGACAACATATTTGTCAAGCAAGGGAGAAAGACTTCTTCCTCTTCTCTTCTCAGAATTAAACCCAGCTCTGCTTCAGTACCTTGAGGATTAGAAGTTTGGGGAGTATCTGGGATCTGGAGATAATGATACAGGCACTGGAAATCTTCTGATGGGCACTAGAGTCAGTGAGCTGTGTGGGCAGCAGGCTGGTTGGTAGCAGTTGACTCATGTCTCTGGGTATATGTGAGGCACCCCTTTTGGGACCCCCCCAATAGAATTCACCAAGGACTTTTTGGGAAGGAGGTTGAGGCCTTTGTTATTAGGTACGTGGGAGCCTAAGTCAGTGTGACATGGACTGAAGGCAAATGTGACCATACTTCGTAATTGTAATCCCAGAAAGCCTGAGCACATTAAGAAGCAAAGTAAAATGTAGGAACAACTGACACAAAAAATATTCACAGAGTCAAACTGTAACTGAGTACCCTCACTTTTTCTGAAAGATAGCTTATTATTTCTTTTTTTCTCTTTTCCTTTCTTATTCCCCCAGTTTCTCACTTTCTACTTAGTCCTTTAAAAAGGCAAATGTAGGTGAGCACAGTGACTCATGCCTGTAATCCCAGCACTTTGGGAAGCTGAGGTGGGTGGATCACCTGAGGTCAGGAGTTTGAGACCAGCCTGGCCAACATGGTAAAACCCGTCTCTACTTAAAAATATATATATATACAAAAATTAGTTGGTCATGGTGGCAGGCGCCTGTAATCCCAGTTATTCAGTAAGCTGAGGCAGGAGAATTGTTAGATTGGACCATTGCACTCCAGCCTGCGTGACAAGAGTGAAACTCCATCTCAAAATAAATAAATCACAAAAAAATTTAAAAAGGCAAATATAGCCTTTTACCTTGTCTTAACCGGACAGTCCCTATAGGGCAAGTTCAACTATGTGCTTAGGAGCTCCAGAAAGGAACTCACCCACAGGAGAATGCCTTAAGAGATAACATCCAATTTCTACAAAACTCCCTCCCACCAGAAGACTGCCTTGAGAAATATGAAACTCTCTTCCATCTGTGGGTTTTGAGCTTAGATCTGCACAGCGAAGGTGCCAGCAGTCACCAGCTTGACCACCAGTAGATAAGGAATGCAAACCCCTCTCAGACAACTGCTTGCTTCCTTCGCTTTAAAACTGCTTGCTTTCTGCTCCACAAGTGAAGCAGTACATTTGGGAGGAAACCTATACTTCTTCCCCTTAGCTAGCTTTGGAATACATCACTTTCTTTAAACTAGACCTTGCTGTTGTTAATTGAAATCTGCAAGTGGTGAGACCAACCCTGTGTTTCGGTTATAAAACTCTGAAGGCCATCTGAAACTTACAAATGAGATGGATAGGGAATTACTTTTTCCTGTACTTCCTTTACTGCATCCCTTTATTTCCAGATCTTAGTAAGCAATAGTTTCTTCATCTGAAAACTGTGGATCACGATAATTGTCTTGTCTGTTTTAGAAGGGAAACAAAAATTATGTTGAAATTAATAGGAATAGTTATTGAAACAGGAAAGGGATAACTTGCAGGGTTTGAAGCAATCACATGTTGAGTACTCAGTCAAGGCCTTGTTATTTATTTATTTATTTAAATCAAAATGTTGACTGGGATATTTTATGGGTAGGAGGCTTGATTCCCAGCACTTTTCCAATAGGACAACAGAAGAACCTTGTACTGCCCCAGAGTTTCCTTTTCCCCCAATAATAACCCTAAAGCAAAAGCTTGTATTGTTATCATCGCCATGTGACAGAGGGGAACTTGGAGATTGGGGACTTAACTGACTTGACATCAAGTCTCAAAAAGGAACAGTGGCAGTTTGAGACTCTGATCTATGACTCTTTCAAGAACTTAAGATTGCTTCCGTAGCGACACCTGCACAAACAGTTGTCAACAGCGGCTGCAAATTACAAGCTGCAAATTACGGAAGAACATTTAAAACATGCCAAGAGTTCCTTTTTCAGGCCCAATACTATAGTAGATAGTATAGCCTTTGGAGCCAGAATCACTGAGTTTGAATCTTGCCTCTGCCACTTGGTAGCTGTGTGACCCTGGCTGGGTACTTAACGACTCTGTCTCCGTTTTTCTGTTTGTAAAATGAGGATAATAACACCTTCTTTGTAGGGTTGTTTTAAGGATTAAATGAATTAATAGGAGTGAGCCACTTAGAGTAGGGCTTGTTATATGGTAATCTCTATTTAAAATCCTGTCAGATACACTAGAGCAAACACTTTAAAAGTATCTGTCAAATAAATCAGTAAAATAGAATCGGGGAATTGGTGTTTTAAAAGTACTCCCCCACGGTATTCTAGTTTGCAGCTTAGGTTTTAATCTTTGAATATGGCGCCTTTTGCGATCTTGCCTCGCGAGAAATTGACATTAACCAATGAGTGAAAGGAGCTTTTTTTTTTTTTTTTTTTTCCCCCTTCCAGGAAGCCTTGGCCGCTAGAAACTTGTTACCAACACTGTGCGGAGACCAAGGGGGCGGACGCGCTCTCCTCATCCCACTTTGGGAGTTGTAGTTTCCTATAAGCGCTGGGTGGTCCTGTAGGCCAGCGGAGAACTACAACTCCCACAATCCTGCGCGTCTCCCGCCCTGCCTCCCGCCCGCGATTCTCGCTCAGCTCCCATTACCGCCCCTCGGCGGCGGCTGTGGCGGAGGCATGATGGCCGACGGCGGCGGCCCTTCGAGGGAGCCCAGCAGTCGGGGCTCTCCCGGGCCGGCGCCGCGGGTTCCGCGCGCAGTTGGGCCGAGTGGCGGTGGCGGGGAGACCCCGAGGACTGCGGCGCTGGCGCTGCGCTTCGACAAGCCCATCAAGCAGGCCTTCTACAACACCGGGGCCGTGCTGTTTGTGTGCCTGTGCTGCGGCGCCGCGGTGCTGGTCTACTTCATCCTAGAGGCCTTCCTGCGGCCGCTGCTTTGGGCAGTGCTGTGCGGCACCTTCTTGCATCCCTTCAAAAGCTCGCTGACGCGCCTGGGCCGCCACTGGCTTCAGCGCCTGCACCGCGCGCACACGCCCATCGTGCTGGCCGCGCTCCTGCTGCCGCTCTGCTTCGTCGACTACGGCGTAGAGGCCCTGGGCGAGCAGGCGCTGCGCCGCCGCCGCCTGCTCTTGCTGCTCGGCGCCGGCGGCCCACTCCTGTATGGCCTCTACTGCCTCGGCAGCTACCTGGGCGTGCAGGTGCTGCTGGTGCACGCCGCCGCGCTCATCTGCCGCGGGCTGGACTACTTCAGCAGCCTGTGGGTGAGTGAGCGGCAGCCCGGGCACCCCCACACACTGGGGTGCAGTCCTGCAGCTGTTCCTCCCGGTGCAGGGGCGACGAGAGGGGCCACACCTGTTCTGCAGTGACTGTCCGTCTCCGCTTTCCTTCTCACACCGCAGGAATTTGGCGCACTTTTCTTCCAAAAATGGGGCGGGCGTGATTTGAAACAACCTCCCTGCTTCCCGCCTTGCCTCCATCCTAATAGGCCCTCTTAGGGGGACAGTGCCCTGGCTTGAGAACCGCTATTCCGCTTTGGAGACAGAGGCCTCAGAGCATGGCAGTGGGGTTTGGTTTTACTCCTGGTCGGAGAGGGAGGGGGTACTTCGGCCACCTCAGTTCTGCGCATCTGAATGTCAGATATGGAAGGGGCCTTAGAGATTCTAGGCCAACTTGCCATCCTGCAGATAGGAAAAGTGACCTCTTACCAGTCTAGGGCTACTTAGGGACAAAGAGGGCACTGGGTGTCTTAGATTTCTCACACGTCCTCAAACAAAGCTTGCTTCATTTGCTGGTGCTGCCAGTCAGTTCAGGAGATTTCAGTATCATTTGTGCAAGGCATTGGGTGCTGAGCCGCCTGTGCCTCTTTCTCTCCACGCCTTACTTTTTGGTAACTACTTTTGTTGTGCAGGGACTGGTGTGCCCCGGCACACCTCCCGCCTGGAGTAAAGCAGCTGACCGCGTGAAAGAGAAAGACGTAGATTTGTGATGCTTGGATTACCATGACCTTGCTCTTAGAAAATTAGGGAGCTTTCGAATTGGAAGGGATTTCAAAGATAATCTAGTGACACAATTCCTAACTCAGACTATATTGTAGACTAGTTAATGATCCACATTTAACTGGGACTGTTAAAAACAAGTGGAGATTTAGTGCGTAAGAATGCCGATTGATAAGTAAACAGTGCCATTTACAAGTAAGTTTGATTCACTTCTTTTGTCAGTGAAATAAAGTTCAAGGTACCTTGACATCATTAAGTTGCAAAGTATTAATAATTCCCCGTATCTGTCAAGCAGTGTTTTGGCTTGCCTGAGGTTATTGGTAGAGTGGTGAATGATCCAGAACTCCCGTGCTCTCTCCTGTTCTCTCAATACCACCTCTTGGTTCATGTTTAAAGTTGATTGAGTATATGTTAGGTACTGGGCTTTGTGAGGGATTTTAAAAAGGAATAAGATACGGGTCCTGACTTCAAAGTACATATAATCCTATATGCGTGTATTCTTTTTTTTTTTGAGACGGCGTCTCGCTCTGTTGCTCAGGCTGGAGTGCAGTGTCTCCTCGATCTCCGTCTCCAGTCACTGCAACCTCCACTTCTGCGTTCAAGCGATTCTCTTGCCTCAGCCTCCTGAGTAGCTGGGATTACAGGTGCCCACCACCACGCCCAGCTAATTTTTGTATTTTTAGTAGAGACAGGGTTTCATCATGTTGGCCAGCTGGTTCAATAAAAATTAGCTGGGCGTGGTGGCGGACGTCTGTAATCCCAGCTACTCGAGAGGCTGAGGCAGGAGAATGAGAATCACTGGAACCTGAGAGGCAGAGGTTGCAGTAAGCCGAGACTGCACCACTGCAGTCCGGCCTGGGTGAGAAGAGTGAAACTCCATCTCAAAAAAAAAAAAAAAAAAAAAAAAAAAAAAAAAAAAAAAAGCTTGAAATTTAAGCTGTTTGGCTCAAGTGTTGGGAGCAAGGAAAAAGAGAGGGATAAAAAACCCAACAAACTCATCATAAAAGAGTATGAGTTAAGTAGAAGTGAGTAGGGAGAGGTAGAGGGGCTAAATCTGAAAGGCTCCAAGTTGATTGTAGTTTAAGAGAAATGAGGCATGGAGTTGCATTCTGCTCAAGCAGCACTTAAGGGTGGATAGTTGGATGGAGGTGAGGTGTACCTGGGAAGGCAGGGAGTCCTTGCTCTCATCTAAAACTGCTGATGAAGGCCAGGTGGGGTTGCCCATGCCTGTAGTCCCAGCACTTTGGGAGGCCCACACTGGTGAATCACTTGAGGTTAAGAGTGAGATCAGCTTGGCCAACATGGCGAAACTCAGTCTCTACTAAAATTACAAAAAATTTGCCAGGCATGGTGGTGCACACCTGTTGTCCCAGCTACTCGAGAGGCTGAGGCACAAGAATCTCTTGAACCCAGGAGGTAGAGGTTGCAGCGAGATGAGATTGTACCTTAACACTCCAGCCTGGGTGACAGAGCAAGACCCTGTCTCCAAAAAAGCAGAAGTGCTGATTAAAGGCTAGGCCATAATGACGTAATGCCTGTAATCCCAGCACTTTGGGAGGCCAAGATAGGAGGTTTGCCTGAGCACAGGAGTTTGAGACCAGCCTGGGGAATATAGTGAGATGCCCCCTCCCCACTTTTTTTTAAGTGCTGATTAAGGCCTAACATGAAGTGAAAGTAGGTTATGTGGCTGGGCAGGAGGCCCACTCTGGAACTTTTCCATTCCACAGTTCACAGTGGTTTGGCTTTATGAGCCGAAGCAGGGTTGCCTGGTATAGAACAGTGGTCTTTATGCTTTCTAGGCTACTTTAACCATGAGCCTGGTGCTGAAGAGCAGTAAAGATGAGAGAGGCAGAAAGAAAAGTTACCTTTAAGTGAATCCCTGTTTTGATGAACTGACAGTTTATCCATGTAAATTCCAGCTTTTGAGCATCTACATGTCCCAGGCACTAGATTAGGTTCTTTTACATGGGTGTTACTTCATTCTCACAACAGTCCTGTGAGGTAGGAGGGAGGGATTTCATATGTGAGAAAACTAATTTAGAGATTTATCTGTTCATGCTGTCAGTAAATGGCATTCAGTAGACCTAGCAGCAGTTGAAGTCCTGCTCAAAACTCTTTGTAGTAACTAACCTTCAATAAGGTTTTAAAAAAAGTTTTCCCTAATACATTGTGTTTAATTGTTTTTAATATAAATGGATTCTAGGCCGAGCCTGGTGGCTCACAGCTGTAATCCCAGCACTTTGGGAAGCTGAGGTGGACTGATCACCTGAGGTCAGGAGTTTGAGACCAGCCTGGCCAATATGGTGAAATCCCATGTCTATTAAAAATACAAAAATTATCTGGGTGTGGTGGCAGGCGCCATATTCCCAACTACTTGGGAGGCTGAGGCCTTAGAATTGCTTGAACCCGGGAGGCGGAGGTTGCAGTGAGCTGAGATTGCACCATTGCACTCCAGCCTGGGCGACAGAGCAAGGCTGTGTCTCAAAAATAACTAAGTAAATAAATGGATTCTAGTTACTAGGAAAAAACCAGCAGGATATTAGGATTCTAGTTATCTAGAAACGTTAGTCATCTCTGTGCTTTCCTCTCTTTTGTCTTTATATCTGTGTGGTTTTCCAGGTACTGTCAGTTTTTCTTTGTAATGTCCTCAGGACCTACGTTTTTCTTTTTTTCTTTTGAGACAGTTTTACTCTTGTTGCCAGGCTGGAGTGCAATGGTGTGATCTTGTCTCACTGCAGCCTCCACCTCCGGGTTCAAGAGATTCTCCTGCCTCAGCCTACCGAGTAGCTAGGATTACAGGAAACTACCACCACCCCTGGCTAATTTTTCATGTAATTTTTAGTAGAGACGGAGTTTCACCATGTTGGCCAGGCTGGTCTTGAACTCCTGACCTCAGGTGATCCACCCACCTTGGCCTTCCAAAGTGCTGGGATTACAGTTGTGAGTCACTGTGCTTGGCCTGCACCTATTTTTTTCTTTGTCACAAGTTTATCCCTCCAGTTCAGTTCCTCTTCACATCACTTGTAGATTTCTTCAGTCTCCTAAAACTCAGTGCTGCTTACAAGTGAAAAACTAATCATTTATGGGATGAGTAATTCTTTTTCAACAGCTTCAAATATGTCAGAAGATTGTACTGACTTAGTGATTTAAGAACACTTAAAAAAAATCAGCTGTTGCACCAGGTTCACATATTACTCAGTTCTTGGCATCTTCCCGTGGTGGAGTTGTGCAAGGTAATTTGAAAAAGCTGATGATGTGCCCTGCTCCATCATTACTGTCTCTTGGGGGACATTCTGATCTTCCTCACTCCGTTACTTTAGACTTGGTAGAAAATTTGAAGACCATTTAGTTTTTGTAGTAGTAGCAGATTTGTTTTTTTCCTGTGGTTTCTGATCCCACTGTTTACATCTTTTTAAAGAAGCATGAAGTGGAAAGAATAGTGGCTGATAGATCAGAAAACTTTACGTTCTAAACTTGGCTCTGCCACTAACATTGTGACCTTGGGCAGACCAGGGCCCTCCTCTGGGATGTTCAGCCCCAGTTGTGTAAAGTGAGGGGTTGGCTTGAACAATTTCTAAGATTTCACGATGTTCTATTTTACAGATCACATGAGGCTTTTCAGCAGTAGACATTAGCTGTTCAGTACTGACGCTGTTCCACTTTTAAACGTTTCTAGGTTTGTTTCTGCTTGTCTGGCAGCAAGAAACAAGAGAAAAGTTTCCAGTGGTTAGTTTTCTCAGTTAAAGACTTCAAATATAAAGATTGTTGACTCTAAGTTGCCTTATAACAAAGAGAACAGTTTTCACATTAGAATTAAGCGATTAATTGAAGGACCTGAAGCAGTTGCTGCTTGAGGCTGTGATTAGGGTTGTGGCTCCATAACTTGGGAGGAGGACTGTAGTTTGCCACCCCCAACCCCGAACTTTTGCTCTTGTTGCCCAGGCTAGAGTGCAATGGTACAATCTCAGCTCACTGCAACCTCAGCCTCCCAGGTTCAAGTGATTTTCCTGCCTCAGGAGTAGCTGGGATTACAGGCGCCTGCCACCACACCTGGCTAATTTTTTGGACTTTTAGTAGAGACAGGGTTTCACCATGTTGGCCAGACTGGTCTTGAATTCCTAACCTCAGGTGATTCACCTGCCTCAGTTTCCCAAAGTGCTGGGATTACAGGTGTGAGCCACTGTACCCAGCCTGTAGTTTTATTCTCTCTGAAAAAAGCTTAGGCAACTGTTCTGCAAAAACGGGTAAAAGGAGCAAACCAAATTGTTTTTTCAGTTAATGCCCAGATGACAATAAATGAAACAAAGACATTTGAAAAGGCAGACTCTACTTAATGTTTTCTACATTAATAAGTTATTTAATCAGAAAAGCATATGTGGATAATCATGTGAAATGAAAGGAAAATGTGATTGCCTATTAGTTCCCTTTACTTGTAGTGTTAAGTAAATTTTGCCAAATTTTATGTAGTCTTTATGTAGTGTCTGGCACATTGGTGCTATAAAAACGACTATGGAATGTCTATTTTGAAAAGGACACGTTGTTTTGGAGAACATATATTTGGAAAAACATGCCTTCTTATCTGTAACTGTGGCTCATTGATTTAATGCCTGGAAAAAAATTCACACTTGAATAGGTTTTCTCAGAGGCTAAACATATATAAAGTTGACTTGTTAACCTCATGTTTCTGTGTTAGCAAAGATTTAAGAATTAAAAAATTCTTAAGGGGTCCTAGACTAGAAATTGTGTGTGAAACATGAATGTACAATTCTTATTTTTTTATTTTAAAGGATATTTAGTGATTTAAAATGTTGCCTCAAGGAAAATATGTTTGTTAAATTTAAAAAACATAAGCAGCAGCCGGACGTGGTGGCTCACGACTGTAATCCCAGCACTTTGGTAGGCCGATGCAGGCGGATTACCTGAGCACAGGAGTTCTCGACCAGCATTGGCAACATGGTAAAACCCAGTCTCTACTTAAAAAGTACACAAAATTAGCCAAGTGTGGTGGCATGCACCTGTAGTGCTAGCTACTTGAGAGGCTGAGGCAAGAGAATTGCTTGAACCCGGAAGGCAGAGGTTGCAGTGAGCTGAGATTTCGCCACTGCATTCCAGCCTGGGAGACAGAGCAAGATTCCATCTCAAAAAAACCAACCAAACCAAAAATCTATAAGCAGCATAGAAGTGTATGTGGTAAAAGTGAATTATCCCCACCCCCACTGCAAGACGGAGTCTTGCTTTGTCACCCAGGCCAGAGTGCAGTGGTGTGATCTTGGCTCACTGCAACCTCTGCCTCCCGGGTTAAGCAGTTCTCCTGCCTCAGTCTCCCAAGTAGCTGGGATTACAGTCGCCTGCCACTGCACTGGGCTAATTTTTGTATTTTGAATAGAGACGGGAGTTTCACCATGTTGGCCAGGCTGGTCTTGAACTCCTGTTCTTGTGATCTGCCTGCCTCAGCCTCCCAGAAAGCTGGAATTACTGGTGTGGGATTACAGGTGTGAACTGTCACACCTGGCCGAATGATCCCTTTTCCCTACCACTATTTCCACTGTACAGATGTTACTGCTGTTAACTGTTTAACGTGTAGGCTTCTAAATTCACTTCTATGCCCATGTGAGTGCATAAAGTACAGGGTTTTTGTTTTAAAACAAAGATAACATACATATAGTTCTGTACTTTGCTCTTTCCTTTATCACTGTATTGTGGACATCTTTCCTTGTTAGCACTTACAGATATACGTCTTTTTTTTTGGAGATGGAGTTTTGCTCTTGTTGACCAGACGAGTGCCGTGGTGCAATCTTAACCCACTGCAACTTCCACCTCCCAGGTTCAAGCAATTCTCCTGCCTCAGCCTCCCAAGTAGCTGGGATTACAGGCACACGCCACCCCACCTGGCTAATTTTTGTATTTTTAGTAGAGATGGGGTTTCACCATGTTGGCCAGGCTGGTTTCAAACTCCTGACCTCAGGTGATCTGCCTGCCTTGGCCTCCCAAAGTGCTGGGATTACACACGTGAGCCACTGTAACTGGCCACTTCTTTGTTTTTAATACTGCTGTAGTGTGAATCTTTTTTCCCCCTGGGTGCGTTTTAGAAAGTGTTTCTAACAGATTTTCTTAGCTCTGAATTTGTATTAGAATACTTTGATAAACATTTTTAACTGTTGGTAATTGTATAATTATAATGGGCTTAACATAAACTCTAAAGTGTTTTTGTAAATGGCCCTGCCTCTTGAATTAATATTACTTCTGTGAATCTTTTCTGAGGAAACACTTCAATATACTGGAAAAAAATCCGGAAGCCAAAAGAGATTTTTCCAAAAGTTAAAAATATTTCTTTTTCTGTTTATAAAGATACCACATAACCTTAGAAGAAAATTGAGCACTTGTATAAAAAAACATGAAGAAGCAAATTACTCCTTTAAATCCAACCATCTAGAGATAATATTTTAAAACATTTTTTGAGTATATTTTCACCATTATAGATTTACACATGGATAAATTGATGCTGTAGCACTGGATGTGAATATTCATCATACTGTTGAAAGTCTGAATAATTACTCAATTTTTGGAGATAACATTATTTACAAAGTTCCCTATAAAATGATACTTGTTTTCAGTTTTTATATTGTGAATGGCAACAGTGAATATTTTTATATCTGTTTGTATGGTGTGCAGTGGTTCTGTAAAATACTCCTAAAAGTGGAATTGGGGAATCTATTTTAAAATGGTTATTTAAAACTGGAATCAGGTAATTTGTGAATTTCAGGTTGGTAGATGAAAATAAATGTTTCTCATTAGACCATAAATTTCTCTTAAAAAATCTGAAGTATTCAGTCTCTTATTTTTTCTCTGCCTGCAAGTGATACTAATTCCTTATGCATACAGATAAGAAACAAAAACTTCTTGGAGGTATACTGTATATACCTTTTGTGATTTCCAGTTCAGCTTCTTGCTACCCTTAGTAAGGGTAGTAAGTCATCTCTGATCCACGTTTGCTCAAAACACTTTTAGTGGTGGTTATTCCATTTGTAGACAGCTATAGTTTATTGGAAAAACCTGTCCTCTTACTGAGCTGTGTTGTTTCCTAAGTCCCACCTATTTCTGCTCTCAGAACCACAGAAAATTAAGTCTTATGCCTCTCCCAGATCACATTTTAAAAATTATTTGAAGATAGCTACAAAATCCTGATATTTCTTTCTCTTTTCTAAGTAAAACTTTTTTTCCCCCTACCTACATTTATATATCATGATGTGATTTCTGTTTCCTTTCCCAGGCTGAATTTTGTTATGTGGTTTGGCAGTGCAAAATTCATTGAAACAATCACTTTCCTTGATATGAGTATTGTACTTTTAGAAATAAGTGCTTTGACTAGTCATGCGCTGACGCATACTGAACTGAAAAGTGATTTAAATGTTCTTTTTCCATTCCATACTTGTGCAGTTGAGATTTGAACCTAAAAGCAGAGCTTTGCATTTCTTTTCATATAATTTAGTCTTATTTGGATTAGCCCATTGTTCTGGCTTCACTCAGTTTTTTTTACACAAAAATCAGTTTTTTTGATGCTTGTGCCTCTAGTATTTCATCTAAATGACTGACTGAATGTTTAATAGGGTGGAGCTGACTGCGATGTGCCTCTGAAGGCTATCCATTTACTGAGGATTTTTTTAAAAATTTCAACAACTTGTCAAAATTGACAATTTTTATTTTCCCTTGTGAAAATTGGTGCAGCTTTTGTTTATCTTTAGTATTCTGGCACCACACTGCTTTCTCCTTATGGCTAGAAAAGCAGGCTCTGGAGCCAGATTCCTGGGTTCCAATCCTGGCTATGTCATTTATTAGCTATGTGGCCTTAGACAAGTCACTTCTCTGAAATCTGAATTTCTTTCATGTGTAAAATGAGGATAGTACTTATTTTGTGCGGTTATGAGGATCAAATAAGTTTATATATATAAAGCATTAGAATAGGGCCTGGCACATAGGAATGTTATATAAGTGTACTATTATTGTACTCAGATTTTTTTCTGCACTCTACAATCAGATCTCAAATTCTTTGAATTCCCAGGGTTAATGGGTCTGGTCCAGCAAGCCTGGACTTTTTGAAGCAGCTGTAGTCTCACTTCCCATGTCCTCATATTTTTGAGCTTCAGAGCTCTTTAATATTTCATCTGATAGAGTCACTTGAAGAAAGATATTTTAATGTCCTTTTTATTATAAAAGAATTAGTGCTTATTAAAGGCAATTTGGAAGATACAGAAAAAAAGTGTAAGTAAAAACAAAATCTTACCACCCAAATACAACCACTAACTTCTTAACATTTTCTTTTCCTTCCACCATATGGTAGATGTAATCACATCATGTATGCCTTGTATTTTACTTTTAACTTAATATTGTATTGGGAGTTTTAAAACTATATAGTCTTTGTTTTTAAGAAATCATTTTAATGGTTGCATAACATTTTATTGAGTGAATCATTTCCCAGTTGACCTTGTAGGTAATCACTTTTTCCACTGTTCTAAATCATACTGATGAGCTTCTTTATATTTAAAGCTTTTTCAGAATTATCATTAGTAAGGAAAAAGTCTGAAAGCTGATTTCTGAGCTTAGAAGCTATAAACATTTTTAAGATGCAAAGATTATTTTTATTGATAGATTTGACCAAAATAACGTAGGAGATAGTTTTTTTCTGTCTTTTGTAGTAATTCTATCAGTTCTTTTTTCTTCATGCTCTGAATTACATAGCTTGAAGTTTCTTCTTGTCTTAATTTGCCTTTTTTTTTTTTTTTCAAGGTTCATGTCAAACTTGGAATTTTAGTTTCCTGGTCTTAATGTTAATAAGTTACTTGTGCTTAGATGTGTTCTGGATTATGTGTTTTATTAATGTTCTATTAAAATATGAGTTTCTGTGTAGGCTATGCTGGTTTCTTTTGATGCTTCTTAAACTCTAGAATCATTTAACTTTAATGTGGAAAGAACTGAGGAGGGTACCCTGGCTGAGTCTTCTGAAGTCCTACAGTTTGTTCCTTTAATAATAATTTTTTCAGCCACACTTCTTCAGCTGGTGCATCATAACTCTGGATTAGGTTCTAACCATCTGTTACCTAGATTATTTCATCAGGGTCACACTTCAGCTGGCTGCCTTCTTTCTAACTTTTAAGAAATTCTTTTCCCAGTAATAAGCATATTTTATAAGCTGAAATGAATCTTTTAACCTGATTCTTTTTGGAAAGTTTTTCTTTTCCTGTTTTTTTCTTTCCTTTTTTTTCCCCTAAACATTGATCAACAGAGAAAACTGTAGGAATTCCACAAGAGACTTAATTTAAATCCATAGTTTATATATTGAATATTTTACCTCAAGTATTTTTATATATAAGATGGATTTTGAGCTATGTGTCTTTTGTTAAACAACTACTTAAATAATATCATTACATGGGATTTTAGATGCCTAGTATTTTAAAACTTAAGTTCTCTAAATGAGGAGAACCTAGGCATGTTTCTTTGGCATCATCAACCTTCATCTTTTCTGTGCTGTGTCCAGAGCACTCCTGTTATATAGATGCTTGCAGATTTTGTATAATTGTATGTTCATTTTCATGTGTATAAATTTTACAGCTGTGTCTTTATCTCATTTATTTAAGATCTGGACATTGGTGGTTGGCTATGTGTTGACTGTTTCATTCAAGTGGAATGCAAGCACTGAACGCTACTTGAGAGCAATTTCAATTCCTGTCTGGATTATATTGCTTTTTCATTTAGGTGGGTTCCTTTTTTTTTTTTTAATGTTTTTTAAGTCTAGCTTAAGGTTAGCAGAGGCTGACTGTGTGAATGAAAGTGAATTCTTTGTAGTGTTATATGTTGCATTTAAAATTCTTTAATCTTTAGAAAATGTTATGCTTTAATGTTTCATTAAATTTTAATGAAAATGATGTGCTTTCAAATGTCTTTAATTATGTTACATGTTCATTTTCCAAAAGGTCCTTTCAAAAGTCAATACATCTTAAAAAGTAGAGCGCCCTTGGATTCTCGTATCATTTCTGAGTGTCATACTTAGGGGAGGATATAGATAAGCAGTCAACAATGATAAGAGGTGCTCAGAATCATGTGTGAGAACCGGTTAAGGGAACTAGAGATGTTTACTCTGGATAAGAGGAGGGAACCAGGGCTCTAGGGTGGAAAGAAGATAGAGGTAAGGAGGATATACAACATGAAAGCCTATTTCTGATATTTGAAGGAGCGTCTGTGAAAGAGTACTGTAAATAGATCTCTGTAACCATGAGAGAGAGATGTCAGAGTAGTGAGTAGCTTCAGAGAGGCAAATCTCTTTTCTACATAAGGATGATTCATGTCAGAGCTGCTCAGAGTAATGGGTCCCCTGTTATGTTAGCAGGTGACTGCTCAGATGTTGATTTTTCAGCATGGTGCTTATGGTTGAGACTTTCATCTCTCAAGTTTGAGCCAATGGAAACATTAAGTTCTAATTAAACAACACAATTCAGTAACCCAGGGCAGTAGAAAGCCTTAAAGTAGTTTCTTACTGTTGAAAATAAAATAATAAAACAGTAATGTCTCTGTTGTTGTTTGATGTCAAACAAAGCATTATTTTCTAGCTTTGTTGAGTTGGAATGATAGAGGAATTTATTGCAAGATCCCTTATGTCAGATATGACTCATTTTGAACTCAGGGAAGGCAGAGGAGGGAGGCAGGCAAACAGGCATGTTTATGAGGTTCTAGGTGGACTCAGGGAAATGGTTATAGGTAGGGACGTGTTTCTTGGTGACTTGTAAACATTTTTTTTTGTTGTTGTTTTTTGTTTTTTTGAGACGGAATCTCGCCCTGTTGCCCAGGCTGGAGTGCAGTGGTGTGATCTCGGTTCACTGTAGCCGCCTCCTCCCGGGTTCAAGCAATTCTCCTGCCTCAGCCTCCCAAGTAGCTGGGATTACAAGTGTGTACCACCATGCCTGGCTAATATTTTTCTTTTTTTTGGATTTTCAGTAGAGATGAGGTTTCACGATGTTGGCCAGGCTAGTCTTGAATTCCTGACCTCAAATTATCCACCTGTCAGCCTCCCAAAGTCCTGAGATTCAGGCATGAGCCACTGTGCCTGGCCGAATTGTAAACATTTTTGCATTATATGCTGAGGAGGAGACATTGACACTTTTGCTGTGCTCTTTTGGGCTATTCTCTTTCTTGAGAGATAAAGTTCACACCCTGTGGTATTTTCAGGAAACCAGATCAGACTTTATAACTTTGAGATCTATGCCTAATTCTGGTCATTCTGGGATGAGGTAGGTGGTTTGAGTTTGGGATGATTTTAGACCCTTAGTATGCATTAGAATAGACTCTCTTTAATAGAACCCTATTAAAGGTAGGCTGGCATATAACCTATCCATTTGATCAGGGGCTCTGAGAGTAGGGATGAACATAATTTTGACAAACCTTGAAGTTTAGTCTATCTAATGGACTTAAAAATTTTTTTTTGCTTGGTAAGTAATTCCGTAATTGATATATATACCAGATTGTTCTGTCAAACTACAAAATTGAATCTTACAAAAACAAGTACTGGGTTTTAATTTCACTAAAAATGTTAATTCTTAATAATTTGCAGCATCCCTGGCTGGCTCATGGAGAATTCCAGTATTCCTGGTTATTGTTTTCCTGATGTCTGTGGGCACCCTCTATGAAAAACAGAATGAAAAAGAGTCTTCTGGTAAGAAATAGGGCATTCTATTAATATTACTCTTTGAAGTATTCTGGAGAGTAGCTTTTAAAAAAATGTTACGATGAAATGCTTTGAATCTATTTAAAAACCTATGGTGGTTTCTGAATGGAAAATACATTGTTTAAACATACTAGAGATGGTCTTACTCTATTGCCCGGGCTGTAGTGCAGTGGCACAATCATAGCTCACTGTAACCTTGAACTCCTGGGCTCAGGGGTCTTCCAACTTCAGCCTCCTGAGTAATGAGGGCTAAAGGGCAATAACCATATAAAAATGGCATACAATTTACTCACAGTATTGTGCAGCCGTGACCTCTATTTTTGGTCATGTAAGAGGTGAAAGTATAAAATTCTTAACAGGAAACTTAAGGGCAATGTCTATAGACATTTTCATCACTTCAGAAAGAAACCCTGTACATAATATCAGTACTTCATTCCTTTTTATGGCTGAGTAATATTCCATGGTAAGAGTACACCACATTTTGTTTGCCTACTCATCAGTTGATGGATATTTGGGTTATTTTCACCATTTTGGCTATTGTGAATAGTGCTGCTGTGATCATTCATATGCAAGTATTTATTTGAATACATGTTTTCAGTTCGTTTGAATGTTTACCTATGAGTAGAATTACTGGGTCATATGTGTTTAATTTTTTAAGAAACTGCCAAACTCTTTTCCACAGCACGTGACCATTCAAATTTCTGCCAGCAATGTATGAGGATTCTAATTTCTCTGCAACCTTGCCAAAACTTATTATTTTCTACTTTTTGATAAGGGCCAGTCTAGTGGGTGTGAAATGGTATCTCATTGTGGTTTTCTTTTGCATTCCCAAATGACTAATGGTATTGAGCATCTTTTCATTTGCTTTTAGGCCACTGGAGAAATGTCTATTCAAATTCTTTCTCCTTTAAAGAAAATTAAGTTGTTTGCCTTTTTGTTGTTGAGTTTTAGGAATTCTTTATATATTCTAGGTACTAGACCCTTATCAAATACATGATTTGTAAATATTCCATTGGTGGGTTGTATTTTTACTCTCTTGATAGTCTCTTTTGAGGCACAGAAATTTTTAATTTTGA
The DNA here is from genome assembly GCF_048565385.1 of Saimiri boliviensis. NCBI lineage: Eukaryota > Metazoa > Chordata > Mammalia > Primates > Cebidae > Saimiri > Saimiri boliviensis. Next base: position 202,054,535 of record NC_133450.1, on the reverse strand, counting down.
TGAAGTCCAGTTTATCGATTTTTTTTCTTTTGTTTCTTGTGTTTCTGGTGTCATAGCTAACGAACAATTGCCAAATCCAAGGTTATGAATACTTACCCTTAAGTTTCCTTTTAAGAGTTTTATACTTTTACCTCTTATATTTAGGTCATTGATCCATTTTGAAATAATTTTTGTACATGATCTGAGGTAAGGGTCCAACCTCATTCTTTGGCCTGCGTATTTTCTGTTCTCCCAGCACAGTTTGTTGAGGAGGCTATCCTTTTTCCATTGAATGGCCTTGGCACCCTTGTCAGAAATCATTGACCATATAGGTATGGGTTTGTTTCTGCCATTTCTGTTGTGTTTCACTGATCTATATGTCTATTTTTGTGTCAGTTAACACATTCTTTTGATTACTGTAGTTTGTTGTGAAGTTGAGAAGCATGAGTTCTCCAACTTTGTTCTTCCTTTTCAAAATTGTTTTGACTATTTTGGGGTCCCTTGCATTTCCATATTTACGATCAGCTTTTCTGTTTTAACAAAAACCCTTGTTGGGATTTTGTTAGGGATTGCATTCAATCTAGAGATCACTTGAAGCATTGCCATCTTTACAATATAAAAAAACAAAACCATAAAAACCTTCCAGTTTATGAGCATGGGATGAATTATTTAGTTACTCTTTAATTTGTTTCAGCTGTGTTTATTTTAAATTTTAAATTTTAATTTTTGTGGCTACATAGTGGGTGTATATATTAATGGGGTACTTGAGATGTTTTGACACAGGCGTGTAATTCGTAATAATCACATCATGTAAAATGGGGATACATCCCCACAAGTATTTGTCCTTTGTTACAAACCAATTATACTCTTAGTTATTTAAACATACACAGTTGAATTACTGACTGTGGTCACCCTGTTGTGCTATCAAATACTAGGTCTTATTCTTTTTATTTTATTTTATTATTATTTTTTGAGATGCTTTCTTGCCCAGGCTGGAGTGCAATGGCGTGATCTCAGCTCACTGCAACCTCTGCCTCCTGTGTTAAAGTGATTTTCCTGCCTCAGCTTCCTGAGTAGCTGGGATTGCAGGCACCGCCATCATGCCCAGCTAATACTTGTATTATTGTAGAGACAGGGTTTTATCATGTTGGCCATGCTGGTCTTGAACTCCTGATCTCAGGTGGTCCATCTGCCTCGGCCTCCCAAAGTGCTGGGATTACAGGCGTGAACTACTTGCACCTGGTCCATTCTTTTTAGTTTTTTGGTACCTATTAATAACTATCTCCAGCTTTCCCCTACTCTATCACTATCCTTCCCAGCCTTTAGTAACTATCTTTCTGCTCTCTATCTCTAAGTTCAATTGTTTCGATTTTTAGATCCCACAAATAAGTGAGAATGTGAGATGTTTGTCTTTCTGTGCCTAGTTTATTTCACTTAGCTTATATGGCCTCCAGTTCCATCCATGTTGTTGCAAAAGACACAGTCTCATTATTTTTTACGCCTGAATAGTACTCCATTGTGTGTAAATACCGCATGTTCTTTATCCATTTATCTGTTGCTGGGCACTTAGGTTTCTTCCAAATTTTGGCTATTGTGAACAGTGCTGCAACAAACATGGGAATCAGCAGTGTTTTGTAGTTTTCTTTGTATGTCTTGCACCTTTAATTTATTCATTATTCTTTTTGATATTATCATACATGGAATTGTTTTCTTAGTTTTCTTTTTGGATGGTTTATTGCTGCTGGGTAGTAATACAACAGATTTTTTGCTTGTTGATCTTGTATCCTGTCGCTTTGCTGAAATTATTAGCTTCAGTAGTTTTTTTGGTATATTCTTTAGGATTTTATATATATAAGGTCAGTCATCTGTAATAGGGATCGTTTCACTTCTTCCTTTCTAATTTGCATGCCTGTAATTTATTTTTCTTGCCTGATTGTTCTGGTTGGAATTTCTAGTACAAAGTTGAATAGACCATGTACTTTTAAAGATTTTTTTGAGGTACCCTGGCCGTGAGTGACCTGTATCTGGAAACAGTTTGTTAAAGGTACAGGTCTCTAATGAGCTGTAAGTGGGGAGGGTGTCAGGATATATTTAATTTTTTTGAGATGGAGTCTTACTTTGTTGGCAACCTGGAGTGCAGTGGTATGATCTCAGCTCACTGCAACCTCCGTCTCCCAGGCTCGAGTGATTCTCCTGCCTCAGCCTTCTGAGTAGCTAGGACCATAGGCGCATACCACTATGCCCAGCTAATTTTTATATTTTTAATAGAGACAGGGTTTCACTGTGTTGGCCAGGCTGGTCTTGAACTCCTGATCTCAGGTGGTCCACCTGCCTCGGCCTCCCAAAGTGCTGGGATTACAGGTGTAAGCCACCGCGCCCAGCCTACATTGTTTTTAAGATCTTTGTTCTATTCTAATCATGAGACTGTTTGTGGCACTCTGTTGTATTTGTACATATACCTTGTAAAATTTTTAAAAAATTAATTTGCTCTTTATTTTATTTGATAAATGAGTAATATCTAACAATTGTAAGCCACATTTTTATTCGTAAATATATGTTTAGAATTTTAAAATAACTGAAACAAAGTAACTTTAATTACATATTTCTCTGACAGTGGAAAATAGGGAAGATTTTATTTTATATTTTGGTGTCTAAGTTTTCTTTGTTCAGCCTGTCTTCCTGATTATAATCTGTTACTCTGTGCTTATATATCTGACTAGTGGAAGTAAATTTCCTGTTTTGGCAATTACTATAGAAAGCCTGGCGGTTTCCACTTGTTTCTCCGGTTGGTTTTATCTCCTTTGTTTTCTTTCACCTAATAGCAAGTGATTCAGACAGCTCTGATTACCCTTTACCCCTTACCCCAGAATGATTTCCCTTTTAGACTGCTTTTGTCCAGGGCTAAGTAAGTAGCTTATTAAGAATATAAGTAATGCAGGTCTAAAACAAAGGTTGCAGTTGGGTTTTCTCCAAGTGTAAATTCTAGTCGTTCAATGATGGCAGCCAGAAAACTGTAAGGATAAGACTTCTAAGACCAAGTTTTGAGCAGGGGGAAAAAGGAGACCATGGTCGGTTATGATTACTACCCATAAACTTAGAATAGTGATGTGTTGATATGCAAGCCAGATTGCTGTTATTTGTATTACAGGCTATGACAAGGAAGGAAATCACAGACACACAGAATAAATGTTGAGGACAGATTTGGAAATCATGTTTTTGTCTTTGTTTTTGTTTTTTTCTCTCATTTCAGTCTGCCTCAAGATAGGTTATTGATCTTGAATTCTTTTCTGGATTTCTAAATAATCCTCATCATAAAATAAATCTTCTAAGTTTTTTTTTTTTTTTTTTTTTTCCTAAATTTGAGTATTTTTTTCTTCTTGCCCCTAAGAACATTGTTTCTTTTTAAGGATCAGAACTCAAACCATCTGGTGTGTAATGGGACAGCCCTTCTCTTCTACTTAAAGTTTCCTGCTATAGATGTCACTGTAATGTAGGTAGGTACAGGAATGCTTTAGTATACTGTCACGAAATGTGTGCATCGGCTCTTCCCTTGTCATTTCCAATGTCCCTTTGTAGCACTTGCTCTTGTTTTCCAGTCATTCGCGTAGGTATCTTTCTGTTTTCTGAGCTTTGAAGGTTTTGTGCTGTAGAAACTTTTATGATCTGTGGTTCACTAGACTTACAGAATTAGTACTGGATTTCATCAGAATTCAAAGTATGAATTTGGTTCCTGGACCCAGAATATTCTTCTATTTATTTATTTGTTATTCTTATTTTGTTTTTAGAGACTTGAGACTCGCTCTATTGCCCAGGCTGGAGTGCAGTGGTGTGTGATCATAACTCACTGCAGCCTTGAACTCCTGGGCTCAAGCAATGCTCCTTCCTCAGCCTCAGAAAACTCTTCTTGTGGATAATTGCTGAGTTAGTTTCAGTGGTTCCTTCTGAACCCAAGGGCCTTAGTTGGTGGTTTTCTCTTAGATCTGAGAAGTTCTAACATAGTATTTCCCAAAAGCTCAAGATAAATAATATAAGGGAAAAATATTTAAGTGCCTGTCAGGAGGCAAGAACTTTTAACTGTTTTAAAATGTGCTATCAAGTCCACAGGCAAACAAAACAGAACCCAAACAAATAAACCTTTGTAAAATAAGTGGTAGCTTCATTTACAGATGAGGATATTTAGTTCTAGAGATTAACTGACTAGCTTGCAGTCACACAGATGACTAGTGGAGCTAAGATTTAAACTTAGGTCTTTGGCCAGGCATGATGGCTCATCCTATAATTCCATCATTTTATGAGGCCAAGGCAGGAGGATTGCCTGAGTGTAGGAGTTCAAGACCAGCCTGGGCAAGATAGTGAGACCCTGTGTCTACAAAAAAAAAAAAAAAAAAAGCCAAAAACACAAAAAATTAAAAATTAGCTGGGTGTGGTAGTGTGCATCTGTATTCCCAGCTACTTTGAGGGCTGAAGCTGGAGGATTGTTTGAGCCCAGGAGGTCAAGGCTGCAGTGAGTAGTAATCATGCCACTGTACTCCAGCCTGGGCTAACCCTGACTTAAAACTAATAATAATAATAATAATATAATGATAAATAAACATAGATTCTTGCCCTAAGCTCCATGTTCTTTCCCCTCCCCAGGCTCTTTGAATAAGTGTCAATCATCCTGAAAAAGTATTGACTTCTCATCCTTCTGACATCAGTTGTAATTGATTGCTCCTTCAGTTTTCCACACTGGCCCTGTTGACTTAAAACAACTACTTCACCTAGCTCCCTTGCCTCTTGGATCCCAGAAACTGTATTTAATAGAAACCTTATGTCTTAGTCTGTTTTGTGCTGCTATGACAGAGTAAAACATACTGGGTAACTTACATTGAACAGAAATTTATTGGCTCACAGTTCTGGAGGCTGAGAAGTCCAACGTCAAGGTGCTGGCATCTGGTGAGGGTCTTGTTGCTGTGTCATCACATGATAGAAGGGTGAGCAAGAGAGGGCTGGGGCTAACCTCACTCTTTTATAATGACATTAATCCTACCCATGAAGCTGAGCCCTGATGGCCTAAACACCTCTTAAAGGTCCTACCTGTTAATACTGTGCTAATGGCAATTAAATTTAACATAAGTTTTAGAGGATAATCAATCAAACTATAGCACCTGGAATCCACCTTCAGTGTGTTTCCTTGGCATCCAAGGAAAGAGAGACACTAGCATCGTTATCTCCTATAAGCAAAGCTGTGTTAGACTATTTAAAAATGCTCTTAATTTATTTAAAGAAATCTAGTGAGATTGGTGTTATACTTATTTTACAAATGAAGAAACTTAGGCTCACAGAGCCATTTTCTCTGAGTATAGGAAATTTTTTCAAAAGTTAGTGAAACAAGCATCAGCTATATCTATAATACCTGGGATACCCAGCCTGAGAAGTACCAGCAAGTACAGCTGAGTGCTGTTTCTCCTGACATTGGTAATTGTTTGTAAATGACTACACATGTCTTTGCGAGAAGAATCCTTATAGTTGCCTTACTCGTTTTGGGATAGAATGAAATATGAATGAACAAGTTTGGTTTAGTCAGGACCAAATTGGAAAAAGGGAGCAAACTAAATTTTTTATTGCTCTTCTTCCACTCCTCAGTTCTGATAGCTCTAAGTTAAATAGGCCTAAAGAAAATTCTACTGGTACATCTCCAGGCCCTTGTGACATGATACTAGAAGCCATTTAGAGGGAGTTGTATTTTCCACATTAGTAATGGAAACAGAAGCCTTCTTCAAAGGGACTGTTGCAGGCTAGGGAGGTTTTATTTGGTATGTAGTACCTCCTTCCAGTAAGCATGGTTTTGTGTATTTCTGGCAACTGCTGCTATCCCTGTGAAAAAGAATGGAGTAGATCAAGAAGTATCTCCTTATTTAGACTGGATTCAAAGTATATTTACCCATGATTATTTAAAAAGTTAGTCTGCTGATTGTTGAGTTGTTGTATTAACAGATACTATCTCACCTGTGGTCTCTTTCTTGTGTGCCGGACTCTGAGTTTCTGTCCCCTGGTGCTAGGCTGCTAATGTCAGTAGCGTGCTTGTTTGGATTTGTGTAGATCCCTGTTGTTTGGCTTCTACTTAATGCTGGCCCTGTCTCTAGGTAGATTGATACCTGAAACCTTGGATGCTCTTTCCTTTTATTTTTAGTCTTTGAGTCCCAAGATTATGTTCCCTTGTTGATGTGTCTATTTTTAGCTGTGGCTTTTTAATCTAATACCATTCTAATACCATGACTTGGCCAAGATTCTCAGTCCTGGCATTCTTCTGTTCAGTTTATCATCTCGCTGCCTGACTGTTGTTTTTGGGGTTTTTTTTGGACTCTGATTCCAGGCCAATTCCTTGTGGTTTTTGAAGTGCTGAAGGGTATCACTAAGAAGTCATTAAAATACAGATCTGCTGCATAAAAGTAGTTTTCCAAGTCTTATATTCATGATTTTCAAATACTTTGTTGATTTTCTCTGTGTGTTACTCCTTTCATGCTTTTGTGAAGTTTGAGGTGCTTGAAAAATTTGCTGAGTCATTTGTGTATTAACTGAAAAATATTGCAGTTTCCATTGATGTAGCTACGCTTTATTGCATATTTACTGCATATTTTAGTGCCATTAGCAAATTGGAGAGTTATCCTTTAAGCCACAGTTTTAAAGATTTAATTGATTGGTTTTAGCTTTTACTCAAGTCTTTCAGTGCATACTCTGTAGATGCAAGGTAGTTTGCTTAGCTCTGTGGGGAGATCTAAAAATGTCTACTAAGGGAAGATAGATGGCTATAATATATAGTAGAAATGGGAGGAGAGGTACAGAAGTATTCGTAGCTTCTGCTTCTAGTTTATACTGTCAAAGCCAGTAGATTGATATTGATGATGATGATGATGATGATAGCTAACATTTATTGAGTACTGCTACATACCCAGCATTGTTCTAAGCATTTTATTTGTTTATTTATTTATTTATTTATTTTTCGAGATGGAGTCTCGCTCTGTTGCCCAGGCTGGAGTGCAGTGGTGCCATCTTGGCTCACTGAAGCCTCCATGTCCCAGGTTTAAGTGATTCTTCTGCCTCAGCCTCCCAAGTAGCTGGAGTTACAGGTGTGTACCACCACACCCGGCTAATTTTTTTGTATTTTTAGTAGAGATGGGGTTTCACCATGTTGGCCAGGCTGGTCTGGAACTCCTGGCGTCAGGTGATATACCCGTCTTGGCTTCCCAAAGTGCTGTGATTACAGGTGTGAGCCACTGCGCCTAGCCAGCATTTTATATGTATTGTTTCACTTTATTCTGACATGAATTTATGTAAGCCTCATTTTATACATGAGGAGACTGGGACATCTTGATGTTAAGTAACTTGTCCATGGCCATCCAAGCAGGAAGAATAGACCTGGGATTTGAACCTGGGGGAGTCTTCTTTCCTCACCTGTGCTTCCCACCGAATTGTGCTGCCTCCTCATAGTAAATATGAGACCTTCTGTGCCCGGGTCCCTGCCTCGCTCTGCGTACGTCTTGTGCCACTCTCCTCTTCTCATTCACGCTGTCTTCCGGCCATATTGAACTTCCTAGAGTTCTTTGAAGAGGACGCTCTGATTTTTATTGCCATTGTGTCTTCACACTTGCTTTTTTGTCTTCCTGAAACACTTTTCTACTCCTGGTCTCTAAGACACCAGTCTCTCAGAAGCTTCCTCCCCAGGATAGAACTATTCTGTCTTCTTTATCTAGCTCACTTTTGTTTAAATGGATTTCAAGGATGGCATCTTTTAATATTTTTATCAGATAGCTCTTTTCAACTCCTCCCCAGACCTCCCTGCATGGATTTGATTTCCACACTGCTCCCCTAGCAGTCTACACTTACTTTACATTAGTTCTTTAGTATCAGATTGAATTTGAGACCAGGGTCTTAGTCTGTTATCTCAGCATATAGCCTGGTCACCTGTTTGGTTAATGAACGCTTAGAAGGTATGTAGAAATGTAAATTAAAATGCAGCTGAACTGAAAGTCCATTATTTGAAGAGCTTTCAAATGATCTTGTTATTTTGCAAAAACCATCAAGGAACTTACTTTACTCACAGTATCTCAAGATGAGTGACCACTTAATTAAATTACTTTTGAAGAGGCCAATTCAGTAATTCAAGACCCTTGACTAGTCTGTAATCTTATGTGAGAGAGAATTCTTAATTTTTTGACCCGAAGTTCTTTGTTTTCATTTTTTCCTCTTCCTACTGTACTATCCCAGGCCATTAGCGGTTCCCAAACTTTGCTCTTGAATGGAGTCTAAGAGATTCTCCCTGGGTGTACTGCTGCAAACCTAAGTCTTGCCCCATCTCTGGTATAAGTCAGTTTAATTGTGTAACTTATTTTTTTTGAGTCGAAGTCTTACTCTGTCACCTAGGCAGGAGTGCAGTGGTGTGATCTTAGCTCAGTGGCGGATCCCGGCTCAGTGGTGCAATCTTAGCTCACTGCAACCTCTACCTCCTGTGTTTAAGTGATTCTCCTGCCCTCAGCCTCTTGAGTAGCTGGGATTACAGGCACCTACCACTGCCCAGCAAATTTTTGTATTTTTAGTAGAGACGGGATTTTGCCTTGTTGGCCAGGCTGGTCTCAAACTCCTGAACTCAGGTTATCCATCCTCCTCCGCCTTCCAGGGTGCTGGGATTATAGGCATGAGCCACTGCACTCAGCGTGTTTGTGGAACTTCTGTCTGGGAGTCTAAAAAGAGCTCTAACATGTCAAGAATCTTCATCCAGTTCTGCTACATTTTCTCTGTCTAACCATAGTCTGTAAAGTTGGAAACCTTTGTTTCTTTGATTCCTTTATTGCTTCCTCACCAAGTATGGTCCGCTTTGACTCTACCATGTCTCTTTAATGCAGCCGAGTTTCTCTGTCTTCCCTGTTGTGACTGTAGACCATGCTGGCGTCACGTCTTGCCTGTACACTGCAACAACTTATCTTCCTGTACCCATTATAGATCCCCTCTAGTCTTTCTTCAGACAAGCAAGAATCATCTTCTTATATCTCAAATGGATTATTTGTTTACAGGGTTGTGGGAGGGGTGGGAGGCAGTTGAGTGTGGTTATAAAAGGTTAACATGAGAGACCCTTGTAGTGATGACACTGTTCTGTATCTTGTGTCAGGGGAAACTGGACAAATGATGGTACACTGGGATTATTTCTTACAACTGCATATGAGTATACTTTTATCTCAAAATGTCAGTGAAAAAGACTACTATCCTGTTTGCAAGTTTTCAGTGCTTTGTTCTTCCTCTGAGAATAAAGACTAAAGTCCTTCGTGTGATCTGTGATCTGCATCATCTGGCTTACCTCTCCAGCCTTGTTTATTTGATACCAGTTTCTTACTTGTCTGTCCTGCAGACACACTGACCTTCTTTCACTCTCTTTAACATGCTGGGTTCTTCTCACAGCTTTCCTTTTGCCCAAGATGTTAGGATGTCACAAGATACCCAGGATTTTTTTTTTTTTTAATAGCAACCCTAATTTGTATGCAGACATTTTATTTATATGGTTCTTAATTCATATCTTTTACAGGATTCCCTGGGGCAGGGTCTGTGTCTTTATCCCCAGCACACAGTACATGTAAGACATGAAAGACACTGTTTTTCTCTCTAAGCCTTCGTTGTATTATTAGCATTTCAGAAGCACTCTGAATATACAGGCCGGAGAGTAAGGCCCTAATCCAGAAATCTAACTTATGCTTTCCTTTCAGACCATGAGTTTGAATTTCTCTCCTATTGAGAGAGATGATACCATATCTAAAACCAAACTCTTTCAGGTCACGGGAGCATTTATTGGTATTAGAGGAGGGACAGGGTATGATTGAGCAAGGTTAGTACTCTTATCCTGATGTCTGAATCTACCAAAGAGCCACCTCAGGCTCTGGCTTACTGCTTTCTGGGAGAGGGCCAGCTTTGGATATTTGAGTATGTGGAGTTAATTTGGAGCTTAAATTCATCGGCCTTCTGAAGGGTCATGGCTCTTTTCATTGATGTGACAGAATCCTGTGTTGCCATAACGGTCTTGGCCTACCAAAAGTATTGTCTCAGTTGTATGAATGTGGGTGTATGACTTGGAGACTAGGAATTGCCACTGTTCTTAGTTGTGGACAATAGAATCTACTCCAGGTAGTTTAAATAGTAGGAGGTATTGGTTAGCATTTACAATTTTTGCATATAGAATTTCTGGAAAGACCAGACAACTGATCTTGGAATCTAACAGAGGTGGAAGCAGTGCATTCAGAAGAAATGCTCAGTGACACTGAAGGACTGTTTGGGCAGAGGGCCATGTCTGCTGCTGCCCGCCGTGAAGTTAGAGACCAGACATCAGAACCATTGGAACTTCTGCTGAGTTGCTGTGAAAAAACCATATGTCTTCCTGATCGACTAAGTTTGACATGAGAGCTGCGTGGTTCCAGATTACAGGGTGCCACTTCAGCCTCTCAAGTCTTGCACAGGTGTACCTACTTGGTAGAAACTATGTCACATGTGAGACCTTAGTTGTAAGGGAATCCAAGAAATACAGTTTTTTAGCTCTCCAGTCTAATATGTAAGAAAGTGTGCTAGAACCTGATGCTGTGTGAGCTAGTCTTCCTTGTCTGTTGTAGAAAATTAAAAGTTGACAGGCCTCCTTTGCCAGTGAATGTTTTACTTGGATTTAGTGCAAATGATTGAGCTTGGTACTACCTGTTAGGAATTTAACATGGAAATATATAACATGAAACAAAGTCATGATGAATATATAACATGAAACAAGGTCATGAAGTTCCTTTAGATTTTCAAGTGGTGGATTTTGCCTATACTGAGTTATGTAATTTATAGATCTATGTGGTTTTGCATAATACCCATACATTTGCATACTCATTTGTGGAATGCTGTTATTCTGATCAACAAATGTGGACTATCTCATACTAAGGTGAGACCTAGTCATACAACAAGCCTGAAACAGTCAGATTAGGGAGCTCACAGACTTGATGTGGCCAGTGTTTTTCAGTAGAAGTATGCGTTAAAGTCAACTTGTTAACAAATGTTAAGTGTGGCACTCCAAATTTACATGTGCAGTATCTGCCACTTCCACCAGCATGAAGTTCCCAAAGGGGGAAGGTATTCAGAGAGTCCAGGAATTTGCTTTTTTAGCACACTTTCATGTCGATTCTTAAGGATTCTTCCTTGGTGAAGAACCACTGATTCAGTGGGTCAGTATTAACCATTTTGTTTCGTTTTCGTTGAAAACTTTGGACTGTGTTTAAATTTGCAGCCATTATTTCTTACGTTAAAAAGTTTTGAAAATGGATGCTTCTTTTACAGGGGCAGAGTTACCAGGGCAGGTTATCTCCATGGCAGCTTCTACTCTGGCAAACTTGGCCATCTCTATCACAGGGTATGAATCAAGCAGTGAAGACCAGCCCTCCACTCAGCCTGCAGGTGACTGATGTTCTGGTGACATTCAAGGTTATTCTGGAAAATAAAATGTCAATAGAATGTAAAATTTAGGAAACTAGCATCACAAAATGCTGCTTCTGCTGATCCTTCATGTATTCTTTTTGGTTCCTGTTTTTATACCCTTTTCCCTCTCATCTTTGTACTCATATATCACTTTTTAAATACATTTCATTATTTACCTTCTTGAATGTCTTATCTTGGTTCTTTGTTCGTTCCTTTTTAAAAAAGGCTTTTCTTATTTTTCTTTTGTTCTTCATTGCTTTTTCTTTATTTTCCTTTTCTCTGTCTCCATTTACCTTTCCCACATTTCCTCCCACTTTATGCATATCTTATCTTGACTTCTTACTTTCCATTTCTTTCTTCTACAACTGTCAGTTCTCCTCCATGATTTTATTTTGCTCTGTCTCTTCCTCTTGCTTTTTCTTTTGTTCCCTTTCCCCAACCCTTTTTTTCGGGAGGACTTTTATTTTCTATCTTGCAGTCATCCATTTCTCTGGCATTCTTTCTCTAAAAGTTTGCATGCTTCATGTGTTAATATATTGACCCCTAAAACAGACCTCCCTGGTTGTTTTGGATTCATTGTCCCATGTGGCCTGGCTTTGGGAGTTGTAAGCTCCAGAGGAATCCAGTATTTAGATTTGATTTATACCAGCTGTAGAGTCATGCTGTACTCTTGCAGAGTTCAGGAATGTAAAAGGCCACCTCAGTCTGTGCTGAGAGGTCCATTAGTGCCAGAGGTATTTGGAGTTAGGGAATATTTAGAGTGAATTCTCCTTGAAGAACTGACTTTAGAAATGTCAGCTAAGAGAAAGGAATTTGCTATAGTAGGAACACTTTATTTTCTTGCATATGGAATCATGTTTCCAAAGTGGAGAGGAAATGAGGTTTTGGTTTTGGACTTACTCTTCCAAGTATCTGTCACACCTACCAACATGAAATTTCCAAATTAGACCGATACTCAGAGCAAAGTCAAACAAAAGCATCTGTTAACTAGCTTGGGCTTTAGCCCTGAAGTTAAGGGTGGAATGTTGGTCCTAATGAGGTGAGCTGACTTACTGGGGTGCAAGTGATCTCAGTAGTAAAAATTCACTCATAGCTGAATATTTAACATTAAAAACCCTAAGGAAATTATGATATAGCACTTAGTAGGCTACTGTGTGGTATGAAATTTGCTTATGAAAATTATTAAACCCCAGGGAAGTCATTCATTCAAATACGTAGTGAGCACCTCCTATATATCAGATACTGTTGTATGTGCCAGGAATTCAGTGGAGGGAGAACAAAACAGACAAGGTCTTTGCTCTGGCAGAGCTGACTTTCAGCTGAAGAGAAAGAATGAGAAGGGATAAGTGGAACATGCTACAACTATGTAAAAGACCATGGGGAAAATGTGAGGTTCTGATTATGAGAGTTCTTATTTCTTTTCTTTTTTCTAGGCTTTCTGACGTATGATACTTTTGTAATTAGCAGTCTACAGGTTCAGCCAGATCTGTATGATGACATGCTTTGTTATTAACATTTTTTTTCTAATGGAAGGCAAAATGCAATTTTTAGGATCTTAATAATTTTCATCATTAGGTATATATAGATTAATACTACTTTAAGAGTTGTACAATTTCTGATGTATATAGTATATCTTATAAAAACTAGGAGATAAAAATAATAGCATCGTATAGTAAAATGTAGCATAATAGTTGCATTGTTAGAAAACAGTGCCTCATATGAAATAATCCAGTATGGTTTCCTTTATTTGAAAATCGTTACCCCAGAAATTTGTCATTGTTTTTGTATCTCATTCATTTTTTATGTCTTCTATCTGTTTGAAAGCCCTGGGTTCTTGTAAGACTAATTGGTTCCATTTTAGATGACATAACACTGAAATGCTTTCTTGTGTCAGAAATACATATAAATGCATCTAATCGAAAGTTCTATTTTGAGGGATTTTTAAATATAGAAATTCTAGTATATGTTAGCAGTTGTTTCTTTAAATAGTTTGAATAACTTTTATGGGATAATTATAATTCTCAGCTACTTTGTCATGTATTTTGTTTTAATGACTCCCAGTTCTATCACCAACTAACTTATTCTTCGTAGGTTAAGCACCGTTGGCATTGTAATTCTCCACACGTTTTTCAGTGCATATGGAAACATAGATTCAAATATTTTTGTGTTTTTTGACCCAGTATAATCATACTATATCAGCACATTTTGAAGGCCTGAAACAGGCTGGCCTAACAAGTGGCTCTGTATTCCTGTTTCCTCATGTGGACTAATACGGTGTGTGGTGTTTTTCTTTCCCTTTTCAGAAGCAGTGGACAGGGAAGAATCCCCTCCAACATTATCTGCCTCCCCTTCACCCTCCTCCCCTTCACCCACTTCCCCTTCACCCACTCTGGGCAGACGAAGGCCCGAAATAGGAACGTTTCTTAGAAAGAAGAAAACTAGTGACATCTACTTCGTGTCTCTGGTCTGGGCCATTGTCGTCGTGCAGATCTGGCTGAACCTGTGGATTGTGCAGTTGCTGCCGGTGCCGATTGCAGGTTGTTACCTGGTTAAGTATGATCTTGTCTTGTCTTTGAAGATTGTTTTCTTCTTTTTTTTACTTTGGATTTTAATATTTGAGTTAAATTTACTGTCTTGCAAAGTAAAACAATCTTATGTTGCATTTAAATAGTATACAAACACCATTTTGTTAATGTATTATGTTGATACATCTTTAATATTTTACTTTTAAGCTCAAAAATGTCTTTAGCCTCTTAAAATTTCATGTATTTGAGATTAGTAGCTCCATGTAGAGATTTGACTGTTTAGCCATCCATGATTCTATGGAGAAGAATGTTAACGACCATCTGTGTTTTGAAATTTGAAGATCAAATGATTTTTTTTTTTTTTTTTGCGATGGAGTCTTGCTCTGTTGCCCGGGCTGGATTGCAGTGGCAGGATCTTGGCTCACTGCAACCTCCACCTCCTGGGTTCAAGCAGTTCTCCTGCTTCAGCCTCCTGAGTTGCTGGGACTACACGGTTGTGCTACCACACCTGGCTAATTTGTATTTTTAGTGGAGACGGGGTTTCACTATGTTGGCCAGGCTGGTCTCAAATCCTGAAGTCATCTGCCCACCTCTGCCCCCCAAAGTGCTAGGATTACAGGAGTGAGCCACCGTGCCCAGCTGAGATCGAATGATTTTTGAAAACTACTCTTAGGGAAGCATATTTTATATTGCCTTTTTAATTCAGAGGAAATGTAGGCTTTGAGAAATATATGGATGCAAAGTCTTGCAATTTGGCAGAGAAATTGAATTACATGTATATATGTATGTATTATATGTATTACATCAAAATGGAATCATAGTTTTCCGTAATCTATTATTTCCATATCTTAATGCTGTGGTAATTTGAGGCCCACCACTATTTTGATTCTCTTTAAAACTGTCTTTCTTCTAAGAATAGAAAAAGTAAGGAAGCCTTTTCTCTGACAGATGTGTTGTAGAAACATTCTTACCTAATACTTTTCCTGATTACTGGTCTTTCTTCTTATGGCAGCCATATTCTGCGCCAAATTTATTATGTCCTTAGTGGCTGCTGTGGATTTTGCTATCCAGGTACCTCCTGCATTGATTACTCCTCATTTCCTATGTCAAGGTTTTTCACTGTTGATTAAAATTTAATCTGATTTTTGGAAGCTGTTCTCCACCATAGTTTAGAAGTCTAAATTTATTGTCCCATTTACCTTCTAGATGATTAGTTCATTTTTATTTTTCCTCACTACATTGGATAGTTAATTAAATAGGTTTTTTGTTTTTTTTTTTGAGATGGAGTTTTGCTCTTGTTACACAGTCTGGAGCGCAATGGTGCGATCTCGGCTCACTGCAACCTCCGCCTCCTGAGTTCAGATAATTCTCCTGCCTCAGCCTCCCGAGTAGCTGGGATTGCAGGCACGCGCCACCATGCGCAGCTAATGTTTTGTATTTTTAGTAGAGACGGGGTTTCACCATGTTGACCAGGATAGTCTCGATCTCTTGACCTCGTGATCCACCCGCCTTGGCCTCCCAAAGTGCTGGGATTACAGGCTTGAGCCATCGCGCCCGGCCCTGGATATTTTTTTTTAAACACTTATTATGACCAGAGCATGCTATAGTGGTGCATGTCCTCAGGGAGTATACAATATAAATAATATAAATGGTTGAAGTTTGTATCTTGTTTTTTTTTTTTTTTTTTTTTTTGGGAGACAGGGTGTTACTTTATCATCCAGGCTGGAGTGCAGTGGCACAAACATGGCCAACTGATGCCTCGATCTCCCAGGCTCACTCAAGCAATCCTCCCACCTCAGCTTCCAAAGTGCTGGGATTGTAGGTGTGAGCCACTGTGCCTGGCCTGTATCTGCTCCTTGTTTCCTCAAACAGAACTTCTGTTAGGCAGTTGGAACAAGATACAGTTTTAATTAAGCAAGTCACAGAGCAGATTCCATGGTCATGCTTTCGGTTAAACTGAGTAAAACAGTTTAAATTGCTCTACTGGCTTGTTCCATACTTTTTTGATGATTTCAATTTTTGGTGATTTTCCAGGTGATTTCATTATGATGGAAAACGATGTGAAATGGTGTTGCAACTCTCTTTTCCTTTAAGTTTGTTAGCAGGAATTTCATTTCTTTTAGTCATAGCTTAACCTGGTCATCATAGGAATTTGACATGATCCTGGGAGAGGAGGCTGTGAATAAGGTGGCCCCTAAAGGCTTTTCTACAGCTTGTAATTACCCTGGACTTACTGAAACTATAGAATTTCTTCTAGGGCCTTTCTAGGGATTTAAAAATGGTAAGGAAGGAATTGTTGAACTGGTGTGTAACACTGAACTCATGGTTCAATATAGCAAATGGTGTACCTTTAGGTTGTAAGGCCAGAGCTAAGAATAGAAATATCTAGAGGCAGGCAAATTATATATGATTGAGATCCAGGGTCCAAACTTCAACGCAAGACTCACAGTTGAGTAACACTTACTTCTGGCCCTACCACCTTCTTAGTTGGCTTCTAACAGGAAGCTTGACTTCTGCTTGAAGGGCCACTGCACTGCCCAGCTCCAGGAGGAGACAGTGTGATCTGAGAGTGGTCCCCACTGAAGTTGCAGTGCACAGCCTTGGGCCGTTTGTAGCAGCCCTGCTAGTACTCAACGTACGGATTCCCCATTTGATGCTGCTCTCAACCTCTGAACCCTGGCATCTGTTCAGATGTTGAGATCAGCATCGAATGGGGAATCAGGAACAATACCCTGCATTGGTACAAAATCATGATGCATATGGAATACCTTATAATTTTCTAGTCACTAAATAACAAACACCTAAGGAAAACAACATTTGATAAGAGCATCTGTAAAAGCCAAGGAGATGAGGAAGTGTCAGTTGTTTATATTCTTTACTTAGGAAGGCGGATTGTCTTGGGGGCCGGAATTGTAGTCACTGAAATCTTCACGGTAAGAGTATCTTATGTTTATATGGGCTGTAAAATAATTCCTGACTCCTTCAGGGTTTTAGACTTTGCGAAGAAGGTAATATATATAGACAGGTGAGGTGGTTTGAAAAGTTACTTGGTCTAATTCCATCTCTTTGGCATACTTTGAATCCCACCTTACTTTTTAACACTGATCTTTATTTTAATACTAGCTTTGCTGTTTTAGAAAGTCCATGTGAAATTAAGGAAACTTTTCATGTTACAACTTTTTAATCTACATTTTATTTATGTGTGTATTTTTTTTTAAATCTTCTTTTAGTCTGGATACTGAAAAAGCTTGTCATTCACTTTGGAGTCGTGGACTTCCTGGAGAAACACTACCATGTGTGGTGGGGTATTATCGAAAGCTTCCTGAAGGAGCGGCAGGGAGCTCTCGCACCTTGGCCCATTGTTGGGCTTGGAAAATTCTTGTTAAAAGTTGATAGCAAGGTATTGTATTTTAAGGACTTGGGCTGTCTTAACGGAGTTAATGTATTTCATGGTTTGAAATCTTCCATTCCGTGGTGTTTATATTATAATTGTTGATAACACATTTAATATCTAATTCTATGATGAAAGTTTTAATGTTTAGAATTATGGTTTACATAAGGATAAGATGGGTTTACTTTAAATGAGGCTTGTGTAAGTATTTTTTCCTCATAAAAGTGGGAGAAATGGATCTTATGATTTAGATATTATGATTTAATTCCCTCATAATATTAGGACTAAATTGAAATCCAAAGAGGTTAAGTGATTTGCCTAAAATTATGTAGCTAGGTAGTGGCTCAGTTTATTGAATATTTTTGTGATAATTCCCATGTGTCAGATACTGTATTAAGTCCTACAGAAAATCAGATGAGTCATAGAAAACCAGATACAGAAGCCTTGTATATTGGGGAAAGACAGCAATTCATGAATATTCAGAGATGGTGGTTAGATTTGGAGCCTCAGTGGTTAAAGAGCGTGGAGTATGAATCTGTAAAGTTCCTTAACCTTTCTGGGCCTTGTTTCCATACTATTAAAATGGGTACAGTAGCATCTACCTCATAGAATGGTGGTAAGGATTAAATGAGGTAATACATGTACAGTCCCTAGATCAATGCTTGGTAAGCTCTGTGTAAGTGTTAGGAATTTGTGTATGAAAATGTGTATGGGATACAGTGGCAGCACTGAGTAGGAAATGACTCACTGTTGATAGAGTCATGAGAAAGGGAAGGAGAGCAGAGGCAGTGATACTGGAGTAAGTTTGAAGCATGGGCGGGAGTTTCTTAGGTAGACATGGCCAGAAGGGCAAGCAGATGGAGCAGTGCAAAGGCGCGAAGACTCTAAGCCTACGAGCATGCCGGGGGGTTTTATATATTTTTAGTTGTTGGATTCCCAACAAAGGTGCGGTTATCATCATTTCAGTCGTTGTATATCTTAAAGGAATACTACATTCTCTTGATTTTAAAACTTTGATGTGTTACAGTTTTTCCACCCCTAGTTTTTCCTTTGTCTGGGACAGTTTCCTTCTCATGCTTTCCTTTTCATTTCTTTTCATACTATGATTGCATTCTCTAATGATATTCCACTGTTCTTATCTTTCTTTCTCACCTTATCCCCTATCCTCAAGCTCTGGCACTGGCTAAATAAGAAGGTAAATGAACACCCAGATGTTGATTTTTACCATTGAATTCTGTAACAGCCCCCGTATTGCCTTTCTCACTCTGTGTTTCTGTCCAGGTGTCAAACTAAGTTTCTGTTTTCAAAGTTTTAATTATAAGCTATGGAAGGTCATGAAGCATGAACACTATCACAGTGTAATATGCTGAAAACTCAGCAAAGGCAGCGTAGGATATGGATGGTATCTTCTTGCTCAAGTGTTTGTAAGAAGTTCTGTCTCATAGTCCTTTTCTCTACTGTAAATGATTTTCATTCCTTTAAGTTCTGTAGATGTGGCTCAGCCTGATATTCTAGTCTCCTTTGATTTGTGAAAGCACATTAGGCAATGGTTGTCGTAAGGGTAATAGAGAACTCTCTATATGCTACTTCTTAAAATAAATGGCACAGGAAGTTTTTAAAAAGACAACTCTGAAATATTTGTATGGTTTCATTGGCTGATAATTTTATATATTATCTTTTTTTAAATAACTAGTATTTCAAGATTTATTTTTAACTTAAAACAGATTGTAGTCATCGCCTGTGACATCGAATTTTGTGTTTCCTCCAAGGTATGAGGTTGTGTTTATGGTAAATGCTTCACATGATTGGCATGGAATTATAATAGGTATACTTTTAATAAATTTAAGAAAGGCTAATCCAGACATATTAGGAATGCTGAACCTTGACATATAGTCCACATATTGTAATGCTCAAATTAATTGTAATGAATCAAATTACCAGGCATGGTGGCACACACTTGTAGTCCTAACTACCCAGTAGGCTAAGGCAGGAGGATTGTTTGAACCCAGGAATTCAAGGTTGTAGTGAGCAGTGATTGCACGTTGCATTCCAGCCTGGGTGACAGCAAGACCCTGTTTCCTTAAAAAAAAAAAAAAGTAATAGTAATTTCAGTGAATCTCTAGGACAGATAGCAAGCGATGACATCATTTATATATGTTGTATTTAAACATAATAAAACTATATACCTTAGTGTTCCTTGGAAATGTTATATCAGGCCTTAAGAAAGATGTGGTGGTACTTGAAAATAGATCAAAATGAGACTTGAATGGGATTAGGATTTTATTTTTTTCTGTTGAAATGGAGGAGAGGGGAGACAATGCCTAACGTTTTGAACGTCGGTTGAAAAGAAGCCTTGTGTAAAATAAGCACCCCCACACTCTCACTTGGCTGTTATAGCTCAATAACTATAAAACTAGTATGGGCAAATGAGTTCAATCCTGGCAAATGATGTACAAATATAAGTCACGTTTTAAAATTTTGATCAAAGAAGGTGGTTTCTAAAAATGTTTTGTTTTAATTGTTTTTTAGAGACGGTCTTGCTCTGTTGCTCATGCTGGAATGCAGTGGCACGATAATAGCTCACTGCAACTGTGAACTCCTGGGCTCAAGCTATCAAAGTAGATGGTTTTGTACTTTTCTCCAATTTGTGTTATATTGAAATGAAATTGCCTTCAAGAGATGGGGGAAAGGAGAACTAAATTCATTGGATTTAATTTGATTTAACTTTGGTGGTCTAAATGAATTAGATTACCTAATTTATGAACCTAATTCATAACTGAATCATTGAGTTAGTTTTAAAGTATCTCTAAAATCAAGTAACTTTTTTAATTTCTTTGATGATTCCATGTAACATAATAAAGCATTGGTGTAAAGTTAGCGTAACTCTTTGAGATTTTGAGTGGGTGTATTTTAAGAAAGGAAATTCGTACGTTGAGAACTATTTTATTACATTACATCTCAAAGTCAGAAAATTGCAGCACTGGGTAATTTTGTTATGTAAAAATTTCAAGTGGAGTGAATTAGGAAGCCAATTCAAGAGAAGAGAGGGTGAGAAAGCACACATCATGGTTAATTGCAGTGTAACCTATTTCTCAAAAGAGTTAATTGTTTTTTTTTCTTTTCTTGCCTTTTTAAAAAATCTGAGACAGGATCTTGCTCTGTCCACATATTGTAATGTTTATTTTTAACTTAAAACAGATTGTAGGCTGGAGTGCAGTCACGTGATCTTAGCTACCTACAACATCCACCTCCCAGGCTGAAGCAATCCTCTCAACTCAGCCTCACAGGTGTGCACCACCATGCCTGTTTTTTGTTGTTGTTTTTGTATTTTTAGTAGAGATGGGGTTTTGCTATGTTGCCCAGGCTGGTCTTGAACTCCTGAGCTCAAGTGATCAGCCCTTCTCAGCCTCCCAAAGTGTTATGATTGCGTATGTGAGCCACTGTGCCTGACCTTGTTTTATTTCTTAGTATTGATTATTTGCACCCAAGTGGAATTTTGTTTAAAAACAAAGCAAAACGAAAATTTATAGGCCCAGAATAATGTGAGAGAAGAAAAACTCAGTAGTGGAATACTTTCTTAATAGCTTGATAAATAAGGCCAGTTAGTGTAGAAGTTTTAGAGTGTCTTTTGGTGTAACTATAAATGTACTGACATCTCTAAATTTAAAAAATGCATGCCCTTCATTCACATTTGAAACATTCAGATTGCCATTTTAAAATTATTTCTCTTCTCTTTTAGAAAAATAAGCCTTAAAAATTAAAGTCACTTCTCAGTCTTTCAGCATAGAAACATTGGGGAAATTTAGAGACTTTTTGCAATTTCCATGTAAAGGCAGGTGGTTTTGTTTCCTTTGCCGGAAGCAGAACATGGAACAGGATCAGCCTGGTGAGATAGCACCTTTGGCCTTTGGTACCCTTCTCCATTGCTTCCTCTCTTTGTGTTTCTCTTTGCTGTTTCTTTGTGAGTCTTGTTCTATGCAGTCTTTCAAGGAGTTGGTTCTTCTTTTCCTCTGTCCAAGTTTTTTATCGTCTTTGGTTTTTTTCCTCTTTTGATCCTCAGTTTTATGTACCAATTCCCCTTGCACACATTTTTTTTTTTCTCTTGACCTTCTCTGTTTCCTTTTATTCTTTAATAAGTCTTAGTCTCTGTTTCTCCTTCCCACTCTTTCCTCTCTCACCTTCTCCCTTCTTGTTCTGTTCTCAGCTAACTTAACTAGCCACATGTGACAAAAACAACAACTTCTTAGTTTCTTTTTTGAGCATCTTAAATAATTTTGTTAATTTTAAATTTTAGTGAAACATCCAACCTTCACTGTCATCCCTTGGATATGCATTTTTATTTAGGTGAATCTGAATTCTTTTCAACCTTTATGGCTTGTGATAGAAAAATTTTACCCTAACTGAAAACTAAAAAATTTGATATTATAATGTCAATGTACATAATATATTTTTGAATATTCTATGTTTTACATGTTAAAAATACTCAAACATGTTTCTAAATAGAGTATTATTTACATTTAAAAATATATTTCAGGATGTGACTTTTCTGATTAAAAATATAGAGGCTCCAACATTATTTTCAGAAATTGTAATTTGTGAATATAGATCTAGTCTTAATTCTGAAGTTATTTATGCTTGCTTATTCAAATGCATAGTAATTAAATACTTAACCACAGCACTTAGATTTTGGAGATATAAAGAGGAGTGATACAAACCTAGCTCTTTCCTCGGGAAGCTGCCTCGGTAACTAGTTTTTCATTTGGTTTCTGATTGTGAAAGTTTTCAGTTTCACTGATTTTAGAATTTAACTTCAAAATATGACATCTGACCTTCCATATCTTAGAAACCTGTTATTCCCTTTTTTTTTTTTCCAGTCTCTGCATTGTGTTTGATGCTTTGGTAGCATGCACTGAAAATTAACTCTTCTGTTTGAAGCTGTAATTGTCAAGATTAAAGATTAACTTTTCATCTTTGAGTTCACTTTAGCATCCATCTCTTAGTGACAGTGTCCTTGATGAAAAACAGATAAGGTGGGGGGCGGGGGAACACAAGCTTACAAACATTGAGTGAAAGTAAATGCTGCAGAAGTCATGTTTTTTTGACCAACATTCTTTATTTTTGGATATTTAATTCACCATTTGGAGAGCATAAATCAGATTTAAATTAATAACTTATTTAGCAATGCTATTGTTCATGCTGGGGTTCAGGGGTGCACTGTGGTGTTTCAGCAGTTATTCATCTAGTTAAAAGTAGTTTTGAAATGTTAGGTGGTAGCTTTGCATGACAGGCATTCTAGCAATCAAGTATGTATTCTGAAAACACAAGTTGTTTAAAATGTAGGATTATTTGTGGTTGTGAAAGATGAGGGAAGTTATAGCAAGACAGAATGTCAGCATTTAGGGAAAGCACAATTTTAATTATTGATTAAGGAACAGCTACTACATTGACTTTTAAATTTGTATCAATTATAATCATGTCATAAAGCTTATGTTTTCAAAAGAATAGAAACTTCAAGTAGAACATCGGATTTTAAAAAGCATTTTATTATGTATTATGAAACATTTCAAACATAAAAAGATGTAAAGATTATGCATTTATCTACCAACGACTGCCCGATTAGTAAAATAAATTAACCTGAAGCCTGTTTTGTGCTCTTCCTTGATTGTGCATTCACCTTACAACCCCTTGGTCCTCGGGCAACCGTTATTTTTAATTTGTTATTTATCATTGCCTTAACATTAGATTTTTAAAGTTACTGCCTTTGTAATTATAATGATATCAGATGGAAAAAGTATTTTGAATGCAGTTCCTCCTTTAATTTGCTCCAATTTTATTTGCATTTTTAAGGCCATGCCTTTATTATAAGAGGCATACTTTTGCTAAAGTCATGTATATTTGCTAAACTCTTGGTACAGCTTCATGAGATTTTTGGTCAGCTTGTTAATATTTTGTTTAGAATACTTAGACCAGGTTATAAATTACAATTTGAAACGTAGATAACCTACAGTTTGAGAATTCGAACATAGATATAGGTTATGTTGAAATCAACTGTCTTTTTCTTAGCTATGACAGTAATAAACTATGTAACAACAGCAGTGAAGAGTATTGTAAAGTTTCTAAAGTTGCTTACAGCTTTTATTGCTTTAATTATTATGCCATAGTTTGCTTTGCCATGCTGAAGATCCTGTTTTGTTTTTATGATAATTGAGTGTATATATTTTTAAAGTACTTTAAAGATAAGTAATTCTCTTTTTCATTTTTATGCAGATGATCATCTGGTTGGAGAAGATGTTAGATAAAATAATTAGCATTTTCATCATATTTTTGTTAGTGATAGGAACTCTTCTTTTAGCCCTACTCCTGACTGCAAAGGTAGAGTATAACAATTACTGTTCTCCTTAATAAACCCTTAATTGTTACAATCATAGTGTGGATAAGATGCTAATAGAAGCAGCATGGAAAATGTTGACATACAAGTATGTACAATAGCTAAAGCATATATGATTTGTGTGTTACTAATTTTGCCATGAATTTGCCTAGTGTGTTTCCTTTTCAGACCTCTTTTACATGCATTTTTATTTTATCATCAAAACCCTCGGGAGTAAATACAAATGAAAAAAGTAAGATAATGAAGAACAACCCGCTTTAAAAAAAATTAATAGGAGAATTAGGATCTGGTGTCACGAATCCTAATCTAGTTAGTACTCTTCACTAGATCAGAATTTGCTGATTAGCACCTTCTTTCCTTGTCTCATTGATTCTTCTGCTGATATATACCATAGCACCTTGATTTCTCACTTTCCAGATCTTTCCAGCTTACATTTCCTCTTCCCATTTTAATCTCATCAATGAAAATTATTCTGTAAAGCACACCTAAAATGTTATCTTTATAGTGAAATCTCTCACTATTTTTTTTTAAGGGTTATCAAGTCTTACAAGTTTTTTCCCCCCACTTTTATGGTACATTTCAGTTTTTATTTTATCTGAATTGTATTGAACTCCACAACCCAGATTTTGGTATGTTGCTTCAAGGAATTGGTAAAGCTTATGTGAAACATGGATACAAATTTTTTTAAACCTTTAGTCTCATAGAGACATGTTAGTAAATATAATTGTTAGATAATCTAATTAACCAATTTGCTAAAGGATTGCATTATTTCTTAAGTGGCATCTCCGCTTGGAAGTCCTATTCTTAGTCTCAGCTTCAGTACACCCTCAAACTGTCTTCTCATTTGCTTCTAAAAAACCTCCTCTTCTAGTACTTCTGTTTCAGTCTCTGTATAGTTCCTATCTGTTCTTTGGGTATTAATTATATATAGTCACTTACATATACTCTGCAGACTTACTTAGAGGTATTGTTTTTGTCGTATTTTGCCTCAACCTGCTACTGTGCAGTCTTTCGTTCTAGTTCTTTCATTAGAGAAAGGTTTCATTGGTGTGGTCTTTCATTTTCCTTTCTCCTCTCTCCTACACTTCCTTTTTTTTTTTTTTTAAGACAGGGTTTCACTATGTTGGCCAGGTTGGTCTTGAACTCTTGACCTCAGGTGATCCGCCAGCCTCGGCTTCCCAAAGTGCTGAGATTACAGGCGTGAACCACCACACCCGACCAATAAATTGGTGATTTTTTTTTTTTTTTAAATGGGCTTTCACCACGTTGGTCAGGCTGGTCTTGAATTTCCAACCTCAGGTGATCTGCCTGCCTTGGCCTCCAAAGTGCTTGGATTACAGGCGTGAGCCACCACGCCCTGCCTTCTCCTGTACTTCTATTCTACTTTTCCTGCTTTGTCTCTTTGCATAGCGCCTTTTGCCTGGCCATGTCAGTTTTATCTTTTAAGTCCTTTTTCTTTGTTCATCCGCCTGCTTCAGTAAGCTTTTGTTTCTCTGAACTTTGATAATAAATATTACTGAACCATTTCTTTCTGGTATAGAATTCATGCAAACTGACCTTTTGAGGGACCCTTACTAGTTATCTAATTCATTCTCCCAGCCAATAAAGATGTAATTCTCTAAAACTTCCATTACAGTATCTACTTGAATGTTTAATAGACAACTCAAATGTAACGTGTCAGCAACTGAATTCCAGACCTTCCTCTGCTTGTCTGTTCTTCTCATAGTCTTCAGGGACAGCTCCATTCTTCTTGCTCAAATGGAAAGCCTCAGGATCATCTTTGACTACTGTCTTTGTTTTGTATCCACATCCAGTTTTTCAGAAAATCCTTTTTGGCTCCACCTTACTAATATGTCCTCGGATAATAGCAGGGTGAGGATGTCAGGTAATTCCTTCCCACAGAATCAAGAAAAAAACAGCATAAAATTATTAAAAATGCCGTTTAAAGGCGTTAGAAAATGACCAGGTAGGCAACAACTAGGAAAGCATTCGTTGATGAAAAGCTGCTATTGTAGCTGGTAAAAACAGGCACTTTTTCTTTACAGATAAAAACTGGTGGCATTCTTGCATGGGCAGCAAAAACCTGCAGCTTTTCTTGAAGGAAGTGTTCTTTGATGCACAGATGTGTTTAGGTTTAATGTAGTTCCATTTGTCTGTTTTTGCCTTTGTTGTCTGTGTTTATGGTGACAAGTCCAATTGGAGATGAGCAGAGCCCAGACACCTGTGGGACAATAGCAGACGTTCTAGCAGACATGTAGTAGGCATCCCAGAAGATGAGAAGAGGAAGAGAAAAAAAGTAGAAAAAATTATTTGAAGAAATACTGCTAAAAAATTTTCTATGTTCGGTGAAAAACATTAACAGATCCAAGAAGTTCAACAAACCTTCAGTAGAATAAGCATACACAAACACAGAACCATACCTAGATACATTATCGTCAAACTGCAGAAAGACAAATATAAAAAGAAAATCTGAAAGGAAGCAAGAGAAAAATTAAACATCACAAACAGGGGAACAGTACACTTGGTGACTTGATTCTCTTATACACAGCAAAGACTAAAAGACATTGGAGTGACATATTTAAAGTCATGGGGAAAATCTCTGTCAAACAGTACTTTTATAGTCAGTGCAACTCTTCTTTCAAAGTAAAGGCAAAATGAAAACATTTCTAGATAAACAGATACTGAATTTGTTGTTAGCAGACCTGCACTCATATGGGATGCTAACAGAATTCCTTCAGGGTGAAGATAAATGACTCCAGAAGTAATCTGGATCCAAAGAAAGGAATGAAAGCACTTGGAAAATATGTGGGCTATATTTTCCCCTGTCTTCTTTTAATTTATTTAAACAAATGTGACTAAAGAAAAATGGAAACACTGTTGTGGCCTTTATAACATACATAGATGAGCTATGTATATATAAAACCATAGCACCAAGAGGAGGGCTGATGTGAAGTTCTTAAAATATTGTAGTGGATATAAATCAATATTAACTTGAAGTATATTGCAATAAAAGATGAGATAAGATTCATTTAAGTTCAACAGCAGGCAATAAATAGCTTAAGGTTTAGGGGAACTAAAATTGGCTGAACACAAAAGGGAGTGCAGCAAGAACAGAGGAACAGTAAAGATGGGACAAATAGAAAGCAAGTAGCAAAACAGCAGACCTAAACCTGATCATGACAGTACTTAGGTTACATGAGAAACAACTAAACAGTCAAAAAGCAGAGATTGTCAGACTGGATATAGCAAATGCCAATTAAGTGGTCTCATGGAAATGTTGATAGTAGAAACAGTAAAACACAGGTACTTGCAGGTTTACAACAGAAAATATGTGCAGTTGATTATATATTATCAGACAAAATAGATTGTCAAAAAGAAATATTACTAGAGGCAAAGAAGGACTTTTCATATGGATAACAGTTAATATTGCCCTAACAGTTATAAATGTATGGGCTCCTAACAACAGAGTTCTAAAATACATCAAATCAAACATTCAGAATTGAAAGGAGAAGTAGACAAATCTGTGATTATAGTTCAGGATTCAACACTCCTTGCAATAATTGAGGGAATAAATAGTTGGAAAATAATCAGGATATTTAGAAGCTTTTTAAAACCCTGTCAGTCGGCTGGGTGTAGTAGCTTATGCCTGTAATCCCAGGACTTTGGGAAGCTGAGGCAGGTGGATTCCTTGAGTTCAGGAGTTTAAGACCAACCTGGGCAACATAACAAAACCCCATCTCTACAAAGAATAGAAAAAATTAGTTGGGCATGGTGGCTTAAGCCTGTAGTCCCAGCTACTTAAGAGGCTGAGATGGGAGGATTGCTTGATCCTGGGAGGTTGAAGCTCCAGTGAGCTGTGATTGTGCCACTGTACTCCAGCCTGCGTGACAGAGCAACACCTGGTCTCAAAAGAAGCAAAACCGAAAATGAAACACACCAAAAAATACTGTCAGTCAACTTGACCTAATTACAATTAGAAATTACATTATTTTCAAGAAAACGTGGAATACTTACCAGAATAAACAATATGTTCAATAAATTTGGAAATACTAGGCAAGGCACAGTGGTACATACCTGTAATCTCAGCTACTCGGGAAGATGAGGCAGGAGGATCACTTAGGCTGTAAGTTCAAGACCAGTCTAGGCAATATAGTGAAACCGTCTTATCCCGTGTTTAAAAGAAAACCGAACTTTTATTTCAAAAATACTAAAAACACAGAGGCCATGTGTGTTGGCTCATATCTGTAATCTCAGCATTTTGGGTGGCTGAGGCAGGAGGATTGCTTGAGCCCAGGAGTTTGAGACCATAAGGAAACCCTGTCCCTGCAAAAACAGTATAAAAAGTTAGCTGGGTATTGTGGTATATGCCTGTAGTCCCAGCTACTTAGAGTGCTAAGGTGGGAAGATCATTTGAGCCTGGGAGGTGGAGGCTTCGTTGAGCTGTGATTGTGCCACTGCACTCCAGGCTGGGTGACAGAGCGAGATTGCTGACTCAAAGCAAAACAAAAAAGGAGCATTTCCTGACGCACAGAAATAACAGAAATCTAGGAAATGTCCAAATATTTAGAAATAATAAAGATCAAGTGCAAATCAATGAAATTTGAAATGGAGAAACAATAGTAAAAATATTAACAACTCAAATGCTGGTTCTTTGAAAAACTGATGAAATTGACAAATTTTTAGCTAGACTGATCAAGAATAAAGGAAAGAAAATGCAAATTACCAATATCAAGTACAAAAGAGACATCTCTACAAATCTCACAGATCTTGATAACAAGGGAATATTGGGAACAACTTTATGCCAACAAGTTTGATAACAACATTAAATGGAGAAATTCCTTGTAGAGAAGAAATGGAACAGACTCAAGAAGAAATAAAATTGTAGCTCATTATTAGGACAAGAAATTGAATTAGCTCTTGAAAATCTTCCTACCAAGAGGCATTCAGGCCCGGACGGTTTTACTGATGAATTTTATCAAACGTATAGTAAGAAATACTGCCTGTTCTATACAATGTTGTTCAGTTAGCAAAGGAAGAAGTAACACTTGCCAACTCATTTTATGAGGCTAGTATTACCCAGATATCAAAGTCAAAGGCATTCACAGAAGGGAAACTACAGACCAATATCCCACATAAAGAAACACAAAAATCCTTAACAAAACATTAATAGATTAAATCTTGCAGTATGTTAAAAGGAAAATTTGTGAGGTTTATTTCGGGAATGTAAAATCGGTTTAACCTCCAGCGGTAATTAATGTAAGGTAGGTCTCGAATCCAGTCACTTCTTTTTCGCTACTGCTATTGCCCTGCTCAAAGCTATCCCCGTTCTCTCTTGAATTGTTCTTTAGCCTTATTTCAGCACAGCGTCCAAACCTACTTGAAACATCTAAGTAAGATTATGTCCCTTAGCTTACAGCCCTCTCGTTTTCCGTATCCCACAAAATACAAGCCTAAGGCCTCAAAAGAAAGTGTCAGGCCTTATTCAGTCTGACTTTTTTTTTCAGGCATTGCATCTGAGTTGATTATCTCCCCATTGTGTCTGAAATCAGTTTGTTTTCCCCTTCTTGCTGCAGTTTGTATTTTGTGTTCTCCCTACTTTCCTGGGGCCTGACAGAATTGGAAGTGGTATCATTTGATGGCTTAGGTGGCTATGTATCTTTGTTGGGATATCTAGACTCTTCTGTTCTGGGTTCGTATGTGACTTACCCTAGTGATTTTGCTTCTTGGTTAGTCTCATATCCATACCCATACCCATGGAAAAATAGCCTCAGTCTTTATACTGCCTCACTCAATTCTTGCCTACTGTGGAAATTTCAGTGCAGAAGGGACAGAGATGGGCGTGCATGGGTGGGGGACTTTGATCTCTTTCCTCTGATTTATCTTTTCTTCCCCATTATACTTTCTTTTCCTCAGCTACCAGAAAAGGATAAGGCTGTGGCTGCTTTTCTCCCTGTTATTGTAATCTATTTGTCAGCTCACCTGTATGGCCCCTAGGTGATGGGGTCAGTTTAGGAGTGAGCTGTTAGGCCTCTGTTGTGCTCCAGAATGTTTTGTTTCTTTACCTAATGGCTGTGTTCCAAATTGTATCATATTAGGTTTCTTTCCTTGGTTGGATGTCCCGGGTGAAAAAAACTTTTTTCAACTGGTTTATTATGATTTTATCCCCCTCATTTTGTTGGTTATTGGGCAAGGTAAATTCAGAGGTGCAGCTTCTGTTGGCTTTTTAAACTCAGAAACCTTACTTAGTTGTGGCCAGGTGTGGTGGCTCACACGTGTAATCCCAGCACTTTAGGAGGCTGAGGTGAGCATATAGCTTGAGGTCAGGAGTTCAAGGCCAACCTGGTGAAACCACGTTTCTATTAAAAATACAAAATTAGACAGGTGTGGTGGTGTGCGCCTGTAATCCCAGCTAGTTAGGAAGCTGAGGCATGAGAATTGCTTGAACCTGGGAGGTGGAGGTTGCAGAGAACTGAGATTGTGCCACTATGCTCCAGCCAACCTGGGTGACAGAGCGAGACTTGGTCTGGAAAAGCCAAAAAACCTTAGTTGCTTATTTGCCTGTTTGTCTCACACTGATTGATGTTCCTGTTAGCTCATGAAGTGCTGGAATTATTTACATAGATACACAAACACATGTACACAGTAGATTCATGCAAATGAAATGTATATAGATATATGTGTTAAGTATTTGAACATATGTGTTTTTTTCTTAAGTAATTTGTTGAACAGGGAGCTAGCATGTACTTTGTATTTACCATAGTGCACAACACTAGATATACTAATGTATAGTAACTTTGCAGTGCATGCTTATAAATTAATTAAATCAAAGATGTATGTTTATTTGGCTCTTAAAGCATTGTTCCAATAATAGAGTAGAAAAATAAATGTTAAATTGGGTTTATTTTTTACTGAGATTCTTTTCTCTCTTTATCCATAATACAGGTACATCAAGAGAGTGTACACATGATTGAAGTCACAAGTAATTTGATTAATGAAACTCTAGCAAATCACCCTGAGTGGGCAAAGTAAGAATGTTGTTTTGAAAAAGAGGAGAGATGGATGACCTAGTTTCAGCATCTGTTTGCATGAAATGACCTTCCTTGATCCAGCTGCATTGGAAGATAAAAGATGGGGTTTGCCAGAGCTTTGATAAATATTGTCATTTTTGCAGAAGAATGTCATGTAATGCATAGGGTGGGAGGAAAATGCTCAGGATTTTAGGTACAATTTATGGTAAATGAAACCTTATGTTTTATAATTGAGGTTTACAGCATGTTTATAGTTTACAAAGCACGTTCGCCTGTCTTACGTCATTTGTTCCTCACAGTGACTGTGTGAAATAGATTGAAGAGATTATCCCTATTTTACACTTGAGGAAGGAAGATCAAAGGTTAAGGAACTTGAGATAATAATCCCCCAGTGGCAGAGTCATAACCACTGCTTCTGATCAACTGAAGGAAAGTTTCCACTATAATGTGGAAACTGTAACTCTTCAATTTTCTATATAATTTTAAAATTTATGTTATTTATTTATCTTTAAGAAATGAGGTCTCACCATGTTGTCCAGGCTGATCTTGAACTCCTGAGCTCAAGCAGTTCTCCGGCTTCAGCTTACCAATTAGCTGAGACTACAGGTGTGCACCACTATGCCCAGCTTTGTAATTCTTGGCATATTCCCATATGTATTATTTTTGAGGAAAGATAGGTGATTTGGCCCAGGGCCAAATTCAGCCATATCCTTTTGTATAAAAGCTTTAATGGAACATACCTATGTCTACTCATTTACATATCTTCTCTGGCTGTTTTGACGTTTCAAGGAAAACCAGAATTGAGTAGCTGTGGCAGAGGTTATATGTTCAGAGCCTAAAATATTTACTCTCTGGTCTTTTATAGAAAAAGTTTGTTAACTTCTGTTTTAGAGGATCTCTGTGTATGTGTTTAATTTGGCTTTTGGAAGAATTTTAAGTTTTTGTGGGTAATATTCAGCAGAGCTGTGCCATCCATCTAACTGAACTCGATGACACATTGTATGACCTGCTTTTTATTAACCTCAAGGCAGTTGTGAAGTCAGGAAATACTCTGCCAGTTTTAGGCTTATAAGTTGAGATTTAGCTTGATTTTTTCCTTTGCCTCTACTTTATTCTTTTATATACAGCCTGCTTAGGACATTACTTGAACTTGATTTAGAATAATACTTGAATTTTTTTTTTTTCTTGAGACAGGATCTCGCACTGTCACATAGGCAGGAGTACAGTGGCACAATCATGTCCCACTGCAAGCTTGGTCTCCTGAGCTCAGTCAGTCCTCCCACTTCAGTCTCCTGAGTAACTGGGACTACAGGCATGAGCCACTATACTTGGCTAATTTTTATATTTTTTGTAGGTGTTTCACCATGTTGCCTAGGCTATTCTTGAACTCCTGGGCTCAAGTGATGTTTCCTCCTCAGCCTCCCAAAGTGTTGTGATTACGGGTGTGAGCCACTGTGCCTGGCCTATTTGAATCTTCTTAAAAGAAGCATATTTCTTTTGAAATATAAATTGTGATATATTTATGCAGTGGAGTATTACATAGGATTTTAAAAAATGGACTAATGATACATGTACCAACTTGGATGACTCTCAAAATAAGTATGCTGACCAGGCATGGTGGCTCACGCCTATAATCTCAGCACTTCGGGAGGCTAAGGTGGGCGGATTACCTGAGGTCAGGAGTTTGAGACCAGCTTGGCCAACGTGGTGAAACCCCATCCCTACTAAAAATACAAAAATGAACTGGGTGAGGTGGCACACATCTGTAATCCCAGCTACTTGGGAGTCTGAGGCCCTAGAATTGCTTGAAACCATAAGACAGAGGTGGCAGTGAGCCACGATTGTGCCACTGCACTCCAGTCTGGGTGATAGAATAAGACTGTCTCAAAAAATAAAAAAAGTATGGTAAGTGAAAAAATTTCAGGCAAAAAATAGCCCAAATGATACAACTTCATTTATTTGAAGTTCTAGGAAATACAAACTAATCTGTAGTGACAGTAAGATTAATAGTTGCCTGTGGATTGGGCTGGAGCTCTAGGGAGGACATACATAGAGGTGTGGGGAAATTTTGGGGAGTAACAGATGTGTTTATTATCTTGATTAAGGATATAAGAAGAGAAGTAGAGTCACCAGATTTCATTGTAGAAGAGGCTTTTCATCTGCTTTGTGGAGAAAGATTGAAGGTATACAAGATCTGAGCCTTTCAGACAAATTAAAAGCTTCTAGAGTAAACTGGATGAGAAGTGACAAAGCCCTGAACTATAGACAGTTTCAGTGGAGGTGAACCGGAGGGACATTTATAAGGTCTTAAGGGGTTAGTTGGTGATTAACTGGATATAGGAGGAAGAAATCTAGCATAATTCATGTTTCTTGGTTTGGAAATCAGTGGGTGATGGTGGATTCACTGTGACAGGAAACGGAAGAGCGATTTGATAGGGAAACTAAATGACCTGTTTACCTGTTGAGTTGAGGTACCTGTGGTAAGTGGAGGCATCCAGTAGGCTGTTGGCTATGTAGGTATGGGTATTTTTTAACTATGAAGTTTAAAAAGAGGCAGTTGCTATGTAAGTCCAGGAATCAGATGAGAGATCTCGGTTGGATCTAGAGTTCTGGCAAGCATCAGCATAAAGAAAGAATGTATATAAGGTATGGAGAAGATACCTGAAAGTATGCCCTGTGGGTATCTTGAGCCTTTAAGGGTGAGCAAAAAACAACAGGTTATAAAGGAAAATGAGAATGGGACTATGAGAGAGGTAAGAGGAAAACAAAGGGAAGAGAACATTTGAGAAAGTAGTAGTGGTCAGCAACGTCAAATTGCTGCAGAAATTTGTAAGAGTGAAATTGGATATAGCAACTGCAAGAGCAGTTCATTTAATTGGTGTAGCAGAAGCCCATTAGATTGCAGTGTGTTGAGAAATTACTGGGAATGAGGAAGTAGAGAAAGCAGGTATAGACTGCTGTTTCCCAAGTTTGCCTATGAAATGTAGCTGGGAAGGACATATAGAGCATTATGTTTAATTTTTTATGATGGGGAAGCCTTGTTTATATACTCTAGGGAAAGAACTGGTAGAGTGGAAGGGGTGGTAAATATTAGGAGAGAGAGGTAATTCTTTTTTTTTTTTTTTTTTTTTTTTTTTTTTTGAGACAGAGTTTCGCTCTTGTTACCCAGGCTGGAGTGCAATGGCGCAATCTCGGCTCACCGCAACCTCCGCCTCCTGGGTTCAGGCAATTCTCCTGCCTCAGCCTCCTGAGTAGCTGGGATTACAGGCATGCACCACCATGCCCAGCTAATTTTTTGTATTTTTAGTAGAGACGGGGTTTCACCATGTTGGCCAGGATGGTCTCGATCTCTCGACCTCGTGATCCACCCGCCTCGGCCTCCCAAAGTGCTGGGATTACAGGCTTGAGCCACCGCGCCCGGCCCCCCGAGAGAGGTAATTCTTAATGCGTTTCTCTGAGGATGAAGCCTGAGATGAACCCATGGCACAAATGGAACAACTGGGGAAAGCAGGCCAGAGTGGGTATGGATATAAATACTGTGAGTTCAGTGGAGTAGGGAAGGTGGGAAATTAGGGGCCATGTATCTTTGAATTAAGATGTGAGGTCTTCTGTTCTCTGGCTCTTTGGATATAATACGTTTTGAAAGGAGAATGGGAAAAAGGAACCAACATGTATCAGGTATGGGATTTTAGGAAGGAGCCATCTGGGATCCAGGCAAGTGGATAGAACCTTTCATGGGATGATAGACCTTCCAAATGTTGTCCTCCAAGGCTCAGTCTCAGCCTTCACATCCAGAGGGCTCCCTTTCTTTGGGTCATTCTTCTATACTGGAAGTAAATGCGGAGCCCTTCTGTAGTGCTTTTGAATAGTATAGTACATTCTCTCTGCAACCGTATCCAAGGCACACACAATGTGAGCAGCCCCAGATCAGGTAGTAGAAGAAAGGTTTTTTTGTCTTTTGTTTGAAATTTTGAAGTAGCTGGGCGTGATACCTCATGCCTGTAACCCCAGCACTTTGGGAGGCCAAAGCAGATGGATCACAATGTCAGGAGTTCAAGACCAGGCTGGCCAACATGGTGAAACTCCATCTCTACGAAAAATACAAAAATTAGCTGGGCATAGTGACGGGCGTCTGTAGTCCCAGCTACTTGGGAGGCTGAGGCAGGAGAATCACTCGAACTGGGGAGGCGGAGGTTGCAGTGAGCTGAGATTCTGCCACTGCACTCTAGCCCGGGTGACAGAGCAAGACTCCATCTCAAAAAAACAAAACAAAACAAAACAAAACAAAAAACCCAAAAAACTAATCAGTTCTCTATATCTATAAAATCATTTTGAGAATGATGGGTAAATCCAGTCATGGAGTATGCAGCCTTTTGAGATTAGCTTTTTATTGCTTAGCATAATTCTCTTGAAGCTCATTCAAGATTTATGTAGTTTTATGTATCAAGTTTGTTCCTTTTTATTGCTGAGTAATGCTACGTTTAGGAAGGTTTTTTGTTTTTTTGTTTGAGACAAAGTCCAGGTTGGAGTGCAGTAGTGTGATCTGGGCTCACTGTAACCTTCACCTTCTAGGTTCAAGTGATTCTTGTGCCTCCCAAGTAGCTGGAATTACAGGCACGCATGCACAACCACGCCCAGCTAATTTTTGTGTTTTTAGTAAGAGACAGGATTTTACCATGTTGGCCAGGCTGGTCTTGAACTCCTAACCTCAAGTTAGGACCACTTGCCTCGGTCCCCTATAGGAAGGTTTTTTAAAGCTGCTTAGAGTTGGTGATTCATGGAAGGTCTGCTTATTTTGCAGCAGATAGGTGGGGATGGAAATAGAAATAGTAGGGGTGGGCATGAGTGGTTTCCTGCAACTCTTGGTTCTCCATAGATTGTGTCAGGAGGAGGGCAGTTGACCTTGTGGGGGATTCATGTAGATACCCCTAGTAGAGAAGATATAGTTAAGAATAAGTCCAGATGTGTTTTCTTCCAACTTGGTGTATGTTTTATATGGCTTGTGTAGTCCCTTGACTTCTGCTTGGTGTGCTCTGTGAGCTGGTGGATAAATTAGACAGATTACGATCATCTTAGTGGAGCTCTAAAGAAAATGAGGTTGAAGCACATCCTGATTCTTGTCTTCAGCATTTCTGTTAGCCTGGAGCTCATTTTCTGCTTTTCCCTGACTTGTCTCAAGCCTGTTGATTCATGCATCTCAGGACCCTCATTAGGAGATGGCACTGAAATGGTTCTCAGTTACACTTACCCTTTGCTTGGGAGAAATGCAGTAGGCTAAACTAAGTTTTAAAATCAGGGTTTTTAATCAGGGTTGTTCTCTTGGTAGGCCATACGTGATAGAGATTAACCTTTACCCAGGAAGGAGAGGGCAGAGCAGTCTAACCTGTAGGGCATTGGTTTCTGCTGTGGGATCCTTATTGGGTAAGTAGGGATTAGTGATAGGCTGAGGCAGTGTATCTCCAAGGACAGAACTCAGTTCAGGGGCTGTAGGGGTGGGTGTAAGGCAAGAGTATAGCCCAGCTAAGGTGGCTGTCGTGTTTCTGGCCCCATGTCTCCTGAGGGAGGCTTGGACTGAGCCAGTGCTTCTACCTTGTCCCCATACAGCTCCTCTCATTTGTTGCTCTTAGGAAGCCTGCGTGAGTACATTGGGAAAGTGTTTTCACAGTGGCCAGTAAGACATTTTCCCAGGCCCAGTAGACATTTGTGAATCATTAAGGATCTATCCAGATACCTCTATGAATCTTAACACTTTTTTTGAGACGGAGCCTTACTCTGCCACCCAGACTGGAATGCAGTGGCATGATCTCTGCTCACTGTAACCTTGGCCTCTGGATTCAAGTGATTGTCCTCCCTCAGCCTCCTGAGTAGCTGGGCCTAGGTGTGCGCCACTATACCCAGCTAATTTTTAGATTTTTAGTAGAAATGGGGTTTCACCATGTTGGCCAGGCTGGTCTCAAACTTCTGACTTCAGGTGATCCACCCCCCTCAGCCTCCCAAAATGATGGGATTACAGGCGTGAGCCACCGAACCCAGCCCATCTCCACACTTTTGAATAACACTATAGGATAGTGTTATCAATATAATATATCAATATAATATCCATTATAAGGTAGGTACCATATAAGGTATTTTCAATTACCATAATTAAAAATATTTTGGGAGGCCGAGGCAGGCGGATCACAAGGTCAAGAGATCCAGACCATCCTGGCCAACATGGGGAAACCCCATCTCTACTAAAAATATAAAAATTAGCTGGGTGTGGTGGTGTGCGCCTGTAGTTCCAGCTACTTAGGAGGCTGAGGCAGGAGAATTGCTTGAACCCGGGAAGCAGAGGTTGCAGTGAGCTGAGATCCCACCACTGCATTCCAGCCTGAGTGAGGCTCTGTCTCAAAAAAAGTGTTAAGATTCATAGAGGTATCTGGATAGATCCTTAATGATTCACAAATGTCTATTGGGCCTGGGAAAATGTCTTACTGGCCACTGTGTGTGGTGCCTGGCGACAGAGTGAGACTCTTGTCTCAAAAAAAAAAAAAAAATTAGGAATCCTTTCAAATTTTTGATGAATTTATAAATATTAGAGTAATTTAAAAGATACTTAAATTAATTTATCCCATATCACATTTCGGTTTAGTGATTCAGATTTTCTGTTTATATCCTTATACTATAAATTAATATGTTTGTGTCTCTAAAAGTTTAAAATTTTGTCTTACTTGCTGAGAAATTTGTTTTTTTTTTTTAAATAGAGTCTTGCTTTTTTGCCCAGGCTGGAGGGCAGTGGCATGATCTTGGCTCATTGCAACCTCTGCCTCCTGGGCTCAAGTAATTCTTGTGCCTCAGCCTCCTGAGTAGACTACAGTTGTGTGCAACCATGCCCGGCTAATTTTTGTATTTTTTTAGTAGAGACTGGGTTTTGCCATGTTAGCCAGGCTGGTCTTGAACTCCTGGACTCAAATGATCTGCCCGCCTTGGCTTCCCAAAGTGCTGGGATTATAGGCATGAGCCAGCATGCTGGCCTTGCTGAGAAATATTTGAAAGGACTGAGGAATTTGCCAAAAAGTTTCACAGATACATTATTTGGAGTGTGGGACAAACTGGCTAATACTTAAGATTCAAACCACTGCTGATTTGATGGTCTACTTTTTAATTTATTCAAAGAGCTATTATTTTTTCTGGTTAAAGACCACTTTCCTAGGCACCGTGACTTTGTGGCTGTCAGTGGCGACTGGCTTCCTCTTTATGACCATCTTTCTCATACACAGCACTTACTTAAAGCTGCTGTTGAGTTAAGGATGTTGCACATGTGACTTTACCTAATTGACTCTTTTATGTTAGATTTGTAGGATGTGTCATTTTTGGGCCTCAGGAAAGTAAAGGACTAGCTTCTGCTTGCCTTCACCTTTTGGCTTCACTTCAGAATAGTTGAAATGAGGACTGTTAAATTTGTGAGTGTCAACATCGCTAGTGTATAATATTATAAGGAACAGTTTAGAGAATACATGAACATATTTTCTCTTGTGGAAAACATTAGGGTTGTGTAAAGGGTTCTTGATTAAAGTATATGGTGCAGCCTGCTTAATCCACAGGAGAATGAGGAGATCACCTTTCATTGCACAAGGAAAGCTTGTGGACTGTAGTTCCTTGCATAGTTGGAACTCTGTTCAGGAATTCTGTCTTTTAAAAGATCTTTAGTAGATAACCAAGTCGAGGATAATGATTCACCTTCTTCATTTCCTGCATTCTTTCTGATTTCTTCACTTCCTTAGATCAGTGATTCTAAAACTGTAGCATGCATCAGAATCACCTGCAGGGCTTTTTAAGGTACAGATCACTGGGTCCCAGTTGAATGTTCCTTTTTCAGTAGAACTGGGTTTGGGCCCCAGGTTTTTTGTTTTTAACAGGTTTCCAAAAAGTTCTGATGCTGCTGGTCTGTGGACCACACTTTGAAAACTCTCTCCCAGATGCTGAATATCCCAGTCCCATCAGTCCACTTTCTTTGATGCCAAATAAGGCAGATGATTTAGGACATGTGAGCAGAGAAATCATGCAGAGTAGAATGAAAGGGAGTTTGTGGGGAAAGTGGGTCTAAAAGCTAAGGAAAGACTGAGGCTGGGTGCAGTGGGTCACACCTGTAATCCCAGCATTTTGTGAGGCTGAGGCAGGTGGATCACTTGAGGTCAGGAGTTCGAGACCAGCCTAACGAACATGGCGAAAACCTGTCTCTACTAAAAATAAAAAATTAGCGGGTATGGTGGTGTATGCCTATAATCCCAGCTACTTGGGAGGCTGAGGCAGGAGAATCACTTGAACCTGGGAGATGGAAGTTGCAGTGAGCTGAGATCATGCCATTGCACTCCAGCCTGGGCAACGAGAGCAAAACTCCGTCTCAAAAAATAAAATAAATAAAATAAAAGCTAAAGAAAGACTGAAAGAATATCCTGAATGTTAGAGAGTTAGGCCAGTTAAACCTGGAAGTCCTGCTCATGATAGTTTGGTATCTTGTGTATCGATATATTTAATCCGTTATGGATTAAGTATATCAAGTTCAAAGCATTGTGTAGTACACTACACAGAAAGTGTACTTTTTTCATTTTTTTTCTTTGTTTACATTAGTTGGCTTCCTGAAGCTCAGGTAGTCCAAAGAGCCCTGAATTCTGCAGCTAACAATGTATATCAGTATGGACGAGAATGGATAACTCACAAGGTAAGGGAACAACCTATCTTTGTCTCTTTCTCTTTTCACGGTCTTTACTGGTGATTGCTTCTTGCTTTGATAAAACATAAGTAGAAATGCTATTCACAACATTAAATAGGCTTAAATAAACAGGTAAGCAACATAGAGTTAAATCTTTTGAAAGATCACATGGAATAGGGGAAATAAGTAGCCTGAACAATCTGAGAAGTTGGTCATCTAGTTTTTCAAGATAGATCTGATTAACTACTTGTGAGTTAGGACAGAGTGATCACTTGGTTTGGGTTGTCAAATAAGGCTTTGTGGAGAAAAAGGTATTAACACATATTAAATCTTGTCTGCTGATAACTATCTTTGGCAGTTTCCAGTTAGTTTCATTTAATCTTTTTTTTTTTTTCATTTACTCTTTCTAAAAAGCCTGCAGTATGAATTATTTTGCCTGCTTTGCAGATAAGGAAACAGGACTCAGCACGGCTGAGGCAATTCCCATTGGTCATGTAGTAAATTGCAGAGCTTGGTTTGCAACTGAAGCTTAGCTCCAAATGCTTTATTTCTACTGTAGCATGCTTGCAGTGTGGGCCCACAACTGGATTAAGTGCTTTGAGGTAGCAATTGAGATAGACCTTGAAGGAATGGCAGATCAAGGAAGAGTGGATTTTAAGAAGAGTATCTGTGTGAGCCAAGGTGCAGAGACAGGAATGTGCTTGAAGAGATGATCAAGATGCTGAGACAGGAGTGTGCTTGAGGAAGTGATCTTGACTGAAGTGGAGAGAGCTTTGTGAAGGGGAAATGAATGATAGAGGAAAAGACAGCACAGTTAAAGATTAGATTTCACAATGTGGATTTGGGATATTCTTTCCCTCCCTAGTATTGTGTATAGGAATAAAGGTAATTTATATTTTAATATACTGAAGTAATTAGGATTATGTAAGAATTGACAAGATTTGTTGCAGTGAGACTTGTGCCTAGAAAAAAAGCATTAGCATGTGATTCCATATTCAAAATTCAAAAACAAAATCTTAAAAAAATATTATGGAAGATACACTGTATACACATATATGGTAATTTAACATAA
This sequence comes from Saimiri boliviensis, assembly GCF_048565385.1. Taxonomy (NCBI): domain Eukaryota; kingdom Metazoa; phylum Chordata; class Mammalia; order Primates; family Cebidae; genus Saimiri; species Saimiri boliviensis. The sequence goes on along the minus strand of NC_133450.1, from coordinate 202,013,994 downwards.
AGATGGAATCAGTGAAAAATCGAGAGAAAACTTAAGTTATTGATTTTCTTGAGTCTGTCCTCAGTAACTTAATGGCTACATGAGAAGTGTTTTAAAATAAGTGCAATGTAAGTATGTGGATGCAGATCCCAGAACTATCATAGAAGGAAGATCCAGCCATTGCAGAAGTCTTTTAGCCTTCTAGAAATATTTTATTTTGCTGAAAGCATAGCATTTAATTCTTGATGTATCTGTTTGGGAGGAATTTTTATTCTGGAATTCCTACCTTTTTGGGAAGAGGATAATGAGAGGGAACTTTGGGTAGTTGGAGAAATGTGCCTTAGATTTTAAAGATGTAAATTTTAAATTACTTAGAGAAAAGAAAGTTTGAAACTCTTTGCTCACAATTATAAAAGGGAAGGCAGCTGAGCAGTCATGGGCATTGATAACAAGAATTTTAACTATTTGCTATTCTGATTAGAAGACAGAGATAAGATCTAAAAAACAGTCGTTCCTTAGCTGATGAATGGATAAACCAATGGTATATTTATATAATGGAATATTATTCAGCTACAAAAAGGAATAAAGTACTGATAAATGCCACAGCATGAATTAACTTTGAAAACATTATGCTAAGTAAAAGAGGCTATTTTAAAAGACCATACATATATATTTTATATACATATTTTATATATATATGTTCGTGTATATATATATATATATATATATATATATATGATTTCATTTATATGAAATGTCCAAAGAGGCAAATGTATAGAGACAGAAAGTAAAGTAGTGGTTTCCAGGAGTAGAGAGGATTGGGGACAAATGGGAGAGTGAGTGCTAATGGGCATGGGGTTTACTTTTGGGGTGATGAAAATGGTTTAAAATTGTGATTAATTTTAAAACAAAACAATTGAAGGATTTTTTAATGGTTATATAACTGAATATATTTTAAAAAACCATTGAATTGTGTTATATCTCAATAAAGTTGTTAAGAAAAACATTGAAACTGCAGGGATAGCTCAGTAGAGCATCAGATCTTATCCAGCTAACAATCATGTAAGAATTGGGTCATAAGAGCCTAAGTCTAGAGAGGGTTAAAGCTAGGAAAAAATGCCATGCCCACAAAAAGAGTTTTTTGGGATGTGTTTAGTTAAGAACAAAGAAGGTATCTGCCTGTCTGCTTCCAGCCTACTTTTCAGCCTAATGGCCTACGTGTCTTACATATTGTTTGTGGTTCTACCCAGACTTCCCAGTTTGCTTTCCTTGCTGAATGTCCTTGTTTGAGCTATCCCTTCTGCTTAGCATGCTCCTTCTGAGATTCTAAGAAAGGGACAGCAAGGGCTGGGCATGGTGGCTCACGCCTGTAATCCCAGCACTTTAGGAGGCTGAGGTGGGCAGATCACAAGGTCAAAAGATTGAGACCATCCTGACCAACATGGTGAAACTCCATCTCCACCAAAAATACAAAACTTAGTTGAACATGGTGGCACATGCCTGTAGTCTCAGCTACTTGGGAGGCTGAGGCAGGAGAATCGCTTGAATCCGGGAGGTAGAGGTTGCAGTGAGCTGAGATTGCACCACTGCACTCCAGCCTGGTGACAGAATGGACTCCATCTCAAAAAAACAAAACAAAAAAAAAAAAAAGGAAAGCAATAAAGAAAGTAATGTGTTTCCTCTGTCTCTCTTTCCCATGACCAGAATGAAGAAAATGGCAGCCAGTTCATAAACATGCCCAGCATTGTTCTAAGTGCTGGGGGCGGGGGAAGTTGTCACCCTCCCTCTGACTCTCATGAGTGGAAACAGTTATTAAAGATGTTAACAATACGAATTTCAAGTGCTAGTAAGTGCTGTGATGAGGATAATCAGAGTAATATAATAGAGAGTGACTGACTTGGTTGATGTGTAAGACAGAATGGCCAGAGAGGGTCTCTGAGAAGGCAACATGAGAAGATAAGAATGTTGAGAAGGCAGCAATCAGTGAAGGCCTGTGAAAGAATGTTTCAAGCTGAGGGCATAACAAATTCAAAGTCTCTGAGATGATAGCAAGCTTGGTTGAAGGTCAGAAAGAAGGCCGGTGGCTGGAATAGGGAATGATGCAGTGAGACAAGCCAGAAGTCATGACAAGAAGGTGGAATTTTATTTAAGTTGTAAAGGTAAACATTATAGGAATGTAAAAAGACCTGTTTTAGAATGTCGAAAGCTCATTTTGGCTGCTTTATGGAGAAGTGGACAGGAAAGGAGAAGGCAGAAAGGCCAGGTAAAAGGTTATTATAGTCCAGGAGAAACATGTTAGTTACTTGTACTAGGTTTGTAGAAATGAAAATGGAGAACTGTGGTCAGATTTGAGGTACAGTTTTGGGATTATGCTAATAGGAGCTACTCATCGACTGGACATAAGAGTGTAAGGAAACAACAAAATTTTGGTTTGCCCAGCTAGAAGGACAGATGTACCACTTACTGAGGTAGAAAATACTTTGAGATGATCATGGGGTTTAGGTATCATGGGTAAATAATTAATTGGGTTTGTGACATATTAAATATGAGATACCTATTAGGTATTTAAATAGAGATGCCTTGAAGGCAATTCGACATATAAAGGTGGAGCTTAGGGGAGAGATCTGGATGGGCTGTAGATTCTGAGGTAAGAATCATATGCTGCCTATGGGATTAGATGAGATGGTCTCTTAGTTTGCTAGCACTGCCATAGCAAAGCACCATATTCTGGGTGGCTTAAACTGCAGAAATTTATTTACTCATATTCTGGAGGCTGGAAGTCTAAGATCAAGGTCTTGGCAGGGTTGATTTTCCAAGGCCTCTCTCCTTGCCTTGCAGGTCACCAGCTTCTCCCTTTGGGTTCATATGGCTTCCTGTGTCTGTTTATATCCTAATCTCCTCTTCTTAAAAGAACACCAATCATACTGCATTAGGGCCTACCCTTATGACCTCATTCTAACTTAATTACCTATTTTTAAATACAGTCACTTTGTGAAGTATTGGAGGTTGGGACTTCAGCATATGAATTTTGTGGGGACACGGTTCAGCCCGTAACATGGCCTAAAGGGAGAGTATACATAATAGACCCCTGGAGCACTGAGCTTTTGGTGGTATATGAGAAGTGAGCCAGCTGACCAAAGATGGCCCATGCGGTAGGAGTACCAACCTCTGTCATAGGAGCTTAGAGAAGAAAATGTTTCAAGAAAGACTTGATCAGCTGTGGCACAGGATCCTGGGATTTCATGCTAGCAAAGCACAGAGAATTACCACTGACTTTTGTTTTCCCCGAAAAATACATGAGCTTATTTACCTCAAGTTAGATGGCTCTCAAACAATGTTGTGACTACGCTTCATGCTTGGTTGCCTCTCATATGGAGAGGCGTATCAGGCACCACCAATAGCACTTGTGTTTCAGTGGTTGTGTGTGTGTGTGTGTCTGTGTGTGTGTGTGTGTGTGTGTGTGTGTGTAGAGGGAGACTTGCTCTGCTGGGGGGGGTGTGTGTGTGTGTGTGTTTGTCTGTCTGTCTGTCTGTGTGTGTAGAGGGAGTCTTGCTCTGCTGCCCAGGCTGGAGTACAGTGGTATGATCTCAGCTCACTGCATCATCCTCCTCTGGGGCTCAAGTGATCCTAACATTTCAGGCTCCAGAGTAGCTGGAACTACAGGCAGGCACCACCATGCCTGGCTAATTTTTTTATTTTTTGTAGAGATGAGGTTTCACCATGTTGCCCAGGTTGGTCTCAAACTTCTGTGCTTACATAGTCCACCCACCATGGCCTCCCAAAGTGCTATGATTATAAGACATGAGCCATAATGCCTGGCCAAATGGCTTTATTGTATTGAATATTTTGTTTTCAGTTTATGAATAAATCAATTAAATATAAAGGAACAAATTGAACAGATATATTTGAATTGAATATGTCTAGTAAGTGGTTCACATGTCTGTAAGGCCAGCATTAAATGGACAAAAAGTAAGGAAATAGATGTTGTAAACTAACATGGGAAAATGGTCACTCTTCATTACTAAAGAAGAAAATAATAATGGCTACATTTCACACCTATTAAATTCCCTAAAAATTAGCCAGTTAGTTCATAAGACTTTGAGGAAATTGGGTCATTTATGTAATTTTGTAAAGCATTAATTGGTATAATTCTTATTATAGAAGTCAGTTTACCAGTGCATAGCAAGAGCCATTAAAATGCTCATTTTTGGCTGGGTTTTGTAGTTCATGCCTGTAATTCTAGCTGGGAGGCCGAGGCAGGAGGATCACTTGAGCCCAGAAGTTTGAGACCAGCTTGGGCAACATAGTGAGACCTTGTCTCTATAAAAAATAAAAAAAATTAGCTGTGTGTGGTAAAATGCACCTATGATCCCAGCTACTCGGGAGTCTGAGGTGGCAGGATCTCTTGAGCTTGGGAGGTCCAGGCGTCAATGAGCCATGATCATGCCACTGCACTCCTGCCTGGATGACAGAGTGAGACCCTGTCTTGAAAAACAAAACAAAAACTCATTTTCTTTGGTTCCAGTACATTTATTTATGTCACAAGTAATACTGCAATGAACATCCATATGTATCCGTAAAAACTGTGTATAAGGATGTTCATTGCAGTGTACTCATACATTAAAAATTAGGATTCATGGCCAGGCACAGTGGCACTTTGGGAGGCCATGGTGGGCAGATCACTTGAGGTCAGGAGTTTAAGACCAACCTGGCCAACATGGTGAAACACCGTCTTTACTAAAAATACAAAAGTTAGCTGGGCATGGTGGCACATGCCTATAATTCCAGATACTCAGGAGGGTGACACAGGAGAATTGCTTGAACCTAGGAGGTAGAGGTTGCAATGAGAGCCAAAATTACGCCACTTCAGCCTGGGTGACAGAGCAAGACTCCATCTCACACACAAAAAAAAGAAAAGTAAAAAGAAAAAAAATAGTATTTATTATATATTCTTAGAGTGGGTAATGATAAGCTAATACCAGAACATAATGAACTGATATAAAAGTACTAAAGATGAAGGTTAGTGGTGAAGGCTAAAGATTAAATGCTTATAATGCAATAGAAAATACAGAATTCTAAATTTTCTTTATGTAAATAGGCAGAAAGTTGCAGAGGAAATAGAAAAATTGAAACAATTTGGCCGGGCGCCGTGACTCATGCCTGTAATCCCAGCACTTTGGGAGGCCGAGGCGGGTGGATCACGAGGTCAAGAGATCGAGACCATTCTGGTCAACATGGTGAAACCCCGTCTCTACTAAAAATACAAAAATCAGCTGGGCATGGTGGCGCACGCCTGTAGTCCCAGCTACTCGGGAGGCTGAGGCAGGAGAATTGCCTGAACCCAGGAGGCAGAGGTTGCGGTGAGCTGAGATCGCGCCATTGCACTCCAGCCTGGGTAACGAGGGAAACTCTTGTCTCCAAAAAAAAAAAAAAAAAAAATTGTAACAATTGTATTAAGGAAGTGGGCCTCCAAATCAGTGTTTGTCCTTTAGAAATTCTCTGGGTTTTTTTTTTTTTTTTTTTTTTTGAGACCAGGTCTTACTCTGTTGCTCAGGCTGGAGCACGTTGGTGTGGTCATGGCTCACTGCAGCCTCAACCTCCTGGGCTCAGGTGATTCTCTCATCTCAGTCTCCCAAGTAGCTGGGAACCGCAGGCACGCACCACCACACCTGGTAACTTTTTTTAATTTTTTGTGGAGACGGGTTTTTGCCATGTTGCTCAGGCTGGTCTCAAACTCCTAGGTTCAAGCAATCTGCCCACCTCAGCTGCTGAAAATGTAAAAATTGTCTTTTATATTACCATATGGTTTTAATAATAACTAAGTGGGATAATATCTTATGATAGCCTTTCTCTAAGTTACGTTGTTTCAGTATACTTGATTTCCACAAACCCGAAGCCAGTCTGATCAATCATAAATGAGACTGAACATCTTTGGGCATGCAAGTGGAGGGAAGAATTTATGTTTATAGTCAGTGTCCTAAAATTTTACTTAAAATTCTGTGGTAATTCCTAGTAATAAAGATAAATGCAATATGAAACATGTATAATGGATGGGCAATGGGATTACAGGGGAGAGATTTTTCTCTGGACAGGTAAGATCACACAAGTCAGCAATTACGGCTTCATTTGTACCATTCTCTGATAGCATGAGGTAGCTTTCTTAGAGACCTGAGAATAGAGCAAAGAAAATAGAAGTAAAAAGATTTGAGAGGAAATTTACTGGGAATACTCAGGACTAGAGTTTAAGAAGATAACATAATATGGCTAGAGATAGTCTGGAACATTTTTGTTTGATTTGGAACAAATCTAAATACCCACCATATGTTAATATTACTGTATTGTTGCCTGAAATACTGTACCAGGTTATATCTGTGTTTTTTTCTAGCTCCATAAAATTCTAGGAGATAAGGTGAACAATACCGCTGTAATTGAAAAACAAGTACTAGAACTTTGGGACAGACTGTATCACTCTTGGTTTATAAAGGTAAGTTATTTTTGCTAAGGTTTTCTGTTGTAAACTAATAAAGCCCTTTTACTGACTCATTAACTAGATAGGATTGTATTTTATTCATGAAAATTTTAAAACTGCAAAACCTTAAGCCTCAGGTCATTAAAAGTCAGTGTGAGTTGATGGGTATTCTCCCTAGCAGAACCTGCCTATCACTGGTGCATTGGTATTCTAGACAGACGAATTAGTCTGTTGTCATCTAGTTTAGAGATCTTTCTTTTGGTTTTTATTCTTTTTTTTTGAGACAGGGTCAGGCTCTCACCCAGGCTGGAGTGCAGTGGTGTGATCCTGGCTTACTGTAACCTCTGCCTCTTGGGCTTGAGTGATCCTCCTGCCTCAGCCTCCCCAGAATTACAGGTGCATGCCACCGTGCTCAGTTAATTTTTTGTATTTTTTGTAGAGACGGGGTTTTGCCATGTTGCCTAAGCCATCCTGTACACTAGATCTGGCAGGGCCTGTGGGCTAGCAGGAGCTGTGCTGTGTATAGAGTGGGCAGAGTTGGTGGTGGTTTTTCTCAAAGTTGATGTAAGGAGAGCAAGTATATATATAAATCTTTTAATGTAGGATGGAGGGGGAGGAGGGCTGATTTTAAATTTGAATTTGTTCCTTAGTGACTTGTTTGGGATTATGTACTCTTTCTTTGGGATGAATTGAGGGAACGGTGTTAGTTTTTGTAGATTTCAAAGACTTGGGGGAAAAATATTCAGGGAATATCTAGGTGAGTATCGTAGATTTGATCCCATCTGCTGAAAAAACAGATAATAAGAAAGGTGTATCTATTTCTTTTGCTAACTCTGGGGCTTGTACTTAAAGACAAATAGCTTTTACTGCCCCTCATACCTCATGAGCTTTATTTTACAGTAGAGGAAGGTCAGTGTTTTATAAGCATAGGTTTGTTAAGTGGTTAAGTATAGTTGTCCCCTAGTATTATGGGTAATTGGTTCTAAGACACCCTACTGGTACCTGGTACCAAAATCCAGGGATGCTTAAGTTCCTTGTACATAATGGCATATTTGTTGGCTGGGCATGGTGGCTCATGCCTGAAATCTGGCTGTTTGGGAGGCTGAGGTGGGAGGATCACATGAGGCTGGGAGCTTCAGACCAGCCTGGGCAACATAGTGAGACCCCCATCTCTACAAAAAATTAGCTGGGTGTGGTGGTGTGTGCCTGTAGTCTTAGCTACTCAGGAAGACTGAGGCAGGAGGATCACTAGAGCTCAGGAGTTGGAGGCTGCAGTGAGCTATGACCACACCATTGCACTCCAGTCTAGCCTGGTGACAGAGCAAGACCGTGTCTCTAAAAAAAGGAAGACAACATTCCTACCATCATGCCTGGCTAATTTTTATAAAGATGGGGTCTTACTATGTTGGTCTTGAACTCCTAGGCTCAAGTGATCTTCTTGCCTTGGCCTCCCAAAGTGCTAGGATTACAGGTGTGAGCCATTCTACCTGGCCCTTATCTCTTTCAAATTTAGTTATTCTTGTATGTCTGCCAGCGTCTTCCAGATAAACGAGTTCTGTTTACTGCCTTACTCTTGCTTGTTATATTCTTCTCTCCTCATTTTCCTTATCTTGTATGGAAAATTAAAAAGAAAGATGAGGAAAAAGCAAAGATCAAGAGAAAGGTAGAAGGCCCAAAAACTTAAAAAAGAAAAATGAAAGTCAATGCTGTGTTTAGTGTGTTGTTGTAGATACTGAGGAATAAGATGTGTTTGCAAATGTATTTAGGAGGGAAGCAGAGGAGCAAGACTTAGACAAGGTACCTGGAATATAAACAAAGGATTTTTATATTTCAGGTCTTTAAATGGAGTTCTTGGCTGATTTCTTACATAATGCAAAGTTGTTCTCCTTGGAGTACTTACTGAAGTGATTAAGGAGACCTGAAGCAAAATGGGACATTGATACTTTTTACTTTTTAGGTTAAAGGGGGAATTTCATGTCTGCATTGTTTTATTCTGTAGAACGTAACACACTCTGGAAGGCACAAAGGACAGAAGTTGCATGTCAGTCGTCAGAATAGCTGGCTGGGAGACATTCTGGACTGGCAGGATATCGCTTCCTTTGTTCACGAGAACATTGAGACATTTCTTTCGGTAAGAAATAGTATTTATAAAAACAAACTAATTGCAGTTTTCTTCATACACTTTGAGGCCTCAGTTATCCTGTTTTTAACGTAATGACATTTACAGGTTTGAGAACTCTGAATGGACTAGGGTGATGTTCAGAAGCCACAGGCCTCAGGTGTCACTCCCCTGGTATTTTCCCTGTGGTTGTAGAGTAGCTGAGAGATGCTGAGTCCTGAGGTATGTCAGTGATGCTGTGGGCTGCCAGATTCTCAGATAGGGATCCCCATCCTCCTGCTAGGATGACCAGGATGTCTCCAGCTGGACTACTAGGGAGGGACCTGCCTTTGTGGTGTGCGAAGATCTTGACCAGATGGAAATATGGTTCCAGTTACATTGGAGGGATGGAATGTGTTGAATGTGTAGCTTGTTACCATCCCACCTAACCGCCCACCATGCACCATCACCTCTGCAGTCTTACGCATTCCTAAGTACTAACTACTCTTCCTCATTCTGTAGCATATTTTGTGAGGTGTCCCTGGCATGTTGAATTTCACAGAGAGCAATTTTCTTGTGCATAAACTTGTTTATTTCATCAAGTGAACAAAAATTGAGATTTGCAGTGCTAAATTTTTTTAAATTAACTAATTAATGTTTTTGAGATGGAGTCTTGCTTCGTTGCCCAGGCTGGAGTGCAGTAGTGTAACCTCAGCTCACTGTAACCTGCGCTTCCTGGGCTCAAGGGATTCTCCTGCCTCAGCCTCCTGAGTAGCTGGGATTACAGGTGTGCACCACTGCACCTGGCAAATTTTCCAAGTCCTTCAGTGCTTTCTTATACCTCCTTTGGGGTTGTCTTACGACTCCTTTGGCCCCTAACCCTGTCCTTATGGTCACATTCTCTCCTTCTTCCTGATCACCTGATACAGCTAAAGCAGCTTGGAATTAAATCCAGAAATTCACGTCCTAACATTTTAATTTAATTTTATATTTTTATGTAATAGAGACAGGGTCTCGCTATATATTGCCCAGGCTGGTCTTAAACTCCTGGCCTCAAGTGATCCTCCTGCCTCAGCTTCCCAAAGTGCTGGGAATACAGGCATGAACCACTACACCTCGCTGTTTCTGTTTTATGTTTTTGATAATACCTTTCCTCTGTTTTGTCTAGTGCGGTGGTTCTCAAAACTTTTTGGTCTGGTTGCATGTTAGTTGTTCAGTAAATAATAACATTATGTGTGAATATGGATAATATACTTTTTGTTTGTGGAAAAATACTATTTTCTAAAACCAAAAAGATTTAGTGAGAAGGATAGCTTTCTTTTACATTTTTGCAAATCTGTTTCATGTCTGGATTCTCATGGATGCTCCTGCATTGAATCTGTTGGAATATGTTTGTTTTGATTGAAGTATTATGAAGAAAATTCAGCCTCACAAAGATATGTCACTGGGAAAGAGAGGTGTCTTTTAATAGCCTTTTCAGATAATTGTGGCTATTCTTTGATATTACCCAAAACTCAACAAGTAGTTTTTTTTTTTAAATTGAGACTGAGTCTTGCTCTGTCACCCAGGTAGGAGTGCAACGGCATGCTCTCGGCTTACTGCAACCTCTGCCTCCTGGGTTTGAGCAATTCTCATGCCTCAGCCTCCGGAGTAGCTGGGATTACAGACGTGCACCACCATGCCTTTCTTTCTTTCTTTTTTCTTTTTTGTATTTCTAGGAGAGACAGGGTTTTGCCATGTTACGCAGGCTGGTCTCAAACTCCTGAGCTCATGTAGTCCACCTGCCTCGACCTCCTAAAGTGCTGGGATTACAGGTGTGAGCAACTGTGCCTGGCCAAAAGCTCACATTTTGTTAACAAATACTATCAGTTGTTTTCTTTGTAGAGACAGGCTCACCTTATTCATCTTTGAGAAAATTTCTGCCAGATATCAATTCTGTCAGTCATTCTTTTATGCGGAAACGGTGATTAGTGAAAAGATTGACTAGTTCAACTCCCAATTCAATCATACGAGCACATTTTCCTCCAACGACTGTCTCACTTTGGTAAGCAGCAGAGGTGCTTTGTCACACAGAATATTAGGCACTAAAGGGTGGGTATTTAATACAATTAATAACTTTTACTGCTTCCTAAAGAACATTCTTAAGTGAAACTGGTGCTGAGTTTATGGTGAGGAAGAATACATTGAACACTAACTAGAACAGTTAGGTGCCATGCCTTGAGTCCTGCACAAGCCCCAGCAGTTTCACTTGTGATTGATTACTTTTCACCATCAGTGCAGATGTTAACACATTGAAAAGGTACATGTTTGAGTAAGGAAATAGTTTTGTCCTCACAGACACTGAAAAAGATCTTGGCAACTGTAGTTGTCCAGGGGCCACGCTTTGAGAACCACTCATCTGACTTTCTAAAGCGCTGTTAGTCAGATGTTGGGCCTTTGACATGGATTCCTTAAGTTTGAAAGCTTCTTTTCCGTTTTCTCTTTGTTTTCTTTTTCCCCTCGAGAAGTAGCTTCAGCTTGCCTTTGAAACCATGATGGAATTTTTTATTTCTTCTATCATACTAGTGGTATCAAACAGCTCTTTCTTCTGAACCATCCTTTTTTATTTATTTGAGAATATTAGCAATAAAATATTTAAAATGTCTGCTGCTGTTTGCTCTGCGTTTTTTTAGTTTGTTTTGCTTTCTCTTTTGTTACATGTCTGGTGATCCTTGGCAGTGTGTTCCTTTTTAAGAGTGCAACACTAAAAACAGCTGGAAGGTCCTTGCCAGTTCAGCCTGTAGAAAAGCCATGAGTCAGTCAGCAGGTTCCACCCAGTATCCTGGACCTTCCATTTGGCTCTTTAATGCTAGTGCATACACAAAATAGTGTGTCATCTAATAATACCTTTGAATGTTTGCTTTCCCCCAAATTCAGGTGTGTTAACTAAAAGTTATTGAATCCCTTTTTGTTTTGTTTTGTGCCTGTAGTTGTTGAATTTAAAAGCATCTGTTATTGATGAAGTGACGTAGTTGAATCACGTTAAGACAGATGATAAAGAAAAGTGATTAAATTTTATTAATTCCTATGGAAAGAGAATAGGCAGTTTTTGAAACTAAAATAACAGTTTTGCCATGTAGCCCTCCAAAAAGACAAGTAAAATCTCTGTATGCCTAAACATATTTATACATTGAGTAATGGATAGTTCAGGGAACAGATGGTTGTTTAGTAGTTTTTGTATCAAATACTGTGCTAGGTGCTTAATATTTTCTAATTTAAATCTCCCAGTGATTCTGCAAAACTAGTGTAATTGCCTTCATTTTAATAACAAAGAACAGGCTCAGAGGTGTTAAATAGTTAGCATGGTAAATAACAGTTGATATTCAAATTCAGTTCATCTTTCACTGGTACAGAGGCCAGACTTTTAATATAATATTGTGTTATCTTTCAAACTGTATTTCATTTTCTAGAGAACTGAACATTTCTTAGTCTCATACCTTTACATTTTTATTTGTTTTGTTAGGATTTTGGGGGGATATTGTTGTAAATAGGTGGCTTAAATTAAGTCTTGTTCATGAAATCTTCCCAGTGTATCTCAGAACACATTGAGGTTTTTCTACTTTCAAACTGCCTTTGCATTTATTGTTTTCACCCTTCTTTTGATAGCTGAACATATTTTACATTCTTTTTCCATTTTCGACACTTTAGTGTTTATACCCTATCTTCCAGACTAGATTTTAAGTTTTTGGAGGTAGAAGGAATCTCATTTATCACTACCTTAGAACTTAGTATGGTGTTAAGTCCTCAACTAAACTAATTAAGAGAAGCACATTAGGCACTAGTGCAGTGGTTTAACTGTGGCTTACTGCATCTTGGACCTCCTGGGCTCAAGCCATCCTTCTGTTTCATCCTTTTGCTTCTTCCTTCTGAGTAGTTGGAACTACAGGCATACACCACCACATCCAGCTGAGTTGTAAATTTTTTTTGTAGAGATGGGGTCTTCCTGTGTTGCACAGGCTGGTTTTGAACTCCTGAGCTCAAGCTATCCTTTCACCTTGCCCCTACCCCCCACAACGTGCTGGGATTACAGGCATGAGCCACAGTGCCCAGACAATAATTATTTTTGTATTTAGAAGCATAGTGGCTGAGTTGAAATGGTGTTTTGAGGTCACCGGACTCATCTCCCTTCCTTTTAGATGGATAAAGATTGGAACTAGAGAAGGATAGCAGAGCTCATGTGGACCATCAACCCCAGGCTCCCTCTGGACTCTCTTGAGGCAGCCAGAGGTGGCTCAGTTCTGCCAGGAAACGCATTTTCTCTTATTTAGACCTCTGTATCCCAGCAATATCCTGTTCCTGTTTTTCTAAACTATTACCTTTGAATCTCCTTCAGTGGCTCCATAGAAGGTGGGCTGATGGCTCTTAATAAGTACTAGGAAACCAAATTAATAATCAAAAAGTTGTTTGGTGAGCGGTGGACTCAGAGTAAAGGGATACAGAGCCACTGGAGGTGGCAAGGCCTTGTTGGTCAGTTCTTATCCACAGTAGAGATCACCTTTCATGACCACATTGCTTGGTTGGTTCAGTAAGTCTCTTGGGCTTTTCATATGTTTCATAATGAGCTCTTTTTGACGTTCTTCCAGTACTTACATTGCTAGTGTTGAATAAAGTGATACCAGACCTGCCTCATGTTTTCTACTTCTTAATTGGGATCCTTTTTTTTTTTTGAGACAGAGTCTCACTTTGTCACCCAGGCTGGAGTGCAGTGGCGTGATCTCAGCTCACTGCGACCTCTGCCTCCTAGGTTCAAGCAGTTTTCGTGCTTCAGCTGGCTGAGCAGCAGATTATAAGTGTATGCCACTACACTCAGCTAATCTTTTTGTATTGTTAGTAGAGATGGGGTTTCACCATGCTGACCAGGCTGGTTTCAAACTCCTGGCCTCAAGTGATCTGCTCGCCACAGTCTTCCGAAGTGCTGGGATTACAGGTGTGAGCCAGCATGCCCAGCCTGAGTTGGGATATATTTTGTCTGCATAAATCTGTTCTGTTTTCAGAGTTTCATGGACCTTGCTGTTATGCCTGCCTTTACCCATTTTCTCCTCTCTAGCCTGGCATATAAATTAAAACCACTTTACTTTAAGGATTTAGTTAATATTCTGGAGATGTTTTTTCCTCTATTTTCTCCAGTTGATTCTTTCAAGTAAGAAGGGTTACTTGATTGTTGTTGGAGACTACTGGTTTAAAATTAATTATTCAGTTAATTTCTTAAGAATTACCACAAGGCATTTTCTCTGAGTGCATGCCTGAGACTATTTAAAAAATTTTTTTTAATAAAAATTCCAAAATGACTGAAGCTGCAAAAAGAATGCTTGTCAGAATCACAAGGAAAGGCATTGTTGGCTTTTTTCTTGGAACCGATGGCATTGTTCATTCATTCTTTATCCCACGAGGTCAAGTAGTCAATCTTGCATATTTTTGTAGGCATTGTGAAACATTTTCAAGATTTTATGTGAGGAGTTTTTGTAAATGAAACCAGCCTGCCAGAGTTCTCTTATGAAACTGAGCCGAGGTTTGCAGGAAATGGTGAGGGCAACAAAATGTGCCTTTATAAATGGTACATCTGAAGTAGGAAAGGAATGAAGAAGACTTTTTATAGAACAGATGGAATAACTTGAACATATGACAAAAACCAGAACTGCTGTTTTGGAAAGGGCACCAAAACAAAAATCAGATGTTGTGAGTTCTGTCCCACAACATCTGAGCTCTAAGATCTAGTTCAGCTTATTAGCTTTGTGCCCTTGGTCAAGTTTTTTTAAAAAAAATTGTGAGCTTCAACTTATGTAACTACAAAATAGGGATAATATCATCTGCACTTCTTCTCTCATGGCATTGTTGTGAAGTTTATGGAAACATTTTAGAAATGGTAATGGAAGGCCTTTGGTAATGGTAATTTTCTGGTCATTTTGCTTCTGTGTTTTTCATTAAGACGAAGGATAGTCCACTTGGGAAGAATAGAACAGATACTGTAATAAGGGGATTTGAGATCGTAAATGAAATGTGCAGGTGTGCTATAGATATTGTACCTCCTTTATTAATACTTAATATATATGAAAAATCTTACTCCTGATATCTGGTTCTAGTAAATGTGTAGGTGACAAATCAGCTGAACTCAGTAGACCTCGACATACCGGTTATTGTCTCAAGAAAGATTTTTGGTCTCAGAGCACTGCTGTTGTCCCTGTCTGTTCATTGCTTTCATTGTGATTTAATGAAGTCATTGAGGTGATGCTTTCTTTATTTGTAGATAGGTCTAAGTTGGAAATGGCAAGGGTGGGGGCTATACAGCTAATAAAGCACATACTGAAATTTCATAGCCTGCACTTAAGATCCTACAAGATAAATACAACCACAGGTTGTACTCTAGCATATTCTCCTGTAGGTAAAGTCGTGACATGTGTCACATAATAATATCTCTGTTAACGATGGGTCACATAGACAATCATGGTCCCATAAGATTATAGTACTGTATTTTTACTGAACCTTTTTAGATGTTTAGATGTACAGATACCTGTGTTGTGGTTGCCTGTGATATTCAGCATAGTAACATGCTACAGAGTTTATAGTTTAGGAGCAGTAAGTTGTCCCTTATAGCCTATGTTGTGCCAGGCTTTACCATTAGGTTTGTATCAGTATACTCTATGACGTTTGCAGGATGAAATTGCCTAATGACACATTTCTCAGAATGTGTCTCCATCATTAAGTGATGCATTATTATATCCTCTGCTTGTTACTTCTACAAAGCTACAATGATTTTTTTTTTTTTTTTAGATGGAGTCTTGCTCTTGCTGCCCAGGCTAGAGTGCAGTGGTGCATCTTGGCTCACTGCAGCCTCCGCCTCCTGGGTTCAAGTGATTCTTTTGCCCCAGCCTCCCAAATAGCTGGGATTACAAGCATGCACCACCACGCTTGGCTAATTTTGTATTTTTAGTAGAGACAGGGTTTTATCTTGTTGGTCAGGCTGGTCTCCAACTCCTGACGTCAGGACATCTACCCGCATTGACCTCCTAAAGCACTGGGATTATAGGCATGAGCCACCACGCCCCACCAATTATATATAAAATGTTTTAATTCTGCTTTTTAAAATTAGCATTATATTGTAAAGTATTTTTTCACGTTATAATAGAAATGTTTTTAATGGCTGTCTGTATTATTTGATGTGGATTCACCATTTTCTTACTATTGATTATATGACTATTTGGGTCGTTCTTTTTTTTTTTTAATTTTCTTTTGAAATAATCCTCAGTTCTTAGCTTTTCAGTTCATGGTACTAAAACATTGTATTAAAAGCATACTAGATGGCTGTAGACACTTTTTTCATCAGGATTGGTTCTTATATCCAGCTTTCTCTCCTCATCAGATCTTGGAGTCTTTGTGGGTTGTTATGAGCCGAAATGTGAGTCTGCTGTTCACCACTGTCACTACGCTCCTGACCATCCTCTTCTACAGTGGGACGGCCCTTCTCAATTTTGTACTCTCTCTGGTATGTCCACATAGATAAGTATACATCCCATTTCCTTCCCAGTTGAAGCACATTTCTGGTTTCATTTGCAGTTGCAGATATCTGTCTTCCTGTAGTTTCCAAATACGATTTTTTAGGAGATACTGTCCTTTGTTTTGCAGATAATTTTCCTGACCACACTATTTTATCTGTTAAGTTCCAGTGATGAGTACTACAAGCCAGTGAAGTGGGTGATAAGCCTGACTCCACTATCTCAGCCAGGTCCTTCTTCTAATATTATTGGCCAGTCTGTGGAAGAAGCTATCAGGTAGGGATAAGGTTTATGCTATTTTTATTTCTCCCAGAAATTTTTTCCATAATAAGCCTATTTTTTGTCTGAGCATCCTAATAATATTCAGTGTGAAACTAGTGAAGGACTCTGGTATTTTCAAGGTTTGTATCTCATTTTGAGAGGATAAATATGAACAGTGCAGTTGTTAATAAGAAAAATATTCAGGCCATGTACAGTGGTTCATGCCTGTAATTCCAACAACTCAGATTGCTTGAGGCAGAAGGATCGCTTGAGGCCAGGAGTCTGACATCAGTCTGGACAACATAGTGAGACCTTGTCTCTACACACACACACACACACAAAAATTGATTATCTGGACTTGGTGGCATACACCTGTAATCCCAGCTGCTTGGGAGGGTGAGGCCAGAGGCTCACTTAAGTCTAGGAGCTTGAGGTTACAGTGATCTGTGATCATACCACTGCGCCCCAGGAGCTTTGGTGGCAGAGCAACACCCTATTTCTTTTTTTCTTTTTTTTTTTTTTTTTTTTTTTGGAGATGGATTGCAGTGGTGTGATCTCGGCTCACTACAGCCTCTGCCTCCAGAGTTCAAGCAATTCTCCTGCCTCAGCTTCCCAAGTAGCTGGGACTACAGGTGTGCACCACCACACCCAGCTAATTTTTGTATTTTTAGTAGAGACAAAGTTTCACCATGTTGGCCAGGCTGGTCTTGAACTCCTGACCTTAAGTGATCTGCCCCCCACAAAATACTGGAATTTACATGCGTGAGCCACCATGCCCGGCCAAGACCCTGTTTCTTAAAAAAAAAAAAGACCGAGCACAGTGGCTCACACCTGTCATCCCAGCATTTGGGGAGGCTGAGGCAGGAGGATTGCTTGAGCTCAGGAACTTGAGACCAGCTGGGCAGCATAGCAAGACCTTGTGGCTACTAAAAATATAAAGGATTAGCCAGGCATGGTGGTATGCACCTGTAGTCTCAGCTACTTAAGAGGCTGACATGGTAGGATTGCTTGAGCCTGGAAGTTAGAGGCTGCAGTGAACATGGTCACACCACTGCCTCGCCTAGGCAACAGAGTAATATCCTGTCTCAAAAACAAAACAAAAATTAAAAATTCAAAGCAGTTTTGATAACCTCCTCTTAAATGTGTGATTTACAAAGATGTAATTGTCTATCTCCATCAGCTTTCCATCAGCAGGATCTTAAACTAGCTCTTAGCATCGTGTCACTTGCTTAGGAGAACCCCCACTTCCACCACCCCCATCTCCTACTTCTTTCAGAACTCTCTGCTGTCACGAGTTCTAGCTTTGCTCCAGAAGGAGAGTAGGTGGCCTTCCTGTTTCTCCTTCTATCCTACAGCCAAGCTGTGCCCTCTGCAAGGGGTAGATTGGGTACTGGAAATGCAGAATTGTTGGTTATCTGTAAGTCATAGGCTCTGTATGCACTGCACGTTCTGGTCAGAAACTTTCATCATGACTTCTGGCATCCGTGTATTTACAGACTTGATTTCTGAATGCACTTCTTCAACTTTTCATCCCCGTAAGCTTTTTCCAGGTCACGGCTCTTGGATTCCTTTATCTTTTCCTCTTCATCATTTCTGGTAGGGAGGGCCCTTTAGGGAGGAGCATGCCTCTCTCAGCCCCTCCTCCAACCCTTGTCCTCATTGCTCATTAACAAGACTCAAATACATTTTTACTTCTTAGGAATTGATCTCAAATTAAACCCTCCTATTGGCCATTAGAGCTCTTTTTTCTAATATGTTGTTGACCAGGTGGTCTTAAGCATCTCGAGTAGTGAATCTTTGGCTGGCATTTCTGTTTCCACATGCTTTTAATAAATACCATTGTCTGGAACTAGTCTTCCACAGAAATCTTGTTTTTTTTTTTTCTCTGTCTGATAATTGGATCTGACTGATACTGGTTTATTTTTTCGATGTATTCATGTAATAGCTAGGGAGAATCTCACTTTGATTGTTAGAAAAACGTCAGTTACATTCAAACAGGATGCATGCTCCTGAAAATATAATGTATGTAGAAACTTTGCTAAGTTCTCTCCCTTTTTCCTACTAGCAAGGCCTGGGTAAGGTCTTCACCAATACTTTTTTCCTTGATTGGCTGTCAAGTGGGATTCTTAAAAAAAATGCTCTTAACATCTGTATAGTGCCCTCAGGTATCCGCACGGGGGCAATCTGTAAAGATTCCAGATTTGGGAGTATTTTATCCAGTGTAACAGCATTTGGAGTTAAGCTGTTTTGAGGGAAGTACCAGCTATAGCTTCGCTCTTAAGTCCTATGTGATCATTGGCTATCATCTTTACTGAATAAATGAAATGACAAAAATTCTAGCAATAGATTATCTTTTCTTTATCTAGGTGATATTTTTCTGACTCAAAAAAACTTCTGCAAATGCTCTACCAAAAAGGAAAGCTAACCTTTTATCTTCCCAATAGGTTAAAGCTATTGGAGCAGCCATATCAAAGGCTGGTAGGAATTCTCCAGTCAGTGTGGCTTATGCCAAGCCTTGCAGAAAAATATCTACCTTGTTCATAAAGAACTTCAAGAAAGGTGATACTTCCATTTTCCTCAAGTAACCTTCACTGTTACTCTTATTCTTGGAAAAATATTTCTATTTTCAAATTCACAGCATTTGAGTTTTCTTTTGTTCTGCCTTCTTAGAGCAGACCATCCTCTAAATGTCTGTCATTGAGTCACCTTTTTCCATAGCAAATATGCCACCTTTTTTTGTTTTAAACTTAATTCCTAGATGTCGTGTTTGCCAGTCAGTGGTAAGTAAAGCTGTGAGTCACACCTACGTTCAACTGATTGAAAACACATATTCTGTTACACTATGATGCCTTCTTTCAGGAGGAGCTGAGATCATGAGTTACATTTTTGGACTTAAGAGGGTGGGACTTTGGCTGGGTGCAGTGGCTAACAACACTTGTAATCCCAGCACTTTGGGAGGCTGAGGTGGGTGGATCACCTGAGGTCAGGAGTTCGAGACCAGCTGGCCAACATGGTGAAACCCTGTCTCTACTAAAAATACAAAAATTAGCTGAGTGTGAAGGCCGGGGCCTGTAATCCTGGCTACTTTGGCGGCTGAGACAGGAGAATTGCTTGAACCCAGGAGGCGGAGGTTGCAGTGAGACAAGATCGCGTCACTACACTCCAGTCTGGGCGACAAAGCGAGACTCCATCTCAAAAAAAAAAAAAAAAAAAAAAAAAAAAAAGGCAGAGTGGGACTTAGAAATTCAGGTCTTTGTCTCCAGAGAGAATTTGAGTTTAGAAAGAGGTCTGTCATCTACAGGGATATGAGGAAATCCGTCTTTTATAAATTAGACTTACCTTCTTGGGAGTGCACACACTAATTATATATTAGTAGTAGCTCATGTCTTGGCTCCAAAGTATACTGGGATTTAAAAACCATTTGTTTTTTTATCACCTTATTTTAAATACAGAAAAAATTTTTAACGACCTTTGGTACCAGAACTATAATCTAAAGCAGGCGTCCCCAAACTACGGCCCACGGGCTGCATGAGGCCCCCTGAGGCCATTTATCCGGCCCCCCGCCGCACTTCAGGAAGGGGCACCTCTTTCATTGGTGGTCAGTGAGAGGAGCATAGTATGTGGCGGCCCTCCAACGGTCTGAGGGACAGTGAACTGGCCCCCTGTGTAAAAAGTTTGAGGACGCCTGATCTAAAGGTTCTCAGAATTGATAGATTTTTATGAGTCTGATAAATATGGTACAGACTAAAGACTAAAGAACAGTTTATGGCCTGAGCCATTTTTCTAACCAAAGCTATATCAAGTTATGTAAATTGAAGGCTTTAATTCAAGGTGAGTTTTTTGCAGTTTAAGTTCTTAGGGCTGTTTCTTTACTAGCTCAATTTCAAGACATAAAATGTACAGATTCTATAGAGAGTCCTCTGAAGAGCTTTCTCCTCTGGAGAAGATGATAGTGAATTCTGTTTCTAAGAGATCCTGTTGGATTTTTTATCCTGAAGGTTTGTGTTGAAGAGGCAATATGTTTCTTCATGGAAAAAGATTGTGAGGGAAAAAAATAAATGGTTATGATTTATAATTTATAAATGATTATGAAAACATAACATCCTCAGAGTACAGTTTAGGCTACAAATATCAGTGATACCAACTTTTATAAGCATCAGTCGTTAATCATCATCCATGTTGCGGCTAAGTGGAAATCATTACATTCATTTATATGATCTGCGAATAAGTAAAAAGTGGAATTTAAATTGAGGGTTAATTGCATGACCAGACATTGAAAGTGTCTGTTTTTGAAGCTTTGCCTTCCAAAATATGTGGCTTCCTTATGATCACAATCTCATTGACGTTTTGAACCTTAATCATTGTTTTGATTCTGAATAAGTATTCTTCTCAGTTGAATACATTTGCAGTTGGGTTTTCATTTCATGAAATTTTGAGTCAGTGGCATGCATCCTTTATCCCCAGACCATTTTCCTCTCTTTAGCAGCATGTTGTCTCCTGAATGTGTACATCACACCCTTCTTCCCCGATGCTCCCATTCTGCTTGCTCTGGTGGAGATATTGCACATTACTAAGTTGCATGTTGTCACGGCCTCAATGCAATTTAGTGTGTGTGATATTTTCACATGAGTGCATGCACACGGGTATGGCTCTTGCTTGCTGGGATTACAGCTTTTCAGTGCCAGTGGGTGGGCATCCTGTTGAATTAGATAAGAGAATGTGTATGTCATGTGATTCACATTTGGAAAGTGAACATGCTTCCCACCTGTACCTCTCAGTTTTGGAGAATTAAAAGTATTTGGATTAAAAAAGGTCAGCATTGATCATTTAGTAAATCACTGTTTCCATTTTTTATGTTGAGCAATTGAGCAAATTAAATATTTAGTACAAATTCTCATTGATTTGAGAATATAAACAATATTTAAATGTGTAAGGAAGAATATAAAGCTGTAAGAAAAGAAAATGTGTTTTTATTTATTTAAAGAAATCTCTCCCAACACTGAAATGGACAAGCAGAAATGTCGTAATGCATATTTGGGGAAATTAAATTAGCTGCAGTTCTTAAATAATAAGACAGTAAATGTATGCCTTTTTTAACCTGCCTGATGAAAGATACATCTCATAAACTTGTTTCCACTGTAAATTACCTTAAAAATGTTTCTTTTATTTAGTTTCTCATTGCGATGCTTTAAAAACTGCTAAATTCACTTTACTGGGTTTACTATGGAAGTAGTTTTGAGATACACATGTTTACTGTTTGTCTATGTAACTGAAACAACCTCTTGGTTATTTTTTTAGTTAGCATTAGAATAAGAATCCACAATCACTGGGCATTGTCAAGGACACATAACCATGCATTACTGTATAAAAATATTTAATTAATATTTACTACTGCCATAGCCTCCAGATGATCTAATGTGATGCTGTCATTGTATGCTTCTGTCTGTGATTCACCACTAGTTTGGAGGAGGAGAGTGGAAGAATTCCACATAAGCAGGTCATCCCCTGTGCCCCTTCAGCAGCTCTCTAGGGCTGAATGCACAACGTGGCTGTTCCCCTCATGCTGGAAATCTAATGTCAGCCAGGTTGCTTTATAACATACTGTGGAGCTGGGTCTCCAGGGCAGATGAGCCAAGGAAGGGAAGATGTGACCTCTCAAGGGAGGTTGGGCCTGAGAAGGGTTGGGTAGAGAGAGATTTCTTAGAGGATACAAAAATTACTTAGAAGGAATAAGTTCTAATGTTATATAGCACTGTGGAAGGGCTGTAGTTAACAGTAATAAATTATATTGTTTCAAGTAGTTAGAAGGAAGATATGGAATGCTCCCAACAAAATAAATGAGGCAGGGCATAGTGGCTCACGCCTGAAATCCCAGCACTTCAGGAGCCCGAGGTGAGCAGCTCACCTAAAGTCAGGAGTTCAAGACCAGCCTGGCCAACATGGAGAAACCCTGTCTCTACTAAAAATTACAAAAATTAGCCGGATATGGTAGCTCATGCCTGAAGTCCTAGCTACTCGGGAGGCTGAGGCAGGAGAATCGCTTGAGCCCAGGTGGTGGAGGTTGCAGTGATCTGTGATTGTTCCACTGCACTCCAGCCTGGGCGACAGAGTGAGACTCTGTCTCAAAACAAAACAACCAAACAAACAAAAAAACCCTCTTACCAGAATGACTTTCATAGATAGTAAGACAGGGATGTGCTTACTCAATTTGAGTATCCAAAAAATGTCACCTAACTGGTTGATATCAATCAATGAAAGAATGAAATGGGAAAATGATCTTTCCATTGTTATGATTGTAAGTAACATGCTTGCATTGATTAATGATTTCTGATAGCCCATTCAAACTATATGGTGCATGCCATCAGTTATATGCCAGATGACGTTTTATTTGACTTTGGGAGTAAGTTATTTCTAGCAATCTGAATTTTAGGTTCCAAAGAACCCTAGAGATGAGTGATAATTATATGTCCAGTATTATAGGTTATTTGAAATAACTGAACTGGCCAGGCACAGTGGCTCATGCCTGTAATCCCAACACTTTGGGAGGCTGAGTCAGGAGGATCATGAGGTCAGGAGTTTGAGACCAGCCTGGCCAGTATGGTGAAACCCCATTTCTACTAAAAATACAAAAATTAGTCAGGCATGGGCATGCACCTGTCATCCCAGCTACTCGGGAGGCTAGGGCAGAAGAATCACCTGAACCCAGGAGGCGGAGGTTGCAGTGAGCCGAGATTGTGCCCCTGAACTCCAGCCTGGGTGACAGAGCCAGAGTCTGCCTCAAAGTAGAATAACCGAACCAAAATTTTCTGGTATGCTACTTGCATACACACAGCACATAACAGTGCTTTGCACACAGTGGGTTGTGTGTGCGTCTGTAGTCCCAGCTACTTGGGAAGTTGAGGTGGGAGGATCACTTGAGCCTGGGAGACAGAGGTTGCAATGAGTCAAGATCTTACAACACTGCATTCCAGCCTGGACGACAGATTGACACCCAGTCTCAAAAAAAAAAAAAAAAAAAAAAAAATTATTTGTCAACTCTATATTTATTTATTTTTAATGAAAGAAGAAAAACAAGTTTTAAAAAAGTCCTTTTAAGAGGGAGGAAGTTCTAGAATTAATGGTAATAATTGCACAAATTTTGAGTATACTAAAAACCACTCAATTGTATACGTAAAACTGATGAAATTTATGCTATATGAGCTTCATTTCAATAAAAACATCTTATTAGAAAACAAAGGCAGGAGAGTCAGAATAAAGGAGACATGTGGATAGAAGCAGAGCTCAGAGATGGAGGAAGATTGGAGGATGCCACACTACTAGCCTGAAAGATGGAAGTTGGGGCCATGAGCCAAGGAATGAAGACAGCTTTTAAAAGCTGGAAAAGGCTTGTCCAAGTGTGGTCATGTTCACAACTAAATGATCACAGCCAGTTACAGATTGCTCATTCCCTCTCTACTCTCATTGCTTTACTTAGCTAGCCTTAAAAAAAGAAACAAACAGACCCCAAGAAAACTAAAAATGAAGAGAAAACAGATTCTCTCTTAAATCCTCCAAAAACAATGTGACATCTTGGTTTTAGGACTTCTGGACTGAATTACAAGATAAAAAGTATGTTTTAAGCTAGTTGAGTTTTTGGTAATTTGTTACAGCTGCAACAGGAAACTAACATAACACACTACATGCAAAGTACAGTTATGTGCTATGCACATGCAAATAGCATGCCAGAAAGTTTCAGTTTGTTTATTTAAAATTGTAAAGTTAAATAACCTATAATACTGGGCGTATAATTATCACTCATCTCCATGGTTCTTTGGAACCTAAAATTCAGAGATTGCTAGGAATAATTTACTCCCAAAGTCAAATAAAATTTCATCTGGCATATAACTAATGGCACACCCTATGACTGGCTAAGTTTTTGTAATTATAGTAGAGATGGGGTTTCACCTGTTGCCCAGGCTGGTCGTGAACTCCTGCTCTCAAGCGATCCACCCACCTTGTCCTCTCACAGTTTAGGGTTACAGGTATGAGCTACCATGACCAGCTAGGCAACAAATAAAAATTTTATATATTTATAGTTTGTAATGTAATGTTACATTGTGAAATGGTTAAATCAAGCTAATTAATATATTCATTACTTCACATACCATTTTTGTTGTGACAACATGTAAGATGTAATCTTACCAGTTTTCAAGTATACAATGCATTTTTTTTTTTTTTTTTGAGACGGAGTTTCGCTCTTGTTACCCAGGCTGGAGTGCAATGGCGCC
Organism: Saimiri boliviensis; assembly: GCF_048565385.1. Classification (NCBI taxonomy): domain Eukaryota; kingdom Metazoa; phylum Chordata; class Mammalia; order Primates; family Cebidae; genus Saimiri; species Saimiri boliviensis. Next base: position 201,989,391 of record NC_133450.1, on the reverse strand, counting down.
ATCTCGGCTCACCGCAACCTCCGCCTCCTGGGTTCAGGCAATTCTCCTGCCTCAGCCTCCTGAGCAGCTGGGATTACAGGCACGCACCACCACGCCCGGCTAATTTTTTGTATTTTTAGTAGAGACGGGGTTTCACCATGTTGACCAGGTTGGTCTCGATCTCTCGACCTCGTGATCCACCCGCCTCGGCCTCCCAAAGTGCTGGGATTACAGGCTTGAGCCACCGCGCCCGGCCGCATTATTATTAACTATAGTCACTATGCTGTACAGTAGCTCTCCAGAACTTACTCATCCTAACTGAAACTTTGTACCATTTGACCATCTCTCTAGCCCCTGGCAACCACCATCCTACTCTCTACTTCTATGAGTTCAACTCGTACATTCTACTTACAAGTGAGATCGTGCAGTATTTGTCTATCTGTGCTGTGCCTGGCTTATATAACTTACCAGAAAGTCCTCCAGAATCATCCATGTTATCACAAATGACAGGATTTCCTTCTTTTTGGTGGCTGAGTAGTATTTTCTTGTGCACACACAGCATATTTTCTGCTAATAGCCACTGTTTATTGAGCATCTACTGTGTACTAGGTCAGTTACTGGGAGCTTCAGATGCATTATTATTTAGCTCTTCATGAGCTGAATTGCTCTTCCTGCCAGTATCCACTCACATAATACTGTGAGGTTTAACCTCATACTTTGAGGAGATGTGCTGTGATGTAGGAGGTAGTGGCTTCTGGTTTGGTATCCATGTACTATTAATTTTTTCTGAATTGAGAGATTAAAGCTAGTATTAGTTATAATGCTAAATAGATATCATATGACCCAGTATGTCCACTCCTAGGTATTTACAGATGAGAAATGAAAGCATATATCTACAAATACTTGTACACAAATGTTCATAGCAGCATTATTTTTAATACCCCCAAACTGGAAACACCTCAAATGCATATCATCTGGTGAATGGATAAACAAATTGTGGTAGATCTACATAATGGAATACTACTCAGCAATTAAAAGGAACAAACTAACACATTCAGCAGTGTGTTGAAGCTCAAAAGCATTATGCCAGGTGAAAGAAATACCAAAGGCTACATGACAATGTGAATGTACTCAACACTACTGTACTGCACACTCAAAATGGTTCAGATGGTAAATATTGTGCCATGGGTATTTTACCACGGTTTAATACAAAGCTATATAATTTATGATTGTGTTTCAATGAAATTCTAGAAAAGGCAGAATTATAGTGACAGCATATCTAGTGGCCATCAGAGGCCAGAGTTTAGGGAGGATTTGCCTATAGGAGGGGGATGAAGGAACTTTTTGGGGTGATACAAATGTTTTACATCTTGATTATAATGATGGTTATGGAACTTGGATGTTTATCCAAATCACTGAATTGAACGCTTAAATTGGTGAGTTTTATTACTTGTCAATCATAGTTTAATAAAGCTGATACAAGAAGAAGTTGCTAGGAATTTGAGGGAGTTAAAAAATACTGTCTTCTTGTAAATTGTAAGAGGATTTTTCTCTGCTGTTTTATTTATAAAAACTTGTGTGCCAGATCATGAGTAATGAGGTAGAGGGGAATATATTGTCTTCATCATCCCTTACTGAGTTACATGAATATGTTTGGTAACTGCAAGCAATACATAGCGCATTTAAAAGTTGTCTTGAGAACGTTACCAGCAACCAATGTCCTCAGCGGTGGAAGAAGACTGTGCTGTTTTCTACATGTGGTCCTTACTGGATTAGCCTTGTTTGGTTGCCACTCAGAGGGGTGATTGAGTTGTGATATTTTGTTGCACCTTTGATGCCAACTTATTTTTGACTTAAATATTTTTTAGTAACATAAGGTTAAAAATCACATCATATGTTTTCCTCATTGACCTCCCTAGTTGTAGGCAAATTTTATACTTTTTTCCTTACTTTTTCTCTGTGGTCACTGATATCATTATTTCCTCCCCCCTCAAAACCTACCTTCACCTTTGGTCTCTGGGAATACTGCACTCTAGTGATTTTCCTTCTACTACCAAAATGATTTCGGTACCTCTCTGGCTGGTTTTTCTTTGTCTTTAGGTCCCTTATGAAAACACAACCTGTGGCCCTATTTTCTTTCCACTTGCCCCTTTAAGATGTTTTTTCTCTTCTATGATTATTCTAGTGCGTCTCAGATGTCTTGTTCTGAATTCTGTTAAGCCTTGTCTCTTATTTCAGCTACTTCTAGGGTATTTTCATCCTCCCTTTTGAGTTCCTGTTGCCCAAACTAAACAAACTCCCCCTTTCTTTCATACCGCTTCCATTCTGGCCTTCTCCATTTCTTTGAGACAATGCCATTCTTTCTCCCTCAGGTTTAAAACCTGAAGCTCTGTCATTTTCTTTTTTCTCTGTCCTCTCTGTTTAGTTGTTGAGCAGATCCTTTGTATTTTCTTTCAGGTCTTTCCCTTTCTTTGGGTATTTTTGATCCTACATTATTCTGGGTTCTTGTTGCAGAGTCATGGCACCTTTAAGACATTGTCTAGGGAAAGCTACTGGTCAGGATGACAAAGCAGGTTTTAGAATTGGGTCCATGGATCCATGTCCCAGAACCCCGCTAAATGACTGAATCACTAGATTACAGCGTTTGGCTTTGCTCTTAACAGTATACCTTTTGGGATGCTTTAGAAAAGCTTGGTGTTTCCTTTTGCATGTACAAGGTCACCATTGCCGCTGAAGTCTCTTCTTTTTCAGCTACAGCTTTTCCTTCCTATGTAGTGAACATATGAGGGTGCTTTCCCTGCACCCTTCTGCACCGCCCCACAGAGTCCAGGTTTTTATGATTTTGTGCTGCCTTGAGATTACTTAAGGATTGCCGTCTTTGTGTGCTCCCTGAAGAGTTTCTTATTTCTCCTCCTTACTAGTGCTGCCTTACTAATCTTCCAACTGAAAAACACAGAGCGCCTGACATTGCAGATTTTCGTGTACGGAATTCCTTTATTAGTCACCAAATATATGTGTCTGTTTTTCTCTCTCTTGTATTTTCTTCTCTGATTTGGCTTTGGAGTTAGTAATTTTTTTTCCATAAATTCTCCCCCAATGATCATTCTTTGATAGCATTTTTAAGAGATGTTACATTGTAGGCCTAGTTGCATAGTTTAAGAAATGTAGGAACATTTCTAAAGAGAAGAAAGGTTGGTGAAATACAAGTTACACTATCCCTTATTGGCTGTTTCCAAAAAGGGAGGGCTTGCCACAGCCTGGGTTTCTTAGAGTTTAACTGTATCCTTGGAAACATGTTATTCACACTTAATTTTCTTTCCATTTGCTTTGGGGGTGAAATAACTGAAAATAACTTCACAAAGTGAAAAGTTGATGAATTATTTCAGTGAATATGGTATTTTAAGGTATTTCAGTTCAGTTATTTTTTTCATCAGAAATGTAAAGAATAGCTTAGTAAACATTTCAAAATAAAACATTTCATATTATATAAAGAATAAGTATATTTAAAGTAAGGTCTTTATGTTTTTTTGAAATAAAATGAGAACAGCATTCTCAGTTCAGTAGAAAACTAAAGCTGTTACTAGATTTGGAATCAAGTGGCCATGTGATTTTTCTAAATCACAATATGATACTGTGTTTATTTACTCTTTGCTTTTATCTTTGGGCATTCCAGAGGGGTGTTTGATGCTTCCCTCAAAATGGCTGGCTTCTATGGATTGTACACCTGGCTGACTCATACTATATTTGGCATCAATATTGTCTTCATACCGTCAGGTAACAACCATGTTATATCTTCCAGTGTTCTCTATTTAAGGAAAGTTAAGCCATTTTGCCATTTAGGAAATGTTTACTTCCTCAAGTGTAAAAAACTAAATTTTGTGGCTTGAATCCAGTCTAGTCCATATTAGGAGCAGAATATGATTTGTAATGTGTTTGTTTATTGCTGCATCCCCAGCAGCTGGAACCATACCCAGCACATAGAAAACATTGCTATATTAGTCTGTTCTCTCATTGTTATAAAGAAATACTTGAGATTGGGTAATTTATAAAGAAAAGAGGTTTAATTGGCTCACTGTTCTGCAGGCTGTACAGGAAGCATAGTGGCTTCTGCTTTTGGGGAGGCCTCAGGAAACTTATAATCACGGTGGAAGGTGAAAGGGAAGCAGGCATGTCTTACATGACTAGAGCAGGAGAAAGAGGGGAGAGGTGAATACACAGTTTTAAACAACCAGATCTCATGATAACTCACTATCATGAGAACACCACCCAGGGTTGAAATCCGCCCCTGTGATCCAATCATCTCCCATCAGGTTCCACCTGTGACACTGGGGATTACAATTTGACATGAGATTTTGGTAGGGACCCAGATCCAAACCATACCAGTTGCCTGAAATATTTGTTAAATGAGCCAGGTGTGGTGGCTCACGCCTGTAATCCACACACTTTGGAGGCCAAGGCAGGCAGATCACCTGAGGTTGGGAGTTCAAGACCAGCCTAACCAACATGGTGAAACCCCGTCTTTTTAAAAAATAAAAAAAATTTAAAATTAAAAATATATATATTTGTTAAATGAACAAATGTTCTAGCACTTAGCATAACACCTAGCACATAATTGGCTTTAAATAATGTTTGAATGAACTGATTGGCAGGGAGCAATGCGTTGCCAAATAGCTTTGTCCATGAGGGATAATATCCCAGGGCAAGATGATTGCTTTTGAGGGCACATAAGCTGTCTCCATACCTCTTAAGATCTGTTATGATGCTTCTTCCACTTTTTCTTCCTTTATTTCTAGCGCTGCTTGTTTTCCTAAATATCTCTGCCTTTCACATTTGCCTCTACCACCAGCTGCCCTTCTCCCATTTGTCTGTGCTTCCTTCCTTCTACATTTTCAAGTTCATTAACGTTCTTCCCTACTGTGATCTTTACTAACCTACCCTCTGGCATGCCAGCACCCTTTGAGGCGGGCAGAGTAGGTGGTAGTCTTACCGTATAGATGAGAGACCAGTTTTCCAAGGTCGTGTACCTGGCTTCTGGTAGGACCAGAACTAGATGCTACATCTGCTTTACTCTTAACCTGGAGAGAAGCCAGATGGAGGAAGATTGCTTGAACATACTGCTCTGGAAGGGAATGACCTTGAAGCAGGGTCTTTCAGCTCAGGATTTTTTTTCTGTTTATTTTTATTAGAAAGAAGCAAAGTAAAGAATATGCTGAGGTTTAGAAACTAATTTCTGATTGGGCTTTGCAATCAATGCAAGTTTTGATACATGTTCTGTAGCTGTATTTATAGGACTGTATATTAACTACTGATTGAGAGTAACAACTGCAGAACCCTGAAATTTTATTGCTTAAGAATAGATCCATAAATAAAGCACATACTTAGAAAGTTTTTTAGTATCACGTTTTAAGATATTGAGCCTTTATTTAGCTAGAAAATTCAGTTAGATAGGGTATATCATTTCCCTAGTATTTGATTTGTGAGTATTTAACTTGTTCTGTTGGAAATTGTTAAGGAGGAGGAGCCACTGCTTAGGTTCTGTTGCTTGTTGGTGTTTTGCTGATGATGTTAAGTTGCTTTTCTTTTACTCTTTTTTCAGCATTAGCAGCAATCCTTGGAGCGGTGCCGTTCCTGGGGACATATTGGGCAGCAGTACCTGCAGTTCTAGACCTGTGGCTGACACAAGGATTAGGATGCAAGGCCATTTTACTGTTGATTTTTCATCTCTTGCCAACATACTTTGTAGATACTGCAATTTACTCTGACATATCAGGGTATGTAAGCCACAGAATTTCTTAAGTTGTTAGTGAATCATTTAGGCATTTCTGGTTTTTGTTGTTTTTTTTAAAGCAGGATTTTTTCCCCTTGGGTTGTACAAAAGAACTGGTAGTAGGAGTTTTCAGTGAAATAATCTTTTGTGTTCCCACTGATTTAATGAAATTTTAATTTAAAATAATATTGTTGACAAGGCATGATATTTTCGGTGTTTTTTTTTTTTGTTTTTTTTGTTTTTTTTTTTTGGTTGGTGTTGCTCCAAAGTTCCAGAGCAGCTTTTTTTCTTTGGTTTTTTTGAGTCAATATCTCTGTCACCCAGACTTGAATGCAGGTGCAGTCATGTCTCACTGCAACCTTGAACTCCTGGGCTCAAGCAGTCCTCCTGCCTTGAACTTACGAAGGCACTAGGATTACAGGAATGAACCACCATGCCCAGCCAATTTTCTTATTTACATATTTATTTATAATATTAATATATGATGTCCTGAGTTAAAATCAAATTGTGAATAATTTTCTCTTGATATAGTGACATTTAACCTAGAAAAGAATTATGATCCAATATACATCAAATATTTCAAGTACAATGAAGAGTTAATCATTATTTTTATTACTTCTTTGGTTTTGGAGAAAATGTTAGATTGTATGTCTGAGGATTTCCACGTGAAACCAAATCTCAGCAAGTAAATTTCTGGCAAGCAGAGCTCTCTAAAGATAGAATTAGAATGGTTTTATGGTAAATACAGGTTAAATCTAAGTCAGAATCAATACTTTAGCCATATAATACAATAAATAAATGTCTGTTTCTATAGGTTTTGATGTCTCTTTTAGAAATTGCATTAAGTAAATCAAGCCAGTTCTCAGTTAGTCAAGTATTCAGATTCACATTGCTTATGAAAATCTAGGCTGAAAGTTAGATGATAACTGATATTGAACAATGCTGAAGCCCCAGAGTTCCAGAGCAAAAAGAAACAAGCAACTCCATAAGCCAGACTTACGGGAACTTTTATGTATAAAACTTGAGAGAGAAAATTAAAAAGCTGAACATCATAGTGTGGTTAACTAGTTTGTAACACTTGATATTTGAGCAGGAATAAGTATGATTTATACTTAAGTACTTTTATTTATTTAAAATTTGCTATAAATTTTATATTAAGGTTTATAGCTGGAATTAAAGATTTATATGTGATTTTATCTTAAAAATAAAATACTGTGGTTTTTTTTTTTGGAGACGGAGTCTCATTCTATTGCCCAGGCTGCAGTACAGTGGCTCAATCTTGGCTCACTGCAACCTCCGCCTCCCAGCTTCAAGCCGTTCTCCTGCCTCAGCTTCCTGAGTAGCTGGGTTTACAGGGGTGTGCCACCACACCCAGATAATTTCTGTATTTTTAGTAGAGACCGGGTTTCACCATGTTTGCCAGGCTGCTCTTGAACTCCTGACCCCAGCTGCCTGCCTCGGCCTCCCAAAGTGCTGGGATTACAGGCATGAGCCACCGTGCCTGACCTAAAATACTGTCTTTAAACATTGTCATTGGAAAATGAAAGGTTTGGCATAAATTGTTTTAGTTTTTAATAGGGTACACTTTTATTCATAAACTCGCTCATGTGTTGTTGTTTTTTTTTAAAGCTTTAAAGCTGAGCATGGTGGCTCAAGCCTGTAATCCTACCACTTTGAGAGGCCAAGGCAGTTGGATCACTTGAGCCCAGGAGCTCAATACCAGCCTGGGAAACATGGTGGAACCCCATCTCCACAAAAATACGAAAATTAACGTGGGTGTGGTGGCACATGCCTGTCAACTACTCAGGAGGGTGACATAGGAAGGTCACTTGAGCCCAGAAGGTCGAGACTGTAGTAAGCCATGATTGCAGCACTGCACTCCAGCCTGGGTGACGGAGTGAAAAAAAAGCTTTAAGCATTTTTGATAATTTCCTTGAATGTGATGTTTAGGGAAGAAGTTTACTTAGAAAACATGGAATACTGCCCTAATCATTTTTTTGGAATGAGAAAGACAAACACATTGTCAATATAGCATATTGGTTCCTTGAAGACTGGTTCTCCACAAGTCTTACTTTGTTTTAACTGTAATATAGAACATCTTTCCAGGATATTTAGTTATTTGCCCCTCACTTGAATTGTTCTCATCTCATGTTTAAAACTAGAAACAAACAGGATGTGATTTATTTCTCTGTCCTTCTGATGTCAGTGGTCCTTTCTTTTCATTATCAGTGTGCTATGCTGCTGTGTTCTATTTTATTTCATTCCACTTACGTAAGCGATACTGTAATAAGCTGGAGGGCATTTTTGATTCTCCTGTGAAATAGAAATCTTGGGCTTTGTGACAGAGATTTTCCTCAGGAGGCCTTTTATCATTACCTGGGTTAAAAATGGTATTTTAGGAGGTTGCTAAAGCCTGACCTATGAGTAACAGGGATGCTACTGTTGTTGTCTTATAAAAGCATAATTAGGCCGGGCGGGGTGGCTCAAGCCTGTAATCCCAGCACTTTGGGAGGCCAAGGCGGGTGGATCACGAGGTCGAGAGATCGAGACCATCCTGGTCAACATGGTGAAACCCTGTCTCGACTAAAAATACAAAAAACTAGCTGGGCATGGTGGCGCGTGCCTATAATCCCAGCTACTCAGGAGGCTGAGGCAGGAGAATTGCCTGAACCCAGGAGGCAGAGGTTGCGGTGAGCCGAGATGGCGCCATTGCACTCCAGCCTGGGTAACAAGAGCGAAACTCCGTCTCAAAAAAAAAAAAAAAAAAAAAAAGGCATAATTAACTGAATTACATGCTAAATTGTGCTCACTTAATTATCTTTGATGGAGGTAAACTTAACAGGTGACTCCTAACCAGTCCTAAGCCAACATTAACCCACTATAGGCAGGCACCTGTAATGGGTATAAGATAGCTGTTAACATTGCTGACTTTATTCTTTCATTCCTGGAGCTACAAACAGAGGTACTAGTCACCCATAGGAAAAAAAATTACTGCGTTTCAATATCATTGTAATGTTCAATTATATGCATCATGGTGATCTAAAGAAAGATCTAAAGAAAGCTGATAATATACTAAAAAACATAGTGTATTAAAGAATGAACATTGTATTAGAAATGTATTTCAGATTTCTTCCAGTTTTTATGTGTTAAAGGTTGTGAACTAACTGGTATGCTCTTTATTCCAGAGGTGGCCATCCTTACCTGACAGGCTTGGCAGTAGCCGGTGGAGCATACTACCTAGGCCTGGAAGGTGCAATCATTGGGCCCATTCTTCTCTGCATACTTGTGGTTGCTTCCAATATCTATAGTGCCATGCTAGTGAGTCCCACGAATTCAGTGCCCACGCCAAACCAGACCCCATGGCCTGCTCAGAGTCAGCGGTGAGTTAAAGCAGAATAATCTTAAGCTTTGTTTAAACATTGAGCTGTCCTGTGTCTGTATTTGATAAATAGCTTCATCCAGACTTGTCAGGATAAAGGTATATGGGTACTAATGCTATGATAAAGGTTGCAGAAGACACTAAGTAAATAAAAATCACTGGGAGAGTTTTGGGTTTCATGTACCAGGAAAATTGAAAACCTATATTGGGGCCAGGAGCAGTGGCTTATACTTTGAGAGGCCGAGGCAGGTAGATCACCTGAGGTCAGGAGTTCAAGACCAGCCTGACCAACATGGAGGAAACCCATCTCTACTAAAAATACAAAAATTAGCTGGGTGTGGTGGCACATACCTGTTATCCCAGCTACTCAAGAGGCTGAGGCAGGAGAATTGCTTGAACCCTGGAGGCAGAGGTTGCAGTGAGCCTAGATTGTGCCACTGCACTCCAGCCTGGGCAACAGAACAAGACTCTGTCTCAAAAAAAAAAGACCTATATTGGGTGAGAATTGTTAATGTCATGAGAAGCCAAAATAAATTTAAAAAATATTAATACCATGTGATACATGGTATACCAGACTGAAAAAGACTCAAGAAATAGGACAACCGTGCCAGATGTGGTGGGTCACACCTGTAATCCCAGGAGGCCAAGGTGGGTGGATTACCTGAGGTCAGGAGTTTGAGAGTAGCCTGGCCAACATGGTGAAACCCCCATCTCTACTAAAAATGAAAAAAAAAAAAAAAAAAAAAAGTCTGCCAGATGTGGTGGCAGGTGCCTATAATCCCAGATACTCAGGAGGCTGAGGCAGGAGAATTGCTTGAACCTGTGAGGCGGAGGTTGCAGTTAGCTGAGATCATGCCATTGCATTCCATCCTGGGTACTCATCCCCCATAGCAGGACTCTCTCTTAAAGGAAAAAAAGAAAAAGAAATAGGACAACCAAATGCAATGCATGAGTCTGAGATAGTTTTCTGGATGGGGGATGGGAGGAATCTGTAAAGATTATTACTGGAACAATTGGGGAAATTTGAACATGGACCATATGCTAAATAATATCAATGATAAACTTCGTTTAACCAATTTAACAATGATACATTGATAACCAATGATACAATGATAACCAGTCATAACCAATGATACTTTGGTTCTGTAGAAGAATATCCTTTAAGGATGAAGTGTCATGATGTCTGCAACTTATTTTCAAGCAGTTCAGCCAAAACTGAGAGAGGGAGAGAGGAAGTGACTATAGCAAACTGTTAACAATTGGTGAATCTAGATGAAGGACATATGGTTGTTAATTGTACTAGTGTTTCAATTTTGTGTAGGTTTCAGTTTATACATTTTAAAAATACAAAGTTGGGAAAAAATTATTTGGGATACTAATACAGAGTTGCAACTTGTTATTTTGCAAATACAGATATTAAAATAACTGTTCCTGTTACCTGGTGTCACTGGCGTTTCATAAAATAAATTACAGTGTTTGAAGAATTTTCCCATTGTCTCATAATTTTCTTAAATTTGTTTAGGTATAATTTATATATGGTGAAATGTATATCTGAATAGCCAAATGTATATCTAAATAGAAAATTTGATTTTTTTCAAATATTCACACCCATGTAACCACCACCCATATCAAGATATAGAATAATTTTATTACTCTAGAAGGCTTCTCCCTGTCTCCTCCCAGTCAGACCCCATTGCCTGCTGATACTCTAACTGTGGTCACTTTTCATTAGTTGTGCCTGTTTTTTGAACATCATATAAAAGAAATCACATAGGAGGTATTCTTGAGTCAGCCTTCTTTGCTCAATAGTGTATCTGTGTGATTCATTCATGTTGTTGGATTTTTTTCTCTGTTTATTGTTCATTCTTTTTTCATTATTGTCTTCTTTTCCATTACATGAATATATTACAATCTCATTATAGGACTAATAGCTATTTGGGTAGTTTGCAGTTTATGAACGTTATAATTCAAGATGCTATGAACTTTCTTTTTTTTTCTTTTGAGACAGAGTCTCACTCTGTTACCCAGGCTGGACTGAAGTGGTGTGATCTTGGCTGACTGCCACCTCTACCTCCTGGGTTCAAGCAGTTCTCTGCCTCAGCCTCCAAGTAGCTAGGATTACAGGTACCCACCACCATGCCTGGCTAGTTTTTTTGTTTTGTTTGTTTGTTTGTTTTTAAGTAGAAACAGGGTTTCACCATCTTGGCCAGGCTGGTCTTGAACTCCTGACCAGTGCCACCTGCCTTGGCCTCCCAAAGTGCTGGGATTACAGGCGTGAGCTACTATGCCCGGCAGAACTTTATTAAAAAAAAAAAAAAAAATTTCTTATTTTGCCATGAACGTTTTCATACATGTCTTTTGATGGACATGCACACAGTACTTACTGTAGCTGGACATATACCTAGAAGAGGAATATCTGGTTATACATCTGGTTTTAAGTTTAGGTGGATACTTAAAAACAGTTTTCTGTGTCATGTGCCAGAAATTACATTTTAACAATAAAAAAGTAAGAAGGACAGTCTAAGAATAAAAAGTAAAAGATCAACTTTTCAGAAACAATATGGCATTGTCCTTGTTCTCTGCAATTGGAAAACACTAGTTTTCCTGCCATCAGTATTCTCATATAATCAAGGAGTCATTGACAAGTTGGTTCTGACAATGCATTTAATGAAAATAATTTATGCTTTTATGTAAAATTCTTTAACAACATGATTCTGCTTAATTTTGTTTTTAATGTTATATTTTGTGAGGAGAGACATGGTCCTTTAACTCAGAACAAATGCAGTAAAGTCTCTGAGTTAGAGCTGGTTAGAGGGCCGTTTTTAGCCAAAGCATGATCCTTCCTTGATGGCAGGGGAAAATCAGCTTTTTCAAAAGAATAAAAGGAGAGATACTTAGGTGATTTTGACAAGGGTCTTCCCAGTTGGTGGTGGTGACACTATGATATCTTTTTCTGCCTTGGCCTTTTAAAGACAAGTGCTCAGATACCTGAGAAGCCAGTGGTGCTTGAAAGCAATGGAAAGCACTTGCTAACTTGCGGCTCTGTTCCATGGGCTCAGCAACTTCAAAGAAGAAAGCGAATTGATCAATATTTTGCTGTTGTTTTGAGAAATACTTAATGATTCGAAGTTACTAAAGCAAGAGTTAGTTTTTAAGGTAAAAATTATTTCAAAAAGCTAATTATTTCAAAAAGCAACTTAAATGAAATAATTTTTTGAGAGGTAATAAACCTTATTAACCCTTTCTCCTTCTGAAAGTACAAAGTGCTTATGTGGTATGGGGGAGTAGAAAAAGATAATGTGAGGATCCATAAAGCCTTTGTCTTTCAAAGTTATTCATGCATGTCATTTAAAGAGCCAGATTTCTACAAAGCTCATAGTGAAAAATAAGACCTTTGCCTTCTTCGTCGTCTTCCTTTGTCTAAGACGAACCACTTTTTTGATCCTAATTATTTTGATATTTACCTCCATATCTTGAAATGACATATTTATTTCTGATTTGGTCATGTGTAGGCATCATCTAGTAACTTCCCACTTGGAAGGTGAGTCGTTAACTTTCACTACCCATTCCACCAAAACAAACTGTGATACTGGTTAGAGCACTATTCAGGTTTTACATTATTATGACTTTAAATTATATTTGTATTTGATCCTTGCCATATATTCTAATATTTCTTTATCCATATGACTTTTGTTTTCTCTTGAGTTAATAAAGATGCTTTCAGCGTACTTATAACTAATCCCACCTCAGCCGTGCACCAGGCACTCACCTCTCCTCTTGGTATGTTCAGCCGCACCAGGCATAGTTGGTGTTCCTGAAGAAGCCCCTCCTGAGTGCTCTGTTCTGCTCCAGCAGAGTGCTGTCCTTTTGGCTTACCATTCAGCCGTCACCTTGGGTATTCCCTCAACTCTCCCTTGCATTGGAATCCTTATTTCTTATGCCCTATATAATTTTCTTTCTTGATTTATTCCTTTTCGGTAAAGCACATCCTCTTACAGAATTGTTGGGAAAATATGGATCAGTGGTAAATTTTGAGGGATGATGCCTATGTGAAAAGCTTTTCCTAATGTCATACTTAATCCAATAGCTTTCCTATTTAGAGAATTCTATACTTGAAATTTTTTCTTTAACATTTCTTTATTCCTTCATTGTTTTCTAGCTTCTAGGATTGTTGTTAAGTCTGAAACAATTTTTATTATTGATTCTTGTTAATTTAACTGTTTGAAGACATATAGGATCTTTTTGTTTACCTATGTTTTTTGTCCTGATGGGCACTTGCTAAGACCTTTAAAACTGAAAACTTGGTTCTGGTGTTCTGACATTTTTCTTGAGTTGTTTCATGATTTCTTTTTCTTTTTTCAGAAATTGAATTTATTTTGACATTAACCCTCATGGACTGGGCATTTCACATTTTAAATCCTTTCTGTCTTTTTTCACTAGTGTCTTTTTTGGCTCCATTTTCTGGGTGATTTCTTCAACTTGTAACCTCACTATAGAGGTTTCCATTTCTACTTGTACATTTTTTTTTTTCAGTCTCCTTTATTGAGGTATTATTTCCTTAGAGTAGAATGTACCTTTTTAGCATACAGGTTTATATTTTGTATGACATGTAACCAATTACATGTTTAGCAGCTTAACATCCATTTACGATATAGTTTCTGTGGGTCAGGAGTTCAAGCAAAACTTGGTTGGGTTCTCTGCTTAGCATCTGACAACCTGCAGTCAGAGTTGAGGTTTCATCTGTGGATTAGGGTCCCTTTCAAGCAGTCAAGTTGTAGGCACAATTCATTTCCTTGCAATTGTATAACTGAGGCTCATGGCTCCTAGAGGCAGAGCTCATAATCTGGGTTTTTGCTTCTTCAAGGCCAGCAGTATTTTTCTAACTTCAGTCTCTGATCCCTAGGCTTTTTGAAAGAAGAGCTCACCTGATTAGACCCAGGCCACCCAGCATAATCTCTTTTTTCTTTTTAAAGTGAGCTAATGAGGGACATTTATTATATCTGTAAAATCCCTCTACCTTTGCCATACATGTTGAGCATCCCAAATCCCAAATTGGAAACACTCCAGAATCTGAAACTTTTTGAGTGCCAACGTGATGCTCAAAGGAAATGTTCATTGGAGCATTTTGGATTCTACCTTTTTTTTTTTTTTTTTTTTTTTTTTTTTGAGACCAAGTCTCACTCTGTCGCCCAGGCTGGAGTGCAGTGGTGCAATCTTGGCTCACTGCAACCTCTGCTTCCCAAGTTCAAACAATTCTTCTGCCTCAGCTTCCCGAGTAGCGGGAACTATAGGCGCATGCCACCATGCCCGGCTAATTTTTTGTGTTTTTGGTAAAGACAGAGTTTCACCATGTTGGCCAGGCTGGTCTCGGACTCCTGACTTCAGGTGATCTGCCTGCCTTGGCCTGCCAAAGCGCTGGGATTACAGGCGTGAACCACTGCACCTGGCTAGCATTTTGGATTCCGGATTCTCAGATTTGGGGTGCTCCACTGGTTAGTCTAATGTAAATATTCCAAAATCCAAAAAAGATGTAAATCACTTCTGGTCCCAAGCATTTCAGATAAGGGGCACTAGCCTGTATTAACAGAACCACATTATCAGATATTAAAGGTATTTGGCTCATATTAAGAGTTGAGTATCAGCTGGGCATGGTGGCTCATGCCTGTAATCCCAGCACTTTGGCAGACCAAGGCAGGTGATCATTTGAGTCCAGGAGTTTGAGACTAACCTGGGCAATATGGTGAAACCCCATTTCTGGGTCTCTGCAAAATGAGATATAAAGATACTCTCCATAAACCACCTGCACTTCTCCAGATCTTTATGCCAACCTTAAGAATTTCAGTTGGGGTGTACTCGCTGTCATTCGACATTAGAAGATTGAGGAAAAGAGAGTAAATGGGCTGGGAAGGGAGTACATTTGATTTACTTTCTGTCACTTGAAAATTTCCTGAATCTCTTTATCCTCTTTACTCCCAGTGGTGTGACCCACTGCCCGGATTTCTTCAGCAGCCTTTACTGGTTCCTGCCTCTAGTCTGTTCATCATAGTACAGCCTCTCTGGTTTTTCTGAAGCATAAATATTCTATTCTCTTGCTGTTTAAAATTCCCACAGCGGCTTCCTGTGGCCTTCAAGATAAAGTTGACACATTAATTTGCCCTGTCAGACTTCTCATGCATTTTTTCTGTCTGTTCTCCAGATTCATCCTGTGCTAAGTGCCTTGCATTTTATTTTTCAGCCATATTGAACTTGTTTTAGTTACCAGAAGGCAGTGTCATCTTTGCAATGTTATGCCCTCCTTAAAGAATACCACTTCCCTTCTAGGCAAATCCAGAATCATAGTCTGTACTCAAAGTACCCTTTTTATGAGAAACTTTACTGAAACTCTGAACTAGGTAAGAAGTCCTTGCTGTGTCCCTGTAGTATCTTAGATTTCTCCTGTTGGAACTAAATTTGTGTTTCATAAATGTGAGTTTAATTCATTGTCTTTCCCACCAGTTGGTAAGCTTTTTGAAAGTGGGAGCTATATCTAACTTGTTTACCACTGTTTTACCACTCCTAACATAATATTTGGCACATAGAAAGTGCTAGGTGAAGCTTTATTGAATATGTGGATTAGTGAAACCAAAAGCAGATTAGATAAAAAGGACTTTTCAATACAACCTTGAGGCTGATAAAAGAGGATGGGATACAGTAAACCCTAGCCTTAGAACTTTATTCCAAGTTTGTTGGAAGGGAAGGGATATGCATAATAGTGGTTGCATGTGCTCTGTCACAGGATTGCATGCTGGTGCAGGTGTAGGAAACATACACTCAGCCCTGGGGAGCCAGCTAAGTAAGTTAAATTAGTCAGTTGTAACTTTTAGGCATCCAAAACTTTTCTGCATGTCTAGAAGACTGGGAGTCAACAAGTCTTGAGTTGTTAGATCATAAAAGATTTAAACATTTACGTGGAGGGAAGAGGGGTGGGGGGTGAAATAATTTGTAAAGATCTCATTGGAACTTTGGGGCAAGCAGATACCAAAGTATTTTCAAAGAGCAAAGAATAGTGAGAGGCTACACTGCACAATCCCTGTTGCTCTGAAAGGAGGTGTAAAATGTTAACAGTCCTCTAGTCCCCCAGTTACATGTGGTCCCAGTCTGCATTGCTTATTCTTAGATAAGAAATTCTATAACTGTGCTTCCTTGCAGAATAATAATCCTCATAATTTGGGAAAGACTACTATATTCAGATGGTTTACATAGGATGTCAAACATTTTCAGAAAATAGTATCATGCAGTATTTATCTCTATTTCTCTCCAATGCAGAGTTATAGTTTTATGAGCTTTGCTGATTAGTTAGAGCAGGCGTCCCCAAACTGCGGCCCCCTGAGGCCATTCATCCGGCCCCCCGCTGCACTTCAGGAAGGGGCACCTCTTTCATTGGTGGTCAGTGAGAGGAGCACGGTATGTGGCAGCCCTCCAACGGTCTGAGGGACAGTGAACTGGCCCCCTGTGTAAAAAGTTTGGGGACGCCTGAGTTAGAGCTATGCCTCTGGAATAAACCAAAAACGAAATCATTTCTGCATCTCTAGACTATAGATAGTGCTTTCCTGGAGATAATTAGAGGTTTGTTCAAGATCACTGTTACTTCAGTAAGGTTCTATTTCTATACACACACCCCTCGCTCCACCACCCTAACACCCTATCTACTTAAGAGATGACATTGAGATGGAAGACTCTTAGTAACTGATTTCTAAGCTTGCTTCAGGTTGTTGGGGTTTTTGTGTGTGTTTCATTTTGTTTGTTTGTTTTTTTCCTGAGTCCTTTTGGAGGCTTTCTTGGCCTGGAGACAAAATTGAATATTAAGTATCAATTTCAAGATTACAGCTAAACTTACTTGTCAACAGAGAGCAGTGAGGAGGCTAAGAACAGCCTTAATCTTAGTTCATGTGTCTTTGCCCTGAGGCAGAAATCTTCATTCATAATTTAAAGGAAGTGAATAGTTGTAGATATAAAGTTGCAGGTATCTCAGAAATTTGAAAAGATGTCAAAGAACCCCATTGGGCATTAGAAAATACTTTGTAGTATTACCCAAGTTTTGACTATTGCTTGCAAAGATTTTCCAGGGCTTTTCAGAATTAAATGCTACCTGGAAATTCATATTCTGAGACAGCAGCCAGCTTGGCCTGTAGACAAATGTAAAATCACAAACTTGGTGAGACTGAAAAATAGCTATCTAGAGCAATAGTTCTGACGGGAGCGTAGGGGTGATTTTTTTTCTCCCCAGACATTTTGTCTGGAGTAATTTCAATTGTCATTCTAGGTGGACAGAGGCTGGGGATGCTGTGAAGCATCCTATAATGCAGAAAAATATCAAGGTTGAGAAATACTGATTTGAGATAGGCGGGCAGACACAGACAGACAGACAGATAGATAGATAGGTTAAGATAGATATTAATGCATATAAACATACATGTCTATACAAATCTTCACTTTTGGACTTTTTTTCAGAGGATAAAAATATTTAAGGAAAGAAAATTGATTTCAATTCTTAGATCAGCCAGCATCTTTAAAAATGGTTGGTATATTCATGTCACACGTACCCTCTCAAAGCCTCAGGAGCCATAGCCAGGAGACCCACAGTTCCTGAAAGCAGAGCTGTGCTTGTAAAGATGTGCTTCAGAGGTCCAGAGGCTTAGGGCACCATCCTTGAAAGAGCCTTGAGATAACTGAACATCCTTGAGGGTAATTTCTTTTCTGTAACATTTTACCTCTGTCCTCCTTGATATTGAAGTACTTTGCTCATTGCGTGCTGCAAGATTAGTCTTTAATTGATCTCTGCCTTGCCCTTGAGCCTCCTAAGTATTTGTATGAATTGAGAGTCAGGAGAGAAAAGGAATAAGGGAGGAGGCATGATTGTGGAATTACATTTGAAGTTCAGATTATTTGTTTTAGGAGTTTTTATGTGATTATACCTAATGAAAGCTTTTGTTATCTTTAGTTTCTACTACTGTGAACTGTTCCCTAAGGTTTTGGAACACTTACCTTATATTCTACTTCAATTTATTTATTTCTTTTTTTTTTTTAAGGCAAGTGTCTCACTTTGTTGCCCAGTCTGGACTGCAGTGGCATGACATAGGCTCACTGCAGCCTCAGCCTTTTGGGCTCAGGTGATCCTCCGACCTTAGCCTCCCAACTAGATGGGACTAGAGGCACATGCCACCATGCCTGGATAATTTTTAAATTTTTTTTACAGATGAGGTCTCACTGTTGCCCAGGCTGCTCTTAAACTCCTGGCCTCAAGCAATTCTCCTACCTTAGTCTCCTCCTAAAGTTCTGGGATTACAGGTGTGAGCCACTTTGTCTAGCCTTTAGCTCTATTTCTAATTAAAAATTTGAGTAATTTGTTGACAATAACCAAGAGTTGGTTATTGCTATTAAATAAAATTAGCTTTATTTGATGATGATTAAAAAAATCTGCCAGGCACAGTGGCTCACACCTGTAATCCTAGCACTGGATATAGGTGGAAGAGTTACTTGAGGCTAGGAATTCAAGATCAGCCTTGGCAACATAGAGAAACCCTGTGTCTACAAAAAATTAAATTAAAAAAAAATTAGGTATACCTCAATCTCAGCTACCTGGGAGGCTGAGGTGAGATGATCGCTTGAGCCCAAAGTTTCTTGAGCCCAGGAACTGCGATTACATCATCACACCACTGCACTCCAACCTGGGTGACAGAGTGAAACCCTCTCTTTAAAAAACAATATATATATATATATATATATATATATATATATATATATATATATATATGAATGAAGAAACAACAGTGTATGTGTGTGTATATATAAAGAAAAAACATAGTATAGTGATGTGGTTGTAAATTAATATAACAATATAATTTACATCATTATAATTTATGATTATGTAATTTATCACTTAATATGAGTTATAAATTAACATATTTAACTTATAAATATAATTATGTAATTTATCACTTATATATTATATTATTTATATAACTAATACAACTTTTATTATAACATTAAAATTATTTGAGGCTGGGCATGATGGCTCATGTCTGTAATCCCAGCACTTCAGGAGGCCAAGATGGGCAGATCACTTGACCTCAGGAGTTCGAGACCAGCCTGGGCAACGTGGCAAAACCCTGTCTCTACAAAAAATACAAAAATTAGCTGGGTATGGTGTCATGTTCCCCGTAGTCCCAGCTGCTCAGGAAGCTGAGGTGGGAGGATGACTTGAGCCCAGGAGGCAGAGGTTGCAGTGAGCCGAGATAGCACACCAGAGTACTCCAGCCTGGGCAACAGACTAAGACCTTGTCTCAAAAAAAAAAAAAAGCAAAGTCAAATTTTTTCTGTATTTCTAATATGTGGTATTATTGTAAAGGAGCAATATAACTTCTATCTAAAAGAATGATAATAAACTGTGCTTTATATCTGTATCATTTAAGATAGTTTAGGCTGTACATAACCAAAAACTAAACAAAAACCCCATCATCAATAGGACTCAAAATAACAGTGACTTAAACAAGCTAGTAGTTTATTTCTTGCTTGTGTAAAAGAAGGTAGGCCATCCAGGGCTTGAATGACTGTTACATAAACATCTGGTCCCAGCCTCTATCATGATACACTGGTATGAGGCATTTTTGTCTAATGTGGGTGCTTGAGCTCATGTTCACTGATAAATTCTGACCCGGCCATTTGGCTGCCAGCACAGATGTAAATTTAACTAGGTAACTTATCCCAGCTCAGACATATAAATTATGTAGCAAAAGCAAGCTAGCTACTATACAGTCCTGAGATAGACACCTCATGTATGCAGCAGCCAGGCACACGTATACAGCTCAGCCACCTTCATCCAGCACAGATACTGCCTGTCAATAACATCATTCGCTTAGCTTGTTTAATGTGGGTCAGAAACAGTATAAGTACAAGGTCACTTGATGAAAAGACCTACCCCATTTCTCCTGCACTAAATCACATCTCTCAGAGCTTGGACTTCCTGTTGGATTACAGTTTCTATTTTGTAATAAAATGTATCCACTTAGCGTTTAATCTTTGGTCTCTTCCTGTTTTTTCTCTAACATCAATCATCATATCCACTTTCAGCCAGTAACAAGGTGGAAGAGCTGAAGAAGATTGCTCTTCTCTTTTAAGGACCTGCCCAGAATTTGCACACTTCCACTTAAATCTCATTAACCAAAGTGTAGTCACATGGTCATGTGTACTTTCAAGGGATTCTGGGGAAATAGTCCTTTGGACAATGGATCCAGCAAAAATATGGCATTCTTGTTAATAAAGAACAAGCAACAACTAGCCAACTTTTAAACAATACTCAGTGAAAATCTTAAGAAAAAATAGTGACTATATAATTTCAGGGCTCCAAAGATTTAAAAAATAAGCTACTGTTGTATGGTAATCAACTAATCATTCTGTCTTTTTTTCTTTTAGGACTTTCCGTGACATTTCTGAAGATCTGAAATCTTCAGTAGGTTGACATGGTTTCCTCTGCAGTGATTTTTCTTGGAAGTGCAAACTTGACAGTGAGTTCAGCCCAGCTGTGGCCTTCTGCCCTTTCAGCTGTGCCTAGCAAGCAGAACCCAGGAAAGAAGCAGAAGCCTCCTGGCCTTACTTACAGAATGTCTGGATAAGAGAGAACTTGCTGCAGGCTGCTTTGTATTTTAAAACACAGCTTGAGAGTTCAGAATTGGTGATTTGCTCACTTAACTGTTGCTAAGATGGCTTGAAAAGTTTCATTTTATACACTGGTTCCATGGCTTGAAATTTTTCCACTTTGGTTACCTGTATTATGTATTTATAAAGTTATTTTAAGAACTCTAAACTACCTGCTGTTATATATGGTGTAATTTTTTTCTTGGTTTAAGAAATCTATTGTTAAACTTTTTCTAAGACAGTCACTTTTCAGGAAGCGGGCTTTCACTTTTGAGCGTGTAGTTGAGTGAGGAAAAATGAGTCTTCTACCCTTCTCACACAATGTATGGTACCCTCTTTAAGAAAGAATAAATCATAAGTGTAAGGATGAGGTGGCTTATTTGATGTTCAGTTTTATGTTGTAACCCTAGGAGATACAAAGACTGAAGCTCTTCCTCCTCTTCCTTTTCTCTTCATGCTCTGTTCACTATTGCAAAATTCTAAAACATGGCTGACCGCATTGAAGCAAAATACTTATTAAGCTGCCATGAAAGGTAACAATATGATAAAATTCATGCTGTTATTAGGTTTTCTCCATCCAAATGTTTTAAGTGAAAAATCTCAGGTGTAGCAATACTCCGATTTGTTAAATGTATCCCTGTTTCATTATTTGGAACTCTGCTAATAAGTTAGTTTTCAGCAGAATTTTATATTTATGTAGTATTTTCCCATCTCTTAGCACTGTGCCTTGCACATGACTCTGAATGAATGCTTGTTGAATTGAATTGCAACTTAAAAAAAATCTCAATTATCACAACAACCAGCATAGTGCTTTACATTTTACAAAGTCCTTTTGCACATATTATTTCACAAGTATGTCACATCAGCTTTCATATAACTTTATGTTATTTTACATCAGTTTTACACTGATGGGGAAGCTAAGGTTCAGAAAAATGACCAACTCAAAGTCGTAAGTGTAGTAAGATTCGGCCTCAGATCTTTGACTCCATTGTCTGCAGACTCTGTTGCACTCGTGTTTCTTCTAAATATTGTATGCAGTTTTCCCAGTTACGGAATAGGTGTTGCTATCCATTTGTTATGAATGAAGACTTGTCTTATAGCATATGACAGGGCTGGGAGTGGACTGTTGCTCTTAACTGAACCCTTGCTACTGTTTAAAACAATCCTCAGGCCTATCCTCTTCTCCCAAGGGAATGTGGAGGAGAAAAGGGTTCTTGGCCAGGCTGTAGGTGGTGGCTCACGCCTGTAATCCCAGCACTTTGGAAGGCCAAGGCGGGTAGACCACTTGAGCCCAGAGGTTTAAGATTAGCCTAGGCAACATGGCGAAACCCCCTCTCTACAAAAAATTAGTTGAGCCTGGTAGTGTGCCTATAGTCCCAGCTACTAAGGAGGCTGAGGTAGGAGGATCACCTGAACCCAGGAGGTTGAGGCTGCAGTGAGCCAGGTTGGCGCCACTGTACGCCAGCCTGGGTGAGAGAGTGAAACTCTGTCCCAAAGGAAAAAGTGCGGGTGGTTCTTAAGTGTTGAAGATTTCCTTTTTGGAAAGTATTTAAAGGTAGAAATTCTAATAATTTTTTCTAAAACATCTTCCTAAGAAGTCACTGATAATTATAATTAGCTTAAATTTATTCTTACACTACTTAAGACAAATTTCATTTAGAAAAGGCTACCATGAGGTCTTCTGACTATATGCAATAGACTACATACAGACCTCATTTCTGTTATGAATCCTTTAGCAATTATAGTCAACTATTCCACTAAGTATTAGATTTGGTCACTTAGTAAGTAACTCATTGTCTTCTTTAGTCAATCATTCCTTCACTAAAACATTTCTTGAGAGTTTGGTAAACTCTAGGCTCCATGCCAGGCACCGTACAAAGTGAAGGAGATTGCTCATAAGAAGGCCTCTTGCTCTTAGCCAGATCGTATGTAATACTAAATTTAAATTTTTTGCATTAAAAGGCTAAAAAAGAAATTGTTTGTTTTTGTTGTATAGATTATTTATAGCTGTAATTAGCACATATTCATAAGAGACAAACAATGAGTTACTATGCATATACAAAGTGCTTTTAGCTGTATAAAGTGATATTACAAAAAACTAGAGTTAATGTTTGTTGCTGGGGGATAATTATTAGCATAAATATCAGGTTCTTACAGGGCTTTAAAAGAATAGAGCTACCAAAATTAGCAGCAGTGATGTAATATTACCCGGAAATATCAGGAGCAGAGATGCCCCAGAGTGCTTTACAGCCATGATCAGGAAACTTGAACTGCCCATTGCTACAGCAACAGCGTAAGGACTAGGAAGGTCCACCAGCTGGGGAGGTCATCTTGGAACCCTCTGAACCAGAAAGAAGCATCCCAGCATGCTTCCTCAGATGCAGTGAGGAAAGTTTACAGAATTTTCACAGGGCAACAGAGATCAAGTGGTATGAAAAGGTAGGAGTTTTAAGCTCAAGTCTAAAAGATAACCTGCCTTTAGACTCTCAGTTAGAATTTGACCCACAGAGGAAGTTTCTCCAGGAACAGACAGGACATTGATGAAGGAGAAGTCACTTCAGTAAAAACCGAGTACAGAAATTTGTCATCATATCTTGCATTTTATAGATTTATTAAAGATTAGTTTCAAGTTCACATTCACTATTCAGTTGTAAACTGAATGGAGGGGAGGGCAGAAAATACAAGCTCTCCACACAGGTATGCCCCTTTGCTGAGAGAGAAGAAGGCATGGGATTTCAGCATGAATTCCATGTCATGTGAATGTTGTTTGGGTTCAAAAGTTCTCTCAGTATCTGTTCCTGCAAGTGATCTCTGTCAGACCACCTTACATGCCGGTCTTAGTTATTTTTAAAATTGTGAGGTTTCTTCACACCTTCTTCGATAAGAAGTGGTTAGCTGGCAGAGTTTTCCCTTGACTTCTGAGACTAGTGTGAGTTGACCCATGACAGTAGGAAGAAATCCATCATGTTACAGGGAGACCCTGTGTGTAAACAGACTCTGTAGCGTTTGAAAGTGGAAGCTGCTTATTACAGTTAAAGGGCTACTGAATGGCTTGCAGATGAGATCTTCTGGCTCACCTTGATCTTAACATGAAACCGTTGTGACCTATCTGGACTCCCTAGGACCTGTGGTTTCCATTTGGGTTATATTAGTGCCTGAGGAATGTGTCACTACTGGGTAAGAAATACTCAGAAATTCAGGCCATGAGGGGTTAGATTAGATTAGGTGAGCTATCCAGAGCTTTCAACCTCAGGGTTTGTAGGAGAAAAACAAACAAAAAAAACCCTTAGGACTTCTCATACTTTAGCCCTGACCTTGCAGTGTCCTCTGAGGGGCCTCCTAAGACCCTTATAAGAATATTACAGTAGGACTTTGCCCATTTTACAGTGGAACAAGCCTCTGGCAGCATACTTCAAATGCTAGTTCCAGCTAAAAACAAATATTTTTAATTTTTATTATTTTCTTGTCTTGCAACTTTCTGCCATCAAAATATATTTATTACTTACTGATTATAGGGAACCTGCAAAAAGAAAAATACATGCTGTCTGCAACCACTGATTGGTTATTTTTGATAGTTTAAGAGAATTATAAATCAAGTTGTTCTGTCTACTAGAGTTATAGAAATTCTGTGCTAGAATGGGCCTTCTAAAATGAGGTGGTCCTGTCATTTTCTAGAGAAAGACACACATTCATAGGTTTAAGTGGCTTGTCTGACATAGCCATACAGCCAACTGGTAACAGAATTCAGAGTAGAATAGAGTTCTTTTTTTCTGTCAGTCCGTGTTTTACTTCTCTTTCCTTTTGCTCATGGTTGAGCAGCTTTTGGCAAAATGTGTTCCTTATAGCAGTAGTTCCAAGAGATGTTAATAGATGTAAGAGAAAAAAAAGTATGTGTGTATTGTGGGTGGGAGATTCCATGGTCAATTAAAATGAAGGAATGCTGAGTTTGTTTCCTTTCTGTAAAGTTTTGAACATGCTATTATACATTGTGAATTTATAAGAGCGGACAGAGACTGTGTTTGACCTTAGGCTGCACTTCCCTTCTCCATTCCTCAGAGCATCTCAAAGGACTTTGGGAAACATGGCCCTCGATCAGGTTTACAGCTCTTTGAGAAGACATCCCTATGGAAATACTAAATGGCAGATCTGTTACTGTGGTACCATGCAGTCTGTAATAAATCTTGAAGTTTAGTGAGTTACTAGAAAGCAAGCATATTTGCTCTTCAGAGCTGTACTTAAGGTATAGAGATTCGTTTCCACCTGTGGTGTGTAAAATCAGTATTTGTGTTTAATTTTGCAGGTTTTTCAAGGATCAACTAATGTGCAAATACAGTGGTGATATATTGATACTACATTTTAATAATGCTTTTGTATGGCACTTTATAGTTTTCAGACACATTTTGTATCAGCCCTGTGAGATAGACAATATTATCCTTGTTGTTTAGATGGGGGAACTCTGGAGGCTCTGAAAAGTTGTTGGTGATAGTCCCCTAAGTTTATATCACAAAATGATGGAGCCAGAATTCAGTTGCAGAACTTCTGACTCCAAGTCCAGAGTGCTTTACTAGACACCTGGTTCCTTACTAGCTTTCTGCCAGCTTTATATTTTACAGTGAAAAATACGGAAGCAAATCCTGATAATTTTGGCTTGTTATCAAATACCACTTCTTTTTTATTGCAGTGACCCAGCAGATGTAACTCTCATTGTAGCCACCCCAAAAACCCTTCTTTGCCCTTTGCAGTACCACTTATTTAGGTGACTGGAATGTATTTCAAATACCATTTGATTTTGAACTAAGATTGGATATAGAGTTGTAATTGCTTACATAACTTTTTGAAAATGTATCATCTCTGGGTTCTCAGGCAAAGGAGAGGCAACTTGAAAGTAAAGAATATTCGAATATAACAGTAAATATTCTCTATTCTCACACGAATGCTGTTTCTTAGCTTTAACTTGCTTTGACAACCTACTGATGTAACTTCTTTGTAAATGTAAAAAATTATATTTTGAAATAAAATTACTAGTGTTGAATGAATCAGGTGGTAAACAATCTCCTCTCTGTTGAAAAACTTGATCTTATGTGAAGCCAAACTTTCATGAATCCATCTGTCTCTTAGGCCTTGTATCTTGCCATTTCCTCTAGCACCATTGTGTACACTGAATTCTTATGAAATACTGTCAACTTTGTGTGTGTCTGGAGAGTGGACACTGGTCGCCTTAAAGAGATCAAGTGCCCTCCGTGCACAGGGCAAGGTGGCCTTGTGGTAGGTAAGGAAGTAGTGAGATGGTTGGCTGAGAAGTAAGAATTGGAAGAAAAAATTGGATTAAGGACCTGTGCCTTTTGAAGAAAAAGAAGCTGAAGCTTGGCCGTCTTCAATACCAAAGACAGCTGCACAGCACTGGTAGATGGATGAAGTTGAAGTGACTGGTGGAAACACCACGAAACACTTTTTAATGATGCTTGGGAAAGAGCTTTTTGATGCCTCAGGTTGATCATATCCGGCTCATGAATGTGATGTTATAGAAGGAGAAATGATCCAGGCCAAGGTGTCCGAGTGCACTGGGCAGCCTCAGATTCTTTTTTACTCTGATAGGTTCTCACTGGTAGATATGATAATTCACAAAACATTTTTCATGCTTCTCAGTCTTGCTTAAGCCTGGAACTCCTTCACAGTGTGCATACTCCTGACAACCTCTCCTTTTGGCCTTGCTCCTGGAGACCTTAGGGTAGGAGTTTTCAGCTCCCCGCCCCCATCGTGGGGCTCTGCGAGCTCAGGGTCGTGCTTACAGAACTGATTCTTATCCTTCCCCTTAAGTGGGTTGTCAGAAATACACACTATTGGAAGCTGTGCTGGGGTTGAAACTGGTAGAACCAAACCAGAATCAAGTCTGTCGGGAGGGGACTTTCCCGTGGGACCGGAATTCCAGTGGTAATGTGTTTCTGGGTCTTCTCTGGAAGGTTTTCATGTAATGAACAGTTATGAAGAAACTGCTCTGGGCCTGGCACTAGGAAAAAAACTCTTGAAAAGTAGTTTTCAGAAGTACTGTTGAACAGATGAGATTTTTTTCATGTTTTATTTAAATTTCTTTTGAACAGTAAGTCTAAACAGTAGTCTGAAAGATATACTGACTTCCTGCCAAATACCCAGATACTCCATAAATATTGCATGATCAAATGTTCCCCCTTCAATCTAGCTCACAGTGTTTGTGAGAAATACATGGAAAAGAATAAGCAGGTGGAGTGGAAATGGGGCCTTCCAGAGAAGCCCCAGAAACACATTACCACTGGAATTCCGGTCCCGTGGGAAAGGCCCCTCCCGACAGACTTGATTCTGGTTTTGTTCTACTAGTTTCAACCCCAGCACAGCTTCCAGAAACCTTTGCGGGAATTCAGAGCTGATTTAGGGTGAGTTACCTGTCGAGAGGACGGGAAGCTTTGCTGGGGACGGTTGTCTGTCCCAGTAAGAGGAGGCCATGTGGCCGTGGGAGACTCAGGTTGTGTTGTTTCTCCTAGCCAGCGGGGGGAGATGGTGTCTGGAATCTTTGGAAGAGTGGCCTGACAAGAGATAGGGGCGGGGCGGGGCGGGGCCGGGACCAGGCTTAGGGGGCGGGGCTGCAGAGAACCCACCCAAAACTGGAGTGTGGAGGCGGGGCTGAGGCCGAGAGTGGGCGGGGCCACACGGGATACGGGCGGCGGGGGCGCACGGCTGGGGGCGGAGCCCTGAGGGGGCGGGCCCCCGGCGGCGCGGGGCGGGCGGCGCGGGTGTCCTGTCGCCGCCGCCGCGAGCGGGTGGGCTGACTGGCGGCGGGCTCGCAGTGGCGCGGAGTCCGGGCTGCGGGACGGACCGAGGGCCATGGCCGCCTCTCCCGGACCCGCCGGCGTTGCCGGCGCCGGCGCCGTGTACGGCTCCGGCCCTTCGGGCTTCGCCCTGGACTCGGGACTGGAGATCAAAACTCGCTCGGTGGAGCAGACGCTGCTCCCGCTGGTTTCTCAGGTAAAGTGGCGCCCGGCGCGGCCCCTCGTCTCCCTCCCGCCGCGGCCCGCGATGGCGGCCGCCGCTCGCACGACCGGACGGGAGGCAGCGGCTGCCCCACTTTCCGCGCCGGCACTGCGGCGTCGTCCGACCGACTGTGTGGGGCTCCTGGACGGGCCCCGGCCCCGGCGGCGGGAGACTGGAACAGTCCGAAATCCGGCGGCGGGGCTGAGTGGACCCGGCAGCAAGGGAGGCTGCGGGGCGCGGGGGCCGGGCCTGCGCCCGGGGCTGCGGCTTCTGGGGCCCCTGGCCGGGCGAGGCGCCCTCCGCGGGGCGAGCGGCCGATCCCAGCACCCGAGGCAGGGAGGACCTCCGCGCCCCGTCCCCCGTCCCCCGCTGGCACTTAGGGTCCTCCTCGTTTCCGCGGCTTAACCAACTTCATCACCGGTTCGCATCCCGGTCCCGGGCTCCCCGCCCGGCATACGCTCCCCGGGCCTTTGTCCCTCCCCGCCGTGGGTCAGCTCGCCGGGCTCCCATTCATCCCGGCCACCCTGCCCCTTCCCCTGAACCTGCTGCTGCTCACTTCTGCCCGCGTCTGTCCGGCCTCGTGGAAAAGTGACGTGAGACTGTCCGGCAGTTAATCCAGATGCACACCGTTTTGCCAAGTCCCGTTTGGGATGTGCGCGTTATTGTATTTGCTGATCAGCTAACTGGCGCCCTGAGTTTTAGGAAAGTTTTTGTTCTTCTGAGCTGGGTTATATGCAGCTCCAGGGCTAGAATTCCTCACTTAGGTCTGTGGTAAGATGCCAAGCACTGTGGGGAGTGAATTCTGTGCCTTCGGGAGCGCATTGGCGATGTGTGACTCACACGTAGGTTGTAACCACTTAGTGACTCATACTAGGATTACCAAGACTTTAGAGGCAGAAGAAATCTGAAAGATTATCTGACTTTAAAAATTCTTATAGCATCCTTGACACCTGGCCACCAGTACCCTGCTTAAACATGTTTAGTGAAGGGGAGCCTGTAGCTGTTGCATAGAATTCTAAATGCTATTATCTCTTCTCCAGCCCAGCCCTGCAAATATTTGAAAACAGCAGTCACACATGTCCCTGGATTTCTGTTATGCTAGTTAAATAAACATCTCTATTTTCTTCACCTTCGCATAGCTAACAGAGCAGTGATGAATATACCTGACACTCTCCCTCCCTTTTCCCCTATGTGTCTGATAGAGGCTCTGACCAGTGGGAAGGGGCGCTGGGATCCCTCAGTAATGTCAGACCCATCCCTTTTCCCGTCTCCACTAGCGCAAACACAACCAAAACGAGAAATACTGAAACAGTTTTAAGAGGCAGAGAGATAAGACAGTGGTGGAGTTGAAGTCGATAGTATTTTATCCATTTTTTAAATAGCACCTATGTAATGCATACTGTGTGGTAGGCCAGGTTCTAAGTACTTTGTAAATATTAACTTATTTAATTTTCATAACAATCATGTGTGGTAGGTATACATTCTTATGGTATGGGTGAAGAAACTGAGGAATAGTGAGGTTAAATAACTTGTCATTAGGGCTTTCAACTGTAAGTGCAAAACTGGGTTTTGAATCCAGGTACCCTGGCTCCAGATGGTTCTCTTTGCTACACCGTATGCTGCGTCTTCTCTAGAGATTAGAAGCAGCAATGAGGTCCAGAAAAAAAGATAGTACACAATGAAAAACAAGCTAGAAGGTTGTAATCTGGAGAAATGGCAACTTTTCACAGTATCACTGCTAAAAATGTATCAGTCTTACAACTCTGCCATTGCGTAATTCTGGGGTAAAAGAAGCCAGAGAAGAGTAGGAGAGCAGAGGAAGAAAAGTACAAATCACTGCTGAGAGTTAGAGGCCAATGCCAAAGGGGAAGAATGCCTGCCCCCCGCCCCCACCACCACCACCCACCTTTTTTTTTTTTTTTCCTGTTAGTCTTGTTCAAGGTCACAGCTGAGGTTTTGCATCCACCCCACACATTGTGTATCTATAGCTATGTTTCCACCACAACCTCATAACTGGTATTCTTCATAATTGACTGTCCTTAACAAGAAAAGTTAAACCCAAGTGTATTAAGCATGGCCAGAATACTCGATTAACAAAGCAGGGAAGTACAATTTAGAATGATTTTAAAGTTTTGGTGTTAGGAGATTAAAACAGCAGCTCTTTAGAAAACTCATATGTCCAAAAGTCTCATTTTCTGAGAATGCTGTATTATTACCTACCTCATGTTTCCCCATCTCATCCGCAAGGATATTTTAAGCATTTTAAGCAAGGAATTATTGTGTGCTTATTTGTTGCTGTTTTTTGAGGGGCTTATATTCTAGTTAGTAGGTAGGTCATGAATAGAATAGCACATGCAGAGCATCAAATGACTATCATCAATGGTACATACTCTAAAAGCTCAGGGAAGGCATGGATGAGTCAGCTGTGATGTCATGGAGGAGGCAGGGTTTTGAGATAAACAAGTAGGACTGGCACTATACAGTTTAAAGTAGATAGTTTCTGTTCCAGTAACATCTAGCTTCTTTTGACTCTCCAAGTGAAAAGTCCTGGGTTACTGACCTTATTCTAAGAATGCAAGATTATATCAATATTAGAAAAATGTGTACAGTTTTTTGCATTCACAGATTAGAAAAGATATATTTTTATAGCAATGATGCAGAAAAAAGCATTCAACTAAATTCAGCTTCTAATAATAAGAAGAAGCACCTAGGGAACTAGTATTAGGGAAAAAAAAATCCTGAATCGGTTAGAGTATCTACAGAAAACTTTTAGTTGACATCATAGCAACAGTCAAATTTAAAATAAACATTTCCTTTAAAGCCAGAAACAAGAGTGGATGCCGGCTATCATAGCTTCTACTCAACTGCACCAGAAATCCTAGCCAGTGTAATAAGACAAGGAGAAGAAATAAAAGGAATAAGTATGGGAAAGGAAAAACCAAAAGTCTCAATGTGATATAATAACCTATGTAGAAAAAAGAGTCTACAAGTAAATTATAAAAATTGGGAGTGTTTGGCAAGTTAGCTGAGTATAGGATACTAAAATCAATTGCACTTTTCTACACTGATAACAAAGCGCAGGCGCAGTGGCTGGTGACTATAATCCCAGCTACTCTAATCTCAGCTATTCAGGAGGCTAAAAAGTGAGAGGGTGGCTTGAGCCCAGCAGCTCAGGCCTGCAGTTAGCTGTGATCACGGCGCTGTGCTCCAGCCTGGCTGACAAAGAGCCTGTCTTTAAAAAATAGTTTAAAAATAATAAAAAATAGCAAATAGAAAAAGTAATTATTTACAAATCCAGTTATAATGACAGTAACAGCAAAATATGAGTTTCCTAAGAATATAATGCTTTTGCCATGTGTATATAGAGATAGAAATCTTTCTGTATATATACCTAGCAAAAGTGGTCAAACTTCATGGAAAAAATTGAAAAATTTTATCAAAAGCCAATGTGGATTTAAATAAATGGAAGAAAAGTACTGCGTTCAAGCCTAGGTTGACAATATTATGGACATATCAGTTATAACTATTGATCAATTTAATGCAATTTTCATGAAAATTTCAGCAAGATTTTCCAGTAGCACTTGATAAAAGTAATTCTGAGGTTTATATGAAAGCATAAAGGGCCAAGATTAGGCAAAAAAAAAAAAACGAGGTGAATGTACTTGCTTTGCCAGGTTTCAAGACTCATTATAAAACTATAGTAATTAAGACAATGTGGGTATAAGAACAGGGTTGAAAAACAAAGACCTGTGAAACAGAATAGCAAACCCTAGAATAGATCCACACATATGTGGAAACTCGGTAAATGAGAATTGGCATTGCTAGTAAGTGGGAAAAGGAAGAACTTAAAAAAATTAAGATAGGACAATTGGATATCTAAATAGAAATATATGAAATTACATCTCTGTCTCATACCAGTAAAAAAGTCAATTTCAGATGGATTAAGGACAGTATGACAGTAAAAGCTCACAACACTTTTAAGAAAAAAAAAAATAGGGCAATATCTTCATTACCTTATGCTGGGAAAGGATTTCTTAGTACACCAAAAGGACAAACCTTAAGGAAAAAGTGGATAAATTTGACTTTAT
This sequence comes from Saimiri boliviensis, assembly GCF_048565385.1. Taxonomy (NCBI): domain Eukaryota; kingdom Metazoa; phylum Chordata; class Mammalia; order Primates; family Cebidae; genus Saimiri; species Saimiri boliviensis. The sequence continues at coordinate 201,957,503 of NC_133450.1, read as the reverse complement.
TAAAATGAAGAACCTAGGCCAGGTGCAGTGGCTCACGCCTGTAATCCCAGCACTTTGGGAGGCTGAGGTGGGTCAATAGCTTGAGTCCAAGAATTTGAGACCAGCCTGGGCAACATGGTGAAACCCCATCTCTACAAAAAATACAGAAGATTAGCCAGGTGTGATGTCGTGCACCTGTGGTCCCAGTTACTCAGGAGGCTGAGGTGGGAGGATTGCTTGAGCTAGGGAGGTTAAGTCTGCTACAAGCTGCGATCACAACACTGCACTCACCCTGGGTGACAGAGTGACAGAGTGAGATCCTGTCTCAAAAAAAAAAAAAAAAAAAAAAAAAATAGAACCTCTGTTCATCAAAATGAAAAGATAAGTCATGGGAGAATATGATTCCAACACAAATAACCAACAAATGATTTATAGTACCTAGAATAAGACTCCAATGAATAAAAATTTAAAAGATTATTTATTAAAAATTGGTTTTAAAAAATCTCACAGAAGAGGAAACAGACAGCTAAAAGATATATGAAAAGATGCTCAACTTCATGAGAAATCAATGAACTAACTATAAGCTAAAAATCCACAGTGAGAATAAATGTTGGTGAGGAATGTGAAGATGGTAGGAGTAGCAGTGTAAACCATTTTGAAAACAATTTGGTGTAATCTATTATATTGAAGGTGGGTATTATCTGTGGTCCAGCAATTTCACTCCTAAGTCAGTTCCCCTAGAAAAAAACCCCTACAGTCTATTAGAAAAATGGATTGGAATATGGATAGCATTTATACTTCTGATGGCCCCAAACTGGAAACTTTCCAAATGTCTTTTCACAGTAGGAAGTCTACATAAATTGTGCTATGTTCATATAATGAGATACTCTATGTCGCTGAAATGAATAACCCACAGTATAATTATCAATAGGAATGAATCTCAAAAGCATAATGTTGAGTGAAAAAAAGGATTTAAAACCAGGTGAAACTAAACCAAATATTATTTAGGGTATACTATCTGCGCAAAAGTTATAATAAGGGAGTGATGAACACAAAATTGGGACAATGGTTTCTTTTGGGACAAGGAAGTGATATAGACAAGGAGTAGCCACAGAGTACATGAGCTGTCAGAGATACTGACATTGTTCTCTTAAGCTTGGTGGTGGTTGCACAGGTCTTTCATTTCTTTAAACTGCGCACATATATGTTATATACACTCATGTTTTATATTTTATAATTCAGGCAATTTCTTGAAAAGCCCTGGGCTAAGAACTCAGCATATTTTATGCAGAGTAACTCCACACCTCCTTTAATAATCACTTTATTTTTCCTGTCAGAATTTCTACTCCCGGTCATATAATGTTTTTATCCAAGGAAGGGAAGAAGGATATCTACCGCAGAACTCCACCCTGGTGTGGAATGTTATTTTACTGCCCACTAGTCCTTTCCTGTCTATGATAGATTTCCTTTATTCACTATTTGTACAGACCTCTTAAATTCCTAAGGTAGCTCACTTCATTTTCCCATTACTCTGCATTGTTCTGGAAGCTTTTTAGGATTCTTGCTGCAGTAAGTTATAGTTGAAAAGAGTAGATAAGGCGTCCTCTCTGCTCTTTGCTGATTTGTCTATGTAAATATATACAGGTGTTTTTGTTTTTGTTTTGGTTTTAGATGGAGTCTTGCTCTGTCACAGCCTGGAGTGCAGCAGTGGGATCTTGGCTCACTGCAACCTCCGCCTCCCCGGCTCAAGTGATTCTTGTGCCTCTGCCTCCCAAATAGCTGGGATTACAGGCACCCTGCATCATGCCCAGCTAATTTTTTATTTTCTTTTTGTAGAGACAGGGTTTCACCATGTTGCCCAGGCTGGTCTTGAACTCCTGACCTCAGGTGATCTGCCTGCCTCTGCCTCCCAAAGTTTACAGGCATGAGTCACCATGCCTGACCTGTATGCATGTTTTTAATTGCAAAGATAAAACAAAATTCAAATTATAGTTTATAAAGTAAGTGGAAGTATCCTCTTTCTACCTTCTCGAAAGCCTACTCCCATGACTGATGTGTTTACTTCCATATTGTTTTCTAGAGCTGATTAGATGATTTTTAAATTCTTATAATTCTCAGAACTGTATTTAACTGATGAGTTAAGCACAGAGATGAACTTTTGTGTCCCAAGCTGCCTCTTAGATTATTCTTTAGGTTCCAGGGAATTATACTTTGTCCTTTTTTCTGGGCTGCTACAACTAGTTTTCCTTCCTAGCCTTCTTCACTTGGTTTCTTGCTGACCCACAAAATAAGTAAATAAACTAAGAAAGTCCATTTCAATCCATGGTTTACTCTCAGTTTTTTTTAGAAAATAACAATATCACAAACATGAGGGAAAAACTGAGATTCTAGAAATCTAACCATTATAATAATATCTAACAATTATGTAGTGCTTACTATATACCAGACACTATTCTAAGTACTTTATATTTACTAATTTATTTGTTCCCCACAATAACCTTATGTCATGGTTACTATTATTATATATATATATATATATATATATATATATATATATATATATTATCTATAATTGTACATGTAGCTGCTATTATTATTACTTATATTTTTTTGAGGCAGAGTCTCATTCTGTTGCCCAGGCTGGAGTGCAGTGGTATGATTTTGGCTCACTGCAACCTCTGCCTCCTGGGTTCAAGCAGTTCTCCCTGCCTCAGCCTCCTGAGTAGCTGGGTCTTACAGGCACCCATCACCACACACAGCTAATTTTTGTAGATTTTAGTAGAGATGTGGTTTTGCCATGTTGGCCAGGATGGTATTGAACTCCTGACTTCAGGTGATCCTCCCACCTCGGCCTCCCAAAGTGCTGAAATTACAGGTGTGAGCCACTGCGCCCAGCCAATAGGTACAATGATTATTTCCATTTTCACAGGTAAGAACACAGAGTCACAGAAAGGTTAGGTAACTAGCCACATGGTCACATGGCAGAACCAGAATTCAAACCCAGGCAGAATGATGTCAGTGCTCTTAACTGCTGGGATATGCTTTGGCGTTTTGTACTTCTTGACACCTTTTGTTAGAAGCTATTAAGTAAACCCTAGTTCTTATTCTTTTGTTCCACAACAGAGTTCTTCAATACACCAGATCTTCTTTCTTCCCCAAGGAATGCCTTTTCTGCCCTCTTCTCTGGTTCATTTAGGCAGTCTCTAGACTCTGGCATCAGGGCAACTCCAAGTTATGACTTTCAATATGCCTCCTATTTTTGCAGAAAAACAGCTAAGATTGTATTTGGCATATTGTAATTTACAAAGCACTCTCGCTAGTTGTCTTTCCCTTGATCCTTAACATAATCCTGGAAGCTAAGAGAGACAGTGTGGTGACTAAGAGTGTAGTTAGCTCCCCTGGCTTTGTGACCTTGGACAAATACTTAACCTCTTCAAATTTCAGATTTTTCAATCTGTAAAATTAGGGTAATAAAATAATTTTTTAGTCTGTAAATTAGGTAATAGTATGTAGCTATTAGATGCTAGAGAAGCAAGCATGATACATGTAAAATCCATAGGCTAGTGCCTGTTACTATCGTGCTTAATAAATCTTAGCTAGTCTTATTTTTGACATGATAAGGAAATTCAAGTTTAATCTCAATTTTGTAAAACTGTTTATTTAAGTATGTATTCTCAGAGGATAGTAGGATTATGGGTAATTTTTATTTCTTGAGGCTTTCTATATTTCCCATTTATTTTTATAAACAATAAACATGTATAACTCAGGAACCTACCTTTTAAAACATTTGAAACTGATTTTAGAACAAAAGTAGACCTTAAATAAGGAATGTTACATATTGACTTAGTTCCTCTAAATAAAATTTAAAGGCATACTATATTTGGATTGAACATTTCCCAGACTGCTTTCCAGTAAAAGGAAGGCAGCCACACCTAATTATGCACTGGGGAGGGTGCTTCTAATGAAAGCAAAATGTGTCTTTTGGAAATGAACAATAGTTGATATTTTAGCCTAACTGCAGGATCTTTTCTTTGTAACTGAAATTTCAAAACTTTATGTAAATGAAATATTTAATAAACAGAACCACCTTAATCTGTTCAGGTTGCTATAAAAAATACAATAGACTGGGTGCCTTAAACAGAAATTCATGCCTCACAGTTATGTAGGCTGGTAGTCTAGGATCAAGATGCAGGCAGATTCGTATCTGGTGAGGGCCCACATTCTGGTTCATGGACAGCGTCTTCTCACTGTTCTCTCAGGGTGGAAATGAGTGAGAGAGCTTTCTGAGGCCTCTTTTAAAAGGCATTAATCCCATTCACGAGAGCTCTTTCCCATGACATAATCATCTCCCAAAGGCCCCACCTCTTAATACAATCATACTAGAGGTTAGGATTTTAACAAAAAGATTTGTGGAGTGGGAAGGGGAATGGGGCACAAACATTCATTCAATCAATATTAAGAACTTAAACTCCTTTTCACTGGAGAGTCTCTTTCAAGATGGTAGCTTAGAATAATCAATGGTGGGCCAGTTCATTTTCTTCCATGTGATAGTAACAATTCCCTAGGATCTGTCAGGTGTGGAAAAGGACTAAGCTGGTACCAATAGGATTTGTATTTTTTCCCTGCTTTCCAGCAGCATGACCCACAGTCATTCGCAAAATTAAAATTGTGACTTTTTCATATGATTATGTAATAGGCTTTTAGGTAAGATTTCAATTTTAAAAAATTGGAAAGATTGAAAACCTCCAGTAAAAGAAAGAATATTAGGTGGGATTTGTTGTCAGTTTAAACCTAGGTTCAAATTCTACACTAGGCAACTTATTAGTTGTATGAGCCAAGTATGCAATTTCACTCAGCCTCAGTTTTTTAATCTTTAATAATATCTGAGGATTAAATAAGAGAGCTAATTATGTCTTTGAATGCTTACAATAAACTCTGTTTATGGTACTATGTTAACACAATACTTTCATTATTTTATTAAGTCTTCTTATTTTCATTTATTTTTTTTGAGACCGAGTCTCGCTCTGTCACCCATGCTAGAGTGCAATGGCACGATCTCAGCTCACTGCAACCTCCGCCCTCCAGGTTCAAGCAATTCGCCTGTTTCAGCCTCCTCAATAGCTGGGATTATAGGTGCATACTACTACACCTGGCCAATTTTTATATTTTTGGTACAGATGTAGTTTCATCATGTTAGCCAAGCTGGTCTCGAACTCCTGACCTTGTAATCCACCCACCTTGGCCTCCCAAAGTGCTGGGATTATAGGCACGAGCCACTGTACCCAGCCAACTCTTCTTATTACCATTATAAGGCAGAGGTGGCAATATGGCTAAGTAGCTAAGAGGCTAGGCTCTGCAGTCAGAATATCTGGATTTAAATCCTAACTCTCCTACTCTTCTTGATATCCAGTTTCCTTATTTGTAAAATGGGGATGATTATTACCCCCATTTGCCAATTTGGGGAAATGAGGATGATTAATATTAACCTATTTCATTAGGTTGTTGTATGACATTATAGGGTAGTGTTTAGACCATACTTTTTCATGATGGTCTCTAGAATTGAAATGTCTGACTCTGAATCCTAACTCCACCACTTATTAGCTGTGTGACCTTAAATAAGCACCTTTTAGCATCAGTTTCCTCAGGCTTATCATCATGTGAGCCTTTCCACTGGGCCAGTCAAGTGTCTTCATGATATGGGAATTGTCCTTCCCTAGGGTGAACAGAGAGATGGAAGGATGGAAACCATAGTGACTTTATGACTTGCCCTCAAAAGTAGCATACTGTCACTTCTGTTTTATTCAACTAGTTAGAAATAAGTAGCTAAGTTCACCCTGTACGCAAGGAAAGGGGAATGAGACTTCACCTTTTTAAGGGAGGAATAGCAAAATAATTTGTGGACATATTTTAGAACTACCTACACTCCAACCTCTGCCCACAAATTGTTTCCTTCTTCCCACCTGCAAGTAACCTCTCCCCATCCATATCCTCCCCAAAGTCACATCAGCTGGAAATCCAGAATGTTGGCATTGATTATAAATATGATCCAGGAGAGACTTCTTGTATGTAGTAGTTCCTTAAGTGTAACTTCTTTCAGCTTTAGGATGACCACTACAGACTCTTCTGTTCAAAAAAATGAGAAAATATAAAGTATAGAATAACTGCTATACACTGCTGTTCAAAAATGGAAAAAAAAAAAAATAGGAGCCACTGGTTTATGGTATTCTCAACTTCTCCTGGGTAAATGTTGCCAGTTCCTTAAGACTCAAGTCCTGGGAATAGTTCTTCATGGCTTTTGCTTCTGCCTTCTGAGTCATCCTTTTTCATGAATTATAGCTCATGTTTGCAGCTGCATAGATTTCTCAGCCTGTTCCCTGCCTATGGAAGTTTGGAGTGGGGGTTGGTATGCAAACTTCTTTTCATACAAAGATGTATTCCCTTTTAGTCCAAGCAGATAGTGTTTCTGCCAGCATGATTATCTTAAAAATTTTGTTGCCTCCTGTGAGTCATATCGAATTCACTAGATATGTCATACCCGTAAGTCTCTTTGAGATATACTCTTTTTTAACTTGAGCTTCTGCTGGGGCTGCTGAGGAAGAATACCTTTGAGCTTCTTAGGAGATCTGTTGTTTAACTGAATGGTTGTCTGAAGAAACACCTTGAACCTTTCTGAGATCTTAAGATTTTATAGTCACAGCCTTAGCTTCATCTTTAGATGGTACTTTCTTGACACTGCTCTGGATTTTATATTTGCCTGGAAGCCATTGTTAATTTTAGTATGGTATGCCATCTGGAGCAGGAGTTTTTGAAACCAACAAGTTTTGGCTTATTTTTGTTTATCAGTGTTTCCTTTAATTTCTCTCTTCTCTTACATTTTACTGTAAGCAACAAAAAGAAAGCAGGTAGCCCCTTTAGAATCTGCTTTGACATCTCCTTAGTTAGATCTCCCAGTTCATTAGGTATGTTTTCTCCTTTCCATGTTAATCAGGGTGACTTTCTGTCACTATATAACAAGGAATCCATTTTCTCCAGTTTTCAGTAAGATTTTTCTCACTTTTCCTTAAGGTTTTACCTATAGCTTCTGCTGTGACCTGAATGTTGGTGTTCTCCAAAAATTTATATGTTGGAACTTAACCATCATGATGGTATTAAGAGTTGGAGCCTTTAGGAGGTGATTATGTCACAAGGGAGCCTTCATGCATGGGATTAGTGCTCTTACAAAAGAGGCTTCAGGGAGCCATGTGAGGACATAGAAGACACCACGTGTGAGGAATGGGTCCTTAGTAGATAACAAATCTGTTGGTGCCTTGATCCTGGTCTTCCCAGCCTCCAAAACTGTAAGCAATACATTTCTGTTATTTATGAATTACTCAGTTTAAGGTATTTTGTTATAGCAGCCCCAACTGTCTAAGACAGCTTCCTCAAAGGTCATCATACTTCTGCGAAGTTTCTTTGATTTCTAGCTTTTATTCACCGAAAATTCATTCAACTTTCACTTCCTGATTTTAGAGCCACTTCTGCATTTTAAGTTTTGTTACAGCCTCACCCCAGATCCAGGTACCAAAATCTGTATTAGTTATCTATTGATGCAGAATAAATTACCCGGAATTTAGCGCATTAACACAACAAACACTATTTTATGGTTTCTGTGAGTTAATTCTAGAGTGGCTTCCCTGGTGGTTCTGGAGTAAGGTCTCTCGTAAAATCGGAATAAATATGATTGACCAAGCTTGCAGTAATCCAAAGGCTTGACTGGGGCTGGAGAATCTGCTGTCAAATTCATTCATCCAGCTGCTGGCATGAGGCCTCAGTTCTTCACTGTCTTTTGGCCAGAGCTTTCAGTTACCTTGTGGGGCTCTCCATAGGGTTGCTTGAGTGCCTTCCATTATGTGGCAGTTGGCTTGCTCACACTGTGTTTGATCCTACAGAGAGTGAGTGAGTGAATAAGATGAAAGTCACTGTGTGTTGTACGACCTACTCTTAGAAGCACTTCATTCTTTTCACTTTATTCCATTTATTAGAAATGAGTCACCAAATCCAGTCTACACTCATGGCGAGAAATGAGGCTCTACCTCTTGAGGGGAGAATTTGTGGACATGTTTTAAAACTGCGACAGGGATTATACCACTTTCCTGCTTAAAAAACCTTCAGTGGCTTCAAACCACTGCAGAGATTATACCACTTTCCTGTTTAAAAAACCCTTCAGGCCGGGCGCGGTGGCTCAAGCCTGTAATCCCAGCACTTTGGGAGGCCGAGGCGGGTGGATCACGAGGTCAAGAGATCGGGACCATCCTGATCAACATGGTGAAACCCCGTATCTACTAAAAATACAAAACATTAGCTGGGCATCGTGGCGCGTGCCTGTAATCCCAGCTACTCAGGAGGCTGAGGCAGGAGAATTGCCTGAACCCAGGAGGCGGAGGTTGCAATGAGCCGAAATCCCGCCATTGCACTCCAGCCTGGGTAACAAGAGCGAAACTCCGTCTCAAAAAAACAAAAACAAAAACAAAAACAAAAACCCTTCAGTGGCTTACAGTTACTATAAAGATTATATTATCTTCTAGTTTAAAGACCTTTAAGTATCTTCCTGTAATCATGGAATAAAATATAAATTCTTCATTTCAGTTCACAGCCTTGGCTGGGTCCCTGCCCGTCCCATCTCTTGGATATTGGTTTTAACTTGCCCCTGGCCCACTGTGCTTTAGCCACTTCCAGCTTTACCTCATTCCTTGAACAGGACAGGCTCATTCCTAAGGGCTTTTTTTTTCTTCCCTCCAACTGTTTCTTCTCCTTAGAATGCTCTTCATTCTTTGATGTTTGCCGGTCTAACTACTTAGCAATCATTTAGATCTCAGCTTAAATATCACTTTCTCATAGAAGGAACACCAATCAATTTCAGGCAGCTACACAGATACTTTATATTACACTATCCTAACATTTTGCACATAACAGTTAGGTTAAAGTTTATTTTTTGTTTGCCTATTTATGCGATCATTAGGTCTCCCCCACTCCTTCACTAGAATGTAAGCTCATGGGAACATGGACTTTTTCTTTCTTGTCGGTTGTTACTTCATCTTTACCTAGAATTTTATATGGCATATGATAATGTGCAAAAAATATATTTTGTGTAACTGAATTATTGGTATTCTACCATACCAAACCTAATGGGAGCGGGCTTGTCTTAGTCTTGTTTACTGATACATCCTTAGGAACTGGCAAATTTTCAAAATTTGATGAAAAGCAATATTGTAGTTGAGGAAATTTAGAGATTATATTTCCCTAGACCACTTAGCAAGTAATAGTTGAGCCAAGACTCAAATCTAGGTCTTTCTATTAATTCTAAATTATTAATGCCTAAACATACATTTTGCTTGGCACATAGTAGTGCAGAGAGTAAAAGTGATTCTCTTCCTCTTCTTTTAATTCTGTTCCTCTTCTTTTAATATTAGTACATGTACATTGAGCAGTAGTTGGGAATCTGTGTTTTTCTTTTTCTTTCTTTCTTTTTTTGAGATGGGGTCTTGCTCTGTCGCCCAGGCTGGAGTGCAGTGGCACCATCTCAGCTCACTGCAACTTCCGCCACCTGGGTTCAGGCGATTCTCCTGACTCAGCCTCCTGAGTAGCTGGGATTACAGGCACCTGCCACCACACCTGGCTAATTTTTTTTGTAGTTTTAGTAGAGATGGGGTTTCATCATCTTGGCCAGGCTGGTCTCAAACTCCTCACCTCATGATCCACATGTCCTAGCCTCCCAAGGTGCTGGGATTACAGGCATGAGCCACCATGCCTGGCTGGGAATCTATGTTTTTCATACAACATTTCTTTAATAAATATTTTTATGTCAGCATAGTTAATGTACTAGTTTCCTAAGATATTCTGAAGATTTATGTTTGTTTCAGTGAGCTGAAGTTGTCAATGTTTGTTATTTCAGGGCCTGGGATCAAGTGTTAAAACTCTTAGTATTACATTTATTTTGATTGGATGCAACAAAACTTAGCAAAGTGTAAAATATAGATTATAATGCTCATTCCAAAGTATCTAGTTAACTTGGTAAACATGTATGGCACAAGCATTATTTTGTACAACCTGTGCACCATGGTAGGCGACAGAGTGGAATGGAGAGAAAAGCTGTCTCTATTCTCATAGCATCTCAAGTAATAGTAGAGGAAACTAGACCTGAAGTACTTTGGTTTTGTGGCTATAACTATCTATCCTTTCCTGCTTTTCTCCTGTCTTTAAGATTTGTTGAAAGATCTGGAGGGCCTCTGAAACTGTATGTCCCAGATAACTGCATGACCCAAATAACTGCCCTCAGGTGAACTTGGAGTTGTAATTAATGGAAACATTGTCCCGAGGAATGATGTGTGTCAATGATACTGTGCTGCTTGTCTCTGTTGAAACATCCCTATTGATTTAGTCTACTGAACTATCCAGTATGCCAGGCTTAATTTTCTTTCACTTTGTGATACAGCTTTTTTAAAAAAAGGTATTGAGCTAAAAGTTGCTTTTCTTTCATTTTTAGATCACCACACTTATTAATCATAAAGATAAAACCAAAAAGTCTGATAAAACTCTGCAAGCAATTCAGCGTGTAGGACAAGCTGTCAACTTGGCAGTTGGAAGATTTGTTAAAGTAGGAGAAGCAATAGCCAATGAAAACTGGGATTTGAAAGAAGAAATAAATATTGCCTGCATTGAAGCTAAACAAGCAGGTAGGTGAATATTGATTTTGAAGAGTATTCATACCACTGTTATTGCTTTGGTTATTATAAAAAATTATTGTTTTATTTTGAATAAAGATACATAGCTCTCTCATTATGGCTGCCTCAAACATGAAAGGCCTGGATTAGCTTCCACGAATATTACACTTCACTTGGATCAAGTCCTAAATCTGAAACATAGGACTCCTTCATTGGTCAGAGTTAGTGATTTGCAATCCTCACCATCAGCCATTGAGATGTAAGAGAGATAGAGAAGTGGGAGCTGTGACCCTCTATTCTCTAGGAACATATTGGTCTACTTTCCATGACATAGGAAGTGACGTAAGCATCAGTATGTGCTAGTATTCTATAGCAAAAAAATCATAGTGACTTCAAACTTCATGATGGTTCACAATTCTTTTTAGATGGTAGCACAGAAGCCTTTGAGAACCTAGGGTGTTTTGAGGACTACAGCTTTGTTGAAGTTTCATTTATCCATTAATTATTTCAATAAATGTTTACTGAATGTTGGTGATATACCAGACATTCTTTTAGGCCATAGGGAGATAGACATGGATAAATCAGTCCAAAATCTGCCATGATGGGCCTTGCACTCTATTGAGGGAGACAGATCATAAGTGAATAAATGTATAATGTCAGGTGGCGATAGTTACCATGAAAAAAAATAAAGCAAGGTAAGAGTTGGAGGACCCATGAAGGTGCTGTTTTAGAGAAGGCAGGGTTTTTTAACTTTGGTGCTACTGACATCTTGGGCTGGATACTTCTGTGTTGTGGGGGTTGACTTGTGCATTATAGGATGTTTATCAGATCACTAGCTTCTACCTGCTAGATGTGAGAATGTCTCCTCTCCTACCATGTGACAACCAGAAATAGCTCTAGACATTGCCAAATGTCCCTTGAGGGGTAAAAATGGCCCCAGTTGAGAACTCTTGGGATAGGAGATTAGGAAGACCCTCTAAGGAAGGAACATTAGAGCAGAGACTGCAGTGAAGTGAAGGCCTGAGCTATGTGGATACTTGGAGGAAGGGCATTCCTGGCAAGGAGAAAGTGAGAATAGGCAAGGACAGGAATTTAGACTATGTTCTAAGCGTAATGAGGAGTTACTGGGAGATTTTGTCCTGGCGGTGACATGATCTCATTTGTATTTTAAAAAGGCAATTGGTGGTCCTTTATAGAAAATACATTTTAGGGGGTGTGAGGATGGATTCAGAGAAACTAGTTAGGAGGATGTCACAGTGATCAGGTGATAGACGATGGTGACTTAGACTAGGTGATAGCATTTGAGGTAGTGAAAGGTGGCTGTGTTTCCCTATATTGCCAAGGTGGAGCTGATAGAATTGGCCGATGGTTTGGATGTGGGATGTGATAGAAGAGTCAGGATAACTCCCAAGATTTGGGATATGAACAGCTAGGCAAATGGTGGTGCCAACTACTGAGATGGGCAACTCTGAGGGAGCAGCAGGTCATCAGCGGGAAGAGAGCAATTGGGATAAAACCAAGTAAATGTGGAGGGGCAGATAGGTTCATATATGATCCTGTGTGTTATATAGATTATTTCAACTATTCTATACTAGGAGTCATTGAGAAATTTTGAGCCAGATGAAAGACATTGTTTTGTGTTATTTTGTTTTGTTTAGATTTTTCAAGACAAGAAAATTTTACAGATGTTTTGTGTTAGATAGAATTCTTTCTGATAGTATGGAGGAAGTGAACAGATGAGGAAAGCCTGAGAGAATGTTGAGACTGAAGGCAGGGAGATTAATAGAGAAGCTTTGACGGTAAAACCAGCTATGCCAAGTCAGTGTAATAGCTCTTTAAAGAGTCGGAAGAGTACACAGAGAACTCCTTAAGGTGGTCAAATAGGTAAAAAGGAGCTTGTTGACTGAAGGAAAGGTAAGACCCCGGGATGACTCTTGGATTTCTAGCCATTCACTGGGATAGAGAATAAATTTTATGTGGAAAGCCGGGGGGGGATATCCTTATTCTATTCATAATTTACATTTCTCCTACTTTAAAAAAGGATTTGAAAGCGCTTACAATAAAAGACATGTTCAATAAAGTTATTAAAATAAGAGGTAAAAATAAATAAACCAGAAACTTTGGCAAACATTACTGTTTTAATTAAGCATGAAATTTATCTTTGTACTTCCTGGAAGGCAAGACAGAAATGTGGAAAACAAAGGGTTATATAATCTCATTGTTTGTTGAAAGGAAACAAACCAGCTTGTAAGAGGAGAGAGAGACTTTTTTTCCTGACACTAAATTATGTGTGGGTGCTTACGAAACAGACATTACATAATGGACAATTCAACCAAAAATGTAGATATGTTCTTCATATTACTGTTTCTTTTTGCAAGAAAGCTTTGTTGTTAGAAAAAAAGAAATAAAAGAAATTGCTGTTTCTTCTTACAACCATTGATTAAAGCAGGAGTACGGTATTTTTAGATAAAAGGATAACCTGAGTCCTGTACTCCTTGTTGGCCTTGTAGCATGTCATTTGTGATCAGTGTAAGGTGAGAGAGGAGGACGTGGTATACTGACACGAGTACCATACGCCCAGGCAGCTCCATAAATGGAGTATTTTGGAAGCCATTAGGTGTCATGAGCTCCACATGTCATCTTCCTCCTAGTGTCACTCAGGTAAGAGGATGAGAATGATGTCTTCTGGAGTTGTAAAATACAGAAGGCTTTTTTTCTCTTAACACATACAAACTTAAGACTTCATTAAATCACTCCTGAAATGTTTCTAGCCCACTCAACCCCTACGATTCATTTTCTTCTTTTGACAACAGTGTTCATTTGCGGGAGATAATATAAAATAGTAGATAAAGAACTGGAGCTGGCTGGGTGTGGTAGCTCACACCTGTAATCCCAACACTTTGGGAGGCCAAGGTGGGTGGATCGCTTGAGCTGTGTTTGAGACCAACCTGGGCAACATAGTGAGACCTTGTCTCTAAAAGACATAAGAAAAAAAAATTAGCCAGGTGTGGGGATCTATGCCTGCAGTCCCAGTTACTCAGGAGGCTAAGATGGGAGGATTGTTTGAGCCCAGGGAAGTTGAATTTGCAGTAAGTGGTAATGGTGCCACTACACTCCAGCCTGGGAGATGACAGAGTGAGACCATGTCTAAAAAAAAAAAAAAAAAGCAACTAGAGTTTTAGAGTCAGACTCCCTGGATTTTAATCCCAGTGCTTCTATTTGCTAGCAGGAGATATTGAGCAATCTGTTAAACATTTCTAAGGCTCGGTGTTCTCATCTGTAAAGTGGGACTGTGGCCAGGCACAGTGGCTATGCCTATAATCCCAGCACTTTGGGAGGCTGAGGTGAGCAGATCATGAGGTCAGGAGACCATCCTGGCTAACACAGTGAAACCCATCTCTACTAAAAATACAAAAAATTAGCCGGGCGTGGTAGCACATGCCTGTATTCCTAGCTACTTGGGAGACTGAGGCAGGAGAATCTCTTGAACACAGGAGGCAGAGATTGCAGTGAGCCGAGATCACGCCACTGCACTCCAGACTGGGCGACAGAGTGCGACTCCATCTCAAAAAAACAAAAAAATAAGGCTGGGGATGGTGGCTCATGTCTGTAATCCCAGCACTTTGGGAGGCTAAGGCAGGTGAATCACAAGGTCAGGAGTTAGAGACCAGCCTGGCCAACATGGTGAAACCCTGCCTCTACTAAAAATATAAAAAATTAACTGGGCATGGTGGCAGGCACCTGTAATCCCAGCTACTTGGGAGGCTAAGACAGGACAATTGCTTGAACCCAGGAGGTGGAGGTTGCAGTGAGCTAAGATCGCGCCACTGCACTCCAGCCCAGGTGACAGAGTGAGATGCCGTCTAAAAAAAGTAATAAAACAAAAATAAATAAATAAATAAAATGGGACTGTTAGGGTTTATAGAGGTGTGTTTATATAATGCATATATCATTTCACACATACTAAGTGTGCAATAAATATTAACTGTCAGTATAAGAATTAATTTTTACTCTTACTTCCCTGTGTTGAACTCTTACATTATATTGTTACTTTTTACTTGGCTACCAGGCAAGGTTTATATTTATGTTTCATATGGAAGCTCAATAAGTATTTGTGTTTGATTGACCTTAGGTTTTCCTGTTAAGACATAACACTAGTAATTACATATAATAAATTAAAAATGATAACCATGAATCTGTAAGACAGCTTTGTGACTTTTTCAGGGAACTGATTTCTGAACAGTTTACACTTTGAACAACTTTATAATGTTAAGGAAGCATTTGACCATGTTGGTGGAGCTGACCAAATGTTACTATCCCACATACTTAGGAGTTAAATGCCTGGGGTTTAGTCAGAAAAAGGAAAGGTTGAATAATGCCATATGTTCTGGCTTATATGTGGTATCTTTTGTGGTTGAGAAGTATAGAAAAAAATTAACATTTTCCAGAGAATCAGAGAAAACATGTTTATCCTTTTAGCTGTTAATGATAGCATGCAAACTGATACTTTTCCTCCTGCCCCTTCTGTATACCTTACGGTTAATTCTAAGCACTTTGTTCTCTGTATATTTTGCTATCAAAACTTTGTATTAGTTACCTATTTCTGTGTAACAAATTAACCCAAACTTAGCAACTTAAAACCACAGACATTTACTATCTCACACAGTTTTTGAGGGGTACCAGTCAGGGGTCTTAACTGGGTGGCTCTGAGTCAGTGTGTCTCATGAGATGGTGGTTAGTGTGTTGACCAGGTCTCTGTTACCTGAAAGCTTGACTGGACTACAGGTCTGCTTCCAGGCTCTCTCTCATGGTTGTTGGCAGGCTTCACTTCCTTGCTGGCTGTTGGCCAGAGGCCTAACTTCCTCTCTGCATAGGTCTCTCTGTAGTAAGGGCTGCTTATGACATGGCTGGTGGCTTCTCTCAGAGAGAGAGAGAGAGCAACCCAGAAAGCTGCCTCAGTCATTTTAGAACCTAACCTTGGAAATGACATACCATCACATCAACCATACCAACCCTGGTGTGATGTGGGAGGGGACGGCACAAGATTGTGAATACCAGTAGGCGGGGATCATGGGGATCTATTGTGAAGTCTGGCTACCATAGACTTCCTCTATCAGTAGAGCTTCAGCTATTGTCATTATACACAAGACATCCAAGTCTGCATTAGCAGTCCATATCTTGTGGCTTATCTTTTGTATATTCCTGTGTTATTTCAAAATCCTATTGTCTGAAAGTAAAATTATCATTTCCCTTCCAATGCCCTTCTGATTTTCTTTAAGCAACTTAGGTTTAAAACTTTGAAGCCATTTTTTCACTCTTTCTTTCCTTCTTATCATTGATCAGGTACTAATTTTATGTTTTCTCAGTGTCTCCCAAATCATCTTCTTAATGTTCCTATGGCTGCTATGCTAGTAAAGTCCCTACTATTTCACACCCACAATTGATATGATTGCCTGGCTCTAAGTCTTTCCTTTCCATTCTATTTTATGTACTCCTGCTACTCCTACTAGACTGATTTTTCTTTCTTTCTTTTTTTTCTTCTTTGAGACCAAGTCTCACTCTGTTACACAGGCTGGAATGCAGTGGTGCAATCTTGGCTCACTGCAGCCTCCGCTTCCCAGGTCCAAGTGATTCTCTGCCTTGAGTAGCTGGGATTACAGGCCCCCGCCACCATGCCTAACTAATTTTTGTATTTTTTTAGTAGAAACAGGGTTTCGCCATGTTGACCAGGATGGTCTTGAACTCCTGACCTCACGTGATCCGCCCAACTTGGCCTCCCAAAGTGCTAGGATTACAGGCATTGAGGCACTGTGCCTGCCAGACTAATCTTTCTAAACCTTGACTTATATCATGTTTCACCCTGTGTCCTCTCCATTAAGATTCCAATCCTTTTTACTCAAGATCCTTAAGCCTGTGAGCTGACACATTATTGTGTGTCTGTAACAGAATTGACAGGAGGGCTTTTGTAAGAAAATCATTACATTATGCACACAGGTATATTTAGGACTTTAAAAAATGATCTTGAACACTATAAGTTGATTAAAGGTTTATTTTAAAACTCTGTTTAACTTGAACAAGTATGGAGGTTTAAAGAATATTATAGCCTGGTTCTTCTTTGAGGAGGCAAACACTTGTATTGTTTTAGATAATTACCATTACAGAAATCAAAAGTTTTGATAGGAACAGTGAAGAAGATAATTTTTCTAGAGGGTTGGGAGTTCAATTAATAGAATGGTTTGTGCTGGGCTTCATAAGAAATTTATATAAATTCAAACCGCAGCCTGAATGAGGGCCAGCCTGTGGTTTGAATTCTCAGGAGGGGTGCTTTTGTTTTGTTTACTTTCCCCACCCAGAGTCCAGGCTGACAGATAAATGAACTTCCTTATTGTTTCTTTTTGCCTGTTGACAGTTCTTTCCAGGTCCCCTTTGTATTGAAGATGTCATCCCTTGGGGCCCAAAGCCCTATCTTTCTTCTCTCCCTGAGGATCCCTGAAAACCCAAGCCCCTTCAGCTTGTGGAGATCGGCAGTGACCCCTGACTTCTCCCGGGCCTGGCCCCAGCCTAAACCTTGGCACCTGCTTACTGCTCTGGTTTTAGGTATTTGGTTTTTGACTCCTGGGACTTTTCTTACAGTCTTGTAGGGCAGGAGGCTTTTAGATTGTGTAGTTTGCATTACCACTGGAAACAAAAATTATAATGTTTTTCAAACTGAGCGAAGGCAAAATTTGTCACAGTTCTTAAGAATGTGGTATTATTTTCTGGTTAGAAAGTTTCGTATGATAATCTCTACAATCGTCAAGATGAAACCATTTCTTGTTCCTGAAGTAGGTCTCCAAAGCTGAGTTTTTCCTCATTGTGCCTTACCTTCAAGGTTAGAGAGAAGTCTAGATTTGAATTTGTGTGTCTTACTGCCAGTTTAACTTTACCCGCTTGCCTTTCTTGTTAGGAGAAACAATTGCAGCACTTACAGACATAACCAACTCGAACCATGCGGAATCTGATGGCCAGATCACCATTTTTACAGACAAAACAGGAGTTATAAAGGCTGCAAGATTACTTCTTTCTTCAGTGACAAAGGTGTTGTTGTTGGCAGACCGAGTAGTAATTAAACAGATAATAACATCAAGAAATAAGGTACTTAACTTTCTGGTGTTGCTATATTTTTGTCTTTCTGTGTTGTTCAAAGTGCGTTTTATGATTCTTAGCAATAGATCACTTGGCTCATGCATTGATGAAGAATGCAGCTAGCTGTGAGAATTAATGTGAATTGGAGGACACATTGATTATCTACTCCTTAAATGTCTTGTGGCCCTAGCTTCCTCCCAGGGCTATGCCTGTCTGAGTATCACATTAAAAAAAGAAAAAAAAAGTTTCTTTTTTGGGTAATTGTAAGTACTTTGGAAATGCTTATCTATTATAATTGTTTATAATTTTGTCTATAAAGTAGTGTTTCTTCTATATGTGTACTTCTTAAATGATGGATATACTGTGCCTAAACTTTTGAATGCAAGTAATGTCTCTTCTTAGAAAATCATTTTCCACTTGTTGAGGCTTATTGTTAAAAGCTTTAAATGTGTACAGCAGTTGGAAAGAAAAGGCGAGCACCATGATAATATATGTAACAGAAACCTAGTTGATAAAAATGCTGAATTCTTCAGTACTTTATTTCCCTCCCAAATCAGAGACTAACAATATATAACTTAAGACACAGTTAACTCAGTGGAAATAATAATTATCCACAGCTATGAAATTTCTGTGTGCAAAGTTCCTAAATGTTACTGAATAATCTCAAAACTTACAGAATGGATTTAAACTCTTCCAGTCCAGAAGTTAATCTCTCAGGTGATAGTGATGCTTTTTGATCATCTGGGAATTTAGGGTACGTAAGATCACTTCGTTCTATGGATAATTCCCTAGGCAAACAGGAGGACAGTTGGCCAGGGAAGGGGTTATCCTAATAGGATTCGAGGATAAAACCACCTAATGAGTGTTGAATGAATCAGAATTGGAGAGGTGGATCTGGCAGCACTGGAGAAATAGAAACAAACTTCCTCTCTTTGAAAGATGGAGGTTCTGCACAGTGGTGGCAATGTGCCTTCTCTGTGTTAGTCGCCTGAACTTCCTGAGCTGCCAGGGCAGATTAACATGCCAAATATTCATCATATTCTCATTAAAAATAAGTCAACACAGGATATCTATGTTTTTTTTAACCTGTCTTGTTCTGACTAAAACAATCTGGTATTGTTATTTTAAAGAAAGTATTTGAAAATATGTTTCACATCTATTTACCTTATTTCTTACATCAAGAAAACACATAACATTTTAGTTATTGGCTCTACCACAGATTCACACTCTTTATTCACCCCTGATGGCTCATTCCTGACTGAGCCAGACTATTTTCCTCCTCTTAAAGTCCCATACCTCCCTTTCAACTCCTTACTCTGCAGATGATGAGGTTCCTGCTGCTTTCCTGAGAATGGTAGGGTTCCTGTCATCCTGGTTCACTGAGCCTTAAAGCTTGCTGTCTTTCATCTTCACCCCTTCCCAGTTCTCTGAATATTTGATTACTATAGTCCTGCCCATTCCTACCTTCTAGACTTGGCTACAGAAATGATCCCTTCCTTTGTATATTTAGTCATTTCTTTTATTCTTTTTCCTTTTCCTTTTCAAGTAACTCCAAATCTCATCCTATAAACAAATCATTCCCCTAATAATTCTGTGCCTTGAATCTACTTCTATTTCTCTGAGCATCTCCTTCTCTGTCTTCAATCTGGCTCCTCCTTCTCAGTTTTCACCTAGAATTCAGAATTTTCTTTTTTTTTTTTTTCTGCTCAGCCTTGACAATCTCAGTCTGTTTCATAGCTATCACCCAATAAAGAAATATTCTCTGTTTTGCAGGTTCTTGCAACTATGGAAAGACTGGAGAAAGTGACTAGCTTCCAAGAGTTTGTCCAAATATTCAGTCAATTTGGAAATGAAATGGTGGAGTTTGCACATCTGAGTGGAGATAGACAAAATGTATGTATTCACCACATTTTACAGTTTTCAGATAAATACATGCTTTTTAGTTTAGATGGAGGTTTGATCTTTAGGATCATTTGGATTGGTTTCTTTGCTTATTATATCTATAGCCTTGGTCTTGAAAGCCTTTCATAAATAAGCTAGGATAAAATAAGTAGATCTGTATGTCTTTTTTTGTACATGTATAACAGTTAATTTTGTTCCCACCTCACACACTGGGAAAGGTCATACTTGCCTTCAGGGATCAACTCAAGTACTTCCTCTTTTTATTTCTTTTTATTTGGTTACTTCCTCTTTTATGAAGCTTTCCATTTGATTCCTCTACCAGGGCTCAGACACATAAAATTGAGCCATCATATGTATTCTTATAGTATCTTGTTAGATATCTGCTTTACTTACCATATTAGATTAATAGTAATAAGCCAAACCATTATTTATTAGCACTGCCTATGCATTAGGTACTTAATATACATGATCTCATTTAATTCTCGAAACATCCCTATGAGATAAGTATTATTACTACTGTTTTATGTATAAAGAAACTAAATCTGAGACAAAGATAAACTTTCCCAAGGTCACTAGACTGGCAGATTGAACTCAGTTATATCTGATTCTAAAGCCTGTAGTTCTCAAACTACAACATGATATTAGGGTTGTTTTGTTTTGTTTTGTTTTTGATGTGGAGTCTCGCTCTGTAACCTGGGCTGGAGTGTAGTGTCGTGATTTTGGCTCACTGCAACCTCTGCCTCCTGGGTTCAAGTGATTCTCCTTCCTCAGCCTTCCAAGTAGCTGGAACTACAGGCATGTGCCACCATACCTGGCTAACTTTTTGTGTTTTTGGTAGAGATGGGGTTTCACCATGTTGGCCTGGGTGGTCTCAAACTCCTAATCTCAGGTGATCTGCCTTCCTCAGTCTCCCAAAGAGCTGGGGTTATAGGCATGAGCCATCGCGCCCAGCCAATATTAGTTCTTTATGGGTCTGTTCCTCAATTCAGACAATAAGTTCCTCAGTTTTGGGAGACAGAAGATTATATTATATCCAGGATTGACTTTTCCTTGTTGGGGTATTTGTATAGGAGTCTGTCTTGTCAGCAGGTTAAATATAAATAATAATTGACCATTTCTTGAGATGCTTCTGGGTATAATCCCATAGGCTATTCTCTCAGTTTTTGATGTAAACTTTCCCGATTGCAGCTGGAGTTGAAAGATGGATATTGGTCTGGAAAGTGGCAGGCTAAATAATGGCACTGGTTTCTAATACTAATGATGTTTCTATAGGTAGATACCTTATTGTTTCATTTTCTGTCTGCCAGTATTGTTCTTTATAAATCAAATTTTCTTTCTTTTCCTTCTCTTTTTGTTTCTCTTAGTCTTCCTTCTTCTCTTCATTCTCCCCAATGAAAATTATTAGCTTGAGTATTTTTATAATAATAATAGCTTATCGTCTGGCATTTTCTTGACCTCTTGAGTATGTATGGCATGAGTCATAGGTTCTAAAGCCACCATCCTTCAGTTATGCTTCCTGCAGGATCCTCTTCAGCCGCTGTAGGTAACTGAAAAACTTTTACCACGATTTGGATTTGTAGTTACAAATTTGGCATGGAGAATATTTTGTTTTTCTCAATTCTTGTAATATTGTGATCCAAATATTTAAAAACTTTTGGCAGAAGAGGTGTCTATTTTTAAAAATTTAGCTCATTAGATGTAGGACCCCAGAAACTTACTGGCATCCTTTTTATCATCTTTGTGTTTGATAGGTGCTACTCCTGGGTCATTTTTATGAAATATGCACCTAGGGTTCAAATGCTTTCTCCCTTAGAATAGTCCAAATATCCTGCAAATAGCTATAGATCAGGGGCATTCTCAGTTTTCTCAGCACATATTCATCAGCTGCTTACTGTTAACCAAATACTACACTAGATGTTGGGGAATCAACAGTAAATACAAGAGACAAAAATCTCTGCACTCATGGAGTTTATGTTTTAGTAGGGGTGGGAAGAGATAGACAATAAAACAGAAACATGCATGGTGTGTTCAAAGAACACAAAGACCAGTGGATGGATCAAAGTGAGCAAAGGGGAAGGGTACAAAGATGAAATCAGAGAGATAGTAGGCAGGCCAAACTGTGTAAGGACTTTGGCTTTAAGTAAAATGGAGAGCCATTGGAGGTTTTGAGTAGGAGAATGACATTTTCTGACTTACATGTTAACAGTATCACTCTAGCTGTCATGTTGAGAATAGTTTGCATGGAGACAAGGGCAGAGGCAGGGAGACCACTCAAGAGGCTATTACAGTAATCTCTTGAGAGATGATCTTGACCTGGGCCAAGGTGTAGAAAGTGGCAGTGGTAAGGCCAGGCATGGTGGCTCATGCCTGTAATCCGAGCACTTTGGGAGGCTAAGGTGTGCAGATCATCTGAGGTCAGGAGTTTGAGACCAGCCTGGCCATCATGGTGAAACCCCGTCTCTTCTAAAAATATGGAAATTAGCTGGGTGTGGTGGCGCACGCCTGTAATTCCAGCTACTCAGGAGGCTGAGACAGGAGAATTGCTTGAGCCCAGAAAGCAGAGGCTGCAGTGAGCCAAGGTCACACCACTGTACTCGAGCTTGGGCAAGGGAGGGAGACAGACTCTGTCTCAAAAAGAAAAAAAAGTAACAGTGGTGAGAACCTTACCTGGGAAAAACTTTTGGATGTATTGGGATGCTTTGCTTAGTGCTTCATAGACCATATGGATTTTATGGACACCTCTGTTTTGTCCTGTGGACCAGCCTTTTCCAGGTTGAGATGCCATCTTTTTCTGTCACTTGTTATCACTCACCATACAGCATTTGATGTCAATGTGGCTTAAAAGTATTAAGTATGGCATATACACTTGATGCGTTGTCAGCTAGACCCACAGGTGGTTTTAGGAGTCCTGTCCAAAATGTTAAAGACAAGAGGAATGTACGGAAAATGTAGAAGCAGCCTCCACCTTTATTTGATAGGTACCCATGATGGATGATACTCACATATAGGATATAGTTCTTTGGGATGTGATCTGCATTAGCTTTGGGATTATATGCACTTTGTCATACACTATTTGTAATTCCATCTCTATCTGTTATTAAATTTATATTGGGATGCAAGTGAGTGAGAGTGATATTATTGTAGGACTAACTTCTGAATCCAACCTAATTTATTCAAGCAAATTTACTTTCAAAGGCAATTCATTCTCAAGCTTTAGGTTTTTCTTATTTGTAAGAAAGGGCTTTTAATCTAACTTATAAATAAAAAAGACTAATATGACAGGGAAAAATTTTATGTAATTCAAATTTCAATGTCCATAAGTAAAGTTTTATTGGAGCACAGCCGTTCTTATTTATTTATGTATTGTCTATGTTTGCTTTCACACTACAATGGCAGAATTGAGTAGCTCTGATGGAGACTATATAGCTCAAAAGGCCTAAAATGTTTATCTGGGCTTTAATTTAAAGTGTTGCCTACCACTGATTTAGATGTAATAACCAAATTATTAATAGAGTATTTTGTTATAGATTTGATCAGCAAACTTTGGATACCTCATATAATAGCACACATTCTATTGAGGGCTCTGTGAGGAGAAGCTACCCCTGACCAAAAAAAATTCAGTACACAGTACTTTCTTAAGTGTTCCTAATCAGTCTTGTTGGGGAAAATTATCTACCCAAGAAACATCTTAAGAATATATTACAGCAACATACTGCTTAAGATTAAGACAGACAAACTCCACTTTGAGATGGGTAAGCAGTTAGATGGGATTAATTAGACGAGGTTTCTTAGAGAATTGACTTTTAAGTGTCTGTTTTGAAGGAAATAATAGTAGATGCTCAGTAAACAATTACTTTTAATTAAGTAGGACATAGGCTGGGTGTTTCTTGTTAGGAGTGCCGTGTATGCACTTGGCATGAGAATGTTAGGTGTGGCAGGGCACCAGAATGTCAACCATGTGCAGCCTCTACTTCGTCTCAGTCCCTGGCTCTGTAGTCCTTACCAAGAGTAGCCTTTTCTTTCTACTCATATTGTGTTGATGCATTTATATTGAAGCAGTGACAGTTTGTAAAACTTTATCCTGTTTTTTTTTTTCACTTAACATTATTGAATTTTTGAGTATTATTGTTGAATAAATACTTTTTTTAAGAAATTGGATTGTTTACATGATCTTAGATTTCTCTGTGATTTTATTTCATATTTAGGATTTGAAAGATGAAAAGAAAAAGGCAAAAATGGCAGCAGCTAGAGCAGTTCTTGAAAAGTGTACGATGATGCTTCTCACAGCTTCAAAGGTAAGAATTTTTGTTTTACTGTGTAATAAATTAATAATTAGAAAACCTGACTAAATGCATTTTACTTAGGTGATTTACATTTTAAAAAAGATCAAAGTGATAACTTAGAACATAGGCTTGAATAGTTAAATCACAGTTATTATTTATAAGAATGCTAACTTTCTTCCCCGCCTCCACATAACAATTAATTTATGAGTCAGCTTTGATTGAACAACTCAGCAGAACATGGTATATTAGGTGCTATGAATTAAGGCCTGTCACACTCGGTCACTGCTTGCAGGGTTTTGCCACTCTTATTGAGGAGCTAGCACACGTGCTGTAGAAAAATCTAGGCAAGTTAAGATCTGTTAAGTATAGTGGAGTAAGAAGTCAGCCCTTAGTTTATTCTGTAAATTAATCCTTTAGTTCCCTTTTCTACTTTTAACAAAATTGTCAATCAAGAGCTTGTATTTCCAAACAGCAATTGGC
Organism: Saimiri boliviensis; assembly: GCF_048565385.1. NCBI lineage: Eukaryota > Metazoa > Chordata > Mammalia > Primates > Cebidae > Saimiri > Saimiri boliviensis. Next base: position 201,933,034 of record NC_133450.1, on the reverse strand, counting down.
TAGCAAATTGGTGCAATTCTAGAATGAATGAGTAAAATGTCTCATTAGCAGTTTGTTTAGAATAACCTTTTCTTCTGAGAGTATTTACCCTGTGCTAGAAGCAGGGAAGCCACAAAAAACAGAGTCTTTGTGGAACCCACTCAAAAGGCTCTATTTTGTCTAGGCCCTTGAGTTTTTCATTTACATCATTTTTTAAAAGTCAGGATGCATCCATGATCATATTTCATCTCTGTTCATTTTTTTTCATTCTTTTTTATTTCTTGCATGTGTAAGGCAACATTTTAAAATAGTTTTAATCATGATGAAGAGAGAGAATTTTTCCCAAAAAAATTTTTAAGTAAACTTATTATTGAAGTATAAAGGTATAGTTTTGCACTCTGCATTTTTTATTTAACCTTGCTATCGCTTTTTACTCATCCTGCTTCCACTTTAGTGAGGAGAAGCAGCTGAGTGAGCGAGGGACCCAGGAGATTTTGGTAAAGAACCATTTTTCTTAGCATGACATGTTCTCTGTAAGATTTTTATGTGTTATGACATAAATCAAATATTAAAATAAAAATTTTCAATTGTTTTGAAGACATGTCTGAGGCATCCCAACTGCGAATCAGCCCATAAAAACAAAGAAGGAGTATTTGTCCGCATGAAAGTGGCATTGGATAAGGTCATTGAAATTGTGACTGACTGTAAATCAAATGGAGAGACTGACATTTCATCTATTAATATTTTTACTGGAATTAAGGAATTCAAGGTAAGAATAAAGAGACTATATTTTGACTTTTTTCTTTTCATTTTATTTTATTTTAATTTTTTTAGATGGAGTCTTGCTCTGTCACCCAAGCTGGAGTGCAGTGGTGTAATCTCTGCTCACAGCAACCTCTCCCTCCTGGGTTTAAGTGATTTTTGTGCCTCAGAATTCCCAGAGGCTGGGACTACAGGCACGTGCTACCACACTTGGCTAAGTTTTGTATTTTTGGTAGATGGGATTTCACCATGTTGGCCAGGCTGGTCTCAAACTCCTGACTTCAGGTGATCTGCCCACTTGGGCCTCCCAAAGTGCTGCAATTACAGGAATGAGCCACTGCACCAAGTCTTTTCTCTTTTAAAGGAGCATAATTATGTATAGTATCCATATTTTTGTGTAATGTCTTAGAACGATGCTTCACAAAAGCAGATATATCTATTTAAAGCAATGCCACTCTGTACAAACCTGTTGCTCAGTAATATTTAGCTTAGAGTTGTATTTACAAAGAACACTAGTCTTTGTTATAGTAGCTGTTCTGGCCCTGTTTAGCTGTGTGGTTTAGCCGTAGACTCCTGTTTAAAAGAATGTTCCCGTCCAATTTTTTTGAGCAGTGCATACCATCCAGAGGATGATGGCAAGCAACAAATCATTTCTGCTAGAATTCCTGCTCTTCTTTGCATTAGAGGGTTGATACTTTGAGACTATAGTAATAGTATTAACAATTATTAAAATTTAAATACAAACAGTAATACTAACAGTTATTGAGTTCTTACTCTGTGCCAACCCTTTTCTGAGTGCTTTAAATATATGAACTTATATAATCCTAAAAAAAAAACTATTGCTATTATCTCCATTACACTGTTGAGGAGCTTAAGAAACAGAGAGGAGATTAACTTGCTGGCCAGTAAGTACCAGAATTGGGATTTGAAACTAGGCAGTGTGACTCCAGGAAGTCTGACATCTTATCAGAAGTCGGAGACATGGTGAAGATGCTTTTCGGGTAAGAGCAGTGTCTGAGTTGCGAGGGCCCTGAGAAGTCATCTAATACAATGCCCTCCTTTACCCGATCAGAAAACTTAAGTGCTAAAGGTTCCCACGTCTCTAATGGACAGGGCTGTGATGAGAATGGCATTCTTTCCGTTTTATTGCACTTTGATTTCTAATTGTATAAAGGGCTAAGTAGGAACATGGGGTGAAAGATAGTCATGGAAAGAATTTCTCTTTTTGCTCTTAATAAATATTTTATTTAATCCCTACCTGACCTTTAGGTGGATATAATTATATACTGGTTTTGTTTTGTTTTGTTTCTGAGGAGGAGAGCTAGTAAATGGTAGAACCTTTCTTTAGGCCCAGGATTCTCTAATCCCAAAGTCCATGACCTTTCACTTTACACATCTGGGTTTGTTTATATGATGCCAGTTCTACCCCTGAGTCTTCCTGAGGGAAAAGAAGCTGCAGGGATCAAACCTTCCCTTAGAAATTTTATTGCTAAAAGGGATCTTAGAGATTATTTTTCTAATCCTCTCTTTTTATAAATGCTGAGGGAGGAGATGTGTTGTCAAAGGATAATTAGGGAACAGGAAGGGTGAGAGACATCTTTTGCCTCTTGCTGCTGCATTTCTGGTGCAGGTGAAAGAGGAGCGTGCTCTGCCTGTGGCTGCTGCTGGCTGCTGTGGCTGCTGCCCTCTCACTGGCGTCCTGGAGGCAGAGCTGTTATAAATAGGCTCATTCTCACTGTCTGTGATTATCTCTTTGGCATCTTACTTTTTTTTTTTTCTGATGGAGAGTATAATCTGTGGAGGGAAACTGGATACTTTGCTGTATTTGGTGCTATGAATATGTGGACAAATGTTTTGAAACCGTTATCAATAAACAGCCTTCAAAAAAAACCCCACAAAACACCAGTAAGTTGCTGTCTAAAAACATGTATATTTTCTCCTAAAGGGAAAATAAAAAACCTTAACATAAATGGTATGTGGTCAATATGACTGATTTTTATGTTTTAATTCTGTTTAAATTCTTAAATTATCGGATCCCCATTATAAATTCCATACCTTTTTATTATCCATATTCTTTCCTAGCTTAAATATAAGTTTCTATGTACCTAGGCTGGAGTGATCACCTAAAAACTTAGGCCAAGAGGAGGAGGAGAAGCAAGGACTCTTCTATGGCGTCTTGACCTTCCCAAACTTTGGTATTCTCATGGATCATGTTAAAATGGGTCACACATAAGGATTAATTAAAATAACTTGTGAAAGGACTTTAAAGTATTAAACAAATGTAAGCTATCCTTATCATCACATTCATTGTGACCATAATCATGATTATTACCGTTTGTTGCCTCTTGGTCCAAGTTGTCTGTGTGACATATTTCATGCACTGTAGAGTTTTATATGGTTGAAATGGGGTGGTGCATTTAGAAAGCTGAGAGAGAAAGACTGCACATGTGAACATGTGTTCATCATGTAGTCAAGAGTCACAACTCCAAACAGGGTGGCTGGAATGAAAGGTTATTACGGGATTCAGGGGGTGAGATAGACTGTTAGAGGGGTATATAAAGACAGGCCATAGAGGATTTTGTGCTATGCCAGAGAAGTTTGGGCTTGATTCTCTATAGATGGTGAGGAGCTATTAGAGGGAGGTGGCAGTATCAGACGCTGGTAGAGCATGTTTGGGTCAGTAAGGTGCTATTGGGGACTTAAAACAAAATATAGGGAGACCAGTTAGGTGACGAGGAGAGTCTCTGTTGAACTAATGAAGGAAAAATGGATGCCTTCCCCAGGCCTTCTCACACCCCACATCTTCCACACCATCCTTCCCCCTGGGCTCAGCACATTTCATATTTGGGTGTAACATATCTTCCAGGACTTTGCCTAGGCATTTTCTCAGATGCAAATCTTTTACCTGGAGGCTGGTTCATTTTTCCTACTGGTTGCTACAGGATGATCCTCTTTCTGCCTTAGTATTCACTGATCTTATAGGAATGTCATTGTATTAATTACTCTAGGAATTATGCTTTGCATGGTTATTGAAGGCTTTTGTGCAATGTGTCTACCTAGGTTAGTGGACAATATAGATATCTTTGGTGGCTGTATTTCTCCTCAGCTTGGGAAATAAAATGCTAGTGTCTTCTTTGGCACTGTTAGAAATTACAGCCCATTTTGGTCAGGTGGAAATATTGACTCCCATGGATGGATGGATGTCCTTTTTGTTTTCAGATGAATATTGAAGCTCTTCGGGAGAATCTTTATTTTCAGTCCAAAGAGAACCTTTCTATGACATTGGAAGTCATCTTGGAGCGTACAGAGGACTTTACTGATTCTGCCTACACCAGCCATGAGCACAGGGAACGCATCTTGGAACTGTCAACTCAAGCGAGAATGGAACTGCAGCAGTTAGTTTCTGTGTGGATTCAAGCTGTAAGAACTTTTTTAAAAATCAAAGTAAATCTTACATAGTGGCTTTCCCATAAAGTTTTGCAAGATACGGAAGCTAACATAATCATCAGGAGTATAAATTTGTTCCAGAATGGGACAGGATGTTTCATCCCTTTTCTCCCTCCTAGTTGGCCAAAATATCCTTCTCATCTAGCACTCACAGTACTTGGCATTATTTCTAGGCCTGCTGATTCTCATTCTAGCCAGTCTGGATCTATGCCCCTGCCACTATCACTAGTTCATTCTGTTGTCCCCACTTTTCCACCAAACTGACCTCTGGAAAATTCCTCCCCAAAATGCTTCTTCAGAGTGAAGAACAGAGGAGTAGACCCCCACTTAGAGGTTCTTGGGACCTGAGTCTGACTGCTGGAGCCATTCAGATGTACACAGTTCTTACCTCTGAAGACAGCTGATTTATAGACACAATGCTTTAGAAAACTTATTGGGGTATAGATGCAATGAAAACAAGGGTAGATCCAGCTGGCAGGTAAAAGATTTTTCACCCTTGCACAAATTCCTGGTCTGAAATTGGTGGGTGGCTGCTCTGTGAGCTTTAAATGGGCTGCTGGTGTGCTTCAAACAGAGGAGGTTATTTGGGCAAGAATGGCCAAGACTGATAGAAGAGGGACAGCATAGGAAGTGTGTACACATCTCTTACAGCAGGTGGATTGCAAAATGGAGAGACAGAGCACTGGGACATGTCTCTAGCATTATTTATTTCTTAGGCCCGAGCTATGTCAAAAAAGTATTTAACATGGCGTACAGTATGCAGCAGCAATAGTACAAACCTGGAAGCCTTGTCTTTAGCAGTAAAGACGATGAAGGAGGGTGGATATGGCTGAGACTGAAAAAAGAAGCGGCAGTTGATTTCCTTGTAAATAGATTAATTTATGAATGAAAACAAATGTGAATCACAGATTTGTCAGATATTTTCTTGGCATCACAATAGTGCACATGTTCATATTAACAGGGAATCTTGCCCTAGAGTGATGTGAGAGACTTGAGCAACATTTTGTGTTTAGTTTGAATTATCTGTGTGATATACAATCTGAAGTGTAGATTGCTTCAGTGTTAAATTTTAAGTCCAACACTCACTATAAAGAGTTGTTTGTGATGAAATACTCTATGCTGGGAATATGATTCTATCAATACTCAAATTTGCAATTAGCAAATGTCATGAATTTAGCAAATTTACCCTGTGCATATTTCACAAGCACTCAAATCTCTGATCCTGCATACTAGATGAATTTTTCATTCATTCATTTTTTTTCAGCAGTTCTTTCTGGTGCCTTTTATATGCCAAGCACCAGAAATCTAAAGATGAATAAGGTAAAGTCTTTGTCTTCCAAGAATTTTACGATATAGAAACCTGTGGGAAGGGGTGAAACAAGTACAAACAACTTTGTAAATATCTTAAGAGAAGGTGTAGACTATGCATAGAGAGGGTTTGAAGGACAAATTTATATTTAGGGAAAGGACTCAAGAAGGCTTCATGAAGTATTGATATTTAATTTTTATGTATTCATGCAAAGAATTGAATATCTACTACCTACCATTTCCTGTGCCAGGTACTGTGGATTTAGTGGTGTGCAACATAGATATGAACTCAGCTTTTGTGGCCTAGTGGGGAAGATAGACTTTAAAGAAACAAAAAATAAAAAATTCCCAGATGGTTTGGACTGAAAAAAAAAATATGTAATTGCAAGCTGGGATAATTACTGAGAGAAAAGATTAGAGTAAGAAGAGGGTCTGATTTAGATTGAGTGATTTGAAAAAGCCTTTCTAAGAAAAAGACATTTATGTAAGATCTTAAAGACAAGTAAGATTTTAATTTTTAACTAGGTTAGGAGTGAAAGCATGGACATTCTAGGCCGAAATAAAAGATTAATTTTAGACTTGATGAATGTATTGAGGAAAATGAAATAGAAAATTAGATTTTAAAAGTTTACCTTTCAATACAATCCATAGGTTCACAGAAAAGCAAAAAAAAAGTTCACCTATTTGTAATTAGCACTGAAGAATATAACTAAACTGAAACTTTATTTTCCACTGTAACTTTAACCAGGAAAATTTTAAAACTCTGCTTTTATAGTTCACATAATAATATTAAAATTTATTACAATTTATAGTTCAAGTAAAATTGGAATTAACAGATTAAAGAGATGCGGTAACATTATATATATACTTTTAAAAATTTTTAGCAAAGCAAGAAAACAAAAAGCATTGCTGAAGAACTGGAACTCAGTATACTGAAAATCAGTTACAGTCTTAATGAACTTAAGAAAGAGGTAAGTATAGTAGCCTCTTCTAATTATCTGCTAATTTTCATGTTGTATGGGTATATGAAATGCATTAATATTAGTATGTCTCTGTGCCTAGAAAATGATTTTTAAAGTTTAAAAGTTTCTGGTGGCTCATGCCTGTGATTCCAGCACTATGGGGAGGCCAAGGCAGGAGGATCACTTGAGCCTAGGAGTTCAAGATTAGCCTGGGCAACACGGTGAAACTCCATCTCTACAAAAAATACAAAAGATTAGCCTGGTGTGGTGGTTTGTGCCTGTAGTCCCAGCTACTTGGGAGGCTGAGGTGGGAAAATCACCTGAGACCCAGGGCTCCAGGCTGCAGTGAGCCATGATCGAGCTATTGCACTTTAGCCTGGGTGCCAGAGCGAGACCCTATCTCAAAAAATGTTACCCTTTGACACGGTTATTTTGAAACCATGATTTTATTAATGCCATCATTCTCAAAGCTTGTGCATGAATTTTCATAGCTTTTTTCATAATAACAAAAAACTGAGAACAACCTAGAATTCTGTCAATGGAGGAATTGATAAATGAATTTTGGAATAATTCTACCAAATACTATTCAGCAATAAAGAGGAACAGTATTGATAGATGCAACAATATGGATGAATCGCTAAGATGTTATACTGAGGAAAAGAAGCCAGGCACAAAAGATTATATGTACAAAATTCCATTTAGAAAAAAACAATTCTAGAAACTATGGCAAAACTAATTTATAATGACAGAAATCAGATCAGTGTCTATCTTGGGTCAGAAGTTGGGATATATTTACTGCAAGAGGGTATGAGAGGACTTCTTGGCACAATGGAAATGTTCAAAATTAATTGTTCTGGTTACATGGCTGTATATATTCATCAGAACACTGAACTGTACCTTTAAAATTGGTACATTTTGTCGTATATCATTTCTATCTCACTAAAGTAAATTTTAAAAGAAATTCCTTTGGTTGGGAGGGTTTCCCTGTTCCCTGAATAAAAAATTGGTCATCTCATGACTTACTTGGCTACCCTCAGGTCATTGAAAGTCCTATGGTCTCCTTAAGTCAGGTGTTCACAAACTACAACTGGACTGTTTTTGTCAGTAGAGTGTATGGGGACACAATGCTGCCCATTTGTAGACTTGCTGTCTACTGTTTTCTCAGTACAACAGCAGAGTTGGGTAATCACAAAAGTACCTAAAATATTTATCCTCTGGCCCATTACAGAAAAAATTAGCCAATTTCTGCTTTAAGTCACAAAACACGATCTCAGTTGAAAAAGTAGAATGCCCCTTCTAATATATTAATCAGTATTTAAATCTTCATTCAGTTGTAGAGCTTCTCCCCTGTTCCCTGTTTCCCCAGCTCCAACTAGATAGAGCTTTTGGGAAGATGTGGTTTCTTCTCCCTTTTTCACTTTCCTCACCCTCCGTTACATAGCCGTTGTTGATTTTTGTCAGGTGGTGGCACAGAGAGAGAAGAGAGAAAGTTGAGAGGAGGAAAGTTTTTAGTGACCAGTGCCCTTATTAAATGGCTTTGGGCTTGGTAGACATTTACAGTGGACTCTCACTCTCATGGATACTTTAGTATGTTCTTCAGAGGCTTTCTTGTTGCCCGCTTGCCCCTCAACCCCTATATTGTGTTGCTCCCTCCACTTTGAGGCATGCCTGGAGGAGGAGTCACAGTGGGCGCCCAGCAGCTCTCCAGACAGACCCTCCTCACACAGACCTCTACTCTCCCTTAGCTCTGCTTTCTTGATTCTTTTATTTATTTATTTTTTGAGATAGAGTCTTACTCTGTCGCCCAAGCTGGAGTGCAGTGGTGCAATCTTGGCCCACTGCCATCTTCGCCTCCTGCATTCAAGTGATTCTCCTACCCCAATCTCCTGAGTAGCTGGGATTGCAGGCACATGCCACATGCCTGGCTAATTTTTGTATTTTTATTAGAGATGGGGTTTTATCATGTTGGCCAGGCTTATTTCAAACTCCTGACCTCAAGTAATTCACCTACCTCGGCCTCCCAAATTGAGCCACTGCACCTGGCCTTAATTCTTCTATGTTCTTGAAGATGGTCAAGGGCTAAAGACAATGAAATTAGAAGTTTTATATAGTTTTTCTTATTTTTGAGACAGTGTCTCGCTTTCTTGCCCAGACAGTGGTGCGAACATGACTGCAGCCTTGACCTTCTGGGCTCAAGTGATCCTCCCACCTCATCCTCCCATGCAGCAGAGACCAAAGATGCATGCCACCATGCCTGGCTGATTTTTTAATTTTTGGTGGAGACAGGGTCTCACTGTGTTGCTCAGGCTGGTCTTGAACTCCCGGAGTCAAGCAGTGTTTCCACCTTGGCCTCCCAAAGTGCTGAGATTATAGGCATCAGCCACCATGCCTGGCTGAAATTGGTTTTTGGATGTTTCTTATATAAATTATATACATGGTATTCTGTTTCCCATCTTACTTGGTGCTGATAATGTCTGTTGAAATCTCCATTTAAACATCTAACGTAGAAAGACATAGTTTTCTATGTTTTACAAAAAGTCTGCCACCCTTGACACAAGGAAAAAACAAAACAAAAAGAAAAAAGCCTACCCATTTTATTCCAGCCTATTCAGTTTTAACTAAAGTATTGTTAAAATCCTGACTATCAATAGAACATGCTGTACTGGTGATAGACTGGCTTTCCACAGTCTTCATTTTCGTTACCTCTTAAATGGATATAACCATGTCAACCTCATAAAATTCTTGTAGGGATTAAGGGAAATAATGTGTATAAGGCTGCTGTCAGGATGTTGCATAAAGCAGTAACTTTGCATTTGTCTCGCCTCCCTCTCTTACACATGAGCATTACATGACCTTGGCAAGACACAGTCTCTCTGGAGCCGTTTCATAGTCTGTAAAATAAATGACTGGCATTAGATATTCTCTAAGGTCCTGCTAGTGAAACAAAATCTTTTTAAGTTCTTATGCGGCATTAGTTTCCTAAGGAAAGGAATTTTAATTTCTTTTTTACTAACTGTAATTATTCTCACTTAGTTGCATGAATGCAGAGACTGTCATATTGTTAATTTTGGAGACAATCCTCTAATTTGAATTGAGATTGGATTACTTCAAGGATAAAAGAAATCACTTCATTCAAATAGATCTAATTCAAAGTCAGATTTTTCTGAGAACAATGTTATTAAAAATGATCTATTTCTGGACAACCACAAAATAACCTGTGACATCCTTAAAAAAAAAAGGCAAGAGAAGAAGAAAATATTTTGGAGTTAATAGTGTCCAAAGATATCCAGTAAGAGTGAGCCATACATTCCACCCAAAGGCAATAAAACCATGGGGTTTTTGTTACGCTTTAATCTGTTGTTTCTCCTTGGACCCAATTTGTTCACAAAGTTAGAGAGTAAAGATCTGGGTGGCAACTATAGGCAGATTCTAAACCTCCCTGAGGGCAGGGATTGTCTCCTACTTGTCATGTATGCTCAGCCTCTAGTACAGTGCTACAGTGCTTGCCATTATATAAGTATTTAATAAATTTTATAGAATACCTAATTGACTGAATCTCACATTAGTACTTTTTAAAATATATGCTAAAAAGCTTATCAATGATCATGACTTGCCAGTTTTCTTCTTAGTACTCTAAATATTGCACTCTCTTTTTTTTTTTGAGACGGAGTCTCACTTTTGTTGCCTAGGTTAGAGTGTAGTGGCGCGATCTTGACTCACTGCAATCTTCACCTTCCTGGGTTTAAGCGATTCTCTTGCTTTAGCTTCCTGAGTAGTTGAGATTATAGGCGCCTGCCACCATACCTGGCTAGTTTTTGTTTGTTTGTTTGTTTTCTGTTTTTTGGGGTTTTTTTTGTATTTTTAGTAGAGTTGGGGTTTCACCATGTTGGCCGGGCTGGTCTCAAACTCCTGACCTCGTAATCCGCCCACCTCAGCCTCCCAAAGTGTTGGGTTTATAGGCATGAGCCACTGCACCCCCCGCCTAAATATTGGACTTTGAATACTGTTTCATTCCTCACCAACTTTAAGATTAGCAGAAGCATTTTTCACATAAGGGAGAAGTTACATGGGAAAGGGCTGGTTAATAACAGAATGAAAAAGCAACCAGGCTACTTAGCCATTGAATAACCAGCTCATCTTCTGGAAACAGCATTACCACTAGCACTAGGGGTATAAAGGATGAATTAGATATCACTCTTGCCCTTGAGAGAAACTGTAAGCTCACCAGTGCTATACAACTCCTACTGTTATATAGGGAACTTTACACCCTCCTGTCAGTGGACCCCACGGAACAGCTTTGTGGCTTCTCTTTATTAATAGTTTTTAAAGTGCTGATGTGGTCCTTGGTTACAAAATGTTATAGTTTGTCTTTTTTCCTTCATCACCCTTCTCCTGTATCCCGTGCCCCTCCCCCCCACATCTGCAGCTTCATAGTACAGCGACACAGCTGGCAGCAGATCTATTAAAATACCATGCTGATCATGTGGTTCTAAAAACATTAAAACTTACTGGAGTAGAAGGAAATTTAGAAGCTTTGGCTGTATATGCCTGTAAACTCTCTGAACAGAAAGAGCAGCTTGTTGAGGTGAGTAATAGATTTGATTGCTGAAGAAATTGTAGTTTAATAATAGCTTTATTAAACTGTGTGGGAATGTTAACACAAATACATTTGTATTTGAGTTACTTTATTTTCTCTCTCCTTTGGAATCTTAAAAGCATAGTATGTATCTGTTCTGTTTCTGCAACAGTCTGGCCTCTAAAACAAAACAAAAAATGCTAAGACCCACAAATGAACTTCTTAATCTTTTCCTTATCCTCTCAGAGAAGTTAGACCTTGGAGTAGAGCCATGGAGGTATGTCATCATATGACCTTGTTTCTGTTTGAATTTGTCAGGGTCTCAGCAGGGAGGAGATGGCATGCTCAAATTAGGACAATTTGAAGACAGTTTAATAAAGGAGCTATTTACAATGGCACAAACAGGGCGTGGGGGAAAACATACGTGAGAGAGCAGTAATTGGGGCGAGTGGTAGCAAGGCTGGTACCACCCCCAGGCCCACATTAACAGGGAACGTGGAATGTGGAAACCTTTCAGAGAACTGCCTTGAGAGGTTTGTGATTTTAGGACTAGGCCTAGAGACAGCTGCAGGTGACCCTCCCAGGAGGAGCGTGGGAGTCAAGGCCCATTCTCTCCTCAGTCCTGCTCATCTGTGATGGGGCTTTCCATTGGCCAAACACAGGTCAGTCTCCTACGGCAAAAGGCAGATGTGAGAAGGGAGGAGAGTGCTTAAGGAGTGACAAAGAGAAGACATCTGGCACACAATTTCAAATCTCAGTTGTGAGTTACTGCTGCTTCGCCTGCCACTTGTGTTATAATTCCAGTTAGGCTTATTAATTGATACTCTGAGCCTTCTGCCTATTGAAAATGTCAGATATCTACTAGAAAGAAAACCCAACTGTATTAGTCGTTTTCATGCTGCTGATAAAAATATACTCAAGATTGGGTAATTTATAAAGAAAAAGAGATTTAAGGAACTCACAGTGCCACAGGGCAGAGGAGGCTCATAATCATGGCACAAGGCAAAGGAGGACAAAGGCACATCTTACATGGCAACAGTCACGAGAGCTTGTGCTGGGGAACTCCCATTTATGAAACCATCAGATTCCATGAGACTTACTCACTATCACGAGAACAGTATGGAGGAAACTACCCCCATGATTCAGTTACTTCCACCTGGTCCTGCCCTTGACACATGGGGATTATTACCAATTCAAGGTGAGATTTGGGTGCGGACACAGACAAACCATATCACCAACCAAACAAAAAACTGAACACATGCATAGCTTATATGTATGAGGTATATGCTAGCCAACATGTACATAAATGCAAAGATATGAACCATCTAGCTACCTTTACATGATCTTATATATCCTGCTCACCAAAAAGACTAATGGTTAGAGGGAACCTTTAGACTAATTGAACTGGCTTCTTCTCCTTTACTTGTTTACATAGGAGCCTGAAAACTTCTGGGGGAGCATTCTTAAAATGACTGTAGATACAGCTTCTCCATTTAATAAGTTTGATGCTGCCATGTTTATAAACCAAATATTATAATTATAGGGAAATTGCTTATTTTGGGAATCCTGCAGCAAATCTTTTTAACATTGAAAAAAATGTTTTCTCGTTTTCTAAGTGTCAAGATTTTCAATAATTTCCTCTGATACAGACTCTCTCCTTATTATACCAGTCTGCCTAATCCAATGTTAGCTCCATTGGAAGGCAGTGTTGATAGAACGTGTAGCTTGGAGTAACTCTGACATAGTTAAGGTGTGAGACCTTGGGCAGGTTACTTCTCTGAGCCAACTTTCTTTATATATAAAATATGTGGGCACTACTATGTCCTTCCAAAGTTTTCTTCTGTTTCTAACATTCTGTAACCACCTTGCCATGATTGGATAGGAAGTAGAAAGAACGTTATACCTTTATTTGTGTCTGCGTTGTTCCCAGAGAATCTGTTGGTGACCAATATAATATTATAATAGCCTTCTCAGTAATGTTTAAACTTATTCTAATAGGTTTGAAGAAATTTTGTTTGTAAAATTTTCTTTTTAATTATAAAATGATACTATGTATTGAGGAGGATTAGGATGTGAAAGTTGAACCATGGACATGTTTTCTTGTAGACCTGTCGATTGTTACGACACGTATCTGGGACAGAACCTCTGGAAATAACCTGTATACATGCAGAGGAGACATTTCAGGTGACTGGCCAACAGGTATGATAACAGCAGATTGTTCCTTCTGTATTGTGTCTTATCTCATTATAACAAGTACTGTGGATGGAAGGTATAAATGGTTCTGCATAACTAGAGGCCAAATCTACGTAGAGAAAGAGAGATAATGAAATTTCTGTTGGTAGTGTGCTGGAACATGGCTAACCTTCCATTGGAGCTGGTCATCTGCCAGATTGGAGACTGGCTCATTTAATGAATACTCTAGTTTATAACTATTTTAAAGGAAACTGTTTACAATGCACTTGTTATAACATGTTTTGAGATTAAGTTATCATGACATAACAAGCCATACATTATGTAATATTCACATTTCAACCTGATAAATACTCACTTTTCATGCTAATGATTAGGACATGGGACGAAACACAAAGAAAACAACGTTATGACATTACTTATAAGATTCAATTAGGACCAGGCATGTGGCTAACACCTGTAACCCAGCACTTCGCAAGGCTGAGGTAGAGGATTACTTGAGTATAGGAGTTTGAGACTAGCCTGGGCAGCATAGCAAGACTGTCTCTACAAAAAATAGAAACAAACATACAAAAATTAGCCAGGTGTGGTGGTGCATACCTGTAGTCCTAGCTACTAAGGAGGCTGAGGCAGGGGGATAGCTTGAATCCAGTTTGAGGCTGTGGTGAGCTATGATTGTGTCACTCTCTGTCATCAGCCTGGGTGACAGAGCAAGACTCCATATCTGGGGGAAAAAAAGATCCAACCAGAAGCAAAATAACCATCTTAAATTAGGCAAACATTATAGTGTTAAATAATAATTATGATAACCGAAATTAGCAACCACTGAAAAAATGTTCTGTTCAGTGTTAAATGAAAAAAGTAGGATACAGATTTATATGTATACTATAATTTCATATGCATAGAGAATATATATACATATCAACATACCTATATGACAATATCCTTGTTTAGCCAGGATTTTTTTCTGGATTTTCTATAGTAGAGGTATTTATTAGTCTTTATAATTTTCAAAAGCCTTTTAAAAACTGATTATCTCATTTAATATTGTTCCTGTCAAATTAATCTAAGGAAAGTAATTAAAGACAGAGCCTCCTTCTTTTTTTTTTTTTTTTGAGGAGTCTCGCTCTGTCACCCAGGCTGGAGTGCAATGGCACAATCTCAGGGCTCATTGCAACCTCTGCCTCCTGGATTCAAGCAGTTCTCCTGCCTCAGCCTTCTGAGTAGCTGGGATTACAGGTGTGCACCTTTATGCCCGGCTAATTTTTGTATTTTTAGTAGATATAGGTTTTTACCATATTGGTCAAATTGGTCTCAAACTCCTACCTCGTGATCCACCTGTCTCGGCCTCCCAAAGTGCTGGGATTACAGGTGTGAGCCACCGTGCCTAGCTGCTTCCTTCTTTTTTAGAGTCTAAGCTTGAAAATAAGGTTTTCCAATTGTTCTTTTTATTTTAAAATATTTATTTATACTTTAATTTATATTTTATTTATATTTACTTACTATGGTCAGCCAAAAGGATTCCTCCTAACTTGCAATATTGGACAGTAGAGGTTGAGTCCCTGGTTCTTTGATTTATAGTTGAGAACAGTGCAAGTGACCTAAACTCAGTAATGGTATGTGCCCTCTAGGAGAATCATGTTGGATGTTGGAGGGATGATCATATGCTCTCCCATAGAGAACAGTGTCAGAGGCTTATCATGAAAGCAGGAACTGTATAAATGAACCTCCACAATGATCAGCTGCTGAACACTTCATTACAACCAGGGGAATCTCTGTTTACTGGGAGAAACTATGGCTTCAGTATTTGCATGGGAGCCACTCTTCTTGCTTTGGCTGCAAATTTATTTCAATAGAACTGGAGGGCTTGACTCTCCTGCCATATGCAATCAGTTCTTGCTCCTATCCTCAGGCCCTGCCTGCCATCTGGTTGTAGTTTTTAGTTTATTGTTTCTATTGCAGCAGTGATATTAGGAATATATATTTTCTTCCCCAGGATAGTGGCAAAGAATGTTGTTCATAACTTGTATAACTTGAGAAGCTTTTTCTGTTTTCAAAGCCTCAGCTTCCACTCCTAGTCTCTGCCATCTGCCTCACAAAAGGATAATTTAAGGACATTGAGCATGCCTCTGGGATAATTTATTTCTGGATATCTCTGCTTTAGCAATGTTATTTTTGTATTTCCTTTAAAATGTTAGACATACTGAGGGAACAATTGAACAGTTTGTACACTGTACAAAGAAAGGCTCCTGGTTGAGAGGAGAGCAATGCCAAAATCTGACCTATAGTCCATGGCAAGTTATGTGCCTACTTTCCCTGAAGAAGGGGAGCCTTGTTCTTATAATACTGCCATCTGCTTGGTGAGTACTCTGCCTATGGGACTGTGCCCACCCTAGAGGAAGGAGTACCTAGTTGTAATTCATTCAAAGGTACCAACTATAAATATATATATATATATATATATATATATATATATATATATATATATTTCTAACATGACCCTGATCATAGTAATCTTCTGTAAGTTCTCCAATGACTTTCTCACTCAGAAGAAAATCCAGTCCTTACCATCTATGCTTCTCCGTTACATGGCCACTGGCCACCTTCCTGTTGCTCATGTCAGTTGTTCCCCTGGCTTACTAGCTATTCCTTGAACACTCCAGAAATGTTTCTGTCTCATCCCAGTTGACTTTCCCTCCATTTCCCTGCAGCTCCCTCACCTTTTCAGTGACCTTCGAACTTAAAATACTGTGACTACCTAATGCCCTCCATCATTCTCACCGTTAATTTTGATACATATTGTTTATTCCCCTCTAAAGTATCTTACAATTTGTCTCTCTCTCCACTCATTATAATGCTCATTATAATGTGAGTCCCATGAAGCCAGGGACATTTATCTGTTTCATTCACAGCTGTTTCCCCAGCACCTGGAACTAGTAGGAAGTAGTTCCTACTAGTACGTAGTAGGTGATTAAATAGTCTTGTTAGTTGTATACATACGCGTGTGTGAATAATCCTATATAATCAACTCCATGGAACAACAATATCACTTGTTAGTAATGGGCATCTCTGTCACATTATCCTATTAATTTCCTTCATAGCACTTACCATAATTTATAATATTTTAATTGTATACTTGTTTATTGTTCCAAATCCCCACTAGAATATAAGCTTCATAATTGAGGGCTTTTATCTTCTTTTTTTTTTATCACCGTATCCCCAGCACCTAGCCTGATTTTTTTCACATAATGAATTCTCTGAAATACTACTTACTGGATGAATGTTTGATATAATATCCCCAGTCTGTGAAATAAGATGGTAGACAGAATAGAAGGTGAAAGTGGTAGAAGGGAAAGGATGTGCTATAAACATATCAAGACTAAACTCTGAATTCCTAGTCCTGGACCTTTTTGTGTGTGCCTTTTATTTAATGGGCCATCAGGAAATTTCAGCAGGTTTGGTTTGGTCGATGGCTTCTATTTTGAGGTAGGAGCTAAAGTGTAATTTCTATTGAATGTCAGGTCAGGAGGTGTATGAATTTTCTGCCTATATTACAATTAGCATCTATCAGGTCTTTCATGTTAGAGAGTGATTATTATATGAAAGATAAAATGTTAGTTGATTCATTCATTTATTCATGTAGTACCTAACACTAAATAAAACCCCAAATGCCACAATCTCAGTGGCTTAATATAATAGCAGTTTATTTCTCACCTGTATGAAGTCCTGATTAATGGTATGTCTTTCTCCCTCTTAGCAATCCAGGCGCCTTTCATTTTGTGCCTCGCCAACCTTTAGTGCCTCAGAGTCCCTACTGGGTTCTATGCATTAAACCATCAGGTGTGGAAGGGAGAGAGCGCTGAAGAGCATGAGGGGGGTTTGGGTCAGTTAGGATGGAAGTGGTGACCCATATTCAAGTGGGCAGAACTCAGTCTCGTGGCCATACATCTCCACCGGGGAGGCTGGGAAATGTAATCTTGCTGTGTATACGGAGGGAAGACAAACAGATTTTGATGAAAGCGTAGCAGTCTCTACAATAATTCATTTATTTATTCAATGCATTTATTCAGCCCATATGGTGTTACATGTAAGTACCAGGATGATTTCTGCCCACTTTGGAAGTATTTTGTGAGAGGCAGCGTGATGTGATGGGAAGAGCCTGGACTTGGATCAGGTAGATCTAAGTTTAAGTATCAACTCTGTATATACTAGTTATAGGATCTGGCGCAAGTTACTGGGTATCTCTGAACTTCAGCTTTTTTTAGCTGAAAATGGGAATAATGCTTATTTGGGAAAAGTAGTATTTTATTTATGTATTTTGAGGGATATTAACATATTAATGTATCTCAAGCACCAAACACAGTATCTCAAGCATGTATCTACCAAGTACTCATAGGTGTGAATATATGTTACTTATTATTATCAATGCTATTCCTTCTGCTATCACTGCTACTACCACCACCACTATTACTGCTACCTTTGCTACTCTGTATACAGTATACTCTTTGTGGTCTGAGTATAACTCTTTGAATTATTCTATGGGAACAACTTTGTTCAAACACAGTTTTCCTTGAATGAAGAGAATTACTCCCTGAATGCAGGTTTGTATATAATAATGCATACTATTTATCTGCAGGTCAGATTATAAGAAACAACAAATTTTGTTCTACTGTGTGTCTTCATATTGCTCAACATGGAGCTTGTGTATAGAAATTACTTCATATTGTTTATTGAGTTGAATTAACAGCAGACTTAATTACCTTTGGTCTCCAGAGTGATTCTGAGGCCAAGATTTTGAAATTCACGCAGATGTATGTTGTGTTTCTTTAGATTATTTCTGCTGCTGAAACATTGACGTTGCATCCATCTAGTAAAATTGCTAAAGAAAACCTAGATGTGTTTTGTGAAGCTTGGGAATCCCAAATTAGTGACATGTCAACACTGCTAAGAGAAATCAATGATGTGTTTGAAGGAAGACGAGGTGAGAAACTGTCCACATAATGAAATATGTTATTTTAGTGTAACTCTGTTAGTTTTTTAATGCCAAACCTCAACTGCAAATGAATTATTTTGTTGTAACCCAGCTGGGTTATTTTCATAGTAAAATATCTTTCACAAAAAAAATTACAATATTATTTTATCCTTTATTTTAGTATCTAAGCAGTAAAGTTAGTTGTACAACAGTGTAGTAGGCCGGGTGTGGTGGCTCACACCTGTAATCCCAGCACTTTGGGAGGCCGAGGTGGGCAGATCACTTGAAGTCAGGAGTTCGAGACCAGCCTGGCCAACATGGTGAAACCCCATCTCTACTAAAAATATAAAAATTAGCCAAGTGTTGTGGTATGCGGCTGTAATCCCAGCTACTACGGCTGAGGCACCAGAATTGCTTGAACCCAGAAGGCGGAGGTTGCAGTGAGCCAAGATTATGCCACTGCACTCCAGTCTGGGCAACAGAGAGAGACTCTGTCTCCAAAAAACAAAACAAAACAAAACAAAACAAAACAAAACAAAACAAAACAAAACAGTGTAGTAGATCTCTGAATTAATATTAACATTCTAGTTTTCCTATTGAGACTGTTATTTTTTTATTTCTTCTAAGTTTTTTAGTTATAATATAACTTTTCTATGATGCAATAATTCTCTGTTTTTAATTCTACTAACTTCATAATGAAATGAATGTAGTTATTTGATTTTTGAATTGCTTTCCTTCCACTTGGATGGAATCTCTTTCCTTGATGACTACATAATCTTGGAATATTGCCTGTGGTGGGTAAGTTCACTGGTACTTCTACAACATGTAGAATAGCATATATACCATACAGTGTATAGGAGGGCATCATTTTTATTCTTTATTTTAACACCAACTGGAAGTTTTGTTCATTTCCCATTGTGCTGTGTGTCCTGTTATTTATGTTTACATGTTTATATGTTTTCTCTAAATGGCTTTTGTAGTGTCAAAGCTTGCTTATTTTTTTTAAATAAAATGTCATTTAAAGTTATTACATCAAATTACATATTTATTTCTATTGATTATGCCCATTTAAATATTTCATATTTTAAAAATACCCGTTTAGGATAAATGTTGATCTGCTTAAAAATCAGGACATAATAGAATTATAGCTATAACATCATTTTTAAAGTATAATAAATGTTTACAAGTTTCCTCATTTACAGATTTCTGTGATAGTCTGAATGGCATATCATTTTGATGCCTTGATAATGTATTTATAGTTACATAGATTTCTATATGAGCCAAATTTTGGATATTAAAAGGTAAATGATATAATTGATCCACCTTTAAAAGGAATAATGATCACTTAGCTTTAGGGACTGTTGGGAAATGAAGAGAAGTGGCTTCCTGTGGTGATAGGATACATGGTGTGGGTTATCCTGGAGTATCTATAAGGCCCAGCTCTTTATCCCACTGGTGTTAGGCAAGCTGTTTCCTGGTCCGGGCCCAAGTGTCCTTGGCTCAATAATGAGAGCCTTAGGCTGAGTGATCTCAGTGACCTGCCAGCTCTTAAAGTCTTTTGTGAGCACTACCCGAAGTTAGTGTAGTTTTGACTTCTGGGCATAGAATAAACCCCACACTGTGTCTTTATCCTGCCTGCCTCTCTTTAAAGGCCAGAGGAATATTATCTTCTGGCTTTTTTTTTTTTTATTAGTTGTCATCAATCCTTGAAAGTAGGGAGGCTGGAGGTGTGCCGCAGAATGGCTATTTTTCAGGCATGTGACTGACTCCATGTACTTGCAAATGTTTTCCACGTGCACTGTGAGAAGCTTTACTAATAGCTGCAGCCATTCTGAAGAGAATGTGACATCAAGCCTGGCCAGCTGATTCTCTTTACCAGAACACCATTGAGCTTAGTATTGGTTTCTCTCATACTGTTTTCAGTACTGGATAGGTTTTTGTTTTCATTCATGTAAACGTGGGCTATAGCTGAGTTTTCATTACTTGTACTTCTTCTGTGTCCCTGGGCTAGTGAGTTGATCATCATCTGAAACGGATATGGTTCTAATCTTCTTGACCAAGGGCCTCTTCCTCTTTGTTTCTGAGATCCTCCCAGTTTCTAAACCAGGCTGTTCTACCAGCATTTTGGTCTATTTTTTCTCTTTTATTTCCATAAGAAGAGGAGTTATAACAGGTTTTTCCCCCCTCTCAAGAAAGATGGCAGTCATTTAACAGTTATTCTCTGCCTTCATCCTGGGCGATGTTCTGAATAGCAATTACAGTAGCAATTAGAGGTTGATAACCTTGGCAAGGGGGTTTTCTTTCTATAAATGTAAGTAATTTTTTCCCCCTTGAAATAGAAAACAAACCCAAGTTGCATTTTCCATCAGGAGGTCTCTTCCTTCCTCAGAGATCTGAGTGCTAATATCATGTTAGGGGTAGAATTGGGTAGAAGTTGAAATTCAGGTTCTGAAGTGGACTGCCTAGGTTCCAGTCCTGCCTTTGCTATTTTCTAACTTAATCTCTCTGTGCTTCAAGTTTTACATCTGCAAAATGGGGATAATGATGACAAAACTACCTAATATGGTGAGTGTGAAGATTAAATAAAATAAGTTAATTCACACTAAATTCCCAACAAATGTTACCTCTATCAGCATCAGCTGATACCTTAGAGTAAAACTAAATAGTTTATGAGAAAACATTAGGTCTGATTTCTCTCCCTTAATCTCAATCTCTGCTCCTTTCTGGAATCCCTCTCTCCATATGTCCTTTCTCCTACTGAGGACTAGCCTGTCTGGCCCCACCATAGGAAATCTCTAGGTCTGCAGAAGCAAAGGTAAACTCCTTGCTTCTTTGTACAGATGAAGCTCATCCCTTCTCCAATGGTGAACTGACACCCTCTGAAAGAGTCCTCTCACTGGACATCTAATGCAACATTAATTTAGTGCTCTCTTTTTTGCCTTTCTTTTACCAAAGTTAGGCTCTTTAAAAAAACAGCTAAGGGAGTTTAAGGAAAAGTAAAAGCCACAGGCTACTAGGGTCTGTGTGGGTAAAATTGTCAACATGATCCTTCAGAGACATGTGACTATTATAACCATAAAAGTAACAGTAGCTACCATCTTTTGAGAATTTACTGGGTGCCAGGTACTTTCATAAGTGCTGGATGTGCATTTTCTCATTTAATCCTCTCAGTAACCTTGAAGACAGGTATTATTTCCACATTTTACATATGATGAAATTGAGGCTCGAAGTATCCCAAGTGAGTAAACCACAGGAGCTGGGACCCTTACTGAGGTTTGAGTGATGCCAAAGATGAAATTTTATTAACTACCCACACTCTATTACTCAAGCAATTAAACCCCACTCCAGCTCTAAAGTTTTCTAATGAGAATGAACCAGTTCTGTGAAAAATACTCCCTACTGCAGCTCTGAGTTCTGCTTTTTTTTCCCCCTCCCAATGCCATTCCAGAAATGACTGAGAGATCCCAGGAAGTACAGAGCAAGGAACAAGCATGACTGGATTCTTGTTTTGGTTGATCCATTTACTGGCTGAGGATGGGGCTGGCAAAATTACAGAAGGGCTAAAACAATCTGTTAGTAATGGAATCCTGGGCACATTACCTGCCCTTTTGAGTGTTTCTTTATTTCAAAAGATATAAATGAAGTATTTTGTCATAGTGCTTGCACATCCTATACCTGTTTTCAGACTATATGAGCACTGTGGTTTCTTTTACTTTCAAGCTGGATATTATGTAAATGATTTCTTCCATAGGTTCAGTTAACTTACATTCAAAAAATCAGTATTACCCAAACTTCCTAAGGACTGAACAGAAGTTCTTTCTTATGTGGGAAACTCCACAGCCTTCAGTCAACAGAACACCTATTGTTTCATTGGGAAAGTGCCTCTCTGTTCATTAAGGGTTTATGTAGGGTTCATTGAGATGGAGTTGGTGGATTGTGTGTGCTGCCTTTATTTGTCCTGATTTTTATCATGAACCTCATGAGCATAGCTTTTTCCTTAAAGAAGTCTAACTCTGGGTTAACCATTACTGAATGAATGGAATCCAGTGTCACAGTGTTGTTCTTCCTTTTATGGAAGGTTGGTGTGACAAAGCTGCCCATTACCTTGCACCTGCCTACTACTTTCCATACAAAGGTGTATTCTTCAGGTCCTGATTTCTCTTTGCTGCTGCTATAACTCATGTTATGACTGTTATTCAAAAGCCTTTGCCGTATTCTAGCCACCTTAGTTCTGCTCTGCATAACTTGCCTCCTGTGATTGGCAAACTACCAGGCATACTTGTAAGTATCATTTAACCAACCACCTAAGTGGTAAACATGCTAAGCAATAAGAGGGAGCCTTTAGTGTTCACACGGTAGTTAGTGAGAGCTAGGTCATTGTCCACCTTAACCCCAGACACTTAAATTTCACATTAGGACCTCCTGGGATTGTTTTCAAAAAGGTAAAAATCAATACTTGTCTTCCTGTCTTCTGTTTTCATCCTATTCTGCTTTATCACCCAACTGACTCAGCCAGGCACAGTGGCTCATGTTATAATCCCAGCACTTTGGGAGGCCAATGCGGGAGGCAGTGGTCCTTATATTAGAAAGGACCAGATCTAAAAGACTCTACTTTTCCTTAGTGGTGAATATGTCTCAGTTTAGAATTTGAGATTATTTTGGACAAATAAGTGTCAGAAAAAAGCCTTATCTCATGGCTGTAGTCCCTATCTCTCCTTTAAGGAAGCTGAATTCCCTTTGTTCTATTTAAATAATTTTAGAGCAAATATGACTATGCTTCAGTTAATAGAGATGCAGCTCTAACCGAACTATATGGGACAGTTGTGATCCTGCATGGACCATTTTCTTCTATTTTTTTTTTTTTTTTTTTTTTAAGTTGAGGATCTTGCCAAGAATCTTAGTTTGGTTTTCAGTTCTGTAACTACTTTTCTCATTTTCCCAGGAGTCCTATTTCATAGCCCTGCATTTACATTATCATTAGGTAGATTGGATGCCACAAAAGAAAGGGGGGTACAGGAAGAGAAACATGTTCATGGATAAAGATGAGTTTATTTGGGGAAGATAAGAGCCTGCACCAAGGGAGTGATCGGTCCAGAAAGGAGATGATGGCCTACACTAGGGTGATGATAGTCAAGATAAAGATAAGGGGACTAATTTAAGAAAAATTTAAAAACTAATAGTAGGGTTTATTGGTCAATTGAATATAGAGATGAGGGAGAGAGAGGAGTTGGAAGATGATAGCTGGGTTTAGATGACTACCTCAGTCCTGCTCCTGAGTTTAGCTGATAACCTGCCTGTCCTTTACACATCGGGGATTTATTTTAAGTGGGTCTGGGGACGTGATTTTTTTTTTTTGATCGATTATACCATATAAAGCACCTCCAGAACCAGAGATAGCTAATTATAAGACCTGTGAATCAGGCATAATTTAGCAAATTTTCAGTAAAATAATAAAGCTTTTCCATTCTTGGGGAATTAGCTTTATTTTGTAGATATACAGAAAGGCTTTATGTATTGTAACTGAGAACATTTCTCAATTAGCTTTTCATAAGAAATAATTTTAGTACTCTCTTAAGATGAGAGACCCTGTGAACTTAATTTATCTGAAGGTATAAACTCAGAAGATGGCACAATTGTGGTGTTGACTAAACAGGATTTAGGATACCTCATTGAGGACAGTGCTTTGAAGACAGTTCTTTATATCAAATCTGTATTAAGTATATTTTCTCCAAATAGGCCTGTTTTTCCAACTATTTTTAATGTTTATGAGAGTTTGTTTATGCTACCTCCTTGATATAACAGCTCAACATAATTTAGACAGTATTTTATCATATTTTAGAGATAGGGTCTCACTTTGTCACCTAGGCTTGTGTGCGGTAGTTTGATCATAGCTCACTGCAGTCTCAGACTCCTGGGTTCAAGGGATCTCCCCCATAGGTAGAACTACAAGTGCTGTCCACCATGCCAGGATGCTTTTTTTTTTTCCCCAGAAATGGGAGTCTCACTGTGTTACCCAGGCTGGTCTTGAACTCCTGGCCTCACATAATCAATCCTCCCATATTGACCTCCCAGAGTGCTGGGATTATGAACATGAGCCACTGTGCCTGGCTGAGCCAGTTTCTTCTTCCTTTTTTTTTTTTCTGCTTAGAATCAGTGGCAGTAATTAGACTCACATGGAAATAACGTCTATAATTAGCTGAGTGTGGTGGCGTGCACCTGTAGTCCCAGCTACTCAGCTACTTGGGAGGCTGAGTCACGAGAATCACCTGAACCAGGAGGCAGAGGTTGCAGTGAGCCAAGATTGCACCACTGCACTCCAGCCTGGGCAACAGAGTGAGACTGTGTCTGAAGAAAAAAAAATTAGGAAGTAACATCTATAAAATTAACTATAGTTTAGATCTCGTGTTAGTATTACATTGCTTTTTATTGTGCTTGTCAACTTGTTTGGCTTCTGACTCGGGGAAAGAAGAATCTTACCTGTGTAGTATTCGGAGGAGTCCTATCTGAAAAAATGATCAATTTTTCAATTATTCTCAAATTAGTATAAATCATCCTGAGTCTAACTGAAGGATGAGAATAGGAAGCAAAACAAAGTATCTGTAAGAGGACCAGTGGGATTAGAAGTATCAAGTGATAAATACTACTAGGTGGATGAAAATGGTAACAAACCAGATTATGTAGAAACTTTCTTTTCATTGCATTTATTTCTCAATGCATTTATTTATACATTCTGCTTTCTTTAACTCTGTGGTGTCTTAGAGATATAAGAAATATTGAAACAGTTAGTTTCCCCCCAACCTGTGAAGAGTAAATGTGAAGGCCCATAGGCACTATAGAAGATTACTAGGTTAGATAATACAAGACTACTCCTGTAGCTGATTACATTTAAGTAATCATAGTCCCCTTTAAAAATTCTTTATTCTTTGTTTATTTTTAGTACTTTCCCACTTTGGTTTTTTGTTTTATTTTGTTTGAGACAGAGTCTTTCTCTGTCAGCCAGGCTGAAACAAAACAAAGAAAAAAGAACAGACTATAGGCATGTGCCACCGCACCTGGCTAATTTTTGTATTTTTAGTAGAGACGAGGTTTCACCATTTTGGCCAGGCTGGTCTTGACCTCCTGACCTTAGGTGATCCACCTGCCTCAGCCTCCCAAAGTGCTAAGATTGCAGGCATGAGCCACCGCACTACACCCAGCCTCCCACTTCTGTTTAATGTTCCTTTTATAATATGCTAAGACCACTTTTAAAGCATATTATGGACAGGATTCAGACTTTGAATTAAGATAGATGAAGTGTCAAAATCTGAGTGACCTGAAGACCATCTTCTGTTAATCTTGGAACTAAATCAGGCACTTCTTACATCAGAGCTTGGAGACAAGGCATGAAAATAGCCTATTCCTTTTTAAGTTTTTCTTCCTCACCATTCTGAGATCAGAGAGCCATTAATTAATAAAATTCCCTTACAAGGAAACTATTTGAATCATAAAGCTATTCCCAAGTACCCATTAACTCACTCTTAGCAACAGTTCTTCTTGTAGATCAGCACTGTCCAAGAGAAACAAAATGTGAGACACATATGTAATTTAAAATTTTCTAGGCTAGGCACGGTGGCTTATGCCTATAATCTCAGCAGACCAACACAGGAAGGTCGCTTGAGCCCAAAGAGTTTGAGACCAGTCTGGGCAACATAGTGAGACCCCATCTCTAAAACAATACAAATAAATTACCTGGTGGCACATGCCTGTGGTCTCCACTACTCAGGAGGCAGAGGTGGGAGGATCATCTGAGCCCAGGAGGTTGAGCCTGCAGTAAGCCTGAGATCTCCACCACTACACTCCAGCCTGGGTGACAGAGCAAGACCCTGTCTCAAAAAAAAAAAAAAAAAAAAAAATTCTAGTAGGCACAGGAAAAATTAAAAACATGTGAAATTTGTTTTAATAATAGTTTTTATTTAATCTAAATGTCCAAAATACCATTTAAATATACAATGAATATTTTAGTATATAATTATTAATATATTTTACATCTTTTCTTCCTCCCTTTGTACTACATCTTCAAAATGTGTTATGTATTATACACTTATAGCACACCTCAGTACAGACTAGCCACATTGTAAGTGCTCAGTAGTCACATGTGGCTAGAATTTAATAGCACAGTTATAGATGAAATTTTAAATATTTGTATAAACCATTGTGAGACTAGCAGGTTTGCCCATTTCATGTAATAGTCATTCTATGAGAAAAGGTGTGATTTAGTGCTCTTATGTTTACTTTTATTAGTTTGGACCATATGAAATTTCAAAATGGTTGAATACCAGCAATTTCATATGATTTAAACTAATCTATTATAGCTGAATATACTTGTTTTCCTTGAAGAAGGAATTTTTCTTCAAAACGCAATTACTGTTTAGTTCTTGAATGTTTACCCCAGATACCACAAACTAGCTTTTATAACCTGACTTTTTTATATGTACTTTTTTATAACCTAGCTTTTATATGTAACCTGACTGTATACATGATCTGGAAGTTGCAAAATGATAGATGGGGCAGGGATGATGTGGGCATTGCCCATCTCCTTCCTTTCCTCATTATTGTGTTTCATGCCATGTGTCAGTTCACAGCCAAAGAAACCTCCTGTTATTTGCTTTATTTCATCTTCCTATCTTGTACAGAGGGGTTTCTTCTTCCCTGACTGAGAGAATACATTACGAGGTTAGTTATAAATTATTTGGTCTGGTACTTTTCAGAAATGGAAGTAGCGCTGATACTGGTACTAATAAAAGAGGAATCAGGTTTCATTAGAGGCCAGCTGCTGTAAAAGGAGCACTCTGTGAATGAAGCTGATTGTGAGTGACAGTAAATGTCAGTGGGACATTTGCTTTTCTCCCTTTATGTTGGGAGAGGTGGAGATTGGCCAGAATAGTACCTTAGACATGCAGCTGTTGAGAGTCTTCATGTTCATCAGCCAAATTACAATTTTATTTCTGAATTTTATGTAATTAATAGACTAAATTAATAAAACTAATGTACTAACGTTCCTGTTTGTTTAATTAATACTTTAAAAGTGTGAATAATAGAAAAATATAGTAGTAGAAAAAAAATTTTAAGTAATATGTGTTATTTGTAGGAGAGAAGTATGGCTACCTTTCACTTCCAAAGCCAATGGTAAGTAAGAATTATGTTCATTTCAGAATGTTATAATTCAGAATTCAAATTATGCTCCTGTTGCCTGTTGCTACTTCCCTATACCACAAATAACTGACATAATAGAAAAAAGATAGGATATTAATGTTGACTTCAGAATTGTTATTATGGGTAGCAATCTAAGTGTAGCTCATACTCTGAATATTTGTGTTAGGTTTGGGGGTTTGAGAAAATAGGTAACATAATTTGTGACTAATAAAAAGCCATATCCTAGTAATAGCATCATAAAAATAAATAAATAAGTTATTAAAAAGCCATATCTGAGGTCAGAAGTTGTTTTGTTCTCCCTATCTTGGATCTAATTTGCAAAGTCATCTTGGTATCACTGTCTGCAAACTAAGGACTTTCATATGCTTTCTACCTAGATGGAAACATGTCACATGTCATGTATATGGGAAAGAGATACACAGTCATACATTAGCCAAGCAGTGATTCCAAGATCCCTTGTGGGGTTAAAAAATTTTGGAAATTATGGATCAAAAATATTTGGAAAAATTATAACAATGCAACAATAAAAAATATTGACAGGAATGAAAATTGCTATCTCCTGGCTGATAGCATTTTAATATCGGTCATATTACCCAGGTGGCATTTTGATGATCTTAGCAATTCATTTACAGAGAGCATTCTATGGAAATGTATAGTTTTGAATAAGATGAATATAGAAAGTAGAAATGATAGTAAAAAAAAAAAAAATCAATTATCAACAAGGACTATTCCTCCAGAACTACCAGGTGGTCCTAGTAACTCTAATTTAAGAAGTAGAGGAAAACAATGGCCCATGTAGAAGTAGCTTCTGAACAGGAAGTAATCATGACAACAAATGAGAAAAATAAAAAAGACTTGTGAATTATGCTGGGCATAAAATTATACCAGGTTTCTCAGTTACAAAGAAGGGAGCACTTTGATGGCCCACAGTATTCATAACAGGTCAAATTATAGGTCAAAGAGGGATAAAAATATTCATTTGTTTATTCATTAAGTACTACTTGATCACCTACTATTTGCCAGGCCATGATGCTTGATCACCTACTATGCTTGGCCCTGATGAAAGAATGATGAAAAAGACACTAAAATATAAATTCCACAGTAGGGATTTAAAAAATTATTTTGTTCTTCTTGCCTAGACTGTCTGGTATTGCCCTTGACTAGACTGTCTGGCACAAGTTTGACACTCAGAAAATAATCTGATAATTTGCTGAGTCAATGGAAAAGGCAGGCCTGGCCTCTGCTACTGTGAAGCTTACAGTCTAACCCAACACTGATCAATAGAAATATACAGTTGGCCCTCCGTATCTGAGGTTTCCACATCTGTGAATTCCCATAGGCTGGGTGCAGTGGCTCACGCCTGTAATCCCAGCACTTTGGGAGGCCGAGGCAGGCGGATCACAAGGTCAAGAGATCAAGACCATCCTGGCCAACATGGTGAAACCCTGTCTCTACTAAAAAATACAAAAATGAGCTGGGTGTGGTGGTGTGCACCTGTAGTCCCAGCTATTTGAGAAGCTGAGGCTGGGGAATTGCTTGAACCCGGGAGGCAGAGGTTGCCGTTAGCTGGGATTGTGCCACTGCACTCCAGCTTGACAACAGAGTGAGACTCTGTCTCAAAAACAAAAACAAAACAAAACAAAATAACAGTACAATGATAAAAAGTAATCTAGCGATGATTTAATGTATATAGGAGGATATGTATAGGTTATATGCAAATACTATGCCCTAACAGATGGTTTTATAGCTAATATCCTACCAGATTTAAGCAAGTAAGGATAGACTGTATAACAACTATTTACATAGCAATTACATTGTATTAGTTTTTTTGTTGTTGTTTGTTTGTTTTGAAATGGAGTCTCTGTCAGCCAGGCTGGAGTTCAGTGGCATGATCTCAGCTATTGCAACCTCCTCCCAGCAGGTTCAAGTGATTCTCCTGCCTTAGCCTCCCAAGTAGCTGAGATTATAGGTGCTCATCATCACACCCAGCTAATTTTTGTATTTTTAGTAGAGATGGGGTTTTGCCATGTTGGCCAGGCTGACCTAAAGTGATCCACCCACCTCGGCCTCCCGAAGTGCTGGGATTATAGGCCTTGGCCACTGTGCTTGGCTGTATTAGGTTTTATAAGTAATCTAGAGATGATTTAATGTATATAGAAGGATATGTATAGGTTATATGTAAATACTCTGCCATTTTATATAACGGACTTGAGCATACTGAGGGATGACTATAAGTCAAGGCATATTATATAATTAAAAATTGTGTAGTAGTCATATTACAAAAAAACTCGTGAAGTTAATATCTTTTATTTAATCCAGTATATCCCAAATATTTTCACTTAAGCATGTAATCAACATATAATTAGGGGAATTTTTTTTATAATCATTTTGTCATATTAAGTCTTCAAACTTTATTGTGTATTTTACCCTTAAGGTGTATCTCAATCCGGACTAGCCACATTTTAAGTATTCAATAACCCTGTGTGGCTAATGGCTACTCTATTGGATAGTATAGGTTTAAACTTGTATAAAAAGAAAATGAATAGAGAAGAAAGAAAAATTAATGATGATTATCAATAGTAACAATGTGATGAAGAACAGATGGTGACTATCAGAGGAGAGGACTTGCAATGAAAAGAGATATAAAAGTCTTGAGTCTGGAGTTGTAGAAATGATAGTGGGAATGGTCGATGGCATAGGGGAAGAACAAATGATAAATCTCCAAATCAAAAAATGGTCTAAACTTAATTAGTGTATTTTTTGGAAAGGGACTGGAATTTAATACTGAAATACAACATGAGGAACTGAATGTAGCTGGTGAAAAAGCAGTCATGACACTCCAAATTAATTCTGTGACTTAAAAAAAAGAACAGTTTCTGTGCCTTAAGCTGTTGTCAGAACAGTTTGAAATTACAGATAGCAATTTGTCTATTTTTGTTATTTTAAGCTAACTTAACCTGAACAGATGGTTTTATAGCTAATATCCTACTGGATTTAAGCAAGTAAGGATAAACTCACTGTTTTTGTAAGTGTATAACTTAGGGCTACTACAAAATAATTTTTTGAGAATTAGAAAAGGCATCACAAAACTTTTAACAGGTTGAATGAAGCAAAGATTTTATTCAACTGAATCGTATTTTTTATCTTTAGTAACAAATCATTCCAGAATTATGAACCATTTTCTTAGTTGAGGATAGCATAGCTAATTATAGTCCTAGAAAATTATAGTTCTCTCTTTTAGGAAGCAAAGTTGGAGTCTGGTGCTATTTATATTTAGGGGACTGACGTCTTAAGCTTTACATAACTGAAACGAATGCATCTGACTGCATTCCAAAACAGTGTCCACTAGATGGCAAGCTTGGTTACATTATTAAGATGGTTTATTTACCTTTTCAGGCAATCAGTCCCCTTTCCATCATCATTAAACGCTTTAATAATTGTCATCATTAGTAAAAGCAAAAATAAAAATAATGAAAATGCAACTGAATTTAAAGAGTAATATAAGGTATAAAATTCTAAATGAAATAAAACGTAAAAAGTTTGAAGGTGGTCCTAACTTTCTTAAATGTTTTATCAATTGCTTTATAGTCAACTAGACCAAGGATGGAGATAAAGATGATGTGACCATTCAGGGAGGAACCAGAGAGATCATTGGTCATATTTGTTTATTCTCTCTCTCTCTCTCTCTCTCTCTCTTTCTCTCTCTCTCTCTCTCTCTCTCTGTGTGTGTGTGTGTGTATGTGTGTGTGTGTAACAGAGTTCCTTTATTTTCTGTCCTTCAACTTTTCCTATTTCTTTAATAGTAAACATCATGAGAAAATCTCAAAAGGGCTATGTTCCATGGGCAGATCCAAACCCCACGAGGCTATTTTGTTCTGTGGTGAAACTGGAGACAGAATAGTTAGTCAGAAGTAGCAAGTCATGGTAATAAGGGAAACAAACATATATGTGTGGGAAGATCTTTTTCCTTAAGGTATTAGTGATGATTTTCCTTCTTAAGCCAAATGGTCACATGAGTGTTTTGTTTTATTGTAATTTATACTTCATGTGCATGTATGTGAATCCGTACCCAATATGTGTTTGTGAGTATGTATGACTTAAATATATGTTTCAATTTTAAAAAGTTGGCTCCCTGCATCTGTTGGCCCCCTTTTCTCTACAAACCCTAGCCATTCTGGAACTCCTGCCCTACTGTGGGAATTTTCACCAGATCTCAGAGTTGGAGGAATCATCTCTGTGTGCTATCATCTCCAGAGAACTTTGGAATATATTTTTCAAAGAAATGTTGCTATTGGTGGTGGTGTGGTTTGTCCTGGTACTCTATTCTTCAGGTATACAGGCACCAGTGGACTAGCCTGGTAACTAACTAGTATGGAATATTTTCTCCCCTTCTGGGGAAATACATTCTGAGTTCCAAATAATTTACATGAAAACAAACTTTCTCTTTCAAAAATAGGGAACCATTGAACATATTAAATTCAGAATCCTACATATAATCTCTTTTCAACTTCTTGGGATATGGGATTAGCAGTTGGGATATCAATTAAACTAGTGTTGAAATTTAGCCTTCTAAGAGCAAATTAGTAAAAGGAATTGAATTCTGGAGTCATAACATGAGGAATGTACAGAAAACTACATATAGCAACTAATTTTAATATATCATTTCATACAAATAGTTCAAACATTATAAGAATCATGTTGAGCAGAAAGGCCAGGGAGACTTGGAGACATAATAATTGGATTCCAGGAATACTGCAAAAGTTGTCTTGAAGCCCTGGAAGCCCATGTGAAAAGAGGAGAGCAGCTATAAGCACGGAGGCCACAGAGCAGGCAGGGCACTGACCTGCTTTCTTTGGCTCCAGATTTCAAACTAACAACCTATTCAAAGCTGAACTCACCTACTAGTAGAGTATTTGCAATTGGTAAAATATTCAGTATGTAATTATTCAGTAATTACATACTGAATATTTTAAACTTTTGTAATACATACTTTGTTATGCTTTGTATTACTATTGTGTTTCCTTACATTTTAATATACTGCTTTTTAAGATAATCTTAATCTTTTTATTGTCACAGAAGAATAATGCAAACCTGAAATCATTAAAGCCAGACAAGCCTGACTCTGAGGTAAGACCTATTCCTACATCGAATCTGCCTTTTACAGCAACTGTGATAAAGTCATTGTGATTAAAATATATGTTTTGTAGGAGCAAGCCAAGATAGCAAAGCTTGGACTTAAGCTGGGTTTGCTCACCTCTGACGCTGACTGTGAAATTGAGAAGTGGGAAGATCAGGAGAATGAGATTGTTCAATATGGACGGAGCATGTCCAGCATGGCCTATTGTCTGTATTTATTTACTAGGTAAATGTATTTGTATTTTTTAAAATCAGTATAATGATATCTGGTGTAAAGAAAAAGTTCCATGTTAAATCATTGATAGGTTTAAAGTTAGTATGAAATATATGGTAAAAAGACTAAAAGTAGTTACTATGACAATTTACTTAAGTGAATGCAACAAGAAGACACATGTATTTAATTAGGATTTAAACTTAGAAGGGATCTTTTGCTAGGTTTCTGCCCACTCTTTCCATAATTGAAATAATTTTACATCCTGTTTTTTATTATCCTGCATATTAATGCCTCTCGCAGCCAGCATCAGTATGTTAAGAAAACATGCCTTTCATGCCTTTATACAGTGATTGATTAGATACAGATGAAGATTGATTAGACACAGATCAAAGAGTAGAGCTATGAGGCCTATGTCAATAGTGTGCCAAATCTCTGTGAGTCAGCATTCATTATATAGAGAATTCCCCTAATGTTAATGTTATCTGACCTACATTCTCTGTCTTGTTCGTATTCCAAGACTCTTGATCAAATGCCTTGTTGATGTCAATGTTAGTCATATTTTGGTCTTCCATTATAGTAATCTATACATAAGGTATAGTAATTCTGCTTAGTTAAAATCAGTTATCTGCTCAATAATACATTCTAGGATTTTCTCAAGGAATAACTTCAAGCTTTTCACTTAGTTTCTGAAGTCTATCTTTTTCATTTTTGGAAACCTGGAAAATACTTGATATCTCCAGTTTTCTGACTCCTCTCCTACTCATTCTGATTTTGAAAAGTTATCCACAGTGGAACATACCTGCAGGTTGTTTCAGTATTCTAGAAACTGAAGCTCAATTAAAGTACTGAAGGATCTTTACAACTGTATGGGCTTTGGGACTCAATAAATAGCACCCCCTTTTCCCACTCAAGTTTTGAACAAAATGAAAAATAAGCAAAAGAATAGGTAGATAGGAGCTGGTAACATTTATATGGATAAAGCTGATCTTGAAGAATATAGTTTTATCAATAAGCAATAAAGTTTTGAAAAATGATCCCTAGAATTACAAAGTCTTACCTCCTAGGGACACAATGTATCTCTATAAAACATGTGGAAGACCAGTTAACTCTCAAAGGCAGCTTCACTTCCAAGAGAAAAAGGAGAAAAGAAAAGGTTAATGTGTTCAATTTATTTTTTGCAAAGTCACCAGAAAGACTGAAAAGATGAGCATTTGCCCTTGTATGGGATGGGACAGGTGAGGCAGCAGAGAAAAGTGAGTGATGCTGTGCTGGTGAAGGTTCCTTCCCATAGAAGGATTAGGAGTGGAGAAGACACAGTCCCAAGCTAGGAGGCGTCATTTTCCTCTTGATGATTTCTTCTACCTTTTCTAGAGAGAGAATTCTCTGGAAGGAGAAGGCAGAAATGATAGGAGTTAGAGATTTTGCTGCTGTTTAACTCTCATTTGTCAGTAGCTTGCTATATTTTCCATCATTGGAGATCATTCCTTCAGTGGTTTCCTTCCATTGTTCTTAACTGTTGATAGCAAGCTTCTCCTGTGATTGAGTCCCAACATGAATTTGACCTTTTTAAGTTCATACCTTTTTAAAATCTGATGACCCAGGCCTCCAAAAGAATGCAAAATGGAACTCCTGTGTTTGCCCACAATAAATTTGCACAGACTGACTGAAATAACAAAAATCTCTGCTTTTGGCGGGAATCTAGCTAGTTATTTCCATGGTGATGAAAATCATGCTTTAAAAAAATGTTTTTGATAGTAAGACTTGGAGGAATATATTATTACTTAATGAAATAATTTGATATATAAAATCTTCCCAAATAAAGGGTTCATCAGTAGACTTCTTTTGTTATTTATTTATTTATTTATTTATTTTTGAGACAGTCTCACTCTTTCACCCCAGGCTACAGTGCAGTGGATGACCTCAGCTTACTGCAACCTCCACCTCCCAAGTTCAAGGAATTCTTATATCTCAGCCTCCCGAGTAGCTGAGATTACAGGCACACATCACGACACCCAGTTAATTTTTGTTGTTTGATTGTTTGTTTGGTTTTTGTTCTTTCGGAATGGAGTCTCGCTCTGTCGCCCAGGCTGGAGTGCAATGGTATGATCTTGGCTCACCGTAACCTCTGCCTCCCAGGTTCAAGTGATTCTCCTGCCTCAGCCTTCTAAGTAGCTGTGATTACAAGTGTGTCCTACCATGCCCGGCTAATTTTTGTAGTTTTAGTAGAGATGGGGTTTCACCATGATGGCCAGACTGGTTCTTGAACTCCTGACCTCAGGTGATCCACCTGCTTTGGCCTCCCAAAGTGCTGGGATTACAGACATCACCCACCGCGTCTGGCCTAATTTTTGTATTTTTAGTGTAGTTGGGGTTTTGTCATGTTAGCCAGAATGGTCTGACCTCAAGTGATCTGCCCACCTTCGCCTCCCAAAGTCCTGGGATTACAGACATGAGCCATTGTGTCTGGCCAACTTTTACAAAAAAAGATTATAGCATCCCCTTAATTAGTTCTTATTTCAGAGTATTTCAGAATGACATGCTCAGAATTTTCTGTTTCAATGTCAGAACAGTAGAGTGTATCCCGTGGACACTGGGAAATGTGAGGGGTTGGACTGTGAGGGGAAGCTCAGTGGAATGGGACTTCTTCCTAGAATGTAGTTATTGGATAGCACTGATGACGTTCAAGAAAAGAAAATGGATTTTTCTGTAATAGATAAATACCTTGTGGTGGTTTTTCCAGGCAGATTTATAGCCCCTCCTCAGAGTACTGTTTAAGGTTATCTTAATAATTTATATGATTTCCTAATGAGTTACATGTAATCATTCATATTTCTTAATAATTCATATATTTAAATTTTCTAGTGCCATATAGTTTTTTAAAATTTCAATTTTACTACTACCTTACAGTTTTAATGTGGTTTTTGCTTCATAATTTCATTTGACCTTCACAATAGTTTGTCAGAGAACAGGAATGATATGGTCACATATCCTATCTCTCTCTCTTTTTTTTTTAATTGTACTTTAGATTCTGGGGTACATGTGCAGATCATGCAAGATTGTTGCATAGATACATTCATGGCAAGGTGGTTTGTTGCCACCATCCCCCCATCACCTATCCCTGGCATTTCTCCCCATGTAATCCCTCCCCCACCCTCCATCCCACTATCCCTCCCATAGCTCCCCCAACATACTCCAGTGTGTGATGCTCCCCTGTTTGTGTCCAAGTGTTCTCATTGTTAAATACCTGCCTATGAGTGAGAACATGCGGTGTTTGATTTTCAGTTCTCGTGTCAGTTTGCTGAGAATGATGGTGGAAGTTTCATCCATGTCCCTACGAAGGACACAAACTCATCATTTTTTATGGCTGCATAGTATTCCATGGTGTATATGTGCCACATTTTCTTTGTTCAGTCTATCATTGATGGGCATTTGGGTTGGTTCCAGGTCTTTGCTATTGTAAACAGTGCCACAGTGAACATGCCTGTGTGTGTGTCTTTATAATAGAATGATTTATAGTCCTTTGGGTATATACCCAGTAATGGGATTGCTGGGTCAAATGGAATTTCTATTTCTAGATCCTTGAGGAATCGCCACACTGTCTTCCACAATGGCTGAACTAATTTACACTCCCACCAACAGTCTAAAAGTGATCCTATTTCTCCACATCCTTTCTAGCATCTGTTCTCCCGATTTTTTAATGATCACCATTCTGTCATGAGATGGTATCTCAATGTGGTTTTGATTTGCATTTCTCTAATGACCAGTGATGATGAGCATTTTTTCATGTTTGTTGGCTTCATATATGTCTTCTTTTGAAAAGTGTCTGTTCATATCCTTTGCCCACTTTTGGATGGGTTCGTTTCTTTTTTTTTCTTGTAAATCTGTTTCAGTTCTTTGTAGATTCTGGATATTAGCCCTTTGTCAGATGGGTAGATTCCAAAAATTTTTTCCCATTCTGTTGGTTGCTGGTTCACTCTAATGATTATTTCTTTTGCTGTACAGAAGCTCTGAAGTTTAATTAGATCCCATTTGTCTATTTTGGCTTTTGTTGCCATTACTTTTGGAGTTTTAGTCATGAAGTCCTTGCCTATGCCTATATCCTTAATGGTTTTGACTAGGTTTTCTTCTAGGGTTTTTATGGTGTTAGGTCTTACATTTAAGTCCTTAATCCATCTGGAGTTGCCCAGTTTCTGGTTTCTGCACATTGCTAGCCAATTTTCCCAACACCGTTTATTAAACAGGGGATCCTTTCCCCAGTGCTTGTTTTTGTCAGGTTTTTCAAAGATTAGATGGTTGTAGATGTGTGGTGTTGCTCCAGAGGCCTCTGTTCTGTTCCATTGGTCTATGTCTCTGTTTTGATACCAGTACCATGCTGTTTTGATTACTGTTGCCTTGAAGTATAGCTTGGAGTCTGGCAGTGTGATGCCGCCAGCTTTGTTTGTTTTGCTTAGGATTGTCTTGGCTATGCGGGCTCTTTTTTGGTTCCATATGAAGTTTAAAGTGTTTTTTTCCGGTTCTGTGAAGAAGGTCATTGGTAATTGGATGGGGATAGCATTAAATCTATAAATTACTTTGGGTAGTGTGGCCATTTTTACAATATTGATTCTTCCTAACCATGAGCATGGAATGTTTTTCCATCTGTTTGTGTCTTCTCTTATTTCCTTGAGCTGAAAAGCAACTTCAGCAAAGTCTCAGGATACAAAATCAATGTGCAGAAATCACAAGCATTCCTATACACCAATAACTGACAAACAGAGAGCCAAATCAAGAGCGAACTCCCATTCACAATTGCTACAAGAAGAATAAAATACCTAGGAATACAACTAACAAAGGAGGTAAAGGACCTCTTCAAGGAGAACTACATCTCCTATCTCTTTACTGGCAGAACTGGTTGCTACTAGATTCCAGATCTTCTGACTTATCCCTAGTCCATTGCTGTTCATAATGCATCTGGTTATTCTTACTG
The DNA here is from genome assembly GCF_048565385.1 of Saimiri boliviensis. Classification (NCBI taxonomy): domain Eukaryota; kingdom Metazoa; phylum Chordata; class Mammalia; order Primates; family Cebidae; genus Saimiri; species Saimiri boliviensis. Next base: position 201,895,330 of record NC_133450.1, on the reverse strand, counting down.
TAATTTACTTTTCATTTTTTAGAGTTCTTAATTCTTCTTGGTAATTTTTAATCTGCTGCTCCTCAATCTTCTGATGAAAATGGTAGCACAAATATTACTATGATTACTTTATTAACTTACAATTGAAAGTTAAGTGATATGCCTCATCAAGGTTAGATAACTGAGTTACTACTAGAGTTGAAATCAGTATTAGAAGTGAAATGTCCTGACTTTTGGTTTGATCCTTTTTCCATTATGTAACAAAGGCTTTTGGTCAAGACAATCAGATATCACAGATTTAATTTATGAAGCAAAATGAAAAAGGTTAAAAAGAGAAATGGAACTTAAATATAACTTGTCTGTTTAATTTTTTTATATTATGAAATTAACATATATAAGGTTTACTTGGGCAAAAATTATCCTAAGAAATAATTGTTAAATATTAAAATTGCTTTAAGAATAAACTTACAATATTTTCAGTCTATTCATATTATTCTTCAAAATCTGGGATCTGTTAATTCACAAATGCTCTAAAATTTTAATATTATAGAAACCAATTTTGAGGTAATAACTTTTTGTTACCTTTTTAACAATTCATTTTATTTTAGAGGTGAGGGGCCACTGAAAACTTCCCAGGATTTAATTCATCAACTAGAGGTATGCTTTGTTTCCATTGTATGCTAGTACTTTAATTTCAGGCTAAAAGTGGGTAATAACTGTTTTCTAGATGATTTATTAGACCATGTGTATATACTTACATCTGTACATACCTGTGTGCTACAGAGAACAGTAGAAAAGTAGAAAGGTAGATGGCTTGCAGTGACATTTTGCAAAACTTTCCTGATCTCATTGGAAACTTAAATATTATGAGCATAAAGTAGAATGAGCTTTATTGATAGTCAATAGATGCAATAATAAGCTTTATGTTTACATAAGTGGATGAAAATATCCTGCAAGCAGATACAAATCCAGAGTTCTAGAAAGACTTTTGGCCTCTTCATTATTGAATTGGATAAAATATATTGATTACATGAGATAATATATGAGAAAGCCTCTGTTAAAAGGCTTAAGACTATTAGAGGGTATTAAGTACATGTTAGTTTCCTTCTTTCCTTCTGTATTCATGATGATTTAGGGCATTAATGGAGAGACAGGTAATGCTAACACCCACTCTTATGCCATGTGTCTTAACAGGACTTAACAGGACATAGGTCCATCTGTAATTCTACTCCCTCTAGTTAGAGGCTTTAGATTGGCAGGTGGGTTGCAAAATTCCTTTTATGTTTTCCCTGATCCCCATGTTAGCCTGTTTGTCTCTCTACAACCAAGAGCATTCTTGTATGTAAATTTGAAATTTCTTTCACTTGATCACTCATATAGTTTCCTTTGGCATTCCCATTACATTTAAGGTTTGGAATCTCTATCACTTTATTACTCTTACATAGTTTTCTTTGGCATTCCCATGCACATCCACTTGAAACTGCAGAAAAGGGATTTCAGCTTAAGAGGATGATTATAAACATAATCAGAAGTATGATAGAAAACATGTCTTCTGGATTTTTCTGTAGACTATAAATGAGCTATTTCCCTTAAGATGGTTGAAATAAATTCTAGATTTTTTTTTTTTTTTCAGTTTGGCCCAAGTCCTTTCTGTTATACCACCCTGTAGGGGTGTTTTACTACAAAAGATCTACTACTTACCTTCTTCCTATGTGAGCTTAGTCATTAAACCAATGTCTATTGAATTGTCTCCAAACTGTGATTAACATGAAATGGCATACTTCATTCAACAAGTATTTATGGAACTTGTGGTATATGCCAGACCTGGGGGGAAATAGCCCTGTGGAGAAAAGTGAACAAAGCAAGCTCCTGCCCCTACAGAACTTATGATGTAGCAGCAGAATATAGACAATAAAAATCTAAGTATTCCATGCACATATGTAAATACTTGGAGATAAAATCATGTAGGACTAGAATACAGAGGTAATAGAGGGGTGATCAGAAAAGACTTCTCTAAGGAGGTAATGTTTGTGTACAGACAGTAATGAAGTGAGAGAGTTGGATGGATAAATGAGGGAGAGGATTTTAGATGGCCAAAACAAGTGCAAAGCCCTGAGATGCAGGGGTAGGACTGGGTATATCAGAAGAGTCAGGAGGCAGTTATAGATGGGAGTGAAGTGAGCCAGAAGGAAAGTGGTAAAATATGATGCTTCTGTAGGCCATGGGGAGAACTTTGACTTTTTTTCCCTGCCAAGGATGACTGTAAACCCATTCAGGGTTTTGAGAAGTATGATCCAATTATGTTTTAAGTAAGGTTTTTGGCTTGAGCAGCAGAGTAAGTGGTAGTGCTATTTACTGAGACAGGGAACACTCAGCGAGAACACCAGATTTAGAGGATGGAAATGGAGCATCTTGTTTTGCACAGGTTGAGTACAAAGGTCAGGTAGAATATACACTTGCCCCGCCCCACCCACCCATCTGCAGGTTTTGCATCTGCAGAGTCAACCAACTACGGATTGAAAATATTCAAAAAAGTGTAAAACAGGCTGGGTGCAATGGCTGTCTCCTTGGGAGACCAAACTGGGAGGATCACTTGAGTCCAGGATTTTGAGACCAACCTGGGCAACATAGTGAGACCTTATCTCTACAAAAAATAAAAATAAAAAAAAAACCTAATAGGGCATGGTGGCACACACTATAGTTCTAGCTACTCGGGAGGCTGAGGCAGGAGGATCTCTTGAGCCTGGGAGGCCAAGGTTGTAGTGAACTGTGATCACAATACTTCACTCCACTCCACTCTGAGCAACAGAGTGAGACCTTGTCTCAAAAAAAAAAAAAAAGGAAAGAGGAAGAAAACCAATAAAACATAACAACAGTAAAAAAAAAAAAAAAAAAGAAAGAAAAAAAATACATTTTAACAGGTTAGAGTTCCAAGGGGGGAAAAATAATACAGTATAACTACAATTTACTTAGCGTTTACATTAACTTAGGTATAGAGATGAGATGATTTAAAGTATATGGGATGATGAGTGTAGGTTATATGCAAATACTACACTGTTTTATGTAAGAGACTTAAGCATCTACAGATTTTGGTATCCTTGGAGAGATCTTCAAACCAATCTCCCATGGATCCTGAGGGATGATTATATGAGACTGATGTCAGGATAGTTCAGGAGTGGAGACAGAGACTTGGTAGTTATCAGCTTTAAGGTAGTTTTAAAACCATCATACTCTATGAGACAGACATGGATTTTGTCCCCAAGGGGTGTATAGGCTAGAAGGAAAGAGAAAATTTGCAGAATAGAAAGTGGTAACATGAAGTGATAAGGAACACATGGGGAAGTGAATCATTTAGTTTGGTTGGAATCTAGATGTAAAGCTTACTGGTTTCCCTTTTAAAGGGAAGGTTACAAAGTATGACTTTATCCAATGATGGCAAAGTGTTAAGCCTTTTGAATAGAGGGTAAAAATTAACCCTGGAATTATTGCCTCTTCCTTCTTAGTATTCTTTATTATAAAGACCTATTATTTTTATTCACAAATCACTCTCAGTTTTTTCCTGTGCTCTTCATTATTACTACTGCCACCTAAAGCTAAGTCTTCCTCCCTTTACTCCCTTGGTATCTCACTCTAAAATATTCTGCAAACCATTTTAACATCATATCCTAAATACTTCTATCTTACTTAGCCAACCTTATTTTTCACTGTTCTTCTCCATCATCCTGTTCATCTCACTAAATTATAGAATTCATGGTACATGGTGACTAGTGAAAATTAATCTGAAAAAACAGCAACAAACCTGGATTGGTTCTCTCAAATATCTGGTTATGGAATATGTATGGGTGACAAATTTTGTCTTACCTAGATGGAAGTGGGAAAGTCCTAACCCTTTTGACCTCATGTTCCAAAACTCATCATCCTTTTATAATTGGGCATATTTGAGATGAGCTCTAGGTCCCTCGAGTAATCTAGACATAATTTGTGTGGCTGAATATCAGGTCTTTGTGACCCTCCAGAATAATTGGAAGTCTGGTGTAGAGAAGCCTCTCCAGGGATGGATTCTGCATCTGGTCTGTGAAAACTCCTTCTGAAACATTTAAACCCTTGTGTATTCCTGGTACAGTGAAAAGTTAAGGAGTTCCATGACAGACTTTTTATGGCTAGGCTTTATTTTTAAAATTCTATGTAAAAATTATTAGTGTATTTCTTACCAACTATCCATAAAAATCAGTCTAAAATAGGTTGTTTTCTCTTTCTACCAGGTTTTTGCTGCAGAGGGTTTAAAGCTTACCTCCAGTGTACAAGCTTTTTCAAAACAGGTAACATATGTCCACCTGTCTGGTGCTGGTGGTGGTATCATGTATACCCACTTTGGAGGTATAATATCAAGGTATAAAGGTATTTAAGGTATTAAAGATGGAGTTTTGTTGTGGGCTGTTATAACTTGCTAAATTACATTTCAGCTGAAAGACGATGACAAGCTTATGCTTCTCCTGGAAATAAACAAGCTAATTCCTCTATGCCACCAGCTCCAGACAATAACTAAGTCTTCTTTGCAGAATAAAGTATTTCTAAAGGTAAAGTATTTTGAAGTTAAACTTTCACACATCTATCTTTATCAGGTTAGTGAAAGCCCCTCTTTCTTCAAATAAAGCGTTAATACCCACAGAAGGGCAATTTATTTCCTTTTTTCATGCCTTGTCTACAAGAATCATTTATTATCTACCATTGTAACTGACCCCAGGGAGTAGCAGATTCACCAAATAGTTTTTTGACATGATTAATTCCATAGCACTGAGCAGCTACTATACAATTCTGAAGTCATTACCTGTCTAACTAGGACACAGGTGCCTCAAGAGTCTGGTCTCCTATAATTTGTCTGAGAGAATATGGGCTTGTGCCCACAAAGCAGAGTGCAGGGGATTGCAAAGGATGGGATTTAATTCCACTATTTGGGATGTTTTGAGAAGTCCATAAACAGCCTGCAGTAGAATGATTGATTTTCCACCCACTCTTTCTGCTGGGGTTCCATGAGATAGTGACCCCTGTACCTGTGTCCTGGGGCTTTAAGTCAGCTCATGTGCCTAAATCCATATACCTTTCAAGATCCTTTAGATTTCCATATGGAGAAAATTTTATTATGTTAAAACTAAATAAATGATAAAGTTTTTAAAGTACTACTGTTAGAATATCATGTGCATGCTTTTTGTCACTGTAGGTTGACAAGTGTATTACAAAGACAAGATCCATGATGGCTCTCTTAGTTCAACTTCTTTCACTTTGTTATAAACTGCTGAAGAAGGTGAGGTAGTTTTTCTATTTAGACTCATACTTTAAAAATTGGTTTAAGGGAAAATGCAATAGAAAATAGTTACTGCTTAATTTTGTCATTTTTTTTTTTCAGAGTGAAACAAACTAATTGTCTTAACTCTTTCCAGCTTCAGACGGAAAATAACAGATGGGTCTCAGTTACAAATAAGGACACCATGGATGGTAAAACTTGAGAAGCTTTTAGGGTCAGATCTCTGGAACATCATGTGGTGAAGCTGACATTTTTAAAAAGCAAATGATCCTTTATCTTTTCAGAAATTCATCAGTTTTATAAAGAAAACAGTAATGAAATTTTGCTTTATTTTCTGATCATGAAACTGATTGTGAAGCTTTTTGACAACTAATAAATGCCATGGTAATTGCTAGATTCTAATTGTAGTGTGATTTTAAAATTGCACTAGTGTTCTTTAAAAGTCAAACCAAATATACCAACTGTCTCAATGACAATTTAATCCAAAGATGGTATTTTGAATATGTGCTCACCTTTGGCATATTTTACCCTAACTGTTTTCTTTCTTTCTTTATCATCTGGAACACTAATTTCAGCAGGAAACATACATAGTCTGGGTGAACGCAGGGTTCTCCTTAAACCCGTGGACTCTTCTTCAATCCCTGTTTTCTGATGACCCTGTCCCAGATCATCCATGCAAGCAGCAAACTTTTTTCCCTAATAAGCATTTTATACAGCAGGGGTGGGTCTGCTGTGCTATATCTCTTGCCTACTCCCAAAAGCAAGGTAATGGAACCCCACAGAATCTTGGAACAACTCCTGGAGGATATGAGATGTGTTTTTGGTTCTAGTTCTAGCATAGCTGGCCAGCCTGCCCTGAATGTTAGCTAGAATTCTAAGCCTATCTTATAGATTTAAAAAATATTTTGAACTTTCTCAGTATTGATTAATGGAATGGAAGATAAAGACAGAATAAGGAAACCAAGAAGCTATTTAAATTCAGAATAATCACTTTATATATATATATATATATATATATATATAAAGTGATTATTCTGAATATATATATATATATATATATATATGGTTCACCATAAAACAAAAAACATCTTTCTTTAGTCTTTTTAATTGAGGAGTTTGAAACTTTTCTTGCTTTTGTGGGTGGGGTTATGATTGAGGATCTGGTTTATAGATCTCCTCATGATAAAGTATGGCCACTTTGTGTTGGACTCCAGTCATAGTGCTTGTATCCTAATGCTTTGACATTCATTTGGAAATCTTAACAGGGCACATCAGTTGCCAAATGGCAGTAGATAATATAAGCTTATCTGATTATCTTTATCTGAGTCAGCCACCACAATCAGTATTCACAAAAGATCCATACGGAAGAACCACAGTACTGCCAATTGACCATAGCTAGTCAATATTTTATTGAAGAAAATTTTCACTGTAGTCCTTTCGGAGAAAATGTGATACACTCAGCTTTGTTAATAACCTTTGTAAAATCCTTCCTTACATAGTTCAAAATCATTAAGAACAATTTTTTATTCTCTGAAACCAAAGTATTCTTTTAAATTATAACATAAATTTAGAGAATGATGTGAAATATTATACACAATTCTTTTACTATGTTTAGTGTCTTTGTGCTACTTAAAGTGAGGATCTGCTGTTTGTGTTTATATTTTCAGCTAATAGCACCATCATGGAGGTGTTTTTCCACTTACTACATGTATCGTGTCTGATGGGTATATTTAGGGGGCTAGTCATGCTGGCACTCAGATTATAAGTTTTTTCCTATGAACCAAAATGATCTTTAAGTTTCATTTACAAAATCATACTTAAAAATCCCAACCCCCATTTGCACTTTCATTAGAGAATTTTTTGCACACCTGAAAAAACAATATTCTCTAATGAAAGAGCAAGTGGGGGTTGAGAAGGGGTAATTTATGACTTCAACAGCATAAGAGGATAGATAACCAATGGAATTTATACATCAAATGATTTCTTCTATATAAAAATGTATTTTACTAAAAAAACAGGGATATTGAAATATGTTACAGCCCTTACAGAAAAATAGGTTTTATAGTCCTTTTATTTGAAATTCAGTGTAAATCAACCTTAAACTATAAATTCATAGTTTTTTTTTTTTTTAGCTTAAATGATGTGAAAGCATTTGTTCCACTCAGAGCCTTCTATGCTTCTATGCCTTTGAATGACATATTCTCAGTAACTTCTTAGCTGGTAGAGTATTGAGACTGAGTGACTACGTTGTGCATATTTCAAGAATTAGCTTTCCACTATATTATAACACATTTCCTAGAAAAGCCTTTGTATTTTTCATAGCCTCTTCACATATCCTTCATTTAAGAAGTCATAGTGTTACAGTTTTACTTTGTTTCAGAGGCGAAGGCCATCTTGCTGGCATAAGGGGGACAGAAGATATAATATACTCTACACTCCAGTCTCTTCCCTATAACCTAAAAGGGAGAAGAGCTGAGGCAGATGGGCTAGGACTAGGCTTTTTGGTAGACACATTATAGCAGATTGGGTAAGAAGGGTGGATTAGGTTTTTTTAAACTTCAAACTGATAGGCAAGTGAGGCAAAAGCAATAACTCTATCATAATGTTCAAACAGAAGTAAGTTAAAATGCAGTATAGTTATCCCTTGGTTTACATAGGGGATTGGTTCCAGGACCTTCCACATATACCCAAATCTGCACATAACTCAAGTCCTGCAGTTGGCCCTTCAGAACCTGAGTATATGAAGCTGCTCTGTAAGAGAGTTTCTTGTTTGTTAACGATATATTTTTGATTCGTTTATAGTTAAAAACAATCCATGTAAAAGTGGACCCTTGCAGTTCAATCCCATGTTGTTCAAGGGTCAGATGTATTTACTTTGGGATTATGGGATGATGGGTAAATTATTTTTACTTGGCTACTTAAAACTTCTCTGTATTTTCTAAATTTTCTTCAAAGAGCTTTGTTTGTTTGTTTTTAATCAGAAAAAAACCCTTGCATGCCAGTTGTTAGATGCAAGAGAACAGCATGAGTACACAGGCAGCCAGATCTGGCAGGCTGAAGGCAAATGGGAATCAAGGCTCATTATGCAAGACAGAGAGAGAAAATGAAGTTAAGTGAAGCACTAGGCCTCCCCTGCATACGGCTGGCGGTTAGGCATGCTTTGCATATACTGCTTCTTTTCCTTTAGTGCACAGATGGTTTAGGCCAGGTAACAAGAATCCCGCCTTGCTTTTTGCTCCATGTCAATCCTCATGACGTAGCTGTTGTGGCATTAATGCGTTTCACCATGACTTCTTCATATTGTTTTTGTGTCAGTAACCCTTCTGTTATACTTTTACTTTCTTCAAATTTCGGTAACACAACTGCAATGTAGCCTTCGGTAGATGGCTGGAAAGGAAAGAACATTTAGTACTGTCAAATGATGAAAAAAAATCCAATGAAAGGTACGTGGACAAATCATACTTTTTCTCTCTTTTACCTTTTCTTGAAGAATAGATGGCTTATGGAGAATGTTTTCATTCACTTCCATCAAACGTCCTCTAACACAACTATTAAAAAAATTTAAGATTTCAACATGTTAGTAAAAAAAAAAAAAAAAAAAAAAAAGGAATTCTTTTAAAGAAAAAAATATTGCCTCCCTTTGGTCTCCTAAATAGTGGCTAAAAAGTTACTCACCTAGATACAGTATATTCTTCACCATCTGAGCAGTAAATCTTACAGAGAGGTGCAAGTTCTGTTAGAAACTGTGCCCCCTGTGTAATGAGAGAGAAGAAGTAATCAATTGATGGACATTTCCACTTTCCTTTGAGAAGTAGCCCTTAGGTGTATAACAGGATGTATTCCTGGAACTGGTGTTTTAAATCAAAATGACTTAAGTATATAAAATCCCTTTATTAACTTCAAAACATATATGAATGTAAGTACCTACTATGTGCCACATGCCATCCTAGGCTCTAGGGATAAAAAGCTAAGACACATGATATATGGGAATTTAGTTACAGACTAACAATATATTTTATCAACTGCAAATGAGAAGGTTACATATAACCAGGTATAAGGATATCAAAAGTGTGGGAAAATCCATCAACAAGAAATCATATAAAATTCAACATGACAGAGTATGACAGCAATATTGTATAACGTTAGTTTTATTAAGATTCCTACCTCATTTTAATATTAGAACTTAATAACTAAAGGAACTTATTTACCAGGATCAATTACTAAGGTTTTTTTGAAGAAGGGATATTTTTATTTTTTTTGTCCTCCTCTCTCTTTTTAAATCCCTAGTATGTTAGTAAGGGATATTTTTCTAATTAAGAAAAACAAAAACAAAGCATGCAATTGAGGAAATGTGGAAAATAAAGTTTTAAGTAGCAAAATAATTTACCCATTAGTCAATACTACATTTTGGTGTATATGTGTTTGAATGTTATAGGATGGTTATTGTTTCATGTACTCCAATACATGGATATACCTGGCGAGGCTCTGACAAGTATCTACAGGGAGGCTCATGAAAACCAGTGCAGGCATGTTTCATGTGTTGCCCTCTTTTTCCTCAGGAATTTTTCCTGTAGTGGACATAGGCATTTGAGGTTAAGATGCTCTTCTTTATGACCCTTTTATTTAACCACTCCAAGCATTTTTAGATGGGATTCAGATATTACTACATTAGCTTCACTCCTCTGGACATGCATTCTTCATTTCAAAATACTAGAGTCATTGTGACTGTCTGCTTCTGGAAGGAAGGGGATGGCTTGTGTCAAAAGAGCAGACACAAAAGAGCTAGGTCTGTGCCAAAAGAGCAGAAGTGTTTGGATGCCTTTTTATCACCTCCTTTGGGAGAATGACTGGCAGTTCTGAGATCCAGTGAAAACTTATCTGTAGTGGGTTGAATATGCAGGTTCCTCTCTGTTCACTTGTAACAATAGTGTTACTTTTTTTTTTTTTTTGAGACAGGGTCTTGTTCTGTCATCCAGGCTGGAGTGCAGTGGTACCATCATGGCTCACTGCAGCCTTGACTCCTGTGCTTAAGCAATCCTCCCACCTCAGCCTCCTGGGTAACTGGAACTATAGGTGCATGCCACCAGGTCCAGCTAAGTTAAAAAAAATTGTTTTCTTGATAGAAATGAGGTCTTGTTATGTTGCCTAGGTTTGTCTCAAATTCCTGGCCTCAAGTGATCCTCCCGCCTCGGCTTCCCAAAGTGCTGGGATTATAGGCATGAGCAACTATACCTGCCTTAAGTGTTACTACTATGGACCGAGATTTATCATAGAAACTTCAGAAGTCTTAAGTGTTACACTTATTGTAACTTGTAGACTTTATCTTTTAAGAAAGATGCCTGCGTTTCTAAGTCCACTAGTTTCTTAAGTGAGGAAAAATCAGTAATTGTAAGGTACATTATTAGGGGACTTCAGGCCTACAAAGGGGGGTTTAAGTAAGGGTCCCCTGGAATAGTGAGAGCAATCAACTCTTAGTATAAGCTCAGTAAATGAAGGACTTAAATCATTCACAGGATCTTTCCCAACCAGTGGGTTTGTCAAGACATTTTAATATGTCATTAAATTCTCCTTGGTGTGATACTCTTTTAATAATCTGTCCATCTGTCCATCTTGTGTAGAGTTATAGAGGATATAGAATTCTGTATAACTGAGTATTGTGTGCAGGTACAGGGGGTGGGTAAATGTGTATTACACTGACAATACTTTAGAAATGGAAAAATAGTAAGGAGAAATATATATTTTCTTGTATTCATGTTTTTGTTGTTGTTGTTGTTGTTGTTGTTTTGTGGGGGGAGACAGAATCCCACTCTGCTGCCCAGGCCTGGAGTGCAATGGCACGATCTCAGCTTACTGCAACTTCCACCTTCTAGGTTCAAGCCATTCTCCTGCCTCAGCCTCCTGAGTGGCTGGGATTACAGGTACTCATTACCACGCCTGGCTAATTTTTGTATTTTTATAGAGATGGGATTTCACCATGTTGGCCAGGCTGGTCTTGAACTCCTGACCTCATGATCCACCCACCTTGGCCTCCCAAAGTGCAGGGATTATATGTGTGAATCACTGTGCCTGGCCCCCCCCCTTTTTTTTTTTCTTCTTACTCCCTTGGGAATTTTTTTCTGTTTAATTTATATATGGAAATATATGGTAAAGAAGAGTTGGTCACATATATTTTACAGAACTCAAGATACTAATTTAATACAACTAGAAGCAATAAAATATCTTGTTATATTGCTATTAGAGTTCTCCTTTCAAAGGCCTGCCTTCCACCTCCTCCATCCTGGGCATTATAGGGATAATAGCACAGAACGTAATATAACAGATATTACACCTCCTGAGATACCTAATTTTTGGGAGTCTGAGAATTTCTTTAGGTTAAAGTGTACCTAAAATCAGCACCTCAAACTGCTAGAGAAGTATGCTAAGCATATGCTACTGGATTCTAAGGTTCATTGTATCTATCATCACCATGAATATAGAGGATGTAAGTAGATAATCACAGAATTACAGGAACATACCCGCTTAAATTTCCCAGAGACCTTGTTCTGAAGTCTGCTACAGTTGGTACTGATCTGATAGGAAATGCTTTTAATTGTTTTTCCACTTTGAAGAACTGGATGAGATTCTGCCAATGTGATGACACATATTCTACAAGGAGAAAAAAAAAATGGTCCTGTGTAATTGCTTGGAATAATAATTTTTCCTCCCATAAATCCTATTTGAATAAGAATATATGAACTGGTATTTGTTTAGTCAAACTATCATCTTCCCCCTTTTTTCTCTGGTTATTACTGGAGCATAACTGTAGAATGGAGAATACAATAATAAAAGAGAAAACGAGATTGAATTTCTTTCCCAGGAAAGGGAAGTGTGTCAGAGGTCTTTAGGTAGGGTAGCACTGGGGTAGAAGACAAAGAATATGCCTGTGTATACGAGATACCATATATTTCTCTATCATAGCCCTTTCTGTGGGCTCTAACAGTTTAGTAGTTGGGCACAGGCTGGCCACTTTAGGTAGCAGCTGATGATGTGGTCCTCCATTTGGATGTTTGAGTAATCAAATTTATTTGTTGAGAGTGGCCAGGCACTGGAATATTCATTCTTGCCAAACTCCTTTAATAATACCATTTCAACACAGTAGAAGATAATTAATGCACGTTTGTTTAGTGAACATTTGTTCAATCCAAGACAATACCAGGCAAAAACAGCAGGCTACAATACCAGAAGAAAAAAGTTTTTGATCATTTAAAATTCCTAATTTGCTTACCGGTTAGAGTGCTGTAGTATACAGTGATCCTCACAAGATTTTCCTTTGACATCTAGAAATAAATGAGTCTGAAATCAATATTTACTACCACTATGTGGTACTTTCTTTGGGTCATGGAGATAGTTAATAATGAAGATGACACATACATGCTACGTGCTGATCACTGGTATCCCTTCATTACTCAAAAAGACATACTTAAAGGCTTCCTATAAAATATTTAAAGAGCCCTGGCCCACACAGAATAATTTACTCAATGTTAAGGTAATTAATTCCTTGCTCCATCTTATTTTACCCTCACTTCAAAATGAGTACACACAGCATTTTTACTAAGAAAATCCAATTAGCATCCCATTCTTTATGATATAGCACTATATTTTTTTGGTGGTGGTTTCCAGGACTGTCCTGATGTTGGTGCAGCATGTCCGACATTCTGGGAAACCCCTCAGTCATGGGTGAACTGGGACAGTTGGCCACCCTATTTTGGGCCAACAGAAAATATGCTACAATGTATTTTTTAAACTGAGTATACCTATTATCACTGAATGAAAGGAAGAAACTAGGGGTTAGCGGAGAGTCCTCAACGATGCTCCCGCCACTGGTACTGCTTACACAAAAAGAATACCTGCTTCTAAGTGGCAGATGAACAATACCGGTCTCCTTAAGTAAATGTGTAGATTTTGCCCCTCAATCCCTCCAGGCACTTAAGGACTGTTGTAACTTAGTCCTCTGCCTACCTCCGGGGCCTCCGTTTAGAGTACTCATCTTCCGCGAGCAACACCCTAGAGCTCGCACTGCAATCGCTGGCCCCAGAATGTGCCCTGCTGTATTTCAGGCCACCAGGTCTTTGAAAATGCCATTTCCTGGGCCTAGACGGAACACAGAAGTCCAGTTCCTTCTGACGCGGGGAGGGAGCGCCAGGGAGAGCGCGCGTGGTTTATGATCTGTCAACGTAGCCTCCACAGCATTAGGCCAATGCAGCCAATCAGAGATCAACATTACTCCTCACTTACCTGCTTTGTACCAGCGAGTGAAGTACCGATCCACGAGCGAAGGCACCGCCGGCTCCGCGGCTTCGGAATCGGTAGCCATGGCGACCTCCGGCGCCGCCACCCCAGCCCTCCCGGACCCAAGCGCTTTCACCGCGCAGCCAGGACTAGAAGTGCTCTTCCGGCGCGCGGCGTCTGTTGTGCGCACGCGCGCTGCTCCCTGCTCCGCAGGCTCCGCCCCCCCATTGCTGTGCTTTGAAGTCCTACATCAAAACAGATCAAATACAAAAGTAGGGCAGGTGGGCAAGGGGACAGAGGGAGAGCGGATGCGACCAATGTAGCTCCTCCACCTCTACGGTGCCAAGGCTACAAAGAAGGCCAGCCGCCGTAGGTGACCGGGGAAGCCGGCCAGGCCACGCCCCCTCCGCCTGCGGTGACGTCACTCACGCGCCGAGTGCTGGGCCCGCCCTGTTGACGCGACCCCTGCGCCGCTGGCGTCTCTAGAGTGCTGCAGCCTTTACTCACGGAGGGCTCCTCCACCTCAAGAGATCTGGGGCCCTTCCTGAGAGAGTGGGAGCCGCGGACAGAGGCACGTGTGCAATTCGGAGCGGACTCTGGGTAGCCGGCTGCGCGTGGCTGGGGAGGTGAGGCCGGACGCACCTCTCTTTGGGGGTCCTTAGGTGAGCGATCCATCCAGGGTAGAGACACGTATTGGACCCCTCCGCCAGCGATGTTCTGGTGAAGGAGACCCCGAGGCTCCTCTGCCTGCTGCGGGCCGGGGAGTGAAGTGCGGAGTGCACCACCTCTCTCCTAGAGCCTTAAATCCTTTCTGCAGTCTTGCCACCTGTTCGGTCGGGGGAGCTGGGAGGCGCGAAAGCCCGGGGATGCCTGCTGCGCCTCCATCCGCACTTAACCCAGACTCCTGCTTTCATGCAGGGGATGGATAATAACGCTGAAAGCGAGAGCATTAACCCACAGTGGAAGGCGGCGGTTAATAGAGGTTTGTTAATGTGGTGCTGGTCCGTTCTCGCGGCTGCGACTTTTTCGTGGAGGTGGTGTCCCCTGTGCTTCTCTGTCTAACGTGGTATTTTGCATGGCTTTATTTTCCGTTAACGATGATCTCCGTGGAGACGGTGGCTGTCTGAGTAATATTCAGATCCCAGCACTTAGCAAGTAACTCAGTGTTGGATGTAGGCCACAAATCGGATCGTAAAGAATTCAACTGTGTATTGACAGCCACAGCGCTCATCAGTGAATAGATCGATATGAAGAGTAAACAGAAAGGCAGCAAAGACAGTTTTTCAGCTTGGGAACAGAGAGAGAGTAGAAATGCCCTGTCCCCAAATAGTGGGAACTGTCATTTGGCGGAAGAATAGCAAGTTCTTTGTTTTCCAGGTCCTATTTGATGTGCATGTGAGACATACTTGTGATTCTATCAGGTTGAAAATGTGGCTTTAGTGTTCAGTTTGGGCTAATTCAGTCAGAGCTAGGGGTATTTAGGCCTAATCAGCACATTCGTGATCTCCGTGGTACACGTAATTATACGTATGATGTCCAGCCAAGAGGTGAATAGTTGAAGGAGCAAGGGAAGAAAATGAAGGAGTTGTCAGAAAATTAAGAGAGAATCCAGGATTAACCTTTGGTGTGGAGGGATCTTTAGCACATTTAAGGACTGAGAAAAATTGAATCAATGGAGGCAGGGAAGTTGGAGGTTGCAGATGTCAAACAGAGTACCAATAGGCCTAGGTCCTGGGGCAATATGGAGGATATTCCTTTCCTAGCCTGGAAAGAAGTGGAGGCAAGTCTTCCTCTAAGAAGATAAGGGAATAAGACTGATGGGTGTGAAATTTCAGAGAAACTGATTTTGAGGCATTTTTATGATGTTTAAAGATGAAAAACGCGGCCAGGCACAGTGGGTCACGCCTCTAATCCCAGCACTTTGGGAGGCAGAGGCAGGTGGATCATTGAGGTTAGAAGTTCAAGAACAGCCATGGCCAACATGGTGAAACTTTGTCTCTACCAAAACTACAAAAATTAGCTGGGCGTGGTGGCAGACGCTTGTAATCTCAGCTACTCAGCGGCTGAGGCGGGAGAATCGCTCTAACGCGGGAAGCGGAAGTTGCGGTGAGCTGAGATCGCGCAGTTGCACTCCAGCCTTGGCAACAAGAGCAAAACTCCGTTTCAAAAAAAAAAAAAAAAAAAAAAAAAGAAAGAAAGAAAAAAGGCTGCATGATATGATAGAGTTTTCAAGTAAATTCTAGAAGTTCTTGAATATAAATATCACCGAGGCAGAAGTTCCCGTTTGCCACCGACGCAACTGTCAGGTGATGTAAAAACTTCCGGAATGGAAAAATGGCAGCCGCCGTTCCGGACTCAGGTGTGAGTGCAGAGGAAAATCTGAAAAAGACCCCAGAGAGGAATATGAAAATGGTAACTGGAGCCGTAGCATTGGTGCTGGAAGGCAGGGTCACAGACATTTCCGGTAGCGAAGGTTCTGTAGGAAGCTGTGGATCAGAAAAGGACCACTTTTATTCTGATGATGAAGCAATATAAGCTGACAATGAGGGTGATGCTGAGCCCTGTGACAAAGAAAATGAAAATGACGAGAATCAAGTGTTGGGACTAATACGGGCTGGGCAGATGCCATGGCTAAAGTCCTCAACAAGCAAACTCCTGAAACTAAACCTACTATTCTGGTCAAAAATAAGCTGGAAAAGGAAAAAGAAAAGTTAAAGCAAAAAGACTAGAGAAAATAAAGCAACGTGATAAGAGGCTAGAGTGGGAAACGATGTGCAGAGTGAAGCCCGATATTGTCCAAAACAATGAGATGGAAATCTTCAGAGAATTGCAACAAGGAGTGTGGTGTAATTATATAATGCCGTTCAGAAACATCAAAAGAACGTTGATGAAAAGGTTAAAGAAGCTGAAAGCTCTATTAGAAAGTGTGCTAAGTTGATATCAACTGTTTCTGAGAAAGATTTCATCAGTGTTTTGAGAGGAATGGGTGGAAGTACAAATGAGACTACTTCAAGCAGGAAGAAACCAAAAACCGAACGGGCTGAAGTGAAATCAGAAGAGGGCCCAGGTTGGACGATCCTATGTGATGAATTCACGATGGAAGCATCTATGAAAGACTGGGGTAAGGAAAGTGATGGGCCAGATGACAGCAGACCAGAATGTGCAAGTGACTCTGATACATAAAGTATCACAGGAAATACAATTGAATTGCAATCATTTTATTTTTTCATCCTCTGATAGTTGGGGAATTATAAGGATACCATTTGTAAGAAAGCCAAAAGACTTTTGCCAGATTTCATATTTCCCCTTTTCATCTACACTTTATATATACTTTATTAAATTTATATTTTAACCCTTGAAAAAAAATAAATGTCACCAAAACTTACTAAAATCATTGTCTGCCTTGATTGTCTTCCTCACTCCATATATAATCTTGCCTTCCTCTAATCCCAGATTATATATTATATAGTTCCTATTATACTTGTCATTCATCTTCTGTGTACTATTAGGAGTGATTCATTTTTATTCTTTCTATGTCATACATGTGTGGGGTGCCAAGATGAGGGAATTCTCCTTGGATTAAAGTGACAATAAAGGCCAGTGTGGTCCTTGTAATTGCTACTCCTAACATAAGTTAGGACTTACAGTCATGAACCTTAAAGGGATCTGAATATAAATAGCACACTAACATTTTTTTTTTCCTACTTAGGTAATGTTATGCATTTAAGCAAGTCTGATTTTGCCAGACCACAGTAGATGTCCTGTTTAGCACTCTTTTCTCAACGTTTTGTATTGTGCTGGGAAAAGCCTGGCCAGAAGAATGAAGTTACTGGTAGTTATGTCAGGTCATCAAGCTCCTTGAAACGTTGGTCATCATTTTGAAGTAAATTGTTGTCACATCTCCATATTTTCTCTTTCCCCCTTAGAACAGTAAATGCTTTTCTATCTTTGATTTCAATTTTTTTGTGAATGTATAAAGCCAGTTTATAAATTAATAGACCTGGTGAATATTAAAGTCATTTCAGATTCTCTTCAACTGCCAGTATATAAACATGGATTTTCAAATAGTGCTAATCAATGGGATACCCTTTTGTTTTTCTTTAGGATTTTATAAAGATGTCCCTAATATGCAAAAATAAAATGTTTCCCCATTCATTTGTTCTTTCAACTTTCTCAAAGGAATGTCACCAAAACTTACTTGCATCTTTTTTGAAGCAAACATTCTAAAAGCTTCCTCTTTTAAAGAGTGAGAACATAAAATAGCTTTCAGAATTCTAATTTGTAGACCATAACTGTGTAGAGTGGGTCAGGTTGCTGCTATAATCCATACATGGGTGCGTCCTCAGAGAGGTAAGTTTTGTTTTGTTTTGTTTTTTTGTTATTCTGATTCTAATTACCACTTCTTCACCTGCTGAATCACTTCACTTAAATAAGTATGGTCATTTATCTCTATTAAGCTATTTTTTTCTCTCTTAGGGATTAATGGTTCATCAAGGGGTAGTGGTACTTGTGTCGTGAGAATCACTTCATCATGCGAAATCTGAAGTTATTTTGGACCCTGGAGTTCAGAGATATTCAAGGTCCAGGAAAACCTCAGTGCTTCTCTCTCCGAACTGAACAGGGGACAGTGCTCATTGGCTCAGAACATGGACTGATAGAAGTAGACCCTGTCTCAAGAGAAGTAAGTTAGTAATGGAGAATGCTAGCACATGGGTATGACCCTTGACTTGTCTTCCTCCAAATTTCTTTCCCCACATAGTCTTTGTGAATTTCATACCTCTTATGAATTTATATCCTCCTAAATAAACATTCTCTTTGCTTCATATATATGCCATGTTAGACATAGCTTAAATAGTCACCCATCTTTAAATCTGCTGTGATTTTAACCTAAGTCAGAAAAACTGACCTTACTTTTTGAGTGGGTACCCTACTTTTGACCCTTTTGGTCATGCAAATTCTGTTTATAGTAGTGGTTTTCAATTGGGAATGAACATGCAAGTTGCTGGTGGAGCTTTCTAAAAGCTTGAGCCCATATCTCATATCAACTAAATCAGAATCTTTAGTGCTGGCTGCTAACCGTACATGCTTTTAAAACCTCTGTGGGCTGGTTTTGGTATGGTCCTTTGATTATATTCTTCTACTAATACATTTTAGGCAGTTACATTCTTTAATGCCTTTTCCCCATACTATGGAAATCTTAGAAAAACATAATTATTAACATCATGTCTTATTGCACATTTTTAAAGAGACCAGGCCTATTGTTTTGATTTTTGTGTTTGTTTGGCAAAAAGGTCATATTACCTATGTTTCTTGTTAAAGATGAGAGTGTTGATATTTCTCAGATGAAAGTTTAGATTTTCATCTAGAAAAAACATTTTTGAAAGTTTTTATTTGATAAAAGAAATGTTAAAAAATATTTTATTTCTGGAAATGTTATCAATTATTCTTGAAAGTAGACTGGGTTAATTCACTTCTGTGTTTATTTTCGTGAAAGGTGAAAAATGAAGTTTCTTTGGTGGCAGAAGGCTTTCTCCCAGAGGATGGAAGTGGCCGCATTGTTGGCGTTCAGGACTTGCTGGATCAGGAGTCTGTGTGTGTGGCCACAGCCTCTGGAGACGTCATACTCTGCAGTCTCAGCACACAACAGGTAAGAGGAAGAGTCCAGTGAGTGGGCAGTCGCAGGCATCCTCAAATAGGTTACTTGCTATTTGTGGAAGTTTTCAAATCAGTAGCCATAATATTTACACTTTTGCAAATTAGTCTTTGCGTTATATATTTATTTAAAAAATTATTAACATGGCTTTTGCTGTATTTTAAGATTCTTGTACAACTCAGTTTTGTCTGCTGCATCTATTAATCCGAAAAATCAGAACATTCCAAATGAGAATAGTTTTTTGTTTAAAGTTAAAATTGTCTATTCTTGTGTGGTATAGGATCACCTCTTATCACTCTCATCCTGAATTGCAACCTTTGTTTCTTAATTTAGGAAGTCTTTGAATGTTTATCTGACTTAGATTTTTATGTTATGACTGTTGATTGGTTAACTTTAGAGTTGCTGAATTCTGGGGACTGAAGTAATACATTATCATTACCTGCATATGTATGACTGTCAGGAGAGATAGACTTCAACCAATTACTTCTTTCTCTACTCTAGTGCACAGTTGAGTTTCTGGATTTCTTTCTTTCTTTTTTTTTTTTTTTTCGAGATGGAGTTTCGCTCTTGTTACCCAGGCTGGAGTGCAATGGTGTGATCTCGGCTCACCGCAACCTCCGCCTCCTGGGTTCAGGCAATTCTCCTGCCTCAGCGTCCTGAGTAGCTGGGATTACAGGCACGCGCCACCATGCCCAGCTAATTTTCTGTATTTTTTTTTAGTAGAGACGGGGTTTCACCATGTTGACCGGGATGGTCTCGATCTCTTGACCTCGTGATCCACCTGCCTCAGCCTCCCAAAGTGCTGGGATTACAGGCTTGAGCCACCGCGCCTGGCTGAGTTTCTGGATTTCTATCTTCACCTTCTTAACAGCAAGGGTTTCAAATTACACTTGCCTGATTCTTTAAATCTTCTTTGATTACTTCGTTAGTTGTGATCTCCATAACACTGATCATGTCACAGACATTAAAGCACTACTAATAGTAGGATAATAATAGCAGATTACATTTATTAACTGTTTACAGTGTACCTGGCACTTTTTAAAGCACTTTTCATGCAAATTTGTTAAATCTTCACTATGACCTTGTGAGGTAGATTATCGTTTCCTCTTTTTCAGAAGATGCAGTTGAGGCACATAGTGCTTAGAAATTAGGCCCAGTCACACAGTAATCAAATGGAGTTTGACCCTAGCAGTCTAAATCTGTCACCTTTACTCTTAATCATTCCATTTAGTACAATAATAAATCTTACTGTCAGTTCTTGGTGGGAAACCTGTCATGCACAGCTTAATTGGTTTTTCTTGTATTTAAAAGATAGATGCGAAGATAGATAGAGATCCAAGATGGCCGACTAGGAACAGCTCAGGATTGCAGCTCCCAGTGACAGCACAGAGGGTGGGTGGATGCCACATTTCCAGATGGATTTTTATTGCCCACAGACCAGGTGGAGGAGCCCCTTGGGTCTCCAGTGCCACTGTTTTGGCTGGAGCAGCTGTTTTGGCCGGTGCCCCAGCACAATGGTTCTCCATACAAAATACACTGGTCTGGGTACCCTTTTAGCTGGCATTGGAGCCCCGGGAAGGCATAGTTGCCCATTCATCTGATTAAAAATGGGACTGAAACAGGGAGCCAGGCCAGGACATTCCCGGGCAAAAAAAGCACCACAAATCTCAGTGCCACTGTTTCAGCCGGTGCACTGAGTCACCACACAGGAAATTACACAGATCCCGATTCTTTTCAACAGGTGACTGGAACACCTGGGAGAGAGTCCACTGTTCAACTTAAAAAAAAAAAGGGCTCTGAGGCAGAGAGCCAGGTGATCAGGCTCGGCTGGTCCCACCCCCCACAAAAAAAAAACCAGCAATTGGAAACACTCTGGGTTGAGAGTTTCACAGCAAGGAACCTGGGACGGTCTAGCTCTGTGGGGGAGGGGTGTCCGCCATTACCGAGGCACTCCACTGCTACGGAGGTAGTCCACCATTGCTGAGGCAGCCTGCCGTTGCCGAGGCAACCTGCCATTACAGAGGGAGTCCGCCATTACAGAGGTGGGCCACAATCGCCGAGGCAGTTCTAACTACACCCACATAAACAGGACTGCAGGGAAGTTCACACGGCAGCTGGGCAGAGCCCACAGCAGCTCAGCAAAGCCTCTGCAGGCAGACAGTGACTAGGCTGCCTCCTCGCTGGGCAGGGCAGCCCTGAAAAAAAGGCAGCTGCACAAAGGAAACATAAAGCCCTAAGTCCCTGGGACTGAGCACCTGGGAAAAAAAGGGGTTTATGATTCTGCTGCAGCAGACCTAAACGTACCTGCCCAGCAGCTCTGAATGAACGACGGAGCTCACAGCTCAGCACTTGAGCTCCAATAAAGGACAGACTGTCTCCTCAAGCAGCTTCCTGACCCCCATATATCCAAAAAGAGTCACCTCATAAAGGAGAGATCAGACTGATATTTGGTGGGTATCCTTCTGGGACAAAGATAGCATAAGAAGAAACTGGTAGCAACCCTTACTGTTCTGCAGCTGCTGCAGGTGATCCCCAGGCAATCAGGGCCTGGAGTGGACCTCAGCAGTCCTACAGCAGAGGGACCAGACTGTTAGAAGGAAAACTAAGAAACAAAAGTAACTTCATCATCAACAAACTGGACATCCACTCACAGACCCAATCTGAAAGTCAGCAACTACAAAGACGACAGGTGGATAAATCCACAAAGATGGGAAGAAACCAGCGCAAAAAGGATTAAAACACCTGAAACCAGAGCACCTCTCCTCCTACAAGGGATTACAACTCCTCACCCACAAGGGAACAATGCTGGATGGAGAATGACTGTGATGAAATGACAGAATCAGGCTTCAGAAGTTGGGTAATAAGAAACTTCTGTGAACTAAAAGAACGTTTTCTAACCCAATGCAAGGAAACTAAGAACCTTGAAAAAAGATTTGATGAAATGCTATTGAGAATGGACAACTTAGGAATGTAAGTGAATTGATGGAGCTGAAAAACACAACACAAGAACGTCGCGAAGCATGCACGAGTTTCAACAGCCGAATTGACCAATCAGAAGAAAGGATATCAGAGATTGAAGATCAACTCAATGAAATAAAATGAGAAGGCAAGATTATAGAAAAAAGGTTAAAAAGGAATGAACAAGTTTTCCAAGAAATGCGGGACTATGTGAAAAGACCTAATCTTCATTTGATAGGTGTACCTGAATGTGACGAAGAGAATGAATCCAAGCTGGAAAATACTCTTCAGGATACTATCCAGGAAAACTTCGCCAACCTAGCAAGGCTGGCCAATATTCAAGTCCAGGAAATACAGAGAACACCACAAAGATATTCCTCAAGAAGAGCAACCCCAAGGCACATAATTGTCAGATTCACCAGGGTTGAAATGAAGGAGAAAATGCTATGGGCAGCCAGAGAGAAAGGTCGGGTTACCCACAAAGGGAAGCCCATCAGACTCATAGCAGATCTCTCAGCAGAGACCCTACAAGCCAGAAGAGAGTGGGGGCCAATATTCAACATCCTTAAAGAAAAGAACTTTCAACCCAGAATTTCATATCCAGCCAAACTAAGCTTCATAAGTGAAGGAAAAATAAAATCCTTTGTGAACAAGCAAGCACTCAGAGATTTCATCACCACCAGGCCTGCTTTACAAGAGCTCCTGAAAGAAGCACTAAACGTAGAAAGGAACAACCAGTACCAGCCACTGCAAAAACATACCAAATGGTAAAGAGCATCAACACAATGAAGAATCTGCGTCAACTAACGGGCAAAACAGTCAGCTAGCATCAAAATGGCAGTATCAAATTCACATATAACAATATTAACCCTAAATGTCAATGGACTAAATGCCCCAATCAAAAGACACAGACTGGCAAATTGGATAAAAAGCCAAAACCCATCGATGTGCTGTATCCAGGAAACCCATCTCACATGCAAGGATACACAAAGGCTCAAAATAAAGGGATGGAGGAAGATTTACCAAGCCAATGGAGAGCAAAAAAAAGCAGGAGTTGCAATTCTTATCTCTGATAAAACAGACTTTAAAGCAACAAAGATCAAAAGAGACAAAGAAGGGCATTACATAATGGTAAAAGGATCACTGCAACAAGAAGAGCTAACGATCCTAAATATATACGCAGCCAGTACAGGAGCACCCAGATACATAAGGCAAGTTCTTAATGACTTACAAAGAGACTTAGACTCCCACACAATAATAGTGGGAGACTTTAACACCCCATTGTCAATATTAGACAGATCAACGAGACAGAAAATTAACACGGATATCCAGGACTTGAACTCAGACCTGGAACAAGCAAACCTTATAGACATTTACAGAACTCTCCACCCCAAATCCACAGAATATACATTCTTCTCAGTACCACATCACACCTACTCTAAAATTGACCACATAATTGGAAGTAAATCACTCCTCAGCAAATACAAAAGAACAGAAATCATAAACAGTCTCTCAGACCACAATGCAATCAAGTTAGAACTCAGAATTCAGAAACTAACTCAGAACCACACAGCTTCATGGAAACTGAACAACTTGCTCTTGAATGTTGACTGGATAAACAATGAAATGAAGGCAGAAATAAAGATGTTCTTCAAAACGAACGAGAACAAAGAAACAACATACCAAAATCTCTGGGACACATTTAAAGCAGTCTCTAGAGGAAAATATATAGCAATAAGTGCCCACATGAGAAGAAAGGAGAGATCTAAAATTGACACCCTATCATCAAAATTGAAAGAGCTAGAGGAGCAAGATAAAAAAAAACTCAAAACCTAGCAGAAGACAAAAAATAACTAAGATCAGAACAGAACTGAAGGAGATAGAGACACAAAAAAAACCCTTCAAAAAATCAATAAATCCAGAAGCTGGTTTTTCGAAAAGATCAACAAAATAGACCACTAGCCAGATTAATAAAAAAGAAAAGAGAGAATAACCAAATAGATGCAATAAAAAATGATAAAGGGGATATTACCACAGAAATTCAAATCATCATCAGAGATTATTACAAACAACTCTATGCACATAAACTAGTACACCTGGAAGAAATGGATAAATTCCTGGACACTTGCCTCCTCGCAAGCCTAAACCAGGAAGAAGTCGAAACCCTGAATAGACCAATAACAAGGTCTGAAGTTGAGGCAGCATTTAAGAGCCTGCTACCCAAAAAAAGCCCAGGTCCAGATGGGTTCACAGCTGAATTCTACCAGACATACAAAGAGGAGCTGGTACCATTCCTTCTGAAACTATTCCAAATAATCAAAAAGAGGGAATCCTTCCCAAATCATTTTATGAGACCAATATCATCCTTATACCAAAATCTGGCAGAGACTCAAAAATAAAAGAAAACTTCAGGCCAATATCCATGATGAACATAGATGCAAAAATCTTCAATAAAATACTGGCAAGCCAATTGCAACAACACATCAAAAAGTTTACTTATCCACCATGATCAAGTAGGCTTCATCCCAGGGATACAAGGCTGGTTCAACATACGCAAGTCTATAAATGTAATTCACCACATAAACAAAACCAATGACAAAAACCACATGATTATTTTGATGCGGAGAAGGCCTTTGACAAAATTCAACAGCCCTTTATGCTAAAAAACCCTCAATAAACGAGGTATTGATGGAACATTTCTCAAAATAATAAAAGCTATTTACGACAAACCAACAGCCAATATCATACTGAATGGGCAAAAACTGGAAGCATTCCCTTTGAAATCTGGCACTAGACAAGGATGCCCTCTCTCACCACTCCTATTCAATATAGTACTGGAAGTTCTAGCCAGAGCAATCAGGCAAGAAAGAGAAATAAAGGGTATTCAAATAGGAAAGGAGGAAGACAAATTTTCTCTATTTGCAGACGACATTATTGTGTGTCTAGAAGACCCCATCGTCTTAGCTCAAAATCTCCTGAAACTGATAAGCAACTTCAGCAAAGTCTCAGGATACAAAATCAATATACAAAAATCACAAGCATTCCTATACACCAAAAACAGACTTCAAGAGAACCAAATCAAGAACGAACTGCCATTCACAATTGCCACAAAGAGAATAAAATACCTAGGAATACAGCTAACAAGGAACATAAAGGACCTCTTCAAGGAGAACTACAAACCACAAACAGGTGGAGAGAGGACACAAACAGATGGAGAAACATTCCATGTTTATGGTTAGGAAGAATCAGTATCGTGAAACTGGCCATACTGCCCAAAGTAATTTACAGATTCAACGTTATTCCCATCAAGCTACCAATGACCTTCTTCACAGAACTGGAAAAAAACACCTTAAACTTCATATGGAACCAAAAGAGAGCCTGCATAGCCAAGTCAATTCTAAGCAAAAAGAACAAAGCAGGAGGCATCACACTACCGGACTTCAAACTATACTACAAGGCTACAGTAATCAAAACAGCATGGTACTGGTACCAAAACAGAGATATAGACCAATGGAACAGAACAGAGGCCTCAGAGGAAATACAACATACCCACAACCATCTGATCTTCGACAAACCTGACAAAAACAAGCAATGGGGAAAGGACTCCCTGTTTAATAAATGATGTTGGGAAAACTGGCTAGCCATGTGCAGAAAGCAGAAACAGGACCCCTTCCTGACACCTTACACCAAAATTAACTCCAGATGGATTAAAGACTTAAACATCAGACCTAACACCATAAAAACCCTAGAAGAAAATCTAGGCAAAACCATTCAGGACATAGGTGTAGGCAAGGACTTCATGACCAAAACGCCAAAAGCAATGGCAACAGAAGCCAAAATAGACAAATGGGACCTAATCAAACTCCACAGCTTCTGCACGGCAAAAAGTCAGTAGAGTGAATGGGCAACCAACAGAATGGGAAAACATTTTTGCAGTCTACCCATCTGACAAAGGGCTGATATCCAGAATCTACAAAGAACTAAAACACATTTACAAGAATAAAACAAGCCCATTCAAAAGTGGGCGAAGGATATGAACAGACACTTTACAAAAGAAGACATACATGAGGCCAACGGACATATGAAAAAATGCTCATCATCACTGGTCATTAGAGAAATGCAAATCAAAACTACACTGAGATACCATCTCATGCCAGTTACA
This sequence comes from Saimiri boliviensis, assembly GCF_048565385.1. Taxonomy (NCBI): domain Eukaryota; kingdom Metazoa; phylum Chordata; class Mammalia; order Primates; family Cebidae; genus Saimiri; species Saimiri boliviensis. Next base: position 201,869,008 of record NC_133450.1, on the reverse strand, counting down.
ATGGTGATCATTAAAAAATCTGGAGACAACAGATGCTGGAGAGGATGTGGAGAAATAGGAACACTTTTACACTGTTGGTGGGAGTGTAAATTAGTTCAACCATTGTGGAAGACAGTGTGGCATTTCCTCAAGGACCTAGAGATAGAAATTCCATTTGACCCAGCAATCCCATTACTGGGTATATATCCAAAGGATTATAAATCATTCTACTCTAAGGACACGTGCACACGAATGTTCATTGCAGCACAGTTTACAATAGCAAAAACCTGGAACCAACCCAAATGCCCATTGATGATAGACTGGACAGGGACAATGTGGCATATATACACCATGGAATATTATACAGCCATCAAAAACGATGAGTTCGTATCCTTTTTAGGGACATGGATGAACCTGGAAACAATCATTCTCAGCAAACTGACACAAGAGCAGAAAATCAAACACCACATGTTCTCACTCATAGGTGGGTGTTGACCAGTGAGAACACATGGACACAAGGAGGGGAGCACTACACACTGGGCTCTGTTGGGGGAAATACGGGAGGGACAGCGAGGGGTGGGGAGTTGGGGAGAGATAGCATGAGGAGAAATACCAGATATAGGTGAAGGGGAGGAAGGCAGCAAATCACGCTGCCACGTGTGTACCTATGTAACAGTCTTGCGTGTTCTTCACATGTACCCAAAACCTAATATGCAATAAAAAAAAAAAGGATGCTTTTACTTTCGAAACGTTTTGTAGCATTGTTTCCTTGAGCTCTTCCAGTCTGTTTATCTTTATTTAATGGTGCTCATCCTGCCCTTTCATAGCTTCTCAATTGTCTGGAAGATAGAGTCCATGTTCCTTATTGTGCCTTATAAGCCCTTTCACTATCTGTTCCCCAAATTCCTTTTTAGCCTCATCCCTGCATTGTTCCTATGTGTACATATACCTTGTGTTGTAGTTGCAGCTGATTTTTAACTGCTCTTTTTTTCTGGCTTTGTGCCTTTACACTGTGTTTTTCTTCCTGGTATCTCTTATCTCTTTTCTGTCCTTATTACCACTCTTTGAACACTTCAGAAAAACCTTTTCTGGACTCTGAGTCACTTGTCATTCCCTGTGCTGAAACACACTTTGCTTTCCATAGATCGTTGTTACTGCTCTCATCCTCTGTGGAGTCATCTTTTATCTCCCTAATGAGACAGCTCTGGGAAGAAAGAGTTATTTCTAATCCCTGTGCCTAATAACAGGTCTGTTCTCTTGATATCCATTACTGAAGAAATGTTTGTCGATTAAGTTCTTGTTTTAATTTTTAAATTTAAATTTTTAATTTTTATGGGTACATAGTATATATATATAGCTAGTGCTTGACTTACGACCACAATTGGTTCTGACAGACCGGTCATAACACGATTTGGTCGTAAGTTGAGTAGGCCAATTGTACAATACTGTGAAATGATGTTATAAAAATCTTTAAGTCATATTTTGTCATAATTTTCTTTCATTATTGTTATATATCATAATTTTCTTTGTTCATTTTATGCCATTTGTATCATCTCTACACCATTTTGTTTCTTATTTTTACATTCATCAGGTTTAAGTAAAACACTGCATTACCAGTACAACTGGTTTAATATTTGCAAAACATACAAAATTACAAAATACAGGTGCATACAAAAATACAAAATACAGGTGCATACAAAAATGCAAAATACAGGTGTAAAAAATATCATAGGAAACATTTACCCAATTGCAAAACATGTCAAAATATATAAGCATGTACGAAACATTTTATTGGCCGCTGGTACTTGGCTCCGGATCGTTAATATCGTCATCTGAGGCAGCAGTTGGGGTTACCGGAGTTGGTTTTTTCATAAACGTGGTGAACTTTGTCTGAATTGTATGTTTCTTTTTTTCTTCATAAATTCCACAATACGGACGAAACACATCATGCGCCATCTGTTCAATCCTTGCAAATTGTTCGATGTTTGGGTCCATTGCTTCGAAATGTATAAGAAGTTTATTCAGTAAAAATAAACTGTCTGATAATCCCTTAGTGGTGAACTAACTTTCTGGCTCCTCCTCTTCTTTCTCTGCTTCTCTTCTTTCTTCTTCTGCTACTCTTTCTTTTTCCAGTTGGATTAGCTCTTCATTTGTAAGTTCATCAACATTGAAAATCTGTTCTGCTAGATATCTCTCATCTGTAATTAATTCATCCAGACTATCAACAAACTTACATGCTCCTTCCTCATCCACACTCACTGCTTCTCCAGTCACTCGAGCACTATGCATTTGGAATCTTCTTGAATCTCTGGAACCAGCCAGTGCTTGCTACAAATTCTTGACTGTAATCTCCAGCACGCTCCTTCAGAGTCTGGAATAGACTTCTCGCCTTTATCTGCACAGTAAAAAGACTTAATGGTGTCCGTTTTTTAATTTGATCTTCCATCCAAATATATAGCAATTTCTCCATTTCGTGGATGGGCCCGCTTCGTTGCTTTGTTATAACTGTTGATCGCATGGGTGCAGAACCTTTCACAGCTTCACGAATTCTTTATCTTTCAAAATCGTCAACACAGTCGAGTGTGATAACTTCGTATCACGTGCGATCACATTCACTTTCTTTCCTCCTTCGTATTGCTTAATTACCTTCATTTTCGTGTTGAGATGAATGGCCTTTCTTCTTGGCAGGCTGAGGCATAGACAAAGACAATTTCCTCTTGGTAGACATCTTGGGAGGGGTTTGATGAAAAATATCCAAGACACAAAACACAAATTGCTGTACCGAGTCTGGGATAACAGTTGAAATGGTGCACGCGGAGATGGTAGTGCTGCGGGAAGCTGGTCCGCACTGTCATATGCCCAGCTGGGCAACGTTTTTGCTGCCAGACGTGGAGCAGTCATGGTTAGCGATTGTGGTTGTAAAGTAGAATGGTCGTAAGTTGCATAGGTCGTAAGTTGATCAATACCTGTATGGGCTACGTGAGATGTTTTGATACAGGGACGCAATGCAAAATAAATGGAGAATGGGATATCCATCCCATCAAGCATTTATTCTTTGTGTTGTAAACAATCCAATTACAGTCTTTTAGTTATTTTTAAATGTACAGTTATTGACTATAGTCACATTGTTGTGCTATGAAATAGTAGATCTTATTTATTCTTTCTGCTTTCTTTTTTTTTTTTTTGTACCTGTTAACTATCCCAACTTCCCTCAGCCTGTCACTACCCTTCTCAGCCTCTGGGAACCATCCCTGTGCTCTCTGTGTCCATGAGTTCAATTGTTTTGATTTTGAGAGTCCACAAATAAATGAGAACATGTAATGTTTGTCTTTTTGTGCCTGGTTTATTTTACGTGACATAATCATCTCCAATTGCATACATGTTGTTGCAAATGACAGGATCTAATTCCTTTTTATGCCTGGATAGTACTCCATTGTGTATAGTACCACAGTTTATTTATCCAGTCATCTGTTGGTGGATGCTTAGATTGCCTCCAAATCTTAGCTATTGTGAACAGAGCTGCAACAAACATGGGAGTGCAGATATCTCTTCCATATACTGATTTCCTTTCTTTCTGTTTTTTTTTTTTTAATTGTTTTGATTGAAATTGCAGTCAGTTTTTACTGAGACACTAGTGTTTTGAGTCTCTCTTTTCAATTTTCTTTGTCTCAGCTGGAGTGTGTTGGGAGTGTAGCCAGTGGTATCTCTGTCATGAGTTGGAGTCCTGACCAAGAGCTGGTGCTTCTTGTCACAGGTAAGCCTGTTACTGGTGCCTAACTGGCTTTGTTTGTTTGTTTTGAGACAGAGTCTCGCTCTGTCACCAGGCTGGAGTGCAGTGGCATGATCTCAGCTCACTGCAACCTCTGCCTCCTGGGTTCAAGAGATTCTCCTGGCTCAGCCTCCCAAATAGCTGTGACTACAGGCACATGTCACCACACCCAGCAAATTTTTGTATTTTTAGTAGAGACGGGGTTTCACCATGTTGGCCAGGATGGTCTCGATCTCTTGACCTCATGATCCTCCCGCCTCAGCCTCCCAAAGTGCTGGGATTACAGGCGTGAGCCACTGCGCCCAGCCCCTAACTGGCTTTTCTAAAACATTATTCCGAATGTCATACAGGCTTCATCAGTTTGGGGATGCTTGAGTAAAAATTTTTTTTTTGGTGACTGAAATTTTACTTCTTAGTCTATCATAAAAAGTTATTTCATGTGACTTTTTCAGTCTTCAGGAGTGTGAAACAAAGTCACAAAGCTTCAGGAGGCTGCTGAGTCCTCAATTAGAGTTAAAAATGTTAGCAGTAGGCCAGGCACAGTGGCTCATGCCTGTAATCTTAGCACTTTGGGAGGCCGAGGTGGGCGTATCACAAGGTCAAGAGATCGAGATCATCCTAGCCAACATGGTGAAACCTGTCTCCATCAGAAATACAACAATTAGCTGGGCATGGTGGCACGTGCCTGTAGTCCCAGCTACTCAGGAGGCTGAGGCTGGAGAATCATTTGAACCTGGGAGGTGGAGGTTGCAGTGTGCCAAGATCATGCCACTACACTCTAGCCTGGCGACAGAGCGAGACTCCATCTGAAGAAAAAATGTCAGCAATATGTATTTTAACTTAATTCTAAGAGTTGCTGTATGAACACATTCTCAAAGTCCTTCTTGGGTTCTGTTCCTGTTTTTCCCCTTGAGTTTAGCAAACCAGTTCCATTGATGACATATATATTTAGAAGTGTCTTGGTGACAAGGAGTGTTGAAGTTAGTAGAGGAAGGCTTTGTGGACTTTTATATTCAACTGTACACACATTAATAGCTGAGCATAAGCACCAGGTGGCTTATCTAGGCAAAGCTTTTTGGGTTTTGTTGTTATTATTGTTGTTGTTTTTTTAAGTCAAAGCATTTTGGATGAGTTCTGTCTGCTCTATTCAGACTAACCCCAGCTCCTTAGCTTACAGTGCCATTGGTACTTATGGAATGGCAAATTTGTTACCTGAAAACAAAATCATTTTTGTTTGTGTTTCTCTAAGGTCAACAGACCCTGATTATGATGACAAAAGATTTTGAACCAATTATGGAGCAGCAAATCCACCAGGATGATTTTGGTGAAAGTGAGTATAGTTTTGTTTGTAACATTTTATGACCTATGTTTCTTCCCATTTTTGACCATTTGCTTGTACACTAATTAATAGCCATGTTATTAGGCCAAAGAACTCTGAAGGTTAAACCCCAAGTTATTAATTGTCTATTATCCCAGTTCCTTCAGCCCATTCCAAATCTTAAAAGGCCTGCTGGTGCCTCTCCAGGTCTGAGGATTGGCTTTATCAGTAACCTGGAAATTATAAATCAGTGTCTAAAGTCACTAAGATAGTTATTACCCACACCCTAGGAAAGTCTTAGCCTGGGCTTTCAGTGAAAGAGACTGTACAAGTTTGTATAAAGGTAGTATTTCTGGGATACAGTTTTATGGTAAAGAAAAGAAAAGAGATGGGATAGAAGGCTGGTTTTTGTTCCTACTGATTAGATCCGATCTGCATTTCTATGGGAACAATCAGATTATTTTCTTGCTAAAACCTAGCCAAGGTCATCTGGGCATTAAGGCTGTTCCTCTGAATGTTTATCTGACTTAGATTTTCTGTTATGAATGTTGATTGGCTAACTTTAGAGTTCCTAAAGTATTGAAGGGGAGTGCAGGAGAAGAAAGATGCTTGTTAAGTATAAGCTTTGGCCATCTTGAAGTCACCAAGTTGCTGGCCTGATTGAAGAGGGATGAGGGAAGAAGATATTCCAGCTTCAGCTAAGGTCTAACTTCCTGCCTTTGTGCTCCATCAACTCTGAGAAATCATTTAGAAAACTTCTACCCATTTATTTTAAAATAATGTATTTTTTCAGAAATAATTTTTGAGGGCTGAGCACAGTGGCTTATGCCTATAATCCCAGCACTTTTGGAGGATGAGGCAGGTTGATTGCTTGAGCCCAGGAGTTCAATACTAGTCTGGGCAACATAGGGAGACCCAGTGTCTACAAAAAATTTAAAAATGAGCTGGGCATGGTGGCATCAGCACAGTAATGACATGATGTGTAGATATTAGGGTAGCATAAGGGAAGGAAACCAGTAACTGGAAAGGGATGATTTCCCCAAGGAGGCTGACTTGAGCTGAATCTCAGCTGGAATTGGTGTTGGGTAGATGAGGGACAAGGGTGGGGGAGTATTCCAAGCAAGTGAATGTGTCGGTTTCAAGGGAGGGTTATTTGATAGAAACATTGTGGGTTACTCAGGGAACTGTGAGTAATTCAGTATTGCCAACGTGGCAGGATGTGAGTGTAGAATGAAATGAATGGGACAGATTGGATTGAGTTTGTAGCAGGGAGTTTGGACATTGAGTTATAGTCGATCAGACATTAAAGGTTTTGATGATAAGAGGTTTAAAGAGATTTATCTAGTAGAAAGATGGCTCTTGATGGCATATTTTTGTTGTTTTTGTGCATGGAGAGGGAAGAGACTAGAGACAGGGTGATCAGGTAGGAGGTTGCTGCAGGATTCCAGATGAGAGAGAAGGAAGGTTTGTGTGGGGCTAGAAGCAGGAATGATTCAGGAAAAAGTTGATTCTCAGTGAGGATGGGAGTACTTTTTTTTAGAATTATCTGAAAAACTTTTTTAGAATACATGTATATGGTTCCCCTTCTGCCCTAGGCCAGTTTGAGAAATACCGATTTAGTAGGTGGAATAAATAGGCTTTGCGTATGTAAGGCGAATAAGAAAAAGTTGCGCAGGACTCCAGCCAGAACCTCAGGTGAGGGGAATAAAGATGCCAGTAACTGAGAGGGAAGATGGGGAAGTGCTGGTCTATAAGGATGAGTGGTGAGGTCTGTTTTGAATTTGTTGAAGGACCATATGGGATTGCCATGTGGAGTAGGCAAATGTAAGGCTGAAGCTCGGGAGAGGCCAGAGCTATGGACTGAGAGTTGGGGGTATGTAGGAAATTCTGACAGTTTTGGGAACAGATGGACTTGCTTAGGAAGCAGATGCTGCACAGGAAGAGTCTAGAATCCAGGGTGGAACTCTGGGGCATCCAGCTTTGAGGACAGTCAGAGAGAGAGAGTAACTAGCACACAGTACACTTTAGGATGAAAAAGTGCTCTGGGCCTGCTGTTTCCCATAGACTTTTTCACAAAAATCCCATGCAGTACATCAAAGGAAATGTAGTCCAAGTTAAGGCCTTAGGTCTCAGAAATGTGTTTCTCAGTACAAAAACAAAATCATTCTGTGGAGTGAATATTTTTCTTCTATCCTAGGGTCAGTGAACTTGTTCTGAAAAGGGCTAGGTCATAAATATATTCAGCTTTGTGGGCTATATGATCTGTATTGCAACTGCTTAATTCTAATGTTGAGGTATGAAAGTTGTATACAATACATAAGCATGGCTATGTTCCAGTAAGCATTTGTAAAAGCAGATTTAGGCTGTAGTTCTGCAAATCCCTGCTATAATTGCCTCATTTCTTATCTTCTGTTGGAGAAGTTCTCTTTCTTCATTCCTTGGTGCTTAATATTCCTGTGGGAACTTGCAGCTAGAAGCCTGGAGATTTGCACCAGGATAGGCACTATCATTTGTATGCAGCAGCAAGGTATGCTTTGAGGTACTCTAGTGCTTGGATATGAGCAGACAGGAAATGGTCATATGGACCTATAATTCATAGGAATTTCAAACAGCCCTGCTGCATCAGAATCAGAATCAATGGCAGGAGGGAAGTATTGGGTCCTGCACTGGGTGATGCTTTCAGGACCATCTTTATTGTACCTCTTGCAAGTGGATCCTACCTCCAGGAACAGAGGGGTTGTGTTGTTTCAGCAACTCTGCCTTTATTGTTTATTTGAGAGAAGGGTTATGATCTAGAAAGAACACCAGTGAGCCTGAAAGCCAGAAGACCTGTGTTCTAACTTTGGGCTCTGCCATTAGGGAGGGTCTCAATCTCTCAGTCTATGTGAGGAGCTATTTTGTGATCTGCAGTCCCCTCTCTCACCAGTGAGGTGAGGAGCTTGCAATCAGAATTTTACTCCCCGTTCTTCTCTTGGGGTTTTATGTTCCCGACATATATTGTAAACTCTTCATGTTTCATTCTTTTTAATAATAAGGTAAGGGCGAGATTGCTGGCTTGTGTCATCGAAGAAACTTGGATATAAAAGATGGCAGTAAAATGCTTTCTAAAATAAGGAAGGGCATTTTAGATTCTTCAAAATCACTGTTGCATATAACATGAAACAGGTTTTTTTTTGTATCATTGTTTGTTTGTTTTGAGATGGGGGTCTCTCTGTGTTGCCCAGGCTAGAGTGCAATGGTGCAATCACGGCTCACTGTAGCCTTGAACTGCTGAGTTCAAGTGATCCTCCTACTTCAGCCTCCTGAGTAGATGGAACCACAGATGTGTGCCATCATGTCCAGCTAGTTTTATGTATTTTTTGTAGAGAAGGGGTCTTCCTGTGTCACCAAGGCTGGTCTTGAACTCCTGGACTCAAGTGATCCTCCTGCTTCAGCCTCCCAAATTGTTGGGACTGTAGGCATGAGCCACCACGCCCAGCCTGAAACATAGGTTTCTCAAATAATGACTGCTGGTCAATTTATTGAGAGGTCTTAGAGGACCTGAGTAACTGCCAATGACTAACTTCATGAAGTAAGTGAAACTGTTTTTGTTTCATTTCATGCAGCTTATTGGTTGTCTTGCATGTTCTCAATCAATTGTTCTCTAGGCAAGTTCATCACTATTGGATGGGGCAGGAAGGAGACACAGTTCCATGGATCAGAAGGCAGACAAGCAGCTTTTCAGATGGAAACAGTAAGTTTGGTTTGATGGATAAAGAGCCTTGACTGGAACAAATGTAAGTTTGCCACTCACCAGGAACTCTTTGGTGTCCGCTTAGATGCCAGTAATGAACAATTCTCTTCTGTTTTTGTAAAACTGCCTAGAACCCTCAGGAAATGGGTCCCGCTGGAAAGATGCTTTTTTTTCATGTTATTGCCAAGTTGCTTTGTGATTTATTATCATGGTGGCAAATAATTATAAGCAATATTCATCACCTAGTTTAAAAAATAAAACATCACAGACAAAGGAAACCCCTTGTATATCCTGTCCCAATGTCCCTCCCGTTGCTCCCCAGAGAGAGCTGCCATCCTTCATTCATATGGATGTTCTCATACTTTTCCCATATATGTACATATTAGATATTTTTCTTTTTCATTTGGATAAAACTCTTTGTTTTCCTTACTTCTGGATTAGAAAATTCTAAAGACCATATAATGATGTCTTGATGACTCAGGCAGGACTTTTTAGTTTTCTAATGTAGGCAGCCCCTGAGTGCAGAGGTGTGTGGACACAAGAATCTTGCAGAGTCTTGGGGCACCTGGGGAAGTAGTGTCTGTGCCACATTGAATGCCTTTAAACTCTTATGTTTTATTTTAATTTATACAATGTGAACATTTTTAAAAAATGTGAATTGAAAAATACCCCCAGGAAGATGTGCCATATTTACCTTCCGGCATACTGTCAAGTACCCCCAGGGGCAGTATGTATCTCTGTTAGAAAAGCACAGATTACATTATCCTCGTAACATTTAGTAGCTGTGAGACCTTGGCAGGGAAGTTTCCTAACATTTCTGAGCCTCAGTATTCTCTGTATTCTCTGTAAGGTCAGCATCAAATGTTTCCTTACAAGGGTTGAGATGTGCAAGTAATAACATACACGAGACAGCTACCACAGCATCAGCACAGGGTAGGCACTCAAATGGTAGTTGCTGCTTTCATTTTAGTAGACAAATAACTTTTGAGACTTTTTTAAAGCATAGTTTTTATTTCAAAACAACTATGTTGTGAGTAAAATATGCATAGTGAGTCTAATTTAACATTTTGAAAACGATTGATTTATTAGAACAGTAAAGGATTATTAGAGGGCAGAAACATGGAGTAAGTATTCTCATTCACAAATTTGCTTTTTTGGGGTGATCCACTACAGCTGTCCAGCTTTGGGCAAGCGGTTTTCATGTCTCCCTGATTTTTAAGTGATTTTTTTTGTGTGTGTGGAAGGACTTAAAAGGTTTTCTTGACCAACAGGAACTTGACCAAGTAAATAGTTTATGCAATTTGCATATTCTTTCTTTCTGTAAGCAACAAGAAAAAATTATGCTACAACTTTGTAAGACCATATATTTTAGATTTAAAAATAGGACTTTACTCATACCTGTTATGACATGGATAAATTTCATAAAGATTATGCTAAGTGAAAGAAGCCCATCATAAAAGATCACATATAATATGATCTCATTTGTATGAAGTGCCCAGAAGGGGCAAATTCGCAGAGGCAGAAAGTAGAATAGTGGTTGCGTAGTGCTGCGGGGTACGGTGGGGAAGGAGTGATTGCTAATGGAGATTGGGTTTCTTTTCGGGATGATGAAAATGCTCAAAACTTATGTTATGGTGTTGGTTATTCAATTTTGTAAATATACTTCAAAAACATTGATTCTTATCACTGAGTTTAAACAACAACAACAAAAATACCCAAAACATTGAATTTTGTACTTCAAATGGGTGAACCTTAATATCCCAACAAAGGTGTTAAAAATGGTACTTTAGGCTAGGCGTGGTGGCTCATGCCTTTAATCCCAGCACTTTGGGACACTGAAGTGGGCGGATCATTTGACGTCAGGAGTTCGAGACCAGCCTAACCAGCATGGGGAACCCCATCTCTACTAAAAATACAAAATGGACATGGTCGCGCGTACCTGTAATTGCAGCTACTCGGGAGTTTGAGACAGGAGAATCATTTCAATCCAGAGGCAGAGGTTGCAGTGAGCCGAGATCACACAACTAAGCTCTAGCCTGAGTGACAGAGTGAGACTCGGTCTCGAAAAAGAAAGAAAAGCCCGGTGGGGTGCAGGGGGCAGGCACAGTGGCCCATGCCTGCAGTCCCAGCACTTTGGGAGGCTGAAGGAGGTGGATCACGAGGTCAGGAGTTCGAGACAGCCTGGCCAACATGGCAAAACCCCATGTCTACTAAAAATACAAAAAATTAGCCATAATTAGGCTTTTACTAGAATATGATGATGAATGCTTCGTGGTTATCTGTCTCCCACCCGGTAGAGTTGGCGTATGTCTTCAAGGCCTTCAGGATTGATATGCGGGTGGCCCTGGAGGAGACATTTCTTGCCGTCATGCTGCAAAATGAGAACACTTCCATGTTTTCATCATTTTTTGCTGCCGCCTTTACCACCTCTGTGTTTCCTCCCTATTCACCTTCTTCACACCTTAACTCATCTGTGCCCTGTTGTGAAGCTTACACAATATTTCAACAAAACTCTATCCTGTTGGACAAATGGAATGCTTGTTTCCTTGTCATAGTTATCTGATAGGTTCCTTAGCTCATTATATTCAATATTTAGACCTGTAGCTCTTCTCCTCTTTTGCTGTTCCCAGAGGACACTTATTTTTTAATGCCCAAAGGAGGATTTTGTTTGTTTTAGATTTTTTTCTCTTCTTTGATGATTTCTGGGTCTAAGAACCAACCCTTCTAGGATGGTCACTGATTCTATGAGGCAGGCTTTCAAAGTAGCTTAAACCTCATATAAGAGATCTATATTTAGTGGTCTGAGGCTTGTTTGATTCTGGGACACTTCAGGTCCCTCAGTAATATTGCTGTTTCTTCCCCTCTTTAGTTTGAGTCTGCTTTGCCCTGGGATGACCACAGACCGCAAGTTACCTGGCGTGGGGATGGACAGTTTTTTGCTGTGAGTGTTGTTTGCCCGGAAACAGGTATGGAAATATATTAACGTTAAACAACAATTTTTAAAAAATTGATCTTATTAAAATTCAGGAAAATTTTCTTTCTTTTGCTTTGAAAAGGGTATTAATTATACATATTAGGTAAGGATCTGCTGCTTTAAATGTGAAATGAGTTTAGAGTTAAGAATTAGAAGAGTCGTTTGAGGCCATTGGTCCTTCCTCCTAACTGGTGGACACACATTTTTAACAAGATTAATCTAATTGGCTATGTAAAATGGTGGCAGTTTTTACTTGTAAGGAAGGTGTTTGAAAAGTCCTGAATTGACAACTTTTATCATAATGTTGTAAGTGTGTGTGTGTTTGACTCCATTCCCGCACAGGGGCTCGGAAGGTCAGAGTGTGGAACCGAGAGTTTGCTTTGCAGTCAACCAGTGAGCCTGTGGCAGGACTGGGACCAGCCCTGGCTTGGAAGTGAGTGGGAGAAGAAATCTTAGAGAAATTCTTGGAACCAGGGTAGAGGTGGTGGTGCCCATTGATACTGATGATATAGATGTTTGTGTAACACAGAAGGATTTTTACGTTTCTTCGTTTATAAGCCTGTATCTATCTTTATTTCTTCTTTTTGTTTTGTTCTCTGCAGTCTGAATTCAACTTGAATAGTAGATTTTAGGCTTTTTCACAGATTTAATCATTCCAAGGCCCCATATATTTTGCATTCCTAATTCTTAAAAGGTTCTGATTTTAAGGCACGGTGTGTATGAAGCCACTATAAAGAGCAGAAAATGATTTAGAAGGGAGCCCAGTTTGCAAGGCTTTATGGGCAAGTGGAGCTTTTGTGGAAATTAGGGAAAAACTTCCTTCCTTGGCACAAATTCCCACAGTGGAATTTCCTTACTAAGGAACATGCAGGCTGGATTTAGACCTCCTCTTTCTTCCATTCTCCCCGTTGGCCCAGTACCCTTGTGCAGGTCACAATTTGCCTGTTATATGTGGCTGCCTGATTTTAGATAGATGTATTTTCTCTGTTTCAGTGCGATCTGTTATATGCAGACTTCTTGTTTCCCACCAGTATCTGAGTGGTATTATATGATAGAGCAGAAGAGAAATGTATTTGAATTAAAACTCTAGAGACAAATGTGAATAAGATGAGGCAATTAAGATGTTTTCAACAGATGGAGAAGTCTTAAAAAATAACTTCCTGCATATAAATATTTGCTGAAATCATACAATTGAAGGAGAAATGGATTTTGATTTTTAGGACATTATACCTGGAATGGTTTAGATAACTTATTATTTTTAAAGTCATCCAAATGCAGTGTAAATATATAAGGCTTTGTGGGTAAATGGAGCCTTTGCGTAAAATAGGAAAAGGCACTCTTTCCCCTGTGCAAGTACTGTCCCACAAGGGGATGAACCACTTGCTGAAAGACAAGGGACACATGGGATTTAAAACTTCCTTGGATAAAGATACTGATTCATTTATTCATTCATCCATATTTGCTGAAAAAAAAAATCTTTTTTCTGAATTTTATCTATTCTTAAGCTAGTTAGATGAGCTTTGGATGTTGTAACACTCTGAGTTTGCTTTAAGACCCTCAGGTAGTTTGATTGCATCTACACAAGATAAACCCAACCAGCAGGATATTGTGTTTTTTGAGAAAAATGGACTCCTTCATGGACACTTTACACTACCCTTCCTGAAAGATGAGGTTAAGGTAAGTACCTGAGTTTGTTTTGCCCTCAAATGTGGAGGACTTTCCGTAGCTATAGAGGGGATTTATATTTGATATGGCTATATAAATAGAAGCTTTAGAGTAAATGGTCATAAAAATGGTAGCTTCTTAGAACTGATTTTTAATAAAAGAGAAATTGTCTTTCCAAGGAGATTTTGCAAGTAAGAAAACGTTTCTCCCCAACCTAGATAAAACAGAAATAGGAAATAAAAATGCTAATTTTTATTGTTAATTTTGACAAAAGCATAATTTTTCTAGTAATGAAGATGATTTTCATTGATAACATTTAAATCTTAAGGATTTGTCTACCATTAAGATCCTTGCTGAAGTGAGAACACATCAAATGTTATCTCTGTAAAATTTTGAACATCTTGAGAGATGAGTTTAATGAACTCCCATGTAACTATTGTTCACTTTCAGCAGACACCAAGATTTTGCAAAACTATTTTGATCTATCCACTACTCTTTGGTTTATATATACACATACTAACATATATTTTTGTTTCCTGGAGTTTTAATTCTAGAAATCATATTTTCAATATTTATTTCTAACAATTAACATTTTTTTTAAATAACCATAATTCCATTATATCTTACCTCAGTGTTGTCTAACAGCCAGTCCATATTCAAATTTCTCTGATTGTCTAAAAATATCACCTTGCGTTTGGTTAAGTTTGTTTAGTCTCTTTTAAGCTTTAAGCATAATGTATTTCTTTTTTTAAGGCCTCTACATAATGACATAAATTTTACAGATTTGTTAAATGCCTCTGTAGGTTAGTAATTTACAGCTAGTGATGAGCTCAGGTAGTGGGATTATTTGATTTGAGAGAGGGAATACAGCTATTACAAAAATTTGTAAGGAAATGTGTAACTGAAGGCCAATGACAGATCTTTTTTCCCTACTAGGTAAATGACTTGCTGTGGAATGCAGATTCCTCTGTGCTTGCAGTTTGGCTGGAAGACCTTCAGCGAGAGGAAGGCTCCATTCCAAAAACCTATGGTAAGACAGCTGTAGTACCCCAGCCTTTTGCCCCATAAAGTGTAGTTGAAAGTGGAAGGGTATGGGATTTCCTTCATCCCTTCTACTGAGTCCCTAGTAGAATCAAAGATGCTGAAGTGGTAGATGGAGATGGGGGTGGTTAGGTTCTGATTGATTGTGGATTTCAGTCATGTATTGGTCAGGGTTCTCTAGAGAAACAGAAGTAATACATATATATAATTCGTCCCTCAGTATTCTCAGGGGATTAGTTCCAGTATTGCCCGTGGACACCAAAATCCGCACATGGTCAAGTCCTGCAGTCAGCCCTGTAGAACCCTCACATACGAAAAGTCAGCCTTCTGTACACTTGGGTTTTGCATTCCTCAAGTACCATATTTTTTGATTTGTGTTTGGTTGCACATATAGAATCTACAATGTGGAGGGCCGACTGTATTCATTGAAAAGAATACGAATATAAATGGACTTGCTGCAGTTCCAGCTTGCGTTGTTCAAGGGTCAACTGTACTTACATAGAAGTGAGAGAGGGAATAGGGTGCGGCAGGAGGGAGAGAGAGTAATAGAGGTGTGGATAGATTTACTTTAAAAGATTGGCTAACATAGCGGGTGGCAAGATTGAAATCTGTGGGACAAGTTGGCAGGCTGGAAATTCAGGTAAGAATTGATGTTGCAGTCTGGAGTATGAAATCCATAGAGCAGGCTGGAAACTTAGGCAGGATTTCTGTTACAGCCTTAAGGCAGAATTCCTTCTTTTCTACGAAGCCTGTTTTTTGCTTTTAAGACCTTCAACTGAATGAATGGGACTCTCCCACATTATGGAGAGTAATCTGCTTTCCTTACAGTCAGCTGATTATAAATTTTAAGCACATCTACAGAATAACTTCACAGCAACATCTAGACTAGTGTTTCAGCAGACAGCTGGGCACCATAGCCTAGCCAAGTTGACATAAAAAAATTAACCATTGCAAGTCATCAAGTGCTTTCCCTAGTGGATGGTATTACCACAGAAAAAACACTAACCAAAGGAATACTGTGGATGTGAAAGAAGATTTAGATTAAGTATAAAAGTAGGAATATTTTTAAACCTTTTAAAATTTGTAAGTGTGTGGTTTTAAATATTAATTACATGAAAATGTTAGATAATAAAGATGAGAAAAAAAGAAATCTCATAGTTCTACCACTCAGTAATAATCACTATTCAAATTTTCTTGTCTTCCCGTTTTTTAATGTGTATATCTCAGTATAGCTATGATCTCATTTCTGTTAAAAGTTTTGGTGTGATACATCCATATTATTTTAAATTGCTGTATAATATCTTTTATCTAATGATAAAAGATAATAATCTTTTATCATTAAATCTCATGCTGTTAGACATTTATTTCTTATTATTGTCAACAGCAATGCACAGTACATTTTTGTTCATAAATTATTTTACTTAAATATTTTCTAAGTAGCTTTCAAACTCTTTAATCAGTAGAACCCTTTTAACTGAAATATTAAGAAATGAATTATTCTTTGAACACAATAGTTCTCAACCCTGGCCACACCTTTAGAAAAAAAAGTAATTATATTCAGTCTTCATCTCAGAGTTCAATTCAGTGTGTTGGAATGGGGACTATACATAAATATTTAATTAAAAACCAAAAGTGGCTGGGTATGGTGGCTCATGCCTGTAATCCTAGCACTTTGGGAGCCTGAGGCAGGTGGATGACTTGAGGTCAGGAGTTCAAAACTAGCCTGGCCAATGTGGTGAAACCTCGTCTCTACTAAAAATATAAAAAAATTAGCTGGGCATGGTGTCGGGTGCCTATAATCCCAGCTACTTGGGAGGCTGAGGCAGGAGAATCACTTGAACCTGAGGGGTGGAAGTTGCAGTGAGCCCAGATCGCGCTGCTGCACTCAAGCCTGGGCGACAGAGTGAGACTCCATCTTAAAACAAAAAAACAAAACCAAAAGCTCCCAAGTTATTTTAAACAGCCGCAGTTGAGAACCACTGATTAACCAATGTGTCAATGGATGGCCCTGTGATACGCTGAGCATAAAAATATTGTACAAGGCAAAACCCCATCTCTACTAAAATTTCAAAAATTAGTCTGGCATGGTGGTGCATGCCTGTAGTCCCAGCTACTAGGTAGGCTGAGGTGGTACAATCGCTTTAACCTGGGAGGCAGAGGTTGCAGTGAGCAGAGATCGCACCACTGCACTCCAGCCTGGGTGACAAAGTGTATATACACACACACATACACATTGCACAAGAACAGCCACAACATCTGTCTTACAGAACATCAGCATGTGGTCTAACTTTTAAGTGTTGTAATAATACGGTTAAAGACTAGGTTGTATTTGCTGTGATCACTAAGTTAAGCATTAGTGAGCAAGGAAATTGAGAAAATAAATTGCTTCATGTAACTGATATATCTTAATATAACTATTAGTCCTAATATAACTAAGGTCTTAATTTTTATGTGTCATCTGTTTAGTAAAGGTTGGTTTTAACGTGCTTTGGTCTTGCTCTCAGTAGATGTTGGAAGGATAATTGCATGCTTATCTTCTTTGGGCAGCTGAATCAGGGTTAATACACAGATAGCCGTGGACATAAGTGCATGCAAAGCACCTGAAAGAAAATAGGCAGCTTAAGCCCAATACAACACAATGATGCTAGTCTGGATCTTGGATTGAGTGTTTTAATACTTTTAATCTAATTGCCAAGTTATCTTCTTCCTAAATCTTTATGAGAAAACCAGCTAAAACAATGCTTTGTCCTACTAGCCTTCCATCACGATCATTAAGTTTGGAAGTAAAGTTAAAAATAAACATATGAGTAAAAGTTAAAAATAGAAAAAAAAAACATAAAAAAAACCCATGTATTTCTAACTTTGTTGATTATTGACATTTTATCTGCATGGAAAGCTATTTTTTTTTTTTTTGGCAATTATTATTGTTCTTAGTTTAGAGAAGAGGCTGAGCAGGAAGGGTCCTTTGAAAAAGGAAAGATTGCCCTTTTCCGCCTCTGGCAATTGATATGAAGTCTGCTTCCCAGCCTCTAATGGCCTTCTTTTTCTTTTCCCCTGCAGTTCAGCTCTGGACTATTGGAAACTATCACTGGTATCTCAAGCAAAGTTTATCCTTCAGCACCTGTGGGAAGAGCAAGATTGTATCTTTGATATGGGACCCTGTGACCCCATACCGGCTTCATGTTCTCTGTCAGGGCTGGCATTACCTCTGCTATGATTGGCACTGGACGACTGACCGGAGCTCAGGAGATAATTCAAGTGACTTGTCCAATGTGGCTGTCATTGATGGAAGTAAGCTGCTGGAAACTGTGTCCACGAGCCTGCAAGGGGTCCTAGCCTAGGGGTTGCAGATGTGGTGGTTTGACTGGAACAGCGGGGAATCTTTATTTGTTTTGGCTGTTTGGGTTACTTGTTTTATTTTTTTAACGAATGGGATAGAAGGTGGGGTATATTCTCTTCTGAGAGAGAATCATCCCTCCTCCCCATGGCAGTTTCCTGTTATACGACATCTGTGGCCTTCACACATTTACCTGTCTGGCCTTTGAAGACGCTGAAAACTTTGACTCTAGGTAGAGAGGACAACAACAGTAGAGTCTTGTGGGATTGGGTGTGTTAGCCTTACCTGTTTACCCTGACACAGATTTATAATTGATCCTTGTACCACCCACTTATGTTGCTTTGTTTCCTGATATAAACGCTTGCCGATTATATACCTCTCCAGTGTGTTCAGTACATGTCATAGATGTTTGTCTAATACGAAGATTAGGTTGATATTTTATAATTAGGTAGAAGGCTTTTTAGGTGGTGGGATGGGGGGGCAAGATTGAGGAGTGAAGTAGTCACCTTAATGAGCAGTTTTATTGCTGATAATAAAAGGGAACACTTGCTTCTAAGATTGTAATGTGTGGTGGTATACTAATTCATATTCTGTGTAATGCTCTATATAATACTGATTTTATATTCATATGTTCTATATAGAGAACTTAATCAGATCTGCTTTATTACAAAATCCATACATAAGAATGTGCTTTGAGGAATTTGAAGGTATTAATTCCTTTGGTTTACTGTGGCTTGGTTGCAGCCCCAGATTTAAAGCTAGAGCTCTGACCACTTAGCCTTAGTCCCTGGCACCTGAAACTCCAAGTTCTGAGATGGACTACTCTAGGCCTGGTAGTGACAGTGGCCAAGTATAGGCAGAACCCATGACATTTCCCCACTCCACACTGTTTTTAAACTTAGGAGAAAAACATTGAAAGTTATTTTTTGTGAATTGCCATTACTGTTTAGATCAGGTGTCCCCAAATAGGGGGCCAGTTCACTGTCCCTCAGACCGTTGGAGGGCTGCCACATACTGTGCTCCTCTCACTGACCACCAATGAAAGAGGTGCCCTTTCCTGAAGTGTGGCAAGGGGCTGGATAAATGGCCTCAGGGGGCCGCATGCGGCCCGCGGGCCGTAGTTTGGGGACGCCTGGTTTAGATATACTGTGATGTTCAGGTGTCGTATCTTTCAAACTGTATATCCTTGTGTCTAATCCTCCTCTTTCTTTTTCACTGCAGACAGGGTATTGGTGACAGTCTTCCGGCAGACTGTGGTTCCGCCTCCCATGTGCAGCTACCAACTGCTGTTCCCACACCCTGTGAATCAAGTCACATTCTCTGCACACCCTCAAAAGAGTAATGACCTTGCTGTTCTAGATGCCAGTAACCAGATTTCTGTTTATAAATGTGGTATGTTAAAAAAACTTCTACCAAGGTGTTCTGGATCAAGTCCCTTCTACTCCTACATAAAAGCAAATTATAGCTTTGTTGTTGCCATAGGTCTAGTGTTTCTCAAAATTGTGAAGTCTGTAGTTGATATCATTATCATTATGATATTTAATTGGCTTGGGTTTTTTGTTTTTTTTTTCAATCCTTCTCTGGTTTATACTAGCCATCCCTTTTCCACTGCTAAGCTTGAAGAGTCAGTTATTTAAGAATAACACTGAACTCTGGAAATAGCATAGTATGTTATTACATTGTTAACATGTTTTACTATTTTCATTGCCTTTACACATATTTTCAGTTGATCTCATCCCTCCTAGGAGCTGTGTCAGAGATTATAGATGAGGAAACATTATGTCAGAAGTTTTGCAATTTGTTTGAACAAGAATGGACCAGGACCTCAACACAGGCATTCTAGTTCTTCCACCGTCCCATTGCTGTCCATTCCTTGTTGCTTTCTTGATGTACTGGGGAACCTGAAAGTTGTTTTTATTTGTGAGTTCTGTGGTTATGTCATAAATTCTACCAGCATATGGCAGTGGTTGCCTTGTTTTCAAATATCTTTTGAATTCTCAGAAAAAGCCTGGATAGTTGCCAAGAGAGTAATCAAAATTAATTTAAATTGGAATTTCCTACTTTCATACCAGCTTTTCTGTTAAGTCAGCAGCCCACTGTTTACATGAATCCTCTCTGGATTTGTCACCAGTTTCTCTGATTATAGTTTCACTGTGTAAAATGCTATTGCAGTCCTCCTTAAACTTTTAAAAATAGCTTTTAAAAAAAAGTGCTAATATGTTCATTATCAAGGCAAAAAGAATCAGATGTAAAGTAAGCTTTTTTGGTACTTTATGATGCTAATGAGTTTATATGTCACTTTATGATGTATGGGATGTTTTGCTCTGTGTTCACTTGAAAAATAGCTTTATGGCCAGGCGTGGTGACTCAGGCCTATAATCCCAGCACTTTGGGAGGCCGATGTGGGTGGATCACAAGGTCAGGAGTTCAAGACTAGCCAGGCCAAAATGGTGAAACCCTGTCTCTACTAAAAATACAAAAGTTAGGCAGGCATGGTGACGGGTACCTGTAATCCCAGCTACCTGGGAGGCTGAGGCAGGAGAATCGCTTGAACCCAGGAGTTGGAGGTTGCAGATAGCCGAGATTGAGCCACTGCACTCCAGCCTGGGTGACAAGAGTGAGACTATCTCAGGGGGGAAAAAAGCTTCAAATCATTCATCTATTTAAAGTATACAATTCAGTGGTTAGTGTGTTTGTGTGTGTATATATGTATATGTGTATATATATATATATGTATACACACACACACACACATATATATATATATATATATATATATATATATATATATATATATGTTTAAATTCACAGAATTGTACAGCCATCACCATGATCTATTATAGGACATTTTTATCTCCTCACAATAAAACCCTGTACCACCTGCATTCATTTTACTTGATAGAAAACTCCCTGTGATGAGATAGGACAGGTTGAGAGCTCCATTTTTGAAAGATGGTTTGGCATCAATATATGGGGTTGGCCCTAGCTCAGGGGTACCTGGAGGCAGAGATTCCAGTTAGGAGAAGCTGTTGTCAAGTGTCAGGGCAGGAGCTAGTAAGAGCTTGAGCCAGGGCAGTGTTCATAGAAATGGAAAGAAGAGAAAGATCATAACAAATCCATGAACTAAAACCCCTGAGAAGTTGAAGAGCCCACTGGGGAGAGTTCGGATATAAGAGAATCTGGAAAAATAGATGGTGGACTGGAACAGGTCAGGGCTCAGTGCCCAAGCTGAAGGGAAATTAAGAACCTGGAGCCAAGTGGTAGACATTTGAATGGTGTGGAGATGAGTTAGTTGCCAGATTTTTCAAAGATGGTGTTTGATGTGTCCTGCGTATCACTCCTTCCCCACAACCATTGTTCCTTGATTGTTTATTATATGCAGGCTTTTTTCTAGTACTAGGCTTGTTGTATTGGAAAAGTAGTTGTACTTTTGTCTACTATTTGTTATTCTAGCTGGAGACAAAAGATCAAATAAATATAACCTATCAGATGGCAAGTGCTGTGGAAAAAAATTAAGCAAAATAAGGGATAGGGAGAGCTTAAGGATAGGGGTTTACACAGGGAAGATGGCTTTCTTATTTAGTGCGATCCCAAAGACCTCTCTTTGAAGGTGACATTTAAGCAGAGATCTGGTGAGAATCACAGTGGGAGCCATGCAGACATCTGGGGTAAGAGCAGCCCAAGCAGTCTATGCTTGAGGGCAAAGAACAACAACAAAAGAAGAGTGTTCCAAGCAGAGTAAAAAGCAACCCAGAAGTGCCTGTTGTGTTTAGAAAATAGCCAGGAGGCCAGGGTGGCGGCAGAAGAGCAAATGAGGGGAAGGTGTTGGGTCAGGTCAGAGAGGTGACAGGAATCAGCTCTTGTAGGGCCTGGCAGCTTTTACTCTGAGTAAGATAGGACGCTACCAGAGGGCTTAGAGCAGAGGAGCACAGTGTTCTGGCCAAATTTTTTTTAAAGGCTTGCATTGGCTGCTGTGCAGTGAATAAACTGGATGAAGAATAGAAAGAAAATGTCTTTTAAGCAGGTGCTTAGGACTTCAGAGAATTTGAGGATATTGAGAGGTGGTTGAGGACAATGGAGGAAATAGCACTGGGCGGAGAGGGTAGCCCCTCCACCTGGTCTTGCGAGACGTGGCCTTTATCAGAAGGATTATGACTGATGTGATCTTAAGGGAAAAGCAATATTTTAAGGAGGTTGAGATGTGGTTATGTTTTAGCTTGCTATTTGCCTTCTAGAACTCATTAATTGCAGACACCATCCTCTTAGTACTAGGAGAAATGTTATAGTTTACAATGATAGTATTTGCATTTTTGTTTTTCAGGAGATTGTCCAAGGGCCGACCCTACAGTGAAACTGGGAGCTGTGGGTGGAAGTGGATTTAAAGTTTCCCTTAGAACTCCTCATCTGGAAAAGAGATACAAGTAGGTTCTTAATTATCTTGGGCCTCTGGAAAGAGAATCAGCCAGCATTCAGTACTTACAGATTTGAAAAAAACAAAGTGTAGAGGTTAGGTAACTTACACAAGGTCATGGACCTGATAACTATAGAGTATCTAGGATTTGATTCTATTCTGTTTGATAAGTCCATGTTCTTCATTACTAAACTGCTTTGCCTCCAGGGTACATTTATTGTTAGATTAATAGAAATAATTAACTGAGTACAACAAATAACAGAATTTAATAAATAATATTTCTTAAATATGTGTGATATAGTTAATAAATACAGCAGAAGTATATGATTTATATATGATCTGTATATGAGTTGGAGGCTGCCTGTATAATGCTTAGTAGTTTTTAAAGAGCATTTACATGCATTATTTCCTTTCACAGACTTGAAAACACTAAAGAAGAGATAGAAGACAAATTAGAAAGTATGAGGCAGTTTAGAATATAGTTTTATTTAAAAAAAATTGATGAGAATAATGCCAAGTCATTTTTTAGGAGGATAATGCCAAGATTTCATGAAAGACATGAATACTCATTGAAATACTTGGGGAAGGGATAGGTTTGAGGTTGGCAAAGAATTGGGAACACTGGGTCTAGTGGGGAAGAAAGTGTCAGTGAAAACCAGAGGTGGGACTGATTCTCCATGGGATACTCTGTGCAAATGCAGTGGAGAGCCTGAGTCCGGGAGAGATATGTCTGAGGAGGAAGATCAGGCTAGTGACCAGCTTCATCAGTGGGAGCTACGGATTTGCCACCTGACCTAAAAGACAGGAAGTAGTTATTAGCGGTTTCTATGTGAGGTGACAAGAACCATGCCCTGGTCAGGTGTGTAAAGGCTACCAAAGGAACATATTGGAGATATGGAAACCATCTCTTCTCCAGCTAGTCAGTCAGTTTAATGTGAGAGGCTTAGGAAAGGACCCATTCTACTGAGAGTCACATACCTGCCAGAGCCTGGTTTGAATGCTGGTAAGCCATGGCAGTAGAAAAGCTCCGGGGATCATTAGTGTAGGGACTAGGGCAGGTAATTGTCTTGTGTAGTCAGTTTTCTTCAAGATTCTCTTCAAATCTAAAGATTTCAGGGCATGAGAAATTTAAGGAAAACATAAAAACATATTCTTAAGCCAGACAAACATTAATTTTAGATTTTCTGGTATTTGGTAGTATCTCAGGTTTTGTCCCGCCAAATAATTAGGAGTTGACTGTGTACAAGATGCTTCATTCTTCCTTCATTCAGGAAGATCTTAATGGTTTTTAAGTTTTATTCATGTCTTGGATATTCTTCAATATTTAAAACAGAATTCAGTTTGAGAATAATGAAGATCAAGACGTAAACCCACTGAAACTAGGCCTTCTCACTTGGATTGAAGAAGACGTCTTTCTGGCTGTAAGCCACAGTGAGTCCAGCCCCCGGTCTGTCATTCACCATTTGACTGTAGCCCCTTCTGAGATGGATGAAGAGCAGGGACAGCTCAATGTCAGGTATTGCAATTTTTTCCCTGTACTCCACGTGTTAAGCAAATGGAGTTAGGTTTTTGTCTTTTATGAACTTATAACTTTTTTGACTTCTAGTGAGCAAGGTTGAGGAGCAGTAGCTTTCTTGTTAGACACACTTGACAAGAGGTTTAAATCTAATTTTGAGTGATGTCAAAATAACAGACCAAAAATATATCAAAATGTTGTGAAAAGTAGGATAAATATTAATAGATGAAACAACATTTTAAAGATGTGTTAAATATTTTAATTCAGCATCTCCCCACATTTCTCCAGAGTGATTGTTATATGTTACAATTGATTTTTTAATAACTGTCAAGCATAATTAGAGTGGCTAATTCTCATGAGCTAATGTGATGGGAAGAAATTTTGTATATATGCAGTCATGTGCATATATATGCATGTGTATATAAAAATACATATATATGCATACTTTTTCTATGTTTAGATATACAAATACTTGATATTGTATTGCCTGTAGTATTCTGTAAAGTAGCATGCTCTCCAGGTTTGCAGCCTAGTAGCAATAGGCCATACCACATAGCCTAGGGGCATAGTAGGCTATACCATCTAGGTTTGTGTAAGTACACTCTATGATGTTTCCACAATGATGAAGTCACCTAACAACACATTTCTCAGACATACCCCCATCATTAAATGATACATAACTGCATATATATACTTTGTTTAGATGTGGTGACTTCAAAATGCTTCTTCTAGCCTCCTCCTCTAGATACCCTATTTTGTACTTGACTACATTTGCCACCAGAAAGTCTCTATTCTTCTTTGCTGAAATTTCACTGTTCTCTGGGCCTGAGTTTTCTTCTGTTTCCTCACGATATCTTCATCATGTAACAGATTTCAGTTAATGAATGCTCTTTTCTGCAATACAAGCCCTGTTATGTAGTAGATAGTATTTTCTAGCCAGTTCCCAGAACTCCTTGTTTCCGGTATCAAGACTTGGCACCTTTGTCCACTCATACTAATCCCCACATTAATTTGTAATTAAAGCCCTACTGGTGAGATTTCTCTTCTGAGAAACATTGTTGCAAAATTAGGAACCTTTCCTTTACATATATATATATATATATGTACATTATATACATTTATAGACATAGAAACATTTTAATGCAGTCATTTGTTCCTACTGTTTGACTCATAGTGCTTCATGATATTTTGAAAAAGACTTTTGTTAACATGTCTAAATGCAGAATGTGTTCTAGAAATATGAAGCACTTAAAGTAAGCCAGTGGATTACCTTTTGAAAAGCAGAGCAATTCACTAAATTTCTACTTCTTCAGATTTGAAATTCTTTATCATTAGCTTGTAGAAGCAAAAGCTTGATGCAGTCATCTCATTAGCTATAAAGGAAATGAGAAGTCATTTACGGTATATTTCTACTGCCTTGACTTTTATTTCTCAAAAAGACTATTTTGTTCATATAAGATATTAATGTTTTTGAGGACAGCAAAATCCTTCAATTAAGTAGTTTACATTTACTGTAGCTTGTACTCTGGAAAAAGTACTCTTCTAAATGCTTTCTCTGTTTTAGCTTATTTATTTCTCATAATACCTTTAAAGTATGTGCCATTCGCACCGTCCTTTACAATTGAGACAACTAAGACATGGAGCAGTTAGGTAACTTTCCTGAGATCGTGCAGGTGGGGCCAGGATCGAATCCTAGCCAGTCTAGCTCCAGAGTTTGCTCTCTTCTTGACAGATAGTTTACCCTCACAAAATTGGAGGCATTTGTAGAGGAATTCCCCATTGTTATAATTTTTAGTTTTTTTTTTGTAGATTGGTTAAACACTTTGAATTAAATGTTAGCATTAACATCATTTGTTTTTTATCACTACCTCTTTGTCTCCTTTTTTTTTAAAATCACTACCTCTTCCTCCTCTTTTAAGAAATTCTGCTTCTGGCCAGGCGCGGTGGCTCAAGCCTATAATCCCAGCACTTTGGGAGGCCGAGGCGGGTGGATCACGAGGTCAAGAGATCGAGACCATCCTGGTCAACATGGTGAAATCCCGTCTCTACTAAAAATACAAAAAACATTAGCTGGGCATGGTGGCGCATGCCTGTAATCCCAGCTACTCAGGAGGCTGAGGCAGGAGAATTGCCTGAACCCAGGAGGCGGAGGTTGCAGTGAGCCGAGATTGCACCATTGCACTCCAGCCTGGGTAACAAGAGTGAAACTCCGTCACCAAAAAAAAAAAAAAAAAAAAAAAAAAATTCTGCTCCATAGTTATGGTCCAAGCTACTTGAGAAGCTGAGGTGGGAGATCACTTGAGCCTAGGAGGTTGAGATTGCAGTGAACTATACGATCTTGTCACTGCATTCCAGCCTGAGCAACAGAGCGAGACACTGAAAAAAAAAAGAATGAAATTTTGCTTCTCTCTGTTGACTCAGGGAAAAAATGTAATGGCATTAACAAATTCCCTTCATCTCATTGGTGAAAATCCAGTTTTCCATAAATCAGTATGATAGAGATATTGAGTGTAATCATTTTCCTACAGACCAACTGCTTTAATTATGTTAAGCAGACAGAAATGACACTGGTACCACTCATGCCCAATGAAGGCAATACGTTATAGTAAGTTACAGTAAGTAGTGGCCAGAAGAGGAGCAATGACTTCACAATATAAACAACTACCTGATTGGGTTTATGGGAAATGGTGTCATATAGCAGATGTGGCTTTATCTGGGCTTTGGTTTGGAATCGTTTTATATATTCATTCAACCATTCATCTGTCTCTAGGTGTATAAGAGAGAGAGAGAGTGTGTGTGTGTGTGTGTGTGTGTGTGTGTGTGTGGTACTGGATGTGTATGTATGTATTTTGTCTACATTGTGTTGAAGTAGGTAGTGTAGCACCAAAAGGAAATTGTTTGTTTTCAAAATCAGTGAAGTGTCACTGTTTTTTAGAAAAACAGTCTGTGTACACGTCCTCCTCTTTTTTTTTTTTTTTTTCAGTTCATCTGCAGCGGTGGATGGGATCATAATCAGTCTGTGTTGCAATTCCAAGACCAAGTCAGTAGCATTACAGCTGACTGATGGCCAGATATTTAAGTACCTTTGGGGTGAGTATCAAGGTGTTAGGAAAGCATGTTATGACTTACATAGATGCTTAGTTCTTAAGAATATGTACTTGCATCTTGTCAATCCAACATTGATTGTCAATAACTACGCTTTAACTATCTTGGAAAACCCTATGCTTTAGAGTGGAATTGGCAGGTATTCTACGCCTGTTTCCTCTCGTAGTGAACTGACATGCTCTTAAAAAAGTGATGGAAATTACATGTTAGGTGTTTTAGCAAGTATTGATGTTGATGGTTTTTTACAAAGAGCACATCAGCTATTTGTAAACTAGATCTGTGACTCTTGCAGAGTCACCTTCTCTGGCTGTTAAACCATGGAAGAACTCTGGTGGATTTCCTGTTCGGTTTCCTTATCCATGCACCCAGATCGAATTGGCCATGATTGGAGAAGAGGTAAGTGAACACGGAGCAGAAAACTTACTTAAAGTAGTTACCCAGGGACTGATGGCATTAGGTAGAAAGAGCGTGGGCTTTGGAGGTGCAGTTGGGTCTCCTCTAAATGTCAAGGCAATAGTGGGAAATGATCTCACTTTCATAAGCCACACCTTCTTCATCTATAAAGAGGAAAATCAGTATCTAGCTATCAGGGTTCAGAAGACTAAATGAGATAATGTATGTGATTAGCAGCCTTTTATCCCTAGTTGTACAAATCATTCAAAGTTTATTTTACTAAATATCTTTTGAGGAAAACAGAAATGTGATCTTGAAAATAGTTTTAGTAGGTTTTTATTCAACAAATATTAGAATGCCTACAATTGTGGTGGATGATAAAATACAGTGGTTGGAAAATAAAACCACTTGACTAATTCCTCCTCTTCTGGAACTTGCGATCTATTAATTTTGATATAATGATTCCTTTATATAGGAAGTGTGATGGAAATGGACAGGGTGAACTGATAGAGAACAGTGAGCTGTTTGAAGGGCAGTTTGAGGATGGTGGCTGTGAGAATGGGAATCCTGCATTTGGTGGTCCAGGAAGGCCTCTCTGGGACAGTGGTGTGTGTGCTGAGAGGTCAAGAAAAAGAAGGCTCTCTCCAGGGAGAAGGAACAACAAACTCCTTGAGCTTAGTGAGAGCTCATCTTACTCAAGGGGCTGAATGGAAGCAGTGTGGCTGGAGCTCAATGACAGTCACAGGAGGGAATTTGGATTTCTTAAATGAACAAAGATTAGAAATTTTTTGTGATTTTTTAATCAACAGAGTAATGTGTTCTGCTTCATGGTGTGGGCAGTGAATCTGGCTGTCCAGAAGAGAGTCAGTTGGATAGTGACTTGAGTGGAATATGGGATCAACATGGAGATTGCTTAGTGGAGTTAGGGAGGAGGGAAGGCGGGGAAATTAGAAGGGTTTGAGATGTATGTAGGAGATGGAGATGTCAGGGCCTGCTGATGGATTGGATGGCTTCGCATTCCACTTTGCACTGGACCAGCCACATCTTAGGTATCTATCTTTAGTCCTGATTATACAGGAACTTAGTTGTGAAGTCATAGGGTGGTAGAGCTGTGTGATAGAAAAGCTAGGTTTTGAAATAGAATTGCTTTTAATTTCAGTTTTATTTCTTTGCAGGAATGTGTCCTTGGTCTGACTGATAGGTGTCGTTTTTTCATCAATGACATTGAGGTATCGAGGCTTGGTTTGGTATTGGATTTTTTTCACAGTGTTGGCTCCGAGTAAACTAGCTAACTTTCCCCCATGCCTCTCTGGCCTTATTTCAGGTTGCATCAAATGCCACGTCATTTGCAGTATATGATGAGTTTTTGTTGCTGACAACCCATTCCCATACCTGCCAGTGTTTTTGCCTGAGGGATGCTTCATTTAAAAGTAAGTTTTCAATGTATAAAATAGAAATAGTCCCTCCTCCAATGTCTTTTGGAGTGTTGATGACTTTTGGAATTCTTCATCTACTTTGGCTTTTTATCAAGGAGTCCTCAGTTGGAAAAAATCTTTAGAGTTCATTTACTTAGACCGTAATCTCAACGTAATTATCTCAGTTAAATTATTCTGCACTTTGGTAAAGACATCCAAGTTCCTTCTTTAAGCAGTACATTCTAAAGTTAAAAATTTTTCAGGAAATTTTATTATGTAACTTACCCAGTATTTTATTTGGAATTACTGTGTAGATCCCAAATTGGCAGACTATTTTACCTTCTGGGTAATCTTTTCCCACTGTGGCCACTCTCCACTGTACATCTGGGCTCCATCTCGTGGTTTGTAGGATATTGGCTGTGTTTTGCCTTCTGTTCCATGCTCATTCTGTCTCTCTCTGTGGGTATGTGTTCTTTTTTCTAAAAATCCAGCTTATTTTCTTTGTTTCTAACTTGAAAATAGGGAATCTTTTTGTCATTGATAAGATTATAGTACACTGATGATGCTAAGAAATAGAGAAATTGCCCCAATTCTTACTGTGTTTCTCCAGATCATTTGAGAAGTTGTGTGTGTGTGAATATGCGTGAGGGCTCTGTAAGAGAGAGGGCAAGTTCAGGGGTGAGTGTGTTCATCAGCAGGGCTGATAGTCTTGAGGTTGAGTGGGAGAACTAGGGAATATGGTTGTTAATTGTTCTCTTCTATTTCAGATAATATGTGTGGTTTCAATTGCAATTAATGGAGAGTGGCTGGTCGTGATAATTAAGGCTTATTAATTAATGGTGTGGTTAGCATTACAGGCCAGTATGAGCAGCAGTCATGTGTCCAATGGGGAAGTTCTTCGGAAAGTGGAAAGGGGTTCACGGATTGTCACTATTGTGCCCCAGGATACAAAGCTTATATTACAGGTAAACTGGTTTTTCAGACAATAGATAGATAGTCTGATTGTCATTCAGCCAAGTACCAAGCATAATTCTTGCAGGTTGTGTTTTAGGCTCTCTTATCCTTTGTATCATTTATTGTAAACCTTTCCTTGATAGCTTTCTGTTAGCTTTATTCAAAGGTACAGGCTATAACCAGTAAGGCTCAAAGGGACACTTTTCTTGAAAGTCAAGATAAATACTGAGAACAACCAGATTATGCTAAAAGTGTGCTCATCTTAGAGAGTTGTGGGAATTCTCTATGAAGAGTTAGGTAAAATTGTGTATCCTGGCTATTTAAACGTTTTCTACTTAATTAAAAATGTTATTGCTTTGATTTCTTTAAGATGCCAAGGGGGAACTTGGAAGTTGTTCATCATCGAGCCCTGGTTTTAGCCCAGATACGGAAATGGTTGGACAGGTAAGTGGCATTGTACTGTTTGCAGCTGGTTAGCTTGTTGTGATTTACATGTGAAGATAGTAAGTATTTTATTACAATTGTGAAAACTTAAAAGTATGAAAAGCCCTCATTACCTATATCCTTCATCAGATTCTTTGAGGCTATTTTTTTTTTTCTTTAACTTTTGACTTTAATACAGTATTTTATAGTGGAGATTCCTAGCAGAAGGAATCATGATGCTCATCATATAAAGCAGGACTTCTTTTAACCTGAGGGAATGCATCTGGGTTTTAGGTGGCCTATGAACCCAGGGAGATTGTACACACCAAACTATGTTTTTGTGTATTTATTCAAGTAGAAAGCCAACCGCCTTCAACAGATTTACGGGGGACCCTATGACCCACAAATGCCTGAGCCACTCTGATGAAGGAAATGACTATTTTCTAAACCTATTTGGAGGAAACTTTGTATTAGAAAGATCTATACTAATGTTTTACTTAAAAAGTAGACCTAAATTCTGTGACGATTTTCGTTCTTTCTCTCCCTCCCTCCTTCCCTTCCTTCCTTCCTTTCTTTCTTTGTTTCCTTCTTTATTTCTTTCTTTCTCTCTCTCTCTTCTCTCTTTCTTTCTTTCTTTCTTTTCTTTCTTTTAGCAGAGTCTCACTCTGTTGCCCAGGATGGAGTGCATTGGCGCAATCTCAGCTCACTGAAACTCTGCATCCTGGATTCAAGCAATCTTCCCACCTCAGCCTCCCACATAGCTAGGATTACAGGCGTGTACTACCACGCCTGGCTATTTTTTTTCTGTTTTTAGTGGAGACATGGTTTCACCATGTTGGCCAGGCTGATCTCAAACTTCTGACCTCAAGTGATCTGCCCACTTTGGCCTCCCAAAGTGCTAGGATTACAGGCATGAACCACCATGCCTGGCCTTCTGTAATGATTTTCTGTTGTATATGTGTGAGGATATAGTTCTCAGACAGCCATGAGGACTAAATCACACCTATTATGAAAGTAAATTAATGTGGTACCTGATTTTTGTATTCTGTAATTTCAGAGTAGAAATTCAGTAGTAGTAGCTTGGCACTGGGACTGTAATCTGATTATAACTGGTTTATATTGTAATGAAAATATTCTGGGCCTGGGGAGTTTAGTTTTTGTGAATACCCTTTCTGTTCTTTCTCTGTCTTCTCACAGACTTATGTTTAAAGAGGCATTTGAATGCATGAGAAAACTGAGAATCAATCTCAATCTGATTTATGACCATAACCCTAAGGTAACTTTCTAAGCTGGCATTTACTCTGGCTTACTTTGTACTTGAACTAATATGATCTGAACAAAGATGTTTTTCCCCTTTTTTGGTAGGTGTTTCTGGAAAATGTGGAAACCTTCATTAAGCAGATAGATTCTGTGAATCATATTAATTTGTTTTTTACAGAATTGAAGTAAGTATTCTGAATAATTCATGAGTATCAGTTCCATAATTTTCTCTCTTCTTATTAAGGAAATCAAACATAAATAGCTAGAGAAGAAAAATTACTTACTGTTCAGTTTTAAAAATTGCTGTAACTCTTAGATGCCAGTTGGTTTTTTGCTCTTTTCCTTTCTTTTTAAAACAGCCTGTCTAAAACTATGTCCTTAAAACATGTCATTCAGAGTTATTATTTGACTTGATTTTTAGGTATACATGTAAAACTATTTGTTTTTCTTAGGAGATTGAAATTAAATGTCATCTTTCTCTCTGATGATCTTTCCTCTCAACTTTGTAATGAACCATTTTCAAATTGGAGAAAAGTTGAGAGAATTGTCCAGTAAGCAGCCTGTATATACCCCACCTAGATTTGCCAGTTTATATTTTTCTGTATACACATTCTCATTCTCTATAATCTGTCCTTCTATCATTCATCTTATTTGCAGACAAATTTCTAAACAAGTTATGACATCACTTCACTCGACCCTCTGTACTTCTTCTTGTATATCATTAACTAGAGTGCATTCTTTGTGTGTGGGTTGGTTTTGTTGCATGTTTTCAGGTCATATTTATCTACAGTGAAATGCCCAAATGTTAAGTGTGCTATGTAGTGTGTTTTGGTAAATGTATACTTCATGTAACCTGAACCTCTATCAAGTTAAAGGGCATTTACTCCTTTTCAGAAAGCTGCTTCAAATTCCTCTTCAGTCAGTCCCTGTCCCATTCCCCATGCAACTACTCTTCTGAGTTTCTCACTGTATATCAGTTTTGCCTGTTCAAGAACTTTATCTAAATGGGAGTGTACAGTATTATTCTTCTACATAAAGCTGCTTTCATCCAGCCTATTGCCTTGAGATTCATCTGTGTTTTTGTATGTATCACTAGTAGTTTATTCTTTTTTTATTGCTCAGTAGTATGCCATGTGTGAATACACCATGATTTGCTCATCATTCCCTTGTTGCTGGACACATGGATTGTACCCTGTTTGGGACTAATGTGACTAAAGCTTTTACAAGCATTTGTATAAGTCTTTTGTGGACACGTTTTATTTCTCAGTATTTTTATAATTAAACTCTTTTCCAAAAGTCATTTTTATTTATCATCAGCAGCATGCCAGGTGTATGTTAGTAATTTGAACGCTGGGCTACATGTTCTGTTGGTGACCTTTCCATACACACCTGTTCTTAGAGAAGAAGATGTCACAAGGACCATGTACCCTCCACCAGTTAGCAGCAGCGTCCACCTGTCCAGGGATGACGGGAAAAAACTAGACCTTGTCTGCGATGCTTTGAGAGCAGCCATGGAGAACATAAATCCCCATAAGTATGTATGCTGTTGCCAGGCGGCATCCTATGAAAAACAGAAGTGTGTAGTTGTCATTGTCCAGCCTATTTGTCTTTCTCATTCTGGTGTTCTTCACTTATTACCTCAGGTACTGCCTATCCATACTTACATCTCATGTGAAGAAGACAACCCCAGAACTGGAAATTGTACTGCAGAAAGTACACGAGCTTCAAGGTAGAGATTTGCTCACAGAGAAAGTGCTTATAGTGGCTATAATTGCCACTAGTCTTCTGCAGGTGACTGTTACCATGTCATTGCCACACCACAGATTTAACATGTGACCTTTTTAGCTGTTAAATTTTAAGACCCGTGTCGGTTTTTTTCAGTGCTGCCCTCTAAAGCATATATAAAAGCATCAAAAGTGTATATTCTTCTGGTATCCAGTTCTGTTCAGAAAAATTTATTACTTTGTCTTTTTGGTTATGTTGCCAGGTCTGCGGGGTATTTCCCCAAATGGTTTTGTTTTATTTTGTTTTCTAAACACTATTAGGAAATACTTCCTCTGATCCTGATGCTGTGAGTGCTGAAGAGGCCCTGAAATATTTGCTGCTTCTGGTAGATGTTAATGAATTATATGATCATTCTCTTGGCACCTATGACTTTGATTTGGTCCTCATGGTAGCTGAGAAGTCACAGAAGGTATGTGGAATTCTTACTTTTATGCTATTTTGGTCCTTGTTTATATAATCACGAGAGTGTGAAACCCTGCTCCCAGTAGTGCAGTGGCTTTTCTGATACCACTGTGTGAGTGCAGGGCTAGAGACAGATTTGTGAGTTTCAAGGGCCCACTCCCCTAAGCCTTGTTCTCCATCACAGTTCTGTGCTTACGGAAGTGTTTTGATCGTGAGGTTGAAGAAGTGAAGTATAATGACATCGTTATTTTTAAGATGATGGGCATATATATGAGTTAATTTCTTCTCTTATAAAGGAAACATAATAAGTGATTCATGTTCCACTCCAGTTCTTTCTCATGTGGCTCTTTTTTCTAGTGGAGAATGGGCACATGGAGCACAGAGGCTCAGAGCCTCCTTTCCTGTGTTGATACATATGCTGTGGTCAAAAATTCTGAGCACCACTGGTCTGTGTAATTTTTATCTCGTTTTCTGCAGCCTCAGTCTCTTCCCATGATCTCTCCAAAAAGGAAAATGGAATCCTTCATTTCTCTGCTTAAAATCTTTCATGAGCTCCCATTGTTCCTAGGATAAAATTCAGAAGCCATAATACTGCTTAGAAACCCTTCCTTGACCTGGCCTCTGTATCTTTCCATTCTCACTTTTTGGAATTGTCTTTTTTTCCCTCTGCTCATGGAAGAAAGAATACTTTTGTCCCTCTTCCCTCACCCTTCACCACCACTAACCACCACATGCCTTGGTAGGCAGCATTACTTCTGGCACCCATGACTGCTTCCACCCTCACCATTCACCTGATTCTTATCCAGGTGGCCCCTTCCCAGTAAGCCATTCAGGCTTCCTTTCAGGGACTGGATGAGGTGACCCTTCTGTATGCTTCTGTTGCACACAGTGCCTACCCCTGCAGACTACAGTGTGTCTCCTTCTAGAGTACAGTATTTATTTACTTATTTATTTTTGAGACAAGGTCTGGCTCTATCACCCAGGCTGGAGTACAGTGGCACCATCTTGGCTTACTGCAGCCTACGCCACCTGGGCTCAAGTAATCCTCCCACCTGAGTTTACAGGCGCGCACCACCATGCCTGGCTAAGTTTTGTATTTTTTGTCGAGATGGGGTTTCGCCATGTTTCCCAGACTGGTCTCAAACTCATGACCTCAAGTGATCCACCTGCTTCGGCCTCCCAGAGTGCTGAGAATGAGCATTTAATTATTTGTTGTCCTGGCGGTTTTTCCTGTGTTTGATCTTACATGTATTTATCCTGTCGGCCCAGGGAAATTGCATTAAAAACAGGAAGCACCTCTTCATTAGGAAGAAAGTTTGCTTAGAGGGCATGGCACAGAGCTTGAGATGATAGTGCCAATAAATACTAAGTTGTCAGAGTCTCAGAGATTTGTGTCCAACTCAGTATAATTTTATTTTGTTTTAATGTGGTCTTCTCAGGTGATCATGGAACGTCATGAACACAGCAGCAAGAACAATGTCTTTACACTTTTAGGAGAAACTTAGATGCATTTGTTGAATATCTTCTAGACTGAAACCTTATTTTCCTTATTAGCCTATGAAATAAATGATAGGGCAAGACTTAGTGAAGGAAGTGACCATTATTCCAAATGTAACCTAATATCCACATATGAAAGCATTTTTACCAAAGCTTGTTTGATGTTCAGCTGACTCTTGCACAGTATTAGTTTGAACTGTGTGAGTTTGAATTGTGTAGGTGTATCTATATGTGGATTTCTCTCAAATACAGTTGGCCCTTTGGATCCACGCGTTCTGCATCCAAAACCAGTGTGGATCAAAAATACAGTATTTGCAGGATTTAAAACTTGCAGATACAGTGGGCCAGCTTTTTGTGTATGGAGGCTCCATGGGGTCAAGCGCAGGACTGGAGTATGCTTGGATTTTGATATCCTTGGGGGGTCCTGGAACCAATTCCCCGTGGATACTGGGGGATGACTGTAGTTTGATTTTTATATATTATATAATATGTAGTTAATATATAATATACATTTAAAAATTTTGTAGCTTTGGGTTTATTGCTATATATAAGTGCTATTTTCTATTCTTATATATAAATATCACAAATAATAAAGTTCTCATTAATCATTTTTTTCAGGATCCCAAAGAATATCTTCCATTTCTTAATACACTTAAGAAAATGGAAACTAATTATCAGCGGTTTACTATAGACAAATACTTGAAACGGTATGAAAAAGCCATTGGCCACCTCAGCAAATGTGGTAAGTGTGGGGATTGGTATGTTCATTTCTGCTTCAGATCTTCTTTGGAATGAGGCAAGGTATAAATTAAACTGTTAGTTTAGACAGTGACTGATTTCACTTCCCACTCCTGTGACAATTATGTACGCTCACCTTATTTTGTCCTGTGTTCTGAAAAGCTAAAGGTAAAAAAATCATTGTTAATGAACTGGAGGAGCTTCCTAGGCAAGAATGTCGAGCAGATCCTTTTTTGGTTCAGAATGAGCACCTGCGAACTTAACTTCAGCGCTCAGAATCAAAATTGGTTGATAGTTCTTCCTTCTTGTGCTGTTTGCAGATATGTCAGGGAAGCTCTGCTTGTCTGGAATGAGTGGTGAGGCCACCTCCCCATGCCCTGTAAGACACAGTTTTAATTGACAGTGATGGAGTGCCAGTTGTTCTTCCATGCTGGAGCAGTTGTGATTCTTTACTGAGGACTGGCATGGGGGCAAGGAAGAATCAGTTGGGGTGCATGTTAAGCATTCAGCTGCTGGCGTCCTTGGACAATCTGATTCAGCTGGTCTGGGATAGGACTGAGGTGTGCCTGTGTCTAATAAGTCTCCCAGGTGATGTCTTTTCAAGAAGGCTGAGAAAACACTGAGCTGGATAGCTGGGACTCTTAAGTAGGGTGCTGAGCCCAATCAGTGCTTCTCTTGCCTCAGAATCTGTAGTGGTGCCCATTAAAAATTCAGATTTTGGATTCTGTTCTTCAGACTCTCTGATTATTTAGGTCTTAAAAAGGTCCCTTATTGATTTTGTTTGGTGACCACTGGTGTAAATGAAGTCCATTATGCTTACTATGTCTTAAGCCTGTCTTTGTGTGAATCTTATTCCTACAGGACCTGAGTACTTCCCAGAATGCTTAAACTTGATAAAAGATAAAAACTTGTACAAGGAAGCTCTGAAGTTATATTCACCAAGCTCACAACAGTACCAGGTATATGGTGTGTGAAATGAGGCTGTCCTGGTTTTGCTTGTTGCTTTAGTTGGAAAGGAGTGAGGATCCTGAGTTCAGAACACCATCCTTGGCTTCAAGAGTTATCTTAAAACTAATTAGCCTCAATTTGAACTTCTTATCTGGGAGAATGGTCCTGACCTGTTCTCTGATTCCTCATCTGGAATACCACAGCACCTTTCCCACAGGATTCCTTGCTTTTTTCCCACCCCTCCTCTAGCCCAACCTCACTGCTATAAGACTGAGCATCCTAACAAGCATAGATCTTTCCCATATATCTCAGTATAAAGGGAAAGTTTTGTTTGTTTGTTTGTTTGTTTGTTTAAAAAAAACTCTTTAGCTTTTTTTGTATACCAGATACTTTACTTATAGGCTAAATGTGTTATGTGATCCAGCTAAATGTGTTATATGATCCTCTTAACAGCCTGATAGGGTGCTGGGCACAATTTGTAGATGACAAAGCAACTTGCCTAAGGATCCAGAGCTACGAAGTGCTGGACCTGGGACACAGAGCCCAGGCTGCCTGACCACCCTGCCCATGCCATTAACCACTACTCTCCCATGCCACCAGCATCACCATTTTCAATTTGTCCTCAGACTGTGTACATAGTCTGGACATCTTTCTGTGATCAAGCCTCTACCAGCTTATTTGGCACCAGCTTCTGCCATTGTCCTTGTTCCCAGTTACTTGTAGGTAGTTCTTCAGATGTCACATTGCATGATTCCTCTGCCAGCTCTCTACCCACAGTCTTCCTTTAGCCCCACTTGTCCATCAGAACCCTTGGGTTACTCCTGAATGCCATTCCTGGGCCAGGTGCCAAATGCTGAGCTCCCAAAGCAGCCTGCCCTCACCTTGGTAATTGCATATGTCAGACTGCTGATTAGCTGCTTTGTCTCCTGCACGAGGCTGTGGGCTCCTTAAGGACAGGGACTCCATGTTGTATTCCTCTCTGCATCTCTACCTAACATCCAGCCTGGAGAATCAAGGATTTGGCCAGTGGTTGCCTCTTCACCCTTGTTTTCTGTTCTCTCTCACACTCTTGTCTGCTCCAGTCACACTGGCTGTCCTATTACTCCTCAGACCTGCCATACACATTCCTGCTGCGCAGCCATGGTGCCTTCTGTGCCCTCTGCCTGGACACTGTCCCCTATCTTGTCACGTGGTTTATTCTCATAGTCCTCAGAGCTCACACTCCCTGAGGGCTGCAAGGAGACTGTCCTCTGTCCCTTTACCCATCTTTGTCATTATGCTGTAGACTGTATTTTGTCCTAAGTCCATCCTCTGTTGCTGTAAGAGCAGGAACTTGGTGGTGGTTCTTCTATGGTTTTTCATTTGTTTGGTTTTATTTTTCGCCTTGCTATATTATTCATACCGCCCAGAATGGTGCATATGCAGTTATGAGTCATTATTTGTTGAGTGAATAAATGGCACATACTCAGTAAGGTTTTGAGTGAAAAATGATTGCACTAACTGATCAACTGTAAGATTTCCTCAGGTAATTCTTTCAAGGGAGTTTCAAGTGTAGTAACCAAGGCAGCTACACTGGAGCTTTAGAGAAATGATTGTCATGTTTCCTCCTCAGTCCTAAATCTCCTCTTGTCCAGGATATCAGCATTGCTTATGGGGAGCACCTGATGCAGGAGCACATGTATGAGCCAGCGGGGCTCATGTTTGCCCGTTGCGGTGCCCACGAGAAAGCGCTCTCAGCCTTTCTGATGTGTGGCAACTGGAAGCAAGCCCTCTGTGTGGCAGCCCAGCTTAACTTTACTGAAGACCAGCTGGCTGGCCTTGGCAGAACTCTGGCAGGTAAGTACAGGCATTAAGATGTCTACATCTATAAAGGTTTTTAAAAATTTCTTTCTTTATTTTTTGGGTAATTTTGCAGATAAATTTAGGGCAGAATACCCTGAGACAGTCTTGTTACCACTGATAAAAATCAATTTAGAATGCTTTAAAGGATAAGTGACTACAGCAAGAGTCTCAGAGTGCAGTGGCACAATATGGAAAGAAGTTTATTTCTCTCTCCCAAGGGGTTGACAGGCCCTTCCATTATGTGGCTCTGCAACCTTTTAGGCAGATGGTTGTAGCTAGGTTATCTCCACATCTGTCCTCAGGAAGGAGAGTGGGGAGAAACTAGAATCGTGGTAAAACATTTACCTTTAAGTTAGAAATGACCCGGATGGAAGTTAAACTCTCACCTTCTATTCCATCTCAGCCTCACATAATACCACGTAGCTGGATGGGCTGTGCCCTGTAGGAAGGTAAAGATGAATTTTGGGATGGGGCCATTCTGGTATAGAGAGTAGGTTGTTGGGATGGCCAAGAATGAGGTAGAAAAAAAAGGCCAAATGTCCAAGCATTCTGAAAGTAAAACCAGTTTAGCTGTGTCAGGGTCCAGGGTTGCCTGAACGGAGATGAGGCTGGTACCAGAGTGGAGGAAAGGGTGAGGGCACCTGTGAAAAGAGGTGAGGAGAAGAAGCTCTGGTCCTCTCAGCAGTGCTTGAATTAAAGCAATGACTGGCATATTGCTTTTCCTAACTTGTAAATATTGTTGTGGTCTCAAATCAAAAAAAGCAGTCCTGAAAAAATTCCAAACTCTATCGTGTTAAATTTATGTACCTGTCTTCCTTTGTCATTTGCATTATTCTTTTTCTCTTGGGATTATAACAATGTATGGGATTATTACTTTGCTTTTTCTGGTTATTAGACCTTCCCAAATCCCTCTGTTTTCAAGCTGACCTCTTTTTACAAATGTTGATAATTCCTTATTTCGAGCCTTTTAATTATTCGTTCAGTCTCAATTGTTCCTTTCTGCTTTAGAAATTCATATTAGTCGTTTATACCTTCTGTGTTCTTGGGATCTCTTATCTTCTATATCCTTTACAGTTCCTAGCTTGCTATTTCCCATGTCTTATAATGGAGTATTTCTAGTTTTCTCAGATGTTTAGCAAAAGTATGTGGAGAGGGCAGTGGTGAAAGATGTCTGAGAACTGTTCCACACTGAAGTCACTCTGTGTACATTTAATGTAGGCAGTTTACACAAGACAGCATAACTATTTAAATAGTGGAGGTGATTCTACCTCCCTTTTTAGGTGATATATGCCCTGGAGTGAGCATGCAATGAGAGACCAGAATCTGCCAGCCCCTTTGTAAGCCTCGGGTTCTCTGTGCTTCTCAGTGTGATTTGTCTCAATTGGGCTGAGAGTGATTCTAGGATCTAGAGACACTGCATAACTCCAGACGTAAGTCAGCTACTTCCATCTAATGCTCAACCGAAGAAACAGTGGTCTCTAGCTGTTAAGGGACAAAATGAGTTAGTGAGAGATACCAGGTCATTTTCCCATATACATGCTTTGGAAACATCTTTCAAGGCTGATTTTGGCTGTATATGATTTTCAATACCTGTGCTACATTTAGATTCTAGCTGCCCTTTAACATAGGACTCCATGGTGTATATACCTCTTCCCTCACAGAAATTCAGAAAGTACATAGTTTCATACATAAGAAAGACATATTAAAGAAGCACTTGAGCCAAAGAATCTGTTTAACTTCATTGTCAGCTGCTGCTGATTGTCTCTGCAGGAAAGCTGGTTGAGCAGAGGAAGCACATTGACGCAGCCATGGTTTTGGAACAGTATGCCCAGGTAAACTCAATTCCTCCCTTTTAAACCCCCTAGTCAGCGAGAAAGGACTTCTCAGTTGTATCTTAGTGATCATGAAAGTTAAAGAACTGTGCATAATTGTTAAGCCCAGACATAGTGTTTGCCCAGAGATCTTCTATCTTGCTGGCTTGACTTGAAAATCTAAATTCAGTGCATCTCTAAGTTTTGTGAGGTAGAATATAAAAGATATATATATATATATATATATATATACATATATTTTTTAGTGTTTTCTATTGCAGGGTTGGCAAACTACAACCTGTGACCACTCCAGCATGCAACCCATTTTGGTAAATTAAATTTTATTGGAGTGTAGCCATACCTATTAGTTTACATCTTGTCTGTGACTGCTTTTACACTATAATAACAAAGTTAAGGAGTTGTGACAGAGATAGATTGGCCCATAAGGTCTAAAATATTTACTGTCTAACCTTTTACAGGAAAAATTTGCCAGGAGGCTGAGGCAGGAGAATTGCCCGAACCCAGGAGGCGGAGGTTGCGGTGAGCCAAGATCGTGCCATTGCACTCCAGCCTGGGTAACAAGAGCAAAACTCCGTCTCAAAAAAAAAAAAAAAAAAAAATTGCCAATTCCTGCATTCTTGGGTTGAGGAAATCTCCTTTTCTTCCTTATTCTGAGAGTTTTTTTTTTTTTTTTTTTTAAATCATGAATGAGTATTGAATTTTCTCAAATGCATTTTCAATTATGATGATTTTTTGTTTTTAGACTAGTGATTTGGTGGATTAGGTGATTGATTTTCTGTTGTGAAACTAACCTTGCATCTCTGGGTTCAACCCTACCTGGTATAATATATTTATTATCCTTTTTCACTCCTGGTAGATTAGATTTACTAAAATTTTCTTGAGGATTTTTAGGTTTGTGTTCATGAGGGATATTGGTTTGTAGTTTTTTAATGTATTTGCTGTGTTTGGGCTATCAGGGTAATGCTGCTGTCATAAAATGAGGGGTGGTGTTCTTTACACTTCTTTTTTCTGGAGGGTTTCATGTAGAATTGGTATGAGAGTCTGACTCTTGGTTAAAAACCTATGTGTGATGTTTCAGACCTGACCATAAATTATGGACTTTACCTAGGAGGCCACATGGGGAAAAGCTGCCCTCCCTGCACCAGACTTGGTTTAATGCCAACACATTACAGTTTCTAAAGGGAATTGGGGTCAAGGACTCAGGGCCCCGTTTTTCATGCTCCTGTAACAGTATTTGCATTGAGAGTCATGGCTCTTTCATTCCTAGGTCTCTTTATCTGAGGCCATGGGCCAAGATTGTCTTCAGGCACCTCTGCCAAGGCTGTCTTATGCAAGGAGTGGAAAAACCTTGACTTTTTTTTCCACTGTGACTCACTACCCAGTACTTTTCCACCCTTACCCCCTTCCTTTGCACCCATGCCCTCAGGATCTGTCAAACTGCTAAAACCTTTTTTTCTGAGTTTCTTCAACAGTGAAGCAACGCTCGTGTCTGTGTGGATCCAGCTGACTCTTTACTAGTGAGTCGTTCCTTGGGAAAGAATGGAACAGAGAGAGTTGATGCTTTCCCTGGTTTTAGCCGCTTGTTTATACAAATGTAATGCCTAAAGGCCTAACTCATTTTTGACTTGTTGCTTTCATCAGCTACTTCAGCACCTGACAGCTCCGCTCTTTCTCCCAGCTCGTGGGAGATATTTTTTTCTTCTTAAATATTTGGTAGAATATACCAGTAAGGCCATCTGGGCCTGAAGTTTTCTTTAATGAAAGTTTTTCACTGTTCAGTTTCTTTAGTAGACGTGAGCCTATTCAAGTTTATCTGTTTCTTCTGGAATGATCACTGGTAGTTTATGTCTTTCAAAGAATTTGTTCATTTCATCTAAATTGTCACATTTATTGGCATAATGTGTTTATAGTATTCTCTTACCCTTTTATTGTCCTTAGCAGGCGTCCCCAAACTTTTTATACAGGGGGCCAGTTCAATGTCCCTCAGACCGTTGGAGGGCCGTCTCATACTGTGCTTCTCTCACTAACCACCAATGAAAGAGGTGCCCCTTCCTGAAGTGCGGCGGGGGGCTGGATAAAATGGCCTTGGGGGGCTGCATGCGGCCCGAGGGCCGTAGTCTGGGGACGCCTGGTCCGTAAGGTCTATAGTGACATCTGTCTTTCATTCTGGATATTGGTGTGTCTTTTTTTCTGATTATTCTGGCTAGAGGTTTGCCAGTTTTATTGATCTTTTTGAAGAATGAACTGTTTGTTTTTCTCTATGATTTTTCTCTATTCTATGTCATTAATTTTTCTTTATTATTTTCTATTTTCTTTATTTGTTCTTTATTTTTCTAGTTTCTTAAGGTGATGGCTTACTTTTCCTTTTTTTTTTTTTTTTTAAAGAAACAGGGCCCTACTCTGTTGCTCAGGCTGGAGTGCAGTGGCACGATCATGGCTCACTGTAGTCTCAAACTCTTAGGCTCAAGCGATCCTCCCCGCTCAGCCTCTGGAGTAGTTGGGATTACAGGTGCATGCCACCATGTCTGGCTAATTTTTAATTTTTTTTTTTTTGTAGAGATGGGGTCTCACTATGTTGCCCACACTGATCTGAAACTCCTGGCCTCAAGTGGTCCATCCACCTTGGCCTCTCAAAGTGCTGAGATTCCACATGTAAGCCACTGTGCCTGGCCAAGGTGATGGCTTAAAACCATTGATCTGAGACGATTCCTTACTTTCTAGTTTAAGCATATAATGCCATAATTTTCCTCAAACACCATTTCAGCTACATTATACAAATTTTGATATGTTTGGTTTTCATTTTCTGATTTCCCTTGTGATTTCTTTATTGACCCTTGGCTTATTTAGAAGTGTGTTTAACTTGCAGATATTGGAGATTTGCCAGCCGTCTTTTTGTTACTAATTTCTACTTTAATTTTTTTGTGATTAGAGAGCATACATTTTATTAATTTAAATTTATAATATGTTTTAATTTATAATATGTTCTGTTTTAGGGAATGTTGTGTGTCTACTTGAAAAGAATATGAAAGCTACCATTATTGGATGGAGTGTCCTATAAATATCAGTTAGATTAGGTTGATCATGCTGTTCTAGTTTTTTATGTCCTTATTGATTCCCTCACTACTTGCTCTATCAATGACAGGGAAAGTATTAAAATCTCCCACTGCAATAATTTATTTGTCTATTTCTCCTTTCTACCAGTGTTTGCTTCATGTATTTTGAAGCTCTGTTACAGGTGTGTAAATGCTTTCAAGTATGTCCTAGATGTATTCATTTTGATATCCCTTTCTCTGTTACCATTTCTAATTCTGAATTCGACTTAATGTTACTACTATAGCCCTTCCAGCTTTCTCTTGGTTAGTCTTTTCATTGCATATCTCTTTCTATCCTTTTACTTTTAATCTATCTGAATATAGTCCTTATTTTGAAGGTGGGTTCCTTGTTAATAGTGTTAGTTGGTTTTTTTCTTTTTAATCTAATTTGACAATCTCTACCTTTTAATTGGAGGATTACCGATATAGTTGGATTTAAACCTTCTATCTTACTGTTTTCTGTTTGTTTCATTGATCCTTTGTTTCTTGTATTTTGTTGTTGTTGTTGTTGTTTTCTTTTGGATTTAGTATTTTTCATAATTCCATTTTACCTCCACTATTATAGGCTTATTAGCTATACTTCTTCATTTCAATATTTTAGTGGTTGCTCTAGGATTTATAATAACTATCATTAATTGACCATATCTTCAGATAATAGTATACTACTTTATATATAGTGTAAAAACCTTGCAAGAGTATTCACTCCATAATACTGTTATTGCTTTTGCTTTAAGTGATCAATTACTGTTTAAGGAAACTTTTTAAAGACCTGTCTTTCATGTTTATTTGGTTTTTTTTTAAAGAAGCTGGAAGGGATTTTTATTCAATATTTTCTGAGTTTTAAGAAACTTGCTGGCCACTCAAAATGGATCAACAGCAAAAATTTAAGAGCTAAAACTCTTGAAGGCTGGGCACAGAGGTTGATGCCTGTGATTCCAGCACTTTGAGAGGCTGAGGTGGGAGGGTCACTTGAGCCCAGGGGTTTGAGACCAGTGTGGGCAACATAGAAAGACCTTGTTTCTGCAAAAAATAAAAAGACAATTAGCCAGGGATGGTGGTGTGCACCCGTAGTCCCAGCTTCTTGGGAGGCCAAGGTGGGAGGATTGCCCGAGCCCATAAGTTTGATACTGCAGTGAGCTGAGTTAATGCCACTGTGCTTCAGCCTGGACAACAGGACAAGACCCTGTCTCAAAGAAAAAAAAAAAAGAAAGAAAGAAACTATAAACTCTTAGAAGAAAACATAGGGTTAAATCTTTATCACTTTGGATTTGGCAATGGACTGTTAGAATTAACATCAGAAACACAATAAATAAATTGATAAACTGGATTTAATAAAAATTAAGAACTTTCGTGTATCAAGAACATTATCAAGAATGTGAAAAGACAACATATAGAATGGAAGAAGATATTTGCAAATCATATATTTGATAAAGGCTTAATATCCAGAATATGTAAGG
Source organism: Saimiri boliviensis (assembly GCF_048565385.1). Lineage (NCBI taxonomy): Eukaryota > Metazoa > Chordata > Mammalia > Primates > Cebidae > Saimiri > Saimiri boliviensis. The sequence goes on along the minus strand of NC_133450.1, from coordinate 201,824,122 downwards.
AACTCCTACAACTCAACAATAAAAAGCCAGATAAATCAGTGTTTGAAATGAGCAAAAGCCTGTAATCCCAGCTACATGGTAGGTTGAGACAGGAGAATTGCTTGAGGGTAGGAGTTCAAGACCAGCCTGGACAGCATAGTGGGACCCTGTCTCTAAAAAAGTTTTTTTTGATTAGCTGGGTGTGGTGGCATATGCCTGTACTCCAAGCTACATGGGAGACTGAGACAGGGGGATCACTTGAGACCAGGAGGTCAAGGCTGCAGTGCCACTGCATCACAGCCTAGCACCCCAGCCTAGGCAACAGAGCAAGAACCTGTCTGACAAAAAAAAAAAAAAAAAAAAAAGAACAAGAAGAATTTAGAAGATTGTTGTTCTAGTCTACTATATGTCAAAGTGTGGTCTTGTTAACAATTCTGGAGCCCACCTAAACCTGCTGAATCAAACTTGGTAGTAAAGCTGGGGAGATGGGCATATCTAACAGACCTTTCTGGTGGTTTTGATGTCCAGACATGCAGAGAGATGATGCTTACCTTGTGTTTTGTCATTATTTTCAGAATCTACACCCCTCCCTTATCTTTGGTATCAGTATTTATGGAGACATGAACTTTAGGACAGGCATGATGCTGAGAACTAGGAGTTCTTCCCTGGCCAGGGAGAGAGAGGCAGGTCTGTGGTTAGTTTTACAGTTGACTGTGATGACATCTAACATGCTGTGTTCACCTGTTGTCTTCTTCCTGTTCCTTTTTTAGGATTATGAAGAAGCTGTGCTCTTGCTGTTAGAAGGAGCTGCCTGGGAAGAAGCTTTGAGGCTGGTAAGAATCTTTTAAATCCTCCAGATATTGCATGCTAAGCAGAGAGAGCAAGCAAGAGATTCCAGGTCTGTTGGAATCGTTTTGTCTTCTGAGGTTCGTGAAATTAAGTAGAAATAGGTCAGGTTCCTGGTTTAAGGAAAAGCAGTGTTTTTAAAACCATTTTTATCATCCTTGATAATGTTTTGGAATTAGTCCTCCACATTTGAAATATTACTGTTTTTTTACTGAAATGAGTTGAATTTCCTTGGCTGCTTTGTAGAAGGCCTGTTTTTCAGGAAAATACTCCGATTGCCTCTGAAAGTAATCTATGTCTTTCTAAGTATCTTAACCCTCCAGTGACTAGAAGTTTTCCTGCCTAAAATTACTGTGTTTTTCCTTCTAGGTATACAAATATAACAGACTGGATATTATAGAAACCAACATAAAGCCTTCCATTTTAGAAGGTGAGAGTTCCATTTTAGATAGAATTCCTCATTTGGAATATAGAAAAGGGGAGGAGAGAGAGATGAGAGAGTCTCTTCCTATTAATATGTTTTCTTAATCATACGTCATATAGACTCAATAAAAATTACCTACTGGATATAATATTTAATTCTCACTAGAGTTTTTAAGTATGCTGAACTATTAAATGGTAACAGATAAAATATTTGAATGTTAGAAACCTGTGATAAAATATGATTAAGAATTTTTGTATTTAGGAATAGTTGGTAAACTTGAATATGAGCTATATTAGATAATAATGTAACAATGATAAATTTCTGCTATTTAATCATGTGGTGGTTATGTAAAATAATATCCTATTATTCTTAAGAGATAAATGTTGACATATTTGGGAATGAAGGATCATATCTCTGCCTTACTCTCAAAAGGTTTCACAAAAGTAATAATGAATGTGTGCATGCATGCAGAGAAACAGGAAGCAAAAAATATGTCAAAATGTTAATAATTGGTAAATCTAGGTGAAAGGTATATGTGTGTTCATTGAACTATTACAACTTTTATGTAGATTTCAACTTTTTCAAAGCATTTTTTAAAAATAACCTTCTCAAATGAAGTTTGTGGTTCTTGGAGAACATGTGAATATTACCAGTTCTAGAATACTCAGATGGTCACTGTGACCCCTTAAAAGCAAAGTGTAGAAGAAAGACATGAGTTTGACTTACAGAACCTCAGGGAGTGGTCGATTTTGATTTTAAGCTCTGCCTTTTTATGCAAGTCCATCCTGTAAGTAACATCTGGCCTTTCTGACGATTTACATGTATGCACATTATTACCTTGTCTGTCAATTAAAACGTTGCTGGGGTGCTTTTTGTGTCATTCACTTTAGGTACCTCTAACTGGGTACTAAAAGTATCATTCCTCGTCTATAATAATCTAACCAACTCTTACTTGGATTTTCACCACTAATGAGAACCTTTCTTAGAAAAATGCTGATAATTCATCTGCATAAGCCCAAAACCTATTCATAAAATACATCCTTGGATAGTAGTATTTTGCTTTTTTTAAATGTATTCTACTAGTGTCAATTTTCTCCTGTGTATTTTTCCATTGGACAGTATTTTTCAGAAATCATTAGATATATTTATTCTACATCCATGGCCACTTCTTACTTTTGTTAACTGAGATACCAAGTCTTCGTTCAGGTGATTTTACAAGTTGAGTGGTAGAGCATATTCTGGGATAATGTTGATGAACTCTAAGATCTGGACTATCAGTCTCTAGTTTGTTAATGATTATTAAGGAAAAAAAAGCTCGCTTGGAAAACCTAGTAACCTCTCTCTTTTTGTTGAATTCTAACCTTTCTTCACTGTTCCCCACCTTTAGTCTTTTCTCTTTGCTTAAACATTATGCTCACACTATTTTTCATTCTGCATCTCAGCCCAGAAAAATTATATGGCATTTCTGGACTCTCAGACAGCCACATTCAGTCGCCACAAGAAACGTTTATTAATAGTTCGAGAGCTCAAGGAACAAGCCCAGCAGGCAGGTCTGGGTGAGTGTCTGCATGAAGACCATCGACACGTGCAGGGACTGGGGGCCGGGTAACGCCGCACATTGTCTAAGTTGCTTGGTGTTCCTCCTGTATTCTGATTACTGTGCCATGGGGAAGTGTGAGGCCTCTATGGAGCCCCTTCAGGTCTCTCTGTGTCTGTGTGTTGGTGAAGGGCGGGACCAAGCATGAATGAGAAGAGCTCTGCCAGACATTCCCACCAACCCCATTCAACCAGAGCAGCTGACCACTTCCACATCTTACAAAATGAGTTTCCTCATTTCCAGAAAAGACATAAAAGAAAAAAATTCAGGAAACTGCCGATTTACAGTAGTAATCACTGTATTTAATATTATCTCATTCATTTTGAGATCAACTTGGCAATAATTTTCATCCATCCTTTGATATGTCCCAGTTGACTCTAGTCAATTTACCTCCCTGAAGATAAACCCACACTTTAGCAGGCAGTGTTTTCATCTGCTTCTGGTTCTTCTTTTCTAGATGATGAGGTACCCCACGGCCAAGAGTCTGACCTCTTCTCTGAAACTAGCAGTGTTGTGACTGGCAGTGAGATGAGTGGCAAATACTCCCATAGTAACTCCAGGATATCAGCGTACGTACCACATTTATTCAGCACACTGACCGTGCTCTGGGCACACAGGGAAAGTAGAAGCAAATAGGTTCGTTTTCTACTGGGACAGTGTAGTGGGAGTGGGGAGAATATTCTTCAACGCTGTGTGGAAGTTGTTCAAAGACTCCCAGCATATCTAAGAGATTAAACTTGGCATTGAAAGGTTTTTCCTCCTCAGCTTCATGGCCTGTGTGTTTTCCCGTTTCCCTTGAGGCAGTTCCTCCGCTGAGTGCTCAGTTTATATTAACATCTGATTTTTTAATCTTTGAACAGATGTTGTGACTAAAGTATAGGCACCGAAAAAGTGAAAAGATCAGCTTCTTTAATTCAAAATCAGGATAGGAAAAGACCATGAATGTACAATAAGTCATCACACTTTTACCTAATATAGTAATTTGTCAGAAATATTTATTGAACACCCATATGGTAGGTGCAGTAGATATTACCAAAAACTTACAAGGAGATAGGAATTATAAGAGCTTATAGTCTTGCTTTGGGATATGTAAAACAATGCAAGATTATATATTTAAACTGAATTACACTGTCAGAATTTAAAACAGAGATCTGTGAAGTTGTGTTGGGTGATCAGAAACTACAAGAAAGTAGCCAGGCAAGGTAGCACATGCCTATAGTCCTAGCTACTCAGGAGGTTTAAAAATATCTGTGTAATTTCTAACAGGAGATCATCTAAGAATCGCCGAAAAGCAGAGCGGAAGAAGCACAGCCTCAAAGAAGGCAGTCCGCTGGAGGACCTGGCCCTCCTGGAGGCACTGAGCGAAGTGGTGCAGAACGCTGAGAACAGGAGAGGTATTTTATCAGTCCTGCTGATGATTCCTGACCACATACAGTAGTAAACAGGCAGCACAGACAGGCAGAGTTCAGTAGATGATGAAGCTACGATTTTCCCAGTATGAGGAAAGATGAGAACTTTTGGCTGGAAGTGTCATGACAGCACACATTCCTGAAGCAGCCCTTCTTAGCTGGTAACTGAGAAGCCTTCCTCCACTTGGCATCCCCTGACTGAATGTGACAGATGCTTAAGCAAGGATAAAGGATTGTGGGACGCTGCTGCCTGCTTGGGACCCAGTGTGCTTGATTTTCTTTTCATAATACGTACACATGTATCACATACACATGTGCTATGAAAAGAAAATCAAGCTCACTGGGTCCCAAGCAGACAGCATTTGGGAAGAAAAAAGATAATGTTGGAGAAAGGACCTGCAGTGAGAATTATAGACAGTTTTTGCTTGGGAGAGAAGCTATGGTATGATTCTGTCAATGGAGCTGGGAACGTAACTTACCACTCTTTCGAATTTCTTCTCTCTAGATGAAGTATACCATATTTTAAAGGTACTCTTTCTCTTTGAGTTTGATGAACAAGGAAGGGAATTACAGAAGGCCTTTGAAGATACGCTGCAGTTGATAGAAAGATCACTTCCAGAAATTTGGACTCTTACCTACCAGCAGAATTCAGCTACCCCTGTAAGTCTTCTCAAAGACAGTGTGCATTTTTTCACCATTTTCGTGGGTTATTATCACACAGTACCCAAGTCAAAAAGTTTTCCTGTTCTTATAAGATGCCATAGTTAAATTATCTTAGATTTGTGGTGAAGCTGTCAGTAAAATTTCCTATTGCCTGTAGAGTGATTAGTACACCTTGGCATAGGTTAAGTGGGCTATCATTTCCCTTTCTGGATGAAGCAGCTGTCCTAGAGAAGATAGGAATGTCACGTGGTTGCTCCTGGCCTTCAGTGAGGTGGGAGTGGCAGGTGGTGGGGAGGGGAGGGGAGATGGGATTAGAGATGGCCTGTCACTTTCCATTTCAGAAGTCATGGATAGGATCAGGCTTTAAAGGGACTCCAGGCTTTTTCTTTTGTTTTATGAAAAATTTGACTTGTCACTTCTCTATCGTAATGATGGACTTTGCTAGTTGTGTTTAGGCCGAATCAGGTTTGTATCGCAGAATTCTAATGTATTGCCATCTGTTTACTTTTTATATCTCTGTTCACCCTCTTATACCTCAAGTCTATTGTTAAGAGTTTGATTTGGATTCAAAAAGGCTGGTATATCGATCAGGATCTAGAAAGGAAAGCAAAAGTTGTACCTATTATTTTATCACAGAATTTAATACATGGATTGGTTAAGTAAGTGTTAGAGGATTAAACAAGGCAAAAGGGAAATACAGAGGAAGGACATTGAGATAGTAACTATAGGAAGCAGCTTTACCCTTCCAGCTGAGGGAACAGAAGGAGTTAGAGATTATTAGCATTTAGAATCCTGAAGGTAGGCCCTGCAGAGCTGGCTCTTGAACCTCTGAGAAGATGGTACCAGCCAGCTAGTCCTGGCATTTCTCAGGGGGCATGACGAGGCTGGTTCTGGGCATACAGAAGAAAATGGGAACTGGAAGGAACAGCTGCTGCTGGGGTAAAAGCCATTCAGTCAAAAAACAAATCTTTTGTTCTTCCTCCAGCCTTGTACTCTGCCTCTGGTGTTCACTGTAGGCAGGACATGATGGGAAGCCAGCAGCAAGGAGGAATGTATTCCAGGTGCCCAGCCCCAGCATCACAAGCAGTGGACAGAAGCAGGGGTTGGAGCTGAGAGATTACAAATCAGCTCACTGTTTAGAAACACATATGCTTATGGTGTCTTGATTTCCTCATTTAGAAATAGCCATAGACTTCCCCATGTGCTTTAGTAGAATGTTTTGAAGACTAAATAAGAGAATCAATGTAAAAGCACTTTACAAACCATAGAAATAAAAGCAACTAGAAATCAGGACCCACAACTTCTTGAATTTATTATAATAGGTATTTCATAGAAGAAATGTGATCATCATCTTCAAAACTGTAGTACTTTTGAAGATAATTATTTTTGGTTTTTGAGACAGGGTCTCACTCTGTTGCTCAGGCTGAAGTACAGTGATCACCGCTCACTGCAGTCTCAACCTCCTTGGGCTTAGGTGATCCTCCCCCATTTTAGCCTCTTGAATAGCTGGGAATACTGGTGCATGCTATTACACCTGGCTAATTTTCAAATTTTCTGTAGAGACAGGGTGTCACTTTGTTGCCCGTAGTGTCTTGAACTCCTGGACTCAAGCGATCTGCCCACCTCAGCCTCCGAAAGTGCTGGGACTACAGGCATGAGCCACAGCGCCTGGCTTGAAGATAATAATTTATAATACCACCTCCATGCCATCCCCTCCCCTCTTCTCTTCTGATCACATGATCATATTAAGTTCTTTTTTTTTTCTTGGTCTGTTACCCAGGCTAGAGTGCAATGGTGGTATGATCAATCATGGCTTGCTGCAGCCTCAAATGCCTGGGCTAAAGCAGTCCTCCCACCTCAGCTTCCTGAGTAATTGGGACCACAGGTGCACACCACCATGCCCAGCTAATTTTAAGGTGTTTTTTTTTTTTTTTTTTTTTTTTTGTAGACACGGGGAGGGGGAGTCTTGCTGTGTTGCCCAGGTTGGTCTTGAACTTCTGACCTCAAGTGATCTGCCTTGGCCTCCCAGAGTACTGAGGTTACAGGTGTGAGCCGCTGTGCCTCCCACATTAAGTTCTAAGACATAGATTTTATGATTGTGGTTTTGTTCTGATTGGTGAAGTATGGTCGTAGTATGTGCAGAATACCATTACAGACTTCTCATGGCGTTGCTCTTAAGAGTGTACCACCACGGAACTGCACTAACCAGGGGTGTATGCCCAGAGGCTCGCTGCAGGCTTGAAATTCCTGTGAAGTCTAGTGTTTTACCTGGAGCACATGTGCAGAGTTTGCATTCCACTCCATAGTATGCACATAGTTGTATTTGTTTCAACCTAAAGATGTTCGTTTCCCACAACTCTTTGAGTATAATTGATTCTCTATGTATTTATAGCCTCTTTTACTATTTCCCCTCTCCTCAGGGAGTGGCTTGCTCATTTGAAAAAGGCCAGGATATATCACTGTAGAGTTTCTTTTCTTCTCCCCGACCCCTCATCTTTACCTTTTTCTGGGGGAAAGAAGAACTAGAGGTCTGAGTTGCAACTGGCAAATTAAAGTCACATTGGGAAAGAGAGTTACTGTGTTTCATACCATACCAGTAGAAATGACAGGCTGTTTCCTGCTGGTAGGGATTTGGCCTTTGATATTGACAGTCTTGAGAAGTATTAGATACTCTTTGCTGATACAGACTGTTTTCTCCTTAGGTTCTAGGTCCCAATTCTACTGCAAATAGTATCATGGCTTCTTATCAACAACAGAAGACTTCAGTTCCTGTTCTTGGTTAGTATTTCTTCTCATTTAATATTACAATACTAAGCAGAAGGAATATCTTTCTGTAAGTATTGAGAAGGTCAGCACTATAAGGAGACATTGGATACAATTTTTAATTACAAAATTTGTCTACAAATTTTCCTCAGTTCTTAGACAGCATCTTTAGTATGATCAGTTTCATGCTTCTAGCATGAAATCCAAGATGACCATTGTATGTGTAATTAAAAAAAATACTGACAGTGGCACACACTTGCTCATAAAAGCACATCACGGTTCCAGTTTCCGTCTAAACCATCTATGTTTACATATATGTTGCAAGATTATTCTGTAGCATCATTATTGGCTATTGGCAGTTACGCTTTGCATCTCGGGAATGTTTTCATAAACCTTGCTTATGAATGGGACCTTTTATTATGTTTAGGATTGGCAGTATAATTTGAAGGCAAATCCGAAGAATATTAGCATATTATCCATATTTCCTGGTTAGTTATGCATGAAATGTTTTATTTTTTGAGGGGCGAGGATTCTTAGATTATTTACATCTCAGAAAGTAAAAAACCCTAAACGCTTTCTTTTGAAAGTTGTTTATAAACATTTGATGACTCAACATGGCACTTTGAATATTTGCCCTTACTTACAGTTGGATCAATCAAGCATCTTAGCTTTGAAAATTCATGATAGTTTCTAAAATAATTGGCAGTCTCAACTGCTGTTATGTGCATTTCTAGCATATGACAGAAAAAATTCTGAAATTTTTTTTCACTGAAGTGCTACACTGTAATAGCATTTTGATGACATTTGAAGTAGCCTGTGCAGATTCAAATTAAGTTTGACTTTAAATGTTTGTGTTGTTACAAGAAAAGAAGAGCTACCTTCCCTCCCAGCCAAACTCCATCCAGACAGTAACTACTGTATTCTTAGCTCCTCTTCTGCCTGGAGAATGGCAAGGTACTTTCAGTATCAATTCCAGCACATCCACTTACTCCTTTTTTTTTCTTAAATTTTTTATTTTTTTAAAAAACAGAGGGGGATCTTATTATGTTGCACAGGTTGGTCTCAAACTCCTGGCCTCAAGTGATCCTCCTGCCTCAGCCTTCCAAAGTGCTGGGATTACAGGCATGTGACCCTGTGCCTGGCCCACTTATTTCTCACATGCTAGGAACTTCCATTAGACCTGAAGCCATTTGGTCATTGCTTATTTTGTGCTGTAGTCCTATCTGGTTGTGATTTCTGCCCCCTCCGTTCCTTGTTGCTGGCCTGATGCTGACCTTCAGGTCAGGTCAGTCCCACCATTCCCTGGGGTATTCTAGATGGCTTTCCCACTTCAAAGAGCACTTTGGTTTTCCAGCTGAACCTTAAAGACACTGTAATATTTGAGAGCCCCTCATTATCTAGCATTTATTATCATTATCCTTGTGGCTTCAAGGTTGTATAGGAAAAGGGAAGTTCCTATAATTCAAAAGTTGCCACTGATGAACTAATCACAAAATTAGTCCCACTCATGTATTACTCAGTTGCCCCTCTTCAGCTAACAGTAGCTAAGTATATTCACACATCCCCACAAGTGAAATCAATGACTTGATGGATCATTTTCTGATTGTTTCATGCTTTGATGCAATACAGTATCATGCAGATCAATTGCAAGTCTTACAAAAATTTAGTATACATAAAATAGATTAAAGTGATATTGGAAAAGTACTTGAATCACAGCTGAGCTGGACTTGTTGCAACTGATGACAAAAATAAGCGCTTCGAATGATTTTGACAATCAAAGGATTGAGAGAGGTCCTTAGAAAAATTGAGAAGCCCTCAAGGTATTTTTATAAAAATGACTTTTTTTGTGCTGTGAGATTCAAATACAAAAATGTGAAATATGTCCTGCTGTCATATAATTTGTCAGAATAATTACTTTCTTTCCCAAAAGTCTATACCTCATGTTTATTTTAAGTCTGTAATCAAATATAGTTGTAGTTGTGCCTAATTTTAAAAAATGAGATAGAGCACATTATTTTTATAACTAGTTTTTTAAAGATAAAGTCTCATTCCAACATAAGTACTACTTATGAAATTATGGACCTTGTGAATTTATTTAAGCAGCCTTTTTTCAGTATTGATATTCTTAATCTTTATGGCGCCATGTAGTGGCAAGAAATGTAAACAAAGATGTAGTATTAAATCATAACTGCATAAAATTAACTGTAGTACATACTGCACTACTGTAATAATTTTGTAGCTACCCCCTGTTGCTATTGTGTTGGGTGAGCTCAAGTATTACCAGTATCTGCTTAAAATGCCACGTGACACTAATCATCTCCACGTGAGCAGCACCTGAGAGTCTCAAGTAATTGCATATGGCAGCAGAAACTGATCTCTTGCATTTTTCTGTATTTTTTAAATCATGTTTAGTGTAATATCATAAACCTTAAATAACACCATGGGACCTATAGGAAGTACCGCACATTATGCTCTCAGGAAGCAGAGAAATGTTATAACATTACAAGACATTACAAGAAAAAGTTGACTTGCTCGATACATACTAAAGATTGAGGTTTGCAGTTGTGGTTGCCCACATTTCACAATAAATGAATCCAGTATAAGAACCATTATAAAAGAAAAGGAAATTCATGAAGCTATCACTGCAGCTATGGCAGCAGGCATGAAAACCTTATACTTGTTGCAAAATACCTTTTTATCTTGTATTGAAAATGCAGCTTTTATGTGGGTGCAGGATTGCTGTGGGAAAGGCATACCTATAAAACTAATAGGATTCCAGAAAAAGCAGTCATTGTATGAGAACTTAAAGCAAGGAGGTGAAAGATCTAAAGATGGAGAATTTAATGCCAGCAAAGGATGGCTTGATAATTTTAGAAAAAGGTTTGGCTTTATAAATGTCAAGATAACAGGAAAAGCAGCTCCTGCCAACCCAGAGGCAGCAGCAAAAGCAGTTGGGTTTATGATCAGGACTGCCCTTACCTATAAAGCTGCTAACCCCTGAGCTTGGAAGGCAAAAGATTAATACAAGCTGCCAGGCTTTCGGTTGTACCATACAACAAGAGGCCTGGACAAGGAGAACACTTTATCTGGATTGGTTCCATTGTGGATTTGTCCCTGAAGTTAAGAAGTATCTTGCCAATAAGGGGACTGCCTTTTAAAGTTCTTTTGAACCTATCTGCAGGAACAATGGAGAAGTGAAAAATAAATAAATAAAAATTAAAAATAAAAATAAAGTTCTTTTGATAGTGGAGAATGCCTCAGGCCACCCAAAACCCCATGAGTTCAACACCGAAGACCAAGTGATCTACTTGCACCCAAACACAACATCTCTAGTTCAGCCTCTAGATGAGGGGGTCATAAGGACTTTTAGGGCTCATTACAAACAGTACTCTTTGGAAAGGGTTATCAAATGTCTTGGACCCTGATAGAACATGAAAGTCTGGAAGAATTACACCATTAAAGATGCCATCATCATTATAGAAAAAGCTGTGAAAGCCATCAAGCCCAAGACAATAAATTCCTAGTAGAGAAAACTGTGTCCAGATGTGCATGGCTTCATAGGATTTACCACAGCTAGTCAAGGAAATGATGAAAGAGATTGTGGATCTGGAAAAAAAAAAAAGTGCATGAAGTATTTCAAGATAGGGATCTTGGAGAAATCCAAGAGGTGATTGACACCACACCAGAGAGATTCACGGAAGATGACTTGATGGCGATGAGTGCTTCCAAACCAGTGCCAGACGATGAGGAAGCAGTGCCGGAAAACAGATTGACATACGTTCCAAAGGTTCCAGTCATTCAAGACTGCCTTTGGCTTCTTTTACAGCATGGAAACTTCTATGATATGGGCACTAAAACTGAAAGAAACCGTGGAAGGATTGGTACCTTAGAGAAATGAAAGCGCAAAAACGTTACAAATTATGGTGTATTTCTGTAATGTTAGTGACACTGAGTGTGCCCACCCCTCTTGCCTCCTCTTTAACCTCCCCTGCCTGTTTCATTGCTACCACCCTGAGTCAGCAAGTTCAACCCCTCCACTTCTTCCTCTTCCACCTCAGCCTACTCAATGTGAAGAAGACAAAGATGAAGACCTTTATGATGACCTACTTCCACTTAATAAATAGTCAATATTGATTTCTTTATAATTTTCTTAGTATTTTTTCTAGCTTACTTTATTGTAGGAATGTAGTTTATAGTACATATAACATAGAAAACATTTGTTAATTGACTTTTTATGTTGCCAGTACGGCTATCGAGCAACAGTAAGCTATTAGTACTCGAGTTTTGGAGATAAAAAAGTTAAGCATGGGGCCTGGTGTGGTGGCTCACACTTGTAATCCCAGCACTTTGGGAGGCTGAGGTGGGCAGAACAAGACCAGGAGTTTTGAGACCAGCCTGGGCAGCATGGTGAAACCTCATCTCTACAAAAATTAGCCAGATATGGTGGTGCACACTTGTAATCCCAGCTACTTGGGAGACTGAGGCAGGAGAGTCACTTGACCCCAGGGGGTTGGGGCCACAGTGAGCCATGATCATGCCACTGTACTCCAGCCTGGGCAATAGAACGAGACCTTGTCTCAAAAAAAGAAAGAAAGAAAAAGGTATATGCAGATTTTTGACTGTGCAGCAGGGGTCTACACCGATAATCCCACCCACATTTAAGGATCGACTGTAATTTTTAATGTCTGTATGGCTCATATGTATAGATTTACTGCTGGAAATTTATCATAAATAATGCTGAAAAAGAAAATCCTTATATATATATCCATAAATTCTCATATCTCTTCTTCCTGTATTTGATTCCTGGTTAGAAAAGAAACTTAAGAAATGTAAGTGAAAGAGTGCCTGGGAGTTTTAGGTAACAATGACAGAATCTTTTCCTAACCCTCTCTCTCCATTTACTTTTTTTTTAAGCAGGGGCTTATTTATTGATCAACATGTTTGTCAAAGTTTCATCATAAAGTAGTCTCTGTCCATTAACTTCACTTAACTGAATATGTGCTACTACATTCTGCTATTCCTTGAAAATCGAGATAGACTTTATATATAGTGAAATGCAGAGATTTCAGATGTACAATTTGATGAGTTTTAATAAATATATTCAGCCATGTAACTGCTGCCACTACCCTTCCCCTCCCCCCAGTTTGAAATACAGAACATTCTTCCACTTTGAATCACTGAGTGAGCATGCCTGAGGTTGAAATACAGTCCATCCTCTCAGGGCAGGGCCTCCAGGCTGTGTTTGCTCTGACCTGGAGGTTGCAGGGGTAGGAGACACATGGACTCTGGCTCTGATGGTTTTGTTGCTGCAAACCCCACCTGCCTTGTTTGTTTAGTTTAGAGTTACTGCCTCAGCTCCCACCAAGAGTGTGTCTGTCACAATTTCCCTTCCTTTCTTACTTTTAGATGCTGGGCTTTTTATACCACCAAAGATCAACAAAAGAACTCAGTGGAAGCTGAGCCTGCTAGACTGAGTGACCGCAGTTAGGAGGGCTCCGACAGAGACGACCATTTCCATTCATTCCTGTTGTCGTATCACCACTTGCTCTTTGAGGCCTGGGTACTGAGAACTGGAAAGAGTAAGATGATAACTTACCTTAGCATTGCCAAGAACTGCTGTGTGCACCAGCCAGACAGCAAGCAATTCTATTTATTTTATTTTGTGTATACATCTTAATCATTAGCAAGACATTAAGCTTGCTAACCAGTATAGCATCATTTTGTGAGAATTATTGTTCTTTCACTTGGGCTGTTTGAGAGCATAATTATGGTAATCATGAGATTGGGCTTCCTTCCCAGCTACAGGTCCGATTCATATTGGGACCTTGGACAAGTCACAGTATTGATTTGTGCCTCTGTTCTTCATCGATTAATTGGAAATAATTTTCATGGTTTCTACCTCAAAAGTGTGAAGACAAGTAATGTTTCTGAATTGTCTTTTTTTATTGGAGGAGAAGATTACAATGGCTATTATTGCTACATTTGGTCAAATGTAATCACTTAAATGGCTTCTTGTCACCTTAAACTAAAGCAAAATAAAAAGTATCCTTTGAAATTATAAGCCCTCTTTTGCTGACAGCTGTTATTTTGTAACACCTTACCAGGTCATGTGCTTTCAGTTATAACTGGGCTGAGCCTCCTAAAATTACAATGCCTGTAGGGACTGTTTTACTGCCTGTGTATTTTCTGCTAGAGAGTTAGCAGTGTTAGAGCTTGAACAGATAGGAATTTCTAAACAGTGTCATGCACATCTGGTATGAGTGATCAGTGTGCATTGTATGGCATGCATGGTTGTGAATTCTTCTCTGTACTCCAAATACTGCTTTCTTTAACCCAGATATTTTTGTTAGTCTAGGTCACTTCATTTATTTTTCTTTGTGGTGCTTACCTGTCTTTTATACAGTTTTCCACCCCTCCCGCCCCCACCAAAAAAACTGTCTCAAAATGAGAGTATTTTCTTTTTATGGTGAGTCTAGAAAATTCCCACTTCATTCTGATAACAGTTGTGTGGCTAATCCTTGGGTAAGGTTAAAAATTATTCCGTGTTTTAAATATCAGAACCAGACCTTCCTTACTACATATCTTAGTCCATTTGTGTCTCTATGATAACAACCAGCTTTCAAAGGAACTAATGAGTGAAAACTCACTCATTACCACGAGGATGGCACCAAGCCATTCACGTAGGATCTGCCCTTGTGACCAAAACACCTCCCACTAGGCCCTACTTCAAAAACATTGGCGATCACATTTTAACATGAGGTTTAGGGAAACAAATGCCCAAACTATAGCACTGTACGTAAACTAACAGGAAATGCTACTTTTGATCCTCAAAGAATTGATATAGCCCAAATTATAATTTTAGAAGCCTTTCCCAGTATAGCAAGATGTTAACTATAGAATATGTCTGGGAGTATTCACTGTGTAATATAACTTTTCTGTGTGCTCGAACATTTTCACAAAATAATAGGATTTTTTTTTAAAAGAAGAGGAAGAAGATATACTTTGCTTTGGAGAAAGCTACTTATACTCCTATATACTCTTACATATACTTATAAATACTATATACTTATACTTAGGACTTATACTCCTAATGGATTTGCTGTAATTAAGTGCCCAATATTGAAAGGCTGCAAGTATTTTGTAACCACTCATTGGCATAAGTAAATAAGCATGGTAACTTATATGGCGTTTAAATATATTATAGTGCTCTTGCTTTGGGTAATTGTAACAGGACCCATGCTGATAGATTGGAAATAGAAGTAAATGTGTCTATTGATAATGGTGTGAATTTTCATGGACATTCAGTTTCCTTAAATAATGTATTGAAGCAGCAAGAAATAATTTGTTTGAATGCAAATTACTATTAATTACTGTTTCTCTCATCTGAGCAGGATTGGATTTTGTTCATTTTTAGAAGAAGGAGGCAGGAGGAAACCTTCCAAATTGAGGCAAAGCCAAGAAGAATTCATGGGGGAAAATGGAGTGTATGAGAAAAGGAGAAAACTCCTCTGAGTGATGAATGGTTCATTTTGGGGAAAGATTCTGCCATGTCTTAGAAAAGAGTACATAAATTTGGACTCTATCCCAAAGCAAGTTAATGCTGCAATAAGCTAAAACCTTCAATTTTCTTGGTTCCATTGAGTCAGATAGCTTTGCTCAGATGCTCTAAACTTCAGAGGGAACTTGCAGGAGACGGTCTTCTTTAGTCAAAGTCCATTTTAAGTTAATGCTTTGTAAAAAACTGAGGCCAGGCACCGTGGCTCACGCCTGTAACCCCAGCACTTGGGGAGTCTGAGGTGGGTGGATCATGAGGTCAGGAGTTTGAGACCAGCCTGGCCAACATGGTGAAACCCTGTTTCTACTAAAAACATACACACAAAATAGCAGGGCATGGTGGCGGGCACCTGTTATCTTAGCTACTCAGGAGGTTGAGGCAGGAGAATCGCTTGAAACCAGGAAGGTGGAGGTTGCAGTAAGCCGAGATCATGCCACTGCACTCTAGCCTGGGCAACAAGAGTGAGACTTGTCTAAAAAACAAAAAACTGAGCAGGAGCAATTTTAATTTTTTTAGTATGCTGTTATGGATGTAGCTTGGCATAACTTCTTAGCCCTGCTGCATATTTTAAATTTAATTATATATGCATGTATATGCATATACATTTGAGAGATTTGTCATAGCAATAACTGAAAAGGGTGTTTTTAAAAATAAGTAAAAGTGACAATGCTTAGTAACTTAAGGTGACTGCAAATTTGAGAAGCAAAATTAGATTTGTTCTTCCTCTTATGTTGGTTATTGTACTTACATATCCTCTAGAAGCACCACCTGGACAATCCCTTAGGAGTCTTTGGTTCTCTCTTGTCTGACATATTTATTAGTAACTGGGTGAGAGTAAACATCTTAGGAGCTAGGTAGCTGTAAATATTCACGAGGTCATGGATAAGACAAGGCTAATTTGGTACCATTTAGCAGTGCTGAAGGCCTGCTTTGGATTCACGTGTTCTTGTGTTCTCTTTGCTCCCTGAGCCCTCGCCTGTGCCTGCAGTGGGCTGCTCCACCTCTGTTGGCTCTAAAGTCCCAGAACCTTTAAGAACAACAGTTGTCCTCCTGGTATAAAGGAAAGAACAAGGCTTTGGGCCATGTTTCCAACCATCTTAGCATTCTTGGACAAAGTCAATTTCACTGAGCCTTGCTTTCCTTCAGTCTTGTGTGTGCCCATCAAGCTAATCAGAGTTTCTCAATGACACTGTTAACATTTTGGTTCATATCATTCTTTGGGTGTTGGGAGGTGCTGCCCTGCACATCATAAGATTTTTAACAACTTCCCTAGCCTCTTACGCCTAGATGCTAGTACTAGACACCCCCACTCCTGTGATGAGAACCACAAATATCTTTAGACATTGTTAAGTGTCCCCTACAGGCCAAAGAACTACTGTGTTAACTTACAAATACTTAGTAAAACTATCTTTTTTTAAGAGGAGACTCTCTTTATTTACTAGGAAATACTTGTGAGGATCAAGTGAGAAAATGCATAAAATGCTTTGAAAAAGACTGTACAGTTGCTCAGCCTTCAATTGATATTTTTTGTTTAAAAATGAACATTAAGGCCCAGGAAGGTCTGGAGATGTCCATCCTCCAGAACCACCTCCCAATCCTCTTCATTAAGACTCTTTCCCTTTTAGGGATCTTTGATGTGGGGTTCTTATACCCCTAAGGGATCGGTATATAGAGCATATTTCTGTATGATAGGTTTCCTCTGTAATCATGCATTTTATTTTACGCATTTTAAAACATGATTCTAAGAAGAGGTTCATGGGTTTACCACCCTGCCAAAGAGGTCCAAAGGATAAGAACGAATTAAGAACTAATCAGACTTCAACTTGCCCCTCAGTGAATGATCATGGAGTGTTGACAGTAGAGCAGTTTGGGCAGAAACTGAGGTAAAGATGTCCCTCTCTCTCAGGTCAGTGTACCCAACTCCTGATTCCTTGACAGTCCAGCATAAGGCTTAGTCATCCTTGCTGAACCATAGGATCCTCACCTGCCCTTCTGTGGCTCTCTGTCTCTGCTGGTGCCAGCCAAATACTCTTACTCACCAGACCTGGATCCGGGGTCAGGCGCTTTAGGCCTTTCAAGGCTGTCTAGGCAAACCTGGAATCTGTGAGGGTGGCTCTGGAGGGCTTCTCTGTGGAGATGGTGGAGGTGCCAACAGAATGTGCCTTTGAGCGCCTGTGTGGCTAAGGACTATAGTAAGAGACTTTGGCCTTCTGTATAAGAGGTAGAAACCTAAAGATAGTAGCTAGCTATTATATGTACCTCCAGGAGTCTAGATACTGGCATTCAGTTGTTTTTCACTGTTTTTAAAATGCCTGTGTGAGGTAGGCATTCATACCCAGTTTTGCCGGCAAGCAAACAAACTCAAGTCACACAGCTTGGGGGTAGCGAAATAGTGTTTCATACCCCAGAGTCCAGAGCCCATGTTCTGTACACTATTGTATGCACCCACTAGTGTTCAGATTCTGAACTTTAAAGATAGGACAGAGAGTGTATTGGGGGCTGTTCTAAAGAATCTCCAATTTAAAGTGCTCATATTACAGACTCTCCCTGCAGGAACACTATAGAGCTTGCTGGGCCCTGGAAGGGCTTCCCTGGCTACTAAGAGTCTCTGTATTTCTTTGGGCTCCCACTTCCCAGTTTGGTTAGAATGACCCACATAGGGCAGCCTCCCATAGACCCACACCATCAGCCCCAGAACCAGCAGCCTTTATCCTCAGCACATTGCACACTCCAACTGTGTGTTATAGGCTAATGGAGAATCCAGTCAGCTGGGAGATGAAGTGTCTAGAGAAAGACTGTGGCTTCAATCCCTAATCTCTGGTGATAACCCAAGACAAACCTTACTTCACTTTTTAAAAGGAAATCTGTAATCCCAGCACTTTGGGAGGCCAAGGTGGGCAGATCACGAGGTCAAGAGATCGAGACCATACTGGCAACATGTTGAAACCCCGTCTATACTAAAAAATACAAAAATTAGCTGGGCGTGGTGGCGCACACCTGTAGTCCCAGCTACTAGGGAGGCTGAGGCAGGAGAATTGCTTGAACCCGGGAGGCGGAGGTTGCAGTGGGCTGAGATTGCGCCACTGCACTCCAGCCTGGCGCCTGGAGGCAGAGCAAGACTGTCCCCCAAAAAATAGGGAAATCTGTATAGTACTTGTTATCTGAAGAGTTGCCCTTTAAGGCACCTACATATATGCCTTGCTTGTAATATGCTAGGCTTCAGCAGCCCATCACTGTGTTGGCTTAGTAAGAACTGGTGTTGAGACATAAATGGACTGTTGGAACTAAAAGAAACTCCTGTTGAAACAGGACTCGGACAGCTTTGCCAGCTCTTTCCAAGCCCTCAGCGTTGCTGATGAAGTGTGAAATGAACACTGATGCTTTGTGGGAGATTGCCCTGTTACAGCATATTTCCTGTTGGCATTTATGGAAAGGGAACTGCTTATATGCCCCAACAGCATTTACCCTCTAATCTTCATTGCACTCCCCCTTCCAAGCAGAGTTTAACCATAAAGTAGTTCCGAAAGTGGGGAATGCACAAAATAAGGGGCAGCATAATTTTAGAGCAAGTGAATGTTTAAGCATTCCACATACAATGCATGTCCTTTTTTGTTCATCCTTCCCCTACTCTTGCTTTTGTTTTGGGAAATGTATATTTTAAGGCAGATGCTGCATGTGTGAAGTTGTTCTTACTAGGTCAGGAAGCAGAGAAACACACTGTGGAGGGCATGTGAGGAGTGTTTAATGCTATAGGAATAAGCCCCGGCTCCACCTGCTGTGTGTAGGAGCGTGCTCACCCAGCCAAGGGCATGCACTGCCAGTGTAGCAGCCATCCTCATCGCTGTTCAGAAGCACCTTCTGTAGAGGAAGAAAGGCCCATGTTCCTCGTACTCAAAGCGGCGAACCCACAGTGGTTGGAAACCCTGAAGTGAGGCCAGGATGGAGCCACCGGTCCACACGGCACTGTCTCTCTCAGGCAACACGTTTACCTGTGGGCTGTCATTGGGACACATGCTGCTTAGCTCCTTCTGCAGGCGATTAGGGAAGCCACTGAGCATCGTGCTGCCCCCACAGAGCAGGATGTTCCCCATGAGGTCCCGTTTGAGGGCGATGTCACACTTGTTAAGGCAGGACACAGTTTGGGTGTGGAGGCCCAGCTGCATGGACTTGATGAGAGATGGCTTGAAGAACATCTCTGAGCAGAGGAATCTTTCCTGGCCCAGGTGAATCTCCTTTCCATCCGGCAGCACATAGTGCATCATATGCTCACTCAGAGGGACTTTCTTCTCTTCAATGGGATCCAGGGCCACAAAGCAGCATTTCTTCTTGATGTCCTCCACGATGCCTATCTGGTCCTGGGTGAATTCATTCCCTGCACTGTTCAGCAGGCCCAGCAGGTAGGCTGTCAGGTCAGAGCCCGCATAGTCTAGCCTTCCGGTGATGCTGGGCAAAGGATAACCCTCATAGATGGGGACCACATAGGACACACCATGGCCAACCTCCACCACCAGGCCAGAGGTCCTTCCATAGGAGTACATGGACAGGCGGGACTGATAGGCGATGTGCATTGCAGGGGTGTTGAAGGCTTCAAACAGCATTTCCGCGTACTTCTCTCTGTTGGTGTGTGGGCTCAGTGGTGGATCTGAAACCAAGACTGCATGCTCCTCCGGGGCAATCTTCATCTCTTGTCGGAAGAGATATTCCCAGATATCCTGCACTGTATCCCAGTCCACGATGATGCCATGTCGCAGAGGATTAACTAGCTTGAGATGAACATTTGTGTTGTTGAGTTCCTGCCCCACGAATGTCTCCTTACGATTATCCCCAGTCTTAGCGGTCTCCATGTGGGGCTTGCCCACTGTTGTGGAGATCTTGTGGGTGGGTCTTGGCAGGCCGGCAAAGCCACATTTACAGTAGCCTGTGCCCAGGTCCACGACCACTGCTTTGGTCACCTCCTGCTTGGGTCTCTCTGTGGCTGCCTTTGATTCAGTAGGTTCTTGTGGCTCTGAACTACGGCCGACCCACACGGCCCGCTTTGCTGGGCCATCCCTTAAGGAGGCAGTCTGGAGGGCCTGTGTCTGCCCGGGGGCCTGGTTACCCACTGTCTTGGCAGGCCCATCCCCTATGAGTGCTGCCGGTGGAGCCCACATGTTGTCAAGAGCCATACCACTCAGAAAGTTCCTCAATCCCACTGGATTCAAGGCTGAAAGGCCTAAATCAGGATACCTTGAGAATTTTCCCAACAATGACATCACTAATTATGATGTAATCTGATGACCTGGCCTTTCTAGATACTGCAAACCTTTATCCTGTGTTAGGGTACATTTGGGATATTGTTTTTGAAATGGCTCCCCTTTTTCTAAGTTTTCTGACAAGGCTGATTTATTCAGTTAATTAATATTGAGTGCCTGCTATATACAGGCAGCTGGGAATTTGGTGGTGAAAAAAATAGACAAAAATATCTTATTCTAGTTGGTGGGGGTTGGGGGTAACAGGCAGTAACCAAAATGAGCGTTAAGAGCAAAAGCAGGGTGGCGGTGCTAGTGTGGTCTGGGCAGGGCTTCCTGAGAGGGTGGCGTTTGAATGAAGACCTGCAGGAGGTAGGGAGAGATCCACGTGGATGTCAGGGAGCGGCAGGTACAGAGGACTGGAGGCAGATGTGTGACTGAAGAGTTAGAGCAGGGGTCAGCAGGCTACAGTCCAATCCAGTCCTCGGCTTGTTGGATATCCCCTTATTGGAACACAGCCACACTCATTCATTTGCGTATGAATGGCCATGACAGCCACGGCTGCCTTTGCAGTACAACAGTAGAGCTGAGTCATGCCATTGAAGACAGTATTGCCCAAAAAGCTGAATGAAAGTAAATACTGACTGACCCTTAAAAGTTTGCCAACCTCCTGAGTTAGAGGAGGAGCAAGAAGACAGGTGTGGCTGGCATGGAACGCGTAAGGAAAAGTAGAAGAGAGGATTAGTAAGGAGTAGGGAAAGGCGAGCAGCTCATGGTAGGCCTCATAGGCCAATGTGAGGACCATGGACACCATCTGATGTAGATGTTAGTGGGATCCTTTGCTGCTGTGGTGACTATGTCAAGGGCACTAAGGGTGACACTTAAAACACCTTAAGGGGAATGATTTTTGGATATATATTTGTACACCTCCTGTGTCTTCATCAGGGTCATTGGTTAGGCAGTGAAATTAGACCCTACAAAGTCCCACTGACAACATTAAGGCTCATAGCTCACCTAAAGATACCCAACCAGGAGTGGCGAAGCTCTCCTGACTGTGGCTTTCTCCTCAGAATGTGCTGGGACACAGCTTTATGGGACCTAGTGTGCATCTCAGGCTGCTTGGCCACCATCTCTCATGCCATTTCTGAAGCTGGACACATTGATGCGGATGCCTGCCACACTCAGGGCAGAATCCAGCCTTATGTTATGCCACACCTTGAACCTGATCCCAGCCCTTCATAAAAGAGGCAGTCACCAC
This sequence comes from Saimiri boliviensis, assembly GCF_048565385.1. NCBI lineage: Eukaryota > Metazoa > Chordata > Mammalia > Primates > Cebidae > Saimiri > Saimiri boliviensis. Next base: position 201,802,400 of record NC_133450.1, on the reverse strand, counting down.
AATTAGGGGCTTTCTCCTTTAGAGAGGCTAAAGGGGTGCTCTCAGTTCCTTGTTGGGTATGAGAGGAGAAAAGGACCAAGTCCAGTATCATGAGGTTTGTGACTGTCTGATGGGGGCAGCAAGATGTCATCCCAAGGACAAAATCTCAGTTTCTTGGTTAGTGGATGAGATAATGGCATGGAATTTTGAAGGGAAAACAGGAAAGTACTTTCGATGCCTGACTGCCTGAAAAATAGTTTAATTGCCTCTGCTGTTCAGGGATTTGCATGGCCAACTCAGATGGTTTGACCTTGTTTCAAAAGTTGTGTCTATAGTAACCAAAGGCATATGTAATTTAGAGTCCTCTATTTGTTTCTCCCCAAACTCCTACTTGAATTTTGAGAAATCTGTAGCTGCTTGGTACCTTTTCATTAACCTAGACTCTAGAAGAGCCTAGATAAGCTTTCTGTTTCTGCTATAACAAATTACCATGGATTTAGTGACTTAAAACAACTTAAAAACAACTCACAGCTATTATCTTACTATTTGGGAGGTCAGAAGTTTATAATTCCTAGTGGGCTACAATTAAGGTTCTTTCAGGGCTATGTTCCTTCTGGAAATATAGGAACAATACTTCCTCTTGCCCTTTCCAGCTCCTAGAGGTCACCTGTGTTTCTTGGCTCACAGTCGCTTCCTCTACCTTGAAAGACCTTCTCAGACTACAGCTAACCACTGCCACATCTATCTCTCTGCCCTTGACCCTCCTGTGTCCCCCATATAAGGATTACATTGGCCCCACTCACACGATACAGGATAATCTCCCCATCTCAAATTCCTTCATTTAATCACATCCACAGAATCCCTTTTGGCAGGAAAGTTAACATATTCACAGGTCCCAGGGATTAAGATGTGGACACCTTTGGAGAACTCTTTCACCTGACCTGTGCCTTCCACTTCACTGATACACTCCAAGCCTGACAGGCTCTGACTCATTTGCTTTTCCTGGGCTGCCCTGGCCTGCGCATCTGTCATCACCCTTTCTGCATTTGTGTGCTATTTTAAAGAGCAGGGGTATGAGCTGGAGTGGCAGGGTGGGTAGTTTGGTGAGAAAGATGGTTACAGCTGTTTAGAACTCGTGGGAAAGTTGTTTACCGAAACTAGAGGGAAAGTTGTTTACCGAAACTAGGAAATTAAACTTTAAAATGGAGAATTAAAGAATAAGAGAGCTGAAGATACAGACACACTGATTCTTTGAAGAGAAACTTGGAGTTCACTATATCTAACACCTAATCTGACTTTTTAGTTTTTGGACTGGGAGGGGCAGCTTAAGTTGGAGGTCCCTATGGCACTCTAGAGAATTTGTCCTTTCTGGATGACAGGCCATCTTTCTTTGCTTGGGCACAGGTAAGGCATTCATCCTTCCCTCTTCCTTACATCCCACATCACAAGAGTCCATCATGGAAGGCCTCAAATGCCAGAGTAAGAGCTCGGATTGAAGTGAGGGATGCTTGGGGAAACAACAGATAGGGTTCTAGTCTACTTTCTAAACTTCTCTGGAACCAGGCTCTTCCTCGCTTCCACACTCTCACAGCCCTAGGTCTTGTCCCCTTCAAGTCTTATCAGAATTGCTCCAATGACCTCGTTTCAGGTCTCCGCTTCTAGTCTTGCCCCTCTCTACATTACAGCCAAATGCAGATCTTTTCTAACATTTTTCTAGAGGGCAAATCGGATCATCTCCCTGCTTAAAGTCTTCACAGGTTCCCTGGCTCTCCTCAATGTAGTCTAAACCTGCTTCTGGCATTTGATGCCCTCCTGTTTGGCTCTGTGACTTCTCTAGCTTCATCTGTTTTTCCAGACACTTTTCCTGTGGGAAGTTCTTCCCCATGCCTCCATCTGAGCCTTTGCTTAAGTGGTGCTTTCTGCCTGGGACGTCTTCCCCTCCTCTTAACTACTTCGCAAATACCTACACCTCTTCCAGGATTCAACTTAAGCATCACCTCCTCTCTCTAGAGCACCTTCTGACTCCCTGTGTCAAATAAGTTCTCAAGTAGACTTGTTCGTGCAAACTCATCGGCATCTATTCCATCTTCTTACCCAGACTGGGCACTACTGGTGGCCTGGGGTTTTTATCATCTATCACTGGTAGGCTGCACTGGGCAGAACCTACTACATACTCCAGTAAATGCTGAAAGAAGGGAGGAAGAACTCTTGGGGCTGTTAAGGAGGCCTGGTGCACTGGAGTTTGATGAATTTGGGTTAAGGTACGAACACTATTTGTACCCAAGTGCTATTTGCTCTTGGACAAGTCCTTAGAATTCTGAGCCTCGTTTCCTCTGCTCTGCCTACCTCCAGAACAACATAAGTGAATTCCCTATACAGTGCCAGCCTTACTGGAGGGGCTCAAATATTTAGGCCCTCTCCACCAAGAAGCAGAGGAGGAAAGGTGTCCAGTAGTGAACAGGTTAGGTATGGAAATGCAACAGGGCTAAGCAGAAACCTCTGAGACCTCAGTGAGCTTGGATGTCTGAAACTGCCAGCCACTTGCTAGCGCACAGGACAGAGCAAGTGGCACCAAGAGTTAGAGAGATGGGGGTGGGGGTGGCAGACCAAGAGCCAGCCAAAGCCACGCCCTCCCCGCTACCTGAATGGACCAGCCCAGAGTGACATCACAATCCCTGGTGGTTGCCACAGCACTGCTGGAGGTGAGCTCTCATTTCTCCCCAGGGAGCTCTAGGCTGTGGATGTGAGAAGGGGTGCTAGGAAGGCAGATGGCGACAAGGAACAGCCTTAGCCCCATGCCCCTGGGCACGGCTCAGGGTGACCCTGGAGAGGCAGGAACGCTGCCAGGCCCTGACGCTGGCCTCCGGGACACAGGTGCGGCCACTCAGCTCAAGATGAAGCCCAGGAAGGTGCGCAAGATCAAGGCGATCATCATCGACCTGGGCTCCCAGTACTGTAAGTGCGGCTACGCGGGAGAGCCGAGGCCCACCTACTTCATCTCCTCCACCGTGGGCAAACGCTGCCCTGAGGCGGCCGACGCCGGTGACACCCGCAAGGAGACCTTGGTGGGCCATGAGCTGCTGAGCACAGAGGCGCCTCTCAAGCTGGTGAACCCTTTGAAGCACGGCGTCGTGGTGGACTGGGACTGCGTGCAGGACATCTGGGAGTACATCTTCCGCACGGCCATGAAGATCGTCCCCGAAGAGCACGCTGTGCTGGTCTCGGACCCTCCGCTCAGCCCCAGCAGCAACCGGGAGAAGTACGCAGAGCTCATGTTCGAGGCCTTCGGCATCCCCGCCATGCACGTGACGTCCCAGTCGCTGCTGTCCATCTACTCGTACGGCAAGACCTCGGGGCTCGTGGTAGAGAGCGGGCACGGCGTCTCGCACGTGGTGCCCATCTCCGAGGGCGACGTCCTGCCGGGCCTGACCAGCCGTGCCGACTACGCTGGGGGTGACCTCACCAACTACCTGATGCAGCTGCTCAACGAGGCGGGCCACGCATTCACGGAAGACCACCTGCACATCATAGAGCACATCAAGAAGAAGTGCTGCTATGCGGCCTTGCTGCCCCAGGAGGAGCTCGCCCTGCTCCCGGAGGAGCTGCGCGTGGACTACGAGCTCCCCGACGGCAAGCTCATCACTATCGGCCAGGAGCGTTTCCGCTGCTCTGAGATGCTGTTCAAGCCTTCCCTGGCGGGCAGCACCCAGCCTGGCCTCCCGGAGCTCACGGCCGCCTGCCTGGGCCGCTGCCAGGACACGGGCTTCAAGGAGGCGATGGTCGCCAACGTGCTTCTGTGTGGCGGCTGCACCATGCTGGATGGCTTCCCCGAGCGCTTCCAGAGGGAGCTGAGCCTCCTCTGCCCCGGGGACAGCCCTGTGGTGGCTGCCAGTCCCGAAAGGAAGACCTCTGTGTGGACCGGCGGCTCCATCCTGGCCTCCCTGCAGGCCTTCCAACAGCTCTGGGTCAGCAAGGAAGAGTTTCAGGAGCGAGGCAGCATGGCCATCTACAGCAAGTGCTGAGCCTCGGTGTCTCCACAGACAAGGCCTCCAGCATAGGGAGCCATGGGCAGCTCTATACACATTTACAGAATTTCACATAAAGCTTTACTCTGCAATGGCGCCTGTCTAGTCTGGGTTTCTTGCTTCAATGTGATAGCAGAGGGTGGTGGGGAGCTGGGCTTAGAAGTGGCAGCACCTTTTGCTCTGGAAGTTGGGGCTGTAAGGAAGGGGACTGCCATACTGATCCTACCCCCTCTGCCTGCCTCATGATGGTGACATCATCTCAGGGCCTAGAAAGTGGCCTCCTGTTACATTAGCACCTCTAGGTTCAAAACCTGATCTGACAGACACTCTTCATCTCTGGCTCAACTAAGGGGGTTGGCTCCAATGAAAGGACTAGCTTGGGTCATCTGGTGGTTGGTCTGACAAGACGTACAGCTGGGTGTCCCGGTCCAGTCTCCTGTTGCTGCTGCTCTCAAGTGCTCATAACCTTAACACTGTTTGATCACTCCCGGTCCCCTAACCTCCCCCTACTGCCCGCCAGCCTCAGTGTGGAGCCCACAGCTGTGCCAGCGCATCTCCTGAGTATGAAGCACCATTTCTACCCATCTGTAGGCATACCCCTTTCAACAGCAGCTAAAGGTGCAGCTATTTTTCCAGAGTCACAAAGCAGAGCTGCTGATCCCAGAGGATGTAAGAGGAACCAGAAGGTTCTTTAGAAATTGGATCCTCTCCCTGCTGTAGAGATGGGAAAATTGGGCCAGGCAAGGTGGCTCATGCCTGTAATCCCAGCATTCTGAGAGGCCAAGGCAGGGGATCACCTGAGGTCAGGAGTTCAAGACCAGCCCGTCTAACATGGTGAAACCCTGTCCTTACAAAAATTAGCTGGGCATGGTGGTAGGCACCTGTAATCTCAGCTACTCGGGAGGCTGAGGCAGGAGAATCACTTGAACCAGGGAGGTGGAGGTTGCAGTGAGCTGAGATCATGCCACTGCACTCCAACCTGGGCAACAGAGCAAGGCTCCAAAAAGAAAAAAGAGAGAGAGAGAGATGAGAAAACTGAGGACTAGAGAGGAGAGGGCCAGCCTAATACCAGTGGATGAGCCCAGGTCTCCTGATCCACATTAAGATTATTCCCAGAAGGGCAAGCATGGTTCTTAATGGGTAGTCAGCAACCCAAAGCACTGACCATGCATCTACTGTGGGCCAGGCCCAGGGCTGGGGACTGAGAAATGGCCAGAACACAGTCCCTTCCCTTGGCAATCACACACAGCTAATGGACAACCACATTGATAGGGAGGCAAGGTCTGAGCTAAGTGTTCATGGCGGCGAAAAGGTAGTGCTGGTGCATTGGAAAGCTGTAAATGGAGAAGCTGCTGGGCATGGTGGTCACTTATTGGCTTTGGGGCTGAGGGAGAGGCTGTGGAGGCTTGTGAGATTTCAGCTGGTGACTGGCTGCCTATTTAGGAAAGTGGGTTCCTGTCCCCTTCCCTACCCTCACCTTCCAATGGAGTTCCTGACCCAGTTGATCCCGTCTATGGGATCATACATCCATGAGCTGCATAGCCTTGGATGGGCTTGGATGGGCTGAGACTTAAATATCCCCAAGTCATGTCACCTCTTACCTTAAGCAAAGGATCCTGACTTGGGGCACTCCATGAGGCTACCTCTGTCCTGGGCCCAGTGCTGGGGTCTGCAGACTTGGGCAAGAACCAGACAGTCATTATCACCTAAGGCCTTGCTCTTTAGTCCTTCCCTGTTGTCCAGAATTGGGCATGTAGCCTGGAGTTTGAATACCCCTGGTCAAGCAGGGCCTTGGCACCAGGTGTGAAACCTGGGCTCTTCGCTGGAGATGGACGTTGCAGATTGGAGGCCTGGAGGCTGAAGGTGGCCGATAGGCATATTTATGTGGCCATTGCAGTGTACAAGCTTTTTCTTGAATATGAATTTTTTTCAGTGGGGCTACATTTTCCAGGTTGCCAATGTTTCTGCCACACTGATGTCTTCATACATACTTGCTGCTTCAGCACAACTTCTTCCTTAGCATTAGTTTCTGTTGCTTGCAACCCAAGTGATTGTAAAAAATCCTGATGAATACCGACAGGGAAGCTGAGGTTTAAAGAGGGTAAGTGATGCACCCCAAATCACACAAGCAGTAAGTGCTACTTGTGAACCCCACTCCTTCCTTATCTCCTCCCCTCATTCCACACATCCTCAGCAACTTCTCCTTTCTCTACAGTCACAGATTCAGTCCCCCCACCATCTGGTCATCTTCTCAAAAGCATCATGTGGCAGGGGCTGTAAAAACACTAAGCAAATTGCTTGATCCCTGGCATGAACTTATTTAAACTAACCAGATGATTCAACAGGAGATTTATTTTTGGTGGAAAACATGGGTCAGTGACTTCCAGCTTAAGGTGCCCCCCTGACCCTGCGTGTTTATCTCCCCGTCCTTCTCAGATTCCACAGAGGCATAGTAAAGAATATAAATGCATAAGCTCACTGCAAATGAAGAGGATGGTAGGGGAACTGCAGGCACTAGAGATTTCTACCTGATTCTGGAAGAAAGAGAGTGGAGATGGGAACCAAGGAAAGAACAATGGTAGGAATTTCCTGTCCTGCAGAATGGGCAGGAATTTGCTACCTGGAAATGCCAGGTAGGAAAGTCATAGGAATGAAGAGTATGAGACTGGAGACAGGCTGAGGAGGTGTGGTGCCCATGGTCTCCATCTGAAGAATCGCAGCTTTCCATGCTCACGGGTAGAGAGAGGGGTGAGCACCCTGGCCAGCCTCTACAGGTATGTTTATTAGGAAGAAAGAAGTTGAATTATCTCTCTAAAGGTGATGCTGGTATAAGGAAAGGAGGAGGGAAGCATGTGAAGAACAGACCGGGAACCTGCAACCTGCACTTCCTTGTCCTTTCTCTAGACCAGGAATCACACTTGAGACTGGTTCAGTAGAACAGTTGATGTCTCCAACTTTCCTCTTATCCCTTTCCACAACTCCCAGTTTCTGCATGGGCATTGGATGTGGCCTGGGACTGACTGCCCTTCCAGCATCAAGGGAAGAGCATGTGATTTCGGCTCAGCCAATCAGCACATCAAGGGAAGAGCATGTGATTTCGGCTCAGCCAATCAGCACAATAATGATTGGCTCTGGGTGAGCATGTGATCTCAGTAGAGTGAGTCCTGGAGAGTGAATCCTGTGCTCTTTGCTTGGAAGCTGGATGTGAAGTTGAGGGGTGCATCCTAGCACTGCTCAGCCACTTTACTACTAGGAAAGAAGCCAGCTTGAAGCTGACCCACCAAGGATTGTGGAGCTGAGAGAAACAAAGCTGGTGTCCTGGTGACAAAGTGAACATCCGAATCAAATCGCGCCTAGAGATTGAATCACCTCCCAGGTATTTCAGTTCTGTGAGCCACACACTCAACTTCATCGTTCATGTCCGTTAGAGTCGTGTGTCTGTTACTTGCAATTGAAAGCGTTCTAGCTGCTTCAGTTTCCTTCTCAACAGCATTCGTCTGGAGCAGGTTTGCATGGAGGAGAGACTGGGGTTGGAGAGACCTCTTTTAATTGAAATATTAAGACCAATAAATCATTTTTTTCCTTACCAGAAAACTATGACATAGGAAGAGTTTTTGTCAAGGTACTAGAGGATGTCAGATAACATACCACACTAAAGGGCAGAGACCAAAGAGTGTCTGTTGACTGTTATGTATTTACTTCTTAGATATTTGTCCTCAAGGTTAGACTCAGAACTTCTTGAGGGCAAGAACTGTACCTCCCTTATTTTGGTTTTCTCAGAGTATGGTGCAGAGCATGGCATAGAATTAGTTGGTGTTTAGTACATGCCAAATGAATTAATTTATTCCCAGTCTGTGAGGTAGACATTACAGTATTCCCCCCACCCCACCCCCACCCGGTTTTACAAGTGAGAACACTGAGGCTGGGAGAGGCTAGGAGTCTTGTGCAAGGTCACCCATCTGGTAAACCAAAGTCTTGCGCTAAATGAAAGTTTTGACATTCCACAATGCCTTTTTGCCCTTGTCTCTTACCTTCCTGAAAATTACCAATCTCTTTTCCAAGGAAAAAAACTACATATAAAAATTGCTTTCAAATCATGCACAACAAATTTGACGTGATTTCACAGTCATTATCCTGAGGTTTCAAAGTTTAAAATGCCAATCTTTTAGCAAAGAATAGACTTGTCTTGCTGGAACCTTCCAGAGACATAAGCAAGCATTAGAGTGACATCAAGTGGTGAAGTCCTACCACTTCCACATGGCAAGAGTCCTGTTTTCCTCACTGTCCAGGTGGTCTGATCTCTCTCCCCAAATGTTTGTTACCAAGTTTGCTGTAAGAGTTATTTGCCCAAGGTCTTTTTATTTATTTATTTTTTGAGATGGAGTTTTTCTCTTGTTGTGCAGGCTGGAGTGCCATGGTATAGTCTTGGCTCATGCAACCTCCACCTCCCTGCTTCAAGCAATTCTCCTACCTCAGCCTCCCAAATAGCTGGGATTACAGGTGCCTGTCACCATACCCAGCTAATTTTTGTCTTTTTAGAAGAGATGGGGTTTCACCATGTTGGCCAGGCTGGTCTTGAACTCTTGACCTCAGGTGATTCGCCCACCTTGGCTTCCCAAAGTACTGGGACTACAGGCATGAGCCACCAAGCCCGGACCCAAGGTCTTTTTAAGAAATTAACTTTAAAACCTTCGGCACTGTGGTTCATGCCTGTAATCCCAGCCACATGGAACTGTAAGTCCAATTAAACCCCTTTCTTATTTAGATTGTCCAGTCTTGGGTATGTCTTTATCAGCACATGAAAACTAATAACGTAAATTTACTAATAGAGTGGGGGATTGCTGAAAAGATGCCCGAAAATGTAGAAGCAACTTTGGAACTCAGTAACAGGCAGAGGTTTGAACACTTTGAAGGGTTTAGAAGAAGACAGGAAAATGTGAGAAAGTTTGGAACTTCCTAGAGACTTGTTGAATGGCTTTGCCCAAAATGCTGATAGCAATACAGACAATAAAATCCAGGCTGAGGTGGTCTCAGATGGAGATGAGGAACTCATTGGGAACTGGAGCAAAGGTGACTCTCTTTACGTTTTAGCAAAGAGAATTCTGGCATTTTGCCTCTGCCCTAGAGATTTGTGAAACTTTAAACTTGAGAGAGATGATTTAGGGTATCTGGGGGAAGAAATTTCTGAGCAGAGAAGCATTCAAGAGGTTACTTGGGTGCTATTAAAGGTATTCAGTTCTATAAGGGAAGCAGAGCATAAAGGTTTGGAAAATTTGCAGTCTGACTATGTGATAGTAAAGAAAAATCCATTTTTTTTTTGGTAGGAAATTCAAGCTGGCTGCAGAAATTTGCATAAGTAGCAAGAAGCCTAATGTTAATCTCCATGACCATGGGGAAAATGTCTCCAGGCCATGTCAGAGACCTTCACAGCAGCCCCTCCCATCACAGGCCCAGAGGCCCAGGAGGAAAAAGTGATTTTGTGAGCTGGGCCCTGGGTCCCCATGCTGTATGCAGCCTAGGAACTTGGTGACCTGTGTCCCAGTCACTCCAGCCATGGCTGAAAGGGGCCAATGTACAGCTTGGGCTGTGGCTTCAGAGGGTGGAAGCCTCAAGTTCTGGGAGCTTCCACGTGGTGTTGAGCATGCGGGTACACAGAAGTCAAGAATTGAGATTTGGGAACCCCTACCTAGATTTCAGAAGATATATGGAAATGCCTGGATGCCCAGGCAAAAGTCTGCTGCAGGGACAGGGTGCTCATGGAGAACCTCTGCTAAGGCAGTTCAGGAAGGAAATATGGGGTTGGAGCCTCCACACAGAGTCCCTACTGAGGCACCGCTTAGTAGCGATGTGAGAAGAGGGCCACAGTCCTCCAGACCCCAGAATGGTAGATCCACTGACAGCTTGCACCATTCTCCTGGAAAAGCCACAGACACTCAACACCAGCCCATGAAAGCAGCTGGGAGAGAGGCTGTATCCTGCAAAACCACAGGGACGGAGCTGCCCAAGACCATGGGAACCTACCTCTTGCATCATCAGCATGACCCGGCTGTGAGACCTGCAGTCAAAGGAGATCATTTTGGAGCTTTAAAAATTTGACTGCCCTGCTGGATTTCAGACTCACATGGGCCCTGTAACCCCTATTTTTTTGGCCAACTTCTCTCATTTGGTATAGGTATTTACCCAATACCTATACCCCCATTGTGACTAGAAAGTAAGTAGCTTGCTTTTGATTTTACAGGCTCATAGGTGCAAAGACTTGCCTTGTCTCAGATGAGACTTTGGACTGTGGACTTTTGGGTTAATGCTGAAATTAGTTAAGATTTTGGGGGACTGTTGGGAAGGCATGGTTGGTTTTGAAATGTGAGGACATGAGATTTGGAGGGGCCAGGGATGGGATGATATGGTTTGGCTGTGTCCCCACTGAAATCTCAGCTTGCATTGTATCTCCCAGAATTCCCATGTGTTGTGGGAGGGACCCAGGGGGAGGTAATTGAATCATGGGGCCAGTCTTTGCCGTGCTACTGTCATGATAGTGAATAAGTCCCACAAGATCTGATGGATTATCAGAGGTTTCTGCTTTTGCTTCTTCCTCATTCTCTCTTGCCACTGCCATATAAGAAGTACCTTTTGCCCACTGCCATGATTGTGAGACCTTCCCCAGCTGTAGCTGTAACATGGAACTGTAGCTGTAACATTGTATGGAACACCTGTGATCCCAGCCATTCCAAATGGGAGAAATTGGCCAGAGCAAAGGGGTTACAGGGCCCATGTGAGTCTGAAATCCAGCAGGGAAGTCAAATTTTAAAGCTCCAAAATGATCTCCTTTGACTCCACGTCTCACATCCAGGTCACGCTGATTTAAGAGGTGGGTTCCCATGGTCTTGGGCAGCTCTGCCCCTTGCAGGTACAGTCTCCCTCCTGACTGCTTTCACAGGCGTTGAGTGTCTATCCAATTAAACCTCTTGCCCAGTCTGGGTTATGTCTTTATCAGCAGCGTGAAAGTGGACTAATACAAAAGTCTATTGATTTTGTTTAAATGAAGCTTAAAAAAAAAGACAATCTAGATGCCAGAGGCCAGGTGTGGTGGCTCAAACTTGTAATCCCAGCACTTTGGGAGGTGAAGGCAGGTGGATCACCTGAGATCAGGAGTTTGAGACTAGCCTGACCAACATGGAGAAACCCCATCTCTATTAAAAATACAAAATTAGCCAGGTGTGGTGGCGAGCGCCTGTAATCCCACCTACTCGGTAGGCTGAGGCAGGAGAATCGCTTGAATCTGGGAGGTGGAGGTTGTGGTGAGCCAAGATAACACCATTGCTCTCCAGCCTGGGTAATAAGAGCAAAACTCCGTCTCAAAAAAGCAAAAGAAAAAAAAAAAGAAGCTAAAAACAAGACAATCTACAGACTGAGCAAAAATAGTTGCAAACTATATATATTAAATATATCCAGAATTTTTAAAGACTCCTCAAAACAGTTAAAAAATCCAAGTTAAAAAATGACCGTAAGACATAACAGAAATTTCACCAAAAAAGATGCATAGTTGGCAGATAAGCACATGAAAAGAACGTTCAACTTCACTAGCCATGGAAATGCAAGTTAAACCCACAATGAGATCTCACTATCCATCTATCCAAATGGGAAAAATAGAAGTAACCACCAAAGCGGGTGAAGATGAGGAGAAACTGGGTCATTCATACATTGCTGGTGGGAATGTAAAATGGTACCGTTATTGTGGAAAACAGTTTGACAATTTCTTTAAAATGAAACATGCAGCTACCACACTACCCAGAAGTTGTACTTGGGCATTTATCCCAGAGAAACGAAAGCCTACCTTCACACAAAAACCTGTACACAAATGTTCGTAACAACTTTGCTCGTAATAGCCAAAACTAGACACAACTTGGGTATCTTTCAATGGGTGAGTGGATTCAAACCATGTACTACTACTCAGTAATAGAAAAGAACAAAGTAGGTGTTATTGCTCTTTTAGAATTTTTCTAGCGGGGCCAGGCACGGTGGCACATTTCTGTAACCCTAGCACTTTGGAAGGCCAAGGCAGGAAGATTGCTTGAGAACAGGAGTTTAAGACCAACTTGGGCAACATAGACCCTGTCTCTAAAAAACAAAAAAAATTTAAAAAAGATTAGCCAGGCATGGTTGTGCATGCCTATAGTCCTAGCTACATGGGAGGCTGTGGTGAGAGGATCACTTGAGCCCAGGAATTCGAGGCAACAGTGAGCTCTGATTGTGCCACTGCACTCCAGCCTGGGTAACAGAGCAAGACCCTGTCTCAGAAAACAAAGCAGATTTTCCAGTTCTTACTGGGAGGCCCCCATGGGGTTTGGAGAACAACAAACTATAGACAGAAGCAACAACTTGGATGACTCTCCAGGGAATTACGCTGCTAGAAAAAAGTCAATCCCTGAAGGTTACATACTGCATGATTCCATTCATGCATCATTTTTGAAAAAAAAAATTATAGAAATGGAGCCCAGATTAGAGGTTCTAATGGTTAGGATTGAGAGGGCAGGGGAAGTAGATACGGCTATGAAAAGAACATGGGAGGATCCTTGTAGTGAACTGTTGTCAACATTGTGATTGTGCCATTATACTATAGTTTTTCAAGACGTTACCATTGGGAGAAATTGGTTAAAGGTATCTAGCATCTCTATTAATTCTCATAACTGCATGTGAATTTACAGTAATCTCATAATTTAAATATCTAATTAAAAAATAAATAGATATGGAAAAAACATGTATTCTAATGTCCAAGCCACACCTTTGACCCTTAAATCAAAATCTCTAAGGGTGGGACTAAGTGTTAATATTTATAAGTTTTTTAGATGATTCCAGTATGCAGCCAAGTTTGAAAACCGGTATCTTAGCCAACTGCATGGAGCAAGAGAAGCCAGCACAGGAAGCAGTGGGGAGCGTTGGGACTGTACATGTGAGTGGAGACTCGTTGTGTGGTCTTGGGCAAGCCATTTAAACTCATGTAGCCTTGGGCTCTTCTTTGTAAATTGGTTATAACTTGCACTTTCTTCCCAGAACTGATTTGAAGATCAAGGAGAAAATGTAGGTTAAGTGTTTTATGAGCTGTAAAGTGTAATATAAATGTCCTGATCAACGGGTAATATATAATGTACATCTGTACAAATATGTGTGTTTTTAAATATGTACTGTATGGAGATGTTTTCATGTTTAGTATCTCACTTAATCTCATCAACAACTCAGCAATGTAGGAATTGGGATCCTAATTTTATAATGAGAAGCCTGAGGCACACAAAAGGTAAAATAAACAATAATACCTTTGGCTTTAGCAGTATAGATTCTGTTCCAGCAGAACTCCCTCTGCCATAGTTTACCCAACAGAGGTGGTTGTCAGGGTCACTTAGGTTTAAAAGTAAGTCCCTACTTTCAAGTCTAAGAGACTTAAATGAGTATGTAAATAAAATTCCTGTAAGGACAATTTTGGTTGCATTATCTGGATCATAGTCTGAATCCTGCACTTCACTTTGCAATACAGATGAAGCTAAGCATAAGAGAGAAAAATGGATGTTGAGAATGAGAAAGTGCCTGATTCCCAAGTAATTTGTGCCCAGCAAGAAGTGAGAGGCCACCTGGGATAAGAACAAGCTAGGACTTGTGGCGTCCCATTAGTGAATATTAAATCCCTTTTAATGCCTGTGTTTGATTACAAAGGTAGTTAAAAACACATTAAGTATGGAAAAAGCTAATTCTGGCATCAGGCTTTCACCAAGTGAAAAGAATGACAATGTAAAAGAGAAGGAAGCTGGTCTCTTTGTATGTGCTTCTGTTATAAATTAAATTAAATTACTGGAACATTTGCAAAAATAAAATCAAAGAGGGAGCCATGCAAAATATAACAGAAAACTGAGACAATTTTATGTTTAAAAAGTCCATATATGCAACTGGAAATATCTAGATAACTGGTATGCTTTTTGTATTAAGACCATTACTTGATTGATCAACTGTGTGTATATAAATAGACATCAAGTAATTCAAGGTCTTCTACCTCCCAAATGGATTTGGAGCAAGGGCTCAGCCTCAAAACAGGCCATTTGGCAAAGTTTTTCTAATGATCTTCCAAGAATTTAGACTTTGCATGAGCTAGCTACCCATTGTCTTTCCACCTCTGAAGGACATTTTTTCATTCACTTAATTGGGGTGTGCTGGTTCCCAATTAAATTTAATCCTTAAAATTCTAGCTGCAACTCACCAAATGAATCTTAAGAGACTGGAGAAGGCATAATTAAAGTCAGTGGGCAGCTGGGTGCAGTGGCTCACTCCAGCAATCCCAGCCCTTTAGGTCAGGGTGGGGACTGCTTGAGCTCAGGAGTTTGAGACCAGCCTGGGCAACATGGTGAAACCCTATCTCTACCAAAAACACAAAAATTAGCTGGGTGTGGCATGTGCCTGTGGTCCCAACTATTCAGGAAGGAGGATTTCTGAAGCCTGGGAAATTGAGGCAGCAGTGAGCCATGATCACACCGCTGCACTCTGGCCTGGGTGACAGAGCTAGACCCTGTCACCCACAGAAAAAGGAATGTTTTTGTGTTTTTCCATCCCATTCCCTTTTTCCTTTTGCAACCAAGAAGAAACCTTTCAACTGGCCCAGGTCTTGGAGAGACATGGCTGGTTTCAGTCCTAACTTGAGGATGTCTGAAGCTTGAGAAGTTGGATGAGGCATTTCACTGTTCTTGATCTTATTTTCTTAAACTACTGAAATGGTCCTGATGCGGTTTCCCATTCTGTTCCCTACCCAAATCTCATGTTGAATTGTACAGACAGGGAAAAACTACATATCCTAATATCCAAGCCACACCTTAGACCTTTTACATAAAAATCTTAAGGGTGGAACTAGGTATTAATATTTATTTTAAGTTTTTCAGATGATTCTAATGTGCAGCCAAGTTTGAAAACCAGTATCTTAGCCAACTGTATGGAGTCAGTTTTCATATTAGTTGAACTAACATCACCTGGGATTCAGATGGTGGAAAAGATTCTCAAACTTAATACTTATGTGAATCACCTGAGGATTTTGTCAAAAAATGTAGATTCTGATTTTGCATTTCTCACGTTTTCAAGTGGGGCAGATGCTGCTATCCTGTGACGACATTATAAGTAGCATGACGATGGAGTTTCAGGCAGGGAAAATCATCTCATGCTCCTAGCTACACCTGAACATCACACTGCTAATTTTCAGTGTTGTTTTGTTTTGTTCTTAAGGAAGGCAATTTCTTTAAAGAAACAAACTGATAAAGTTTTGTTCTGCGTCCCCACACAAATCATCTGGAATTGACATCCCCATGTGTTGGTGGAGGGACCAGGTGGGAGGTGACTGGATCATGGGGGCTGTTTCCCCCGTGCTGCTTTCGCGATAATGAGCTCTCACGAGATCTGACAGCTTAAATGGGAGTGGCGCCTCCCTGCTTGCTTTTCGTCTCCTGCTTCGCCCTGGTGAGACGTGTTTGCTTCCCCTCTGCCTTCCACCGTGATTGCAAGTTTCCTGAGGCCTCCTAGCCATGCTTCCTGTGCAGCCTGCAGAACTGTGAGTCAATTATACCTCTTTCCTTCATAAATGACAAGTCTTAGTTCTTTACAGCAGTGTGAGGACAAACTAATAAAGGTACTAAGAAAAATGACCTAGAAAGCCATTTGGCAATCTTGTGTGAGTTCCCTGGCATCTGTTTGGGTCCCTGTGGATTGGGTTTTTGTGGGGGCACCTATCAGGGCAGGATCTACCAGGCATCCCCAAACTACGGCCTGCAGGCCGGGCCGCATGCGGCCCCCTGAGGCCATTTATCTGGCCCCCCGCCGCCCTTCAGGAAGGGGCACCTCTTTCATTGGTGGTCAGTGAGAGGAGCACAGTATGTGGCGGCCCTCCAACGGTCTGAGGGACAGTGAACTGGCCCCCTGTGTAAAAAGTTTGGGGACGCCTGATAGGCAGTACCTGCTCCTGTCTCCAATGAGTAGTACTTCCTCTCTGCTTTTCTTCTTACCATCTTCCTGACTATCAGGAACCACCTGGTTCTTCACATCTTTTCAATTTCCTTTCCCTCCTCGTCTGAGCTTTCACCTCACCCTGGCTTTTAGACTGGCAAATTCCATGCTATTCCTTAGCAAGCCATCAGTAGCTTTCAATATTTAACACAACTGAAAAACTGAATTAGATACAGGTTGTCTATTTCCCTATCGCTGAGTTTGTACTGCTAATGTCGGTGATCGTCATCCTTCACGGCAGCGCTTTGCAGTTACAAAGCACCATTGCACCTCCTTAGTGATAATTGATTTTCACAAGTAGCCTAGAAGAAAGACTGAGGGGTGGGTGTTTATCAGTATTCTCTTTTTACAGATGAGACAATTGAACTCAGTTTTGGGTTGGATTCAGTTGTGCACATAGCACTGTGTCTGGTGCACTGGGAGGACATGAGACTATTCCTTATGGCGGGATGGTAAAAGCAGACAAAGGAAACTTTTTAAGCACCTGACTTCAATTCAGTACAATGAAAAGAATGAGTACCCACTTGGTCCAGGCTCTGTTCGAGCTCATTGGGGTGGGCAGGTGCAAAGTGAAAATGAATCAGGTTGTTGATGGTTTTAGGTGGGGGGTGGTTGTCAGATTTAGCAAATATAGATAACGATGCCCAGTTAAATTGGAATTTCAATAAGTATTTTTTCAGTGTAAATTATGAACCATGCAACCTTTTGGGACAGTATGCTATTTGACAACCCTACATGGGAGAAGACAGACTAAAAACCTGAAATTATCATGGTAATAGGAACTCTGGGAAGATTTCCTGGAGGAAGTAACAGCTGAGTTGGGTCTTGAAGTCTGCAGAGGCCATAGAAGAAGCTCTAGGTTCAGGAGGCACAATGGAACATGGGAAGTTAGGGAGTGGAGATTTTATTATTTTAGTCTTGGTTTTCCCATCTGTAAAATGGGTATAATAATAGTACCAACCTTGTCAAGTTTTTGTGAGGATAAAATGAGTTTACATTCATAAGGCACTTAGGGGAATGCCTCCCACAGAGTGAGTAGTGGTGATAAAATTAATGACAGCAGTGGAAAATGTGAGAAAGGGGCCGGGTGTGGTGGCTCACAACTGTAATCCTAACACTTAGGGAGGCTGAGGCAAGTGGATCACTTGAGGCCAGGAGTTCAAGAGCAACCTGGCCAACATAGCAAAACCCTCTCTCTATTAAAAACACAAAAAAATTAGCCAGGCATGGTTATGCATGCCTGTTATCCAAGCTACTCAGAAAGCTGAGGCACGAGATTGCTTGAACCTGGGAGGTGGAGGTTGCAGCAACCTGAGACTATACCACTGCACTCCAACCTGGGTACCAGAGTGAGACTCTACTTAAAAAAATAAATGAGGAAGGAACATTTCAGAGGTTCAAGTTATTACTGGAGTGGACTAACTGGAGGAGCAGAGCCATGAGGCAGAAGGTGGAGAAAGAGGAATGACATTCCCAATGGGGTTAAGTGGGAAAAGCTGGAGTCTGAGAAGAGGCAAAGAGAAGTAGGTTTCAGAGCACGTGACCAATTCTATTTGTACTTGAGTGCCCCGCCCAGGTGAAGAGATGTGGTTGGAATTAAATACAGGCTCCAAAAGGCCAGAGTCAGGAGTAGAGGTCAAGGAGGCCTCAGATTGGAGTTGAGGAAAGCTAAGGACATATATGAAATTTCCAAAAGCCTGAATGAGAGATGAGAAATAATGCTGAGGTCATCACCTTGCCAGTGTTCTACTTGCAACTTTGATTTTCTTCAATTTAACTTATACACAGTAAGGCAATCACATAAAACCCAGGGCAACCATGAGATCCCCCAAAGTTACAGGCCTGCATATATGCTCGGATGGGTGTGGGCTGACCTGGAAGGCGGGCCGCTGCAAGAACTGAGAACCCAGGGAACTGGAGTGAGAGAGTAACTCACTTTTTGCTTTCTACGTTTTTATTACTTTTGTTTTTCTCTCCAAGTATAACTTTTTTTTTTTTTTTTTTTTTTTTTTTTTTTTTTAGACAAAGTCTTACTCTTGTTGCCGAGGCTGGAGTGCAATGACATGATCGTGGCTCACTGCAACCTCCGTTTTCTGGGTTCAAGTGATTCTCCTGCCTCAACCTCCAGAGTAGGTGGGATTACAGGCATCTGCCACCACGCCCAGCTAATTTTTTTATTTTTAGTAGGGATGGGGTTTCACCATGGGTGGCCAGGCTGGTCTCAAACTCCTGACCTTAGGTAGGCCTCCCGACCCACATCGGCCTCCCAAAGTGCTGGGATTACAGGCGTGAGCCACTGTGCCTGGTCGAAATTTTTCCTTAAATCTTAAAAACCAGAGATTTTGGTAAACTAGCATAAGAACCTGCAAAAGGTGGCTCCCATCTGCATTTTATTCTTTCTTTTGTCATCCTGGATGACTTTTGTGGACATCTATGACTTAGGTCATTTTCACCCCTGGAAACAAAATTCTGTGCCTCAGGATGTCTCCACTTACGCTTTGAATGTGTCCACAGAGTCTTAGCTTAAGGAAGAAATATTGCTCCAATGATGGCACACGTTTTTCTTTTTTAACTTTTAGATTTGGGGGTACAAGTGTAGGTTTTTTATACAGGTAAACTTCTGTCACAGGGGTTCGTTGTAAAGATTATTTTGTCACTCAAGTGCTAAGCCTAGTACCCAATAGTTCTTCTTTTCTGTTCCTCTCCCTCCTCCCACCCTCAAGTAGACCCCAGTGTCTGTTGAACCCTTCTTTGTGTTCATGAGTCCTTATCATTTAGCTTCCACTTGTAAGTGAGAACATGTGGTATTTGGCTTTCTGTCCCTGTGTTAGTTTGCTAAGAATGATGGCCTCCAGCTCCATTGATGTGCCTGCAAAGGACATGATCTTATTCCTTTTTATGGCTGCATATATTCAATGGTGTATATGTACCACATTTTCTTTGTCCAGTCTGTCATTGATGGGCATTTACATTGGTTCCATGTCTTTGCTGCTGTGCTAGTGCTGCAATGAACATTCACGTGCATGTGTCTTTATGGTAGAATGATTTATATTCCTCTAGGTGTGTGCCTAATAATGGGTTTGCTAGGTCGAATTGTAGTTCTGTTTTTAGCTCTCTGAGGAATTGCCATACTGATTTCCATAATGGTTGAACTAATTTACACTCTCACTAACAGTGTCTTAAGTGTTCTCTTCTCTGCAACCTCACCAGCATCGGTTATTTTTTGACTTTAACAGCCATTTTCACTGGTGTGAGATGGAATCTCATTACAGTTTTGATTTGCATTTCCCTAATCAGTTGCATGCATTTTTCGTTTCTCTCAGTGCCTGCATCTGCTTTAGTCTCTCCGTAGACTTGGATTGTGGGAACCATTTGTCAATGCTGTGTTAAAATCCCTTAGACACCTGTCTGAGCCTGGCCCAAAGTACTAACTTAGGATCCTGGTCCCCAGGAAGTACAAAGAGAGAGTCACCTGGGAGTCCTTGGATTTTCCACATGTAGTAGTGGAGAAACAGGGTGAGGAGAGAAGAAGGGGAAAGCTCTCCATTCCTTATAGTTACTGCTGTATCATTCCAAAAAGAGATAAGGAGGTCAGGGACATGAACTGTTTTTACTCACAACATGTCTGATGCCAAATGTGGGATTTCCCCTGATTTTTCCACACCAGTCAATTCTGTAACACTCTAGACATCAGCTGGGTGTCCTACAATTCAACTCTATCTAAACATTAAGTACTTAGTTAAAAGACCCCACAGGTTAAGAGCTCAGTCCTACAAAACTGTCTCCTGTGCTGGGCGGGGTGTCAGAGCCCCAGCATTGAGAAGTGGTAGACTTGCAGGTTGATAAGAATTACTGACAACAGTATAGGTTTAAAAAGGAAAGTTTGCTAGAAAGAACTCGGTGGAAGAGTGAAACGGAGGCCAGGCATGATGGCTCACGCCTGTAATCCCAGCACTTTCGGAGGCCAGGGTGGGTGGATTACTTGAGGTCAGGAGTTCAAGACCAGCCTGGCCAATGTGGTGAAACCCTGACTACGAAAAACACAAAAATTACCTGGATGAGAATCGCTTTAACCCAGGAGGCAGAGGTTACAGTGAGGTGAGATCATGGCATTGCACTCTAGCCTGGGCCACAGAGCAAGACTCCATCTCAAAAATAAATAATAAAAAATTACAATTTATAAAAAGAGTGCAATGGGGTGCCTCAGTGAGAGGACTGAGTGTGCCACAGTGGATTTTTCCTTAGGAGCATTTATGGACCTTACGGCAGGAGCTTGAGGGTAATTTGGACCATCTTAGCCACATAGGTCATGATAAATGATTACATTTGTAGACAATTTTGTGCCTTGATGTCAGCAAGGCTTGCACAATAAGTTTCAGCATAGCATTCCGGAGACGTATAGTAATTCTAGTTACTTACACATTTTGGGGGTGGGGAAAGACCTGGTACCAGGGCCTGCTTTAGATAATAGGGAAGTCTAGTTACTTCTCATTTCTCCAGATTAGGAGTTTTGCTTGTGGATGGGCTGTTTGGTAGTCACCAGGTGGTCTTTGTTTGATTCTAAACTCCTCAGATGAGGAGTTTGTCTCTCCAGCCTGTTCAGTGGTCACCAGGTGATTGTGCTCTCCTCACCCCACTTCAGAGGCTAGTTACAAGTCCCAGGTTTCCACCTGCACTTCTGACCAACCCCCTGTAAATTGGGTGTTCCTGTGGCCCCCCTCTTTGGATTTGATAATTTGCTTAATGACTCATATCAGGATGGGACTTTATTTACTGTTACTGGTTTATTATATAGGATACAACTCAAGAACACCCAAACGGGAGAGATGTAGAGGGCAAGGTACAGGGACGGGGTGCGGAGCCTCCCTGCCCTTTTGGAGTATACCACCCTTCCAGCGCCTGTGTGTTCCCCAACTCAAGCTCTCCAAACCCCATCACTTCAGGGTTTTTATGCATACCTCATTACCTAGGCGTGATGGATTAAATCAATGGTTGTTGGTGATTAGCTCAGTCTCGCTCCTCTCCTTTCCCTGGAGGTCTGAAGGTAGAAAGGGAAGGCTGAAATTTCCAAACCACCAGTCATGGCTTAGTCTTTCTGGCAAGCAGCTCTCATCCTGAAGCTACCTAGGAGACCCCACCAGCAGTCTTTCATCAGCATACAGAAGAAACTCCTATCACTCCAAAGATTCCAAGGGTTTTAGGAGCTGTGTGCCAGGAGCCAGGGACAAAGGCCAAAGATTGATGGATTGAGATGGAGTCTCCCTCTGTCGCCCAGGCTGGAGTGCAGTGGTGTGATCTTGGCTAACCGTAACCTCTGCCTCCCAGGTTCAAGTGATTCTCTTGCCTCAGCCTCCCGAGTAGCTGGGATTACAGGCATGTGCCACCATGCCTGGCTAATTTTTTGTATTTCTAGTAGAGACATTGTTTCTCCATGTTGATTAAGCTGGTCTCGAACTCCTGACCTCAGGTGATTTACCTGCCTCGGCCTCCCAAAGTGCTGGGATTACAGATGCAAAGATTGATTTATTTATGTTATATCACAGTAAACAAGTAGGAAATTGGAACAGGATGAGAGTTTTAGAAATAATCTGTAGGAGTGTAAACATAGTAATAAACCCAATTTAGTCAGCTTTTTTAGTTGAGAAAATAGAGGCCCATGGTTGGGAAGTGAGATGCCCAAGGCCACACATCTGACAAATGGAGGAGCTGAGACCACTGTAACATTTTCCAGTTTCTGGTCCTGCGCTCTCTCCACATTATTGAAGCCTCTAGTTGAGCTACGTGCAACTCGGCACATCTGAAGTCTTTGCACTGTGTGCTCTTTAATCCTTTAAGAATCTTGTAAAGAGGAGCAGACTTGTCTGCGGGTGCCAGTGACCTGGCATGAGCATTCCTTTTGCAGGAACAATGTTATGCCCTCTGCAAAGAGCAGGTATGAATCGCCTCCAGCAACAGCCACGCCAGCATCTCTCACAATACTGCGGAAGAACGCGCCATGCATCAAAACCATCTTTTTCGAAAACAGCCAGATACATGCTCTGTGGAGAGCTCTGGCCCTGGCCCAGGCTCCCAGGGATCCTCTTTGGGCCCCAGATTTTCTTTTCTTTTTTAACCAGTCAGTTTTTATTTGGAGGTTAATTCCCCTTAGGATATCAAAGAATTCAGCAACGACAGTGTCCCTCAAGGACAGGAGCGTGAGAAGGAGGTCGTGGCTGGGAGGGTGGAGGGTGCCGTCCCTGCAGGCCCCTCTTCGGTGAGACTTGCAGAGCGCTCGTGCTTGCGTTCCTTGTAGGAAAGGCAGTAGCTGACGAGCATGTGAGCTGCCAGCACCATGGAAACCCCTGAGACATCCTTTCTTCACATTGATAGGCTTGTTGTAGTACCAGTAGTAACCTCTTTGAAATGCTCCAGCAATGCCACTAGGGGTGAAATCCCACATCAGTATCCACCTTGGCAGCTCAGCTCCCCTACTTTGACATCCAGGAGTTTCTTCTTCTTCACTGGTATAACTGATGCCATCTTAGAGTCCTGGTGTCTGCTGTGGGCCCCAGCTTTTCTTTCAGTGTTAAGAAGTTTGAATGGCTAATTGGCCCTCTCCAGGAGGTCTGACAACACACAGGAGGCTTCCCCCAGCTAAGGCCCAAATTAGCGAATGGCAAAGCCTCACAGCTAGACCAAGAAGGAGATAGGTGAAGCAGGATGAAGACCGTGGCAGACACGAATAGTTGTCTAGGAAAATATTCCCTTTCTTCAACAGTAACGAAGTTTTAGCTGGACATGTTGCTGCCCAGTTGGAGACTACATTGCTAGCTCCCTTGCAGCTATGTATGGCCATGTGACTGGTTCAGGCCAGGGAGGGTGCATGGAAGTGCTAAATGCAGCTTCTGAGTCATCTTCAATGTCAAGAAGCTCCTTGTCCTGGAGCAGCTCCCTCTGACCTCTTCCCTTGAGCTGAACATGAATGTGCCTGTGGCCTAGCGCTAACTACGCAGACAAGAATGATGGCCTCGGTGATGGCAATAGGATGGAAGGAACCTGGGTTCATCAGTGACTGCATGTAGAAAAAGCATCACTTGGACCTCAGCGCTGTTAGTGACAGGAACAAACCTCTATCTCCTTTAAGCTATTTTTGAGGTATTTGGATATAGTAACGTATCCTTTACTCTGACTTCATAAATGAAAATGTCTTGACTGTTTCATATTGTCAGGAAGCTGTAATTTCAGCACCCAATTATAAGTGACCAGGGATTTGACAATTCATTTATATTCCTGTTGCTTGGGACTCAGATCATGCTTTTCCACAAAATCAATGTGATTCATAGTGACACATGTCCAGGCTTGTCATGTCCAGACTGTATTCACTTTTAGCCTCGGGTCCAGGTCTAAGGAGCAAGGAAATAGAGTCATAGTAGAGATTCTGATCCTCCAGTGACCAGACACCCCCTGCCCTTTCTGCCTATGCCTCTGGCCTGCCTGACCTCAAGTTTGCTGCATACCAGGCCTCAGATTGCCACCTCCCCTACAGTTCAACCGAATGCCTAACTTGATTGAGCTCATTTCAAATAGAAATGAACAAAGCAGTCTGCCTGAACTGATTGATGCTGATATGATTTTTGTCTAAGAAAATCTGTCATTCACTACGGTGGACTTAGAAAAGTTTGTGTTCTATACGGTACATTTATTGCAGTCCAGTTGTGGTCCACAAGCTTGCTTGCTTCCATCTAGGGAATTATGTTATCCTATAGACCACAGGTACTTCCTGCAGACAAAGTTTAAAATGGAAAGAATCTTAAAGAATGAGGCAGGGAAGTAATTTCAAAAGGCAAGCAGAAGCTTGACTACCTAGTCCAATTGCTAGGAGACTAGATTGCATTAGGAATGTGGAAAGTAAAGGAATGATCTGGAAACACAAGAGCTGGTATAAGTCTGCTTTGTATCATATCCATAAGCATTTGGTTCAAGAAACAGAATCCATTCTGAATACTGTAAACAGAAAGAGATTTTAACACATGGAATCTTACAAACTTTGCTTACCAAAATAATGGTGAAGTGGGAATGCTTCACATATTATCTCATTTAATCTGGAGATTATTTCTAGGAGGCAGGTACTATTTTCATTTCCACATGAAGAAACCAAGTGTCAAAAAGTCTGGGAAATGCCCAGTTCCAACAGAAAATGGGACTTGAACTGTGTCTTTCTATGAGCTGCTGCTCTCCTCTGTTCCTCACATTCCTCCACATCTTCAGAGAAAAGGTAAGATCTAGACCAGGCATCCCCAAACTTTTTACACAGGGGGCCAGTTCACTGTCCCTCAGACCATTGGAGGGCTGCCACATACTGTGTTCCTCACTGACCACCAATGAAAGAGGTGCCCCTTCCTGAAGTGCGGCGGGGGGCCGGATAAATGGCCTCAGGGGGCCGCATGCAGGCTGCAGGCCATAGTTTGGGGACGCCTGATCTAGACTAATCCCCATGATGTTTTTATGGACCACTTTTAGCATCAAATGACAGGGTTGGAAGTGAGACTTCTCTAAATATAACTTATTTACTTTTGACTTTTGAACCATGTAAAAAATGTTTGACAGTTTTCCAAAAAAAAAAAAATCAATAAGGAAAATAAAGTTAACCCTAAAATGGAAAATAAACTGAAATTAATAATTCTTTATCAAATTGGTTACATAATCACACAGAGAAAAGAATTATTCTAAGTGACTTTGGAACACGTTTCTCTTGTATATATTCTTGGTGAAAATATTCTAAGAAAAGAATTGCAAATAATTTTAAACTTCCCTCAGTAGTTTGATTATTAGAAGCAATATTTGTATTATAATTTTGAAAGTATTTCATGTATAATTAGGATAAAAAAAGAATATCAGCTGGGCACGGTGGCTCATGTCTGTAATCCCAGAACTTTGGGAGGCCAAGGCAAATGGATCACTTGAGCCCACGAGTTTGAGACTAGCCTGGGCAACATTGAAATCTCATCTCTTATTAAAACAATAATGAAAAGAATGTTAATATTATTAAGATTCAAGGTTTTGATTAGGAGAGAAAAGAGATGCAAATAAAAGTAAATTCTCTGTAATGTTAAATTTGTATAGGACATATTAATATGAACTCATAAAACATTTTTCTGTTCACTTAAAAGAACCTATAAAAAATGATATTCCAGTAACAATTGTTTTTTTTTTTCTTTGAGATGGAGTCTTGTACTATCACCCAGGCTGGAGTGCAGTGGTGCAGTCTCCATTCACTGCAACCTCCGCCTCCTGGGTTCAAGTGATTCTCCTGCCTCAGCCTCCCCAGTAGCTGGAATTACAGGTGCCTGCCACCATACCCAGCTAATTTTTTGTATTTAGTAGAGACCGGGCTTCACCAAGTTGGTCAGGCTGATCTAGAACTCCTGACCTCAGGTGATCCACTCACCTCAGTCTCCCAAAGTCCTGGGACCGTGCCTGGCCAGTTCTAGTAGCAATGTGAACAGAACCTTTCCCTTATTCTTGACGGTTTTGCTGCTAGTTCTGGCAAAGTGTCATCATGTGGGTGGGAGGGGATTGGATGCCAGACCAAGGTTGTAAGGAAGTATTTTATTTTATATTTTTTGAGACAGGGTCTCACTCTGTCACTCAGGCTGGAGTGCAGTGGCGCCATCATGGCTTGCTGCATCCTGAACCTCCCTGGGCTCAGGTGATCTTCCTGCCGCAGTTTTTTTTTTTCACTTGGTATTTTTTCCAGAGATGAGGTTTCATCATGTTGCTCGGGCTGGTCTCAAACTCCTGGGCTCAAGTGATCTGGCTGCCTTGGCCTCCCAAAGTGTTAGGATTGAGCCCCATGCCCAGCCAGGTAAGGAAGGAATTCAGCCCTCAATTCTGCAGTTAGGGATTTTAAAGTTGTTAGTCTTCTTCCCTGGCCCTCATCATCACCCTTGTATCTTTTGTAAAGGCTGCAATGCTTACTAATGCTTTTATGTATAAGCAGACTCTTCTGAGTGAATGTGAAGGTGGGGTTGTGTCCTATATCTGGGTCCATGAAAGGTGGGAAGCTGAGAAGAGAATCCTGAGAGTGCAAAATCCCTGGGAATCAGCAAAAATTCCTGGGAGAACTTCCAACTTTCAAATACTACGTAATTGATAGAGTCAAAGCTGAGATGACCGAGAGGGTAAAGGACAACCCAGCTAACATCTGGGTTGTAGGTGGCATAAAGAGAAAGTAGCACTGCAGTTTATTTATGATTGATGAAAGAGTAGAATTGGAAAATAGTAAGGTCCAGAGAGGGTGGAAGGATTTAGATGGCCTAGGAAGGGTGGCAAGATCTGCTCGGCTGGAGGCTGTTGGGGAGGGATTGTGAGTTCCCTTTCCTCTCTAAGGGCCCTCTGTCACCCCACAGAATACTTAGACTGTTCTCTATCTCCGTGACATCAGCCCAGACCTCTGGTCCAGAGCACACATTCTCTGCTCAGTTGTTGGAGGCAGCTGTCAGATCATCTCTGCTCAGGTGCATCTCAGTGAGCCTCGGGGCACTAGTTCCATCCATCCTTTGTGTATTGAGAGGCTTCTGTTGCTGTTCCTCTACTATTTACAGAGGAATCAAAACATAACCAACACTTAGGCTGGGCTCAGTGTCTCATGCCTATAATCCCAGCATTCTTGGGGGTTGGGGCGGGTGGATCACTGGAGGTTGGGAGAAACCCCAATGTGGTGAAACCCCATCTCTACCAAAAATACAAAAATTACCTGGCGTGGTGGTACATGCCTGTAATCCCGGCTACTCAGGAGGCTGAGACAGGAGAATCGTTTGAACCTGGGAGGTGGAAATTGCAGTGAGCCAAGATCACACCACTGTACTCCAGCCTGGGTGACAGAGTGAGACTCTGTCTCAAAATGTGTGTGTGTATGTGTGTTTGTAAGCAACACTTAGAAAACACAGACACATCACTCTGGCAAGGGAACCTTAAGGCCAACTTCCAGCAGAGTACAACCTTTTCCTGTTCCCCTTCCCAGTTTTCTAAATCAGTTATGTTGGCACAGAGAGCCACCTGGCATGGACACTTCCAGGAAAGACTAGAGTATCATCAAGGGGAACAGAGTAGAGGTAGGAGTGAGAACTGGGGTTTTTATCTGAAGCCCACAGATCCTCTCTCTGGGTGTGACAGAGAGCTCCAGGATAAAACCCTGTTCCCGGTGATTCACTGGCCATGGATTGGATTATTAACAGAGTTCAGGGATCCTGCTGGAGAACAGAGTCCCTCAACTCTTAGTCATGGGCCACAGTCCCATCTTAGGGTCTCTGGGTCAAGGCATCCCCTTGTGTTAGGGCCGATAGGGAGAAATATACTCTGAGCCTGTGAAAGCCTCCAGTCAGGTGCTGGGGCCCAAGCTCTGTCATCAGGGCGGAGTCCCCTGTGATGGAGAACACGTTCTCCTGCAGTTCTGGGAATCTGTGCCCTTCATGAGAAAAGAGGGTAGGGACTGAAAAAGGCCACTGAGCGTGACATACAGAAACCCTTCTTGAAAATTTCAAAGAAGAAAAAAAAAAGATATTCATCTACTTTAAAGTGAATAACAGGATGGATCACAGAGCTCTGTTTATTCAAGATAGAACATCAGATGATCTATGAGTAATGAGTGTCTGCAGCTTGCCTGGAGGGAGAGGATGGTGAGAACTGGATCCCAGCCACTCACTCTTGTCCCACACCAGGTCAGGTGGTGTGAGATACGTTGGAACCACTATTGCTTTTGGAGGCAGAACTTCCAGGTCCTGATTTTCAGCAAGCTGCTTGACCTCCCCAAGGTTCAGGTACCGCCTCCGAGGTAAGACCTGGCCTCCATCGCTCACAAGCTGTTCAGAGGCTCACGTGAGATACGGTCTATGAAAGGCCTTCCTGCGATTGTCAGGGACCATTTCCCATTCATTGCTCATCTTGATACTTTGAGTCCTGTCTTTTAAGAGCCTCCCAGGATCATTCGACTCAGCCTCCTCACGATATCACTTTGTTCATCTCTTCCCCACAGGCAGCCCAGGCTCTTGGTTCCTCAAGTTGGAGAGGCTGCCTGAAAGGACCTGAGGTAGCAGAGGATAAGCTTTCCCGAGGCACAGGTCATACAGCTCCTTCCCCTCTTTCTAGGATGGCTGTGCAGTGTCAGGGCCCACTGAAGCCTGTGGGAGGGAAACCCGAAGGGAAAGGAACGTGGAGGAAAGCCTCGGGGCGATGAGCAGGCGGACTGTTGCAAAGCTGGCAGGTGGGAGAAGGTGGCATGCTTCCTGCTCTGCCAAGCCCCCACCCAGCTCCTTTGGTTTTTGTTTGTTCCTCCTGACTACTGCAGCCCCCCGGACAAGCTCCTTGCCATAGACAATTTGTGGAAATAGCTTTTTCAGAATCGCCACCATAAGCTGTGCAGTGCAGCGGCCACAGAAGCTGGCTGTCTGCTGTCTGGGAGCCTGAGGAAGACATGGCTGCCTTGGAGTCCCAGGGTTTGCACCGCTCCTCTGAGGTGCCATCTTGATCTCGGCCCTCAACCTCTCAGGCGTCCCCAGACTTTTTACACAGGGGGCCAGTTCACTGTCCCTCAGACCGCTGGAGGGCTGCCACATACTGTGCTCCTCTCACTGACCACCAATGAAAGAGGTGCCCCTTCCTGAAGTGCGGCGGGGGGCTGGATAAATGGCCTCAGGAGCTGCATGCAGCCCGCGGGCCGTAGTTTGGGGACGCCTGATCTATTATTTTCAATTTTTTGTTTATGGCCATTCTTGCAGGAGTAAGGTGGTATCACATTATGGTTTTGATATGCATTTCCCTGATAATTAGTGATGTTGAGTGTTTTTTCATCTGTTTCTTGGCCATTTGTATATCTTTTGAGAATTTTCTATTCATGTGCTTAGCCCACTTTTGGATGAGATTTTTTTTTTTTTCCTTGCTGATTTGTTTGAGTTCCTTATAGATTCTGGGTATTAGTCCCTCGTCAGAAGTACAGATTGCAAACATTTTCTCCCACTCTGAGTTGTCTGTTTCCTTTGCTGTTTCTTTTGCTGTTCAGAAGCTTTTTAGTTTAAGTTCCATCTATTTATCTTTGTTTTTTGTTGCATTTGCTTTTGGGCTCTTGGTCATGAAGTCTTTGCCTAAGTCAGTGTCTAGGAGGGTCTTTCCAATGTTAACTTTCTAGAATTTTTATGATTTCAGGTCTTAGATTTACATTCTTAATCCATCTTGAGTTGATTTTTGCATAAAGTGGGAGATGGGGATGCAGTTTCGTTCTTCTACATGTGGCTTTTGCATGAAGTGGGAGATGGGGATGCAGTTTCGTTCTTCTACATGTGGCTCTACATATTCCAGCACCATTTGTTGAATAGGGTGTTCTTTCCCTGCTTTGTTTTTGTTTGCTTTGTCAAACTTAGCTGTTTTCATAAGTTCACATTTTATATTATCTTTTATATTTTTAGGCAGCAGAATGAACATATCATCTACAGGCAATTACAAATTCGATTAATCTATAGTGTTATATAATGTATATAAGTAACAATAAATTAAAACAATATATATGTTTTGTAATTTTTTAGGTTAGAAACTACTCAGGAATCCAAATATTATATATCGAGTAAGCTAACATTTTCCAAGATTATAAAATTTTAACTAATATTTGGAAATTACAATTTTAACTGAAACATAGATTTTCATGATTTGTAGTATTGTAAGAATATTACAAGATCAAAACCATTTTAAAAGACATCTATGCTATGATTTCACTTAAACGCAATTTTATATTTTGTAAGCTTAAAAAATTTGTTCCAACAATGATCCTTTTCCTGTCCCATAAAACCTGTATAGAAAATTCCAAAAGTGTAAACCTTGAGGAGTTTAAATCTTGAAGTTATAAATATTACATAATAAACTACAAAGTTATAAATATTAACATTTATAAGACTGTATCAGTCTTACATAAACTAGAATATTGTTTTAGCATTATTTTATATAATGAGGGAAATATGGACATTGAGCTGTCCTGATCAACATAATTAACTCATTCCAATTTGTCCAAAATTTATTTATCAGAAATATTACAGGATACCTTAAATTTTTTTTTTTTTTTTTTTTTTTTTTTGGAGACGGAGTTTCGCTCTTGTTACCCAGGCTGGAGTGCAATGGCGCGATCTCGGCTCACCGCAACCTCCGCCTCCTGGGTTCAAGCAATTCTCCTGCCTCAGCCTCCTGAGTAGCTGGGATTACAGGCACACACCACCATGCCCAGCTAATTTTTGTATTTTTAGTAGAGACAGGGTTTCACCATGTTGACCAGGGTGGTCTCGATCTCTTGACCTTGTGATCCACCCGCCTCGGCCTCCCAAAGTGCTGGGATTACAGGCTTGAGCCACCGCGCCCGGCCTAAAATTTTTTTTATAGACTGGGTGCGGTGGCTCATGCCTGTAATCCCAGCACTTTGGGAGGCCAAAGTGAGTGGATCACAAGGTCAGGAGTTCAAGACCAGCCTGGCCAACATAGTGAAACCATGTCTCTACTAAAAATACAACAAATTACCTGAGTGTGGTGGTGGGCACCTGTAATCCCAGCTACTCAGGAGGCTGAGACAGGAGAATCACTTGAACCCGGGAGGTGGAGGTTGCAGTGAGCCGAGATCATGCCATTGCACTCCAGCCCCAGGGACAGTGAAAGACTGTCTAAAAAAGAAAAAAAGATATACTTTTTATGAACTGTGTATTCATAAGACAGATGTTAAATTTAAAAATCATTTAAACGCTTTTATGTTGAAACTAAGATGTTTTCTCTCATAACTGTGGTAACAAAGCCTGTTCATTTTAAAATACATTCGTATACTTTTTAATTATTTCCCTGAGTAGAGAACACCAGTCATGTTTGTCTCCCTATATATATATATATATATTTTTTTTTTTTTGAGATATCGTCATCTCTGTCACCTAGGCTGGAGGATATGTATTTATTTTTTTAATGCCAAAGGAAGTTTAACTTTGTAATGACATTTTTGACTACCTGGTGTGTACCATAATAACAATGATTTTTTTTTCTGAGTGGTTAATCTTTAAAATTTCCCAAGTGAGGAGAAGGGAGAGGAGTAGAACAATATGAAGTTATTACTATAAGAGGTTATTTTTTCTTTCCATAAGAAGAAGGGAGAAAGTTTAGATACAGGGACCCCTTTTTTCATATATACCTAGACAGAAAAGAGAACGTCATTACAGCCAGTTTAAACAGTAACTCCAGCCCTTGACAATTTAATCAAAACATACAATTAAAAGCCAGTGCTTATTAATCCTCAAAGAATGGGGATGGAGGGGAAATCTCCTACATTAATCACAGTGATCTCTTTCTTCTAGACAGACCAGATATATAATCTCCTCTTGAGGGTCTCTTTGGCCTTTTTGCCTCGGGTACTTGTCAAATGAGCATCCTTGTTCATGTCAAAGTTCTGTAAGTGTCCACTATGGTTCTGATTCATCCTTGGAGAAGTCCTGTGAGAAGGCAGCACAAGCTTAGCAGGCAAGCCCATGAGAAATTGCTTGACTGTTGATCAAAGGTAAAACATGACCTGTGTGTCCTACCCTCAACCCCGAGGTTAAACCTCCTCTACTTGCCGACCTGAGAAATTAGCCACCTGGCACAGGCTGGGTGGAGAGATCTTTCCCAAAGCCAATTTCTCACTCCCAGGGAAGCCTAGGGCAAGTTCTCTTACATGAACAGAAGATGGAGGACACACAGAAGGCAGGAGACGGTGTTCAAAGTCAGATTTCACCAAGAGACACCAAAGTCTGATTGGAAACCAAGAATTTCAGGAAATAAGTAATAAACATACTGAACAGCCAAAGAAATAAGCAGAGCCTAAATTCAGTGCAAAACCACACAATTAAAGGTAGAGAGGACTTGAACTTGATGCAGGGAGTTGCAGATGTGCGCATTATTACCGAGTCAAGGAGGCCAATCCTGGTATTGGGGGGGTCTTGGCCAAATCTCAAAGGGATCTTAATGTCTTCACCCAGCTAGCCTCAGTCCACCAGGAACAAACCTTTAGTCTGACAAAGACTTATTGGCTCATTGCAACAAGAGAGATCACACACCAAAAGAACCATGGACTATGTCATCAAGAAAGGGTAAAGTTGTGATAAGGTTTTGGGGAAGGGTGGCATTTAGGTGAGATGAAATGGTATTTTGGAAGGTGACAGCAAAGCAGGGCTGTGTGCAAAGGGACAACATCAGGTCTGAATCGCAAAGCAGACACAAGGTCTCTCTTCCTTAGAAACAAATCAGGGAGGGGAGCACTACACACTGGGGTCTGTTGAGGGGAAATGGTGGAGGGATTGGGGGGTGGGGAGAGATAGCATGGGGAGAAATGCCAGATATAGGTGAAGGGGAGGAAGGCAGCAAATCATACTGCCATGTGTGTACCTATGCAACAGTCTTGCATGTTCTTCACATGTACCCTAAAACCTAAAATGCAATTAAAAAAAAAAAGAATAAATCAATAAAATCAATGAAAGAATACTGCCATGTGTGTACCTATGCAACAATCTTGCATGTTCTTCACATGTACCCTAAAACCTAAAATGCAATTAAAAAAAAAAAAAGAATAAATCAATAAAATCAATGAAAGAATAGATTTCAGGAAAAAAAAAAAAAAAATCAGGATATGGAATGTTAGGTCCAAAAGCCCCTTAACAGAATCTGTTCCTGGGTTGAAAATCAAGGCTGCTCCTCTGTGTCAAAGCGAATTAGATATTGCAGCCAAGAGTGGGATGCGTTGTTTTTAATGAAATGATTTCAAAAACAAAGTTTCTGATAAACTAGGATTTTAGAAAACTAGATTTCTTAGTACCAAAATAGTAGTCAGGCTACTAAGTGTTATTAGGTGGTTTCACAGCTGCAGTTTTTCCTTGGAAGAGAAATAGAATCTTCTGCTAATTTTACGGCTGGCTTTATCTGCATCTATTTTCCCAGTCTGATGAATGGCATAGCAAAATCTCATATTCTTAGGTGAATTGGATTTTCACTTTCCTAACATGTAGCCCAGTTTCCTGCTTTATCAACTTGTGGAACTTTCCAGCAAAAAAGCTGTGGTGGCATGGGATCTTTTCTGGAGGTTATTACTCTCTTCTTTTCTGTTTCCCTCTTCCTGGCATGGGCTATGCCATTTCAGGACCCCGGTACAGCCTGGGGTTGCTCCTGAAGAAGGAATCCCTAAAGAACACAACCTGAAAGCAAGCCCTGGGGTTGAGCGAGTCAGAAGGCAGTGTTACAGAGTCTACGATGGGAGAGAATGGGAGGGGCTGGCACGCAGCACGCTTCCAGTGCCCAACCCCTGCCAGACCCGGTGGTTCCTACTCTGTTTCTGGATGAAGCTTGCAGCCTCTTGTAGCCACTTGGGCAAACTCCTTGATTAACAGTTTTGCTAACTGTGGGTCATGATCCATACAGAGAGAGCTGTGGAAGCATGACTGTGGTGGGTGATCTTGTGTTTTGGGGAAGCTGTGAAAGCTGCTGCTCCCTCTGTGTCCCCTGTGGGTCCTGGCTCCGGTGCCTAACCTTTCTTGAACTGGCTTCCAGACTCTTCCTCTGAGCCCTTTCTATCCATACCTATTATCAGCCTCTCTGCCCAGGATTGTCTCTGCCTCTGCTCCTGCCTAGGCTGGTTTCTTCTCATTGCACCCTGCTTTTCACAATTGGTCCCACTTTTTGGCCACTCCTTCCACCCCTATTATTCGCTGCCTCTGTCACGAGAGACTGTATAATTGGCTCCCACATTCTCGGTCATCTATTTTTCCACTCCTGTAATGGCCTCATCTCCTCTGCCATGGGAGTCCTCCTTACCCTATCTCTCCTAGTCTTTCACATAACCTTCTTTTAACCCAACTACCAGCTTTCTCATCTTTTCAACCAATAGATGGAAGGTCCTCTCTGCTTCTATCCCACCTCTCCCAGAGCTCTTTATTCAGTCTCAACCCTGGGCACCATATCCCTTTTTGCCAATATGAACTGCTAAATAGTTCTCAAGTTTTATTCTCCTGAGTTCTTATCGTCACCATGGTAGTTCAGACCCTCATCTGTTACCAAACCATGCAGTAGCCTCCTAACTAATCTGTTTCTTCAGTTTTGTCCTTAGATTCTTTCCCCTCGCTGCTGTCAGAACAACCTACCTAAAACCAACATGGCCTTAGGTTAAAATCCTTGACTCACACTGTTCCCTCCCAAATGAAGTCTGCTCCACATTTTTGTACCCCAGTAATCAAGAAACCCCTATTTTGTTCAGTGCTATTCATTAAGATTTCTCCATCTGGAGTTGCTTAGGCAGATAAATACTGGTGTTTTCAAAGTCTACTACATTCCCCAGACTGGAAGCTCCTTCAGGTCAGAGGCTGTGTTTTTTTTGTTTGTTTTGTTTTCCAAGGATTTTACTCATTTTATCCAAGTTGTTGAAATTATTGGCATAGTTGTTGTTGTGATTTGTCTTCCTTTGCCTTTCACCATGAGGCCTCCACAGCAATATGAAACTGAGTCAATTGAACCTCTTTCCTTTATAAATTATACAGTCTCAGGTATGTCTTTATTAGCAGCATGAGAACAGACTAATACAGTAAATTGGTACCAGGTTGTGGGGTGCTGTGGAAGTGACTTTGGAACTGGGTAACATCCAGAGATTGCAACAGTTTGGGGGTTCAGAAGAAGACAGGAAAATGTGGGAAAGTTTAGAACTTCCTAGAGACCTGGAGGGCTCCAAAAACAAGATGTGGAAAGTTTAGAACTTCCTAGAGATTTGTGGAATAGCTTTGGCCAAAATCCTGATAGTGATATGGACAATAAAGTCCAGGCTGATGTGGTCTCAGATGGAGATGAGGAACTAGTCGGGAACTGGAGTAAAGGTTACTGTTAATATTGCAAAAAGACTGGTGGCATTTTGCCCCTGCCCTAGAAATCTGTGGATCTTTGAATATCGGAGAGATGATTTAGCGTATTTGGCAGAAGAAATTTCTAGGCAAAGTGTTTCAGAGGAAGCAAAGGATAAAAGTCTGAAAAATTTGCAGCTTGACAATGCAATAGAAAAGAAAACTCCTTTTTCTGAGGAGAAATTCAAGCTGGCTGCAAAAATTTGCATTAAGTAACAAGGAGCCAAATGTTAATCACCAAGACAATGGAGAAAATGTTTCCAGGGCATGTCAGGGACCTTCATGGCAGCTGCCTCACACAGGCCTGGAGGCCTAGGAGGAGAAAATGGTTTTGTGGGCTGGGCACAGGGCCTTGCTTCTTTGTGCAATCTCAAGACTTGGTGCCCTGTGTCCCAGCTGTGGCTAGAGGACAAGGTACAGCTTGGGCCATGCCTCAGAAGTTGCAAGCCCCAAGCCTTGGCAACTTCCATGTGGTGTTGAGCCCATGGGCAGACAGAAGTAAAGAACTGAGGTTCAGGAACCTCTACCTGGATTTCAGAGGATTTATGAAAATGCCTGGATGTCCAGGCAGGTGTGCTGCAGGGTTGGAACCCTCATGAAGAACCTCTGCTAGGGCAGCGTGGAAGGCAAATGTGGGGTAGGAGCCCCAACACAAAGTCCCCACTGGGGCATTGCCTGGTGGAGCTGTGAGAAGACAGACACCTTCCTCCAGACTCCAGAATAATAGATCCACTGACAGCTCGCACCATCACTTAGGATAATGGCTTCCAGCTTCATCCATATTGTTGCAAAGGACATTATCTCATTATTTTATTTTTTATTTTTGTTTTGAGATGGAGTCTCTGTCACCCAGGCTGGAGTGTAGAGGCACAATCTCAGCTCACTACAGCCTCTGCCTCCTGGGTTCAAGCAATTCTCCTGCTTCAGCCTCCCGAATAGCTGGGACTACAGGTATGTGCTGCCACACCTAATTTTTGTATTTTTAGTAGAGACAAGGCTTCACCATGTTGGCCAGGATGGTCTTGATCTCCTGATCTTGTGATCCACTCACTTTGGCCTCCCAAAGTGCCATAATTATAGGCATGAGCCATCCACTCGTTATTTTTTGTGTCTGCGTAGTATATGATGGTATATATATATATATCACATTCTCTGTATCCAGTCACCCGTTGATGGGCATCTGTTGATTCCATGTCTTTGCTATTGTGAATAAATTGTGATGAACATACACGTGTGTGTGTGTGTGTGTGTGTGTGTGTGTGTGTGTCTGTCTGTCTTTATGGTAGAACAATGTATATTTCTTTGGTTGTATACCCAATAATGGTATTACTGGGTCAAATGTTCTCTGTTCTTTGAGAAATCTCCAAACTGCTTTCCATAGTGGCTGAATAAATTTACATTCCTGCCAGCTGTATTTAAATGTTTCTTTTTCTCCACAACCTTACAAACATCAGTAATTTTTTGATTTTTTTTTTCAAAAAATGGCTGTAATAGCCATTCTGACTGGTGTGAGATGACATCTCATTGTGGTTTTGATTTGCATTTCTCTAATGATTAGTGATGATGAACACTTTTTCATATGCTTTTTGGCCATGTATATGTCATCTTTTTAAAAGTATCTCTTTTTGTCCTTTGCCTACTTTTAAATGGGATTATTTGTTTTTTGCTTGATAATTTGTTTAAATTCCTTCAAAATTCTGGCTATAAGACCTTTGTCAGATGTGTATTTTGCGAATATATTCTTCTGTGGGTTGTCTATTTACTCTGTTGATAGTTTCTTTTGCTGTGCACAAGCTCTTTAGTTTAATTAGGTCCCACTTGTGATTTTTGTTTTTGTTGCAATTGCTTTTGGCATCTTTGTCATGAAATCTTTTCTAGGGCCTATGTCTAGAATGGTATTTCCTAGTGTTTTTTTTTTTCCAAGGGCATTTATAGTTTTAGGTGTTACATTTAAGTATTTATCCATCTTGAGTTGATTTTTGTATATGGCATAAGGAAGGGGTCCAGTTTCATTCTTCCTCATATGGCTAGCCAGTTATCCCAGTACCATTTATTGAATAGGGAATCCTTTCCCCATTGCTTGTTTTGGTTGCTTTTGTCAAAGATCAGATGGTCTGTATACAGCTTTATTTCTGGGCTCTCTAGTCTGTTCTATTAGTCTGTGTTGTCAGGGTCACCACCTGTGGGGTTCTGTCCTGCAGACCTTGACTCAATGACTGATGAATAAATTCACTCAGACACAGAATACAGTGAGCAAGTGGGCTGGGGTGTCCATGGCCACTTACAGACGCTTGAGGAGAGTGCTGTAAAGAAATAGAAACTTCCAGCCATGAAATACTGGCCTTGCTGGCCTTTATTTAGCATACATTAAATGACAAGGGCTTAGAGTCAACACCATTACAGGGTGAAGATTAAAAGCCAGGTTCTCAGGCCTAAAGCAAACACCATTAGTGGGATAATATCCCTGGTCGACCTCCCACAGAGAGAGCCATCCTGAATGCATAAGGGTTAGTTTATAGGACCACATGAGTAAACAAGTTAGTTAGGTAAACTCCCCACATTACTTTGTTTCTACTCTAATTTACTGAACTAAGGGGACAAGGCTGCCTTCAGCCAAGTATTACAATAAAAACCTTTAGGTCTTCCGAAAGGGTTTGGGTATATTCTCTATAACTAAAATGTCTCCCACCAGACTGACTGAATCCCCATACTATGTGTCAGTTTTTGTGCCAGTACCATGTTTTTTTGGTTACTGTAGACTTGTAATATAGCTTGAAGTCTGGTAATGGGATGCCTCCAGCTTTGTTCTTTTAGCTTAGTATTGCTTTGGCTTTTTGGGCTCTTCTTTGGTTCCGTATGAATTTCAGAATAGTTTTCTAAAAATTCTGTGGAGAATGTCATTGATAGTTTGATAGAAATAGCATTGAATCTGTACATTTCTTTGGGAACTATAGCCATTTTAACACTGTTGATTCTATCCATAAGCGTGGAATATTTTTCCTTTTGTGTCATCTGACTTCTTTCAGCAGTGTTTAGTAATTCTTATTGTAGAGACCTTTCACTTCCCTCATTCACTTCCTAGCGGTATATGTGTGGCTATTTTTTTTTTTTTTCTTTTAAGTTTGAGATGGAGTCTTGCTCTGTCACCCAGGCTGGAGTACAGTGGCATGATCTCAGCTCACTGTAACCTCTGCTTTCCAGGTTCAAGTGATTTTCCTGCCTCAGCCTGCCACCACACCCAGCTAATTTTTGTATTTTCATTAAAGACAGAATTTCACCAGGCTGGCCAGGCTGGTCTCAAACTCCTGATCTCAGGTGATCTGCCCACCTTGGCCTCCCAAAGTGCTGGGATTACAAGCGTGAGCTACTGTGCCTAGCTGTATGTGGCTATTTTGAATGGAATTGTGTTCATGATTTGGCATTCAATTTGGATGTTATTGGGGTGTAGTCATGCTACTATTTTTTTTTTTTTACATTGATTTTATATTCTGAAACTTTGCTGAGGTTGTTTAGATCTAGGAGCTTTTGGGCCGAGACTATGGTGTTTCTAGGTATAAAATCATGTCATCTGCAAACAGATAGTTTGACTTCCTCTATTTCTATGTGGATGCCTTTTATATCATTCTCTTGCCTGACTCGTCTGGCCAGAACTTCCAGTACTATGTTGAATAAGTGTGGTGAGAGTGGGAATTCTTGGCTTGTTCCAGTTCCCAAGGGGAGTGCTTAGTGCTTGATATGGTTATATAGAAATCTATCATTTACTGTTTGTTTTCTGTTTGTTACATCTGCAACTTTTTTATTTCATCCGAGATAGAAAGGAGAAGGGTATAGAAAAGGGAAGCCCAAAGGGCTTAGGAAGGTAATGGAATTTAGAGATCATCTGGTTAGGCACATTCCCTGTTCACATGGGAAGCAAAGCTGCTGGGGGAGAATTGGTGCAGGTTTCTTATTGAGTCAGTGGTAAAGGTGGACCTCAGCCCTAAGTGCTGACATGTTTTGGCCCAGCTGCAGGGTGGAGAAAAGCAGAAACAGGAAGGAGATAGCTTAGTCCAGCTAGTTGAGGTAGTGACACGGGGGAGCGCGCAGGAAAGCAAACAGTATTGCCGCCCACTCAGCCCCCAGCAGCTCACTCTTCCTTTTTCCAGATTCCTGCGGACTTCTTTCTTCAACAGCATCAAAGAAGTCCAAAAAGGAAAACTAAACAATCCAAATTACAGGATAGAGAAAAAGACCCATTTCCATGTAAATGTTACCATTCTGCAGCAAAACAAACAGTGGAAATAACGAGGCTTTGGTTTGGATCTGCGATGTGGAAGATGGGCCTTGCTTATAAATAGTCTCTAAACCAACAAGTAGTGCTGCAGTAATTCTGTATTGGAGGGTATAGGGATGGGGACTGAACACATCATCCCAAAGCAGCTATTCAGAAATGGTCCAGGTCCCGTCACAGTAATTAATAAGTAATTTCAAGCAACAAAACAAAATAAACAAAATGAAACAACAAAAAGCAGGGTTGGATCATTAAAAAAGTTGAGTACTCCAAAGACTTCTCACAGCGAGCAAGTTACGGAAATGAGGTTTGGAACTCTTTCTCCAGGATCTTGCCCACTCGTGCAGCATAAATCCTCACACTGGCCTGCCCACTGCAGGCTGGATGTCCTTTGAGAGTGCAGCATCCTGGGATGCTGTCTTCTGATGACCTGGGAGTAGTCTCCTGCCCCTTAGTGCTCCAGAGCCAGGTGCACCACCTCTCTGCATTGGGATACCTGGGATGCCTTTTGCAC
This sequence comes from Saimiri boliviensis, assembly GCF_048565385.1. NCBI lineage: Eukaryota > Metazoa > Chordata > Mammalia > Primates > Cebidae > Saimiri > Saimiri boliviensis. Next base: position 201,762,683 of record NC_133450.1, on the reverse strand, counting down.
AGGCACATTCCTGAACGACCCTGCCCCACTCCAGTCCTGAATCCTCGTTTCTGGGGTGGGCCTAGGAACTTGCATATTAAACAATCACCCAGGTGACTCTTGTGCCTGCCTGCTGATATTTGGCCTGGAGGGGGCTTGTCCAATGACTTTACAGTGATAAACGCACTGTCTTTTGAAGGCTGCATTCAATTACATTGAATCCCTTCAATGTGCTGTGCTTACTTATTTATTTTTGGTAAATTGGAATAGTCACATATTGGCAATTTTGTGTAGTTCAACTGTGTATGTTATGTTTTAAAAATTTGAACTGAGTTCTGGAAACTAAGTTTTCTAGATCTTTCATTGAACACACTTGGGGTTAAGAGATTTTTCCAGGTGCAAATGCCAGCTGACAAGTTTAGGAGCCATTTCAGGGAGTACCTTAGTATTCTTATTTCCATTTGGAGCCAAGAAGTTCGAATAAGCATTTTATGGGGTAGCAGGTCTTCAGGTTTTAAAGGTAATTGTATTGTTTATACTTTTATATCCAACCTCTTTTTTAGGACCATTACAAACACCGTGGGAGGGGTTTCTCCCTATATTGCAGAAAAGGATTTGAATAACGTAGCCACGTTCAACCTCTTCTGGAATAAGATAAGGGGATCAATCAACCAAGACGAAACTCTCAGTGGTGAATTGGTAGGGCTAAGATCTCATACATAGCAAATGAAAAAATTAGACTTTGAACTTAAGTCTTTGGAAATAACCTGGTGCTGTAAAAAGAGTATGAATTAAATTGAATTTTGGCCTAAATTAGGGCTGCCACTTAGTAGTTGTGTGATCTTGGTCAAATCAAGCAACCTCTTCTAGCTGTCTGTGTCTTGCGGAGGTGGAGTTGGGGTACTATTCTTGAGGGGAGCTGAGTGAGGCCTTCAGTGCCATGCATGTCCACAAAAGGTGCTCAGTAATTTATTACTAGTGAATTTTAGACTGGAGGTTTTTCCAAAGATACAGAGCAGCCTCGTGACTAAGAAAGGAAGAAAAGCTTCAATCCTCTCTGCCCCAATCCCTTCACACATACAACTTCCCTGGGACATTTACCCTCCAAGGGATAATTCCTGGTTGAAAGTCAAGCTGTAAAGTAAAGCTGGCACAGCTACTGTGGGCACCAGCAGGTGCCAGTACAAGCTAAGCTTTCACAAGGGCGGCCTGCCCTGACTTTATCGTTTATTCTGTGTCTCGGTGTGACTCATGAAAGCCAGACTTCCTTTCCTTTCATCCAGAGTGATTTCTGTCTCATAGCCTTTTGTTTGTTTGTTTGCATAATATGTCCATGTAACAATCTCATAGCCTTTCTTGCTTGCTATTCTGAATCTGGGAAAAAATGCTCAGAGTTTCACTGTCAAATATCAAGGAAGAGGAAAGATCTCCTGTTTTGGAGATCTTTGTAATAAAACTAATAAACACCAGTGGCTACTTTTGGGCAGCACTTCACAGTTGGCAGAGTACTTTCAGATCCATCAGTTCACTGAATATTTTCCAAAGCCCTGGCAAGACACTGTGATGGCTAAGGGCTGGGCTCTGTGGTCTGCAGACTGTCTTCAAATTCCCATCTTCACCTCTTCCAGCTGAATCAATCTTGGGCAAGTATTATAATATGCCATCTCTGAACCTCATAGATTTAAGTGGAAAGTACTCAAATAGTAGCAAAAAGAGCTTAATAATTATTAGCTATTATTTCCATCATGCCCGTTTAACCAAGTGACTGTTTTTCCAGAATATCTGACCTTAACAGGCCAAGCTTCACTTTCTTCACTTTTACACCCTCATCCTTTCCTCACAGTCCCCTGCCTCCACCCTCCTCTCTTCCCCATCACAGCCTACACTAAAGTGTCTTGTTTTGTGCAGGCTGTCCTCTGTCCTGAATACACTATGATTCCTGGTGAATACCACCCATGCTTCAAGTAGACCGACTCTTATTCCCATGCTCCTGGTTTACTTTCTGTACACCTTGGTTACAACATGTAGACAGAGTTGGTCTCTTTCCCCATCTGTCGTCTTACTAGAATGAGTGCTTTCTGAGAATAGGAACCCGATCTCCTTGCTTGTGGAGTCTGCTCCAATATCTATGGGATACCAAATGTTGATTTGAATGAACAAATGCTGTAGAATATATAAATGCAGTTAAAATTATCTTAGGTAAGCACTGGAGTAATGGAACCCGGAGCTTGCGAGCCAGTCCTGGAACCCAGGCTCCTGCTCCCAGTCCCCATATTTTTTGGGCATCCTCTATGCTGCCTCTGGGTGTGGCCATCTGACATTGCTGAGTAACTTCTCTTAAAAAGCCGGACACAGATAAAAACTAATGATATGAAAGCACTACACTCCACGTTTGCAGGCCCAATAGAAGTTTCCAATGACACCAAGCAGCCAGTGTGCAAGGCCTGCTTTTAATGTATCAGAAAAGACAAAATTACAGGATGACCGCCTTTGATGTTCCGTCTGTTTCGTTTTTCTGAATAAAAGGGAAACTCTGGCTCCAGGCTGATTTTCAATTGCAAAAATAGACTAAATTCCAACCCTTAAATTATCAAAAGTGCCACATACTTGACAAGCAGCTAAGCAGAGTACAGAAACTACCAAGTTAGTAATTAAACAGAGCTTAAGTCAAATTAACAGAGACAGACATTCTTGTCTGGCGGTCAGAACAGAGGCCTGGGGAGCCCAGGATCTGGCCCTGGTGCCTGCGTGTGTCAGAGTCAAGTTCTGATGTGTAGCCGCAATTGCCAAGAAGAGACCCCCTGGGCTCCCTCCGCCCCCATCTATCTTGGAAAGTCTCCCAGTGTGGGAGTTGGGATGTTCCTGTTGAAAGATACGAATGGGGGAGGGTAGGCCAGAAAGGAGTCTGGAAGAGGCTGAGAGTGCCTGGCTCCTCTCCACTTCAAAATGTGTTTCCAAATACTACAAGAGACGGTGGAAGTTTTTTTTTTTTTTTTTTTTTTTTTTTTTTTTTTAATGATTGGCGCTTAAGAGCCCTTATGAGTATTTTAATATAAATTATTATCCATTCACTCAAACAATGTTGAGAGCTTACAACAGTGGACAAAGCAAAATCCTAGACTTGGAGAGCTGACACCCTGGTAGGAGGAGGCAGACAATAAAAAAGTAAGTAAATATTTAGTATTTCAGGTGGCTTTAAGTAACATGGGTCTAACCATAGTGAGGAAGAAGAGAGAGAGTTCAGGAGGGAGTGGAGGAAGAGGTGGGTTGGAATTGCTATTTACATTTGGCATGGAGGCTTCTCTAATAAGGTGATCATTGAGCAGAAATCTAAAAGCAGAAGAGAATTCCAGGCAGAAGGAACAACATGTGCGAAGGGCTTGACATGGAAGAGCACTGAGCATGTTAGAGGGAAAGCAGGATCCCAGAGTAGCCAGCTCAGGGCCAGCATGGAGGAAGCGGTAGGAGATGAGGCTGGAAAAGGATTAGGGGCTAGATCACGTAGGCATCCTAAAGATGCTGGCTTTTAGTCTAAATTAAAAGTGAAGGCATGGAAGGATTTTGCTGTACAAGGGTTGTGTGGGCTGCCGTGCTGAGAGCAGACCATAGAATGGCAAGGTAGAAGAAGGGAGACCTCTTTTGGGGTTGCAGCAATAATCCAGAGGAGACACAACTGTGGCTTAGATCAGATGGTGGTCAAAAGGGGTTATATTCAGAATTACTTTTGAAAGTAGACCTTATAGGATTTGCTGATAGTTTGGCTCTTGGATGTAAAAGGAAGAGGTTCAAGGATTCAAGATGACTTTCAGGATTTTGGCCTGACCAAGTGAAAGGATGGAGTTCCGGCTGGGCGCAGTGGCTCAAGCCTGTAATCCCAGCACTTTGGGAGGCCGAGGCAGGTGGATCATGAGGTCAAGAGATCGAGACCATCCTGGTCAATAGGGTGAAACCCCATCTCTACTAAAAATACAAAAAAAAAAAATTATCTGGGCATGGTGGCGTGTGCCTGTGATCCCAGCTACTCAGGAGGCTGAGGCAGGAGAATTGCCTGAACCCAGGAGGCGGAGGTTGCGGTGAGCCGAGATCGCGCCATTGCACTCCAGCCTGGGTAACGAGCAAAACTCTGCCTCAAAAAAAAAAAAAAGGACGGAGTTCCTGTTTAATGAGATGGGGAAGAGCAGGTCTAGGGGAATGGATGTCAAGAGTTTGTCTTTGGCGGAGCCGGGCATGATGGTTCATGCCTGTAATCCCAGCAATTTGGGAGGCCAAGGCGGGTGGATCACGAGGTCAAGAGATCGAGACCATCCTGGTCAACATGGTGAAACCCTGTCTCTACTAAAAGTACAAAAAAAATTAGCTGGGCATGGTGGCACGTGCCTGTAATCCCAGCTACTCAGGAGGCTGAGGCAGGAGAATTGCTTGAACCCAGGAGGCGGAGGTTGCGGTGAGCCGAGATTGCGCCATTTCACTCCAGCCTGGGTAACGAGCGAAACTCTGTCTCAAAAAAAAAAAAAAAAAAAAAAAAAAAAAAGTTTGTCTTTGGCTATGATAATTCTGAAAGGCCTCTTCTACGACCATGATGGGTATTGCAAAGAAGCACAGCTCCAGGGATGCAACCTGGGTGCAGCTTTATCTTTGTCTCTGAATGTCCCTTTAACATTCGGTGGTAGTGGTTTTCTTTGCCATTGGGTAAAAACTCTGGCAGGCACCATGATTTTTCTTGTCATTCTCATGTATCAGAAAGTTCCATGGTCTACTTTAGGAAAACGCAATGTTGTTCCAGAAATTAATGTCCAGTTCACTTTATTAATACTTATGTCATCATAAAAGGTCATGGTGTATACCCAATGTAGAGGCTGGTTAAAAATATACATATATTTTTAATATGAAGAGGTCATGGCTCTTCTGCATCCAACTCCCCCATCTTAAACCCCTCAAGCTTGAGCCTATAGCGGTAGGTGACCACATTGGGGAAGAAGTTATGGTCAGCTTTTTTCTCTTTCTTATGTTTTCATTAGCTATGGTTTCAGCCGCTCCGGAGTTGGAGACTTTGGAGGGTAGAGCAAAAAGAGATCAGAAAGTTCTTACTTGGATGGTCCTGTCCTACAGTGGATATACTTTCCCTGGGGCTGGCTAATACTCAACGCTGAATCTTCCTTGGTTCTTCTGTGGATTCTCTGGTGGCTCCTCTTTGCAGCACTGCTGGTGTGGGTAATGCATCCTCTTCCTCCAGCCACTGCTGGTTTTTCTGCAGCATACTACACACAGACTTTCTCAAGCATGTCCTAATATTCTGCCAGGCAGAACACTTGAGCAAGAATGATAAGGGTCCTGGCCCACTCTTTCTCCTGCCTGGTCCGCCTCTTGTCCACAGGACACACACACTCTGTGCCTTGGCTAATCCCAGAGGGATCATCTCTTTTCTGCTGCAACCCACTGCTTCAGCAGCCTCCTACCTTTACATTCCCCGGGTAGGAGTCACACTCTAATTAATTAGGTGGCTTCTTCCCCTTCTCCAGACTGCAAGGTACACATGTCAACTCTCCAAGTCATCCCCTGTCCATAGATCTGTATCTTCCATGGAGAGGAATTATTCACAGCACAGCATTCTTCAAAGAAAACCTTTCACATACCCCTCCTACCCCCCTTAATCTCTAGTAACAAGACCACTTTATGCCCCTGTTTACAAGGAGGAGCCCAAGTTAAACTCTGCTCAGATATCTACCTTGAAAACATTCACTTGCATTTGCTTCTGACCTTAATATTTGATATCTGTTGTGTTGGAGCCTTGCTCAAGCTTCCTTTTTAACATCTTGCTACATTTTCAAAATTTGGGAGTCAACAGCATATGAACAATCATACTTAAAGCCAGAAGATTAGAGAAAAATACCTATGGAGTGAACAGCAAAAAGGTCTGAGGATTGAACCCTTAGGCCAGGCATCCCCAAACTTTTTACACAGGGGGCCAGTTCACTGTCCCTCAGACCGTTGGAGGGCCGCCACATACTGTGCTCCTCTCACTGACCACCAATGAAAGAGGTGCCCTTTCCTGAAGTGCGGCGGTGGGGCCGGATAAATGGCCTCAGGGGGCCACATGTGGCCGGCGGGCTGTAGTTTGTGGATGCCTGCCTTAGGCTTTTAGAAGCTGGAAAAATGAAGAACCAACAATGGACATTGAGAAAGTGCATTCGCAGTTGGCCCTTCTTCTGGATTGGCTTAAAAAATGAACAGGCAAAAACAAATAACACGTTAGGCTCTTTGAACTCATTTTCTATCCCCATTTGTAATAATACTCAAGCAAATTTTTCTGTTTTTCCTGATGCCTCTCTGTGTGATCTCACTCTTCATATGTCAGTGTCCTTGCTTTTTACAGTGTCCATTGTCTCTTTTTAACCACCTGATACCCCTGTGAGAAAGGTCTATTACAAATGGGAAAAGTGACGACAAGGACCTTTTAAGAGGCTTTCCCAAGTTCTAGAAGAGGCACAGGGTGGGCTTGAATCAGGTCTTTTGCTTCCAGATTCAGCTCTCTTTTCATAGCTGCCTTAGAGACATTCATGACAATCATAGTTGGGTTTTTTTTAAAGTTTTCCTAAAGTAGGACTATTTAGTAAATTAATGGCAAATGTTTCGTCTCATACAAGCTCCTGCGTATTAATCAAGGCTACCTAGATAGCTGTGTTGAAGGATTCTGAGGCATAATGAGGTTTGGCAGGAAAGAGTACTTGATCAGTTACTTGAACTGCCATTGGTGTAGGAGGGGTTCTGGTGGCTGATACACCATGCATTTGCTATCATTCATTGAATTATTTCCTGGGGGTGGGGTGGGGGGGGAGAGAGAGAGAGAGAGAGAGAGAAAGAGTACGTGTGTGTGTGTGTGTGTGTGAGAGAGAGAGAGAGAAAGAGAGAGAGAGAGAGAGAGAGAATCATTTCCTGGAACAGTTGTATTTTCTCATCACATATTCTGAGAATGGGAAAAGGAATAAAAAACAGCCTAAATCCACACTGGGTTACATGCATTCTGTATACATGCATTATGAGAGCATATATTAAGAGGTGGCATGAGCAAAGGAAACAGCCATGAACTCAGAGCAGCCTTGCAAATAAATAAAACCAGTCACTGTTCCCTAGCAGTTTTCTATCTAATTTTTTTTTTTTCATTTTTGAGATGGAGTCTCAATCTGTCACTCAGGCTGGAGTGCAGTGGTGTGATCTCAGCTGGCTGCGACCTCCATCTCCTGGGTTCAAGTGATTCTCTTGCCTCAGCCTCCGGAGTAGCTGGGACTATAGGCACATGCCACCATGCCTGGCTAATTTTCATAATTTCGGTAGAGATGGAGTTTCACCATGTTGGTCAAGCTGGTCTTGAACTCCTGACCTCAGGTGATCCACCTGACTTGGCCTCCCAAAGTCCTAGCATTACAGGTATGGCCACCGTGCCCAGCCTCTAAATTTTTATTTTGACAAATTTTGATCCAAAAGAAAAGTTAAAAGAATAGTACAATGAATGCCCATCTATCATTTTCCTGGTTTCATCAATTGTTAACATTTTTCTGTCTCTGCTTTTATTTGGAATACTTGGAAAGTAAAAATTCAAGACACTTCAGGATTCATCTCTTAGGAACAAGGACCCCCTACATAATCATGTAATATACATAATCCCATCTGCAAAAATTAACGTTGATTCAACAATATCATTAACTTATAGGCCATATTCAGATTTCCCCAGTTATCCATAAAACTGGGATGAGACTAAACTAACTCCCTCCCTCCATCCTTCCCTCCCTCCCTTGTCACTCACCTCCCACCCTCCCTCCCTGTCCTGTCACTCAGACTGAAGTGCAGTGGCGTGATCTTGGCTCACTGCAACTCTTGCCTCCAGGTTCAAGTGATTCTCTTGCCTCCAGGTTCAAGTGATTCCCCTGCCTCAGCCTCCTGAGTAGCTGGGACTACAGGTGCCCCCCCACCCTGCCCGATTTATTTTTGTATTAGTAGAGATGAGGTTTTACCATGTTGGCCAGGCTGGTCTTGAACTCCCAACCTCAAGTAACCCACTTGTCTTGGCCTCCCAAAGTTCTGGGATTATAGGCATGAGTCACTGTGCCCTGCCTAAATGTACTACTTTTTGACCAGACTTTATTTTGGTAAATGATATATTGTAGTATTTTTTCATTGATAAAATATCCCTCAGAAATGAGCATGCTCTTTTTTTTTTTTTTTTAACTAGGATATAGTACACTTTATTTGGCCCTTTACTTTTGCACATTTAGTCTGTTTCTTCTTTATTGATTGCTCATGCAAATGCTGCAGTGAACATGGGGACATGGTGGAGTGGCCCTAGTATGTATTCCAGCCTTTTTCCTGGGGCCCTTCTATACTGAAAGACTGTATTTTTTTCCAGCCTGCCTTGCAGCTGGAGTTCTCTATGTAGTTGAGGTTCCACCAAAGCATTGGCACTTACCTAAGATGGAGAAGGCAGAAGTGAGGGAGAAGTCGTGCTTGTGCTGCTCCTGAATTTCACCTAGATGCTTGGCCATCTGTTTTTTCCTGTCATGGTGGGACAGGCGACGGAAAGCCTTTGGAGGGTGGAGGGCAGAGGCAGGACATCATCTGATTTAACTTTAAAGATCATGCAGGCTACTACGAGGTGGAAAATAGACTGCAAGGGGGCATCATTGGAATGGGGAGCCACCTGGATGGAGATGATGGTGGTTTTTATTGGTAGACAGGATGAGAGGTAGTTGGATCAGAATACATTTTGAAGATGGAATTAGGAAGGTTCACTGCTGGAGTGCATATGGGATATGAGAAAAATGATCCCTGAACTCCCTTGTAGCTAGTGTTCTGGATGTAATTCAAGTCCCACCTGTCAGATGCACTCGTGTGAAATTTGGAAGACAAAGCTAAGGTGGAGATCATGCCTCTGCTGTTGCTTCAGGATTTTGGAGGGCTTGGGCAACTGGGCGAATAATGGTGTCATCCACTGGACAGGGAGAGCTAACATTTTGGTGGGGTTGGAGGTGGATATTTCACAGTGCTTCTTTGAATGTCTGTCAGAGATCCAAGGGAGATGTTAAGTAGGCGGTTGGATATATAAAGATGGGTGAGGGCAGGCCGTGAGTGTACATACAATATTTATGAGTATGGATTGTATAAGTTCATCTAGAGAGAACTGAGCCCCAGAGCACTCCACCTTGGAATTTGGGAGGAGGAGAAGAATCTAACAAAGGAATGGGAGGAGTGGTGAATTGGGAGAAAAAAATGAGAGAGTGAGGTGTCAGAAGCAAGGAGAAAAGCCTTGCAAGGAGGTTGGAGCCATCAGTGTGACCGGTGTTCATGAGACAAGGAAGGAGCTAAGGGTGGAGAATTTACCACTGGAATCTGGCAGCGTGCAGGTCATCCGTGACCCTGACAAAAAGCGTGATGGAGAAACCTGAGTGGACCCAGGTCAGAGAGAATTGGATTATGAGGAAGTGAAGGAAAGAGACTCTTTCTTGAGGAGTTTTGCTGTAACAGGAGAGAGAACCAGAGGTGGGGTCAAGGGAGGGCTTTGTTTTTTGTTTTGCATATGGTAGGTATTTTGTACGTGGTTGGGAATGATTCAGTGAAAAGGAAAGAAAAATGATGGTGCAGGAAAGGATGATTGAAAAGTCCTTGTTTATCTGAGAGGCAATAGACTCAGGAAACAAATTCAAGGGTTGTTCCCATTGTTTTGGGTTGAATTGTGTCTCTCCAAAAGATACATTGAACTTCCAACCCCTGGCACCTGTGAATATGACCTTATTCGGAAATAGGGTTATTTTGCCGATGATACTAAGTTGACATCCTAATAATATCCTGAGATAACGTTATGAGGGTAGACCTTAATCCAATAGGAATGGTAGCCTTGTAAGAAGAGAAAGAGACAGAGACAGACGTAGGAGGAGAATGCCTGTGATGATGGGGGCAGAGATTGGAGACTGGAGCAATGTGTCCAACCCAAGGAATGCCAAGAATTACCGGGAACCACCAGAAGCTGGGAGAGGCAAGGGAGGATCCTTCTCTAGAGGCTTAAGTGAGAGCACTCATCCTGCCGATGTCCTGGTTTCAGACCCTTAGAGGATAGCGAGTTTGTTGTTAACTGAACAGTTCTCTACTGTCACAGAAAGAGTTCTCCGTGAAGCATCACCTTTGACTTCATGATGAATCAGCGCAGTAAACTAAAGCAAAGAGATGCTCAGTGTCTCACTTGTTATATTTAAACCTCAGGTTTCAAACAGTAGTTGTCTTGAAAAGTGTTGCTGGGTTTAGAGATATTTTCTGATTCTGCCGTTTCTCCAAAGGTTCGTGTCTTTCCAAGACATGCCTGAGTCTCCTCAGGAGGCTAATAATGAATGCTTCTGTAAGAGACAAATGACCCCTATATTTAAAAACTTGAAAGAGCTCTGCCCTTTTTTTGATCATTCTGAGAAAGAGTCTGCTAAATCAGCCTTTAATATTTTTTTGTGATAAAACCAGTCATTCTTCTTTTAGAATGTGTTGGGGATTTTTCATTTTCCTCCCATCATCTTTTTCTATATTGAATTCTAATTTCTTGATTTAAATTTTACTAACCTCTAAGTATCCTCAGATTGGAGTTGTTTAGATTTTATGTAAGGCATTTGTGGTACCAACAGTGGAAAAAGCATTTGATTTGGAGCTAGAAGATGCAGTTTCAAGTCCCTCCTCTACTGTGTCCTGACTTTGGGTTATTCTGTTACATTCTCCAGACTGTTTACTTATTGTAAAACGAGGGTGATACCCACCTCATAGAGTTATAGTCATAATGACAGCTAACGTCTCTAAAACTTCATGGTTATTTTCCCACATATCACCCTATTTAGTCTTCAAATTAACTCCTTGAGCTTGGTGGAGAATAATCATCACCCCTTTCTACATATGTGGAAACTGCGACTGGGTGAGCCTAATGTAAAAGGTCCAGATAGGAACTGTTTGAGCTGGAAATTGAACTCAAATATTTTTTCCTATAAAAGCCTATAGAAATTCCTCCCACCATATTTCACTGGGCTTATATGGCATTTCATAAATCTCAAAGCATTCTTCAAAAGTAAAGAATTCTTTTTTTTCATTTAAAAAATTTTTTACTTTAAGTTTCAGAATACGTGTGCAGAATATGCAGGTTTGTTACATAGGTATCCATGTGCCATGGTAGTTTGCTTCACCTATCAACCTTTCATCTAGGTTTTAAGCCCTGAATGCATTAGGTATTTGTCCTAATACTCTCCTTCCCTTTTCCCCCAATCCCCCACCAGGCCCTGGTGTATGATGTTCCCCTTTCTGTGTCCATGTGTTCTCATTGTTCAACTCCCACTTATGAATGAGAACATGCAGTGTTTGGTTTTCTGTTCCTGTTTTATTTTGCTAACAAACTAGAATGATGGCTGCCAGCTTCATCCATGTACCTGCAAAGGGCATGATCTCATTCTTTTTTATGGCTGTATAGTATTCCGTGGTGTATACATGCCACATTTTCTTTATCCAGTCTATCATTGATGGACATTTGGGTTGTTACACAAAGAATTCTTGTTTCTGTGATGTTACTATTTGTTTTTGAGTGGACATCTGTATGGTAAGAGTTTCTGTTCTGAAGATAGCCAGACTTGGAGTCTGCTTATCTAGAACTGCACTGGTCATTATGGGGGCCACTAGTCCCATGTGTCTACTGAGTTACTGAAGTGTGGCTGATAGTACTAGAGAAATGAATTTTAAAAATTTTGTTGAACTTTAATAAATTCAAATTTAGAGGTAGATACTAAATTCATTTATTGGAAAACTTTAAGTTTGAAACAATAGGGATTTGTGTATCCATTTTTTTCAGCTATAAATTTTATGTTGCTAACACAGATCAAGTATTACCCATGAAAATTTAGCATTCCATTGAATGCTGTTATGTGTAAAATATACTAGATTTTTATGTGATAGATAATGTAAAATAGCTCTCATAATTTTTTATAGTGATTTTATAACATTTTGAAATATTTTGGCTATATTTTAAATGAAATAGACTATTAAAATTAATGTCATCTGTTTCTCCTTTTTTAATGTGGCTACTGGAAAACTTTACATATGTATCTTATATTATTTCTCTTGGACAGCACTGCTCTAGAATTAGCTGCGAAAGAATATTCGTGTTAACTAGGGATTTCCAGACCAGAACAGTATAAATCATATGTCAAGTTTTACAGTTTGTTTCACATAAGGGATTTCCAGGACAACCTTTTCTATATATTAGGTGCTGACTAATTATTGCGCCTTTAAACTAGTAGAGACTGTTGTGTGGCTGCTCATTGAGGTTTGATCATACCTGTGTGGAGTTTCTTAGTTTTCTCTGTCTGTAACTACCCAATGGGTTCACCTTGCCCACTGCCTAGACAGAACTGATATATCAAGACAGGAGAATTGCAATAGAGAAGAGTAATTTACACAGAGCCGGCTGTGTGGCAGACCCAAGTTTTATTATTACTCAAATCAGTCTCCCTGAGCATTCGGGGCTTAGAATTTTTAAGGATAATTGAGGGTGTTGTCGGTGAGTCTGGAGTGCCGATTGGTTGGGTCAGAGATGAAATCATAGAGAGTGAAAGCTGTCTTCTTGTGTTGAGTCAGTTCCTGGGTTGGGGCCACAAAGTCAGATGAGCCAGTTTATCCATCTAGGTGGTGCCAGATGATCCAAGCTGATCAAGTGCAGGGTCTGCAAAATGTCTCAAGCACTGATCTTAGGTTCTACAATAGTGATGTTATCCCAAGGAGCAATTTGGAGAGGGTCAGAATCTTGTAGCTTCCAGCTGCATGACTCCTAAACCGTAATTTCTCATCTTTTGATGAATTTGTCAGTTCTACAAAGGCAGTATAGTCCCCAGACAAGAGAGGGGATTTGTTTTGGGAAAAGGCTGTTAACATCTTTGTTTCATATTATGAGCTATAAACTAAGTTCCTCCCAAAGTTAATTTAGCCTACACCCAGGAATGAACAAGGACAGGTTGGAAGTTAGAAGGAAGATGGAGTTGGGCAGGTCAGGTCCAGGTCTCAGTTACAATTTTGTAATGGCGATTTTTTTTTTTTTTTTTTTTTTTTTTTTTTTTTTTTTTGAGACGGAGTTTCGCTCTTGTTACCCAGGCTGGAGTGCAATGGCGCGATCTCGGCTCACCGCAACCTCCGCCTCCTGGGTTCAGGCAATTCTCCTGCCTCAGCCTCCTGAGTAGCTGGGATCACAGGCACGTGCCACCATGCCCAGCTAATGTTTTTTTGTATTTTTAGTAGAGACGGGGTTTCACCATGTTGACCAGGTTGGTCTCGATCTCTCGACCTCGTGATCCACCCGCCTCGGCCTCCCAAAGTGCTGGGATTACAAGCTTGAGCCACCGCGCCCGGCCTACTGGTGATTTTATTTACTTAGTTCCAGCAGCCAGCCTGCAACTAGGTAGCTTCCTAATTCTCCTTCCCACTCCCAAAGCCTCTTGGGTTTGTTGACTTGGGGCTCACTTTGACCATCGCATATGGGGATGATCCTATCTGATTCTACACCTGTGTGGTTTAGGTGCTGCCTGATGAGCCTCCATCCGGGTCTGCACTGGCTTTCCTGTTTCCTTGGTGTGTAAGACACTATCAGACACAGCTATGTAAGAAGCCAGATTGCAGGCAACCCCTTGCTTTTATACATAGACACATTCCTGAATGCTTATGTAAAAGTTGGACATACCTAATAATAGATAGACCAGGTATAAGATGAAGATTGCAAACCTAATGGCAGAAATACAGTTTCAAATAATACCTTGTCTTTTAGTCACAATCTTTGATGCTATCATGTAAGTTCTTTAATTTTGTTACTGTAGTCACGTTTGGAAAACACCATTAACTAGCTCAATAAACCAGTAAGGCTAAAGATTTGGCACTTTCAACATCTCTAACACGTGCCATCATTTTTCTTAATATATTAAGTTTGTGATCCCATACTTTTTATTGACAGTATTCATATTTTCACCTGTCCACTGTCTTTTTTTAAAAAAAATTAAGGGTGAAGAAAACAATGCTTTTCAAAAATTTTTAGTTTTAGATTTTGTCTTTTTTTCAAATGACACCTTATGTACAAGCCAAATAAGTAAAACAGATGAGTGCGGAATGCTATGGTTGGAGCAGGGTGTGTGTGCATGCGTGCATGTGTGCATAGGAGCAGAGACGGGGTGGCGGTGGTGGGGAAAGGGTGCAGAGGCTCCAAGGGAAGCAGAGGGAGTGCCGCCAACTCACTGTTTAGGAAAAATGCATCACCACGCTGGGTGTGGTGGCTCACCTAAAATCCCAGCACTTTGGGAGGCTGAGGCCGGCAGATCACCTGTGGTCAGGAGTTTGAGACCAGCCTGACTGACATGGTGAAACCCCATCTCTACTAAAAACACACAAAAAATGAGCTGGGCATGGTGGCACATGCCTGTAGTCCCAGCTACTTGGGAGGCTGAGGCAGGACAATCACTTGAACCTGGGAAGTGGAGGTTGCAGTGAGCGGAGATCACACCATTGTGCTCCAGTCCGAGCAACAAGAGTGAAACTCCATCTCAAAAAAAGAAGAAAAACGTCACCAAATCACTGAAATTAACCGTCCGTACAAGGCACAAACCCCTCTTTGGGGCAAAGAAGGTTATGCTGCTGAAACTGTTCTTGGCTGTCAGGTGGCACCACCATGATGTTTTTGAGCCAATATACAAGACCTTAAAATTGGCAATTGAAAGTTGGCTTAGGGTTGTCACTGTGTCACGTACAAAAGCGGGGCTTGTTCACTTGAGGTTTTATTGGTCCCCTGCCAGATTCTTGAATACTGGGCAATTCTGGAGGGAGGCCCTGTGTGTTTTTTTCCCATGAGAACATGCCTGTAATTTGAGAGTAGAGGGGAGAACTACAGATAGACACTTCCCTCCACGTTCAACCATGTGGTTTCCTTCCCTCATCATTCAGTTCCCCAAAGAGCGTGGGTGATTTTCCTGGCCAAATAAATACAGCTCATAAATCAAGACAGTGAAGTGTACCGGGCATTTGCCAAACACATGAAAACAGACTTGAAAGTTCCTGCAGGCCCTTCTTCTCCACTCCCTTCTCCCTGGTCCCCACCTGGTGTACTTTGGTGTGGTGGTGGGAAGGGGAGAGCTCCAGCAACTCAGACAGACATGATCGACCCCATGTTAATACATAAATATTCTATTAATGGTAAGGAAATCCACACTTTTCCAAACAAGATCTCGTTTGGAGGGGTAGAAACTATGATTCCTATGCAGGTAAATGGTTTATCAAGTTGTTCTGTGAATGAAAGGAAGTAAATAGTTTCTCAGAGTCTGGAGTGCAGTGGCACAATCTTGGCTCATTGCAATATCCATCTCTTGGGTTCAAACAGTTCTTCTGCCTCAGGCTCTTGTGGTGGCACATACTCGGCTAATTTTTGTATTTTTAGTAGAGATGGGGTTTTGCCATGTTGGCCAGACTTGTCTCGAACTCCTGATCTCAGGCAGTCCGCCTGCCTCAGCCTCCCAAAGTGTTTAGGATTACAGGCTTCAGCCATGCGCCCAGCCAGCCTGTAGTTCTTGAAGGATGTAAGAAAAGGTTGAGAAGGGGGTGCCAAGTGTTGATTATTTGCCATGTGATTGACTCCTGCTGGATATTTTAGCTAATTAACTTCTTACTCTGAAATTGAATCAGTAACAAAAAACCTACCAACCAAAAAAATTCCTGGACCAGAATGATTCACAGTCAAAGTCTACCAGATATACAAAGAAGAACTGATACCAATCCTGCTGAAATTATTCTCTACCTCATTCTTCAAAGCCCATATCAGCCTAATACCAAAATCTAGAAGGGAAAGAAAAAAAACTTCAAGCCAATATTGCTGATGAACATAGATGCAAAATTTCTCAACAAAGTACTAGCAAACCCAATTCAGCAACACATCAAAAAGCTAATACACCACAATCAAGTAGGCTTTATTTCTGGGATGTAAAGCTGGTTCAACATATGTAAATCAATAAAAATGATTTGCCATGTAAACAGAATTCAAAAACCTTATGATCATCTTCATAGTCGCAGAAAAACTTTCAATAAAATCCAACATCCCTTCATGATAAAAACCTTCAATAAACTAGGCATTGAAGGAACATATCTCAAAATAATACCTATCTATGACAAACCCATAGCCAACACAGTACTAAATGGGCAAAAGCTGGAACCATTCCCTTTGAGAACTGGAACAACAAGAGGATGCCTACTTTTACACTCCTATTCAGCATGGTACTGGGAGCCCTGGCCAGGGCAATTGGAGAAAGAAAGGAAGGAAACCAAATAGGAAAAGAAGCTAAACTATGTCTCTTCACTGACGATGTGATTCTACACCTAAAGATTCCACCAAAAATATACTACTAGCGCTGATAATGTTAGGAGGTGAAAGATCTCTAAAAGGAAAACTACCACTGCTGCAAAATATCAGAGATGACATTCCATGCTCATAGATTGGAAGACACGATATCATTAAGATGACCATATCACCCAAAGCACTTTATGGATTCAACACTATTCCTGTAAAACTATAGATGTTATTCTTCACAGAATTGGAAAAACAGTTCTAAAATTCACATGGACAAAAAACAGCCCAGATAGCCAAAGCAATCTTAAGCAAAAAGAACAAAGCTGGAGGCATCCTATTACCTGACTTCAAACTATACTAGCCTTATGCTCTACTAGGCTATAGTAACCAAACGGCATTGTACTGGAACAAAAACAGGTACCAATGGTCTCAGTGGAACAGAATAGAAAACTCAGACATAAATCTGCACACTTACAACCATCTGATCTTTGACAAACCTGACAAAAACAAGCAATGAGGAAAGTACTCCCTATTCACTAAGTGATGCTGGGATAACTGGTGAGCCATATGCTGAAGATTGAAACTGGACCCTTACCTATTACCATATACAAAAATTAAGATGGATTAATGATTTAAATTTAAGACCTCAAACTATAAAAATCGTAGAAGAAAACTTAGGAAATACCCTTCTCAACATTGGCCTTAGCAAAGGATTTTTGGCTAAGTCCCCAAAAGCAATTGCAACAAAACAAAATGTGACAAGTGGGACCTAATTAAATGAAAGAGCCTCTGCACAGCAAAAGAAACTATCAGTAAAGAGACAACCTACAGAATGGGAGAAAATATTCACAAACTATGCACAGTTCTAATATTCAGAAACTATAAGGAACTTAACAAGCAAAAAACAAATAATCCCATTAGTGACATTTTTTAGCTCCGTAAGTAGGTATGTGCACAGCCCCCTGCACGTGGCACCTGCATCCTTATTCAGTTGTTGGTGCTAAAGCAAGCACTGATGACGTAACTGCCCAATGGATTCTTTCTGCCTGTTGCACAAATAAAGACCATGGCATTGCAGTAAAGAAGGAGTTTAATTGATGTGATTGCAGGCCAGCCACACCACCTGGCCAGTGGAGTTATTACTCAAATGTCTCACTGAAAGCTTGTAGGCTAGGGCACTTTTCAAAGGCAGTTTGGGGGAAGGGGTGAGGGTGGCTGGGCCTTGCTGGGTTGGAGCCATTGGTGTCAGACATGCAAGAAAACTGAAAAGATATCTCAAAAGACCAGTCTTAGGTTCTACAATAGTGGTGTTATCTGCAGGGCCTCCAGAATAATGGCTGGTAATGCTTTATGTCTACTCCTTAGCAGATTTCAGGCTACTCTCTTTCTCTTAGCTTGGTGAACTTTGTTTAGCTTTACAAACATGATTGAGCTTTGAGGAAGGCCTGTTATCGTTTAAACTGTAAGCTAAATGTCTCCCAAAGTTAAGCTTTGCAGCTTGAATGCTGAAGGCACAGTGAGGGTTGGGTTGGGTAGATCAGATCTCCCCCAATACCATGATTTTTTTTCTGATCTACTTTTTGCAAAGGCAGTTTCAGTGGGAGTGTGCTGCTGTCTCTAGTCCCTTCCCAATGGACTGACTTGGGTCTTTGCTTTAGGTGTTGTAATTGTTGGTATGTGTGATATAATGAGCCCATTTGGAGAAGAGATCCATAGAATCAGAGAGTGGTTAGAATAAAACTATTTCCCCATTAAACAATTTTTAAAATTATGATTTTTAACCAGCAGTTTGATTCTAGGGAAGCTTTTTAGGGAATTGGTGAAATTCAGGAAATTTCCGAAGACTTCTCTAGTTGTTTTCCACAGGAAATGTGGAAGCACACATTTAATTTTAGTTCATTTGAGTGTCATTCAGGAAAACAGATCTAATGTGAAAATGGGGAAGGATGTATAAATAGGTTTAAAACCCCCACTATAAAAAAAAATCAGGAAATGAGTAATTTCATATGATTTGACTGCAACCCAGTGAACACTAATCATGCCTCCTATTATTTGAAATTCAGCTATCTTTTGGAGGTAAAGTTGCTTGTCAGGCAGCCTCTGTAGGATAGGGCTTAGTCCTTTTTGACCAGCACAGAGATAAACACAATTAGGACTCAGCACTTCTGTCTTGAGTCAGATGTATAACAAGCTTAGGAAGAGTTTCAATACTGGATCTAATTGATTCATGTCTTAAAACTATGAGGAGAACATTATGTAACTGCCCACAGGGTTCTTCCTGCCCACTGCATAGAGAAAGACCGTAGCATTGTAGTAGAGAAAGAGTTTAATAGACACGAGACTGTCCACGCTACATGGGAGGTGGAGTTCATACTCAAATCATCTCATTCGTAGGTTAGGGCATTTTCAAAGGCAGTTTGGGGGAAGGAGTGAGGGGTGGCCAGGTAACAGGTGTTTGCTGCTGATTGATTGGGGGTGGAGATGAAATCATAGAGGGTCGAAGCTGTGCTTTTGGGGGTCAAATCGCTTCTGGATGGGGCACGAAAGTGGAGTTGTTGGTCTGAGTGGAGCCATTGGGTCCAGGTGGAGCCATGGGTGTCAGACATGCAAGCCCCCCTCCAAAAAAAAAAAAAAAAAAAAAAAAAAAAAAAAAAAAAAACAGAAAAAAACAAAACAGAAAACCTGGAAAGATATCCCAAAAGGCCAATCTACAACAGTGGTGTTATTTGCAGATTTGCAGGAGTAATTGGGTTGCAGGTGTTAGAACCTCCAAAATAGTATCTACCCCAGAATTCAGGCTCCTCTCCTCCCCCCAGCCTTATGGCCTCCCATTAGCTTTACAACAGTGGTTGAGTTTTGGGCAAGGCCTATTATCATTTAAACTGTAGCCTACATATCTTTCAATGTTGGCCCAGTAGCCCAGGAATAATTAAGGAAAAGGCAAGATGGGAGTTGGGTTAGCTTGGCTTACTGTTATAATTTTCTCACTGATAAAACTTTTGTAGAGGAAATTTCAATCACAGACTGCTGGCCATTGTGTGGGGGAGGTCAGTTTGCAAGTTAATTAGTCTCCCCTATATTACTGTGTTCAATTCTTCTTTTTTTAAATATCAGTTTGCTTTTTCATAGGATGCTTTCAATTGTAATCGCTTATGAACTTTAAACAGATGGTGTTGCTTTATATGAGAGAATGAATGCCTATAAATAAAAATGATTTTTCTGTACTTTATGTGTCTTTATCATGTATATTATAGTAAGATTCAAAGTTAAAAAATTATTTTGATGCAGAGAATTGTAATCAGGAAGTTTTTAGTTAAGTGAGAGTTTCAGTGGTTCTCCACAGTGGCAGAGTAAATAGAATTCTCTCTCTCTCTCTCTTTTTTTTTTTTTTGCATCTTACACTGTCACCCAGGCTGGAGTGCAGTGGTACAGTTACGGCTATCTGCAGGCTTGCCCTCCTGGGCTCAAATGATCCTTCCACCTCAGTCTCCTGAGAAGCTGGAACTACAGGTGTGTGTCACCACACTGGCTAATTTTTTATTTTTTTTGTACAGAGAGGATCTCACAATGTTGCCCAGGCTGGTCTCAAAATCCTAGGCTCAAGTGATCCTCTCATCTTGGCCTCCTAAAGTCCTGAGATTACAGGTGTGAGCCACCATGCCTGGTTTGAATTTGTTAATAGACAAAATGGATCATTTTCATCAGGTCAGTCCTATAGTCCACAGGGCAATCTTTTGCTTATTCAGTTAAAAAATAGAACACTTAGGGACACCTTATAGAAACCCTTCTCATGTATTTTGTATTAGTGGCTTGTGGAGATGTAGCTATGTTGCAGGATATTTTCTTAATGCTTTCACGGGACTCACAACAGGGGTACCTTTTTTACTCAACCTACCCTGTTCAACCCCTCATGGGAGGCAGGAGGGAATGGATGAGTGAACATGTACAGGAATTGGCGACTTTGGCACCAGCAGGAGTAGACTGTTTGTGGGCCCTGTGGCAGCATCTAGATGGGGTGCCTGAGATGCCAAGGCCCCAGAGGGTGTGTTACAATGCTGTCTTAGCTCTGTCACCCACAGACGGTGGCTCAGTGGGCCCTCTGCCTCATTGCATGGGGCAGCAGCCTTCTGCCAGTGAGGCAAAGGGCCAGTGTGACAACCTGTTTGGATACCTGTGCCTGATGTGTCCCAACTTCTTGCCCAGTGCTCAAGAGGAATGAGGTCAGGTGGACAAACTGAAGGATGGTGAATGTTGAGAATTTTATTGAGTGATGAAAGCAGCTGTCAGCAAAGAGGGGAACTGAAAGGGGGATGGGGAGGGCAGGGCTTTCAGAGGAGAGCCCTGAAGTCAAGCTGCTTTTCTTCTCCCTTTTGAAGTCAAGTTGCCTCATCCAGATGCCATCTCAAAGTCACCTATTCCCAATGTCCAGCTGCTGCTTTCTGACATCCAGCTGCTGCTTCTCTCTGCCAGCTGAGTATGGGGTCTTTATAGGCACAGGATGGGGGCAGGGTGGGCTATAGGTAGTTCTGGAAAAGGCAACATTTGACTGGTTTAAGACATTCGGAAAGAACCGATTGGAAGAGAGTGGACACACAAGGGTAGAAGTTCACTTTGGGCTTTGGCTTTCAGGCTTTTTGGCTTAAAGGTGGGGTTTTTGCTAGGGATCCCCCTGTCTGCTTCCTGTCTCTATCATATCATTCCTCGCACCCCCCTGCCCCCCGCCCCAAAAAGGCTCATCTAACTACTATTAGAACATGGACGATGGCTGATCTTAGCTACTTCCTGCTGACAGCAGGGTGGTGTTTTGGGGAAAATGGCAATCAGATTTGCCTCAGAGATCTACCAAAGGGTCCCTGACAAAAGGGAGCTGTTGTCTGAGGCTCTGGTTGTATGACCATTTGGAGTTTGATGGCCTCTAGGTGAGAAGAAACAAATTTTATGAGGTTAAGTATGCATGGGTCAAATACGTGTATTATACAATGAGGAGTTAAAAGGAAAGAATCCAGTGCCAAAGATGACAGAAATAAAAAGTGAAGTATGCTAATCCTTCTGAAAACAGTATTGTGCCCTGAGCGGTTTCACCCTGGTGAAAGAAATCAAACCTTATATAAAAGCAGTTACACTTTAGGGCAGGTGTCCCCAAACTTTTTACACAGGGGGTCAGTTCACTGTCCCTCAGACCATTGGAGGGCCGCCACATACTGTGCTCCTCTCACTGACCACCAGTGAAAGAGGTGCCCCTTCCTGAAGTGTGGCGGGGGGCCGAATAAATGGCCTCAGGGGCCTGCATGCAGCCCGTGGGCCGTAGTTTGGAGATGCCTGCTTTAGGGAAGAGAGAACAGGGAAATGGATAGTTCCCATGGGCATTCAGGATTAGGGGTCTTTGGTAAAGGTGCCCCATGTTATGGAACAGAATGAAGGTAAGAACATCAAGCACAGGCGAGACTGTTCAGAGGATATTCATGGCAGGTTAATTATTAACACTTGTTTTTTGTGATTTTTAGCTTGAGGTCTCCAATTTCTTCACATCAGTACTTCGGGTGTGCCTCTGGACCAACAGAGGTAACTCTGTCAGCTTCTCAGGCCTTTACTCGAGTATGATGAATTCAAGACTCTATTCCAGTGACTTTCACTGCCGTAGGAGTAGAAAGAAGTGCAGTGTGAGGTCTCTGCCAATCTGAGCTTGTAGAGGGAGAAAGGGAAGGGAGTACCCTTAGCAGTACCAGGGCCCCTGGGTTGAATAGAGTTGGCCCTAGTTCAGTTCTTGTCAGAAAGGGACCAAAGAAGTTACATGTTTAATCAGATCAGAGGTTTCTTGGTCTAGCAAGAAATCATGGTGAGAAAAGGCCATCCATACATAATTTCAGAGGGACTCAGACCCAGCTTTGAAGGGGTGTTTGTAACACATAGTAGGACTATGGGAACAAGGGTAGTTCAGGGGAGATGAGTCTCCTCAGACAGTTTTCTGAGGATCCTTTGGATAATATCATTTGTCTTTTCTACGTTTCCTGAGGATTGTGGTCACCAAACACAATGAAGATGGTACTGTACGCCTACTGCCTTTGAGACCCCCTGGATGGTGGCTGCCTTGAACAAGGGGCCATTATCACTCTGGAGGTACTTAAGGAGTCCAGAGCAAGAAATTATCTCATTAATTACTACTTTTATCACCTCAGAGGCTTTCTCTGTTTGACATGGAAATGCTTCTACCCAGTTAGTGAAGATGTGCATCTATCCATACTAGGAGGCACTGAATGCCCCTGGCCTTTGGCATAGAGGTGAAATCCATGTGCCAGTCTTCCCCCGGGTAGCTTCCTATTCTTTAGGTTCCAGGGGGAAGAAGCCATAGATTGAGGGGATTATTTTTGAGGCAAGTCTTGCAAACATTAACAACTTGTTTCACCATTTGTATCAGGCTTTTTGCCTGAGAACAATCTCTGGGCCAATTGATAGATTTTATCCTTACCTAGGTGGAAAGGCATTAAAGAACTTTCCATTGGTTGGCAGCTGGTAGGTGAAACCTGCCATCCTCCAATTGTAGCCATCCTGAGGACTGAAAGATGTGTGCTTAAGAGGTGGCTGATTCTATTTCCAAAAGAGAATATTGAGGTTTTGTTTCTCTTATGAAGGCCTCCCAGACCAGAGGGGTTTCAAGGGAATCAGAAATCTGGGGCTCTCTCACTGCTGATTTGGCTACTTGTTCTGCCAACCTGTTTCCCTCAGCTTTTTTCTCCATCCCTTTTGGTGGCCTTTACAATGTATGTCTGCCACTTCCCGTGGGAGGAAAACTGAGGATAATAGTTTACTCTCAACAGTATCATTCAGGGTAACTTTTGCATACCCTGCTTTATGGATCTCTTGTTATACAGAAGAACTGTCCATAAAGAGAATCCAGTCTGGGTCCTCTAAGGGGTTGCCTTGAGATCATTTCTGGCTGCATAGGTGTCTACTACTGTCTATTTGCAGTCATGTTCAAGTTCCCCAGCTTTCTCTTGGAGGAAAGTGGCTGGATTTAGGGAGGGGTAGTTTCTTAATTGGACTGCAGTTCCATCTAATAGCAGAGCTTTAGAATCCCCTCAGTTGGTTGAGGGTTCTGGGGAGGGGAAAGGAGATGGGCTTAATCCTTTCTTGGCCCAGTGCCCTTGTTCCCTCAGACCTGTGTATTTCACTGAGTCTGCAGAGCTGAGCTTTAGATTTTGGAACCTTACATCCTCTGTTAACCAGAAAATGAAGAAGAGCCATACTGAGAGATTTTCTCAGTTGGAGTGCAGGGGAGCATGTCATCTACGTATTGTAAAACTTAAACCTGAGGATAAAGGAACTCAGGTCTTTTGACAATACCTGCCCGAATAAGTGGGGCTGTCTCAGAATGCCTCCGGTAACACCGTCCAGGTTAGCTTGGTGGTTTGGTTAGAGGGATCCTCAAATGCAAACAAATACTAGGAATCAGAATGTAACAGTATGCAGAAGAAGGCATCCTTTAGTTCCAGGACTGTGTACCATTTAGTTACCTCAAGTATTTGAGCTCACAGGGCATACAGAGTGGGAAGCACTGGGTAAATTGGAACCACAGTCTCATTAATGAGACAGAGGTCCTGAACTAGTCTCCATTTTCTGTTTGGTTCTTGTGCCCCCAATATCGGGGTATGACAAGGGCTGTTGCAGAGTTTGAGGAGGCCCTGAAACCTTAAGTTATCAATGATGGCTTCTAGTCCTTTTCTAACTTCTGGTTTGAGGGGATATCGTCTCTGGTTAGGAAAGGAGGTGGAAAGCAGGATCCTTAAGGTGGATCAGGATAGTAGGGTGGTTGTGGCTCAGCCAGTTTTTCCTTGAATTGCCCAGACTTCTGGGTTAATATCTATCTCCACTAGGGGGAGACAAAGAGTTTGTCCTGGGGCCATGAGAATGGTGGTCCTCATATGGGCCAGAATATCCCTGTCCAACAAAGGAGTTGGGCTTTCAGGCCTTAGTAGAAAGGCATAGGTGAACAAGAAGTCTCTCCAACTACAACTAGGGGATTAGGAAAAGTATCAGGTTAAAGGTCTTCCTGAGATACCCCTCATGGTCATGCTAAGAGAGGAGAGAGGGACCCAGGTTGGACAGGAGAACCAAGAGACCCATCCCAGGGTCCAGAAGGAGGTCCACTTTCCTCCCTTCAATTTCCAGAATTCCCCGGGGCTCCTGGATGTTAATGGTGGTCTGGACCACTGGAGCTGGGAGAGGAGCCCCAGGACCCATCAATCCTGCTAGACCATTTGGGAGACTGGCTCTAGACCCAGTGACCAGCATCCACAGGGACAGTCTGCCTTCTAAGGGTCCCCATTGCAGATTGAACAGGGTTGAGGTGGCTTCCTCATGCTGCCTGGGCAATTTTTCCTAAAATACCCTGGCTTGCCACATTTGTAGAGATTAATAAGTGCAACTCAGGGATTCCAGAGCCTATGGGCTTGCATGGTGGCCATTACATCCTGTGCCTCTTTCCTGAGTCTCCTCTCTTTCTCCTGGGCCTCCTTATTTTCCTTTTGTAAGAGACCAAGGTGGCCACTTTCAGGAGGTTCTCTAAAGTGCTATTTGGTCCCAGGCCTGTTTCTGTAGCTTCCCCCTGATAGCAGGGTTGCCTGAGTAATAAATTTATCCTTTAGGGTTACTTGTCCCTCAGCTGAATTGGGACATAGGTGTACTTTGCCAAGGCCTCTCTTAGCTTTTCCAGGAAGGCAACGGGATTCTCATCAAATCCTCGGTTTACCAAGGATAGCTTGGTATAGTTAAGAGGCTCAGTTCTAGTCTTATGTAGGCTCTCTGTTACATACGTCTGAAAGTGTTTCCTCTTCCATTCTCCCATCTCATCACTGGCATCCCATTTAGGATCATCCAATGGTACTGCTTCTCTCCCAGTTGGGTCAAGTTTGTCTCCTTCCCTGACACTATGTGAGCACAAACCTCATCCCCACATCTCTCTGCCACTTGCAGAGTGGGCTGCTTCTCTCTGTTAGTCAGGGTTTGATACAAAAGTAACATAATGTCTTTCCAGGAAAGTCTAAATACTTGGGTTAAATTCTGGAAAGCTTCTATATATCTGTGAGGCCAAGTGAACACACCCATAACCACCCCTCACATCAAGAAGTGAGACATCAGTTTCCCAGAGGCAGCTCTGTGCTCTCAGGAGGTGACTTTTGAGGTGATCTTGAATGCTAAATTGGTGGCTGTGCAAAGATCTGGGTTCAGAGTTCCAGTAAAGGAGGACAGTATGAGAAGGCTAGGGGAAGAACTTAGCATGTTTGAGGAAAAGAAAGACAGCCAATTTGTACCAGTCTATTGATTTAGCCCAGCAGTGTTTGGGTTTGTGTTTGTGGTACAGTTTTCAGCTTGGCATTGACAGGGAAGCATCACTTTGGGATCCCAAAGGCCAAGCTTATTGATGGATGGTCCTGGAATTGCAGTTATAATCAAAGTAACATGCAGCAGAGAGTCTTAACAGAAAGTCTTAGGATATTTTATTGATCACATGGTCTCCACCACATCTAAGGTGGGCAATATCCCAATCCATTCTCAACTATGATGTAGGGACTTACTAAGATACCTATCTTAGTTGCATGTGGATTGTGATATTGGATATATTCAGATTTTATAATAGCTCAAATGATAATCACTTCTAGATTTCCTTCAGTCTATCGATCTTCCCCCACCATGGCAATTCATTAAACAAAATCTCTCCTGCTATCATGCCCAGGCCTTTGTCATGACACTTGTTATTCTAAGATTAATGATGACCACGTGCTTGAAAATCCCAAGTTATCTAAATGTTTGCATATAGGCCAGACTGGTTTTTAAGAAGGGATGTAGGGAAATAAGAGAGGCATTGGGGATGCATTTACAAAACAGGGAGCAATAGGAACACTGGGAAAATCATCATACAAATGTCTGCCACTCCAACTTCTTATACTCAAAGGAGATAATATCAAATTGTGGTAGAGGGTGCAGTCTTGAAAGGATTTTTCCTGCTCTACTGAAGTTCAAATTTGGCTTTAACATTTGACTGTCTCAATATTATTGATATTTCATTCTACTGACAACATTCGGAACCTGACAAATGAAAACTCAGGAGACAGTGCTGCCTTTGCACTGAGCACATGACACAAATCCTTGGCCCTGACTGCCCACGCAGAGGCTTTAGCCAGGTGCCCAGCAACTCTTTAAGGCATGTTTCCCATGAGCTCAGAGCATGTCTGCTGTTCTCATGTCTATACCAGGCCACCGTAGAGGACTGCAGGGTGTGGCTATCTCTCTGGTGGGGATTGCAGCTGTAGGGCAGATGCTGTGGACTAAATGCTTGTGCCCTACCCTCAAATTCACAGGCTGAAATCCTAACTCCCCAGGTGAAAGTATTAGAGGGTGGGGCCTTTGGGAGGTGACTAGTCATGAGAAGGTAGTCCTCACAAATGGAATTAGTATCCTTGTAAAAGAGGCTCTAGAGAGACTCTCACCTCTTTCACCATGTGAGAACACAGGAGGCCCTCACCAGATGCTGACTCTGCAGGCATCTTAATCTTGGACTTCCCAACCTCCAGAGCTGTGAGAAATTTATTTATAAGGCACCTGGCTTATGGTATTTTTGTTACAGCAGCTCAAATGCACTAAGATAGTAGGCATGGCTGGAATGCCGTTCTGCTCCATGCTGGTCTGTAAATGCCTATAACTTCTCCTGTAGTTCCTTACTGGCTACCATCCCAAGCCCTCAGGTGCCTGAGGTGTGTGGAGGAAGACTGTCTCCTTCATCTTTGCCACAATCTGTTAGAGGGGACCCAAAGGAGGGCTGCCCCAGCCCCCAGGTATTTCTGTTTTTATTTATAGCCTCTTTGTATAAGGTATAAGGAAGGGATCCAGTTTCAGCTTTCTGCATATGGCTAGCCAGTTTTCCTGCTGGGGACTCTGACATGAACCCAGTGGAGGCTGGGCCAAGAAACAAATTGGATAGGCAGAACCCAATGGAAACTGGGTCAAGAGACAAATTGGTTAGGGTATGATCCCTGAACTGAGAATTAAGATAGTATATCCCATTCTTAGAGCCTAATTGGCTTTTCCTTCCCTTAGGATAGATCCCTTCCCAGGAGGCTCCTTAGACAGTCCTCCATGCAGACACCCACCAGGCTGCTTCCCCTTTGTTGGATAAGCCAGTCATCCTGACTCCCTAGCCTGGGCTCAGCATTGGCTTTTTCTCAAGGCAGCCTCGTGGCCCACTGGTGGTTCACTGTATAGACTCAAGAAGGCCTGTATCTCGTAACCTCAAGCTGGGAGCCCCCACCCCTCTTAAAAACTGTGCGGAATTAAAACTGCTTGCTTATTTTTTCATCAGCCGAAGCCAGATCCTTGTTCTGACAAGTCCCGTCTCAACCCAAGAAGGCCGCCAAAGCACCTCATTAGCACGTAAAGCTCCTGGGAAGCTGGAGCATTGCTTTGGCTCATTCTCATTATCGAGGAGGGTGAAGGGAGGCAGGGGCTCCTCACAGATCTCTCAGACCAGAGACTCGCCCCTGCACTGTGTCTGCTTGCACAGGGCCACTTGAGTCATGTTTCTAAAATCCCAAGTCACACCTGTGCTTTCAAAACGGCCCATGCTTGCTTATCGCTTAAGGGCCAAGTTCTTCATCGTGACAGGCAAGCCCTCCCCTGATTTCAGTTCCTCCTGCTCTAGTATGTCATACTTCCCAGTCCTACACCAGACTCCTCCAAGTCTCCCTGCCCCATGCCAGCCAGTCCCTTTCCTCCTGGGGTTCCCTTCCTGTGGAATACCACTCCTTACTCTGCACCACTGCCTGGCAAGCTACTTATCCTTTAGGCCAGGCGTCCCCAAACTACGGCCCGCGGGCTGCATGCGGCCCCCTGAGGCCATTTATCCAGCCCCCCGCTGCATTTCAGGAAGGAGCACCTCTTTCATTGGTGGTCAGTGAGAGGAGCACAGTATGTGGCGGCCCTCCAACGGTCTGAGGGACAGTGAACTGGTCCCCTGTGTAAAAAGTTTGGGGACACCTGCTTTAGGCTTAGCTCAAATGTCCCTCATCTGAGAAGCCTTTCCCCCCATCTCAAAGATATTCACTATTCTACAGAGATGTATGTGCAGCCAGAACTGCAGGATTTGGCTCATAGAGTCTTAGTCCAGTCGAAGTTTTATTCATGGATTCGTTGTTCCCTAGGCGGGGCGGACCTCTCAACAGGGCATGGATTTTTCTCCCTGGTATGCGTTTGTGAAATGCACCTTCTCTTCTTATTTGGCTCCTGGGGCCCAGTGTACCATCCGTGAGTACATCAGGGAGTTGCCTGTTCGTGCGAGCTCATCAGCCTCCTTAATCTCCTTTGTAAGTGGATTATGTCAGAGTTTACTGTGTGCCTGGAGGCTTCCCATGGGTCTAATTTCAAAATAACAGAGAAATGTCATACTAACTACCCCCCTCATGCAACCTCTCACAAAAACATATTTATTTTTAAAGCCGTTTAATAGAATTACATCTAGGGAAGAAACAGAAGCAAGAGAGAGAGAAAAAAAAAGCCAAGTAATCCTCCAAAGCTCACAAGACAGCTCATGCATTAAGTACGTCAAAGGGCTCTGAGCTTCTCCAGGAAGTCTGCAGGAGAATGAACAGGAGTCACAGAGTGCAGGGGCACCCTTTTCCACTGGACAGATGATACCATATTGGGCTGCCAGTATGGAGGGTCCCTTATCAATAGGGTCCTTTCATCAAGGCCCAAGCCATTTCAAATTTATTAGATATTAAAGCAGCAGGAGGCAGCTGCTAGGGTTGGCAGTGGGATTTGGGTAGGGTAGTAAGGTTAAGGGTGAGAGGATTAAAGTCTTGGGAAGCCAGAGTTGCAGTTAGAATGAGCTGGATTCTCTGGTTTGTGTTATTCATGTCCCTCCTCTGCCATAGCTACTTCCCTCCCTTCTCTCTTCCCTAAGCTCTGGTAGCTACTCATCTGTTTTGTAACTCTATAATTTCGTCATTTCAAGAATGGTATATAAATGGAATGGTATGGTACGTAACCTTTTGAGACTGTTTTTCACTCAGTCTCTGAGATCCATCCAAATTGTTGCATGTATTAATAGTTCATTTCTTTTTATTGCTGAATAGTATTCCAGGTTTAGAGGTATACTGTTTGTCTAATGGTTCTATAAAAGGGTAGTAGCACCAGGGATTCCCGTGATGGAACTACTCTATATCTCGACTGTGGTGGCAGTCGTAGGAGTCTACACCTGTGCTAAAATTGCATAGAGCTGAATGCGTGCACACATATGCGAGCGCACGTAAAACTGGTAGAATTTGCATAAGGTGGGTGGATTACATCAATGTCAATTTCATGGCTGTACTACACTGTACTGTAAGACAACATTGTGGGAGACTGGATGAAGGATTTTTCTGTATTATTTCTTATCACTACATATGAATCTATGATTATTTTTTAAAAAGCCTTTGGTGGCATTCCTTTGCCAATGGAACAAAGGGTAAACCTCTTGGTCTGGGACTTGAGAAGTCCTTCCATGTTCTAGCTACCCTACCTGCCTTTTGTCTTTTCTCTCATGACTTTGGCTTGGCTGACTTGTTTCTCATCATACTGTGTCACTTCTCTTTAAAGTAACCTGTTCTTTTTATTTAAAGTATAACAATGAAGTAAAAAAAAACCCTCAAACAATAAAGGTATAGCTTGATGAATTTTCACAGTGTGAACCAGCTCAAGAAATAGGACATTGCCAAGACTCCAGAGTCATCCACCTCCCCTTTTCCAGTAACTACCCTCCAAAGAGTAATTGCTGTCTGGTTTCCATCATCATATGTTACTTTTGCCTGCTTTTAAACTTCATGTAAGTGAGTTCATGGATGCTTTTTTAACTGGTTTCTTTTGTTCAACATGTTGGCTAGATTTACTCATGTTGAAGGTAGCAGTAGTTTGTCCATTATCATTATTGTATATGAGTTATTACACTGTGTGAAGAGAATACAATTACCATTTTATACATAATACTGTGTATTATTGTGTTGTTTATAGTTTGGGGCTATTTCAAGTAGTTCTGCCATGAATCTTTCGTAAGTCTTCTGGGCCTCATGTGTACTCATTGCACTTGGATATATACCTAGAAGTGGAAGTGCTTGACCATGCACCTGCTTCACTTTAGTAGGTATTGCCAATTGGTTTTCCCATTTGGTTGCACCAGTTCACACTCCTCCCAAAGCATACGAGAGCTCCTGTTGCTCTGTGTCCTTGCCAGTGCTTGACATCATCAGTCTTGCCAGTTTTAGCCATTGTGGTGCTGTGTGGAGCGATAACTCATTTTCTGAGACCAGTTGCAGGGAGTTTCTGTTCCTGCCCCCATAGGAGATGGCTGTGGCTTGTTACTTGATGTCAGGCTCATAATAGGGCAGAGAGCTTTTCTCCTTCTCCTCCAGGGGCAGGTGGCCTGGTTTCTATCCCTTCTCCAGACGGTGGGTCTTTGCCCAGGGCTTTGGAATGGGAAAGATGTCTGCTCCTACCCTTAAGTCTTTGGCTTCTTATAAGGAAAAGTGATGGAAAATGGGTGGGGTTTCATGCCTGTGGGCCAGCGAGGGCTCTCTTGGCTCTGCTGCCTGCCCCAGTCTTTCTTTGGAGCATTGGTAGAGGTTGTGGAAAAGAGTTGGGAGTATGAACTCCTGTGTCTGGGCTCCCAGGGATTCTCAATTGTCACACCCACCCACACTGGGCTTTTCAGAATTGGTTATAATGAATAATTTATTGTATATTTCAAGATAGCTTGAAGAGAAGATTTTGAATGTTCTCAACACAAAGAAGTGACAACTGTTTGAGGTGACGGATATTCTAATTACTCTGGTTTGATCATTACATGTTGTATATATATATATTCAGAATATCACAAGTACCCCTGAAATATATATAATAATTATGTATCAATTTAAAAAAAGAATTTGTTACAGCATTAGCTCTTTCTTTCATATGCAGCCACTGCTTTCTCCAAAGAGGTTCTGGCAAAGGTGGGAGAGTGTGTATTTCTGTCCCTGTGGAGGGGCTTGTCATTCTGGAATTCAGTTCTCCTGATTGCCTTGTAATCTTGGTTTTCTGATGGGTTAAAGGAAGTTACGACTTCGTCTATTGTCTGACTTTTTTTTTTTTTTTTTTTTGAGACAGTCCCGCTCCGTCATCAGGCGCTAGGCTGGAGTGCAGTGGCGTGACCTCGGCTCACTGCAACCTCTGCCTCCCGGGTTCCAGCAATTCTCCTGCCTCAGCCTCCTGAGTAGCTGGGACTACAGGCGTGTGCCACCATGCCCAGCTATTTTTTTTTGTATTTTTAGTAGAGACGGGGTTTCACCGTCTTGGCCAGGATGGTCTCGATCTCTTGACCTCGTGATCCGCCCGCCTCGGCCTCCCGAAGTGCTGGGATTACAGGCACTGACTTTTTCCTTGTTGATGTTGGGGGAGTAATGTTCTCTTGTGGCTTTTTGCCTCTTACTGTGGTTCTTAACCTGAATTTCTCCTATGGCTAATGAGTTAGAACGCCTTGACGTGTAACAACCATGTCTAGCTTTTCTGTGCTTCTTGAATGCCCTTTCCTTTCATTCTTTGCATATTTCTTAGAGGATGAGTTCAAGGATCCCTTTCTCTAAGCAGCTGTCCCTGACTACCACCTCTGCGTGCATCTGCCTCCCCGACCGAACCTTACTCTCTCGTCCCCTCCTTCCCCAGTATTTTGTGGTGTTTGGATTAGACATCTGGGAATTGGGGAACAGTACTTCTTCCTGGTTTCCGTCGGTTTTCCTTATGATGGTCAGCTGGGAGAAGCAGAGCAGACTGGGTGAGAGGCAAGTGTACCTGTCCGGAGTGGATTCTCCCTTGGCCTTTAAGAGAAATAGCGCACAGAGACAACAACTTTTTCCAACAGAATTAAGGCTGCAACTCCGTTTCTCCAACAGCAGCAGCAACGTTACTGCTGTTTGCTGTCAGGGGGATTTGTGGGAGGGTCCCCTTGCAAATGCCTCAAAGGCCTATTCCTGGTTTTGGTTGTACCTTTGTTTCTTACCAGGCACTTTTCCTGCCTAATTGAGCCCAAATTGCTGAAAACAAACTTTCTCAGGGTTATTCTCATCCTGCTGGGTATCAGCTTTCCCTAAAACCAAAATTGCTGCTTAGTCTAGACCTGCACGTTATTGTTCTATTTTAGGAGAAGCCCCAGCTCACCCCACCCCCAGAATAGCAGATGTGGCCGCTCAACACCAGGCTGCCTTTCCCTTCGTCTCCCTTGCAGCCGTGACCCCTTTGTACAGTGTCTGTCCCTGGCGGCTTCTGAGCAGACCTCAGCCGCTCTGCTACTGCCAAGGGCAGCAGCGAAGATAGAAACAGCCTTTTCAAAGTGACAGAAGAGAAAAATAGCATAAACTTTGGGCATCAAAAAGTGCGCCTGAAATGTGAGGGGTGTCACGAAGGATCACCTGTGGATCAGGTCTTGTCTAGGCGTGCAGGGTAGGGTATCCCTCAGTCTTGCTTTTCCTCTGACTCCATAGCCTGGAGTTCCCTTTCCATTCTGCTTTCCTGCCTGGGTTTCCCTGGTGAGTTGGGAAACACTTTGTGTTTCTGAGATTGTCTCTATTGTGACTTTGGGACAGTGGAGGGCTGGTGAATGTTGAAATAACAGACTTTTCAGGAAAAAGCATCTGCTTTGCAATGTTTGCCCATTTCCATTGTGTAAAGATTCCCGCCATGGCCGATTTTAAGCTACTACCGTATCACAACATGGAGCTGGGAAAACATTCGTAGTAGCACACAATTATACCATGCTTCCACAGTACAGGTGAAATGCATGTAAATAACCTTCAGGGCAGAGATCAGTGGTTGGCAAATTACAGCCTGTAGGTCAAATCTGACCCGTGGCTTGTTTTTATGTAGCCCATGAGCTAAGATCGGTTTTTATATTTTAAAAAGGTTAAAAAAACACTCCACCATGTGACAGAGACTGTCTGTGTCCCTCAAAACCTAAAATATTATCTGTCCCTTTACAGAAATGCTACTGACCCCTGGCATAGATAATAGTGAACTCTAGTAAAATAATTATGAAGTAAGGACTTTGAGTACATTTACTGTTGGTTTTTGGTGTAATGTATTTAATTGTAAATGTATATTTACATCTAGTTTTTAAATTTTAAAATGCCTATTTACTTTTTCTAATGGCTGTGCTGAACCCCAGGCTCACAGAACTCTCCCTAATCTAACAATTGGTTATCACAAGCCAGTAAGAGTGACTTTAGCACACCACTGCCTCAAGGGCCATGGCTGGAGGGTTCTTTAGTCCAGTCTCTTCACACTGTAAATGGGGAAACTGAGGCCCAAAGAAGAGAATGGTTTGCTCAATTTGCTACTTGGCAAATTGGTGGCAGTCAGGTTTCCTAACATGTAATTCTGCTATCTTTGCTCATTTGATGCTGTCCAATAAACACCCACCGTTCCCTTTTTCTTGTTGTGACTTCTTTGCACCAGATTTCTGCTGCTTGAGGCGGCCAGTGGGTACCACATGTGAGGCGCTGCCACATGATCCCCACAATGAGATCCCCACAATGATGCACAGCCTCAGGGCCGCTCAGCCTGAGGACTCTTGCCCCCCATGAAACTGTGACCCAGTAGGGTTTACCGACCTTTGTCTTTTTCTGTTAACTTTGAGGATAAATATTCTTTCTTTCTCCCCTGGATTGTAGCCCTGGGTTGTTGCCCTGGGTATTTTATCAAGCCCTGCCTTTTTACGCAGTCTGTTCTTGGCTTCTTGGGACAGGATGGGTATTCCTGGGTTAGCCTTTTTGATCTCTTGGATTAGCCTTTTTGATCTACCCACCTCCACGTTGGGCTTTGCACTGAGACCTCTTTGTGCTAAATCGTTGTTCCCAGCAGATCCGGACCCCCGTTTATGGTGACAGAACCTGATGCCTTCTGAGGGTTGAGGCAAGGGTGGGGAAGAGGCTGGCCTGAGGAAGGGAGGAGACTGACTGCCGTCAGGATCTCCAAGAGTGGCTGGGGCTGTGTACCCTGTGAGAGAGGGAGGGGGGAAAAGGGAAGGGGAGGGGAGGGAAGTAGAGAGGAGGGAAAGGGGGGGAAGATCATTGGCTTCCCAAGTCCCACAGAACCCACCTGAGCTTCCTGTGCTTTCGGGGTATTGCAGATACCTCCAGGAATCTTACAATCAAGTCTGTGTACACTGTGGTTGGGTGGGGGTGGGTGCAGAAAAAGGAAGGAAGGATGGATGGAGGGATTACTGGCTTCCCAAGTCCCGCAAAACCTGTCTGAGCTTCCTGTGCTTTTGGGGTATGGCAGATATGTCCAGGAATCTTACGATTCAGTCTTGCATAACCCAAACTCATTTAAGGGGATTCCAGCTCCTTGTGACCAGTCTCTGATGAAAACACTGGAAATCTCAAGATCCTCATAGGCTGGCGGCAGTGGAGGTGCTGAGAGGTGGCCCCGTGCAGAGCAGGCACCTTCCCTACCGGCTGTGGTGAAGCCACGGTGGGCTCCCCTCAGTGCGCCGTTGCCTTCTGTTGTCTCCTCTTCTCTTCTCAGAGTGGGTGAATGACAAACTGTCGTCCCAGTGCAACAGTGACTGCCAAAGGCAAGGATCAATGACAGATATTGGCCTGATTTTTTATGTAATTTAAGGTCCCCAAAGAGAAAGTGAAAAATTATAAAAGATCTCATATAAAATAGAGAATTAAGAATCTTCGTTTAAAGAAAGTCATTGTATGTTTATTTCTGTAGAGTAAAATTAAATTTACTTGAATTGGCAGAGAACAGATAATTTGGGAAAGTACACACATCTGGCACTGAAAAACCTGCTGGGATATTACAAACTGACTTGTTTGATGTTGTTAAGATATCAAAATGGGATTAAAAAACACTAGTAAAAAATGTATCTAGAATTCTACTTCCTTGTAAATAGTGCTTTCATATCGCCTGGTGTCTTGCCTACTGTGATTTACATAATTATACTTTAACACCATTGTGTTCATAATATACCCATTTTTCAGTTATGGAAACATTCTATGTTGCTATAATCCATATTTTAATTTCTGTTGAATAATATTGTCATAGTTTGCTTCATTTTTCCTTTATAATTGATATGTAGATCGCTTCCAGTTTTTGGAATCGTAATGAACAATACGGTGAATACTTTTTATTTTTGATTTTAAAATTTGAAAGTAAAATTTCTGAGCTTGAATTCCCAGGAGTGGGATTATGGGGTGACCTGAAAAGGCTGGCATGGTAGAAGGGGCACTGGCTTTAGCGCCAGAAGACTTGGAATTGACCTCTGATCTACAACTGGTGTGATCTTGTGTAACCTCCTTAAAGTCATTGAGCTGGAGTTTCCTCATCTGTAAACTTGATTTGCATTATATCATACTTCATTAGATATGTGAGTGCTAGCACCTAGTAATTCTTCTCAAATGAGTGAGTTTCGGCGGAAAGGGGATAGTCATTTTTATTCTTGATCCACGTCATCAGATTCCTTTGCAGAAGGTAGAATCATCAGTGATGGAATGAATAGATGCAGGTTTCAGTATAAACTCACCAGCATTGAACTTTCTGATTTCCAAGGTCAACGTAATAAGTTACCAAAAGGGACTTAGGGAAGTGAGTAAAAGAAATGCTTAGATAGTAAAAAGTAAAAAAAAAAAAAAAAAAAAAAAAAAAAAAAAAAAAAAGTCAAAAGCAGGCAAAGCACAGCATGGCACTACTTACTGAAATAAGAGAAAGGAT
This sequence comes from Saimiri boliviensis, assembly GCF_048565385.1. Taxonomy (NCBI): domain Eukaryota; kingdom Metazoa; phylum Chordata; class Mammalia; order Primates; family Cebidae; genus Saimiri; species Saimiri boliviensis. The sequence continues at coordinate 201,726,556 of NC_133450.1, read as the reverse complement.
CAGAGGGAACGAGCTGTGGCCAAGGAAGGGAATCGGTGTTTTCCACTGTGTCTCTAACCTTTGTCAGGTGGCTGAAGGTGAGGGTGGGCTGCCATGGGGACATTTGACACTTCCCATCCTCTAGATGAGCACTCTAGCTTTTTCCCTGGCCTTGGCAGGTACTCCCTGACTTGGTTCTGTTTCTTTGCCCTCTACCCTAAGGGAACAGATATATTGCAGGGAGGGAACAATGTCTTCATTGTAAGCCCAGCTGCCACACACAACTCCCTGCTTCTGTCCCCACCACAGGGGCTGCCCCCCAGGCTGCCAGAGCCTCCAGCCCACTCCTCTGCCCACTCAGGCTCAGCCCTGCCAGACCCCGAGGGGAAACAATGCCTGGCTGTTTTCTTCTCTTTGTGGGACCATCCACCTTGCTGTGCCCATCTCTGTCTCAGGAGGGCAGGGTTGTCTAAACAGGTGGCTCCTTGGCTTTGGAAACACAGAGCTACTTACGTTCTAGGGGGCCTGGTTGAAGTGACCTTGGCCTATCCTTTCCTCTTGGGAGGCTTCAGTGGTCTTGACCGTGAACTGAAGGGGAAGCATCAGAGCAACTCTGGAGAGCCTTAAGCTTCTAGAAACTTCCATGGTCCCTGCAACAACAGTACTTACTAAGCACCCACACTGGACTGAAGGAAACAGTCATCTCTGTATCAGGCAGTTGATTTAAAATCAGGTTGATTTAAATACTTTCTGAGGTGGGGAGAGGATTTCTTCCACTTGAATGGTGCTTTTTATAAAGCCCATTTTCCATCCATAATCTATTAGGGAGGCAGGACTCTAAGTGGGGAAACTGAGGCTCAGGGATGGAGAGTAGTTAATAAGTGAGGGAGCTGGGACTTAGGAATCCAGGCCATTGGTCTTCTGGGTAAAAGTGTGTTCTTCCCACTCTGACACACTGAGCTTGGTAAAGAGGATGTGGGGAAGTGAGGAGAGGTCAGGAGACAGGACAACCACAGGGATGTGGATGGGGTCCCAGGCAGGTGCCTGGAGGGGCTCTGACAACAGTAGAGCTCCCCTGGGAAGGGCTTATGGAGTAGAAATGACACTGGACTCTGATCTCTTCTGAGGTTGAATTGCACCAGAATTTCTTTTTGGTTTCCCATGATCTTCCTGCTTCCGAGTTTCTCTGGTTTCTGGTTCTTGGGACCTTGAGAGGGCTGTTCCAAACAGCATGCTCAGCAGGTGTGTGAGCCTTTTTGAGAAGCCAGGGACTGGGGTCAGCTGCTCAGGATGGGATTGTACTGGCTGGTGGATTTCAGGTCACTTGCTTCAGAGATTGACAGCATGTGCTTCTCTCTTCTAGGTCCTCCCCTCAAGTATCATTTTAAAAAAGAAAATCTCCCTTCTCTATCATTTTCCAAGGCTTCCTGTTCACTGACGGAAAGTCCTCTTCCTGTAAGATGATGTGCAAGATCTTTCTGGACCTGTATGGGGCCTTAGCCAGCCCTCCTTCCCACTGCCTTTTCCCGACTCCTACCCAGTCCTGTGCTCCCATCATGCAGAACCTTATCAGGTTTCCTAAGTGCATCACACTGCTTCATGCCTCCATGCTTTTCTCCATGCCATCCCTCCACCCGGAGTGCCTTCCCCTCTATATTTGCCTGTAAAATTCCTATTCATCCTTGAAGATCCTGCTTAAAGAAATGTTTCTTCCTCACAGGAGGATCCTGTGATCCCCTCCTGGTCCTTCAGCCACCATTGTCCCTATTATAGCATGACTCCTCTGTTTAGTTTCTGCTTCTCCAGACAGCATGGTTGGAAGACAGAGGGCAGCTGAAATCATTTTGGTGTCCCTAGGTGAGCCCTTTTAGGGACCATTTTGATTCCCCCAAATGATCAGAGAAACCATTTATTTCCCCTTGCACCAAGCCTAAGTCAGGAAGCTGGTTGAGTGATTGGTCAAGGAGTTTCCTCCTAGTGGTTCCAATCCATGTTCACACCATAGCTAGAATGTTTACTTACAAACACGAATGGTGCCATATCCCTCATCTGCTTAACACTCCTCAGGGGCCTCCTGTTGCACTCAGGTTAGTCTTACCGTGGTGGTTCTTGACTCCTTCTGATCACACTGCTCCTGTCAATGGAGCCATGACGAGTCTTTCAGTTTCTGGAATGTTCTTTCCTGCCTTAACACCTTCAATACTGTCTCTTCTACTTAGGGTGCTGCTCCCTCACTTTTGGCATCAAAGAGAAGCCTGCCTCTGTCTCAACCTACCTAGCCTGTGAATGGCAACCCATGGGTTCTGGTGGCTGAACTGTATGAGCCATGCGATTACTTAATGCTAAATCTTAACACCTGTGTGCCCATGACCTGTGTTGACTAAAAATCATGAGATCTATATGTTGAGAAAGGAGAGCTTAATTTCTTAAGAAGGGTTGCAGCTGCAGGCTGGGAAGCATAGCCTCCAGCAGAAATCAAAAGCAGGCACTTGGAAGAAGGCTGAGACAGGAATTTATGCTGAACACATTGGCTAAGTATACATATTCAACAGGTTATAGGAAGAGCTATGAATATTCATGAGGGGGTATGCATGCATAGTAAGCAAACACGCATGTTATGTATGTCCCATGTTCACTTTGGGGTGGGGACTTAACATTTATATACAGTGAATTTAGGCTGTGTAAGTCGAAAGAGGAAGTGGAGGATGCAGAAATGTCCCTGTGTGTAGCCTCCATGGATGGGCCAGAATCTGTGATCAGTGGTGTCTTATCAGGAAGGAATGCTGGTCAGTTGCTGGGTCAAAATCACAAAAATGTCGGGGAATCCAGCGGCAGTAGCAGGTGGTTGGTGGAAATGAGTGGTGGAGCAAATCTTTTGAAGGGGCTGATTTCTGCTGAACTCTTAAGAAAAAAAGTCTAATGGCATTTAGGGAGGGGGTACCACAAGGCCTGTCTGACCTCCTCTCCTACCCTGTCAAGGCCAAGAACTCAGTTTGTAAGTTTCTTTGTGGTCTCCTTGGCTAAGAGGGGGTCCATTAGTTGGTTGAAAGACTTAGGATTTTATTTCTCACCTGCGTTGGTTATCACACTTACAAAAACAGGAAAACACTTAAAGTGTGCAGGATTCCTGAGGATAAATTATTGAGGGAAAGAGAGAAATCAGACCCATCAGATAGACCTGCATCAGATTCAGGCCCCACAGTTGTTTTTGGCAGTATGGGCCAGTTGTTTGATCTCTTTCACATCAGTTTCCTTGTCTTTAAATGAGGTTAATGATGCTTCTTGCCTCATGGTGTAATCATGAGGTTTGAATGAATGTGTATGATGCAGTTTAGCACAGTGCCTGTCACATAGTAAGCACTCAGTTTTGTTTGTTGTTAATTTACTATAAGGCAATGTAAATAAATATATAAATGAGCGTTTATTTAAAATCACTTCAGAATCTTTTTTTTTCCATTTTTTCATTTTCTCTTCTTCCCTCCTCCTTGCTCTCTTTTATCTCCCCCTATCCCTTTGTTTCTTTCTTTTCAGGCATTTAGTAAACTTTATTGGGTGCCTACTGAGTGCCAAGCAATACCCCAGAGCCTGGGAAAGATTTTGGAGAGGAGAATGTGTGTTTTGTTGTCTTTCCTTGCCTGTGTCCTGGAGTGAACTTTGAATTTGTCTATATGACTTAGCCTCAAATGACAGGCCCAGCAAATCTGGGAGGAAGAGGAGGGGCCGTGTGGGGCTGAGAAGGATTTCAGCTGGGTCTGCTTCCCCTGATTCCAGCTCTGCTCCACCCATGGCCCGGCAGGAAACCTCTACTTGTGATAAGAAAATGCCCTTTCAATAGCTCAGTGTGGAAGCTCAGATGTTGGTGACAGTTGCTTAATTTTAGGAACCAGGATATATTCTGCCAAGTTGTCATCCCAATGGACCTCCAAGCAGTTTGAACGTGGAGTGAAATGCAAACCATGATGTCTTAAACTCTTGAAACTGGAAAAAAACAAAAGCAAAACATTTCCAGGTTCAAAGAAAAAAGCTTCACCAGGTTCCTGGATGAATGAGTTTATCCAAAATATAACCATCCAAAAATAATATTCTGAAGTTTTCTTTAAAAATCAGAGACCTGGCCGGGTACAGTGGCTTATGCCTGTAATCCTAGCACTTTGGAAGGCCGAGGCGGTGGATCACGAGGTCAGGAGATCGAGACCATCCTGGCCAACATGGTGAAACTCTGTCTCTACTAAAAATACAACAACAACAACAAAAATTAGCTGGGCGTGGTGGCGCATGCCTGTAGTCCCAGATACTCAGGAGGCTGAGGCACGAGAATTGCTTGAATCCAGAGGGTGGAGATTGCAGTGAGCCGAGATTGTGTCACTGCACTACAGCCTGGGCAACAGTGTGAAATTCCGTCTCGAATGAATGAATGAATGAGACCTATGAGTGAAACTACTTTTATAACAGATTTATAAAGAAGGTATAGTGTGGGGGAATGTGTCTCTTCGAGAACACTAAAGGAAGAGTTGTTTCATGATGTCAATGGCTCAGAAAGGAAAACACTTTTTGTTTTCAAACAGGATAGATTTTTTATAGCTTAATGGATTTTCAAGTTTGAATCCCCAGTTGTGTTGCTAATGTGGATTTCATAATTAACCTCTCTGGGGTTGGACAGGCCTTAAAATGAGCTACACCGAAGACTGTGTAGTTCACAGCAGACTTGGAGGATCACAACCAGACTGGGATTATAAAGGGTAGTTATGCTGACATAATATTAATAGTTCCTTCTCATCTTTCAGGTTGCCAGTCCCATCTCAGCTCCTCTGTAAAGCACTCCTTACTCCTCTTCCCCTCAGCCCCATGTCCCCTGACTTTCCCACCTGTTTCCCTCCTTATTTCAGCCAGCTACCCATTCTTTCCTCCCTCCCCAAGACCTGCTTATTCATCCTCTCTCCTTCCCCAGTCTGCTGCTTTAAAGACCCACCTCTGGGGTTCTGGACCCACAATGCCTGAAATATTTGGAAAAAGAGTGTTTGGTGCAGAGTTCTAGATAATCTAAGACTATTTAGAATCTGAGGCGTTTTTCCCTTGGACACTACTCTGTGTCACAGGGGTCCATCTGCCTGGTGGCAGGGAGAAATGAGGATACAGAGAAGAGAGGATACAGAGGTTTTTTTGGAACAGGGGGAATCACTGGCTAGGGTCTGAAGGCTTCACAGGGAGGGACCGCATATGATAGAGCTGGTCTTAGAGGGTCAGATGTGGCTCAACAGCCTCCCATGTCATCTAGTGGGGAAGAGAGAAGAGCTTGCAGGAGACGACTCTTCTGGCTTCAGAGTCTCCTTGGACCATGGAGTGCTGAGGCTTGGGGTCTTAGGAGGGTCTGTCTGGGTACAGGGGCTGCTCAGCAAGTGGGGACCAGGAGCTTGTGCTTCAGCCTCAGTCATGGTTGCCCCAGCGGTGGGGCCCATGAACCTAACTTGATAGGATTATAAGAAGCTTTGGAGGAGTAGAAACTAAAACCATGGGGGATTCCTGGGGTGGTGGGCTTAGCCTGGAACAAGAGAGGGAGAAGTTTATATCCCTAAGGCAGGATCCGTGCCGTTTTGTGGATTTGGATTCAAGAACCACAGTTAACTTATGTTAAGACAGGCCCATCTGTGGAGCCCTCCATTGAATCTGTCCAGGAAGCCTACAGATAAGCTGGACTCTGGCGTGATCTGCCGCTTCACAGACACCCCCCGCCCAACCCCTGAACTCCTGAGTTCAGGCGGGTGGAGTCCACCCATCATTGGCACTCACCCCTGAGAATCTTGTTTTGGGAATGGAGAGTGGAATTTAGCTGACGTAAAAGACGGGATCTGAGACGGGAGCGCGGAATTCATGGCACAGTGTAGCCTGTGGCATGTGTGGTTTCTAATCGGGAGGTGTGGGGATCATATGATTCCAAACAGAAGTGATCTGGCCCCACCCTTCGTGGCCTTGCGGTGTCAGGAGCTTTCATGAGTATAAGGGTAGCCGAGAGAAAGGAGAATAGACCCCAAGTCAGGCAAGCAAGTTTTATTAACTTGCGGGCCCCTCCGTAACAATCAGAGGAGGCAGCCCTGAGCTCGCAGAACGAGGGGTTTTTAGGGGTGAGAGGGACATGAGGGGCTTTTAGGACTGAGGTAATCTATCTGCTGGTAACAGGCACAGAGATAGTTTGTTGACTTATAACAGACCTACAATACATTATCCTGTGACTTTTGTGGTGGCAGTTTTTTAAAAAAGTGAAAAACCAGGAGATTTTTTACAGATATGTGTCAAACAGGAATTGACAATTATGGATAACCAAGGTATGTGTTCCCTGTCCTCCCTGGAGCTGCCGGGATGGCTGTAATCTGCAATCGGGCTTTGCTTAATTGCAGCACATCTGGCAGCCTTGATGTGGCTTGTAGGTAGGGGTTCAGGAATGCAGCTGCAGAGCAGTCAGTGGGGGAAGGGGTTGGCTTACGCACAGTGGGTTTTCAGAGGCATTTTGTCCCTAATACCTGACACCAGCACTTCAAGTACCATTGCATCTTCTGGAACATAAAGTCCAAGTGATAGAGCAACTTGCACAGCTGTCTGGAACCGCTGCAGAGCCTTCTCTCATTCTTGGCCACATTCCAAACCAGCTATGTCAGGTCGCTTTGTGAATAAGCTAGAGTAACACACCTGAATGAGGAATATATTCCTTCCAAAATCCAAAGAGGCCCACTAAGTGCTGTGCTGCTTTTTCCTTTCTAGGAAGGGCCAGATTGAACAGCTTAGTCTTCATTTTAAAAGAGACATCTCAACATCCCCTATACCTCTGGACCCCTAGAAATTTCCTCATGGCAATATTTCACCAGAGTAAAAGGCCCTTGAATTTGGGTCAGATTTATTTGCCACCTTCCCGCCATAAGCACACAAATGTTTTACCAGTAATCTAGAGAACTTTCTCCTTCTCACTGTCTAGGTCCTGTCAGTGTAACATCATCAGTGCAATGGAGAGTGTGCCAGCTTGTGGGAGGGAAAGCATTTAAGATCCTGCAAAATATCCTATGACGGGGCTGGACAGTTGGTATACCACTGAGGTAGAGCAATGAAGCTGTATTTCTGGCTTGGCCAGTTGAAAGCAAACTACTTCCAGTAGCCCTTATTGGCAGGTATAAGGAAAAATGCATTTGCCAGATGAATAGGTACATGCCAGGTACCAGGAGATACGCTGATTTGTTCAAGCAATGAACCCACTTGGCACAGCAGCTAGAATTGTTTTAACCATCTGCTTAAGCTTGTGATAATTCATTGTTATTCTCCAGTGTCCATCTGACTTCCTCACAGGCCAGAAAGGACAGTTGAAGAGAGATGTATTTGCACTTAGTCACTGATGTTGGCGTTAATCTTTGCAATACTTCCGGGAATGTGACATTGCTTTTAATTGACCGTTTCCCCATGTATCGGAAGTTGCAATGGCTTCCACTTGGCTTTTCTCACCACAGCAGCCCTCATTATACTGGTCAGAAAATGTAGGAAATCTCCTAGTTGGTAATGACATCTATTCCAATTATACATTTTAGATTAGGGAAATAACCATAGTATGGGCTGAGAGACCCACAGAGCCTACTATGCAATGAACCCAAGCTAAAACTGCAGATGACATGACCTCCATAAGCCTCTGTCTTGACTGGAGGGTACAGTGGTGTTTTGGTTCTCCTAGAGTCAATGTGAGTTTACAGCCAGTGTCCAGTAGTTCCTGAAAAGTCTAATTATTTCCTTTACCCCGATGCACTTACACCAATCAAAGGCCAAATTTCCTTTGGGAAAAACTAGGAGAAAGAGTAACAGTACAAATGTTTGCTGGTTTACCCGGGTCCTTCCTCAAGGGAACCCAGTCTTTCATACATTCAGTGTTCCAGGTCTATAAACTGGCCCAGAAGTCTGGATTTGATTGAGGAGCTATGACTCTGTGCTTTTATGATACAGGTTAGACTTTTATTTAGGTAACCTAAAACCTTCTTGCTTACCTCCATTAAGCAAACATTTATTAGTCTTCCTACCAATTTCAGGCCTAGGAACAAGCATGATCAACAAACTACACTATAGGTCTGCAAAGGCCAGGCTATTTTGATTGCTAAACGACTCTGCTGTCCATCGTGGTCACCACACCCACCCTGATTTTGGTGGTTGACTGCAGCCACTTGGTCCCTGCAGTCCCAGGATATGATTATTCCCATTGCATCTAGGATACCCCATTCAGCCACTCCAGGTCCTGGTGTAAGTCTAATATACAAAGAATAGTGACCCTAGAGCTCTTCCAGAATGTTGGGCTCCCTCATAAATAATTTCTCATATTCATGAGCATATTCCTGTGCCTTTGGGGCTTTTCTAGTGTGAGTGAGTAGGTCTTAAATGACAGATCCACCCTAACACTAGAATCTCACTATGCCTGTGAATCCCATCCGCTGCATTACACTAAGGCAGGTCTGGCATGCCCCGCTCGCTCACTGTGGGTCACCTTCTGGTGCATGTTTCAGATGACAAACCAAACAAATATCAGAGCCCTTTCTCCCTCCCTGAGCTACAACATTCAATGCAGAACCTCTGCTGAGTGAGCCTAATCAAGAAATTCGGCGGGACCCAATTCTGTGCTCCTTCCTCCGTTACCCCACTCTCACTATTCATTCTTACTCTTGTCCCCTGGATTTCTGTCTTTATACATTAGAAAACTCAAGTAGTTATTTTGGAGCTTAGCTCCTCCTTGGATTACACTTTGTTCCTCACCGTTAGGGGCCTGCTGGGACTTGAGCCTGGTTATTGGTGTAGAAGCAAAGAGGGGTACTGGGGGTGTCTTGTCTTAGCCTACATTCCTGTCGGATTATGCTTTGCTGATGAAACAAAACGCCACAGACTGAGTGGGTTAAAAAGCAGAAGTTACTTTCTTGCAGTTTAGAAGGCTGGGAAGTACAAGAGCTAGTTTCTGGCTGTTCCCATTTCTGATGAGGACTGTTTCCCTGGCTCACAGGTGACCACCTTCTCAGTGTGTCCTCCCACGGCCTTTTCCTGGTATGCCTGTATGTGGAGGATGGGAGGCAGCTCCCTCTTCTTCTGTTTATCTGATTAGAACCCCACATGTATGACCTAATTTAACTCCATTTACCTATTATCTCCAAGTACGGTCACACTGGGGGTCATGCCTCAACATTTACATTATGGGAAATACACTCAGTCCACAGCAAAGTTCCATGAACTCATAAATTGAAAAAAGTGCATTTTTATTTTTCACTCATCTTTGGGCAAAAACTAGCATTCTGTTCAACTATGTATGTTGCCAACAAACCAGAGCACGGTCAGCAGTACCCATGACTGTGTCACTGTGAGAAATAGGATAATGGTCTCGATAATCTTATAGAATTGTTCATGTTTGTCACTATTTCAAATTTATACCATTCAGAAAGCCCCGCTGGAGGCACATAGAGAGGCATACATATTATCATATTGCCAATTTATCTTTTATATTTTGTTATATTAAATATGCTTTATTTTATTGAGTCATTTTAAAGCGTTATTCTGGAAAAGGACCCACGGGCCTCACTGGACATCCAGAGATGCCAGGGCTGATGATAGCCTAGGCCTCTCACCAGCAGGTGACGTCTGTCTGTGATGATAACGCCTGACTTCACTCTGTAGGGAAACCTGCATATTTAGGTTGTTGGACGTTGGCTTTTGTGCCATTGGTTAAAGTGATCAGAATGACCCATGGAAATCTTACAAGGGAAGGCTGGAAAGTTGAAAGTGACATTTAAACCATGAGGTCCCATTGATAAGAAAAGAGTTTAGCGACCAAGTGCTCTGAATAAAAGCTTACTGGACATGATGCTTGCTTGCACAAAATGGCACTAGGGCCAAGGACAGCATAGTCATAGTGAAGAGCTCTGGAATTGGGTTAAGGAGTTTTGGTGCCTTGAAAATAAGGGGCAGGTGGCCAGTCTACAGCTGGAATTATTACCAGTCTTCCTATCCTCATAGAATTACACTTGATGGAATTTTTTTTCAGACATAAATGGAAACTTATTCTAAAATGGAAAAGTGATTATTTATTGAATTGCAATTCATAGGTCAAACCCTTTTCCCTTTTGAGTAGGCGCTTCTCAAAAAACATACACAAGACAAGCACACGAAAAGGACCCAACATCATCAAGTCCTTAGGAAAATACAACTTAAAACCAAATTGAAATACCACTGCACCGATTAAAATTAATAAAATTAAAGTGACTGATATTTCCTAATGTTGACAAAAAACCAACCCACGGGAGTTGTGGTTGGAAGTGCAAATGGCACATCTACTTTGGAAAACTGTCAGCTTCTTATAAAGTTCAAGGTATACGCCTCCCCTATAACCTGGTAATTCACTCCATTGTGTTTACACAAGAGACATGAAAGCCTATCTACAGAATTGCAAAATAATGTTAAAAGCAGCTTTATTTATAATAGCCTAAATATAGAATAAATTCAGATGTCCATCAAGAAGGAAATGTGAATGAATGAATTGCAGTCCCTCCATACAAGGGAATGCTCTTCAGCAATGAAAATGTGTCAACTAGAGATACAGGCCACAGCATGGATGTGTTTCACAGGCATTAAGATGAGTGAAAGAAGGAAACACATGAAGAGTGAATACTGTGTGATTCCGTTTACATGTATTCAAAACATGCCAAAGTTGGCCGGGCATGGTGGCTTATACCTGTAATCCCAGCACTTTGAGAGGCCAAAGCAGGTGGAGACAGCTCCCTCTTCCGGGAGTTCAAGACCAGCCTGGCCAACATGCTGAAACCCCATCTCTACTAAAAATACAATAATCAGCTAGGTATGCTGGTGCATACCTGTAACTGCAGCTACTCGTGAGGCTGAGGCATGAGAATCGCTTGAACCCAGGAGGAGGAGGTTGCAGTGAGCCGAGATGGCACCACTGTACTCCATCCAGCCTGGGTAACAGAGACTCTGTCTCAAAAAACCATGCAAAAGTCATCTATGGTGGAAAATACCAGGACAGTGGTAACCTCAGACGGTGCAGTGGTGGGTTACTGACTAGAAAGAGCACAGTGGAGCCTCTGCCTGTCAGGAGGGGCCTTTATTGCTGGGGCTGCTGTTGGGGCTGGTGGGAATAACCCTGGCTGGGGATCACTCTCTGTTCCACAGAAGCTGAGCTTTGCTAGCACCAGATTCCAGCCTTGGGGGTAGAAGGACACTGCTAACAGGCCCCGCCAGCCCAGGGATTCTAGGACAGAGGGGAGGTGAAATAGGAAGGAAGGCACATCTGTGATGTGCTCATGGGCAAGCTGCTGGCTGAGTTTCCCAGAGTGGAGACTTCAGGCTTGGGGTGGTCCTGGGCATCTCCTCGGAGCCCGCACAAGGAGCACAGTGGGTCTCCACCAGCTGAGCTCTTCCCTGGGTGAGGCTCAGGAACAACCAGAGAGGCCCATGTCCAGGATCTTGAGAGTCCTCTTTCACTTTCCATCCCTGACGCCAAAGTTCAAGACTGTTTCCTCTCAAAGGGGGCCATGTGAGGGGTGTGGTGGGCAGTCAGGGTCACTCATAGACTTCCAGAGCCCACCCACCTCCGACCCTTTCCCAATTCCTAGGAGCCCTTGGGTCCCACTGAGAAAATACCTGTAGTTATCCTGCCACATGATACAGACCAGTGTTCCTCCACTTTTTCCCCCATTATTTCTCTCTCAAGGAGCCTTTTAGATGTTTGTCATCTATTTACTCCTTTCCAAAGAGAAATTGTAATACCCCAGATAAACTGTGTATCCGTTTATGTACCCTCTATCCCCGGATAAACTGTGTATCTGTTCATGTACCCTCTATCTGTGCTTTACACATAAAGAGAGCTAACAATTTTTGTCTTATCCTCCCCACAAATCAATTTGTGCCCCTGTGAGAATGCACGACGTTGATGAAATGGGCTGCCATGTTTTAGATTTAGGCCAGAGTGAGGGATGACCAAAGTGCCCAGAGGGGCTTCGAACACCAGTCTCAGTGCAGTGGGAATTTGACCCTGCAAAACGGCTGCAGGGTCTGCATTCCTGCTTGAGAACTTGAGCTAGTTTTGTAAAGCCTGAACACTTTAGAGAGGGGCTGTGGCTCAATGTTTCCGTCCTCTTCCCCAAATTCATGTGTTGTCCTCCTAACCTCCAATGTGATAGTAGGACTGGGGCCTTTGAAGGTAATTAGGCCATGACGGTGGAGCCTTATATTGGGATTGGTACCCTCATTAAAAGACCCAAGAGAGCTTGATTTTTAACTCCCTGCTCTTCACTCTGTGCAGATGCAATGGGAAGATGGCCCTCACCAGAACCCAGGTGTGCTGCCAATTATTCAAATATTGTTTTTCTGGAGAAAAAAAAGAAAAGCAAATAGCAACAAAAATGAAATTTCTTGTTCCCTTCTTATATTTTAATTGTGCCAAAAGCCAAAACACACATTTCATATCCAGTCCAAAATACAGGAAAAAAACATGCCTACAGATGTTGATCTCAGCTTTATTTGTAATAGGATAAAATACCTTAGTGTTTCACAATAGAAAACTGGGAAATGACAACCCTTTTATATATAGTATTCAGCAGCCATTAAAAGTGATGTTTCTGAAAAGCTTCTATTAACACTGAAAAATACTTATGTGATAATCTTAGGTTATAATCTAACTTAATTAAAATATTTTAAAAAGCAGGACAAAAATTCAACATTTTGTATGATTGTACATAGATTAAAATATGTCTAGAAAATATAGCCAGATGAAATAAAAACTTTCATTCCCTCAAATTGCCCCAAAGCCCAGGGCGCTGCCCATGGCCAGGGAGGGTGAGTCCTGGAAGCACAGAGGCTGCTGACTCCCAGCCCAGCAGCAGCTGGACCCTCAGCCCCCAGTGCCTGGTTTCTCCTTTCACGCGAATTCAGGTCCCAGCATCTTGTGATTGACGGGAGCAGCCCTGGCCCACTCAGGGACTGGCCTCTCCTCTTGGAAGACTGGAAGATGCTCACGGATGCTGGCTGTGAGGCAACCTGAGGGCTCTGCAGATCTCCTGTGGGGCTCACATGGGGGCTGGAGCCTAAGCCTCTGAGACATGAAAATGGAGTTGGCGGGATGGGTGGGACAGAGAAGAAAGTTCTCGGGATGTCCTGGTTAGTCACCCTGATCCTGGGAAATGCACACTTACAGCTGAATCAGGGAATATCAAGTCTCTTGGCCAGAAATACAAGCCATTATGGCCACTGAGAGAAGAGCACTAAGCACACACAAATACACATATATGTGCACACACAATCACAAAGACTTACATGCACAATACACATGTATGTACATGCACGCTAACTCATTACACCTATGAACATGTGTACATGCAACACACCTATCCACATGCATTTATGTACAGATACCCAAATGCACACGTATTCAATCTGATCTCCCGGAATAGGTTAAATCTCTCTTCTTACAGGGTTTTTAGTGTCGGGAACTTGTACTTGATAGCACTTAGTGGTTGCTATTCGTGTAATTAGTTGTTGAATGTCTCTTCTACTAGAACAGGGGTCAGCAAACCGTAGCCAGCTTTGGCCTGAAGCCTGATTTTGTAAATAAAATATTATTGGAGGAGATCAGGTGCCTACAGGGTCACATTGCTGTAGATGTGGGTAACTGATCTAGATCAACATGTTTTGGTTCATTTGGATGATGAACTTAACAGAGAGCTTCCCTAGGCTCTCAAGACCTGCATTTTTAGCTATTTAAGACTTTTGGGGGGCCAGGAAGTGACATTTTGTTTGTTATAGGGAAATATTTTTAAAAAATGCATAAGGAGTTAATGTGAAATACTGTGTTCTTACCAAGTGAAGGCCAAAGGATGTAGAAAGAGCCTCTGTGTAACTTTAGGGGTGAGTGGTGGAAGCATCCAGTACTGCAAAGCACGCCGCCCGCGGATCTCAGGAGAATCTGCACGTGGGCAGGGAGCACCACTGTCTCATGGTGGAGGGGAGTGACTGGTCTGCCTTTCTTTCAATACATTAAGATTGTCATTTGAATTTTATGAGGTCCCTACATTTGTTGATCTGCAAGTTTCTTCACGTTTTATTGTTGCAAGATATCTACATGCAAACATTCTTTATATGGAGTTTCATTCCTGTTGCCCGGGCTGGTGTGCAACGGTGCGATCTCAGCTCACCGCAAGCTGTGCCTACTGGGTGCTAGCAATTCTCCTGCCTCAGACTCCCGAGTAGCTTGGATTACAGGCATGGACCACCATGCCTGGCTAATTTTGTATTTTTAGTACAGATGCGGTTTCTTCATGTTGGTCAGCTGGTCTTGAACTCCCGACCTCAGGTGATCCACTTGCCTTGGCTTCCCAAAGTACTGGAATTACAGGCGTGAGCCACTGTGACCGGCCATAGATACCAATTTTTACTCAATGCTTGGTGTGGTCAAAAGTGAAGGGACGGGCAGGATGAGAGGCCCAGCAGCCACGTGGGCCAAGTCAGAGGTAGGAGGAGGAGTTGGGACCTGTGACACGTAAGTGGCCTGGGGCAGGGAGTCTCAGCAGGTGGAGAGACATCGGGGCAGGCTGGCTGGCACTGCAGTTTACCACATCTTCTTTATCCTCCTATGTTGCTTTTTCAGTCTCCTGGATGTTGATGTTCTACTTAACCCGCCGTGTTGCCCGTGAATCCTTCCAGGGACAGGCGGGGATGTTTGGGGGTGGGGGCCCCTCATCTCTCCCCTACCTCCGTTGCTGGGGAGGGGACCAGTGGCAGCTGCTGGGGTTGCCCTGACCGTTTTGGCTGTCGGGAACTGTGGCTGGCAGCTCTGGGTGGAGAAGAGCTGCTGACTACAAGAGCTGCAGGATCCTTGTGCTGGCTGTCCTTCTGCTCCATCTGCAAGCCCGAGGAGCTGGGGCGGGGGGTGGTCTTTCCCCAGCACCTGAGAGGCCGCCTTGTCTAGCCAATGGGAGCAGCCGAGAACTGGGCCAGGGAGCACTGCTGGAGCTGGGTCAGGCTTCCCAAAGGGAAGGACGCTTCCTGCAGGGCTGAGTGTGCTGGGCACTCCATGGCCCTTGATGTGGAAACTCACAGGCACCTGGGCCTTGTCAGTCCTGTTCATTTGTGTCAGGCTCCTGCTATGGACATTTCCCTTTAAGGCCCTGGGACTGCAGTCGAGGGAAGCGAGGTTTCCCTGAGTCTCCAGGAGCCTCGAGGTGGATGCTGCTTCCCCATTGCTACAGGGGCCCCCTTCCTCCTCCTCCTGCCCCTGGTCTCTGCCTGATCGTCCACCTCCATTGGTTCTTCCTGCTCTTCTTCTGCCCTCACCTCCATCTTCAGGATCGGGTCCGGCACTGGTAGTGAAGGCAGTTGGAGGGGAAACTTGAGTCTTCGACAAATTTGCGTGCACACAGCACCGGTTTCTCCCTTGAGGGTGGGGGGTGGGGCTCCAGACCAGAGGAGGCAGGGCCCGTAGCAGGGTGATCGAGTTTGGGATATTCCAGCTGACTGGAAAACAAGGCCCAAGACCTCGCTGACAGTTCAAGAAGAATCGAGAAGAGTGTAGGGCTCCCGCGGCAAGCACACGAGCAGGAGCTGCGGGGTGAACCTGGCCAGCCGAAAAGTCTGCATGGACAAGGGGAGACCATTGCGGTCGCTGCCGCTGCCGGGGCCTGCGGTAGAACCGGGAAAGAAATCTGCTTAGGAAATTTCCCATATTGCACAAGCTGTGCGCGGACAAAATTCACAGTCAGAAATGGAGAGGGTACTTCTGAGTCACCCACTAGTCTGTGGCCGGGCGGACACTGGGCAGCTGGGCTCTTAAGACATCTCAACGGGGCTGGTGACAGAGCAGGGTGTGGGGCAGTGCACAGGACCCCAGCAAGGGCACCTACAAGTGGAGTCAAAGGGCACAGGGCGAGACTCCCCACCCGTCCAGCTGGACTCTCTAGCCCCAGGGATGTCTTGTTCCTGGGGGCAGGTGTGTGGCCCTGAAGGGGCCCGCTGTGGGGCTGTGGGGCATGCGGGGCTGATCTGCCTTCCCACCTGGTGCTTGGCCCAGGTGCTGGCTGGCACCCAGTGGCCATGTCTTGGCTGGCCTTGTCCCCTGGGTTACAGGGCCAGACCCTGCTGGAAGCAGAGCTCAGGACTAGCCAGATCCTGCCAGGCTCCCCTAGGGCCTCCTCAGCACCTCTCTGCCACCTGGAGCCAGGCCTGCCTTCTCCGTTGTGGTCCTGGCCTGGCCAGGCAGATTTCAGGAGAGGATGCTTGCCCCAGCTTGACTGGCTGCCGCCCCTTACCACTTCCCTTCCTGGCGGGCAGGGTCTCTACTTCTATTTACACATTTGCCTGAGAGTGTTCCTCAGGTCATTCAGGTGATCATCACTCAGCCAGTGTTTGAACCCAGGCTGTGTGATTCCACAGCCAGCACTCTGGCCTGTGTGCCTCCTCATAGTGGATACAGCATGTATTCTTAATTTTCCTGTAGTCCTAGGTACTTAGCACCATGGCATATCTGTAAAAAGCACATGCACACTTAGAAGGAGGTCTTCAACACATAAGTTGACCATGGCCTACTCTGGGCTCCAGTCCTCTTCAAAGATGTAGGGCAGGGATCCCCAGCTGTCAGCACAGCACCATCCCACGTTGCGCTTCTAATGGAGCCTTTCAGCCCAGATGTTCTTTCTCGTTTGGTGGGAAGAATCTACGTACATAAAGACGATGTTCTAGATCAGCTTTGGTCTATCCTGAAAGAAATTCACCAGTGGACTATTCCATATAGATAAAAACCAGTTTCTCTAGTCTTCCTGGATGTATCTAGAAAGCAAGTACATTATTTGCAAGTTGTAGTGGATCAATGTAATGCGTTTAAATTTGATCAACATAATTTTGTCATTGTGAGCATGCTAGCTGGGTCCACTCTTCACCACACATTACAACAGTCTAGATTTTCTTGTGGCCAAGAGAAAGACATGCTCTTGGATGTCTGGACTAGGGAAACATGTATGAAAAACCATTTGGCCACTCCACATTCTTTCATTAGAGAATTGAAACCATCTATATTCAAGGGGTATTGCTAAAAGGTAAGAAGTTACTTCTGTCATTGTGTTAATTGTTTTCTGATAGTTTTGTAGGTCTTTTGTTTCCTCCTCCTTTTACGGTTTTCTTTGTGGTTTGGTGAGTTTCTGTACTGAGAAGCTTTGATTCCTGTCTTCATTTCATTGACATATCTGATGAAATTTTTTCCCTTTGGTTACTCTGTAGCTTACAATTAAAAATTTACAGTTATGATAGACAATTGAAAGCTGATAAAAAGTTGTGATCACACATGAACATGCTGTACTCCCTCCACATCCCATGCCAATGCACAAAATTTATACTTTTTGCCATGATTTACATTGTTCTGTATTGTGTATTTGTTAAGAACTCAGTGTAAATATAAAAATAAAGGATGTTCAGCTTTCTCAAGGGTGATTTGAGAGATTCTAAAGGATCATTTCAGTAATGTACAATTCTTGATTTGACTGTGAATTTATTTTTAACAATTAAGCTGATAGTGTCCAGTGTTTTTGTATTAGTAGTCACTGTTCTTTCACTTGTGATTGAAGCACTTCCTTAAGCATTTCCTGTCAGGCTGGTCTTATGGTGATGAATTCCATCAACATTTGCTTGTCTGGGAAAGACTTTATTTCTTTAATTTCTGATGGGTAGCTGTGTTAAGTACAGTACTCTTTGCTGACAGATTTCTCCTTAGCCCTTTGAATATATCATCCTAATCTCTCCTAGCCTTCAGGATTTCTGCTGTGAAAATTCCTGATAGTCAAATGGAGACTTGCTTACTTGTGATTTGATGCTTCTCTTGCTAATTTTGGAATTTTTTGTGTTTGACTTTTGACAAATTGATTATAATGTGCCTGAGAAAAGACCTTTTTGGCTTGAATATGGATGAAACCCTTGAAGCTTCATGGATCTGGATGTCCATATCTTTCCCAAGAATTGGGAGATTTTCAGCTATTAATTTGTTGAATAAGTTTACTCTGTCTTTGTCTGTCTCTTCTCTCTGTTTCTCTTCTATATTGCCAAAATCTGTTCCCTGAATGGCATAGCACAAGTCTTTGTGCTATGATTAGGCTTTGATTCTTTTTTTTTCTCCTTTTTTCCCTTGGGCTGGGTTATTTTAAAAGTTCTGTCTGCAAGTTCAGAAATTCTTTTGTTTGCTCTAGTGTGCCATGGAAGCTCTAAGTTGTACTTTTTATTTCAATCATTCAGTTCCTCATTCCTAAGCTTTGTGTTGGCTGGTTGGTTTTCTTTAATGATATCTATGTCTTTGTTGAATTTCTCATTCAGGTTATGGCTTTTTAAAATTATTTAAGTTGTCTATATGTACTCTCTTGTATCTGAATTTTCTTAAGATCAATATTTCAAATTCCATTTGAGGCAATTTGAAATTTTTCATTTATTTAGGGTAATGTTCTGAAGAATCATTGTATACCTTTGGTGGTGTAAACTTTCATTGCATTATCATGTTTCTTATCTCCTATATTTATATTTATGATACTGTTGACATGGTCACCTTTTCTAACTGTATAGAGTGGCTTATGTGAGAAGGACTTTCACCTGGAGATGCATCTTAGGGTGTCAGGTGGATGGGCTGCATCTGCTTTAGTTCCAGGAGGACATGGTCGTGTAGTATCTGTGCTCTCCTCTTGCCCTTTTCTTCCTTTTGCTATTACCCATTTTGGTGATACCTGTGAGTGCCTTGGTGACCCAGACTGCAGGAGCACGTGCAGTTTGTTTGCTTGCGGGCTGCGGGAAGGCAGGCAGTCTCGGGAAGCTGCATGCCTAGCTAGTGAGAGTGTTACTGAGTCACAGGGGTTGGTTTACCAGTTTCAGATGGGACTCCCCTGGAAACACTCTCCTGGCTATAGATTACTGGGCCTGGTCTGCAGGTTTCGTATGGGGATCTCCTGGAAGCAACAGGCCCAGTTGATGAGCACACTGATGGCACAAGAAATCAGTCCACAGTTAGAGTGTTGCAGTCACTAGGATGTGGAAGACAAACCTCTTTGACAGTTTGTTTCTATGATATAGAGATCAATAGTTGCTTTCCTGGAGAATCCTTTTGTCATGACACGGTAGCCTCTGGGATAGAAGGAGGCAGTGACCACTACTTCATGGAGCAGAAGAGACTCACCTATGGCTTAGCTTTCTAGATGCTGCTGTATGTGGGCTCCTTTGGGGCAATATAGCCCTGTGGGCATCAAGCAGCTCCCTAAACTGAGCTCAGAATCTGTAGAGACTACAGAAGTTCCCAGCCACAAAGAATGCAGGTATCCGCAATGTTAATGGGACTGCTGGAGTTTGTTTGCTTACGTTTTTCCCACTAAGGAAATGGTCGTCTTGTTCCCAGTTGATCCCGACTAGGAAGATGGTGTGGCCGAGCAGGGTATTTGGATTTTCTCTCTCTCTGACCACCTCTACAGGTTTCCTTGACCCACAGGTTTTCTGTCTCTTCTCTGCTGTCCAGGGTTTTCTCTCAAGCCCTCCAGTTCAAATGAGCTTGTTTAGTCACTGTTGTGTCCTTTATTTTGGAGGGCACAGGCATTCCCCTTCTCTCATGTGCCATCTTGTTAGGCCCTCCATCAGCTTATTTTTAAAAAGTGGGAGGAATGAA
Source organism: Saimiri boliviensis (assembly GCF_048565385.1). Classification (NCBI taxonomy): domain Eukaryota; kingdom Metazoa; phylum Chordata; class Mammalia; order Primates; family Cebidae; genus Saimiri; species Saimiri boliviensis. Next base: position 201,706,890 of record NC_133450.1, on the reverse strand, counting down.
ACGGAAGAGAATGCAATCATGTAGAATAGAATTGAATATATGAGAGAGCATCAAGGATTGTTTCATAAAACCTTTGTTCCACTTGTATCTATGGGGGTACTCAGATTCACAATATAAATTTTCTATTTTTACTTAGGGTCAAAAAGTTTGAGTTTTTGGGCATACATAATATGTTAGTAGCATCTCTGTAGAATAGACCTGTTGAAATGCCAATGTAAGGGAGTGATCTGTTGCCTTTTTGGTATAAAAATGGGGCTTCTGGCTGGGCGCGGTGGCTCGAGCCTGTAATCCCAGCACTTTGGGAGACCGAGGCGGGTGGATCATGAGGTCAAGAGATCGAGACCATCCTGGTCAACATGGTGAAACCCCGTCTCTACTAAAAATACAAAAATTAGCTGGGCATGGTGGCACGTGCCTGTAATCCCAGCTACTCAGTAGGCTGAGGCAGGAGAATTGCCTGAACCCAGGAGGCGGAGGTTGTGGTGAGCTGAGATCGCGCCATTGCACTCCAGCCTGGGTAACAAGAGCGAAACTCCGTCTCAAAAAAAAAAAAAAAAAAAAAAAAGGGGCTTCTATCAATATATTGAGACCAATGGTATAACTTTCATATTCATCCTCTATTCTTAATCCCTCCACTTTCCACAGTATCTCTTGTCTTCACTCTTAGGGTCAGAGTTTTAGGCCTCACCTTTCCTGCATCAGGAGAAGCTGACATTGTTCTGTGCTGTGCTCATGATGGTTTTTGCAGACCTGGTCCAGTTCTCATAATTTGATTATGTGCTAATTCCTCAAACCTCTGTACCCAGTTTGGTAAAGCAAAGCCCAACAAATGGCAAAGATGAAGGGGCTATTGCAAGATCACTAGAATTTTCTTTGCCTCCAGTACCAGGAAGAGTCTGGGTCTTCCATGGAAAGACCCGAAGAGACTGACTCACTGCAGAGGAGGCTGCTGCTCTTCCCTTAGGTCTGGGAACGATTTTTGTATTTCATGTAAGCTGCTTGTTTCGGATGTCTGGGCTTCTGGGTCTAGGGATTTATAGCTGCTTTGAAATTGTTTGCAAGACATACGGAGCCAGATTGCTTCAGTAAGTACACCCCGAACAGGGCCTGCACCCAGACTTCACCAGCACCACCCAGTGAGCCTCTTCGCGTTACCTCTGGCATTTGGCTTGAATTTCAGGGAACTCCTTTCTGGTGGGACTCTGTATAAGGTGGCTGCATGGACGTGTTTTTTCCTAGTGCTCTAGGACTAGGAAGGAAGAGTAGAGGAAAAAAGGAAAAGGCAGGAGACGAAGGCTTGTTATGAGCAAACGTGGACCACCTTGACTTCATGAAATTCTTGCTATTTCAATCATTTGCTTAAAATAAAATTTCGTTGTACAGATTGCAAAAGCAATTCAAGGGTGACATTATAGCATATTTACAAATTTCAGAAAACTGAAAAATTAGACACTAAGAAAATTTACTGCAGTATACAAAATAATAGATGATCCTATGGAATGAGCCTGTGTTCTTGGATGACAGACTATGACTAAAGATTCCATGTTTCTCAAGTGATACAAATTTAGTATAATTATAGTAAGCAACTGAATGAGATAAAAATAGAAGCAAGTTTTTATTTTAAAATTTTGATGGAAGAGTAAAGAAAGCATTAATAAGGCTATGTAATCAATGCAGTTAAATAAGAGGTGCAGGTTAGAGGGTATCAAAGTCAATCACAATATTTATCACAATTCGATAGTAAACAAAGATAAGATTTTATTTTAAGTGGGGGAAAGTTTAGTAAATGAGCCTGGCAGAATTGGTTGTTTTTCTGGAAATAATGTTGGCCTCCTACTCCCCATCTTACCCCAAAGTAAATGGATAAGAACTTTTAAGTTTAAAACAAAACAATATGTATCTAGAATGAAAATGTGAAAGAATGTATTTTTAAAATAACCTGGGATTAAGGATACCTTTTAAACCAAGATTGAAATCCCCTGAAATTTTCAAGGACTGTATTACATACTTGACAATATAAGAAGTTGTAAACTGACTTCTGGCAAATAACTTCAATAAACAACGTGGAAAGGTGAAATTGACTGGGAAAATAACATCCCAATGTATTTGACACATAAAGGGTTATTATCCCTAATATTATCCATAATATTTAAAAAGTTCTCAAAAATGGGTAGGAAAAGGCCCGACATTCCAATGGGGAAGTGTACCACAGACCCTGGACTGTGTCCGCTGTACAACGGTCTGAGTATCGGTGCAGCCAATGCTCGTCTCCCGCTCCTCTCTGCTGCTGTGATGCCCCTTCAGGAGGCGTCTCCCCATTCTTAGTGCTTCACTGATAGAAAAATACTGCACCTCCCAAACAAGTTTCTAGTTCCAGACACACTTCCAGAATTCTCAGGATGAGAGCATTCACAGATGGATTGTGGTGCTGTTTGCATAAAAATGTGAATGCATTTAATGCCACCAATCTGTGCAGTTCAAGATGGCTAAAATGATCAATTTTATGTTACCTATGTTTTATTACATTTTGAAAACAAAAAATAAAAAGATTAAAGCTAGAACCTAAAAATGTCCAGAGTAGCATACAAGACTACCCATTGTATTTAGAGCAGCCCAGCAAAGCAGTGCTCCTTATAAAGTGGGGATAAGAAAAGTGAAAGATTGTTATTTCCAAAATAACCGATAAAATAGTCTTCCTAGTGGAAAGAAGTCATAGTTTCTTGACTCATTTTTTTTTTTTTCCTTTAGTTTGCAGGGTTTTTGTTCAGTTTGAATTCACATGTGGGAGGATGTCCTAGTCGTCTCAGGCCTTTGGATTCTTGAGAACTTAATGAGCCCAAGCTGTTCATGAGGAGTAGGGTGCTCAAATTCATCCTTCCAACAGGGGGCTGCTGGGTACCCACTGTGGTTCCAGACCCATACTGCCAACAGGAATGAAATGCCCAGTGAGGGCTACACACCCTGGCTCACCTACCAGGCCATGGGCTCGGCTCCACAGCTGCCTGAGAAATTTGCTTTCAGGGACAATTTGCAGAGGTTGTAGCTGAGCTTTTTGAGGTGAGGTCAGACTTTATCATCACAACCAAAAGTCACATGCTGATGAGAGGCTCTAAACACCTGGAACCCATGACCTAGCAACTTCCAGGTGTTGACTTGGGACGAGGATGGGCTTGTCTGCTCCAAAGGAATGCTCTGGCCAGAGAGAGTAAACCAGGGAGACATCCCTGAAAGAGGGTGTTAAGGAGCAGTAGCCCCCTTCCATCTCCACCAGGCAGAAAAAAACCCACAGGAACATCCCCAGAACAGAGAGCTGCTGATCTCTTTCTGGAAGCGCCGGGCCTCAAGAGGTTGCTGGTTCCTGCCTACTTGCTCCCAAGGTATATTCTTGATCAGAAAGGAGGGAAGAAGTGTGTGGGTGTGGGTAGGAGGGACAGGGAAGAAGTCACAGGAATGCCCACAGCAGAGGTCCTCAGAGATGCTGGGCTATCCCTGGTGGCAATACCCTTGGTGCTGGTCCTGGGTAAGGATGGCCTCACAAGCATCCTGTGCTGTGACTCCACCCCCCAGGATCCTCCTCAGGGTACAGAGAAAGAGCTCAGGTGAGCACTGGGTGGATGATGCCATGTGTTCCCATTGAAATCAGATTTTTTTTTTTTTTTTTTAACAACTAAAGGGAACTTCCAGATGGTTTGAGTCAACTGCACTCTTATTTATTCTAAAAAAGAAAATTATTCAATATGCTCTTCCAGGTTAATAGACAAATAGATTCATCTTCCTTTATGAACCCATAGAGTATCAGTCATTGAGCCATTATTGTTTTCCTAGAATAAAACTCTTTATGTTCATGAGATTTTCAGAGCATTTGAGTGGAACTGTTGCCTGGTTTTTGGGGTGCAGGGGAGCGCTTAGTGACTCTGAGAGGTTTTTTTTTTTTTTTTTTTTTTTTTGAGACGGAGTTTTGCTCTTGTTACCCAGGCTGGAGTGCAATGGCGTGATCTCGGCTCACTGCAACCTCCGCCTCCTGGGTTCGGGCAATTCTCCTGCCTCAGCCTCCTGAGTAGCTGGGATTACAGGCAGGCGCCACCATGCCCAGCTAATTTTTTGTATTTTTAGTAGAGACGGGGTTTCACCACGTTGACCAGGATGTTCTCGATCTATTGACCTTGTGATCCACCCGCCTTGGCCTCCCAAAGTGCTGGGATTACAGGCGTGAGCCACCGCGCCCGGCTGGAGAGGATTTTTTTTTTTTTTTTTTTTTTTTTTTTGAGACTGAGTTTCACTCTTGTTACCCAGGCTGGAGTGCAATGGCGCGATCTCGGCTCACCGCAACCTCCGCCTCCTGGGTTCCGGCAATTCTCCTGCCTCGGCTTCCTGAGTAGCTGGGATTACAGGCACGTGCCACCATGCCCAGCTAATTTTTTTGTATTTTTAGTAGAGACGGGGTTTCACCATGTTGACCAGGATGGTCTCGATCTCTTGACCTCGTGATCCACCTGCCTCGGCCTCCCAAAGTGCTGGGATTACAGGCGTGAGCCACCGCACCCGGCTGGAGAGGATTTTAAGGCTCTTGGTCTTTCACTTACCTAAGAATGGGAGAGGGGACCACGGTGCAGTGCGCTTGCAAGTGTGCTTGCAAGAGTTTTTGCAGAAAGTGGTTTATTTAGGCAGAGAGAGTGAGAAAAAGATGAGAGAGAGAACGCTTCCACAAGGATTGTGGAAGGGGACCCAAGTCTGGAATCCCGGGGAGGAAAGCAGCTTCCACACTGAGGGGAAGGGAACCCCAGAGGAGGAAATCTCGGACAGAGGGAAATCTGCCATGAGGATGGTGGAAGGGGAGCCAAAGATGGACTCCAAGGAGGTGAGGAAGAAGGGGACTTTTAACCTGGGAGGAATTCCCACCTTCTCCAAGCCCCCTGGCCAACGAAGAGTTCCTTTAAACTTCCGCTAGAGTGATTGACCTTTGGTCCTTTCCTGCGTGTTTGTGAAATTTTAAACAAAGACCTCCAATCCCTGGATGGGGAAAAAGGGGAGGGGGCAAGGTTATGGCCCCGGGAAGTTTTGGCCTTTGAAATTACGCCCCCTTGTGGACCTGGGAAGAGAATACATTCCCTCAGAACCAGAGGGCCTTAGGTGAGGTGAACACGCTGCCCATAAGGGGTGAGGGAGGAGGGAATTTCCAAACCCAAGAACTGGCAGACCTGCCAGAAACTGCTGGAGAGAGGACAGTTACTCGGGCTCAAGTCTAGAGATTGTGATGTGCCTTGCTTTCTAGAATAATAAAAACAGTGTATGCCAGCAAAAAATAGAACGGGTGATGCTAATGGAATGTCGTGACAACACACACATATGTATGTGTGTACGCACACGTATGCACACATGCACACACAGATGTGTGTGTGTATTTATAACTGAGGTTAAACTGCTAGGTGATAAGAACGCAGTCGTACTTTTCTACCTTCTCTTTTCTAGCATCTTTCAAACAGATGATTAAAAAAATTCATTTTCAATAATTAAAAAAAATTTCAAACAGAATGAATATGCATGCTGAATTTATCAATACCATATTTTACATTTGGTTTTAAATAAGCAATGTGTTGTATAGATATTTTAACATTTTAGATGTGAAAGTAAACATAGCTTCTCTTCATTTTTAGAAAAGTGGATTTACAATATATGTATTTGTTGCAAGTTGTATATTTAAATTACTTAAAAATACATCTTCTTTGGTAATAGTTTTTAAAAATAAATTTGTGGCACATTAGAATGTTTTGAAGCAAAATTGCTTTTCAGTTTGTATTCTCTAAACACCAAAATTTTACTTTGAAGGATTAAAAAACTACAAGGATATTCATATTTGACCTATAAAATAAGTAACTTAGAAGGAATAATTTGAATTTGGAAATTTCTTTATACGCTAAATTTGAAGTATCAGTGCCATTTTGTTTTTACAGAGTTTCCTTGAAACATTATATTGGCTACTGAAAAGAGTTATGACCCTTGATGAAAGGATGATTTTAGTGATGCAACTTGTGTATGAGGGACATTAGGAAGCATTGATTCCTGTGCCTGTTCACTAAGATTTTATGAAACAATTTATAATGGGGCCACAGTAAGTTCCGGGAGTGTGGTCAGGCACACCTCCCTCTTCACTGGACCCACAAGAAGCTTTCAGGGTTCTGGGAGAAAGGCTGTCGCAAGGGAAGAAGGGCCAGGGTGGGGAATCCAGCACAGGGGGCCTGGCCTCACAGGGGAGTGGGAGAAGGTTTTCTGAAGAAGCTGTGTCCAAGCCGAGATCCTTCCCATTCCATGTGCTCCAGTGCAAGGCCCGCAGGAGCCCCATGAGCAAGGCCAACCTAGACCCTGCGTGGGGGATTTCCTTGGCAGTGAGGGAAGGGCATGGCCTGAGGAGCTGAGGGCAGTCTCAGAAGGACGGCATCAGAGGAATCTCACTGTTTCTATCATCAGTGCTTACAGTTTTGTATCCACATGGGGGTTGTGACGGGGTGATCTGGGGAAGGGTCTGTCAGCGGGTAGGGGGTCACTGTAAGTTGGAGGTTGTCTGATGAAGGAGGTTTGTCTGTAAGTTAGACGCTGTCTGATGGAGGAGGCTTGTTGCTAAGTTGGATGTTGTCTGATGAAAGAGGCTTGTCTCTAAGTTGGACACTGTCTGATGGAGGAGGCTTGTCACTAAGTTGGATGCTGTCTGATAGAGGAGGCTTGTCAATTGTTCGGTGTCTCAAGGAATCTTACCTGGAAGAGGGCAGAGGACTGCCAGGAGAAAGCTGTTGCTGGTAATGAGTTAGATGCTGCTCATTTTAAACAAGTGAGTTCAGTGCTTGATATTTTAGGGGGTGATAAAGTGACCTTGATATATTTTCTCTTGGAGGTCTCTGTTAGAGTCACTGTGGGGTGGGGGGGTCTCTGTGGGATCTCCGTGTTGGTTTTGAAGGGTGTCTGTGTGAGTCTCTGTCAGGGGTTTCTCTGCGGGGGAGTCTCTCTGGGGGGTCTTAATAGGGGTCTCAGTCAGAATCTCTCTTAGGGACTCAGGGCGTCACTGTGGGGAATCTGAAAGTCTGTGAATATGGGGGTCTCTTTGGGGTTCTCTGTGGGAATCTTTGTGGGGCTCTACATGGGGTCTCTGTGGGGCTCCTCTGCTGCAGGTCTCAGGACCCTGTGTCCCATAGATGTTGGGCCCACACTGGAGCTTCCCAGGTCACCATCCCAGACAGGACTTGGCTCCAGCAGTAGTCCTGCATGGGTTCCACCAGGCCTGGGGACACGCATGTCCCCTTGTCCTCAGCCTCCATCACCCCTGCAGATATAAAGCTCTCCCTGGGCAGAAGGGCCCTAGGCACAGCCTTCTGGGGAACCAGCTCTTGCCTGCTCAGCCTTTGCTTCTGCCTTCCCTGGGGATGCCCAGGAGGGACCAGCGCCAGGACAGAGGGGGTGCAGGACCCTGCCCTGTGGGGACTGTCCCTGCCAACCATGTGACCAGATCCTTTGAGGCCCCATGTGTTCCCTGCCAGCACCTGGGCCCGGAGCCATAGATGTGCTATGTGACCCACGCCAGCCCTTGCCTTCGGGGTCCCCCTACCCTGGGAGTGGCCCTGGCCACTTTTGGTTGTAGCAGTCACCAGACTGTGAGGACCCTGGTTCCAGCAGCGGGCAGCTTGTGGATCCTGCACTTGCGAACTTATGTTCATCTTCCCTGATTCTTCTCCCACCTCCCACCCTGGGCCTAAGGTCCCCTTTGCTGGTTCCTGACCACAGAGTTCCACCAGAGGGGCAGGCAGCAGCCCTGGGCACCCCTGACACGCCAACCCCACACTCATTAGCAAGCTGGGAGCCTCGTCCTGGAGGCTGCTCTGGAGAGTGAATTGGGACACCAGACATGAACACAGGGGTGTTATTAAGCCTGAGCCATGTGCTGGTGGGGCCCGGGTCCATCCCAGAACTAGCAGGAAGGGAAGGGTCTGGGGACAATGTCATCTCTTCCCCACCAGGAGATCAGGGAAGGGACTGTCCCACCTCTGACCCAGGACCAGTACAGGATATCCCCACATTACCAGGCTACCACGGGGGAGGGAGGCTCCTGGGATCCATCACTCCTCCAGCCTGAGGGGAGCCTACCACCCCCTCAGTCCGTGAGGCCCCTGCAGACCCAGCCCCTACAGCAGCACAGAAGTCATCTTGGTGAGAACGGGGGATGCAGTCAGCCGGAGCCCATGCGGGGTCTCCATAGGGTTTGCTGTCCTTCAAAGGCTCCGGGTCATGATCCAGTTTGGAAACCAGACATACTGTGGGGACAGGGAGAAGAGGGGATCCTCCAAATCCCTGTCAGCCTCCTCCAGGCCCAGGCCTTCTGGAAGCTGTGCTCAGGAGGAGCGGACGCTGAGCCCTTTCCTGTACCCTAGCATGGCACAGAGAGAAGCCACCACGTCTTCAGGGAAAGCAGGTGTATTGGGAGCCTCTCTGTGGAAATCATGAACATATGGGGGCTGTAATCACCCATGCAACGCAGGACAGGTTTGTTCTGTAGATGTCCAGTTTTATTTGAGTAGAATCTGCTGTCTCCCCCAGGAGAGGTGTGAGAAGCCTGGTCTGGTTTAGGAGGACCTCAGTTCCTGCGGCTGTGGATGGGCCCGCCTGAGGTGCTTGCCACCTGTGGCCTGTGGTGGTGGTGACCAGCTGGGGATGCAGGCTCCTTGGGATGTGGGGTCCAATTGCTGTCTCTGCTGCCCCTATTTTTAACATTACAGTCATGGCCCTTGGAGGTGGCTTTGGGGCTGCAGGTCAGAACGCGCATCTCTCTGCTGTGTTCTTGGTGGCAGTAACCCCTGTGGCAGCAGGAATGCACATTCTCCTGGGAATGGAGGTCGCCTTTGTGGCGATTGACCTCTGAGGGACCACATCCCCGCCGAAGCCCCCGTTTGTCCAGCAAGATTTGTCCCTTAACTCTGATGATGGCCCGGGTCTCATCAGCCATGCTGTCTAAGGACAACCTTGCTGGGCCAGACTTGTGACTCTGGACACCAGCTGTCCCAGGCCTGCCTTTCTGCAGGACGTCTTCCTGCCCTGCGCCTCTTTTCCTGGGGGTAGATCCTGTAGAGCAGGCGTCCCCAAACTTTTTACACAGGGGGCCAGTTCACTGTCCTTCAGACCATTGGAGGGCCGCCACATACTGTGCTCCTCTCACTGACCACCAATGGAAGAGGTGCCCCTTCCTGAAGTGCGGCGGGGGGCTGGATAAATGGCCTCAGGGGGCCTCATGCAGCCCGCGGGCCGTAGTTTGGGGACGCCTGCTGTAGAGGGTGGGTGATCTGTCTCCGGAAGTTGCTTTCTGGAGGTGCTTGTCCTTTCTCCGGCTGAGGGTGGACGAATTTCCTTTCCTGTTTGTCTCCTATTTTCCTGGCGTGGGCAGGGTGGCTCCTCCCACTGGCTTCTGAGGTCCTGGGTCTCTTGGTCCCGTGTCCCGGCTCCCCTGGTCTGGGCCTTGCCTTTGTCTGCAGAGCCCAGCGCCCTCAGACTCTTCTGTGGGGCCTTCGCTTTTGGGCTCTCAGGCTCCTGCTGCCCTGGGCCTTTCCCTCCTGTCCATAGGAGGTCACGTGGCCCCTGGGAAGATGTGGTGTTCTGACTGGACACACTCTGGGAGGTGGACAGAGGGGCCTGAGCAGGTGGCATGTCTGCGGTGGGGAGCATGTCCATGTGGCGGCCAGAAAGGCACAGGCCTGTGGCGCCGTCCTGGAGGAGGATGCCGGAGGCACAGCCTGGCAGCTCCTCTGGAACCACCTGCACTATGAGCTCGATCTCACTGACCACCTGTGCTTTCAGGCACAGCTTCTTTGGATTCTCAGCAACACAGACTGTGGACACTGAGGAGTTACTTGTGGTCCCCAGAGCCCCTGGTCTCCTGAGATCCACCTGAATGCTTCCCGAATTTGCCTTCACACTGCCTTCCAAGATGACTTCCCAAGAGGGAGGCTTCTCCTCCCCTACCTCCAGGGGCTCCAGGGTGTCCTCAGCGTTTGCCCACGGGGACCCTACCTTGAGCTCCTGCAGGACTCTGCTACTCCAGGGGTCTTCAGGCCACGGCTCATTCCCAGTCATTGCTGGACTTAGACTCGCCTCTAGAATGGTTTCTCCTGATCCTGGGACTATCTCCCTGTGCCAGGTTCTGCCCCCAGGGATACATGTGAGGGGTTGAGACCCCCTGTTCTTCTGTCCAGTGGGAGATGCCTCTGATCTCCCCGAGTGTCAGCTGACTGGGACCCTCTCGGGGCCCTCTGGACTTCCTCCTGCTCCGGTGGTGGGGAAGGGAGAGGGCCGCTCACGGTGGGGACTGACTTGCTTGTTGTCCAGCTGTCTCCTGGACCAATCTGGGGAGGTTTTCCCAGGAAAATGGCAACCTCGGCTACAGATTCAACCCGAGACTCGCAGGAGGCCAAGGGGAGACAGGTGGAGTGTGGGAGGGGCAGGGGCTGAGCCTCAAGTGACCGGACATTTATGGGCTCCAGGGACCGGAGGTGTGGACACCACCTGTGCCTCACACGAAACCTTAAAAGATGTGCTTCCAGCATGTGCTGGGTTCAGGGACAGAGGAAGGAAAGCTCCTGGAGGTGTTCACGTGAGCTTTCTCACCTCTCCTGGGTGCCAGCTTCTCACGGTCCTGGCAGGTGTCAGACTTGGGAAAAGCACGTTTGGCCATGAGCCGAGAGTGACGCACAGGCATGGGGATCCGGCCCTCCTTGATCTTCCCACCTTCCTGCCCAGATGGACTTGCAACTTATTTTCCGGACGCTCCTTGTCTGGGTCCCCGGGTGCGGAACTTACTGATAGGTTCTTCCAGGGCCTCCTGAAGTCACCTTCTGCCTCCTGCTTGTCTTCCTCCAGAAGCTTCACTGAGGTCCTTCCTGAGCCTGCGGGTGGATCTGCTGGGATCCTCTCCAGCTCTTACCCTCGATCCTGGCTTGGGTCTGGCTCTCGTTTGGACCTTAAGCACCCCTTCCCAGAGAACCTTCCAGAGCTCCTGAATCCTGTCTTCTGCCCATCCTAGCTGTGCTTTCCTGAAAATTCAGAAGGCTGGGAGGATAGGCGGGCCCCCTGCGTGTCTTCTGCCTGACGCTGGGGCATCCCTGGGAATTCCCCCTGGGGTGGCAGTGGGTCTCCAGGTGGCTGGAATCTGCCAGGCGAGCCACGGGACTGCTCCTGGTGGATGGCAGTCCTTTCATATAACTAGAATGGTAGAATACATGATCTTTTGTGTCTGGCTTTCCCATTTAGCATAACGCTCTCAAAGTTCCTCCATAGTGTAGCATGTAGCCTTACTTCACTCCTTTTCATGGCTGAATAATACTCCATTGTATGGATAAAACACATTTTGTTTATCCAGTCATCATCTGATGGATATTTGGGTTGCTGTTTTAGCATCACAAGTAATGTTCTTAGGAACATTTATTACATATTTTAGCATAACTGTGTGCTTTCATTTATTTTGGGAATACATGAACAAGAAATATTGGATTTTATAATAATTAGATGTCTAACTATTTGAGGAACTACCAAACTGTTTGCCACAGAGGATACACTGTGTCACTTTCACACCAGCAGTGATTTCTCAGTATACTCACCCAGTACTTGTTATTATTCATTGTTTAAAATCACAGCCATGCTAGTGGTTGTGAAGTGGCATCTCACTGTGGATTTGATTTGCATTTCCCTGATGGCTGATGATGGTAGGCATCCTTTCATATACTTACTGACCATTTCTGTATCTTCTTGGATAAATATTTAATCAAACCATTTGCCCATACGTAAAGTGGGTTGTCTGTCCTTGTATTTTTGAGTTGGGTGTGTTCTTTACATATTGTGGATACTACCTCCCTATAAAATACGTAATTTGCAAATATTTTCTTCCAACCTATGAGAGGATTTTTCACTTTCTTGATAGTGTTCCTTGACAAACATTTTTCCTTTCTGTGAAATTTAATATATCTATTTTTTTCTTTGGCTGCTGTCTATTTGGTGCCCTATGTAAGGAACCGTTACATCATCCACAGTCACAAAGATTTTCATGTTTGTTTTCTTCTAAGAGCTTCACAATTTGAGCTTTTACTTTTTGGTTTTTGATCCACTTTGAGTTGATTTTTGCATGTGACAGGTGGTAGGGGTCCAAATTCATTCTTTTCCAAGTGTCTATTACATAAGCAGTGTTATCAACGTCACCTTGAAAGAGACTCTTGTGCAAACCGAGAGATCCTGGTAGTGCTGCTGCAGGTCTGGGGATGCTGCTTTGAGAGCCACTGGCCCTAATGAATAGAATCATAGTCTTTATGCATTTTGCTCTCTGGAAAGCTGAGTGTCCTCCAAGCTGCCCAGAGCAGAGGCTACTCTGGCAGCAGGGAGTACTTTGGTGCTCTCTGGGTTTAGGAGACTAAAAGGGGCTGCATGAAGATGGCCTCAGCTGCCATTTCTGAGGACCTCCCTTGTGCCCCACACTACACCAGGCCCTTTAATAAACATCAGCTCATGAAATCCTCACAGCATCTTTAGGAGGTTGTGTTATCAGCCCCATTTTACAGAGGCAGAAACTGAGTCTCAGAGAAATTAAGCAGATTGCCCTCGGCCATGCGGCTAGCTAAGAGCAGGGTCAGCATATGAATCTAGGTGTTTCTTTCTAACCTTGTGCTTTGACCCTCTGTTCTAACTCGCTTCTCCACAGAGAGAGGAGAATCTTGTCCTGGGACCCAGGCCCTGCCTTCCAATTACAAAAGTAATTCCAAAGTGAATCAATGGAATATTCAGTGACATTGTTGGAATTGAAGGGCATAAAATAGTAGATGAACAAATGGAAGGAGATTGCTGTCTCTGAGACAAGATAGGACTGCATGTTTCATTTTTTCCCCAAGTTATATAAATATTTTTTTTTGTACTTTTTTGAGACAGACTCTTGCTATGTCTACCAGGCTACAGTGCAGTAGCACGATCTCAGCCCACTGCAACTTCTGCCTCAGCCTCCTGAGTAGCTGGGATTAGGGCATGAGCCACTGTGCCTGGACCAAGTTATATAAATTGAATAGAGCTCCAGTTAGCATCTGAATGGCACTAAGAAGATTGTTTCATATCTTACAATTTCAGTAGAAGAATAAATAAAACCTTATAAAGGCTCTATAATCAATTAAGTTAGGAACAGCTGAGAGAATATAGAAGTAAATTACAATATCTACAGAAATGTTAGGGAAAACAAAAGTTATTATTTCAATTTAATGGGGAAGATGTTTATTTAATAGGTGATCTTGACACAATTGGTTATTTGCCTAGAATTAAATAATGCTAAAATTCTACCCACTATGTAGTTCAATAATAAATAAATTAAAGCTTTTCACTGTAAAAAAGATAGAATAATAATATCTAGAATAGAAATTTGGCAGAATGTTTTAAAAATAATCTGGAAGTTTAGAAACCTTTTAAAGCAAGCCAGAAAATCCTAAATATTTTTAAAGACAATATACATATTTGAGGTATTTTTTAAAACGACTTTCTGGCAAGTAGATTCCACCAAGTTACAAAGTGAAATAGACCTGGAAAAAATATTCTCGATGCACTTTACAGATAGAGGGTTACTACTACCCATCATACTCAAAAAGCTCTCCAAATCCCATAGTTCCCTGGCTTCTCTCATTTTTTTTTGTCACGTAGGTTTTTGTTTGTCCCCCTATAGGAGAAGAGTTCAGTGAATCATGGCATACCCCAAATATGGAACATTTTGCAGCCATTAAAAATGCTGTTTTGAAGAATTTCTAACAGTTGGAGAAAATGTTTTGTATTTATAATACTGAATTTTAAAAATCAGATAAAATTACATGTATAATAGAATCCCAATTTTGTTTTAAAAAATGTGTATAGCCGGGCGCGGTGGCTCAAGCCTGTAATCCCAGCACTTTGGGAGGCCGAGGCGGGTGGATCACGAGGTCGAGAGATCGAGACCATCCTGGTCAACATGGTGAAACCCCGTCTCTACTAAAAACACAAAAAATTAGCTGGGCATGGTGGCTCGTGCCTGTAATCCCAGCTACTCAGGAGGCTGAGGCAGGAGAATTGCCTGAACCCAGGAGGCGGAGGTTGCGGTGAGCCGAGATCACGCCATTGCACTCCAGCCTGGGTAACAAGAGCGAAACTCCGTCTCAAAAAAAAAAAAAAAAAAATTGTGTATAGGAAAAGAACTTGTAAGAAAGGTACCTACATGATGGAAGTAGTGGGATTCTAAGTGATTTTTAATAATTTCTGTCTATTTAAAACTTTTTATCATGAGTATATTTTCATAATCAGAAAAACTGTTAAATTTTAAAAAGATGATCGATTCCTTTCCTTTTCTTACATTAAGCATGATGTTATTTTCTCATTCTTAGTTTCTAGTTGCCAACTATGCATAAATGGAGAATTCATGTTCGTTCCAGGAAACAGTTCCAAATAGATAATAGTAATTGAAAAATTGGCTTTGTCAAAACTCATGTTGAATAAATGGGCTTTTCGTACGACCTTTCAAAAATTAGTCTCCCTTCTTCTCCTGTTTCTCTTCTTATACAAGCTTGACTCTGAACCCTGTTTCATCCCATTGAATGTCAAAGCCTTGCTGAAACTTTAAGCTTTCTGAAACAGTCTCCTGGAGTGGTCTCCTTGTCCTGCTCTGATTCCCCATTCCCAAACTAATGATTTCTTGCTCTGGAATTGTATCTTCTAAAAGGTATGTGCACTATATTAAATTTGCCTCCAGATGAAAGTGCATGCACTCTCTCTCTCCCCAGCCCTAACTCAACTTTGTAGTCCAGGAGATAGTAAATGGAGTCCAAAAATGTTAAAACAGGAAGAAACCCCGTAGATTATCTAATTCCACCCCCTTCCTCCAAAAAGAAATCAAGCTCAAGGTCCAAAGAGTTTAAATGGCATTCTCGAGATGATACAAGAAGATTATAAGACATTAGCACCAGGGCCAAGTTTTTCCATCTGTTTTGGGGCAGCAAAGCCTGGTAGAAAGAATGAGCATGCTGGTACCAAATGCTCATTTCTACTATGCCAACAGATGACTGTAAAGTTGGGCAAAGATACTTCATCTCTCCTAGCCTCAGTTTTCCTTATCTGTAAGATGAGAATAGTGTATGCCTTGCAGAACTGCTGTGTTACTAGAAATACTGTATTTCATCTTCCTTTTAGACAATCAAAGACAAAGTTGTTATTGCTGGGTTTTATTTGAGCACATAGCTTCTTCAGATGAGTTGATTCAAGGAATACTGATATAGACAACTGTTTTCCCAATAAACAAATATAGGCATTTTCAAGGCCCACAGTTTGTTTTTTTTTTTTTTTGAGACGGAGTTTCGCTCTTGTTACCCAGGCTGGAGTGCAATGGCGCGATCTTGGCTCACTGCAACCTCCGCCTCCTGGGTTCAGGCAATTCTCCTGCCTCAGCCTCCTGAGTAGCTGGGATTACAGGCATGCGCCACCATGCCCAGCTAATTTTTTGTATTTTTTTTAGTAGAGACGGGGTTTCACCATGTTGACCAGGATGGTCTAGATCTCTCGACCTCGTGATCCGCCCGCCTCGGCCTCCCAAAGTGCTGGGATTACAGGCTTGAGCCACTGCGCCCAGCCTAGGCCCACAGTTTTAAATACCAGAGATAAAGAATATATTTCCCAGGTGCAGCCCATGCTCCTCCAGTCTGTTCACTTTATTCCTTACCACCTGGTGGCTGGCCACTGCCCCTTGACCTCCTTTGGCTCCTGGCTGCAACTCCATTCCCTTCCTACAGAACATGTCTTACTTTACTTCTGAACCCATCTTTTAACAAAATTGCTTTCCTTTTTTTGTCTCTTCTGCCACATGTGAATTACCTCAGGAAATCTTTTTTCTTTTTCTTTTATCCATAAATTAAAAAATTCCCCAAGTCCTGGAAGACATGTACAATGATACTTATGGTCACGATTCACTTGTGTGCAAGAAAATGAAATTCACATGTTTTTTTAATGTTGTTAGGTTATAGTAAGACAACATGACTGAAAGTGAAGTAACATTTTTCGACCATTATATTGACAAGAATAACAACTACGTATTTATTATTGATAAAGGGGAGGGGAAACTTGTGTTATTGTATAATTTGGTCAAAGTGATTATTGCTACAACCTCTACAGAGAACTTTTTGCTCTATGTCTAAAAATTAAACATATATTTATCCTTTATTCATATACATGCACAAAGAGACATGTCCAGGAAGGTTCACTAAAGCCCTATTTACAATATGAAAAATTAGGTGCAACTTAGTAACTATTTCTTAGTAAGGAAATAATTAAATTACGATTCATTTTATGGAATATTCTGAAGCTGTTAAAAATAATGTAACTAGGTCTGTGTCTGCCAACAGATCTTAGCCATTGTTATGTGGAAAGGGCAAGCTGATGAACGCTATGTGCGGAATGACACCATTTAGAATACAGTCATCCCTTAGTATCCTTGGGGAACAGGCCCGAAGACCCTCTCAGGTTCCAAAGTCTGAGGATGCTCAAATTCCTCTATAAAGTGGTGTAGTATTTGCACATAATCTGTGCACATCTCCCGTGTACTTTAAACCATCTCTAGGTTACTTATATACCTAATGCAATGTAAATGCTAGGTAAATAGTTGTTATACTGTATTGGTTAAAAAATCTTGTATTATTTATTGTTGTGTTGTTATTTATCGTTTTTCTTTTGAGTATTTTTGATTTGTGGTTGGTTGAATCCATGGATGTGAAGCCAATGGATAGAGAAGACTGACTGTATGTAATTATATAAAAAAGATGCAGAAGGGGGCCAGGTGCGGAGGCTCATGGCTGTAATCTCAGCATGTTGGGAGGCCAAGGAGGGCAGATCACGAGGTCAGGAGTTTGAGACCAGCCTGGTGAACATAGTGAAAATCCCACTTCTATCAAAAATATAAAAAATTAGCTGGGTATGATGGGGATTACAAGGTCAGCAGTTTGAGACCAGCCTGGTGAATATAGTGAAAATCCTGCTTCTACCCAAAATAAAAAAATTAGCTGGGTATAATGGGGATCACGAGGTCAGCAGTTTCAGAGCAGCCTGGTGAACATAGTGAAATCCCGCCTCTACCAAAAATAAAAGAATTAGTTGAGTGTGATGGTGGGCACCTGTAATCTCAGCTACTGGGGAAGCTGATGCAGGAGAATGACTTGAACCCAGGAGGCGGAGGTTGCAGTAAGCTGACATCGCACCATTGCACTCCAGCCTGGGTGACACTGTGAGACTCCATTTCCAAAAAACAAACGAAGAAACAAACAAAAAAAAGGTGTAGAAGGATATGCTCTGGGTGGGTAAAGAGAAGTTATTTTGGGGAGAGAAGTGGGTTTTTTTTTTTTCTTTAGAAAATTTTTTAATAACAAGGATTTTCTTTTCTACTCGAAAAATTGAAAAATAAAATTTTATATTATGGCTATAAAAGCCCCTTCATGTGACTTTGATGTGCGTGCAGAACATCACAATCTGTAACTACTGCTGTGTAACAAAGTACCTCAAAATTTAGCATTATAAAACTACACATTTTCTTGTGCACCCTTTCTGTGGGTCAGGAATCCAGGCGTGGCTTATCTAGGCCTTCTGCTTTAGGATCTCTCAAAAGGTTGCATTAAAGGTATTGGCTGGTGCTTTGGTCTCATCTCAAGGCTTGACTGGGGAATGATGTGCTTCTAAGCTTCTTTTCACATGGTTGTTGGCAGGGTTCAGTGCCTTCACAGGCTGTTGGACTGAAGTCCTCCATTTCTTAATGGCTGTTGGCCAGAGGCCATCCTCCGTTCCTTGCCATGTGTGGAAAGGTCCAGTATGGTTGCTTGCTTCCTCAAAATGTGCAAACTGAGAAGGCAATAGAGCATGCCAATAAGATAGAAGTCATAGTCTTTTGTATCTTAATTATGAACATGACATACCATGATTTTGCTATAATCTGTTCATTAGAGGGAGATCACTGGGTCCAGTCCACACCCAAAAGGAGGTGGTAGACAGGTGCACGGATAATAGGAGGAGGAATCATTGCAGCCCTGTAGATGCTGCTCACCACAGAAACCATTGACTTAGGTAATTGAGGAAAAAACAATCTAAAAATGAACTTGTTTTTCTCGAGCACCATCATTTAGATTTTTAATTGGCTAGTTCAGTTGCACTTTCAACTTTAATTATAATAATTAAACGTTTTTATACCTCATCTCTTAAACAATATCTTTTATATTGGGTCAAATACACTTTTGTGGAAGCCAATCATTCTGTTGGTCAGCATTTCTGCAGGAAAATGCATGTTGGGTTCTGTACAGCACTTCCACAGATTGTTGGAACATCGTCCACTTGTAAACTGGGGGGCACAGGACCACTCAGTTCAGAGATTAAATAAAGATCAAATACACTTTGAAATCTTTTTCTCACTTCATAATTTGCTTGCAGTGGGTATCTGTTTCAGTTTGCTATGCTGTATAAATACAACCCTAAACACAATGGCTTACAACAATGGCCGTTTTATTGTTCCTGAATCAGTGGTTGACTGGGCAGTTCTGCAGTCAGCTGGCCAGTGGGCTGGGGCTGGTGGCCTAGGAGGAGCTCACTGGTTTTTCTCTGGGGCATCAGATGGGACACTCCTCTCTACTTCACATGGTCTCTTATCTACCAGTAAGCTAGTCTGTGCTTCTGTACGTAGTGGTCTGAGGGTAACAAGTGAGGAGAAATCTCATTGATGAAAGCAAGTTTCATATTCAAGCCTGGCGTCAGTAGAGGAGAGGACTTCCTAAGGGATATTTCATTTGCTAGGGGCCATTACTGTACATTACTACCACCATGCCATATAGTTTTCAAGATCTTTGGCCATTTCTGCGTTCTGTACTATTTTGTTAGGCATAATCACCAAAGGATATGAATCTTGTCAATCAGTAAGTAAAAGAGTAGCTACAATTTTATATCTCACCAGGGAGTGCAGCTCATGAAAGATAGAACCAACCCTTGTCCAAAGCTAGGCCAGGACTGTTGATGTTTGAGGAGGTGACTGAGAGAGATTACATCCATTTATCTCTATACTCTGAACTATGTCTTCATAGTAATAAAGGCCAGTCGGCATTAACACGCATACCCGAGCTGTGTTAACCCAGCTGCCTGCAAGACAAAGGCATCACTGAGTAACAGCTTCATGTCCTGCCTTACCTCTTACTCATGGCCAATGTGAGAAATGGCCACTGGAAGAAATCCTGTCTGTATACTTTTAGTAAAATCAATGTGGAGGATATTAATGGGGATGATTTTCAATGTCTGTCATATAAAGTGTCAAGTGATAGATTCCCACCCCAAATTAGTATCAGCAAAATTCTTGTTTCACTTGACAAATGGTAACCAATTTTCCTTGATAAGGCAATAGGATGTCTATAACTACCTGTGCCCCCTTTCTCAGTGTTGGAGGCTGGAAATAGCTAAGTAATGTTTTGTTACAATAACTCTATTAGCCTTGTTGGCTCTGGGTTTTTTTTTTTTTTTTTTTTTGTTTTTTTGTTTTTTTTTTTTTTTTTTTTTTTTTTTTTTGAGACAGGGTCTTGTTCTTTTCCTCAGGCTAGAGTGCAGTGGTGTGACCTTGGCTCACTGCAGCCTCAATCTCCTGGGCTCAAACAATCCTCCCACCTCAGCCTTATGAGAAGCTGGGACTACAGGTGTGCACCACCATGCTTGGCCAATTTTTGTATTTTTTTTTTTTTTTTTTTTGTAGAAATGGGGTCTCACTGCGTTGCCCAGGCCTAGCTCTGAGCTTTTGATACATGTATTTTCCTGTCTTTGTGACATCTTTGTGTTTTGATGATCCTAGTTTTTTGATGACATCTTTACTGCTGTGTAACAAAGTACCTCAAAATTTAGCATTATAAAACCACACACTTCTTGTGCACCCTTTCTGTGGGTCAGGAATTCAGGCGTGGCTTACCCAGGTCTTCTGCTTTTAGGATCTCTCAAAAGGCTGCAATAAAGGTTGTGGCTGGGGCTTTGCTGTTGTGTTTCGGTCTCATGTTTTGATGACATCTTTGTGTTTTGATGATCCTAATTTTTGGGAAATGTTAGTGGGTTAAAATTACAAATACATGAATCAACAAATAAGCTTATTTGGTTTTGCTGCTAACAAGTTGTGCAATCATTTAAAAAATAATTCACCCATATGTCTAAGCTGTTGGGATAAGTTCAGACTGTGTGATATTTAAAGTCCCTTTGCTCTGAATAACTCCAAAACTGTTTCTCCTGTGACTCTCCTGCTTGAGCATTTTATACTTTATGAGGCCTTCCAGCTATTAAATGTCTTGCATGGCTCAGTAGAAAAAGAGGTGGATTCAGACCTGTTTCAGTGTGGTTGAATTCTTTTTTCGAACATCTTGTGTTTGGGAAAAAAAAAAAAAAAAAAAAAAAGATGAATGTGGGCAAGCTTTTTGTCCCTCGTTTCTAAAACACAGGTGTTCCGTATTCCCAGGGAACTATAAGGTGGGTGATACTGATCACTGGTACAGCTCACTCACAGTGCTCATCGAAACCCATTTGGCACCCAAGAAACCTTTATGGCTTAACATATTAAAAGTCTTATGTTTGGTTTGTTTTTTAAAATAACTTTGTGCTAGCAGTGACCAAAAGGCAACTATTGACTCAAAAGTGTTTTGAAATTCAGCCAAACACCTTCCTAATAGTAATTAGGGGTGATTTTGCTTCTAGGTACTCTTCTGGGATTTCATTGTTTAGACTGATTGATTTGTTGCAAGGAAACGCTTTTCAAAAAGGGACTTATTGGAGTTTTATATGAAAGCCTGATGCAAAATATAGAACCCTGCAAGGTTATTTTCATATGATTTATTTTATTTTATTTTATTTTATTTTATTTTATTTTATTTTTTGAGACGGAGTTTCACTCTTGTCACCCAGGCTGGAGTGCAATGGCGCGATCTCGGCTCACCGCAACCTCCGCCTCCTGGGTTCAGGCAATTCTCCTGCCTCAGCCTCCTGAGTAGCTGGGATTACAGGCATGCACCACCATGCCCAGCTCATTTTTTTGTATTTTTAGTAGAGACGGGGTTTCACCATGTTGACCAGGATGGTCTCGATCTCTTGACCTCGTGATCCACCCGCCTCGGCCTCCCAAAGTGCTGGGATTACAGGTGTGAGCCACCGCGCCCGGCCATATGATTTATTAATTGCCACTGTAGAAGCAGAAGAAAATACTTTTTGATGGTAATATAGCCTAATGGTTAAGACAGTGGTCCTCAACCTTTTTGGCATCAGGACCGGTTTTGTGGAAGACAGTTTTTCCCACTGACTGGCAGTGGGGATGCTTTGGGGATGATTCAAGTGCATTGTATTTATTGTGCACTTTATTTCTATTTTTATAACATTGTAATATACAATGAAATACTTATACAACTCACCATAATGTAGAATCAGTGGGAGCTCTGAGCTTGTTTTCCTGTAACTACTAGATAGTTCCTTCTGAGGGTGATGGGAGACAGTGACAGATTATCAGGCATTAGATTCTCATAAAGATCCTGCAACCAGGCTGGGCGCGGTGGCTCACACCTGTAATCCCAGCACTCTGGGAGGCTGAGGCGGGCGGATCACGAGGTCAGAAGATCGAGACCAACCTGGCTAACATGATGAAACCCCATCTCTACTAAAAATATGAAAATTAGCTGGGTGTGATAGCACATGCCTGTTGTCCCCGCTACTCAGGAGGCTGAGGCAGGAGAATTACTTGAAACCTGGGAGGTGGAGGTTGCAGAAGCCGAGATCACACCACCTCACTCCAGCCTGGGCAACAGAGCAAGACTCTGTGTCATGGATTTAAAAAAAAAAAAAAAGCCGTCAACCTAGTTTCTTTGCGTGTGCAGTTCACAACATGGTTTACACTCCCATGAGAATCTAATGCAGCTGCCAATCTGGCAGGAGGTGGAGCTCAGGTGGTAATGTGAGCAGCGGGGGAGTGGCTGTAAATACAGATGAAGCTTGGCTTGCTCTCCAGTCACTCACCTCCTACTGTGCCCCCTGGTTTCTAACAGGCCACTGACTGGTACTCATGAGCTGGGGGCTGTGGACCACTTAAGAGATCAGTTATGGATATCAAACTCCACCTCTGCCTTCCTTTCTGCATGACCCTGTTACTTTTCTAAGGCTTGGGTCCCTAATTTTTAAAAGGGTGGTGAAATTATATCTACACTGTAGAAGTAAGTATAGACAGGAAATACTGGCTAGATCTTTAGAACAATACCTGGCGCTTTGAACACTCATAATACCTGTTAGCTTTCATTAAAGCTGTTACTATTATTAATGTTAAATTATATAGGATTAGCTCATTTCCCCCTATTATACCCTTCTTTACGTGAAAAGCTTGTACTGAGACTGAAGTGAGCTGGGTGAACTTAGAATTGCTGATAGTTAAATTATCATGTATGTGTAGAAGGAACTAGAAGACCTAGGCTTTTATTCTGATCCCTTCATTTTTCACCTGTGTTACATTGCACACATTTCTTCACATCTCTAAACTTCATTAAAAAAAAAATTCCGATTTTCCTGCCAACGTGGCTGCTATATAATGCACAGGGCTCCTCATTCAATCTGCAGAATAGTATGCCTTTTCATGCAAAAGCACACAAAACCCTGATACCAGAAGTTGTCTAGAATACTGGTCCCTGGTGATGTCACGTAGTGTTCTCAGCCTGGAGATATTTGGAGTAACTTTCAGGTTGCTTTGATTGTCACAGTGATGGGGGATATCGACATCAATTAGCAGGCAGGGGCCGGGGATTCTAATTGTTCTACAGCACAGGAGCCAGTCTGCACAGTGAAGCAGTGTCCTGCCCCAAGTATCCGTGCATCCACATTGAGAAATACTGGGTTAGAGGGGTGAGAGAGGAATCTTTGGTTTGGGGTCACAAGTTTAATCAAAGTGTGGGTGCAATGCACTTGAATAAATACAATGCACTTGAATAAATACAATGCACTTGAATAAATACAATGCACTTGAATCATCCCCAAAGCATCCCCACTGCCAGTCAGTGGGAAAAACTGTCTTCCACAATAGCCCTGCCCCAAAACCAAGGCTATTGACTTGTTTGAGGTTTAAGAATGTCTTTGTAAGTGGCCAAGATCTTGGTACTGGTATGGGTATTGAGTATTATGCTTAAAGTGCCATACAAAAATCACAGTTTTCCCAATAAGATGGCTTCCTTGTTGTTCTTCTCTATTATTATTTTTTTTTAAGATGGAGTCTCACTCTTGTCACTAGGCTGGAGTGCAGTGGCACAATCACGGCTCACTGTAACCTCTGCCTCAAGTGATTCTCCTACCTCAGCCTCCTGAGTAGCTGGGACTGCAGGTGCCCGCCACCACACCCAGCTAATTTTTGTATTTTTAGTAGAGATGGGGCCTCACCTCGTTGGCCAGGATGGTCTTGAACTCCTGACCTCGTGGTCTGCTGGCCTCGGCCTCCCAAAGTGCTGGGATTACAGGCGTGAGCCACTGTGCCCGGCCTCCTTATTATTCCTTAAATACACTTGTCATGCTCTTCCCTCAGGGTCTTTGCACTGGCTGCAACCTCTGCTTAGAATTCTTCCCTGAACAGCTCCGTCACCACCAAAGTTCATAGGCTCGTGGACTTTCTCAAAGACACCTTCTTCATAGGGACTACTGGTATGAGAGTAATTAGACAAAGCAGCAGAGAGGCCAAAGAGAAACCTCAGAAAAAGACACAGATGTATACAGCTCTAGAGTGGTATGAGGTTGTTAGTTGATCCTTGAACACGTGGGATTTAGGGGTGCTGACTCCCATTTAGTCAAAAATCCATGTACAACTTTTGACTCCCCCCAAATTTAACTGCAGGCAGCTTACTGCTGACTGGAAGCCCTACTGGCAGAATACACAATCAGCACATATTCTGAATGTTATATGTGTAAGTATTCTTACAGTAAACTGGAGAAAAGAAAATTTAATTGAGTCACAGGCAGGGTGCAGCACTTTGGGAGGCTGAGGTGGGCAGATCATTTGAGGTCAGGAGTTTAAGACTAGCCCGGCCAACATGGTGAAACTCTGTCTCTACTGAAAATACAAAAAAAAAAAAAAAAAAAAAAAAAAAGGAGCTGGGTATGGTGGTGCGTGCCTGTAATCCCAGCTATTCCAGAGGCTGAGGTGGTAAAATTGCTTGAACTCAGGATGTGGAGGTTGCAGTGAGCTGAGATCACACCACTGTACTCCAGCCTGGGCAACAGCGAGACTCTGACTAGGAAAAAGTCATAAGGAAGAAAAAAATATATTTACTATTCATTAAGAGCAAGTGGATCATCATAAAGGTTTTCATCCTTGTTGTCTTAGCACTGAATAGTCTGAAGAGGAAAGTAAGGGGTTGGTTTTATTTCAGGAGTGGCAGAAGCAGAAGAGGTGGAGGAGGTGGAAGGGGAGGGAGGTGAGGTGCGCACACTCTGATTGAAAAAAAATCTGCATATACGTGGACTCCGCAGTTCAAACCCTTCTCGTTCAAGGTCAACTGCAGTTTGAGTTAATAGGGAAGAAATACTAATAACATTTATTGAATGTTATCTTTTTCCCTGCCTCATGTAAAGGGCTTTCCATACAAAATAATAAGGTATTTATTTACGTTTACATGGGACAGGCAAAAAGATAATGCAATGTTATTGCTGTATTATTTACTTCTTGCAGTAGCCCAGGGAAGCATGGGTTGTCATGATTTATGTATTACAGAGAAGGGAATGAAGCTTAGGCACACTCACTGCCCAGCCCAAAGCCAGCCAGTTAGTATGTTGTTGAATTGGGATTGTTAACCCAGACCTAACACTGAAGTCCACACCCTTAAACTCTATAGTATTTGAAGAAAAGATGAGCTACTGATGAAATGTTTGAAAAACTGTGTCACACACAGATTTAAATGTGAACGATGAAAATGTAACAACATCTTAGCTTTAAGGATTTTTTAGTGTTGTTTTCCTTAGAAGAAGCTAAAGAATAATAAAAAAAAACCCCAAGAATAATAAAATAAATGGAATAAAAGGATTTTAACAAAAATTTGGTCATATAAGCTTCATTTTCTATTTTTAAATAGTTGTACATTTCAAAATGAGCTAAATCTGTAAATTAGAATTTCAAACAATTATCAAAAGAGGAATATTTAAGTAATTGAGAAACTATTCACAGTCTAGGTGGAAAAAGCCAGTTTGCAAAATAGTGTGTAAAGTATATTATTTCTATAGAAATGTATTTATATACATCAGCAAAAGAAAACAATCCCCATCACATAAATTCTATGTATGTAAAAGGCTAGCACATGAAGAAATCTGTAACTGTTTTTCTCTCTTGTGGGATAGTTTGCTGCCAGCGCCAAGCAGAAAATGGCACCCTGGTACCTTGCAAAAATAGATGCCCAGATCTTCTTTGACCACAGTCATTTCCTTAACCTGTCAGTTGTATCAACAAGCCAAAATAACAGCCTGACATTCTCTGTGTGGAGTTCCCATAGGATCCCCTATCTTCCTTGACCTGACAAGTCAAACCCTGTAAAAGACAAATTGGAAAGCTTGTTAACTCTCATTTGACTCTGCCTTGACTTGGAGCGTTTGAAGGTTTAGGCTGGTTAACGATGTCTGTTTTTTTTTTTTTTCCCAGCAATTCAACCCAGGGCCTCAGTTCTTACATAAGTGTCAGGCAGGAGGCAGGGAGTTCTTCAGGTTGGCCCCACTAATAATGCAGTGTCTACACCCCAACTCCCTGCTTCCCCGGGCCTGGGTGCTGGGTCAGGGATGCTCCGGGTTTCGGGAGGACTGGGATTCCAGAGCACGTTAACTGCACTCAATTCTTGCCCCTTTGCAAACAGCACTTAGGACTTTGCATTCTGGTTATTTAGTGAGTCTGCCTGCCCAGTTAAAATATGTGAACACGGTAAGATCAAACAGCCCAACAGGTTCTGGATCTTATTCATTTCTGTATCCTCAAGACTTGGTACTCAGTGTGATGTTGGGGAAGGAGTCCTGAACTGGGAATTCCACGAATCTTGGTTGGAATCCTTTCCAGCTTGGTAACTCTGGGCAAGTGATTGAAGCTTTTTGAGCTTTTCTTTCATTGTCTATAAAATGGGTCTAGTGAGAGTCACCTAAAGTGAGCATTAATGATACTAAGTATGCAACGGCCCATAGCCCTGAGCCTGGTCAATAGGAGGCTGTCATTTGATGTGGACTGATCATGTCCGTGAACCTTGGGGTAGGGCCGATGGCTCCAAGTGGGAGAGGAATCCTCCACGGCAGTAATCCATGTGTGCCACTAGGAGGCGTGCGAGTTCCATAATTGATATTTTCCCCCCTCTGTATTAAAAGCCGGTCTGCCCAATTCAGTTTCTGCAACTTTAACTTATTATTTAAGAGTGATAAATGGCCTGCTCCTGCATTCCTTTTCTATTGAAATCACTGTCATTAAGATGAAGACAGTGTAGCCGGTCAGTGAAGAGTTGGCACCTTTTTGTTTCTTGCTGCTCTCTATGTGGGGTACCAGCTCCCTGTGAGCTGAGTCCCTAAATCTTGGCATTCACTTTGTTCTGTGTATATTCAACACCCTTGGCTAACAGCGTGTGTCTTAGTCCGAAGGTTTGGATTATTTGTGGGAAGGAAAATGAAACCAGTCTTGATCAATTGTATTTTGTGCAACAAAGGACAGTCATCTGTAGCCCCCAAATGGGCCATGGCTCCTTGTTTTTGCTGTCTTAGCAGAAGTATGCTTGGATTCATTTTTGCTTATTGTTTCTGCCATGTTCCCTTCCAGGCCAGAGATCAGTGCACTTCCAGGCCAGAGAGCTGGATTTGAGTCCCAGTGGGGCCTCTAGTCTCTTGGATGATTAGATTAGAATGAAACTCAATGGAGGAGTGAGTTAAACCTTCCCTCAGATGAGGAGTCTGAGGTCCAAAGTGGGGCTAGGATCTTGAACTTTAGTTCCTTTATGGGTAAAACAAGAGGACTGAGCTGACTGTTTCCAGCATCTTTCTAGCATGGACATTTTTCCACTTTCAAATCCAGATGGCATGCGCATAAGCCTGATTCTCCAGCTCACCTGAATTGTGTGAATTCCATTTGTGAAGAGCAGACAGAGATGGCGTAAACATGAGTGTCACTGCAATTTATGGGTGTTGTGGCAACCTAGGCCTAGGAGCCATGCTGGGGCTTTCTCAAAGTAGATGTTATACCTTGCAAAAGGCTGTTCTGATGAGCAACACAACGACACATCAAAGGCTCCAGAACTTCCAATTGGCTTTGGAGCCCATGATTCTCCTTTTTATAGCCCTGTGACACTGAGACAGCATTAGCATTTACTTCCATTTGCTAAGAGCAGGACAGCATGCCTGAAAGTTACTGGTATCGTCATGGAAGCCAGTGACCAAGCTAAAGGAGAGTTGTCGGGTATTTGATATCGACTACAGCAAGAATATGGAGGAAAGAGCCCATGACTTGGGGCAGGGCCTGCCAGGATTTAAATCCTACCTGCCATTTACTGGCTGCGTGACTCAGGCAGGTAACCTGGTTCCTGCCCATATAGTGAGATAATAATAACCCGCTGTTCAGGGCTGTTTTTGAGGATTGAGAATAAGGTAGTACTGTGTAAAATGCTCATGAAAGATGAGACTATTTTTATTTCTTTCATTTTGAAGCCCAAGAATTGTAAAATACATTTTTCTATTCTGAAATGTAGGATTAGGGTAGGGTTAGAAAATGGAACACAATAATGTGAGAACTTGAAAAACGTCAGTGAACAGCAGCAGAGTCTGAGTTAAGGACATCTGAAAATAAAAGGAAAAGAGTGATTGGGATTAAATGGGAAAACACCTAAGACCTGCTAATGTTGCTGAGCTTCTGAAGGAAGGGAATCCAGTGAAGCGGTGTTATTGTTTGTGGGTGACAACGAGATTCATTGTGTCACAGCCACAAAAATCTTAGGATGTGGACACATAAGAGTGAGGTTCAGAGCAGTTTAATGGGCGAAAGAAAGAGAAGCACTCTCTGTGTCAGAGAGGGGTCCTGGAGAAGTGGGTTGCTGCTTTCACGGTGAAATGCAGGAGGTTTTGTAGATGAGCTTGAGGAGGCGGTGTCTGATTTACATAGGGTGCAAACGATTGGTTGGACCAGCTGTGCCATTTTGCATATGGTGCGAGTTTCTGGCTGCCCTCCCCCTAATCTTTTGTTTTGCAAATGGTTCTCTGCCTGGCTGGTGCCATGTTGCCTGTTTCGTTACTGTACACGTGGTGACAAAGAAGAGAAGACGGAGCCTCCGTGTTGAACATACCTGCCCCCATGTAGCTCTTTTCTTTTGTCACAGCTGCCGGAATTCACTTGTGCAAGCTTCCAGCTTGCTTATCTATGTCTGCAGCTCAATTATTCAGGCTGCTCTTTGTTAGAAAAGAAATGATTTGGGGACTGCTTTTTGTTAAAAGGGAAATTCTGCTGAGGACTCTTTTACCCTCATGATCTTCCTAAATATTTTCTTTCTAGCTCTTGTATCACCAGGAATCTGGAGTTCATTGGGGATTTCTGAAGGATTAGATTGGCAAGGATCACATCAGGCTGGTGACGGTGACTTATATTACCAATTTTTCCAGAGTATCTATCCTCTGTGTAACTCTTCTGCTGCACTGGGTCATACAAACATTGGCCGAGGACCTGTACTGAGCCAGGAATGTGTCACTGCTGGGGACACTAGGCAGTTGAGCACAGGTCCTGGGCCTTCTTGGCCTGAAAGGGAAAACCCAGGAGAAAAGGCAAGTTCACTATTCCCACAGCAAAGGGCCTCAGTCAAGGTCTGCCCCAGCAAGGAGGGATGGTGGGGAGCCTCTAGCCCTGCCTTCTGGACGGAGGTTGGGAAAGACCTGCCTGAGGAGGAAGTGTCTGGGCTGGGAGTGGGGGCTCCTGAGGGCATAGGGAGCCAGTGATGGGAGGGGAGCCAGTTCTTCCTGGGGAGCAGGGTGTTGCCTGGATGGTCAGGGTTTTTGGGGGGTGCTATTCTCTCTCTCCTTCATTTTCATGCCCAACACGAGAGTCCAGATTATTCCACAGAGAAAACTTAAACCCCAGTGGGAGACTCTTCTCCTGCCTTATGCTCTAGGAAGACCGTTCAAGTGTATCAGTGCCTGTTTTAACTCTGACATTTGTAACTGCCTGAGGGGTTCTCCTGCCCATGACATAAAGAAAGACCATGGCATTGTAGTGGAGAAAGAGTTTAAGAGACACAAGACTAGCCATGCCACATGGGAGATGGAGTTCGTGCTGAAATCATTCATAGGTAGTGGTTTTTCAAAGGTGGTTTGGGGGAAGGGGTCAGGGTGATCAGGTAACAGGTGCTTGCTGCTGATTGGTTGTGGGTGGAGATGGACTCATAGAGGGTTAAAACTCTCCTCTTGCGGGCCAAATAGCTTCTGGGTGGGGACCACAGGAGCTTGTCTTGGTGGAGCCATGCGTGTCAGACATGCAGAAAACCTGGAAAGATATCCCAAAAGGCCAGTCTACAACAGTGTCGTTATTTGTAGGAGTAATTGGGGAAGTTGCCTATCTTGTAATCTCTGGAATAACGTCTGCACCTTAACAGGATTCAGGCTTCTCTCCTCCTCACAGCTTAATGGCCTGCCATTAACTTTACAAAAGTGGTTGAGTTTTGGTCAAGGTTTATTAGTTGAACTTGAGGAGGTAGTGTCTGATTTAGGGTGGAAAAGATTGGTTGGACCAGGTATGCCATTTGCATAGCATGTGAAAAACTGATTAAATGTCTAAATGTCTAATAGCCTAAATGTCTTCTAAAGTTAGCCTGGCCCAGTAGCCCAGGAATAATAAAGGGAAAGGCTAGATGGGGTTTGGGTTAGCTTACTGTTACAGTTTTCTCTCTAACTTTTGCAAAGATGGTTTTACATTCATCATCTGAGAGTGTCTGTCTTAGTTTGGACTTCTATAATGGAATACCGTAGACTAGGCGGCTCAACAGCAAATATTTCTCATAGTTCTGGAGGCTGGCTGGGAAGTCCAAGATCAAGGCACTGGCAGGTCTAGTGTCTGGCGAGGGCCACTTTCTGGTTAGAGAGAGAGAGAGAGAGAGGGGAAGCAAACTCTTTTGTGTTTGCACTAATCCCGTTTGTGAGAGCTCCACTCTTATGACCTAATTACCTCCCAGAGTTGCTACCTCCTAATACCATACTCATTCAGTCCACAGCAGTATCATCTCATATACTGAAAGAAACCTCTGAATGAAGAATAAGACTGCCGGGGAGCATATTTAAATCCACAGCTTGTCTCCGGGGACTGTTGTAAATTAACTTAATTGGCAAATATTTGAAAAAAAATGTTAGCACTCAATCAATGCTGATGCGTTTCTGTTGAAAATGATGCATTTGCTGTCTCTGCTGGTAGTGAAAATTGGTAAAATGTCTTGGGAGAACAATGTAGTATTACAGCAAACTAAATGTGGCCTGAGAAGGACTCCATACTTCTATATTTGAGTCCTTGTAGATGAACCGTAACCTAGCTTAACAGTCGGACAAGATTGAAGACCTAACTTAGGAGTATGCATCTATAACAGTAACTCAGTCTCGGTCAATCCCAGCAGCCACACTTCAGCCACTCTTAGACTCCAAGTGTTCAAACTGTGTTCGAACAAGGCAAACACCAACCTGTAACCAATCCAGCTGTTTCTGTACTTCACTGCTGATTTCTGTACGTCATTTCCCTTCTTTTACCTATATATCTTCTTCCACCACGTGGCTGTGCTGGAGTCTCTGTGAATCTGCTCTGATTCTGAGGGCTGCCCAATTCATGAATTGTTCATTGCTCAATTAAACTCCTTTAAAATGAATTTGGGTGACGTTTTTCTTTTATCAGTAGTAATATTCTGGAAGTAACAGTCATGAAGATGCATGCATCCTTTGGTCTGCTTCTGGCCTTTAGTTCTAGTTACCTGCCCCCTAGAGGAAGGAAAGGAATCTGCCCTAAGGAAGTAACTCCCCAGTGTGAGTTACACAGGATGCAAATGGCATTCCCTAGAGTTGTAGGCTGCTGGAGTCTGGACAGCAAGGACTTTGTCTCATTTATGCTAGATCCTTGGGAGCTTAGAATTGCATCAGGCACATAGCAGGAGCTCAGTAAATACTTCCTGACTCACTGTGACATGCTCAAGTGGTATGCCAAAACATGTGTCCATGGTCCAGAAATTGAAAATGATCATCATGAAGATAACGTATGAATTCATTCAGGCTGAAACTTTAACTGGGGAAGAAAGTAAGACTTAAATATCGCTTCTGTGTAATCACAACCATGCGAAATTGTATATGATTATGAAAACAGGGCCTGAAACAGAATGGGGAAAAAATGAAAATCTGTTAGCGTGCTGAGATTATGGGCCATTGCTTTTCAATGTTAAATGTTTCCAAAATAAAGTGAAGTCAGATATTTTTTGACCATACATTTTAGGTTGATTTAAGAAAAAGAAGGCAAGACATTAGTAGTAGTAGAATTTGATTAAAGAACGACTTCATTTTGCAACTTCTTCCCCCCTTGGAATTAATAAATGTTCTTCAAGCATCTGTAATCCATGCTTTGTATCTTCAGTCCCAAGGCAATCAACAAACTCAAAAGCAAAAGGGCTGCCAACATGGGAACCGCGAAGAGAACTTTTGTTTTCAGTATCTGCTTCGAGTATGTGCAGTATCTCCTGTGAGAACCACAAAGGAAAAGCAAATCCTAGGTTGTGGAGGGTTAAGATTCACTACCTGACCAGAGATAGAATTCTCACAATGAGCTGAGGGTGCAGCAGGATCCACAGCTTTCTTTTTTTTCTTTTTTTTTTTTTTTTTTTTTTTTAAGACAGAGTCTCACTCTATTGCCGAGGCTGGAGTGCAGTGGCACAATCTTGTCTCACTGCAAACTCTGCCTCCTGGATTTAAGTGATTCTCCCACCTCAGTCTCCCAAGTAGCTGGGATTACAGACGTGCACCACCATGCCCAACTAAATTTTTGTATTTTAGTAGAGACAGGGTTTGTTTCACTGTGTTGCTCAGGCTGGTCTTGAACTCCTGACCTTGTAATCCATCCACCTCAGGCTCCCAAAGTGCTGGAATTACAGGCATGAGCCACCGTGTCCAGCCAACGGTTTTCTAAAGCAGGACTGGCTTGCCAGTGAAGAGTCTAATTTGCTAGGTTCACCAGTGAATATTCTAACTTACTGGCTTCAGCTTCTATTTCTTTCCACTGCAAGGATGGAGGAAATCTTAATTGTGAAGTGAAGCTTTATGGATTTACTTCCCCATTCCACAAGGAACTCTGAGTCCTTGGAGGAGGATGCGTGATTTTCCATGTCTAATTTTCTCAATCTGTGGTTGCCCAGTGTTGCTCCTTGCCACTGATTGCAATGCGAGGCTGTGTTCAGCAGAGGTTCCCAGAGTTTAGCAGGCATCAGAACACATGGAGAACTTGCCGACAGACTCAGAGGTGCTGCTGATTCAGTGGGTCTGGGTGGGGGTCCACGATTGTGATTTCTAACCAGCAGTCAGGCAACGCTGCTGCTGCCATTTGGGCGACCACATGGAGTGGCGTTGGTGTATGGCTATCGCAGATGCTCATCTGATGGTGCTCTGAAGCAGCTTCTGGATGAGGATTCGCTTCCCTCCTCATGATCGGGTCACGCCTTCTCCCCAACTGAAGCAAACCCCATCGATTTCTTGAGAGGTAGCTGGACAGAGCGAACACAAAGAACAGGGGTTTTAGAATTAACTCCAGGGACAGATCTCTGCTGTGGCCCTTTGTCTGTGACTGTGGAACCCTAACCACTCTGGGCCTTGTTTCTACAATGGGGCTAATGTTGTTCATTTTAGAGGTCTTTTAGAATCAAGGTTGGGAAAATACCTTGTACAGTGCCTGGCTTATAGTAGGTACTCAATAAATATTAAGTGATGGCTTTTTAAATTTTTATTTTTATTTTTATTTTTTTAGAGTTGGAGTCTCATTGTTGCCCAGCCTGGAGTGCAGTTGCACAATCTCACCTCACTGCAGCCTCCACCTCCTGGGTTCAAGTGATTCTCCTGCCTCAGTCTCCTAAGTAGCTGGGATTACAGGAACTGCCTCCACACCCAGCTATTTTTTTGTATTTTTAGTAGATACAGCATTTTACCACGTTGGCCAGGCTGGTCTCAAACTCCTGACCTCAGGTGATCCACCTGCCTTGGCCTCCCAAAGTGCTGGGATTACAGGTGTGAGTCTCTGTGCCCAGCAAGTGGTAACTCTCAGTAGAATTTCTTTGGTGATTCTACAGATAACAAAATACTATTCTGTTAATTCTTTAAGCATCTTTAGGGAGGTTCACAAGAGCACCTCTATGGGTTAGATGGATGAAACTAAAGCTTAGAAGGGAAAGAGGAAACAAAGTGATATAATTCACCAGATAACTTTATTAGCCACATTTTTGTTCTGTGACAGAAAATGCTTTCTGCCCTGTTCTATACTGCCCTATTCTACCGTCTCCTCTCCTCTCCTCTCATCTCCTATCATTTTCATTAAAACTGGAGTCCCTAAAGTGCCGTGCAGTACCCTAAGTGTTTTCTATCCTTAAGGAGAAACTTCGTGACAAAATACCAAAGGATGTAGATTTTGAATCAGGTTGATCTGGCTTTGAATTCAGACTTTGCCATCTCCCTTTTGTATGACCTCCAAGCTGGTCACTTCAGTTCTCTGAGCCTTAGGGTCCTTGTTTGTAGAAGTGGGAGACAAAATAGCACAGGAAGCCCTAGGAGGGAAGGGTGCTTGGCTTACTTGACTGATGGGGGACATCTGTTGGAGACTATGAAGGACAGACAGTGATGGATGAAGAACAGAGACTGGGATAGATGGAATGGAGACTGCTAGATGGGCAGAGACTATAGGATGGATGATGGAAACTGGGTAGGAGGGATGGAGACAGTGATTAATGGATGGAGACTGGGATGGATGGATAGAGACTGATGAATAGACTAGAGATTGACAAGTGAACAGACACTGGGATGGATGATGGAGACTAGGATGGATGGATGAAGAGAGCAATAAATGGATAGAGACTGGGATGGATGGACAGAGACTGGGATGGATGGATGAATGAAGACAGTGATGAATGGATAGAGACTCGGATGAATGGATAGATACTGTGATAAATGGTTGGACACTGGGATGGATGACAGGGACTGGGATGGATGGATGGATGAATGGAGACTGATGAATAGATTAGAGATTGATAAGTAGATGGACACTGAGATGGATGATGGAGACTGGGATGGACAGAGACTGGGATGGATGGATGAAGACAGTGATAAATGGATAGAGACTGGGATGGATGATGGGTACTGGAATAGATAAATGGATAGATAGAGACTGATGGATGGATGGACACTGGAATGAATGATGGGGACTGGGATGGAGGATGAAGACAGCAATGATGGATAGAGAGTGGGATGGACAATGGAGACTGGGATGATGGATGGATCCTGGGTCCTGCTTGGACAGGGAGCCCTCCTCACAAGCCTAGATGGCTGCCCTATTCACTCTGAACAGAACTTTAGCCCCTTCACCAGAATCTTGGCTCTTCAGGCACCAGCAAGGGGTGGGTGGTTTTCCCTGTAGAACAGAACTGGGCGTCTGATGTTTCCTTGGAATGACTGTGAAAGGCAAGGTAAATTATGGTCTATGAAATAATCTAGACTTGAGCTAGATCCTGGTCTCACTATTAATCATAACGTGACTTTGGCTGAGGAATACATTTATCCTTTACTTGTAACATAGGACTGTGAGGATAATGAAAATAGTCACTGAATACAGCCTGGGCATAGAGTGGTTTAAAAAAGATTTCCTTCCTCTCCATTATTTTTCTGATCCTGACAACAGTGTATGTTTATTAAGCACTTTCAGGGTGACCTCATTAAACCTCTCTACCACCACTTACCAGTGAGGTGGGTATCGTTATTATCATGCCAGCTTTTAGGCAGGGTAATGGAGTCATAAGATAGTTAAGCAACTTGCTACTGGTCTTGTATTCATGTGCTATGGTTTGACTCTGTGTCCTTACCCAAATTTCATCTCAAATTGTAATTCCCACATGCTGAGGAAGGAACCTGTAATCCCCATGTGTTAAGAGAGGGAGGTGGTTGGATCATGGGGGCAGTTTCCTCCATCCTGTTCTCATGATAGTGAGTTCCCACAAGATCTGATGGATTTATAAGTGAAAGTTCCTCCTTCATTCTTTGCTTTCCTGCCACCTTATGAAGAAGTTACTTGCTTTTTCTTTACCTTCTGCTATGATTGGAAGTTTCTTGTGGTCTCCCTATCCATACAGAACTATGAATCAAACCTCTTTCCTTTATAAATTACCTAGTCTTGGGCATTATATTTATAGCAGTGTGAAAATGGACTCATATATCATTAAAAGAGGAGAGGACATGAACCCCAGCATCATGGCTTCATCCCTGGAAGGTATTGGCTCTTCTATTCTGCTGATGGTGAACCTGGGGGGGGGGTCACACTGGGGAATGACCTTCCTGGATGTCAGCTCTTTGACTCCAACACCTAGGCTTTTTTTTTTTCCTTCAGTTCCTTGAACCCATGAAGTTCTTCTCCTCTTCCCATGGCTTCTTCCCAACTTTCCCGGCTCAGCTACAAACTTCTTCAGAAGCCTCTTCTGACTCCTGTACCTGAGGACACTCCCACTTAAATCTTCTATCCTTTGTCCATGTTTTTTTTCTTCTTAGCATCTTCTTAGCATTGTTCATAATGATGTAGTTAATGTTTTTTTTTTTTTTCATTGTATCTTTCCCCCACTGGACTGTAAGTTGCATGAGGGCAGGGACAATGTGGCTTATTTTAACTGCTTATTGCCTGCCTTGTCAATTTTCTGTCAAATATTTGTCTAAATGGATGAATAGACAAGTGAATGAGTGGACGAATGAAATGCAGCCATGGCATAAATCATTGTTTCTTGCCTCTGATGCCAGTTACTAAGTGACCATAGTTACTTGATGTTTTGTCTTGTAGTTGCAGGTTTGTTGGTTGATCAGGTAGTCTGCTGTGGGAAATGATTTCTGAACTTAAATTTAGAGACCCAGGTTTCAATCCAGCTCTGTCAAATGATAGACTTTGGGCAAATGTCTTCCCTTCAACACAAAGACAATGTCAGGGCTGGAAATCAGAGATCTTCTAGTCCAAGAAAGGCAAACTATGGGCCCATGGGCCAAATCTGGCCCACCATCTGTTTTTGTAAATAAAGTTTTATTGGGACACAGTCATGCTCATTCATTTACATACTGCCTGCAGCTGCTTTCTTGTAATGACTGAGTTGTAACAGAGACCAGATGGCCTATGAAGCTGAAAATATTTACTATCTGCTCCTTCACAGAAAAAGTATTCTAACTTCTGCTCCAGTCCAACTTCCAACCCTTTTAAAAACAAATGTGGGATATTAATTCCAGAAAGAGAAAGGAACTTCTCCAAGATCACATAAATAATTAGCGAAGCAAAAAGGCAAAAAACTTAGGAAGGAAAAAAACTAAGATTAGTGAATATTCTGCTACATTTGAGAGGCTACACGTATCAATTAATGTAAGATCATTCAAAGATATTTGAAGGCTTTTTCCCTCTTCATTTGATTTGTGTCCAACTAAGTATTATCACATTTAAATAGTTCCAAAGAAGTGAATCCCTTGGAGAGTCCTATAACAAAGGCCTTGCCATGTCAATCCAACTAATTCCTTATAATAAATACATGGCTGTAACATCCATTGATATCTGTTTTTGTAATAATATCTCTGATATCATGAGTCATTTGAACTTCGCTAATTTTGAAGCTGTGTTAATTTGATGACATAGGCTCTGGCTAAATTTATTTACTGCCTGGCAATGCCTCATTAAGCAGATCAATGGTGTAAACAAGATTTTAGGGGGGTAGTGTTTAAGTTACTCAAGAGGATGAACAATGGTTTAGGCACTGCCAAACCATTTGGAAGTGTTTATTTGAAAATATATGATGACCATACAAGTCACATATCATTTCTATCTGTTTCTTAATATGTGTTCAAGGTCCTAATTGGAAAATGTTTTGACAACATTTCTGTTTGGATATTGAAAGACATTATTTCTCAGAATAGTTTGTATCTCAGATTTTCCAGTAATTATGATCATTCTTTCTCTATAGGAAGGCATAAAAGGGATATCAGTGCAGGAGAAGACCTTAGATACTATCAATTGTTTGCTACCCCACAGGAGTACTGAGATAATTTAGATGATATAGTAGGATATTAACTTTGAGTTCTGTAGTGAGAAGTTATTCTCTTCTAAGTTCTCGCTCAATCTTTTTGATTAGAAAAGAGGAAAATCTCAGGTGCGTGCTGGAATGTCCTCAACACAGCTACAATTTACTAATCTCCCTGCTTCAAAAGGAGAGAGTGAATCTCAGGCAGCCAGTCCTCAACAGGCAGCACTTTTCAGAGATAATTAAAAGCATCATTCTTCTTTATTCTATTTATGAACACTACCTCTGTTCATAAATTATTATTCATCACTGCCTCTGTTCAAACAAGTGATAGTGATTTCTATCCATGGTAATTCTATAAAATTTCCTCTTTTTTTGAGATGGAGTCTTGCTCTGTTGCCTGGCTGGAGTGCAGTGGTGTGATCTTGGCTCACTGCAACCTCCATCTCCTGAGATCAAGCCGATTCTCCTGTCTCAGACTTCTGAGTAGCTGGAACTACAGGTGCATGCCACTATGCCCAGCTAAGTTTTGTGTGGCAGAGATGGGATTTCACCGTGTTTGCCAGAATGGTCTTGATCTTTTGACCTCGTGATCTGCTTTCCTTAGCTTCCCAAAGTGCTGGGATTACAGGTGTGAGTCACTGCGCCCAGCCTAAAATTTCCTTTTTAAAGTCAATTTCAAGAAAAAAATGTGAGGAAGTGAGGCAACTGTAACTGAAAATGTAAACAGTGCAGATGACATGTGGATGTGACAAAAATCACAATGTGGCCTGGAAAACAGCAAAGATGGGGCTTACATGACTGAATTTTGGAAAAAAGTAATTGCCTTATTTTATGGCAGATGAAATTGATGACCAGAGAGGGCTAGAGGCAGGCTAAGGTCAAACAGAACAGGTGTCAGAGCCAAGATTTGGAAAAGGCCCAACTCCTGGATCACTCTTTTCCTAATACATGACACTACCTTTCATTCATTTTGGTGTTCCTGTTCAGGTGCAAGCAAACATTTGGGAATGTGAACTTGTTCTCCGAATATAATTTTTTTTTTTTTCCCCACCAACCTACCCTGCCTCAAAAAGTTTGCCTCAAACTAGACCTTGGCATTGAAGAAAAGTTGGTTGGAATGACAGTCAGTGAACAGGGTCAGGCCCTCACCCTTTTGTGGTTCTAATTCCCTCCATGGCTTTCCTCACATAGCATCAGGAGGCCATAAAACATCAGCTCTTTGAGAAGAGAAAGATTCTTCCTCGGACTGGAGTCCCCTTCTCAACATAATTTCCGAAGTATTCACATTCCCCTCTGAATGGGAAACCCACTGCATTATAATGTGGCCTGTTTCATTAATGACAGTAAATGGAATCTTGAGAGTCCAATGATATATTTTGGAAGTATTTGACACATGTCCGCATGGGTCCCGTCTACACTGAAATTTGGGTTTGGCTTAAAGACATGGATATTGTCTCAACATGGCAGGAGCTGGTACTTTGCAGATTATCTTGAGCTGGGGGACCAGGTAAATGACAAAGCATTGTCCACTGTGTTTTTTAAGCACATGGTATTCTGCTGCCCCAGTATAGAAAGCCTCCTTCCATCATTCAGGGGTAAAGTCCAGCTAGAATCAGTCTGCAAGGCTTAGTACAGAGTCTACTATTTTAGGTTTTTTTTCCAAACATTTTAATTGGCTGGGTGAGAGTCTGGTTTTCCTCACATCCACATGATTTTCTTATCTCCCCTGCCACTCATGTTTAACACCCTCTTTCCTAAGTCACCAAGTATGGGTAATGTTCGTTGTTTCCCCATTTTTATGTTACCCTGGCTTTTGTTCTTCGTAATCTTTTTTTCTTCCCAACTATACACACAGAACTTTTAAGTGGCATTTAAAAACTCTTTTCCAATGAGGAATAACATATATATGGTAGGGTGCATAAATGGTACTGGGAATCTTTACTGTACAGCTGGATGGATGAATTTTTACTTACATACACATCCATCGCCTTTAACATTGCTCAGATCAAGATATAAACATTTGCTGCTTCCCAGAAGGTTCATAAAGGGGGCCCTAATGATAGGGTAGGAGTTTGCAGTTTTTTCCCTGTCTGTGTCCAGGAGAGACCTCATAAGGCTGCTGTGGTCCATGTAAGGTACAAGGAAGTGTGGTTTGTTGGTTCCCTGCCTCCCTACCTCCCTTCCTCCCTTCCACGGAATTTTGCTCTTGTTGCCCAGGCTGGAGTGCAATGGCGCCATCTTGGCTCACTGCAACCTCTGCCACCTGGGCTCAAGGGATTCTCTTGCCTCAGCCTCCCAAGTAGCTAAGATTACAGGTATATACCACCATACTGGGCTAATTTTGCATTTTTAGTAGAGATGGGGTTTCACCATGTTGGTCAGGCTGGTCTTGAACTCCTGACCTCAAGTGATCCACCCACCTCAGCCTCCCAAAGTCCTGGGATGACAGGTGTGAGCCACTGCACCTGGCAGAAATGTGGTTTCTTGTTGAGGTATTAAAAGCTGCTCAACAGGACTTTGGGGAGTGACTGTATAAGGCAGCAGAGGGGGATGTACCAGGGCTTTGAGATTTCAGATGCCAACTTTCTTGGAGCTAAACTGGCAGAGATACTGAAGCCCCAGACCTTGGAATCCTGATGGGAGGAAGGGGCTGCAGTAATGGCCTCCTAGGTTTCTGTCTCTTCTTGCAGAAGGCCTGGAGGAGG
This sequence comes from Saimiri boliviensis, assembly GCF_048565385.1. Lineage (NCBI taxonomy): Eukaryota > Metazoa > Chordata > Mammalia > Primates > Cebidae > Saimiri > Saimiri boliviensis. The sequence goes on along the minus strand of NC_133450.1, from coordinate 201,666,863 downwards.
ACTTGCAGGGCATTGGGGTAGGTGGTCACGCCCATTTTCCCCAAATTCCTGGCATCTGAGTGCAGCTGAGATGCTTGGGCTCTTCTGGTATGGGGCCCTACCCGTTTGCTCTGTTTCTGACATCCCAGGCAGGTGGAACATGGACAGATGTCACCTTCTTGCTTTGAAAGTAAAACAGCAGAGAGGACAAAGGCTCACAGAGTATTACACCAGGATACATATTTCCTATGCGTTTTTCAGATGCCACATGGCCTGTCTGAGCCATAATTGTCCTGAAACCGCATGCCAGCTCTCATGGCACATGATGACATTCGTTTTTAACAGTCGCCCTTCAAGTGACACAGGTGGTTGGCAAATCAGATGATGAAAGGCCAGATGAAGATGCCAGCTAGAGATCAGTGTATCCCCTTGGTCCAAAGTTAGGAATCACTGCAGCAGTATTTAAATAATGGTGATACAGTTGTTTCCATTTGTTGAGTGCCTACTTTGAGCCAGGCATTGTTCTAAGAACTCTATTTCTTTGGTACTGCTTCATTCCTTCAAACATGTTAAAAGGTAGATATTATAGTCCTTAATTTTTAGAGGAGAAAATGGGACTCAAAAGAGGTTAACACATTTGTCTAGGGCAAACAGCCACCAAGAGACAGAACTGGAATTGGATTCCGTATTTTTTTGATGATGGAGCTCATGGTCTTTAAATTGCATCAGCCCTTATACAAACATTGGGTTCTCAGGACTCTCTGGTCTTGCCCAAATTACGCTATTAATCAGTGACACATTGGATGAGAGTGCATTAAATGAGAAATATCATTACAAATTGGGGAAGGGCTGGCATGATGAAGGAAAAGATTATTGCTGGCTTGTTTCTAATCTTCGAGGCAGCTGTCACATGGTCTCAAGTCCACCAGACTGTAGGTGCAGCAAGGATAGGGACCAGTGCCCAGCACAGGGCTTGGCAGGCAGGGGACTCCCAGGAAAATTGGATTTAAGATAATTTTCACCCTTGAGACCTTGAAGAAATCATCACTGGAAAGAGAGACAGTCATCAAGAACAGATCACATTAAAATTGGAAGAATATGAATGTTTCACATTTTTAGTTATCAGTTTTTAAAAATACTATGCTCCTTTCCAGGATGCTCCCTGATTCTAATGAAGAAATCATTTGGATAACACCTCTTACATCCAATTTTCCCACTTCTAGGCTTTCTCTTCTAATCCAATGAATCTCCCTTGGTCCTGCTAGGACAAGGAACCTCTTTTTCAAGCACAATCCTATGAGATCTCTCCTCATCGAACCCCTCCATTCTTACAGAACTCTGCGAGCCCCTCTTCACCTTGAAGTTTGAAATATTTTTTATTATGTTTTGACTGATTTTTCTCTCAGTGAATACTGCTGTGTCAGACCCAAGTTTTAACCGTTTTTTTCATCAAAGACATTTCCTCTTACTGAAATGCCCTTCTTGTTTTTCTTAATTAAAAATCATTTCCACTCATCCCTAAGATTGTGTTGGGTCAGGTTCCTAGAAGTAGCCCTGTAATGGGGATAGTTATCCTTGTGGCTTAGTGAGCAAGTGCTCGTGGAAGAAAAGCCTGTAAGGAACTGAAGGACACAGGATAAGGCGGGATGATGCCAGTCAAGGCAATGGTTTCAGCTGCTTCAATTGATTGACAGGTGATCCAGCCTCACGTTGATCCCATAAGGAGCTCCGGAGTGTGCAGAGCACGCTGGAAGCCAGGGAATCAGACTTTTCTACTCTGAATCAGCCAGGTATTGACTGAGGGGTTGCTCTTGGGTTTTTGATGAATGGGGAGGGGACATAACCTCTGAGGCACTGTCCGGCTAGCTGACTTCTGTCTGCTACAAGCAGTTCTCTGGAAAAGCATCTGGGGGATGGGTATGCCCACTGGGTAGAGGAGACCTGGGCCAGCAGCACCAGCAGCTCCTGCTGCAAAGATGGAGCTCAAATATCACCTCCTTTGTGACTCACTGGGGCAGGGCTGAAAAATTATTGGTTTTTACTGTTACAGGCATAGAACTTGCTGCCTTGTTCAACATACGAATTGCTTGCTAGTAATGGAATAATCTGGGGCTTTGGAGCCAGACACATGCTAGGTCAAATCTAGCTTTGTCTTTTCTTACCTTTGGTACCTTGAACATCCTGTTACCAATCTGAGCTCAGTTTCTGCCTTGTAGAATTGTTGCAGCACTACATGAGCTAGGGGCTCACAGTATCTGGCCTACAAGAGGTTCATAAGAGTGGACCCAATCAATGAATGAATGAGCAAACTTGCAATTAATTTTATGCTTTTCAAAGAGCTGTTAATTCCCACTGCTGTTATCCCCACTATGTGGATGATGAAACAGTCTACTACAGATCTAGTCACTTGGAGAACTGGCAGTGCTCGGTTTTATTCTGGGGCTCCGTTAAGGAGGAACACGAGTGGATTGGCTGTGTCTTTCTATGTAGCACAACATTTTCACCTCTGAGAAACCCCCAGTGATAATTAATTAGAAGCCATATTTTATTTTTCTGGGTGAGAAGGCAGATCCAAAATAGAATTGATAAAAAGACAAAACTATAGAGGCAGTAAAAGACAAAACTACGGAGCAGTCAGTGGTTTTTAGGGGTTGGGGAAGGGATGATGAATAGTAGTAGTACAGAGGGTTTTTAGGCAGTGAAACTGCTCTGGATGATACTATAATAATGGAGGCATGTCATTGTACATTTTTCTAAACTCATAGGATGTATAACACCAAGAACGAGCCCTAATGTAAACCATGGGCTTTGGGTAATGATGAGTCAATGCGTGTTTATCAGTTATAACAAATGTACCATTTTGGTGGGGGTTAGTGATAATGGGGGACAATGTGTGTGGGGGCAAGGGGTATGTGGGAAATGTGTCTTCCTATCAAGTTTGCTGTAAAACTAAAACTACTCTAAAATCTGTTAAAAACTAGAGCTAATATTTATTAGGTACCTATTGGGTACTAACACTAGGGAAGCATTTTTGTACCTGTTTTAATTCTCATAACCAGGTGGGAACTTTCACCCCCAATTAACAGATGGGGAAGGAGAGCTAGTTGCTGAGGTCACACATTTATTATGTGGACACCAGGCTCATCTAGGAACAGGGCTGCCTTCTTCAGGAAAGAGAGGTGGCTCATGTAGTTGTCCTCTGTTGTGGTCTGATCTGACAGTGGCTTCTTATTCCGCCCTCATCCCGTGCTGCCTCCTCCCCTGGTGTGTCTCCAGCCCTGCCCAGTGTGGCTGCAGATGGTATTTTTATTGCTGTGGACATAGAGCTAGACTTTTCCCAGGCCAGTGCCGTCTGTCTGCCTGGTGGGCACTGGAGGCTCTTTAGAGCACATGCCTTGCAGAGGCCACGCTCCACACACTGCTCAAAGGCAGTGTTGTGTGGGTCCACGTTTGTGCACTTGCCCAAGCCCCTGGCATCAGTCTGTCAGAATGCCTCCCGGGAGAGGTTAGTGTGGCTGTATCCTGCTGTCTGTCAACAAATGTCCCCGTACAGTACCGTGGTACGCGAAGCCTTGCTGCTCCCTCTGTATACAGAAGGCGGGGGGGGGGAGGGTAGTGATGTTATAGTCACTCCTCCTCATTCATTCATCCATACAGTCATACGTTCCACCCGCACTTACTGAGCTTCAGCTGAATGCCACTCAGCGTTTGTCCTAAGATGCTTAGAATGTAACGGGAAACATACGAAAGGTAAAAGACAATTATAATCTAGTTTTTAGAGAGATGAACAGTTGTCTGAAATTTGCTATAGCTGCTGCTGCCTTCCAAGGCGAGTGGGTGGATCCACATCAGGGAAATTCTTTACACTCAAGCCTTTCCTCTTTTGATGGGTTCGGGCAAGGTTAGCCACTCACTTTTCTGTACACAGCCCCTGTAGTCACATCCGTGGTGGTAGATGTCACTTCTGTTGTAACTGCCCACCTACTTGTCATGGTCAGCTGTCACAATACAAACTCCTCCAGGAGTTGGATACTACTGTCTGGTCTTTTTGATCTTTGGAAGCAGTACGGTTTGGAATGAGAGAAACCCAGATTACACTGCCATAGCTGCTGGTTACTAATCCAGGGCCAAGACTAGAGTGAATAGAGTGAGGCACTCACTGCAGACAAATCTAAGGGGGCACCAACAAATTCAGTCATCAAGATAAATCATAAGTATATGTTTATATAACTTTTATTATATAATTTATATATAATTATATATTTGTAGATGTATTATATATAAAAACTATTATATATACACACACACTATATATACATATACATATATATATATATATATATATATATATATATACACATATATATATATATATGTATATATATTTGCAGACAGAGTCTCACTCTGTTGTCCAGGCTGGTGTGCAGTGGCACAGTCTTGATTCACTGCAACCTCTACCTCCCGGGTTCAAGTGATTCTCATGCCTCAACCATCTAAGTAGCTAGGATTACAGGTATGTGCCACCATATTTAGCTGTTTATTTAATTTTGTATTTTTAGTAAAGATGGGGTTTAAACATGTTGGCCAGGCTGGTCTCGAACTCCTGACCTCAAGTGATCCTCCCACCTTGGCCTCCCAAAGTGCTAGGATTATAGACATGAGCCACTGCACCTGGCCCAGGATAAATATTTTAATGCAATATTTAAAAAAATTAACACTGATGCAAAAAGTCCATGATGAACAAAATATTGAAATTTTGAATAAAGACAGGATGTCACCCAGAACCTGCATGACCTACCTTTCCTGTCATATTAAGTTTCCATGAATTTGAATTCATTTGGGCATTAATTTTGACTTAAAAAATTGCCCTCAAGGAGCTGACGTTCTAGTGGGGGAGGCAGACATGTGCATAAAAAACCATAATGGATTCCTTAAAAATAGTGCCACATACCGTGGGAGCGCAGCAAAGGATGCAACCCGTCTCCCAAGATGGCTGCTGCTGGTAGTGGAGTAGGTGTTGGGAAACACTGTCAAGAAGAGGTGATAGTTGACCTGGGTCTTATAAGAGTTTAACAGCTGGGTGAGAGGTGGATGGTGAAAGGGAAGCAGAGGGAATTGCCTGAGAAGAAGCGCAGAAGCATGGGAGTGCTGCCGTATTTGGGGAATGTCAAGCAGGTTGGGTGTTAGGTTTGGTAGGAGAGATTTGATTGGTAAGAGGAATGATTATTTCCATTCCTGATGTGTCGTGTTTCCAGGAACATTCAAGTGACGATTCCCTGCAGGTAGTTAGAGATCCAGGCCTGGAAATGACAATGGAAGAGAGATTTGGGGGTCAGAAATTGCAGGAGGTAGGAGATAAAGGCATGAAGAAATGTTTCTCAAGGGAATGGTACAGGTTATCCAGCCCTTCACAGAAAAATTTAGCTTACCCTGGTCTATTATGCAAGAGGTCCACATTTAGTTTCTTGTACAATTATGTGATTCAGTCCTCACAACAACCCTGCTTGATAGAGTTTATTCACTTACTATTTCTCATTTACAGGTGAAGAATGTATCAGTGAGGTTAAGTAACTTGTCCAGGATTACGTAGTATGAGAACCACTGGAATAAGGAAAGAATTGAAGTCATGGGAAATTGCCAAGGGAGAGAGTATAAAGACTGGAACATTTGTTCTAAACCTCTTTCAGAATGTCCCAGGCCTCTTGGAAAATCTGATGAAAGCTGGGACTACCTCCCATCCCAGGGGTGTGTGTGTGTGTGTGTGTGTGTGTGTGTGTGTGTGTGTGTGTCTGTATACACATATGCACACCACACAGGTATAGATGATATGTCATATTATTCTCTCAGAGAGGATTAAAAAATTGGGGGCGGGAAAGGGAGGAGGACGACTTACATAGAAATTGTGAGGAGGCAGGAATATTGCCCTGAGAGATGAAAGGGTCACGTGATGTTGAGGAATCTTGCATTAGGTGGCTGGCATATTTGCATTGTAAAAGAGGAGGCAAAACTATGCCTTGAGAACAGGGAACCCCAGGGCAGGTCTGGAGGCTTAAAGGAACATAGGGAAATCTTGATGCAGCCCCGGGGATATGGGAGAGGTAGTGAGCCCAAGATGCTGGAGAGAATCACTCAGTGGCACCGATGACCTAGGCAAGCTCACAGAGCTGATCTGGGTGAGAATCCAGTGGGTGCACAGATTCGCAGAAACTCCTTTTTAAGTTTATATGTTCCAGAAGTCATGTCTGTATGAAAAAATAGACGTATATATGTGTGTGTGTATATATATTTATATATTTTTTACATGTATATGTGCAAAATGCACATATAAGTGTTCAGGTGGATGAGTTTTGACGATTGTATAGACCTGTTTAACCATCATCCCAAACATGATATAGACTATTTCTATCACCTTAGAAACCCTCATACCCCTATCTGGTCAATTTTCTCCTCCTCCAGCAACTCCAGGGAAAACGATTTTTGGATTTCTATTACCATTGGTTTTTTGGGAGGGGGCCTGTTCTTGGACCTTATATAAATGGAATAATATAGTATGTACGTATTATGCTTGTCTCCTTTTGGTTAACATGCTTTGAGATTAATCTGTTTGTTGCATATATCAATAGTTTATCCTTCTATTGCTAATTAGTATTCCATGATCTGAATCTACTATAATTTATTTATCTGTTCTCCTGAGGATGGACATTTGTGTTGTTTACAGTTTTGCCTCTTCTGCTAATATTGCTGTGAACATTTTTATATAGATATTTTTATAGGTAGATACTTTCATTTATTTTGTTTATGCATCAAGGAGTGGGGTTACTAGATTGTTTGGGTAGATATATATTTAATATTGCAAAGAACTGGAAAATAGTCTCCAAAATGGTTATACACTCCTACCAGCAATAAGTGAGAGTTCTCCAGTATTTATTATTGTAAATTTTAAATTTTAAGCCATTTAGTTGGTATAAATTAATATCTTATGGTTTTAGTTTGCATTTCTCTGATGACTAAGGTTGTTGGGCTTCTTTCTCTGTTCTTTTTGGTCATTTATATACTTTTATATACATCTATATACATTTATACTTCTATGAAGAGTTTGTCTTTTGCCCATTTTAATTGGGTTGGGTTTTTGTTGTTATTATTAGTTTATAAGGGTTCTTTGTATTTTCATTGTTTCCACAGGAATATACTGTGATGTCGGTACCATTTGTTGTCCAAAAAAAAAAAAAAAAAAAAAGCCTACCAAAAATCCCCCAACTTTTCTCATTGAAGAACTAATCACTCAGCTTCCTTGGGCTCCCACAACAAGTTTATCCAAATAATGTAGAACTTACCATAGTTTGATTTTATTAAATTTACATGTTGTGGTGAAAAAACCCTTTCTCATTAAATTGACTTGATATCTTAGTAAAAAAAAAAAAAGAAAAAAATTAACTGATGCTGCCTGTGTGGATCCATTTTTGAACGCTCTATTTTGTTCCGCTGTTCTGTTTATCTTTCTGTTGAGATCACACTGTTTTGATTACTGTAGATTTTTAGTGAGTCTTGAAATCAGATAGTGTAAATCCTCTAATTTTGCTCTCCTTTCTTAAGATAGTTTTGGCCCTTCTAAGAATTTTATCTTCCATGTACATTTCAGAATTATCTTGTTAGCTAGGATTTTGGTTGAGCTATATTTTTCACTGTAAGTTAATTCGGTAGAATGAATATCTAGCACTATGGCCTTCTTGAATCCATGAACCTGATCTATATCTCCATGTACTGAAGTCTTCAATTGTTCAAAACTAAGCATTGTAGTTTTCAGTGTAGAAATCTTACATGTTTTTCATTAGATCTATTCCTGGATATTTGATTTAAAAATTGTTACTGTAAATAGTGTTGGTTTTAAAATTTTCATTTTCAATGATTTGTTGTTATGATACAGAAATATAACTGATTTTTGTATGTTGACTTTATAGCCTGAGAATACATTTTTTTAAGGTTCCACAGGGTTTTCTATACACATTGTAATTTCATAGGAAATTCATAGTAATTTTATCTATGACTGAAGTTTTGCTACTTCCTTTCCAATCTATGTACTGTTTGTTTCTTATTAAGCCTTATTGTACCAGGTTGCTATCCAATAATACGTTGAATGAAAGTGGTGGTAACATTTTTCTTTGCTCTTGTTCTTATTAGAAGGACATTCAACATTTCATCATTAAATATGATATTAGCAGTAAGTTTTTTTGTAGAATTCCTTGATCAGATTGAAGTTTCCCTTTTCCTCACTTCAATTTTTTTATGAATGTTAAATTTTGTCAACTACTCATCTTTTGAGTTAACCACATGATTTTTCTCTTATTCTGAGAACATAGTGAATTAATTGAGTTGATTGATTCACTAATGCTAAACTTGCTTGGTCTTGATGTGTTATCCTTTTTATATATTGCTAATATTTTGTTAAGCATTTTCAATATATAATTGTGAGTAATTTTCTTGTTATGTTTTGATATGAGATATGCAGATATCTCTTCTATATACTGGTTTTCTTTCTACTCTTTTCTAAAAGAGCTTGTATAAATTTGGTATTAAATTTTCTTAGTATTTGAATTTAGTGGTGAAGCTAAATGGACCTGGAGTTTTCTTTGTTAGCAGATTTTTTGATAATGAATCAAATATAAAAAATAGATATGGGGCAATTGCTTTTCTAATTCTTCTTTGTGTCACTTTTGTCCATTTATCTTAGTTTTTCAAATTTGTTGGCATAAAGTTGTCTACAATATCCAGTATGTCCATTCCTTCATTTCTTATGTTGGTAACTTATGTTTTCTCTCTTTTTCAGTTATTGATCTTGTTAGCATTTTATCAATTTTATTGTCTAATCAAAGAAGCAACTATTGACTTAAATTTTCTCTACTTTGTCCACTTTCTGTTTTATTAAGTCTGCTCTTATTTTTATTTCCTTTCTTCTACTTAGTACTTTGATCTTTTTTTCTAGTTTTTAAAAAATTTTTTAATGTTTGTGGGTGAGTAGGTATATATATTTATGGGGTACATGATATTTTGATATATGGTATAATATATAATAATCACATCAGGGTAAATGGGGCATCCATTACCTTGAGCATTTATCCTTTGTGTTACAAACAATTCAATTAACTCTTTTAGTTATTTTAAAATTGTAATAGTCTGTTCTTATGCTGCTAATAAATGCATACCTGAGACTGTGTAATTTATAAAGAAAAATAGGTTTAATGGACTCACAGTTCCATATACTACCAGGGGAGGCTAGTGAAGCCTAACAATCATGGCAGAAGGTGAAGGAGGATCAAGGCACGTTTTACATGGCAGCAGGCAAGAGATCATGTATGGGGGAACTGCCCTTTACAAAACCATCAGATCTTCTGAGACTGATTCACCATCACAAGAAGAGGATGGGAAAACCCGCCCCCATGATTCAATTACCTCCCATTGAGTCCCTCCCACAACATTTGGGGATTTATGGGAACTATGAGATTTGGGTGAGGACACAGCCAAACTGTATCACAAATGTACAATAAATTATTGACTGTGGTCACCCTGTTGTGCTATCAAATACTAGATCTTATTTATTCTAACTATATTTTTGTACCCATTAACCATGGGAAATGGGTACTTCTCCCATAACTACCCTTTCTAGCTTTAGAACCATTGTTCTGCTCTCTATCCCCATTAGTTCAGTTGTTTTAATTTTTAGCTCCCACAAATAAGTGAGAATATGAAAAGTTTGTTTTTCTGTGCCTAGCTTATTTCACTTAACAGAGTGACCTCCAGTTCCATCCATGTTGTTGCAAATGATAGGATGTCATTTTTTTTTAATGGACAAATAATACTTCATTGTGTATATGTATCACATTCTCTTTATTCATTTGTCTGCAGACACTTAGTTTGCTTTCAAAAATTGGCTATTGTCAGTAATGCTACAATAAACATGGGAGTGCAGATATCTCTTTGATATACTGGTTTTCTTTCTTTTGGGTAAATACGTAGCAGTGGGATCACTGGAACATCTGATAGCTCTATTTTTAGTTTCTTGAGGAATCTGCAAACTGTTCTTCATAGTGGTTGTACTAATTTACATTTACATATACCAACAGTGTATGAGGGTTCTCTTTTCTCCACATCCTTGCCAGCATTTGTTATTGCCTGTCTTTTGGATAAAAGGACTTCAACTTGGGTGAGATGATATCTCATTAGAGTTTTGATTTGCATTTCTCTGATGATCAGTAATGCTGAGCACCTTTTCATAAAATTGTTTGCCATTTCTAAGTCTTCTTTGGAGAAATGTCTATTCAGATCTTTTGTCCATTTTTAAATTGGATTATTAGATTTTTTTGTATAGTTATTTGAGCTCCTTATATATTCTGGTTATTAATCTGTTATTAGATGGATAGTTTGCAATTTTCTCCCATTCTATTGGTTGTGTGTTCACTTTGCTCATTGTTTCCTTTGGTGTGAAGAAGTTTTTAACTTGATATGATCACATTTATTCATTTTTGCTTTGCTTATCTGTGCTTGTGGGATATTACTCAAGTAATCTTTTTCTAGTCCAAAGTCATGGAGAGTTTTCCTAATGTTTTCTTTTAATAGTTTCATAGTTTGAGGTCTTTGATTTAAGTCTTTAATCTGTTTTGATTTGATTTTTCTATGTGGCAAAAGATAGGGGAAACTATCCATCTAATGACAATGCAAACTATCCATCTAATGCCAGATTTATAACCAGAATATATAAGGAGCTCAAATAAATATACAAGGAAAAAAATCTAATAATCCAATTTAAAAATGGACAAGAGATCTGAATAGACATCATCAGAGAAATGCAAATCAAATCTGCATATGGATATCCGATTTTCCCAGCACCATTTATTGAGGAGATTTTTCTTTCCCCATTGTATGCTCTTGGCAACTTTGTTGAAAATGAGTATATTGTAGGTATGTGGATTTGTCTCTGGGTTTCAAAATTCTTTTCCATTGGTCTATGTGTCCATTTTTATGCTAGTACCATGATGTTTTGGTTACTATAGCTCTGTAGTGTAATTTGCAGTCAGCTAATATGATTCCTCCAGTTTTTTTCTTTTTGCTAAGGATAGCTTTGGTTATTCTGGGTCTTTTGTGGTTCCATATAAATTTTAGGATTGTTTTTGTTTTTCTGTGGATAATGCCATTGGTATTTTGATAGAGATTGCTTTGAATCTGTAGCTTGCTTTAGGTAGTATGGACATTTTAATATTTATTCAGTCCATAAACATGGGATATCTTTCCTTTGTTTCCTCTTCAGTTTCTCTTATCAACGTTTTACAGTTTTCATTGTAGAGAGCTTTCACTTCTTAAATGGGATTACTTTCTTGACATATTCTTCAGTTTGATCTCTGTTGGCATGTAGAACTGCTAATGATTTTTGTGTGTTGATTTTGTATCCTGCAACTTTACTAGATGTGTTTATCAGTTCTAATAGTTTTTTTGTGGAGTCAAGATTTTTTCAAGTATAAGATCATATCATCTTCAAGCAAGGATACTTCGACTTATTCCTTTCTAACTTGGATGCCTTTTATTTCTTACTCTTGGCCTATTGCTCCAGCTAGGACTTGTAGTAGTATATTGTTATTGATAAGCAAGAACTTGTTCCTGCCGTTTTGTTACTTGTTTTCTGATTGCTTTGTGGTCATCTCTCTCTTCTTTCCTTCCTTCCTGTCTTCCTTTTAGTGAAGGTGATTTTCTCTGATGGTATAATTTCTTGCTTTTTATTTTTTGTATGTTTTTTGATTTGAGGTTACCATGAGGCTTGCAAATAATATAACTTATTATTTTAAACTGGTGATAACTTGACACTGATTACATAAACTGACAAGCAAAGAGAAAACTAATAAAAACTTTACATTTAACTTCATCCCCCGAATTTTAAACTTTTTGTTTTTATTTATATCTTTTTATACTAGCTGTGTCTTGAGAAGTTATTGTAGTTACTATTTTTGATTAGTTCATATTTTAGTCTTTTTACTCAAGATATATATCAAGGTTTCTACTCAACACCACAATTACAATGTTACATTCTGTATTTTTCTGTGTATTTACTCTTACCACGAGTTTTGCACCTTCAGATGATACTGCTCATTAACATCCTTTTCTTTCAGATTGAAGAACTCTCTTCAGCATTTCTTGTAGAACAGTTCTGATTGATAAAATCCCTCAGCTTCTGTTTGTCTGGAAAACTCTTCTTCATGTTTTAAGGAACATTTCACTGGATGTAATATTCTAGGTTACAAGTTTTTTTGTTTGTTTGTTTTTTTGTTTTTGCCTTTAGCACTTTAAATCTGTCATGTCACTTTCTCCTGGCCTATTAGGTTTCCACTGAGAGGACTCTGCGGCCAGGTGTATTGGAGCTTCATTGTATGTTATTTGTTTCTTTCCCTTGCAGTTTTTAGAATCCTTTCTTTATCATTTTTCTCTGGGAGTTTGATGATTGAATATCTTAGGGTTTATTTGGGTTAAATCTGCTTGATATTCTCTAATGTTCTTGTGCTTGAATATATTGATATCTTACTTTAGGTTTGGGAATTTCTCTGTTTTTATTCCTTTGAATAAACTTTCTACCTCTATTTTTTAAATTTTTAAATTTTTATTTGAGTCTTGCTCTGTTGCTACCTCCTTTTAAAGGCCGATAACTCTTAGATTTGCCTTTTTGGAGCTATTTTCTAGATCCTGTAAATATGTTTCATGCTTTTTGTCTTCTCTGACTGTGTTTTCAAATAGCCTGTCTTTGAGCTCATTAATTATTTTTATGTTTGATCAATTCTGCTAGTAAAACAGTCTGATTTATTTTTTTGGTATGTCAATAAGATTTTTCTATTTTCTTTTTTTTCTTTTCTTTTCTTTTTTTTTTGAGGCAGTCTTGCTCTGTTGCCTAGGCTGGAGTGCAGTGGTACAATCATGGCTCACTGAAGCCTCAACCTCTCAGGCTCAAGAGATTCTCCCACCTCAGCCTACTGAGTAGCTGGGACCATAGGCACATGCCACCATGCCTGGAGAATTTTAAAATTTTTTGTAGTGTTGAGGTTACTCTATATTGCCAAGGCTGGTTTCAAACTCCTGGGCACAAGCAAACTTCCCTTCTCAGGCTTCAACTGTATTTTTTAACTCCAGAATTTCTGTTTGATAAGTTTTAATTATTTCAATCTCTTCAGAAATTTTATTATGTTTTCCTAAATGATCTCAATGCTTGTGGATGTTTGCCAGTGTCTGAGCATTGAAAAGTTAGGTATTCATTGTAGTTTTGCAGTCTGGGCTTGTTTGTACCCATCTTTCTTGGGAAGACTTTCCAGGTATTCAGAGGGACTTGGGTGTTTTAATCCAAATTTTTGGTCTCTGCAGCTAAATCTGTATTAGGGGGCATCCCAAGTCCAGTAACGCTCTGGTTCTTGTAGACTTGTAGAGGTACCACCTTGGTGGCCTTGGATAAGATCCAGAATAATTCTCTGGATTACTATGTAGATACTTGTTCTCTTCCTTTACTTTCCCCTGCCAAAAACAGAATCTCTCTCTGAGTTGAGCTGCCTGGAGCTGGGAGATGGTGACACAAACATCCCAGTGGTGGTGACCACCACTAGGACTGTGTTGGGTCAGACCTGAAACAGTACAGTATTGAGTGTCACCCAAAGCTCATGGTGATCACTGCCTAGCTACTGCCTATATTCACTCAAGGGCCTACAGCTCTGCAATTAGTAGGTGGCCAAGCCAGCCAAGCTTGTATCCTTTCTTTCAGGGTGGCCAGTGTCGCCTAGCCCTGGGCAGGTCCAGAGATGCTGTCTAGGAGCCAGGGCCTAGAGCTGGAGACCTTAGGAATCTATCGGGTGCTTTATTCTGCTGTGGCTGAGCTAGCACTCAAATCTCATCCAAGTCCTTCCTTTCCTTCTCTCCCCCTTCCATAAACAGATGAGTCTTTCCTCATGGCTGCCACTGCCCCAGGCTGTGATGAGTACTCCCTGGCTGCCACTGATGTTTACTCAAGGCCCAGAACCCTTCAGTCAGCTGGTGGTGATGCTGCCAGGCCTATGACTCTCCACCCAGGGGCAGCAGGATTGCCTCTGGCCCAGGATGGGTCCAGAAACACTGTCTAAGAGTCAAGGCCTAGAATTAGGGACCCCAAGAATCCACTTAGTTCTCCACCCCACTGAGGCAGAACTGGTACTTAAGCTGCAAGATGAAGTTCCCTTTACTTTCTCCTTTGCTTTTCTGAAGTGGAAGGAGTCTCTCATTGCAGCTGCTATCGCTGGTAATGTGCTGGGTCCCACAAAGCCAGCATGTCTCAGCATCTCACCCAAGGCCCATGGCGATTGCTGCCTGGATATCACTGCTGATGATTCAAGGTGCAAGGGACTTTTAGGTGGCAGGTGATACATGCTGCCAAAATTGGGTCCTTCCCTTCAAGGGATGAGGTTCCTTTGTGGCCCAGGGTTTATCTAGAAATTTCATCTGGGAGGTAGGGCCTGAAGGGGGCGGGGCTCAGTACTCTGCCTGGTAGTGTGTTCTATTGTGACTGAGCTGGTTTCCAAGTGGCAAGACAAAGTGCTCTTTCCTCTTCCCGCTCCTCTCCTCAAGCGGAAAGAAAAAGCTCTTTCAGAGCTATGAGGTGCACTCTCTAGGGCTGGGGGAAAAGTAGTGCAAACCCTCCCTTGGCCGCCCTGGCTGGTGTCTCACTAGGTTGCGTGCCCTCCAAGTCCACTGGCTCTGAACCCAGCACAGCTCCAGGATTTGTCCAAAAATTGCAACCTGGAACTCAGGTCCTGACTGCTGGGATGGGCAATTCCCCTCTGGCGTGGGCTGGTCTAAATGCTTCCTCTTTGGGCACCAGCTGAGTTCTGCCTGGGGTTGCTTTCTGTGACAGGACAGCACTAAGTTCCAATGCCAAGTCCTGCAATCACTGTGCTTTCCCTCTTGCAAGTGCAAAGATTCTGTCTGTGACACATGACCTCTGCTGGGGGATGGAGGAGGGGCGATGTTGGCAATTCAAGGCCTTCATCAGTTCCTTTTTCAGTGATACGAAGTTAAAACTAGGTTCTGTGATCATTCACTTGATTTTTGGTTCTTATGGAGGTGTTTTTGTGTGGATAATTGTTCAGCTTGGTGTTCCTGTGGTGAGGTTGATTGGTGAAGGCTTCTGTTTGGCCATCTTGCTCCACCTCCTCCATCCCAAATATGCTCTTTATAGCTTTTCCTCTTGGATGTGCTCACAAATGCAGGCCCTGCCTGCCTCCAGCCTACTGCTCTTCATATCCCATGACGGGGACCCCATAACCTTTGTTAGTGAGCTCTAGTCAGACCCAGCATCCAGGACGTAACCTGATTGAGGGGCTACAGCTTCTTAATATGCAAGATTAGATGACTGATTTTCGTTTTATCTTTTTTTTCTAACATAGGAATAGTATTAGAAAAAATGTCATATGCTGCATCCCACACATTTATGTCATGTTTTTGTTATCATTTACTTTAAAATATTTACTGGTTTTTTTTCTATGACTCCTTTTTAATCTCAGGAGATATTTAGAACATACTGCTTAGTTTCCAAATATTTTAGGGGAATTTTCTAGATAGCTCATTGTTACCGATTTTTCAGTTAATTCAGTGTGGCCAGAGAACATCCTCTGTATAATTTCAATCCTTCGCAAGTCACTAAGGTTTATTTCATGGCCCAGTGTATGGTCAAATCTGGTGAGTGGTCCATATGCTCTTAAAAACAATGTATATTCTGCAATGTGGCATACAGTGTCCTGAAAGTATGTGGTTGGTAGTGTTCAAATCCTCTGTGTCTTTGTTAACGTTTGTCTACAGGTTATATAACTTATGGAGAGGAGAATATTAAAATCTCCAGCTGTGATTGTGGAGTCGTCTGTTTACCCCTTTGGTTCTGTGAATTTTTCATTCATGTAATTTAAATTGTGTACTTAGGTACATGCATGTGTGAGATTGTGTATCCTTGACGAATTGACTCTGATCCTCCTGAAATGTTCTTTTAGTATTTGGTAGTGGTCATTTTTTAAAACTTTATTTTATTTTAGATTCAAGGGGTACATATGCATGTTTGTTACATGTGTATGTTGCATACTGATGGGGATTGGGTTTCTAGTTTATTAGTGTACCAAATAGTGAACATTGGACCTGGTAGTTATGATAGTATTTTTCAAGTTTATGTTTTTGTGATTCATATGGTCACACCAGCTTTCCTATGTATAATGTTTGCAAGGTTTATCTTTTTTTCAACTTTACTTTCAACCTCTCTGTGTTATTATATTTAAAGCATATTTCTCAAAGATATAGTTGAGCTTTGCTTTTTAAATCTAGTCTGATTATCTTTTTTTTTTTTGAGATGGGGTTTTACCATGTTGGTCAGACTGGCCTCAAACTCCTGACCTCTGGTAATCCACCTGCCTCGGCCTCCCAAAGTGCTGGGATTACAGGCGTGAGCCACTGCGCCCGGCCCTGATTATCTTTTAATCGGTGTGTTTCATGTATGGACATTTAATGCAATCATTAATTTGGTTAGTTTAAATCCACAATCTTGGCAGTTATTTTTCATTTGTCCCATTGTTTTTTCTTTCCTGCTTTCTTCTGGGTAAATTGAGTATTTTTAAGCATTCCGTTGTATTGCTTTTATTACCTTTCGCCCTATATCTTCTTGTGTGTGTTTATTTTTAGTGATTTCTCTAGAGAAGAATTTTTCAATCTTGGTGCTATTGCTGTGTAATTCTTTGCCATGGGAGGCTGTGATGTGCATGGTAGGATATTTAGCATCATCCCTGGTCTTTACTCACTAGATCCCAGAAGCACCTCCTCCCCCGCATTGTAACAAGCAAAAGTATCCAGACATTGCCAGTGTCCCCTGGAGGGCAAAACTGCCCGTGATTGAGAACTACTCCTTTGAAGATTACAATACTCATCTTTACTTTATCGCAGTCTACTTTCAAATGTTATATATCTTTATAAACAACATAGGGACTTGACAACAATGTAATGTAATCTTCTCAAACTTTGTGCTTTTATCATATACTTTACTTTTATACTATAAATCTCATAATAGATTGTTAGTGGTTTTGCCTCAGTCTTTCAAAGAAACAAAGATATCTATGGATATGTATGTAAAATTTTTCTTTTCATTTAATATATATTCCCTTTCCTCTTTCTGCTCTTTAAGAGATCTGTCTCCATCCTGCTGTCCTGACCCCAGTCTTCAAATGCCCATCGCCGTGCACTTTGTAAAGGCCTGGGGGGCCTGGTGGAGAATTCTCTCAGTTCTTTCGCTTGCCTGGTTTTTGGAAGGCCACTGCTGAGCACCCTGTGAAGTCCTGAAGTATCTCAAAAGTGTTTTCCTCAGTTATCTTGGACCTACCTCAGGAATCAGTAGGCTCCCACCTTTGTCCAGGGGACGTCTTTGTGTACCTCGAGGGAATCTTTCTCGGCTCTCCTGCTCTGCCCAAGCCCTTGGCGCATCCTTATGCACCCGCAGAAGGCCTGTGGGAAAGACTGGGTTGGTGGGGGCAGATTTGTTCTGGACTTCCTATTCATCACCGCACCTTACAACCTGGTATTAACAGTTCATTGAAGGTTCAGCTGCTTTCTCTTTTCCCTGACTATGGTGAACCTTTTTCTTCTCTCCTGGAAAGTGTGCCACTTTCTGGAATTTGGTTTGGCTTTCTTTATGTCGTCACTTCTCTGATAGGTTTTTTTTAAAAAAACTATGATCTTGTTGTTTACTTGACTTTGTCGTGTTGTTACTGTGGGAATGACTGTCGCTTCGGACTTTCTACATCCTTACTGGAACTGCATTCGACTTTTAAACAAATACCCAGGACCATAAGTATTATTTCAGTTGAGCTCTTGCTGCAAAGCTCTGCTAAACTTTCAACATCAGTGACTTGTCTCTTACCATCACCCATCCCCACTCCTCACCCCATCCGTCATCCAACTGCTGAGTTCTTAATGCTCATAGAACGTGCTAGACTCAGCTTTTGTGTTGGATTCAAAGAGCTCTCCTCAGGACAAATAGCTTAGTTATTAAAGGAAATGGTGCAAGGAAGTGGATGCTGACGTTACAGTCAGGACTGGGTGCCCTTTAATTTGTGGGCTTCGTGTTTTGAGAAAGAATAAAAACTTCTAGCCTGTGACACACCCTGCCCAGGACTTGTTATAGCAGCTAATGATTATCAGTCATCTTTTTCATGTTCTGTTTCAGGCTGCCTGCAATCTTGTCCCCAATGGGCAGATGGGTCACAGCAGAAGTAGGTAAAACAGGAATAATAAAACCCACCTCCAGGGCTGGTAATGACAAAATGAGGTAATGTCTATGACACAGGCGGTGTGTAATAGGTGCTTAATAAATACAACCTCTTATTACCTTGAGTTAGAAGAAAGGGGCTCTCAGAATCGAGAATAAGTTTCCTGTTTTCATGTAGAGGCCATATGGGACTGTTCAGAACTTGCGTAGCAAGTGACTCAGCTTCAACCTGGCCCCACTGGATTCAAACCTGGATAGAATGCTGGTGGGGTGTGCCAACAGGAATCCACTTGTGTCACCCACCATGGAACCTCTTATAAAAAGTTCATCCTATGGGAATAAGGGGTTAGGCATATGAACTTGGTTGAATAGCAAAGTCCCAGGTCTCAAGGGCAGGGGCAGCTCTGACCCTGCCTCTCCCTGTGTTTCTCCTCTGCTTCAGCTCTTGGGAACTCATGTCTTTGTATTGAGAAGAAAGGATACTGTGTGTAAAAGTAGTTCTTGTTTTTTAAAAAAGTTGATTTAAAGTCGTTCTGGGATGCTGAGCCCAAGGCCATACAGCTTTAGCACCAGTGCCACAGAAAGTGGCATGAAAGTGGGAGAGGGGCTTCTCCTGCCTGGCAGGGGACAGCAAAGGGCTCTGGCCATCTCTGCAAAGATCTTGGCTGAGTGGCTGATGTCAGTGGGTAGAGGCAGGGTTCATCAGTTGGAGCATTATGGTGACTTTTCAGGCTCTGCCCAATGTAGGGATACTACTTTTCACTGGGCCTGACCATTTTGCTTTTCTTTCTTTTTTTTTTTTGAGATGGAGTTTTGCTCTTGTTACCCAGGCTGGAGTGCAATGGCGCGATCTCGGCTCACCGCAACCTCCGCCTCCTGGGTTCAGGCAATTCTCCTGCCTCAGCCTCCTGAGTAGCTGGGATTACAGGCACGCGCCACCATGCCCAGCTAATTTTTTGTATTTTTAGTAGAGACGGGGTTTCACCATGTTGACCAGGATGGTCTCGATCTCTTGACCTCGTGATCCACCTGCCTCGGCCTCCCAAAGTGCTGGGATTACAGGCTTGAGCCACCACGCCCAGCCATTTTGCTTTTCTTAATGTTGATGGGATAATAATTTTGGGCCACAAGAGATAGAGATTGGTAAAGAGTTCCATGCAGGTTTTATTCACTACGAAATGCAATGCTTAAGCAGTATTTTGATGGAAACTGCTTGACAGTGGGTGTCTTCCTTTGAATGGTCTTGGGCCCCAGAACTGATGGGTATGGATCAAGACAGAGGGATTGTCCTCACCATGGAATCTCTCTTGGCCAAAGCTCCCCCTCTGGCAAAGAGAGGGACTTCTTCTGACCCTTATCATAATTTGCTTTGGTGCAGAAATTGTGACCCCAGACTGAAATTCAGTTATATTTATGTTTGCTTTATTTGGGGCATAGAGACAAGTTTCTCTTTAATTTGTTTATGGAAACAAATACTTCAGAAGAGTAAACAACACCCTATGGAAACAAAGGAGGTCTAGGTGGGTTTTGTGGGCAGGATCTCTTTTCCTTTAATGCAGACATGCGGATACCTTGGAGGGAAGGGGGATTACCTCGTATTGTTTAGCTCTCCCTGTGTCCATAAGTAGGAATAATCCTGGCAAGGCTGGTGCCAGCTGTTTCAGGGCTCAGTGTGAGATTTTCCTGAGCCGCCTCCATGGCAGGTGACACCAGCATCTTCATTAGGTGGCAGCATCAGGGGCTATGACTGGGACAGACAGTTGCAGCATTATTAGCAGCAGCATAAAGCTGTGTAACATGAAGTCCTGGTGGTTTTGGGGACATCAGAGGACAGAGCCTCTACTGTGACTCACTGTGCCCTTGCTGGTGGGTGCTGATGGCATCGTGGCAGGATGCATGGTCACATGACTTGCCACCCAGCAGAAGCCCAAGAGCCAAAGGATGGCAGGACAGAGGCGAAGGAAACCAGTGGGCACTGGGTGGGATGGGCAGGGCTTGGTTGTGTGCCCATGTGCGGTCTGCCTGCTCCATGGAGACAGAGTGGAAACTTTGAAAGGATGGAGGTCTATTAATTTCCTGGGGCTGATGTAACAAATTGCCACAAACTGGGTGGCTTAAAATGACACGCATGTGTTTTCCCACAGTTTTGCAGGCCAGAACTATGAAATGAAGGTGTTGGCAGGGCTGCGCTCCCTCCGAGGCCTCTACTGGACCACGTGTTCTTTGCTTCTTCCAGCTCTTGGTGGCTGTTGGCGTGCATAGTAGCTGCTTTACTCCAGTCTCTGCCTTCATCTTCTCTTGGCCTTCTCCTCTTTGTGTTTGAAATCTCCCGCTGCCTTTCTCTCCTTCTCCTTTCTCCCCAACTTTCTTTCTTGTATTAGGAACAGATAACATGAGATCTACCTTCTTAACACATTTTTAAATGTACAGTATAGTTAACTAGAAGCACAATGTCGTATGGCAGATCTGGAGAACTCAATCATCTGGCAGGATGGAAATGATATACCCCTGCCACTACTCCCGGTGACTCTTTCTACTCCACTGTTTTCTTTCTTTTTCCTCTTTTTTTGAGACAGAGTCTCACTCTGTCATCCAGACTGAAGTGCAGTGGCGTGATCTTGGCTCACTGCGAACTCTGCCTCCTGGGTTCAAGCGATTCTCCCACCTCAGCCTCCCAGGTAGCTGGGATTACAGACATGCACTGCCATGCTCAGCTAATTTTTGTACTTTGAGTAGAGATGGGGTTTTATCATGTTGGCCAGGCCGGTCTCGAACTCCTGACTTCAAGTGATCTACCCACCTTGGCCTACCAAAGTGGGATTACAGGTATGAGCCACTGTGCCAGCTTCAGTGTTTTCTTATGAGGACACTTGTCATTGGATTCTGGGCCCACCCAGATAGTCCAGGATAATCTTATCTCAACATTCTTAGTTTGATTCCATCTGCGAAGTTCCTTCCTTTTTCCAAAGAAGGCAACACTTACTGTTCCTGGGGGTTTGATATGGACACATCTTTTTGGAGGCCACCATCTAACCCCCTGAAGACGATCGGGGCCTGATGACCTGGCAGGTGAGATGCAGCCAGCGGGATCAGTCAGTGGAATTGTGAGTCATCTGTGCTTCTGAGGCTGGCCTTGAACATCATCCTGCTCTTCAACCAGACATCTACTCTGATCTTGATACCAAAGCTCCTTCTTGGCCCTGCCCCTCACAAAAATGTGCAACGAAATACCACCTCCTAAAGCCTTCCTTCACCTTTTGATTAAGGAGCCATTTGCTAATATTCATGAGGCCTCAAAGCCTCTTGCTTTACCAGCGAATTAACGTGGAATTAGTGCTTATGTGCGTCTGTCTGTTGAATGATTGCCTTCTTGCTGAAAACGATGTGGAGGACCAGCATCTTCCCCATATCTACAGGCCCATTGATGTTCCTTCCCCTGGGCTTCAGTGCCATCTGGTGACACCTGCATTTTCAGGCCTGGCCCAGTGAGCTGGTGGTAGAAGGAAAAGAGAATAGCCCTGGAGTCAGACCTCAGTTGGATGTTGGCTGAGCCCCTTGGCTCTGGCATGTCACTGGCCTTCTGTCTCCTTGTCTGGAGAAGGGGGTCATAATTCCTATTTATAGGATTGCAGTGGGGATTAAAAGAAACAGTGCATTTGTGGCACCTGGCACAAGGGAGGTGCTTTATAAGTTCCCTTTATCCTTTATTTCCTCTCCATTTAGGTGTCTTGAGAAATCACCTTCCTGTGCCCCTAAAGACATAACTCACTTGTAGTACTTTAGCTCTGAAGACAAACACACACATTGTTCAGCAGTGATCAATTTTGTACCATGGCAACCTGCTGTTTTTAATTACCCTCCTTTACCCTGTAGCAGCTGTGGAGCACTTGGCCTGGCCAAATGTAATGGCAGTCTTGTGACATGCTCCAGATGTGGAGGTATTCTGCCAGGTGTTTATTCTGAATGTTCCCGTGGCATTTTAGCACATGCCACCTTTTCTGTTCCCCATCCCTCCTTGCCCTACTCCAAGTGTTCTTTTAGAAAAGGTCCTGGCTTGGCTTGGGCCCCCAGTTCCAGGCCTGGGACTTACAGCCAGCATTGTGAGTTTGGAGTCTTTTAAACCAAGCTTCCTACCTCTTCTGGGGTTCTCCAGGCCCCTGAGGCCGCCTCTGTTAATTAGGAAAGCTGCTGCTACTGCTTTGAGAAGGAGCCCAGCAGTGCCCGAGGCCATGCCACCTTCCACGGTGGTCTGGGTCAAGTCTTCTGGGCTTCCACTTGACCAGGACAGGTGTTGCTTGGTGGCTTTACTTTCTGGGCACAGGCTTATCCTCTTATGGCTCAGGAGGGAGCACTTCCCTTTAAGAATGAGACTTGAACAATTTAAGAAAACACATTATTTAGAATCCAGCCTTGAATCCGACACTCTGAGTGGCTCCCAGCAGCAATGCCAGACTGAATGCATGACATTTCTCAGGCTGCAGTGCCCTGGGCCTGTCTGGACCTGGGATCTGGCTGTCACTGAGTACAAGTAGGGCCACTGTGTCCAAGTGCTGCCTTTGGAAGTGGAAACGTATTTTCAGATTTTATTTTCCTTTCCTGTGATCCTTCTAAATTTGGGGCAAGTCCTTTGGATTGCTAAAGTGCTTTTCCCTCTTTTGCCCTGGCTCATTTGCATTTGATCAAAGCCTTTGGGATAATTTGTGGAAAGCATTGAGCAAATTTGGCTGATGATGGCTAGTATGAAACTGGATATACGTTATCATTTAATTCAGTTTTCACTTTTATTTTTTTTTTTTCGAGGTAGAGTTTCGCTCTTATTGCCCAGGCTAGAGTGCAGTGGTGCAACCTCGGCTCACTGCAACCTCTCTCTCCCAGGTTCAAACTATTCTCCTGCCTTAGCTTCCTGAGTAGTGGGGATTATGGGCATGTGCCACCACGTTGGGCTAATTTTGTATTTTTAGTAGAGATGGGGTTTCTCCATGTTGGTCAGGCTGGTCTCAAACTCCCGATCTCAGGTGATCCACCTGCCTCCGCCTCCCAAAGTACTGGGATTACAGGCATGAGCCACCATGCCTGGCCCTGTTTTCAGTTTTAACCCAATGTAGTCCACTGCATTACATGGTCAACAAATATTTTTTGAGCATCTGCTATATGCTAGACACTCTTGTAAACACTGGTGAAATGACTGTAAACAAAACAAAGTCCCTGACCTCATGGTGCTTATGATCTAATAGGAAGCAAAATAATTAACAAGTTAAAGAAATAGATGTTATTATGTTAAGTGTAAGTGCTATTAAAGCCAGATGAGTGGATAGAATATGAGAATTTGCTCTTTTAGAACCTTCCCCAAACAGCAGAATGAACCAGCTAGAATTACATACTTCTTCCTCAGGCAAAATCAAGCTGTCTGTTGCTGCTAAAGCAGCTCTGAAATCATAAGAGAACCAGTTCCTTTTATCCCTTGTTCCACCATCCTCAACATGTGCTTTGTGCATTACGACCCCCATATGGCTGCTCCAGCTCCGGCCATCACATCTGCATCCTAGTCAGCAGGAGGGAGAAAAGGAAGGGGGAGAAGGGCATGGCTCTCTTGGGAGATATTTCTTGGAAAGTTGCACACACTATCTCTATGTACATCCACCTGGCCAGGACTTTGTCATATGGCCACACCTAGTGTAGACAGAAGCTGGAAGAGAGGTTAGAAAGTGTTTTCTTTATTCCAGGTAGCCACATATCTAGTTAAAAATTAGGGATCTTTTTACATAGAAAAAAATAGGAGGATGGATATTGAAGGATAATCACAGGTGATAAGGGAAGACCTCTATGAGGAAATGTCATTTGAATAAAGATTAAAACAATGACCTTTTATCCAGTCCA
This sequence comes from Saimiri boliviensis, assembly GCF_048565385.1. NCBI lineage: Eukaryota > Metazoa > Chordata > Mammalia > Primates > Cebidae > Saimiri > Saimiri boliviensis. The sequence continues at coordinate 201,642,721 of NC_133450.1, read as the reverse complement.
TTTAATCAATCAGATCACCTGTGTGTTCCCTCTGTGCTTGGTATTAGAGGTGGAAAGATGAATACTACATGGCTTTGGCCGTGGTGCTTGCAATCCAGAGCAGAGGGGGCAGATTGCTGGTGTGAGAGTAGTATCCAGCCAGCAGGTGTGATTTATTTGGTCAATATATGTTTTAACAATTAGGGCTGGGTGTGGTGGCTCATGCCTGTAATCCCAGCACTTTGGGAGGACAAGGTGGGAGGATTGCTTAAGCCCAGGATTTCAAGACCAGCCTGAGCAACATAGGGAGACCCCATCTCTACAGAAACCTTTAAAAAGTTAGCCCAGCATGGTAGCATGTGGCTGTAGTCCCACCCAGCTATTCATGAGGCTGAGGTGGGAGGATAACTTGAGCCCAGGTGTTCAAAGCTGCTGTGAGCCATGTCTGTGCCACAATAGAGTGAGACCCTGTCTCAAAAAAAATTCACCTTTCATAAAACATGAGCAAATCTGTTGGTATAGGATATGCATTCCCACAGGTCTAGAGCTGAAGAGTGATGGACTCTTTCAAGCTGGGCATTAGTGCTGCAGGTTGCCTCAGTCTCCACTCCCAATTTTGTTATACGCCTGCTTGTTTCCCTCTCTTTGCTTGCCTGCCCCTATAGACATTAGAGTTTGCAGTTCATGATTTGAAGGGAGACAAGGCAATAATTAAAACAAAATAGGCTTCAGTGATCTGGTTTGTTTCTCTCACCTCGAGAATCCACATCTACTTGCTTCTTTCTGAAACCTTAAGTGCCTGAAAAAATCATGGGAGTTCCAGGCCCATTCATTCTGAATTTTTGTTTTTCTTGGTCACATTGATGTAGATGAGGAAAATATCAGACGGTGAGTCAGAAGGCCGAAGTTTAGGGTTTGTCCTGTACAGCTAGTTTGGTGAATAATCTTAGAAAATTTACCTCCCTTCTCTGGGCCTCAGTTTTCCTATTGGTAAAAGATGAGCACGGGTCATCGTTTCCGGTCTGCTTGTCTTCCAGGCGTGAGAAAAACCAATCAAGACAATGGAGGTGGAAATGATTTGTAAGCTGGATGGTGCATCATGGTGCCAAGGAGCAGAAAGCCATTTGGGCCCTAGCATCTAAAAGAGCCCTGAGACCTCACTTAGAAATGAAGCACAGCCTCACCTGGTGGGAACTGGGGCTGGAAACTGGAAAGCCATTGAAAGTCGAGGCTGCTGCGTCCTCTTTCTGTCTTTGGAACTGCATGGATTCTTTTCAGGTTTTCTTTGAGTCAGGATCCACCTTCTTTGCTCTGGTTTTCTCTTATTATTCTGTAAGAGGTCAGAAAGGTCTGCTTCAGCCCTAGTGCTGCATGGGCTTTTAGTTTAACTGGGCACCATTGATTAAGGACAGTCTCTGTGTCTCCTTCTTCAAATTCTCAAGAGAAAGTTTCTTAGCTGATATTGGCTTCCTCTGTAACTGGTAACCGGCCACTCTCCAACTCTCTGAGACCGTGGGAACAGTACACATAGTTCAAATATGGTGGCTTAGGCTTAGCCCTTTGGCAGAGGCCAAGTGCAGTGCAGGCTGTCCTGGGGCAGGGAATATGGTAGAGCAAGGACACCAAGCATGTCTCCTGCAAAACAAAATGTTTATTAGTGTTGCAGCTGTGATGATTCTGTCTTGAGTGGCTCTGCTGACAATTCTTCTGGCAAGTGGGCTGAAGGGCTCTTTCTGAAGAGTCAAGCTATCTGAGACAACTCAGTCATGGAAACATGATCACTTCTGTGTTTTCGACTTGTATACCAACATCCTTTGCAATATCACATGTAACCTTGCTGCTCTGCAGAACTTAGTTAATCCGTGGTTGCTGCTAACTTCGGAGCTCCAAAAGAAGGAATGGTGCATGCAGACACAGTCTGAGGAAATGAAACGAGGGTTTCCATGGCTACGGGCTCGAGTGTGCACAAGACAAAAGTTTTTGAACTGCAAAGCATCAATTCATCCAAAATATTTTCCCTTTTTTTGTTTCGCTTGTTTACTTGGTAAGCAGAGAAACAGAGCAGGGAATGTTCTGGTACAAATACATAGCCTGGGGGAGTCAGAACTTTTCCAGCTGCCAGGAACATCCCAAACAGAGCCCTGAATGTTCAACAAGCTTTGGGGACACTCAGAACTGGCTTGGGTAGATGTGGAGATCAGGAACTAGGGTCTTATTCCTCCCAGGCTCTAGCTAAGTGATGATGGGTGAATAACTTTACCTCTCTGTGTCTAGTTGTTCCTTCTGTAAAGAAATGCTGGCTGAACCTGAATCTGAACCCTACTGGGGTTTGTGCTGACAACTTAGATTGGCTATAATGAGACTCATCTGAATGTGAAGGGAATTCAAGAGTGGCTTTAACACCTAAAGTTTTATTCTTTTGAGTAAAAGGCAGTGATGATGTGGGAGAATCACCACGGACTCAGGCTCCTCCTTTCTGTTTTCTGATCCACCGTCCCTAGGTTGTGGCTCTGATGCTCATGGGCGAAGATGGCTGCCAGAATGCCATTCATTATATCCATGTTCTAAGAAGGATGATGGAGATTTGTGCTTTTCTGTAATCTTCTTGAGTGTGGGATGGAGCTAGTGATTCACTTCGGAAGAATAGGATACAGCAAAAGTGATGTGATGTCACTCCTGACATGGGTTGGGAAAAGACTGTAGACTGTCTTCTCCCCACCTGCTTCTCTCATCTTCCTTCCCTTCTCTTCTTTTTCTCTCTCCTTCCCGGTGCTGAGGGAGACATTTGCTAGTTTATCAGGTAGCCCTATGGAGAGGCACAGGTGGTAGAAGACTGACGCTTGCTGCCAGGCAAGGTGAGCTTAGAAGGGGATTCTCCAGCCTGAGTTGAACCTTGAGATGACTGCAGTCCTGGCTGACAGTTTGACCCCAGTCTTAGGAATGACCTTGAACTAGAGACACCTTGGTAAGCTACTCCTGGATTTTTTCTTTTTCTTTTAAAATTTACATTGAAAGACTGAACACCTGTATTCTTGACCCAGAGAAACTTTGAGATAAGAAATGCCTGTCATTCACAACAGCTAAATCTTGAGGTAATTTTTTTATGCAGACATAGAAAACTCGTTCACTCTTCAACTGCTTTAGAGACATTCAGTGGAAGCTTTGGGTAAATATGGAGAACCCCAGAGCCAGTCTTTTCGGGAAAGTGGGCTTGGAGCTTCTGGTTCTTGGGCAGCATTTGGGCCAAAGCTTTGCTTAATTTCCTGTCACTTGAATATTTTCCTAAAACTTGCTTAGGGGAAAAGAATGAAACCACCACAAGCCTTCCACACATACAGCAGAACTTAGCGCACATTCTTGGAGGCTGCTGTGTGCATGCCATGGCATTTGACCCTGTGCTCTGGGGCACGGGGCATGGGTTTGGCACAGAAGCAGCTGATGGATGACACTGTTCTCCTTGCCCTCTCTGGCTCCAGCGTTGTTCAGTAGTGGCCTTCTGGCTTTAGGGTCTCCATGGCTAGCGTCAGCCCTGCTCAGAGGCCAGGACACATGGTGCCTTTGTGCAACCCCACAAAGACCCCCTCCCCTGCGTGTCGTGGCTGTGCCAGGAACTGGAACAGGCTGACTTTCAGCTCCCATGTGTCTCCCTGGCCTCTAAGCAGGGCACAGTCTGTACCACTATAGGCGATGACGCTGCCTCTTAGGACTAGTTTCACGAGTCAAAAAGAGGATGATAAATAAACTATCCTGGTTGTTTTCACAGGGCTGAGCTAAACTCAGAAGAATAGCTTCCTTAAAGTTTTCTTGATTTTTCAACATGTATAACTTGAGTGAAAAAAAAATCACAAAAGAGCATGAATAATATACCATTTCTTAATAATTATAGGCACATACACATAAACACAGTGATTTCCTGAAGGCTTAGCATTAAATTGCTAATTATTTCTGGATAGTAGAACTTTGGATAATATTTTTTCTGTACCATTTTATTCCTTTTTAAACAGAAGTACATGCTCTTCTTTTCAACAGAAGAAGCCAATAAATCCTCTTTTCATTATTAAAAAAGTATTTTTCTTGTTCATTTGCATAGTGCTTTGCAGCTTACCAAATAGTTTTATATGTATTATTTCTTGTAAAATCTCACAGCTACTCTAGAAGTGAGACATAATTATTCTGAGTTCACAGATGTAGCAGCTGAGGCACAGAGAGGTAGAGTGCCTTCTACTGCCAGTTCTCTCTAGTCTCCTCCCCTAGGTGAATTTTATCTATTTTATCCCCCTCTCCAGAATTTTATCTGACACCATCAAGGTTATATAACTTGGACTAGTCATTTCTGTTCTCAGTTTTCTCATATAAATTGAAGCCGGTAATAGCATCTAGCTCAAAAGAGTATCGTGAGGATTAAGTGTGATGATGTGTGTGAAGCATTTAGCACAGCCCCTAGACCCTGGCAATCAATAACTTAGTATTTGTTATTCTTGGGCAACTTCAGACTAAGCATTTCCCCTCTTTGGGTGTACTTCTTCAGAGTAGATGGGTTGGACTTACCGATTATTAAAAATTCTGCATTTTAATTCTCTGAGTCTGAGATTTCATTGCTGCTACATGAAGCAGAGTTGACTTCAAGATGCTGGGTTGTCAGAAACAGCTGTCACTCACTCATTCCTCTGTTCAATTGATTAAAAAACGATCTAAATGTAGGAACAACTGAAAAAAAGCTGGGGGAAGAGTGTTCTTGGCAGAGGATTGCATGTGTATACACCCAGGGCTAAGCGGCTTGGAGGAAGGGATGAGAGTGGAGCCAGGTGCCAGTGACGTGGCCTGGCAACTCTTTTCAGAAACGGGTCCTTAGCCACACTCAAGGGAACAGTGCCCTGCCCCTCTCTGAGCCCTCCACCCGCTGTTGCAGGATAGTCAAGGAGTGTCCTATGTAGGTGTTTGGAAAAGCACCCAATATTTTCTCAGTTCCAGTTTTATAAATATCTGTGTTTGCTCATTTTTTTTTTGGACTCAAGAACATGAGAAAAGTGTTGAGTTCATGCCACGTCATAAATCAGAAGTCTGGATGTGACTTTTTCATCTTTAACTACAGTCCACTGAAAAACTTGTGGGAATTCTTGCCTGGCTGAGCTGATGGTGGAACAGGTATGGTGGGCGAGGAAGCTGCTGGAAGAGTAGCATTCTGAAAGTCCCTCTTTGAAGCTGAGTAAGGAGATGCAGATGCTTAATTTGGGAGCTCGGGATGTCTGGGTCACCAGGAAGTGTGGATCCTTCTAGAACAGGTGGCCAACCGTTGACAGGATCTGGTGGGGGAACCATGTTACGGCCTTTATTAATTAGCTGAAGATTACCTTCCCTTTGCTGTGGTGCCATTGTGCTTCTCTGATGTGAGGGAATAGGTCAATAACACTGACTGACAGCAAAAAGAGTCATTTTTACTCTGCTTTGTGAAGATGGGAATGGAACGAGAAGGCAAAAACAAAAGAAAACGCAATATAATGGAAGTAGCTGACTAGTGAAGCTTATTCCCCACAACTTTCCCCCCTCTGCATCCACTGTTCTTAACCTCCTGCTTAGGGATTGATGGAATAACTTTATCTTTGGACTCACCTCCTCTTCCCTCCCATGCATTTTCACTCAGCTCTTCAGGATGTTTTGCTAGTCCAGTGACCTGCTCATATTATTTCCCTTTCGTGGCTTCCTACCAGCTAAAGTTCCAGTGCCTGAGCATGGCAGGCAAAGCTTTTTGTGATCTTGTGGTCTTGTGCTAATGCTTCTTTCCAGCCTCTTCTTGAAGCAATCCCATTTTCCCCATGCTCAAATTATAGACTGCCAGAACTGGAATGCATTTGAGATCTTCTTCTTCTTCTTCTTTTTTTTTTGAGACAGAGTTTCGCTCTTGTTCTCTTGTTACCCAGGCTGGAGTGCAATGGCGCGATCTCGGCTCACCGCAACCTCCGCCTCCTGGGTTCAGGTAATTCTCCTGCCTCAGCCTCCTGAGAAGCTGGGATTACAGGCATGTGCCACCATGCCCAGCTAATGTTTTGTATTTTTAGTAGAGATGGGGTTTCACCGTGTTGACCAGGATGGTCTCGATCTCTTGACCTTGTGATCCGCCCGCCTCGGCCTCCCAAAGTGCTGGGATTACAGGCTTGAGCCACCGCGCCCGGCCCTTCTTTTTTTTTTTTTTTTGAGACTAAGTTTTGCTCTTGTTGCCCAGGCTGGAGTGCAGTGGTGTGATCTCAGCTCACTGCAACCTCTGCCTCCTGGGTTCAAATGATTCTCCTGCTTCAGTCTCCTGAGTAGCTGGAATTACAGGCATGTGGCCACAATGCTAATTTTTGTAGTTTTAGTAGAGATGGGGTTTCTCCATGTTGGTCAGGCTGGTCTTGAACTCCTGACCTCGGGTGATCTGCCTGCCTCGGTCTCCCAAAGTGCTAGGATTACAGGGGTGACCCACTGTGCCTGGCTCCTGTTTTTGCTTAGAAAAAAATAAAAACTTAAAAAATCTGAAACAGTGACATCTGAAGTAAAAGGGCAGAGATTGTCTAGCTGAAGGGGTTGCGGCAGTGGTGGGAACCAGAGGCTCACCCCTGCTAGGACTCCTTAATATATATTTTCCATAAAACTGGCAGTGGCTTCTGAATCTATATGGAGAGACTATAGGGCTTGGTAGAGGTGCTTGAACAACACTGATTTTATTCAATTCTCTCCTGTTACGTAGAAATTGGGTTGTTTGCCCAGGGTATCTGAGCTGATACATGGCAGTGCCAGGACTCAAAATCAATTCTCCAAGATCTGGAGCAGAGGCCTTGCCTATGTGTCTTCCCATGCTAACCCCCAGTGACCCTGCTTTGATTTAGATTGTAAACTCCTTTGAAGTCACTCAATTCCATCTCCAGGCAAACTTCTTTCCACAAGGGGCCGCTAAAGGAAGGTGCCTCATAACCTCAGTAAGTCTCTTTCTCAATCACTTGTTCTTCAGGGCGCCACCTTAGCAGCCCAGTGGCTGGATTGCTTTGTGGTGTCATCAAAACCCACCAAGTCAAAAAAGGAGCCTCTTCTTTGCAGGTTTATTGATGAGTCTTCTGAAACATCTTCCTCTTCTTAGGGAATATTTTCTTCCCAAGTAGACTTCTTGACACAGGATCAGATTTACTTTGAGAATTCCATGTGTGCTGGTTTATGGAGCGCTCTCACATCATTCTGAGGAATCCTACTCCAGTCCCAGGGGAATAAGGATGGAGAAAGTGTCTCTTTCCCCATTCCCAAGCCGTGTCCTTCCATGTCTCTGCCCTATCCAGTTTCAAGTGTAAGTTAGTGAGAACTGGCTTTGTTCCACTCACGTAGTAACAGTGAGTGTTTCAATTCATGACCAACTGATTATGTTTAGTTTAGTAAGTGAGACAAGGAAGGCTGGGCCTGGCTGGAAATAAATTTGGGTGCTTGACTTGAAGTTCCGAAATAGCCTTCCTGACGAAATGAAGATAATGATGATGATGACGGGGATAACAACCAAGGTTAATTTTGCATGGACTACATACCAGGCCCCATACTAAGTGGTTTACATGCCTGATCATCCTCTTGTTTTTTAATCTTCATGACAATCCCATGCGAGAGACTCATTTTACAGTTGAAAATAATGGGCCAAGTGTGGTGGCTCATGCCTGTAATCCCAGCACTTTGGGAAGCGAAGGTGGGCGGATCACAAGGTCAGGAGTTCAAGACCAGTCTGGCCAACATGGTGAAAGCCCGTCTCTAGTAAAAATACAAAAAAATTAGCTGGGTGTGATGGCACATGCCTGGAATCCTAGCTACTCAGGAGAATTGCTTGAACCGGGGAGTCAGAGGTTGCAGTGAGCTGAGATTGTTCCACTGTACTCCAGCCTGGGCGACAGAACGAGACTCTGTCTCAAGAAAAAAAAAAAAAATAGTTCAGGGAGGGAAGTTAAGTTATTGCTCCTGGTTTTACAGCCAGAAAATGGTGTTGCTGCCTAAAAGTAGACACTTGATTACAACTCTCTAAATGACACCATCTCCCAGACACAGAAACACAGTGGAAGAAGTGTCAACTGAAGGTTAAGCTGTCAGAGCCCAGGGAAGAATCTAGTTTTCTGAGAACGCCACTGCATCCCCATTCCCGGAAAAGCCTCCTTGGGTTGGACTGGAAAGCCATTTGGTACCAGGTGATGCCCACCATTGATCAGAGCTGATTGGTCTGGGGGTGGACACTTGACCACAGAGTGGTTACTTTAATAACCCCAGCCTAATCAACAACTGATTTGACTCCCCATGCAAATCTGAAATGAGATGTGGGAACTGGAGAAAGTTGGTCTTTGGCCCTTGGCCCAGTGATGAGTCAGAGTGGAAAAGGAAACTGAAGCCAGCTTCTCTGTGTGCTGATCTCTTTAACAAGTCCACTGAAAAATCCTTTCCTGCCCTGGCCAAACTGATGGTGGGGGTATGTGTGGTGGGTAAGGAAGATGCTTGAATAGTGGACAAAAGAATGCTCTCTTGTTTTGAGACCTGGATGGCAGACAGGAAGGGAGCAGGCTCTGAAAGAAGAAGAGATGTTGGTGAACTTGTGCTCTGTCTCCCATCCCAGGGTCACTATGATCTTGCTTGGTGACCTTGGTGAGACAGGAAATCCAGGGTGGGGTGAGGGTGGGTGAGGGTTGGGGGTAAATGTGACTTGGCTTGCCCACCAGTGGGTGGTGGCAATGGGCTTAGAACCCAGGGTCTGCTGCTCAGCTTGCAGGAGGGAGCATGGGATGGGGGTACTCAAGAAGAAGGGAGAGGAAAGAGTGTGTTTCACATTTGTATCAGGCATTTGCAAAGGAGAATCCTGCTTCCAGGAGGTAAGTTTTGATTATATGTTGCCCTGATGCCATAAAAGAAAACAAGCAGACCTACTCCAAATGCTAATATTTCTTAATAATCATTAAATTCTGCCCAGTTTATGAGTAGGGATAGGGATGTGCATATCTGGGTTGATAAACAAATGCATAAGATTTCATGAAGACATCTCTTCCTAAAAACTGGGATGGAGAGGAAGAAAAGGAGGCCTGAATGAAGCAGTGACTTCAAGCTGAGCTGAGATTCTCTCCTGGGGTTTTTGGCTTGAACTGCACACACACTCCGAGAAATGTACTTTGTCCCATCCCAAGAGATTTTTCTCCATCACTAAGGTTGTATACTAGCAACTCTGTTTATAATGCACTGTGGGTTTAGTTACTCTTCTGTGTAACACAATCGTCATTAAACACGACTTCAGGAAAGCAGGAATCTTTGTTTTGATTGTTGTTACCATGGCGATGAGTAGCCCACTGGTCTGGTGACAAACAGTGCCATTAAGTAATAGTTGTTAAACCTCTCTTGTGATACTCAGATGTTTCCTGGTTCTTCTGTTACATCGTTGCAGACAAGTAGTAGGTTATGTTTCCAGTTGCTCATGTCAGGATTTTGACATGCCTGGGCATACTCAGGGAAAGGCCGGGGGTGGGCAGAGAGCTTCCTCAAAGAGAGAGAAAGGGTGAGGTCCGAGGCTGCTGTCATCAGGATGTCCTTGCCCTGCCTCTGCTTTGCCACCTTCTCCAGGCGGGACTTTGTGATCTTCCCTCTTCTAGCCGGCCTCTGCTTGGCCCTAGATCCTTCCGGACTCAAGTGTATAGCCCCAGCCCCGTGGAGATTTTTTTTTTGTCTCACATTCTTGTTCCAATCAAATGTTTGGTCCAATAGGCCTTTTGTGAGGTCTGAACCTTAGTCCTGCCTGGACCTAGTTGCCTCCTGGGGACCCTGGTCTGCTGACCACTTGTGGCCATTTCTGATACATGATTATCAACTAGTAGCAGCCTGGCTTTCCTGTCTCTGCCTCTCATCACACTCTGCCCCTTTGTCTGTATGTGTGTTCACCTTGTACTCCCACCATCCACTGAGCCTTACCTCTTTGTACATGATGCTTTGCCTATGCCTTGCCTACCCCTTGCCTACCTGCCTGAGTGTCCACTGTCATGTGGACACTCCAGAATTCTCCATCATCTTTATAGGCCTGGCTGGATTCATCTCTAACCCTTCTCTGCCACCTGATCTTCTAGCCAGCAGCAGATGCAACTTGGTCATCTTTTCTTAAATATGACAGGCCAGTGGGACAGATGTTGAGTCACTTTCTGGGAAAATAGGCCCAGGGGCATCTGTGAAAGTTTACCACATTCATTAGGGCTTTCTGCTGGCTTTTACAGAAGAATGCACCAATGATGCAGGCCCAGCCACAGATGAGAACCACAAAGAGGTCAGTCCCCAGCCTCAACTCTGCCTTAAGGTCCTATAACTCCTCTGATTTTGGAGAACTAAGTACGCCTCTTTGCTCAAAAAGTATTATTGCTTCCTATTGGTTTCCAAAGTAAAGTTAATTGCTTTCCCAAATCTGTCTTTAACGTATGCCTTCAGCTTGTGGCACTGGTTTCGTATAATTAGAAAATGGTTTTATTTTTCTCCTACCAGGGCCTCCAAAGGTATACTGGTAGTGCTCCTTCTTTTACCCCATGGGAACAGCTGGGAACAGAACTCATCACTTGATGGTCCCTTTTGGACATGAGCCAAATCTCATTTTCAAGAACAGGTTGAGTATCCCTTATCCGAAATGCTTAGGACCAGAAGTGTTCTTGATTTCAAAGAGTATGGATTTTGGAATATTTGCATATGCATAATGAGATATTTTAGGGGATGGCACCCAAGTCTAAACATGAAATTCATTTATGTTTTATATATACCTTATTCACAGAGCCTGAAAATAATTTTATAAATATTTTAAACAATCTTATGTGTGAAACCAAGTTTGTATATGTTGAACCATCAGAAAGCAAAGGAGAGGAGAGCTAGCTATTTCGTATTGGTGGCCTAAAAGTTTCAGATTTGGAGTATTTTGGATTTTAGATTTTTGGTCTAGGGATGCTCAACTGATATTAAAATCCCAGTTCAAATCACAATCTTAATCCATGACCTGTTCAAAACATAGCTCTTCCCCCACCCAGTCCCCACCTCAGACATGGCCTTTGGCTTGGGAACCCACTCTGTGGTATTCTGGCCAGCCTGGCCTCCTGACAGACCCCAGAACTCATCAGCCACATTGCACTCCAGAGCCTACCCTTCACTGGCCCCTGCAGGAGTGTGTCCCCACACACAGCTCACCTCATGGCTGGTTCCATCTCAGCCTTCAAAGTCAGCTTCGATGTCTCTGCTCAGGAGGTGCAACCCTGACTACCCTCTCTGCAGGTGCCCTGCTAGGGTCTCTAGATCATAGTAATCTCTCTGAGTTCTTCTCACTATTTTAATTAGTTTGGTTTTTTTGTTGTTGGCTGAAGTGTGGTCTGCTTTCTACTACAATAGTGTTAATTTAACTCTGAGACAGGAGAAACTATGCTTGTCTTGTTCAAGAGTTATATATCTGTGTATTAACTCTTTGCCAGTCTACCGTAGTGCTCAAAAATATTTAATAATGAGTTCCTACTTGGAATCAAATTTCAATATTTTACTAAATGGCCAAATAAAAGTTTGAAACCTTAGAAATTCCTGATACCAGACTTTATTTTTGGCCTGGAAAAGTGTCAGTTTCATATGGTTCAACCTAATATTTGAAGCATTCTGATTAAAGTCAACAGCAAGATCAAGATGGTTTTTATCACTATTACATGTTCCTGGAAGTTTAGTTCTGATCAATATAATAAGGTGAGGAAAAACAGATATAATGTTGGAAATACTAGCTGTAGAGAGGAAGATTGCCTACCTGCAGAACCAACAAAAATCAACTAAAAAATTAAGAGTCCTAATAAGTGAGTTTAATAAGATGGCCATACAAAATATAGACAAAATGATAATAGAAAATATCTCATTCATAATAGCAACAGTAATAATGATAACATTATAAGACTATCAGTAACAACCACAAACTCCAGAAACTAAGAAACATATGTGATTCCATATAAAGAAAACTATAAAACTTTTCAGAGGGTCTTTAAAGAATACTTGGTAATTGGGATGACAAAGCTATTTTGGGGTGAGAAGACTCAATGCTGTAAAAATTACGGTTTTCTCCAAAATTCATGTCATCATTTATTTCTGTTCCAATCCATATTCGAATAGAATTTTGGGGGCAGCTTGACAAAAACAAATGCGAAGATCAACTGAGAGAAAAAATCATATCAGCCAAGAGATTTCTCAAAAAGAGAAATGTGTAGGAAAATTTTCTGCCATATACCAAATAAACTATCATGCTACCATAATTGAAACAGTGTGACGATGGCCCATGAATAAGTACGTATGAATGAGGTGGAATAGGAACTCAAGAAGTCAAATCTTGTTTATAGCTGTTACTGGAAATTGGGTTGCAGGGGAAGACAAATCACTTTTACACAATCAGTTCACGTATACCACTGGCTGCATTTAGATCCAGAGGAGAGATGATATACCTTATAAGGCATTTAAGGATAACTAGCTACCATTTAGAAAAATTAATTCCTATCTCATAACTCATACCTAAATTTCAGATGAATTAATTTAAATATTTCTGTATAAGTTAAGCCATAAATGTTTTAGGAAATATAAATGGGCATGATTATTTCATTTGAGATGGAGATGGACTTTTAGTAAATAAGCTAAACATAAAACTTCAAAGGAAAAATATTACGAAATTGAAAGGAAGCTATGAAACTGGGAGAGTAGTTTCAACATAAATGATATAAAAATGGTCAAAATTTATAAACAGTTTTTACAAATAAAAACGGATAAGTATCACAATTCAAACGGGTACAGGACATACATAGGCAAGTCATGAAATGAGAAATAGGAACAGACAATGAGCCTGTATACAAAGGTGGAATTGGCCAACACAGGAACTGCCCCACCTCAACTATTCTTGCTAGATGAAATAATGCACATTTAAGTCAAATTACGGGACTGTATTGCAGGCCACAGGCAGAAAGAATTTCTCCAAGTGAAGTTGTATTTTCTTCTCTTTTGGCATTCAGATGGGCCTACTTCAATTAAGAGTGTCCCTTTCTTGCAGAATCATACTGATGACAGAAATTAGGCCATGTATGCCAACATCCCAAGTTGTTTCTGCCATTCTCCCAGTGCTATGCCTCTGCAGGTACAGAGTCAAGATCCTAAGGTATCACAGATGAGAAATTAGGAAAAAGGGTTTTCTGAGACTTTGCTAAAGTTGTTTATCATCTTAAGGAGATTTTGGGCTGAGACGATGGGGTCTTTTAAATACACAATCATGTCATCTGCAAATAGAGACAATTTGACTTCCTCTTTTCCTCATTGAATACTCTCTATTTCTTTTTCTTGCCTGATTGCTCTGGCTAGAACTTCTAATACTATGTTGAATAGGAGTGGTGAGACAGGGCACCCTTGTCTAGTGTCAGTTTTCAAAGGGAATGCTTCCAGTTTGGGCCCATTCAGTATGATATTGGCTGTGGGTTTGTTGTAAATAGCTTTTATTATTTTGAGATATGTTCCATCAAAACCTAGTTTATTGAGAGTTTTTAGCATAAAGAGCTGTCAAATTTTGTCAAAGGACTTCTCTGCATCTATTGAGATAATCATGGTTTTTGTCTTTGGTTCTGTTTATGTCATGGATTACATTTATAGATTTGCATATGTTGAACCAGACTTGCAGCCCTGGGATGAAGCCTGCTTGATTGTGATGGGTAAGCTTTTTGATGTGCAGTTGCATCTGGCTTGCCAGTGTTTTATTGAAGATTTTTGCTTTGTTGTTCATCATGGATATTGACCTGAAATTTTCTTTTTTAGTTGTGTGTCTGCCAGGTTTTGGTATCAGGATGATGTTGGTCTCATAAGTTAGGGAGGATTCTTTATTTTTGTATTACTTGGAGAAGTTTCAGAATGAATGGTACCAGCTCCTCTTTGTACCTCTGGTAGAATTTGGCTGTGAACCCATCTGGAACTGGATTTTTTTGGTTGATAGGCTATTAATTGCTGCTTCAACTTCCGACCTGGTTGTTGGTCTATTCAGGGATCCAACTTCTTCCTGGTTTAGTCTTGGGAGGGTGTACATGTCCAGGAATTTATCCATTTCTTCTAGATTTACTGGTTTATGTGCAGAGTTGTTTGTCGTAATCTCTGATGGTAGTTTGTATTTCTGTGGAATTGGTGATAATATCCCCTTTATCATTTTTTTATTACATCTATTTGATTCTTCTCTCTTTTTTTTGTTAGTCTGGCTAGTGGTCTATTTTGTTCATCTTTTTAAAAAACTAGCTCCTTGATCTATTGATTTTTTGAAGGGTGTTCTGCTCTGATCTTAGTTATTTCTTGTCTTCTGCTAGCTTTTGAATTTGTTTGATCTTGTTCCTCTAATTTTTTTAATTTTGACGATAGGGTGTCAGTTTTAGATCTTTCCTCACTTCTCGTGTGGGCATTTAGTGGAATAAATTTCCCTTCCTATACACCAGTAACAAAAAAACAGAGAGCCAAATCATGAGTGAACTCCCATTCACAATTGCTACAAAGAGAAATAGCTAGGAATACAACTAACAAAGGACATGAAGGACCTCTTCAAGGAGAACTACAAACCACTGCTCAAGGAAATAAGAGAGGACACAAACAGATGGATGCTCATGGGTAGGAAGAATCAATATGGTGAAAATGGTCATACTGCCCAAAGTAATTTATAGATTCAATGCTATCCCCATCAAGCTACTATTGACCTTCTTCACAGAACTGGAAAAAACCACCGTAAACTTCATATGAAACCAAAAGAGAGCCCGCATAGCCAAGACAATCCTAAGCAAAAAGAACAAAGCTGGAGGCATCATGCTACTTGACTTCAAACTATACTATAAGGCTATAGTAATCAAAACAGCAGGGTACTGGTACCAAAACAGAGATATAGACCAATGGAATAGAACAGAGGCCTTGGAAATAATGCCGCACACCTACAACCACCTGATCTTTGACAAACCTGACAGAAACAAGCAATGGAGAAAGGATTCCCTGTTTAATAAATGGTGTTGGGATAACTGGCTAACCATGTGTAGAAAGCTGAAACCGGATCCATTTCTTATACCTTATACAAAAATTAACTCCAGATTAAAGATTTAAATATAAGACCTAACACCATGAAAACCCTAGAAGAAAACCTAGGCAATACCATTCAGGACATAGGTATAGGCAAGGACTTAAGGACTAAAACACCAAAAGCAATGGCAACAAAAGCCAAAATAGACTAATGGGATCTAATTAAACTTAAGAACTTCTGCACAGCAAAAGAAACAATCATTAGAGTGAACCTGCAACCAATAGAATGGGAAAAAATTTTTCCAAGCTACCGATCTGACAAAGGGCTAATACCCAGAATCTACCAAGAACTAAAACAAATTAACAAGCAAAAACAAACCCTCAAAAACTGGGCAAAGGATATGAACAGGAACTTTTCAAAAGAAGACATTTATCCTGCCAACAAACATGAAAAAATGCTCGTCATCACTGGTCATTAGAGAAATGTAAATCAAAGCCACATTGAGATACCACCTCACGCCAGTTAGAATGGTGATCATTAAAAAATCTGGAGATAACAGTTGCTGGAGAGGATGTGGAGAAATTGGAACATTTTTACGCTGTTGGTGGGAGTGTAAATTAGTGCAGGCATTGTGGAAGACAGTGTGGTGATTCCTCAAGGATCTAGAAATAGAAATACCATTTGACCCAGCAATCCCATTTCTGGGTATATATAAAGACACATGCACACGTATGTTCATAGTGGCACTGTTCACAAAAGCAAAGACTTGGAACCAACCTAAATGCCCATCAAGGATAGACTGTATAAAGAAAATGTGTCACATACACACCATGAAATACTATGCAGCCACACAAAAGGATGAGTTCATGTCCTCTGCAGGGACATGGATGAATCTGGAAACCATCGGTTTCATTAAACTAACACAAGAACAGAAAACCAAATACTGCATGTTCTCACTCATAAGTGGGTGTTGAACAATGAGAGCACATGGCCACAAGGAAGGGAACATCACACACTAGGGTCTATTGGGGGATGGGGGGCTAGGGGAGGGATAGCAAGGGATGGGGAAATTGGGGAGGGATAACATTAGGAGAAATACCTAATGTAGGTGATGGGGGGATGGAGGCAAACTACCATGGTATGTGTATACCTATGTAACGATTCTGCAAGCTCTGCACATGTACCCCAGAACTTATAATAATAATAAATAGAAATGTTTTAATTAAAAAAAAAAGTTTCATGGCAATATAACGAGATCACCAACTTCTTAACCTGAAATAATTGGGTCATCTCAGCCCAGGACACTTTCTCTACTAGTTAGCCTATTTAACCTTTAGGGTCAATTTCTTACAGTGTTCCACTCTTGATACCAAATTATGGATCAGTAAGGATTGCAAATAATTTTGGTGGTAAACAACAATCACCTCAACTCAAAATGGCTAAAATGTGCATTATTTCACATAGGAGGATGTCCAACAATGTAAGGTTAAATAAACTAACCATTCAATGCTCATGATATTTATAGTGAAAACATTAGATGTTACCAGAACACTGAAGATTGGAAAGGACTGCTTTGGCATAATTAATCTTTTGGCATAAGTGATGTTATGATCACTACTGTTTAATAAACAATTGCTGTGTGCATACAAGTTATGGTGCTAAGAGCTTTACCTGCGTCACTTCGTTTGATCTGGCCAACTGCACTGTGTGGAGGATACTGTTCTTACTCCCTTTACAGATGAGAAAGCCGACACTGAGATTTCATAACTTGCTCAATTAAATGGTAGAACAAAAAATTCAAACTCAGGTCAGTTTCACTGCAAAGCTTGGGCTTAATTAAAACTCTGAGACATTTTTGCTTTTTCTGTCTGTCTCCCTTGTCATGATATTCAGTAAATTTCCCAGTCCTTTCCTTCCTTCCCTCCTTTCCTCACTGCTCTTCCCTGTCCTACCCTGCCCTTCCCTCCCTCCCTCCCCTTTTCCTTTTCCTTTTCCTTTCCCTTCCCTTTCTTTCCTTTTTTCTTCACCTTTCCCTTCCCTTTTCCTCCCCATCCCCTCCTCTTTCTTCTTTACTTTTTCCCTGACAAGATCTTGCTGTGTTGCCCAGGATAGAGTGCAATGGTGTGATCATGACTAACTGCAACCTCAACCTCTTGGGCTGAAGCAATCCTACAGCCTCAGCCTCCTTAGGAGGTAGGACTATAGGCATGCACCACTACACCCAGGTGTTTTGTTTTAAATTTTTTGTAGAGAACGGGTTTCACCATTTGACCAGGCTAGTCTCGAACTTCTGAGCTCAAATGATCCTCCTGCCTCAGCCTCCTAAAGTATTGGGAGTATAGTGTTGAGTCACTATGCCTGGCATATCATTTCTTTCTTTAAATTTTATTTCTATGCTTTCCTTATGTCCAATAATAGCCCAGTTCAGGCTCTTTTTATTTTTATCTTGGATAATCCCTGTAGTCATCTCCTTTTTCCATTTTCTCTTGCTCATACCATGAATTCATTTTGTCGATTACTTCCAAATTAATCTTCTAAAATGAAAATATTCCTTTCTCTACCAATTATCTACCCAGAAAAATCTCCAGGGACATCTAAATGCTTACCAAATTCTACGATCAATTACTTGGTATTCAAGGCCCTTCACAATTTAATTTCAACTTGCCTGGTCAACTTTTTCTTAATTCTCTAAATCCAGAGATGTCCTGGACCTGTTTTTGTAAATAAAGTTTTATTGGGACACAACTTTGCCCATTTATCAGAATATTGTCTATGGTGGCTTTTTGTGTAGCAGAAATGAATACTTGTGAAAGAGATTATATAGCTTACAAAACCCAGAATATTTGCTATTTTGCTTTTTATAGAACAAGTTTGTCAACACCTGCTCTAGATGAACTCATTACTTTAACCCAAATGGGTCTATTTGTCTCTTCCTTAAATAATTTTTCTAACAATGAAGGATAGTTTTAAAAAATGTATAATGTTTCCTGGACACTGCTTGAATTTTCTCACCTCCATGCCTTGAAATTTTTTTTTTCTATTCAATGAGTGAGTGGTTAAATAGATAAATTCCATGTTACATCTATACTATGGAATATTACTCATAAAGAAACTACTGAATCATACAACTTGGATGAATCTCAAAGGAAAGATGGTGAATGAAATCCCAAAAGATTATATACTATATGACTCTATATACCTTTCTTAAATTGATAAAATTATGATGGTACAGAACAGACTGCTGATTGTCAGGGGGTGAGGGAAGGAAAATGGGGGAAGAAGTTGGGTGTGTTTATAAAGCAACACAAGGGATCCTTATGATGAAGTTATGGCATATCTTGACTGTTGTGGGGATACATGAAGCTACATGTGATCAAAGTGGGTAGAACTAAATACCCATATACAAGTGCAAATGAAATCTGAATAAGGTCAATGGATTATATCAAGGTCTAGGTTCTGGTTTTGATAATTACTGTACCTTTTATAGTTTTGCAAGGTGCTACCGTTGGGAAAATTCGATCATGAGTACATTAGTTCTATTCTTTCTTAAAATTGCATGTGAATCTACAGTTATCTCAAAACAAACATTTAAGAATGCAATATAACTAAGGAGAAACCATAAGTATTCAGTTTTTTCTTCATGCCAATAAATGTTAGATTTTAAGTTGCATAAAAAGCCTGTCTTAAACTTTGGATATCCAAGGCCTTTCTCTTTGACAATGGTTGGTTCAATAAATGTGTAACTATTTATCATGTATTTATGTACAGGATATCAACAAAGGCAGCTTTTAGAAATATGTAATAGCCAGTACGTGAGATCAGGTACAATAAAATTAACTTAGATAAAAATCTATATATTGCATCTTTGATTTCAGATTAATACTGTTAATAAAACAGCATCGACATATTTTCCTAATCAGGGAGGCATTTTCCCTGTCTCTGGTCAACAAAACATTTCAATGGTTAAAGTCAAATCCTATTGTTACCTGCTAATGTCTGAAAACTTTTTTTTTATTAATATAGAGAGATTTGTCTCTGAGCTCTTCCCCTAAATCACCCTCATCATTCCAGATACCTTCAAAGTTTTATTATTACCACTCAGATATGTTTGTTTTATCTCTTTCTATCAAATTTCCTATTCTTTTAGTGCCTTACAGGATGTAAAGGTACTTGTAAGTCTTTTTTGTCCATTGTATTCATATACACACAGCAAATCAGTAAGCGTGCACAGTGATAAAGAACTGCCTTCTTTTTTTTTTTTTTTTTTTTTTTTTTTGGTGGAAGAAGCTAAGGCACTGGGTTTCCTTGATTTGCCGGTTGTCACACTGCTGGAAGGCAGAATGGCAGTACTGATCCTTGGAATCCAAGTTTAGTGCTGGTGGTCTTTGCCATCTCCCCATAACAGTAATAAGGTGGCTCAAGCAATTAGATTCTAGTATACTACTGGCAGGGGGAAGCAGTCAGGCAATCACAGATCAGTAGTTCTCAAAGAGTGGTCCTTGGACCAGCAGCATCAGCTGCCTCTGGGAACTGTCAGAAATGCAAATTCTCAGGCCTCACCCCAGACCTACTGAATCAGCCACTGGAGGGTGGGGCCCAGCAATCTGTGTTTGAACAAGCCCTGCTGGTGATTCTGATGCACACTCAAGCTTGAGATCCTCTGGCCTAGGTAATCATCATGAGACATACTTCCTACTGCTCTTCAGTTTGACCTCGGTACCACATGGCAGGAAGACAGGGACACACCTGACACTGCTTTCAGTGATCTTTCAATGCAGCTAAATGATCACAAGAATAGCAAGGGAGTTCAGTTCATCAAAATGTTGTAACTGCAAGTACCATACATGAAGTGAATGAAGCTTGTATCTTTTAACATAGAGTCAAAGACTATAAATGCCTTCTCATATTGCTTTGGATCTACCCCAATTAAATAACATTTACCTTCCCACAGGAGAATGGGAGAGATTAGCTAGCACTTCAATAAGGGTAGAACTCATAGTGTGCTTTTCTCACAGATAAAATTAATAAATGAATGAAGGAATGAATATATATATTTGAAGATCATCTATGGAGTGTCTAGTACTGACCAGACACTGGAATGGTCTTGTAATACAGATACAAACAGGTAGATGAATGTTTACAATATAATGTGATATGGGTTGTGACAGAATTTATCACCAGATACAAAGTGGTACAGAGAAGGGAATAGTGCCCTGTATATGTATGTGTGTGTGCATGTGCATACATGTGTGTGTCGTGTAAGGCAGAATGAGTTCAGAGAGAGGTGGTGGTTGCGATTTCCCAAAGGAGAACTTCTTGAACTGGATTATTAAGATCAAGGAGTTCAGCAGGTAGGCAAGGAAGAGGTCTGAGATGGATAGCACAGTGTGCTTAGGGAGCCACCAGTGGCTTGGTGTTGGTAGAGTCCCGAGTGTTTAGGAACAGCTGGCAGGGATGCTGGAGAGGGAGTCAGGAGGCAGACCACAGCTGTGAATGTGCTCCTAAAGAGTTTGCTTTAGACCCATGGGCTAGTGTTTCCCAAGGTGCACAAGCCTTGCAACATGGGCCCAGGGGCTGTGCTAACTGTTCTTTGGAGAAAAGATTTCTCTAGTCAAGTAAATGTGAAAAGTTTAATAAAATTAAATGAATTTCTTTTCTTGGAGAACTATGAGAGTCTTTAATATGCTGCTAGAAATTGAGAATACCCAAGAGTGGGATTCAAAGGGCACAGGAAACTTTTTTTCTTTTGTTTTTTTTTTTTTTTTGAGATGGAGTCTAGCTCTGTTGCCCAGGCTGGAGTGCTGCGGCGCAATATTGGCTCACTGCAACCTCTGTCTCCTGGGTTCAAGCGATTCTCCTGCCTCAGCCTCCCAAAGTGCTGGGATTACAGGCATGAGCCACCGATCCAGCTAGCGCAGGAAACTGACTTTTTATTTTTGTAATTTTAATTTTACTATAAGTTCTAGGATACGTGTGCTGAACATGCAGATTTGTTACATAGGTATATGTGTGCTGTGGTGATGTGCTGCACTCATCAACTCATCATCTAGGTTTTAAGCCCTGCATGCATTAGGTATTTGTCCTAATGCTCTCCTTTCCCTTGCCCTTGACACCCCCAACAGACCCTGGTATGTGATGTTTCCCTCCCTGTGGCACAGGAAACTTTTTAATGCGCTTCTTCAACATCCTAAATTCCTCAGGAATGGGCTTTGGGCAGTGCCACTGTGCACAGGGGGACGTTATTTAGTTGTATCCTCTTAGGATAAAATCTAAGACCTTAATATAGTATCCAACGCTCTGCAAAATCCAGTCGTACCTCCCTTTCTGGACTTGCTCCCACCTCTCTTCCTTTGGAACATGGCCACATTCATTCCTTTCCATATTGCCTGTGGCTGCTCTTCTACTACACCCACAGAGCAGTTGAGACAGCGCCTGCCTAAAGTATTTACTATCTGGTTCTTAGCAGAAGAGACTGCTGCTCCCTGCGTGATAGTGTTTCCACAGTGTTTCCTTCTCTATCTGTTCCTCTAGATTTAGAACTCCTAAGTGCAGGGCTTTTGTCTTGTTACTTTTGACCAATTCATCCTTGTGTCATTAACTAAGCACAGGGTTTGGCCTGTAGGAAGCACTCAGTGAACATTTCATGAAAGAATGAATGCACCTCTGTAATGATTAAGCAGCTAACACGTATGTGGGCTTTTTGGTTTAGCATACACCATCGCTTTAAATCTTTATTCCAGCTCTGTGAGGGATGATCAACATCCTTGTTTTACATATGAGGAAGCAGAGGCTCAGAGAAGTCAAGCGAGTTTTTCAAAGTGACAGAGCCATTAGGATGTGTGGGTGGGCTTCTGCCACCATATTCCACATTCCTCCCATTGCCCTTGACTGTCTCACACCATTGCCTTCATAGCCAGATCCCTCTAGCAGTTTCAGCGGAGCTGATTTGTCCTCAGTCTAGCTTCTCCTACTGCTGGATCTTCCCATGCGTCTAGCTCTCTCCATCCCAACACTCAGCTGCTTTCCTCCTTTTCCCTCTAATCATTTTCCTCCCTCCCTTCACTCACTCCTGACCTTTGTGGAGTTTGTGGCTTAATCACTCCACGGAGGGGGTGTATTTCCTTGGAAATCCATGCACAGCCCGATGTGTGATCATCTGTACTTGAGCTAGTTCTTGTTACGGTTAGAGGGTGTCGAAGGTTCAGAGGACAGCTGTTCTCCAAGCCATGCTCCACCAAGATGGCCAGCCTCCTCTGCCCATAGACAGGGCTCTCAACTCCAGGAGACTAGGGCATCTGCTGCTGTGCTCACAGAACAGTGCTTCAGGCCTGTGGAGAATTGCATCTGGCCTCTCCCCTAGGACGCTCATGAACTGCCTTACGGGTACGATTTGCAGGAAAAATATTATATTCAGCACCCCTGAGAGAAAATGAAGTCATTCCTTGCCTGAGAGTGATTTATTCTTTCATTAATAACATATTTGCTATCTTTTCCAGTGGTAAATTAGGTCCTTACGGCAAATGCTTTTGTTCCTAACCTGGCTGAAAGGCTGGGCTGTGCGTCACTAACAGGCTGTCAGTTTTCCTGGTGTTCTTGTTTAGTCAACTGACAAATCCCTCAAACTCATCGCTAGCTAAAATAGGTTTGAACTTTATTCTCGAGCTGTCTCATTGTCACATGATATGAAGCAAGCCTCTAGGAGGAGTTGCTTTTTAACCAGCAGTTTGGCTTTTAAAGGTGGTATATGCAAAAGAAATGAGGTGAGGAAAAAAAAAAATCTAACACCTTCTCAACCGAAGTTACTACCCAAGGTCCAGATATGAATCTTGTAAAATGGAATCTGAGGTCATAAACATGTTTTGCACATCTGGAATCTTGCCTGTGGCAGATATTCTAAAATGTGAGATGCTGTATTAATGCAAGGAAAAGAATATTTACTGAATGCCTACTATATGTTAGGCTTTCTTATGCTTTACCTCATTACAGCAAACCTGTGAGCCAAGGTTAATATCATCAATTTACATGGTAAGTAACCTGGACAAAGTTAAGATTTAAATTCCAGCTTTCTGAACCAGAATCTAATCATCTTCTGAGTACATTTTGCTGCCACTTCAAGTCAAGAATACAATAAAAGTTTACCAAGCACACCAAATAGTTTTACCAGGGGCACAGGAAGGGTTCTACTTCCTCAACATTCATGAGAAAAACTATCTTATGTGGGTGGACGGGTGGAGAGCTCTGAGTTTAGGTTTTAAACTGGGTTTTGGGATCATATTTTGCATCCAGTGTGCACCTTTAAAATGAATGCTGACTGACTGGCTAGTTATTTATTATTATTGAGATGGGGGTCTCACTCTGTTGCCCAGGCTGGAGTTGCAGTAACATGATCTCAGCTCACTGCAACCTTTGCCCCCCGGGCTCAGGTGATCCTCCTGAGTAGCTAGCACCACCGGTGTGTGTCACCACACCTGGCTAATTTTTTGTGTATTTTTCGTAGAGATGGGAGGGTCTCACCATGTTGCCTAGGCTGATCTTGAGCTCCTGAACTCAAGTGATCTGCCCACCTTGGCCTCCCAAAGTGCTGGGCTTATAGGCATGAGCCACTGCGCTTGGTGCCCCCATATTTTTTGTACTTTTTTTTTTTCTGTAGACCTAAAACTGCTCTAAAAATATTAAGGATATTCATAATTTTTTTTAATGGCAAAAAAAAAGAATTGTTCACATGAGAGGAAGTGTTCTAGGGAGACTCTGAACCTCCATCCCAAGCAAAGCTTCTGCCCTGCCCCTCATCACATTCAGGCTCCACTTTTGCAGTTGCGTCCGCAGGAAGATGATCTGTTTCTGCATTCCTGCTCATCTGCTTCCTTATGGCTGCACTGGCATCAACAGCCTTTTGTCCTTAGGGCTCACCCCACCCTCACTCCCCACAGGTGGCAACATCTTTATTTCTCTATCACTTCTTCCTGATGATTCACCTTCAACTGGCTTCCCGGATCTCACCTGCTTCAACCTGGTAGCCATCTCTGGGCTGTGCCCTAAAGATCTTACTCTGTAATTGCACCAGCAGAAGTCAGATGTGCATCTTCTTTTCAAGTTTTTACTCTTTCAGCCTAACCTACTGCCAGCAGTGAGAACAAATTCTCCTACGCTCAGCTTAGCTTGTGTCACTCAGCTCCTCAGAATGAAATGCTAGCTCTTGGTTGTCTCTTTAAAACAAGATGCATGTGTGTGCACAGAATTTTTGTGGTTATTACAAAAGCAGTTCATGCTTAATGTGCCAAAATGGCAGAAGGCAGAAAAACAAATGGAAAAGTAAGCAGATCACTTACTATTCAATCACTTTAAGATAAACACTGTAAATATTTCAATTTTTTTCCTATGTGTCTGTATTTTGTCAAAATGCTATCAAATAGTGCATGCTATTATTTCATACTTCACATTTTTTTTGGGGGGGGATGGAGTCTTGCTCTGTTGCGCAGGCTGGAGCGCAGTGACGTGATCTCAGCTCACCGCAACCTCCACCTCTTGGTTCAAGTGATTCTCTTGTCTCAGCCTCCTGAGTAGCTGGGATTACAGGCATGTGCCACCACACCCGGCTAATTTTTGTATTTTTAGTGGAGACAGCATTTCGTCATGTTGACCAGGCTGTTCACGAACTCCTGATCTCAAGTAATCCCCCCGCCTCGGTCTCCTAGTGTTTGGATTTCAGGTATGAGCCACTGTGCCCAGCCATACCTCACTTTTAAAAGCCTTAGTAGTATATTCTGAACACTTCCTAATGTCAGTAAATAGGCTAATTCAATGACTCAATGACTTCATTGCAGTCCATTGAATAGATTTGACCATAATTGATTTAATACCATTTAAAGCATCAATAGTTTTTATTGTGAATAACACTATAATGTATTCCTATGTATATTATATACTTAGATACATATATTTTGTATTTTATAAAATTTTGGGGGGGTGATCTGTAGAGATGGAACTGCTTGGTGTAAGACTACTTGTATCTCAAGACTTTTGAGACATATTGCTAATTGCCTTTCAAAAAATGTGTACTAATTTATGCTCTTAGCAGTGAACAAGAGTGTCAGTTTCTAAACACCTTCAATGAGTTATAGTTTTTGCCAACTTTAAGGAAAACGTACCTCATGTTAAACTTTTAATTTGAATGGTTTTATTTAATAATAAAGTTGAACATTTATTCATGTAATTTATTGACTTTATTTATTGTTTTGGAGACTGGCTCCATATAGATTTCCCTTTTTTTATAAGATAGGGCTATTCTTTTTCTCATTGTACTATGAAATCTTCTAAATGTATTAAAGATATTAATTCCTTACCTATCATATGTTTTATTTAAGTTTTCTAGTTTTTTTTTCTCTTCAGTAGAAATGTTTCTTATTTTCAGATAGTTCTGTGTATCAGTATTTCTCCTTAAGTTTTCTGACTTTAAGGAGGCCCTTATGTGTATGAGTGTCTGTCTGTGTGTGTGTATGTACATGTAAAATACAATTTATATTCTATTTATGATATTTATGTATACTAAAAATATATATTTATGATGTCTGTGTATATTTATATCACAAATGCTATATATACACACAGACCCATATAAATATATCAAAAATATATATTAGGTGATTTCTTTAAAAACATTGACTCTTAAATCCAACCTGTAGCTTATTTTAGTCTGTGAAGTAAGCTAAAAATGTGACTTAATTTACTTTCACATAGCTAACCCATTAGTTCAACAAAATCTTCCATGAAATATAAATGTTATTTTTGTCCTTTAATAAATTCTTAAGTAGTTATACTTGGGGCCCTCTCTGAGCTTTTACTTCTGCTACTTTGATCTGTCCTTCTCTTCTGGTACCTTTACAGCAATATTATGTTGTTGCTTTATAGTACATCTTAAAATCTGGTAGAGCAAGTTTATTCACATTATCTTTCTTTTTTGATACTTTCTTGACAGTTCTCACACACTTACTTTTCTATGATAGCTGAACTTAAGTATTATTTTCTCAAGTTCTAAGAATACCATTGTAATTTTGATTGAAAAAGAAGTACATCTGTAAATTAATGTGAAGGCTGACCAGCTTTACACAGCCTGACACTTCATCCAGGAGCATGGAATTTCTCTCCATTTATTCAATCCTCCTTTTATGCTTCACTGTAAAATTCCGAAGTTCAGTGACTATTATTTGTTAAGTTTGTTAGCAGATATTTCAGTTATTTTGGTTCCTTAGTTTAAATGGAATCTTTTAAAAATACTGTTTCCTAACTAGTCATTGCTGATCTTGCTGATCCCACTGAACTCTCTTTAGTACTTCTAAAATAAATTCCGTGCGATTTTTCTAGTAGAGAAATCTTAGCATCTGAAAATAATTATGATCTGATTTCCTCCTTTAAACTATTTCTATCCCTTATTTATTTTTCCTGTCTTATTGCATTGATTAAAACTTCTAAAACAAGGTGAAAAAAATAGGAGTGAGGGTTGGCAGTTCTTCCTAGTGTTTCACAGTTAAGTAGATTACTGGCTGTTGCTTTCAGATAGTTTTTCTTTCTCATGTTAAAGAAGTAGATTTCAATTCCCAGTTTTTTTTTTTTTTTTTTTTTTTTTTAAATCTTGAATGACAATTGGATTTTATCAAATGTCTTTTTGGCATCTTCTGCAGTGATCATATGGTTTTTCTCCTTTGACCTGTTGATGTGATGAATTATGTTAATACAGTTCCTCACATTAAACTATCCTACATTCCTAGAATAAACTCTACTTAGTCATTCTGTATTATTCTTCAAATACATGGCTGAGTTTGATTTAATAATATTTTATTTAGGATTTTTTGCTTCTATGTTTTTGAGACTGGCCTATAGAGTTTTTTTTTTTACTTTTTTTTTTTTTTTTAATTTTTTGTTGGGGGAAGAGTAGTGTCTGTGTCAGGTTTTGATTTCAGGGTTTTTTTCTGGGTTTCAAAAATAAAACATGATGGTCTTCATCTTGAATCAATTAGGTGACATTCCTAATGTGAATATGAAGTCTTTCAGTATGGTGTGATGGAAAGAACACAGGTCTTTAAAATGGAGGTTATACCCAGTTTCTGCCCCAACTACCTTGAAAGGTTGTGTGACAGTCCAAATGAGCTAATGAGGGTGGAAACATTTTGCAAAGGAGGAAAGCAACATTGATCAAGTACATGTTCCATGTGTAGCATTTTACATAAATTATGTGATTACTGAGAGTCTTCACTGTAATCTTTCCATGTCCCAACCACAGTGAAAACTCCTTAGAACTTGCCTTACAGCGCAGTGGTACCTGGACCAGCATCATTAGCATCACCTGGGGACATGTTACAAGTGCAGAATGTCCAGCCTCACACACTGAATCAGAACCTGCATTTTCACAAGACCTGCAGAGCCATCTGCATTCATGTTAAAGTTTGAGGAACACTGATGGCTCCCAAACTGTAATGGTGCTGATTCCTCAGCATCCAAATAGAAATACAACTATAACATTTAGAAATGATTCCTATGATGACTCTCTTGTTGAGTCTTCTGGGTGAGATGGCTGCACCCTCAAGACTGTAAATGTTAGTCATTTAGAGCAAATGTCATGCATATGCATACTACTTTCCATTCCAAAGGTGACTGACTGCCTTTGGAAATGGAGCAAAACTGACCCATTATGAGTTATTTTTCTATCCAGTCCAAAATTTAAACGTAGTTTTAGTGCCTGCAGATGTACTTTTCTCTGGGGAGATTCAATCATACTGCATTCCCATCAGTCAATCCGAAGGAATTTTTCAGCTGATCCTATGAGCAACCACAGACCTTTCACTGGGGCAGGGATTACTATATCATTTTCATCACAAAGATTACACTAGTCACTGCTCAAGCATGTTTTGGCTCCCATCAAGAGCAAAGGGCAGCATGAACTAAGCTTCAGTGCACACATTAATATACCTACATGCATGTACACACATGCTTAGAGGACGTCAAAGATCACAGAAGGAACAGATACCATGGAGACTAAGATCAACAAGGATTCCCTCTGTGGGAGTGTGTAGGGATGTGTAATGCAATCGAGGTAACTGTTTGCAGGCTGTGGCTCATAGTCACTATGGAGACGGGCAGCTGGGTGAGGGAAACCCTCCTCAGTGATATTGCCAACAGCTATTTCATTTCCCTGAGTCTTGCACACAAGCAATTCTTTCACACCCTATGTAGGAAAGAGGCACAGGTGTGTCTTTTGCTAAGTTAGGGATACAGAGTAGAAAGTCCAATGTAAAAATATTCTTAATTATGACATTCTTTCATGATGAAGAAACTGTTTCTCTTAAGAGTTTCAGTGGACACTGAAGACAAATATCCATTGTGTCAAGGATGCTGTTATTTTAACCCAAACTATAGATCCTTCTGTGAATGTGAAATGATTTCACTATGTTAGAACTTCCTTCTCAGTTTAGATGTTGTGTCTGTAATGCTTTTTCCAACTCCATAGGGTAGAAATAATTGCTTCTGTGGCAACATGCCCTCAGAAATTTGTTTATATGTCCATCACAACACTTTGCAAATTATATTGTAGTTTAGGTATAACTATCATCTGTTTAACTAGTTCACCTCCCATTACCCCTGTTTAGGACTGAGTTCTTAGCCTAACCAGGCTTAATATGACTGCTGTGCTTAGAACAGTGTCTATCACAAAGCATATTTATGACTATGTGTTGCAGTGTAACAAATTACCATAAACTTAGTGGTTTAGAAAACATGCGTGTATTATCTTACAGTTTATGTTGGTCAGCTGTCTGGCCCTGTTTCTTCTGTTCAGGGTCTCACAAAACAGCAATCACGGTATCAGTTGGGCTGTATTCTCATCAGGAGGCTCAACTGGGGAAGAATATGCTCTTAAGCTCCTTGGATCATTGGCAGAATTTGTTTTCTTCTGGTTGTGGGAACCAAAAGCTTCACTTCTCTAAGCTGTCCAAGTTCCCTACCACGTGACCCTCTCCATAAGCAGTTCATAGTATAGCAGCTAGCTTTGTCAAGGGCTGCAGGAAGCAAGAGTAACCCTACTGGCCTTGACAAAGTAGAGTCTTACATACCACAATATAATCATTAGAGAGACATCTCATAGCTTTTGCCTTATTCTGTTGGTGAGAAGCAAGTCACAGGTCCCCTTCACCCTCAGGAAGGGGTGTCAAAGAGTGTGAACACCAAGGATTGGGGGTCACCTTAGGGCAGGCGTCCCCAAACTTTTTACATAGGGGGCCAGTTCACTGTCCCTCAGACAGTTGGAGGGCTGCCACATACTGTGCTCCTCTCACTGACCACCAATGAAAGAGGTGCCCCTTCCTGAAGTATGGCGGGGGGGCGGATAAATGGCCTCAGGGGGCTGCATGCAGCCCGCGGGCTGTAGTTTGGGGATGCCTTAGGGTCTTTATGCTATAATGATCCTTTGCAATTTGTTTGATGAACTAGCCCTTCAGGTACACCAGAAACAGGAATACTCCATTTGAGCTGGTTAGGATGGGAAAGGAGACACCCACCCATCACAGAACTCTATTATCATCTACATTCTGTATTATTATCAGAGTTGAGTTTTATCATATACAAGATATGTTGAATTGTCTTCTGTCCTGAATCCATGTGTCTTATAAAGGTTTTATTTTATTATATCAGCTAGTTTTATATTTTATATTTATAAAAAATGGCAACATGTCTAACCAGATTTGTGAATAAAATTATGAGTGTTTTGAAAAAGTTCTAAATATTTTACATGATTTTGTACAAAATTATCATGGAAGCCATGAGAAGAAGCCTCTCTGACTGTAGGGAATGTTATTAGCCAACAGCCCAGCTTCTCTGAAGTTTATCACTACATTCATGCCAAGGTTTTTCTTAGCCAGTGACTCAACTTGGCATAGATACTAAAGGGAGGCCTGTTCTTGGGTGGTGGGGAATGCCTTGAAGGACTACTTTGGCCTGAGGACTCCCCGAAATGGCCGGGTCAAACTTTTCTCAGGCCTGAATGGCATCTGAGATACTTCTACCCAGTCTGCCCTCTCTTCTTCCTTCCCTCTCTCTTTCACTCAGGATCAAATCTGCATTGTAACCTGATATCTGATCTGCCTATGGCTCTTCCAGGTTTCCCTCTCTTGCCATGTTTTTTCTTGAAGCTGTTTCCTTTAACACATTTGTGGCACCTTTAATTTTGTCTTGATATCTGCTGCTCATATAACCCAGACTAATATAATTATCATTTGCATAATTCTGCAAGATTATTCAGTGCCATGTGTTTGAGTAAGGTTCCTCCCTCTCAAATGACTCCAGAAATAGCATTGGGGGCATTGAAAACAACATGGACATCCCAGCTAGAAGACAGGGTAGAATCTTGGTATTACCTGGACAACTTTAGGCAAGTCTCTTAATCTGTGTGAGGCTCATTGACCTCATCTGTAGAGTAGGTATAAGAATAAGACATTTACCAAAGGATTAAAATAAAATTATGCCTAAAACCATAATGCCTGGAACAGAGTAGATACTTAAAAAGTGCTATACTGATATATTTTGCAAGACATAGTAAAAAAAGAATACTTTCTATAAATTGAGAGGGTGTATTTCCATGACAAGCATCTTTTCATAAATCTCACTGTCAGAGGAAGAAGGAATATAGAAAGCACAGGATGCTTTCCAGGGCATTGCTATGGGTGAAAACATTGGAAAACTAAAACAACTGAATTGACATCTCTTGACACATGCCCATGGATTACTGGGCCGGGAGTGGGAAGGAGCTCAGTGGGGTGAGGTGACTTTCCCCAAGCTACACAGTAAGTGGCAGATTGCAGATCAGACTCAGGTTTTCCAATTCTGTATCTGCTAACTAGAATCTAGTGGGGTTTAAAGTTTAGGGCAGTGGGAGGAGGCCAGGTTCATGCTTATATTGGGAAGGTGGGCAGAGCCTGGAGGAATCTGGGTGGATAGGACCTGTGGCCACTGCACCCCTTTCAGGCTGGACAGCAGAACTTGCAGTGGGAATGCTGACTGCTTCTCAGAAGGCCTGGAGAGAAGCCATTCCTGGGGCTTATCCCCACTCCATTTTCCTCCTGTTCAGTTTGACCTCTCCTTTACCTTCCAGGTGGGATTTGTGGCTATATCTAGTGAGATTTCTGTAGTTTCCTTGACCTCTCCCATCCCTCCTGCTTAATTCTCAGCTTACGTAAACCACCTTTAGCAGGAAACAGAGTCCTTTCTTCTTCTCTTAGTTATAACCAGCCAGAAGTGGAGATGCCTTTGGGGGAAGCATGTGACTCAGTGTGCATAGCCGGTGCACATGCTCATGTTGCAACTAAAAGCTTAGGTTTTGGATTCAATCAGATTGGGCTTTAAACCTTGCACTCTACCTGTGGACCCTGGGAAAGCTGGTCAGCCTCTGTGAGTCTCATTCTTCACCTGGAGAATGGGATGATGGTCTCTTTCTCTTATACTGCAAGGACTGAAGGCTCCTTACAGAAGCTACACAGGTGGTGGACTCAAAAGAGTTAACGCTTTCCTTCCTTTGCGATATGGTTTAAAATGGTTTTTCTATCATCCTAATAGCAACTAGTTTCTGATAGCAATATATAAAACAATGCAGGAGGCTTTAGGTGTGTTTTTCCAAGTTGTGGTCATTGAACTTTGAAAAGTGAGAAATGCAGTTGAATTGTGTGTCTGACAGTGAAGAGTAAATGGCCTTGGGCCTAGCTTCAGAAGTTGGACTAAAGAGAAACATACCATCCTTAAAAAAAAAATGTAAGGAGCAAAAAGCTTTCATATGTATAAATGTTAGAGCCATTTTGGCAGTGTAGGCCAAAAAGCTCTTTTTAGTGGTCACAAGAAAAAAAAAATTGAGAGATAGGCAGAAATCTTCTGTCTAGAGCCTTCTCACTTTCTTCTGTCTCTTGTTTTCACCAGGAAGGGAAGCGAAGTGCTAGCTCTGGGGATCCCCCACCCCAAATGAGGGTTGTGGGGGAAGCAGAGCAAGGGCAGGTTTCTTTATCATGTAACCCTCTGTCCTATGCCAGAGACAGAGTGGGAGTAGAAAGTTACCAGATGTAGAATATGAAAACCTGGGTCCGATCTGCCACTCACTGTGTTGCTTGGGGCAAGTCACTTCACCTCTCTGAGCTTCAGTTTCATTATCTGTAAAATGGACATAAAATTAATTACAACAGAAGGCTGTTAGGTGGCTCAAGTAATGAATGCATTATGAAAGCGTCTTGGAAATCACAGTGGAGATGTTAGCTATTTGTTGGAACGCTATGTCCTATTATAATCCACTTGAGTTAGAGCCTCCTGTGGTTATCATCAAAAGGCAATCTTTAAATCATGGAGTCATAAGAATTCAGAATAATGGGGTCTATCATATGGTGAATGATGACAATGATAATAGTAACAGTATTTGCATGATTCGACATGGCTGCTTCTACAGAGGAGGGATTGAGGAAAGCAGTTTGGCTGGAAGTGGCTAAGAGACTTATCTGGAAATTTCTCTTGCACAGCATGTACACTGTTCTAACCTATATTATGCATTTGTTCATTTAGGGAAGCTGGGAGAAATGCTGGAGATAATGGAGTGGGAGCTGGGGCCAAGGGAGACCTGAGTCTCAATGCTTACACAACTATTTGAAAAGAAATTTGAGATCCCTTGCCTCATTTGAGTCTCCCACTTGCTCTTCCATTCCCATCTCATTTTACAAGGAAACTGAATTTCAGAGAGATCAGTTAACTTGCTTTTTGGCCACACAGCTCACATTGTGTGAGCTGTGATTCCATGCTGTGGTTGACATGATGCCTCTAAGACCATGCATGTGCCAGAGCTTTGTAAGCAGTACAGCTCCATGGAGATGGACATCATCACTGCTGCTGCATTTAAAAAAGGGTGACAGCAGAAGCCCAGAGAAGTACAGTGGTTTGCCAGGGTTACACAACTTAGAAGTAGTAGAGTGGCTGGAAGCTGAATTCCCCCATTCCTAGAACAGGGCCTGCTCGACCCTGGCTTCAGCCTTAGGAATGCTCACTAACTCTGTCCTCTTTTCCTTTTTAAAAATTAATAAAAGGCAGCCAAACAATGGCTAATGGGCTCATGAGAGGTTAGGAAACATACTTGTAAGGCAATCACAGGATTGCTTTCAGAGAAACACATGATCTCGATAACAAAATGAATATAGAAATAAATTTCTTTGAATGCTCTTCAACCTAATCAGCCCTAATGCTGCTAAACTGTTCCTGACATTCTCTGGTCCCCCCTCCTTTAAAGCCCCAAATAAAGCATAATGAAATAAGCTGTAAGCATTTGGGGGTGATTCAACTCTCTGAAGTGCTTGAGGATGCAATTTGTAGGCAAGATGTTAAGGAATTAAAAAAAAAAAATGCTGGCTGGTGCCAAGCCGCATTGTAGCAATTTCTCCATGGTCCTGCTGCATGTTAGGTATGCATATGGTCCACACATTTTTCAAAAACATACCCCCAGGTGTCAGGGCCTGTTCTTTAGAGCGTATCAACTAAATGTGGAGAGACGGGTGTGCAGAGGAAATGAAAAATAAAATCCCAGCTGCTCCTTAGAACATTGCTGTAATTTGGAGGCTTGGTGTGGGCTGTGTGTTCTTGTCTAGAGTGCCACAGATGCGGCACCCTCAAAGGTGAGCTTCTCTAGGACAGGACTGAGGGCGCCGACTTCACGGGATCTGGCATAGAGTAGGAGCTCAGGAAACTACAGGTGAACAAATGAATAAGTGAGTGATGCGAGCAATTAAATTGACACAAGGGAGAAAAAAGGCCCTTTGGATAGAGCTAATGGAAACAAGCCACGATCCCAATCCCTCTCCCACTTAGTCAATTCCTGCCTAAAATTCCACTCCCACTTTAAAGAATCATTTGCACGGTGAGGTGAAAAAAGGGTCAAGGAATGATCTTGGAAGACTTGGGTTTGTGACCAGTGGGATTGTATTTGAGCCCTTTCTTTTCTAATAAGATACAGTAGTTACAGAGCAACTAGTGCAATGTTTGGCGCACAAGCGGCATTCAATTTGTTCATTCATGTATCATTCAGAACTCAGTAACCTATAGTATGCCAGACCTGATGTCAAAAGCCAGTGGCGGAAGAGTCATCACCCTCAAGGAGCTCAAACCTGCGTGGCTATGGATGAAACTTATTTCATTATTTAATTCCTCAGACAACTCCATCAAGGTTGAGATGATTCTCTTCCAGGAGTGACAAGGAAAGCAAGTATCAGAGATGCTCCTTGACCTGCCCCTGGTCCCGTAGCTGTAAGTGATGATGTCTGAAGTGGAACTCTGTTGGGTCTGACCCACAGACCCCTCAGACCCCAACCCAGCAATGATGAACAAATGCACTCAAACACCAATATTCAGTGAAAGAGCTAGCTTAGAGGTCCATGGCTGCTCATAGATACTCGAGGAGAGTGCTGTAAAGAGATAGCAGCCACGGCCCTGACCAGCTGGCCCTACGGGTATAATTTATTCTGTTTAGATTGAACAACAGAGGCTCTGAGTCAACACATTGTGGATAATGATTAAATACTAGGTTCTGAGGTCTAAAGTAAACACCGTTTGTGGGTGATAAATCCGATCGCCCTTCCTGGAGAGAGCCATCTGGCCCACGAAAGATTAAAGGTTAGTTTTAGGACCACATGAGTAAACAACTTATTCGGATAAACTCCCCTGCATTTCCTAGCTTTTGCTTTTCTTTATCCACTAAAGGTAAAGGGGATTAGGCATTGCCTTCAGCCAAAACTTCTCCTGAAACTATGCAAACCTCTCGGCCTTCCAAGAAGGTTTGTGGCTATGTTCTATAATTTTACAATCCTTCCCACCATCCTGACTGAACTCCCACAGAACTCAGCATCAGAGGTCACCACAGGAAGCTCACAGCCCAGTTCTGCCTCAGCCCATGTTTAGCTTGGGCTGCCTGTTGTTAGTAGAGAAAGTAAGTATGGAATTGGAGATACCTTCAGACTGGTTCCTTATGGTTCCTCCACTGCTGAGGTCTAACACTAGGCCCTAGTCACACTTTTCCTTTACTGGTCTGGCCAGTAGGTTGCTGAGTGTATTAAATCTCAGCTCAAATTTGCTGTTTCCATATCCCGTGCATTTTCCAGTGGGAAAATGGACATTATCTGCCTCTGAGAGGGACTAAATCTACTCTGCTGATCTCTCTGGGTCTTTTCTGACTCATTGTTGACTATTACCACTATCCCTGTTGCAGTTTCTTTAACCCCATGAACCAGCCATCAGCTTTGGATTGAATAGACCCAAGCCATATGTGGCCAACACATGTTCTGGTATATTCCTGGGTGATTTGGGGGCTGGGATTGTGGTGGTAGTGGTGCTAGGGTGGGGATGTTGTATGGCACATTTGGTCAATGCTTCCCAAATAAAAGAAAAATATTTGAAGCTGGCCTCTTCCAATAGCTCCAGTTGAAGTTTCTCTTTGCTTCTTTTAAAAGCAAGGAATGCTCCTGGAGCTGTATTTAGTTCACTTTCCTCAGTCCTTTCACAGAAAGGGCAGGTATCTGGTATTACATTCCCTAAAATGTTTCCATGCTGAAGCCAATTCTTCCATTTAATGTAGAATGTGGAGCATTGGGGTGTCCATTAGTTACTGGGAAGTGAATTGGAGAAAATGCAAATCTCCCTTCAGAAAATTACACTGGCCTCACGGTGCTCATGCCAGCCCTGCCTTGGCTGTCTTGGGTGTGGGCTGGAAATGTGGTCTAGAAATGTCCTCAGAAGAGGCACGGCCTCCCTGGGCTAATAAAGAAGAAGGGTCCATTGACTGGCCTCTATTCAGTAGCACAGACTGTCTGCCCCATACCAACTTGGGTAACTTAATAAGGAACTGAGTGAGTTTTGGCACTTTTCTAGAGCTTGGTAAACACATAAGATGGACCATAATTGATCAAGTTGAGGAGGAATAGCCTGATGCTTAAGAGTGATGATTGTTGCCTGAGTTGGAATTCTGTCTCCATCACTTACATACTTTGTGACTTTGGGCATATTAATCTGTAGGCCAAGTACAGTGGTTCATGCCTGTAATCCTAGCACTTTAGGAGGCTGAGGTGGGAGGATTGCTTGAGGCCCGGAATTTGAGACCAGCCTGGGCAACATAGTGAGATACTATCGCTACAAAAAAAAAAAAAAAAGAATTAAAAAAAGTTTAAAAGCCTCTGTATTTTTAAAAATTAAGAAAGTCTAATTTTTTTTAAAAAAGTTTAAAAAGTGTAAAAATTCGAAAGAGACTCTAAAAGTCTGTAAATTTTTGAGGCCAGGAATTTGAGACAAGCCTGGCAAACATGGCAAAACTCTGTCTCTACTAAAAATACGAAAAATTAGCTGGGCGTGGTGGAGCATGCCTGTAGTCCTAGCTACTTGGGAGGTTGAGGCAGGAGAATCGCTTGAACTTGGGAGCCAGAGGTTGCAGAGAGCCAAGACTGCACCAGTTCATTCCAGCCTGGATGATAGAGCAAGACTCCATCTCAAAGAAAAAAAAAAAAAAAAAGAAAATGTAAAATGGGAGTAATAGCACTCACCACATAGGGTGGCTTTGAGGATTTAATTACGTCATTACATAGAAATGTCTTAGAATAGTACTTGGCACATAATAAGCACTCTTCCATTTAGAAGTTCTACATTTAGAAGTTTAATGTAGAAGTTCTACATTCTACATTACTTAGTAAAACTAGTATTACTATTATCAATCTTTTAAGATTCCCCTAATTTCACCCCTGAATTAAGTTTGATCCACAGAAAGCAACTGAATTTCATGGACCCAGGTTTGATGTGACCCCTTTGGTCAATAGCACTCGATACAAGAATTGCATTTGTTTTCTCTTATAAATGGCAGTGGAGATGGCCTCATTGTCCATGCAAGGCATTCCCAGAAAGACACTGGCCTCTGTCCATGTATATGGTTTGCTTTCTGTTGACCAAAAAAATGCAAGTGAGTTTACTATGTTTTTTTTTCTGCCTCACCTCTCAGATTTAGAACATTACCCACTGCTTATCGAGAGTGCCCAGGAGCGTCTATTTATTCCATGCCCCTTAAATGGAATATTTCTCCTAAACCAGTGCTCCTTAATTCCCTGCTCTCCCCACAAGGCACCACTGAAAATAGAAAAGTATAGTGACTGAGGGAATTTATAAAGTATAGTCTTAAGAATTCAGAAGCCTGAAATTCCTTTTAAATCTTGTGTTTTAACTTAAAAATCTCTGCATATTTGGAACTTGAGCATGTTACATATTTATGCTTGTTTTACTATTTAAACAGTGGTTTGAATGATCAACATTCAAGTAAAACTGATGCTCTAGGAAGATATCCCTCCAAATTGATGCTGCGGTTCCTTGTGTTGTTGATTAGTGCTGTTCATCCAGTATTTCGGATTCTTCCTCCTTCCAGGCACATTGTAGGACAGCCTGTCCTTGTCTCCTTGAAGTCAAGGGTGACTGTGTGACTAGCCTTGGCCAAGAAATGCATATAAATTCGGCCAGTGTGCAACTTGCCACATTCCCTTGCTGTGGTGAGGCAGAGGCACGGCCGAGAAGAAGCCGCCATCAGCTGGGTCCCTGAGTGACTCGGAGAAGCTGAGCTCCTCTATTAAACTGTGTTGGACAGGTTGAGAGAACAAGAGGCAAATGCTATTTTTGCCAGCCACTGAGGGTGAGGTTGTTCATTGTCATGTGACCTACCCCATCCTGCTGGACGTACTCTTTATACCCTTTGGCTACCCTCAAGTTCCTGAAGGGGAGCCTGTCCCCCATTTTGAAAGCATGGCCTAAGGCATCTTGCCTAACTACACATTTGGGAAGATGAGGAGCACAGATGTGAAATGAACATTTTCAAATGCTGGATTTCCCCTCTTTTATGAAAACGTTTT
The DNA here is from genome assembly GCF_048565385.1 of Saimiri boliviensis. Taxonomy (NCBI): domain Eukaryota; kingdom Metazoa; phylum Chordata; class Mammalia; order Primates; family Cebidae; genus Saimiri; species Saimiri boliviensis. Next base: position 201,604,771 of record NC_133450.1, on the reverse strand, counting down.
TTTCCTTATTTCTTCTTAAGTTTTAAAAATATAGTGAATTGGGCCGGGAGTGGTAGCTCATGCCTGTAATCTCAGCACTTGGGGAGGCTGAGGCAGGTGAACCAAGAGGTCAGGAGTTAGAGACCAGCCTGGCCAACATGGTGAAACCCTATCTCTACTAAAAATACAAAAATTAGATGGGCGTGGTGGCACGTGCCTGTAATCCCAGCTACTTGGTATGCTGAGACAGGAGAATGGCTTCAACTGGGACTCCGGAGGTGGAGGTTGCAGTGAGCTGAGATCACACCACTGCACTCTAGCCTTGGCTATAGAGTGAGACTCCTTCTCAAAAAAAAAAAAAAAAAAAAAAAAAAAAAGGTTGAATTACAACTTTGAGTTGAGTTGCAAACCTGTGACCCTTGGATTTCTCTTGCTGTACAGTGCCTAGAATATAGCAGGTGCTTGACAAATGGCACGGATTGAATGACTGTCCATCATGCAAACTCATAGACCCTTCACTTGCTTCCATTTCACTTTAGCATCAGTTTCATTGCATCCTGTTTTATAGGCTTTTTGTCGATATATTGGTCTCTTTGACTAAAATATTAACTCTTTTATTCAGCAATTAGACAATTTCATCTCTGAGTCTTCCAGTGGAGATCAGCTTAATTTCTGAGCAGTAGGTGTTCAAGAAAGGCTTGCCGAATTGAATTGAGTTAGATGATACATTAGTGTGATTTTGGAAGCCAAGGACACTGTGGTGTGGCCTGACAGTATACGTGGATTCTTCTTCTTCTGACTGGCATTCTTAGCCAAAGCTCACCCCTATTTCTTTGTCAGAACTTTCTCACCTTGAGAAGTGCAGTTCCTGAGGCCTGTTACATGGGCAAACTACAGTAGCAGTCTGGCTTTTACCATCTCTCTTTTCCGAGCAATGAAATAAAAATGGCCCCAGCTCTTCATTTATAAAATGCGGTAAGATTCCTCCTGCCCCAACTGGTAGAAACAAGGAAGCTACCAGGGAATTTGCATATGTCTAAAGCACCTAGGAAACTAGTTGACCAATTTGCGTAAAAACTTGCCATCCCAGACTTTAGGAGAGGAGAAAGAGAAATAAAACAATGAAAAGGAGGCCAGTGTGGTGGCTCATGCCTGTAATTCCTGCACTTTGGGAGGCCTGGGCAGGTGGACTGCTTGAGCCCAGGAGTTCGAGACCAGCCTGGGCAACATGGTGAAACCCCATCTTTATTAAAAATACAAAAATTATCCAGGTGTGCTGTCATGTGTATGTAGTCCCAGCTACTTTTGGGGGTGGGGGTGCTGAGGCAGGAAGATCACTCGAGCCTTCGGAGGGTGAGGCTGCAGTGAGCCCTGATCACACTGCTGCACTCCAGTCTGAGCAACAGAATGAGACCCTGTTTCAACAAAACTAGAGAACAAAAATGAGACATTTGGAAAAGGCAAGAACCCTAGAGACATCACAATCTGGGTGCTTTGGTTATCTATTGCTGTGTAACAAATCCCCCCAAAACATAGTGGCCTAAAACTATGTGTTACTGTCTTTCACACTTCTGTGGGTTGACTTGAGCAGATCTCTTATGGCTGTTATCTGATGGTGACTGGGGCTAGAGTTATTTGAATGCTTCAGTGGTTGGCTTCTGAGTTGGCATCTGAGGCACATGTCTGTTGCTTTAGCTTCATGGATGCAATCATTCAAGGCTGGCCAGCCCCCACCCCCATACAACTGGCCTAGATTTTCTTCTGGAGTGGAGGTTTGAGAGGAGTAAGACATATTCCATGGTATTCAGCTTCCCTTAGAACAGGATTTCTTAATCTCAGCACTATTGACATTTTGGCCCATTGTGTTGTGGAGCACGAGACAGGGGTCTGTCCTGTGCATTGTAGAATGTTTAGCAACATCTCTGACCTCTAGCATCTAGCTACTGTAATAAGGGCCCTCACCTCCCTCCCCACAACCAGTTGTGATAACCAAAATTGTCTCCAGACATGGCCAGATGTTCCTGAGAACCAAAAGTGCTTTGACTCAGGAACCACTGTCCCAGAGTAAGTATTGCAAGAAGCCCAGTAGAAGCTGCAAGGCTTCTTATGACTCTGCCTTGGAAGTTATGCACAGGTACTACCTCTGCATTCTGTTGGTCCAAAGTGAGTTTAAGGGCCAGTCAGATTCAAGCATAAGAGAGCTATGCAGGGAGATATGGATCATGGGGAGGGAGTCACCTTTGGAAACTAGGTGTTTGTTAAAATGATAACTCATGGGAACAGTCTTCCAGGACTCTCTGCATTAGTCAGATCCCCTCAACAACTGTCTGCTGGATGCTCACTTTGCTCTGGGATAAGATACTGCCTAAGTCATGGTTTCTGTTCTTGAGGGTCTTGGAGGCCATTGGGGGAGACAGATTTAAAGCCAGAGAGTTTCTGCATGATGTATAAGATGGGATGCAGACAGCAAAAGGTGAGGAAGGAGCAGAGGGAAGGGTTTCCATTCCAGTGCGGGAGTTCTCTTCCTGGAGAAGAGGATGCTTAGGCTGAGACTTGAAAGACGAGTGAATCAATCCAGCTGAAGGGATGTGGAAAAGGCATTCCTGGGCAACTGCACTGTGTGCTGTAACAGCACAGCTCCCTGGTCCGTGCAGTGGCCTCCGCTGTAGGTGTGTAGGTATGGGGTGGTCATGGAGAGAGAGCTGATTCTTGCAGGAAGAGCAGAGGTTGAATATGGGGGCCCCTGTGCAGCAGGCTAAGGAACCAAGACTTCATTCTGTGTCTGTTTCTTGATTATTGATTAGTCATAGCCAGTTACACTATTTTACAAAGCAAACAGCAGTGAGGTCTTCCAGGGCACCTGCAACCTGAGGTTACAAGGGAGGCAGCTCCGAGCACAGTAAACCAGGCTCAACATGATTCTCTACCAGGACAGGTGAGGAGGCCAGAGGGGCAGTCAGGTGTGTCAGATGCCTACAAAGCAACAACACCCTTTGACAGGGGCTTTAGAGACCTCTCAGTACAGCCCTGTGGCCACATTGTCATTTGTAGATGACACAGAGTCACAAACTTGAAGTGACTTGATTATTGTCTCCTTATTAATGAGTTGGAGAGCTAGGATTGAACCCAGGTTTAGAATATTGACATATCTATTAATGTATTGAGTGTTGTCAAAAAAGGTAAAAAAATAAGGAAGAGACAGAGAAAATCCAGCAATGGAATGCTGTTTGTTTCCTGGCCAAAGCGCTAGAAAGCATTGACTTGCAGTTATTGCCTCGGAGTGCTGGGGCTCAGTGAGGTGCCTGGGAGTGTCCACACAGCCCTGAGGTTCTGGTACTTTCCCTTCTTGCTTTGTGTGTTTGCTGCCCAAACCGATTCAGAAGAGCAGCAGCCAGTCTGCAGGGACATTTCTAATACCTTTGAATGACAAAGTGGAGAATCTGGGTTCTCAGTTGTAAAGGGTCGTCCAGGTAGGAGAGACCAGGTCTCTGGGTAGACACCTGGTTGGACTGTGAAATCCTCATGCATTCACTTAGCTTCCTGGCCTAGTCCATGAGATACCAAGACGAACACTTTTGCTCTTAAAAAAAAAGTCTCTGGAAGGGTGAGGTGGGAGGATCTCTTGAGCCCAGGAGTTCAAGTCTGTGGTAAACCATGATCACATCACTGCACTCTAGCTTGGGTGACAGAGCAAGACTCTGTCTCAAAATTTTTTTTAAAGTCTCCAACTTCAATCGAGTAAGTGCGTCCACATGGATCCACCCATGGCAAGTCCCCACTAATAAATTTATCCTTTGTTCCCAGGACAGAGTGTGAACTTCTTTGCATGGCACACTGAGCCAGCTTCCTTCTCCAGCCTCATCTCCTGCTGTTCGCAGTGCCACACCCATACTGAAATACTTGTCCTTCCCCAGAGGCCCATGCCCTGGGCTTTTCGTCACGGTAACCCTTTCCTGTATTGCACCTCCTTTCTCATTCTGTCTGGTGACTCCTACTCATTTTTTGAGATCTTGATTACTTATTTGACACACATCTGTGAGCACCTCCTATGAGCAAAACCCTGTGCTATGCATGGGGGACACAGTGATGAGTAAGACACAGTCCCTAACCTCAGAGAGAACCTCAAGTATTACTTTCTCTGTGAAAACGTCTTTAATCGCTTTGGCAATTCCCAAAGCATGCTCTTACGGTCTTTATTGTACCACCGATTCCAGTGCATTGCAGTTATTTGTGTATGTGTCCAACTAATTTTCTCATCAACCCAAGAGGGTAGACACCACGCCTAACTTGTTCATTGTTGCTCATATTCACAGTACCTAGCTCATGTCGTGGATCACAGTCAATACATATTTTAAAGTAAATGAATAAATGAGCGAGTGAATGGATAAGTAAATGCAGCTTCTTGGCATTTAAGGATATGAATCTTCACCAGCATGTGCCTCACACTAGAGATGGGGAGAATGATTTCCTATTCTGTATGGAAGTTCTCTGTAAAGATTTCTATGCATGGACTTTGCCTCTGCAACCTCTTAGTGGAAGAACAGGTTTTTGATAAGCAGCCAGCAACCCTGACAGAGTCAAGTTACTTTCTTTAAGAAGATTAATGAACAGGGACTTAAGAGAAGGGATGGGTGAACTGGTTACTAACAAGTAAGAACCAGCTATAAGCTCAACCCTATTTTGGGAACAAACCAAACCAGGATCTTTAAGGCTGAGCTTGGCTTGGTTCAACTAATCCTTCTCCTCCTCTTTGTGCCTTGGCTGCTCCCACACCCACCATAGCCTTTCTCACTCATTTCTGTTGAATGATGAATCACATCCCTGTAGCACCTCCACGCTCTCCGTCCTCTGTTGGGTCTGGCATTTTCCTTACTTTGCTGTCCTATGAGGACAGAGAGGACTGGGGGTGGAGGGAGAGTCTTAGATAAATACACCATTTCAAGTCTTTCAGGGAGAAGGAAGCTCTGAGTGGGTCTTGTGATTCATGGTAAAGGGAAGATGTGGAGGAGGAAGCAGGGCTGGGCTGGATGAGGATCAGAGGTGAAGAAAGGGAGGTTGGGCCATCTTATGGGGATGGGTGGGAAAGGTGAACCACCAGATCCAGATAAGGAGTGGAAGGTTTGAGGCAGGTGGGCGAAGGAGTACAGGAAGAATGGGAATACAGATGGGTACACCTGACCTCTTCTCCTTGGGCAATTTCCTGGTCAGCTTTCAGGATCCAACTTGAATTCCCCTTCCTTGGGAAACCTGACTTTCTGGTGTTCTCTGAATTACAAACATCCTTTGGTTACCTGCCCCACCATGTCATTTTTCATCCCAGCCCACCTTTCTCCACTGCCTTCTCTTTTAGACAGAATACCTCAAAGGGCAGAGACCATGCCTTCTTCCCTTGTATATGCCTAAGCAGGGTCTGGCACACATTTACACTGACCATCTTTTCCTAATGCAAACTCGAGTCACATGACCTGGCACATGTCCACCATATGGTCTGAGCGAAGCACAGAACATCTGAAATGAGGACCATCTTGGAAAATCTACGACATATGGTGAAAACGTGCTGAAGACACCTTGTGTACTAAGAGTCAGCGGAATTTAATAGCATTTGTTTTATTGCCTTTCCCCCCACATTCCTGGGTTTCTGTCTACCCTAATATGAAGATGCATTTTGCTGAAATGATTCATTTCAGCAAAATTCCTGCAGGCCAAACAAGAAGTGGCATGCACTTAGGTTTCAAGTGGAGACACGTGACGTGGGAATCTGGGACTTCAGTTCCAGTTTGGTTTATAAAATGTTCAGCTGGTTGTTTCAAACCTCCGTTTCTACTCAGGACCTCAGACAGAAAAGTGAGGCATGCCAACAGACCCAGCATGCAATGATTGAGCCCCTGCTGTATGCCAGACCCCTTTGCTTACATTTTTCTCTTTAGAAGCATCCCAGGAGATAGGCAGGTATTCACCACATATTTTAAACAGAGAAGAGACTTCTTGGCTCCTTGAGGAGCAGAAGTGATCTGTGTGCCTCATTTTGAGGCTAACCACCACCATCACTATCTAGACAGTAAAAATGGAAAAGAGCCCTTGTATTTTTGAGAATCTGGGGACAGCAGCTGCTCTTGTTACCTTTGTAGATGGGCAAGAGTCCTTCCTCTGGGACACTGGAGGGCAGTGTGGTACAGTGGATTGAGTTTGGGATTTGGAGTGAGGGAATTTGGGTGTGGGTTTGAAACTTCTGTGGCCTTGAGCTAGTTAGGCAGCCTCTATGAATCTCAATTTCCTTGTCCCCAAATAGAGATAATCATTTAAGACCCACTTTACTGGGCTGTTGTGAGGATCAGGTGGACAATGGGTATGGGAAATGCATTGCAAGCTGTGAAGACTTAAACACCTGATTCTAGTATCATTATCAATGCATAGTTTATGGGGCAGGGTCTCCTAGGTCCTACCCGAGTTTAAAAAATATATATATAGTCCCTTCAAAACTCATACCTTAATGCCGAATTTCTTTGAGTCTGAAGTTCTCTCTTGGGGTTCAAGGAGGCCACTGCTCAAGTAGGCCTACATTCCCTGCAATGCAGGTGGGAAGGGGTAGCCCAGAATTAATGAGGGTTCCATTTATCAATTTCATCTTGTCTCAGAAAAGGGAAGCAGATGGTTCAGGGTCCAGGACAGGTGCATTTGGCTGGGGAGGAGGAAAGGAAAGTTCCAGCCTGGGTGTTTCTGAGGCCAGAGGAACGCAAAGGCCCTGAGGACTCTCTAGGTTTGGAGCCTGTGCTTTGCTTGAGAAAGGAGGACAAGTCAAAAGTAATCTTGGGTTGGAGGGTAAGTACTAAAGATCCAAGAATCTTGGACTCTCAAGGCAAGGAGGGGCTTTCATCCCCACTGTTTCCTTGTCTTCCGTCATTCATGAATTTTGCCACATCTGCATGCTCCTTCTGTTGTCTTTTACTTGATGGATTTCTTTACCTTGATTGTCCCATGTAAGAAGCTTCAGCCTCATCTGAGTCAAACATATTTGTGAGATTTCCATACAACTATTAAAACATATTCATATACCACCTAAAAATTACCCTAGGACCACTAGTTGTTCATGCATTTTGTTGGTAACTTGTGTTCCTGATCACCCATCTGGAGACAAAGGCTGCTCTGCTGCCCCTTCAACAGGTTCTCACGCTGCCTCCATAGTGATGGGAAGCTCAGTTCTTCTTTTGAGGTGACTCTGCCAGAAGGTTCTGTATATTGTGCCTGAATTTTCTTACCTGTAATTCTACCCCCTGGTTCTAACTCTTGGATCCCTTAAAGGATGTCTGTTTTCACTTCCCAAGATGGGAAATCTGAAGCTGGTTCTTAGGTACCTTATCTCCCAGCCAGGTTGGACGCCTCCACTCCACCTAGCATTCCTCTGCTGACAGCATTTCAAGTGTCCTTGACATCTTTTGTTGCTGTCCCTCTAAGAAGCTCAGTTTTGGGGTCATCTTTTAAAAGACAACTTCCAGCACGGAACACAATCCTCTAGGTGTCGCCTGGACAAGGGTGAATGTGACTATCCCATCCCTCATGCTAGATATGCTACTACTATTAATACAACTCTTCTTAATGCACCTGCCAGCAGTCAGTGGGTTTGGTGTAGGATAACTACTACATCAGTGTTGATACCTTGCCATGAGCAGCCACACATACTCTCACCTGGCCACCCCAGTAGAAGACATGTGTGGGTGAGCCGACTGTCATCTGGAGCAGTGTTCTTTAAACCTTTTTGATTATGCAGACATCTCAGTAAAAATATATTGAGTATGCATCTCTAATATGTATATATTTATTAGAAATTATACAGTGGACTAATACATGTAGTACATGCAAAATATGGGATTTTAAAAGTATGAAATAAATCATAAGAAAAATTCTAATAATTTTACCCTCCCTTTATTGGACTGCCGTACATACCACCTGCAAATATTTCCCCCCAGGATACAGAACACTGGGTGCTCTCCTGCTAAACAAAGCAAATCTCCGTATGAAAGGCTAGAACCTCCAGTTGTGGTGACTCTAGCACCAGAGTTGAATTCACCGTTTTTCAAATTTCCCAAATAATGCCAAAATAATGCCAGTGACACCCTTGGATATGCACCTGGAAGAATCAGAGTGAAAGAAAAGGAGGTCATCTCCACCCACCACCCCATTCATCCATGTGTATCCTGCTTTCTCAACACATACACACGTATGCCATTTTTACTTTCTCATGACTGCCCCTGTCTTCTGTACAAATTTTGTGCATTTTTTCCCCGAAGACCAGAGATGTCTTTGGAATGTACAGAGGTGTAGTGACACGCAGAGAGGGAATTTTGTTTTTGAAGTCTTTGGAATAAGATTCCTTCCAACATAAAAATCACAAGAGATTAAGCAGGAAGTGATTCTGGCCTTGGCATGAGTTCAGAGAACATGAACAGAGTGCAGATAAATGTAAAGTCACACTGTGAGGAGAGGCTGGGCGATTGGAGGCCTTTTACTAGGGGAAGAGTTCTCAGATGTCTGATGGAAGTTGGGCAGAGGTGGTATTAAACCTTTTTCCTGTGGCACTTGGGGGTGGAACAAGGAGGCATATTGGACTCTGTATAAGGAAGGCTTTTGAATTGTTAGAGCTGTCTACCAATCACTGGGCTGCTGGGGAGGAGGTGATCGCCCTTTCTGGGAGGGATTTAGGGTGAGCTGGGTGAGGAGCTGATGGAAGCCTGTCAAGGCCACTGGGTCCCATGCTGGCAACCTGGACTAAAACAGGGCCGGGACAGAGTGGGGTATGATTGTGAGGACTCTAGGCCCTCCTGGACCCCCCTTCATGGGCCTGTCTCCCTTGCCTAGAGTTTTGACACTCTACTTCTTTCTGCAGGCCGAAGCCTGCCTCCTTTTGGAGTGGTAGAGATGCTTGGGTGACCACTGCCCGCCATCGTGGGCAGCCGACCGAGCTGGGTGTACACAAGCTTTGAAAAAAAATGTTGCCCCATTACCTCTTTGCCGTCAGGACATCCTCTTGAGTTTCCATCTATGTTCATTAGGAAGCACATGAGATCTTAGGATCGGGGGTTGAGGGGACCTACTTTCTTTCCTTAAGGCCAGAAGAAGACATTGGGACCATCCCTTGTGGGTGAGTCATTTCCCCTAGGGCTGCCTTACATCCTGTCAAGACTGAGGTGACAGTCTACTAACTTGGCTTCAGGAATGTCTTGGGGATCCATCTGTCCCTTCTGTCACTTCTCTTTCAGGCCCTTGTCATCTTTCACCAGGCTGGTGATGAGAGCCTCTCACTGCTTGGTATCCTGGGCCCCAGGCTGTCCACTCTAGACCATCCTCCTTTGAATGATCATGGTGAAATATGACCAAATCACCTCATTTCCCATGTTACCTGTGCACACAGGACTACCGCCTGTAACAAACTCAGCCCTTCACAGCCTCTCCTGCCTCCTCTCCATCTATGAGTCCCATGTCTCCTCAGGGTGCCCCTGCCAGGGGGACTCCAGACTTTTGCATATGGGGTTCTGGTTTCTCAGAATGTCTTCAGCCACCTCTTCTGCTGGGGAAACTCCTCATCCTATCATAAGGCCCTCTCAAATGTTTCAATTTTCTGTGAAATACTTCCTGATTCTCCCAGAGTGTGGGCTCCCACATGGCTGTTTGTAGAGTCCTCTGAACTGCTGCGGTGCCATATTTAGGATGCTTGCTGTTGAGTCTGTGGGTCACATGTGTGCTCACCGATGATAGGGACAGAGATGTCCTTATGGTGGCACTTTGTGTGCATACAGAAAAGATTAGTCCAGGAAATGAATAATCAAATTCCATAGCCTGTAACTCATTTGACCTTGTGACCATCCTGTAAGTGGTCTGATATTAGGCTTTCCCATTAAAAGTCAACTGAAATGGCATCCTGTTCAGAGCTATTGGATATGCAGCAGAGAGAGGGCTGTATTCGCGTCCAGGAGATGCTGTAACAAATTCCCACAAACTGGGTGGCTTAAATGAGAGACATTTGTTGTCTCACATTGCTGGAGACTAGAAGTCTGAGATCAAAAGGTTGGTGAGGTTTGTTCTTTCTACAGTCTCTGAATCTGTTCCCTGCTTCTAGTCTAGGTTCTGGTGAGTGGCTGACAACTTCATATGGTCCTTGGCCCGTAGAAGCAGCATCTGGATTCATTTCTGTCTTTGTATGCACATGGTGTTCTACCTGTATGCCTGTCTCCAAACTTCTCCTTTTTTTTTAATTAAAAAAAATTTTTTTTTCATTGTATTTGGGCTCTGGGGTACATGTACACATCCTATATCCTGCAGGATTGTTGCGTAAGTCCACACATGCCGCATTGTCCCCAACCCCATTGCCTACATCAGGCATTTCTCCTGGTGTTATCCCTACCCATCCGCCCTAGCTCCTGCTGTCCCTCCCCTCCCTTCCCCTCCTCTCCCCAGCTCTCCCGTCCTCTCCCCTCCCCTCCCCTCCCCTCCTCTCCACCTCTCCACCTCTTCACCTCCTCACCTCACCCAGTAAGTGTTGTTCCCTTCCCTGTGCCCAGGTGTTCTCATTGTTCATCATCCGCCTTTGAGTGAAAACATGCAGTGTTTGGTTTTCTGTTCTTGTGTCAGTTTGCTGAGAATGATGGTTTCTAGCTTCGTCCATATACTTGTCATATTGGATTAGGGTTCACCCTAATGACTTCATTCTAACTTCATTACCTCTGTGAAGACTGCTTCCAAATGAGGTCTCATTCTGGGATGCTAGGGGTTGGGACTTCAACATAGGAATTTTAGCAGGGCACAGTTCAACCCATAGCAAGTATCAGGCCTTTAGGAATATGACTTTGCCTCTCTGAGTGTCACTTTTCACACCTGCAAAATGAAAGGACTGGGCTAGCTAAATAAACCCTGAGGCTTTATCTGTAGTTCTTCCTCATTCACTTCGGAAAGTCCAGTGGTAATTTTCCTTTCATCCATTTGTTTAACAAATATTTATTGAGTGTCTACTACATCCTAGGCACTTGGAATTTGTGCTCCGTAAGCAGAGTTATCGTAAATGGTCTACGCCTTCCTGTTGAGTGAAACATAATGAAGTGTCCATGGCATATCTGTGGTCGGCATCATCTGTGGAACCTTGTGTCATTCGATTGGGAATCCGCCTTGTTAGCTGTTTGAATATTGGTTTCACAATCTGAAGAACAGGCCTGTGGTTGCCAGGCTTAAACCTTAGGCATAATCTGGTTATGAAATCTGTTTGGAAACACCATGACTGGGCCGCTTTGCTTGATCATTCTCCAGTCCCGTGTTTCTGGCTTTAGGAGGCTCAGGCACCATTTATTTGTAAAGGAAGTAGTGGCATACACCTCCTAAGGGCTTACTTTGTTCAAAATCAAGCCTCATTCTAAATGTGCATAACAGAGCCCAGTGTCCGTGCAGCAGGGACCAGGGGCTGGACACCTCCTGGCGTGTTAGATGAACCAGGTCCCCGCCTGTCGTCATGTGAGCCAAGGGCCTCCCTCCTCATTGCAGTGCACCAGGGCTGTGTTCAGCATTTAAAAAACATCCCCGAAGTTAGTGCTTATCATGTGCCATGGGCTCTGTGCTGAGCACCTTTAGTCTTTCTGCAGCCTTGTGAGGTAGAAACTATTATAACCATTTCACAAGGAGAAATCAGGGGGAGGGTGGTGTCGGATAGACAGGAGGATCTCATGCACCTGCCCCGGAGGCCTGCAGGCTCCCCTTGGAGACCCAAGTCCCTAGAGCTGGAGGCCTCTCTAGGGGAGCTGCCTGGGGCTTTCTGCTGTCTCCAGCTTGGCTCCATGATTCTCAGAGCTGTCCTGAGAAGCCCTGCTGTGGGCTCACCCAGGGTGGCAGTGGGTGGGGGGTTGGGCTGAGGGGCCCTTCCTCCCTTTCCTCCCCTTTCCTTCTGTATGTGGTGAGGGAGACCTTAAGCCTTTCACTGATGCTTTATTTTAGCAGTTTCTGTGAACTGAGGGTAAGAATGAGCACTTGAGTCCTCTCATCCCACCCAACCCATGAGTAAGGCTGGCACCAGCTTCTGGTCTACTCTGTAAGCCAGAAGAGAATCCTACCAGAGCACAGGAGACAACGCAGGGAGACCCCTTGGTCAGCAGCTGTGAGCTGGTGGCCTCGGTCAGGGAGGCCCTGTCGGGTCTTCCCAAGTCCTCTTTTCTCAGGGTCCTCCTGTGGCCCTGAACTGTCTTTATTCTCATTATATACCAAAGCTCCCCTTTCATGTGTCACGACTTGTGAAGAGGAAGTACATGAACAAAGCCTCAACAGTAAACACAGGTATTCAGAGAGGTTCTTATTCTTTCAGAGCTGAAAAGTAGTGTGAAATCCCTATTTTGACCTTGTTTTAGATAATGTAATTTCAACCTGAAGACTATGTTTTCATGTTTTTGTCTTCTCCTTCCCAAGTAAGAGCACAGTCTGGCTTAAGTCCATCAAATGTCTAAATGCGGCCAAACCCTGCCACTATCAGCTTGCTTAAGGCTTTCCAATTGAATGAAGTTTCAGCTGGAGATCTGAGCTGCTCATTGTCAGTGTCATCTGGTAAATGCTGCTGTCTTCCAGGCAGGTTGTGTAGGGGACAGCACATTCCCGTCTCTCCTGTTCTTTCTTCTCAATCTCTCCTTCCATCCTCCAGTGCATAGGGAGGTGCTTCCAGAAAGATGTGACTTCCCTGAAAGAGGCTCTACTCTACTGCCTTCTAGACCTTTAGGGTCCTGCTGGCAGCATTTTTGCTGACAAGTTAATTAAAGGATAGGGGAGTCCTTTCCTAGCCCAGGGTTAGGCTGTGGACTGTTGAAGGGGTTCTTAGGACACTGAGGGTATTGGACAACCTCCTAGGCTAACTGGGATTTATCCCTTTCTTTACTCATTCAGCAAATATTGAATGAATTCCAGGCACCATCCTGGGAACTGGCCCTGTCTCAAGGGACTCAGGCTCCTGGTAGGAGAGAGAGAAATGTGAATAAGCAACTGAGTGCAGAGGGCAAGGGCAGGGTCAGCAAGGGGGCTACAAAAATGCATAGCAGGGATCAGAGTTCTCATTTGTTGTTTCTGTCATTTTTTTCAACCAGTGTAATTCCAGTGCCTGCCATATGTTTGCTCTCCTCACGTTTATGATGAGGTATGACTCAAATGGTGCATCTGTCAGGAGTAAGAGTAACCTCCCTCATGGGTTTCTCATCAAACATGGCCACCAACCCTTATTGTTCCCCAGGGGAGAATTTAAGTTCTTTAAGAGCAAAAATCATGTCAAGTTTATTCTCTATAATACACACAACATCTAGTAGCAGGGTTAATGAAAAGGGTAACGAAGGAAAGATGACCTTAAGGGGTAGCGTTTAAACTTTAACATAAGAAACATGTGCAGAGCTTGTTAAAACATAGATTTCTACCTCACAAGACTGATGCGGTAGATCTGGGGTGGAGCCCAAGTATTTGAATTTCTAAGGGCTACCCTTTGAGCAGCATCAGCCTATGGGGTCTTTTTCCCTATGTGAGACTGCTAAAAAGAGGTGGCACTGCCTGTTGTTCCCGAAGAACTGCCATGGGGTTTGGCACTTGCCACCTTCTTAGCAGGAGCCCGGGCCTGTCCTACAGGACAGGTTCAAGCGATTGGGGTTCTGTACAGGTGTAGGGTGACGTAGCCATGATGCAGGTGTTTGACACAACCAGTGGAAATATGAATGTGTGCCTTCAGTGTTCAGCTTGTTAAGTGAAATATAGGGCTATTAAAATATCTCTGCTTGTGAAACCCCTTTGTCTTTCCTTTAGGATTATTATCCCTTCTTATGCAATCGGTTTTTTTTTTAAGGAAAAGGACCTGCTCTTGTGGCCATTCGGGTTTCACTTACTCATCATCACTGCCTATTCATGCTGAGTGAGTTTTAATTGTCTTTGAAATTGAGCAAAGAGCTCAGTGCTGGTGATCTGGCTGGGCTAACTCTCACCACACTGCTGAAGAATGCATTCACTCCAGGCACGGGACAGCTACCCACCCACCTGTCATGTGCTTCTGAATGAAGAGATCTGACTCAGTCTCCATGATACTCTGTGATTTCTTCCCTTTTTACCAATACTTGGATGCTGGTGTCCCTGCCGAGACTTACTGTAGACCTCATGTATTGGGGTACTTCTGCAGTCATTACTGAAAGCTGTCTGTCATTTGTCTGATGAAATAAGCAGTGTGGTGAAGTGGAAAGAGCTTTGGAGTCTTTCAGGACCTCATTTGGGTGTCCTCTGTGCCAGGACCTGGACTGGGGCAGGAATTTCATTTCTGCATACACAGCACCTGGGCTTCTCCCTCTCATAGCTTGTAACAGGCATTACTGAAACCAGGCCGCGTGCCTGCCTCCTTCGCTAGATTTGGAGTTCCTTAAGCACAAGGATTGTCTGTTGTTTCCACTTTAGCCCAAAGCAGGGCCTGCTGCATGACGGCAGCTCATTCAGTGGCTGCTGAACTCATTGGGAATTATACAGATCTATGCTTGCATCCTAGCTGGGGATCTCTTACTCCTCTGGGTTGTCACTTTCCCTTTCTGAAAAATGAGGACGATAGTATGTATCTGAACATGGACTATCCATATACCAGGCTTGATTCTATGTGCTTCATGAGTGATGTCTCATTAATCCTCAAAGCCACCCTACAAGTGGATATTAACAATACCTACATTTTCGGTTAAGGCCATTAAGGAACAGAGAAGTTAAGATGTTTTGTAAGCTCACCTGATAAATGGCTGATCAGGATTTGAACTCTGGCTGTTTGACTTCAGAGTCTGTACTTTCAGCCACTGCCGTAGTGATTCTCAACTGGGGGCAGTTTTGCCTCCCAGGGGACATTTCACAATGTCTGGAGACAATTTTTCTTGTAACTTTCAGGAGGAGGTGCTACTGGTGTTTAGAGAGCAGAGGCTAGGGCTGCTGCTAGGCATCTGATGATGCACAGCATAGGCTGCCACAAAAAATACTTGTTTGGTCCACAACGTCAATAGTGTCCTGACTGAGAAACCTTGTACTACGTTGTGCTGCCTCCATAAAATCCAGTCTGCTAAGAGCTTGGCCCAGGGGGCAGGCCCACAATAAATGATGCTCTGTTCTCAAAGTTTGCAGGTTGTAGTTCAGAGAAGAAGAATCCCCCAGTCTCCAGCTTCGTTCAGCAGCTCAAGTTTTATTCTTAATGGTTCCCAGCTGCCTGGCATCTCTATCTTGGGAGTTCCTGGTTTTGTGAGACATGTTGACAGTTATCAAGAGTTGGGGCAAAACTCTCCTTGGGAGAAGTCCAACTTCTCCGGTATCTGGCAAGTTCAGACATTCCACACAGAATGCACCCCTTCCTGACCTCTGACCTCATGGCACACGTGATTCTGGGGATGGTTGGGTTTTGTGCAGTATGTTTTTCCCTTCATGGGAACTGACATTTCTTACCCTTTGTGTGGAACACCTCGTGGGGTGCTTGCCACCATCAGTGAGGCATTGGTATGAATGCCATCATGGTTCTGGTCCTTGAAAATGAATGAGCCAAGAAGAAACATGACAGACGGCCTATCATCCAGAGTAGCAGCCACGCCTTGCATGCTGGGCACTTTGGGAGGAGAGTTGTGAGACCATAATTTTACCATTGACTCACCAGGTGACCTTGGGAAGTCCCTGGAGCGGACTTCTTTTACTGCCAGCATGAAGCCTCCCACCTGCCCTGTAGAGTTCTGTGTAAGACCTTTGGACAAGTTGGAATTAGGGATCTTTTTGTGTGTAAGTTTTCTAGCCATGAGCATGAGGAAGTTTTACTTAAAATGTTGACCAGTGGTATGCAGCATAAATTCAACTGGAGAACCAATGGCAAGCAACAAACTCTTACATCCAATCTGGAATATGAGCAGAAGCAAATGGCTTCTCTGAGGTCTAAGAAAAAGTCCAGGTTTAGTCAGGATGTTACCTGGGATTTATGTGCTGAAGAAAAGTTGTTCTTTTTTGAAGCAAACAGACATAGGACTCCAGATGGAAGCGTCAGTTGCCTCTCTTGGGGACTGCGAAGGTGGGTGAGGGGGGAAAAGCCCATAAGAGGACTTTTTACTGCCCATGCTTCACATGATGTGAGGATATCTGAAGGACTCCGACTCCGGAGAACTGAAGTTGCACACTGACACAGTTTGGAGCTTTGAGTTTCATGAGTAGACTGGACAGCTTGGCCTGGATATGCTGCTAGTATTGTAAGGTGTGACTGCTGCCTCCTGGCTGCAAATATGGAAACTTCTTGGCTAAAATGTAAGATGGCAATAGAGCCAATGTTAAAGTCCTCCCATGGGACGTTTTATTTGAACCAAGTTTGTAATCCAAACTGGACCTAGACAGTCATATCTGCTAAAATGGCCTCAGTCACACCACAGAAGTGAAAGAGGCTCTTGACTGAAACATGTACGGCAGGCACAGTGCTTTGCACCCTCAGGGGCACAGTGGCCTCAGACCCATCTTCTTCTGCTCAGGCTGGGAGGTGCCCCTCACATTCTATTTGCAAAATTGAGAGGCAAAATATCAAATTGAAAGGCTGTTCAAAAGCGTAATTAAATTTATGGCAGCTAATTGAGTTGATACCGTGCTTCATCAGATGAACTTGACTCGGTGTTAGTCTGTTCTCACATTGCTATAAAGAAATACCTGAGACTACGGAATCACTTCTTGACCTTTTGGCTAAGATCAAGTGTAGTATCTGTTCTTATCAGCTTAGTATCTGATATGTCCTCTATCCAAAGACAATCTATTAAATTCTTCTTAAGCTGATAAGAAACTTCAGCAAAGTCTCAGGATACAAAATCAATGTGCAGAAATCACAAGCATTCCTATACACCAATAACAGACAGAGAGCCAAATCATGAACAAACTGCCATTCACAATTGCTACAAAGAGAATACAATACCTAGGAATACAACTAACAAAGGATGTGAAGGACCTCTTCAAGGAGAACTACAAACCACTGCTCAAGGGAAACAGAGGGGACACAAACAGATGGAAAAACAGTCCATGCTCATGGTTAGGAAGAATCAATTTGAAAATGGCCATACTGCCCAAGATAATTTATAGATTCAATGCTATCCCCATCAAGCTACCATTGATCTTCTTCACAGAACTGGAAAAAATCACTTTAAACTTCATATGAAACCAAAAAAGAGCCCACATAGCCAAGACAATCCTAAGCAAAAAGAACAAAGCTGTAGGCATGCTACCTGACTTCAAACTATACTATAAGGCTACAATAATCAAAACAGCATGGTACTGGTACCAAAACAGAGAGATAGACCAATGGAACAGAACGGAGGCCTCGGAAGCAACACAACATATCTACAACCATCCGATCTTTGACAAACGTGACAAAAACAAGCAATGGGGAAAGGATTCCCTGTTTAATAAATGGTGTTGGGAAAACTGGCCAGCCATGTACAGAAAGCTGAAACTGGACCCCTTCCTGACACTTTACACTAAAATTAACTCCAGATGGATTAAATATTTAAACATAAGACCTAATACCATAAAAACCCCAGAAAACCTAAGCAATACCATTTAGACATAGGCATAGGCAAGGATTTCATGACTAAAACACCAAAAGCAATGGCAGCAGAAGCCAAAATAGACAAATGGGATCTAATTAAATCTAAGAGTTTCTGTACAGCAAGGGAAACAGTCATCAGAGTGAACCAGCAACCAACAGAATGGGAAAAAATTTTTGCAAGCTACCCATTGGACAAAGGGCTAATACCCAGAATCTACAAAGAACTAAAGCAGATTTATAAGAAAAAATAAACCCATTCAAAAGTGGGCAAAGGATATGAACAGGCACTTTTCAAAAGAAGACATTTATGCTGCCAACAAACATATGGAAAAATGCTCATCATCACCGGTCATTAAAGAAATGTAAATCAAAGCCACATTGAGATACCATCGTCACACCAGTTAGAATGGTGATTGTTAAAAAATCTGGATGCTGGAGAGGACGTAGAGAAATAGGAATGCTTTTATACTATTGGTGGGAGTGTAAATTAGTTCAACCATTGTGGAAGACAATGTGGTGATTCTTCAAGGATCTAGAAATAGAAATTCCATTTGACCTAGCAATCTCATTACTGTGTATATACCCAAAGGATTATAAATCGTTCTATTATAAAGACACATACACACGTATGCTCATTGTGGCACTTTTACAATAGCAACGACCTGAAACCAACCTAAATACCCATCAGTGATAGACTGGACAAGGAAAATGGCACATATATACTATGGAATACTATGCAGCCATAAAAAAGGATGACTTCATGTCTTTGTAGGGACCTGGATGAATCTGGAAACCATCATTCTCAGCAAACTGACACAAGAACAGAAAACCAAACACCACATGTTCTCACTCACAGATGGGTGTTGAACAATGAGAACACATGGACATAGGGAGGGGAACATCACACCCTGGGGTCTGTTGGGGCATGGGGGGCTATGGGAGGGACAGTGGGAAGTGGGGAGTTTGGGGAGTGATAACATTGGGAGAAATGCCTGATGTAGGTGACGAGGGGATGGAGGCAGCAAATCACCATGGCATGTGTGTACCTATGGAACAGTCCTACAAGATCTATACATGTCCCCCAGTACTTAAAGTACAATAAAAAAAGACATATCTGAGACTGGATAATTTATAAGGAAAAGAGATTTAATTGGCTCACAGTTCTGTGGGCTGTACAGGAAGCATGATGCTAGCCATCTGCTTGGCTTCTGGGGAGGCCTAAGGAAACTTACAATCATGGCTGAAGGTAAAGGGGAAGTAGGCTCATTTTACATGGCTGTAGCAGGAGCAAAAGGTGCTACACACTTTTAAACAATGAGATCTCATGAGATCTCACCCACTGTCATGAGGACGTAGCTACAGCTCTGCATTCTGTTGGAGTGGCCAGAATGCAGGCAGCAGTGTGCCAAGGCTGCACAGGGCAGCAGGGCCCTGGGCCTGGTCCAGGAAACCATTCAGGCCTCCAGGCCTATGAGGGGAGGGCCTGCCACAAAAGTTTCTGTAATGCTTTTAAGGCCTTTGCCTCATCATTTTGGATATTATCACTTGGCTCCTTTTTATTTATACAAATTTCTATAGCCTGCTTGAATTCATCTCTTGAAAGTGAGCTTTGCTTTTCCACCACATGGCCAGGCTGCAAATTTCCCAAATGTTATGCTCACTTCTGTGTTCCCTTCCAATTTTGGGTCATTTCTTTGCTCACATATATGAGCATAGGTTGTTAGAAGCAGCCAGGCCACATCTTAAACACTTTGCTGCTTAGAAATTTCTCCCACCAGATACCCTAAATCATCACTCTCAAGTTCAAAGGTCCACAGATCCCTAGAGCAGGGGCACAATACAGCCAACCTCTTTGCTAATGCATAACAAAAGCAACATTTGCTCCAGTTCCCAATAAGTTCCTTATTTACATCTGAGACCACCTCAGCCTGAACTTTTTTGTCCATATCACTCTTGGCATTTTGGTGACAATTTAAAAAGTTTATAGGTAGTTTAGTTTTCCTTGTCTTCCTGTCTTCTTCTTATCCTTCCACACTCTTTCAATTTCTGCCTGTTATCCAGTTCCAAAGCTGATTCCACATTTTCAGATATCTTTATAGCAGTGCCCTGGCCCTCATTACCAATTTTCTGTATTAGTTTGTTGTCAAATTGCTATAAAGAAATAACCGAGACTGGGTAATTTATTAAGAAAAGAGGTTTAATTGGCTTATGATTCTGAAGGCAGTACAGGAAGCATGATGCCTGCATCTGCTCCTCTTCTGGAGAGGCCTGAGGAAACTTAAAATCATGGCAGAAGGGGGAGAGGAAGCAGACTCATCTCACATGGCTGAAGCAGGAGCAAGAGGGGAGGAGAAGTCCTACACATTTTTAAACAACCATATTTCATGAGAAGGCACTCACTATCATGAGGACAGTACCCAAGGAGAAATCCACCCCCATGATCTAATTATCTCCCACCAGGCCCACCTCCATACATCATTGAGGATTACAATTTGACATGAGATTTGGGTGGGGACACAGATCCAAACCATATCACTGTTGATAGGCTATTGGGGCCTAAGAATTCTAACATAATCAGAGAGTTCCAAGTTGGATGCCACAGGGCACTGGGGTATTTGCAGTAGTCTAGGAATGATGGCTCACCATTCTAATTCCAGCAGTTTAGGAGGCTGAGGCAGAAGATCTCTTGAGGCCAGGAGTTTAAGATCAGCCTGGGCAACATAATGAGACCCTCTCTCTAGGAAAAATTTAAGTTAACCCAGTGTATTGGCATGTGCTTATAGTTGCAGCCACTTGAGAGCCTGAGGTGGGGGGATGGCTTGAACCCAAGAGTTCCAGGCTGCAGTGAACCATCATCACACTACTGTACTCCATGCTGTGTGACAGAGTGAGGTCCTGTCTCTTTAAAGAAAAAACAGTAGCAATTTTAGCACTTTTGTGTACCAGCAGTGTACGAGGTTCGTTATTTATAATCCTTTTACCAGCCTTAAACTTTCTTATTATGTATCCTTTTTTTCATGTGAAAAAGAAATGAGACCCAGGGTGGCTAGCTGACTGTAGATGATTAGTTAATGGGAAAGCTGATATTGGTACCTAGGTCTGTCTGTGTTCAAAAAACACTTACTTTCTGTCATTATCTTCAGATCAATCCTATATAGTTAGAGAAAAGCTAAGCTGCTATACAGTAACCCAAATACACAGTGGATTAAATAAAATAGAGCGTATTTAAGTTTCTGTTAAATAACAGTCCCATGGTAGATAAATGGTACAAGAAAGGTGGACAGCTCCTTGAGGTCATTCTGGGACCCAGGTTCCTTTTCTAATGGTGCTCCACCATCTTCCAGAATGTTCTCCTCATCTGCATATCCATACTCCAGCCCTTGATTAAGGAAGAAAGAAGGAATGGAAGGTAAGCAATTTACTCTGAAGAAAGTGACCAGAGGTTGTCACTTAATACCTGCTTGCCGTGGAGGAAGCTTAGTTACCTGGGCACACTTAGCTGCAAGGGAGTGTGTAAAATGTGTTTCTGGTGGAGTGGCTGTACGCTCTGCTAAAACTTGGGATGAATGTGTATGTGTTTTGATGCTAAATAGAAGGAAAGAATGGGGTTTTCAGGACATTTCATAGTTGCTAATATGTAACTCTACATGAAATTAAAAACATGGATGTTTATCTTTAGAAGGAAGTTAAGCACTTGAAAATTCAATCTGACAAGGTGTTTGTGACCTAGCCATACCTGCCCACTGAGATGACACTAACACAAATGAGAGGTGAGGTTTTGGTGTAATGGCCTAGGCTAAGTAAACAAGGATCCTGTCAGCAGGCACCTTGCTGATTTTGCCTGGGGGAAGGTCTCAGTGAATCCTGACCTTAGAGTTATCAAGAGGTGGTCACTGATTCTTCTCAGTAAACACTTGGTTCATCTTCAAGTACTTAGGATTGTAAGTGGAGCACTCTGTCTTTGGAATTTCTGCTGCTCCTGGAAAACTCCCCACTCTGTAGATTCTAGGGATTAGGAGGAGGATATCAGCCCAGGAGGATATCAGGATGTTCTGCTTATTTCATTCTCTCTCCTTTTTCAGTGAAGACAAAGGAATTAAATAATGCCAGTGTCACTCTTTATGCCTGAGATGAGATATGGGCAATTGTATAATTTGGAATGCCCTAGAATCTCTTCTGGGATTCTCTTCCGGGGACAAACATGTGCCTGAGGTTGGGGCACTGTAGTTTCCGTTCACACCCTCTCCTTTTGCACTCCTTTCTCCAACTGTATTCCATGAAAAAAGACCTTTGGTTTTAAGAAAACAGAGTTAGTTTCATGCCACTTTCTTGCTCGGTATGTTTGTTGTTTCCTCTCCTTGGGATTTTCTAAGCCCCAGAGTCCCTACTCTCCATTTCCACACACTGCCCTGCAATATCTAACCAGCTTCTCCTCAATTCCATCTCATGGCCGCCTCTCTTCTTCTGAGGGGTCTTCCTTCACTCCGTCTGACCCAGGGGCTTCTTGCCTATACCCTTGAGGCTCTTCGCATTTATTTCTTTCTTTGTAGTGTAGTGCAGTTCAGTTATCAAAAACTGTGTGAGTCACGGCTTTGCCACTTACTAGCTGTACAAACTTGTACAAGTTTCTTCCTTTTGCCAATTCTCAGTTTTTCAGCAAAGTTAGGTAGCAAAGTATCCCTATTCGATGATAACCATGAGGGTCAGATGAGATAGTGTAGGCAGGTTGTTTAATGCACTGTCTGGCACATGGGAGGCATTCAGTAAACTTTTGGCTGTCTGGCACCAGAAACCCGTCCTGATACTTGGAGGCGAAGTCCTGGAAGGCAGTCATACCTTCTTCCACCATCAAAGCTGAAAGCCCAGATGCTTTTTTTTTTTTCCTCTGCACCCGGAGTGAGGGTGTGGGTTTTGCTCATCAGATTCCCCTGCCTCAGTGAGTTTATTTCACATCTCACTGCACCCTGGGGGGGTTTGTTCTGTTGAATTTGGCAACACAAGGACAGCCTGTCTTCTGGAACAGCCACAAAAGCATGGCAGCCACAGGGTCCTCACCAGATCTTCCCCGTTTTCCCCGTGGTGGGATTTTGGCTGTGGTCCAGCGATATGGCCTCTTAGTTTCTGCTTATTTTCTTTATCTGGTTCTCCAAGCTTCCCAGCAATTCTGTGAATGGTTTTTCCACCAGTAAACTTCTTTTCTGCTTAAATCACCCAGAGTCAGTGTCTGCTGTTACAGCCAGGACCCTGGCCAGCAGAGTTAACTTACCATGACCATTGTTGTTGCTGTTAGTATTGCCCTAGTCACAGTATACAATACTGCTGTCACCGAGTTGCTTGTGTGCCTCCCTTATTAAACTGTGAACCCAGCTCTTGAACTGCTCCTGGTACAGTATTGGGCTCAGAGTAGACTTATTGAATGAGTGTATGAACATATAACGATCGATGGAAAAAAATGAATGAATGAGTAGATGAGTAAAATATTTGCTCAGTGCTTTGATTCACGTAGCCCTAACTTAAAGTTGAGAGACTCAACATAGCAGAGCTCTGAAACTTTGTTGTCTTTCCTGTTAGAAGGCCTAAATGACCTACTTTTTCAGGTTAAAAAAAAAATTTACAGATAGTTACGGAGGCTCTCTGATTCCCACTTACCTTATCCTGGCTGCAGCAAGCCTCCCCTGTATTAACCATAACTAGTTAGATGAATTTTTGCTTTTTTGTTTTGTTTTGTTTTGAGATGGAGTCTTGCTCTGTTATCCAGGGTGGAGTGCAGTGGCATGACTGTGGCTCACTGCAACCTTCGCCTTTCGGGTTCAAGTGATTCTCCTGCTTCAGCCTCCTGAGTAGCAGGGACTACAGGTGTGTACCACCATGCCTGGCTATTTTTTGTATTTTTAGTAGAGACAGGGTTTCACCATGTTGGTCAGGCTGGTCTTGAACTCCTGACCTTTAAGCAATCCACCTGCCTCAGTCTCCCAAAGTGTTGGAATTATAGGCATGAGCCACCACACCTGGCTGAGGTTTTGCTTTTTATGATGTATGTGAATGCCCATTCCTTTATTTAATCTTCACAAAAATGCTGCTTAATAAGCATTCTTATCCCCATTTTATAGATGAGGAAACAGAGTCTCAAAGAGGGTAAGTATCTTATAGAAGATGACTCACCCAGGAAATAGCAGAGATATGTCTCAGCCTAGATCTCCTACGCTTCAAAGACTCTGCTCTTGCTATTTTACTTCCCCACCCAAGGAGTAGTAAACTGTCAGGGAGAGTTATTTATTGAGAGTATTTTTTTTTTCAAAGAAAAAACAAAGAAGTTGAATTATTCTCTTTGAAGGCACTCATCACATTATCTTAGGCATTCTGTTGGCAACGTATCAGGAAGATTTGCAAGTATCGTAGCCCAGGAGCTACACTTGATGTTTTGGGATTTATGTGGATCATTAGAAAACCACAAAAGATTGTCGTACATATTATGCTTCACAGTGTAATCAACCAATCCAAACAAATTTTCAGTGGTAATAAACCGAGAAGCCATAGCCGAGAATCTGTATAAGTTTTGTAGGACAATTCACCAAGATGGTCTTAGTGCATGGTGTTTGTCTCCCTTTCATACTGGCTCACAGTGCCCCTAGTTTTATTTCTGACATTAGTGCTACCTACATCTCTGTGTTCCTTATGTGAAACATAGAGGTTCTAGACCCATCATACTTGATAATATGGGATTTAACCACATGGCAGCTATAGAACTTGGAGACAGGAACACTTTGCAAACTGTCTCTGTTTTACTCCATAGCCTCAGGCTGGTGGTCCACCTGAGAGAAGGTGCAAATGACTAAGGATGTCTTAAAGAGAATTGTTGGATGCAGTCACACACTTCTGATCTGTGTAATTCCCTTTCAGTAATATGTCACTCTATGTTAATAACAGGAAGCATTTACCTTGGTCCTTGGATCCTTTGTCTTTCATAGAAGAACTAAGATGAGTGGCATCATACACACTCTATTTTAAGTTTTGTTGAGGAAAATTTAAACTTTTTAATAAGGGAAATGACAACTTTGTCCATTCTTAGTCATTATTCAAATATTCATTTAAATTTTCTTTATCGCACCTGTCACTACCTGATAGTATCATGGTGATGTATTTGTTTCTCCATTTATTATCTGTCTCCATCTAGAATGTGAGCGCTGAAAGAGCAAAGACCTTGTCTTTTCTGCATAACATGATCGCTGCTGCACCTGGCACCTTCCCTAGAAACTGATTAGGTACTTGATATATATTAGTTGAACCAATGAAGTACTGACATAAATTATTGAATTGGACTGGGATCTTGATACCCAAACTCAAAATTCTCATAGAAATATATAAAAAATGCTTAAAACAGACCAATTATGAAAAGATGACCAAATGAGGAAAATGGGTTATAAATCTATTATCTTCATCAGAACCATGTTTCCTTATCTGTAAATCGAGAATTATGGTGTTTACCTGGCAGGTTTTTGGGAGGATTGGTCAATGCATATACATGTGGGTGGCATGTAGTGGGCAGATACTAAATGAATATTAATATAGAGTTAATGGAGGTAAGGGAAGGTGTGAGGATTATCAATTCACAGACTAAACAAGACATGTTCATGGAAATTCTACTTCTAATCTTCAAGTCTTATTTTGGCCTTTATTCACGTATTTCCTCATAATTTACAGAACCCTTTCTCTATACTTTATTTCACCTAATGCTCACTCATCACAATCTTGCCTAGTGGTTATAATTAGTCTAATTTCACTGATGGGAATCAGAGATAGCTAATCCCCCAACTTAAGTTTGGGGATTCCCAAACTTTCCTTTTAGACCCTGAGCTTCCCAAGTGACCTTCTCTGGTCATCGCCTTGTCTACCTGACCAGCGTGCCTCCCTAGCCTAATTTTGCATTCTTTTTGTGTATGTGTGTGTGTGTGGAATTCAGACCAGGAGTCCCTTGAGGGCAGGGACTGTCTCTATTGTTTTATTTTGCAAAATACCTGATGCAGTCTAGTTGCTCATGTGTTTATTAGTAAGAGAGTTATGCAAAGACATTGCATACCTGGTTAGTTTACTATGGGTTTAAGCAAACACACAGGCATTTCGTTTCCCTCTGTCCCCACCTCACCCCTCACCCTCTTCTTCTTCTGCAATCTGAATGTACCCTGTGTCAGCCAGTGGATGTGGTGGGGAAGAAAAGCAGGCAGAAGTCAGCTTACGGGTAGGAGGGGGATGTCTCCTCCTGGACACCACATCTCCTGTCTCTCCTTGGGCTTTTTCATTTCCCAAACACCAGATTTAAGGCTTGCCTACTGGATGCTGAATTACCAGAAAGACAATCCTATTAAATTGCAGGTTGAAAATACAAGAAACAAGGACTAGAGAAGCTTCAGGTTGAAAGGGACCAAAGAGGTCCAAAGAGCCAGAACTCCCGCTGTCTTTAGTTTAATCACTTTTTATTGACTCCTGTGAGGTACAAGGTATTTGCCCTGCTATTCCCTCTCCACTTGCAGAACTGAGGGTTATTTCTATCATTCCTGAATTTTCTGATGAGTGGCAGTTCACCTGGGAAGACAGTTTAGGACAATGGTTAACAGTGTAGGTTTTAAAGCTAGAAAGACTTGGGTTCAGGTCTAGCCTGGTGTCTCATGCCTGTAACCCCAGCACTTTGGGAGACTGAGGTAGGAGGATCACTTGAGCCCAGGAGTTTGAGATCAGCCTGGGAAGCATAGCGAGAGCTCATCTCTACAAAATTTTAAAAAATTAGCCTGGCGCGTGGTGCACACCTGGAGTCTCATCTACTTGGGAGGCTGAGGTGGGAGAATCACTTGAGACCAGAAGTTCAAGGCTGCAGTGAGCTATGATCATGCCACTGCACTCCAGCCTGGGTGACAGAGCGAGACCCTGTCTCTAAAAAGAAAAAAAAAAAAAAGACTTGAGTTCAAATCCTCAACCCATACATTAATGATATTATCTCTTAATGTTTCTAGCTAGGTGACCTCAGACAAATTATTTCTATAAACCCTGTTATCTCTCTTCTCCCACATGAGTAAAGCAACACTTTCCTCTTAATTTTCACTGAGTGTTAAATTGAACTTTCAGCTCTCTCAGGACAGAGTCTGTGTGTGGTAGAACCCCAGTAAATGGTAGAGATTCTGACGTCATAGGGCTAACAGGTCCATTTGAAAACTAATTTTCATTTTCAGTATATTTCTGAGCCATGAAAATGCTTATCCTTTTTGATTAGTAATCAGTAAAATGAGGACAGTGGTTCTTTCTTTCAAGAAAATGATTCAATTCTGAAAAGAAAAAAGCTATAAGCATTAGGAAGTTTGTAGCACTGCTGTTTATGATAAGAACACTTTGGAAATGACTTTAAAAACCTCATAGCGGATAATGTAGTAAATTATTATCTATTCTGAGATGTTATATATCCATTATGATTCTTACAGTAAACACCATGAAACAAGATAGATAAAACTTACAGTATTAGATTTAACAAGTTGAATCCAAAGTTATATTTATTATGATTATAAAATGTAAATATATTTATGCATGTGGGCAGTAATTGATGGAAAAAACAGAAAAATGAAAAAAATATTTTGGTGGCTGGTGAAATTCAGGGTGTATTTTCATTTTCATTTTTATGCACATCACTTGGATTATTTATGTATTATAATAAATAGATACACAAAATGCTTTTGAGAGAAAAATATCGTTCTCTTTATTAAGGTGATGGCCTCTGACCAGAGGTTTCTTCTTCCCTGGTTGAAGAGCCACTTGCTATTTTGTGCTCTACAGGGCATTGCCTAAAACAGTGTACCTTAAACAAGATTACACTGGTTTCTAGAAAATGATTTACAAGTTGGCATGGCTGGGAAGATCTAGAGCAGAGAGTCTCTGACATCTGATATCCAGTTTTATAGGAGATATGCCTTTAACTACTAAAGATTCCCTCCTGATGGGCAAGTTATGAAAAGGCTGGTAGCTAGGGTGGTGAGTAGATGTGAGACTATATCACCCAAGGAACAGTTGAAAGAAATGGGTCCATCAATTGCCCTCATATTTTTGTAGATAGGTCAGGTGGAAGAAAGACTAGATGCGTTCTGTTTATTTTTGGGACAATGAGTAGAAGATGTAAAGCAACAGACTTCAGCTTGACCTAAGGAAGAATTAAGGAAAACCATTTACAGATGTCCAAAAGTAGGATGATCCAACTCAGGAGGCAGTAAGCTCACTGTTCTTGGAGGTGTTGCTGATGGAGGCTGAAGGCTGTGGTGGGGACATAGTATTGGATGGGCTTGGGGGTGCCTTACACACTTGAGATTCCTGACTTCCCTGAGCTCCCTTCCTAGTTGGTGACAGCAGGTCTCAGGGATCCACCCTAAAGTCCATTTTTGTCACCCACTCTGTGACACTCAAAGGCATGACTCCCCATTACCATGTTTCAATATGGCCATCTTCCAAATAGGCAAGGTAATGATCTATTAACTAATCTCAATTTACTCTGGGGATTAATAAAGAAGATTGCCAAGAGATTAAATTTCCCTGAAGACTAATACTATAATTGGGCTGCAATTTATGTGAGTCATATTAGGAGGAAGAGTTACAGATGACAAAATATTCTGACTCCATGTAAATAATATTTATTTTACAAATTCATTCATTTATGAGATATTACTTGAGACCATATAAACACTAGGGGAACCTAACATATGTGATGTGGATATATGACACCATATAATATACAAAAATAATTAAAGCAAAATTATTTTTTCCCTACAAAATCCACCTGATTAATCAGTCTAAATCCCTTTTTATTCCTACTTTTTGCATCATAGCTTCAATCAGTGGTCCATTTAATATTTTGTGTTAAGCTGTATTTTCAGATGGATTCTAGGGTGCTATTTAGTCATTAGCAAAGGACAAGAATGATGATTTTTATTTTACATTATATACACAGTGAATAATTTTGCTGCTTTTCCAGATTATTCTATTTATGCTTGTAACTCACAGTTAAAAGGGCATGGGCCGGGCACAGTGGCTCACGCCTGTAATCCCAGCACTTTGAGAGGCTGAGGTGGGTGGATCACGAGGTCAAGAGATTGAGACCATCCTGGTCAACATGGTGAAATCCCATCTCTACTAACAATACAAAAAATTAGCTTGGCAGGGTGGTGCATGCCTGTAATCCCAGCTACTCAGGAGGCTTGAGGCAGGAGAATTGCCTGGACCCAGGAGGCGGAGGTAGCGGTGAGCCGAGATCGCGCCATTGCACTGAAGCCTGGGTAACAAGAGCGAAATTCCGTCTCAAAATAAAATAAAATAAAATAAAAATATAAAAGGGCATGGAACAACTAGGCAGCAGAACAGACCATTTTTCACTCTAGCTGCTATAATAGCACAGATTTTTTTAGTAGTGGGTCTTCAGGATGGCTGAGGCCAGACGTTATTCTTTTTTTTCTAAAAGCAGGAAGACCTTTATAGGGCTGAATGTCAGAGAGAAATTAGTTTTACTACCATTTTGGGATTTGCACATGTTTAAGGGCTCATAGAAAGGAGCTCAAACAATAGACAGTGAAAGCAAACAGGACAGGGAGACTGAGAGCATCCCTTGATTTACCAAGGGCAGGGGTGATGCTGATGGAGGATCATTGTGAGGTGCCTGTGAGGATGAGGTGCATGGTCTGTAGAGAATTTAAAAACAACAGTGAAACAGACTAAAAGTCAGTCTGCTTTTTATTATCATCATGCACTCACAAATCTCAATAATGCCAGTGATAATATGCTCTATGGGAAAATCTTTTCTGGTTCTAAGTTTTAAACAATTACTGTGATGACTGTTAATAATATATAAGCTTCATATTATCACAGTTTTAGATCTTAGCCTTTAATGTACATTGTCTTCTACATGAATGTTAATTCAGAGAACTCCTAGTTATACAGTTGGTGCTCAGGGCACAAGGACTCAGCTACATGCAGTGGTTTTGAGGGTAAGTTCATAATGTTTTGGAATCTTTCGTAGGTGTTTCAGATGTGCTTTACGTCTCTAACACCTGTAGTGCTACCTATTCTGATCTTTAAGCAGAAGTTTGGAAATAAATAATGACAGCAAAGTCATTAGGAGGATAAAGAAGAAAATCTAAGCTACATCAACTCTGCTAGTCTGCATAATCATTTGGAGGTTGCATTTGTGCTGGAAATTTGAAACAGTAAGACAGAGTGTACACTGTGAGGTGTAATGTTTTTGTGTGTTAAGTACAAGTTTTGGTGTATATCCGAGATACTCTATTTTGAATAATATGCTTAAAATGGAAATTTATCCTTCTTTTGAATTAATTGTTTTAAAGCTAAAGAATAAAATAATGATTATTTAATGGTAATTATTAGAAATAATTTTGTTGTATAGAGGCAAAGTTTTATAAAATGATGTGTTTCAGATGTCAAATTTACTGAGTCTACCACTGGTTTTTGGAATTAGGCAATTTTGGGCCAAGTTCTGTGAAACATTGGGTCAAGTTACTGAATCGTTCAAAACCAGAGCTTTCTCATGAATAAAATAAGTACCTCCTTTGTAAAGTTATTGTGATACTAAATGAGATTGTACAAGTAAGTACATAGATCAATACCAGGAACGTAGTAGATGCTCAATAAAGGACAGTTTAGCAGTAATAAGAATAATAATAAAAAGCACAGTTGTAGATTTCTGTGAAACATTGCCGAAAGGCTTTGCATATTAAAGATATCCAAGCTGAGATCTAAAAAATTATAGTTAGAGACACTGAAAATTCTCTGAAAATAGCATAGCTTCCTTGTTATAAAGAAGTAACCGTGTTCATTCATTCCTTTATTCATTGGAAAACAAACCTTTTGGAGAGTGCATGCACCGCTTCAGCTTCTGTCTCATAGTAGCAAATAAAACAGACTCAATCTCTGTTGCTGAGAAGGCTGTATTCTAGCAAAGTCCTCATAGAGTTAAAGCCCCTTTGGTTACCACT
Source organism: Saimiri boliviensis (assembly GCF_048565385.1). Classification (NCBI taxonomy): domain Eukaryota; kingdom Metazoa; phylum Chordata; class Mammalia; order Primates; family Cebidae; genus Saimiri; species Saimiri boliviensis. The sequence continues at coordinate 201,574,213 of NC_133450.1, read as the reverse complement.
ACCTGAATTAGGTAGATACAAGCACCATTTACAGTCAAAACTGTGGTGCCCACAGTTGGGAGTAAGCAGAATTGCAGAGCAGGGTTTTTTGAAAGAGCATGTGTTATGCAGTCAGACTGAGTTGAATCTCAGTTCCTCTGTTAACTATGTGACCTTGGGCAGGTCATTTCCTATTGCTATGATTCAGGTTTCTTATCTCTAGTAGAGTGATCACAATCCCATAACCTACCAACTAAAAAAAGCCCAGGACTGGATGGATTCACAGCTGAATTCTACCAGAGGCACAAAAAAGAGCTAGTACCATTGCTTCTGAAACTATTCCAAACAATAGAAAAAGAGGGACTCCTCCCTAACTCATTTTGTGAGGCCAGCATCATCCTGATACCAAAACTTGGCAGAGACAGAACAAAAAAAGAAAATTTCAGGCCAGTGTCCCTGATGAACATCAATGTGAAAATCCTCAATAAAATACTGGCAAACTGAATCCATCAGCACATGAAAAAGCTTATCCATCATGATCAAGTCAGCTTTATCCCTGAGATGTAAGGCTGGTTCAACATATGCAAATCAGTAAACATAATCCTTCACATAAACAGAACCAATGGCAAGAACCATATAATTATCTCAATAGATGCAGAAAAGGCCTTCAATAAAATTCAACACCCCTTCATGCTAAAAACTCTCAATAAACTAGGTATTAATGGAATATAAAAAAGAAAAAACAAAAACAACCCCTTCCCAAATCCCAAAACAAAACAAAGATAAATGACATAGTGTTTTTCTGGTGCACAGGGATACTCAATAGATATTTTCTTTTCTGTCTCCCCTTAACAAATTGTGCCTGAATAGAACGGAGTTCTGTTGGATGCATCATTCCTTACACAGACATGCACATGCATATGCACACACATTTGTATATATGAAGATATCCCATTTGGGATGACCACAGCTGGAAGGACACTGTTGGATGTTTGAGGAAAATTACTCAGGGTTGCCATTGACTTTTCATTCTCATCTTCAAAGCATGTCTATGATAGTATGTAGTCCACTCCATATTTAATATGGATTCCCTACTTTTCCCAAATTACACACCTGTATATTTGCCAACCTGATATCTAGCATAAGTGTCTGTTTGCGTCTGACAAAGTATACATGTGAATTTCTTAGACCAAATCTATTACCTGAGGAGTATGCCAGCTTTAAACACTGTTGGCTGTTGTATTCTTTACCACCTTGTAGAGAGAGTTAGGGCAAACTAAGAGTCGTAGTTTTATTGACTTTTTCATAAATTTCAGTACACAGACATAAATTGTTTTGGGAAGAAAATCTACATCCCATGTAGACTAATGCTCATATAGAATCTAAGCCTTAATATTACCATGGAAGTCAGCAGAGATAGTAGCAGTCCCCTGAGGGAAGAGATGATTTTCCATGGTGTAAGTGAGGTATCCTGATGACCCATTTTTATAAACGTGTATGATAGTAATGCAAAATCCCGTTCAGATAAGATGGGCATATATGCTCTACCCCATTTGATAGAGAAAAATGTGCTGACCTCATGATTTTTGTTTCAAACTAAGAATGCCTCAACAGACAAACCGATGCTGTTTTCTAATGGCAGCCAGAAAGAAGGGCCTAAGATCAACTATTCTGAGGTAAATTTCTTGAATTTTGGTAAAAGCCCTTCAGCATTTACATGGTCTAAAGTTAAGAATCTTATTCGTCTGTTACCTGAGTAATTTACTTTCATACATTTTGCCACTATCTGGAGTCTTCACAGGGAATTGGCATTTCTTAATATCTGGTATTATATGGGGGCCCACTACTGATTCTTTTACAATCACTGTTGGCATTTGAAAACAACTGTAAAATTTTTCTCCACTAAAATGAGCATAGCCATGCATAGGACATAAAACAGTGGGGGCTTGATTCTTCATTGTCTGTGTGCTGTTGATAACACATGAATGTAGCAAACTTGAACCTGTAATAGGTATCTGTCTTTACTTCCCTTGGTGAGGGGTGTGTTGGCCTTTTCTCCAGGGATAATTTTCTTTAAGTAGGTGTCAATTCTTTGTGACAGATTCTTATGGTCTCCCTTACCTACTCTACCATTTTTTCCTGGTAGTAATATAACACCCTTAAGTTATAGGTGGATATGAGGCTACCCAGGTGAGAGATTTCATTTCTCAGTCTTCCTTGCAGCTAGGTCTGGCCGTGTCACAAAATTCTGATCAATGGGATGCAAACAGAATTGATGTGTGCAACTTTAAGATCACATTTTTATAAGGAAGCTATTGACCTTTCATTCTCTGTATGTATTTCCATTGGCTCTAAAATAGTGACAACCAGAGACGCTTCCTTGGATTCAGAGGAAGCTGCACGTGCAGAGGCACACTGCCAACCTGGATCCTTACATGACTTTGTGGAGTAGAGCTATCCACCTGCTTTTGGTGACCCTCCTACACTTGACCTGTTACATGAGAAATAAACTTTAGTTATACCCAGGCCACTGTATTTTGGGTTCTCTTTGTTATAGCAGCCCAACCTGCACACTAGCTAATATCGCCTTTTTCAGATCATCTGACAAATACATCATATGGAACTCTCTATAGTCTTGCAACATCGACTGTGTTCTGGATGCTTGTCCCTTTCAATTCACCATTACTGAATGCTTATTAGAGGTTTTAGTGTGAGAAATAAAATTCACACAGCCTAGCATGAAGAGTGTGCTCTTAAATGCTTCCTCCAGAATCTCCAGATGTTCTTTTTGGATTAAGACAGACCATCAGAGAACTGCACACCTGGGCTGTCTTGATTTGGCTCCTTGGAGAATTACTCCACGGATCTGAGCCTTGGCTTTGCGCCATCAGCCCACACTGCGGAACACTAGCAAACAACTCTGCTGCTGCATGTCCAGGAGGATGATTGAGGATGTGGTTTGCTACCCTTTGTGAGGACCCAGGGGAGAGATTTCTTTCAGACCTTGTACCAGGAATAGTTGTGCTTCTCCTGAGCAACTGGCTTGTTTTGTTTTTATGGACATTCTGAGTTGTGTAACTGTCTGTGTCTTTCAAAGCCACCTCAAATCCTCTGGGAACGAGACAGGGTATAAAATACATCTATTCAGAGTCAGGACCAAGATCCCTATTTAGCTCATTATATTGCTTTTGGAAAAGTCACTTCACTTGGCTTAACTTTCTTTGCTTACAAGTCAGAGATAATGAGTTCTTCCTGTGACTAGAGCTCAAATTAATATTTATAACACACTCAGAGTTCCTTCAACATGGGTCATTATGGAAACTAACAGTAATATTTAATTTCTGCAAATCTCTGCCATTCTGTAACTCCCTCTCTTTGAATGTCTTTCATCAATTTGTGTCTTCATTTATTCAGCACATTTGAGGGCACATTAGTACACCAAGCCCCCTAGAGGGGTCCAATTTAATAAGCCTGAATCCTTGCTCTCCAGTAGCACAAGGATTTAAGAACATGCTTCCTACAAAATTAAAGATTTAAATAACAGGTATATCAATTATAAAATTCCAAAACCATAATGAAGGAAAGGACTAGGAATTGGGTGTGGAGCAGAGTGGTGTGGTATGGTTGTTTTTTATTTTTATTTTTTATTTTTTATTTTTTTGAGATAGAGTTTCGCTCTTGTTGCCCAGGCTGGAGTGCAATGGCACGACCTCGGCTCACCGCAACCTCCGCCTCCTGGGTTCAGGCAATTCTCCTGCCTCAGCCTCCTGAGTAGCTGGGATTACAGGCACGTGCCACCATGCCCAGCTAATTTTTTTTTTTTTTGTATTTTTAGTAGAGACGGGGTTTCACCATGTTGACCAGCATGGTCTCGATCTCTTGACCTCGTGATCCACCCGCCTCGGCCTCCCAAAGTGCTGGGATTACAGGTGTGAGCCACCGCGCCCGGCCTGGTTGGTGTTTTAAGGTGATGATTCAGTCATCACATCTACTTAGGAAGCTGAGAAGGGAGAATTGCCTGAGCCCGGGAGTTTGAACCCTGGGCAACATAGTGAAACCTATTCTAAAGAAATAAAAATTTAAAAATGAGTAAAATAACAGGATTAGAGAACAGTAGGAGGGAATAATGATAGTTCTAGTGGTGGTACTAGAGGGCATCTCTAAGAAGGCGGCATTCAGGCAAAGACTGGAGATTTAAAAGGAAGGACTCTGCTAAGATCTGAGAAGATAAACACATCTTTGGGTGTGAAAGAGTTTGGCATGTGAATGAATCCAAACATGGACAGTGGTATGACAGTCAGTAAGCAAGGGCAAAAGTGAGAGTTTGGAGAGAGGGTCAAGGACCAGGCCACTTAGGGCCTTGAATGCTGCATCACAGAGCCTGGCTCTTCTCTTACCTGCCAGAAGATGCTTCTTGAAACATCCCGTGGGGCAGAGTGGTGTGGTATGGTTGGTGTTTTAAGGAGATGATTCTGCTTGTCTCTAGTGTGAGATTAACTCAACACAGTAAGGTAAATGTTGGGATTGTGGGGAGCAAGAAGAAGGGTGTCTTCTGGGTGTTTTCAGTTTGGATGCTGAGAGTGTCTTCCCAAAGTATATGGTGGCTGAGCTGAGTTCTTGCTCTTGAGGAATGAAGAAGAGTTAGCCAGAGGAATGGGAGAAGGATGAACCAGATAGTGAACGGCACGACCAAAGCATGTCAGCACAACAGGGATGCTGCTGGTTTGGAGCAGAAAGCAAAATAGAGCATCGGGACAGGAAGCTGTGGAGGTGGCCAAGAGATGGCTCAGAGAGAACCTTAGGTGACAAATGCTTTATTCCCCATTGTATGGCTGGTAGGTGGTAGGGAGCTGAATTTTATTTCCTAATCATTTAAAAAGACTTATTTGGAAAAGTATTTGTAGGAAATCTCTTAAATAAAAACATATTTTTCATGCTTTCTTTAAAATAAGAGTCACTGGAGTGCAGATGCCCACAGGCAGACTTTCTGCAACCTGAGTTAAAGCAGTTGATAGGAGATGAGTCATCTGCATCTTTGCCTGTGCCTTGTCTGCTCCTATAAGCCTCCCTCCTTTCCCTAGCGCTCCTAGTCTATTCCAAACAAGAGTAAGGGGGATTACTGGTGGGCACCCATCCCACTTCCCAATGGATGTAGAAGTGCTTAGTAAAGTGCTCTGCGTATTTGAGTTATCGTTATTTTGAGATGGAGTCTTGCGCTGTAGCCCATGTTGGAGTGCAGTGGCGTGATCTCAGCTCACTGTAATGCTGCAGCCATTGCCTCCCAGGTTCAAGCGATTCTCCTGCCTCTGCCTCCCAAATGGATGGGACTACAAGCACCTGCCACCAGGCCCGGCTAATTTTTGTATTACTATTATTTTTTAGTAGAATCGTGTTTCATCATGTTAGCTAGGCTGGTCTTGAACTCCTGACATCAGGTGATCTGCCTGCCTTTGCATCCCAAAGTGCTGGGATTGCAGGCGTGAGCCACTGCATCCCAGCTGAGTTATTTTTAATGTCAGTTGCACTAGATTAGGAGTCAGAGTGCTGGTCCTGGCTCCTTTAGTTAGTAGTTGGGTGACCTTGGACACATTACTTAACTTCTTAAAGCTGCTTCCTTATGTGTGAAAAGGGGATAATACCTACTTCTCTGAGTTACTGTGAGGGTTAAACTAAAAATCGAATATATGCAAAGCACTCACACAGCACCTGCTTAATAAATTATAAGTATTATTATTGTTGTTCATAACAGAAAAATAATAGAGAATTCAAAGTTTTATTTTTTTTCTTTTCCCCTGAAGACTGAGCATGTAAGACAATGAAATGGAGAAGTTACCAAAATACCGAGGTAATTAATCTTGGCTAAGTTACTTAACTGATTTCCTCATCTAAACAGTTGGGACTTTGTGTATTATGCGTATTGTATATTCGTAAGAGTTAGATGTAATTGTTGATGCAAAATTCTTCAAAAAGTGGGTATTTTCTTCTTTGCTTTGTTTACAGGGTTATCTGGATAACCTGTAAGGGATGCCAAGGATTTAATTAGGGGGAATACTTATGAGAGAAAAAGGGATGGGTGCTGGGGAGGGCTGTCAGCCCTTGATGAAGGTATAACCTAAATGGGGCAGGTAGGAAAGTTGGGTGCAAGAGTCTTCAATCTGAGAAGGTTTGGCACAAGGTCACAACTCTGAACCAAAGTCAAATAATAGAGGCTCCTGCATCTTGGATCTTTCAAGAATGGGGAGGCCTGGGGATCCTAGTGGAGCTCAGTAATTGGCTGGGATGAGCCTCAGGCCTCAGCATAAAGAGGTGATGGATTTCAGAGCCCAGCCTTTGGGCCTGGGGTTCTTGGTCAATTGTGCTCCCTGTTGTTAGTACGTTCTTATGGCCACTACACTTACCGTGAAGAAGAACCTCTTTTATTAACAGAAGAATCTACTGTTTGCAGCTAAGAGTCTTCATTCCCCTTGATTTTGTGAGAGCACTCTTCCCAGGAAACCACTTTCCAGTGAAGGTCAGCAAATAGTGTGCAGTGTCTTGACAATGAATTAAAGGAGATGGTAAGCATGGGCACTGCTTTTATCATAAGTGGAACCTGGAAAGAGCTAATGGGGATGAGTTAGTGTTCTCAGAACTGGTACCTTTTCTTTCTTTGTAAAAAATAGTCAATTAATAACGACGTTTGCATCCATTGGCTTTTTAAAGAGCAACGAAAAGCACTCTTCTTTGAAATAATGATTTATGCTTAGAAAGCACTTTGCATTTTACCCACCTTCATCTATATTTTCTCATGTGATGGCTGCAAAAATCTTGAGTAGGAACTCACATTTTTGAGGGATCACAGTGAGGATCAAAAAGGCTAAACAACTTGTTCCATGCATGCAGCTCATAAGCGGCTGAGTGGGGAGTTGCACCTAGATGGGAATATTTTCCCCTTTTGTCACTGCAGCAGAACTCACAAGCACCTCTAATTTAAAGAGAAAGAAATGTTCTAACTCTTTCTTATCCCTGCTCCCAGTTTGAATTTCTTTATTTTATAAATAATGAAAACAATCTGGCCAGGTCTCTGCAGAAAAGTGTCAGCAATGTAAAATGTGTCCTAAGAAGAATGTTGAAGATGGTTGGAGTTACTGTCCTTGAAAAGAGAAAGCTGAGGGTTGACTTCATTATTTACATTACATTCATAAGGAATTATCAAGAGGTAGAAATTGAAAAACTGATCTCCATCTTCAGAAACATCAGGAACGTAGGAAATAGGGCTCAACATGGAGGCAGAAGAACTTTGAGTTGTCAGGGCAATCAAACCGCTAAGACCATGGGGAAAGGCTTGAATAGTTTACAAATAAGAGTAAACACAATTGTGGGGCTGGCTTTCTATCTGCTAATGGGGTGGAGGAAGAACTGGGGCCTCTTGCCTTCTATACATCTTGGAGCAGTCATTCTATAAAATCTAAATAAAGATTGAGTCTACTCATTAGAATCATAACGTGATGGTTTGTATCATGTGAGAGGCATGATATAGCTGTTAGCCTTTATGCTGGTGTTACAAAAAGTTCAGTGTCCTTTCATCTATTCCTTCATGCATCAAATATTTATTGGGTGTCTGCCATTTTCCAGGCACTATTCTAGGTACTAAGGATCTATATAGTGGTGAATAGACCAGGTCTCTGCCTTTGCAATTTCTATGTTAGTGGGTAGGAGGCAGGAAATCAATCAATCAATAAAGTAACAAGTGTAGATAGTGGTAAGTGCTGCAATAAGAAAGAATAAAACAGAATGATTTGACAGAGAAAGACTCAGGCTGTGTTAGACTCAGTGGTCTGGGAAGGTCTCTGGGAAGGCATGTCATTTGATCTGAGCCCTTGGAAATGAGAAGGACCTAATCCTGCAAAGATTTAGGGGAAGAGCATCCCAGATAGAAGATACAGTGGTTTGAGGTAGCATTTGGGTTGAACTTTGACTATAGGGATGTAGTAGAAACATTCTGGGGAGAGGAAAGAACAAGAGAAAAGTATCTTGGTTAATGATTTTGAAGCATTTTCTTGGAATAGTGACTGGTGAGTTTGATTGGAGGGGAGTTGATGTAGAGCCTTGGTTCTCAAATTTGAGTGTGGCTCAGAATCACTGGGAAGGCTCGTTAAAGCCCAGATTGCTGGAACCCCATGTCCAGAGTTTCTGATTCAGTTGGTCTGCTTTGAGACCTTATCATTTGTATTTTTAGTAGGTTTGCAGGTAATATTGATGTTTACTGATGGTGGGGACCATGCTTTCAGAACCACTGAAAGGGTCCATCACTTTTTAAGGTTCAGTTAACTTACTAATAAGAGAAACTAGCATTTACTAAGCCATTACTGTATGACAGGTACTTGATGGACTCTCTCTTGCAATTACTATAACAGCCCCATGAAGTAGGGGTTATGACTGTTCCATTTTACAGCTGTAGGAATAAGCACAGAAAGATCAAATGACCTCCTGAAGCTTATAAAGCTTCTTTGCGAAGGAAGAAAGTGGCAGAACTGGGGGGGTGAAGCATGGCCTTGGAATTTTGGAACCGTTCACCACCATGCTGTAATTCAATGACAAAACCCAGTGAGGTGGAGAGGTAGCAGCTAGCTGGGTAATTTAATCAATATGGAATAAAGGGATCATAGGAGGGAATTTCGGCATGGATATACTAGGCTTGTAGGTTATCTAATCAGCAGGCCCTTCCTTGTCTTCTTTCCTAAAAGAACGCTTATTTTATTCAGGTACCTCCTTTCCAGCTGTAGGGGGTGAAGCTTAGTTACTCTGAGTCTAGGCCCATCAGCACATGGCAACTGTTTTTGGTTCTGGGTGGAAGGTGTATCTTAAATTAGTCAAATAAGACTAGATGGAAGGCTTATATTTTATGGCTGGGAGAGCAGCTTTCTTTTTGTCTTTGCTGGGCGTGAATAAGGAAGTATATTTTCTTGGTTGCTGTTAGCAGCCACTTTCCAACCATGCAAACAGCTGTCTGAACAGAAAGCTCATACGTGGAGGCTAAAGGGTGGGAAGACAGAGGAATCTAAGTTCCTGGTGGCTTTGCTGTTTCATAGAATTGAGGAACTCGAGGAAGCCTCCTTGACCTCTGGACTTCCTTAAGTGAAATAACCGGTTTCCCTATCTCTTGATCCTGTTTGAGTCCTTGTAACTGGCAGCTGGAAGCTTCATAACTGACAACACAGACACTGCAGTGTGAAGGAGGATGTTTGGAATATGGAAACTTTAACGTGAAAGTGAGGAGAAGGGGTTCTAAGTTTGCAGCTATCAGGGGATGTAATGGTGGCTGTTTATTCTGGGCTGTTGAAAGGGAGAGGGAAGGGAGAGAGAAAAAGAATGAGGCCATGGAGACTTTTCTGTGATGGAGGTATTCCTTCACACCTCCAGGTGTTCTCAGGAAACTCAGAGGGCTTTAAAGTGACAATTGTCTCAACATAACTCCTTACTCTTTCCTTCTGGCTCTTGTATCCTGGTCTCTATGATCCTCCCCAAAGTGAATGTGAAACTGGAACATCAGAATTCTGGGTGATAGGGCTGAAAACATTTTGGCCAAACCCATTTGATGAAGAGAGTTGGACACATAGTGATGTGGCTGGAATGCGGATTTGGCAAAAAATGAAAATTTTATAATCCTTTTTTTTTTTTTTTTTTTTTTCAGATAAGTCCATTCTTGGTATCTTACGAGGGTGATTGTGTAGTTCTTGGGCTTCCTTTTTTTGTGACAAGGAGAGAATGAAATAGCTATATATCTGATAATAGGCAATTCATTAGAAAAGTTAAGTAACCAGTAATAGAGGATTGGTGGGAAGAACTTAATTGGCAAACATAGGGGATTAGTTGAAATAAATTAAATACCTTTTACAGTCTCCACAAAAATAAAGTCATAGCCAAGTAAAAGGGTAAGCATAATTACATGAAAAGGAATTATAAAAATTTTAACAGGGTATATTGAATTTCTAACCTCATAAAATTCAGAATTCCAGAGCCTTTTATTTTTTTTATTAACCTTTGTTTTTATTCATATTTAGAAGATTAGAAATACAAATAGCTAAAAAAGAGCATAGTCTGACATCCCACTTGCCAGAAAATAAACACTGCCAACATTTATTTCTTTCTAGTTTGTGCATGTAGAGTAATCATTAATGTGTCTATGCCTGAATATAATATGTATGTTTATATGTTAGTATTTTTCTTATAAACATATATGCATGTTGGTATTTTTCTATACAATGGATTTATGACATTTTTGGTATAAAACACGATTCTTGTAACCCAGACCATTTTTTTTTAGTATTCCAATGCATTGGCCAGTAAAGTGGCCCCAAAATTTGTCTCTTAAAATAGGAGTAATGCTTGAAAATAAAATAGTAATAAATAGAAATAGTAATAAATAAAGCAGGAAAATATTTTTCAAACTGTGAAATATTTTGAAAAATAAGTAAAAGTGTTTAAGGAGATCTAGAATGTTTGCAAAAACTACCTTTCTATGCATTCCAGTTATCAGTACTTAGAGAAATCAGTGATTGGGAATCTTTACCTTTGAACATGATTAATTTTTTGCATTTATTATCTTTCTTCTATAGCTGGGAATAATTGTTAAGGTGAGCCAGAAATGCCATAATATTCAACCAAGAAGCTCTAGGGTGGGTGATGAGCTTATCTTAGTTTGCACAGGACTGACTCATTTTATTTATTTGTTGTTTTCAACTCAATCAAAGGTTTAATGCACAGATTAGTAACATTAACAAATCAATAAACAGCAGACAAGTCATAAGAAATATGAGTAAAGAGAATATGGATAGTAGTTAATAGAAGAGGAAACCCAGACTGATAAACCTATGAAAATATGCTCAACCCTACTGGTAATGAGGAGATTCACATTTAAATCACACATGATACACTATTTTCTAAATCTGCAGTGTAAAGGGTCAGCAAGGATGTGGAAAATGAGTACCTCACACATGCTGTTAAGAATATGTAATACTCAAAAACATACTGGACATACAAAAAACTTGTAACATTCAAAATATATACATTTCTTCATTCTAGACATTTTACTTCTAATAATAGATCCTAGAGAGATCTTTGCTCTTGTGTATAAAGAAGACAGTCTTTTTTTAAAACTAAAAATCCCAGTTCCTGGGAATCCATTCAGTTTTCCAGGACTGTTGGCCAACCCATTAAATCTCTTTCCTCCAAAAGTTGGGGAGTAGTGTAACACCTTTTACTTGAAAGAGTGAAGGCATTTTGAAGAGCTGTCTGTGGGTCTAGCAGGCAGCTGAAGTGAAACATACATGTCTTGTCTTTTGCGTTTGCAAGGGTTGTTGCAGCAACAAAAAGAAAAAGAAATAATTAGGACTACTAATTTAAATGTTGATGTTAGGTGATTCAAAGGAAAGCAGCAAAGGCCTACCCAGGCATCCCTGCTTGCCTTTTGGTCTGGTCATAACGCCCTGTGCACCTTTCACCGCTCCCTTTGAGCCCATCTGATGAGGGTTATTTCCTGGAGAAGAAAACAGTGTAAGACTTTCTAAGGCAGCAAGGCATGGGAAAAGGAGAGCCGAGACAATAGGATCCGCAGAATGTAAGATGTTCGTACTTGCTGGTGTAGATTAGAGATTTCATGATTAAGAACACATCACACAGCTCAAAAAGAGCCAGAACACAAGCAAAAGAAGGACAGTAAGAAATTTTTGTTCAAGAAAAAACTGGAAAGGGAAAGAAAGCAGAAACAACACTAAGAAGCACAAAACCCATTCTTACAATCTCAGAAGGGGTCATTCTCTGCCAAGGAAGTGGAACATTTGGGAGAAGCATGAGGAACAACTGCAAGGAAGAGAAAGAGGGGATGACTAGCCTGGACAATCTCTCACAGTGGATGCTGGCACATTTTGGACTGGGTAAGGGTGTGCGTGACTTTCTTTGCTTAGTAAAATGGTTGGATATTGGCCTTTAGCTAGAAGAAAAAAAGACTTAAGAGCCCAGAAAATGCTATAGCTGAATAGCTGATTTATTTTTAAAGGAAAGTCTAAACTATAAACAAATCTATAGACAGGAGATGGAGAATTTTCTCCCATCGAAGCACTAACCAGGCCCGACCCTGCTTGATTTCCAAGATCAGATGAGATTCAGGGTGGTATGGCCATAGACAGATGAAGAATGTTCTGCAGGACTTCTACCAGCTCTCCTGTAAGGAGGCAAAGTCTCTGGAAGTAAACCTGCACAGGACGAAGTGGAGGGGCAGCAGATGAGAAGGAGGAGCAGCAAAACCAGGGCTGTCTAAGGGCTTTATGCCAGGGATTTGTAGTTAGTATCAGAGCCACAGTGTGGCTTGGCTGGTAAATTATTTGTAGCTCGTTTGTGCTATTTATGCTTAAGGACATAATGAACTATATACAATTCATTCTACAGGATGGGCTTCCTTTCTCTTGAGTTCCCCTTTCGTTTTTAAAAGTCCTTTAGGACTTTTAAAGCCTCCTTCATCAGCTTGCAAGGAGGAAGGCTGAACTGAATGTTACCCAACAAGCATCTCTGGTCCCTTATCCTGATGTCTTGAGTATGCGCTGCCCTTTCCAGGAAAGGGGTCTAAGGAGGGCTTACTCTTGTTTTTATCTGACTGTAGCTTGCAAATAGCCTTCACGTGACTGGTGATAAGAATTATGGAAACATAAGGGAGGTGGAAAAGGAAAATGTAAAAAAGAAAAAAAAAAAGACTAAATGAAATCCATGGATGTGTTTCCTTGTATGTGCAGGAGAGTGAGTATAATGTGTGTAGTATTTTTTCCTAAAATAAGGTGGGATGTTTCTGGAAGCTTCTACCTCAGAGATTTCATTGAACTTTAGATTAATTTTATATTCCTTTACATATAATAATATCTATCTTATAATTAGAAATCTCTTAGCAGTATTCTTATTTTTAAAGTAAAGAAGTTGAATTAAATAAAGGTGAGTTGATTTCCTACTATGCACACATCATAGAGACTGAAACAGGTGAATCTCTTCTCTGAAGGCTCTTATAGTCTGGATGTGAGGAGCTGGCAGAGTGGCTGATGGGGACAGAGTTGAGGGAGGCCACCAAACAGGGACACACAAAACCAGATGGAATGTGGGAACTAGAGCCAGAATTGTTCTTTAGTGGTTTATTGAGACAGAGTTTTCTGATTTTCAGGAAGCAAAGAAGACCTTTTATGGATTTCTACCCACAAGTCACGTGGGGGTCCACAGGCTCCCACAATACCCTGCATGTGAAACGTCTTTTGTGGCTTCAATTTAAAAACAAAATTAAGCACTGAGATGTAGGACAGGTGTTTTCTGAAATGTCATGATTATGCCATAAATAGCTGGGAACATAATGAAATTATTTTGGCATCTTATGTGTGATGTTAGTGATGAGGCTTAAGTAAAGAGTCACGTTCCTAGGGTTGGTATGTCAGGCCAACACCCCAAATTCTCATCAAGTTTAGTCCTGTGGCGGTGGAAGTTCGCTTTCGAGTTTGGGTTGAGTCACTGTCATGATGACTCTCCATCCAAGAACTGTAGCATTTTTGGGCCCTAGAATCAGAAGCAAGTGTGAACTGGTATTTGTGAAATTTTCCAACTAAAAGCAGTGGCTGAGGTGGGTAAATAGGGGAGAGGCAGAACGGCAGACATGACATGCCGAGCATTGTTCTGAAAGGGGCACAGCAGCCCTTGGTCAGAGGAGAGTTAATGAGCAGGCTTTGTTAGAGAAAAGTACTTTATAAAGTAATAAAAGTCAAAAGGCAGTCTTGCAGAAAGCATCGGCTTTGTGATTAATGTATCCAGCTACTAATTATTCAGGGGAGGTTGTCTGTCTGTCCAGACTTACATGTTAGGGGCAGCACTGTGAGTCACTGGGGATTTGGTTGTTACAACCAGAAAATCCAAAGTGGGTTTTATGATTGAGATCCCTTGGGATTAGCAGAGTCCCTACTAAAACAGTTTAAACATCCAAAGTTTACCTTCTTACATAAATGCAGTCCAGGCATACATTGCCCAGTGCTTGCAACAGCAGCTTCATAGAGTCACCAGGGACTTGGACGCTTTCCAGGTTGTAACATTTCCATCCCGAGGGTGTGGCCTTGTTCTCATAGCCTGAGATGGTGGCTGGAGCTCCACCTGCTATAATCCGGACAGTGGGAAGAGGGGAAGACAGGAGGACCCCCTTCTTCCTCTTAAGGACACTTCCTGGATTACCACATAGTGCTTAAATCTCATAGGTCAGCCTTAGTCAAAAGGCCACATCCACGTTTAAAGGTGGCTGGAAAATACAGTCCTTAAACTCTGCACATCGTTGCTCTGAGTAAATTCAGGAGTTTGGAGTTTCCTTACCAAGTAGGGGAAAACAACAGATTTTGGCAGGTGACTGGCATCTTTGCTAAGGAAGCTTGCAATTGAATGATGAAAATAGAAACACCATGCACAGAATATGTATTCCAAGTGATAGAAACCAGTTATGATTCATTTAGTCATTTGTTTCATTCATTGATTCATTCTTTCATTATTTAATAGGCACCAAATGATGTGTTGGTCTGGGGAATGAAGAGGCGATCTTAGACTTATTCCTGGGAATCATGGTTTTAAAAGGAAAGCCATGACATGTAATTAGAATAATCCTGTGTGGGCCAGGTGCAGTGGCTCATGCCTATAATCCCAGCACTTTGGTAGGCCAAAGCAGGCAGATGACTGGAGGTCAGGAGTTTGATACTAGCCTGGCCAACATGGCAAAACCCCATTTCTACTAAAAAATACAAAAATTAGCCAGCCATGGTGGTGCATGCCTGCAATCCCTGCTGGTTGGGAGACTGAGGCAGGAGGATTGCTTGAATCCAGGAGATAGAGGTTGCAGTGAGCCAAGATTTTGCCATTGCACTTCAGCCTGGGCAACAGAGTGAGAATGTGTCTCAAAAACAACAACAGCAACAACAACAAAAATAATCCTATGTGGGGGGATTTGGAACAGAGATCATCTGCAGGCTTGCATTCTAACTCTGGGTCCTTAGTGTCTGTTATGCTTGATGAAGAGTTTCAAGCTGCGTTTTTTTTTTTTTTTTTAGACTGAGTCTCATTCTGTCAGGCAGTGAGGCAGTCTTGGCTCACTGCAACCTCCACCTTCCTGCTTCAGCCTCTTGAGTAGCTGGGACTACAGGTGCCTTGCACTACACCTGGCTAAGTTTTGTATTTTTAGTGGAGATGGGGTTTTGCCATGTTGGCCAGGCTGGTCTGGAAATCCTGACCTTAGGTGATCCGCCTGCCTTGGCCTCCAAAAGTGCTGAGATTATGGGTGTGAACCACTGAGGCTGAAATGATTAAGTTTTTTGGTTACTTCCAATGAACAGAATTATTCATAAGGTTGTAACTTGTAGATGAAAATTGGTTTCCTCAGAAAACTTTCACAGCAGCCAAATGCTAAAATGTTCTCTGTTATTATGAACCAAATTTTACATCACCCTCATCCTTCTCATCCCCTAACGTAGCACTTATGTCCCTCCAATTTTAGTCTTGTATTTGATGACTACCTAGAACAATTCTTGAGTCTCTCTCCTCCTCTGCTCACCGTATTTCTGTTCTTTTCTGAGGCTTTATTTTTTCCAAACTAAAAGCCTGAATACTCCTTCAGCTGTTCCCCAAATAACATGACTTGGGGAAAGAAATGAAGAGGGAAACAATATTTTTATGGAGGCTTACTATGTTATGGTCATGGTGCCAAAGGTTTTATGTACATTATCTCAATCTTCACAGAGTCCCAGTGAATAGAGGGTGATATTCTTCACTTTTTACAAGTAAGGACCCAAGTTCATGGAAATAACATTCAGTAGTTAACTTTCTAAGCTCTTACGATCATTCAATGGGCAGGCAGGATCCAACCCTGACCTGTTGGGGGACTTGGACTGTGCTTTCCAGCCATACCTTGCTGGTCCGTCTTCCTGGTTACCCGATTTTGAAGATGCCAGTTTCCTTAGCTGGAAAATAGAACTCATTCCCTCCTACATTATGAAGAGATTTCAGCTAAGACTGATGCACCTGGAAGTAGATCTTTCCCTTCCCCAAGTGTAGAGAATGTAGGTTGATTGTGACAATTCTCTGCACATGGTGAGTAGGACGATATGGAAGCAGAGTCTTCAGAACAGTGGAGGGGTCCAATGTAGGTCTGGACCCCAGTACAGACATGAGGACTTCTTGAAGGGTGTCTTAGTTGAGCAATATTGTCAGGTGGCTTTATGAGGATTGAAAGCTGGGAAGCTCTTCCTTCCCTTAACGGGGATGATGAAGCTGTGCCTACTGCATCACTCAGCTGATTTCATACAGCTGAATTATTCTGCCTTTTATCTACACTGAAGGAACTTATGTCCTCTGCCTGTGTCTATGGTACTTTTCTGATGGTCATCATTGCATTTGTCAAAGTGCCCTCTATCTTCACCAAATAGTTTATAAGAATGGACGGTGATAACAGGGCAGCATACTGGAAACTGCCTCATTAAAATAATGAAGCTCTGATGGAAATGTTGGTTTGTATGATTTCATCTTCAAAGACCACTGTATCAGATATAGAATCATCCAGTATTTCTCTCTGATTTGATAGGGAAGGGAACTGAGGCCTAGAGCAGGCCCATTTAGCTAGCTGGCTCTTAAGATAAGTTTGCTTAGGGTCTCCTAATTTAAACACATCACTGTAGGCATAGTTTATATTTTAGTGACATTTCTGTGGTCAGTGAAGCATGGTATGTAAGATTGCCTGCCGTCTTTGTGACTTTGGGTGGATGATTGGCTTCTTTGAGCTTCTGTTTCCCCATCTTAAAATGAGAATAAAACTACCTACCTCCAAATAAGGTAATATTTTTGTTACGAAAGCCAGGAGGATTATTATGAAGCACTTATGATGGTTACTGGCACATATTAAGTGGTGTATTGGTCCATTCTCATGCTGCTAATGAAGACTTACCAGAGACTGGGTAATTTATAAAAGAGAGAGGGTTAATTGACTCACAGTTCCACATGGCTGGAGAGGTCTCACAATCATGTGGAAGGTAAAGGAAGAGCAAGGGCATGTCTTATATGATGGCAGGTAAGGAGTGTGTGCAGGGGATCTCTCCTTTATAAAACCATTAGATCTCATGAGACATATTCACTATCATGAGAACAGCTCTGAAAAAACCCACCCCCATGATTCAGTTACCTCCCACCAGGTTCCTCCCACGACCTGTGGGATTATTACAATTCCAGGTGAGATTTGGGTCGGTATACAGAGCTAAACGATATCATTTTGTCAGTGGCCCCTCCCAAATATGTCCTCACATTTCAAAACCAATCATGCCTTCCCAGGAGTCCCACAAAGTCTTAACTCTTTTTAGTATTAACTCAAAAGCCCACAGTCCAAAGCCTCATCTGAGACAAGGCAAGTCTTTTCCACCTATGAGCCCGTAAAATCAAAAGCAAGTTAGTTACTTTCTAGATACAATGGGGGTACAGGCATTGGGTAAATACACTTGTTCCAAATGGGAGAAATTGGCCAAAACAAAGGGCCTACAGGCCCCATGCAAGTCTGAAATTCAGTAGGGCAGTCAAATCTTAAAGCTCCAAAATAATCTCCCTTGATTCTGTGTCTCACATCCAGGGCACACTGATGTAAGAGGTGGGTTCCCATGGTCTTGAGCAGCTGTACTCCTACGGCTTTGCAGGGCACAGCCTCCCTCCTGGCTGCTTTCACAGGCTGGCATTGAGTGACTGTGGCTCTTCTAGGTGCATGGTGCAAGTTGTTGGTGGATCTATTATTCTGGGGTCTGGAGGATGGTGGCCGCCTTCTCACAACTCCACTAGGCAGTGCACCAGTGGGAAATCCTTTTGGGGGTTCTGACCCCCACACTTTCCTTCTACACTGCCCTTGCAGAGATTCTCCATTAGGGCTCTGCCCTTGCAGCAAATTTCTGACTGGACATCCAGGCATTTCCAAACATCCTCTGAAATCTAGGCAGAGGTCTCCAAACTTCAGTTCTTAACTTCTGTGTACCTGCAGGCTCAACACCATGTGGAAGGTTTGGTGCTTGCATCCTCTGAAGCCATAGCCCAAGCTGTGCCTTGGCTCCTTTTAGCCATGGCTGGAACAGCTAGGAGGCAGGGCATCAAGTCCTTAGGCTTCACAGAGCAGGGGTGTAGGAGATCAGTCAGGGTGGTGGGGAAAATTATAGGAAATACACAAACCTTGAAAGGCTGGAAAGTTTTGCAAAAGCTTTGGGATATGATTATGGCTGAAGGCAGCCTAATCCTCTTACCTTGAGCTAATAGCAAAGAGAAGAAAACAAGGGAATGTAGAGGAGTTTATCTAACTTGTTTACTCATGTTGTCCTAAAGCCGACCTTCAATCATTCGTGCATAGGACTGCCCTCTACCTGGGGGATTGACAGTGCTAATTACCCACAAATAGTGTTTGCTCTAGGTCTTTGTCTTTAAATCTGTACCAAATAAATTCAAGCATTGCTGGCTTATCAGGGCTGCTGCTGACTCTGGCAGGGGTCTCCTAGCCACACTGACAGGCAAGCCTGTGTCTGCACACTCCTTTCATTCGTCACTCAGCCAGAGTCTGCGGGACAGACTTGGCACAGTGAAGAACCTGGGCCTGGCCCATGAAACCATTTTTCCCTCCTAGGCCTCTGGACCTGTGATGGGAGGGGCTGCCTTAAAGGTCTCTGACATATCCTGGAGACATTTTCCTCATTGTCATGGTGATTAACATTTGGTTCCTTGTTGCTTACACAAATTTCTGCAGCAGGCTTCAATCTCTCAGCCGAAAATGGGGTTTCCTTTTCTATTCCATTGTTAAGACTGCAAATGTTCTGAACTTCTATGCTCTTCTCTTTTAAACATAAGTTCAAATTCCAAACACTATATTTGTGAACACATGAAACTGAATGTTTTTAACAGCACCCAGTCACCTCTTGAATGCTTTGCTGCTCTCAAGTTCAGAGTTCCACAGACCTCTAGGATGGGGTCAAAGTGCTGCCAGTAGCTTTGCTCCAGTTCCCAACAAGTTCCTCATCTCCATCTGAGCCCACTTCAACCTGGACATCATTGTCCATATCACTATCAGCATTTGGGTCAAAACTATTCAACAAGTGTCTGGGAAGTTTCACACTTTCCCACATTTTATTGTCTTCTTCTGAGCCCTCCAAGTCACTTCAACCTCTTCCTGTTACCCAGTTCTAAAGCCACTTCCACATTTCTGGGTAACTTTGCAGCAGCACCTTACTCTACTGGTATCAATTTACTCTATTACTCCATTCACATGCTGCTAATAAAGATATAGCAGGACTGGGTAACTTACAAAGGAAAGAGGTTTAATGGATTCACAGTTCCACATGGCTGGGGAGGCCTCACAATCACGGCAGAAGATGAAGAAAAAGCAAAGGCACATCTTTCCTGGTGGCAGGCAAGAGAGTATGTGCTGGGGAACTTCTCTTTATAAAACTATCAGATCTCATGAGAGTTATTCACTATCAAGAGAACAGCATGGGAAAAACTCACCCCCATGATTCAATTACCTCCCACCAGGTCCCTCCCATGACCCAGAGGGATTATTAGAATTCAAGGTGAGATTTGGTGGGGGCACTGAGCCAAACCATATCAAGTGGCATATAAATGTTTGTTTAAAAGTGAACATAATCACAATAGCAAAGACTTGGAACCAACCCAAATGCCCATCAAGGATAGACTGGATAAAGAAAATGTGGCACATATATACCATGGAATACTGTGCAGCCATAAAAAAGGATGAGTTTATATCCTTTGCAGGGACATGGATGAAACTGGAAACCATCATTCTCAGCAAACTGACACAAGAACAGAAAACTCACACCGCATGTTCTCACTCATAAGTGGGTGTTGAACAATAACACATGGACACAAAGAAGGAACCATCACACACTGGGACCTGGCGGGCAGGGAGGCTAAGGGAGGAATAGCAGGGAGTAGGAGGATTGGGGAGGGCTAGCATTGGGAAAAATATTTAATGTAGATAACGGGGCAATGGATGCAGCAAACCACCACCATGGCACATGTATACCTGTGTAAACTGTATGATCTGCACATATACCCCAGAACTTAAAGTGTGTGTGTGTATATATATATATATATATATATATATATATATAAGTGAACATAAACTTCTTTAGAAAATGATCCAAGAGTTTGTGAAATTGTACTTCTTTTATTTCAATCCTCTTTGTCACTAATAATGGTATATTGTAGGGCCTGATTATTTTATACCTTATGGGATAATTTTGTGGACATTACATAATTTGGCTTGCAAAGAAACCTATGAGCTAGATCCTACTAGCTCCTTTTTAAGATAAAGATACTGTGAATCAGAGCGGTAACATGACTTAATCTCAAAATCTCACCTATCTAGCATGTGACAAGAGCACGTTCCTACCAGTATTATTGTTACCATTTTTGTAGCTCTTATTGTGTGCCAAGAAGTATGCTAGAACTTTTTTTAAAAGTGTAAACTCCAGCCCTCTTAGTAATCCTATAAGGTCTCAATTTTGCAGGTGGCAAAAGTGAGGCTCAGAGGGATGAAATAACTTGCCTCAGGCCTCCTAACTAATGAATCAAGTTACCAGAACTCAGAACTAGGTCTGCTTGGGACCCAAACTCTTGTCCTTCTTGTTCCAACACACTATCTCTTGCTAACCATATTCCAGAAGAAAAGATGGATTATCAGACTCCTGGCTACAAGGGCTTTGATAACAAGGATTGTCTTTTCATGTTTATATGCCCTGGATCACAGAGCTTGGCACCAAGCCCAGGGTCTGGCATGAAAGACTCAAGCTTGTCTCAATGAAACCGGTTTCTTCTTGTCCATTTCTCCTCTTTCTAGCTGGGTAAGGAGATGAGTGGCCAGCACCTTGACCTTGGCTCAGCTGCAGCTTGGTGCCAGTTCTCTATTGAATGTAGTTTCTAAAGTTGTTTGCTTTCTTCATCACTGGGTGTCCTCAAACCTCACTTCCTTTGCGTTTTGTTCTCCTTTGGAAAACTGCTCGATGTTATGATTTTGCTCATCCACAGCACAAAGACTCAGTAATATGATAATTCAATTATTAATGGAAACAGGTTTTTATTAGATAGAAACCTCAGTGCTCGGGAATATTCAGAAGTGGGGCTGTAGGGAGCATGATGAATACATTCAGCTGTGCCATCAGTGATGAAAAAGAATCGTAGGGAGGTGAGAGGGACAATGTCTGGAGGAAAATGAGATTAAACTTTAAACAATCTTTGGCCACTCAATAGACAAGTGGTACCTGGAAGACAAGTGCCTTAGGCAGACCATACCCAAATGTAGGGTCTAGTTCCACTACACTTATGTTAATTCTCCATCCAGATGAGGGTTCTGAGATTTAGACGTGGCAGTGGCTAATCTACAGTTATAAAGCAAGTTGGTAGCAAGGCCAAGCTTAGGACCTGAGCTCTTCATTCTCCATCTAGGGCTTTCTTTCATACAAGTTTAGCAATTGATTGGCAGTAGGGGGTAAGGAGAAGAAAGCCCTGAGGAGGACCTCCATGTTTTTGGCTTGATACTCAGGGAAGGAGGGAAAGAAGTATGCCAGTGTGTCGTTTCACAGGTTTACTCATGGCAACTAGTAAGGTATTACTTTTCATTGTCAGTTACTGGTCACCGCAATGGTGATCTTTAAATGGAGGTTTAGGGGATTTGTAATGCAATGCGCTGAGGGCTAAAGGGGATTGAGGCAGTCAAGACAACTGGTGCAGATTACTCTTGCAGTACATTCCAATGTAATTTCAATACATTTTGCAAGGGAAAACCCAAGAGGTAAGGTGGGAACTGGATGAGGAATAGAAGTTTTTTCTTTCTTTCTTTCTTTTCTTTTTCTTTTTTTTCTTTTTTTCTTTTTCTTTTTTTTTTTTTTAGGATTTCCAATGCTTGAGCTAGTTTGCAGGCTGAGGAGAATAAGCCAGAGTGGAAGTAATCGAAGACAGGAATGGGAGGGCATGGCTGATGGAACACAGTCATGGAAAAATACAGATGGTAAAGGATCAGGCCCACAGGATGACATGCTAGTACTGGAAGTGAGGAAGGACATATGAGGGAAGGAGATCAAAAGGAATGGGTGCTGTTATATTTAAGTTCAGAGGAGGAGGCACTAATGTTTGAAGTGTTTCATATTCTCATTGATAATATGGGTTGGACTTTAACCAGCTTTGCATTGCTCATAGGGAAGTCAACATCAACCAATACTTTCATGTAAAAGCAAAGATAAAGGAATAATATGTGAATTAGACTAATGACCACTGATGTTTGGAATGGAAGCATGAACAGAAGATATAGTGTCTGGCTTTGCTAATTGTTTTGTCTCATTTGGTAACAGAAGCAGGCAGTTGACCTTCAGCCAGGCTGCTTTTGGATGTGTACACCTAGCCAATGTTTATGCATGCTTGTTAAACCTACTAGAAAACTGCCCTACTAGAAAACTACCAGATCATTACCACTCCCTGATTGATCTTGAGCTCCTAATTGATCTAGACCACTATGATGAATTCTGTATGTCTTCCCATCCTCTGCTGAAATGTACCCACCACTCTGAGATGAGTGTGAGACTGTTGACAAAGACAGGAAACTCTCTCCTGGAAAAGATGAGGCTGATGGAGCTGATGTGTCTCCGTTAGAATCTCTATCTTCTCTGGTACTGAGAAAAGTGTGCATTCCCAGTTGTCCTTAATCTGAGCCTTATGCTCTGCTGTGCCATGATTTAAACTGCATGATTTAAGATGCCCAGCCAGACTTAAAGTCCCTTTTGTAGAAGCTCGTAAGGCCTTGGTGTTGCATTAGAAAGTGTTTTACTTTGGAGACAGATGTACCTGGGTTTAAGTCCTGGCTCCATCACATTTCATCTGTGGAGCTTTATCGAACCTCTCTGGGTGTCAGTGTGCTTCTTAGTAAAAGGAAATTATAATTTACCCATTGGTTAATTTTTTTTTTTTTTTTTTTTTTTTTAGATAGCCTCACTCTGTCAATCAGGCTGGAGTACAGTGGTATAATCTTGGCTCACTATAACCTCTGCTTCCCAGGATCAAGAGATTTTCGAGTCTCAGCCTCCTGAGTAGCTGGGATTACAGGGGTGTGCCACTACACCTGGCTAATTTTTCTATTTTTTAGTAGAGACAGTGTTTCAGCATGTTGGTCAGGCTGGTCTCCAACTCTTAGCCTCAAGTTATCTACCCGTCTTGGCCTTTAAAGTGCTGGTATTGCAGGCATGAGCCGCTGCTCCAGGTTACTTTGGTTACTTTGAAGATTCATTGAAACGGTTACCTAGGTCAATGAATAAAAGAAGTGATAAGTAAGATAAGGTGCTTTACTAAGAAGTTGGGAGGGAGGGAGCTGTCTGTTATTAAATACCATATGTTTGCAAGCATTGGATGCTTCACTTTCATGGTCTTTTTTCATCCTATGGAAAATATCTGAGGTTAGTTATTATTATCCCCAATTTACAGATGATAAAACATATCTATGGGCTGGGCTTCTCCTACCGTAGACAGAGTAACCACGTGTAGCTCATTTCAGATTATATATCATCCTTTTAGCCCATGACAGTCCCAGGTCACACCTGTTGTCCCAGAGTGATCATTAATAAACACATTCTCCTTTCACTCTCAAAAGTTTGGAATACAAATTATATGCTCACTCTGTAAGGGGTGAGGGCCTGAGGCCAGTGTAAAATCCTACATCTTTGTTTCTCTACTAGAACAGCTCCTAAATCTTCATCTGCAGGTATAGGTGGAAAGAATTTCCTTAGTGCCTTTTTTTTTTTTTTTTAAATGTTGTATTTCTGCCCTGGAACAAGGCTGCACTTTTCTGCTTCAAAAGCAAGCAAAAGACTCCCTGCTAATCTGCTAAGCCGTGCCTGGGGTACTCTTATCAAGGCCAATTTATCTAGGAAAAGGCCCAGAAATGAAGCTATAGGGGAGAATCATGTGGTTTTGTGTATGTCAGATCCATTCATTTATTCATTCATTTTTTCATTTATTAACCACTGCTTGCAAGGCCCAGTGAAGGGGATGAGAGTGGGAAAATAGGAAGATGAAAACCACACAAGCCATCAAGAAGCTTATAGTCCAGAAGACTGTATTTTTTTTTTATAAAAAAAATTCAGACGAATAATGCAATGAACAAGATGCAAGGTTGAAAGTGCAGAGTTTAAGGGAGTAGGCAAGGAATATCTCACTGAGATTCTGGGTGGGGGAGTCCACTTCCTCTTTAGGGCAAGTTGGGAAATGTTTTTTTTTTTTTTTTTTTTTTTTTTCTTTTAAATAGAAAGTAGCTTTTGAGCTAACTTTGAAGATTTGGTAGGATGTTAGGATGTGAACTCACCTGGATCTGGGGAAAAGGCTGTCAGGCAGGTGGATCCCCATAAGTGAGGCACGACATTTTAGAATCACGTGCCAGGAACCGTTCAACTTTATTAAGATGAAGGTTATAAGAAAGAGGGTGGGGAGAAAATAGAAAACTTGGTTGGGTTTCCACTATGGAGGACATGCCTGCTAGACTAAAGAAGTTTAAATTTTAATCTGTTTGCAATGGGTGGACATATAAGGAAGGTTACTTAATTCATTAATTCTCTCCCTTTCTACTTTTTAATTTGTAGCAATCATGTGAAATGATCACATCTGGTAGTTGAGTGGAGATGGACTGGATGGAGAGAGCCCAGAGGCATGGAGAGTGTTTTTGAGTGTGTTGTCTAAATAAAGAAAATCCATCTCCAGAAAAAGAAAGGAAAGATTAATCCTAATCCTATTTCCATCCTAATCGAATGTTTTGCAGGGCAGTGTAGTTTTTGTTGATGCATGCATGGATCATGCCATATTGGCCATGATATGATTAAGTGCAATAGCTCCTGGGAAGATGCTTAGTGGTGAGACCCAGGAAATATCACAGAGCTGTAAATGGTAATCTGTTTCAATTTAGATTCTGAGCAGGAAGTGACCATTTCAGCCCAAAGGGAATTTAGCTTCCACATACCATCCAAAGCAGAGAGAACACTGATCAGGGCAGATAGATGGCAACTAATAAAGGGATTGTGAATAATGTAAAATTCTCAGGTCAGTAAGACAGAGCTGTTGCTTCACCCAACCATTCTGATTAACAAGCAGAGCAGTGGTTCTCAAAAATGTTGCATACCAACCGTAAAAACCTTATGATAATAGCACGAATGGTAGCAGTGTAGTTATCAATTAGCAGAAACAGAGACTAACAGTAATTTTATAGGTCTGTTAATTAAAACAAGAGCATAGGCAACTAAGATCATAGTGAACCTAAGATCCCAAAAATGAAGCTCTGGGAGCAATGCATTTTTTCCCCCTAAAATTTGCTAGAATTCCAATCACTTGCGATTATATCCACACAGTAAGAGCTTTGTGTCTTGTAGAAATAACCAGATTTTTTGGGTAACCACTGAATTGATGAATTCAGTACATTTTAACAATGTGCTATTTAAAAAATATTAATACTCAATTTTAGCAATCTCTAATTACTCAGTTGGTAAGCAGTAACTAGCCTTTCATTATACATGGACCTGAAAAGCTATGGAATAGTTTAATACTTGCCAGGTAGAAACAGGTCATTGCTCATTAGGATGTCACTAGAGCAAAACATGCTGCCAGGATTCTTCACAGCAAGTTGGAGAAAAGTGCCATCTCCATAGAAATCAATTGATAGTCAATCATTTGCTCAAAAGTATAAGCCAAGAGGAGACTTAGAAATGAAAGTCCTAACAACAGAAAGCACACATCCCAACTCAGGTAAGCATGTAGGAGGCACAGTCAGAGTAAGACACACCAAAGAGCATCTGTACCTGCTGTGCATAGAGAAATGTTCCTGCAGCCAGTCTGGGTGAACGCTCCCTTAGTGGGAGTGCTTGGCTAGGTCCCATCATAGAGGAACCAAATGTAGCTCATTCCAGAGCATGGGCTTGGCCATGTTCAACAACTATCTTACTATCTTCAAAAAATTATAATGTAAAAACATACAGACTAATTCTGCTCTTATAATGTAGTGGAAGGAAGCCGTCTTATCAGGTCAGATTGGGACCAGTAGTTGGCTGGATTGTTGAAAAGTTGGTTAAAGTGGGGAAAAGTGATACACACATACCATCAACGTTTATCTTAATGTAGAGCACATACATGTCTATGACTCTGCCAATCTTTTGATGTTAGGGCAAAGCTTTTCTTTGGGTATGGTTCACTGACTGTAGTCATTCTTCATTCATAAACGGTAGCCATAATGTGCAATCTGCAGTTCCAAGTTCAGCTTTCTTTAAAGGAGAGTAAGAACTTCAAGACATTTATGAAGAAACTTGGGCACAGTATCTTAGTAGACTTTCATAATTTTTCCCCAATTATTTATAGTCATCTCACCCACACTTATTTCCAAAGCACCTACATAGTGTTTCATCCTTATTGAGTTTTTTTCTAAGTATTCATATTATTTTTTGTAGAAGCAACTCATATTGTATTCGTATTTCACTGGATTCCATAATATTTAAATCATATCATTGTAGAATAAGTACAATAGGCATGAATACATTTGGATACCAATCCAGATGACTCTTATAAGCCAGTAACAGACTGGCTGCTAGCTGCTGGTATTTCTGCTGGCTGCTCCTTCTGTTTGCTCTGGGTGTCTATCCATATGCTTTACAGGAGTGAAGAGCATGGTTAACTTAAGGAAGTTAAGTGGAGAGTTTTCTTTATTCTATTTTTTTTAATTAAAAAAAAATTTATTGTACTTCAGATTCTGAGGTACATGTGCAGATCATGCAGGATTGCTGCATTGGTACACACATGGGAATGTGGTTTGCTGTCTCCATTCCCCTGTCACCTACATCTGGCACTTCTCCCAATGTTATCCCTCCCTGACCTCCCCATCCTCCTGCTGTCCCTCCTTTGCCGCCCCCCCCCCCCGCTGCCACCAAACAGACCTCAGTGTGTGATGCTACCCTCCCTGTGTCCATGTGTTCTCATTGTTCATCACCTGCCTATGAGTGAGAACATGCGGTTTTTCTGTTCTTGTGTCAGTTTGCCGAGAATTAAGGTTTCCACACTCATCTATGTCCCTACAAAGGACACAAACTCATCATTTTTTATGGTTGCATAGTATTCCATGGTGTATATGTGCCACATTTTTCTTGTCCAGTCTATCATCGATGGGCATTTGAGTTGGTTCCAGGTCTTTGCTATTGTAAACAATGCCGCTATGAACATACATGTGCATGTGTCTTTATAATAGAATAATCCTTTTGGTATATACCCAGTAATGGGATTGCAGGGTCAAATGGAATTTCTATTTCTAGGTCCTTGAGGAATCACCACACTGTAAATTAGTTGAACTAATTTACACTCCCACCAACAGTATAAAATTATTCCTATTTCTTCACATCCTCTCCAGCATCTGTTGTCTCCAGATTTTTTAATGATCGCCAGTCTAACTGACATGAGTTGGTATCTCAATGTGGTTTTGATTTGCATTTCTCTAATAATGAGTAATGATGAGCTTTTTTTCATGTTTGTTGGCCTCATATATGTCTTCTTTTGAAAAGTATCTGTTCATATCCTTTGCCCACTTTTGAATTTTTTTTTTCTTGTACATCTGTTTTAGTTCTTTTGTAGATTCTGGATATTAGCCCTCTGTCAGATGGGTAGATTGCAAAAATTTTTTCCCATTCTGTTGGTTGCTGATTCACTCTAATTGTTTCTTTTGCTGTATGGAAGCTCTGAAGTTTAATTATGTCCCATTTGTCTATTTTGTCTTTTGTTGCCAATGCTTCTGGTGTTTTAGTCATGAAGTCCTTGCCTATGCCTATGTCCTGAATGGTTCTGCCTAGGTTTTCTTCTAGTGTTTTTATGGTGTTAGGTCTTATGTATAAATCTTTAATCCACCTGGAGTTAATTTTAGTGTAAGGTGTTAGGAAGGGGTCCAGTATCTGCTTTCTGCACACTGCTAGCCAGTTTTCCCAACACCATTTATTAAACAGGGAATCCTTTCCCCATTGCTTGTTTTTGTCAGGTTTGTCAAAGATCAGATGGTTGTAAATGTGTGACATTTGCTCCAGGGCCTCTGTTCTGTTCCACTGGTCAATATCTCTGTTTTGGTGCCAGTACCATGCTGTTTTGATTACTGTAGCCTTGTAGTATAGCTTGAAATCAGGTAGCATGATGCCTCTGGCTTTGTTCTTTTTGCTAAGGATTGTCTTGGCTATGTGGGCTCTCTTTTGGTTCCATATGAAGTTTAAGGTGGTTTTTTTCCAGTTCTGTGAAGGTCATTGGTAGCGTCATGGGGATAGCTTTGAATCTATAAACCACTTTGGGCAGTATGGCCATTTTCATGATACTGATTCTTCCTAACTGTTAGCATGGAATGTTTCTCCATCTGTTTATTTCCTTGAGCAGTGGTTTGTAGTTCTCCTTGAAGAAGTCCTTTACATCCTTTGTTAGTTGTATTCCTAGGTATTTTATTCTCTTTGTAGCAATTGTGAATGGAAGTTGACTCATGATTTGGCTCTCTGTTAGTCTGTTATTAGTGTATAGAAATACTTATGATTTTTGCACATTGATTTTGTATCCTGAGACTTTGCTGAAGTTGCTTATCAATTTAAGGAAATTTTGGGCTGAGATGATAGGGTCTTCTAAATATACAATCATGTCATCTGCAAATAGAGACAATTTGACTTTCTCTTTTCCTAACTGAATGCCCTTTTTTTTTTCCCTTGCTTAATCACTCTGGCTAGAACTTCCAATACTACATTGAATAGGAGTGGTGAGAGAGGGCATCCTTGTCTAGTACCAGATTTCAAAGGGAATGCTTCCAGTTTTTGCCCATTCAGTATGATACTGGCTGTAGGTTTGTCATAAATAGCTTTTATTGTTTTGAGATATGTTTCTTCGATACCTAGTTTACTGAGAGTTTTTAGCTTTTAAGGGCTGTTGAATTTTGTCAAAGGCCTTCTCTGCATCAATTGAGATAATCATGTGGTTTTTGTCTTTGGTTCTGTTTATGTGGTGGATTATGTTTATAGAGTTGAGTATGTTGAACCAGCTTTGTATCCCTGGAATGAAGCCTACTTGATCGTGATGGATAAGCTTTTTGATGTGCTCTTGGAATCGGTTTGCCAGTATTTTATTGAAGATTTTTGCATCTGTGTTCATCATGGACTGAAGTTTTCTTTTTTTGTTGAGTCTCTGGTGGGTTTTGGTATCAGGATGATGTTGGTCTCATAAAATGAGTAAGGGAGGATTCCCTCTTTTTGGATTGTTTGGAATAGTTTCAGAAGGAGTGATACCAGCCTCTCTTCGTATGTCTGGTAGAATTCAGCTGTGAAACCATCTGGACCTGGACTTTTTTTGGTGGGTAGGCTATTAATTGCTGCCTTCAGTCCTTGTTATTGGTCTATTCAAGGTTTCAACTTCTTCCTGGTTTAGGCTTGGGAGGGTGCCAGTGTACAGGAATTTATCCATTTCTTCCAGGTTTTCTGGTTTATGTGCATAGAGTTGTTTGTATTAATTTCTGATTGTAGTTTGTATTTCTGTGGAATCGGTGGTGATATCCCCTTTGCTGTTTTTTTTATTGCATCTATATGAGTCTTCTCCCTTTTCTTTTTTATTAATCTGACTAGTGGTCTATTTTGTTGATCTTTTCAAAAAACCAGCTCCTGGATTTATTGATTTTTTTGAAGGGTTTTTGTGTCTCTATCTCCTTGAGTTTGGCTCTGATCTTAGTTATTGTCTTCTGCTAGCTTTTGAGTTATTTTTGATCTTCTCCTCTAGCTCTTTCAATTTTGATGATAGGGTGTTGATTTTGATCTTTCCTCACTTCTCAGGTGGGCATTTATTGCTGTAAATTTCCCTCTAGACACTGCTTTCAGTGTGTCCCAGAGATTCTGGTATGTTGTGTCTTCATTCTCATTGGTTTCAAAGAACATCTTTATTTCTGCCTTCATTTCATTGTTTATCCAGTCAACATTCAGGAGCCAGTTGTTCAGTTTCCATGAAGCTGTGTGGTTCTGAGTTACTTTCTTAATTCTGAGTTCTAATTTGATTACACCGTGGTCTGAGAGACTGTTATGATTTCCATTCTTTTGCATTTGCTGAGGAGTGATTTACTTTCAATTATGTGGTCAGTTTTAGAGTAGGTGCAATGTGGTACTTAAGTGGAGAGTTTTCAAGACAGGTTTTTGTACTTGATATGCTCCTCTGCAAAAAAAACAAAACAAAACAAAAACAAACAAAACCTTAAAGATCCTAATGCCTGGGGTGGGAAACCCAGATGAGTTATTCCCTCTCCCCCTTTCAGAATTCCTTATGAGAATTCTTTCTGTCCTGGTGAGGGGCGTGTTGTAAACCTTTTGACTTTCAATTGCTAAATGGCATGATTTCTTGAGATCTTAAGTTTTTTTTTTTTTGTTTGTTTGTATCCTTAGCTCCTAGCTGAGGGCTCTATAATATTGTAGGTTTTCAAGACATGTTCATTTGATAATTGAGTGACTTCCAAATAGCTCCTGCTACAAGTAAAATTTCAAAGCTTTTTCTGTGCATTTCAGAGATTGCAGTGAAGATCTAAATGTCTCCATGTTTTAGGTGAAGTAACAGACTGAAGTGTCATGGATTTGTTGGTGTCATCAGGCAGGGGACAGGTGATGTGGGAAGGTCTTCTGACTTGATTGCCACACCAGTGTCCTTTGGCAGTGCTCTCTCAGTAGCATAACTCTCCAGTGCTTTACTGTAAGTTTGAGCTTGGCACTGTCAGTTACTAGCTGTTGACTCTGGGAAGTAACATTCTCTACAGCAGGCGTATGGAACTACGGGCCTGCGGGCTGCATGCAGCCCCCTGAGGCCATTTATCTGGCCCCCCACCGCACTTCAGGAAGGGGCACCTCTTTCATTGGTGGTCAGTGAGAGGAGCACAGTATGTGGTTGGCCCTCCAACGGTCTGAGGGACAGGGAACTGGCCCCCTGTGTAAAAAGTTTGGGGACGCCTGCTCTACAGCATCTCTGGGCTCACTTTATCTACATGTGAACGAGGGTTAAAAATACCTCCCTTGCAGAGTGTTGCAAGGACGAAATAGGATAGCACGGGCACAGTGCTAAGCACACTGCCTTGGCATAGAACAGATGCTCAATGCAGGGTGATTTTTATGGTCATTGTAACAATGCTGGCCTACAAGGAAGGAACTTTAACAGTGATTATTAAGTGCTTTTCAAGAGACTGCAGAACTTCTGTGAATCACAGAATATTGATCGTTTTCACAGGTCATTCCAGAGTAGCACAGTTTTTGACTGAATGATGCAGAAATTTCCTTCTCTGGAACAGTGCTTTGTTTTTGAGGTGATCAAGCCTTTCTGGTGACTCCTAGCAGGTCTGCAAACATGTTGGTGTTTGCCAGAAAAATGAGGTTCACACCTAACCTGGATGACTAGGTTGAAGTATCTGTTTGGACTGAGTAAAGGGATTATGAATGACGTCCATCTAAGGTAAAAATCTGCCCCCATTTTTCCCAATTAAATTCAGTCCAAGTTTAATTGGACTGAATTAAACTTAACTTTGATACTATGTTTCTCTGGGGCTGTGTGAAAATAGAAACCAGGAATGTTTTGCAATGAGCAATACATGCATGGAGCTGAAGCAGGAAGTTAAAACAATGGAAACACCAACTCCCATTCCCATCCCTGGGAAAACAAACAAGCAACAGGCACATCAACCACCACTTAAAAGCCTGAGAATTTACCCAAGAGAAATGTTTTGTCAGTAGACGAAAGTCCACATCCCTCAGAGCTACACATTGGGTCCTTTCTGATTTGGCCCCAGCCTGGCTCCTCTTCCTTTATTAGGCCTTTCTCCTCACTCTGCCTCCTTCCCAAGCATCTGGTGCTTCAATCAAGCCAAACCACCATGCTAAAAATCCACTGCATACTTTTCAGGTGCTGTGAGGTTGTACAACTTGTGGCTTCTCCCAAAAAATCTCCTCCCCTTTCTTCAACTGGTGAGCTCCTCTCGCCCTTCATATGAAATCTTCACTCTGCAGTTTTTTTCTAAACACCTTCACCCTGCCCCTCGAACATTTCAATGAAAAGTTGATAATGACATGATTGATAATTGATGGCTCATTGTGTATACGCTATAATGATGCCATACTCTATTCTTTCTCCTCTTCTCTCTCTCCTCTGTTTCTCTTTCTGCTCCTTTTCTTTTCCACCTTTTCTTCTCCGTATCCTTTTCCCTTATCTTTTCCTTCTCCTCTTTCCCCACTTCTCCATTTTCTTCCCCTCCTCCTCCTTTTCCTTCTTCTGTCTTTTATTCCAGAGCTGTGCTGCATGGTAGCCATTAGCCATGTGTAGCCATTTAACTTTAAAAATTGACTAACATTAAATATTTCATTTCTAAGCCACATCCCCAGTGTGTAATAGCCAGCCATGGCTGGTGACCATCATTTTGGAAAAAGGAGACACAAGATATTTCAGTTATTTCACAGAGTTCCAATGAATGAAGCCATGCTAGAGTGTAAGCTTCTTGAGAGCAAAAACCATATTGAAATTACTTCTCCATCTGCAGAACTAACAAAGTGTCTAGTGGTTAGTGAATGCCGTAGAGAATCAATGAACCCTAGGCCAGACTGTAGGTTTGAATTCCTAGTGTCCAGGCCTTTTAAGAAAAAATACCAACTTCCAATTCCCTCCCAACACCCAAAAATATATCACATATAGACATTTCCAGGATGAAAGCACAAAATAATGATTTGGATAGATTCCTCTTGCATTCTACTTTAATGATGCTTCTTAGATGCATTTTTCCAAAAGTGGTAGACTCTTGAACAAATTAAGAGTGAAAGGAGGGGAAAATGGGGGCAGGTTTTTACCTTAGATGGACATCATTCATAATCCACAACTGTTCTAAGTCTCATTTGTGTGGAGAAGCTTTTGAAATCCTGAAACCTTGTTTTGACAGTTGGTCACTGAGGTGGCTGAGTTTATCTTTGCCAAAATTCTCATCATTTTTGAGGGAAGTGAAATACGCCTCCATTCCCTGAAGGAAGCCAAACATTAAATGGATTCATTGTAAGTTTTTGAGACAAGAGCTTTAGAATCCTTTTCAGAGGTAGTGAGATTAGGATCAATGCAGCATATGCTACCATGAAGCATATGAAGCATCAGCTTCCATGTAACCCTACATCAGGCCATTTAAAAATGTTTCTCTTTTCTGAGATAATGCCAGAGTTATGAGGCTTAGAAAAGTCACATAACTTGTCAGCATCCTGTGGTGACTTAGTCATTGACTCCAGTTGGAATTCAGGTCTTCTAACTCCAAGTCCAGGCTCTTTGCTTCACACAAGAATTTTCTGGCTCAGGGCAGTGTCTTACACCTGTAATCCCAGCCTTTTGGGAGGCTGAGGTAGGTGGATCAGGAGGTCAGGAGATCAAGACCATCCTGGCTAACATGGTGAAACCCCGTCTCTACTAAAAATACAAAAAAATTAGCTGGGGCGTGGTGGTATGTGCCTGCAGTCCCAGCTGCTCGGGAGGCAGACGCAGGAGAATTGCTTGAACCCGAGAGGTGAAGGTTTCCATGAGCTGAGATCATACCACTGCACTACAGCTTGGGTGACAGAGCAAGACTCCATCTCAAAACACGTATGCACGTGCACATACACACGCGCAAAAGTTTTCTAAATTCATTTGAGTCACCTGAAATCTCTTATTAAAAGTAGCTAGAATTACTTATCAAAATTACCAGGTTTGGAGCCCAGAAATTTGTATTTTTATCAAGTACCCAAAGTAGCTCAGTATATATTAAATGTAATGTGTCAGTGCCCTTTAGGATTAAAATCTCAGTATAAATGCATTTTATGCATTTTAGCACAAAATATCTTAGTATTTAATCACCTCGTTGGAATTTATAGTTGGATTTGGTTATTTTACACAGATACAGAATCACAGACTCTAAGAGTTGGGAGGGATGCTGAGATCATTTATTCGCATTTGCCTGACATGGGAATTATTATAGTACCCCTGGCAGAGGACTGAGTCAGTGTTGCTTGATCAGTTTTGTTACCCTCTAGAGAGACTGCATCCACTGTGAGGCTGCTCCTCTTTGTGGAAAGCACTTCCTTCTCCTAAACTATAGTTTATCTGCTTATTGGTCTGTCTAGGTCTTCTGAGATAATAGAAAATGTGATTTAGGGTGTTAGTGAGATAGCTGTCAAGGCTAGAGGAAACTCAGCAATCACATGGTCAAGTCTTCCAACATTCATTTAACAAATATTTATTATGTACTTACTCTTTGCAGGCCCAATATCATGTACCAGGGACAAAGAGGGATGAATGTGGAGCTGGACTCTGCTCTCCTGGAGGTTATAGTCTGGGAGGAAGTCAGACAGATACTGATTAATCACAGAAATATGTAGTTATCGACACACTGATAAGTGCTATGGTGAAACACAAGACTGGAAAGATGTATGTCTAATGGAGCCTATCTGATCTGGGGGGTAGGGAAGGTGTCCTCAAGGAAGCCATTCCTGAGATGGCTGAAAGGATAAGGAATTGCTGAAGAGTTGACAAAGGGAGGTGTCTTGGTCCTTTTAGTATTGCTATAAAGGAATACCTGAGACTGGGTAATTTATAAAGAAAAGTGGTTTGTTTAGCTCATGGTTCTGCTGGCTGGAAGGTTCAAGACTAGACATCTGATGAGGGCCTCCGGCTGCTTCCCCTCATGGTGGAGGTCAAAGGGGAACTGGAGTGTGTAGAGATCACATGGCAAGAGAGGAAGAAAAGAGGGGGGGATGCCACGCTCCTTTTAACAACCTGTTCTCCTGGGGACTATTAGAGTGATAACTCATTCACCACACTGCCCCATCCACAGGGAGAACATTACTTATGAGAGATCTGCCCCCGTGACCCAAACACCTCCCATTATGCCACACCCCTAACATCGCAAATCAACATAAGATTTGGAGGGGACAACCAAACCGCAGCAGAAGGCGAGAGCCTTTCAGGCTGAGGAACAGCGTGTGCAGAGGGTCCAAGGAGAGAGCAAACTTGGAAACCGCAAGGCTGAAGATCAGGGGATGTGAGGAGAGAGGCAGAGTGGAACTGGAGTGGGACAGAGGCCTTGTGTGCTGTCTTAAGGACTTGATCGTTATCCTAAGAAGAAATAGGAAGCAATGTGAAGCTCATGTTTTAAAATGTCAGATCTGGCTGTAGTGCAGATCTCGGGTTGGAGGCCAGTTAGAGTGGATGTGAGGACACCAGGGGTGAGTTAGGAATTAACTGCGCAAGTTTAAGTGAGAGATGAAGGCGGTTTGGTAGGATTTTGATAATGGAAATGGAGAGGAATAGTTGGATTTGAAACATACACAGGAGGAAGAAGAAATAACAGTTGTGGGGTGGGATATAGGGTAAGAGGATTTTAAGAAAGGAGAGGTCAAGAGACGCAGATGAAGAAGACAATGACTAGCCTTGGATCACAGCTGGCTAATTACAAAGCAAGACAAACAGGCTGATGCCAATGATGCTAAGGCTCCTTTTTTTCTGTGGTTTAAGATGCTACAGTGTGAAGGAACTGGACTTTCAAAGCAGGAAGACTGGCATCGAACACTGGCCTTGCCACTGATAAGCTTTGTGATCCTGGGTAGTTTCTTTTACTTCTCTGAGATGGGGGTGCGGATGATAAACATCTCTTTCACAGGGGTTTCGTGGAATTAAATGATGATGGTTTAAAGTAGCTAGTGCCACACGTAACACATGCCAGACACCCAAATAGTAATTAACTAAGGTTATTGTTAGTATAATGAAGAGCTACTGTATCTTCCTTGAGTCTTCTTCAAGTCTACTTCTATCAATTCCTTTTTGTATGTTACGGTTTTTACAGTGTTCCACTTCTCCAGAGACTAATGTAACATAGTTAGTGTATCAGATACTCTGCCAAGCTCTTGTTACACACTACTGAAAACCTTGTGGTACTTAGAACAAGTGGAGCAAATCCAGTGCCAATCTATGTAATGTCCTGTAGCCACTGACCCTGCCTCCAATGATGAGGAAAGGCTTCCTGATCTGATGTTTAGATCATCCTGAAAGGATGAGTAGATATTTGCCAGGTGGAAGAGATGGGATGGCAGTGATGGTGGTGGAGCATTTTATTAAGAAGGAGCACCAAGTAGAAAAATATAGAAGTATGAGGAAGCTTCTCCTTCTTTGAGGATCTGCGACAAGTTTGGCATGACTGAATTGGTGATTTTTCATGATTAAGT
This sequence comes from Saimiri boliviensis, assembly GCF_048565385.1. Taxonomy (NCBI): domain Eukaryota; kingdom Metazoa; phylum Chordata; class Mammalia; order Primates; family Cebidae; genus Saimiri; species Saimiri boliviensis. Next base: position 201,537,902 of record NC_133450.1, on the reverse strand, counting down.
GGTAGACTTTATCACTGGAAAGATAGGCTAGGGCCTAGACTATAAAAGAATTTGTAGGCTAAGCTGAAGATCTTGAACCAAATATTCTGAAGACAATGTGGAGACATTGAAGATTTTTAAGCTGTGTGACATAATCATAATTGTTTGTAGAGAGGGTTTTTCAGGAGATTAGGGTTGTATTTTTTTCTCTACCAAGTCATTGTAAGAAGTCGCTCTTGAAGAGTTGATGTTACAATTACTAGGAAAACACTATTCAGAAGTAGCCCTTCTCACAAGGGTGTCTACAAAAAAAAAAGATATAATCTGATCCTCTGTTTTTGAGTGTTTCAATGAAGGGATTTCCCAGTCCCTTGGGGTTGATCTTTGGGGTATAAATGTGATGTGGTTTTTGGGGCCTCCACAGTGGTTGGGTGCTGGGACTAGTACTGAGCAGGGCACATGGAGCTGAAGCAGTAAATGGGGAGCATAGAGATGTGACCACACTGTGTGCATGTTTGTGGCTAAGTGCACACTACTTTACTAAAATCAAGATCACCTGCTTGCATTTCCCTGGAATCTAGAAAGAATAGAAGAGAGAATGTGGTCTTCAAACTGCTCAGAGCATCTGAAAGATGGGATGTTTACTCCTGTTTCATTTTCCCTCTTGAAAAGGAATCTATTAGACTAATTTGTAAAGAAGCATCTTGTTAATACAATGTTATATGAATGTTCCTTATGTAGTTTGTGTTTTTTTTTTTCTGAGCAGCAGAATCTTGATGATCATAACCAGACTCAAGTATTTGTGTCCATTCAAGTATCTCTATATAGGGGTATTCAGAGGGGTGCTTTGTGAAGATGACTAAAAGATTTGTAGACAGTGTGATGATTCCTCAAGGATCTAGACATAGAAATACCATTTGATTTAGCAATCTCATTCCTGGGTATATATACTCAAAGGATTATAAACTGTTCCCTTATAAAGACACACGCGTATGTATGTTCATTGCGGCACTGTTTACAGTAGCAAAGACTTGAAACCAACCCAAATGCCCATCAATGATAGACTGGATAAAGAAAATGTGGCACAAATAGACCATAGAATACTACTATGCAGCTATAAAAAAGGATTAGTTAATGCCCTTTGTAGGGACGTGGATGAAGCTGTAAACCATCATTCTCAGCAAAGTGACACAAGAACAGAAAACCAGACACCGCATGTTCTCACTCATAGGTGGGTGTTGAACAATGAGAACACATGGACACAGGGAGGGGAATATCACACACCGGGGCCTCTTGGGGGTTGGGGAGGGGGCTAGGGGAGGGATAGCAGGGGGTGGGGGGTTGGGAAGGGATAACATTAGGAGAAATACCTAATGTAGGGTGACAGGGTGATGGATGCAGCAAACCACGACAGTGTGTGTATACCTATGTAAGAATCCTGCACCATCTGCAAAGGTACCACAGAACGTAAAATATAATAAAAAAGATTTGTTGATGATAACCCTGATCTCCAATATCGGAACAATTTCTGAATATACAGTACAACCAATATATTTCAAAAAACCCAGAGGTTCCAACTTTCATTTAATTCTTCTTTGAAGTTTCTTAGAGGATCATTCTGTTTTCATCTCGGTTTTCCTCCTATATTTCCAAAGTTGGTTCTCTTCACCTATTTTGGTCTAGATTATTTGGATTCTTAGTCATTTTATCCTGTTAGTCTTGCTTGTCCTCATGATATTTGCTTGTGCCTTCTTGCTGTCAATTATTTTTTCTTTAGTGGCTGGATTATCCCTGTGTTATGATCACATGGAGGCTTAAAATAACTTTGATTGGAAATTGCTCTCTTTCTGGAGTTGAAAACAAATATGAATTTCCCCATTTCCACCACACCTTGGCAGTTCTTCCACCATGTTGTAAGCATCTCCTAGACAATATGGTCTCGGGATTATTATTTTTGTATAATGTCACCCCAAATCTAGGGTGGGATACACATTTGTTCATGTTTAGTATCATCTAGAGGTCTCATATGTTCAGTAAATTATTTTCTTGAATTGGGAGCAGTGGCACCTTCTGCCCAACTCCTGTATGCAGCATGGCTGAAGCTCGTCTGCTTCGTCTGCTTCGTCTGCTTCGTCTGCTTCGTCTGCTTCGTCTGCTTCGTCTGCTTCGTCTGCCTCACCTGCCTCATCTGTGTGGGAACTTTGTGTCCTGACATCTTCATCCTGGTCGATGAAATGTGATGTTCAAGCACGTAAAGAAAGCCTAAGGGCAAACCATCTTGTTAGTAGCCATCATTTTATTTAATATGTAAGACTTGAAGACCAAATAATGAGGTTACTTAAGAAAATAAGAAAAAACAAAGGATCTAGGACCCAGGTTGCCTTCATGTGCATAAATACATGCATGTGACACACAGACCAGAGAAGCTTCTTTTATGGATAGTTTAACATTTGTATTTAAACAGAAATGATGATATTGACTTTTTTTCTTTTTTTTTTTAAAGAATAAAGTATATTCCATGGTAAAATGCAGTGCTTAAAATTTGGGGAAAAGAGATATTTCTCAGTATACCAAGAAAAAGCATGAAGCTTTTTTTTTTTTTGGATGCAGAGTTTTGAGGAGAAACATCTGCTATGGATGATCAAACAGCCATAGTTGTTCTGTGTGATGTTCTGGAATCCTCTTTGCTCATTTCCAGCCTGCTTTCTCCATGATCTGGTGTTCTTTAGCCTTAAACTCTTGCTATTTTTTTTAAAAGATCCTATTCTTATATGTTTAGATTTGATGCTTATATATGGCCCATGATGATCAGGTTCACTTTATGAAGTTGGGCATATATATTCTCTCTGGGGTTTTTCTTCCTCTGCATTTCTGGTATAGCTTACCTTCCTCAATCAGTCCACCTGGAGCCTACTTTCTGGGCATCCAATCCCAAGTGTAGGAGCAGGATAATAAGGGATTAAAAATAAGATTAAAAAAAGGGAAAAATCTGCAGACTGGGAGATGAGCAGCTGAAACAAATTGAAGGGCCATTTGAAATAAGATGAAATGCAAAAATCTGAAACTATTGGTTAGCAATAACCCTCAGTTAACTGAAAGATCAATTAACCAGACTCCCCATTCCTCAAACATTTCCATTAACTTTGAAAAAATTCTAAATAAAGTCATTAAAAAAACAGAACAGATGGATGAGGTCTGGGACTTCAAAAGAGGCGAAGTTTAATACAAGATTTTAATAGGACCCACCTGACAAAACAAAGACAGGACTCAAGCTTGTGCTGTTGGAAATAAAGAGAAAAAGAAATAGAGGCACACAGAACAATGTCTCTTGGACTGCAAGAGCTTAAATTAACCTTTAATGCAATTTATAAAGCACCAAAGCATGCAAAGGACCTAGAGGACCTGCTTGGAATTAACTTCTGATGTTGCTGACTTCAAAGGCACTCGGGCTGTAGACCCCAACAAGACAAACTTCCCACAGTAATACAGGAAGCATATTTCATGGCCAAGGACCCAACAAAGGAGTTCATTTCTATAGACCAGACAAGAAAAATGAAATAATTCTCTACATTAGAGAAGATACTTTTCTGAATTATTTGCCTGGTCCTAAGCAGAACATCGAAGCCCGGTGTTGGACCTGAGGGTCAGAGACCTTAGAAAAAAGGTGATGTCATTACCAAAAGTCAGCTGCCAACCTACCTGGATTTTTATTGCCTTTTCTCACAGTTAGTAAAGCTTAGGGCTTAACCAGTTATTGCACAATCGACGACAAGCCGTAATGGAAACTCAGTGGAGAGAAGCTTCAGAATGTGTTATGGTTGGAATCATAACCAGACCGTAGGGCTCACCCAAAACACAGTGCCTTAAAAATCTTTTAGACTTGCTTCCAGCTGGGCCAGACTTGACAGCCCAGGGTATTCAACCTGGTGGCAGGGCACTCAACCTGGTGGCAGGGCACGACAGCAACCATTTTTAAAATTAAAATGTAACGTAATCTAATTTTATTTTTGCTAAGTCTGTTAGAGATATCAAGTATTTTTAGCAAGTGGTGAATTTACTCTGGAATGAGCATGGCTATAGTTAAAGGTGGTCTCTTGGCTTTAGGGCAGGTCTCTGGCCAAGTGCTTGGGAAGGAAGCAGGGACTAGCATCTGGGAAGATGATGCTGGTCCAAATTAGGCAGGGTGTCAAGGTCTCACTCCACTAGCTGGTGTTCTGAGCAGGAGTCCTCTCTATAACAGTGAATAAAGGCCAAAAACTAGGAACCAGGGAAGAAGCTCAGTCAGGTTGAATAATTGTGTAGTGATTGTGATAGGGATCGCCTTGCAGATGCATTGTATAATTGGCCTAGGCAGCAAGCCTAATTCCAGAACTTCCTGAATATGCTAATAGACTGGCTTCCCTGGTCAGCACTAGCTGAGGAACCAAGTAGTAGAAGGCTCCTCAGTGGCTGCGGCAGAATAAGGCTTGGAGGCGAGGATGACCCAGTTCTGAATTTGGCACAGACTTAGGCAAGCTGGTCTGCTTTGTGCCCATCTGGAACTCAGACAGTGAAACTTCAGCGATATTGGCTACAGAGTGCATGTTCTCAATTTTCACAGTCTTCATGTCTCTAACTTAGAAAGGAGACCAGCAAAGGTGTTGAGCTGGATATTCTCCATCTGAATCTCCAGTCCTCCCTGCTCTGTACCTGAAAGGCTGAACTCAATGGACCACATCGATTCGTCCCCCGTGCCCTCTGTCTGCTGGCTGGGTGTCATCAGTGTCAACTGATGAGAAACCATGGCAACCAGAGAGCAGTGGCAAGAAAGGGTAGGGTATTTTTTTTCCTCTGGCTCACTCCGTGCTGGGCCACATCTTGAGAGTGGCTGTCTTCCTCACTGAAGGACACACGGCCTGTCGGGTGACCCCCTCCTTTTGCTGTAGCCCTCACTGACTTAAGTTCCTATAGCTTCAACCTCTACCTTTCCCCTTCTGGCCTAGCTAGGAGTGGTTTCCTCACTGTTTTTGGCTCCACCCCTTTTTACCTCACCATCCTTGTTGGTTTCCTTTAATTCCCCTCCCCGGTTTCTTTGTAAATTGTATTTTCACGAAACCCCTTTTGTGTGTACCATCTTATCTAGGTCTGACCAATTCAGGGGCACACCCAGATTACAGGAGGAGGAATTTTTTGTTTTGTTACTTATGCTAAAAAAAAACTAGAGACAAATCAAATGTCCATGGATGGAGAATTGGTTAAATTATGGCATACTCAGCCAATATAAAATTATGTTATTAAAATATTTAATGTCATGGGATAATGCTAAATATGTAATGCTAAGGAGAAAAAGGGATAAAATGGCATGCACACAGTGGGGTCAAGTAAAATATGTAAGTTTATAATGGATAGAAATAAACAGATAAACCTCTGGTATAGTTGAAGGTAATTTTTGTTTTCTTTTTTTTTCCTGTATTTTCCAAGTATACTATAATGGACATTGTTACTTTATGATCAGAAAAAAATAAACATTATAAAAAATAGGAGAATTAGCCATGATCTGGAAAGTTTGTGTCACTTGTAGGAGATCCTGTTATATTTTAAGGATTATCATTGTCATGTGTAGTTGGCATACATTCAGATGGGTCATTTCAGTAGGTCAGGGTCATTTCAGTAGGTCAGGGTCATCATTCCTTCATGTAAAGTGACTGGATGGATATGTTTCTTCCCATCAAATCCTGTGGAGACATGCCTCCTTCCTGTAACATTTCTGTTGCTCAGCCCTTTGAAGATACAGTGAGTCTGAATGTGTCACATGACATAACGTTTCCAGGGAGAATGTTTGTCCAAACTCAAAAACCTTTGTGCTGCAGTACAGAGAAGTATACTTATTATATGTGATGAAAAATGACATTAATAACAAGGAAAAATCAAGTACCACATATGATATATGAAGGCAAAGTAATTATCTTCTCCTATTGTTGAGCATGTTCTTTTTGTTTCTGTTCTTTGAAATGTTGGTAATAAATTGCCAACAGAATACCCCCTACTTGGAAATGTCTCACAGGTACCTCTAGCCCACAAGGTCTAATATAAAATTGAACATTTTTGTTTTCCTATGTCCATGCTACTCTTTCTCCTGAATTCCTTATCTTAGTGAATCTTACCATTATTGACCAAGTCAGTGTCTTTAGGATGTGTAGAGATAAAATCCAAATCTGATTATTTTAAATTCCAGAGTTAGCTCATACATGATCAACTGAGGTACTAAACTAGACCTTCTAAGACCTGAAATTATTATTTGTGTTTTTCTTCAGTGACTCAGCAGCCTTAAAATATCATGAAAGTGACTATGATTGAAAGATGGCAACTCAAAGCTTGTGGGTTAAAGATATCAGTGTGGTTCTTTGTCATGCCATTAAATCCTACATGAATCACACCTTGATTAAGTCAATATTGTTATCAACCCCATAGGTTCTTTATTTTTAGCAGGTACTGACTTTGGTCCATGAAGAAAGGGTCCTAAGTGGTTGAATGATAAGTGAGATTGAAAAAGCATTTTCACTCATTGTTCTAGACATATGGCCATGATTTATATTCATGGGCATGTATGATACTGGTGTGCATATTGGGTGATGCCTCGTAGTCTTTGGGTCATCTCACTATGACCATTGTTTGTCTCCTAGAAGTTTGCTGGGCTGCCTTGAAGCTCTCTGCTAGGACTTCCTGGGGTGCCTTTGAGTCTTCTCTGGGTCCTGTACTGGAATTCACACTTTGCTGATTTCCAAGTGAGGCTCATCTATAACATTTTAATGAGTGGAGCAATTACTCATGTGCATGAGAAAATCTCTTATAATGCTCACTTGAGTCCTGTCCAAGTTTGAGGTAAGAGATAATTGTGCCTCTGGTTAAGAACTCCAACTCTGTTTATGGTATCTGGGCTTTGTTTGTCTTTCAGTAACTTTGCGATTTCCCTCCCTCCCTGCATACTTTTATGGAAATGCTCTTCCTGCTGCTTGAAGTGTGTCATTCTACATCTTGCCAAGAAAAAAACCTCTCTATAGGAAAAATGACCCATCTCTTTCCTTTCTCAGCCATCTGACTTAATTATGCACTGTGCTTGGCCCCTGGAGAGCCCAGTGAGGAACATGAGGAAGTCCTGGCTTGATCGCCAAGCCCTAGGGTCTTTGTCAATTATCATCTGGCACCCACGAGTCTGGCCAAATTTACAGGCATGTCTGTCTCTTAAAACATGTCAGGCCTGAAGAGTGAATCATTTTTTTTTTTTTTTTGAGAAGCTATAAGTAGAACAGTCTTTTCCATTAAAACCCACTTTACTGTCTTCCCAACACCCCAGAGCCTCCCAAACACACCTTCCACTCCACGTGGGATGCCTGGGAGGCTTCTTGTTGAATAACACTGCTTGTTTCCCAGGACTCATGTGCGCACAGAGGCACTGTAGTCTAGAGGGAAGAACACTGCTTTCCAAGCAGACAAAGGTAGATGTGAGAGACCCATTCTTCCTTCTGTTAGCTGTGAGCCCTTGAGAGAGTCACTTACCTCCTTGGGCTTTGATTTTCTCAGCAGTAAAATGGAGATAATATTACCTACTTCATGGGGTCATTGTAAAGCAAAAATGAGATAATAGTCACATGCAAAAGTAATTTCTAAATAAAAACAATAAAATATTAATATATTTAGTGAAGAATGAGAAAAGCAGCACTTATTAATCATGATCCCTATCTCTACTCACCCTTCTTGCTAAGGGAAAAATAAACTAGATTGTTCTCATCTCTTTTTCTTAGGATTTCATACCATTTAAAGATCTCATCAGAGGCATGCTTTTCTAACAAGTTTTGAGGCCCTGGATTTGCAGTGTTGTACACACGTCAGACCTCAGATGCCTCTTTGACCCTGATCTCCAATATTTCAAACAGATTAATGATTTCCCCATACCACTTTGTGTTTCCATCTTTTTGAGGAGGGTAATGGCGCAACACCATTCGGCTGCCTGTCACACTCTCTTCGGATTGTTTATTTGCCAGTATCCCCCACTAGAACCTAGGAAGAGACAGGGTTTGGGTTTCATTCTTATTAGTATCCCCAGGTCTCAGCATAGGGGCTGGTGCAGAGGAGGCAGTCAGGATGTGATTGTTGGAGGAGGAAAGAAGGAAGGAAGGGAAGGCAAGAGGAGAAGGGAAGGGAAGAAGAACTCCGGACTTGGTATTCTTAGAAGTGTAATTAGGGCACAGTCGTAATTCTTCGTGAAAGCAACCATGTTGGGAAAACCTATTATTACACCCTGGCTTCAAGTGTTCTTTTTATATTTGGGAGGAAATATATTATTTGTGTTTTGGAGTAGCCCCATCAATCTTGTCTCTCCATTCCTGTCCCACACTTCCTCTGGAGTTTGTGGGCAGAATAAGGAGGCCCTCGGTTTGTATTGGTAGCTTAAGGCTAATGAGTGTTTTCTTTCTCAGAGCCAGCTTACAGTTACTGCTGTAGAGATGAGGAGGACAGCCCTCCAAGCAGAATTCCTGGGCTTCTGCCTTTTTCTTAGCACTGCATGTAGCTGCCTGTATTATGGGAAGACTCTGGGAATTTGAAAATGACAGCCAAACACTGCTCTTAATGGGTTCATATATGTTTTTTAAAACATCACATCAATCCAGGAGTATTATTGGTTTGATGTCAAATATCTGTTTTGATGCATTTATGCATCCAAGTGAAAAACTGAGCTGTTTGCCTTGATTTTTGTACACGTCACAGAGGCCACTTCTTTTTATTCTAAATAGTTCTAGCTAAAATTTGCAATTGAACAAAAACACAAAGGGACAGCAAGAGAGCACTGGCCTTAGTGTTGGAAGAGCTATGCTTTAATTCCAGTTCTGTCGTTTACTAGCTGTGTGATACTAAGTGACTTAATAAGCCTCTCGGATGCTTGCTTCTTGTCTCTTTAAAGTGGGGACAATAATACCTACTTTTTAGTTTGTTGTGAGCATTAAATGATTTGATATACATAAAGTACCATGTCTGGCTCACAGCGAATCCTCAGAATATGTTTGATGGGAGTGAGTGAGGGGGAATGATGACTTCTTTGCCCTATGTGAAGGACTGCAGTTAACCTTGAGAATTGATATGGGCTGCAGGTCTCAATCCTTTACGAAAGACTGACAGTAACGCCAGCTCTACTGGGAACATGGATGGCTAATGATCACAGGCAGCTTCAGGTGGACTCCAAGTTAGTTGGCTAATGGAAATAGTCACATAATGTGTTGTAAGCACATGCACTCTAGTATAGTTGGGTTTTTTTCTCCCCAAATGATGAAAACAAACAACAAAAAACAAGCTTAGAATCTCCCCATCCTGATCTCTCCCAACCATGATCCACATGTAGACATTTATTTTATGCTTTGTTACAATTAGAAAGTGTAAACTTTAAAACGTTCTTCATTTTCTTTCTTTTTTTTTAAAAAAAAAGAGATGGTGGTGGGGAGGTGGCCTCACTGTGTTGCCCAGGCTGGTCTTGAACTCCCGGCCTTAAGCAGTCCTCCTGCCTCAGTCTCTGGAGTAGCTGGGACTATAGGCATATATCACCATGCCAGGCGACATTCTTCATTTTGAAGCTAACTCATCTACTGAGCTGACTGATAGCCTCAACCCTAGGGGGAGGTCACCTGGTTACCCTCAGGACAGGTCCCTTCATGCAACACTCATGGATGAAGAACAGAAGTGGCCAGTGGCTCTCTGGAGCACTGGTTCTTAACTGGGGCAATTTTTCCCTATCCCCCTCACCACCCACCACAGTGATATTTGGCAATGTCTAGAGATGTTTTTGGTTGTCACAGCTTTGTGGTGGGTGGGCTACTGTTATCTAGTGTTAGAGGCCAGGATGCTGCTAAACATCTTACATTGCAGGGATCAGGGCACAGACTTCCATGACAAAGAAGTAATTCAACCCAAAACGTCAGTGGTGCTGTAGTTGAAAAATGATGCTCTAGATCAGGCGTCCCCAAACTACGGCCCGTGGGCTGCATGCGGCCCCCTGAGGCCATTTATCCGGCCCCCCGCCGCACTTCAGGATGGGGCACCTCTTTCATTGGTGGTCAGTGAGAGGAGCACAGTATGTGGTGGCCTTCCAATGGTCTGAGGGACAGTGAACTGGCCCCCTGTGTAAAAAGTTTGGGGACACCTTCTCTAGAGAAAGAACTTGAGGTGATGATATCAAAGAACTTCCTGAAAGTGTATGCAAAATTTTGTGTGTAAATAAATGCATTTCAGCAAGAGTCTAAAGCTTTTATGAGATGTTCAAATGATTCAGAAGCCCTGCCTCTGTGTGAGTGAATGGTTCCCAGGCTTGTTGGCCTTGGCTGTGACCAAATGGATGGCATTACATGCATGTGCCTGTCAGAAGAGGTGGTGGTCAGTACAGAACATAGAAAAAGTGAGTCAGTAAGACATACTTGAGTGTTTTCCAGGGAAGGCTGTACCCTGACAAGCAAACAACCACTTACAATCTTCCTGCCAAGTCTTTATCTATAGTAAAGACCAGCACCTGAATCTGTCAGTGTCTGATGGTATTAAACATTCAAATAACTTTAATTTGCCTGGCTGTGGGTTCATACTCAGTAAGGATTGTCATTTCTTTGCAGTCTAGATCTGTCTACAGTGTTATTGTAAATTCATTACTGGCCTCTAGAGGGGCTGGGTATTATTCATCTAGATCTACATTGGAAATACCTACAAAGGAATTAGCAGTCTTAGGTGGTATTGTGAGCAAGAGAATTGAACTGACTTTGTCAACATGATCATGTTTTGTTACTCCATGCTCTGGAATATTTCTTTGTATAAATTAGCACACTGGTTTTAGGGTTTATGTCTCAAGTTTTTATAAATTTAGTTAGTGTGAGTTGGCCTCCCCAGGTCTAACTGCCTTTGGGACAATGACAAGATTGAGTTCCAGAGACTGTAGGGCTGGGAGGCAGATACAGGGATGTTTTGTGTACACTGGGATAATGCTGCCCTGTGGAAAATCTTGGAAGAGGGAGAGCAAGTTAGCCCTTCCCTGCTAGCAGCCTCATATCTCTGTATACTTTCAGTCCTAGCCCTGGGCATCAAAGGGAGATTCAGCAAGGCTGATGTGCCAGTCCTGGGTTTGTTTGTTCTTAGATCTGCCCCTCGCTCCTCCCTGCTGTACTTCATATCACAGGGAAGATGACCTGCAGTCTGTGTTTCCTGTGTGCCTTTGCCAGCTGGCTTCTGTTTGGGTTTGTTTGGCCAATGGGAAGTACTGGCAAGAAATTGGAAGGTGGACAGAAAGGAAAAGCCAGGGGATTTCTCTCCACCCCTCTCAGCCTTGGCCAGCGTCTCCGGCAGCGGTAACATTGCCTCTGTGGTTCATGGCAGATCCCGGTTTTATGACTTATAGCTTATATAATTTTGGGGACTGCTTTAAATAAAAATGATACACAATTATGAGTATGAAATTAGATCCAGGGTCTTAGAAGGGACCCAGGATGGCAAGCTCAAGCCTCATTAGCTTTGTGGTAAATCTGCCAAACTTCCAGCTTCCACTGAGTGACTGACCTTGGCTCTCCCCTGTCTGTCTAGCCTAGAATATCTAGCAGCTTCCTGCTTCTTGGGTTGCCTCACAATTACCTGCCTGGAACATCTTAGCTCCTCCACTATCTGTGTGATCAATAATTTTACTGAATTCCCTTTGTATTAAATGAAGCAATTTCTTGTTTTTCTGGTTGGACCCCAAATGATGACAAATTAAATCAAAGTTTTAAAAATGATAATTTTTATTAGCCATAACCCCTAACAAGGAGACTTTTTGTTTGATGTGGATAAATAGCCAGTTAGAAACAACTCAATACCATGGGACGCTAAGATGGGGCATTCACCAGTCTTAGAAATGTTGGGATGCTTAGGTATATTTCACAATTGCTTTATGACCTTTTAATCATAAAATAACCAGAGAAGGACATTTTGATTTCAGAGAGCAAGGCTGGATAAGCTGGGGACTGTTGACCACCTGAAGGTTTGTTCATTTCCTCAAGTGTGTATTGAGCATGTACTGTGGATCTGGGTGACTGACACTCAGCCACGGAGGCACGGTTGTAGCTATTGAGAAATTGACACTTCAGTAGGAGAGACAGACCCCAAATATATGTTGTCACTACCTGTGGGGGAGTATTGGATGCCACCTCAAGGAGTGGCATTGGGGTTGGTGAGAATTTTTGATCCCTGACAGGTAATATTCTCTGTCCAGCAGTGAAGAGGAACCTAAAGTGGCAGGGGGAGCCAGCAGGGAGGCTGTTAAGAAAGCAGTGGCAAAAGTCCAAGCAAGAGGCTGAGAAGTTTTGGTGGGGGATGGGGCAGTAAGGATGAGGGTGAACTAGAAGGAGGAGCCAAGACTTCCTGAGCTTTCTCCCTTGGGTGGACAGGGTGATGAGGCCACAAACAAGGGCAAGCACAGGCAGATGAGCAGGTTAGGATGAAGAAGTTGGGAGTTTGTACTGGGACCACTGTGTGTGAGGCAAGTGTGGGATGAACAGGGATGGGTTCCAGCAGGGGGCTGGCTCTGCAGTCGGGATAGAGGAGAGAGAGAGAGACAGACAGACAGACAGACAGACAGACAGACAGACAGACAGACAGACAGTGGGAGGAGTGTTGGGAACCACAGAGGGGCAGCTTGCTGGAAGTAGAGCATGGTCAAAGTGTAAAATAGTGAAGGGGCCAAGTAGAGTGAAGCCCTGTTGGGTTTGGAAAGGTTACTGGTAACCTACAAAGAACATTCATTGTCATAGAGAAGGCAGAAAGGGCTTTTCAGAGGCTCAGAGGTGACCACCAGGTGAGAAGCAGCAATGGGTGTTGGGTACTCGATGGAACAAATAGTGGTACAAGGAAAGAGGTGTTGTTGGAAAGGGAGCATGAGAAGTTTCCAGAACATTTGCAAGTGAGAGGATGAGAGTCAGGAGATAGGAGATGAAGAGCTGATAACTGGGACTGAGCAATGACTTCATCCATCAGTGCCTTCACTATCCAAGCAAGTGGTTTTGAGCAGGAAGCTCCATCTTGTCTGAGCTGGGAGTATCAGAATATCTTCCACCGTGAATCCTATTTCTGGAGCCAGAACTATTCCCAGATAGTAAATGAGCTGTATTTATGGCAAAAACTGTGTTCAGAGCTGGGGCCCACAGGGGCACTCTTGCCATCTAGAAGTGATTTATCTCCTATGTGAGATGGGAATGAAAGGGTGATACACAAATGCTTAATACATATGTTGATGCTTCCATTCTGTACCATAGCTGCTCTCCTAGACAGAGACAGAAATTGTCAGATAATCTTTTGGCCTCATAGATTCTGATTGTAAGCTGGGCACTGGGCCAGTGTGGCTTGTCAAACCAGGTTACATGGGAATGTGCTCAGAGCTGCTGGGAACATGCAGCTCCGGTCGGTGTGTATGGGCTTGTTTGATTCAGGCTGGTTTGTGCTTTCCATCAAAGGGACACCTGAGCCTCCCAGATAGGTAACAACTCTGGGTTCGTCCCCACTGCTCTTGTTTGCTTTGGTTACTGGTGCTTAGCAGAGGAAGCCTCGGTCTTGGTGAATGAATCCTTTCTGATTTCTGAGAGCATTCTTGGCAGAAGACTTTTCCACTGTAATCATGGTAGCTACCACTCACGGAGGGCCTGTTCTGTGCCTGAGGCTCTGCTAGGGACCTTGCGTGCATTTCTTATTCACAGCAAACTGACCAGACTGGCATCATGACTGCTATGTTATGCATGAGGAAACTGAGGCTCTGCCCAATAATCCCTCTTGGCTGAGTTTCCCGGTGTCATTCAACTGATGCACTTAAAAGCTGGGGTATCTGTTGGGTCTTTGGCCAAGATCACCAGTCTGTGCTACCTGCTTCTCACTCAGCACTGTGTTCTGATTCCCCACTCACCTTGTGCTAATCAGCCCCTGCGGCATCCTAAGTGGAAAGTTATGAGGCCACATGTCTTACTCCTTTATTGTTCCTTTTAGAACAGATGCTTCACACGAAAACAGCCTAACCTGCCTCCTAGCCTTGAGTCTTTCCCCTGCCAATCCTCCTTCACAGTGCCCAGAGGGAGCGCCCTCATAGATGAATCTGGCCATGTCACTTCTGTGGAAACTCAATGGCTTCCCTTGCTGCTGGACAGAGGCCAGGCTCCTTGCCTTGGCACACAGGGAAGCCATAAGACTTGGCTCTTGCCCACATCTCTGGCCTCATCCCCATTCTCCCTGCCTCCAGACTGGCTGTTTCTTCAGGCAGGAAACTGAGCAGGTTCTCAGCCTCCTTTACCCCTCTGAGCCTTTGCTAAAGGTATTTCTTTTGCCTGACCTATCCTTGCTACCTTCTCTGCTTGGTGAATCCAAATGGCATCTCTTCTGTAACACCATTTTTGATTGCCTCAGATGAAATTGGTTCTAGAACATTCCATATTGAATTCTCCTTGATTACATCTGACTTCCCTAAAGTTGGTGATCAGAGAAGCCAACTTCTGCACACTTTGCTCTACTGGAGGTCAACTCTGGGCCTGGCACACATTTTGCACTCAATAAACGTTAGTTCCATTGGGACTCAGTGTATCTGTGGACAGCCCTGCGTTTGATGATCTTGGAGACTGGTGAGTCTCAACAGTGGTTCTAGATCATTGCAGTGTGTAAACCTGAAACTGGCTGCAGATGCTTGGGAGGAGAGGAGCCTGTCTAAGCTTCAAGCTGGACTAGGCTCTACCTACTAATGAAGAACTGCAGAACCTTTTCTATTTCTTCTCCAAAGATGCCTTAGGAATCATAGTAAGACAGTTTTGCACAAGGAGCATTTTATGATGCCCTAAAGAGGACGACAGGTACTTAGTTATGTAACCTTAATTAAGCCTCTATAATTTCAGAGTTGATCATTGTTCTCATGGAGGTGGGGCCCCATTTTCACTTTCCCCATTCCTTGTTAAATTTTATTACGGTGGTCACACATGTATCACAGATAGCTTACTCTAGATTTCCAGCAGGTGCTTCCCTTCCTAAACCTTTGTTAAATTAAAAAACTCTATGAGGCAGGCAGTACTATTTCTCAGCTTAGGGATAAGGTAACTGAAGTTAAATTCAATTTTCAAAGATCTTACTGTTTGTGGATAAATCGTCCTTCATTTTTCTACTTGTAACAGTGGCTTTTCTTATAGCTGGAGGTCCATAAAGTGACCATTCTCAGACTGGACAGATGTCACCCTCACTACAGTGTCAGTTCTAACACCTCTAGGAAGGGCAGATGTCCTTCTTCTTGTTCTTTGCCATCCTCTAATCTTTACTTTAGGGATTGGGTATTTATCTGTCTCATTTCCTAGATACTAGTTGTATGGGGTCAGTTGTGTGATCTCTCTTGGTTTCCATTTATTCATGTTAGTGTCTGGCACATACAAAGGGCTCAATGCTGTGTCTCTTTCTTCCAGAGGTGTCTTCCTGACCTCTTTTCAAGTTGTTTGTTTGTTTGTTCTTTTGAGATGGAGTCTTTCTCTGTCGCTGGAGAACAATGGTGCAATCTCGGCTCACTGCAGCCTCCGCCTCCCAGGTTCAAGCAGTCCTTCTGCCTCAGATTCCCAAGTAGCTGGGATTACAGGTGCATGCTACCACTCCTGGCTATTTTTTTGTATTTTTAGTAGAGACACCGTTTCCGCGTGTTGGCCAGGCTGGTCTCGAACTCCTGGCCTCAGGTGATCAGTCTGCCTCAGCCTCCCAAAGTGCTGGGTTTCCAGGCATGAGCCACCGTGTCCAGCCTCAAGTTTTTTAATTACAAATTTAGAGAAGTTAGATTTTTCAAAATCTAGGATTTTATGTCTGCTCCTGACTGGACATATTAAAAAAAAATCCTTTAATTCAAACATTCTGATTACCATTTTGAACAAGAAGAAGAAAGCACATTCCATGGTGAATGAAACATTCCAAAGTGGCAATGCTTTGGCTGTTCTCCTTTCTGATTAGTATGCAAATTGGGCAGGTGTACACCTACTTCTTGGCCCCTTCACTATTCTGGATGATCTCTACATGGATGGTCAGACTTGGACTTGTCTGTGTGGCCTGGTTCCCAGATTCCTGCTGTGGGTACCTTGTTTCACTCATAGAGTATCAGACCTGGGAGGGCTCCTAGGGACCATCCTATCCAGTGCTCCCTCATTTTCCAGAGAGATCCCAGCAAGGCCCAGGTGGGAAAGACTCCTGCAAGGTGCCCGGAGAGTTAGAAGCAGAGCCATCAGTGGGCACTTCCTTCCACTCCCCCAACTCTTCACCACTTGCTGTTAGTATTCTTTCTACTTTTCTTGATTAGGTTTATTAATGTTCTCTTGTTGATGTCAACCCCTGATGGGTGTTGACTGAGCCCTTCATAGGTACGAAACACTAACACGAATAAATGGAAATCAAGAAGAGTCAACACAACCTCTTACCCCACAGACTATCTAGGAATATTCAAGAGAATACTAATAAACCTAAATTCATGAAAAGTAGAAAGATTCCACAGCATGAGTGAGCATCCCTGTTCAGGGTTTTGTCAGTTTACCTCCTGGAGCTCACACACTCTGAAATTTTTATGCCTGTCTATCTCCTTCAATAACAACTCTTTGTTGTCTTTGATTTTGCAGAAAATAAAATGTAATCTTTTCTAGGGGTGGGGATTAGGGAGAGAAGGATGTCAGGAGGCGTTGGTCTGCTCTGCAATAATGAAAGGGAACTAAACTGCCGATACTCAGTTTGGCTGGGAGACATTGTGGAATCTTGATGCTGACTGCAATGTGGATTCATGGATTCAGATCACTGCTTCTCTCACACTGCTGTGTTGGTACCAATATCAAGGCACATGACATTGACAAACAAAAAAGCTTTGTTTTCTCTCAGCTCCAGCAAGACCTATGTGCATATAATATATCGTTCCAAAGAACATGACTTCTGAATTAGTCACAAGAGTCACTGGTCTTAATAAGACATTACCTGGAAAAGAAGGTCTTAGGTTTCAAAAATGGGACCAGCATGGGGTAAGCGGAAGCCTATTGAATTAGAGCATGGGAAAAGGTTTCAGAACTAAAACTTGATATCCCAGGCTTTGACTTAAAGTCAAACAGATCTGCTTTTTTGTTGTTGTTGTTTTTTTTATTCCACTGAAGGAAAAAAAAAAGTGAAAAGATTTGATTGACTTTTGTTTTTCATTATTTTTCAATTTCACTCATTTTTGTACTTCTGGCTTCCAACTGTGACTAGGGAAGGTGCCAAAATATCAGGCGAGGTAGTCCCTTTAGAATTGAAGTCTGACCAAAGGCTGAAAATATGAAAACTCCACCAAATTAAAGAGTCCAAATTCCAGGCCTGTACTGCACACTATGAGTTTAGGGGCATTTTCCTCAGATGTTTTAAGGTTATTACATTTTCATGTTTTACCGGTCTAAGTGTCTGAACGTTTTCTAGTTCAATGACTGGCCCTAAAATAGGGAAATTGGCCATCCAAACAGGAAGGAGGTATGGGGAGGAATAAAGAGTGACCACTTTTTAAGCCCTTATTGTATTCTACACATTTTATTTCATAGAATTCCCGTAAAAGTTCTATGATTTATTTTACAAGTGGGGAAATTGAGGTCCATGATATGTGAGTTTTCTATGGCCGTATACCTCATAGGAGGCAGAACTGGTATTCAAAAGTCAGTTTGATTCCAAAGCTTCCTAGTTCGTGGTTACTTATTTGGAAAAAAAACCACAAAACATAAAATGGCAATCCTCTTTTTTTTTTTCTTTGCATTTTTAATAATTCCTGAGCTCTGGTTAATTTTGTTTGTTTCCTTAAAGTAATAGTAATTAATTTACTAAGCCAGAAACATTGGCCCAGATCTGACGTGTCTATAATTAAATGATGCTATATGGCACCACAGCTTTTCTTTAAGGTTATGATCTCAAACTTTCTGGAATTGCTATGATCTAGGCAGGCTTGTATGGATGGATAAGCATTGAATTTATGGTGAGGAGACTCGGGTTTAAACCCATCTTTATTACTAACTTGGGAAAATGTTTCTCCTTTTTGGATCTGAATTTCTCTGTCTAAACAATGAAAGGTTTGAGCTGTAGAATCTATAACTTCTGACCCTAACGTTCTGGAATATTGTCATACCTTCATGGAGTTTCCATTTAAATGCCATTTCATTTAAATGGAAGCTTCATAAAGACAGGGACTTCATTTATTCACTGCTGCATCTCTAGCTTCCAGAGCATGTACTGGCACCTAGTAGGTTTTTAGTATGTTTACTGAGCACATAGATGAATCTGCTTCCTTTATGAGTTCAGTATAGATGAGTCAACTGTGATTTGTAAAGCACCTGTCAGGCACTGACATCCTTGAATCTGTTGTTAACGTGGCCTGCATCACATACCAGTGAGCATAACTTCTTTGTATTCTCTGTCAAGTACCACTTTCCTCTTGGGTCATAAAATAGTCTTTTAAAACTAACAATATTTAGATTCAGCATTACCTAAGAATCTCCTAAGGACAGCTAGGATTCCTCCTTAGTCAATTATGCTCCCAGTGTTCACTTCCCAAGAGTTCTCCAATATTGTCCTGATCTCTATTTGCAATTACTAGAAAAGTAACTCAAGTAGTAGGTCGCTATTACCCACCTCCTTTAGGGTTCAAAGCCAGGCGGAGGTGAAGATTAGTCAAAAGGGTAGCAAAAGTAAACTTCATAGTGCTAAGAGAATTCGCATATAATCACTGCTTTTCTGTCGTCTTTTGGGAAGACGAAGAAGCAAAGACTAAGAAATGGCTTACCTGAGACTTCACTGAGAAGGGCCACATGAAGGGCCCTCACCTATCCCTTCCTCTAGAATGATATTTTGGAAACATAAATATAAACATGTTCCCCTCCTGCTTGCATTCTTCATGATTTATGTTGTCCTTAGGGTAAAATTCAAATTCCTTAATACTGCATTTGCAGAAAAAGAAAAAGAGAAGATATATATTCTTATGCGTTGCCTGTGAGTTATAGCGAGGTCTGGTGTCATTGGCTGGGAGGGAGCTATTGCTTCTTCAGTCATGGCACAACTGGGAGCAAACCTCCTCTCATTCATTTACATACTTATTCTTGCCTTGTTCATCATTTGTTCTTTTACTCTTTTGCTTCTTCATATACTTGATTCTTTTATCATCCATCTACCTACCTACCTATCTACCTATCCATCCATCTATCTACTCACTTGTCCATTCATTGGTATTCTCACTTATTCATGCAATGGTTTTTGTTTTGTTTTGTTTTGTTTTGTTTTGTTTTTGTTTTTTAAAAGACAGTCTCGCTCTTTCACCAGGTGCCAGGCTGGAGTGCAGTGGTGCATTCTCGGTTCACTGCAACCTCTGCCTCCCGGGTTCAAGCAATTCTCCTGCCTCAGCCTCCTGGGTAGCTGGGACTACAGATGCATGCCACCATGCCCAGCAATTTTTTTATGTTTTTTTTTGTTTGTTTGTTTGAGACGGAGTTTTGCTCTTGTTACCCAGGCTGGAGTGCAATGGCACAATCTTGGCTCACCACAACCTCCGCCTCCTGGGTTCAAGCAATTCTCCTGCCTCAGCCTCCTGAGTAGCTGGGATTACAGGCACGTGCCACCATGCCCAGCTAATTTTTTGTATTTTTAGTAGAGACAGGGTTTCACCATGTTGACCAGGATGGTCTCGATCTCTTGACCTCGTGATCCACCTGCCTCGGCCTCCCAAAGTGCTGGGATTACAGGCTTGAGCCACCACGCCTGGCCTACTCATGCAATTTTTATTGTTTATGTACTTTTTCTCTCTCCCCATTTGAATTCTCATTGGGTTACCTCCCTGTCCCAAAGTTACTTCTTTGGATTTTCCCCTGAGTTGCTCAGTGGCATACTGGATTGGGGTTTTAAGCTGGGATAGGTCCCCAATGAAATCACACACCCAGAACTATCCTATTCACATACTGAGGGGTCACTAAGGAATGGTAGTGGCAAGGAGTGGGAGGCAGAGGATCTGGCTGTTTTGATTAGCTGTGTGGCTTTCCCAAGTCTTTACCCAAGAACTCAGGTTTTACTCTAACCTTGAGGGCATGGACTAGATCAGCCGTTACCAAACTGGTCTTCCACTGAGTAGTCTCTTTTTGAGATTTGTAGATATCCAGTCAAAAAGGAATTCTCTAGTTCTAGTCAAAATATGTGGGAAACATTAGACTAATTAAAAACAAACATTTGATTAATAAAATGTAAATGATGTTGCACTGCAGAGCTTCTCGGAGCCTCTAGTATAATTATGTATCATATTTTTGTAAGAGGAAGATACAGCATGAAGCTCTGACATCTTGAGAATTTATGAGCATTCAGAGCAGTTGAGTATCGCTCAATGTTTATAGCCCTTAAAGCTTTCAAGGAGTGAGTTGGGTAATTGACTTGTTCCTTCCAGATGTGAAGCTGTTGAATTTACTAAAATACAGCCATTCTACTAGAGAACAAATGACATCATTACATCATTACATTTCTTTGGAATGTGGTTTGACATGCTGAAAACTAGCAGTGACAATGAGATTGGTGGTGGGCTAGGACTTGGTGACAGAGTGGAGAGCACCACTAAGTCTTGGGCTTTCTTCTTTGCACTTAGAAGGTGCTAAGTACATGTGAATTGTCTCTTAGAAATTACAAAAACTTCGTGGCAAAGAGCCATCTATTTATAGTGCACAAATCACTTAACTACTTAATATCCCCATCTGCAAAGTGGGTAAGAGGGCTCACAGTTATTTTCTAGTTCAAATAGTGATTCTGCGACTTACTTTTTGGTGAATCAAGAGCAGGCCTGACCTGGAATGCATATGTGAATTAATCATGTCATGGAGAACTGAAACAATATTTGTTTTGATTATGCCACTGATAATTAGGTAAAGTTTACCCCGATACAGGCTGAATGGTGCCGGCAGGGGCTTGTAATATTAGAAATGGATCCAGATGAAAATGCATTACCTGAGCAGAGAGTAGAAAGCACTTAAATTTAAGCTTTTAAAATTGGGATATGACTAGAACAGTTTTCAGAAGGGCGAAACCAACCCTGGTGAAGAACAGGCCTGCTGAGCTGGTGATTGTGTACTTTTATTTATACCATGGTTTCCACCATCCACTTTTGGTTAATGCAATGCAAATAATAAAACACCCATAATAGCTTATTGACCTTATTGATTTCTAAGTGCCATATGTTCTCCTAAAAACTTTACAAATAGTATGCCATTAAATCTTCATAACAATTCATTGGGGACCTATTTCCCTGTTATAGACATGAGAAAAATAAGGCTCAGAGAAGTTAAGTAACTTGCTTGCCATCTCACTTGATTGCCTGGGGATTCGAACTCATGCCTGTCTGATTTCAAAGCAGCAGTGCACTGATAAATATTTAACAACCAGGTCTCTGAGGGGAAAAGAGCCTTGATTTGTAGTGTTTGCTTATTTCTGCGGTATATTCTCATCATGGTCAATTTCCAGCTACCAAGCATCATGTTATTAAACAAAGAATTAAAAAGAAATCTGCATTATTGGCTGTATGGACCGGATATGAGCAGGCTCCAACATATCACTGCAAAAACTTTACTTTCCCCCCCTCTACCCTGATGCATGTGTTCATAGTGACAGTCACTGGAGAGTTCTGTCCAGTTCTTGTGTTTAAAACTGAACAGGTAAGGACATACTGTTGGTTTCAGCCCTGTCAATTGCAAAAGTCTAGAATTTTCTCTGACAAGAAAATAGTGTGGATTGTGTCAGAAGACAGCCCAGCACCTTTAAGTGCTACTGGGTCTAAGCCTTCTCTAGACATTTGATGATGATGAAGAAGAAGATGATGATGATGAGCCATAGTACTAGCAGTCGTTAAAATAGCAGTTATTTTTCAGACTATAATATTTGTCATAGAAGCAAAAGAATACAGTGGTTAAAGTATTCTGCTCTGTAGTTAGACTGTCTGAGTTTAAATCCTACTGTTTGTGCTTGTTAGCTATGAAATTTGGGGCACAGGACCATAATAGTACCTATCTAATAGAGTTGTTGTGAACCTCTGCTTAGAACAGAGGGTGTATGAGATCAGGAATGCAACAAAATAGTAACTACATGTTCAATAAATGCTAGTTTCTATTATGTTACATTCCTGATCTCATATAATCCTCACACAAACCTTCTAAAAAGGTCTTATTATTATTCCCATTTACCAATGAGAAAACAGAGGGATGAGGGATCATGGAAAAGACCCAAGGCCAGCAACTTGGACATGGTGACGTAAGGACTGTAACTGCAGTCAGTGTAATTATAAAACCTGTATGTTTATCTTCTAGGCCATATTGAATATAAGAAAACTAAAGTAGGAATTTTGTAGCCAAATGTTCATCCAAAGAAGAAGTCAAAAATGGAGAATTAATGCTAGTATAAATGTCTTTACTCCTCCCAAGAGCTCATTAATGTGCGCTTTAGCAAAGATGCCTCTCCTAAGTTGCCCAGGATGGATGGGAGGGTTGTTGACATGATCCAAGACAGTCAGTCCTGCCCAGCCCAGGGTGAATTCTGCACCTAGGAGCTAATGGCAAAATACCAAATCTCACCTGAGGTCTCTGTTGGAGATGGCTCATTTCCCATATACAAGGCATTTCCCAGGTCCTTTCTTCTCTTTGCAAAACAGGTGCTGGGTCTCATAGCAGATGATATGGTTTGGATCTGTGTCCCTGCCCAAATCTCATGTCAAATTGTAATCCCCAGTATTGGAGGGGAGGGGTCTGGTGGGAGGTTACTGCATCGTAGGGACAAACTTCCTCCTTGCTGTTCTCATGATAGTCAGTGGGTTCTCATGAGATCTGGTTGTTTAAAAATGCGTAGCACCTCCCTGTTCTTTTTCTCCTACGCTGGCCATGTAAGATGTGCCTCCTCCCTCTTCACCTTCCTCCATGATTGTAAGTTTCCTAAGGCCTCCTCTGCCATGCCTCCTGTAAAGCCTGTAGAATGATGAGCCAATAAGCCTCTTTTCTTTATAAATTACCCTATCTCAGGTAGTTCTTTACAGCAATGTGAGAATGGACTAACACAGAAGAGTACACAGAAGCAGTATTATGCTTGGGTACTGGACCTGCTGAATCGACTCTCTTCTCATTGATCAGTAGATCAATGAATGAGTGAGCCAGAGAGAGGGTTTTGAGGCTCTGCTAATAGGGCTTGCTGGGAACACACACTTTTTTTGTGTTTTTGGCATTGTGGGGAGTTTGTTTTTTTTTCTTGGCTCTATACAGTACATTTTAGAATTATTTCAGTATGGACAGGGCATGAAAGTATTTAGGTTTCAGCTTTTTCTCTTTACATAAAAGCTTAGATTCTCCTTTGAGAATAGTTAGAATGTCAGCTTTCAATGAGCTAAAGTCCACTGTGAGGACCGCTTAGTGGAAGCAGTGTGGCAGTCAAGTGCCATGATGTAAACTCTGCTAAGACCTACTGAGTAAATATACATTGTCTTAGCCACATTCATTCTTAGTCACATACATTCTGTTATGTGGCTAAGAAAGTTCAGCCCAAGTTCTGTGACCAATGAGACCTCCACAAATTATGCTCCATAATATTTCCATAGCTTGATATTACAATCCTATATCAGATAGATATTAATAAATTAGGTCTCATAACTTTCACATGATATATAAGCATTAAAAAAATCCAGCTTGTTGGTAACACATCAGGCACCTTAGTAGAGATTGTGACCTGGAGCCAGGTGTGATGCATCTGCAACTTTTGTTCTCATGGCCTTAGTGGGGGAGACTCATAATTGTAATATAGAAATGATGAGTGAAAAAAGCGTTACATACCTAAGTGCTATAGGTGCGTTAGTGAAACAGTAACTAATCCATCCTGGAGTTGAATAAGGGAGAGTTGGGACTTCAAGAGATACAAAGTATCTCCATTTGTATCCTCAACCAGGACTCTACTTCCTTGAGGGTGAAGATTCTGATTCTCTTATTTTTGGAGTCCCACATCCTAGAACAGTGCCTGGTACCTAGTAGGTTCTAGATAAATGCAAATAGAAAGAATTAATAGAAGCATAGAGAGTATGACAAGGGCATCTGGCACATGAACTGTGCTGTAAAGAAAAGAGTTTAGCTTGAGAGGCAGCAAACTACAGCAAACTGTTTTTGTAAATTAGAATTTATTGGAACACAACCACTATTTGTTTCTACACTGTTGATGGCTGCTTTCATGTTTTAGTGGCAGAGTTAAGTAGCTGTGACAGAGATGCTGTAGCCTGCAAAATCTAGCATTTACTGTCTGTCTCTTTACAGAAAAAGTTTGCTGACCCTTGGTTTAGCAAGTGAAACTCAGAAATCAGAGCCAAGGTGCTTAAATTCTCTGAGACCCAGATTTAAAAATTCTAAGTGGGGTAATTCAATATCATGTTGCATGTCAAATGATCTATCATATTTTTGGATGTAGCTTTTCAGTTATAAATTTCCCTAAAACATGTAACATAATCGAATAGGAACTACCAAGTTTTGTAATTTCTCTCCTTTTCATTATTGGTGGATATGCCTTCTCTGTTGTGAATTAATACCTATTGGGGCATAGTAAGGTGCAATCTGTATTTTTTTTTCTTGCACAATTAACATTCACTGAAAGGGCATCATTGGCACTTACTATAATTCCATCCTCCCAGAGCTCACAGTATAGTGGAAAAGGTCAACATGGTCTCATTTAAAGTGAGATGCAGGAATGATATTTTGGTGTCAGTTTGGCTTCTTCTGCAGCCTCCATAAGAAAAAGGTTTCTTTTGCTTACCCAGGTGGCACAAAGAAACTGAAAGGCAAAAGATTCTCTCCCCTTTCCAGGAGAGACCATCAGAAATTTGAGATTCCTCTTAGTGGACAGGGTCTCACAGGGCATGACTTTATTAACTGTGAGTGGTTTTGAATTGTGATCTAGGGAACATGGGTCATTGCAGACCTTTCATTTTGAGGTTTCTGCAAAGGAAGACATTATTAGGGATGATTCTTCGAATGTGCTAAATGTTACTTGAAGGCCTATCATAGAATGTAAATATGCCACACTCTTAGCACCATTCCTCTCTTATATTCAGAGCAGACATTGTTAATCAATCCCTGTAACTCTTCACCTCAGCCTAGAGGTAAGTTTAGAATCTTCCCTAAGACAGTATTTCAAGCATCTTTTACTATCAATTGACTGTAAAAAGAGAGATTAAATTGATTTGTCCTTTGTTATCCAGGGCCTATGGAATAATAGATGAGCAGCAACCTGGAACTGAGAGCCTTATCAGCAGTGTACTCTGTTTTTTGTTCGTTTGTTTGTTTTTTTTTGTGTGTGTGTATGTGTGTGTGTGTGTGTGTGTGTGTGTGTATATATATAGTGTGTGTGTGTGTGTGTGTGTGTGTGTGTGTGTGTGTGTGTGTGAGACAGCTTTCCTCTTGTCATCTAGGCTGGAGTGCAGTGGCACAATCTCACCTCACTGCAACCTTCACCTCCTGGGTTCAAGTGATTCTCCTGCCTCAGCTTCCCAAGTAGCTGGGATTACAGGCATGCACCACCATGCCTGGCTAATTTTTGTATTTTTAGTAGAGATGGGGTTTCACCATGTTGGCCAGGCTAGTCTTGAAATCCTGACCTCTGGCGACCCACCTGCCTCAGCTTCCCAAAGTGGTGGGATTATAGCCATGGGCCACCAAGCCCAGCCCAGTGAACTATTATATTAGATAATCAATGTTGGTGATTTACCTGAGTTAAAGACTTAAGTCTTAAAGAATCAGGGGTCAAGTGAAGACCAAAGAATTTGGAATAAACTTCCCTTGAAGAATTATTTCAGATGTATGTTTCCTATTGTGTAGTAATGTAATGACCAGATGATCATGCTTTATAACCTGCAAAAAAAGATTCTTCTGAACTGTAAAGCAGAGGTGTCCAAATTATAACATGCATACAAGCCTCTTGGGATCCTGTTAAAATGAGATTCTGATTCAGTAGATCTAGGACGAGGTTCCTAGGTGGTACTGATGCTACTGGTCTATGCTTAGAGAGGTAACCTCTAAAGAATCCTGAGCCAGACTTGAATGAAGGAAAAAAAAAAATTAAGAGACACCTTAGGAAATCTGAAAAAAATTCAGGGCTTCTGAGGGAAACCCTCACTTACGTATTCAGCCGAAGTAACAAGCCAAAGACATTCTAAGGGGTCTGAATATGCATACCACATTTATATTGACCCACAGTCAGATTCTTAACCCAGCATAAACCATATTTGTATTAACCCACAGCCAGCTCCATGGTTTCTTTCTGTCCTGCTTCATGCTGATGTGAGAGCTCTACCATAATTTTTTATGATCACTGGCTATGTGACTCAGAGATCCTGGCAAAATTATTCATATCATCCCAAGGTGTGTAAGTTACTGTGTGTGTTGGGCTCTTTAGAAAGAGGCTATATCCCTTCTGGGATTATAATCAGCTTTCTCTCTGTATATTACCTGTTGGATATTCCAGTTCCTGGATAACAAAGAGTGCCTGACATTGAGCAACAGCGCTTGCTGGTTGGAAGGGTGCCATTGGAGGCATTATTTACAGCAAAAGCTCCTTGTCATCTTGTTGGTGTTTCTACTGACAAACTGCTGACCCATGTGCTCTCTTATAGCCTTCTAGAGGGTTCTGTGGTCTCTGTTTGTGGCAAATGTGATCAAAGGAAGAGAATAGGCTTACTTATGCCTATCCTATCTGAATAGCAAAACCTATGCCCATTTTTGGAAGTAAACAACAGTACATAATTCTCAAAGATATGGATAGTGCTCTATATATTTTATTCCGGAGAATGGTCTACCTAAAGAAGATAATCTTTCCAGATACTGTCATCAGTCATCAGAGCAGAGTGGCACTTCAGGCAGAATCCCACGTTTTCTTGAAGAGTGTCTGTTCATTAAATTGCTGCCTGCAGATTCACAGGGCACGCAGATCCATCTCTTTTATGCCCTGTTATACAATGGCTGTTGGGGGTAAGGCAAATTCTTGCAGTGACTAAGACAATTTTGGAAATGAAGCACCAAAATTCCAGGGAGATTACCAGCCTACTTTTCTACTTTCATCCTCCTTTACTTTTGTTCTCTGTTTAGCTGTTTCTCTCTCTGGTAACTACCCTGCCTTGCTGCCAGTACCCACTAGGAATCCATATTTGTTATAGTGAATATGCAATAAGCATGAACTTGAATTTGATCTGTTTGTTACATACCCATATAACAACTCAAGTTTATACAAAGTGACATTTTTGCCAGAGCTCTACTGAGGCAGAAAGTAGAAATTTATAATAGCCCAAAAGCAGAGCCTTCAAAAAAAGAGGGAAATTTGGGTCAGGATTTCACAGAAGAAACATCCTTTCCTTGTGTTGCTGCCTTTTTTGTCCACCTTCTCCATCTTTATATTTTCTTCCCTTCTTTTACCTGTTCTTCTACATGCCAATGCAGTGCAGAGGAAAATGCTTGGGCTCCGGAGTCTCATTTATTTCTTCAACCAATGCATATTGAATATCTATGATACACTAGATGCTGTTCTGGGCAGTAGAAAAAGACCCACAAATGAAAGCTGGCAATATCGTTGCTCTTGCAAATCTTTCATTTTGTTAGCAGGAGACAAATGTTAAACAAGGCCAACAATGTTAGGGGATGATAAATACTTAGAAGAAAAATAAATCTTGATAAGAGACAGAGTGATGGGGTATTATTTTCGGTAAACTTATCAGGGAAGCTCTCTCTGATGTTTGATCAGAGTCTTGAATGAGTCCAACTGGATATCAGGGTAAAGAGCATGCCCTGGAGAGGGAAAGAGGCTACAAAGACCTGTGAGTTGCAATGTGTCTGATATGTTAGAGAAACAGTGTGTAGATAAGTAGATTTAATATATGTGCATATAAATATATACATATATATTTACTTAGAATGATTTTTGACACATGATGGTGCTCAAAAAGTGTCCATCAGAGCCCATCATATCCCCTTTACAAAATGCCCAAATGATATTAGAGTTAACCACAGAAACTTTTCTATTTTGGACCATTTTTAAATTGATGAAATAGTAATTTCATATGGTTCAGCTTAGTAGCTAAATTAGAACTCTACAAAAAGGGCAGGTCTTTACTAGACCATTCTCTCATATTAAGATTTCTAATTGCACATTTCCCATCTAATAAAATTCTCCTGGAGAAAACAAGCCCGGTAACAGTCTCTAAACTGCTCTCCAATTCTGCCTTTGTTGTGTATGTACTTTCATATTGGTGCCACATCAAGTACAGGGACCTAGGATCATCCCTACAGATCACTTAGCGTTCAGAGCACAGATGTATAAACTCACAAATCAAAAGCTTCCTGTGGAACTCTTCTGATTACTTCCTGAATGGTTGCAGTGATCATCCTTTTTTGGAAGGTTTGATTTTGTAATGTTGTTTTCTGTTAGGTGCTCTGCTTGCAATTTGGGGAAGCTTCTGCCAAGTGAACTGTGGTGTCAAGTCTAGGAGTAACCACATTCATTCTTCCTTTTTTCTACAGGAGCTCTTCTGTCTGTTGCAGGGTTGGTGAAATCCATGGGCTTCCCTAGTTATTAACACTCATGGATCTCATTAACTAGTGGTCCAGTTTCTTCCCATATCTTAGCTCAGGAGAAACACAGCAAAACAAAATGTAATGAAATTATTTTCTGCCCTCCAAAACTTGGCATACATTAGGAGAGAAAGTGATTGAGATTCATCAACAGCATAATTTCCCAATGATGTACTTTTTCCAGAGGCATTTGTTAACTACCTGGCTACTTCTCTTTATTTTAGCTCTTTTCCCTGGAAACTTGGGTTTACTAATTAGCTTACATACTTAAGCTAACTTATTAAAGCCTCAGTTGGCCACTGGCCTGACTTCTCACTCTGAAGGGCCTTCTTTAAACGGGCTATACTCCCTTTCCACAAGAGCATGTGAATGCGTTTTAAAGACAAGATCAAATGTTCCAGTGAAAAAATAGATTTGTTATTTCTCTCTCCACCATTCCAACAATAGGAAAAACATCTTTAAGATTTCAGCAAGAGAGAGTAAAAATTTTATGTAAAATTGTCCTATTTGGTGTATAGGGTAACCTAGAATTTCAGGAAAATAATGTATATTAAGAAAGAAGACTCTGCAAACATATTCTGAGATTTCTAATGTTAAGCATCTGCAACAATATTCAAAGGAAGTGGAAAGAGCGAAGTCATTGAGAGAGGAGGGAAAAGCAGCTATAATTGTTACACGTCACTGCATTTTCTTTGTGTCAGCCTGTGACTCTATTTATGTCTCAGCCATCCTGAGGGCAGGTAATATGATAATAGCTACAGTTGTTTTTTTTTTTTTTTTTTTTTTTTTTTTTTGAGACAGTTTCACTCTTGTCACCCAGGCTGGAGTGCAGTGGTGTGATCTCGGCTTACTACAACCTCCACCTCCTAGGTTCGAGCAGTTTTCTTTCCTCAGCCCCCTGAGTAGCTGGGATTACAGGCATCTGCTACCACGCCTGGCTAATTTTTATATTTTTAGTAGAGATGGGGTTTCACCATGTTGACCAGGCTGGTCTTGAACTCCTGACCTCAGGAGATCTGCCCTCCTAGAACTCCCAAAGTGCTGGAATTACAGGTATGAACCACTGTATCCAGCCAATATCTACATTTTACAGATTAAAAAAGGTGAGGCTTACTGGGGTGAATTGGCTTGTTTAAGGTTAAACTGCAGGCAATAGCAGAACCAGGATTCAAATACAGATCTGTGGGACTCCAGGGCTCTGTCACGTTCTAGAAGGTATTAAAATAATCAATGATTCTGAAGGTGGGCTCCAGGAGTACTTGGAGTTTTCTTTTTTTCCTTCTTTTCTATAAAGGATGCCTTGTAATAGGAGAAGGCTTTTGATTTTTGAACCTACCTGTAAATGGCACAAGTCTCCAAGAGAGCTAGACAGATGCAAAATTTGCTATTGCCCGCCTGACAGAGTGGTACAATGTTTAAGAACACAGACTCTGAAAGGGACATGAATTCCTATCCTGAGTGCGCTTGAGTAAATCAGTTAATTTCTCTGATCTTTAGTTTCTGCAAGTGTGAAATGAGGATAGTCATCAGTTCTTACTTCATAGAGTTTGTTGTGAACATGAAATGAGTATAAAACAATTTGTCCTAGGACCAGGCAGTAGTTAGCTCATTAGTTGTTAGTGCAGTCTGTGGTCAAATGTCACCATCGCCTACCTCTGGTGATGCATAGGGATGCGGGGAATGCATTGTCTCTTGCACAATTGTTGTACAAGTTTTAAGGTTGACCCATGGCTCCTGGTCTCACTTCAGGGTCTCAGAATAATTCAGTGCTATAGGAAGCAAATATTTTAAGTAACTTTTAGCCTATTCAGCTTAGGATTTTACATCACAGGAGGAAAATCTATTTCTATATACAGACTCTTCAATCCATCTCCAATGTTATGAGATATGTTAGTGCATCTGTGTTTACTATCTACTTAAGTTCTTTTAAAAGTCTGCCTTGCCATTGTGCATTCCTGGGAGGAATACTAGACTGGGATAGTGGCCATTTGTTGGATTGACTCTCTAGCATTCAGTTTCCTTCTTCTTTCTCAAGGACTCCTGATTTTCTTGACTTATTGACGTCCAAGTGCCATCTGCTCTCCTAAGAACTTTGCAAATAGTATGCCATTAAATCTTCACAACAATTTATTAGGGAACTATTTTCCTGGTTACAGGCATGAGAAAAATAAGTCTCAGAGAAGTTAACTTGCTTGCTATCTCACTTGATTGCCTGGGGATTCAAACTCATGCCTGTCTGATTTCAAAGCAGCAGTGTGCTGGTAAATATTTAACAACCAGGTCTCTAGGGGGATGGGGGCGGGGGGGAAGCGCCTTGATGTGTTGCATTTGCATATTTCTATGGTGTATTCTCATCATGGTCAACTTCTAGCTATGAGCATCATGTTATTAAACAGAGAGTTAAAGAGAAATCTGCCCTATTGGCTTTATGGAGTTGATATGAGCAGGTTCCAACATATCACTGCAAAAACTGTACTTTTCCCCCTCTACCCTGATCCGTTTGTTCATAATGATGATCACTAAGGAGTTCTGCCTAGTTCCTGGGTTTAAAACTGGATTTCAGAGATCCACAGAAGCTTCCAGCTCTCCAGGCTCCAGTAAAGGAGTACATGACCCCGGCTATGTCAATCAGCGCATCCCTTCCCTTGACCTCTGTGATTCATTGGTGGGGGTGGGAGGTATGTGACCCAAGACATTCCAGTCAGAGTGAATCTCAAAATTTTGCCAGGAATATTGAGGCAAAGACCCATTCACTTTCCTACTAGATGCACAAGGAAAAACACATGGGCCTGGTAACTGCAGACAACCATCTTGCAAGCATGATGGAAGCTGGTCTTAGGGCAAAATAGACCCTGAAGAAGGCAGAGTGGGATGGGGGAAGCCTGGTTCCTGGTCATATCATTGACCTGATCAAGCTTTCTTGAATCAGGTATCATCTCTCAACTTTTGTGCAATGAAAGTAAAACACACTTTTAATGTTAAAGCCTTACCACTGAAAAACTCCTACTGGACATAGCTAGATGCAGTCAGAGTTCCTGGATGAATTCTGCAAGATCTGTAACCTTTGGCACTGTTCTCTCTGAGTCTCAATTTCCAAATCTGTAAATTGGAATCGCATGAGGTGAATATTAAGGTGAAAATACTTTTAAAGCTATAGAGTAATAATTATAAATGTAAGGCATTGTTATGGTATTTAGAATTATATGTTGACATCATAATGAATGATTCTCTTTCTTTGATGCCAAAGCCTTGGGTTGACATCTTGGGTTGACCCCCAAGCTGCAACCAGCCTCCCTGACTGGCACTTACTCTATTTTGTCCTTCCAGGTTTTGGAAGGTGATGGAGATCTGCGGATTTCACACAGAACCTATCTGATGGTTTGTCAAATCATCATGAATAGGTTTACTCTTGAAAGTAGTAAATATGCTAATCTTCAAGGCAGTGATTTCCTTTTCTTTAGTTTTCCTGGACCTGGATTTTAAGATTTTAAGTCAAAGTTCTCTTTCTCAGAGAGTTGAAGCAATGTATTGATAACAACGATGAGGTTACAGTGCATCCAAGTAACGCTACGAAAGGAAAGTCAGATATCTTTAATCCAGAAACCAAGAACAAAGATGAGTGATCATGTTGTAGCAGTATCTAATAAGTGGGTTTTCTTGGTATGGGAAGGTAAAGGAAGAGAAAATTATGTTGACTGAGTAACTATCATATACTCAACACTGTATCAGGCACTGTTCTGTGACATTTAAACTACTCTGGTAATGAATCTGTTATCCCATAGGAAGGAACACTCTGTAAACCCCAGACAGTATTGAGAAGAGAATTGCCAGATGAAGCTTTTCCTGCTAGCTTATCTGTAATACCCTTCACTATCCAACGTGATGCAAAATGGAAAGATTGCTACACTTGGACTCAGAAACCCTGAGTTTCATTCACTTAACTTCCTATGACCTCAAAATTTAATTTGTGAAATTGGCATAATTAAACTGCTACTGCCCATTTCATAGACTTTAATATAGGATTAGGATTAAAGGAGGTCACAAATATAAACACTGTGATATGCTACATATTACTATTATTTTTATTAATGTCAGATAATAGTAAAGTTAGTAACTTATGCTAATTTTGATTTCAATTGCTATGTCTGAGTGTCTGATTTAAAGATTATTTGTTTTTAAACTTTTTTGTTTGCAAAACATAAAGAGAAAAAATTATTAGAGCAAAACAGAAAAATATCACATGTAGGTTTTTTTTTTTTTTCTCTAAAAGCTTCAGCCATCCCTACTAAGGATGACTGACAATTTAAACACAGGTGGTTTTATCCAGGTGTAGTCAGTTATGTGAAATATGACATAGCACTTTAGAGGAAAAGATACATGTACTCATGGATACAGGAGATGTAGATTTATCTCTTTTGTTTATAAAACTACACCTCATATACAAAGCCCTGGGAAGACTGAAAAACAAAACACAAGACAACAGAATACAGAGAGGTAAAAGTCTGATTCCATTACAGTTCAAGAAATCTCATCCAATACCAGACTACTTAAATGGCTACTCCTTGAGTTATGTGCTCTTATATCAAGATAGCAATTTCCAAAGAGTTGAGACTTTTCATTCTTGTGTTCTAGATCAGAGCTGTGCAAAAGAAAGAAAATGAAAGCCACAGAAATAGCTTAAAAATTTCCAGCAGCTACATTAAAGAAAAAGTAAAAAGAAGCAAGTGAAAGTAATTTTAGGGATATATTTTATATATATCCCTTAAGTTATGTATTAAGGATATATAAAATATATCCCTAAAATTACTTTAGCATGTAATCAACACAAAAATTATCAGTGAGATATTTTAATTTTATTATTATTTTTTGAGATGAAGCTCTTTTTTTGAGATGGAGCTTTTTTGAGATAGAGTCTCACTCTGGAGTGCAGTGGCTTGATCTTGGCTCACTGCAACCTCTGCCTCCTAGGTTTAAGCGATTCTTCTGCCTCAGCCTCCCAAGTAGCTGGGACTACAGGTGCACACTAGCATGCTCAGCTAATGTTTTATTTTTAGTAGAGACAGGGTTTTACCATGTTGGCCAAAATGATCTCCATCTCTTGACCTTAATATCTACCTGCCTTGGCCTCCCAAAGTGCTGGGATTACATGCATGAACCACCATGCCCAGCTATCAGTGAGATATTTTGCATTCTTGTTTCAACTAAGTCTTTAAAATTTTATTCACCTCAATTCAGACAGCCACATATCCCAGGTGCAATAGCCAGATGTGGCGAATGACTACTGTATTGAACAGGGCAGCTCTAGATCTTGCTGTGTGGGATTTTGGGATTCAGCAAGACCAGAGTTTGAATACTGATCCCATCCCTCATTTCTTGTGTGACTTTGAACAAGTTATTCTCCTGTAGAGTTCTCATGAGACTTAAATGATATGAGTCGCATGAAAGTATACCTCTCCTGGCGTCTGTCTGTAGTAGGTGATGACTTGTTACTCTTGTTCCAACTTTTAAAAATAAAGTTGAAGAGTAGGGTTGGAGAAGGGCAGATATATTAGCAGGAATACCTGGATGGATTGCCTCACTCCAGGAACTGGGCACATACGCAAGGACTGAATGGTTAGAGAGAAGGCGAAGGCACTGAGCTGGGTGAACAGATGGAGGCCAGGGAGCATTTTCAGATTAGTGCTATGTGGTTCCTACCTGGACATCTGAAAAGGTGAAGCATCTATCTTTTCCATGCCAATCTTAAAGGTTAAGCAATGTCACTGCTCAGAGGAGATCTATCAAGGATGATGAAATGACTCAAAATTATGACTCATGATGAAAGGTTGAATAAAATGGTTGAAGGCGGTGATTATATTTCTTTTTAAAACTATATATATATGTGTGTGTGTGTGTGTGTGTGTGTATATATATATATATATATATATATATATATATATATATATATATATATATATATCTCGAGACAGGGTCTCACTTTGTCACCGAGGCTGGAGTGCAGTGGTGCAAAGATCACTGCAGTCTCGACCTCCTGGGCTCAAGTGATCCTCCCACCTCAGCTCCCTAAATAGCTGGGACTATAGGTGCATGCCACCAGTTTGGCCAATTTTGGTATTTTTATTTCTTTTTCTTTTTTATTCACTATCCAGTAATGGCTATAAGCAACAATTTTGGTATTTTTATAGAGATGAGGTTTCACCATGTTGCCCAGGCTGGTCTCAAACTCCTGAGCTCGAGCGATCTGCCTGCCTCGGCCTCCCAATGTGCTAAGATTACAGGCGTGAGCCATCATGCCCTGCCTAGTTTCTATTTTAATAAAGAGAGATTGGGGAGAATACAGTCTTAACCTCCAAATTAACCAGCTTTGTCTGGCCTTAAGAAGCAGAACTAATATGGAAACTACAGGAAGGAAGAGCCCAGCTCAACCAGAAAGACCTTTTTTTTTTTTTTTTTTTTTTTAAAAGCAGAGACATTCTGAAAATGTCATGAGCTGCCCTGTGAGGTTGTGAGTATTTTATCAGAAGATGAGCTACCTCTTTACCACTTGGTAGAAACACTGTGAGAAAGGATCGAATGAGGCAGGAAAACATTGTGATAGTCTTGATATCATCATTACTGTCACATTATGTAGTGGTAAATGCAGTGACCAGTTAAGGTGAGTATGACTGCACAAGATGAACAATGAGATTCTTTCAGTCCTCATAGTCTCTAAACCACTATTCCTTCCTTGGAATAGTGCCTAATTATTCAACATTGGACTCTCTTTTTTAAGAATATGAGATACAAGAAATTGAGCTCTGGCTGTGAGGAGAGTGACTTCCCAAGAAGCAAAGCGAGTGTCTTTCTTGCTCCAGGGAACATTTCAGTCTTAGCTACGCTGGCATCACCTTGTCTCCTAGCTTGATGGATGCTGTGTGAGTTGGGATACTGTCCCACACTCCAGGTTCATGTGACACATTCCATATCCTCACGATTCTCTCTCCTCTTGGTTTCTGGGATCTACTTTCTCTGCATTTTCTTCTTTCTGACCCTCTCTTCTCAGATTCCTACTCCTCATCTCCAGGGGTTTCTGAGGGTCTATCTCAGGCTGCCTTCTCTGCTTTCTGTCTCCACTCTTCCGCAGTGATCTTACAGATTCTCTTGGTCCTGCTCTTAACTGCCACATCTTTTCTTTCTAGCTAAGATTTCCCCCCTTGGTTTCCCACTGGAAGTTTTCACTTGATGTGTCAAAAAGTCATCTGACCCCCACGTGCCATACCTGAACTCATTGTTCCCCAAATCTACTTAACCTCTTTGGCCCCTCTACCGTGAGAGGTGCCCTCATCCTCTCCCTTGTCCCAGTTGGACACTGGAGTCATTCCAAGGTTCCTCCTTCCTGCCTCCTGAAGTCAGTCCATCACCAGGACCTGTGGCTTGGGTCCTGTCTACATTTCTGCCCCTCTTCCTCTCTTCTTGGGGGCTACTCCTGTTGTCTCCTTAACACAGTGGCACTCATTGTTTTCTTCAGGGCCCTAGGACTTTACAGAGGGGGCTCAGCATGGTCATGCTGTTGAAATGAGGCCAGGTAGATCTCCTTCCTCTCCCTTGATTCCAGCTTCCACCAAGCATTTCTGCTTTTATGTGTTTCACACCATGAGAGCCCAACTGAGATTTGACTTGGAACAGTGGTGCTGATATCTTTAAAAAACAAGCAAGAAAACCACCCTTTTGCTGGCTTTTCAGCCTGTGGCACCACCTTTCTCTTTCAACCCATATTCCAAGCACACCAGAGAGATTTTTTTTAAGTGAAAGTTTAATCATGTCATAGTCACATTTAGAACATTTTCTTGACCAGGTAAAGGTCAGCTTGCCTATTAAGACTGCTGTGATCTGATCCTTGTCTCTCCCTTCACCTTTCTCTAAGAGTACCCCTTCCCTCCTATGGTCAGATAATTTTTGATTGCCTGAATGCTAGGATTACATCAGACATTTGATCTCTTAGCTTCCTGGGAATTCCTCCCAGTTACCATCTGCCTGTTAAAAGCTAGCCTGTTTTTTAAGACTTGGTTCAAGAATCATCTCCTCTTCGAAGCTGAAAATTTTCTGGGCACACAGTAGGTGTACATGTTCTGAAGCTTTTTTGTTTGCACAAGTAGAAACAGCTGCTCCTGTCTTTTGTTCCCATTCTGTGTGCCTTACGCACAGGTACCTGCCGCACATAGTGCTCTGGATGGTTTGCTTGTCTACCTCCCCCATCCCACAGTAAGCAGGACACATGGGTGTCTCGATGATTGTATTTGTTTGCTTAGTGACCAGCACAGGGTCTGGCCTACAGTAAGTGCTTAGAAAATGCTGACTGAGAGGACGTCTGAACCCAAGGCTTACATCTCAAAGAATAAAGCTATGCAGATGGACTGGTGCTAAGCCCCTTTACAGGAGACAAGAGGTGACACTTGCTATAAGTTTTCCATTGTGGCAATAGAATATATAGCAACCAGCAGACTCTCTGAGACCCAACATTACTTTGTAAATTCATTTGTTTCTATGAACCTAATACAGTCAAATCAATTTCTGTCCAGTTTTCCTGGATTTGATTTTCGGACAATGTCTTTTTTTTTAAAATAAAAATAATAGAAATATAATTTATGCTGAGCTTTGTACCTGTAAACTCATTTTACTTCCTTTATCTTGCTTGATATTTACAACAATCTCAAGACTAGGGTAGGTCTGATCTTACTGAAATTTTACAGACATGGAACCAAATGCTCAGATATCACATGACTTGCCCAGAGTCATGCAGCTGGTAGCTAATCGGGTCAGAATTTAAGTCTCTTTATTTCAAGGCCAGTTAATTATTCATATGTATCTGAGGTTCCTGCTGCCACTAAAGCAGCACCCTTCTGTTTCATTAAACATGACAGAGAAATAGGTCACTGGGGTCAGGAAAAACATTCTTGTTGACACACCTGTCTGACACTAGGTGATTAGGAGACAGGGGTTTTCCATCATTTTGTTGACTTGCTCCCCCATTCCTTGCCTTGAGGCTTCCCTGTGTCATGCTGCCAAGACTCTGCAATGGTCATTGCAATTTGTTGACAAATAACAAAGATGCTCCTTGTCTTACTGTCAATTTTACATCCTCTGGGTTTGCCAAGAGAGTCCGACATGCCAGGAAGGGCTTTGTTGTGGTCTGTGACTCACTGTGTCACTCCCCTGCCGCTCCCTGGGTGCAGGCGATTACAGTCTGCCAATTGCACAATTTCAGAACATCTTTAGGTAAATTGGCAGAGGATGAAAAAAAAATCCCAACTCAACAGACCAAGCATTCAGCCACCGCTACATGAAGCAAAAGGCATACTACCATAGGAGAGGTACTCTAATCTCATCTGCAAATTGCTTCTGTCATCATCCAGAGATTTATGGAGGCATTCATTACTGGAGGGAAACCCTTTTTCCTAGGTGGTTCCATCAATAAGGTCTCAAATGTCCTGTGGAATAAGAGATGTGAGTAGGAGAAAGGGCCCTTCTCACTTACTCGGAAGTAGCTCAGTTAAAGTCCTGTTGGTGAGAGGTGCTGCTCACATGACCTGCTCAGAGGTTACAGAGTTTACCTTCGGTGCTTAAGGTTGGGTGCTTATGATCAACAGTATCTGAGAGTGTCATTTTTTGGAGGGTCTGTGTG
Organism: Saimiri boliviensis; assembly: GCF_048565385.1. Lineage (NCBI taxonomy): Eukaryota > Metazoa > Chordata > Mammalia > Primates > Cebidae > Saimiri > Saimiri boliviensis. The sequence continues at coordinate 201,499,637 of NC_133450.1, read as the reverse complement.
TGTGACTTTATTAAGACAGCAAAAAGGTAATTTGTAAATTGGAATTTCAGTAGGATATAAAGCACTTCTGTGTCTTCATAGGTTACGTATATGTGATAAATCATAAATCGTTCTTAGGTGTGACTAGAGTTTATTTCAATTACAATGTTAATTGTCACTCAATCTACAAAAGTTCACTGGTGAAACTCAGCCTGGAGAGATAAAGGGAGTTAGTGTCTGGATCTGGTCAGTATTCTCTCCTTCTACCACCATCTGCTTCAGGAATTCATTCATTGGATATTGGATAAGGACCTGCCCTGTGCGATGCTTCTGTACAGGATGCCTGAGGGCTCATAGTTATGAATGAGATACAGTTCATATTCTTAAGAAGCTCCATAGAGTAGTGACAGAGACAGATCTAGGAACAGATCACTGTAATCCACTGGGCTAAGTGAAGAAGTACCCACAAGATGCTTTGAATGTAGAGAGGAACAGTTCCTAGCTTGAGGAATCAGGGAAGCTTTCTGTAAGAGGCAATGATGCTTCACATGCCTTAAGCAGAACTTCCCTTGGATTTGTACAAGAAGGATCCCTGCCCTGGGTCCCAAGACTTAGAGGGCCACCCCCTGGCCCTCCTCCAGCTGCACTGGTCCCCATGGATGGAGGAGACCATTTGTCTAAGAGGAAGACCCATCTACACCCAGGGCATGTACCCCTCCACCTCTTCTAGATGACACTCCAGTAGTCCGAATCCTGAATTTTATGCCCCAACACCTTAGAGCCTACTTTTGGGCTCTGTGTGAGCCTCTTTTCCAGGTCTTTGGTCTGACTGCATCACTTGGTGAACCCTTAGGTCTGAAAACTGGTCCTAGATTGGTTGTTTGGGGAGGGCGCAGATGATGTTTGGACATTAGGGCTAGAGCGACCACTCATATGCATAGGAAGTAGACAGAGCACTGCAAGACAGAGATACGCATGGGAAAGAAGAAAGCAGACGCAGGGTGAAGGCAAGGCTCTCTTTCCTTGTGTCTGACAGTTCGAGTGCAGAGCCCTGAGGTGTCCCAGAAGTCTAAACTTGAAGCTAGCCTTCTAGATTGATGATGTGTATTTTTCATGGTAGGAGAATAGAGCATATTTCATTTAACAGAAAGCTAGCTTGACTTACAACTTTTCAGTAGTTGGGCCATTTGCTATTTGGACCTCTGTTTCTACTTCCATCTTGGGCCTTGCAGTTGTTAGGGGTCTGCCTGATCTTAGGCCTGAGTGCGGTATATCCAGGCTGTACACTGAATTAGGGTTTTTGGTATGAATGAGATCTTTAGCCTCAAGGGGCTCTGTTTTACTGGGGACACAGGCAAGTGACCAATCACAGTAATAGGTACTGAGGGAGCAGTATGAATATGCTTAAGGTCACGGTAACATGTTGAAAGAGTGGTGTAGACATGAGGCATAGAGGAGAGAGCGAGCTTAGAAAGGCTTTTTAGAGGAGCTTTTCAGTTTGAGCCTTGAGAGATAAGTATGTGAGTCTGGTGAGAGAGTGCAGAAAGAAATTTCAGACAAAAGGTGAGATCTAAAAAAGCAAACACACTTTTGGGGAAACTAGCTATTTCAACACAGTGGTAGTTAGCGTGTGAGCAGAGAGAGAAGGTCAGGAGCTGAATCATGAGAGGTCTTATGGGTCCTGCTAAGGAGGGTCTTACCCTGTAGGCCATGGGAACTTCTTAATGGTTCTAAGAAAAGGAATGGGTGGTTAGCCTCCCCTCTTAGAAAGATCCTTCTGGCAACTGAGTGGAGAGCAGATTAGAGGGTTCAAGCTTCGGTCTCAGCCTCTCTGCTCGAAGTCTATTCTTATGTGTGTGTAGATTTCACCTGTCAGACTTCTATTGTGCAAGTTCAGCAGTTTGCATCCCAGCTACTCATTAGAATCACTTGGGGGATCATTTAAAAAACATCAATGCCTAGCCCTGGCATAGAATGATTAAAATCTTTGGGGTTTAGTTGTTTATAAATTTTAGAAGCATCCCAGGTGACTCCAGTGCACACTGAGGACTTATAACCACTGTGAACAGTTTCTATTTGGCATGATACAGATGAACTAATTATATTTTGGAGGTCAGCACTAACCCCCATCTTACCCTGGTATGCAAATTATTCCTTCCCTGTTTCTTGTGCTTTGGTGATTGGAGGGTTACTGTAAACATCTCTGGCTTTACTGGGGAAAAATGACTCCTGGTTTTGAGTGCTGCGTGGGATACCCTCTCTTATGACCCAGAAGTTTTTGCCTTAATGGCGGATTCCCATTTCCCACCTGCAAAGGTCTCCATGGGCTGCAGAAGCTGGGAGTGAAAATCGCCTACTTGATACACCTTTTGGATTTTGCAGCTTAACTGTTTCATACCCACCTACAGGCAGGTTCCCTTCAAAATTGGTTGCCTCATTCTCAAAGGAGTACTTTGCCTGTTGGACTTAAAAGAATGCCTTGCATGTCAAAGCCCATGGAAACACCATGGTGGCAAACTCCCTTCCACCTACCTGTGCAGAAAGTGAGTAATGCCTAAGCTTGGCTGGCACAGTGTGTCCCAATCTCATCTGAACTGAGCTGGAACTCAAGGGAAGGGCTGTCTCCTTCTTGGTTGCCCCCCACAGCAAGGGCGTCGTGGAGATGACTGCCTGCCAGATGCTCTCATAGGCACTGTGGTCTTCTGTAGGGTATACTCAGATCATCATTGCCCTTGAGTCCTAGGTAGCAGGAAAAGGCTTTCTCAGAGAAACTTCCTACTCTATCCCATTTCCTAGAGTGGGTAAGTGCAGCAGAGGGAAGGCAGAGGACCTGGAATTTGGGAGAGCATGAAGGTGGGGGATAAATCCACCATACCTAATACTTTGCATATATTAGGGAGGTACTAATTTGTGAAACAAATGAATGATTGGCCCCCCATGAAACTGAACCACCACAGGAATCAGGCTGGCCCCTTCAGTGCAAAATGCGGCTATCTCAGAAATCTTTTTATACCAGCACATACACTCCTCATTCATTTAAAAGCCTGTTTGATACAGCTATACTATAATTAGGTCACATAACCAGTCTGCATTGATTAAAATCTAGGTTGTTTCAAATTTGTTTAGTTTATGCTGTCATCACATCACAGTAATAAACATCCTCTGTCTGTATTTTTATATATTTCTCATTTTCACTCTTATATACTCCCCACACTCCTAGATTTTGCTTTGAAAATTATATTTCTAATATTTCCCCCACTCAGTCATATATGACCCTTATTTGTAAATCTACCTCTATAATATTTAAAAAATGGCTACATTGTATCCCATTAGACAGACGTTCCGTAATTTATTCTACGGTTTCCTGTTGCTGGGCATTTGGATGGACTGCCTTTGCTCTCTCACTCCTCTCTTTGCTTTCTTTCTCCTCCCACCCCATTATTGTCAATATTGAGATACATCCTCACTGCTGAATCATCATGCTAATCTTTTTTCTTTTAATTGTTTTCACGAGTTAAATTTTTGGAGGCAGAGTTACCAGGTCAAAATATTTTCAGATTTTAAAATACAGATAACCAAATTGCAGTTGAAAAATCTACCAATTTAAACTTCTGCCGTTAGTATATAAATGAGAACAAGCCCATTTCTCTATATCCTCACATCTTCAAGTTTAGTATTTTTAAAACACTTCCTAATTTTATATTTGATAATCATTATGCTTTACTTTGCATTTACTTAATGGCGGCACACTTTTAAATGTATTTATGAGACGTTTATATTTCATGCTTCGGTCTTGTTTGCTCATCTCCTCTGGCCATCTTAAAACTTAGAGGATTTTTTAAAATTTGTGAAGTCTGTATTTTATGGATCATCAATCTGATGTCATGTATATTGCAGATATATTATCCCAGGTGCCAACGTTTAAATTCAATTTCATCCTTCATGATTGTGCTTTGAGTGCTGTGCTTAGGAATGCCCTCCTCTGTCCAAGTTGATATCCATATAGCATGTGTTTTATTCACATTTATGTCTTTAATCACTCTAATACTCGTTTGTGTACTTTTCCCCAAAGTATTAGCCAGTCAATGCCATTTATTAAATATTCTTCCATTTCAATTTTAAGGGCTACTTGCTCTAAAATAAGCTCGAATTCGTTTTTGAACTATTGCTTTCTATTGATCCACCTACTTATTTCAGCCTCATTACCATCTATTTATTGTCCTGGTGGAGAACATTTTAACATCTCACTGGGCGAGTTTCCCTCTCAGTTCTTTTCTGGATGTGGATCCAATAGATACAATTATAACTGGGGATTGAAAATTATAGTAAGATAGCTTTGGTTCTAGCTATAAAGACGAAAATAGGAGGGGCGAGTGTCAGTAAAGAAGCATGAAGGACACACTAGCACCAAACTATGACTTTCTCTGTGAATAATTTAAAGCATTGAACATGAAAAGGAAGTAGTGGTTTCATTCTCTAAGAACATATGCAATTCAGATATTTTGCCTAGAATTTTTTCTCACACTATAGGTGGTACCTGTCCCTCACCTTGGGAAATTCTGTACCTCATTGGGTTATTGTGAGGACTAATGAAGAATAATTGCCTAGATGACTTTCTGGCACATACTGGTGTTGAGTAGATGGTAATTATTAAAAATGAACTGGTGAATTCTGAAGGAAGAAGTCTCCCCTTCTCTGGGGATTTTCCAACAGAGGCTCAATGGTGATGTGACAAAAGCAGTCATTCTCAGACCTGAATGTGCACAGGAATCACTTGCCATGTTGTTCAAGCACAGTTTTTGATTTAGTGACTTTAGGCTGGGGCCTGAGATTCTGAGTTCCTAACAAACTCCAGTTGATGCTGATACTACTGGTCTGCAGACCACATTTTCAGTAGCGTGTTTGTAGGAGGACTGAAGAGTTAGAGTCAGAACCATACTGGATGATACAAGATCCATTTCAGTTTCCAGATACTTTGAATCTGTATTGAGATAGACCATTTGTAATTCTAGAAACAGGAATACCAGGGAGAGGCAGAGGTGGTGTATTAATATAAAGAATTATATTAATTTTTTACAGGTAATGCTTATGCTAAAAATTTAAAAGGCACAGAAGAGTACTAGTGAAAAAAGAATTTCCCTCCAAAATGAATTTGCCACCCTGTTTCTTTATTCAGAAGATTTATCGTTACCAGTTATTTTGAGTACTTTCTCCAGAGATAATCCATGCATGCACAAACATATAGTTTCTTTTCTCTACTATTTTTTATACCTTGCTTTTTTCACCTGAAAGTATATTACAGAAATTATCAGTACAGATGGAGCTGCTGCAACTTTTAAAATAACCACATATGGATACATTATAATTTAATTAAGCAGTCCCCATAGACTGCTTTGTTTGAGTACTATTTCCAAAAAGTTGTACAAAGGCTGTTACCGATTCAAACATGTCTCATTTCAAATAAGTAGAATAAAGTCTTAGAAGCAGAATTGCTGGATCAAAGGACACATGTATTTAACATTTTGGTAGGTAGTGCCACATTGCTCTCCATGGATGTTTTGGGGATCCCCCGTCCCAGCAATCATGTCAGGGATGCTGCTTTTCCCACATCCTGGCTTACGTAATATGTTACCAAATATTTTGATCTTTGCCAAAATGTAGGTGATGATAAATGATGTCACCTATCATGAGATATTATTTATCACCTACCATTTTGGCAAAGATCAAAATTTTAATTTGCATTTCCCAAAGTCTGAGTGATATTGAGACACCCTTATCAGTGGTTTGGGAAGCATTTGCATTTCATTTCAAGAACTATATGTTCACATTCTTTCTTAATGATTTGTAGATGCTGATTTTTATAAGTTAAAAAAAGTTATTTTATGATACACATTGCAAGGATTTTCCCCAGATTGCTTTTATTTTGACTTAAAAAGGCAGACATAGCAATTTTATTTAGTCTCACATATTTTTTGTTGTTTTCAGTCATAGTTAGAATGACCCTCTTCCCTACTTTGATAATGTAAAGAATCATTCTTCGTTTACTTCTAATATTTAAAAATTTTATTCTTTTATGATTAAATCTTTGATACACCTAGAATTTATCTTCATGGAAGATGTGAGGTATGACTCTTTATTTTTCTTTCCAGATGCCTACCTAGTTGACAAAACATCATTTATCAAATAATTCTTCTCTGACCCACTGATTTAAAATGTTACCTGTTTTCACATATATCCCAGTATACATTTTTATTTATTTTCAACTTTCTTCTCCTTCCCAGGTTGGAGTGCAGTGGCGCAATCTCTGCTCACTGCAAACTCCACCTCTCAGGTTCAAGCAATTCTTCTGCCTCAGCTTCCTGAGTAGCTGGGGTTATAGGTACATACCACCACACCTGTTAATTTTTGTATTTTTGATGGACACAGGGTTTTTCCATGTTGGCCAGGCTGGTCTTGAACTCCTGACCTCAAGTTATTAGCCTCCCCTTTGGCTCTGAAAGTGTTGGGATTATGGGCCTGAGCCACTGTGCTGGTCTCTTCTCCATTCTATTGATCAACCTATTCTTGAGACTATCTCACACTATTTTAAATTCTAATAGATTTTAAAACATTAAATACCGGGTAGGGCTGGTCATACTCATCACTTTTCTCTCCCCTGTCCCCAGACATTTTTTTGGATTACTCTTGTTTATTTCCTGTATAAACTTTAGAGTATGCTTGTCTGGTTAAAAAAGAAAAATCCCATTGCTACTTTTATTGAAAAGGTACCAAATTTGTAGATTGACTTAAGAGAACTGATTTTTCAAAAGTGCTATCGAGTGTTCTTATCGAGCAACATAGCATGCCTTCCATCTGTTTGCATTCTCTTTTTCTGAGTGGCATTTAAACATTTTTTGTATGTATATTGTATAGGTTACTTTCCTCATGTTGACCTTGTTAATTGCTAAGTCTTTTATCTTTTTATGTATCATTTATGAGATTTTCCTTTTATTTTTTAATTGGCTCTTGTTTGCATATTGAAAGTCATTGGTTTCAGTATATTAATTTTGTATTATTCATCCACCTCAAGAATTTTCTCATTGCTTCTAAACATTTGTCAATTGCTTCTCTTGAATTTTCTTTTATTTTTTGGGAGAAGGGGTATTTCTTTAGTACTTACATGAAACATGATGGTGGTGTTGAGACTGAAATTTCTGTTTCTATGCTATTTGTGTTGGCAAGATTAGTGCATTTAAAATCGACAGGGAGAGTTCACACTCTTTTCCAGGGGAAATATTTTTGATTATTTTCATTCCTCTGATGCCACCTCCAAAAACTCAAGATTTATAAATCCTGAGTTTTAAGCTTATTGCTTACCTTGGATTGTCTAAGCAAATAATGATATTTTCTGGAAGTGCTTATGAATTTATTGCCTCTTTTTAACTTAACATCTATTATTCCTGTGTCTTAGCTACTGTGCTGGTAAATAGCTACAAAATAAGTGTAAATACTAGTGGTGGTGAAGAACTACCTTGTCCTATTTCTGACATTGATGGAAATGCTTCTTCTACTGTTTTCCTGATAAGTATGATGCTGCATTTTAGGTTGGGATATAGCCCTTCTACCATTGAATAAAGATTCCTTTTTATTTCTTTATTATTTTTTTTGAGGCAAGGTCTCACTCTATCACCTGGGCTGGCATGCAGTGGTGCGATCACGCTGACTGTGTTCTTTATTCCTACGCTCAGGTGATGCTCTGGGTTTTACCATGTTGCCCAGGCTGGTCTTGACCTCCTGAGCTCAAGCAATCTGCCTGTTTCCACCTCCCAAAGTGATTACAGGCATGTACCACCACACTCGATATGTTCTTATTTTTAAGTGGTTTTCTTGGGTTTTGGATTTTCCAGATCCCTCTCCAGTGTTTATAGGGATGAGCACATGCTTATTTTTTGATCTGTTAATATGACAAATTAATCTTCCTCGTATGTAGTATGTGAAGGATTTCCTCTGCAAAACCTTGCTCTTGTTTTTACTACACTGCCAGCTAGCTTTCTGTAGACCCTGGAGGTGGATTATCCAAGGTTATGTGTATGTGGTTATATAATTTGTTTGTTTGCTTTTCTCTTTTTACTCTGAAGTTTCCTAATGTCACCAAATGGGACCCTAAGGTCAAGATGCATGGGTGGGTTTTAGTTCAAGTCTGATGTATCCTACTAGAGCAACCTATTTTCTCTGGCCCTTGGCAAACTCTGCTCTTCAGTGCTCAGCTAGAAAGACAAGGAGGGTGAGGACATGGAAGTCTGATTTTCTGCTTTTGACAGTCCAGAGCTGCCAGGGGGCTCCTTTCTGACTTCCCCGACAGGAGGCAGTCAACATCAGTCTTTTTATTTATTTTTTCTTTTTGGATCATACTGAATTGACACTTTGTCACATTTGCAAGAATGAGATTTCCCAGGGTGAGATCTTTGCTGCCTCTATAAAACCACCATGGCAGAGTGACATGGAGTGTCACTTTGTCACCAGGCTGAAGTGCAGTGGCACCATCTCAGCTCACTGCAACCTCTGCCTCCTGGGTTCAAGTGATCTCCTGCCTCAGCCTCCCCAGTAGCTGGGATTACAGGCGTGCACCACCATGCCCAGCTAATTTTTGTATTTTTAGGAGAGTGAGGGTTTCACCATGTTAGCCAGGGTGGTCTCGATCTCTTGACTTCGTGATCCACCTGCTTCAGCCTCCCAAAGTGCTGGGATTACAGGCGTGAACCACTGTGCCCAGCCTAACGTCAGTCTTTACACATGTGCCAGACCAGTTGCCTCATAATAGAGCCCCAGTCAGCAGCTGGCCTCCCAGTACTGCTCAGGGCAAGACCATCATCCACTGATTCAGTGAGTCACAGCCCGGGATGAGGACCCAGCCAGGCTGGTCTAACATACATCCTCAGCAGTTTCTCCAGGTGCCGAGTCAGCCCAGCCGCTGGCCTTCCCTGCGGCCTGTGATCCTATAGTGTGGAGTCATGCCTCCTCAAGTCCTTTTATCTCCCCACCTCAGGCACAGAGCTGGGGCCATGGTGGTTTAACAGAGGCAGCAGAGATCTCACCCTGGGAAGGCTCATTCTTGCAAATTCAGTATAATTTAACCAGTTAGCTTCTTTTTATCAGCTCAATGCTGGGAGCAAAATGCTGAGAGTAGTAAGATGAACATGATCACCATTACTTTGATGGGGTACTCAGTTAAAAGAGCCCTGATGATATAAATGGAACAAACCCGAGTTCAATAAATGCTGAAATGCTGTGGACTAACCTTTCTGCGGCCAGTCTCCCCTTTAATCCTCCCTTCGCCAGTTTCGGAGAGATCTCTAACATACACTTAATGCCAGGCCTCTTCTTAAATATCTCTTCTTTGCTTTCAGGAGAAACTTCAGATTTAGTCTGGAACACATGACCCTGCCCTGCAGAGACTAGTTCTAGCCCCGTTGACCCACTTCATCTTCCTGTAGCCTCCTTTTATAGACAACAAAGCCCTGTTGTCTGAGGACAGCACACTTTCACCTCTGCGTCTTGGACAAACTGTTCCCCTTGTTTCGAATGCCCTCTGTACTGCCTTCTTTCTTTTTGCCTGATCATCTCCTGCTCATCTCCCAAGACTCAAGTCAAATGCCCCTCCTTTGAGACTTCCCCTCACAGCCCTTCCCGCATTTGATTCTTCTCTTCTCTCTAAGCCTCAGAGGTGCCATGCTCACCTTTCTCCTTAGCACCTTCCGCTGCATCCTATAAATCCTCTAGTCTAGTGGTTTCCAAAACTGGATGTTGGAAGAATTGAATAGGATTCTTATCTCAATTATTTGTACACTTTTTAATGTGCCTAATACGTTGTTGCAATAGTAAACGTATATATTTGGTGACTAATATGCCTATATTGTAGTTGTATGCTCAAAAGTTGTTTTACTGATTGGGGTTAACAGTCCGAAAATTTTGAAGGCCATTGCTCCAGTAGTTATAAGAGGGCATGAACCCTATCTTATTTGTAGGAGCTCAATAAAAATGGGCTGAACAAGTGATTTAAATGACATACAAATAAGATGCCAATGGTAGAAATAATGAAAACATGATTGTGCATTCGTTCGGGAGTCAGAGAGTCCTGGATTCAAATTTTTCATTTAGGAGAGATTAAAAGTGCCCTCTGGATTATGTTAGATGTATCACTCATCTTTCTAGACTAGTCAGCAAACTTATCATATAAAGAGCCAGGCAATAAATATTCAGCTTTGCAAGCCATACAGCTTCTATCACTAGTTAATCCTGCCAAGGCCAAAGACAGTATGTAAACAAATGTGCATGGCTGTATTCCAATAAAACTTTATATACAGAAACAGGTAATCATCCAGTTGGCCTGGAGGACATAGTGTACTGATCCCTGTTCGAGATAATAATTCCTAGCTTCTGCAGTCTTTGTGTCACATGAGACAATTTTGCAACATGCCTAGCCCATGTCTGGTGATGAGTTATTGTTAAATAAATGCTTCAAAATCTCAACAATAATTAGTTCTGTTTTGGGTCTTGCAAGAAAAGAGATGTTTGAGTTGAGTCTTTGGTGACGAGTCCCCTAGACATGGGAGAAATACTGAGGAAGAGACTAGAGAGGGTATAGTTAAGGAAAGAGCATACGTAAAGGTCCTAATATCCTGCTGAGGGGACCCTGGAAATTACTGCAGAATTCCCTGGGTGATGGTATGAGAGAACTAGTGAGGGGTCAACAGTAGGCTTTCTCTGCCCTCGTGATAAAATGCAGACAATAAAAACCTTACTTCCTGCAGTGAGAATAGGAGAAAGGTATGTCTAACACCCCATGCTTGTCATGCCTACCTTAGCCATGCCCTCTGACCTGCTGGGTTATGTCTTGATCCTGACCTCCACCTACTATCTGATGCCAAGACTGTTGGCTTCTCTGCTTTGCTGAACTGGATTTCCTTCCAGTCCATGTGTTTAGGAGAATTTGCTCCCCATTTTGAGCTTTAACCTATTTCAGTAGACATCCTGTCCCAATCCACTGGATAAAAATTAATGGCTCTGTGGCCTAAATTCTAGGAGAAATCAGATTTCCTAACAGGGATTCTCAAGGTCCCATCTGTGGAGCACCTGGAATGAAATCACCTGGAAGTATCTGTTAAAAATGAAAATTCTGGGCTCCATCCACAGTGCTGCAGTCAGGATCTTTGCTTGGGGCCCATTTTAAAGTAGCTTCCCAGGTGATTCTTACACATACCAGAGTAGGAGACTTGCTGTTGTTCTAACTAAAATATTACAATAAATTTTAAAGTCCTCTCTTTAAATTTCCTAAGCTGACTCGTAGCTCTTTAAAACCAGTGCAATTGGCAAAAGATGGAAAATTACCCTCAGTGCTAATTAATAGGTTTGAGTCTGTGCAGGCTTCAAATTGCAAGACTCCTCTGAGATGCCCTTATTAAGCCGTCCTCTCCCCAGGTAGGACCTGCGTACAGCACTTCCCCAGGTAGAAAGTTCCTGGGAGCCTCCTGTCTTTGCAGTTTCCATACTTGCTTCCCCCTACCTCCCTTGGCCCTCCTGGGATGGAGGTTGCACCTGGAATTTTCCTGGTTAGAATCTCCACATGGAGTTAGAATCTCCCAACAGGTCTCCCAATAGTGTCTTTAAATTGATGCCTGGGTTAGGGAGACAGTATGACCCATCTCAGGGGTTCTTTGCTTTAGTGACCTTTTGGTTAATTCAGTAGACCTAGAACTCTTTTCAGTGGGGTGTGAATTCTACCCATTACATTAGAAAGTTGAAGCTACATATTTGAAAGGTAGTTTTGTCATCTTCATGATCATAAGACTCAAGATCACAGGATTAGCTTCCAGGTATTTAACAAATGAATTATAATTGACCATTCATTTACCACGTGTGTCAGGACCTGCATAACAAGGAATGTGTGTGTGTGTGTGTGTGTGTGTGTGTATTTTCATGATCATGGATATGTGTGACAAATGCTAATTCACACATTAGTGATCTCATTGATATAAAACATTTCTGGCGAATAACCCAGCTCTTAGCTCTCAGCTGAGTTATTCTCTTCGTCTTTCAAATGAGTAAAATGAAGCACAGGAAATCAAGTGACGCGTCCGGGTCTAATGACTGGCACATTGCTGAACTCACAGGGTTTACATACAGGTTGCTGATTCTCAGTTTGGGCCTGGTTCCACTTCCACTCTTGACTCTTTATCCAAATAAAATCATTGTAGATACCCTGAGAGATGAAATCATGAGACATACTGCAAGGAAAGAACATTCAAATAATAAAATGGTTTGGGATTTTGGCACCCCAGGAAATTTCTCTCAGTTACAGCTGGGCACAACTGTCTTTTATGACACTCCCCCGGAAGAGCCACAGCAACCACTAGATGGCAGTATATGAACAGTAACAGGGAATAGGCTCCTGTCCTTGCTTTTGAATATTCTGGGATTGCCATGGAGAGAGCCGTGGCAAGGACGTCCCAATGGAACTAACCTTCCAAGAACAATGCTTTTGGAGATCTGTTGTGACTTTGGGCTTCGGCCCGAGGCGGGATGTCCATGCTTTGGTACTGTGAAAGCTATATCGGCAGTTCTGATGCACTTGGTTCAGGGTGGGGCTCACATATCCATGTTTTGTTAACACTTCCCAGGTGCTCCAGTCTCAGCATTGATAATCTGTGCTAGATAGAGTTCATCCACCCCTGAGTTGTAAGAACCCAGTGCAAACTGCACAATGTGACCTCCTAATGATGTTCCAGGTATAGGATAGGCCACTGAGGCTGCAGAAATGAATGGGACATGAAGACATGGTCTCTTTACTCAGGAAGCCATAGTCCCAACAGAGCTGAGATTTAAAATCCCAAGTAGGGCCTGGGCAGGTTGTGGAGTGTTTCTGCAGTCAGGTTCCTATTCTGTCCAGTATGGCCTTGAGTAGGTCACTTGTCCACTTCATGACTCACTTTGTTTAATGGGTTTTAATGAGATGCCTTCTTGGGACAATGAAGACAATGGAAGAGGTGCCTTCAGAGATTTGTAGAGCAGATCCTTCAAAGTGCAGTATATTTTCTTCATCAACTTCTGTGTACCCTGGAGAGCAATCTGGCTGTTCTAGGGAGAGATGGGTTACCTTGGCCTCGCATTAGCACAGCCCTCCAGATGGAACAGGGGTCCTGCACCTTCTTTCAGGTCAGATGGTTCTCATTTGCCAATGGTGGCATTTTAAAGCATTGCAAAGTAGATTCTTGTTGGTGATAAAGCCTTTAAAAAACGCCCACAAATTCCATGTGCTTGTGTTCCAGATACACACTCTAGAGCAGCAGTGGGTGGAGACAGGACGTTGTGTCTCCTAACCACAGAGAACACACCATTCCTGTTCTCATCTCCCCATCTCTATATCCCCAGCTTCAGCATACTGCTGGAATTTTCCCTAAGCTAGGAGGATTTCTAGAAGGTTGCCTCATAATATCATGGCGGGTTGATGGAGCATCTTCAGGAATGGGGAGGAATTGACAGGATAGACAGTTATCTGCAGTTTGTGAACTTGAAAAATTTGAAGAGCACAGACTCGATATTACGTATCTCACTCATTTTAATATCTGGCGCAGAGCAGATGTGAGTGACTGTTTGCTGGATTAAGGTTTCGGTAGCTTGATGTGTTTATGACAGGCCAACATTAAATATACGGATCTCAGCATCAGAAATAGCTTTGATGCTATTCGTGTCTTACAGTCCCAGAAAATTATGAAATGGTGTTTCCCTCTTTGCATTGGCTGCTAGCAAGCTCAGAGACAATTAGTCTCTAGCAAATCACTAGTGGCCCACCTCTAGCAAATAACTAAGAAAGACCTTATGTTACACATATGTGGTTATATATGCCTTATTTCAGTTTATTTTTCTCAAGGTTTGTATTTATTGTACTGAGCTATTATTTCAAGCTGCCTCAAGTTCTGTTTGGAGCAAGGAATGAGAAAACTCATTAAATCTGAAACAATGTCTGGGACAATTCTTGGTACATAATAGGAGTTCAGTATATTTATTGAGTAAATGAATGAAATTGTTATCTGAATCTTGAGATTGAATCCAGTGTTTAAACAAATCTATCAATTAACCTGGAAGTCATAATCTCTCCAAAAAAAATTGTGATAAATGGGAAGATCTCTTGGGAAATGGACCCAAAGAGGCAGAGTGACTTGCTCAAGATGAAAATTTAGGGGCTGTAAGGTAAACTCAGCTTTTAAACCAACAAACAGGCCGGGCGCGGTGGCTCAAGCCTGTAATCCCAGCACTTTGGGAGGACGAGGCGGGTGGATCATGAGGTCAAGAGATCGAGACCATCCTGGTCAACATGGTGAAACTCCGTCTCTACTAAAAATACAAAACATTAGCTGGGCATGGTGGCATGTGCCTGTAATCCGAGCTACTCAGGAGGCTGAGGCAGGAGAATTGTCTGAACCCGGGAGGCGGAGGTTGCGGTGAGCCGAGATCGCGCCATTGCATTCCAGCTTGGGTAACAGGAGCAAAACTCTGTCTCAAAAAAACAAACAAACAACCCTTTGACCTACTTACTGCACTTTCTGTTACTCCAAAACCACCTCTTTGCATCTTCTGAGAGAGAGAACTACCCTCAAATAGCCTTCAGAAATGAAATATAAAGGAAAGTGCATCGATCTATTTGCCTCCTCCACCTCCAGTAAAATGGGATAAAACAATAGAGCAGTGTCACCTGTGTTTGCTGGATCATTTGTTCATGGGTTTTTTGTTGTTTTTGTTTTGTTTTTGAGATGGAGTTTCCCTCTTGTTGTCCGGGCTGGAGCGCGATGGCGCCATCTCAGCTTACCATGCAACCTCTGCCTCCTGGGTTCAAGCAGTTCTCCTGCCTCAGCCTCCCAAGTAGCTGGGATTACAGGCATGTATCACCATGCCTGGCTAATTTTATATTTTTAGTAGAGACAGGGTTTATTCGTATTGGTTGGAGGACCTCGCCCGCCTCAGCCTCCGAAAGTGCTGGGATTACAGGTGTAAGCCACCGTGCCCGGCTCATGGGTTTTTCTTTGAGTCAATGATGGCTCATTTGGTGACCCATGATGTGATATTCTTTCTAAAGTTCATAAGGAGAAAAATCTAGGGAATGCAGGTAGCCCCATTGAGTAGGCATCCCCCAGTCTCCTGAGAGGTCAGAAAAGGATGGTTTCACTGATGGTGTTTATCCTGGACAAAAGCCTGCTGATCTGTCACTAGAAGCATGATCCTCTG
Organism: Saimiri boliviensis; assembly: GCF_048565385.1. Taxonomy (NCBI): domain Eukaryota; kingdom Metazoa; phylum Chordata; class Mammalia; order Primates; family Cebidae; genus Saimiri; species Saimiri boliviensis. The sequence goes on along the minus strand of NC_133450.1, from coordinate 201,484,400 downwards.
TGCCTTGTCAGACATCAGATATCTTCATTTAAACTGGTCATTGGTCAGGGATGAAGCACCTGAATTATGATAGAAATTTATCTCTCATGTATTTACTCAGTGTTCCTATAGAGAGTGAAAGAAGTTAGTCCCTGTTTAACCACCTGACCTGTTTACGTTTCCAGTATTTTCCCAGTCACTGCCCTTCAGTGCCATCATTTTTACTGCTCTGCCCTCATAGTGGGAGTCTGTGCTTGGCAGATACTTTTTTTAAACTGAATACTCTGTAACCAAGAGAAGCTTTGCTTTTGCTTTCTTATATACTATCCCTTGTGTATATTTGTAGATGTGATGTGTATAATTTGCTCTAGAGTCAAATTTACATCTACTTCTGGCCAGTGTTTCCTGGTGACCCATCAGTGGAAGGCTTTGATTCTACCTACGAAAACACTTTTAGTTTTGGGACCATCATCTACAGAAGTTTCATTTGTGTTTACTTCCGTAATAAATGAACCTCAAACCCTTTATTACCCCAAGTAGCTGAAGCAAAGATCTTGCCTCTGTGCCTCTGCTGATGTTTCTTCCTCTCCCTACTACACTTTTTCTTGCTTATGTGATATAACGTTCAGGAAAGCTCCCAGGGATAATCCATCGTTCTATTATCTGTGCTCCCTCAAAGGTCTCATCTCTATGAGGGCGTCCCCACATTATATTACCATGGTGAGATCTTATGATAGTTTTCCCAATGGATTGTGAGCTCCTCAAGGGCAGGGGCCATTTCTCCTTCGTCTGTGAATCTCCTGAGCCTCCCCAGGACAAGGCAGTCATAGGTGCTCACGTGCACGTTCACTCATACTGCTGTTGACTCATTGCGGTTGCTGCTGGCTGTTGCCTTACTCAGATTTCCTGCCTTACCTGTGAGAAACGGACTCTGCAGAAAGCCTGGAAAGAAAGAAATCTGATGTGCTAGTCACAGCAGCTCACCTGTTGGCACACTGGTCTGAGTGTGCTGTGATGATCATGCAGCCCAAAGGCCTGGGCTTTGTTCACAGGCACAGATATGTCTTCTGAGTCACGCTCAGCCAGCTATTGCCTGAGTCTCAGTCCAGGGATGGAGGAGACCCAGCTCCTGTCTGCAGTGTCTTCTGGGGATTTCAGCTGCTGGTGTTGACTCCTTGCTTTAGCCTTCTTTGGGGATTCTCTGAGTTTGATTCAGTCTTACTCTCCATTTGGGATGAAATTGCTGAGGCAGACACCTTTGGGAGAAGAGAATTTGTCTTCTGGGAGTCTGTATTTAATCCACGGCAAGATTGGAAATTGCCGGCTGCAGCCTGGGCTGACCAGGCAAATCCCAGATCTTTCTGAGGCCAGAATGCAGTGGGACAGTGAAAGTATAACTTGTCATCAGGGAAGAGACAGAACTATGTCTGGGGCGATAGTCCAAGGCAGGAGAATTGGACAGACAAGTTAGAGGATATTAGTGTTTGCTTATTTTTCTTTTGATAGCATAGAAGGGAACTTCTTTTGTTTAGCAAAAGAGAATGTCTTCTGGTGAATCTCAAAGGAAAAATCTCCTTGGCATCTGAAGATTGGTGTTGGGCCTCTATTGGCCTTAAAACTTGGGGCTCTTAAAAATTCAGCTACTTTTTCCCTTTTCTCTCATCACCCTCATCCTTTTATCTGTTAGGAAGACTGTCAAACCAAGCCCCATTCCCCAGCTCCCCTCTTGCTTAAATTGTCCCATTGAAGAGATTCTACAAACTGAATTTGGACATTTTCTTTGACAGGTAACCTCCAACCCCTCTCTCATCCTCTCTCCAGCCTAGGAAGCTCAATCTGCTTCACACAGCATTCTCAGTTTAAAAAAAAAAAATTCTTTCCTAATATTGAGCAGAATTGTCCCAATTCTATCTCTTAGGGTCAAACAAACCCATCCCTTCAGCCCCTGCTCACAAGTCTTGTCCTTTTCTTTTAGCTATATAGCTCATTTCTTCAAGGTTATGCTCATGCAACACCACTTCAGGACTTTGCACTTGAGCAACCGTGCTTTGAACACCCTCCAGTCTCTCCCGCTTGAAGTATGTGTGACCAAGGTAAGGCAGGAGGACTCATGCCACAATCCAAGTCCACACAACCAAAGGCAATGGAGAAGACATTTAGATATTTAATAAAATTATTTGAAAACCTCCAAGGGATCATTTCCTAACTCACAGCAAAATGTAAGAAATTTGTATTTACCATTGTTTTCTGTTTTTCTCTGCTTTAACTTTAGTCCCTCATCTAAAATTCTGAGAAAATTATGAGGAAACAAAATTCTGAGAAAACTCTTTAACTCAGCCCGGTCAGAATTCCTTAATTTCTATTCTTCTCTCCTGTCTTAGGCTCAGGTTTTTATTACTGGGGCAGAAGGGAGGGTGAGGTGGGGGGAGAGATTGCAGACATATGATGTTTTGAACAGCCTTTATTATGCATGGATTTAGAATTGGTCAGAGGAATGATCACAAATGAAGCTTAATCTGTGCAAAGCAGAGCAAACCTGTCTACCTCCCTTCTTCTTAACATCGTTGTCCTAGCAAATAGAACTTCAAATACTATTGGATTTTTGGGCAGAGCAGTTCCTCTAGTGTCTCATATTAAACTTCCCATGAGCTCAGAATCCTCAGAAAACTCATCCAGGATCTGAAGTTGAGGTGGACATACATTCTTTAGATTCCTAGTTGGAGTTTCTTGATGAAGGTATAAGAGCAAAAAGAAGAAAAATTTAGATTCCTGTAGTTTTATTTTGTTAAGTTGGAGGGCCAGTTGTTTGTAAGTGAAAGATCACTTCTTTGTTTAGCGTTTTTGTTCTCTTTCTGTGGGGCTGGAGGTTGGACATGACCGTGATGTCCCCCGACCCCTCCAGTGCCACCTGCCTCAATTGGATTGCCTGGACTAAGGTAGTTTCCAGAGGTCATTTGTGGGTTTGAGGTTGGCCCTTCCTTTTTGTCCTCATCCCAGTCTAATGGGGCCTCCTGTCCCTGTCGCTCAGGGTGTGGGGGCTGACGTGGGATGCTGTTACTGCCCTGTGGTTGTCTCCTTTGCTTGTCTTGGGTGGTGGGCTTGTCCATCAATTCTGTGATTTCTTCAATGGTCCCGGTCTATCCAACATCTGGCAAAATTCCTCATGTATTTTGATACATTAATAACGCCATTCCTGACATATTTTATTATATTAAAAAAAATCTTTGGCCATTTTAACAGGATTTTGGGGAGGAGGAGGATTAAATTCATGGACACAAGTGAACGTCTTCAATTAAACTCAATTAAATTTCAACCATATTGGATATGCAGGATGGAAAGGAATGGTGCAGTGTCAGCTAGGTTGTTTAGATCTTAATGTTGTAACTCTCTATCCATTTCCAAAGCATTTCCATGTACATAATTGCATCTGACTTTCACAAAAAATTAAATAGGAAAAGTTGCAACTACGAGTCATACTCTGCTAATTCCAAAAAAATAAAAAAAGCTCAGCAAGTTTAGTAACTTACCCAAGAGCAGAAGACTTGTGGTTCCCATCAGGCCTTCTGCCTCCTACGGCTGGAACTCTATCCACTCTAGCAAGGCACTTGGGTGCCATCCTCACTGTTTTTGCAATATCCGCAACTACCTCTAATATTTTGTCTTTGTTCTGTTTCTTTAAACTGACTAATGTTTAGCTTAAATATATTTAACAAGAAAACTTCATATTGCTACAATAAATAAATATATAAACAAACTTCATATTGCTATACAATAAATAAAGTATAATTAGTGTAAAACTAATTATACTTTCTGTAATTGGAAAGTAACTGTGAAAATATAAACAATGAGAATGAAGCAGTGTTATTATATTTTAGTTAAATATTAATGTCTCTGAGGCTAACATCTACCCTCTCTTTGTTCAAAAACTTTAGCATGTTTTTAGAGAGGTTTTAAGATCACAGGGCATCAAACTGAGATTTTTCTCTTTTACATCATTGGAAGGTCTGAAACAGGATTGGAAAAGAAATAACTTTCCCAACATGCCCAACATTATTTTTGCATCCATGTAGAATTCTCTTAAACATAATTTAAAAATTCTTAAGTTGTTTCTTGCCCTGTAAGAAACGCTGCATTATACCGTCATTTCATAATTAAGGAGTAAAGGTCAACTGTAAGTTTGATAGTTACAGTTGGAGCAGGGAACCACCCAAAAATGTAAGCAGGGGATGGCACAATCAGATGTGCATTTTAGCAAGGTCCCTCTGGTACAGTGAGAAGAGACATGAAAGGAGAGAGTAAGATGTCAGCACAGATGTCTGGCTCGGATGCCAAAATCGGCTTAAGTGATGCTGTGCAAATTCTACTGATTAACTCTCCTTGCCCATGAGCAGAGTGTTGGCAGCCACCACCTTGGCCAGAATAGATGAGGCTCTGAACAGCCTTAGCAGAGATGCCCTGGGAATTTTGTTATTGTATAATTTATTTTTTAAAGTGGTCCAGTCTGTGTGGGCTGTTTCATTTGGCCGGGGGTGGGGTGGAGGGTGGGGATGGGGGTAACAACCCTAAACATCCATTTTACAATCAATCAAACAATTAATGTGTTTTTGCCTCCTTTCGATTTGGAATAACTTCAGTGATTAAGGATTGATTGTGTGCGGGGGTGTGCTTTGCAATTCCCTCAACTCATTGATAGACACATAAGATGGGGATCCATGCACCATGACAGAAAAAGAGGATCTTCAGAATTATCTAGGCCAATTTGTTGGGGAACTTGAGGCATGACAATTGTTCCTGATTACAGTAGATGCTCAGTAAAGGGTCATAGGTGTTCTATATTAATGCTTCATTTCCCCTACACCACTCACACTGTGAATTAACAATTTAATGTTCCTGTAATATTTTTATTATTCCTTTCTGCCTGCTTTATAAAGAAATGTTATTTTAACTAACTAAATAGATTAGAAAGGGGGCATTTTATAGAGGTCCCTCTAAAGTGCAGGGAACCACCCAAAGTATGTAAGAGATACCATCCCCTGCTTACAAATTTTGAGTGGTTCCCTGCTATCTCCAGCATCCATCCAGACTCCCTGGTAGGGTGGGCAAACAAAGTGCTTCTCAGATTGGCTTGGGTCTACCACTTCAGCTTTCTTTTGGTAATAACATGATACATTGCAATATGAACTGGACACTTAATTGAAAGTCAGAATTTAAGACTGGGCTTGGCCATTTCCTACATATGTCATCTGGGACAACTCGCTTCACCTGTCTGAGCCTCACTTTTCCTGTCAGTTAAAATGGGATGCTTGGGCGATCTAGGATGGCAGGTAAGTTTTTTATGTGCCAACTTTAGGGGATTGGTAGCGATTGCCTAGATTCGTGATTCTCAACTCCTAAGAAGTCTTTTCAGACCTTTTTTCCCCTAGTCATTCTCTTTTCTCATGTAATTCTAATGCGACAGATAAACCGTCTATGTGTGTATATACTGCGACTCTTTGGAAGGCCACAAACCATTATAATATCTAATATTTTTTCATCTTCTACCAATTTTGGGCCCCTTGGGTGCTGTACCGCCTGGTTTAGAATGCCTGGCTCAGAAGGCTCAACTGATAGAGATTGTGAAGCCATTGTCACGTTCACCAAGAAAGAGGGCTGCTGTGTCTGCTACATGCATGGGAAAACGGAGCAGCAGGATGTGAACCTGGTATTGGGCTAGATGATCTGTGTCCTTTACCACTCAGACATTCTGAGATTCCATGTTCAACAGAAGAAATTAGTTATTGTTATTGTGGTTAATCTATTGGGTGTTGACTGTGCTAATATAACTCTCAACAGTGAAAAATAATTCAGTAGCTGTAAGCAGACAGGCTATATTTGTGGAATATTTTATTTGCAATCCTTAATGCTTCCTGGGTAATTAAGATGTTTTCCTAAGATATGTCCACATGCCATTGCAATGCATCTGAAATTATTTACTTTTGTTCTTGCAGATTTCTCAAGATAAGTTTTGGAGGCAGAAGTATCTATCTATTTCTCAATGGAATAGTTATCAGATGATTTGTCCAAAAAACAAATGCGTATCTTAAAGTGAGCCCCTGAGCTTGATCCAGTGCCATCTCTTTAACATCAAAATGCATGTGCATAACCCCTGCACCCTCTGTTCCAAGCATTTACTGCATCAAATCTTCTGCAGAGCCAAGAATTTATGCTAGTTGGTAGAGGTGAGAAGACTACAAAGGCATGGTGCTTACTCTAAAGGAACTTACAATCTTATGGAGGCTGTCAGCAGAAGTAGCTAGTATGGCCAGGCCTCATCAACCTTTGAATATAAAATGAGGTCACATTCCTTAAACACCTATCACTATTGACTTGAGCTTTTCTCAGCTTTGATGGCCAATGCACATACTCCTTGGAGAATTCTGTTAGTTTGCAGAGTTTCTGTGGGTGCTGGCTTATGTGTGTAAATGAATAGGCCCCAGGAATGGATCCATTTTTGATCTCTTTGGCATGCTGTGAAGCTCCCATTGTTGTCACCCACAGCTCAGCGGGGCATGGCCATCCTCAGCTGGGTATCATAGCTGTGATCTGGGTTCGAGAGAGGGCCTGCTCTCCTCTTTCCTATTTTACCCAAATATGGAGCAGGCTCTTCTTTTATCAAAGCACACTCAAGCCTAGGCTGTAAGTTTTGAACACAACTTTATTGACTTTTGGAGATTATAGGAGGCAAAACAAGCAGAGAATATTAAAAACTGCTGTTTCATATGTCAGCCTTCAGGGACTATAGGTCCAGACCCACCCTCTGTAGGCCCCTGCATGGTCTTGCCCAGTCTACCTATCTCAAAGAGGCCGTTTTCCTTTCCCTATGGGAGTCTCTCTGATCTTTAGCATGTCTCCTTTGCTGGAGTCTAGACCTCAACTTATGACAGTCCAGTGAGAATAGAATTTTATTCCCATCTCTCTCCCACTCCCACCAGTCAGGTCTTGCCCCCCTAGTCCTCATATTTTGTCCTAGGCTTGTCTTCTCTTGAGAATCATGTGCAGCAGGGACATTCCTTCTTTCCAGGGGAAGTTCTGCTCGTGAGCTCATGGTCCTCCAAAGACCATCACATCAGAGTGCACTCTTTCCCTATTATTTCACAAAACTTTGGTTATTATTCATTGTGAATAACATCATAGTCTAGTTCAAGATGATTTGAACATAGCCCAGCTCACCTTAACCACAGCTTAAAGATAGAATCTTCCAGATTTTTTAGGTCTCTACTACCAATCTCCACTGTGAAAAAATTCTGGAAAACACACACACATACACAAATCCACACACCCACCCACCCATCCACCCCTACACCTACACCTACACACCTTTTCCCAAGAATAAGCAATAGTCTACAATCACAGGGAAGAGTGAAACCATATATGGAAAAGAGTGGAAAAGAAATGTTTTCTTCGAAGAAGCTGCAAAGTCGGCAACCACACAGCTGTGTTTTAACAAATAACTGACTTATATACCAAGGAGAATTTTCTACTTCTTAGTATAAACATTTACGTTCAGATTAATGGGGACTTTATTTTACCTCAAATATAACGGCAGGGTATATTGCTTACATCAGGGTAATTAAAGGGCCGGGCCCATTAGATTATTTTTCAAAAACCTTTTGGACAGTGTGACCCAAAGGTAATTCAATCCTTTAGTTCCTAGAAGCTAAAAAAAACTACCAGCAACTTCTAGATGATCTCATTTTTTAGCTTCAGTACCCATCCCAAAAATCTTAGCATCTCATTCAGTAAGAGCATTCTATTGCATTAGAGCAGATGTTGGCAAACACTTTCTGCAAAAGGTGAGATAGTAAATATTTCAGGCTTTGTGGGTCATATGGTATCTGTCACAACTATTCAACTCTGCCACCATAGTGTGAAAGTGGCCATAGATAATATCTAAATGAATGAGAATGGCTGTGTTCTAATAAAAGTTTATGAACACACATATATATTTCACATAATTTCCACATGTTACAAAATATATGACTATTCTTTAAATTGTCCCGACCATTTAAAATGTAAAAATTAGCCAGGTGCAGTGGCATGTGCCTGAGGCTGAGGTGGGAAGATGACTTGAACTCAGGAGTTTGAGACCAGCCTGGGCAACATAGCAAGATCTTGTCTTTGAAAATAAATTTTGTTTTAAAGTAAAAATGTAAAAGCAAGTCTTAACACATGGATCATGCATAAATAGGTGGCAGGTCAGGTTTGGCCCCCAGGCTTTAGTTGCTGACCCCTGCCCTGGGGCCCTGAATTACCTTATAAATTATACATTCACATTAAATATATAAGTATTAAAATAGAGGAAAACACAGAGCTCCTTAGCACCATTCAGAACCAATAAACCCACCTTGGAAGAATCTCTGCCTTTTTGGGCTTTGTGTGTGAATCTCAACATATCTAACCCCTTCTAAGAGCATCCTGGAATCTTTTGAGATTTCAGTGTGTTTTATTTTGGAAAAAAGCAACTTCCTACGCAGTAAAATTAAAAAAAAAATCTTGGAAACTTCCTGGCTATCCAAAATCAAATGTGAAAGACAATTTTGATGAACTGGACAGAAATAAGGCAGAGGCATATGGTTTAAATTGTACTTAACAGAGACGTGTTTCCACCTGGTTATTCCGGGGAATGTGACCAGTTGTCCTAATGGTTAGTGAATACTCCTGGGGTTGGACTGATGGAAACCTTATTGAATGGGTGCAGGTGCATGCAAAAGGACATTCTGAATACGGATACCTGCGTGTATCTGGTTCAAATCCACGTGTGTGTACACGTGTGTGCACATCATGCTGAGACAACACTTGCTAATCATTTGCCTTGGGTAAAATCATCTTCTTTTACTTCCACCTGTCAAAGCCTATTTCTTCATCAAGGTTTAAATCAAATGTCATATCCACTGAGAAAGCAGCCCCAGCCTCCACCCTCCCTCCCTGCTCTTCCATTTCCCTGTCGGAATTAGTGCTTTCTTTTTTCACTCCTGAAAGTCCAACTTGGGTTATAGTTACCTCTCACGAGATTGTGTGCTCTTGAGGTAAGAATTGTATGTTTGTTTCCTTTTTATGTTCTTTGTGCCTTGTTTAGTACTTAGTACGGGGTAGGTGTGAAATGTAATGTACTAAACGTGGCAAAATAACCAAACTGTTCTAGTAATAATGACTAAAGGATAAGGCTTTAATTTTAAATGCCTCACCTGTGTCCAAGAAGGCTCTTTTTTTTTATTGCATTTTAGGTTTTGGGGTACATGTGATGAACGTGCAAGATTGTTGCATAGGTACACACATGGCAGTGTGGTTTGCTGCCTTCCGTCCCCTCACCTGTATCTGTCATTTCTCCCCATGCTATCTTTTTTAAACATGTACATGTCTCCCTGATTGAGAGAAAGATCCCCTGTACTCACAAAGGCTCTTCTTTTCCATTTGTGGGCTTAAAGAGCTAGTTTCTGGTTGTGTTAACTGTTTTTCCCTTTAGTAGACAGTCGCCAGCCTTGCGTTTTTAGCAGTAACTCAGACACGCCTACATACCTGCTTAGCTTGACATATGACTCACTGGGGCTTGGGCCAACATGTTGTCAGGCTAAGGGCCTGCTTCTGTGAATGTGGACTTGGGTGTGGGGTGGGAGATGAGGAGGCCGATAGGTGTCCGCTGCAGACTTTGGACGTTGCCTGGCTGGGTGAACCTGGGGCAAGACCCTGAATCAGGTACCATTAGAGGTCATCTAGTCCAGCCACTTCGCTGTTCAGATGGAAAGGCCAAGGCCCAGAGGGGAAGTACCTGGCTCAAATCCACGTGGCTTATTACTGTCAGAGCTGGCTTCCAACTAACCCTTTCGTTTCCAGTCTAAGGTTCTTTAAAGTTACCTAATTAATTAATTAACCAAACATTACTGAGGTCTGCCATTCATCAGGACTTCTGCTGGTACTGGGGGATGCAGGATGACTCAGGCATGCTCCCTGTCCTCTTGATCCTGTGGTGCAGTGTAGCCAGAGTGTAGCGAGAAGGGTGCAAACTTGGGTTTCGTGTAGATTTGGGTGGGCGTCTCTCTTCTGCCTTTTTCTCACTGTGGGAATGAGAAAAATGAACTGCATATGCTGGCCCTTAAAGCTGTTGTGAAGCTTTAATGGAGACAATTCACATATAATTGTGCATTTCGTGTATTTCTTGGCATATAGAAAATTCTTAAAACTGGGTGGCTATTAGTACTGTAATGGAGACACTCAGCCCTTGGACCAATCAGCTGCCTCCGTTACCTTATTTGAAGAGCGTAGGAAGGTAGGTAAAATATTTGCAGAAAATTTGACCACAGAAAAAGAATACAAGATTAACTTGCTTGCCTCAGATAGTATAGATTGTAATCTGTATACAAAAAAAAAATGGCAATCTTCTGCGTTTTTTAAGAACTGACAGAAGAAAAGAGAGAGTATGATGATCAGATGAAAAATAATTTCATTTGTGTGGCAAGAGCTGCCTGCATTCTCTGCCTGGTCACTTTAGGCTATATGCAATTCCTGCCACATTCGTTTCAAACTTTTCAGGGGAAGACATCATTTCTTTCATAAATAGAAGCCACCTTCCCATTACCCAGCTGACTATGGACCCAGCCCTGTCCCGATCTGGCCACCTCTGAGGTTCCCCTGGAGCCAGGCACAGGCTCTAGGCTGCCTCTCTGACTGGCTGGCATAAGCGGGTCACTGCCTTCAAGGCACTTTTCCAATCTCATTTGTGGACAGAGTCCCATGGGGTGCAACTCACCCTGGTTTCTTTCTGTGTTGCAATCGAAACTATTGAATCTCAAAATGGAATATAATTAAGGCTGGGTTAATAAAGCGTGTTCCACTTGAAGCCAGCAAAGGGTGTCATGTTTCTCCTTGCAGCTTTAGGCAAGGAAACTTAATCTCCAGCCTTGTCAGGGCAGACTGAATCAGAAATGTGTCATTGAGCAGAAAGCCTCTTTTACTTCTTGCAGTCACTACACTGCCAGCCTCATCTCTGCGGATTTGTACTGAGCACACAGAATCCAGCCCGTGGCAAGGGCCCCAAGGAAAGGCCAATGCTGCATTGTCTTTGAAGACTAATCTGCCTCTGTGTATGAGGAATTAGGGGATGTTTGCTCTATGCTGGGTCATGAAACTGATTCTGGAGATAGTACCCCTCAAGCATAGGAGTTGTCAAGGGCATGGGATGGATGTGAGCAAAAATGGGGTATGAGACACTGGGGTTTGAGAGCAGCATGACGTCTTCGCAGCCTTTGTCTTGTCTTCCTTGCTGCTTTGAGTCCTTTTCCTTTCTTCTTTTCTTCTAGCAACATTCTACTACTCATCCTTCAGCAGTCAACATGGCAAGCTTCCCTGACACTCTCAGGCAGAGACCACTGATGCTCAGTAAGATCCCCTTAGCACCAAAGCCCACTGTGTGATCAATATTGAACATTCATGGCCATTTATTTTGCTTATTGTGATCTTTGCTGGGCTTTGTGCTGGGCATTTATATGTTATCTAATCCCATCATCTTGGCATCCCCTTTAGTATGCACAAGCAAACTGAAGATCAAAGAGGATGAGTACATTTCCTAGGGACACATAGTGAATTTACTCATCCAGTGCATCCAGCGGGTATTTATTCAACACCTGTTACATGCCAGGTGCTGTTTAGGCCCTGGAGGTATATCCCAGAAAAAAGATATCTGTCCTCATGTAATTTTTATTCGTGCATGCGCATGTGTGTGTGTGTGCACGTGTGTGTGTGTATAAACAATAAAGGTAAAATATGTGGTGTGTTAGAGATAAGTGCTATGAAAAAAATGCAAATGCGAGGCTGAGCTGGAATTTGAACCCAGATCTTTACACCTAGCACACTCCTCATCACTCAGTTATATTGCCTGTGGTTCTCAGATCTTGCAATTATCTATTGACTTCCCAGCCTCTCCCTCCTAAACTATAAATTTATCTGGGGCAGGACCTTTCCTTATTAATCAGTTCTTCATCCTGGCACGAAGCTTAGTGGCTGGCACAGAGTCAGCATCCAGTGAATGTTTGTCCAGGTTGTGAACAAATGAGTGGCCGTATGATGACACAAGAACTTACCGGAAAGCAGTAATTTCCCAGGAGGCTGGCCAGTCCTGGAGGCTGGACTCTGCCGCAAATGTGTCCTGTTACCCCAGGCAAGTGATGGAGCCCATAAAATTAGCAGAATGGGAAAACATAATGACTGTTTTTGACTTCATTGTAGCTTGGTCATGAGGATTAATGAGACGGTGCTCAGAGACATCCGCTTCTTTGAGGACAGGGACTCGTGTTATTCCTGGGGGTGGGCTTGCCGTTCAGAAGGCCAGCAAGGATCTGGCATGGTGTTTTCAGGAGGAACTGGTCCTAGAGAAATGAGCTTTGTTTTATGGAAAGGTTTCAAAGAAGATTTTATGAGCTGCCTCTTTTAGGCTGTGGGCCTGTGCAGAAGTTTGCTACTACTTTGAACAAATGTGAAAACACATTTTTCCCCTTTTGCCAAAGTGAGCTCTAAACCAGCTAAAAATTAAGTTTTTGTGAATGTTTCGTTCCCATTGTGGAAATAACAAATACCATGTTTTTTTGTTTTTTTGTTTGTTTGTTTTTCAATGAAAGCTCATTGTTTGACTCTACAAGGGCAGCTCTTGTTTTCTTCCCCTTTGTGGAAGTAACAACTGCCGTGGATTTTTTTTTTTTTTTTTTTTGAATGAAATCTCATTGGTTGGCTCTACAAGGGCAGCTCCTGAAATGCTGGTAGGCCAAATGGCAAATATAAGTCACTAGGAAAAGTGGCCCCGGATCTGTGGTCCCTCAGAGAAAAGGGCTCTTCCATTGGACACTGGGAACAGGAAATGGGAAACCCCAGGAATGTCGAAAAAGTGTGCAAACTAAACTGGAAGTGGAAAGTTTTGTTTAGTTCTCTTTTGTTGCTGATGACTCAGCCCCAAACCTGTTCAGTCACTCCTACACTCAGAATGCAGGAGGGAGGCCCTGTCGGGATTTTCCTGTTCACCTGACGCTGTGTTGTTAAGCATAATGAACTCAGTTAACTAAAAGCCCTGCCAAGATTTTACCTGACATTGGCAAATAGGTCAGCACTGTAGCATTTGCATGATATGGACAGCAAGCATTCTCTAGTAGAGAGCTGTTTCCTGGTCGGGAAAATCCCTTGTTATTACTCAGCAAAGGTAATAGTAGTGTGGATTTCTCCCATGTCTTTTTCCTGAGAGTTCAGAGGTCTTCCCTGCTTTATCTTGGTCATCTTCACAGCTGTGTTGTGAAGGTGGAAGCAGTTACTGTCATCTCTATTTTGCAGAAAGGAGAGCTGAGGCATAGTTTGTTGAATTGTCTCACTTCATGTTGATCTTGCTTGGCCGAAGTTCAAGTCTCCCACCTGCAACAACAGTCAATCGATTTAGGTCTAGATACTAAAGCTGTGTTATCTACCAGGCCAGTTCATGCTGGGCGACATACATTTGATAGCTTATTTATTTCACCAAATAAACAATCCTGCAAGATAAGCATTCTTACTGCCATTTGCTAGTTTAAATAGGTTGTCCAAGTTGGTGAGTAACTTGCCATGCCAGTTCTTATGTGCTGTTGTATCCAAATCCAACGTCAAGATACCTCCTTTTGCCTATAGAAAGATAGAGTTGCCTCTGGCTCCGTTAGAGCTATATTGTGCCCAGACTTGTGCTGAGATGTGGGATGCCTCAGACGGCTAATTTGGCATCTATTCTTATCAGTGTTTCAAAGATATTTGCTCAATATTTATTTTAGTGAAGGGGAAGAGAAACTGATTGTCTATCACGTTGAATTTCTTTCACTCTGTGTTAACATTTAAAACAAAAAATTTGGCAGGGTACAGGAATGCATGTCTGTAGTCTCAGCTACTCAGGAAGCTGAGGTGGGAAGATCTCATAAGCCCAGGAGACAGAGGTTGCAGTGAGCCAAGATTATGCCACTGTACTCCAGTCTGGGTGACAGAGTGAGACCATGTATCAATAATAAATAAATAAATAAAACAAGGAATTCATTATACGCATTACCTCTAATGTGATATTTCAATGTATTTGAAATAGCCATCTAGGTCCAAGTTTTTCATCCCTATATATGGATAGTATAAGTAATAGATACAGATGTAGGTAACTTCCAAGAATATAGTTGCACAACCTCATTCAGAAGAGCTTTAAAATGCGCTCTTCCTGGTTTGCCTTTTAGCAAGTTTCACTTTTCTATTTTTCACTCTCTGAAACCTTTTTGGTTTGATTTTCTGAACCAGACAACTTCTTGGTAAGCCTATTAATGGAATTAAATTTTAAGTAGTACACAAAATTATCCATTGCCAATAAACAGCATGACCCTGGGTATGATTTGGTTTCAGATTTTCTGCTAGCTTCTAGGGACAATCAGCTGGCTGGTCCTTGGGTTGGTGGCCAGGCCACGATTGTTCTGAGCAGTGTCCATAATGAACCCATCTGCAGAGACAGGGCGATCCCAGTGAGTAGTGGTTGTGAAATTTCCACTTGAGGGTGCTCTCCATTTTAATTTTACCAGTTCTATATGTGAAAATCTGAGGTGATGACCAACTTTATTACTGATTGCTGTGATGTTTCAAAATTTGTGGTAGAAACTTCAGTGATGCATATTCTCATCTTCTCTCCTTTTGAGCATCTAGGAGGGCCTCACATGCCAGCCTTCTTACAGTTCAAAGAGTCATGAGTAGTTCCATCCAATGGGCTCTGGGTGGAAGTGATGTATGTCATTTGGGGCGAAGATGTTTAGAAGAGAGGGTGAGTTCCCTGTTCTTTCTCTTCCTTTGTCATAGTGAGCACTGAAGCCGTTTTGTTAGGATGGTGGTATCACAACCTACCATCCCTTGGCTCATTCCCTTGCCAGGTTGGGTCCTTGCATAACCAGATGGAGCCCTCTCCTGACCTGCATTAGACATGTGTCATGATCAAGAAAGAAACTTTTGTAGTATTAAGCCTTTGAGATTTGGGGGACCTATTTGGCATCCTGACTAATACAGCTAGCATCCAGGGCAGCTACTTGAGTTTCTCTAACTGTATCTTGTATCTCTTTAATGAATTAATCTCTTATTCATCTGTTCTTTATTTATTAACCTGTGGTGCTTCATGGACAGTCTAGGTTTGACTCAGTTCTTACTGAGCTCTCCATAGGGATGCCTCATGCACTCAGGGTGGATGAATGCTGACAAATAGTCCGTACAGTACTCATCTTCCTCACTGATCTTTCCACTTTGGGCTTTCCACTAAGAGGCAGAAGTGGAATGTGAAGATTAAAAAGAGCAATGGGAAGAAGAAGAGAGGATGGGACACTGGGAATAATGCATGTTCTAAAATAATTAGAACTACAAAAACAAGACAAAAAAGGAACTAATGTTTTCTTCTATTTCGGTCTCATCAAACACTTGTCATTCATTGACATAAATAATATTATCTTCATCAATTCACTTGTGACACTCTGCTAAAGTCATTTGTCCATTCCACACACTGTAAGATCTTTTCTGGGCTAGGTCCTGACCTCTAGCTACAGGGAGGACAATGCCTTGGTCTTGATATGCTAATATATTGGTAGGGGACCATTCACATGATAGAGCGTTTTTGCAGTTCATTGAAACAGAGAAAGCAACCTAGAGCTTTTCAAAAGAGAGGCTGATTGGTCAATGGGGTGGGAATGAGGGGCCACAGAGTGGAATAGAAGTTGATGCCAGGGCAATAATGTCACGGGGGACTGACCTAAGGCTTTGAGGTTCAAGAATGCTAGCTAGTCATTGTTCCTAGACCTCAGCAAGCTCACTCTCATGCTGAGTGAATTCTTACTCTCTAGCTGGTAGAAGCTGAATGTCAATGCCTGAAATTATAAGACAGAAAATCTAGGTATGTTCCAGATACCATATTAAGGAAGTAACAGTTAAAATATACCACTAATAATAATTGCCTTTACTGAGGGTTACTGTCTGCCAAGCACTGTGTACTTGCTGTGCCTTACGTTATCTAATCCCACAACTGACTTACAACATTGGTATTTCTCTCTATTGTAATTTCAGATGTGAGGAAACTAGGCCTCTGAGAGATGTTACTTGTCTAAGGTCCCTAAGAAAATGGTGGTGCTGGGTTTTGAATCCTTCCAAGTTGGTTACCATAGGCTGCACTCCTAGTGATTACATTGTATGGGCAGGCTAGCAAGGCCAGGAAATTAATCCTCAGTAGTATGTTGGTGAACATGAAAGCAAAGCAGATGGCATTAGAGGGTTTGGAGAGACAGTCAATCCTGCTCCACAATGGAGTCTTCTCCCTAGTAACCAGAAGGCTGTTGTCATGTAGGTTAAATGTTGGGGACCAGGGCAGGGATACTCAGGCTCTGACAAATTCTCCTTTTAGGGTTTTTTTTTTTTTTTTGAGGCAGAGTTTTGTTCTTGTCACCCAAGTTGGAGTGCAGTGACATGATCTCAGCTCACTGCAACCTCCACCTCCGGGGTTCAAGTGATTCTCCTGCCTCAGCCTCCAAGTGCCAATATTGTGGTAGAGGGCCATTCACATGAATGTAGCTGGGATTACAGGTGAGTGCCATTCTGTCCAGCTAATTTTTGTATTTTTAGTAGAGACAGGGTTACACCATGTTGGCCAGGCTGGTCTCAAACTCCTGACCTCAGGTGATCTCCCTGCCTTGGCCTCCCAAATTTCTGGGATTACAGGCATGAGCCACTGTGCCTGGCTCTTTTAGAGCGTTTTAAAAAATTTTTTCTAGACAAGCACATGCTCTCCAGATCCAAGCACTAGTTCAGAGAACAGAATGTTGGCATGTTAACTTCCAACTCTGACATATGGAGCTGTGATGATGATACTTTATTGACAGAACTGAGGCAGTAAATACTGTCTGGGATGCTTTTGATTTACAAAGGCACACAGAGCCCCTCCCTTCTCTTCACCGTTTTCTTTTTCATTAAGGATTGGTGACTGCAGATCAGTATACACCTTTCCCATCATTGCGCAGCTGTGCTCTGCTCCCTTGCTTTGAGTTGGAAGGTAAGTCAAGGTTTGGGAAGACAGTGCTCTTCATATTGTGGGAGCTTCCCTCTTGTCCACTCTTTCAGGACCAACTCTCTCTGAATGAGAGCTCCTTTACATGGACCACAGTGCACAGAGCTGTGGCAGAAGCCCAGGCAGCCTGAGAAGGGACTCAGAGGGGCTCCACAGTCACGTTGTCCACAGGGGATCTGGGGCAGGCTGCACCGGAGATGGGCCGTGTAGGTGGGCTTGGAAAATTGAGCAAGATTTTTCTAGAAAGAGAATATGGGAAAGACTTTCTCCAGGGAAGGACTGGAATGTGCAAGGCATGGCAGCCTGGGTGAGTCCTGAGTATTCAGGGAAATTGTTAGCAGATTTGTGTGGCCGGAAGTCACAGTGTCTGGGGAGAGAGGAATCTGTTGGAGGCTAAAAGCTGTGTCCTCTCTCTGGTATCCAGCAAGGTCTGAAACAGAACAGATGCGCAATCAGAATTTCTTGCAGGAATGCTAGGTTGTTGAACAAATGAAGGAAAGATAGAAGCCTGGAAAGACCTAGGCCCCTTCCTGAATGCCTCACCTTAATTAGTGCCCTGCTGGATACCAATGGAGTTAAAGCCACTAGTGCAGCTCTTTGCCCTTTGTCTGCTGACTTGGACCTATCTTAAACAGAAGATGCCTTTTTTCCTTCACTTCCTCTCCTTTTTGCAGTTCTTTCTGCTTGTATTCAACACAATCCACCTGTCTTTCTTCACTTAGTTTCTTTGTTTCTCTACCTATCTGGTTTTAATGGAAAAAGACCTAGGCTGGAGTTGGAAACCTTGGCTTCGAATCCCAGCTTCTGCTGTTTCCTAGCTGGGTATACTTTAACAGTTGACTCTATCACTTGATGCCTCAATCTCATCATCTGTAAAATGGGAATAATTATGCTTATCTCGCAGAAATGTTATGTGGCTCAAATGCATGATAGCGTTCCTCAAATGTGTTTTCTTAAGATTTTTAATAGGTGTTATTAGAAAGTGAGAGAAACATCCATCCTTAGCCGTATGAGTGAGGGAAAGTTCGGATTGAAAAAGATATATACAATTCTCAAAACTTCAACATGCAAATATATCTTATGGTCACCAAAGGGAGAAAATGATGGATGGGGAGGACACAATGCAATATTTTGATGTCTGGAACTATTTATTGTCTACCTAATAATCCTTTGCATTTTCTTCTTTGCTATAAGAACCCTTACTTCCTTGTGACATCAAATATGCCCAGCCTGTATGCAGCTGATCTATGGCAGTTCAGGCTTGGTGCTGTAATTCAGTTAGTTCTACTGATTAGTACAGATTGCCGGCAGGAGGTGACATTTGAATGGGGCCTTACAGGATGTGTAGGAGCTTTCAGTGAGACACAGAGGTTGAGGTAGGGAACTCTACACAGAAGGCACATGGCCTGAAATAGCTCATCATGCCATGGCTTGTGTGTGAGAGGGGCCCCTGCTTACTCAGATCTTTGTTCCTGGTTTGAGTAATAGAGCTCTGTGAAAGTAAGGAGTTAGAGGGAGATGACACAAATCATTAGTTTCTTAGTCTCTAGTGACAGCGTTATTTGCTTACAAGATCAGGCCCTGTGACCTCCCTCTGTTGTAATTGCATGCTACGTTTGGGGAAATGGGACATCCCCCAGGCCAACCTCAAAGCACTCCCTAATCCTCCTGGCCTAAATGACACAAAGAGCAGTGGGGAGGAGCAGCTCCTTAACAATGGTCGAGGCATTATTTGGGCTTGACTCTTCCTCCTGGACGCTCCCAGGTGCCACCCTGGGAGGTGGGTGTGAGTAGCTCCTAGTGGAATGAGCTCTGAGAGCTCACACTTGATGTTACCAGCAGCAGCCACTGCTTCCATCACCTTCCCTGTGCCAAGAATCTGATGGCCTCACAGAAGATGATAAACACAGCAGCAGGTGGGAATGACAAGTGCACCCAAGAGACAAGGGCAAATGCAAGAGCATAGATAACTGTTTCTCTGGGCTGCTGATACCTGGAGCAAGAATGAAAGGTGACCTTGGGTACTCTGCAGTAAACTAGAGGGGGGTTCATTCCGCTTTTGGGGGTTGTACCCTTGGATTCCAATCATTAAAGGTTTTTTTGAGGTATTTGTCCCAGACCACCTGATTTTGGCTCAGGTGTCCTCTGGGCTTAGCTCATGCCTCAGGACACATTGTTACTAACACCTGACCTGTTTTCTGGTCTCTTCACGAGATGGTGGCTTCCCTTCAACTGAGAGCCCATGTCTCAGTTTCCCCACTGCCACCTAGAAGAGGGGCTTTATCAATGAAGAAGTGCATTTATTTAGAATATTTCAATAGCATTCAGGCCTGATTGTCTACATTTAATACCATCATTGTAGCTCGCCACTTTTCCTTAATATTCAGCATGATTACGATTTTATTTTATTTATGTCTGGGACTAGCAGTCATGTTGGAAAGACCATTCTTTCATTATAGATAATAAGTCACGGGCCACCATGCTGTTCTGTGTCTGTCATGTTCCACATTGAAGAACTTGTAGCATGGTTGACAAAGGTATCTTACATATAGGGTTCCAAATTGGAGCTCACAGAATCCTTAGGCCAGGAAGAATCATTCGTTCCCAGCTTGCAGACAAGGCACCTGAGACTTAGGGAGAATGGCGCTCATGGAAGAGCTGGGATTCAACTCCTATGGTCTGGTTCAGTGGAATTTCTATTCCCATTTGCTGCCTCACCCAAGTCAAGAGTGGTTAGTGCATATTTATCCATCTAATAATAATGGTGATTAATTCCTAATTTTCTCTCTTGATAGTTAGTATCCTTTAACAGGCAAAGAAGCTGCTTTATAGAAAAACACCAACAGAAAAAGTATTGCCATCCATGAAACTAAAAAGGAAGTGATTATTATAAAAATGGTGGCAACATGGTCAGGCTCTCTTTCATTTCCTCACTAACACTGGATTCCTAACTGGGTATATGTCTTTCTCCCAAAGTCTTCCCCTCTTAGGTAGTACTACTGATAGCCTTGGAATCTCAGCCAGAGGGGGATACAGTATAAAAACAAAATCCACAAGTATTTCCTTCTTGAAATTCATGCAGT
This sequence comes from Saimiri boliviensis, assembly GCF_048565385.1. Taxonomy (NCBI): domain Eukaryota; kingdom Metazoa; phylum Chordata; class Mammalia; order Primates; family Cebidae; genus Saimiri; species Saimiri boliviensis. The sequence continues at coordinate 201,464,240 of NC_133450.1, read as the reverse complement.
TGGGAGGAGGGAAAGATCAAACACTTAAGTAAACATGGCAGGAGGCAAACAGCTATAACATATTTTAATTCCGGGATTTTTTCGTGTTCGTCAGATTCCTCATTTCATGCTCGTGCTTGTTAGGGAACGTTATTGCCTCTGAAGGTCCTGATCACATGATGAAACCAATCTGACCACCCAGCATGATTGTTTTTTAATCTTGGATTCAAGAAATGAAACAAGCTCTGTCTCTGAGCTCCTTGCCAATTTCTACAAGGGCTTCGTGGTGACAGATCTTCAAGTGGCAGCTGGCAAACTGTTTTCTGTTTTCACTCCCCTCAAGGACCAGCATTCGCCTTCATCCTAAGGGTCCTAATGAGAAACTTTAGAGATGTCCTCTGATGCTATTTTCTGGGTGAAACAAAGGTTTCTTTCTAAGAAAGAAACATAGAGCTGGTAAGTGACACAGTGGGAATTAGAACACCTTGATCCATCTGGCTCTGAACACTTGATGCTCGCTGCAGTGCAACGAGCTGACCTGTTGGCAAAGTTATTGTGAGAACTGACTCAAGCCCACAGCCCATAGCCTCAGTTCTCCCTAGTGAACTTCCAGAGAGTCAGGCAGCCCCATGATGGTGTGTGTGGGAATAAAGGGAGCTAGCAAACACCCCATCTGTAGAAGTGTGCAAGCCTGATGGCATGTGGTGGCTGGGCTGGCCAGTTACCAAAGCTTCTCTTAACCCTTAGGTCCCTTGCCTGGGTTCCAAGAGATAAAGGATTCCCTCCCAGGTTGCTTTGGGCCTCAGGGCTATTTTCCTGCTCCTTCCACTGCAAACCAATCCAAGAAATCACGTGGTTTTGGATCAAAGCTGCTGGAGGCCTCCTGAAGCACTCTGTGCTGACCTGCTGCTGATCCCTTGAGCTGCTGGGGAGGTCTGGGGAGTATCTTCGTGGTGGGGCTGGGACCATCCATCCACAGGAGGCTGCCTGAAGGGAGAAAAACCCAAGAAGGCGTCTGTCTCCTCTCCTTAAAGGCAAGCCAGTTTTAAGAGTAGAAATGATCTCAACTTGCATCACACTTTTGAGCTCTTTCTAAGCAGCTGCCGGGACTGTAGCCTGAGGAGGAAATGGGAGGACTCAAAGCAGCTTCCATGGATTTTCTTAGAAAGTGCACTAAGGAAGGTTTCTTTCTTGGAAATAATTGTCTCGAATGCTCAAGAAAAGTCAGACATGAACCCTTGCTGCCACCACCACCCCCCAACCCCCAATCCCTTCCCATCCCTTGTCAGACCACCTGAGGAGGAAAGAAGGGTCATAAAGAACCCTCTGCCTCTCCAGAGGCAGAAGGCCACAGAGCAGAGCCATCAGTCCAGTGAGTCTCCAGTGTACCTGCTGCCAGAAAGGGCAGGAGTCACCAGGTGTTCAGGTATTGCTCTACATGGAGACAGGGCTGGAGCAAAAGCTCTTAACTTCTCCCCTTCCCCAGGCTCTGCATGCACCTAGGAGGTTATTTGAGGAAGATGGACCAGACCTGAGGCAAAGCAACTGGGAAAACATTGTGGATGGGGGAAATTGGGGCTTAAAGCTAAGACATTTATAACTCTGTGATCTTGGTCTTCGAGAGGCTCCCAGTAGGAACTCAGTACAGACAAAAAGCCCCTTAGGGATGCTCACTGACTTTTCTATGAATTCAGTTCTAAAAGATCTTTTTAGAGACAAGGAGAATGACCAGGTCTCAGACTGGTGTGAGGTGATAGAGGTTTCCTTCTGATATTTTTCATAGGAACCCCAAATTCAATTCCAGTTATAATTGATAATGTGATCTGCATTCTTAGCTATGCTAGGCTAGGTCACTGTCTGGCTGTAGGACTGTATTATAAAATACAGTAACACCTCTTCCATCCTAGGCCACTATGGGTTTTCTCTCCTGGATGCAAATTTCAGGAGGACCTGGACAAAGAAGAATGTGATCAGAGCAGAGGACACAGGATGTTCAGTCTGTAGCAAAGAAGTCTTGGGCCTGGGAGCATGATGCCTGTTTTCAAATATCAGCATAGCTACAGATGGCGGGAGGAAGTAGGATGGTGTATTAGTTCATTTTCACTCTGCTAATAAAGACATAGCAAAGACTAGGCAATTTACGAAAGAAAGAGGTTTAATGGACTTACAATTCCACATGGCTGGGGAGGCCTCACAATCGTGGCAGAAGGCAAGAAGCAGCAAGTCACATCTTACATGGATAGTGGCAGACAAAGAGAGAAAGCTTGTGCAGGGAAACTCCTGTTTTTTAAAAACCCATCAAATCTTGTGAGACTTATTCACTATCAGGAGAACAGCATGGGAAAGACCTGCCCCCATAATTCAATTACCTCCCACTGGGTTCCTCCCATAATGTGGGAATTGTGGGAGTTACAATTCAAGGTGAGATTTTTGGGGGGAGGGGAACACAGCCAAACCATATCAGATGGCTATGTTTGGGACATCAAGGGGTATTACCTTGGGAGTTCACTGCCATGTTCCCAGTGCTTAGCACAGTTGTGGGTCCAGAACAGATTCTCATTCCAGGTTTGTTGGTCAGTTCTCTTCATGGGGACAATTTCAGGAGTTGGCTGGGTTAATACTTGTCAAGCATTTGGAATAAGCACAGAGTGAGTGCTCAGTGAAGCTTCGTGTGGAGGGGACTGGCACCAAAGCCACTGCTGCTCTATATGCCTCGCACTCTCTGCTGCTGTGGTCTATCCTTTACCCAAATGCTACCTTCCTAATCAAAGAGCTTGGCACATCCCAGCCACAGAGGGCCCCAGCTATCCACACTCCCTCATTCTTCACCCTCTGCTTTATTATTGTTTATTTTTTTGGAGACAGGGTTTCACTGTCATTCAGGCTGGAGTGCAGTGGTGCGATCATGACTCATTGCAGCCTCGACCTCCCAGGTTCAAGTGATCCTCCCACCTCAGCCTCCCAAGTTGCTGGGACCACAGGCCCACCAACTAATTTTTAATTTTTTTGTAGAGATGGGGTTTTCCTGTGTTGCCCAGGCTGATCTTGAACTCTTGAGCTCAAGTGATTCTCCTGCCTCAGCCTCTTAAAATTCTGGGATTACAGATGTGAGCCTCCAAGCCTGGCCTAGTATTATATTTTAATTGATGGGGAAACCCAGAAAGGTCAAGTGACTAAGTCTTAAGCTAGTTTGTGGAAAACCAGAATTACTGTCTAGTACTCCTGACTCCCAATCTGTTGCTCTTTTAGTGAACCCAACATCAAAAAGTTAAGAAAGGAATTGGATACACCCATACACAGAGCAAAAGAGTATAACTCCAATTTCATTCCTACCTCCCACTAACACTCAGAACTCTTGCGATCAGTAATTCATTCCAACAGCTCTGATTTGTCCAAGTGCAGTTCAACATATATTAATAGTGGCAAGCAGACAGAGTCTGGAGTCTCTATGGGAGAAGCACTTCTTTAGGAGTTCTGCATGACTGAACGGCAGCCCATGTTCCTCCTGGATGGTGCCGGAATTATGAATTACATTCATTCAGTTCCACATCCCTGTCTCTGCCTCCCAAAGGGTAGAACAAGTGCAGGCTGGGGTTGTGAGATCCACGTGTCCGATAGAGGGAAGACAGTCAGTGGCTCCCTGGAGGGCGTGCTGAGGAAGGCTGGCTCGCCTGTTGGAATTCCCAAATAAAAACAAACAAAAAGATCTATCATCACATTGGTGCAGAGTTGGTGCTTCTCCAGAGCTGGGTTTCCTGGCGCCTGTTTCCTCCTGCTATAGCACACAGCATTCCCACAAGAGAGAAATCTAAATGCCAAGAGGAGGTATATGGATAAGCTTGGGAAATGATTTTGACGGTTGAAGTGGCCACCTAGTAGCTAACCTTAACCTACCTTCTCAGTCTCACCTTTCATGACTCACCTTTATGCACCCTGCATTCCAACCAAAGTGAATTGGCCATCCCATCGTGACTCTGGCCTCCCTGCTCAGGAGCTCAGGCAGGCCTCTCTCCCTGGAATACCTCCCTGAATAACTGAACTCTTCATCTCCACGTAGCATGATCCTAGCTGGCCTTCAAGATGTGGCTCAGATGCTGCCTCCTGATACCCTCCCTGATCTCTGAGAGAGATATTTCTTCATTAGGCCCCTCAAAGCCCTGTCTCATTATCCGTTCAACACATACTTATTGAGTTCCTCCCATGAGCCAGGTACTATTCTAGGTATTCAGGGTGCCTCAATGAACAAAGATCCCTGACTTTGGAGAGTTTGCATTCTGGTATCTCCCTTAATTCACTGCTACAGCTGGACATGTCTTGTCCTCATGTCAGACATTATTACACCACTCAGGGTCAGATTGTTGTCATGTCTGACACTTTTATGTATGTTTTCCGTGGTTTCTTATCGCTCTTGGTATAAGGACATCAGTGCTGAGCATTTTCTACTATATCTTCCATGAATCCAAACTCCCTTCACATAATTTCCTCCTTGGATTCTCTAGTCCAGCTTTCTTTTGGTCTCTTCTACTCACTATGACTTTGCCCAGGTCTTCCTTCTGCATGAAATAGCCTCTTCCCTCCAGTCAGTCACTTTCAAATCTCAGCTTAAGCATTAATTCCTGCAGGAGAGCTCACTCGACCTCCTTGGCTAAGTTAAATGCCTCAACATTTTCATGACATTATGGCTGCTATATCACTTATCTCAGTGGCCAGTTGACATGTATCTGTGGGTATTTCACTAACATGTCTCTGTTCATCCAGATGGTAAGTAACTTGAGGGCAGAGATGGTGACTATTTTTGTTTATTACTGGAAGCCACAGCATATAGTAGGAAGTCAGTAAGTTGTTGAATGAATGAATATCCATTTGCTATCTTAGATGGCCAGATTATCCATGATAGGCTCAGCTTCAACATTCTTTTCCTGCCTGTACAATTTTGGTTGTCAGACCTTCTGTCCTAATTTGAATTTCAGGAAGTATAGCTACCCTGACCATAGCAAGGTTCTGTGCACATAGAAGATGCTTAATTTATTGCTGTGACTGCTAATTAAATAAACGAATCCAATGTTTAGTAGAGGGGTGGTGCTGGGGTGAGTATATTAGAGATGCTGGAGCGACACATTAGCAGGATTTTTTTTCCGACCAAAACTGACAGTGGTGTCTCCTCAGGTACAGGTGTATGCATTTCAGAAGGGCTAGTCCAGGCATCCCCAAACATTTTACACAGGGGGCCAGTTCACTGTCCCTCAGACCGTTGGAGGGCCGCCACATACTGTGCTCCTCTCACTGACCACCAGTGAAAGAGGTGCCCCTTCCTGAAGTGCGGCAGGGGGCCAGATAAATGGCCTCAGGGGGCTGCATGCGGCCCAAGGGCCATAGTTTGGGGACGCCTGGGCTAGTCAAAGGTGGCTGAGGCCTGCTGGAGGTCTGTATATACTATATCAGCAAGTGATAAGGCAGATCTTCCCAAAATTGTCACTCAAAGCATACAAAATTTTATCTAAAGACCTTGCCATCAGTGTAGAAGACTATTGAAATGGAATACAAGGTTTTCAGAGGGAGAAAAAAATAATTGAATAGTAATTATTTCCTCTCTTCCTATTTGTCCTCTTTAAGAAAGCATTGGTCATACCTCAAGTTTACTAAATGAAGAAAAACAGCTGCTGTTTACAAAACACATCAACATATATCAGGTTATTTTTTATTATTATTGTTTATGAGAATGGTATTATTCCCTTTTTATATAGAAGAGGAAAATGAGAATGGTACTCTGAAGGATATATGGCTATGGTATTAGCCAGGATTGGCTAGGTTATGCTGTAGTAACAAGAACTCCAAAATCTCTGTGTGCAACAAAGATTGATTCCTTCTTGCCCATGCCATTTGTCTACCACAAGTTTGCTAAGGGACTCTGCACCATGCCTGTTTACTTGGGAACCAGGTTGATGAGGCAGCTACCATATCAAATGTTGCTGGTCATTGCAGCTGAGTGAGGGTGAGAACTCTGGAGGACATCACACTGGCAATTTAATGCCCTTGCCTGGAAGTGATACAGGCCACACTGGCTTGTAACTCTTTGGTCAGAACATGTCCCATGACCCTACTTAGCTGCAAGGGGGCCAGGAAGTGAAATGCTACCAAGTGAGTTTAAGTGTAAAAGTCCAACGTGTAAATTTTGTCCAGCTAGATAAAATCTTCAGTGTTCACTCAGAATCAGAATGTTTATCCTCAAAGAGGGTTTTTAGTTGTTCTCATGGTGATGTTTGATGGAGACTCCAAGCCCTTCATTGGCTCTTGGCTTCCCTATGCCTAGGGCCATGAACGTTGCTGTTCTGCCTTTTATCTAAATCAATCACAGCAGTGTTCTGGCTTCGTATCGCCATACTCCTAAAACTCAACCTCCACATCACTCCATATGCAGCCAGAGTGATCTTTATAAAACACCAAGATGGCTGTAGTTAAAACTGTTTAACTGTCTTCTGTTTCTCAAAAAATAAAATACAAAAAGGATGCTTCATGATCTTGTTCTGCCCATATCTTCTGTTGTTTATCTTAACCCTGACTTTGCTGATAGTTCACTTATTTGTTCTCAGATGCTCTCTTTGCTTTTTTTTTTTTTTTTTTTTTTTTTTTGGCCCTGCTTTCTATTATAGAGAACTACGTTTTTCAGGCTTCTTTGCTCTCTGGTTTCTTGGTTGGTTTGGTCAATAGGAGGACAAGAAACTGGCAGAAGACTGGAAGGCAGGATGAGGTAATAGTCCAGGATATTTCTATCCTCATCTTTGCTTTGGTTTCATCCCTCCAGCATCAGTTTCATCCCTCCAAGACTCTGGTTGGACCGGGCTACCATGGTTCCAGTGTCTGCCTCCTGATCCTGGTCCCTGTGCTCTGTTCAGCATTGGGTGTGTTAGAAGGTTTCAGCTGTTACTAATCTATGAACAACTCACCACACTGGTGTGGTTTCTCAGTGATGTGTATAAATAATTTCCTGTATTAAATTCCCTCTGTTTGAATACCTTGAGCGGTTTCTGTTTTCTGACTCTAAACAGTCCTGAACTCTATATAATACATAGTATAATATATATTATACTATTAGAGTCTTCATTATACATTTATACTGTTTAGTATATATTATACTATATACTGTATCGTATATGGTATACTATAGTATAATTATATGTTATATAATATATATTGTATATATTATGTAATTAATATATTGTGTATTATATATTAATATATAACACAATATATTACATAATATATACTATGTATATTATATATAATATATAATTATACTATAGTATACCATATATGATATAGTATATAGTATAATACATACTATACAGTATAAATGTATAATGAAAACTCTTAATAGTTTTTATTATACATTTGCTAGGTTTATCTACATGGACACAGATCAAACTACCATTACTTTGAACATTCTGGCTCTGATATTTTAACTAGAATGGACCCATATATTGCTGCAAAAAGCATGTAAAAGACCCACTCAAACAGTGCCTCCTCTGCCCCCTGCCTCTCCAACATATTACCCCTTACAAGCTCCTGGCTCTTAGATCCCGTGCCCCCATATTTTGCCTTCTGATACCTTTCTCAGATTCTATTTAATTTGGTGGATAGTTTGGATCTCTCAGTCTGCCTTCTGGAATCTCAGTTTGCAGATTTTAGTAAACCCACAGCTCTAAGACCTTAGATCTACAATTTAAGGTGATGCTTCTACCACTTTGACCTCCCGGGAGCCATCCAGCCTCACATTCGAAGGGAAGAACCAGACACTCAAACATATAAGACTTTTCATACCTTTATACCTTCCCACATGCTGTTTCTTTCACCTGTGATCCTCTTCTTCCTTCTCTACCTGAAAGAACAAACTTCTCCTTGTTCTTCAAGACTTAGATCAAGCTTCACATTTTCTTGGAAATATTCCCTGAGTTTGGCTGAAGATAGTTCAGATTGATGTTTCAAGGGCCATAGGACTCTCTTGCAGTTGATGGTTTACTTGACTGTATTTGTCAGTAGACTTGCTATTACCTCATTCTCTGTGCCATTCATGGAGCCTGATGCCAAATAAGTAGTAAGAATGGAGAGTGGCAAAAGCATGGTCAAGAGGTTAGCATGAGAAAGAGCTGAAGTAAGAATGACCAGCTGTCCATTCCACCTACTCAAATACAGCACTGTGATTTCGATCTGTGTCTAATTGGAGAAATTGGACCCTGTGAGGCATGTCATGTTGATTTACCTGCAAATTGTATTCCAGAGTAGTAGAACCATATTAAGCTATTGATCAAGGTGTTTAAGATTGTGATGAAAACCTACCAAGTACAACAGCTTTTTTTATCCAGACTAATTCCTACAAAGCTTCTTGCTTCTGGCAGTAGTAGATCAACAAAACTAACCACATCCCAAGACCATTTGGTCTAAATAAATTGGAGTAAAATCTAGCCTGTCAGTTTTTCCAAGAATTAGTTGTATCTTTTTTGTTGCTTTTTGATAGTTGGATAAATTGTTGTTTTTCTTTTCTGTCATAGCTCTTGACTTTGACAGGTCATTGTTTATGATTTGGAAGGTCTCATTGGTAATATACCTGTGGAATGCTTAATTATGAAGATTTAAAATATGAGCTTTCAGTGCATGGGGAGCAGTGATTGTTTTGTGATTTTTTTTTTTTTTGTCATTACACCCCATTAGCATCACATCTAAGATGGAGCAGTTCTTAGAAAAACAATGGACACCTGTCCATCAAGACTCTCTCCACAACTGGTATAGGCACTTCAGGTTTAGAGGACTATGTGTAATTTAAGTGCCTGCTACAGCTATGGTGGAGCTAGACATTCCATATGTATAGGCACATCCAGAATATGATTGTGTTTAGAGAACCAGGCCTTCTCTGGATGCTTGAACATCCAAGTCTTGGAGTCAGAGTCCAAATCTCTTTCCTGATTTGTGTTTGTTCAAAGATTGATCATTGAAGAAGCATTTTTGCTTTCCTGCTGGCCAAATAGACTTTGACTAAGGGTCTAGTAGGCTGAGAATGCCTACAGGAATAAATGGTTTTAAATGGAAGTGAGTTTTACCAGGGTAATATTTCTGGTATGTGGTCCTATGTGATCCTGGGCAAGCTGTTCAAGTTCTCTGAGCCTTGGTCTCTTCATTTGTTAAAAAGAAGAGGATAATGTTTACTCTACAGGGAGTGGCAGGATTAAAGGAGATAGTGTTTGTAAAGTGTCTGGCCATGATGGTTGTCATTAATGATCAGGTCCTTTTGTCATTCTTTTCCAGTGTTTGAAGTAGAAGAAACTGATTTAGTAATTCTTCTCTTTCTTGCAACTCCAACACATATGAAGCTATTCATGAAAGGGACAGGAGAGCCCATCTATATCAACACCAATACCTACTATGTCAGTCTCGAGGGGGTGCTCTATTTTGTCTCTCCAAAGACTGACATGTGTTAGTTAAGACTCCATATACTGACATTTAGATAATTAAAATGTTGGCTGGAATTGGGAAACTTTTAAAAATAATTTTATTTTGTTTCCATTTATTATTGGCATTGTGATTCTGATTTCCACTAAAGTCCAAAATTAGACATTTTATGGTACTAGTATAAAGACTCTTTTGAAGATATTTCTGGTTAGCCAAACCAAAGAGTATAGGGAATATCCCAAGGAATGTTTTTTTCCCTCATGGTATTGTAAGGTAGATTTATATAAGTGATATCCACCCAAATTTCTGTTTGGCTCTTTTCAGTTGTTCCGACCTATCATGGCTTTGGTTATTCCCAAAAAAAAAACCTCTTTTTCTGGAATTTGCTTCTATCAGTATAAATTGAAAAGTAAAACTGAAATGAAAACAACAAAAAAAGTAACAAATTCTAGAAACATCTAAAAGTGCCTGAATATTTCTTGCTTCAAATAGCAGGAAAAAAAATAAGGTTATTTCTTTTTCTGCTCAGCTTCAATCCAAACATATCACTTTCATGTCAGAAGGATTTAGACATTTGTGCCTGAAACACTTATGACAATATTTTCCCCAAAAAATGGTCATGCCCTTTTCTTTAAAGGAATAAAAATCTAAATAGCAAACTATATATCAAAACCAAAATGTAGTAATTTAAATAAGCATCTTAACAATGAACATGGACCATATCTGATTTAACCACAGAATGTTTGCCATCAGTGTACAGCAAAACTGTTAGATGAACAAGCCATAAATAACATTAGCTTTCCTCTAGTCTTTCAACATAATGCTGTATTTATTCAGATACTGTTAGTTTGCAATCCCAATTGCCTTGATTGCAATCCCAATTGCTTTGATTTTGACAGAACTATAAACACTGTTGGATTAAAATCTCTAAGAAAATTGCATACTTTGGGTGAATCCAAATTCTAGGCATGAAGAACGAGGAATAAAACTGGCAACTCTGTTTTTTTTTCTTTATTTTCTCTCTCCTTCCCTCCCTCTCTCAGTTCCTTCTTTCCTTCTTCTCTTTTTTTTGTTTTCTCTCTCTCTTCCCTTATTTATTTATTTCTCTCTCTCTCTTTTTTTTTTTTTTTTTTTTTTTTTTTTTTTTTTTTTTTTTTTTTTTTTTTTTGAGAAGGAGTCTCACTCGGTTGCCCAGGCTGGACTGCATTGGCACAATCTAAGCTCACTGCAACCTCTGCCTCCCAGGTTCAAGCAATTGTCTTGCCTCAGCCTCCCAAGCAGCTGGGATTACAGGCGCATGCTACCATGCCTGGCTAATTTTTTGTATTTTTAGTAGAGATGGGTTTTTGCCATGTTGGCCAGGTTGGTCTTGAACTCCTAACCTCGTGATCTGCCTGCCTTCACCTCCCAAAGTACTGGGATTACAGGCCTGAGCCACCATGCTGGCTTTTTTTTAGGTGTTTGATCCTAGACAGCTACACTACATTTCTGAGAAAATATTTCTCAGTCACTCACTCACTGATGGCACTGGTTTCTCAACTGTGATATTTTTATTAACTTCAGCTTGTCGTGGAAATGATCCAAAACTTGGAACAAGGCAAATCAGAATGCTATATATTCCATCAATGCAGTGCTGGGCTTGGCCTTCCGTTGGCAGGGCTTTTCTACAGCTCGGTAGGAACTGGTCATAACATCTTATTAGTTCCCTAATTAATTAGCTGCATAAAGTCTTTGACATATGATCATTTTTTTTTTTGAGGCGGAGTTTCGCTCTTGTTACCCAGGCTGGAGTGCAATGGCGCGATCTCGGCTCACCGCAACTTCCACCTCCCGGGCTCAGGCAATTCTCCTGCCTCAGCCTCCTGAGTAGCTGGGATTACAGGCATGCGCCACCATGCCCAGCTAATTTTTTGTATTTTTAGTAGAGACGGAGTTTCACCATGTTGACCAGGATGGTCTCGATCTCTTGACCTCGTGATCCACCCGCCTCGGCCTCCCAAAGTGCTGGGATTACAGGCTTGAGCCACCGCGCCTGGCCGTCATATGATATTTTATATTTGTTAGAGTCTGAAAATTATAGCTGAACAGTATGTGGTGTTTATCTTTTACAGGAAACTATGTTTTGTGTTTATTAATACCGGTGGAGTTAATAAATTGAGTCACATCTAATGAATTACCAGGCAGCATTGGCTAATGTTAGGGAGCCAAGGTGAGCTCTATAAAAGTCCTCCATACATTGTCTGAATCCTGGTACGTGCTCTACCAATATGTTGTTGTTGTTGTTATAATTGCAAATGGAAAGATGAGAGGAAAGGCAGGGCAGCTCATGGGCCACTTACTATCTTGAGCCAAAGGATGGAGGTAGGAAGGAAGTGCCAGAGTAGTGTAAATAAGGAGGCCTAAATACATTCTCTGTATATTCAATTGTGTGTCAACATACATTTAAGGGAATAAAAAAAACAAGGAACAAATAGTTTTGATTATGAAAATACATACATGCATTTGAGAATCCTTTGAAAGAAATTGATATTGGAGTATGTTTGAGGACAAATTAATCATATCACATTAAAAAATTAAATACCACTTGTCTTAAAAAATTCTTAAAACTTGCCCAGTCAAATTTAAAAAGAGATCACTTTAGCTCCCTAATATTAGCCATATTTTAAAGAAAACATCAGTTTCTTGAGGAGATAAATAAACATCGCATACTGTTCAGGTATAAGTTTTACACTCTAAGAAATGTAAAATGAACACATATGGAAGACCTTATTCAACTAATTAATTAAGGAGCTAGTAAGATGCTATGACCAGTCTAGAGAGTATTTGAGAAGCCTGGCATATACCAGCGCTTTAATAGATTTCTGTTAGATACAAAAGTGGTCAATGTCCAACACATCATCACTCTCATTCCTTGGGGCTGTCTTTATCACCAAACAGCAGTTTTTTTTTTTTTTTTTTTTTTTTTTTTTTGCCTGTCTACCAGATAAAAATGTACAAGTGATCCTTGGTCCCTAATGAGCTGTAGAAAAGCCCTGTCAATAGAAGGCCAAGTCCAGCACCGCATCATGGAATAGGTAGCATCCTCATTTGCCTGTTTCCAAGTTTTGGATCTTTCTTTTTGAGATAGGGTCTTTCTCTGTCACTAGACTGGAGTACAGTGGTATAATCTCAGTTTACTGCAATCTCCGCTTCCTGAGTTCAAGCGATTCTCCTGCCTCAGCCTCCCTAGTAGCTGGGATTACAGGCGTGTGCCACCACACCCAGCTAACTTTTGTATTTTTAGTGGAGATGGGGTTTCACCATGTTAGCCAGGATGATCTCAATCACCTGATCTCATGATCCACCCACCTTGGCCTCCCAAAGTGCTGGGATTATAGGCATGAACCGTTGTGCCCAGCTGGATCAATTTTTATGACAAGCTGAAGTTAGTGAAAATATCACAGCCGAGGAACCAGTGCTATCAATGAGTAAGTGAGAAATCTTTTCAGAAGCCAGTTCTGCTAAGAGGCTCTTCTCTTCCAGAATTACAAAGGACAGTGTTAAAAATGGAAATTCCTAGCCCCAGTCTGAGACTGAGTCTGGACCTTTATAGTGTGGGTCTAGGAATGCAGGAATGTATGGGGTGGGGGGGTGTATGTGTCAGTGTGTATGTGCGTGTGCTTTGTGAACTTTAACATGTTCTCAAGGGATGTGACATTGAGGCTGGGAACCATTGGTAGAGAGATCATTGTAGAGATCAAGGAGCTGAGATCTGCATCAGGCCAGGACCTTTGCTGATTTTGCAGTTGTCTCATGCTGCCGGACAGCACTGTGAGCTTTCAGAGCCATGTGATCCTTGCAAATCTCTGTGGAGAGGGAGTGAGCTGCAGTCTTATGCTGGGGGACCACGTTAGCCTGGTCTAAACTTAAACCTTCTCGCTTTTTTCAAGCTACTTTATGTGTTTGTCTGCCCTACAAGGAAATCTTCCACTCTGGGAGTGAAAGCCACCAATGGGTGTAAATTTCCTGGAAGACGAATTGGCTTCCAGAAAGCCAATTTGCAGATCAAAAATCTTAAAACTAAAATATCCCTTTAAACTCTTACTCCATTTTTTTTTCAATCTGATTTAACAAAAACCAGTAGTTAGAATTGTGCACACTGACTTTTTTTACAAAGTTATTCTTGGCAGTGCTTTTATAATTTTTTTAAAAAGAAGAAATTTAAATGTCCAGTAATATGGGAATAATTCAGTCTTAGCTGCTTAGCATCAGTAGAATACAGTCATTGTAATATTTAAAAATAACTTTTAATGATGTGAAAAGATGACTATTGGGTGCTCACTTTGTTCCAGGTATTTTTTGTCTATATTTTTCAAATTTTTTATGATGAAGATTTATTAACTTTATGATCATAAAATTGCCATTTTATCGTTTCTTTCCCCTTTCTGCAAAGAAATTTAACTAAATATTGAGAGTTAACAAGGTGATAGTGAATCATATTTTAATAAGAGATTGATTCTGTTAAGAAATTAAGTATTCTTGGCCATGCATGGTAGCTCATGCCTATAATCACAGAACCTTGGGAGGCCTAGGTGGGTGAATCACTTCAGTCCAGGAGTTCAAGACCAGCCTGACCAACATGGCAAAACCCTCTCTACTAAAAATGCAAAAATTAACCAGGTATCCACCTGTAATCCCACCTACTTGGGAGGGTGAAGCACAAGAATTGCTTGAATCCAGAAGGTGGAGGTTGCAATGAGCTGAGATTGCCACACTGCACTCCAACCTGGGTGACAGAGCAAGATTCTGTCTTAAAAAAAATTAAGCATCCTCTGTTTATAATATCAGACAATACACTGAATGCAAATGGTCTGGCCTCTCCCTGGCACTGCTTTAGAAGATCCAATTACTATATTCATTTTAGAGTCAGAAACTTATTTTTCATAAGTTTCCAATCTCCTTTCCCTAATCTATCTAAATTTATTTATTTTTTTACTTGTATATAACAACATATGTACAAAAAGTCAGTCAACTCATTGGCTGGAGAGAATTGTTGCCACAATTGAATCTGTCTGGGCTTTAAATTCTAATTCTAATGTGTGAGCTACATCTTCTCACAAATAATGAAGAATTTGTGCTTATGGCCTCTACTCAGTGCTACAGACTAGGGTTGTAGTTTTTCCAAGGGAGTTTGATGGAGAGAGGCAAGGGAGTTGAAGGGGCAAGGGAGTGATTATGAAATAGATCATGGAAACTCATCTGTTAAGAGGAAAGTGAAGACATGTTGAAGGTGATGAAAAGTAACAAATGTGTGGACCCAGTGAATTGGAGCCCATAATTGGGCCAAATAATTATTGGCATGGGCCTGGTAGAAGATGTAAGCTGGTAAGAGAGGAGGTGAGCATCCTAGGGTGGGATGGTCAAAAAAGAAATTTCAGAGTAGAGCAGGACAGGTTAGTAAGGCCCAAGGTGAGGCTAAGAATGTAAGTGAAAGGCCAGAGCCATTAGTAGATAATCCACATGGATGATGACATCACCAAGACAAATGATAAGACAAGTGCCAAGAGTCATCAAACTCCAAGCTCTTTGGTAAATGAGGAAAACAGTGGGGTGTGTCTGGTGGCATGCCTTTTAATGGAGCTGAGGGTGTTGTTATCGTTTGGAGAAAGTAGGAAGGAAGTAGGAGAAGAATTGATGTGGAAACAGCAAGATCAAAGAGAATGTTCCGCATGAGAAAGGTTACAGTCCCTAACCCTAGAGACCAAACTTGGAGACTTAAGGCTGGCAGTCTTTATCCTTAGCTCTCGTTCATGCTTTCAGCAAAAGACTTCCCACCCAACTTAGTTTACAGCTTGACATTGTGTACATGTCTCTGCGTCTGTGTCTCCTTCTGGATTGTAATTTCTTCTGTGGGCAGGGCATGCCAGTGCCTGGTTGACACAAATGCTTGGTGAGTTTCAGGCAAAGAACTTGTTTGATTGACATGCCATTAGAGAGCTTTCAGGATTTTGGTTTTTCTCATAGAACTGAACAAAATCTCTATGAAGAGCTTGCCCTCAGAACCTCAGATGGACTCATCAAATACTTCCGAGCTTGGAATTCTTTATGTGGGCCTCTTCATTTCATCAACAGTTTATTTTCCTAAAACAACGTCTCTCTTACATCTCCCTCCATCACCTGGTCTCTGGTATCCTTCAGCGTGAGGGCAGGCTCCCCACTCTGCACCAGCACACCCTCGGTGTGTGCACCTTCGTGGGTCTTCTGAAATGTACATCCGTGTTAATGTGCAACAGGCCTCCCTAGGATGGAATCTGAGTTACAGTCCTGGCTCTGTCAGGACCTAGCTGTGAGATCTACAAAAACTTGTTAGCACACCAAGAAATTAAGAATAGAAGAGGTTGAATAATTGGCCCAAGATCATATAACTTAGCAAGTATTAAAACCCAGGTTTATAGATTATAGAACCTGGGCTTTCTCCATTGCTTCCCAGATACTTCTCAAATGTTATCTATCAGTTTGAGAAGAACATTTTCCTCTTAATTCTAATGAAGAATCTAAGTGTAGACCTACATTCATTATTTCCATTTTCAACTCAAATAGAACCTGAATAAGAATGACAGCAGCAAATAAACTCCTGTGCATCAGGAACCTGCACATCTTCCTGTTAATAGAACACGATTTTAAATTACGTGACCAGCTGTTTTATCCTGGGTCAGCCCCCAGCATTATTTCCGCCATAAACAATGGTCCAAATGCTCAGGGTTTGGGAGGAAACACCTTTCCTGCATGGCTTGGTCTTGTGATGATGGCAATTAGGATAACTGTGACTTCACTGCAATCATGAGTTAGGCAACCAGCAGGTCACAAATAGGGCAGAAGGTGACCTGCCTAGCATCAGCCATTTTCATAAACTACTCCTCTGTAGAAATGAGGAATTTTCAAGTAATAAACCTATACTATGTATCATGAGGCTGCTCAGTGGAGCAGGAGAAGACAGGAAGCTCCTTTAAAGTAGAAAGGGCATGAGTCTTGAAATCAAAACATGTGGATTCAAATCTTGGCCCTGAAAGTTTCTGCCTGTGGATCCTTGAGGGGATCACCTTATCACTCTCAGCCTGTGAGTTTTCATCCATAAAACATGGTTGTGATATCCCTTTCACAGGCCAATGGTGAAAACTACATGGAAGTGCCAAGATAGAGGCTTCATAAATATTATTTTGCATGAAGCATTTTTTAGAGACTTAAAATCTTAATATTTGTATCACAGGTGGTGTGGTGCATGAAGTATTTTGAATTCAGATTTCCCTCTAGATGCAACATTTTTATTAAAGCAAGGACTGACATGCCTAGTTCAATGAAGCTGTTTTTTCTCATATTTTACATGTTTCTGTGGGGTTCTAGATGTTGAGTTTGGTTTTACCAACAAATAAAACGATGTTTCTAACATGATTCTGTGTATCTTAGCAGGCAACAACAGGCCTTTGGTGAAAGTGTTCTTAAGAAATCAGAAAATAGCTTACATTATTTTCTTACTATTACTCATACCAACAATAACAGTCCTTCACAAAGCATGAAAAGGACTTTTGGGTCCATTATCTTCTTAGAACTAAAATTTCAACACTCTTGTGAGGTATGAAGATGAGAGTTTGACATTGACCTTAACCTTGACCTGATATTTGAGAATATCAGCCTCTAATTAAATGTATTTGTCCTTCTACAAATTCATTTGAAAATATAATTCTTGGCCAACTTTGTTGACAAAATGTGTCATATTTATTATCTTCATTATAATGCTCTACTTCTTGCAAATTTTCAGCTTGTCTTCTATGTATCTATAAATCTCATCTGTCAACTCCGGATAATAGTGTTTATGTTGCCTGGAGTGGGCGGTGTGTTTAGATGTAGAACTAACAAGTGTCCTTTCATCCTCTGCAATGCCCTGAACAACTCGAGATAACAGTCTCTTGGGGCCTGTGAGCCCCAAAGGTGAATCCTTGTTTTGTGGATGGGGAAATACACCAAAAAGAAAACAAACTGCAGAGTTCACCTGAGCCAAGCAGTGAGTGCTCCATCCTGTTTATCATTTGCAGAGTGCTGGTGTTATTCTGACCATATCATCCCTTTGAATGTGCTGCTTCAGTACTGCTGTGCCCATCATAATTCCTGCTATAAGCGTGGAACTTATCAGTGTAACCCCATGTCCTAGGGCCCAGCTGTCTGTTTATTGCTGGTGACATGTATTCAGAGGATGCAAAAGAGCCACCAGGTTAGAGGCTGGCCAGCTGGGAAGGGGACGAGGACATTGGTCATTTATAGTTTTAGGTCATCAGTTTCATAGAGTCTCAATGCTAGAGAGCAGGGTTTAAGTGCCATGAAGACCAATCAAGCCTTATTTACTTATTTTAACCTCAAAATATACAAAAAATATATATTCACTTTTTGAAATTAGAAAACACATATAAGCAAAATGACAACAATATGTATCATTTCACTACTCAGGGATAAATATAGTTAGCAACTGGGTGCATAGCTACCTAGAGTCTTTTCTATAAATAAGATCATACTATACATTACTGCTTGTTCACTATATTATCACTATTTTCCTATATAAATAAATATATACCTACATCATAATGTTTATAGTATTCCATGGCATGGGTTTACCATACTTTTGGTAATGAATAATCTATTGTTGGATTTTATCTTGTTTTTATTTTTTTCACCATTATAAGTAATGCTAAATAAACATCTCTGTGCATTCATCTTTTCACATCCAACTGATGTTCAAAAACTTCTGGTGCTGGGAAACAGCCCATTGCCATTACCAAACCTATGGCAGTTCTCACTAGGGTACAACTTCTAGAAATGGGATCCGTAAGTGACTCTGCATGATATGAAGGGATCTCTGTTGCATGGTTTCTGTCAAAATGTAAAAATGTGTTCCTGTGGTTCTTCTGTTCTATTCATATTCTTTAAAGTCACCAACCACATGCTTCCAGTTATGGCTTCCCCCATTGGATTATTGTTGCTCAGTCCTCCAGGCTGTAGGATCACATGATGCCAACAATATCACACAATATCAAAAGTCTTACACCAGTCTCTAAATGACCTCTTATCATCTCTTTCCCAATGAAATATTTTATTGTGGGTTATTAGTGATTATGTCCTTGTAAGTGAAAATGAAAAGCAATTAAAAACCTGAGTTATAAGCCCAAACTTAGTTATGTAAACAAAGGGCCTGTGAGAGGTAAAACTCCTAGAAGATGAGAGGCAGAAGAGTCTCTGAGAGTTCACAAGATGCCTTGCATGAAAATTTAAAAGACACATTCTTGAATGAGCAAGAGGAAGTGTAAGGAATCCTTGAGTTGGGCTATCTGGCGGGGGTGTAATATAGATTAAGATTCTGGACATCCAGGAATGTAGTCAAGGCAGTATAATGCACTGCATTTTCTGCATCCAGCCTCATTTTGGCCAACAGCTTGCAGGGGGTCAGTCAGCAGACCCCCTTCTGTGGAGCAAAATAAGTCAGGCATTGAGCAGGAACTTCACCAATCGGCATATAATCCAGAAAACCAAGTACAGGGACAGTCTGGCAAAGGCCCTTCTGATTACCTGCTGGTCTTTAACCTCAGTTTTTTCATCCTTTTACTTGGAGTCTTAAAATGCAGCAACATTTGCAATTTAATGGCAATTTAAATTCTGATATGGTTTGGCTATGTCCACATCCGAATCTCATCTTGAATTGTAGCTTCCGTAATCTTCACGTGTCATGGGAGGGACCTGGTGGGAGGTAATTGAATCATGGGTTACCCCCATGCCACTGTTCTTGCGATAGTGAGGTCTCAGGAGACCTGATGGTTTTATAAGGAGTTTTTCTCCCCTTTACTCTACACTTCTTCTTGTTACCACTACGGGAAGAAGGATGTATTTGCTTCCCCTTCTACTGTGATTGTAAGTTTCCTGGGGCCTCCCCAACCATGCTGAACTGTGAGCCAGTTAGACCTCTTTCCATTGTAGATTACCCATTCTTAAGTGTGTCTTTGTTAGGAGCATGAGAACAGACTAATACCCTGTCCAACAGATTTTTTAAAAATTTTGGAAAACTCCAGCGCTAGTCAAACAGGTTTTGCATTCCACTATGGGTTAACACACACACACACACACACACACACACACACACACACACACACAGTAATAGATAAATCACACATATTGCAGAGCACACTCAGTTCAAGGATGGGAGTCGAGTTCCCTTTGATGCTGCCTGCTTTGGAGCTCTTGCTGGTTGAAAGCATGCAATACCTAGGGTATGTAAACACACACACACACACACACACACACACACACACACACACACACACGGCACTTTTAGATAATCACGTGCACATTTATTTTAAGAAAATATTTCAGTGCCAAAATAGTTTTATTAAATGGATGCCATTTAGGAAGAACATAAAATGGGCTGATGTATATTTATGTTAAAGCTCTCTCCTGTGGCCAATTGGTTCTAATTAGGGCTCTTTTAGGACTACTCAGAATATGTCTTCATATATTTTGATCATCAGAGATGGGAAATGGTCCCTGGGTTTTCTCTTGTGCCCAGGTAATTGGTGAGTTTTAGTTTGAGTTAATATGGTGTTTTGAGCATCATGTGTAGTTCTGTCCATTCTGGTTTTGAGAGAGGTCGGAGGTAATCTAATGGTGAGTGGGGTTTGAGGTACTGTTGAAAGGGAAGTGAAGAAAGCAAATATTAAAAGGGAAACATCCTGGACTGGGATGCTATGTCAGCTCTCTTTTCTTTTCATCTTCTGAAGTTGTCCAAAGAAGAGGAGAAACCCAAAGAAACTGCCATTCGCTGTCACGTCTGGGCAGCCCAGCTCCCCACTGCATGATGATTTCTCACACTGGTACGTTAGGAAGCCAACAAGCCAAATTCAACAACTAGAAAGAGAGACTGAGAATTAAAGATGACAGGATCCAGAAATAGCACCTCCAGGTCAAATCTTCATTTTACAGGTCAGGAATCCAAGACCTACAGAGTGGGCAGAATGTGCCTGAGACCTCAGTAAGGACAGAGCAGAACTGAGATGAGAACGCAGCTGCCCTGTTTTCCAGGTTGATGTCCCTCCCAGGGTAACATCTTTGGGAACAGTGTGACATCTAGAAGTTTAGATTAGCAGCAGCATTCTGTGCCCAGTGTCTTCCAAAAATCATCTTAAATAAGAAACTGCTTAGGTAATTGCATAGTAGAGGCATGGCTCATTAAAATCTCATTATCCTAAAAACAACTGTACACATTTTTTTCTGTTTAAATTTATGGTTTGGTTACTGATTTGGCAGGCAGCAAGATGTATAGTGGTTTTGATAGGTTGTTAAATACCTCTTTCTACTACCTCTTGGATTTTCTACTGTTCCTTTGTGGAATGTTTTTATCATTTGTTGCAAAAAGCAGGTTCAAAAGTCACAGAATATCAAGCAAACCTTCCTGGTCCCATACAAACTTGAGTAAGAATGCTCTCATATTTCTATAAGGCCCAGTTTACCAGAGATTTTGATGTCTCTAACATTATGCCCTGGGAAGTGGGTCTTATGATTGCTAGTTCAGGGCTGTGGAAACTGAGGCTCAGGGAGGGAATTCAGTGTTCTGGACATTTGTGCAGATTGTCTGCAAGTCAAGTTTCAGCAGGTGGCTCCTATCACCTCCACATACTACATTGCCATTTGAAGCCTCCCACTGGGGACCCATCCAAAAATGCATCCAGTCCTTCTTTCACTTTCCTTGAGTTTAGCAAGCCTAACCATTTAAACTTCCCATGCTCTTGACATTAATGGTTCAGATGAGCTACATACACAGGTCATTGCTTGCCCTGATCACCCTTATCACATTTTCATAAAAGATATGCAATTAATTAACCTGGGCCGTGGCATTCTCTGGTATCAGCTGTTTGAACAGTTTGTTTTCTGTTATTTGTATTTTCCCTCTTAGTGTTCGAATTGAACTTTTCTCCCATGTCGATCCCATTTTATAACACTTTATTATTATTCTGTCCTTAAAAAATAATACCAGGCTTGAATCTGTTTTTGAGATTGGTATTTGAGGGTTGAAGACATGTTTTTTTGTTTCCCAGTTCCTCCTCTCTGCAGAGTTGTGACACTGGCTAAGTCTAGTCCCCACTTCGGGCTTTCGTTTTTTTCATCTGTAATATTAGGATGTTGGATTGGATGACCTTAAGGGTCATCACTGGTCTGAAATGCTCAACTTGCATTTTTAATTCTGTTTTTATCAAGACTGTATTCATAAAATAAGGTCAATGGCTAGGCTTTTTGGCTTAGGAATTTTTGGCAGAACTTGATCTTGTTTTAGATGTAAGGATATGAGAACCAGGCATATCTGGTCAGGATGATGTCAGTTTGAGATAATCTCTACGTGATGTCCAGGTTTCTCAGAAATTGTCCAGGCAAAGCCCTCTCAGCTCTAATCCCTGTAGATGTTATGTCAAGTGCCATGGCCCCCGGCTCTGTTCCATGTTGGGATTTGACATTCTGGGAATATGGATGTCTTCACTGTCCCACAAAACGCTTAGCAAACTGCCAGCAAGTACAGTTTCAGGCTTTGTATCTGGTTGTTTCTTAAAAAATGCTTTCTAGCTTCATAGATGATGAACTGGATGGAAAAGTTAATATCCTCATTTTATAGAGTGTAATGGGATGGTTCAGAGAATAAGTGAGTGAGAGAGGGAAGGAGGCACTCACTTGGCTTTATCCCATTTCTCTCTCTCTGCTCGAAGCCTGCAAGCTTGGATTCCTTTTATGAAGTTAGTCCAACATTGTGCCAAGACTTTTTGAGCCATGTAGGTGCCTTTCCTGGTACTAGAGTCAGAGACAGAATTCCAATTCAATTTCTAATGTTCTGAGAAGTGGCATTACTCCTCTCAAGCAATCCGACTCCATTTGGGGAAAGCCAACTGACTTCAGGTGCCATGAGGGTAATTTTGCCATTGTCTCGCAGAATAATATCCAGATACCATAGCATGGCATTCAAGACCATTCAAAGCTTAGTTATGACCTATTTGCCTTAACCCTCTTTAAGCCTGGCTGGCTCATGGTTCTGAGTCTTCCTAGCTTATTCTTCTTCTACTGTAGTCTTAGTATCCAGCTTATGTTGGCTTTGTCTCCCAGGAATTCTCCCACTCTTAACATTTCAGACTCAAAGTTAGTACTGGGTATCCCCAGTTTGGACTCATTTTTGTCTCAAGAATCTGGCCTGGCATTTCCCTCATGTTCTTCAGCTTCTTTTCCAGAGAAGGATACTCACCCATGTCAGCCTCTCAGAGCATACCCTTTGGCTCCAAGTGGCTCATCTGACACTCTGGCTGGCCATCCATGTTACCTGTGTGGTAGGCCAGGAGCAGGGGATTCAGGGCAACCTTCATAGATTCCCTGGCTGCCTCTTCTGTGCCAGGCCTTGGCCTAATCTGGGGATACAGAGATAGATATGACACTTCCCTACCCTAAAGGAGCCCATAGCCCAATAAGGAAGCAAACTGGCTAAGTAAATACAGGCAGGAATATGTTTTGGGTGCACTTCATATGGAGTGAATGAGGGACGCAGAGGAGGGATGAGTCAGTGATGCCTGGGTTGTGGGATGCTTAAAGAAGCCTTCAGAGAGAAGGTGCTGAGTCCAGGTATGTCACATGTGAAGAAAGAATGCCTTATACAGAACTGGAATTTCTTTCCGGAGACAAGGAAAATCAATTTCCTGGAAAGGAGAAATCCATGGCTTGTTTATTATGCCTTTGCAGACAGAGCAATGTGAGCAAAAGATCGGAACCTCTTAGACGGAAATCTTTGACATTTGGAATTCAGATGCTCCATGGCCAGCCAGCCTGGCTGAGGGTCTAATTTGGTCTTCTTCAGAGGGGAAATTCCCAGCAGCGGCTGCAGTGGAAATGCTAAATGTGGAATGCCAACAGAACAGACTCTCATTTTATCCAGCTGAAATGAGGGGGAAATGGTTCTTGATATGACCTTTCTTCTACGTGGGGTTGCCTTTTGGGCTTGGAAAATTTGTCTCAGAAACAAAATGCCAACTGAAAGGATAGATCCAGAACATCAGAAGTTGATGGTTTCCCCAAGACCATTCTTCTTCTTGGATGTGAGCTGGGAAAGCCATAGTTGGGTATGTAGCCCAGGGCAATGACATACAGGAGGGGCTGGATGTGGGCTGCAGCGGCTGCTAGGAATCCCTTGTTTGGCTGCAGAACTGGGACAGGACTGTTTGGCAGGAGATGAGCAGAGCAGAGAGGAGAGGACTGGTCTGCTGAGCCTGTCCCCCTCCAGATGCACAGGGTGTTGAATGCTTGGCTTACTGAGAGGGACGTTTCACTAGACACATTTTTCCATAGCGGTATTGGCGGTGGTGACTATTGTCCCTGTGAGAGGGAGGGCGGTGAAAGGAATGGAAAAAAAAAAAACAAAAACAGAACCGTTTTCCTTGAGGACCATTACATTATGGAAACCCTGACACTGATTTGCAGGTGTCTCTTTTCTCTCGGGATGAGTTAGTGAGGTTATTGACTTCTGACTACTTGTGGCTTTTATTAACATTGGAGGCCATGATGTTTATGTTTCGGACTTGACAAAACCAACCTACCTTCAATTAAATGCACGTAGGTGAATCTCAGGATTATATCATTGAGTGAAAAAAAGCCACAGAAGAATACACACAGTATGATTCGACTTACATGAAGCTCAAAAACATATAACTCTGTGTGTGTTTGTGTGTGTGTGTGTGTGTGTGTGTGTGTGGTTTCAGGATGCAAATGTATATACAACTATAAAGTTAAGAAAATAACACAAAATTTGAGAGAGTGATTGCTAATATTGAGAGGGAGAGAAGGTTTGAAATTGGGACAAGTATAGGAGATTTCAAGGTAATGATAATGTCCTTTTTAAAAATAGGCAGTGTGAGCTACACTGTTTATTTTATGGTAATTCTTACAAGTTACTTGCATTTTTGAATATTGTATATGCTATAATCATTTTATGATTATTATATCTACCATATTTAGTAAAACAAGCTGAACCCCTTTACCTAACAGGGGTAGGTTGTGTATGGTGGGGAGGGGGTAAGGGTGAGTGAGTGCCTGGTGGCCACGCATTTGAAGGAAGGGCATTTGGTGGGTTGCTTGTTTCTTAGGAGGTAGTGTGATCCCAGCTTTTCTTAAATTGATTGACGTATATTTTGAATAAAAACCCAAGTGTACAAACTGGCTCCAGGAGCTCCTTTTGAATCAAAAAGTTATTTATGTTCCTCATATAGAAAATATGAAGGGAATAATATAGGAAGGGAAAAATCAAGATATGAAAATACGCATGCTGTTTTATTCATATATTCTTTAAAAATCTGTTTATATGCATTGATTTAAAAAGCCTGGGAAGTGTCCGCTAATGAGTTTCAAAGGGGCTCTGTTTTGAATGATTTGTTTCAGGAAGGATGACAGGTTTCACAGTAGCTGCTCCACTGGTTAATTTCACTTTCTTCCATTTCCGGCATGGCGGTCTATCCTCTCTACCTTCCGGGCTGTCCTGTGACCGCCCTGTGTTTTTCTTTTTGTATTTTAATTGCCTATGGAAGACTCTTCTTTCTGCTTTCCAAAAATAATGAAAATTTAATTTGATCACTGATACATGTTAGTTAAACCAGGAGCCGGGACGCTAGCCAAGGAGTTAGGAAAATCATGTTAGCAGAAAACATGCCGCACGATGTGGTATCCACCTGGACAGGGATGTCCCAGGAAGTTCAGTGCATGTGGTTCCAGCAAGCACAGCCACAGCAACTAGCTCCTGCCTCTTCACTCTTTCCTTTTCAATCTACTCTACTGCCACAGTTAGGTTTCCTGGAAAGCACATTGGGATGCAGGTTAGTATTCAGAGGTTCATTAGCAGTGCTGTTGCAATCAACACCCAGAAAGGGAAGGGAGGAGAAGGAACAGAGTCAACATTGAGTAGAGGATGAAGTCAGGCTCGAATGCAGTTCTAGCTGACCCTGCAGGGAGTTGAGAGAATTACCCTTTAGAGCTGCTCTGAGTTGGGGTGATAGGGTGGGGCCTTTATTCCCATGTATGCCAGCCGGACACTGGGCGCTGGCCACCTCTAGAAGGGGTGATATGGTTTGGCTTTATGTTTCTACCCAAATCTTATCTCACATTCTTGAATATCCCATGTGTCGAGGGAGGGACCTGGTGGGAGGTGATTTGATCATGGGGGCATATTTCCCCATGCTGTCCTCATAGTGAGTGAGTTCTCAGTGAGTTCTCAGGATAGGTGATGGTTTTAAAGTGTGGTACTTATTTCCTCCCCTCCCCCCACCCACAACCAGTTTCTTTCGTTTCTCCTTCTGCCATGATTATATGTTTCCTGAGGCCTCCTAGCCATGTGGAACTGTGAGTCAATTAAACCTCTTTTGTTTATAGATTACCCAGTCTCAGGTACTTCTTTATAGCCGTATCAGAACGGACTAATACAAGGAGGTTACCTCTACACCTGAGGCAATCCTCCAAAGGCACTGATGGAATTTCCAGTAACTTCATCTCAAATCCTTAATTTCTGAAGTGAATCCAGGTAGCATGTTACATTGACTGCATCTCTATGTTGCAGCCAGAATATTTTAAAAATTAAAACACAAACTTTTTTTTTCCTGGCAATAAATTTATTTATTTTTATTTTTATTTTATTATTGCATTTTAGGTTTTGGGGTACATGTGAAGAACATGCAAGATTGTTGCATAGGTATACACATGGCAGTGTGGTTTGCTGCCTTCTGTCCACTTACCTGTATCTGTCATTTCTCCCCATGCTATCTCTTCCCACCTCCCCACCCCCCTGTCCCTCCCCCATTTCCCCCCAACGGACCCCAGCGTGTAGTGCTCCCCTCCCTGTGTCCATGAAAACACAAACTTAATAATGTCACCAGCTGCTGAAAATCTTTTGGTGGTGTTTGCTTGCAAACAGGAAAAGGACCAAACCCTTATTTTGAAATCCAAGGTTTCTTACAATCTGGTCCTAATTTTTATTCATCCTTTGATACTATTTTCCACCCTTGTCCATGTTGCAACAGAAACACACCACACATATTCCAGTGCCACCAAACATTTCACCTGCTGAACGTATATTACTATGTACCCAGTCACTCTGTCTAGAATAGCTTTCCTCTCTCAAACTCTAATTCAACCTTCAGAGACTAGCTTGAATGTCCCTTTGTTTGTAATGTCCTCCCCAAATTATCCAGGCAGAGTTTTTTTTTTTCTTTCTACAGATCTTACAGACCATTTTTCTTCCCTTCTCCTCACCTTCTCTCCTCTCCGTTTTCTCCTCCTCCTCGTTCCTGCACTACCCTTGTTTTCTCTGATTTTTCTCTTTGCAGCACATTTTCTTCTCAAGCAGTTCTCATCTGTAAACCTAGAAGCCATGGATTTGCTAGTGTCTGGTGTCGTAAGGGAAATGCACTTTCGGTGTATAGGTTAGTTAATGTTATACCTCCCAAACACTTTCTGCAGACATTTATGATGTTGTTTCTCCTGCCATCCTCCAATAGTTTGACTGACAATAGCTGACATATCAACATCAGTGGACAGGACTTCTTGCTTTATCAGGCAAGTTATGCAGCCTGCCTTAGAAATAGTATCAGAGTTGTTGAAAATGCCTTACACTGCAAGTAAGAGGCAATTTATTTGTAGTTAGTTGTTTATGTGTCTGACTCCCCCAGTAGACTAAAAGCAATTTAAGGGTGAGTACTCTGCCTCTCATCTGGATTTCTCTGTGCCTAGTACAGGTTCTGTTGTTGTAAGAGAGGGCTTCATTTAGTGTCTGCAGAATAAATGAATATTGTTACATATACTTTGTTTCCCATTTGAGGAAAGATGCGAAGGTGAGACAAAACTGAATTTCTTTCTAAGAGAAACAACAAAAGAATCATAAATGATCACATATTTTCTAATATACTGTAGGGAGTTTTATATTCCTTTTCACTGCTGTGCTGCTACCACTCACGAGTTCTTTGTGTGATGGATTATTTGCAGTAAATGTAAAGATTTTACTCACTCCCGTATGCCCCTCAGACACACCAGGAGCAGCCATTGATTAGGTCCTACCATGTCACTGGCCCTGCGTTCATTGCTTCTAATCTTTGGGCTGATCCTATGAAGTAGATGTTGCTACAGTCATTTTGCTGGTGAAGCAAGTGAGGCTCAGAAAGGTTAAACTAACTTATCCGAGGTAATACATTTCCAAGTGACAGATCAGGATTTGAATCAGGGAAGTCGGGTTTCAAAACCCTCCCTCTTCCTGTTACTGTCCTACTGCTTCAAGATTCCTTCTCTACGTATATGTGATAAAGAAACATTTGCCTATTAGTAGTGGAAAACTTTTTGGGATGGGACAATTCTGCTGTCTTTTAAAAGAAAGGTCACATAGGTCTTTTTTTTTTTTTTTTTTTTTTTACGACATGGTTTCTGTTGCTCAGGCTGGAGTGCAGTGGTGTGATCATAGCTCAATGCAGCCTCAAACTTCTGGGCTGAAGGGATCCTCCTGCCCGAGCCTCCCAAGTAGAGTAGTGAGGCCTACTTAGGCCTTTTGCTTGTTGGCCTTCCCTAGTACTCTAGTTCATCTCTTGCCACTCCCTGACATCGCACTTACTGTCCACTTGAGGTTACTTCTTCCCTGCCTTCTCCACATGCTTTTAGGTCAGGGGTATCTAAACTTTTGGCTTCCCTGGGCCACACTGGAAAATGAAGAATTGTTTTGAGCCGCACATACAAAACACTCACACTAACAATCAGGGGGAAAAAAAAAAAAAACCTCACAAAAAATATTTTAAGAAAGTTTATAAATTTGTGTTGGGTCACATTCAAAGCCATCCTGGGCTACCTGCAGCCCACGGGCCATGGTTGGACAAACTTGTTTTAGGCTTCTGTGCCTTTGCTTTTCCTGTGCTTGGAAGCTTTTCATCCCTGTTAAATCTTTATGGGTTTAACATGTGGGTCCAGTGCACATGTCCTTTATTGCTGACCATTTCCCTCTATCTCCCCTGAAGGATTTAGAGGCTCTTCAGGATGGGCAGAGTACAAGTCTCACTCAGTTTTCTATGCTAGGGTTTGGCATGGCGCTTGGTGCCGAAAGCAAAGTCAAGAAATACTAGTGCAGGCAGCAAGCTCAATAAACGTTGGGTAGATGGACTAGAAAAGAAATGTCATTGGGAAGCCCTGTAACCGTTCACAGCTCTTCTGTGTTAGATCCTTTCCCTGCTCTTTTTATGCTCCGCTCTGCAGGACTCAGGGCTGACACCCTGCAAACATTTCCCAGGCTTCTTTACCAACTGGCTTCCAGCTAGATCCAACCACTAGGAGGTGCTGGGGAGAGATTAAAGAAAGGAGAAGGATGAGACACCAGGGTATTTCTCTCCTCCTCACTCTGCTTAGGAAAGTGTCCCCAACAATGGCAGGATCTCCTGCCCAATTCCAGCTGCCATCAGATAGCCCCTCCCTCTGTGGCCCCTAATTTTTTTTGCCAGTCATTTCCTGCCGTGATTCCAGCTCCCTTTTGGAAATCCCAGCTCCTAGGCTCTGATAACATCACCCCTCCTTTTATCCCTCTAGCTCTTGGGATGGTAGTGGCTTTTCACTGTTGGTAATCTCTGGTTTGATACTCTATTTTTTTCCCCTGTTGTTTTGTTTGATTTTTATTTCATTGATTTTTGCGGCTTATTATTTTTTTAAATTAATTTCTTAAACTTTTAAGGGCCGGGGTACATGTGCAGATAGTGCAGGTTATACACGTTCCACGGTGGTGGTTTGCTGCATCCATCACCCCATCATCCACGTGAGATATTTCTCCTAATGCTAGTCTTCCCCAGTCCCCGCTCTCTATTCTTTATGTTGCTTTTGGGTCCTTTTGAAACCTGTGTGACTCCTTTCTTCTACAGTTAGCTCAGGCTTCATTTCTCCTGACTACATCCTGATTGTTACAGTTCCTTAGTGTGTTTGTACCCCAGTTTCTACATTGTAAAAATGTGATGATTGAGTTGTGTCATCAGTTTTCTTCTTGGTGAAATTCAGATTAAAGAGAAGATATGCTTTGGCATGCCATCCACATTGGGAAAAGAGAAAAAGAACTCCTAACACTTCCATCTAGCAACTTTCATCCTTTTTAACTCAGTATCTACTCTGTTCAGCCAGAGAGATCATCCACAGGATGGAGGAGTGAGTGTCCACCTGGCCGGCATTGTGATTGAAATGCTACCTCTTGAGTGTCAATGTCAAAGGCACCTTACCTGATCGAGTAGTGGCCAGAGGTCAGTGAGAAGCAGCAGGAACTGATGTGGCAATAGGAGGGAGGGAGGGACCTGGGACCAATGCTCTCCCCCTGTCCACTCTGGCTCCTCCCTGGAAACAGTCTGGGACCCTGGCTCAGTGTGAGTCTGGAAAGACATCCAGAGAAGAAGAGCCACTCCTCTTCTGGGACCTGCTAACTCATGGTCATCAGTCATCAGTAATATTTTACCTACTCATCTTCTAACACTGAAGTATAGCATACTCCTCACCTTATCAGCGTGATATTGCATAAAGCATTGTTTTATGTGTGTAAACAAAGACAAAAACGAATATCAAATAACTGCAGGTACTTTTAATCAAGTAGGGGGTATAGATACATATGTAACTCATTCATAAAGTAATTCTAACTTCACATAGTTGGTAGTACATATTGTGATCATGCAAATCACATGTTTGGGGAAAACCATGAAGAAGAAAGCACTCTAAGAAGAAGGCATTGGAAATAATTGATGGAGGGGTGATATCTTGAACTAGGCCTTGAAAAATGGTGATTCAACTTAAGCATGGGGCAAAGGATGTGATAGGTAGGGGTGACAGGCTGAGCAAGGGCCCAGGGGGAGAAAAGGCAGGGATTTTTCCTGAATCAATATACACTGAGGAGTTTAGAATCTATTCTTATGCAGCTGGGAGTCTGTGAAGGTTTTTGAGCAGGAATGTGGCAAAATTGGGTCTGTGTTGTACAAAAATTGCCTTTGTGTCATGTGGGCATATAGATTAGATGAGGAGGAATGAAAGGATCCCAACTAAATAGGAAGCTATTGCAGTAGCCAATTCTGCGACTACTTGGACACATCCTCAGTGGTCATAGCCTCCTTGGAGAAGTCAAGACAAAACAAGAACTAGTCGACCTTTCATATATTAGGAATTTTTAAATACCTTTTCTTAGTCAGGATTCTCCAAAGGGATTGAACTAGTAGGATATATGTATATGTACAAGGGAGCTCATTAGAGAGAATTGGCTCACATGATTACAGGGCAAAGTCCCTCTATAGGCCATCGGCAAGCTGGAGAAAGAGAGAAGCACTGACTGACTCCAGAGCCCACCCTGTAGTCCACTTTTGAAAGCCTCAGAACCAGTGAAGCCAACAGTGGAGCCTTTCGTCTGTAACTCAGGAAGCCTGAGCCTCTGGTGTAAGTCCCAGAATCTGAAGGCTGAAGAACCTGTAGTATGATGTCCAAGGGCAGGAGGAGTAGGAGCAAGCATCTGGCATGGGAAGAAGTAAAAAGCCAGGAGACTCAAATCTATCCAAGCCAGCAAGTATGCCAGCTTATCCCCCTTCTTCCACCTGCTTTTTTCTAGCAGTGCTGATAGCCAGTCGGATGGTGTCCACCCATATTGAGGGTGAGTCTTCCTCTTCCAGTCCATTGACTCAAATGTTGATATCCTCTGGCAACCCCTTCCAAACATACCCGTAAACAATAGTTTACCAGCCATCTAGGCATCCCTCGATCCAATCAAGTCAGTCCCTGCTATGAACCATTACAGACCTTAAGGTACTTGGATGAATGAGCAATACTGGGGTTTACACTTGCAGAGGCTCATGGAGTGAGCTTGAGGGGTGTCAAGGGGTTAGGGTGCTTATAGGAATTCAGCTGAAATTATTGACCATGAAGCCCAGTGCAACAAGAAGGGAATTAGCTACAGGGTCAAATAGAATAATTAGCTATCCCAAAGCAGGTCGCACTTAGCTGCAGTAGGAGTAAGGCACAAGGACAGACACCAAAGAGAATTCCCTGGGTGCCCAATGGCCCAATGGTCACTTCTTACACTCAGTGTCATCTTACGTATTCATCATGGGAATTGGTCTTTACCATTTTGTTCTTCCAAGCACATGTGGAAGTAGGGACAGCTTAGGGTCTAGGGTAAGGGATCATACACTGAATCCAGATCTGCAATTACTGGCCCTATAACTTCTGGAGTGGCTCTTAACCACTCTATACCTCCCTTTGTCATCCCTGGTAAAGCAGCCTGGGTCAGTGGACTACAGGGTGGGCTCTGGAGTCAGTCAGCGCAACCTTGTATGTGGCTGTCTCAGTATCTCAGTTTCTTCCTCTGTAAGACAGAAACTAGCATTGCCAAGGGCTGGGGATTGTGAGGATTAAATGAGACAAAGTGAGTTAAGCTTTTAGCACAGTGCTTAGAACACAGTAGCTAATTAATAACATGATGTGATTATTAGATTATTAATACATTATAATTATTAACTCTAAAGTATCAAAATCTGTAGCTCTGAGAATTGCTATGAAGATCAAATTATGAGCTTGAAAGTGTTTTTAAAATTGTAAATTGCTGTACAGATGTTAAGATATTAATTATGATGATAACAGTGACCCATTCGAAGTGAGATGCCTCCCAGGTGTGCGTGCAGAACTACTGTTGCATGACTTCTGAGGGAGTAGCTAATTCCTTGCTGGTTGGCCTGATCTGCCTGCCTTGTCTTCTCTCTGCTTGGAATCAGCTGATCACTGCTCTTTAGCCTGTGCTTTTCTGAGAGCTGTGGTTGGTCTGGGAGCCAGCTGTTCTCAGTACAGCTGGTAATGAAGATGTTGCCTCAATAAGCATGTGATGAGTGAAGCCAACAACCACCCTGAAGGCAGCCTTGGGTGGTCACAGAAGCCATTGCTCTCTGGTCCTTTAATGATGGAGAATGCAAAGCTCTGTTGCCATTTTGAGTGTCAGCACGTATAGACCCATTAAGAAATTTCCCATGGTCCATTTCTTGACCATGGAGGAATCAGCACTGGAGACCTGCTCTGTCTGATTCTAAATTTCGTGGGTTTCTTTCTTTTTTCTTTTCTTTTCTTTTCTTTCTTTTTTTTTCTATCCCTCTGGTTTTTTTAGGAGTGAAGGAAAAGGGTTTACTAGTATGTTAGGTTGGGAGAAGTTGGCAGAAATGTGATGATCTAGAAAGTCCTCTTGGGTATTGATATTCAAACCAGTGCATTGAAGGAATGAGTAATAGACATATCCTGAAAGACATGATAAGTATTGTCTATTTAGATAAAATGACTGTTCAGACAGTCATGGCAGGAGCTGGTCATCCCTGGCAGTATCCCAAGGGAGAAAGAGCATCAGGCCAGAAAGACCCAGGGCAAAATGATCTTTTTCTTCCTCCCATTTACTGTTTCAAATACTGGAGTCATCCTCACTCCTCCCTCTCCCTCTTTCTCTTTCTCCAGGAATTCCAAAACCCTGTTTGCTTTACTCCGCAAAGTCTCTTTTTTTGCAGTTCCTCCTACCCCAGCCTTGGTCAGGGCCCCTTATGTCATCACACGGTTGCAGCAGCAGCAGCTCCCTAACTGGCCTTGCTGGTGCATTTCTCCACGGCCTGTTCATTCCATGCACAGGCACCAGCATGAGCTTTTGGAAGCAGAGCTCTTTTCACATCACATCTTTCTCAAAGCAGTTGATGTCGTGTCCACAGCCCACAGGTGTTTGAGGGCCTGGTGTTCAAGTCTCTTCAAGATCAGACATGTCTGTCATTGCTCGTGCTGGCCAGCAATACCTCTCTCACTTTCTTGTATTCATCCTTCAAGATTGAGCTTAGAAATCATCTTTTTGTCATGAAGCTCGACTTAATTCCCTTAATCAGGAATAGTGAGTCCTTCCTCTGGTTGAGGTGTGCTTATTTCATGCTGTTTTTACATCTTTTGACTTATCTCAGTGTTCATCTTTCTGACAAGACAGCAGTCTCCATGGGGGCACAGCCCGTGCTGTGTCCACCCAGCATCCTAGAGAGCTCTCATCCTAGATCCCAGGCACCAGGCCCTGGAAGGTGCTCAGTTAACATCTAGCCATTTACATCTATTTCACTGCAACTGCGTACCTGAACCAGATTTAAAACACAAACTGCCTTTGCTTGATTAACTGACATCTAAAAAGCTTCTGAGCTGTCTATACATTCACATTCAGACCACTTCTTTTTTCCTTTCGATTAAGAAGCTGACCTTATAGGAAATATGGCTAAGCTAGCAGTTTGGGTATTTTTTTTTCCTCACAAGCAGCTTTTCCACCAGATTAAAATTTAAAAAGGAAATATTAATTACATAAATCAAGTCAAAGTAGTAAAACAGACTTTTGATTGCTCTGTTGGGATTGTGCTTTATTTATTACCATTTTTTGTGTCACACATCAGGCCAGCATAGGAACTACATGGGCCCACCTAGACCCTTTGATGACTTTTTTTGCAAAACAGTAAAAGGAAGATAGAATGCCATTCTTCTATCTCAGAATTAGATGTACATTTTATGACAACTGAAAAGGAAGCTTAAAAATCACCTAGATCCATGATGTAACTGTTCATAGATTTGATTAATTTCTTTGGGATTGGTTAGCCCGTCAGCATCCCCTCAGTGGCTGTGATCCATTTGTTACTGTAAATCTTTGATCGAGAAAGAATTTGGTGCCCATTTGTACCTATACCAAACATATTGGAAAACAATGATTTGAAAATGAATATTATAGTTTCTTTTTGTTAACACAAATATATGACATTTGCCTATGTTTTCTTCTAGTGTTTTTATGGTGTTAGGCTTTATGTTTAAATCTTTAATCCATCTGGAGTTAATTGTAGTATAAAAAATGTAGGCAAAACCATACAGGACATAGGGATAGGCAAGGACTTCATGACTAAAACACCGAAAGAAATGGCAATAAAAGCCAAGACAGACAAATGGGATCTAATTAAAATTCAGAGCTTCTGTACAGCAAAAGAAACCATCATTAGAGTGAATCGGCAACCAACAGAATGGGAAAAAATTTTTGCAATCTCCCCATCTAACAAAGGGCTAATATCCAGAATCTACAAAGAACTAAAACATATACAAGAAAAAAACAACCCCATTCAAAAGTTGGCAAAGGATATGAACAGACACTTTTCAAAAGAAGACATATATGAGGCCAACAAACATGAAAAAATGCTCATCATCACTGGTCATTAGAGAAATGCAAATCAAAACCACACTGAGATATCATCTCAAGCCAGTTAGAATGATGATCATTAAAAAATCTGGAGACAACAGATGCTGGAGAGGATGTGGGTAAATAGGAACACTCTTACACAGTTGGTGGGAGTGTAAATTAGTTCAACCATTGTGGAAGACAGTGTGGCGATTTCTCAAAGATCTAGAGATAGAAATTCCATTTAACTCAGCAATCCCATTACTTGGTATATACCCAAGGAACTCTAAATTGTTCTACTATAAAGACACATGTACACGAATGTTCATTGCAGCCCTGTGTACAGTAGCAAAGACCTGGAACCAACTCAAATGCCCATAAATTATAGACTGGACAAAGAAAATATGGTGCATTTACATCATGGAATAGTGTGCAGCCATAAAAAATGATGAGTTCGTGTCCTTTGTAGGGACTTGGATGAATCTGGAAACCATCATTCTCATTAAACTGACACAAGAACAGAAAGCCAAACACTGTTTGTTCTCATAGGTGGGTGTTGAACAACGGGAACATGTGGACTCAGGGAGAGAAGCATCACACACTGGGGGCATCTGGGGGGAGGGTAGGGGAGAGACAGCGGGGTGGTGATGGGGAGGGATAACATGGGGATAAATGCCAGGTATAGTAAGCAACTAAAGTAAAATAAATAAATTTATATATATATATATGTGTGTGTGTGTGTGTGTGTGTGTGTGTGTGTGTGTGTATGCCAGGTATAGTATGCAACTAAAGTAAAATAAATAAATTTATATGTGTGTGTGTGTGTGTGTGTGTGTGTGTGTGTATATGTGTGTGTGTGTGTGTGTGTGTGTGTGTGTATATATGACATTTTAATACCTATGACAATCAAGAATGATGGCCATTATTCAATTCACATTCACAGCCATGGTCTAAGCTCCTGCTTGTTACTAGACAGCCTCTCTTACTCATTTCTGTTTCCTTCTTCCAGAGCTATTCTGTGCTTTTATTTTACTTCATGAGGTGGAAGCATTGTGTGCTCTCTGTTAGAAAAGTTAGATTTTCCTTCTTATTACATATGGGGCATATTTTCATGTCAGTTCATCAAAATGCTCATTCAGTTGCCCAGAATTCCATTTTATAAACATGCCAAATTTATTTAACTATTTCCCCATAGATGGGCATTTAGGTTGTTGATAGTATTTTGTTATAACAAACAATGCTGCAACAAACATCCCTGGATATCCATTGTTGGGTATACGGAGGACTAGAATCTAAGTTTCTGGAATTTAAATTATTGAGACTTGGGATTTCCCTTTTGATGTTAACACATTGAGCTGGTTGTTACGTTTACTGTAAATTTAACGGAGCTTGAGGTTATCTTAGACAATAGAAGCTTGTGTGTGTGTGTGTGTGTGTGTGTGTGTGTGTAATTTTTTTTTTCTAAAAACCATAAAGAGAACATATAATAACATGTTTCAGAAAGTCAGTTTTATCACGTTTTGTAGTACTCCTGTAACTTCCACTCCTTATTCTGCATCCTACTCAGTGGGAGTCCACAGAATAAGTCCAATTCCTTTTTCATTTTTGTTTATTTATTTATTTATTTATTTATTATTTTTTTTTTTTTGAGACGGAGTTTCGCTCTTGTTACCCAGGCTGGAGTGCAATGGCGTGATCTCGGCTCACCGCAACCTCCGCCTCCTGGGTTCAGGCAATTCTCCTGCCTCAGCCTCCTGAGTAGCTGGGATTACAGGCACGTGCCACCATGCCCAGCTAATTTTTTTGTATTTTTAGTAGAGACGGGGTTTCGTACTTCAGAAATGTGAAGATACTGGCTATGGAGTTCTGGAGTCTTGTCTTCTCTAGGTACACAAATCCTGTATCTGCAGTGCTTCCTTGTGGGGGTGGGCTTGAGTTCCCTCTACCTGGACCACGTTTTTCTGGGTGATTTTCGTCTCAATCTCTCTTGAAATGTGTATAAAATGGGATGCTCTAGAGGTGGTTTGTGTAGAGTGGCATTATTACCACCATTGTTGAAGATATGATTCTTCTGGTAATGTAGTTTAAGTTTGCAATAGCTTTTCTTGTTAGGTATAATCTATGGCAACAACTGACACAGTCCATGAAAATTCTGTGTCTTTTTCCTCAGTACTAAATCAAAACCCTCCCTCCCTCTTTATGCTTGTAAGTTGACTTTAGGAGGCATGTACATTGATCCTTATTAAATTTCACACTCTATTGTTAGATTCTGATCATTATTCCAGCTTGCTGTAGATTTTTTTCCCATTCTGGTTGCCATCCAAAATATTTATTTTCCTTTCCAATTTTATGTAATTCAAAACAATGTGGACTAGAGTACACCCCTTGTCAGGCTCCTAGAGACTTCTTTTGATGCTGATCTTGAGCTGCCTTTGGGACTGGTAGTCTTGCCATCTGCAGGTCACCTACAGAATATGTTGACACAAATTCGCAAGGAGACTAAAAGCACCACCACTCCAGAGTTGCTCTTTATTATTCTGCTTTATTATTCCATAGCATCTACCTCTTCAAACATGCCATATAATTTACACATTTTCTTGTTTATTATCTGTCTCCTGTGAAATAGAAGCTTCATGAAGACAGGGATTGTTGTCTGTTTTATTTGTTGATGGATCTCTAGTGCCTCCCTCCAGTAGTGCCTGGAACATGGTAGTTACACAGTAACCATTTGCCAATGAGGGAATGAATTATTCCTCAGATCTGTATATGTTATGTCCATTGGATTTCCTCTACCTATGATGACAGGGGGTTCTTTTGATTCAGTTTAATCAGTTAAAGATGTTTTCTAACTCTTAATCAGTGCTCCAAACTTAACATTAAACTTAAGATAAAGTGAAATGTCTTTGTTACCACAAATCCAAATAGCCCACCTATCCATGGTCCTAAAGATTTCTCCTTAAAAATATATTTTTCCTATGAAAAACTGCTCAACATCACTGATCATCAGAGAGGTGCAAATCCAAACCACAATGAGTTACCATCTCATGCCAGTCAGAATGGTGTTTATTAAAAAGTCAGGAAACAATAGCTGCTGGTGAGGCTGTGGAGAAAGAGGAGTGCTTTTACACTGTTGTGGGGAATGTAAATTAGTTCAACCATTGTGGAAGACAGTATGGCAATTCCTCAAGGATCTAGAATCAGATATAGTGTTTGACCCAGCAATCCCATTACTGGGTATGTATATCTAAAGGAATATAAGTCATTCTACTATAAAGACATACATATATGTTTATTGCAGTACTATTTATAAGAGCAAAGACATGGAACCAACCCAAATGCCTATCAATGATAGCCTGGATAAATAAAATGTGGTACATAGACACCATGGAATACTATGCAGCCATAAAAAGGAATGAGATCATGCCCTTTGCAGGGACATGGTTGAAGCTGGAAGCCATCATTCTCCGTAAACTAACACAGGAACAGAAAAGCAAACACCACATGTTCTCACTTGTAAGTGGGAGTTGAACAATGAGAACACTTGGACACAGAGAGGGGAACATCACACACCAGGGCCTGTTGAGGGGTGGGGGTAAGGGGAGGGAACTTAGAGGATGGGTCGATAGGTGCAGCAAACCACCATGGCATGTGGATACCTATGTAATGAGCCTGCACATTCTGCATATGCATCCTGTTTTTTTTTTTTATTAAAAAAAAATGTAAACATGTAAAAATAAAATCCAGGATCTCATGTTCTGAAAACAAAACAAAACATTTTTTTCTTGAGCAATGACATGTATAAGTTATTTAAAAAAATCTAATGGCCAAGACATCATAGGTAGTATCACATATATACTGTATAGTTTGTTATATATGCACATCTATGTATGTATATAACATCACCTAGGAATCAACACAGAAAGCTGCACTAAGTAGAAAATCCAAAGCTCTTTTGAGGTCCTTGATAGAGGCAGACATAGTTTAAATTCTAGCTCCTTCATTTACTGTCTGATTAATTGCAAGTTACATAACCTGCAGATCCTCAGTTTTCCCATCTTTGAAATGGGGATATTAGCACCACTTCATCATGTGAATGCAAAGATTAAATGACACGATGCAGGCAAAGCACCCAGTATGCTAAATGTTTGTTTCCTTCTCATTTTCCTAACAAAGAATAAGTCTAAAATAAAGTAGAAAGCTTATCTAAATTCTTCAAAGTATTTTTTCTTTTTTCTTTTTTTTTTTTTTTTTTTGAGACGGAATTTCACTCTCGTTACCCAGGCTGGAGTGCAATGGCGCGATCTCGGCTCACCGCAACCTCCGCCTCCTGGGTTCAGGCAATTCTCCTGCCTCAGCCTCCTGAGTAGCAGGGATTACAGGCACATGCCACCATGCCCAGCTAATTTTTTGTATTTTTAGTAGAGACGGGGTTTCACCATGTTGACCAGGATGGTCTCGATCTCTTGACCTCGTGATCCACCTGCCTCAGCCTCCCAAAGTGCTGGGATTACAGGCTTGAGCCACCGCACCCAGCGCAAAATATTTTTTCATTTAAAATATAAACAAATTGCTGTTCAGAAGAGAGGTAAACAATTCAGATAGAATCAGATATGATATCATTATAATAACTTTTGGTAAAGCAGTTCAGCACTCAACTCAAACTCTTTCAATACTCTTATTAAAAGCATTGCAGAAAATGTTCCCACTATCATCAGGTCCATAAAAGTAGATCTCCTGACCATGCTGTCCCTCAAAGTTACAGGAAAAAGAGATTTTCAGGCTTAGAATCAATGAGCAACATCTCAAAGGTAGAAAAGCAGATTCAGGATACTTCTCTCCTTCTGGGTGCAGCTAGTCCTGCTGTCACCACCTTTAGAGGTGGTGGTGGTTTCATTTATTTGCATATGTCATGTAGTCTTTCAGTCTTCCTTTCCCTCTTACGTTACAGGTGTTGTCAAGTTTCCCTAAATGGGGATTAACTTGTGCATGCCATAGTGTTTTTAAATGGCAGCTTGAGCACATGCTATGGTTACTCATATGTTGCTAAATCCGGGAAACAATAGAGAAGACAAATCTGAAGATAAATCTGTATCTATCTGATATGGGGAAAGAAGGGACATATCTGGGAACTATGGGGACTCTTGGAAAGACAGAAAATGGATGGGTTTGGATCAAGTAGGACAGAGTAGCCTGGAATGTGGGAGAGGGAACTGCAGTGCACCACTGAGGTGAGAACAGCACAAGAATGCGGTGGGTCTGGGGGCCACAGGAAGCTCAGGAGGCACCAGGAAGACAAGGAGTAGGGTCACAGGGAGCAGCTGGTGTGGGGTGTGCAACCCTACTTTTTTGGGTGAGGGAGGGGCATCTACTCCTAGGCAAAACCAGCATATGGGGTCTTTGGGCTGGAGAGATGGGCCTGAATTTCAGCTGGTTGGCAAAGGTGGAAGGAACATTTTAGACAAATTGTTCTTAACAACGCGTAAGAGAGAAAAGCCAGAGCACATGAGGCAATAGTGTCTGTTAGACAAAAAGTTTTCTAGGTCCTTTGAGCTGAAATAAAATTGGATCGGGGTTACTAATTCAACAGAAAGTTTCAGTCCTTAGTCCTCACCATTTAAGATGACTATCATCTTCATTTTCCCAGGACTGAGGGGATTCCAGGGTGGAAGGGCTTGCAGTGCTGAAACCAGGAAAGTCCCAGGAAAAGAAAGGTGAATTCATCGCCCCTCAAGCATCCTGTCCCCTCTTATCCCATAGGCCAATGCAAGTTCTTATTTGACCTCTCATTTCAAGAGGCCACTGGCTGCTGTGTGGCTCACTTTTTGGCTGATCCTGATGATAGTGGTATGGGTCTCAGGTCACTTAGGTGACACATT
Source organism: Saimiri boliviensis (assembly GCF_048565385.1). Lineage (NCBI taxonomy): Eukaryota > Metazoa > Chordata > Mammalia > Primates > Cebidae > Saimiri > Saimiri boliviensis. Next base: position 201,423,674 of record NC_133450.1, on the reverse strand, counting down.
TTGTTGCCCCCTGTAGATGTCTATGATTTATTCTTGTCTCTAAAAAGATTTACAGTTCCATTAATTTAACACACATTGAATGTGATGTATATTCATTATGATGCATGGGAATCTAGAGAAATATGTTATACTTGTTATTCTTTTTTTTCATGTCCAAAGCAGGATTTCCTTTTTATTTTTCACTTTAAGTTCTCTAGGAACTATAACTAATGTTGATGTCCATGCCCTGCTCAATTACATGTATCTTCTAATCAACTCCAACATTAAATTTTGCATACTTAAGTGCAGGTAAGAAGTGCAGGTAGAAGACAAAGGTTCTGGGTCTGATTCTCTAGTTGGGAATCTCTTGCCCTTACTTGCCTTTACATGTTCCATGTTTTAGAAACTCTGTATACTTTTCCTGGGTACTCATCCAGCCGGATCTTTCCCTGTCTGAGGGTTTCGGAAGCTGTGTCCTCTTATGCAACTTCAAGTCAAAATCTTTAAGCATGAGTAACTTTCATTTCTTCACTCATTCATTTGTTTAGTCAGTAAATATTTATTGAGAAATTATGTTCCAGAGAGTTCTAGAATTGAGGATTTAATAGTTACAAATAGACTATGTCTCCAGTTTCAGGACATATATCCTAGTAGAGGTGAGGTGGATGATAAAAAAATGAGCAAATGACAGTCACAAAACTAACAGCAAGTAGTAAATGAGAAAGTTACCAGACAGTGCTGGGTGTTATGCAGAGAATTAAGGCTAAGTGTTTTGATGAAAAGTTTCTAGGTGACAGCTTCCTGGTGGTCAGGAAAGGCCTTTCCAAAGAGGTGATATTTAAGGTTAAATCAGAATGAAAGAGGAGGTAACCTTGTAGGGATGGGGAAATGGAGCAAAAAGGGCATGCCTGTTAGAAGGAAAGCTGGAAACAAGTCCTAAGAGGAAAGGAGACTTGAAGTCTCTGAGGAACAGCAGAAAAAACCCAAAACAAAACAAGCAAAACAATAACAACAACAAAACTCAGAAAAAACCAGTGTGGGGTGGGGGATGGTAGGTTGGAAGGTCTGAGCCACAGGTTGGGGCTAGATTATGACTTTTCTGGAGACTATGGCAAGGAGTTTGGGTTTTATTCTCAGTGAGTGATAAATCACTGGAGGGTTTTGAGTAAGGGAGTGACAAGGTATGATTTTTTGAAAAATAATTCAGGATACTCTGGGGAGAATGGATGAAAAGGTCTGAGTGGGTCAGTGAGTCCAGTTAGGCTGCCGTGGGAGTGGTCCAGGGAGAGATGATGGTGGTGGTCGGCTGAATGGTAGCAGTGAAAATGGAGAGAAGGGAAAGATAATGGAATATACAGTGGAAGTACAGTCAGCAGGAATTAGGACAGATACGATGTGGGAGAAGAGTGTAATGGGTTGAATTGTGGTCTTCAAAAGATATGTGAACCTAGAACTTCCTGATGTGACCTTATGTGAAAGAAGCATCTTTACAGATATAATTAAGGTGAGGTTATTCTGAATTAGGGTAGGTCCTAAAACCACTGATGAGTGTCCCTATAAGAGACAGAAAAGAGAGACATAGCGGAGACAGAGGCAGAGAATGGAATGATACATCTGCAGGTCAAGGGATGCCACAATTGCCCACGGGCACCCAAAGCTAGAAGGGGCATGGAACTGATTTTCCTTCAGACCACCAGAAGGAATCAACTCTGGTGGCATTTAGTTCAGACGTCTGGCTCCACAATAGAGAATAAATTTCTATTGTTTTAAGCCACCATATTTATTGTAAACTTACTATGGCATCCATAAGAAACTAATAGAGAGGGGAAGAGGGAAAGAAAGAATAACTCCGAAGTACTTAGTGTTAGCTACTTAATGGCTGGTGATACTACTTACCGAGATGGGGAAACTCAGGGAAGAGTAAGATCCCCTACTACAGGGCCTGTCTTCTGGCAGTGGCAAGGTGGAAGGAATTCCATATGAAGTAGAATTCAGGTCCAGCAAGCAGGTCCAGGGCAGAGGGAGGGGTAATTGGAGATGAATCCAGGTCTGGGGTTAAACTTATAGGGAGTGAGGGTCAAGGAAAGGATTGACAAGGGAACTACTGTCGTCTCACCCTAATTGTCCATCCATTACTTGATGTGATACACTGAATGTTTATGTTCCCCCAAATTCATATGTTGAAATTTAATCATCCATGTGATGGCATTTGGAGGTGGGGTCTTTGGGAGGTGATTATGTCATGAGGGTGAAACCCGCATGAATGGGATTAGTGCCCTCGTAAAAGAGATCCCAGAGACTTCTTCACCACTTCTGCCATGTGAAGATACAGTGAAAAGACAGCTGTCTATGAACCAGGAAGTTGCTCTTAGAATCTGAATCTGCCAGTGCTTTTATCTTGAACTTCTCAGCCTCCAGAACTATGAGAAATCAATTTCCATTTCTTGTAAGTCACTCAGTCATTGGTATTTTTTTATAGCAGCCTGAATGAACTAAGACATTTGATATGTCACTTTGGGTCATTTACATAATTTCTTTGAGTTTTACTTCCTTTATTTTAAAATAGAAATTTTAAAGAAAGCAGCACTTGATTTCAGAGTCAAGAAGATAGTCTTCATTTTGCCATTTTCTTCCTATGTTTCTCTGAAGACCAATATGTTCTTCTTTGTATTCTATCTCCCATTATTAGCAGAATTAGTTGTAACATGCCAGTGCTGTTGAGGGGATGAGTTCTCCATCAACAGAAGTAAGTTCTGCTACCTTGCAATATTTGGAGGCTGAAAGGTGCCCAAACTGCTGTGGCTTGAACATATGACCAGATTCTAAGTGCATTAAAACTCAGCAATTTTTTTCCAGAAATTTATCAATTTTCCATCCAAGAAATCCCCATAGTCTGTGGTCCAGAAAGGATCACTTTATTGTAATATGGTATTTCTAAACATGTCAAAGTATTTTATTGCAAAACAGTTTTCAGGTTGTGGAATAAAAGAAAAAGCTTTTTCAAATCATTAAAGTGTTTACATCTTCCTCTCCATGTAAGATCATGGGTGCTATGAAAAAAAATCAAAGGGAATACCCAATTCTCCTGTGTCAACTGCCTGTAAATTTTCAAGGTTCGGTCATCAATCCCAGAACGTGCTGACAGACTCTTTAGGTTTTGGTTTTTGTGGTTAGAAAACATCTAGGAAGCTGTAAATAATTGCCTCTCTGCCTTTGCTCAAACTGTTTTCTTTGCCTGAAAATCTTTTCCCACTTCCCTCATAGTCACATCCATCTGAGCCTCCCCAGTTTTTCAGGACATTGCTTGAAGACACCCACTTTCTATAAAATTCCTTCCTTTTATGATATTCATGATGAAGCAGAGATACTTGCAGAACTCCAGGCATTCCCTACTCGCACTTCTCCCCTGCCAGATGTGACACCACCTTTCTTGGAGCTCCCTTCTGTAGCGATTACTGTGCTGCTCTTGGCTCACTGGACACTATCTGCCTCGAGTGCTATAGTTTCCCTTGTCTTGTTTCTTTCTTCCTACTAAGCGTCTTTACCTGTATTTCATTCACCTCTGCATTCCGAACAGCACAGCCTCACACAGTGATTTACACATTCCAGGCACTGGGAAGGATCACATGAATGGGTGGATGGATGCGTGCATGCCTGCGGGCTTGCAGGAGAGGCACTATGTGCATCGTTTGGAGGGGCCCTTTCTTTGCCGAGTGCTTGCCTTGGCAGTGTGCTGCAGGTGGCACATAGATGCAACATTCCAGCACATGGAACTACTTCTTCAATTTAGCTCCTTGAGCCACTAGTTTGGCTCCTCCTTCCTTACTCCTCAACTCTTAATTTATGTTGCTGCTCAGTCTACCATCAAAATACCCCATCAACTCACAGCTAGTTTTTCCTGGATAATTTAGCTTGTCTCTTGACCATGGCTTCCCCACACTGTGGCTTCTCTGTCTTCACAGTAGAGTCTTAGATTACCTTGGAGAAAACACTTTTGAGCTCAAACTGTTTTCCAGGACTCTCCTGCCTGTATTCTACTATTGGACCTGTCTTGTCTTTATTTCCCCCCCTCCTTTTTTTTTTTGAGACCGAGTCTCACTCTGTTGCCCACGCTGGAGTGCAGTAGTGCAATCTCGGCTCACCACAACCTCTGCCTCCTGGGTTGAAGTGATTCTCCTGCCTCAGCCTCCTGGTAGATGGAACTACAGGCGCATGCCATCACACCGGACTAATTTTTGCATTTTTGGTAGAGATGGGGTTTCGGTATATTGGCTAGATTGATCTTGAACTCCTGACCTCAGGTGATCCACCCACCTCGGCCTCCCAAAATGCTGGGATTACAGGTGTGAGCCATAGTGCCCAGCTCATTTCTAACAGTCTTGTGGATATGTGTTTTTCATTGTGAGCTGCCTCAAAGCTTTTGGGGAGTGGAAAAATCACCCATTCTAATGAGTCTGGTTCTTTAAAATAGGGATCCCTACTACCCCTGGCCACAGACCAATACAGCAGGAGGTGAGTGGTGGTCTATCAAGTGAAGCTTCATCTGTATATACAGCTTTTCCCCATTGCTCACATTACTGAATGAGCTCCACCTCCTGTCGGATCAGTGGCTGCTTTAGATTCTCATAAAAGCATGAACCTCACTGTGAACTGCGCATGCGGAGGATGTCGGTGGTGTGCTCCTTATGAGAATCTAATGCCTGATGATGTGTCACTGTCTCCCATCACCCCCAGATGGGACCATCTAGTTGAAGGAAAAAAACCCAGGGCTCCCATTGATTCTACATTATAAGTTGTATAATTATTTCATTATATATTATAATGTAATATATAATATATATAATAATAGAAGTAATATATAATAATAGAAGTAAAGTACACAGCAAGTGTAATGCCCTTGAATCATCTCAAAGCCACCCCCTTCCCCTACCTCCCACCCCACCTACCCCATGCTGTGGAAAAACTGGATTCCATGAAACTGGTCCCTGGTGCTTAAAAGGTTGGGGACTGCTGCTTTAAAATTAGGTTGATTTCATGGAACTTCACTGTCTTTGTAGTCTCACTCACCTTAGTCCCTGTAATTTGAAGCTTCCAAGAATTATTTCCTCTGAGTTTGTGCATTAACTCTTTCTTGTGGCAGTTAACTTCTCAAGAACATATGGTGTAATGGGAAGCCAGGTGAGGTTGGAATGTGTCCACGATTTTCAGATCAGGGCCACGCCTGTAGCAACAGGCTACCCATGGGCCTCCTTCCATCTTACCAGGTAGTTTAACTCATAGCTGATCCAGGAAAGAGTCCACAAGATTTTTCCATGGCTTCCATCAGAAGATAGCTGACCATTCACCTCGAAAGCTCTCGGAACAGGTAATCCCCTTCCCCCAACAGAAGATGATTGCTGCTGTAGCTGAGAAGAGATAGGTGATGCTGTCTTCGGGAACCACTTCCCCTCCATTGTCATCTTAGCTTTCACTTTGTCAGATCAAGTAGGGGAAAAATATTGGGGTCTGGAGAACATCTGGGTAGCACATTGGTCAAAGGGATCTATTTCTCTTTCCCTCTTATGGCAAGGAAACCATCCTTTGTTCCTGAGAAAATGATTAATGATAGCACACGGAAGCCAAAAACATATATGCCTTTACTTTCTTTTTTTCTCCTACCTATGGACAGATAGGTTCTTCCTGTGCATTTTGGCTCAGGACACTCCAAATTCCAAGCATCTTCCCAAGCCCTTGAAGGGCCTGTGGATTTTGTTGCTGGCTTTCCTTTTTGTTGTACTTGAGCAATTATCCCAGTGTAGGCAACACAAAAATGCTGAGGCATAAAGACCTGCCTTTGCTGTCCTCTTCAGTTTCTGTCTCCCTTCAGTGAAGGCAAACCATAGCCCAGACAGACAGGAAGGGCCATTCACAAGTATGTGGTGACCTGAAAGAGTTGGCTGACTCATCATTGAGGTCAGGGTCACCTCTTGCGGTCACCTGACTTCAGGGAACACAAAGAGAGCAGGGGCTTGGCTGTGAGCCCCTGTCTCACCCCTTCCTTTGTTGACCTGAGGCCTCACAGCTCCCTCTTCAGTGCACAAGAGGCTCGAAGCATAGTTTGACTCTGTGCCTGTGGGTTGGGAGCAGGGGTCTTGGTGCATTTCTGCAGCCTCAATGTACCATACACCCTCTGCTCCAAGACCCCCACCCACCACAATCCTGACTCCCACCTGTATTATTTTTTAAACTGATAGTCCTTCAGCCTTGGGGTTTCTCCACAGGTCTCCCTTTTCCCCATTTCTGAGTACACAAGGCAGCCCTTCTGTCAGGATCTGAAGCCATGGGATGGCTTCTCTTCCATGAATATGCCTCCATATGCCCCTACCCTCATTAACTCCTCATGGTGCTCCTCCTACTCCCCACCTCCCACACAAGGACCAAGGAAGACCTGTTAAACTTGACCCAAACCTGGGCCACACTTTTCCTACAGTCACACCCCTTTCATCCATCTGTCTTCCAGGCTACCTTGATGTGGGTCTTGTTTATGGCCGATTTGTCCTCATAGGCCTGAAAGTTGAGATTAAAGGCAGGAGAACTCAGCCTAATGTCTTCTGAAGCCCATCCATCTTCTGCCTCCTTCCTCATTCCTGGGCTCTGCTTACTGCCTTTGCCATGAGTATCCTTCCACTCTTCCTAGGCCCAGTTCTTCCAGCTCTGCGTCCACACCTGCCATCTATCTGTCTCCTGGCTCTGTTACTTCTCACCTCAGAGCACAGGGTCTGTGCTCACCACCTTCCTCATTTTCCTTAAGTACCAGTGAGTCCCTTGAAGGCAGAGAACACGCCTGATTCACCTGTTTTTTCCCTTATTCATAGAACAGGCATCAGCGGATAGAAATCACTTCATTTGCTAACTGAAAATTGAGACAGATGTTAGGGTCACACCCCTATCTCATGATATTAGATGCAGTAGAGCCCTGTGTGATTCTAGCCAGTCCCCAAGGACACCTGCAATGGAAGCAGAAGCCAGGGAGGGGAAGACACAAAGCGCAGGTCTTCCTTCCAGAGACTCGATCCAGGCAGTATTGACTGAATGTCGGGTGCTGGGCTGAGGAGGAGAGACAGAAAAGCTTCTTTGGAGTTTACTGTCTAGGGGAATGTATACTTGTAGAAATAACAGAAATGACAAACTTTAGTAAAAATTAATAAGGGAGTTAATTACATTATGTGTATAAAGGAAAATAAGTGAGATTTATTTATTTTTTTAAATTGCATTTTAGGTTTTGGGGTACATGTGAAGAACATGCAAGATTGTTGCATAGGTGCACACATGGCAGTGTGATTTGCTGCCTTCCTCCTCATCACCTATATCTGGCATTTCTCCCCATGCTATCTATCCCCAATTCCCCACCCCCCTAACCCCTCCCCTATTTCCCGCTGACAGACCCCAGTGTGTGATGCTTAAAAAAGCAAATGGTGCTCAGTTTCTACAAGATCTTGTAATTCAGGAGAGATTTGATTGTAGCTGCTGCAAAGTGGTCATTACTGTATTTTTGCATGTGTTATACTTGGTCGTCACACTCCACATCTCTGGATTATTTTAGTTACATGAGCCTGTATTACCTAGATAATTAAGCAAAGGTTTAATAATTTTTTTTTAAAGGCAACATTTGGTCAATAGCATAAAACATCTAGAAGATAGCATGGGAAGTAAGCTTATTAATAAGGTTGATAGTTTATGCTTATCCGTTAGTCACTTGATAATATTTGGCAGTGTTTATTGGAGAGAAGAGTGGCATATGGTGATAAGATCCAAGTATAATCTGAATCATTCCCATTTTAGAAACATAGAAATAGACTTTAAATTAGACAAACCTGACTGTCTCTCAGAAGAGAATACTTAAATAAATAATGTACCTGCCATTTCAATGTCTCTGTGCAATATTTAACATGTGGCCTTTTCTAGTTTATAAAGATGTTATGAAAACAGTGACATAGCACATTTTATATAACTGAAGCTATTTTTGTATAAGGTGTATTTTCCATTATACTTCTAACTCTATGTTAAATAGAGCATTATTAAAATAGAACCTATGAAAGTATGTGAATTTGCTAGACATTAAATATATATAGTTAAAATCATAAACAAGATTCTACTTTAGGTTTTAAAGTTAACATATCCAAAAGATTATATATGTTTCTATTAGTTGGTTAGTTATCTATTTCTGCATCTACCAATTATTTGTGTAATATCTCAGACTATAAAAATGCAAAATAGTGTGAAGTTGTAAACAATAAGAACAAATCAGCTTAACAATGGCCACTTGAGGAAGTCTCTGTCACTGAAACATACATTTTTAGGTATCAATTTGTTTACAAGGAGCTGTTTTAGTCTTCAAAATATATTGATGACTAGTCTGAATTTTCCAGAAATGTCTAGTGAATTCCAAACTATTTTAGCTATGCTCTATGGAGTAGAACTATGAACACAGGCCATCCATTCTTCTGGATATTGAAGTAGATTAAGCCATTTTTTCAAGTAGAATCCTGGCTTAATCTCAGTCATGGGGCTCTCAGAAAGGTGGGTGGCAGGAGAGAGTGGGGACAAATGACCAAATAGCAACTTGCCTTTGGCCGTGAATCCTGGTTTGGAACCTAGAGCCCACTAGAGCAGTGTTTCTTAAACTGTGGCTTGGGACTCATCATAAAGTTAGGTTAGTGCATTATCATCCAGTAGAAATATAATGTGAGTCACTGATATAATTTAGAGTTTTTTGGTAGCCGCATGTAAAAAAAACAGTTGAGGTTAATTTTAATAATATACTTTATTTAATATATACAAAATAGTATCCTTGCAGCATGAAATTAATATACAATTTTGAGTTAATGAGATACTGCACATTCACTTTATTGAATTAAATTTGAAAATATACTTTATTTAATGTATACAAAATAGTATCCTTGCAGCGTGAAATTAATACACAGTTTTTAGTTAATGAGATATTGCATATTCACTTTATTGAATTAAATTTGAAAAATCTGGTGTGTATTTTCTGCTTTTGACAAACTTCAATTCCGACTAGCCACATTTCAGTGTTCAGTAGCCATGTGGCTGCAGGCTACTCTGTCAGATAGCATGAGTTCAGTGCTTGTAAGATTATCCATTGAGATCGAATAGAATGGAAAATTTCAGAGAGCATTGATCATAGTAAATAATTTTTTTCTAGGGTTTTAAAATGTGCTTTTGAGGGAGTCATGATTTAAAAAAAAAATCTTGAAAGCTGATGTAGTAGAACACATTGATTCCTCCCAGCACATGTGTCTAAGATGATTATTATCTTGGCAACATGAAAGAGCTCCCAGGTATACTTGTCTGGCCATGCATTGACCCTTAGGCTCACTACTTCTTGATATCTATTCAAGGCTTAGCTTCTCACCACATAAGACATTAGAGGATTGCTTGCAGGACATATAGCTCACCAGTCTGCATATATGCTAAATCCTCCCTGGACCCAGCCAGATAAGCAGAGATAGGGCCCTCAACATCAGTCGGCTCATTCTTTCTATAATTTGACTTTGCTATGACACCATCATAATAGGGTTCAAAGTTGTCACAAGAAACAGCATCGTCAGCATGTATGTGGACACTCTAATGCATTGATGGGAGGAATGTGTGTTGGCACAACACTTCTGGTGGCCAGTTCAGTGACATGTATCAAAAATTTTTTAAAACTTCTGTGTCCTTTGGTTCAGCACTTCCAGGAGTTTATTCTTTCATGTCTAGGAATAAATTGAAGTAATATAAATGATCCACAACCTAATGATGGTTCTACTTAAGAGCCTTGGACTTGACTATGATACAAAAGCAATATGCATTCAGTAGCAACCATACTTTGAGTACCTACACAATAATTCTATTTTTCACTTTCAGTATAGTATTCAAGAAGTTACATAAGCTATTCAACACTTTTTAATAGGCGTTGTGTTAGATAATTTCGCCCAACTGTAGGCTAATGTGGGTCTTTTGAGCACATTTAAAATAGGCCAGGCTAAGCTATGATGTTCAGTAGGTTAGTTGGATTCAATGCATTATCAACTTAGGACATTTTCAACTTATGATGAGCTTATCGGAGCATAACCCCATTGCCGAAGTCAAGGGACATTTGTATATGTGCATAAAAATTCAGCTACACTAAATGCAATATGATATGTTGATTTGAATCCTGGAATGGAAAAAGGACATTGGTAGGGAAGCTAATGAAATCTAAATAAAATCTGGAGTATAGTTAATGTTAATGTACCAACATTGATTTTTTAGTTACAACAAATGTACTAGGTAATATAAGATGTTAACATTACGGGAACATTATGTTATGGGAACTCTATACTGGCTGCAACTTTTCTGCAAACCTAAACTTCTACAATAAAATATTTATTAAAGATATTCATAGGATCTTCATTACAGTGTGCTGTAAGAGCAAAAAGTTGGAAACAACCTAAAAATTCAACCACTGAGGATTACTTAAATAATTTTAATGCCTCATAGAACAGAATAGCAGATAGTCATCCAAATGATGTTTTAGAATTCTGTTTGTTGGCTGGATGCGGTGGCACATGCCTGTAATCTCAGTGCTTTAGGAGGCTGAGGCAGGCAGATCAACTGAGGTTGGTAGTTTGAGACCAGCCTGAACAACATGGAGAAACCCCGTCTCTACTAAAAATACAAAAAGTAGCAGGGCATGCTGGCACATGCCTGTAATCCCAGCTACTTGGGAGACTGAAGCAGGGGAACTGCTTGAACCCAAGAGGAGGAGGTTGCAGTGAGCCAAGATTGCACCATTGCATTCTATCCTGGGCAACAAGAGTGAAACTCCATTTAAAAAAAAAAAATTCTATTTGTTAATGAAGATGTTCATAATATGTAAAGTGAAAAAGCAATTTTCAAAATATTATTTTAGTAAAATGTGCACATAAAGAGAATTGACAGAGTACTCTGAGTCAGTGGGATTAAAGGAGATTACATCTGTGTGTGTGTGTGTGTGTGTGTGTGTGTGTGTGTGTGTTACATATATTTACCAGTTTTTAAATACAGTGCTTATGTTGGTTTTGTAATAAGAATTTTTAAAGATTTTTTTTCTTTTTAATTTGCAAAAGTGAAAAGGGTGAGTCAGGCTGTTCTGACACAGGGGTGACAGTGATGAGTGTGCTCCCACCGCAAACTTGGAAACAGGGACATCAGACTGCACTCTGGGAATGAGGCTCAGAAATCAACATAGAAAGTATTAGTGTTGAATCGGGCAAAATCTCTTTAAAGGATCAGAATGACTCACAGGCCAGAATTACTCCTGGTTGCAGCTAAACTTGACATTCAGAAATGTAGTTCAGAATGTGTCTGTCAGAAAGGAGTTGGTACAGAACAAACTCAGCTAAAGTGGGGTCACAGAGGACACCAGTGCCATCTCAGCAGGCCCAGGAGGACCCACCGGTTCAGACTAGCCTCAGTTTCTCTTTTCCTGATAAGTCTGTCCTGCAGTGAGACAGAAGAGTCATCTGTATTCCCGCTTCATACCAGTAAACATTTTGATCACCCAGTTAATTCTCTGCCTGTGATCAGGGTGAGGCCCACGAAAAAGCCTCTGGTTACTTGACTCTCACTGCAGCCTGCCCACAGCTGGTCAGGCTGACACGAGCCTCCATCCCCTTGACAATGAATTTCCTCATTGGGAATGAGCATATTTGGCCGCTAATTTGATGACTGTCTCTGTGCACATTATTAGAGTGAGTCAGTGCTCTGGGCCCAGTCAAATCTGTAGCTCTGACAGGAGGAATTTATGAGCCTGTGAGGGGAAGGGCCGGAACATGGACCCTGTGAATTGCCCGTAATAATGGTTTCATTTGGGTCTTGTTAGGCACTCCCTTGGCCTCTTCTTAAAGCTCTAAGCAGCATTTCCCCTGGGATGTAGTGGCTCACTCATTTCGTTTGTGGTGCTTCTCCCAGCCCAACTGTCTGGCATTGGGAAACCCTGCCTAGTCCTCTTGGGTAGGGGGCAGAGCCCAGAGAGATGAGTAAGTTCTACAGGAACCTGGTAAAATAACTCAGATGGGAACTCAATACACTTCTGCTGAAGGTTGAGTACTTCCCAGACATCAAGCTTGGTAGAAATCCTTCATGTTCTCTGTTCATGATGGCTCTGTTTTGGCAAGAAAAGCATTAGACTTGGAGGCATCAGATTTTGTTTCTGCAGCTTTGGCCTAATTATTGGGTGACCCTGCATTAGTCAGTGTTTTGACGTCTTGACCATAAAATCAAGGGTAGCAATACCTACCACACAGCACTTTTATACGTTTAGTTGCTATGATGGACAATAAAGTACACTAGAAACTAGAAAGAAATGTACAAATACAAAGTACAGTCATGCGTCACATAATGATGTTTGGTCAGCTGTAGACTGCATATATGACCGTGGTCTCATGAGATTATGATGGAGCTAAAAAGCTCCTATCATCTGGTGACATCATAGCCATCATAATGTTGTAGTACAACACATTACCCACATGTTTATGGTGGTTCTGGGGTAAGCAGCAACATGCTGTACATGTTTGCAGCCTAGACCATATAGACCTGTATGACCATATATGGTCTAACAGGCTAGACCATATAGCTTAGGTGTGTGGTAGGCTATACCATCTAGATTTGTATAAATGTACTCTGTGATATTTGCACAACCATGAAATTACCTAACAATGCATTTATCATTTATCAGAACATAGCCCTGGTGTTAAGCAATGTGTGACTGACTGTATTGTTATTTCTCTTTTCATGAGTCATAATTCAAATATGTGTATGTGAGCAATTTTTTGAAATCCAAACAAATTGGAAACTTTTATGTCTCAGATTCCTGTCTGTAAAATGAGATAAATGATTTACTTTGCATAATATGGTTTAAATGGAACACTGGATTGTTACTCAATTCTTACTTTGTTCCATAAAATTGTCACACTCATCGTTTTGTTCTTATGTCTAAGACTGAGACATTGGTGTAGGGCAGGTGGACCTCCTAACCTAGACCATGAAATGCTTGGCTGCCAGCCTGGTGAGACTTTGGGGCTTCGACTTGTCCATTGACAGAACATTTCCTGCTGGTTGGAGCAACTGTTTCTATTCTGGAAGAACCCTGGTTCTGATATTCTTTCTGTACATAGGAATGACTAACATTGATGGGGACTCACTCTGGGCTAGGCACTGTTTTAGGAACTTTGTATAAATTAGTTCACTTAATCCCCACAACAGCCTTATAATATAGATACTTAATTTCCCCCTACCCCCACCTTTTTTTTTTTTTTTTTTTTTTTTTTTTTAAGAGAAAAGGAACAAAAATGGACAGTTGGTAACTTTCTCTCTCAAGAATTAAGTGGAGAATCTGGAATTTGAACACAGACCTCCACTGTATGATATGACCCTGTATGAAAAAGAATGTTTGTCCCTATCTTTTGACAGATTAGCACAGAAGAATGCTAAACACTGTTCGTTCATTAGCAGGCCCTGTATTGAACACAGAGTAAGTTTTACTCCACTGCACAAGCCTAGATGGCTTCCTTCTGGATCCTGGTTTTCCCAGATACCATATGAAGGGGTTTGATAAAGTAGTTTCTAAAAGACTTTCATAGCAGCAATATTCGATAATCTCATGGCTCAGAAATTCACAGCAAGGGTAACTTAAAATGTTTGGCCTACTTCCTGTGACAAATATGGTAATTTATCCATGATTTTACCTTTCCAAAGGTTGTTGAAAGCAATTTTTCTACTGAGAAAATCCTATTCTAATTTTGGCAGTTTTTCTGTAGAATGGGAATATTTTAAAGAAAATTGGTTCTGGTGATCTGGTCAGATTTGTTTCAGATATGGTCTGCTTGGTAGCCCACAAGACACTTGCAATTGGACTAGTCTTTTAAAGCCCAGATCTTATTTAGCCCACAGGACACTTGCAATTAAACTAGTCTTTTAAAGCCCAGATCTGAAAGTTGATTCCAGTGATGAAAAATCAGGACTCTCCAGTGTTGACTGAATGAGGTCAAACTTGTTAGCTCGATGTTGAAGACCTTCAATTGATACTTCCAGTCTTTTTCTCTATTGTGCGTCTTTTCCACCATTTGACTTCTTACTTGGTTCATGCTTCTCCCTTTACTTGGAATTCCTTTAACGCCTTTTTGAGATCCCGTGTGTCTTTTAAGGTCAGCATGGGTAATACCTCTTGTTTGAAACCTTCTATTCTTTTTTCAGTCAGATGATCTCTCAGGTCTACACTCCTGCAGCATTTAAACCTGCTTCTCTTTCACCCATTTACTTCAATTCAATTGCTGTAGTAACTATCTGTATATAGGAAAAATTATTATATCCACGTAACAGAGCTTTGTTTGTGATGAATATGAAGCTCAGTAAAAATGTGTCTAGATAGCTACTTTAATGATCTTGAATTATTTTTCAATGAAATAACCATAAGAAAAGGAATAACTGAAAAAAAGTTGCATTTCGAGGGGAGATGGCTGTTAAAACTATTTTAGCAAAGATAAAATAGGGTTCATTTTAGAAACTGTACTTCAAGAATAAAGTTTGAGGCTATTTTTTTTTTTTTTTAAATAGCCTAGTATCCCAGGTTACTAGGTTTCCAGAATCAGGAAGGACAATGATATGTTAATGACATGGCTTTGTTGAGCGTCATTTTGTTTTCTGTAGGTGACATGTATATGTGTGGACATGCCAAAGAGTTAATTTTCCCACAGCAGGATGGTGTGGAAATAGGATAGTTTTAGAAACTGGATTAGGTAAATTCTGGCTCCGTCTCTTAAACTTTTGCCCCTAAGTGTCTTATGAGTTAAAATGAATGAAAAGAAAATTACCCTGTTTGTGACTGCTCATAAACTTTTAATATGCTCTTTTTATATATCTGATATATTTTACACAACAAATTCGACTCCATTTTCTCTGGAAAGAGTCTGAGATCTAATTCAGTAGTGGTTTGGGTGTTGATCCTGGCCACGTAGACTCCAGACTGAATTCTCAGCTCTCTTCAGAGTTTCTGTGTATTACTTCAACAGATGTCTTTTATGCTTAAATTAGATGGAGGGATTCACTTGGCTGCACTTAGAACTTCTTACTAAGAGGGTCATAATTCTATGTGACAGGATATTAAACATGGTTCTTCCACTTTCCTTGGAATTTCAGCAAAAATCCCAAAGGAGGAGAAAACTGTAATTGGTTCACACCCCAAAGCAAGGTACTGGGCCACCTCTGCCAGACCTGTGAGAGACTGCAGGTCTGGTTCTGGCAGCATTAGTCAAATACCCACTTCTAAGCTACGTCAGAGCTGGTGGCTGAACCCCCAGGAGAGTGACATATTCCTGTGAAGAAAGTTGTCTTTATTCCCCGGTGCTTTTTTCCTCTCAATCTGAGTGAGAGAGCCTTCAAAAGAAACATCACGTGATTCTTGATGTCTTGTGTCACCTGTTGACCTAGACACAAGATAGAGCAGTGAGTACTTAACTCATTCCTTGAGACTCTGAAGGCCATGAGTCAATGAGACTCTTATATTTCCTCCAGTGGAGGCTACTGCTGGATAAAAACAAACATGCATATATTTCATTTATGTAACCTCATTTATAATCTCTGTGAATCTCCTGTAAGTATTATTGTAGCTAGCAATCTAAAGTGAATGTACTCTAAATCTTGCTGTAAATATGTTGTTATCTGGAACAGAAAGAGTAGTTGGATAGCTCTCCCACCCTCCCTGCTGCTATCCCTATTTCTTGACTCCCTTTTCTGCAACATTGTAGGAGTTTGGGAATTCTGATCAAATCAGGCAAGTGTCTATCTGAGTGTGCTCTGAGTTCCAAAAGCCCCTAGCTCAGTGCCTGGCAGATGGCAGATGTATCTTTCCTAGAAAACACCCATTGTGTTTAATATCAGTTTTTGTATCAGTAGCTGACAGCATTTTAGCAGTCTCAGATGATGATTAATGCTTGTGACTATCTGGCATTCAGCAATTTTATCCCCCATTCTCACTGAGGCTGGCGAGGACAGGGATATTGCATTGGTCTCACAAATTTGCTGGGGCAGAGCCAGAGTAAACATCCACTGGAGTATCCATTTAAGGCCAACTCATTAGAATTTTAACCAATTTGCAAGAATAATCTCAATTAGCAGAGCTCATTAGACTCTAATTGGACTTTAAGCTCCTCCTTTAACCTGGTAGCCCTGGTGGGGCTCCTGAGGATGCGTTGCTGGGGGTGGATGTCTACATGGATGTATATGTGTGGACATGCCAAAGAGTTAATTTTCCCACAGCAGGGTGTAGTAATCCAAAGAAAACAAACAAGGAATCAGACTGGCTTGACAAAGGCACTATGTGATTGTAAAAGGCAACAGGACTCAGGTTTTGCAAAAAACCCAAACCAAACAAAAACAAAACACACACACAGAGCTTTTAAAAAAATTTCTATCTTATCACAGCCAAAAGATACTGCTAGTGCTTATCTGTGCTCAAGGCTGGTCGACACAAATGTCTTTGGAAAACAGCCACCACTCCTTCATTCCAGGCTGGCCTTAGGTAACCTGAGGATGACTCAATGTTGAGCCAACAACCCGTCCTGGCCCTGGTCCTAGTGAGTACCTACCGTGTGCCTGCAGGAGTGTCTGGGCACCTCTTCGAAGTCTCAACTTGTAAAGTATCCAACCTATGTTCTTCCAGTTAACCCTTTCTAGATGTTGTGCTCCCTTCCCCCTTATCATCCTTGATACTATGCAGTGTTTAAAAGCTGGGCATAGTGGCTCACACCTGTAATTCTAGCACTTTGGGAGGCTGAGGTGCATGAATCGTGAGGTCAGGAGTTTGAGACCAGCCTGGCCAACATGGTGAAACCTGTCTCGACTAACAGTACAAAAAAATTAGCCGGGCATGGTGGCAGGCGCCTGTAATCTCAGCTACTCAGAGGCTGAGGCAGGAGAATCACTTGAGTTCAGGAGGTAGAGGTTTCAGTGAGCAGAGATCGCACCACTGCACTCCAGCCTGGGGCAGCAGTGCTAGACTCTGCCTCAAAAAACAAACAAATAAATATATAAAAATTTAAAAAAATCTTTAAAATATGTTGCTCTTGACTGTGAACTAGATCACCTCAAGACTCAAAACACCCCTCTCTTTTTGTTTGTTTGATTCCCAATAGTCGATAAGTTGGAAGAGGACCCAGGGTTCCCATTCAGCAGAACTCTACGTTTGATCCAGCATGGAGAGGTGCCCATTGCTTCCACTTCCAGAAGCAGGTCCCCACCCTGTCTTCCTGTGTCTCTCACTCACCCTCCCACATCTCTTGATTTCTAGAGCTACACTGAATATATTGAATCCAGCTTTCTCCTGACAGCCTTTCAAAACTGACCAGGACTCCCTTGAGATTGCTCTTCTTCAGACGAAGAGCTTCTTCCGGGGGTGGTGCCATTTTTGAGATCTTCCTCCATCCTGACCTGTAATACTTCTCCATGTTCTTATTCTTTCCCACTTGTGGTGAAGGACTTAGAGCAGGGACCATCCTACCCACAGCTCTGCCTTCTTGACACTTGCATGGAACAGAACTTCACCTTCCTTGCCCTGGCCTTTATACCTTTGTTGATATAACCAGCTGTGGTACCTTTAACTTCATCTGGCAGATCTGTCAGACCTTTTACCCGTGACAAGCATCATGTCAACCAGCCCCTCTCAACCTGGCGTTTTCCAGCTCAGCTGGGTCCATCAGGGCTGTGACCCACCCAATGGCGGGGCTTTGTATTGACCCCATTTCTCTTTGTCCTTGTTGAATGTGGTTGATCTTTATTAGTAACCCACTCAGAAATCCAGAAATATAAACCATCCAGAGATATCCCCTGGGGCCTGGCATATTCCCTGTTGCTCACCTAGGGGCATGTCGACTTTTATTTAGAAAATCCAGTTTGCGATTTACCCCCAAATCTCCAACCTACTGACTTTTGTGTACTGGCCTTGTTTTCTGCTCACCTGGCAGTTTCTTGGAAGTAAAGAGAATTTTGAAGATGGTAAAAAAAAAAAAAAAATTAAAGAGATGATATTCTTCAGTTCTTTTTATTTTATTTTCCCAGAGATTGCAGAGTTTTCTCTCATAAATCCAATCAGCTGTTCAAGCTTAAATATAGCATTTGTTTCTTTGTTACTTCAAATTTATGAAGGCTGGGAATGGGAACAAAGAGAAAGGAGAAGTCGGCAGGTAACAGAGGAAAGTGCATTAGATCTAGAGCCTGGAGGCTGCCTGGGTGTGTGGCCCCGCAGTGGCACGGAGCCTGTGCTCAAAGGGCCCTATGTTTGGCTGAATGCTCTGGTTTAGCCATCTTGAAATTCTTGACTTTTTAAAAAAGGGGCACCATATTTTGATTTGAGGCCTCAACTGATCCATCTTGATTAGGAGCCAGAACTGTCTCTCCTCCTCTCACTTCCCATCTTGGCAAATTATTTACCTCATATCCACTAAGTAAAATGAAGGTGTTTCCATATATGGCGATCTGTGAGTCTAAAACAGAAATGGTGGGAAAAGGGGACAGTGGGCCCTATCATGAATAGTGAATGGAACTGGGGCTTCACACAAGGTCTTTGACGTCCCCTGCTTCGATTTTTTTTTGTTTTGTTTTTGAGACGGGGTCTTGCTCTGTCACCAGGCTGGAGTTCAGTGGCACAGTCACAGCTCACTGCAGTCTCCATTTCTGGAGCCATCCTCCCGCCTCAGCCTCAGGAGTATTTGGTACCATAGGCGTGTGCCACCATGTCTGGCTAATTTGTTTTTTATTTTTAGTAAAGATAGGGTCACACTCTGTTGCCCAAGCTGGTCTTGAACTCCTGGCCTCAAGCAATCCTCCTACCTCAGCCTCCTGAAGTGCTGGGATTATGGATGTGAGCTACTGGGCCAGGCCTCAAAACTCAGTTCTTAAAAGGGACAATGGCCTCCTCAAGTCTTATAACACACTGGAGTAGAGTTGTCTGTGAGTGAGTCTCTCCCCCCAGGGGCCCATAGGGAAAGTGATGGCCATAGGCAAGGAGTGGCCAATTATGGGCAGGGAGAGTGAGATCAGACTATTTCCTCCTTACTCGGGTGCCTGCCTTTCTCTCACTCTCTGAAACACATACACACACTCTAATACGCTAAAATGGCATTGAGCAGTTTTGTGCAAAGCTTCCAGT
Source organism: Saimiri boliviensis (assembly GCF_048565385.1). NCBI lineage: Eukaryota > Metazoa > Chordata > Mammalia > Primates > Cebidae > Saimiri > Saimiri boliviensis. The sequence goes on along the minus strand of NC_133450.1, from coordinate 201,404,488 downwards.
GATCATTCCAAACCACTCAGAGTCTGGAGGGGTGGAACTGGGCCCTGTGTTGTAGAGGAGCGTGGAGACCTGCACCCGGGTCAACTGCATATCCTTTGTGGACTCCCTCTGAGTGTGCTATATGGGTGTTCTTTCCATCCAGTGTAAGCTCATCTGTTCATGTCATGTTGAACCAAACTCCTTACACCTTGTACGAGATGCTCCACTGCCTTTCCAGTTTCTGGAATGTACTCTGTATTCTTCACCACAGAGCTTCTGCCTTAACTCCTACCCCCACCTTTTCAATATACTTTCCCAGGGAAGGCTTCTTCGATCACTAGTCTAATTCAGGCATGCCTGGTGTTCACTTTGACTGTCATACCATTCATAGCTCATTCATAATCATGTTGGTTCCTTTCGATGTCATTTTGGTTAATGTTTGTGTCCTTCACTAAAATGCAAAGGACTAAAATTTACTGAGAGTTTACTATTTTTCAGGAGCTTTACATTTGTTATTTAATGCTTATAATAACTCTAAAAGGTAGATATTTTGATTATTATACTTCCCATTTTACAGATGAGGAAACCAAAGCATAGAGAGGTTAATCCATTTATTCAAGGTTATATGGCTTTCAGATGGTAGAGTTGATAATCAGATCAGACAGGTGATTTGGTTCCAGACAGGTGATTTGGTACTCATGCCAATGCTATTTGCCATGATGGTAGGGGCTGTGGATATATTTGCTTACCACGGTATCTGCTATACCTAATGCCTAGCTCATAATAGGCCCTCAATAAATATACATTGGCTCATGAGAGTGTACCGACATATTTGTCTTGATTTTAGAGTTTCTCTGCTCTTGTTGCAGGGAGAGAAGGAATAGATATGTGTGTACACAATAATGTTGGTGGTTACAACTCTGCCTTCAAAGCATTTGGTACCTTTGGAGACAGGCCACAGAAACACCAGGAAAAGACAGCTGACAATAGGGCTGTGAGTCCAGGACCTTGTATTGTACCTTCACTGCTTGCCCTTTTGACATTGTGGCACCTCCCACTCATGTTCCACCTCGGTGCCGATGGAAAACAGCCCTACAACACTTCCTATAAAACCCAGTCCAAGAAACATGGAAAAGAACGGTGGGAGTGAAAGCCAATGGACATTTTCCATTTCAGATGTGGTTAAGGGCAAAGTTCCCTCTTGGTTTGTCCTACACTTTGGCCTTATGGTGACTAAGGAGGATGACTCATGAGGAGTCTTCCTATTTTCACTATTAAAACAATTCTAACCCAATCTAGTTTCCATTGCTGTGGAAGGCAAACCACAGCCGTGTTGAGTTTGTTAATATTTAAAGCAGAGACTGAAAGGATGACAAGGATAAAGGCAGTCCCCTGGGGAGCATACACTTGATTTATGGTCTACTGCAGAGGTCAAGGATAAGGGGGCTCTGATCACATCCCATTGTATTTTATTCCGCTGGACAAGAGGTATCCTGGACCAGGCTCTGGGATATCTGCTGTGGCTACAGAGAGGAAGAAGGCAAAGTTACTTCCCTGAGTGTGTTGTATGGAGCATACGTTTATATCTAGTGTGATACCGTGTAGACTGTGTTGGGTTGATCTGGTTAACTGTGCTAAAACCCAAGGAGGGCCTGAAAAATGCCATTTGAGTTCTAGAGGATCTGGAAGTTTGGCAAGAAGAAATGGTGGAAGTGCATTCTAAATGAGGGAGTGGAATCAACAGAGGTCTGAAAGATCAAGGTGAGTTTGAGGCATAGAAAGCCATTGGTCTGGAATGGACAACACATCAGGTTTTATATGAAGTCCTGTTACTACAGGAGGTGGAGAAAGCATAATGGGGCCACACTATGGAGGAGTTTTACACTTCAGCCAATGGAGGGGAGTCAGGGTGGAGGCGCTCTTCCACCCTCCTCTCTCCTATCTCCAACCACCTGCGGTTAAACTCAGATCTCAGATAAGCAGGCTAAAGGCAGAGAAGATGAGAGCCCCAGTTCACAGGGCTCCTTCTTCAACAGGCCTGACAGGCTCTCCTGCTTCCTGAGAATTTAGTCCACAAACGCTCATTTCATATCATCCTTTCAACACCATTCCATCTTTCTCTCAACTAATATATATATCAACACCAAATGAAACCATAACCAAATTTTGCTGATGCAGGCAGGCAAGTAAGCCACAATATTGGGGGTTAGCTATGGAGGGTTCTTGGCTTGCCCAGGAAAGAACCGAAGGGCAAGCCAGTGGTGTTAGACAGTAATCTCTGACTGAATTGGAGTTGCTCCTTGTGGGTAATGGCGAACTCAAGGACATGCACCCAGAGTCAGTGCTCGTGCTATTGGCTAGCTGTGTTTATACTCATTTTTAATTACATGCAAATCAAGGAGTCACTGATGCAGAACTTTCTAGAAAAGGAGTGGTAACTTTCAAGTCATTGTCATGGAAAGAGGAGGTAACCTTCGGGTCACTGCCATGGCATTTATAAACTGTCGTGGCACTGGTGGGAATATATTATGCTAATGAGCAATGGGGGCAACTAGCCCTGATCATTTTCAGCGCCATCTGCTCGTTCTGGCTGCTTTTTCCACTTCATCCCGTCTGGACCAGGAAAAGAGTCCTGCTGGTCTTAGGGCACTCTATTAGATGTTCAAAAGATGTATTGAACGGAATACGACACACAACCTTTGTGTGTATCCTACATTTGCTCTATAGATTTGCAGTAGTTCCATGAGTTTGGTATAGAAGATAAACAAGGTTTAGGAGGTTAAGTAGCTTGCCCAGGGTCATTTGGGGAGTGAGTGAGGAAGCCTTGGAGCTAAACTCGGGAAGTTCCTCCGAACTCAAGTTCCTAATCTGTTATGTGAGGAGATGATAAATACACCATAGACGAGCTGAAGATTAGAAGAGAATGCATCAGTGAAGCCCCAGCACAGTGCCTCACACTTAATTACTGCTGGAGTGAGTGCACGTTCTTCCTGCCTTCCCACACTGTCTTCCTGCAATATAATACAGTATATTTTTGTTTAGCTTCTCAGTATAAAAACTAAAGGCAGAAATAGAGAAGGTAGTGACATTAAAATGATGCTGGGAGGGTGATTACAAAGTAGATGACTAGTCTGAAGTACATTCCAATCTGCCATTCATCAGCACTCACTAAGCTCTCTCCTAGGATCAAGTCCAATTCCAGTGAAAACGGACATCCGGGATTGTTGGACTTTGGCCCTGGTGACGTGCCTGCAGATGACAGTGGCATGACCATGCTCTTTGCTTCTAAAGCAGTGGCCACATCTAAAATGGCTTTGCAACTGGGAACACTTGGGTTTATTTCCTGATTCCAACATTTGTATACTTTGATCGCAGGCTGCTTACTGAACTACTTTTAGTTTTAACTGCCTCCACTGTCAAGTGAGAATATGAATAACTAGTCACAGGGGCTGTTATAAGTTTCTATAAAAATAAAAATTATATTCAGGACTTTGCATTGTATTTGACTAATAGAAAGCTCTCAGGGTGTGGTAGTTTTTTCTATAAGGAACTTTTGCATCTTTTGTAGGAAGGCTGATGGTAGTCATGATAGTCCACGTTGTATGTATACTTTTATAAGTGCTTCTTTGGAAGACAGAGCCATTTATTCACGTCTGGCTCTTTCTGTAACATTGCATAGAGAAATATGCCAGGAGCCAGGGGGAAGCCCAGGAGAGATTTGCTACTAGCCTGAATTTTATTCTAAACAAAACCTGCTATGTGGAAGACTGTACTTACACAAAGATAAATCACAAAGCAGTTACTCTTTTCATCAAGGACTTGGAAAGAGTATGTGTAATCCATCCTAAAGTTGTTTGGAAATGTTTAAATATAAAATAAATAATACATTTTAGATGAGCATCTTGGGTGATTATTTAAAATTTATTTTCCATTTTATCATTGTTTCCTCCCAAAAAGGAAACAAAAACAAGTAAAAAGTATAAAAGGGATTAAATACCTAAAAATGATCTTTTTTCAGTTTTCTTGGCATACATACTTGTTTTAGGGGCAATCTATGTACTTCATTTCCTTTATTGTTTCTTTTTTGCTATCTGATTTTAATGTCCATTGTTACATTTTCATCTTCATTATTTCTTGTTCTATTTATTTCTTTCCTTTTCTATTTTTGGGTTATGTTTTTTGATGCCAAAACAGCTAGTTCATTTGGTCAGTTAGTCAAATAATTATTAGTTCAACTTTAGGGAAAAAGAATCAAATCTGCAGAACAAAATAAAAATCAAAGCAAACCAGAAGACCCAATCAACCTCCACCACCAACCATAACCATCAAACCCTACACCCAGACTTCATCTGAGGTACTGAGCAGACCAAGCTCAAAAGGCTGCCTGTGCTATTCAGTTTTCGTTGGCAGTGTTGATGAAGCCACTCTTCCTTTGTTCCTGTAGTCAGCCAAAGTAATCATTTATTTTTCTGTCTAATGCTTGAAGCTGAGGGTACTTTCATGGTACTTTTCTATTCCTGGAGTTGTCATTTTCAGGTAATGAAGAATTTGTTTTCAGTACTAACTTCATTGCTTATGATCAAGTCATAGTTGGTCTATGACTCAGTTTTATCATCTGTAGAAATGGGAAACTACTATGAGGATCAAATTACATAGGAGACGTGGAAGGCCAGTGCAGTGGCTTATGCCTGTAATCCCAGTACTTTGGGAGGCCTGGGCCAGTAGATCATTTGAGGTCAGGAATTCAGGACTAGCTTGGCCAACATGGTGAAACTGCATCTCTACTAAAAATTTAAAAATTAGCTGGGCGTGGTGGCATGTGTCTGTAATCCCAGCTACTTGGGAGGCTAAGGCATAAGAATCACTTGAACCTGGGAGGCCAAGGTTGCAGTGAGCTGAGATTGCAATGAGCCGAGATCACGTCACTGCCCAGCCTGGGCGATAGAGCGAGACTCAGTTTCAAAAAAGTAAACGAGATGTGGAAGCCCTTTCAGGGGTAATACGATGTATACTTGCAGGTAATCATTTTCCCTGTTGAAATCCTATTGCAAAAGTATTTTTTTTCCCGAAGGAGATGAGAGTTATCTTTAATAGCCTAAAATCATTTGGGATGGGAAGATAAATACCAACTTCAATTTATTTTGAAAATCTTAATTTTTTTCTTGAATGATTAAGTTATATCTTAAAAACATGTAAAATTCTCAATTAATTAAATGTAAAAGCAAGTGTTCTATTGAATTCTAAAGAACTTTAAAGAATTCTTAGCCTCCTAAATCCTTATTCTTAAGTCAATTTGGAGCTGCTTCTGTTCATGTGGGTTATAAAACTGATCTCCTAGAATTAAAATGTATGGGACATAAAATTGACAAATCTCTTTTTTTTTTTTTTTTTTTTGAGGCGGAGTTTCGCTCTGGTTACCCAGGCTGGAGTGCAATGGCGCGATCTCGGCTCACCGCAACCTCCGCCTCCTGGGTTCAGGCAATTCTCCTGCCTCAGCCTCCTGAGTAGCTGGGATTACAGGCACGTGCCACCATGCCCAGCTAATTTTTTGTATTTTTCGTAGAGACGGGGTTTCACCATGTTGACCAGGATGGTCTCGATCTCTTGACCTCGTGATCCACCCACCTCAGCCTCCCAAAGTGCTGGGATTACAGGCGTGAGCCACCGCGCCCGGCCAACAAATCTCTTTTTTTATGACTCCATGTGAAAGAATATGAATTTAATTTAATTCATTCCTAATTCGATAAAAATTGATGAACATTCTAGGTACCAGCACAAGAATTGGAGAATAAAAGTTGAGCATGAGTTGTGGAGGATGATGGGAGGATGTGCACCTATGCAAATGAGCTTGCTTGAAACTTTCTGCTTGCATCATAAGAAAACAATAACATTTGCACCATAAGACTTGATGGCCTATAAAGTGTCTTACATAACTTATTTTATCGTAATGATAATCATATGAGACAGATATTCACTATTTCTCTCTTATAGGAGAGAATGCTGAGACTTAGCAAGTTGAGAGTTGTTTAAGGGTGAACCCCCAGCTAGTGTGTGGCAGAACCAAGGCTCACACGCATCTGCATCTAAGCTCTGTGTGTTTTTTTCTTTCTTACACCACTCTACATCCATCCTAAGAAAAAATATTCATCAAATAAATTACGGTTTTATTTTTGTGTTTTAATATGGCACACATAACATTTATTTGTCCTTTCCAAGGTTCCTACTACCTGTCTGTCTGTTCTTATGACACACTAGAGCTTTGAACTTCTTGGAAGAAAGGAACTGTCTAAATTCAAAGCATTATTATTATTGTTGTTACTGTTTGCCAAGACAAATGAAAAGTGGTGAATAGAGCAATGCTTGTCTAACTAGAACTCTTTAATTAAGAAAATTGGTTGTTTTCATTTTCATTCCCTGTAGCTATATAATGAATAATGCAACACAGCACAGTGCGTTCAGAATTTAGGATGTATCTCACTGAGAACAAGAAACAAGTCTGCTTCTCTGAAGAGAAATAAATGGTAGCCAGATTAGATCCGGTGATGACACCTTAGTTCAATAGCAAAAGGTCATGCTAGGTTTTGCAAATTCCAGATAACTTGTTTTATTTTACAGTCTAGGGATCATAGAGTTACCTAGTAGATCTAATTTTGAATACATTTCCTTTACAGATGGAACTGAAAAAAGAGAACAATTTTGATTTCCTAGAGCAAAGAGAAGATATCAAGAGGCAGATAATTAATTGCTTTTCCATATAACAGCCCTTATACTTACACAAAGAGGACAATACCCAGTTGTTAATATAATAGAAGCAAGGCATAGTGCCATAAAATAGTTAAATAACTTACTTTGTCTCGGCTACAAACTTTATGGCTGCTGGTAGAGGCTCTGGGTGTGTATATCAATTCACAGTTTTCATCTATTAGAGAGTACTGGGCTGCCTTAATAGCTGTATGATGCTGGGCAATTCACCTGGACTCTCAGGAGCTCAGGCTTCTCCTCTTTGAGATGGAGGAAACGATACACACCTCATGGGTTTCTGTGTATAAAGTGGGTGCTTTGAATAGGGTTTAACTGGAGTAAGTGAATCATAAATCATAGTAAAGATGTTGGTGCCGATGGTGGGACTTTGGCACCAGGCTTTCACCACCTTTTTGAATAAGCCGAGAAAGCATTGCTCAACCACTGGCCTTTGAATTCCACTGGCAGAGGTTGGTCTCAGCCACAGCTCTGGCTCTCTCCTTAGGAATTTGGCTGCATCCCATAGTCCCACATCCACTCCCTTTATTCCATCCCAAACATCCAGCATGGCTCATATTTGGTAAGAGGTTTTGAGAGCCCTAAATAAGGAGCCCTATTAAACTCTCTGTGTCCCTAGGATATTTGAAGAAAAGTCAGTAGGTCCTCAGGCTCAGGCTCACAGCATCTTGAGCCTCTTGTTCTGTGACCACGGTGGAGTACTTTTGAAATGTTCACCATCTATCTATGGGATTCTGGGGTCATCACCACAGGTGTATGAGGGACCAAAACTGATAAGATGAAGTTAGAATCTTGATCAGACTCAGTTCTGTGCAGCTAAGTCCCTTTTCTTTTAATTGAGATATGATTGATGTACACAAATCTGTACATATTTAATGTATACACCTTGATGAGTTTAAAGATTAGTACATACACACCTGTAAAATCATTATCATAAATAATACCATTAATATAACTATCATCTCTAAAGTCTTATTTCTGGCCTCTCTTTATTTTTGTGTGTGTGATAATAACATAAAACATAATTTTAAGCATATAACACAGTATTGTTAACTATATGCACTCTGCTGCATAGTAGTTCCCTAGAATTTTAATTGTCTCGCATAACTGAAACTATGTATACTTTTACCAACATCTCTCCAATTTCCCCTACCTCCAGCCCCTGAAAACCACCATTCTACTCTCCACTTCTAAGTCTGACTATTTTAGATTCTTAATATAAAGTGGGATCATGTAGTATTTGTTCCTCTGTATCTAGCTTACTTCAACTACCATAATATCTTCCAAATTCATCCATGTTGCAGTAAATGGTAGAATCTTATTTTTCAAGGCTAAATAATATTCTTGTGTATGTGTGTGTATATATATGTATTAATTCATCTTTATCCATTCATCTGTTGGTGGACGTATTAAGTTGTTTCAATTTCTTTGTCATTGTATTACTCCTGCAATTAAAGTGGGAGTGCAGACAGCTCTTCATGATACTGATTTCAAATTCTCTTGAGTGTACACCCAGAAAGGAAATTGTTGGATCACATGGTAGATCTAATTTTACTTATTTGAGGAACATCCATATTGTATCCATAGTGGTTATACCAATGTGTATTCCCACCAACAGTGTACAAGAGTCCCCTTCTCTCCATATTCTGGAGAACACTTGTTAACTTTGTATTTTTGATCATAGCCATCCTAACAAGTGTTAGGTAATGTCTCATTTTGGTTTTGATTTTCATTTCTCCGGCAATAAGTGATGTTGAGCACCTTATCATATACCTGTTGACCATTTGTATGTCTGCTTTGGAGAAATGTATATTCAGATCTTTTATTCATTTTTAAATCAGATCACTTGTTTCTTTGCTGTCGAATGGTAAGAGTTCTTATGCATTTTGCAGATATATTATTTGCAAATATTTACTCCCCTCTTCTTGTTTACCTTTTCACTTTGCTGTTTCCTTTGTTGTGCAAAAGTCTTCTACTTTGATATAATCACATTTGTGTATTTTTGCTTTTCTCACCAGTCATATCCAAGCAATTATTGCCAATGCTAATGTCAAGAAGTTTTCCCTCTTTGTTTTCTTCTAAGAGTTTTAGAGGTTTGGGTCTTATATTTAAGCCTTTAATCCATTTTGAGTTGGTTTTTGGATATGGTATAGGAGAGGGATTCAATTACATTCTTTGGCATATGGATATTATTTTCCCAAAGCTATTTATTGAAGAGACTATCCTTTTTCCACTGCATATTCTTGCCCCACCATTGACTGAGATGAGTTTGCTGTAAATGTGTGGGTTTTTTTCTGGGCTCTCTATTGTGTTTTTAATGCCATTACCATACCGTTTTGACTACTGTAGCTCTATATTTTGAAATCAGTAGCCTACTGCTTTATTCTTCTTGCTCAAAATTGCTTTGGCTATTCAATGTCTTGTAGTTAGTTCTATGTGAATGTTAGGATTGTTATTTCCTTTTTGTAAGAATTGTTGCTGGCATTTTTATAAGGGATTGCATCTGTGGTTCACCTTGGGTAGTATGTATATTTTGACAACATTAATTATTTCAATCCATAAACATGAGACATCTTTCTATTTATTCACTTTTTTCTGTCTTTTCAAATTTATTTTATCAATATTTTATAGCTTTAAATGTATAGAGATATTACCTCCTTGGTTAAATGTATTCCTAAGTATTTATTCTTTGTGATGCTATCATAAATGGGATCTTTTTGTTTTAGTTTTTTTTGGATAGTTTATCATTAGCATAAAGAAATGCTACTGATTTGTATATGTTGATTTTGGATCCTGCAACTTCACTGAATTAACTTATTAGTTCTAACAGTTTTCTTTAATGAAGACTTTAGGATTATTGTGCTATCTTCAGAGATAATTTTACTACTTCCTTTCTTATTTGGATGCCTTTTATTTCTTTTTCTTGTGTAAATGCTCTGGCTAGGGCTTCCAACAATATGTTGAATAGAAATGGTGAGAGTGGGCACACTTCCCTTGTTCCTAGTCTTAAAGGAAAAGTTTTCAGTTTTTCATCATTGAGTATGATGTTAGCTGTATGTTTGTCATATTTATTGTATTAAAGTATATTCATTCTTTATCTAATTTGTTGGGAGTTTTTATCATGAAAAGATGTTGAATTTTGTCAAATGCTTTTTCTGCATTTATCGGGATAATTGTGATTTTTATTCTTCTTTTATTCATTTTCAATAATGTGATGTATCACATTTATTGATTTGCATGTTGACCCATTCTCACATCTCATTAATTGATTATGATGTATTATCCTTTTAATGTGCTATTAAGTTCAGTTTGTTAGTATTTTGCTGAGGACTTTTGCATCTAGAATTATCAGAGATATTGGACTATAGTTTTCTTTTCATGTGGTGTCTTTGTCTGGCTTTCATATCAGAGTGATGCTGGCCTCTTAACAGAAGTTCAGAAGTGTACTCTGTTTTTTATCTGTTTTTTTTTCAGAGGAGTTGTAAAAGTACTGCTGTTAATTCTTCTTTAAATATGTGGTAGAATTCAACGTGAAGTTATTTGGTTCTAGACTATACTTTGTTGGCTGGTTTTCAATTACTGATTTTGTCTTTTTTATTGTTTTTGGACTGTTCAGCTATCAAAAATTCTCGATTCAGTCTCGATGAGTTGTATGTTTCTACAAATTTCTCCATTTCATTTAGGCTTGTAATTTATTGGCATATAATTGCTCATAATAATCCCTTATGGTCTTTTTATTTTTGTGGAATCAGTTGTAATATCTTCTTTTATATTTCTAATTATATTTGAATCTTCTCTTTTTTAAAAAATTAGTCTAGCTAAAAATTTTCATTGTTTTATCTTTAAAGAAAACTACTCTCTTGTAGATATTTTCTATTGTTTTTCTGTTTTCTACTCATTTCTACTCTAATTTTTATGATTTCTTTCCTTTGGCTAGCTTTAGTTTGTCCTTTTATTAATGCTTTCAGTTGTACAAAATTAGGTAGCTTATTTGAAATCTTTTTTTTTTTTTTAAGTGCAGGTATTTATCACTATATACTTCCCTCATAGTACTGCATTTGCTGTGTCCCGTAAGTTTTTCCATGTTGTGTTATTATTTGTCTCAAGACACTTTCTCATTTCTCTTTTTATATCTTCTTTGAGTCAATGCTTGCTCATAACTGTATTATTTAATTTTCATGTGTTGGTAAAATTTCTCATTTTCCTTACATTATTAATATCTAATTTGATTTTATTTTGGTTTGAAAATATATTTGGGATGATTTTAAATCCTTCAAAATTTACTGAGACTTGTTTTGTGACTTAGCATGTAATCCAGCTGGAGATTGTTCCCAGTGTGCTTGAGAAGAAAGTGTTTTCTGCTGTTGTTGGGAAAATGTTCTGTATGTGTTTCTTAGGTCTATTTGGTCTATCGTGTTGTTCAAGCCTATTATTTCCTTATTGATTTTTTTTTTTTTTTGGTCTGGATGATCTGTTATTGAAATGAGAATATCAAAGTTTTCTACAATTATTGCATTGCTGTCTATTTCAACTTTAGATCTGTCAGTGTTTCCTTTAAATATTTGGGTACTTTGATGTTGGGTGAATATATATTTATCATTGTTACATTGAACCTTTTATCATAATATAACATTCCTTGTCTTCTTCTGAAGTATTTTGACTTAAAGTCTATACAATACAACTAATCTCTACTCTGTTTTGATTACCATTTGCATGGAATATTTTTTTCTATTTCTTCACTTTCAGTCTTTGTTTATCCTTAAATTTGAAGTGAGTATCTTATAGGTACCTTATAGTTAGGACTTTTTAAAAAAATTCCATTGGGATACTCTTGTCTTTTGATTGGTGAGTTTAATCTACTTACATTTGAAGTAATTATTGATAGCTAAATTCTATTGCCATTTTGTTGATCATTTTCTCTTTTGTAGTTCTCTTTATTTCTCTTTTTTTCTCTTGCTATTTTTCTTAGTGGTTTGATTTTTTGTGGTGATATGCTTTGATTCTTCTCTCTTTATTTTTTGTGTATCTACTGGAGATTTTTCATTTATCGTTGCCGTGAATTTTTCTTTGAACCTCTTATAGTTATTACAGTCTATTTTAAACTCATAAGTTAACTTTGATTGCATAGGGAAACTACATTTTTATTCTCCTTCCCTCACTTGATGCTATTGATACAGGGTTTACCTCTTTTTATATTGTTTATCCAAAATAATTTTTGTGGCTATAGTTATTCTTAATGCGTTTGTTTGTTTAATTACATACTGGGGTTATATAAGTGGTTTACATACCACTATCACAATATTATAATATTCTGTGTATGAGAATAAAATAAATAAAAGAACAAAAATTAGCCAGATGTGGTGCGGGTGCCTATAATCCCAGCTACTCAGGAAGTTGAGGCAGGAGAATTGTTTGCACCTGGGAGGCAGAATTTGCAGTGAACTGAGATTGCACCATTGCACACCAGCTTGGGAGACAGAGTACGACCCTGTCTCAAAATAAATAAATAAAAATAAAATCTCACTAGTAAAAGTAATTGAGAAGACTAAGGCTCTGAGGTTGGATCCAGAGAATGATGGTTCATTCCCTATTATGTTTTGAGGGACACGGTAGTTGCCTCTCAAAACAATAATAGAAAATGTAGAGGCTAGATAATTCTCATTGAACTAGAAAACAGAAACAAGGATTTGATTTTGAGTTACCTGCTATATTTCCCCTGTCCTTCCTTTTTGTATGGACTGAGGCATGATGTTCTTTCTTTATTATCTTATAAGACAGCTTGTATTTCTTTTATCAGTAAATCACAGTAATGATAAAAATGATTATAATGAAATAAAGTAATGAAAAAAGTAATAAAAAGATTATTAATAATTACTTGTAAAAACAATAAATAAATGTCATCATATAGTGATTATCTACATACTGGAAAATTTGAGGTAGGTGAGTGTTAACATTTATCAGTCACATAGTAAAATTCACATCAAGGTCTTTAACCTGAAAAGTTGTTATTCTTGAACTTAGGTTTAACACAGTTGGAGGCCAAAAGATAGTACAGAACACACCATTACCTGTATTCTCAGGCTGCTTTCCCATTTGTGGATTTGCTTCAAATGAGCACCTACAGGTCTCTTTAACCTTGATGCTCCTCCGTTCTTCCCTTTCATACCCTCTCCTTCCTACCAGGGTCCTGGCTCACTCCTACCACTGACCTTTGTAGCCAAGAATAGAGAGAACCTGATCTTTTCCTTGTTCTACACCAGGAGTCCAACTGTGAATCCTCACATTTTTTTTCCTGTAGAGTCTTTACTAACAAACAAATCTTCCTGGTAATATTGATACTTTCTCAGAGCAAAACTCTGAGGCATTATCATGCCATAAGATGCCTTCACCTCTCAGAGGTGTTAGAGAGGATTTGGCAGAGGATAACAAAGAGTCTGGAAGGGACAGAAACTCCATGATGCCACAGTCTGTAGAAACTCAGCCATAGCCTTAGGGACCTCGGCATTTAAACACCTTACCAGCAGGTAGCATGACCTACTGGCCAATTCCTGAACAAGGAATGGGAAATACCAATTTGAGTCCAGATATTGTTGCTTACTTACTATTTGGCAAATCATGTCTCTCTTTATCTCTTAGTGTTAGTTATTTTCCCCTGTAGGAAGGGAGTTGGACTGATTCCGTGATTTACATTCAGTTTTTTTTATACTTACAGGCTCATTTCTTTAAGTAAATGTTTTTGGAATTATAACAAATAAAATATTAAAGCAGAGTTACTTTGCTTGAAATGTGGATGGTTTTGAGATTCAAGGCCTTATCCATGTACACCGCCTCCCTTCACTGGTGGTTAATAGTTGGGCACCACTGGAAGAGGTGATATTAGAGATCTTTTCCAGCTCTCAAATTCTCTGTTGCAACCTCATGCAAAGGCAGTATAACTTAATGGAAGCCAGCATACACACAAAATCCATGTTAAGCTTCCTGTTATACCTTTTTGGAAAAATAAAAGCCAATGATTCCTTAATATATTTTAGCCCAAAGTAAGGTTATTCTTTAAGTACAGGTGAACAACTTGCAGTTATATTAGAATTAGTAGACTTCATAGAAAGTCAGGAGTTGAGTATGGGAGGGAAAATTAGGTTTCATTCCTTTTTTCTCTATCTCTTTAAGCATAAATGCTTCTAGATCAGATTCATAGGGTATCAGTGGTTTTGAAATTCTGGAAAGTCATCATGCCATATATGTATTTCCCAGTGTAGTCTTTCCAAGGAGTTCTTTTCATCTCAACAGAATTGTATAAAATCACTGAGTTCTTTGGTGAACAGGATACTGCATACACAGTAGCCTTGAGGGAGTTAGGTTCATTCTCCCAGAACTATGAGTGGCTCTGGTTTGCTGCCTGTTTAGTTGATTGATATTATGCAATGCCTGAATCATAGGTAATGCAATGAATCATAGGTATTAACAATTTTGTTTAGTTTTCAAAATTATCATAGTTTACCCTGAAAGACCACTGATCTCATTCCTAATTAACTACATCTATAGATTACCTGACAGTTGCAAAGAGTCTGTCACCAAGCTTCTTCCACTCGTCCAGTGGCCCACATAGAACTGCAAACAAGAATGAAAAGCTTATTGAGTTCTTTGATTTATAAACTCTGTGTTATGGCATTCATTTATTTTATAAAATATGTGATTTATAAAGGGTTTATAAGGGGTTCTGTGGTGCTAACATTGTGCATCACTTTTGTCAAAACTGAGCTGCCTGATCACATTGTACCCAGATTCCTGTACCTGTTCACATCTCTACCAAGCAAAGTCATTATGTGCAAATCTCTGAAATTGCATTTTGCCTGAAAACTAACTTCTTTGCAGGTGCTCTCAGTTGTATTCATAAGTAATATAGAGCGTAAAATCCTTTTAAACCCAAGCCTCTATATATTGCAATACAGCAGAAATAATTTAGCCCACTAGACTGAATATTAAGCTGGAAATTTTTAAAGTCCCTTGAAAATCTAAATTCTGTGAAGCAGCATGGTTCAAAGTACAGAACTCTGCACTTGATGCCTGGAGACCCAGACTAGGCTAGATCCAGAAGAGCTTGGATCTAGCTGTGTGACCATGGTCAAGTCTCTAGCTGTGTGACCATGGTCAAGTCTCTTGTTTTCTCTGAACCTTGTTGTCCTCCTCTAAAAATATAAGGCGTTTGAATGAGATGCCCTAACGTCTATTCCAGCTCTGGAATTGGTTGTGTCACGTCAACACAGCAGGTTGTAATGAAGTTCTGCTTTACTAAGGGAACTGAGTGTTGGTTCACCATGACTAATTTATTCATGAGCCATGGGGAGGGGAGCTGTGGCTATTTTCCCTTCACTCTTTCTCAGGTTCAGGGCTACTTTGACTTTTTCAATGCTGCCTTCCACTGTTGGCATTTCTCAAGCAAGGGATTAACTATGACAAGCTTCTCAAATTCTCCTTTCTTCTTCATAAATAACAAATCATGCTTTATGCACACATTGAGCTACTATTGTCTGGCTCTCTGCCTCTCCAGGTAACAGAGCTAACCCTTTTCACTGATGTTCTGGGTCCACATAATTACAGTAGCTCTATCCCTGGTCCATTTTTTGTTTTTTCACTTGACTGTACTCTGAACTCAATACTCTTGAATCCTCAGATCAAGAATATCACAATTAGAAAGAGATTGAGGCCTGAGCATGGTAGCTCATGCCTGTAATCCCAGTGCTTTGGGAGGAGCTTAGCTTAAGTCCAGGAGTTTGAGACCAGCCAGGCAACATAATGAGACCCTGTGTCTACAAAAAAATTAGATTAAAAACAGCTGGGCATAGTGGCGAGTACCTATAGGCCCAGCCACTTGGAACACTGAAGCTTGAGCCCAGGAGGTGAAGGCTGCAGTGAGCTGTGATTAGAACACTGCACTCACCCTAGGTGATAGAGGAGTACCTGTCACAATTTAAAATAAAAAAGGAAGCAAAGAAAGAGATTAAAAAATAAAAAAGGAGTTATAGTTTACATAGAGACTGATTATATATCTATCTTTCTATCTTCAACCCACTTATATAGAAATAATAATCAACTAGAAAATGTTTTAAAAGATTTGATTCATGATAGCACTAATAAAGCATAAACTAGCTAACTTACAAAGAAAATGGTAGGATCTACATGAATCCTGGAGCACATTATTGATTGACAAAGACTTGAATAAATGAAAGGACCACTCATTTTTGGTTAGAAAAATTCAATTTTAGAAAATAATGATTGTCCCTAAATTAGTCTATAATAGAAATGAATTACCAGTTAAAATTACAACAGGATTTTAGAGAATGGAGCAAAGTTATTTCAAAAATTAATCTGGATGAATAAGGCTACAATAGATTAAAAATTAGGAAAAAGGCCTAATGAGGAAAAACATCATACCAGTAGAAGCCACATCTTCCTATGTTGCCTAGGCTGACCTCAAACTCCTGGGCTCATGTGATCCTCCTGCCTTGGTCTCCCACTCCCAAGGTGCTGGGAGTACAGGTGTGAGCCACTGTACCTGGCCTAAAAGCAATCTGAAAAGGAAAGACTCCACACTGGAGAATATTTGTAGCACCTGTGATAGCACACGGATACTGTTCTTAATATACAAATAGCTATTAACAAGTAACTAATTAACAAATAAAGAAAATACTAATAGCCAATTTATATATATGAAGATTTTCAACTTCACTGATAGTCAAAGAAAAGTTAACGAAAACAAAACTCAGTATATATTTCATCTATCAGATTGGCAAAAATTAAACAGATTCAGAGACAAAACAAAACATACCAAAGATAATGAGTATGGGTAAATGAGAGGACTTCCCATATGATTACTGAAACTGACTTGGCAGAAAACAAGAATTCAAGATGTAAAATGCAAATACACACTGATAGACATATTCTACTTAAGGATATTTATTTGAAAGCAGTAGTGGCAGAAATAATTTTTTAAAAAGTGAGCATTAGAATATCTGTTGAAGTGTTCTTGTTAATATAGAAAAATTAGAATACAATGTCCATCAATAGGAAGCTGGTTAAATACATTATGGTACAGACAAATAGTGGAATGTTTTACAGCAGTCAAATGATGATATAAATTCATATATTACTAAGGGAAGAGGTCCATGACATGTACTTGTGGGAAAAAGCAATATTTTAAATATCTGTATTTTCCAGTTGAAAGAAAAGAGTATACATGGAGTTTATGGTTACATGCACAGGGGCATCTGGAAGAAGTACACCAAGTTATTAAGTATGACAATCTCTGGTTAATTGTATTTCTGATTATTTTTATATTCTTTGTATTTTTGTATGAAGTTGCCAGTAATGGAGAAGTAGAACTTATCAGAACCAATTAATTAAACATAAGTAATTTTCTATGCCTGCCTGTCTCACTAGGTATTGAGGTGTTAAGGGATGGTGAATAAGTAATTCATCCATCTTTGTATTTCTCACTTTTACTGGCACCTAGTAGGTGCTCGGTGAATATTACTGCATAAAATTGAATTTTATCACCATCTTTCCTTGACATCCATTCAGGCAGGTGTTTTGTATGCTGGCATGATACATGGTCTGTTCACATTTAGAGAAGCACGGAGTGTTTGAGTTTAAAGAGACTTCTTTCTTTTTAGATCACAGCTCTTACTTTGCAGATAAGGAAAACATAGTTCAGAAAGGTAGAATGGCAGGGTCACACAGCCAGCGGTTTTCTGAATGTGAGTTCCATAAGAGCAGGGGTTTTAAATGGTTTTGTTTATTTCTCTATCCCCAGCACTTAGAACTGGCACATAGAAAATATTCAGTAAATATCTCTTGAATGAAAAAAATGAATGCATTTTACCACCACCCTATGTCAGACAGCTTGTTCCACATTCTTTCTCTCCCTTTCTTTTGTGTAATATAGGTTCTCAGAATGTGTATAATGCCTTCCTTTCCTCACGTAAAGTGAAGACTCATCTTTTGCAGGGCTTATAATTGACTGCCATGCTGATCCTCATTATTACTGACAATGAAATGAGGGCAATAAAAGTAATTCTAAGGGAGCCTTGTTTTCTTTGTCAATGATAATTCACTGTCATAGCTCAGGATGGCTCTTACCTAATGCATTATGGGTCAAGGCTGGCAACACCACACATGCAGAGGGGAAAGGAGCCAGGGCTGGGCAAAGACACAGTCTCCAGTGCTTAAGGTAGACCTAGGTACATGACTGACTTTAGAGAGGCCAGGAGCAGTCCTATGAGAGCATCTCTGGGTCCAGTATTTCAGGGTGATTTCTGGAAGCAGTTGGTACTCGAAGGTCATCCCAAGGTCATCCAGCATCTGGGAATCCAAGCAGTGACCACTATTTAGGAGTGAGATTGGGAAACAGCAAAATAGGAGCTCTGCAAAATTTGGGGAAAATGAACTGGGATATAGGCCCATGAAAATGGGCTGAGCAAAGTCATGTAGGGTCCCAGTGTCTCACCAGAAGGAGGGAGACCAAGAGTTGGGCAACTCTAATTCTACCAGGTCAAGTGGTGATGGATGATGGGAAATAAAAGCACAATATTAAGGGCAGGGTTAATGTAGAATAATGGAAACAGGAGTGGTAAACTATAGAGCTAGGCAGATGTGCCCTGGAATGAGGGAACTGGAATTTAGTTATAGTTTGATTATAGCCCCAAATTTATCTATCCAGATTGGAAGCATATGGTATAATCCTAAGGCCTGGCATATTGTACTAAAGTGGGAAGGGTGATAGGGAAGATGACTTGCTGTACTGACTTGCTTGGCTGGTACTAGCTTAGGCATTGGGGTATGAATAAGTCTTCTGGGAGAGAACATTTTGGGGAGGTACAAGGCAATCAGTGGCACCATCTGATATCATCCATTTTCCATCATTTATAATGAGATTGGTTCATGCTTCAAATGAATCTGTTGCTCTGTTTACTTTCAGTGTATCTAGTTCTTGTTTACTTCTAGTCAGCTAAACCTCATATAATCCTTTGGACAAGAAATATATTCATTGGAAGACAGTCAAAGGAAAATATTGTGACACATGTAAAATATATAGGACAGATTATTTTCTTGCAATCTAAACATAGTCTAAAAGTCTTATCCCTGCACCTCAGGCTTTTGCATTCATTTAAATGAAGGCTACCGTTTCTTCTTAAGTTTGGGCTCCTGAGTAAGAGTTTAATCTCTTTATCATGGGCAATAAAATAAAGTCGTCAAAAAGGTGTGTGTCTGAGAAGAGATTGGAAATATTGCTTCATTTTATGACATTCTTTACCGTATGTTTTGATTTTGTTTTGTTTTCAGGACTACTTCCTTCTCTGTTGTGAGATCAATTGGGTCTTTTTTACTTTTCTTCTGCTATGGAGTCAGCTGGTCTCTAACAAAGACCCTGAAATGCAATTCAGTATGATTTAACAGAACTCCAGGGAATGACTTTAAATGAATACTGCCCACACTGTGGCATTGAAACTGGGGACTGTCAGCAAACAGATAAGTCAATTTTAAAGATTCCCTAGGGGAGCTTTACAGAGCTCCTCTCACTGTTGAGGGTCTATCCTGTTCACAGCTTCAGCCTCTAGAAATGCTTTGATTCAGCAACAAGTTTGGGCTTTCAAACACTGCAATGGGCCTTTGTTGGCAACTGCTCTGCCTGCATGCACAGAGGACTCATTCTTCCACGAAGGGCCAGACAGCCTGCTGACGGGCCAAACCAGTTTACACTGATGTTGCTTGTGGGAGGGAGAAGAAAGCAGGCAGGCATGGATTGGTATGGCCCATAATGGGGCCGTTTATCCCTTTCCTTCCCACTGTCCTCTTCCCTCAGTGCATGCCACCTTCAGTGTGCCTCTTGTTCAAAATGGTCTTTGAGCTGCAATTCTTAAAGACTGACATATCTCTGACACTCCTTTAAAATAAATTCTTGAATATACAACAGAGGTTGTTATAAGGTACCGTCTCCAGTGTCGCTGGAGGGAAATGCTTTGCTGAGAAAGTAATGTCATCACATGCCCCTCCATACACCCACCTTTCCCTTTGATCTTACAGTGTTTACCTGTGGCTTATTGGTACTAGGGCAAACTGAGTACTGAGCATTTGACTTTGAACTAGGTCCGGTTCTCCAAGAGGTGTTCTTTGATGTCAGATCCATTATGCATTGTTTATTACCCTTTCAAATATACCCACATGTATTTCTAAGACCAAGGCTCTTCTTTACTCATTCAAAAGGAGAGCTGGAGTTTGTTGCCATATTGGCTATCCTTTGATATTTTTAAAATGAGAGAAATAACGTCTCTGGAGTCCATTTCCATTTTGTCCACTTACAAATTATTTTAACAATATATGTGAAGGGCAATTTTACATTCTCTATATCCCATTACTATCTTCCAAAACACAATTATATGTCAATTGCATGACTCAGAACCTCTTCTGCCCAAGTAATAAATCATAAGTGTAATGGGCAAAAAGAATTTGTCATTGTTCAGTGTGTATACAGAGTTATGTGGCATATAACCTCAGATTTCTTTCAGATCATATATAAATACATAATAAAATAATAATGCTCATTAGTCAACACCAAATATAAGTTCCAGATGTCTGAACATCAAAGTATTTATAGGCCTATAGGAACCGCCTTGAGACAGGAACAGTTCTTCAAAAATGGTACTGGAAGAAAGCAAGCTACAAAAACCTCCCAAATTATCTGAAACAAAAGCTATTCTTATTTATACATAAATTATGAATTACTTTTTAAGGACTGACTCATTGGCTAGTGCATGTGCCTACAAATCCGGTTTCACAAGAGGATGGGAGCTGACTGGATTAACAGGAATTCTACAACAAATCATATTTTCCCAGCTTGTCTCTAAGTCATTTTGTCCAGAGGTTCAGCCATGGCTCTTGTCAAGGCACAGTGGGGGTTGTTGCTTGCCTGGGAACCCTGCCAAAGCTACAGTACCCCTCAATTCACCTAGCAGGGGCCACCTGCTTCGGGGGCATTGCAGTCTTTGAAAGAAGGGACTTGATAGTCACTGCAAATGGTGAGATTGAGTGGCAGCAGGTGGGCTGCTTGCCTGAGACCGCTTGCCTCATACAACTGCAATTCCCAAGTCTTCTCCCTGGATGTCAGCCTCTCTCCATAGTGAGGTAGGTGTAGGAGACCCGCCCTGGAGGCTCCTAATCCCAACTGTGCCATGTATTCATTGCCTGGCTTTAAACAGATGAGCTGACATTTCTCTTAAATTTTCTCATCCATAAAATGTAGTGTCATACAGAATAAACTTTTAGGTCCTGTCCAGCTTTGATGTTTTCCTTTACGCAAAAGGACGTAAATATACATATTACGTAGTTCATGTGCTACATGAGATCTTGACCAATATTTCTAATAAGTGGCTTAATCATGACTCAAAATAAAATTTCATGACAAATACAGATTTTCCAAGACTAGAGCGTTTCTCTTTTGCAAGGAGGATCAGGGGCAGGATACAAGTTATTTTCTGAGTGTTTAATATGAAAAGTTAGTGCCCAGATAACTTGTTTGCAACATGAAAAAAAAATCCTATTATCCTTTTCTGTCTCATATCTTCCTCTCACAGGCGGGAGAGGAAAAAGTGAAAGCACTTTTTAAACATAGTGATTCAAACCTTCCAATGACTGATAGTGTATGAATGTCAAGAATTTTTAACATGAGTTATCCGTCCCAATTTTTCTATCCCAAATGCTTTTTGTTGGTTTCTCTAACCACGGGAGAATGTTCCTTGGAAGGAAGTGTTTCATTTTTGAAGTGTTAAATAGGGAAGTTCATATTTCAAACTTAACTCAATTGAAGCTCTCTGGAAAGCCATTTTAAGTGAAGATAACCACACCTCTTTCCCTCCTTTTTCTCAGAGGGAATTTGTTTTTATTGGCACACTTGTCCACGTGAAGAATCCTGAATTTCCTTTGATAAACATTTGATCAATACAAGGTGGTAATAGTGCTTACTTACCACTTTTCATTAATCAATAAATGACTGCAAACTTCCACAGTCAACAGGGAATAAAGTCAGCATGAAATAGAGATTACTTAAACCTTGAAGCTCCAACATTGCACAATTAACAATAAATCCATTATTACTTGATGCATTTGCTCAAACAGAAAACACATGTGACTGGAAATTCAAAAACTGAACAGGCATTGGCAAATGTTTTCCAAATATAATACACTATCCTGACAGCTAATGCATCAACAGTGTTTACTTCAGCAAATGTTTCTAATTTGCAGGAAGAAAAAAGTGTCTTATAATAATCTTTTACATTCAAATACATGTATGATGCTTTACGGTTTACAAAACACTTTCAATGTATACATCCCCTCAATTGATCCTTAAAACCACTCTGGGAGGCAGACAGGACATGTATTGGATTATCTGCCAACAATTCTTAGTTCCCCCAACTTGTCATGGTGTTCTGTGTCTCTGTGATTTCACACGTGTTCTCTTTTTGAGTCCTGGAATGCCCTCTTTCCCCTCCCCTGCCCCATTTTTCATCTAGTTAATTCCCAATCAACTTTAAAAATCAACACAACTGGTGACTCCTTTCAAATCCTCTGGAAGTCTCCAGTCTGACGTACACATCTCCCTTCTGTGTTGCTCCAGTACCTTATGTGTAGCTGTGATCACATTTTGCTGTAATCTGTTTGCTTTTCTGTCTCTCTTACTAGACTGTGCACTAAATTGACTGCATGGCTCTCGTCTTACTTACTTGACATCTGTAGGACCTACCACTATCCCTGTTGTATAGTAAGGACTCGATAAATGTCTGGTGAAAGAACAAATGAAGTTCATTTATGAGATGAGGAAACTGAAGTTCACAAATTTAGCTGTCTTGTTCAAGGTTACACATGTAGCGAAGGGCAGGGACTGAACTTTAACCTGTACTGCTGGTTTTCCAGTCCAATAGTCTTTCCTTGGTATCATCCTGTGTTTGCTCTGCTTATTTCTACTGAAACTTAGGCAATGTTCATGGATATAACATAATAGAATTTTGAGGATATTTCTGTAGCATATATAAGAAGTCATTGGGAAAAATTTTTTTGCTAACTTCTTATCTTGGTTCTTTATTCATTTATTATTTTTAAATTCAGTGTACTTGCTATTTTCTTCTCTCGAGGATTTGAGGCAGCTTAAAATAATGTTAACAGAAAACACGAATAAAAGATAAAGAGCCACGAAAAAGAGAAAGTAAGGAGGGAATGTTTTGTATCCAAAATTCTAGGCAATGAGAAAGACTGCAACTGAGCTTAAAACTTGTCCTTGAGCATCCTGAGATCCCAGTAGAAAAGGGAAACACAATAATATTGTGTATAATAATATTGCTATTATTATATAAAGAAAGAGAACACCACAGGAGGTTTTTTTCCCTTATAATGTTAAATGCTAAGAAAAATTTATTCTACAGATATTTCTATGACTCCATGAGAAACATAGTGGAAAATGCCTTCACCTGCAGCTCAAACAAAAGGAATTCCTACATCAAACATTTTTCAACTATCTCCTATACTTTGGACACTGTATTCAGGATTAGAATAAAGAGGAATAAGAGAAGACCCTACTTTCAAGAGACTTGCTAGCGAGAAAAGTAATACACAACTAAATGGGCAGAAGCCTTCTTAATAGATGTTTGTTGTAGCTACCATAAAAATAATTGGAGGCATTATATTAAGTTAGAGATCCCTTGAAGATGTCTCTATTAGAAAGTTAAATAAATGCAGAATATGTATGTAGGTTGCATTTTGAGATTAATACTTTTTACGCAGTAAAATCAAACAGTTCAACAAATATTTATGCATTTATAATATTTAATAATGAATGGATTCATGCCCCATTAATTTGTTTTAATTTCTCTTAATTCTTTCATTTAAAATCTATGTTTATTGTATAATTGCTGTTCAAAATAAGAATGTATGTGCTTTAAAAGCTTATAAATGTTATCCATACATGGAGACATCTTTTCCAACTATAGACCATTAGGAAGTAAACCTAATAATAAATTGTCTGGCCTTAGAAAACCATGGTTAGAGTGAAAAGTCCACATTTTGTTCCTGTAATTTGTAACACACTCAGAAAATACCAAAGCTGGCTCAGAACCAGCTGACGAGCCCTCCAGCACTGGATTCATAATGGGGAGCCTATTTTTCTTTTATTACTGGTAACTGGAAAAGCCTAGCAACTATTTTCCATTGACATTCCCTCCAGGATGGAGAGCTTGTTTTTCCTAGATTTTTGTGTATTTTTAGGCAGTCATCTTGGGCAGTCTGGCTTTGTATCAAAAGTGTTATTAATTGAAGAGGTTCTCCCTTGGGCTATTGGGTAGAAAAATACACTCTCTGTATCTTCATGTCTATTTTGGGGGTCATGGCTGGTTCCAGTTCCCCATCTTTTTGCAAAGTGGCTGTTCTTTTATCTTATCATCCCTGTAGTGTGCCTGGAGAAAGGAAGGAAGAAACAGAATCTCAGAGCTATGATCACCCTTCTAAAACTCTTACTTGGAAGTAGCAAAAATGGCAGGCTTGGGCCTCTGACTTGCTTTTATAGAACTTACGGAAAGTTGAAAAAACATTGAAGAAGCAGAAGGTTGATAGTAGGCAAAGAAGGATGGTGGTTTCCACCTTTAGGATGACCACTGGATAGAACTTTAGGGAGTTTTTTTTTTTTTTTTTTTTTTTTTTTTTTCCTTCTGAGACAGAGTCTTGCCCTGTTGCTCAGGCTGGAGTGCAATGGCATGATCTTGGCTCACTTCAACCTCTGCCTCTCAGGTTCAAGCTATTCTCCTGCCTCAGCCTCCCAAGTAGCTAGGCTTACAGGTGTGCACTACCACATCAAGCTCATTTTTTTGTATATTTAGTATCGGTGGGGTTTCACCATTTTGGGCATGCCAGTCTCAAACTCCTGATTGTGATCTACCCATCTTGGCCTCCTAAAGTGCTAGGATTACAGGTGTGAGCCACCACACCCAGCCAAGGGAGATTTTAATTATACTTGACTTATCTGTGCCTGGAGTTCTTCACTGCATAGTTCTCCTCGTCTTCCAAGCAAAACATACTTGGGCTTAGTTTGTCCTGTGCATAAGTTTTGCTGCTTTTGCTTGGTACTGTGAAGCAAAGCATGCTTAGTTATCAAGGAGACATGGGTTTGATACTTTATCGTTTCAAAACATCATTTAGCAATTTGGGAAGTATTGGGCTAGCACCTAGACTTCTCACTTGTGTCTCACATGAACCACTGGGAAATGGCCTAACAGGAATTGATAGGCTGTAAATCACTTGCGTTATGGTAAGCATGTTAATACATTATCTCATTTAGTTCTCTCGACCAGCATGCAAGAAGAAAAGGATTACTTCATTTTCTAATAATAGATTTTAGAGGTCCGTTAACATGTGAAGGTCACACTGTTGGTAATAGGGAAGCAAGGAATAGTGTGAAGTTGGTGTAACTCCAAAGCCTGGTGCTCCATCCTATTTACCAGCACACCATAGCCTTCTATGATACATCTTTAGGAGAATAAGGAATATCAACATATTCCCTTAATAGCTTTTCCTGAAAGGATTCTTTTTTACAGCTTAGGATTATCATCAGTTGAACAGAGTTTCAGGCTATAGTCCAGCATGCATCTTCTGAGGAAAACACTGATTCACCCAGTTATATTATTCAGTGGAGACTAAGAATATGAGGCATGAGTGGACATGAAATTCCTTTTCAATGAAGCCAGAGATGTCAGAGAAAAAGTTAATGACATTTCATAATACTTTATACACAGCGTACTTATCTGATTCTACAGTTCTCTTGTCCTAGTTAAGAGGACAAAATAAGGGGTGTGATGCCCACATAGTTTCACTTGAAAAGAGACACATAATGAAGTCAAACCTTTAAGATATTCCCTGATATGGGCTGTTGGGAGTGGCTGCTTTTCAGTTGAGGACATCATGATTCGAGTGTGGAGTTTAGAGGTTGAGATCTGGGCTTCTGAGAGTTCAACTGTTGCACTCTATAGAAAGTTGTTTTGCTAAAAAGACTTATTTTCTTTCATTGATAATAAATATATGAAACTCCAGTCACGAGTAAAAATCCTAGGGCATCCTGAATTATTACTCAGCATGTATGTATCCCAGGGTTATGTTCAAAATATTAAATACCAGGTTTGGCCACTGACCATTAGCATGGACCCAGGCTTTGGAGATGGAGCTAAGTTGGGGAGGACCCTTACCCTGTCCTGCTTTAACCTCTCCAGAGGCTTAACTAGGGGAAGTTCTGGAGGGTCAGAAGGAAGGGACCAATGTGTCCAGAATAGCAGGAAGGATCTATGGGACTATTAATCAGCTGAAAAAATGTTCAACATTTTAACAATGGCTGCCATCTCACTAGCATGTATGAGCTGAATATTGGGTCTGTGTACATCACAAGCAATCCAAAATAGTAATAAATTCCTACATACACCAGCCACTGTGGGGCTAAACAAGAGAGACCTTGAAACCAACATGAAGCTCCTTTTATGGAGTATTATCTAGAAATACTAACTTCTAACACTGGAAAGATGATATAATTGAATAATTAGGAATAAAGAAAGGCTCTGGGGATAGGCTGCTTGCATCTATTAGTTTCCTGTGGCTGCTGTAACAAATTATCACAAACTTAGTGGCTTAAAACAACACAAAACAACACATTCTCTCACAGTTCTGGAGGTGAGAAGTTTCAAATCAAGATGTTGGCAGGGCTGCATTCCTTCTGGTGGCTACAGGGCAGGATCCGTCTTGCCTTTTCAGCTTCTAGAAACCATCTGCACTCATTCCTTGAGTCATGAACCCTTGCTCACAACACTCAACGTCTCGTCTTTGACATCACATCTCGTGTTTCTGACAATGACTTTCTTGTTTCTCTTATGAGGATCCTTGTGATTAGGATTCACCTAAATAGTCCAGGATACTCTTCTCTTCTTGAGATCCATAATTTAGTCACATCGGCAAAGTTATTCTTGCCATAAAAGGTAACATGTTCAATAGATTCTGGGAATTTAGTCATAGATATCTTTGGGAGCCCATTATTCTCTCTACCAAAATGGATTCCCACTCTGGCTTTGTCACTTTCTAGCTATGTGATCTAGTGAGTAGCTATAAGGCAAGTTATTCATTCTCTCTGTGCCTCAGTTTTCTCATCTGAAAATGGGAATAATAGTAGTACTTCATATTCATAGGGCGAAGATGGAGTGAATTAGTACAGGAGAAAGGCTTGTGAATCCTTCCTAGCCTCTAGCTTGTGTGCAGTGAGAGACATCTGTTGTAACAATGGGAATGTACCCATGCTCTTCGGGTATGTCTACTCCCCCGGCAAACTGTTCAGCTCTCAGTGGCTGAGCACACAGCCAATGTCCTTGTCAGGCCAACTTAGGGTGATGGCACCTTTCGGTGCTTCATGATTCTGTTGCAGTACAGTGATATGCCTGGTTTCCGCTCCCTGCAATCATTCCTGGACTATAGTTGGGGAGCTTCTTGAGTTCTCCTTGCAGTTTCAACCTTGTTTCAACCTCTGGGACAAGAAGAAGAAGGATAGACAAGGTTTAAGAAATTGTTGCTCTAGATTCCAGAACTCAGGGTGAAGCCATGCCCCAATTCTACCAATTTCTTCTTTCAGTGATCATCCTTGTGAGAATCTTCCAAAATGGATTTCCATCCTGTTCTCTCCCATCTTCCTAGCACAGAGTTCAAGATCAGATTGCTGTTTCGAGCCCCACCCTAATATTGCCGTCTTCTAGTCTTTCTGCTTCCTGGGGTCCTGTGGGTTTTCTTTAGTGTTGATCTCCTGGCATGAGATTGTTACTCACATCCCCCAAAGCCCAGAGCAACCCACCCCTAGCCTGTGCCTCCCCTCTGGAAGAGATTCCAAAGCACTGCCTTCATATCAAATGAGGGGAATCAAAACGGTTCCTTTTAATAGAATAAATTAGATTTGGATTTGCAGGCATCTGTTGTCTGAAGGTTGTCATGAAAGAAGGAAGTGGCATGTATATCTGTGGGTGGAACAGATGGCCCTTTCCAACTTGGGGAAATCTATGAATTCAGTGGAAACACTCTAAGGAAAGTTAGAAGACACTCTCCTGGCATAACTGCCTGTAGAGAAACTGTGTTTCTCCAGAGTGTTGTAACAATTTATTTCATTTCTTTAGTGTTCATGGTTGCCTTTTTTTACATCCCTATTTGTGGGAATGTCTGAACTGTAAAACCATAAAGAAATACATTCTCCAACACTAAAAATCAATCTGTTGAAACCACTGATTCTCCTTACCTCCATACACCATTAAAAAATTTTTCAGTTTGTGGCTTCACTTTGGTAACTTCTGTTGCTTCTAAACTAGGTTGTACTATTTTGAAAAACGAAAAAAGTATTTTACTCAGACCTATTTTCCATGTCAACTGCTTTGCCACAAAAGACTAAATTTATCTTTGAAATCATAAGTAGACCTTAGTTATAGATAAGTTTTACTGGCCACCTTAAAAGAAAAAGGCTATTTTAATGAGTAGAATAACCTGAAAGTTTTATTTTCTAGCCCTCTTTTCAAATAACAAGAAAATCTTTCATTAAAAGACATACAAATCATCCCTATAATGTAAACATAACAACTCTCTAACATTAAGTATCTGAAGAGTAAGACACAATCAGGAGGTGTTTTGTCTTATGAAGTGGAAAGAACACTTAAAAGTTAGAAAACCTGAGTACCGAATCTTAGTTACTAATTATTAAGGCTTGAATTTTTTGTACTTCAACTTTTTATCCGTGAAATGTATCATGATTCCTCTATCTTGTAAACTTGTAAAAGGACTAAATGGAAATAATCTTTAAGAAACCGCATTGAAGAGCACAAAGAGCCATTTTAAATGTGAACTGCCGGCATGACATACCAGACAAGCATGGATTTGCAGTCAGCCTGCACATTGGATGCTGGTTCTGCCACGTAATAAGTTAACTAACACCTCTGAGCTTTCACTTCTTTATCTGTAAATATAAAACCCTTCTGAGTGAATGTGAGAACAGAAAGAATGCAAAGCAAGTGTTCAATAATAGTAGCTCTTATTAGTTTTCTCCACTAAGCAAGGCATTCCTGTCAGTGTATCCAAGTTATAAATACACCATTCCCTGCACCAGCCACTCTTGGAACATTTGACTCCATAGCCTTTCTCCTTTTTTATGAAAAACTGATACTGTGAACAGGCTTGTGGTTCTCTATGTCATTAAGCTCAGAAATACATGTGCTCAACCACAAACTTCCCATTTTGTCTTCAAGGGCAGATCGGGTTGTCAGTGTGCATAATTGAGTGTGTTCTTGCCTGCAAGGAGCATCTTTCTCTCTTAGGACCCAGGGCCCAGGCAGGGTTCTGGCCCTGGCAAATATTGCTTCTAAGGGTATTATGTCTAAAATGTTTCCTACTTCTCTCAGAAAGGCCCAGTGTCACTTATAGCTCAGTCTAGTATGGCCCAGTCTAGTCAGGGGATGCAAACACAGGCAGGGACATGGAAGTAACTCAATGGGTGTTCCTGGCAGGGGCTGAGGGTGGGAAATGGGGGAATGTACAGCCTGGGGACTATGACCAACAGCAGGCCTGTGCCCTGTCTAAAGGATGGCAGCTCTCAGCCCAGAAGATGGCTGCCAGGCAGGAATTTGTTCCAGTTTTGTTACATTCTGTTTGTTTTCCCCACGGAAAGCCACAAATTTGAATTTTCATGTGATATTTCTCAGTTTTTAAATGTTGGCCACTATTCTAAATTTCTTTCTAACTCTGTGGAGATTAGAGTAGACCCCTGGCCCACCAGTGTGTATTCTCTGATAGGCAGTTCCTCTTGTGGCCCCCTAGTAATTATTATGGACTAGGAAGACACTACCTTTATCTGCACAATCTTAGGGTCACTTAGAGTCATAGTTACTTTCAAGTGAAAAATCCACAGACTCTCCAGAGAGAGGATTTTAGGTCAGAAATGATCAGACATCTTTTCTGTTCTTGATTATAAATTTTTCTAAGTGTAAGAAAATTTAACCCTTCTTGATCATTATCTCTTGATAAATATTACAGTTTTCAAACCAGGTTCATGTAGGATCAGGATACTTCAAATTAGGATAGGTAATCTCTTTATACATCCAGACTTGCAAAACTAGGGAAGTTTTTTGGAATGGGATGGAGAGGTCTTGTCCAGTAACTGTTTCCATTAGCATCAAGTCCTTATCCCTTGAAGACCTATCTATGCTCAATAATTTGTAGGTTCAAAACCCATTTGGAGTAGAGTCTGTGAGGACATTTATAGAGATAAGCAGCTTTTTGTCTTCACTTCCCCCTAATTCCTTAGATTAGGTAGAGAAAGAGGAAGCTCACTCCTCTCAGTAAATGGGGGGATTAGGTAGTAGAACTGCTAGCCAATTCCGTGCTTAGTATATCAGCGTTGGAAGAAAAATTGGACTCTTGGAAATAGTCTAGTTCAATGACTTTTACAAGGCATTCTGAGTTTTGGGACCTTAAAAGGAAACTGGTCTTTTTAAAATGACACTAATCTTTACTAGAGAATATTGATACTATATGTAAGAGGTGATTCGAGAAAAAGATTTAATTAATTAAAGAAAACCCCACTGGTCTCATTTTGACTTTTAGTTGAAGAAACAGCCCAGTGTCTAAATTGCCTAAGGCTACCCTATTGGTGAAGGTCAAGTCTTATCTGCTATCTGACTCTGCTGCCTCCACACCCTTTCCTGCCCTTAGCCTGCACAATAGCCACCTGTAGCTAATAATCAGCACCTGATTTATCTCTTCTCAAAGGTGTTGGAGGCATGTTCCATTGCTTGCTGAAATATGAAGTAGCTTGAACTTTTTTTTTTTCATAAGTTTTGGCAATTCTGACATATTGGCAAGGGCTTACAGTCACTAGTTAGTACAACCACCACATGTCATGTAGACTCAGATACCTTTTGCTAATGGGTCCCTGGCCACCACCAGTCCCTCTGTTTGGCCTCTATCTATAAGAACTATGGTCATTTGGGAGGATCAGATGCTGATATGTCCCTGTGGTATGCTAATAAGTGTTTTAACAGCTGCTTCTCTGGGAGTGGGTAGCCTTGATTCATAGCATTTGCCAATTTCCATTATGTTAATAATCTCACTCCAGCTGACTTGAACCTACCAATGAGACATCACTGAGCAAGAAGTTGGAAAAAGACGCACACAGTTGGCTCTCTCCAGTGGTGCTAGCTGGCTCTAGTACACCATTGCATATTCTTCTCTTTTCAGGAATTCATAGGCCCTTAGTTTATTCCCACTTATTGCCCCCACAATTAGTATTTTCCATCTTTCCCTACTCTGACATTTCTCTCCACATAATGCCAAACCAACACTTTGAGATGATCATTATATCAAGTGCCTGATTGAATTAAAAGCCTCCTTAAATAATCTAAGCATTTAAAAATGCATTTTAGGTAAGAACATAGGCAAATTCTGGCCCATCCCATCATTAAAAAACACAACTTGCATTGATTTATGTTTTTAACCATTTCTTTAATTTTGTCTTTTAAAAACCCAAGTATTCTGTTATTTCACTAGATGGTGCTATATGTAATTCAGAGTTAGGACAAGTGTCAGCTTAAAAAAAAAAAAAAACAAAACAACAACAACAAAAAAACTCGAAAATCCTCTGAGGAAAATATTTCTTCTTAAGACCAGAAGTTGTTGTCAAATCAAAACTGGGGTATTCCAATTGATTTTGTTATTTTCCTTGCCCTTGTTGGTGGGATTTGTAAAAGCCACTCACTTTAAGCATGACTTTTCCTAGTGATGGAAAGTTCTTTAAATTTTCTCTGTCGTTAAGAATCTCACCGTATCTTTTGTGCCATTGAACTCTGCCACAGGTCACTCTTCATTTGAAAGGTGTCTATCCTCTATCCTGTGACCACTCCTTAATCATTGTTCTTTGAATGCCAGCATTCTTTGTTTCTCTAGTTGTATTTCTGAACTGTAGAATACATTAGTATTATTTTCAAAACAGCTCATACTGATAAGAATTTTGCAAGCCTGATTTAGTATCTGTAGTTTGTTAGGAAATGTGTAAGTCCTCTATACATTTTGTTTTTATTCATTAAATACAGGAATTTGGTATATTTACCCAATTTTTAAAGTATTCTTCAACTCTCCATACTTAGGAGATCACAAAGATAAATAACCACTAAAAAAAAAAAAAAAAAAAAAAGATAAAAATCGTATCGATCTGTATCTTACCACCTTTAAAATAGTCGTCATTTTCATTGTTAAACAGAATGAGATATAATTTTTAACTTATAATTCTACTTTTAAGTGCAGAAATGAAAAACAGGATATTGTTACTGAGAGTACTTTCCTTACAACACTGTCATATCCAAGAAGGAGCCATGTCTGGTTTACAGTCGTAGCACTTGGCAGCATACTAGGCAAACAGTAGGTAATCAATAAATACCTGCTACAAGGATGGCAAGACTATGCACTTATTCTGACTCAATTATTCTTTACAATATTAGAAGAAAGCAGTAATATTCTCAAAAGTCCCATAAAATGAAGAAATAAATTATCAGAAACTTAAAGTCTTAAGTCTCATAGGCAATGCAAGCAAAAGAACTGTAATTTTCTCCTAGGGTTGACTCCAAAAGCCACGCCCTTGTTGATTTCATGAAAATTAAACATTAGGTCAGTCAGCTGAAATTCTTTCAAGTCCTGAAACCTGGGAAAGAATTACAAATGCTTATTTGCTTATTTTTGAGGAAAACAAAATAACAAAATGTTATGGCAAATTCAAATAGTGTGGTACTCAATTTTGATAACCAATGTGTTTGTGTTGTTCACATAAATATTATTCACCCTACCTAGAGGAGCAATGTATTTTATATTGCATCCTGCAACTCTTCACAACTGACCACAGAGGTATAGTTAGAAATAAAAAATATTGAGGTATATTTGACAATTCTGATAAGCTGATTTGATTAATAATTCCATTTCGTGTTATAGGTTCAGATAATCTTGATTCTTGAGTTAGTATTGGTGGTTTGTGTTTTTGAGAAATTTGTCCATTTCATCTAGATTTTTGTTATTGTTGTTGGCATACAATAGTTTATAGTATTTTTAAATTTTTTGTTTTTTGTAAAGCCAGGAATAATGTCCACTCTTCTATTTCTGATTTAGTAATGTGAGTTATCTTTGCTTTTTTCTTCATCAGTCTAACTAAAGTTTTGCCAGTTTTGTTGATCTTTTCAGGGAATCAATTGTTGTTTCAATAATTTTCTCTATTTTTGTGTTCTCTATTTATTTCTTCTGTAATCTTTATTATTTTCTTCCTCCTGCCTGCTTTGGATTAAGTTTGCTTACCTTTCCTAGTTTTCTGGAATAGAAGGTTAGGGTATTGATTTCAGATTTTCTTTTTCTTTTTCTTTTTCTTTTTTTTTTTTTTAGCATCACATAAGCATTGATGTATTTTGGTTTTCCTTTATCAAAATATTTTCTGATTTATCTTTTGTTTTATTCATTAAGCCATTGGTTATTTAGAAGTATGTTAATTTTTCCATATTTGTGAATTTCCTAAATTTCCTTCTCAATATTGATTTCCAGTATCATTCTACTGACTTCAGAGAACATAGTTTATATAATTTTAATCCTTTAAAATCCATTGAGAATTCTTTTATGGCATAAGATATGTTCTATCTTGGAGAATGTTTTATGTGCCTTTGAGAGAATGTGCATTCTATTGCTACTGGGTGAAGTACTTTGTAGATGTCTGCTAGATGTTAGATATAGTTTTGTATAGGATTGTTCCTGTCTTCCATTTTCATGTTGATTTTCTGTCTTGTTCTATCCATTATTAAAAGTGAGATATTGAAGACTTCAACCATTATTAGTGAATTGTTCATTTCTGCCTTTAGTTCTGTCAGTTTCTGTTTCATTTCCTTTAGAGCTCTGTCATTATGTGCATATAGGTTTATAATTGGTATATCTTCTTGATGAACTGACTCCTCTGTCATCATAATGTGTTTTTATTTATCTCCAGCAACAGTATATGACTTAAAATCTATTTTGTCTGATATTATGAAAGCCACTTCAGATGGTTTTTGGCTACTGTTTGCACTGTATGTATATTTTTTAATCATTTTGGTATCAAACTATTTGTGTCTTTGAATTGTAGTGTGTCTCCTGTCGACAGCATATAACTGGGCCATTTAAAAAAATCTATTCTTCCAGGTCTCTGCCTTTTAATTATAATTTTTAATCCATTTACATGTAATCACTGATAGGGTAGAATTTACAGTTGCTATTTATTATTTTTTTATATCTAATAAAGTTGTTATTCTTGTATTTCTCCATTACTGTGTTTTTGGTATTAAATGATATTTTCTAGTGTACAATTTTAATTATTTTAATCCTCTCCCCTTATTTTTCCGTATAATACCTACTTAAAGCTTTTTAGTGGTTATTCTAGGATTACAATTAACATAACTCATAACAATCTAATTTGTAGTAATACCAACTTGATTTTAATACCATATAATAACTTTAATCATATATAACTATTTCTCCCCCATTTTCTTTGTGCTATTATTATTCTACAAGTTACATCAATGCAAATTTATAATTATTGCTTTATGTAATTGTCTTTTATATCAGGTAGGAGAAAAAAGTGTCATATACAAAAAATAATTTTGGAATGTCTTTTATATTTACCTAGGTAGCTATCTTTATTGGTGTTCTTTAATTCTCTATGTGATTTAAATTAGCTAAGACTTTTTCATTTTAGCCTGAGGGACTATATTTCATGTACAGCATATATGTCAGCAATAACTTATCTTAATTTGTGTTTATCTGGGGATTTTTAATTTCTCTGGCATTTTTTGAAGGGTAGTTTTGCTAAATATAGAATTCTTGGTTGACAGGTTTTTGTTTGTTTTGTTTTTTAACTCTTTGAGTATACCATCCCACTGCTTTCTGTTCTCTATGATTTCCAAAGAGAAACTGGCTATTAATTTTATTGAAAGTCCCCTGTATGCTTTCAACAGCTTGAATATGATATGGCTAGTTCAAAATATACTTGAGTTTTTTCTACTTTGAGTTTGTTGAGCTTCTTGAATATATGGATCGAATTTTTCATCAAATTTTGGAAAAGTTTTGGCCATTATGAATATGATTTCTGTACCTTTGTGTCTCTCTTTTCCATCTAAGACTCCCCTGTGCATATATTGATATGCTTGTTGGTGTTCCACAGGTTTGTGAGACTTCCCTTTCTTAATTCCTTTTTCTCTGTCCTACAATCTCAATTGACCTACATCAAGTTCCATGATTCTTTCTTCTTCTTGCTGAAATCTGTTGAGTCCTTCAAGCCATTTTTTATTTAAATTACTTTACTTTTATACTCGAGAATTTTGATTTGATTCATTAAATAATACTATAGATTTCTGTATTTTATTTTATTTTTGTTTTTATTTATCTCAAAAAAATCTCTGTCACTCAGACTGGAGTGCCATGGTGCAGTCTTGGCTTACTGCAACCTCCACCTCCCAGGCTTAGGTAAATCTCCCACCTCAGCTTCCAGTAGCTTGGGAGTACAAGCATGCACCACCATGCCTGGCTAATTTTTGTATTTCTTCTGTAGAGATGAGGCCTTACTGTGTTGCCCAGGCTGGCCTTGAACCTCTGGACTCAAGTAATCCACCCATCTTAGCCTCCTTTGGGATTATAGGTGTGAGCCACCACCCTGGCCAATTTCTATATCTTTAATGATATTCTGTATCTGGCGAAACATTGTTCTCATATTTTCATTTAGTTCTAACACATTTGAACTCTTTATATTTATATGACTTAAAGTTTTTGACTTGTAAGCCTACTGTCTGGGCTTCCTCAGGGACAGTTTCTATTGTTTGTTTTATTTGCATTTATTCTATTTATCGTCCATACTTCCCCTCTCTCTCTCTCTCTCTCTCTCTCTCTCTCTCTCTCTCTCTCTGTGTGTGTGTGTGTGTGTGTGTGTGTGTGTTGGGTTTGTTTTAATTTTTTGGCATATCTTACATATAGTTTTTGTCCCAAACTGGGCATTTAAAATAATATAATGTGATTACTCTGGAAATCAAATTCTCCCTCCTTTCCTGAGGTTTTTCTTTTGTTGTTGTTGCTGCTGCTTGTCATAATAGCTGTTTAATGACTTTTCCAAATAAACTTTATTGTTTCTTTAATGATTTTTCCAAACTACCAGACAGTGTAAAGTTTTTATTATTTGCCATCTGTGCCCTCTGAAATCTCTGCTCCATTAGCTTACTGGTCAACTAATGATTGGACAGAGGTTTTTCTTAAATGTTTCAACCTCATGTCTCTGTTTTTACAGGAGCTCTCTTTACCACTCTCAGCAAAGTAGTTTACAATTCAGCCTTAATCTTCACTTCCTGCGTTTGCAGAGCCACAAGATACACCAGAGATGAGAGCTTTGGGTCTTCTCAGATTTTTTGTGAACATGCACTCGCTTGGTGCTTGGCCTTTTAGATTTTTCTGTAATGTGTCAGAGCTTTTCAGAGCCCCTATGGACATCTCATTCCCTAGCTTTTTCTTTTAAGCTTTTTGATTAGTCTAATGTTTGTCCTAATTGTTATCCTCTACCTCAAGCAGCTGCAGAATTAAACAATTGCCTGTAACTTTTTTTTCTTTTTTTTGACAATTGCTCCTGGCTACAAGTCTTTTTGCACTGGGCAAGCTCTAAGTTAGGTCAAACAGACATTCTTCCAGGGAAACATCAGACAGGTCAAATAATGGCAATTTTGGGGAAAACGAGGTTTTGAGGCAACTTCAACCTTATTCTTTCTTTTCAGTGCCTGTCAGGCTATTCTTTCCTTTTCAATGGCTATCAGAGTATTGGTTTTCAAGAAAATCATAGAGCTGGAGAAAGAGGGATGGGACTAGGGCATATTGAAAGTATCACAAAACTCACTGTTCTTATCAAGATTCAGACGGTTTTTGAATTAATGCTCCCCGAGTGCTTCAAGTTTTAGGTTAAATTCAGAGTTCTGAAAAAGTTGATACAGACAGTTTTTGCCAGGTTTTTATTGCTTTTATGGAATAGAACATTTTTGGAGACCCTTTCTTTTTGCTGATTTCACCTAATTCCATATAAACTGATGTAAACCATAAACATAAAAAAACAAGGGAAGTCAGAGAAACTATCTCAGATCAGAAGAAACTAATAATAACCAAATGCAAAATGGTAACCTGGATTGAATCTTGGAACAATAATAACAAAAACATTACTGAAGAAATTGGCAAAGTCTGAATAAAGCCTGCAGTTTAGTCAATGCTATTGTATCAATGTTAATTTCTTAGTCTTGAAAAACATATCATGATTATGTAAGATGCCAACACTAGGCGAAGCTGGGGGAGCATATACAAGAAATCTCTCTGCAACTTTTCTGGAAATCTAAAATAATTTCAAAGTTTAAAATTTATTTGAAAAATAGAGAAATATATGAATAGTCACCTAATCAAAGAAGATATACATACAGCAAGTCAATATGTAAAAAGATACTCAATGTCATTTTGTCATCAGGGAATTGCAAATAAAACAACAGTAAGCTACCACTACACACCGATTAGAATGGCCAAAATCCAAAACACTGACAACTTCAAATGTTAGTGAGGATGTGAAGCAACAGAAGCTCTCGTTCATGGCTGATGGAAATGCAAAATGGTACACCTACGCGTTCATGGCTGATGAAATGCAAAATGGTACACCTACTTTGGCAGTTTCTTACAAAACTAAACATAGTCTAACCATATGATCCAGCATCACACTCCTAGGTATTTAGCCAAATGAGTTGAAAACTTATGCCCACACAAAAACGTGTGCATGAATTTTTATAGCAGCTTTATTCATTATTGCCAAAACTTGCAAGCAACCTAGGTGTCCTTCTTAGGTAAATGAAAAACAAACTGATATATTTATTATAATGGAATATTATTTAGTAATAAAAAGAAATGGGCTACAAAGCCAAGGAGACATGGAAGAAATTTAAATGCAGATTGCCAAGTGAAAGAAGCCTATTTTAAAAGGTAGCATAGTGTATGATTCCAACTATATGACATTTTAGAAAAGGCAAAACTATTAGATAGTAAAAAGATCAGTGGTGACCAGGGGTTTGGGAGGAGAGATGGTGAGATAAATGGAGCTCAAGCGATTTCTAGGGCAGTGAAACTATTCTGTTTGATACTGTAATGGTGAATACATGACATTATGTATTGTGAAACCCGTAGAACTTGACAACACAAAGAATGAATCTTCTCTATAGGATTTGTAAATTTATTATTCTTATTTTTTTAGTTTAAATTCAGGGGTACATCTGCAGGTTTGTTATGTAGGTAACTGTGTCATGGAGGTTTGCTGTACAGATAATTTCATCGTTGAGGTATTAAGTCTAGTACCCATTAGTTATTTTTCCTGATCCTCTCCCTCCAATAATAAAAATATTATTAATTTTTTAAAAATGGCCACTCTGACTGGTGTGAGATCCTATCTCCACCCACTGATAGGTCCCAGTGTGTGTTGTTCTCCTCTATGTGCCCATGTTTCCTCATCATTTAGCTACCACTTAAAAGTGAGAACATGTGATGTTTAGTTTTCTGTTCATGTGTTAGTTTGCTAAGGATAATGGCCTCCAGCTTCATCCATGCCCCTGCAAAGGGCATGATCTCATTTTTTTTATGGCTGCATAGTATTTCATGGTATATATGGATAAGTTTGGTGGAAACGTAATTATGGTTTTTGCCATTGGAAGTAATGGCAAAAACCACAATTACGTTTGCACCAACCTAATACCACATTTTATTTATCCATTCTACTTCTGATGGGCATTTAGATTGATTCCATGTCTTTGCTATTGTGATTATTGCTGCAATGAACGTAGGCATGCATGTGTCTTTATAACAGAATGATTTATATTCCTTTTGGTGTATACCCAGTAATGGGATTGTTAGGTTGAATGCTGTTCCTGCTTTCAGGTCTTTGAGGAATCCACACTGTCTTCTACATGGTTGAACAAATTTACATTCCCACCAACAGTGTAAAAGCATTCCTTTTTCTCCACAACCTTGCTAGTGCCTGTTATTTTTGACTTTTTAATAATAGCTACTTTGACTGGTGTACGATCATATTTCATTGTGGTTTTGATTTATCTTTCTCTAACGATCAGTGCTGTTGGGCTGTTATTCACATGATTATTGGCCAGCCACCTGTATATCTTATTTTGAAAAGTATCTGTTCACACTTTTTGCCTACTTTTTAATTGATTTTGTTCTTATAGATTTAAGTTCCTTAGAGAAAGTAACTATTGGGTACTAGGCTTAGTAACTGAGTGATGAAATAATAAACTCATGTACCCCTGTGACATGAGTTTACTTATATAAAAGCCTACACATGTACCCCCAAACCTAAAATAAAAGTTACAAAAAATTTTTTTAAATGTTTTAAAGTTATAAAGTTATAAGTTCCTTATAGATGGTAGATATTAGACCTTTGTCAGATGCAGTTTGCAAAATTTTTCTCTCATTCTGTCAGTTGTCTGTTCACTCTGTTGATAGTTTCCTTGGTGTGCTGAAGCTCCTTAGTTTAATTACATCTCATTTGTCAACTTTTGCTGTTCTTTTAATTACTTTTGGTGTTTTCATCCTGAAATCTTTTCCTGCTCCTGTGTCCATAATGGTACTGCCTAGGTTGTCTTTCATAGTTTTTATAGTTTTGGGTTTTATATTTAAGTCTCACAAAGAATAAATCTTAATGTAAACTATGCACTTTGGTTAACAATAATGTATCAGTATTATATCCGTTGTAACAAATGTGCCATAGGAATGCAAGATGTCAATAATAAGGGGAACTGTAGAATGAATGCCGGTAATGTGGGAACTGTGTACTCTTTGCTCAATTTTTCTCTAAACCTAAAACTGCTCTAAAAAGTAAAGTCTATTAATTTTAAAAATGTAAACTTCTGACCAGATCCATAGTCATATTTTGAGTTTCTAATGAAAAAAAAAATTAGGTAATTTTAGACTGGAATATTTTAGGAAGAGGGGAAAAAAAAGCTGGATGAACCTATATTTCTTTTTTTTTAATTCCATTTTAGGTTTGTGGGTACATGTGAAGAACATGCAAGATTGTTGCATAGGTACACACATGGCAGTGTGGTTTGCTGCCTTCTGTGAGAAAACAAATGTACAGAATTGTTTTTTCCAGTTATGATTTGTTCTGAACTCAAGGCTAAACTTCATGATTTTTGTTTTTCATCAGTGAACACAAATACATATTGAGCATCCCTTATTAGAAAATCTGAAATTCAAAATGCTCCAAAATCTGAAATATTCTAAGCACCGATACAATGTCACAAATGAAAAATTTCACATCTGACATCATGTGATGGGCTACAGTGAAAACACAGTCAAAATTTTGTTTTTATGTACAAAGTTATTAAAAATATATGAAGTTACCTTCAGGCCATGTCTGTAAGGCTTATATAAAAATTTGCATAATTGAATTTTATGTTTAGATTTAGGTATCATACTGAAGATATCTTATTTACATGTAAATATTCAAATATCTGAAAAAAATTCAAAATCCAAAACACTTCTGGTCTGCATTTTGGATAAAGGTTACTCAGTCTGCAACATGCTCCCAAAAGAATTTTTCCAAGTAATAGTGATAACGCTTTTTCCATGAATGGCTAAACAATTCTATAATCTCAGCCCCTTCTGGGTATCCTTTACTTTGCTGCCAGGAAGAGCAAAGGCAACAAACAAACAAACAAAAACCTTCCTGTATTCAGAGTTATTTAATAGCTTTTCTTTTTTCATAGGATAAAATAAACATCTTAGTCTAGCATATAAAGCCACTCATGATTTAGTTCTTATCTACCATGTGGTCTCATTTGTTGCATAAGAATGAATGGAACAGTGAACATATTTAAGGAGCACCTACTGAAAAAAGATCACTCTACAGCATTCTAGAGACCCAGCATCAGGGACATAGATACGTTATGTACTACCATTTTCATAGTTAAGTGTTTAGGAATGTTATAAACAGAAATCTAGGACCCAAATGCACTTCAGCCTTTCAAAAGCTACCATATTCTTTCCCACTTTTGTGCCTCTGTGATTGCCCGTCCTGCTGGCTGAAATACCCTCACCAAGCCCTTGTTTCTCTCTTGTCCTCCTGTAAAATACCTACTTACCCACCAAGTTGCAGCTCCATTTATTTCCTCTGTGGTGCCTTCTCCCGTGGTACATCATACCTTCCTCCACTGTAGCAATTTTCTGCTTGTAATGGACTGTTTTTTGTTTGTTTGTTTAACCCATATCCCCACAGGCCGTGAGCCATTTGGAAATTGTACTATTTCATCTCTTAAATCCTTAGAACAACCTGGAAGGAAAATGTGGGTGAAGGAGTAGATTTCTTCACTTAGCAAATAGTTACTGCTAAGTGAAGAAATTTAGATTGGTTTCTCTAAAGAGACTGTGTGTTGGGCGCTGAGGACACTAGTGACCTCATGGGAATACATTCTAACAGAGAGAAAAAATACAGAAATAACTGGAGGTCTTAAGTGCTATGAAGAAAGTGAGCAAGGAGAGGTGTTGGAGAATGAATGAATGAATGAAGAAGGCAGGGCTTACCTTAGGCAGGGTGTTCAGAGAAAGTCTCTCAAAACAGGTGACATTTCAACTGATCCTGAAAGGAAGAGATAGAGACTCTGCTGAAAGAGAGCTGAGGAAGATGGAACAATAGAGACAAGGGCTGTTAATATGGAAAAAGTGTGGTATAGGCAAGGAATGGAAAAGCTGATGCACAGTGGTGGAGGGAAGAGGTAAGATGAGACTGGAGAGCTTGTCGGGGCCAATTACGGTGCCTTTGATGTCACACTGAGGAATCTGGGTTTTATCGCCAGTGCAAAGTTTGTAGAGTGTTAACAAAGTGAGTGATGTGATCTGACTTATGTACCAAAAATGCCATCTGGCTACTGTGTGAGAATGAATTTAAAGGGGCAAGATGAGGCCAGCTAGAAGCCTACTCTCAGCTGAGCAGCTGAGAGATGATGGTGGCTTGGACAGGGAAGGAATGTGGTGGAAACAGAGAACATCTGCAGACCCTAGTTTCCAGTGAGATCCCTACTCAGTGCTAAAATGGTCAATTGATTATATCTTCTGAGGTCAGAGTGACAGGCTGACTTTAGGGGAATGTGGCATAGGGGATGGGTAGAGGGACAAGTGGAAGGAAACAAGATGGGGAGGTAGGCTGGTAGACAAGCATGCTCCATGCCCTAAACATTTCCCCTGACTTTTCATTCAAATAGGATTTTAAAATGGAATGGGAAAATAGTCATATTTGTGTTTATGTGAGCTTTAATTGTCTGAGGGCTCACATGCTACCATATCACAAATAGGGTAGCTACCATTATGCATAAATAGTACAAAGATTTGTGTCTATATATTTGTGTGACCTGTTTGAGGTTTTGTTTTTAATCTTAACGGGAACACGGTTTGAGAATATTACCTTGCTGCTAATTTTTCACTGGGATGCCTTGCACAATGATAGGTACTCTATAAATATTTATTGAGTTTAAAGAAATTGGATCCAGCCACAAAACTAGCCTCAACTGGCATCCTTGGAAACATGTAATGATTAAGACTTCCTTCCTTTCTTCCCCTCCCTCCCTCTCTCCCTCCCTCTTTTTCTCTTCCCCCTCCCTCCTCCTCCTCCTCTTCCTCTTTCTTCTTCTTCTTCATCATTGTCGTCTTCTTCCTCCTCCTCTTGTCCTCATCTACTCCTCCTTCTTCCTCCTCCTCCTCTTCTTTTTCTTCTTCTTCTTCCGTCCCTCTCTCCCCTGTTCCCCGCTGCCCCTATGCTTCCTCTTTAAAACCTAGTGCTGTTCAGCATGGGAAGCTGGGATTGGGGTGCACCCCGTATTAGCCTTACAGTGCCAAGCTATGGATCAAGATTCAGGAAGGCTGCCTGAGAGGA
Organism: Saimiri boliviensis; assembly: GCF_048565385.1. NCBI lineage: Eukaryota > Metazoa > Chordata > Mammalia > Primates > Cebidae > Saimiri > Saimiri boliviensis. The sequence continues at coordinate 201,361,665 of NC_133450.1, read as the reverse complement.
TGCCTGTCTCCTTGCCCAGGACTGTGAATGAGGCCAAGGGAATGTGAAATGAGCGAGCAAAGACGATTCGGAGTTGTACTTCCTTTTCTTTCCCAGCATGCCACTTACACAGGGAGGCAAAACCACTCATTTTTGTAAGACGGGATTTTTGCGCTATCCTAAGTGGGCTGTATAAAGCCCATTTAAGATAGTTAAGGAAGGGGGAGAAATGGAACAAAGTATGCCTAGTGATGGGAAGATGGAGTCACTGCCCCTTGTTTGATTTGGCACACTCACCTTTTTCCAAGGATTGTTGTCGTGCATCTCTTCAAAATGGAAATATTTTAAGGCTCATTAAAAATTGCCTGGCAAATACCGTACAAGATAGCCAGGCAAATGTTAAACAAACAAAAACAACCGAATTTTAGGGAGCGGCAAAGATTGTGTTTCTATCCAGAAAGGTAAAGAAGTAGAGAAGGATGGTAATTAACAGCATGTTTTAAAACTATAACAATGCTTATGTTAACTAGATGCTTCATCTCAAAGGACCTGGGCCATGCCTTGCTTTCCCTCAGGGTGTGCGGCACAGAAGGTGCACCTTAGCTTGGTGGAATCCAAATGAGGAGTTTCCCAAAGCTGTCCTCTTGTTTCAGGGCAGGGACAGGTGATGAGATGGCCTCTCTTCCTCTCCCATGTTTGTTTCCCCCTAGTGCAATGCCAGGTCCCCCAGCATGGACATTAGGCAGCCTGTAGAGGGAGGTTCGCCAGCAAAGCTCCCACGGCTTTTATGGTGCCAGCTGCTTCCTTGGCATCCAGTGAAGTTTCATCAGCTTTTGTTTGGGATTTTCTTGGAGCTCATGCTAATTTCTTTAAGATCGTAAAAGGATGAGGTATTTCCACATTTGCAACCACCAATGCTTGCTCAGTGGAAAATGATGAGAAATTGCTTGGTTGCCTCTTTAGGGAGCCAAAGAAACGGGTCTGTAGCACTTTACAAACTGTTCTCACACCCAGTGTTTCACGAGTCTCTTGGCAGGCCTGGGAAGTAAATACCATTTGTACCAGCAGTTTATGAGGCTGAAATAAGTTGACTAGCTCAGGGCAACTTAACTAGTAAGCATCAGAGCCAGCCAGGAGTTTTTATTTATTTATTTATTTATTTATTTATTTATTTATTTATTTATTCAGTTAGTTAATAAACTGGATTTCTTACAGCAGTTTTAGGTTCACAGCAAAACTTAGCAAAAAGTACACAGTTCCCATTTTCCACCTACCCAAACATGCACAGATTCCCCCATTATCAGCATCCTCAGCATCTCCCACCAGAGTTGGGATGGGGGATACAATTGATGAATCTACATCTTACACATTTTGATACAATTGATGATTCTATATTTGCATATCATTACTACCTAAATTCCATAGTTTACATTAAGGTTTACTCTTGTTGTTGTTGAGTTCTATGGATTTGACAAACACCTAATGTCACGTATGCACTGTTATTATAGTATCAGACAGAACAGTTTCACTGTCCTAAAAATCCCTTGTGCTCTACCACAATAGTCCCTCTTATCTGTGGTTTCACATTCCCTGGTCTCAGTTACCCTCTGACAACCAGAGTACAAAAATAGGTGAGTACAGTACAATAAATGTTTTTGACAGAGAGAGAGAGAGAGAGAGAAAGGACAGAGAGACTATATTCACATAACTTTTATTACAGTATATTGTTATAATTTTTCTAGTTTACTATTGTTAATTTCTTACTGTGCCTAACTTATAAACTTTATCATAGAAACAAAGTATAAACTATATAAGGTTTGGTACTATCTTCAGTTTCAGGCATCCATGAGGGCCCTTGGAGTATATCCCCCTGCAGATAAGAGGAAGCTACTGTATTTATTACTCCTTCCTTTTTCCCAAATACCTGGCAAACACTGATCTTTTTACTATCACCATAGTTTTGCCTTTCCTAGAATGTCATGTAGTTAAGAGTCATACAGTATGGACCCATTTTGGACTGACTTCTTTCACTTAGGAGTATACATATAAGTTTCCTCCATGTTGGGCTGGGAGCAGTGGCTCCCAGCACTTTGGGAGGCCAGACAGGTGGATCAACTGAGGTCAGGAGTTTGAGACCAGCTTGGACAACATAGTGAAACTCTGTCTCTACTAAAAATACAAAAAATAGCTGGCATGGTGGCACATGCCTGTAATCTCAGCTATTCGGGAGGCTGAGGCAGCAGAATTGCTTGAACCTAGGAGGTGGAGGTTGCAGTGAGCCAAGATTGCGCCACTGCGCTCCAGCCTGGGCAACAGAGCAAGACTCCCTCTAAAAAAAAGTTTCCTCCGTGTATTTTTTTTTGTGGCTTGATAGCGCATTGCTTTTTAGCACTGAATAATACTCCATTGTCTGGATATATTATAGTTTGTTTATACATGCATCTAATAAAGGACATCTTGGTTGCTGCCAAGTTTGGCAATAATGAATACAACTGAAATCAACATCCATGTACAGGTTTTCATTTGGGCATAAGTTTTCAGTTCCTTTGGGTAGATACCAAGGAGCATGGTTGTTGGAGTGTAAGGTGAGTGTCTATTTAGTTTTGTAGGAAACTTTCGAAGTGTCTTCCTAAGTGTCTGTGCTATTTTGCATTCCCACCAGCAAATTCCTGTTACTCCACATGCTCAGCAGCATGAGGTGTTGCGAAGTGTTTACAATTGGGGCTATTCTAATAGGTGTGTAGGGGTATCTTGTTTTAATTTGCAATTTCGTGACATACGATGCTGAGCATTTTTATATGCCTATTTGCCATCTGTATATTTCCTTTGAGTTTGTTACAATGAAGTGTAAGTTTAGCTGTAGGTTTTTTTGTGGATGTTCTTTACCAAATTGAGGAAACTCCTTTTTATTTCTAGTTTGCTGAGAATTTGTTTTTAAAAAGAAATCATGAATGAGTGTGAGATGTTGTCAGATACCTTTTCTGCATTTATTGATAAGATCATGTTATTCTTTTCTTTAGCCTGCTGATGTTACATTATTAATTTACGGAAATATTGGAAATTTAGATAATTGATTTCAGGTATTTCTTTTCTAATAAGTGCATTCAGTACTACAAATTTCTTTCTAAGCATTGCTTTTGCTAAATTCAACAAATTTTGATAAGTTGTTGTTTAAATTTTATTTAGTTAACATATTTTAAAATTTCTCTTGGGATTTCTTTTTTGATTCATGTGTTATTTAGAAGTATTTTGTGTGACCTTCAAGTATTTTGGGATTTTTTAGCTATCTTTCTGTTGATTTCTAACTAGAAAGTTAACTAAATTTCATTGTGGTCTGAGGGTAGAGATTGTACGATTATTATTTTTAAGAATTTGTTGGCCAGGTGTGGTGGCTCATGTCTGTAATCCCAGCATTGTGGGAGGCCAAGGCAGGAGGATTACTTGAGGCCAGGAGTTTAAGATCAGCCTGGTCAAAATAGTGAGACCTTACTTCTACTATTTTTTTTTTTCCAAGGGGAAAACATGTTTTTCTTATGTGTTCCAGTATGTGGCCTATATTGATGAATATTCCATGTTGGCTTGAGAATAATGTGTAATCTGCTATTGTTGGATGAAGTAGTCTATAGTTGTCAGTTATATCCAGTTGATTGATGGTGCTGTTTAGTTCGACTATGCCCCTACTGATTTTCTTCGTACCAGCTCTGTCTACCTCTTTGTCTGAAAGAGAAGTTCTAAAGTCTTCAACTATAATAGTAATTCATCTATATCTCCTTGCAGTTCTTTAATGTTTTCCTCACATATTTTGGCACTCTATTGTTAGGTTCATACACATTATGAACCTTGGTTATTATGTAATGCCCTCTTTATTCCTCATAACTTTTCTTGTTTTAAAGTATGCTCAGTCTGAAACTAATATTGCTACTCCTACTTTCTTTCATGTTTTAGGGATAGAGTCTGGCTATGTTGCCCAGGCTGGTCTCAAACTCTTAGGTTCAAGCTATCTTCCTGCCTCAGCCTCCCAAAGTCCTGGGTTTACAGGTGTGAGACATTGTGCTCAGGCTCCTAATTTCTTTTGATTTGTGTTAGCATAGTATATCTTTCTCTGTCCCTTTATTTTCAATCTCTATGTGTTTTTATATTTAAAGTGGGTTTTTTTAAAGACAATATATACTTGAGTCTTGGTTTTGTCAGTGTCTGTGTTTTAAATTGTTGTATTTAGATTATTGACTTTTAAGATAATTATTTATATAATTGGATTAATATCTACCGTATTTGTTACTCTTTTCTGTTTGTTGCTCTTGTTCTTTGTTCCTGTATCTGTCTTCCATACCTTTTCTGCTTTTTGTGTTTTTACTGAGCATTTTATTTTATTCCACTTTCTTTCCTTTCTTAGCATATAATTATACATTTATAAAAAAAGTTTTAAAGTGGTTTCCCTAAAGTTTGCAATATACGTTTGCAACCAATCCAAGTCCACTTTGTAATAACACTATACCATTTCGTGGGTAGTACAAGTATCTTATAATTACAAAATATTTCTAATTTCTCTCTCTCATTTCTTAAATCATTACTATCATTCATTTCACTTATATATAAGCATAAATATGTAAGCATATATATATATATGCCTATATAATTGAATATATTGATGTTATCATTTTGAACAAACTTTGTTAGTTCAATTAAGAAAAAGAATAATTTTATTTTACCTTCACTCATTTATTCTCCAATGCTTTCTTTCTTTCTTTATGTAGATCTGAACCTCTAATTTATATCATATTCCTTCTCTCTGAAAAATATCTTTTAACATATTTTGTAAGGCTGGCCTGGACACTATATCTCTCAATTTTTTTTTTTTTTTTTTTTTTTTTTGAGACGGAGTTTAGCTCTTGTTACCCAGGCTGGAGTGCAATGGCACGATCTCGGCTCACCGCAACCTCCGTCTCCTGGGTTCAGGCACTTCTCCTGCCTCAGCCTCCTGAGTAGCTGGGATTACAGGCACGCGCCACCATGCCCAGCTAATTTCTTGTATTTTTAGTAGAGACGAGGTTTCACCATGTTGACCAGGGTGGTCTCGATCTCTTGACCTCATGATCCACCCGCCTCGGCCTCCCAAAGTGCTGGGATTACAGGCTTGAGCCACCGTGCCCGGCCTCTCAATTTTTATTTGTCTGAAAAAGTATTTCTACTTCACCTTTGAAGGACAATTTTTCAGGGTACAGAATTCTAGACTGGTGTTTTTTCTCTTTCTCTGAATGCTTAAAATTTTTCACTTTACTCTTTTTGCTTCCAGGGTTTCTGAGAAATTAGATATAATTCTTATCTTGCTCCTCTATAGGTGTCTTAGTCTGCTTGTGTTGCTGTAACACAATACCATACATACACTGGGTCATTTACAAGGAACAGACATTTATTTCTCATAGTTCTAATACATTTTTTTACAGAATTCTTTGTGCATCACTTGACAAATGTATATTGTGTCAAAAGCATATTTGTTTTAGGGAAGACATGCTTGATAAAATTAACAATTTTAAAGCTACCATTTTAAAATGAATCACTTTAAGCTCTTCCCTTTCCCTTCTTTTTTTTTTTTTTTTGAAGCTCAAGAGTATTTCTGAAGACATCAAGATGGATATTAACTTTACAACATCTGGGCTAATTTAATATTCTTTATTTGCCTTTTAAATTTTAATTTAGATGCATATGAACAAAAATGGGCATTATTTCCAGCCATGCCTTCAAATGCTGATTTTACTATACATTGTCACAGGCTGTGGAACACAGGAGCTAATAAGAGGGTTAGGTGCAGAGCGTATTCATTCTGTATGTAAATTGCTCCACACTAGAAACCCAAACTAGCATCCCAGAATGCACTCAGGTACACAGAAGCTTCAAAGTGAAATCTTTCCCTGGAAGGAATTGGTAAAATCGGAGTTGGGTGAACCTCAAAGCATCTTGATTCAGAAACATTGCTTATGTTTGGATTTGGAATTGAATTTGGCGCCAGTGGTTGGCATCTCTACACTGTGCTGTGAACTACCCAGCCACAGAGAAGCGGGGAGGAAGAGGGAGAGGGGAAGACTGAATTGAGGAGTGGAATTTCCAACAACACACAGTAGTACAATATTGATGCAATTAAGAAAATCAGAAAATGGGGTTTAAATGGAAAAAGTCCGCCTTTATCTTTTGCTTCCTTTGTGATATCCTTTCAGCCCCATATCCTCTGTCTTCTTTGATCTCATTTGCCCTCCACTTTTCCTTCCTTTGCTTTTTCTTATAAGATTTCTATTGAAGCCTCTTCCTCCCTTTTTTCCAGAGTTTGCCTCAAGGGCTTGAGTTAAGAATTTCAGGGCTTAAAAAGGCCTGGCAGGTTACAAAACAGTATGTTCCATATGAGCTAACTGTTGGGAAGGGAGACTGCATTTATTTATGTGCATGTAAGTGTGTGCATAGATAAGAGATTAGAAGGGTACTTACACGATTTCAACAGTGTTTTTTCCTGGATCATAAATACTTTCACATTCTTCTTTTTCTTATGTTCTCTGTAATGTATTGTGTTACTTTTCTGTAAAGAACACTTACAGCGTAGTCAGTGCAATATATAAAAAAGCTAGTAATTTGGCATGGTTTTCTTACCAGTTTTTAGAACCTTACATTATTCCCTGTGTTCTTTTATTTATTTTTTATTACACTTTTTAGTTTTACTAAAATTCTGATTGTGTACCTACTGACCTTCAATTATGAAAAGATGTTTTGCTCCTTCTTCATTAAAACAATTATTGTGTTTTAATTTTAAATTAAAATTGAATATGTGTGATTAAGCAGGTATAACCTCACTTTAGAGAGTGGATGAATTTCTGATATGCTGTGTGTAGATAAGGTTTAACAAATATATAGGGCTTTAGAGAAATATGCTCTTCTTGAAAAACAGTGAAAAATATTTCCTTTAGAAACAAAATTTGTTTACACAAAACTTACTTTCTTTAAAGTTTTGCATATCAATTTTTCATTCTTAAACAGGTAATGATATGGCTTAAGAAAATTAAAAAATGATTAGAAAGAACTTAAGTATGTATAGATCACATATAATTTAGCAGAAAAAGTGAATTATTAGATATCTGTGCACACGTGTGCATATATATATATATATACATATACATACACACACATGTACATATGTAAACAGAAAGGGGTTAAAAGTGGCTCTTAAATACTTCAAAAAAGACTAAATAATATGTGTTAAAGATATTGCTAAATAAGAAGCATTGAAAAGAATGGGCATTATTTCAAAGCTAAATATATAAATTGTTAACGATCTTGGCTGCTGTTAGCTACATTCTCTACTAAGAATAGAGAAAATAATCCATAGGGGGAGACAGAAACATAACTCTCCTCTAAATCATGGTAATACTCACGGTTTAGATCTTCAGTAAATCACTGTCCTTGGGGTTTTAGCTGGGAGTCTTTTTGTAAGGAGAAAATACTTCCTTATCTGAGAATACTTTTGTAACTTCAAAGATTTTACTCTCTCTGTTGGAGTCCAAGAGAGATATCCTTTCACCCAATTATTTTATATATATATATATATATATATATATATAGAGAGAGAGAGAGAGAGAGAGAGAGAGAGAGAGAGAGAGAGAGTTGTGTGTTCTGGAAAAATCATTTGTTAATTCATTCTCAGCCATTAAAGAAACACTTATTAAGCTATTACTATGAGCCAGGCATTGTGCTAGAGGCCAGGGATGAAGGTAAAACATTTTGACTAGTTCATTTAATTTTCAGAATAGTGGAGTTCCAGAAGAACTTCTGCCAGGCAGGACTGTTCTCCTCAAGATGAGCTAAGTGGCACATTGGAGCTGCGTGTTTGGCCACTTTAGTTGGTGTCTGGCTTCTTGGCAAATGTCTCAGGACTAGAGCAGAGCCAGGGGGATCAAGGGAATGTCACTGCTCCAGCCCGATTTTGCTGGGAGAGAAAGCCTTATCAGGGTGACTGAGGTCAAAAAGAAACACTGACAGACTTTTTTTGTTTCCTTAAATGCATAGACTTCAGTGAAACTCCCTTTTCATGGGCCATGACATACAGCAAAGCTAGTTTAATTCTTGTTGAAAGAAAGGACAGTCTTGATTCGTGAAAGTCTGCATTATAGAATATGTCTAAAAAGATGGAAGTTTTATTATATATGGGCTCATTTGCTGTAACTAACCACAGAGTTTTTAAGGAGAGTTGACATAAATTCTGCATTACAGAGGCTTAATTTATCATGTATCCTAGTATGGTGGTTGAAAAGCATGAGCTCTCTTGCCAGGCAGACTAGATTCAATCACAGCCTAACCTCTTACTCGGCCTAAGACTTTGAGTTACTTACTTATCTTCTCTGTCTCAGTTTACTCATTTGTAACAAGGAAAATAATAGTACTTACTTATAAGAATTAGTTCTTATAACACACATACTCTTAGAACAGGGCTCAACCACAGATATTTAATAAAGATGAGCTATTATTATTTTAGTGAAGGGCAGCTTAATACATAAAGGCAGCTATTAGAATGGTAGCATTGTGTCATGGTGAAGACCTTAGATTTCTGAGCCAGACTGCCTGGGTGTAAATTTCCATTTGTCTCTTATTTGCTGAGCAACCTTGGCCAAGTTACTCAACCATTCCATTCCTCAGTTTACTCACATGTAGAAGTATGCTAATAGTGCCTACCTTGTAGGATTATTACGAAACTTAAAGGTTATTTTAAAGAATTAACATATTTGACACTTAGAACCATGCGTGGCACATAAGAAGCATTTGGCAAATATTGATACTAGTACTGTTAGATCCAGTTGCAGCAACCACTTTTCTAGGCCTTTTAACTCTCAGGCAGGTCAAGCATCCTTCTAAATTCCTTTATATCTCAGACGACAATCTTTTACCTCCAGGCCCACCCTTCTACATTCCATTTTGTGGAGCTGGGGTTGGGAGCCTGCAAACCTCATTTCTGCTTTGCCAGCAGGCTCCATAAGAGGTTCTGTCCATAGGGGGTGCTTGTGGGGAGGGACATGCTCCTTCCTGTCTGCTTCCTGCTACTGTGAGTCACCTCGGCCTTGCTGCTTCATCTGGGCAGCAGCAGTTCCTCCTGTAGCAATAGCTGAATGCAAGTCAGAATTTTCCAACGCTGGCAGATCCAGCTGCACGGTGTCCACCTTAGACATATCAGCACCAGTCAGCTGATGTCCCCTCCTCACTGTCTGGGTCTGGCTTCTCCCAGTTCATCTGTAGAGATCAGAGACACCAATACTAACTACAGGGACTCTTATGCAGAAATATGAGTTTCATTCCGAAGAAATCCTCCTCCAAACCTATAAACTTGGATATTTTCAAACATGTTCTTTCGTTCTCTCAGCCTGAAGAGTGACAGTTGCTTCTTGCAGTGGCTTCCCCTGTGACACCTTAGCATCCCTTCTTACACTTTCAGCTAACTGTGTTAGCCCTTCTTAACAATTCTCTATTTTTTCTCTGTTCAAACAACTTGTGTGGCTTCTGTCTCCTGGATGGTTCCTGATTAATAATTTAGGAAGTCACAGACTTGTTTAGGAAGCAGAGCACCTGGAGATTAAAATATTTGGAGCAAAATCTTATAAAAGACTGATATATTTCATCTACACTGAGAGAAGACACCATTTTCTCTTTATCAGCTGCAATTGTCTTAGCTTACCACCAATGATTAATAATAAGCCAAAGATCTAATTTAAATCCATGGGGGAAAATGACTGAAGATTGAGAAACTTCCTTCTACTAATTTTATTTTCTTGGCAACATATTGCTAGAATTTTATTTTGGCAGTGAATCATTTTGATTAAACTTAAAAGAAATTAATGTACCTTGGTAGCAAAGTTAAGATATTTTACTTCTTTACATGCTTCTGCTTTAAGGAATCATATTTTTTTCCCTGTGTGATGGGAAGGTACTGTAACCCAAGTGCACGTAATATAAACTCTGCCTTCCATTTAAAAGGTTTAAATTTAAAGGAGCCTGCTGTGTTCAAAACTTCTTTTAAAAACAAGAAGACGACTTGGAAAGAGACAACAGTGTTATGAGACCAGTGTGGAACTGAATTCAAACCTTGTTGTCCAGCTCAGTCTTTTTAATTGTGGCAAATTGTGACTTCCTGTTTTTTTCCGGGGCAGAGTCAAGGCTAATGAAAAGGCCCCATAAGGAGACTTGGACATCAAATGACTCTTACAAAAGAGCATTTTTGATGATTTAAGTATTAATAAATTAAAAACATACTCCAGTATTTAACATCTTTTAAAGTCCCAAAGAGGTTAAAAATGGAGAGCCAGCAAAGAAATAGAGAAAATGAGAAACTTAGAGGCATAAAGAAGTATCTTAAGTAGTTTAGTGCCATTTGATGGGTACCAAAATATGGGCTGATTTGTATATTAATTGCTAATGAGAGTGTCTCAAGTTAATCTTGATCATCAAATAATGGAAAAATAATATAAGCAACAATTACGAACAATTACAATTGGAATCTGTTTCATTAAATGAAGATGCATGTCTTTTTTGTTTTTTTGAGATGGAGTTTCTCTCTTGTTGCCCAGGCTGGAGTGCAACAGCGATCTTGGCTCACTGCAACCTCTGCCTCCTGGGTTCAAGTGATTCTTCTGCCTCCACCTTCTAAGTAGCTTGGATTACAGGCATGCACCACTACACCTGGCTAATTTTGTATTTTTAGTAGAGATGGGATTTCTCCATCTTGGTCAGGCTGGTCTCGAACTCCTGACCTCAGGTGATCTGCCCAGCTGAAGCATGAGCCACCACGTCTGGCCATGCATATCTTTTTATATTCTACTAAGGTATGGCATAGAATCAAGAAGTCAGTTTATCTTCTTTTAACTCTTAAAATATTTTAAAAATTAAAGGTGATCTATGAATTAGTTTTTTTGGCACTGGATGGGAAATTAATGAAAATATACAGATATATATGAGGGCCCCGTACTAATTGATACATTTTAAGTTATAGGTATTTTTCTGCAATTCCCAAAAGACATGTGTCTTATGGGGAAAGCAAAAGTTTTTTTAATTTTGGTAACACAAGGAAGAAAGGATAAAAGAAAACGACCTGGTCATACTTGTGATCACTTTCTAAGTTAAAATAAATAATGATAAACATTTCCTGTTTCATTTGTTAGTTTTGACATGGGTATCTCATCTTATTAATACTTCTTCAGTGATTTCATAGAGATCAATAAAAGTGTGTCTGTTATTCTTTTCTTCTCAAAAAGTTTGTCAATAGAACTCTTCACATTAAAAGGTGGAAAATTAAAGAAACACTGTATTTTCACAATTCCTGAAATACGTTTACAACGTTAGGCCAGTACTTTTCTTTTCTGGACCTTTGTGTCTTCATCTGTAAAATGACAGCCTTGGAGTCAGGGATCTTTAAGATTCTCTGACCCCTACCATGAATCCTGGGAGTCATATATTTTACACCACACCTTTAACATCCTTTACTTCCTCACTAATTTCCCTTTCCCCTCATACATAAACTTTATTAACATAATCATCGCCTTGGTTACCAGATTAAAATTATTAACAGTTTTGCTTCACCTTTGTTTTATTTGAATACATTTTTTTTTTTTACAGTTGCTTTGTTTTGGAACTATATTTACAGCTCTTAATGTAGTTCTGTATTTACTTTTCAATAGTTAGCACTGTTTTTTTATATACCCTGATTTTTTCATTCTTGAGTTCTTTCTCTTGGCTGGTGTATATCTTCAAAAAAATCTTGAAAATATATTTCCTGAGAATTTTCAAATCTGAGAATAACTTTCTCTTGTATTCAGGAATGAATGACATTTTGACTTGATGTAAAAGTTCTAGGTCTTAAATTTTTGCCCTCTTAGTATTCTGTAGACATTACCATTTGATGTTTGATTGATTATTTTCTTGATGCTTAAAATTTAAAAATAGCTGCCAGAGTGTGTCTAGAAATAATTACCTTTATTTTTCTTTTGCCTGATATGAGTAAAGCAACTGGCTTGGCTTCTACTCTGAATGGTATGTGTATAAGTATGTGAGAGTGTGAGAGTGAGTGTGTATGTTTTAACTGTTTTTCTCTCTCTTTTGTTTTTTTTTGGTATTCTCTTTGAGAAAACCTAAAATGCTTGGTTGGATTATTTGTTCTTCATATTTATTGCCTAACTCTTACCATTCTCTTTTTTACTTTTCCATTTGATTTTATTTTTTAAATTTAAATTTAAAATAAAAATTGATATTTAAAGTATATACTGTGATGTTTTGATACACATATACATAGTGAAACAATTAGTACAATCCAGCTATCTTATCATGTAAGTTAGTGTTTTTGTGGTAAGAACACTTAAGATCTACTTAGCACATTTTAATACAGTATTATTAACTACAGTCACCATGCTGTACATTAGCTCTCTAAAACTTACTAATTCCACATAAATGAAACTGAACCCTTTGACCAACATTTCTCTGTCCAGCTCTTACCTTCACTGCCTGCTTGTGGTAACCACCATTTTAATCACTTCTGTGAGTTCGTTTTTAGATTCCATATAGAAATGAGATAATGCAGCATTTTTTCTTTGTAATTTTACCTTTCTAAAGTTTTTCTCCATAACACTGATAATGTCTGAGTGTTTATGTGTAGCTAAGTCCTCTTTTCTTTGTGTATTTTTTGAAAAATTCTGTCATTTCATTTTTTCAGCTCATTCTTTGCTTTCATTTCATTCTTTTCGTCTCATCCTGTTCTTTCCTTGCGGTCTTACCCTCTTGTCCCTTAATCCCCACCCCATTTCAGAGCAGCCTTGTCTTGCTTCTTCATCCTACAAAAGATACCAAATAGCTTTCTAGAATTGTCTTCTGATTCCTATCATAAATCATTTTAAGGAAGTAACCTATTCTCTGAGCTGCTAAGATAATATTTTGGAGGCTTGTTCTGTAAAATTTTTCAGCAGCTCTAGGCTGACTTTCCCTTTTAATTTTCCTCATTAGGAAAGCTCCACAAGGATTTGTCCTTTACCTGGCATGATTCTGTGGGATTGAGGTAGAGTGTTTTCCATTCTCACCTGGCCATTTGACATTTGGAACTCATGGGTGCCTTGACATTCTAGAGCCCAGCATGTGCAAATGTTGCCCTCTGGCTCCTCCTCTTCCTGATCCTGTTACAGCATCCACTGTGTTCAGGTGTGGATTTCACCTCCCAGCATGCACCATGCCACACCCTACCCCTGTGTCCCTACATGAGATTGCTTGGATACTCTTCAAATAGATATAAACCAGCATTTTAGTTACTTCTCATACTGCAGAATGGAGTTTTCAAGTTTTCTGGTTGTTCCTGTCAAGCTTAATTTTCAGTAAGCTTGGAAGTTTTCCTCTTTTTCTCTGACTTCACATGCATTTTAATGATAGCAGCTCCAGTTGGGGCTGGTAGCCAGATGCCTTTGTAAAGCATAAGTAAAATGATTGTGCCAAAGAATCTGTACACTTACAACTCTAGATACATATTGCTAAATAGCATTCCCAAAACTGGTACTGATCTGCACTTCTGTCAGCTAGAAGTTATTTATTCCAGGGTTGCTTTTGAATCTATATTATTGATATCTCTCAAGAATTACTCAGCTAAACATTTTTATCATCTGCCTGTGCCAATTGTCAATCACCTTTGATATTTGTATCATTAAATCATCTGACAAATTTGTATTTTGTCTTTCTTAAGTAGATTATTAATGTGGTTTATGTAGCAAAAGTCCAGCATTTGTTATCAGTAGTTGAAACCTTGCTTTCCTCATTTACCTGCTACATGATCAAGACAAAGTGTTCAAGTTCTTTGGAGCTTGTCTGCAAAGTGCACAGCTACATGCCTAGTTATGAGGGGAACATGAATTGAAGGCTCGACAGGTGCTTTGCAAATGTAAATTCCATAGGAATCGTGACAGAGTCGTTGAATAAGTGGATTCTCTAGTCAGAAAGGTGTCACCTTAGCTACTTATTTGCTGCAGTGCTGAAGGGCTTCGGGCAAGATTTCCAACCTCCCTGAGACTTGGTCTCCTCATCTATAAAATGGTGATAAAAATAAACACATATCCTTCAGAGATGCTGTGAGCAATAAATGAGGAGATGTATATAAAGATCCCAGCAGAGTAAATGGCACAAAATAAGTGCTCAGTAAATGTTAGTCATTGTTGTTATGACCATTAACTCCTGTGGCAAGACATATCATCCATATACATGTATGATCATTAACTTCTGTGGCAAGACATAACATCCATATACATGTATGAGGTGAAAATCTAAGTAAAATGACATTTAGCAATTTTATATCTGTTTTTTTCTCTCTTAGACTATGGATTCAAGACTTTTCTAGAATAGTTCTTGTTGCCATTAAAGAAATTTTTTTTTATGCTGTTGTTCTGTTTTGTTTGTTTAAGGAAAAGGCAGCAGACAGTTTGCAATGGTTTATTTGCAAAGGAATTTTGTTTTCCTCATCTTGTGTGCACAAAGGGAAAACCAGTCAAACTCGCAAAGAAAATTCAAAACTTTCTACCCCCTTTCTATTGCCCTAAAATTCCAAATAATTCTTTAAAAAATGATCCCACACACATATTTTTGTTAAGGGCTCTTTTTTAATCCATTTGTTATATAGTGTTCACAGTATCATTCTTACTTACTCACTGGTCTTACCTAAATTTACTTCTCAGGTCCTTGACGGTATGGTTTGTTAAATGGACATCATGTACAGGATTTGGGGAAGATTAAATAAGGTTATAATATGTAGTGGCATATGCCTTAGCAGAGTCCCTAGCATATATAAGGGGCCTAACTTGCTGTTCTGCATCGTTTAGAGGGATGAACAGAGTGAGCACAGGTCACCTGGAACTTTGGAGTTTCCAACAATGACTGACTTGTTGCTTGTTCATAGCAGCAGCTGGAACCCGCTGAGGCCTTTGTTGTGAGGGCCTCACAGCTTTTCTGTCTGCCCAGTCTTACTTCCTTCACTTCCCCAGTCACAGAGCTTTCTGGAACTCCCCAGGAATCTTCTTGCATGCAGATCTCTGTCTCTGAGCAGGCTTCCCAGGGAACCCAACCTGTAACACAGCTTCTTTCTACTTAAATGCCTAGATGGACTTTTTGTTGACTACAGAATGAAGTTCAAATTCATTAGCATACCTTCCAAGTCCCTTCTCAGTCTAACCCCAAACTGCTTCTCTAGCATTCTTGAGAATTTCCTGCTTGTGCACTTCAACCAAGAGTCACTGGGATATCTTGAAGCGGGGACTTGTAGGTTATAGGTGGAGTCAGAGATTCTTTACCTTACAATTGGTTAAAGGAGTAAAAACTTTGTCTAAAAATCTGGAGTCAGCAGAAAGGCATGTTTTAAGGAAGTCTGTCAAACAATTCACTGGGTCAGAGTGACCTGTTGGTGTGTATGACTTAACCAGGGTTTGTCACGACCATAGGTCCTACTTATAATTTGGCATCTTATTTTCACAAAGAGTCTGCTTTACTAGTCTTACCATCTCTATTTTAACATTAATGCTGGTCAATTGTAACTACTCCAAAAGGAAGGAGGTATAATAAGGCGTCTTCTACTTCCCTTCTTGTCATGGCTGGTAACTCAGGTTTTCAGGTTTCTCTCAGGCCCCGTTGGCCAAAAGCAGGCTGGGAGTCTTAGCATTTTATTTTTAGTTCACATTGGATTGTATTATTAATGCACACATCCTCATTTCCTTGCCCTAGTCCTAGCCAGCCCTCCCAGGATTTTGGCTGTATTTCTTATTTTTTCTGAGATGGAATCTTGCTCTGTCACCCAGGCTAGAGTACAGTGGTACAACCTGGGTTCACTGCAACCTCCACTTCCCAGTTTAAGCAATTCTCCTGCCTCAGCCTTTAGAGTAACTGGGACTACAGGTGCCTGCCACCACACCTGTCTAATTTTTGTATTTTTAGTAGAGATGGTATTTCACCATGTTGGCCAGGCTGGTCTCAAGCTCCTGACCTTAAGTAATGTGTCTGCTCTGGCCTCCCAAAGTGTTGAGATTACAGCTGTGAGCCACCGTGCCTGGCCTTTATTGTATTTCTTGTCTCTGCTTGGCTTTGAGGGTTCTTTTATCTCAGATTTGGGACTTGACCTTCATTCATTCACAGCAACCGCTTGACTCCCCTCAAAAATCATTGGCTTCTTCTTGTCGTCTTAGTGTCCTATGACTTTTCTTTTCCATTTTCAGCTTTCACAGTCTGTCTCTGTATTGACAGTCGCAATAAACTCCTTCCCTTACCATTCTGCTTTTCAAGGTGGGAGCAGGGAACATTTTGAATATTTTGATTTCCATGTAACTGTGAATGCCTTGAGCGGAAGCACTCTGATGTGTCTATTTCCATTTCCTAGTCCAGGGTCTGTGCTCAGTAGTGCCAGCATGATGTGTTTATGGGGTTAATGATTATCAGATTACAGAGACTTTTCATTAGCTGTGCTAAAGTGAGAACCTGCCACAAAGACATTTCTGTTGCTCACATAATTGAATTGCTCGGAATATGATATTCTTTTTAAGAGATGGGCTAGTGCAGAGAAGCTTCATCACTAGGATTCTAGGGATGTTTAGGGCAACAGGCAGTAACTGCTTCTATGAGGAGAACATCCCGTGTTTCAGATATGGGGCTGAGTGCAGTGGCAATTTAAAAATAAAACCTGTAGGGATGATGTACTTAACACGCTTACGATCTTGTGGGGCTGACAAGAAATGCATGTAAAACAGAATAAAAAGCAATATGTTTTAAAAGAAAGCTGCCAATTGTAGAACCTGGAAGTCCAGAGGAATAAAAGAGGTCAGGCATCCAGGAAGAAGTGGAATCAGAATGAAATTTTAGTTCATCACCAGCCTCACTCTACTGCTTTTGTCCAAGGCAAAAAGCATGCCTTATTTGTATTTACATCTGCATCCCCTCCCAGCTAATTCCCTAACAGAAAACATGGCATATGGTAGGATTGTTATAAATACTGGGTATAGGAAGGAAGGGTAGGTTTGGGGAGGATAAGGTGGGGTCAGGGAGGTTTTGACTAGATTTTACTAAACTATTTTTTATTAGGTTTGTCTCAGTTGGGCTTTTTGGTTACATAAAGAGATTGTCTTTGGCTACTTCAACGGGGTGAGGAGTTACTGAAAGGCTGGCTATGGGGTAGCATGCAGAATCATTGAAAGGCCAGAGAGTGAAGTGCAGAGGATGGACAGGAGCCCTGGAGGATTAGCAATGGGGGAACGGCTACAGGAACAGTGTCCTTAGGCTTCTGCTACTGACACCACTGATCTGACATCTTCAGTCTGTGTCTCTGGGTTATCAATACTCTTACTACCTTTGTGAATAGTTTCCCATCCTTCATGCTTCAGGGAAAGCATTCGTCATGCTTTCATCTCTCCTCTGAAACTCAATGTTCCATAGAGGTACGTCCTCTGATCGAAAAGTCCAGGCCTGTACCACATGTAGATGTCCTAGCACACAGCCATGGCAGATGGGAAGAGCTGCTAATTCTACAGTAGCAGAAGCAAGTTCCTACCTTTCCTGGGGATTCACCTGGGGCGATTCTTTCCTGACTTTCCACCTCTATATTAGAAGGGCTTCTAGGTGCTCGTTAGCCAAAGATGACAACTGTGCATCCAGGGACACCGAGTTTATGAGCTTAGGCATATAGACAACTTGTGTAAATTTTCTAATTCTGCCAGTTGGCAATGCACTGCACTCACAGAAAAGACTTAGAAGTAGATGCTTGTCTTTTACATCTTCACTAAGGCTCTGACAGTTGGCAATTTTTAACTAGTCTTAAAAGAATGATCTATGAAATTTGTCTGGATCTTTTTCAGGTATGAAAACTAAATCCAGCTTCTTTCATTTTGCCTGTACATCTTTGATATGCATTGTACAATTACAGAGATACCTTTGTAGGAAGGGCAGGTTTCCCCAAAATAGAAGCGCACAGATGGGAGACAAGCGAAACAGCCAACATTGAGTAGGCAAGAGAATTTGAAAATGGCTTCATCACCATTCTACTTCCAGAATCATTGAAGAAGTTAGCTTCTAGTGGCAATAGATATAGACAGTTGGTTGTATCAGCCATATAATGTACCTTTTGTGTGGGATTAAACAATTTTTCATGTTGATGTTTATGCTGTATTTTCTTTGGGGGAAAAATCCGCCACTCAGCCTGGTGGATTTTTGTGTCTCAAATGAAATATCAAATATCAGGAAATGTGTTTATGTTTCTGACAGCTGATCAGTTCAGGCAGTAATTCATTGGCAAGTATATCACTCATTTCAAATTTTGTTAATTTTTTTATCCTCACAGGCGAGGATTGCATTTTTATTAATTTCTCACCATGGTTCACACAGTGAGGATGGCTCCTTCTGTGGTTCACATTCGTATAGAATCCTATGACTTCGATCTTACAGTGATCTATTTGTTCCTCATGATGAAGCTTCAAGGAAGATGAAGTACTCTCCTATTTTTCAGGGAATAAACTAAGACATAGAAGTTTAATTTGTTAAGGTCACACAGTTGGTAAGGGACAGGCTGATGTCTACGTCCTACATCTCTTAGCTTCAAGTCTATGGCTTTTATGATTAAGATCACAATGAAGACTAGTGAAAGAACTGGTCAAGAAATAATGTCTGAGTTGAGACCTCTGTATTTACAAGGACTCACTGAGCTCTTTTAAACAAAGGATACTTCTCTTTAGTGTTCTTGGTAGTTACAAAACCAGCAGACTGATGTATTTTGAAAGAAATGTTACTGGATAACTCTACTCGCTTTTGATGAATAATAGAATTGGTCAAGTCAAAGAATATTTCCTTCTCAATTCACTGCAATGTAGTAAGAGAGCACCTGGATTTATGTTGATTTGCTTTGGAGGAAGCTGAGGCATATCGTCAATCCTAGCATTGAGGATGTGAAGCATGCTTAGGAGGCTCCTATGACACAAGCTCTACCTAGGTTAATTTATACAATTTCACCGTTATTAATGAGATATTAAAGATACTTTGTTCATACAGGTCACTTGAGATGCAACCAATAATCTTACTAAATTATTCTTCTGAGAAAGTAATGAATACTAACCGATGGCTGAATATATTTTAGGAACTGTAAGTGGATTCAACCACATTGGTTTCTTTGACCAACTCTAGATGACAGAGAATTGTAATAAACACATTTATGAACTGTATTGGGACCAAAATATTTAACTCTGTATTAGTTCTGAAAAAAAATTAATATAAAATATTTAATGCATATAGTCATCACTACTTACCTGTTACTGTCAGCATGTATAGATTAGCTAAAATGGTTTTCCCGTGATTATCATGTGCTTGTGTCTTCATTGACTTATGTGATTCCGTGAAAGCCACACTTAGCTGAACCTTAGCTAAGAGAAGGAAGGTTGTATAAAACTGAACTTAAAGGAAAAACTTGTCTGGGTGTGGTGGCTCATGCTTCTAATCCCAGCATTCTGGGAGGCTGTGGTGGGCGGATCACAAGGTCAAGAGATTGAGACCAGCCTGGCCAACACAGTGAAACCCTGTCTCTACTATAAATACAAAAATTAGCTGGGTATGCTGGTGGGCACCTGTAATCTCAGCTACTTGGGAAGCTGAGGCAGGAGAATTGCTTGAAACCGGAAGGCGGAGGTTGCAGTGAGCCGAGATCACACCACTGCACTCCAGCCTGGATAACAGAGCTAGACTCCGTCTAAAGAAAAGAAAAGAAAAAAAAAGCCCCTACGTTAAGTACAGAAACATTCAAATCATTACAGAATGTGAATGTCTGCTTCCTCTCTTTAATTCCTCTTTTCTCTTCCTTAGTAACTTTGAAGTATGTAGATAGATTTCATAGATAGATGAAATATTAATCCTAATGCATTGTTGGTAGACTAGCTTTTGTTCATGAACTTTTTTTGGTCTACCCAGGGCCTTGTCTTGTTGTGAAACTTCACAACTATCCTTTGAAAAGACACACAAAACAATCCATGGATTAGCCTGGTGAAAATACTCATGGAGAGTTTAGTTTTGAGTTGTGCTGCTTCAGCTTCCAGCTTTTTCCTGCCTGGTCTCTCTTAGTGTCCAGTAACATTGATTCAGGAGGTTGCAGGTATGTTCTATTCCAACTGTCTGTCTTAGATGATTAGATGACTGATCATTCATTAATTATATTGAGTACTTATTATGTTCACTGTGTTTGAGGTGCTGATTCAAATTTCAATTACCAAGAAATATTAATAATTGTGTGAGGTACAGACTTTGCTGCTAGCTCTTCAGTACACAAATAACTATGTAGATAACAGATGTGCATCATGATCAGTTACTGGTCATGTCACTTCCTTCGGTGTCTTTCAGTGGTTGGTCACCATGAATTTGTCATTCAGTTCTCTCACAGACAGCAAAGCATGTAGTTGTGTTGTCTCCTTGTCACCCAGTGATAAAACCACACACATATTACCATAAAATAACTCACGAAAACATAAGAAAACACTGATACTCAATGCCACTGAAGTTAAGGGTATGATTTTTAATACAGATGGATGGCTTTAAGAATGATCTAGGGTAGAATCATATCTAGAAATAGAATGACTCCACCAGCTAGAAAGGAATTAGAGAAGAAAATTTCCATCCACTTCAGTTATTTACCTCAGACAGGGAGGCAGTCTCAGAGTAGAAAATCTCACAGTCACTACCAGGGACTATGAGGGAGTTGACTTTGGAGGAACTCACTACCTCATGCCATTTCTACCCTGCTGGCCACTGAGGGAATCATTGTAGGGGCAGCTCTCCCTAATGTATTCTACGACCACAATCTGAGAGATAAGTTTTATTAATCCTAATTTAGAGAGTTTAGAACCAAATTAGTAAACTATGATGTACTTTTATCTTTGCATTTCTTTGTCCATCTTTAAATTTTTAAATCTCTAAAAGAAAACTCATAGGAATGTATTATGAAGGTGAAGTGTTATTATTTTATTTTCCCTCAATGTTGAAAAACCTATCTACTCTTTACCTAGCTTCAACAATTGTTAACATACTGTTCTCTGTCTCTCTCTGTATCTCTCTTTCTTGCTTTGTAAAACTTTCTGTACCATTGGAAAGTACATTGTATACATCATGACACTTCATTTCCTAAAACTTTCACAGATATCTACTAAAAATAAGGGCAATCTCCTACATGATTATAATACTGAGTCATAAGAATATTAATAATAATTTTATAATGTCATCTAATATCCAGGTTAGATTTAAATTTTCTCACTTGTTTCAAAAATATTTTTTGGTGCTTTGGAACATTTTTGAATAGGATACAGTCTAGGATCACAGAATACCTTTTGTTATTTCTCATAGACCATTTATATGTGCAGTAATCATACCCTATACCTCTCCTCCTCTCCCCCTCCATTATCTTCTTTCTGCCCCTGATATTTTGCAAGTTTAGGTTAATGATCTTATAGAATGTCCCACATTCTGAACTTCTCTGATTATTTCTGCTTGGTGTCACTAAACTCAATATCTATCCCTTTTATTTTCTGTACATTGGAAATTATAAAGACTTAATTACATTCAGGTCAAACTTTTTTGGCAAGAATCCATCATAGGTGATGTTGTATGTTTCATATTATCACACACCAAGGGACACAAAATATCAGCTTGTCCTACTGTTACTGGTGCTAATTATTATTAATTATATTGGTCACTGTTAGATCAACACTAAAGTTGAAAATATAATGTAAATAATTCCTCTGTAAATTTCACTTGGATTCCCTAAATGTTGGTATTTTAAAATGTTTGCATGATTGTTTCTTTCCTTCAGTCTCTTTTTGCCTATATGCTTCAATGTGTATTTCTTAAATGCAAGGACTTTTTTCAGTATAACCCGTGTATAATTCCACATTCAGAAAATTAGTATTGATGCAGTATTATGATCTAATCTACCAGCCATACAATTTCACCAATTGTCCTAATATTCATTAGAGCAAAAGAATGCATTTTTCTAGTCTAGCATCCGATGTTGATTACACACAGAATTTAGCTGTCATGTCTCTTTAGTTTCCTTTAGTCTGAAACAGTTCTATAATATTTCATTTTTTAGCATGGCCTTGACATTTTTGAAAGAATACTAGTCAATTGTTTCATAAAATGCCCCTCAATTTGGGTTTTCTTAATGTTTCTTCATGATTAGATACAGGTTATGCATTTTTAACAGAAATACCACAGAAGGTAGTTTTATGCTTTTCCCAGTGCCTTATATTAGGAAGCATATAATATCTACTGTTACCCATTACTGGAGATATTATATTTGATTTCTTGGTCAAGAGGATTCTCCTAGCTTACTCTAGTATAAAATTATTTAACTTCTTTTTAATTAATAAGTATTTTGTGTTAAAATACTTTGAGACTATATAAATATCCTGTTTCTCTTCAAACTATCACATATTTGTTTTAGCATTCACTGATGATTTTTGCATTAGACAATTCTTATGATGGCTGCTAAGTGAAAAATCACTTACAAACAAATTATAAAACTAATTTATTTTTCCTTTTAAAGTTTTATTTTTGTTTTTCACTTCATGTAAAATATTTCTATATTTTTGTTGTAATGTACAAATACCCATGATATTTTTATGTAAGTAAACTGTTGGAATAATATAAAAATGTATGATTTATTTACTTATTTCAATATATTCTCCATATACTGTAAGCTCATTGAGTGAAGGAATTTTTGTCTTATCCGCTGATGAATTGTCAAGTGGTCAGAATATATAGCAGGTACTCAATAAATATTTTAAAATATATTTTATAGTTTAGGAAATGGAGGCTTAAGGAGATAAAATAGCTCTAGGAAATAGTAGAGATGGGATTCAAACAAATTGACATTCTTTCATTACACCTCATCACTACAACATATAGGTAAGGTTTATTTTTTGCAAGTTTATTAAGTTTGAAGAGGGCATTTACTGTGTTTTGTTTTAAATG
The DNA here is from genome assembly GCF_048565385.1 of Saimiri boliviensis. Classification (NCBI taxonomy): domain Eukaryota; kingdom Metazoa; phylum Chordata; class Mammalia; order Primates; family Cebidae; genus Saimiri; species Saimiri boliviensis. The sequence continues at coordinate 201,338,664 of NC_133450.1, read as the reverse complement.
ATATTCCGATACTTATGGAATATACTGGGAATAAAAATTAGTGAGACAGCATGAGTGTTAGAACTATATGACTAACTCTATCCAATCTTGTCAATAAAAAATGCAAACAAGATTGTCATGCATAATCAAATGGCAGATTATTCCATTGTATTTCATGATGCTAGTAAGAGCTACTGAGACAGGAGGCTTCTACATGGTAGGATGTTTTGTACCTAATATGTATATTTCAGAGCAGGTGACACACTTCCTAAGTTCTAGATGTGGCTTAATGTAGAAACAGCTCATGAACACAACACATTTCTAATTTTTCAGTGTAGTTGATGACTTGCTGTAATTTGAGACAAAGAAATAAGATCTGAAAAAATTAGGAAAATCTGTAGAGAATATGCATAGTATTTCCTATTAGTGTGCTCTGAATTGAAATAGTTTCAATGTCAGTGATTTGACCTCAGAGGGCAGTCCTTGCTTACATTTACTTATAACTGCACTGGGAAGGGCATCAGTTTCACCTTTCCCTGGTGCCATTATTGTAAGTTTTCTGATGCCTCACCAGAAGCTGAGCAGATGCCAGCATTGTGCTTCCTGTACAACTTCCTGAGCCATGAGCCAATTAATTTTTTTTATTTTTAAATTACTCAGTCTCAGGTTACTTCTTTATAGCAATGTGAGAACGGACTAATACAGTATGTAGTCTAGGACTTAGTCAATGCATTACATTACTCTGGCCTTAGCAATTGCTACAGGGATGAAAATGTGACCAAATACCAGCTAATGCAAACCAGATCCAGAACCTGATCCAGAAGCTCGCCAATCAGCCTTCTCTGTGTGACTGAGTTCTGAGGCAGAAGACTCAGTGACTAATGAATAGATCTCAAATAGATGTGACAGTCTATCTGTTTCTTTGGACACTCTTAGTTCTTTAACCCCATTGGTCTTAACAGGATCGAAAATTAGATTTGGAACATAAGAATAATCTTTAAATTCAGAATCTTTAGGTCATAATAAAATACTTCAGGAGTATAGTAATCAAAATTAGCTAAATTTATACATTTTTTATGCCTTCAGCCACGGAACAATGATTGGGCAAAATTTAACTATCTTTACTGATATTTAAAAATATATTTAAAAAACCAATTCATGGAAAAATTTATTATGAATAAGTTAATTTCCTAGATTACTAAACCTTATCCATGTAAATGGCACAACATTTCTGATTTTAAATATTTCCAATGGAAAATATTTTCTAGACTACATTATATTGCAAAACTCAGGGGATACACAGAATAATTTAGGCTAGCAATATTGGAACAAACACACTTTATCAGTCTTTTTAGAAGAGAACATAGGTGAATACAACTTTTGCTCTTTTTGCTCTTTCAAACTCTTTTTTTTTTTTAATTGCATTTTAGGTTTTGGGGTACATGTGATGAACATGCAAGATTGTTGCATAGGTACACACATAGCAGTGTGGTTTGCTGCCTTCCGTCCCCTCACCCGTATCTGTCATTTCTCCCCATGCTATCTCTTCCCACCTCCCCACCTCCCCGCCCCTCCCCCATTTCCCCCCAATGGACCCCAGTGTGTAGTGCTCCCCTCCCTGTGTCCATATGTTCTCATTGTTCAACACCCGCCTATGAGTGAGAATATACGGTGTTTGATTTTCTGCTCTTGTGTCAGTTTGCTGAGAATGATGGTTTCCAGGTTCATCCATGTCCCTACAAAGGACGTGAACTCATTGTTTTTGATGGCTGCGTAATATTCCATGGTGTATATGTACCACATTTTCCTTATCCAGTCTATCATCGTTGGGCATTTGGGTTGGTTCCAGGTCTTTGCTATTGTAAACAGTGCTGCAATGAACATTCGTGTGCACGTGTCCTTGTAGTAGAATGATTTATAATCCTTTGGATATATACCCAGTAATGGGATTGCTGGGTCAAATGGGATTTCTATTTTTAGGTCCTTGAGGAATCGCCCACACTGTCTTCCACAATGGTTGAATTAATTTACATTCCCACCAACAGTGTAAAAGTGTTCCTATTTCTCCACATCCTCTCCAGCATCTGTTGTTTCCTGATTTTTTAATGATCGCCATTCTAACTGGTGTGAGATGGTATCTCAATGTGGTTTTGATTTGCATTTCTCTGATGACCAGTGATGATGAGCATTTTTTCATATGTTTGTTGGCCTCCTGTATGTCTTCTTTTGTAAAGTATCTGTTCATATCCTTCGCCCATTTTTGAATGGGCTTGTTTGTTTTTTTTCTTGTAGATCTGCTTTAGTTCTTTGTAAATTCTGGATATCAGCCCCTTGTCAGATGGGTAGGCTGCAAAAATTTTTTCCCATTCTGTTGGTTGCCGATTCACTCTACTGACTGTTTCTTTTGCCGTGCAGAAGCTGTGGAGTTTGATTAGGTCCCATTTGTCTATTTTGGCTTTTGTTGCCATTGCTTTTGGCGTTTTGGTCATGAAGTCCTTGCCTACACCTATGTCCTGAATGGTTTTGCCTAGATTTTCTTCTAAGGTTTTTATGGTATTAGGTCTGATGTTTAAGTCTTTAATCCATCTGCAGTTAATTTTGGTGTAAGGTGTCAGGAAGGGGTCCTGTTTCTGCTTTCTGCACATGGCTAGCCAGTTTTCCCAACACCATTTATTAAACAGGGAGTCCTTTCCCCATTGCTTGTTTTTGTCAGGTTTGTCGAAGATCAGATGGTTGTGGGTATGTTGTATTTCCTCTGAGGCCTCTGTTCTGTTCCAATGGTCTATATCTCTGTTTTGGTACCAGTACCATGCTGTTTTGATTACTGTAGCCTTGTAGTATAGTTTGAAGTCCGGTAGTGTGATGCCTCCTGCTTTGTTCTTTTTGCTTAGAATTGACATGGCTATGCGGGCTCTCTTTTGGTTCCATATGAAGTTTAAGGTGTTTTTTTCCAGTTCTGTGAAGAAGGTCATTGGTAGCTTGATGGGAATAATGTTGAATCTGTAAATTACTTTGGGCAGTATGGCCATTTTCACGATGTTGATTCTTCCTAACCATGAACATGGAATGTTTCTCCATCTGTTTGTATCCTCTCTTATTTCGTTGAGCAATGGCTTGTAGTTCTCCTTGATGAGGTCCTTTACGTTCCTTGTTAGCTGTATTCCTAGGTACTTTATTCTCTTTGTAGCAATTGTGAATGGCAGTTCGTTCTTGATTTGGCTCTCTTGAAGTCTATTACTGGTGTATAGGAATGCTTGTGATTTTTGCACGTTGATTTTGTATCCTGAGACTTTGCTGAAGTTGTTTATCAGTTTCAGGATATTTTAGGCTGAGATGATGGGGTCTTCCAGATATACAATCATGTCATCTGCAAATAGAGACAATTCGATTTCCTCCTTTCCAATTTGGATACCTTCTTTTTCTTGCCTGATTGCTCTGGCTGGAACTTCCAGTACTATATTGAATAGGAGTGGTGAGAGAGGGCATCCTTGTCTAGTGCCAGATTTCAAAGGGAATGCTTCCAGTTTTTGCCCATTCAGTATGATATTGGTTGTTGGTTTGTCGTAAATAGCTTTTATTGTTTTGAGATATGTTCCGTCAATGCCTAGTTTATTGAGGGTTTTTAGCATAAAGGGTTGTTGAATTTTGTCAAAAGCCTTCTCTGCATCAATCGAGATAATCATGTGGTTTTTGTCTTTGGTTCTGTTTATGTGGTGAATTACGTTTATGGACTTGCGTATGTTGAACCAGCCTTGCATCCCCGGGATGAATCCTACTTGATCATGGTGGATGAGCTTTTTGATATGCTGTTGCAATCGGTTTGCCAGTATTTTATTGAAGATTTTTGCATCTATGTTCATCATGGATATTGGCCTGAAATTTTCTTTTCTTGTTGAGTCTCTGCCGGGTTTTGGTATCAGGATGATGTTTGTCTCGTAAAATGATTTGGGAAGAATTCCCTCTTTTTGGATTGTCTGGAATAGTTTCAGAAGGAATGGTATCAGCTCCTCTTTTTATGTCTGGTAGAATTCAGCTATGAACCCATCTGGACCTGGGCTTTTTTTGGGTGGTAGGCTCTTTATTGCTGCCTCGACTTCAGACCATGTTATTGGTCTACTCAGGGTTTCGGCTTCTTCCAGGTTTAGGCTTGGGAGGATGCAGGTGTCCAGGAATTTATCCATTTCTTCCAGGTTTACTAGTTTATGTGCATAGAGTTGTTTGTAATAATCTCTGATGATGGTTTGGATTTCTGTGGAGTCTGTGGTGATATCACCTTTATCGTTTTTTATTGCATCAATTTGGTTATTCTCTCTTTTCTTTTTTATTAATCTGGCTAGTGGTCTATTTTGTTGATCTTTTCAAAAAACCAGCTCCTGAATTTATTGATTTTTTGAAGAGTTTTTTGTGTCTCTATTTCCTTCAGTTCTGCTCTGATCTTAGTTATTTCCTGTCTTCTGCTAGGTTTTGAGTTTTTTTGATCTTGCTCCTCTAGCTCTTTCAATTTTGATGATAGGGTGTCAATTTTCGACCTCTCCTTTCTTCTCATGTGGGCACTCATTGCTATATATTTTCCTCTAGAGACTGCTTTAAATGTGTCCCAGAGATTCTGGTATGTTGTGTCTTCGTTCTCATTGTTTTCGAAGAACATCTTTATTTCTGCCTTCATTTCATTGTTTATCCAGTCAACATTCAAGAGCAAGTTATTCAGTTTCCATGAAGCTGTGCGGTTCTGAGTTAGTTTCTGCATTCTGAGTTCTAACTCGATTGCACTGTGGTCTGAGAGACTGTTTGTTATGATTTCTGTTCTTTTGCATTTGCTGAGGAGTGATTTATTGCCAATTATGTGGTCAATTTTAGAGTAGGTGTGATGTGGTGCTGAGAAGAATGTATAGTCTGTGGATTTGGGGTGGAGAGTTCTGTAAATGTCTATTAGGTTTGCTTGTTCCAGGTCTGTATTCAGGTCCTGGATATCCTTGTTGATTTTCTGTCTGGTTGATCTGTCTAATATTGACAATGGGGTGTTAAAGTCTCCCACTATTATTGTGTGGGAGTCCAAGTCTCTTTGTAAGTCATTAAGAACTTGCCTTATGTATCTGGGTGCTCCTGTATTGGGTGAGTATATATTTAGGATCGTTAGCTCTTCTTGTTGCAGTGATCCTTTTGCTACTCCTGCCTTTTTTTGCTCTCCATTTGCTTGGTAGATCTTCCTCCATCCCTTTATTTTGAGCCTTTGTGTATCCTTGCATGTAAGATGGGTTTCCTGGATACAGCACACTGATGGGTTTTCGCTTTTTATCCAATTTGCCAGTCTGTGTCTTTTGATTGGGGCATTTAGTCCATTGACATTTAGGGATAGTATTGTTATGTGTGAATTTGATACTGTCATTTTGATGCTACCTGGCTGTTTTGTTGGTTAGTTGATGCAGATTCTTGATTGTGTTGATGCTCTTTTACCATTTGGTGTGTTTTTGGAGTGGCTGGTACCGGTTGTTCCTTTATATGTGTAGAGCCTTTTTCAGGAGTTCTTGTAGGGCAGGTTTGGTGGTGATGAACTCTCTGAGTGCTTGCTTGTTCACAAAGGATTTTATTTTTCCTTCACTTATGAAGCTTAGTTTGGCTGGATAGGAGATTCTGGGTTGAAAGTTCTTTTCTTTAAGGATGTTGAATATTGGCCCCCAATCTCTTCTGGCTTGTAGGGTTTCTGCTGAGAGATCTGCTGTGAGTCTAATGGGCTTCCCTTTGTGGGTAACCCGACCTTTCTCTCTGGCTGCCCTTAGCATTTTCTCTTTCATTTCAACCCTGGTGAATCTGACGATTATGTGCCTTGGGGTTGTTCTTCTTGAGGAATATCTTTGTGGTGTTCTCTGTATTTCCTGGATTTGAATATTGGTCTGCCTTGCTAGGTTGGGGAAGTTTTCCTGGATAATATCCTGAAGAGTATTTTCCAGCTTGGATTCATTCTCTTCATCACATTCAGGTACACCTATCAGACGTAGATTAGGTCTTTTCACATAGTCCTACATTTCTTGAAGATTTTGTTCATTCCTTTTTGCACTTTTTTCTCTTTCTTGCCTTCTCTTTTTATTTCATTGAGTTGATCTTCGACCTCTGATATCCTTTCTTCTGCTTGGTCAATTCGGCTGTTGAAGCTTGTGCATGCTTCACGAAGTTCTTGTGTTGCATTTTTCAGCTCCATCAATTCACTTATACTCCTCTCTATGCTGTCCATTCTCGTCAGCAGTTCGTCCAATCTTTTTTCAAGGTTCCTCTTTTCTTTGCGTTCGGTTAGAACATGTTCTTTTAGCTCACTGTAGTTTCTTACTACCCACCTTCTGAAGTCTGATTCTGTCATTTCATCACCCTCCTTTTCCATCCGGTCTGGTTCCCTTGCTGGTGAGGAGTTGTGATCCCTTTTAGGAGGAGAGGTGTTCTGGTTTCGGGAGTTTTCATCCTTTTTGCGCTGGGTTCTTCCCATTTTTGTGGGTTTATCCACCTGTTGTCTGTCTCTGTCCCAGGGAGTTGGAGCTTTATGAGTTTCCGTTGCACTACTGCCATTTTTGATTTTTCTTTCAGGTCTGACCCGCCCAGCTAGCAGCATGCCTAGCCACTGCCTGCCTGCAGGGGCTTTGCTGAGCTGCTGTGGGCTCCGCCCAGCTGCCCTGAGCTCTTCCCTGTAGTCCTTTTTATATGGGCGTAGTTAGAACTGTCTGGGCAATGGTGGCCCCGCCTCTGTTATGGCGGACTCTCTCTGTTGTGGCAGGTTGCCTCGGCAACGGCAGGTTGCCTCGGCAATGGCAGCCTGCCTCCGTAGCTAACAAAAGTAATGTAATGCATTGACTGGCTAAGTCCTAGTTTACTGTAATTGTCCATTCTCACATTACTATAAACAAATACCTGAGACTTGGTAGTTTATAAAGAAAAGAGGTTTATTTAATTGGCTCATGGTTCTGTGAGTTCTACAGGAAGCATGATGCTTGTATCTGTTTGGCTTCTGGTGAGGCCTCAGGAAACTTAAAATCATGATAGAAGGTGAAGGGAGAGAAGGCACCTCACATGGTGAAAGCAGGAGCAAGAAAGAGAGATGGGGAATGTTCCAGATTTTTAAACAAGCAGATCTCCTGAGAAATCACTATCGTGAGGACAGTATTAAGGGGCTAATGCTAAACCCTTCATGAGATGGCACTCCTATGATCCAGTCATCTCCCTCCAAGCCCCACCTTCAACATTGGGGATTACAGTGAAACGTGAGATTTCACTGGGGACACACATCCAAATCATGTCAGTTTCATTTCCTTTCCTGAAAATCAGTGTTAGTTCAGTTTCCTGCAAACCACACTGTAAGAGAATGCTGGAGGAACTGAGTCCCCCAGATATAAAACCAGCTCATCGAAAGAAAGGGGGAAAAGATGAGGGATTGCCAATGAACGTTAAATGCCTACATCAGGTTTAACCCAAATCATAACATGAATGACTCTCATATGACACTTGATATTTTATGAAACACTTCTATGCTCATGATCTTGTTTAACCTCCAAAACAATTCCATTAAGGATGTTGGAGTGACTGTTAGTCCCATTTCACAGATAAATGGTTTGCTTGGGAGCTCCTGAAATTCCCTCCCTGCCTGCAGCAGCAGTCCAGTGAAGCCACGTTAATGTCTCTGACCAAATCCCTCCCTCCCCGTGGAGAGGCAATGCGGCTTAGAACAAGGCTCTGATTTGGTTCAATTTTGGTAACAGGCCATTTGCAATTTTCAGTCTCCTCACTGAGCCTAAACTTCTGGTTTCATATTTTGGAACAAGCACAATACCTCACAGAGAAGTTTTTACTGGAATACAGAAAGAGGAAGTAATCCTCATATGTGTTAGGTTTTTTTCTTGTTCCTGCATGGATTAAGAGCAACAAAATGTTCTTTACTAAATTGAGTAAATGTGATGAATACCATGGAGCCATTGTAGCCTGGAGCTGAAGGAATCATTTGAAATAATTTAGCTTTTTTACTCCCATTCTTTAGATGTAGAGACTGAGAATCATACAGGGAAAAGAAGGAACCCTATTCCACGGACGTACTTAGAGGTAGATCTGGGACAAAAGCTAGCCTTTCTTGGCTTCTAGCTAGTGTGTCTGCCTCCTCTTACCCATGCTGCCTTTCTTCCTAAGTGTGTCTAATGTGAAAATGTTGTGGTTCATTTATAGGATTGCACTGTTTTGTTCTATTTGCGATTTCTTGTATAATCAATGAAAAACAAAAGGTTCTGAAATATTTTGGTTCTGAAATTTAGCCTCATCCTGCTACCTTGCTGCCTGGTACCCAGCAATCCCAAAGGGCCAAGCTTTCTAGCTATTGCTCTTTCACAGGAGGGTAGAATGGTCAATGCAGCAGGTTAAGATACAGACTGTTCACTTCAATTTGAACCTCAGATAAACAGTGAATCGTGTTTTATTATACATATGCCACCTGCAATATTTAGATAGTACTCACACTAAAAATGATTTGTTGTTTATCTGAAATTCACACTGAACTGGGCATCTGATGGTTTGTATGGGCACCCACTTGGTTAGGTTGGGAGAGGGGAGGAGTTAATAAATGTTTATTGGTATTTGTGTTGAATCTTAGAGAAAGAAAAGATTGACTGGCTCAAGAAGACTCTCTCCTGGTCTCTCACAAGCTTTGAGGAAGAACTCAAATTGCTGGAGTACTATCGTGGGGTTAAGGAATGATCTTCCCCCAAAAAGTACAAGTTTCATCTTAAGTCAGAACCTGACTCAGGGAATACTGGGAGGATAGAGGAAAGAGGTGGGACTCCTTTTGCTGTGCTGTGATGGTTGAATCTTGGGGCACAAGGTATCTACTTGGTAAATATACAAGTCCATCTGCTCACCCACAAGTTCGCCTTATCTGAAAATTAAAATACAAGCCACTTATATGATTGCTGGTTATTAGTGCAAGTCACAGTAACTGGAAACCAGCCACTTTCCCACTGACTTCTGTGCCTTTAGGCTTTAACACTTTTCTGATTAAGAAAATCCTTCAGAATCAGGAACCCAGAACAAAGAAGAAAGAAACGGACATCTAAGGAGTATATCTGTGTGCCAGATGGCTATTCCAGCTGCTTCAATGTTCAGACTGTTCTTTCTTCCTTCCTTTCTTCCTTCCCCCTCTTCCTCCTTTCCTTCCTTTCCTCACTTTATTTCCCTCCTGTCCCGTAAGCAGCCATGCAAATGGGCTTTATGTATTTTTTATTCATGTACCTTTGCTAAATGTTTATTTTTGCACTAATGTATTTTATATTTTCATAAATACCATTGTGTTATATGAGTCATTCTTTTTTACACTTGATCTTAGCCAAAAGGCCGAGAAGCGATGAGTCATTCTTTTTTAATTAGCTCAGTATCGTGTATTTTAAGATGCATTTAGGTTGCTGTGTCTACACTGGCTAGGTAATTGGTTGATTACTTTCAACCGCTTAATTTGTTTCTTTACCCACATTATACTCCTTGAAGGCTGTATCTGTCTTACTTAAGTTTGAATCTCCAAAACCAAGCATGAGGCTGGTACTTAAAAAGTGCTTAAGTATTTTGTGTTGAGGATTGAAATATGATATAAATATTAATTTTTCAATTAAAGTTTTGTTGAATCAAAAGGAATGAAATGTTACTAAAGGAAACAGCTGCTTATTACAGGATTGAGGATTCACTTCGGAAAAATTTCTGTTTTCAGAACCTTTGACGATCATGAGTTAGCTCTTCTAACTTCAACTTAATACCAATGAGTCATAGTCAAAACTGTGATTACCCTAGGACTTCTGAGCATAGGTGAAAAGCTTTTAACATAGTTTACTTAAAGTACAGCTTTAGGGAAACAAAAGTGATACACCTGCACATAAATTCTGACTTAACTTGCAACCCGGGTAGGCTTAACCTTTAATGGACATCAGTCAATAGTGTTGCTCAAATCCTATCACTTCTTATGAAATTCAAATCCCTGTTTTGAATCAAATTAAATGAAGAAAATTTCACTTTCTTTCCCTCATGCAGAGTATGTAAATATTTGTTCAACAAGAAGACAATGACCATGGCAGTAAGAACATAACAGCCATGGAACTAGGTAAAAAAAAAAAAAAAAATTTTTGAAATCTTAGGTGAAAAACACCAAGAATATTAATGAATTCATGTTTTGATTTTTGGTTTTCAAAGACTGTTTATAAGAAGGCCCCATACATACATGTGGCTGGGGACCCTTGCAGAGAGAGGCATCACTCTGCATCAGCACAGCATAGGAGGTGGAGTGGGGTAGAAAAACCACGATGTTGGGGCTAGAGGAAGAATAGCATGGGGTAGGGGGATTGGGGAGGGATAGCATTAGGAGAACTACTTAATGTAGATGACAGGGCGATGGATGCAGCAAATCACTACCATGGAACCTGTATACCTATGTAACAAACCTGTGTGATCTGCACATGTACCTCAGAACTTAAAGTATAATAAACAAAACAAAACAAAAAACCGCGATGTGACAGAGTGGAGACTTCTCAGAGACAGGGCCCTGGAAGCCAGTTGCTCTCCTACTGATCTCTGCCTGTGCCTCAGGAAGGAGGAAGAGCTCAAAGGAAACTTTTTTTGTGTCCTGGGATTCCAGGGCCTGGTTGGGATCTGGGATTCAGGGACCTGACACCATACAGCAGTCGGTATAGAGGGACACCTGCTCAAGTTCACCTCTGTGTTCTTGGACTTTCAGAAAGATTTCTCATAAGAATAATAGTATAAGGCCCTTCTTAATTTTACAATGTTGTGGAGTCCTTGAGATCTTGGGCTTTGGAGCCAGACCACGTTGGTTTGCAAACCAGTTCTGCCACTTGCCAGCTGAAGAACTTTGGCCAAATGACAGAACTTCTCTAAGCCTTTGTTTCATCATCTTTTGAGTGATCCCAGCAACAAAGCCAAACATCTCTTTTCAGTAAGACTTGCCAGGGTGTTTAATATGGTTAATGTCCACTGTGAATCTCTAAGAGATGGTTAGATGAATATAGGAATTTCCAAACATATTTTATCATGGAGTAGAGTATTTTTCTTCTCAGAGCACCTTATGGGACTAACTTTCTGAGCCACACATTTGGGATATGCTACCATATAAAAATATTCTAGATGCTTATTTGGGATATGCTACCATATAAAGATATTCTAGATACTTGAGGAATCCATCCTAAGAAAATATTCCAAAATGTAGAAAAAATTTCAAACACAAATATTTGATAAATAATTTTATATATGATAAACAACAATTGGAAAAAAAACTAGAAAAAAACTGGTATAGTACTTTCAGATCCTAATATCTTGTATAAAGTTTTATTTGTAAAAATTTTTTTTGAAATGGGAAATTCTGTTCCGTATTTCCTCTGAGGATTATATGTGCCAAAAACTGTGCCAAATACTTTAGACTAATTTAATCTTCATAATGTATAAATTTATTTTTATAAATGTCATTTTACAAATGACAGAACTGAGATTCAGTTTTCAGAGAGAATCCCCGTTGGCCTGACTCCAAAGCTTATTTTCCAAATCACTAATCTAATATTTCATTATGTTTTAAAATGTTCGGAGCAAGAATCAAAAGTAAGTAAAATAAAATATTAATTGTGGTTCCCTCTGGGTGGTGAAATTGTGGCATTTCCACTTTCTGCTTTATTCTCTTCTGTAGTTTCTATATTTTCTTCAGTAAGATATTATTTTTAGAACCAGAAAATAAGTTTTACTTAAAACAGTAGTATGTTGAAGTAGGCATGCTTGGCACATGCTTGTGATATCAGCTACCTGGTAGACTGAGGCAGAAGGATCATCTGAGCCCAAAAGTCTGAGACCAGAGTGGGTAACACAGTGAGATCCTGTCTCAATTTAAAATCATTTTTAAAAGTATGTTGATATCATTCTTTTTCTATCTAACAAAATTCCAACTAATTACATGGATTTTTATTTTACATTTATTTGGCATACGTTAAAAATAAAGACAAATACTCTTTAAAACGATAATTCCCACCAAAAGCACCTTTTTAACTTGACCGTTTTTTTTTTAAAGTTTGTTTATTGAGATATAATTTCCATATAATAAATTTCACCTTTTCTACTCTATAGTTCTAGGCCTTTTGACAAGTGCATACAGTTATGTAACCAGCACTATAATCAAGATTTGGTAAAGTTCCATTGCCCCCCAAAATTCTCTTGTCCTTTTGTGGACAGCTTCTTTTCTGACCTCCAGTCCCTGGTTACCACTGATTTGTTTTGTGTCCCTGTAATTTTTCCTTTTCCAGAGTGTCATATAAATCTAATAATAGAGTCTATTGACTTTTTGAGTCTGGTTTTCTTTTTCCACTTAGCATATTTCATTTGAAATTCCTCCATGTTGTTGCACATACCAGTTTTTTTTTTTTTTTTTTTTTTTTTTTTTTTTCCTGAGAAGTACTCCATTCTATGGATGTGCCATGATTTGTTTATCCAGTCATTGATTTAAGGATTCTTGGGCTGCTTATAGTTTGTGAATGATTGTAAATAAGTCTGCTATAAACATTCATTTCAAGTTTTTGTGTGAACATAGATTTTCCTTGATAAATGTGGAGTGGGATTACTGAGTTGTATGGCAATTGTATATTTAATTTTATAAGAAACTGTCAAATTGTGGCTCAGAGTGGTGGCTGTACTAAATTTGTATTCCAAACAGTTGCGCATGAGGGTTTCAAATGTTTTAAATTTGTACAGCACTTTTAGTACTTGGTATTGGCTAGGTATTTTGGTTTTCTGTTTATGGGGGATAGGGATGTGTGTATGGGGTCTCATTGTGATGATAACTTCCGTTTTCCTAATGACTAATGATGTTGAACATCTTTTCATGTTTTTGCCATTTGCCTTTCTTTTTTGGTGATTCATCTTTACGTTCTTGCTATTTAAAAAAATTGCACTGCTTCTTTCTTATTGCATGTCAAAGGATCTTCATGTATTATGGATATAAGTTCTTTGTCAGATATGCATGTTGCAAATATTTTCTCTAATTGCATAGCTTGTTTTTTTCATTTTCTTAACGGTGTTTTGAAGAACAGGAGTTTTAAATTTTGATGGAGTTCAATTTTTTCTTTTGTGGATTTTTTATTATATGTAAGTTATCTTTGCCTAACCAAAGGTGGCAAAATTTGTCCTGTTTTCTTTCTACAAGTATTGTAGTTTTAGGTCCCACTGTTAGTTCTGTGAGTTAATTTGTTTATGTCGTGCATAGTATAAATTCTGGTTGACTTTTTGCATATGGACATCCAACTTTTTGAATACTATTTGTTTAAAGCACTATTTGTTGAAAAGGTTTCTTTCACCTTTGCTGAAAATAAAATGTGTAGGTCTGTTTCTGGACCCCATTTGGTTCCACTGAGATCAGTATGCCTGTTCTTTTGCCATCACTATACTGATTATTGTACCTTTTTAATAATTTTTCAAATCGGATAATGTGAACTCTTCAATATTGTTCATCTTTTTCAAAATTGTTTGTCTATATTAGTTCCTTTACCTTCCATAGAAATTTTATCAGCTTGTGAATTCTAAAATTTAAAATATTGCCAAGATTTTGATTGTGATTGGATTGAATCAATAGATCAATTTGAGTAGAACTATCATCTTAACTACACAGTTTTCCAATATGTGAATATGATATCTCTATTCACTTATTCCTTCTTTGATTTTTTAATCTGTATTTGGTTTTCAATAAACAGATTTTATACATGTCTTGTTAGATTTATACTTAAGTTTTTCATGTTTTCTGATGCTACTTTAAATTTCATTTTTCAATTTCAATTTCTAGTTGTGCATTGCTAGTATATAGGACAATTTATTTTTATTATATTAACCTTATATCCTACAACCTTGCATATCTCACTTATTAGTTCTAGTAGTTTTTTTTAAAAGATGCCAACATTTTACATAGACAATCATGTTGTCTGTGAAGAGAAATAGTTTCATTCTTTTGTAATCCATATGCCTTTTATTTCTTTTTCATTTTTTTTTGTGCATGCTAGGACCTCCAATATGAGACTGTATAGGAGTGGAGAGAGTAGACTATACATTAGGTTTTGTGTAGTTAGAGCAGGTTAAAGCAATAGAAATTAGAGGAAAATGTATATGTATGTGTTGGGGCTACCAGATCATCTTGGTTTCCTCAAGACTTTCCTAGTTTATTAATGAAAGTCATGTGACCTAAGAACCCTCTCTGTCCCAAGCAAACCTAGACAATTGGCCATCTTAATGTGTCCACTGTGTGTGTTTGTGGCAGTGCGTGTGTGTTGGGGACTGTGGGTGCTGAAGGTGGAGGATAGGGGATAAAATGGCTTAATTTTCTACCTAGATTCACCTTTAAATTACGTGGTAACTTGTTATTTACCAACAGTTTCCTTTATTATGAGAAATGCATGCAAGAAGAGAAGATTTTAACTATCATTTATTCAGTTTGGACAGTAACAAGTAATTATAATTAAATAGAAATCAGTATGATTCATGAGTTTGTCTTTGAAATGAGTCACATTTAATTGAGAAGTGCAGAAGATTTAGAAAAAAATATCTCTCTGGATTTACATTTTACTTCATAAATAAGCAAGTTCTGCTTTTCCATTGTGGTAAAAATGCTTTTCATCTTTCTGTTTCCTGAGAAAGTAGTCAGAAGAGGAAAACTCATGTAGCCATGTATGGCTCATGCCAAAAAGAAGGGAAAAAACCTAATTCTTTAAACATTTCCAGTTTAGAGGTTTGTAAAAATCTATTGTGTCCTAGTGAATAAAATTTATAATTATTTGTCCTAATATATGCTCTAGTACCTAGTCACATGCCAAATAAAATAGTTTTGGCATAATTTCCGCTAGTAATCCTGAGGATGCTCATGAAAACCTTATTTAAAGTGTTGTCTGAGTCACTAGGCTTTGAATATGATTTGTGGAGTGGAGTTAAAATAAATCTGAAATGAAGAAGCTCTTAGTTATATTGACTACAAATATTATCATAGTAATTCCTCTTTTTGTTTTTCTTGTCTTTGTATGAATCATGGGCAGTCATGCAAGTATCCAGAGCAAGCAGACAGACACTACTGGGGCTCAGCAAGGGTAGTTTAATCCACCCATTTTTA
Source organism: Saimiri boliviensis (assembly GCF_048565385.1). NCBI lineage: Eukaryota > Metazoa > Chordata > Mammalia > Primates > Cebidae > Saimiri > Saimiri boliviensis. Next base: position 201,323,540 of record NC_133450.1, on the reverse strand, counting down.
TTGAGTCTGAAAAGCAAACTCCCATCTCTTTTCCAGTTTCCCTAACAGGTCGCTAACCATCTTCTTTACATCAGTTACTCAGTTATTTCCTGCCTCTCCCTCTTCATGCCTGGGACCCACTCTCTGCCATCATTTTCACAGTGGCCTTCCAACTCTCATTTTACTGTAATGCCTACACTAAATATGGCAGTGATGTCGTGAGTGTTATTTTTCCAACAACACAGATACACCTCATGTTTAATCCATAATTGTGGTTGGTGTGGAGAAATTAAGAGATGTCCAGATATCCCTGCTCTCTGAAAATATTCAGCTTTATACTTTGGCTTCTAGACTATGATTCAGTGAGTACTTACTATGAACTAGGTCTTGTTCTTCAAATTCTACCACATCATATCAAAATTTGCAAGACTTTGAGGAACTTTCTCATCCTTCCCTCTTTCCCTTTCCCCCTTCCTTCCATTTAATCTAATTTACTCAGAGAAAGCCTGATAGCCTTACTTATCTACCTTCTACTGCAAAGTTTAAAGAACAATAAACTATATTAATTTTATTTTCAATGTGTGACTTCTTTGTTCCACATCAGTGCTTCCTCTTATGTTCTCAGTCTATTAATGACTCAGACAGAAACTACAAAACCATCTTTGATTTTCTCTCCCCATCTTCTCCTGAATCAACCAATGATCAATCTCTGTATATCTGCCTTTATTCATTCCCTTAGTCTGGCCTCTCCTGTCCGTCCCCTCACTTCCACCCTACTTTAGTATTTATCTTCTCTCCTTGACCAGAGCATAACTACTTAATTAGTTTCCATGTGTATTTGTTTCTGAGGGCTGCCAAAGCAAATCACAATCTTGATGACTTAAAGCAACGGGAATTCTTTTCTCTCACAGTTCAGGAAGCCAGAAGTCTAGAACTTTTTGAAAACATCTTAGGAAATTCAAGGGTCAATATACATTTAATAAATAAATAAATTTGACAAACATTTAATAAGTATTTGTTAAACATACATCATATGTTTGTCATTGTTCTAAGGCCCAGGGACAAAAGAAATGAATAATAACAGCATTTATGATCCTTGTTACCCAGAACCTTCTAGTCTAGAAGACAAGGATACACTTGTTCAGAATAGGTTTAAAATACCTTTTATTTCATAGAGAGTGAGACGCTGGTGAGGATTGAGCTGTAATAAACTTTTTCAAAGGACAGAAATCATTTATTAAAAGCATTTATTCCTAAGTTGTTTTTATTGTGTTATTTACAGATATAAAATTTGTTGTTTTCTCCAGTAATTGTGAAAAGCATGACTAATTATGAAGTGATCAAAGAGAAAGAAAGGCATGAACCACAGCAAGGCAATGTGTCAGAAAAATTAAAGTGCACCCCTTTCCTCCTGCTGCTCTTCCAGGCATCTGGTCACCCAGTCTAGGGGGCTAGGAGTCCTTCTCTCTTTGCTTTACTTTCATATCTAATTAGTCACCAAGTTTCACCTAGTCTGCTACTATTGCCTCTCAGATCCACTCTTTCTTCATTTCTCCTGCCATATTCAGTCCCACATCATCTGACTTCTCTTTATCACTGATGTCTTAACTGTTATTCCTCCTCTATCCCTCGCTCCTTCCTATAACCTTGCTCTAGCTATCACTTCTACTGTCCTGGCTGGTGGTGGGGTCAGAAGTGTCATTCTAAAATAGAAATCTGGTTTAGACAATAAGTTATTCCCAAGCCAAAATCCTGCCTTCATCCCCATAGCCTTCAGTATAAAGTACAAACTCCTTGCTTGGATATACTTGACAGGGTCAAGAGCCAACGATGAATTAAATTGGATTGCTGTCTATTTCTAAGCTTCATCTCTTACCACTTAGAAGAGTGCTAAGAGATCCCTTTGCTCTTGCTATACTGCATCTTGCTACTACAGGGAATGTCACAGTATCTCTCATTTTGCACACACTGCTCCCTTAACCCTCCTTCATTATCCTGCCTTCCTCTGCTGTCTCCTTTTCTCTTCAAGGAAAACGTATGGGTCAGGTGACTTCCAGCCAACCTCTGGCTCCCTCTGGATGCAGTAGATCTTGAACTTCCTCAATAACAATGTAGGACAGTCATTTGTTTGTCTGTCTCTTCCCAAGTGATTCTCAATTTTGGCTCTACTTTGGGCTTCACCAAGTGGTGATAATTTAATCAATTAGTAGGAGGACCGTCAGTACTTTTTCAAAGCTGTGGATAAATTTATTGTGCATCTGGCTTGAGAAACACTGCCCTAAACTATAAGTTCCTCTGATCTTGGACCTTTTCTTAACTAATTTTTTATTCTTAGTGTGTTTTCTCAAGGCCTGGTTCAGGATGGGTTCTCCAGGCCCTAAATCAATATTTGTTGAGTAAATGAGTGTAGATCATAAAAGAGGAAGTTTGTTGGGACATATTTAGAGGCTTAGGAAGGGGAGGGGTTATTCCAGTCTCTGGCTGACACCAAGCATCTTTCCTTGAATACTCATCCCTAAAGAGTTTGGCCAAGTTTAACATGCTGGAAAAGTGCCAATCTTCTACCCCGGAGATGTTTAATCTTGGGGTGTTTCATCCCCATTTGCACACTTCAACCTCATTGGTCCATCAGTCACAAATCCTCCATGCATGAGTGGGTCTGTGGAAAGAGTGGAAGTTTCTTAGCTCTGCAGCTTATGGTGTAATACAATAATTAATAGAATAGACAGAATTTATTTAAGTGGGAGGGCAAGGAATCACATCTCTTAAAATTCTTTTTTATATTTCTTCTCTAATCTTTCAGAGTTGCATTTAGTAGAAGACATTCCTGTTATTCAAAGAAAAGCTATTAAAGCAGGTTATATCACCCCCAGCCTATGTACACCTCAAATAAGAAAAAAAAAATAAGCTTATAATATTAGTTGTACTCATAGTAAGGACTTCAGTTCTGAACTCATATTTGTCTCCATTATGTCTTTAAAATATGGACCCTATCTGCTCATTTTTGGCACTTCATCCATAGCAAATATTCCAACTCTTTCTGAATTTAGGGGAAAAAAATGGGCATATATTTTCAACAGATAGTAGACTCTAGTCTTTTATTTTTCTCTTCTTTCCACTGGAATGATAGGCATATTCTATTTTGCCATTTAGAATTGTGTTATTTTTAATGTTTTAATGACTAGAGTAAAAGCTTGAGCTAAGACTATGATAAAAAATTTGAAATCCAATGCAGACCATCCAATGAAGACATTCTTTTTCCTAGTTTCTTTCTGTTGACTTTGTAACCTTCAGCAGATCCTGGGTCCTAAGGCAGAGATTAGTGATTCTATAAACCCAGAAAGTTTTCCAGGACTCAAATTGTCATTTTAGAAAAAGGCAGAGGGAGGATAGATATTTACAATCTTTTTGACACTATGTAGGTCTTTCCTTGCATATACTACACAAATAGAAATGGGGCCATGACATCATAGGTATAGCTCTTGTGATTCTGGGGTGAGGCCCTGCTTTTACCCTTGACACCAGCAGCTGAGAATGGGCTTCTGGTCCTCCTTCCTGAATATTATGTGATATTGGTCTGCTTACTTGTCTCAGTCCCTCGACTTAATTCTCCATACTATTTCCAGAGTAGTCCTCAAAATACATGTGGTTTTCCTGTATTCCTAAGTTTGAAAAGTTTTATATTTCATTGGCTGCCAACAGGATATCTTCTTGACCTCTTCCTCTGGTATTCTGGAAAATAATCTTGTTAGCCTGATTTTATAATTGAGGAACATGAGGCCTGAGAAGTGAAGTGACTTCTTTGGGGTCCCATTGATAGCAACAGAGTTGAGGTTTGGCCATCTGACTCCTGCTCAAGTACTCTTTCCACCACTCCATATTATCTTTGCATTTAATCTCTGCTATTTCATCTACAACATAGGGTTCATCATAATGACTAACTTCTCTGAAGTCAGGTTATGCTGGCAAGCCTCCATTATATTTCCCATTAGCTAAAACTGCTGGTATTCAAGCCCTGTGTAGTCTTCTCCTACACTGAATAGGCCTGACCTGTGTAAACCAATAGGATATTCTGGACATGATGGTGTGTAACTTTCAAAGCCAGAGACACCTGCTCTGGATGTCAGCCTGCATGTGTTGCAAGGAGCTGAGGATGTGTGGCAAGGAACTGAGGTATCCAGCCAATAGACATGTGAGTGAGCCATCTGCGAGGTGGACCCTCCAGCTCCAGTCAAGCTTCCTAGGACTGCAGCATGGATGGTGTCCTGACTGCAACTTTCTGAGCCAGAACCACCCAGCTAAGACACTCCTGAACACCTGAGCCACAGAAACTGTGAAGCATAATAATAAATATTTATTGTTTTAACTCGTTAAGTTTTGGGGTAATTGATTATGCATCAATAGATAACTAGAGGTTAGAAAGAAATAGCCTTTTGAAGTTTTTTTCAACCCTTAGATCTGAGATTTTATGAGAAAATTATGATCTTCCCATCTCAGACAGGGGTCTATCCTACAACTGTATAAAAGGGCTGTTCAGTGGCTTATCTGATGGATTTTATTCCATTGATTATAATTAATTTATCAGATTATCCCCATTTAGATAGAGAAGTATTTAAAGACGTAAAAAGACAGTCTTCCTAGATTTCTTCTTGTTACTCATGCGCTATCCTGTGGATACCAAAACCTGTGGATTATATCTCTAGAGTTCTCCACTCTGTCTCTCCCCTCCCCTGTCCCACAGCCAGAGACACCATTCAGGCTATTGTCATGTCATCACCTGCTAAATGAACTATACCAATGATCTTCAAAGTCTTCCCCTCTATTTACCTTCCCAAATCCAGACCCAGCAATATCACTGCCCTGTTTAAAAAGAGCCTCTCTCCATTATCCTTAAGCTCCTCAGCCAGTGGCAGAAAGTCGTCTACACCCTGGCTCCTGTTGGCTTTATCCAGCTCTTCCTTGGCTGGTTCTAGATTCCAGCCTCTGGGTATTATTACCTAGATCACTCTGGCTCCCACACACTCCCCACCCTTGCTCATACCATTCCCTCTCCCTGGACTGTCCCTCCCCTCCAATGACTACAGTGCTCTTCACTCTTACCTATTTGGTTGGACCCTTCTCATCTTCAAGACCCAACCCCTGGAGAAATCCCCTTTGATGCCCCATGAGTCATTTACTACTTCTCTTGGGCCTCCAGGCACTTGATGTCCCTTTCTATTAAAGCACCTAACACACTAGGTTGGAATGCTTTATTCAGTAGTCTGCCTCCTCACTCCAGGCTGGAAATTCCTAAAGGACAGTCATTGTATTTTATTTTTGATCTCAGTGTTCCCAGCATTCAGTTTGGGGCCTGGTATGGAATAGATACTCAGTACATTTCTTCAGAATGGAAAGCTAAATGAGAAGATTTAAAATGCTTTCATTTTCCCTGGGAACCAATTGTACTCTAAATCATTTAGGGTTCATGTGCACAGTTGTGTTGTCTTTTTAATAGTTGGTTTACCTGTTTTATTTCCTGAAGCCTTTTGAACATTTTACATGTTAGCCTTCATCTGGGAAAGCTATAAAAACTCCAAGTCATGAGGAGTTGCTTAGAACAAGGCTGGACAGGTGTGGGTAACTGCTTGAGGCCCAGTTTGATGGTGATGGTTCTGGACTGGGCACTAGACTGGCCAAGTGGGTGAGGCAGGAGCTGGTTGGTTCTCAAGCATGCCTTTGCTGGCCAGCAGAGTGATATATGGAAGGGATAAGGCAACAATGGAAAGAGGACATGGGAACAGCTGGTGCCTAGAGACACAGAGGTCCACTGGCGGATAGAAATTCGAAAGCAGGTGATGTCTGGAAATACAGCTGGACAGGGAGATCTATCTGAAGGCAGCAAATTTGGCCAAATCATCTAACTTCTCCATGCCTCATTTTCTCTATCTGTAAAGAGAAGAAAGCAATAGTAGCTACTTGATAAAATTGTTGAGAGGATTAAATGTATAGATGCATGTGAAATTTTTGAAATAGGGCCCACTACAAAGTAAGCCCTCAGTGTTTATTAGGTTTTCATATCAGTATTACTATGGTTTTAGTAATGCAAGGTGCAAGGACTCAAATCCATGGGGGCTGAGTCAAGAGGTCTGAAGGGCTGGAAGAAAGTCGAAGCTTATCTCAGGATACAACTCTAGCACATGAAGCAAGACAGAGGTCTGATACTGGATTTGGGACATGGAGTCAAGATTGGGTCTGGGGAATATGACAGAAAGGCAGTCCAAAGAAAAAAGCAAAGCAAAACAACCAAAAAAAACACAAGTCAAAAGATCTTTAATTGCAGGCTGCTAATGTCTCAGGCTCTATACATTCTCCCTAAAAAAATTAGGAAAAACATGAAATTGTTTGTATAGATCAAAAGTGGTGGGATATTGGCAATTTCTTATCATTTAACCTCAAATATCACACAGTGTGGCCCAATATTTTAGAGTCTGATCTCTGAGGACCCCATTACTAGCAGGGTGGCTTTGGACAAATTACTTACATTGTATGCTTCAGTTTCCTCATTTGTAAAAATGGAGAACATATTACTTCATTAGTTAATTGTAAGGATTAAACTAATTCACATGAGCAATTTTGAAAATTTAACCTGTTAAAAATGTGAACTGTTTAGAAAAAAACTGGTTTAGAATGTGCCTCTTGCATAGTAAGCACTCAATAATGCTAACTATTGTTGTTGTTATTCTAGACCCCAGATAAACCATGCTCAGTACATGGTAGGCATTCAATGAATATGCACCAAGTGAATGAATGAATGAATGAATGAATGAATGAATGAATCAGTGTAAAGAGCTGTACACAGAACTTGGCTCATTTTATACCCTGAATAAGTATTAGCTACTACTACAATTATGCTTTGTCTTTAACTCTTCCAATAGTCTTTTGGGATAACTATTGCTCTCCTTGTTTTATTAGGTGAGACAAGTTATAAAATGGTGAAGAAACTTTCCACAAATATACAGTTAGAAACAGCTAGAGCAAGCATTTACAACTGTGTTTGTTTAACTCCAACATCACAATAGGTTTAAAAGTCTCTTGGTCTGTTCAGGTGGCTATAACAGAGTAGACTGGCTGTCTTGTAAACAACAGGAATTTATGTGTCATGTCTCATCATTCTGGAGCCTGAGAAATCCAAGGTCTGGACCCTTCCATGGGCAAAGGCCCACTTTTTGGTTCACAGATGGTATTTTCTCACCCTGACCGCACATGGTGGAAGGGCCTAATGAGCTCCCTTGGACCTATTAGGAAACTAATCCCATTCAGAAGGTATTAGTTGTCTCCCAAAAGGCTCCACCTCTTAATACCATCTGCTTGGGTGTTAGTATTTCATTCAACATATGAATTTTGGGCAGCCACAAACATTCAGATCATAGCAAAGTCAGAGCTTGGAAAGGACAAAGAATATTTGATGTTTCCCATTTTTGAGCAGGATCTGCTTAAATCTTCCTTGCCTCACATCTGGATGGGTCTCGAGTTATTTTGTGAGGCTGAGCCTGTGGTCACGTGGCCCAGCTGCATGTATAGGAGGTTAGACTAAGGCTATAGTCCTAAAGCCTTACATTACAGTTAAGTGTACCATTTACTTTTTAGATTTAACTCTCAAGAATTATTTTGCGGCCAGGCGCGGTGGCTCACGCCTGTAATCCCAGCACTTTGGGAGGCCGAGGCGGGTGGATCACAAGGTCGAGAGATCGAAACCATCCTGGTCAACATGGTGAAACCCCGTCTCTACTAAAAATAAAAAAATTAGCCGGGCATGGTGGCGCGTGCCTGTAATCCCAGCTACTCAGGAGGCTGAGGCAGGAGAATTGCCTGAACCCAGGAGGCGGAGGTTGCAGTGAGCCGAGATCGCGCCATTGCACTCCAGCCTGGGTAACAAGAGCAAAACTCTGTCTCAAAAAAAAAAAAAAAAAAAAAAAAAAAAAAAAAAAAAAAATTATTTTGCTGAAAAGATTATTGTAACAGAAATAAAGAGAGAGGGGTCATGATGAGAGAGTTGATTCTGGAAGTCCTGAGCTGCGGCTGAGAGAGGTTGAGTGGTGAACATATGCTTAACACTAGCCAGCTCCTGGGTGTAGTGCCTGGTCTTGGAGGTATGGACATGAGCCTTGGGCCAGCCTCTGCTCAGTGCTACCTCCTGGAGACCAAGATTATAAGCTGATGACTCAGGCATTATGGCTGCAGCCTCATTTCACTTAATAGGGTTCTGAGGGTGCTCCTAAGAAGGACGTTCTTTATTCTCAGCTTAATAGGATTTCCTGGATATCCCTTCGTCCCCAGAGCCAAGCAGCTACTTTTGCGGTTTGAGTTCTCCTGTGCTGAATCTGCAGAGCCTGCACAGAGCACCGAGTTTATGGTCCATCCCTGTACTTGCGCACAAACCTCAAACTCACAAGCAGTTACTTTTTGCTCACTTATAAGTAATGCTCATTTTAATCTGAACACTGAACCTGGAGCAATTTCTATAGTAGTTTCCACTCATTGGATATGTACTGTGTGCCAGGTAGAAAGCATTTAGGGACAAGAAAATTGAGGTTCAGACCGGTTTTCCGAAAATTTGCTGTGCATATGAATCACCTTGGGATCTCGTTAAGGTGAAGATTCTGATTGAGTAGGTCTGGGATAGAGTCTGAGATTCTCCCACGTGATGCTGATGCTGCTCATTCATGGGTCACACTTTGAATAGTAAGGGCTTTGCAGAATCTGCATTGTAACAAGATCCTGCAGATGAGTTATATGCACATGGAAGTTTGAGAATAATTGCTCTATATTACTGAGCCGTATTTTTGGAATGGTTATGGCATTTCTTTTTTATCAAAGTCATAATGGAAAACTACTTTCAACAAACAACAGCCTGGAGAAAAAATTGCCTAGGATTGCAAAGAATTTAGAAAATGGAATAACATGTTGAGAGATTCTTTCCCCTAGCACCAAATATGTGGCATCTTTTTCAACACCACTCTACCTGAAGTTAGTGTCAGATCCCACAAATCAAAGTCTTCGGTCCCTCAAGACTGCTCTCCTTTCAGATGCCAGATGGAAATAGTGTTCCCAGAACACTTTCGCTTCTGCCTAGTGGACTGCATATTTTGGCATTTTTAAGACACCCCCCCCCACCACCGAGGTTCAATAATTCACGTTTACAAGTAACAGAACACAGGAAAGCACTTTATTTACTATTAGTGTTTATTGTAAAGGATCGTACCCAGGAATAGCCAAACAACTATAAAACAAAAATAAAATTCTAAGGCTCCCCAAGCATCTAAATGAACCCCTCCTGTTGTCCAGGGCACTCCAAAGTTAATTTGAAAAACTGGTTTAGGCCATGATGGGAAGAGAGGGGTGGTTAGGCATGTCTCCTTATCTTCTCCCCACTTTTGGAGCTCAGGAGAAGCCAACCAGCATTTGATATCAACACAGACCTTAAGTCTGATAAGAAACATTTGCAATCTATTCTCTCTGAAACCTGCTACCTGGAGGCTTCATCCACTTGATAAGACTTTGGTCTCCACAACCACTTATCATAACCCAGACATTCCTTTCTATTGAAAATAAATCTTTTAACCAATTGCCAAGCAGAACAATTTTAAATCTATCTATAATCTGGAAGGCTCCCTGCCTTTGAATTGTCCCACTTTTCTGAACTGAACCAATGTACGTCTAACATGTATTGATTGGTGTCTCATATCTCCCTAAAAGGTATAAAACTGTGACTATGCCCTAACCGCTTTGGGTGTATGTTCTCAGAATCTCCTGAGAGCAGTGTCACGGGCCATTGGTCACTCATATTTGGCTCAGAATAAATCTCTTGAAATGTTTTATAGAGTTTGACTCTCTTCATCAACACAGCTCAGAAAGTCAGAGCTTCTATGATCTCTCCAGGTGTTCTACCCCCCCAGCACTGGAATCTCTCTCAACCCTGTTACTTAGAGTTTTTTCTTTCGTGTAGACGTGATTGGTTAAATCATTGGCAGCTGGTGATTACACTCATTCTCCAGTTCTCTCTCCCATTCCAGGAGACCGTGAGTGGTGCTGCAGTTCCAGCCCCCTAGTCCTGGCATGGTCTTTCCAGTGACCAATCGCCATCCTGATGCTATCTAGGGGTTCACCAAGAGTCATCTCATTAGCATAAACTTCAGTATGAATATGGTCTAAAGGGCTCATTTAGGAGTAACAAAAGAAGTTCCTATTAATCTTATCACTCAGGAAATTGCTAGGGTTTTAGGAGCTCTATGCTATGAACCTGGGACAAAGGCTAAATATATATTTCTCAAAATACCACATATGTAAAGACAAAATTAAGGGCACATCATAGTATTCCATTTTCCACATGTACCATTGCTTTTTAGAAAGAACTTTCCCATATTTCTCTTCTTTGCTCTCTACCAAGCCCTGTTCAATATGGGTAGAGTAGCATTAGCCCAGTGGGTGCATTAGTCATACCCATAGTTTAGATAACTTGCTAGGTAGCCATGTTTATGAATTTTTTAAAGTATACCCCAAGCAACTGAAGTTCATACACACCCCATTCATAACAATAAATGGCATTTCTTTTGAAAGGAAGAAGAGCAGAGATAAAGTAATGAAGTGTCAAGTTGATTGGAGTTTGCTGGTCAGCATTCCTCATAGGCCTGGGAGTGGATAGGAAGCAGGATAGCGAGGAGGACTTTAGGAGCCCAGAGACGTCATGCCTGAGATTGAGGAGAGGAGAACTGGCAAAGCTTACACTAAGGGCTCATCCAGAGCTGCCAATAAATGGTTTGGGTCAAAGGCCACAAAATGTTCTTACCCTTATGTAATAAATCTTTGTTCTGGGCATTCATTTTAAGAAAAAATATGTTTGCATGATACCTACAGCAGCTTTTTGAAATAACACAAAATTGGAAACAAATAAGTATTTAAATTACTAGAGGACTGACTATGTTGTGGTATTTGATGAACTATGCAGCCAGAAAAATTGTCAATTTGTACCAAAAATGCAATAAAAAATAAAAATCATATATCAACATGGAAATTGTTTACGATAGACAATTAAGTGAAATAGTAGATTATAAAAATTTATGTGTTCTATGATTGCAATTATGTAAACTAAGATAAGATGAGGGATATAGTAAAAATAAATTGTTTTGATATCCTGTTGGGATTAGAGATAATTTTTCTTCTTTAAAATTTCCTTATTGTTACTGTTTTTATAATAAAAATGTAAATAGTCTTATGAATGTAAGTTCAGTGTATCTGTAAATACAATTTCTGTGTCCTAACAGTTCATGATGAGGAGGATAAAAGGTATAAACAAATTGTATTAACCTAAAAATATCTCTATGAATAAAATTAATTTTCTGCCTCTTTTTCCTTTACAGGTGTCTCATGAAAATGACAATAAAACTTGTCAAATTCAAGTAGTGTGGAATATTTAGGAAAAAAATGGCAGATAGGAGACAGGACTAAAGTACAGCTCCCACTTGGATGGACAGAACAGTGTGTGGAGACTCACATGGTGAACTTTTGCTCTAAGAACCACCTCAGGAATATACCAGAAAAAAACAAAAGAATTCACTGACTCTTTGAAAGAAGCGGCTTGCTACTGCAAACTCCATGAGACTGCTGAAAAACTGTGAGTTTTCAAAGTATGAAAGGGGGAAAAGTCTCCCTCTGAACATGTATGACCACTGGGGAACCTGCAAATGCAGGTCATAGGAGAAAGATTTAACCATACCTAGAGTTGAAAAGGATTTAGGGAGCTGAGTGAAATATAAAAGGAGAAGAAACAGTGGGAAGAGCCCTCTAAGTACTCCCGGTCTCCAGCTTGAGCCCAGAAAAGCCGTTCCTGGCTTTATCTCACAGGGGTCCTTGGGGGAAGGCAACTAGTGAAATTCAGGAGGGGCCACAGGGTGAAGAAAGCTTCCAGTGGAATTTTGTAATAATTTTGGCTGAACACAAATTTTTCTGAGCAGAATTTCCAGTGGTGGAGGGTGGGGGCAAAAATAGAAAGCACAAATATGAGTGTAGAAGCTGCAGCCAAAGGTTTAAGTGGAGGGTTGGGGATGAGGGGTGAGGCCTGAGAGCCATGCTTGCTTTCTCAACAGGAAGACTTGTACCCTGGGGCAAAATCTCAGCCTTACTCACCAGCTGCCTAGATGTAAACTTGGTGCTGTTAGTGAGGCAGGGCGGGAGTGAGACTGGCCTTGCTGCATGGGAGCTGAGTGAGGCCTATCACTGCCAGCTTTCCCCTAGTCCCCTGGTGACCTGTATGATGCAGCAGAGGCAGCTAAAATCTCCCTGAGAACATAACTACATTGGTCTGAGAATCACTCCCGATTCCCCACAGTGGCCACAGCAAGTCCCACCCAAGGATAGTCTGACCTCAGACCCACCTAATTCTGCCCCCACCTGATGGTTTTTCTCTGCCTGCCCTTGTAGTCAAAGACAAAAGACATAAACTCTTGAGAGCTCTGTGGCCCCACCCATCACCTGAGTAACGTTGAGTACTTACCCTGGCCAATGTAGGGCAAGTGTACATCTCCCTTCTACTATTGCATCTGGTACTGTCTTCCAAGTGCTGCCTCCTGTCTGTAGGCCAACTAACTTAAGCCGTTACAACAACTTATAACACACCAACCCTGCTCCAAAAAAGAAGAAACAACAACTAATTACACCACCTACACCACCCTGGATAACCAGAGGTCCTGAGTCTGTCCTTGTGACAGTGTCTCTGTTAGCATAACCAGCGTTCAAGAAAACTACAACCAAGAACTCCTGCAGAGTTCACTTTATGCTCCTGCCACCTCCATTGGGGCAGGTGCTCGTATCCGTCGCTGAGAGAACTGAAGACAAACCACATCACAGGACTCTGCAGACATTCCTCAGTACCAGCCCAGAGCCTGCTAGTCTCATTGAGTGGTTAGACCCAGAAGAACAGTAACAATCACTGCAGTCTGGCTCTCAGGAAGCCCCATCCCTAGGGGAAGCAGAAGAGTACCACTTCAAGGGATCACCCTGTGGGACAAAAGAATCTGAACAGCAGCCCTTGAGCTCTAGATCTTTCCACTGAAACAGTCTACCCAATGAGAAGGGACTAGAAAAATAATTCTGGTGATATGACTAAACAAGGTTCTATAACACCCATAAAAGATCACACTGGCTCTCCAGCAATGGATCCAAACTAAGAAGAAATCTCTGAATTACCAGATAAAGAATTCAGAAGGTTGATTGTTAACCAACTCAGAGAGGTACCAGAGAAAGGTAAAAAACAACTTAAATAAAATAAAATAAAAAAAAAATACAAGATATGCATTAAAGTCTCCAGAGAAAGAGATATCATAAAGAAAAGACAACTATAACTTCTGAAAATGAAAGATACACTTAAAGAAATGCAAAATATGCAAGGAAGTTTTAACAATAGACTCAAATGAGTAGAAGAAAGAACTTCAGAGCTTGAAGATAAGGTTTTCAAATTAACCCTATCCAACAAAGACAAAAAAGAATTAAAAACAAAACAAAGCAAAGCCTCCACAAAGTTTGGGATTATGTTAACTACCAAACCTATGTTCCTGAGGAAGAAGAGAAAGCTAAAAGTTTGGAAAATTTCTTTGAGAGAATAATCAAGAAAAACTTCTCTGACCTTGCTAGAGATCTAGACATCTAAATACAAGAAGCTCAAAGAACACCTGGGAAATTCATCACAAAAAGATCGTCACCTGGGTACATAGTAATTAGGTTATCTAAATCAAGACAAAGTAAAGAATCTTAAGAGCTATGAAGCAAAAGCATCAAGTAACCTATAAGGGAAAACCTATCAGATTAACACCAAGTATCTCAGCAGAAACCCTAGAAGCGAGAAGGGATTAGGGTCCTATCTTTGGCCTCCTTAAACAAAATAATTAGTAGTTAAGAATTTTGTACCCAGCAAAACTAAGCTTCATAAGTCAAGGAGAGATAACATCTTTTTCAGACAAACAAATGCTGAGAGCACTCACCTACCAAGCCAACACTATAAAATGCTAAAAGGAGCTCTAAATCTTGAAATGGTTCCTCAAAATATTCACCAAAGTAGAACCTCCTTAAAGCATAAATCTCACAGAGCCTGTAAACAATAACATAATGAAACACACACACACACACACACACACACACACACACACACACACACACACGGTCTTCAGGCAACAACTAAATGAATAGAACAGTACTTCATATCTCCACATTAATATATAATATAAATAGCCTAAATGCTCCACTTAAAATATACCGCATTGCAGAATAGACAAAAATCTACTAACCAAGTATCTGCTACTTTCAGGAGACTCATCTAACACATAAAGACTCACATAAACTTAAGGTAAAGAGATGGAAAAAGATATTCCATGCAAATGGAAACCAAAAGCAGGCAGAAGTAGCTATTTTTATATCAGACAAAACAGACTTTAAAGCAACAACAGTTAAAAAGAACAAAGAAGGAGATTCTATAATGATAAAAGAATTAGTCCAACAGCAAAATAGCATAGTCCTAAATATATATGTACCTAACATTGGAGCCCCCAATTTTTTAAAATGATTACTACCAGACCTAAGAAATCAGACAGATGACAACATAATATAATAGTGGAGGACTTCAGTACTCCACTGATAGCACTAGACAGTTCACTAAAACAGAATGTCAACAAAGAAACAATGGACTTAAACTATACTAGAACAAATCGATTTAGCAGATATTTACAGAACAGTCGAAACAATAACTGCAGAATATATATTCTTTTCAGGAGCACATGGCACGTTCTCCAAGACAGACCATATAATAGGTCACAAAACGAGCCTTAATAAATTTTTAAAAACCAAAATTATATCAAGTACTCTCTCAGACAATGGTGGAATAAAATTGGAAATTAACTCCAAAAGGAACCCTCAAAACTATACAAATACATGGAAATTAAATAATCTGCTTCTGAATGATCTTTAGGTCAACAATAAAATCAAGATGAATGTTAAAACATTCTTTGAACCAAATGATTATAATGACACAATGTATCAAAACCTCTGGGATACAGCCAAAGTGGTACTAAGAGGAAAGTTCATAGTACTTGCATTGCTATAAGGAACTACCTGAGACTGGGTAACTTACGAAGAAAATACGTTTAATTGATTCACAGTTCCACAGGCTGTACAAGGAGCATGGCTGGGGAAGCCTCAGGAAACTTGTAATCATGGAAGAAGTTGAAGGGGAAGCATCTTCACTTGGCTGAGAGAGAAAGCAAAGGGGGAAGTGCTACACACTTTTAAACAACCAGGTCTCATGAGAACTCACTCGCTATAAAGAAAACAGCAAGGGAGAAGACTGCCCTTATGATCCCATCACCTTCCAACAAGCCCCTCCTCCAACACAGGATTATAATTGGATATGAGATTTGCATAGAGACACAGAGTCAAACCATATCAATGCTTATTAGCACTGCACATGCTCTAACCTTGTTGCTGCTAATATATAGGCAATTAAGGAAAAATAAAATGCTTTGCTACTCAGGTTGTTAGTTTACTCACTCAATTGATGCTGTTGGAGAACGGATCAAGTCAGTACTTCTCAAATCTCCCCATCTTACCTACCTTCCCAGGAGTATCAAGTGACACTTTTACTAAAGACACAAACACAGGCTTAGAGGAATGTACCAGTTACCCAAAGACTCCTTTCACATTCAGGAGTTGGGTCAATGCCCTAGCAACTGAGCAGAGATTCAACATATGGAATCTGTCTGCCAGGGACCTTTGGGTGTATCTCAGTAAGTTCCTCCTCAGCAATGCTCTCCCATTAGTCCATGCCCACTATTTGTTTGACTCCATTCTCAGAAGCCTCACTTTATAGTCCCTCTCTCATTACCAGTGCCAATTAGGTGCTGGGCAATGTGTTGGTCCTATAAGACCTACTAACCAAATCTCAGAAAATGAGATGATGTGGCCAAACCAACCAAAGTATTTGCATTGCTTCTCTTTTCCTCAGCAGTGAGTAACAGTGATTCCACAAATACAGAAAATCAATATTATTAAGATTTAAATCTCTGGAGATAGATTATTGATAGAAGAAAGTCATTTTAAAAGAAGACCTTAATGTTTTATTGGAAAACTTACAACACAAAAACAGCTTTTCCCTTTCAGTTGCTGCACAAGTAAAGTCATGAAACTATGTTTAAATGATAATTTAACCTCAGCATCAAAATTTAGCACTCGAAATCTCTAAACAAATAGTCAAGATGAAGTTACAGCAGTTTGTTTACCAGAGAAGGATTTGGGGTCAACTTTTGAAATAGAAGTGGATTTCATCATGGTAGACAGGCATGGCATTCTTCTAGCACTGTTCAGAGGTGTGCCAGAAGGATGGGATACCCCATTTTAGAACATGTTGTTCCCTCATCCTTCCCATCCTCCCTCCACCTCTTCCTTGATAGTTGACTGACATGCCCATTTAACTTGGAAGACCTGGCTTATCTCTGGATCTAGAGGTAGAAAAAATTTAAATAACTTTTTTAAACCTCTTCAGCTAGAAAGTGGCTGGGTCAAGACAAACCTGTATTTGACTCCAAAACCCATAATTTTATGCTCTGTGCTTTACTGCCTCTTATTTGAACTATAAATCCGCTCCCCAGGGATTTCTGTGTAGCTGTCTATTCTCTAGGAAAGGGAACGTATTCCGAGCTCCTGCTGGAGCGAGCGTCCAGGCCCACTTAAGCCAGCATAATTCATTTCTTTCTCTCGGTGGTATAGTTTGGCTGTGGCCCCATCCAAATCTCATCTTGAATTGTAGCTCCTATAATTCCCACATGTTGTGGGAGGGATCCTGTGGAAGATAATTGAATCAGCGGGGTGGTTTCCTCCATACTGTTCTCGTGGTCTTGAATAACTCTCATGAGATCTGATGGTTTTATAAGGGTTTTCCCCTTTGGCTTGCCTTTCATTGTCTCTCCTGCCTGCTGCCATGTAGGATGTGCCTTTCACCTTCTCCATGATTGTGAGGCCTCCCCAGCCATGTAGCATTGTGAGTACATTTAACCTCTTTTTCTTTATAAATTTCTCAGTCTCAGGTATGTCTTTATCAGCATTGTGAAAATGGACCAATACGCTCTCCTACTTCTAATAAAAGTAAAAATAGAAATGAAAAACAATTGGATATTGTGTCACTAAATGTAGTGTGAAAGCTCAACTAATGGCTCCCAAAGATTTTCTTAGACTTGTCAACTTGAAGTTACCCCCTTGGAAAGCACATTCAGGGAAGGGGTCACAACTCACAGTCTTTTGACACTTCTTCCTGGTCTCTTTAAGAAAGGCGGACCCAATGCCTGCCCAGACTCCTTGGTAATAAGCAAAACTTGTAGAATCACTTGATGGAGAAAGTTTGACAAGGTGCTTAAAACTGATGTCTTTCATATCCTCTAGACTTGGCTTTGAATCTGTGCTCCCCGGGTAGGTTACATTGAATCAGTTAAGTAACATTTCTGAGACTCACTTTCTTCATCTGTGAAGTGAGGGCAGCATCCTTTGGACGTTTGGCTTGAGACTAAATGAAATAATAAACTACAGGAGATACAGAGAAGTTACGGAACTTGACTAAACTGACTTAAGCCTCAAAGCCTGTAGGTGGCAGTTTCAGGATTTGATCTCAGGCAGCCTGACTCTAGATCCCTCCCCACCTCTTCTCAGCCTTGTAACCACCTTGCTATGCAATGTGGTAAAGGTTGTAATGGGTCATTGTAATAGGTTATAATGGCCCAGAGGGAGAAGACAGGAAGGACCTCTAGACCAGGGAGAAAGGGTAAAGAAGAATATTTCAGGAGTCATAACATCCAAGCTAGAAACTATGATAATTAGCCAAAGAATAAGAGGAATTTTGGTGATGGAAAAGGGGGATATTGGGTGATAAGGGTGAGGTGGCAGAGAATGTTCTAGGCAGGAGAATAGTATGTATAAAGGAGTCGAGAGAGCATGGCACATTTGGGTTGCAAATCATAGCTGGCTAATCAGTATGTTGGAAACTGCTGTGCAGATGCCTTCTGTGCCAGGGCTGTTACACTAATGAACTTCTGCTTTGTGCATACAGCCTCCTGAGCACCATGCATGACTTGTGGCTTGCTATAGTGGCCTTGTGTGCTCCTGTAATTCCAACTCAATTACAAACTTCCTGAGTACAGGACCCAGACTTTGGGCTTAGTTCTATCTCCAGAACAGAGAACATGTCAAGAACTCCAAACATACTGGGCAATACCTACTGTCATAAATTTATCTGTGAATGATTTATAATAGTAAAGCTACCCTTTCATCAGCAGAAAATGCCAATTAATATGTTCTCCAAGTACCTACAGATATGAAATGGTGACCAGAATTTGTTTTTATCCACGGGGAACACAAATGCCACATGATTTGTGTGCAAATTGCCCTCTGTGTACAATCGGTACCAGCATAGACTCATGAAGCAGATAGCTGACAGGCAGTGCCCAGAATCAAATGGCAAATTCAGAGAAAAGAACTTGCTTTCCCTGGGATGAGCAGGATTGCTATTCTGGGCCTGAGTAAATAAGACTGTGTAAATAAAACTGTCATGAACCTCATTGTGCAAGCCATCAGGGAAATGGCTGTTGTCTTTCCTCATTAGAATGAAATCCCTGGGAGTGGCCTGATGTGACCATGTTCCTGTTCATATTCAAGACTGTAACCTACAGTTTTTATAGTTTTTTTTTAAGAGAAAATATATGAGTTAATTATTTGGCTCCATTAAAGAGGTATCCATTTTCTCATTGCAACTTTTAAGATAATAGAAAGTTATTGTATTTCTTTTCTTCATTATGAAAGATCATAACAAAATGAATGAATGACAGCAGGCCCATAGGGCATTGAGCCAGCCCAAAATCAAGCCACAAACATCAAGCTTTAAGGCCTTCTGGGGTGACCTACTCATTGCTTATACTTACTGAAAGTTTGGTTTTGTGGCAAATATGCATAAAGGATGCCATGACTTTAAAAGACTATTATTTTTGGAGATGTTCTTTAAATGCCCTTCTTAGCCCTTGAATAGAGGGTGGTTGTAATTTTGTGGTGCTGTTAGTAATCATTTGCATGGCTTGTTTTTTTAAAAAAAGTTTTATTTGGAATAATGTCAGACTTATAGAGAAAAGTTACAAAAATAGAGCAAAGAACACCCTTATACTCTAGATCCAGTTTCATCTAGTGTTAACATTTTGCTCTATTTGTTTTCTATTTTTTTAATAAAATTGAGAGTGTGTTGCATGCCATATTTATTTACCCCTAAATGTTTCAGTGTCAAATTCCTAGGTATAGTTATCAAATAAGTGTAATAGTGGCAACTGTACTTTTATCCAATTTATGGTCTATATTCCAATTATCAGTTAACTAAATAATGTCATTATAACACTTCCTCCTTTAGCATAGTCTCACCTAGCTATATATTTAGTTGTAATACTGGTTAAGTTTCTATCTCAGTCCATTCAGGCTGCTCTAGCAGAATACCATAGGCTGGGAGGCTTATAAATTACAGAAACTTATTTCTCACAGTTCTGAAGGCTGTAAAGTCCAAGATCAAGGTGCCAGCAGATTTGGTATTTGGAGAAGGTTTGTCTCCTGGTTTGTAGCTGGTGCCTTCTTCTTGACTCCTCACGTGTTAGAAGGGGTAAGGGATCTTTTTTTAACTTTTAAGTTTAGGGGTCAAAGGGTAGGTTTGTTACATAGGTAAATTTGTATCATGAGGGTTTGTTGTACAGATTATCTCATCACTGATACGGTTTGGCTGTGTTCCCACACAAATCTCATATTGAATTTTAGCTCCCATATGTCTTGGGAGGGACCTGGTGGGATGTAATTGAATCATGGAGGTGGGTGTTTCCTTTGCTGTTTTTGTGATAGTAAATATCACAGATTCTTTGGAACAAAAGTAATCTAAAGAATCTCCCTGTCCAAGACAGAATACCTGCATGAGCTGTGTGCCACCAACCTGGAGTTTGAGTTATGAGCTCAGCATTGTCGTTAACTCCTTGGGCCATTCCACGCTAGTCATCCTTCTGGGCTTCAGTTTCCTCATTTATAAAGAAAGGGATTGAATTAGATAATCTTTAATAGTCCTCTGGGTTAAACCATTCACAATTTTTAATGAATCCATAACAAATGAATAAAACATGTCCTTTAAACACATGTCCTTGTGCTTAAAGGCAATTAAGAGTGAGAATAGTAATATCAGTTCTCTAAGTTGCTTATATCTTTGGAGAGCTTTGTCTGAATTTGCAAGAAAAGCTGAATCATGAGTGAACTCCCATTCACAATTTCTACAAAGAGAATAAAATACCTAGGAATACAACTTACAAGGGATGTGAAGGACTTCTTCAAGGAGAACTACAAACAACTGCTTAAAAAAAATAAGAGAGGACACAAACAAATGGAAAAACATTCCATACTCATGGATAGGAAGAATCAATATTGTGAAAATGTCCATATTGTGCAAAGTAATTTATAGCTTCAGTGCTAGTGCTATCCCCATCAAGATACCATTGGCTGTCTTCACAGAATTAGAAAAACTACTTTAAATTTCATGTGGAACCAAAAAAGAGCCCACATAGCCAAGAATCCTAAGCAAAAAGAATGAAGCTGAAGGCTACCTGACTTCAAACTATACTACAGGGCTACAGTAATCCAAACAGCATGGTACTGGTACCAAAACAGAGATATAGATCAATTATACAGAACAGAGGCCTCAGAAATAACACCACACATCAACAACCATCTAATCTTTGACAAACCTGACAAAAACAAGCAATGGGGAAAGTATTCTTTATTTAATAAATGGTGTTGGGAAAACTGGCTAGCCGTATGCAGAAAACTGAAACTGAACCCATTCCTTACACCTTCTACAAAAATTATCTCAAGATGGATTAAAGACTTTAAGACCTAAAACTGTAAAAACCCTAGAAGAAAACATAGGCAATACCATTCAGGACATAGGCATGGGCAGAAACTTCATGACTGAAAGACGAAAAGCAATGGCAACAAAAGCCAAAATGGATGAATGGGATCTAATTAAACTAAAGAGCTTCTGTACAGCAAAAGAAACTACCATCAGAGTGAACATGCAACCTACAGAATGGGAGAAAATTTTTCCAACATATCCATCTGACAAAGAGCTAATATCCAGAATCTATGAACTTAAACAAATTTACAAGAAAAAACCCCATCCAAAAGTGGGCAAAGGATATGAACAGACACTTCTCAAAAGAAGACATTTATGTGGCCAATAAACATATGAAAAAAAGCTCATCATCACTCATCATTAGAGAAATGCAAATCAATACCACAATGAGATAAAATCTCATGCCAGTTAGAATGGCGATCATTAAAAAGTGAGGAAACAACAGATGCTGGAAAGGATGTGGAAAAATAGGAATGCTGTTACACTGTTGGTGGGAGCGTAAATTAGTTCAACCATTGTGGAAGACAGTGTGACAATTCCTTAAGGATCTAGAACCAGAAATACCATTTTAGCCAGCAATACCCTTTACTGGGTATGTACCCAAAGGATTATAAATTGTTCTACTATAAAGATACATGCACACATGTTTATTGCAGCACTGTCCACAATAGCAAAGACTTGGAACCAACCCAAATACCTATGAGTGATAGACTGGTTAAAGAAAATGTGGTACATAACACCATGGAATACTATGCACCCATAAAAAAGGATGAGTTCATGTCCTTTTTATGAGGGACATGGATGAAGCTGGAAACCGTCATTCTCAGCAAACACTGCATGTTCTCATTCATAAGTGGGAGTTGAACAATGAGAACACATGGTCACAGGGAGGGTAGCATCACATACCAAGGCCTTTAAGGGTTTGGGGGGCTAGGGGAGGGATAGCATTAGGAGAAATACCTAACATAGGTGATGGGTTGATAGATGCAGCAAACCACCATGGAACATGTTTACCTATGTAACAAACAGGCATGTTATGCGCATGTATCCAAGAACTTAAAGTATAATAATTAAAAAAAATGGAAATACATGAGGTATGACATTAAATTTAAAAAGCTGAAACTTTTAACTAGCAAAATTTATTATATTTTGATTAGTAAATGTGGAGATTGTGCCTTGGTCTGGGCACAAAATACCATTTATCTCAAGCAGATAAACTGACACATTAACACTGAGATTCCAAGATGCTCACGTATTTCCAAATACTGAGGATCTAAAGGTTTCTTTCTGGCTGTTAACATGATTCTTGTAATAACATGCATTTAGGGTATTTTCCAAATACCCGAAGGCACACATGACTTTAGAGAGCACATGTGTATTTCATTTCAGTAACCCACTTTTCTGCTTAATTAAATTCATTTGGCAGAAGTGACAATATGAATTTGATACACTGTTATCACATTGCATTGCTGACAAGCCTCTCAGGCTTCTACCCTGGATAGCCCTGGTACAAAGCACTCTAGCAGAAAGAAGGTCTGTGAAGCTGCCAAAAAACAGGCTAAGAATTCCCCAGGGCAGCCCCCAAGACCTAGAAAGAGGAACATGAGAGCTCATGGGATGTGCAGACTCCTGGTGCTTCAAAAGGCTGCTCAAGTACCCCTTTCCTGAACGGCTCTTCTTTCAGTAATTACAAGTGGTGAGAGGCCCTTTCTGACTACACTTGGACACTCACCTGGGCTCTCAGACATTTGTCTTGTGTGTCATGTTAAAATAAGAGAGTATAGTTGCCAGACAGTTTACAAAGCATTTATGTTTACAGTGCATAGGAGACAGCTTGGAGAAACCTGTGTTCAAAATCTGACTTTAACCCTTGCTAATAAAATGACTTTAGTCAATTTACATAGCCTCTTTGAGCTTCCTACATCTGCAAAATAGATTTATAGGATCCATGTCACCTATATGTTACAAGGTTACCTATGTTACAAGGTTGTTGTAAGGATTAAGATGTAAAGACATTTAAGCTGTCTGGCATAGAACTGGTACCCAATATAGAGTTCTTTCTTCTTTTTCCTGTCTTATGAAGTAGGTTGACAGGATAAATATTGTTAATCCTGTTTTATATGGAAGAATATAGTGGCTTGTAAAGTTTTAAGGTTACTCAAATGGTAAGGTCCCCCGATAGATTTGAACTTGTGACTTTTCACTAGCCCATTCATGTTTATCTCACATGGGAATAGGTGTTTTTGAAGTTGATTATATCACTGAGCGGATTTTAACAAGGATTGGGGGAATTTATTTTTAATAAAAAGTATATAGAATAGTCTTAGATTTACAGAAAAGTTATAAAGATGGTGCATAGAGAAGGAACTGTGTACCATATTTGTAACTTTTCTGTAGTTATAAAAAGTCTAAAAGTTACAAAGTTTCATGCAAAAGTAATGATACTTTTTGCCATTACTTTCAATGACTAAAATGACAATTACTTTTGTACCAATCTAATATAAACTCATCCTGTTTCCTCAATTGTTAACATCATACATCATGATAATATACTTGTCACAGTTAAGAAACCAATGTTGGTACATTTCTATTAACTAGTAGTTAGTACATTGCTATTAATTAAATCCTGCTCTTTATTTGTACTTCACTAGATTTTCCCTAAATGTCTTTGTTCTATCTTGGATCTCATCCAGGATTCTGCACTGCACTTAATTGTCATGTCTCCTTAGTCTCCTCTGGTCTGGGACAATTTCTCAGATTTTCCTTGGTTTCTATGACCTTGTCAGTTTTGAGGAGTACTGGTCAGGTAGAAGGTCTTTCATTTTGGTTTATCTGATGTTTTTCTCATCATTAGATTGGGCTTAAGGGTTTTAGGGAAGAGCATAGAGGTAAAATGCCATTCGCATTAGATAATATCTAGGGCACCTACAATCAACATGCTATCCCTTATGATGTTAACCTTGATCACCCAAACAAGGTAGTATTTGTAGGTTCCTCCACTGTAAATTACTTCCCCAATCTTTATAAGCTTTACTCTTGAAAAGCAAACCATTAAGCACAACCCATGCTCAAGCGGTGGAGACATGTTAAGTTCCACCTCCTGGAGAATGTTTTCAATTGGATTATTTTACTATACCGTGAAACAGTGTTTTCATAATTTGTTCTCATTTTCTAACACATCTGAATAACATTTTCTGGTGCCTCAAATTAGATAGTAGCCAACTTTGCTAATTCACCCAAGTTGGGCTTCAGAGAACCAGACTATTTTATAAAGAAGGATTGAGTTGCTGAAGATCTTTACAATTCCTCTCTCTCTCTGTGTATTTGACTTGTAAAATACATGTAATTATCCATCTCATAAATTTCATGCTGTATTATATGTGTGAATATGTGTAATATATGAGTACTTGTAATTTCTTAAGATAAATGCATTGTTCTTGGGTGGGTTTAAGAATGTTTTTAGCAATTCTTTTCCAATTTAAAAACTATTATTGCTTCCAGTATTGCTTCCATCACCTTAAGTAACTGGAGCAGGGGACTATTTTGATATTAATTACGCATGTTTTTCATCTCCTATAGAGCCTACCCTTCAGGTGCCAGTCAGTCAGCAGCAGTAGTTTTCTATATGCATTGCCAAAAAATGTAGGAACAATTCAGAGACAATAATAAGTCATCAAAGTACTTTGAACTCTGATGTGACATTTGTGAATCAATAGCAGAGTCATGTCTTGAAACCTGTATCTCTCAATTGCAAGAGCTAGGTGCTGAAGAGAGAAAAGAGGTGTCACATTATTGTTTATTTTCTTCCCAAGCTTGATTTAAAATATGAAGAGCAAAATCCTGGAGAATTCAAAACATTAAATTTATATTAAACATACACAAAGAGGGAAGAATGAGCCTTTTTTTTTTTTTTCTTCTTCTTTTGAGACGGAGTCTTGCTCTGTCGCCAGGCTGGAGTGCAGTAGTGCAATCTCGGCTCACTGCAACCTCCCCCTCCTGGGTTCAAGCGATTCTTCTGTCTCAGCCTCCCAAGTAGCTGGGATTACAGGGATGTGCCACCATGCCCGGCTATTTTTTGTGTTTTTAGCAGAGCATATTGGCCAGGATGGTCTCGATCTCTTGACCTCATGATCCGCCTGCCTCGGCCTCCCAAAGTACTGGGATGACAGGCGTGAGCCACTGCGCCTGGCCAGACTGAGTCTTTTATGTCCAAAAAGAAACAAATATTTGTCCAGCGTATAGAAAAGAAGTAGAGAAGGAAAAACTACCTTGGTTGCTGGTGGAATCATGAGAAGTGATCCAGCATCCTGATTTTTTTTTTTTTTTGACTGAATTATTTTTGGGAAGGCAATGAGGATGGTTTTTTTAAAACCTGATTTTCATAATTCCCAGATAATTTTTGGGAATCCCAGAGCAGAAAGATACACTACTTTGCTTCCCAGGATGAAATCTGGAAACTGCAGAATTCATAATGATATCTGGCTCTCCAGCCAACAAATGAGAAGTCGAGTAACAATGCCTGGATGGTGGGAACTGAGAGGGCGTCATAGTGTGTATATTACACATTCCACAGTGATGGAGGAAGTAACTAAGTATTCTTGAGTCCAACAGCAAGGTGAGGGCTTGGCTCCGGCTCTGAAGTCACCAACAATTCTGAAGGGATTTTGTGGTATAGAGGAGGATTTAAAGCAGTGTTTGTTAGAAGCGTGGCAGGGGAGAGACATCTTTGCCTTGCTACTGATCTTAGGGGAAATGTATTCACTTTCACCGCAAAGTATGATGTTACCTGCACCCTTTTTCAGGTTGAGGAAGATCTTTCTGTTCTAATTATTTGAGAGTTTTACAGAAATTGGTTTTGGAGTATTTTCAAATATTTTTCTCCTTCACGTCTATTGAGATGATTGTGTAGATTCTTTTTCAGTCTATTAATACGGCATACTAGGTTGAATAGTCAAAGCTGTGTCTTGCTTAAGAAATCATTTCCTATTCCAAAGTCTAAATTATATTCATTTATATTTGCTACAAAGTATTTGAAAGTTTTGTTTTTGACATACAAATTCTTAACACAACTGAAGTTGATTATTTATATATGGTGTTAGGCAGACAATCCAGTTTGATCTCTTGCCATATTGTAGTGGGTTGAATAGTGTCCCCTCAAAATTCATGTCTACCCAAAACCTCATTTGGAAATAGGGTCTTTGCAGATGTAATTAGTTAAGATAAGCTGAGGTCGTACAAGATTTTGGTGGGCCCTAATTGAATTACTGGTATCCTTATAAGAAAAGAAAAACAAAGATAGAGACATAGGGAGGACAATACCATGTAAAAACAGAGGCAGAGTCAGATTGTGCTGCCACAAACCAAGGAACCCCAAAGATTTCTGGTAATCACCAGAAGCCAGGAGAGACACATGAAATAGGTTCTCCCTCCAAGCCCACAGAAGAAATCAACCTTGCACATACTTTGATTTTGAACATCTAGCTTCCAGAAATGTAAAAGGATAAATTTCTGTTGTTTTAAGTCACTTAATTTATGGAACCTTGTTATGACAAACCTAGGAAACCAATATAGGTGAATTTTTGTTTGAATTCACATTGGTGGAGTTTTTAAATATTAAATAAACCTTATAATTATTCTTCTGTATGTAATATGTAATTTTGACCTAGCTGCTTATAACGTTTTCTCTTTATCATTTAAGTAGTTTGATTTTATGGTGTGCCTTGCTGTAGTTTTCTTCTTTTTTTTTTTGTGCTTAAGTTTCAAAAACATATTTGAAAATGTATGGGTTTGTAGTTTTCATCACATATGACCAAATTTTGGCCATTATATCTTTAGATATTATTTCTACACTTCTATACTAGAGACTCAAATAATCTTATATATTAGGCCACTTGAAATTGTCCTACAAGCTACTGATGTTTGTTCAGTTAATTCTGTTCTTTCAGTTCTTTATGTTTCACTTCGGAATTCTGTTGCTATAGCTCCAAATTCATAATATGTATATATATATATATATATATATATATATATATATTATATATATTATGTATATATATATACACACACACATATATATATATATACACATACATATACATACACATACAAAAACATACATACATACATACATGCCTCACAAAGTGCTAGGGATAACATTTACACACACACACACACACACACACACACTTTTTTTTATGAGATAGAGTCTTGCTCTGTTACCCAGGCTGGGTGCAGTGGTGCAATCTTGGCTCACTGCAACCTCTGCTTCAGTTTCAAGTGCTTCTGCCTCAGGTTCCTGAGTATCTGAGATTACAGGCATTCACCACCACAGCCAGCTAATATTTTCGTATAAGTAGAGACAGAGTTTCACCATGTTGGCCAGGCTGGTATTGAACTTCTGACATCAGGTTATCCACCCACCTCAGCCTCACAAAGTGCTGAGATTACAGGCATGAACCACCACGTCCAGCCCAAGTTCATAATATTTTCTTCTGCATTAGCCAATCTGCTATTGGTTTCTTGCAGCATATGTTTAAGTCTCAGGCATTGTAGACTTCATTTTTATAAGTTCAATTTGGGAGACACATATATTTTTACATGTCTCCACATAAAATGTTCAACTTTTCCTGTCTTCTTGAACAAAATACAGTAACAGTAACCCTTGAACAATATCCCTATTCTATCATTTTTATTATTTCTGGGCCAATTTTGATTAACTTACTTTTCTCTTTGTCATTGTATGTTTTCTTGTTTTCCTTCTGCTACTTTTTTTTTTTTATTGGTTGCCAGACTCTGAATTTTACCTTGCTGAGTACTGAATATTTTGTATTCCTTCAAGCATTTTGAACTTTTTTCTGAGATGTCATTAAATTACTTGAAAGTAGTTTGATCCTTTTTGGTCTTGCTTTTAAATTTTATTAGGTGGGACAAAGTGGCTTTTAGTTCAGGAATACTTTTTCCCCACTACCAAGAAAGTAGTTTCCAGGTGAGGCTGAGCAGGCTGGAGCCATGTTCTGCTAACCTATGGATACCTGAGTCTTAGTCCAGTTTCTGGGTCCCAAATGGAGTTCCATAAATTCTAATTAAAATAGTTATTTTTTCTGTCCTGAAAACATTTTAATCATTTATCTCTAGCACCTTCAACTGGAATCAGTCTTGTGATTTTTATTTTACCAAGCACAGCACCCAATTCCTAGGTGAAATCTTTTGACTAAGCCCAAGCTTCCCAAAAGATTCCTTCTAGTGCTATTTAGTTAATCTCTAGATTGACTTCCCATTTACTTGTCCATGCTTTAGTCAACAGATTGCTCTGGGTGGAATATTTTGTGACAGTCCCCTTCTTGGAATACCAAAAAATGACTAAAATGAAATTTATGAATGATTTACAAGGCTTAAAAATAAGTGTCATGTATTAGTTCACTCTGACACTGCTATAAAGAACTATTTAAGACTAGGCAATTTATAAAGAAAACAGGTTTAATGGACTCACAATTTTACATGGCTGGGGAGACCTCAGAAAACTTACAATCATGGCAAGAGGCGGAGGGGAAGCAAGCACAGGTTACCATGGCGAAACACAAGAAAGAGAGAAGCATGAAGGGGCAAGCAGCACAGTTTTAAACCATCACATCTTGTGAGAACTCACTCACTATCAGGAGAACAGCCAGGGGGGTATTGGCTTCCATGATCCAAGCACAGCACCTCCCACCACACTCCTCCTCTGACACGTGGGGATTATAATTAGACATGATATTTGGATGGGGACACAGATCCAAGCCATATTATACCGTTTTTTCTGTACTTCAACAAAGTACATTCAGACTTTCTTTTCTGTGCAGACTTCCTTGATCCTCCTGTTTATTCTTTTTGTATCCATTTAGACCTTTTGGGAAACATACCTATTATAGTGTCTGTAAGATACATTCCTGGTTTAAAGGCTATATGCATAGGAAAGTTGCCTGGGTAGGGGTGGGGGTTGCCCATTTGCTGTTTCTCTAGTACCCAATGTACCATGACCCCATCTCAGATGTCATGTCAAATTTTGATCAGGATGTACATTTAGTTTTATTTCAACTGTGAATATATACTCTGGGAAATCTGGTAAAGTGACAAATCAAGCAACTTTGAAACATGTTTTTGAATTGATTGGAATATACATATTGATTTGCCTCATGGGTGTATAAGAGAGGCACACTCGTGTAACCTCACAGTGATTTGCCTCATGAATGTACAATCAGAATAATGAAAATTCTCAAGTAGTGCTCAAGGTTGACAATGTGAAAAATGTAATAACCACGTATGTAGTTTAGTTCCAGCAGGTTGCCATAGAAATTTATCACCAAAATTTATTTGAGTGAAAAGCCTACCTATTAGTGTGGGTAATAGCTGTCCTAATGAGGAACAAGCTCCCTAAGGACAAAGGCTTTGAATAATCTGTCTCTGGATTCTGCATAGATTTTAGCCTAACGTCCTTAACAAGATGTATGTTCATTTGGTGCGTGTGTTTTGTTATTCCTAGAGTGAAAAGTGAGTGTAAGACATAATTTTACACTTTGAACAACTCACAGTCTGATGAGGTGGAGAGAAGAGAAGTCAGACAGCTAGGTTTTAGTGCATTCAGTGTTCCTTTTGTGTGTGTGTGTGTGTGTGTGTGTGTGTGTGTGTGTGTGTGACAGGGTCTTGCTCTGTCACCCAGGCTGAAGTGCAGTGTTGCAATCACAACTCACTGCAATCTGGACTTCCCAGGCTCAAGTGATCATCCCACCTCAGCCTCCCTCTTAGCTAGGACTACTGAAATAAGCCCCAACACCCAGCTAATTTTTATAGTTTTTGTAGAGACAGAGTTTCTCCATGTTGCCCAGGCTGGTCTTGAACTCCCAGACTCAAGCAATCTTCCCTCCTTGGCCTCCCAAAGTGCTAGGATTACAGGTGTGAGCTACTGTGCCTGGATAATAATCAATGCTCTAATGAGAGAAAGACATTACTAGCTTTATCTGCAAAGGTCTCAATGGTTTCCCAGGGAATGGGGTCCCTATACTGGGTCTTGAAGTGTACTTATGAAATTGTGAGACAGAAAAAATGCAGGCGAGTAATCCTTGCAAAGCAATAGCCTGTCTTACTGAGAAGTGAGTTGTCAAGCAATGTTGGAGGAGAGGACATGTGGTTTAAGGTGGGAGACATCAGGTTGGTAGGTTGGGACCAGATTTTCAAGCCCCCATCTCTCTGCCATGTTGATGAGTTGGTACTTTATTCTCTAGGTTTAAAGTAGCAGCAAGGGTTTTCAGCAGAGAGATTTATATTCAGGAAAGATCATTCTGAGATGATGCTTTGGAGGTGGGAGAGAGGCAGGAAAACTGGTCAGGAGACTCTTGCAACAGTCCCACCGAGAGGTGACATGGGTGTGAATTCACCACTAACCAGAGTCAGTTGCATTTACTTACCATCTTATTTGCATAAAACACCTACTTCATGTTATATGTGATCATAATAAATATAATCAAATTATATAGTTCTGAAAGGTATATAATCTCCCTTTGCTAGATCAATGCAGAAGGAGACAGGTGAGGGCAATAGGGAAGTGGTTACCTGAGGTGCAAGGTAGGGGCATGCCCAGGAAATGAGGTAGACTGCGTGATGCCATCCTTGGGAATCCGGATGGCAGTCCTTCAGAGCAGCAAGAACCAGTGCCCATCAGAAGTACAGTTTCATATTTGCACGTCCTTTTCCTTCTTCCTGATCTCCACTCTTGTTGATTCTGCCATCTGCAACATGCACAGACTCAAAGCACTAACCTGCGGAATTATCTAATAAGGTAGTCATGCTTTTAGCAATCCACATTAACCTTACTTGACAATCCGTCAGAGTACAGGGACAAAGAAAGATCTTTATGTTACAGGTTTAAATGTTAAATCCTGTCATAAACTGTTCAGCTATACTTCACAGAGAGAAAAATATATTTGGTGAACCGTGGAGTCAAGTTGAAACACGAAAAGGAGCACATTGTGTTCTTGGGTAGATGCTGCTTTGCCAAGTCTAGAAGATCTGCAGTTTTCAAGGCCATAGACAAGGCTGGTGTCTTAAAAGGCCAAGTGCTGTATGCAAGGCCACCATGGGTAGACAAACAAAAGTCATGGAGCTGAGGGGGTCAGAAGGGGGTGTGGTGGGTGATTGTGAAACATAGTTTAAAGAACACTTAGCGGTAGCTCTCTTTTGGGTTGAGCTGGTTGTTTGATGCTATGTCTGGTGGTTTTTAGTCCTCTCTACGTGTGTTAGCGACAGAACAACAAGAGGCATCAAAGCAGAGCTTATGGTTAGAGGGTTAGGGTTAGAAGGTGAGGATTTAGGGATTAGCAGGTCCCCAGCTGAGGTAAGAGAGCTGAGTCCACGTCCAGCCTCCAACCCTAACTCCCGTGAGGCTTGACAAAGTCACTCGGGCTAACTGGGGGTTATTTTCTCCATCAGTAATGTGAGTGTTGGGTTAGATCGTCTCTGAGCTCCTTTTCACTGTGACATATCTTTTCCTCAATGATATTTAATTGTGAAGAGTTAATCACACCCATATGTAATAGTGGGGTTCAGATTCTTTCTCTGTAAAACAAGGGTAACAAAGATGATTTGAGAATTACACTTAAAGCAAGATTGCATGTGGAAGGAATTAACACAGAACCTGTCAAATTGTACATTCTCTGTAAATCAAAGTGTCTTTTACTTGGGTCTCCCATCTGTTAAAAAATGTTTATTGAGCACCTACATGAGCCAGATAGTGTTCTAGTAGGTAGGTACAGAAAAGTAAATAAGTTAGATACATTTGCTGCCTTTCTGGAGCTTGCAATAAACAAATGAATGTCCACGAACACTATATTTTCTTCCTTCCTTCTGTTTCTGCCTCCCTCTTTACCCATTCTGTTTAACCTGCCTGCTCTCAGGAACTGTTGCAGGTCCTGGTTGCATAGAATCTAACCCCAGAGTGAGAGATTGAAGGCCAGTAGGACTGGTATGTTAGACTTTGAATGTTTTTGCTCAGTGGCCACCCTTGACTTTTTTTGTTGTTGTTGTTTAACCACAGGGCTTGGAAAAAGGTTTCACAAATGAGAACAAATTGTAAAAAGAGTAGGAACACTTTATGAAAGTAAGTGGATACCAGAGCTGTATCTCAGGGTTCCCTACATCTGAGAATGTTGAAAATACTCTACTGGTTATTTCCCTAGAAAAAAACACCTGAAAAGCCATACACATTGAGTAGAGGATGAAAAAATTTAAAAAATATATGACTCTATAAGGAACCTGTCTCTACTTAACACCATCTTGGGCAGGTTGAGTGAGATATTGGCTTCATAGAGGTGAATAATACATAATTTTTAGCCTCAAGGAGCTCTCCAGAAGATGGGGAGAGGCAGACATGAATCTCAATATGCTGTGCCAGGTGCTTTTGTAAATGTATAAATCCCAGAAGCTGCAAAATGTAAAGCACAGTTTTTTGACCCCGTCACTTTGATGTTGCCATTTTAATCCTATTTAGATAAAATTCAAAGTTCTTCTGAAATTAAACAATCTCTATAAGTAATAATTTCATTTTAGGTGATGAAATCACAAGTAAATATTGTGGGCAGAGATAACCAATATAAAGTTGTATTGAAAATAGCAAATATACATATATTTAAGCTTATTATTGATTAAACATTGAGAAAAGATTGAACTACCTCAAAGGGTTTTTTATATGCAAAATTTTACTCAGATTAAAAAATAATGGGAGTTGGTATAAATAAAAATCTCAGTGGCAGAAGATATATAAAATTTAATACACAGAAAAAAACGGATAAATTTTAAAATGTCCTTATTATGACATACATTGAAAATAGCCTGTGGATATTAAGTATAACGAATATTAAAATATAAAAGTGAATTTAATCTCACTCTGCTATAAAGAATACTGATCAAGGAATTCAAATGGTTTAGTGGTCTGCTTATAGAAAACATTTTGAAGGATAATCCATCAATATTGAAGTCTATTAAAGTGAGTGTTGTGGGTTGCAGAGCAGAGCAGGAAACATGGATGACAGATCTGGAGAGCAACAGAAAGTATCAAGTACATGCACTGCCTCTCTCAATTTTCCATAAAAACTCTTTGCACAGAATTTTACCCAATTCATTGTTGTGGACCCCAGAGCAATGAATAGGATAATGCATGCTCTGGCTATTTGGCAAAAGTTTACTGAAGGAATAGTTGAATAAAAACATGAAAATAAAAAGGACAATATGTCACCAATTCTTAATGTGCCATGAATCCACCTGTAGACAATAATACCTCTTATCACTTTGTGCTGTGATAATCTGTTTGAATGGTTATCATTCCTATCAGAGAGTGATTTTCTTAAAACTGGAGACGAAGTCTTTTATGCATGTGTTCATGCACAATACCCTGTAACTTAGCAGTTATTTAGAGAATGTTTGCTAAATGAATGAATGACAAAATTAGATATTAAAGACCATGTCATGTAGCCTAAGAATGTGAAGATGCTTCTCTCATAATTCATTTTCATCAAAAGTTCAGATGAGAGCCCGGGTACAAAATTTTTGTGCTTCTGATTCTCTGTAGAATCAGAATATGAAAAGCAAATGTACTTTGTAAGGGTAACACCTACACCATTTCGAGCAAAATATGAAATTAGAAGATGTGTACTAAGGATCCTTCCAAAAGCTGGTTTCCACTCCACTCTTCCCTGGAGACACCTGGCTCAGTTTGCTCTCTTCTTCTTCTTAGCAAAGGTCCTAGCTTTGTCAGCAACTTGGAGGTTGATAGGAACATTGTATCATGAAGTAATTTAGATATGATTTTTAAACAATCTCATCTTGGCACAAGTTGTGCAAGAGCTTGGGTTTAACTGGTTATGATGACATTGCAGGAAATGATAGGCTTAAAACTGAAAACTTGTAGAAGCTTGGGAAGGAAGAACTTAGGTTACAATTTGCATACAAGCCACTTATAAAAAAAAATGGCACTCCAAGGAATTAAGTTCATTAGTGTAGAGTCTCCATTTCCCCATATAATTACAGAAACAAAAATCATGAAGAATTCCTTCCTGGTTCTAATATCTAGAAAGGACAGGTACTTAAAATTTCACAACTATGGAGACTGTAGCCAAAAATGTTTGGGAATGGTTGATACTAGGCCAGAGGTTTTGAGAATCCAGTCATGGTTTATTTATTACAAGAGTTCCTCAGAGCTCTCACCCTTATTAGGTGTCAGACATTCATTTCATTCTCTACTCCCTGAAAGATGACAGGGTACGTGCAGATCTGATCAGTGGAAAATAAATATATAAAAATATGTGCCAAAATGAGTCTACGAATGAAACCCTAGATATTGGCTGCCCTAATGGGATAAGAGGCAAAACAAAGCAGAAAAGGAGATAGGGAAGAAGATTCCAGAGTCAGAAATACACCATGATGACTCCCATCAGCATGGATAGAAGATAATCTTCTGTACTGAAATATCTGCAAGCCCCTGCTCTTGTCTTTTTGGATGCTACCCAGAACATACTATAACCAAAAGGAGTAGATTCCCAAAAGGTGTTTTGAGCAACTGTTAGATATTTAATCTCTCTGCTTCCCAGATGTGGTGTTTCTAATCGTAAAATTATCAGGTACACAATTGAGGAACATTTGCTCCTCAGGAATTGTGATTTTTACCATATTGTATGTGCTGCAGCAGAATTTTATAAACAGAATGATCAATGCAATAGAATAAAATCCACTCAAAGACTGGTAATTTTTAATGAACTGGGGATCATCACATTTTTCTCACTTCTAGGACTTTATTTTTCTCTGCTCTTAAAACATCCCTGAAAAATTGAAAATTTACCTAGACTTTTTATGAACATTATTTATTCTTTTTCCTCATGGACACCCAGGTGATCAAATCCCTGGGCATTCATTTTTCTAGCTGAGGAAAACGAAGCTCAGAAAGATGAGTGACTTGTCAAGATTGTACAGAGAAGAAATAGCAGAGCTGGGATAGGAGCCCATGTGTCTGGCGTCCAAAGCCTAGACTCTGCAGTCTGCCCTTTCCTCAAGGAGGTGATGCAAAGACCCAGGCCCTGCATCCAGCTTCGTGAGAGGAGGAGTTAAGAATTGGATAGGCTCCCAAAACACAGAGACTGTTTCCCTCATGAGTGACATGCTTATGCCACACGGCATATGCCACACTTAACAATTGACTAGTACAAGTGAGTAAGCCTCGAACAAGTTTTCACCTCAGCAAAAGAGAAATTGGAAGGTGTTTATGGATTTTTTTTTTCTGCTCAGGATATTCCCAGGCTTTTCATAAAAGAAGAAAATCAGGAAAGTATTAAGTCAGAAGAGAGATAAGACTTTAAGGAATGAATGATATGGAAAGAAAATGACACTGAGAAGAGGAATGGCTGATTGGGTGAGAGGTTTGATTAGGTATTCATAGAGTAAGGTTCTAAGACATCTTTCATAGCATGAAAACTGTATTGAATACTTAGCATATTAAATCACGTGCAGTTTCTCAAATATGCCCTGCTTTCCTCATCTCGCAACTTTTTTTCATGTCTGTCTTTCTTCCAACATTTCTCACATTGACCAGTGATGAACTCCTATTCATCCGTCAAGTCCCCAGTAAGCGTCATATACTCAGTGAAGGCCTCGTGAGCCCCAGAGGGAGTTTCCTGCTCTTCCCTTCTGTGAGCCTTCCCCGTACCTTGTACTCATTTCTAAGAAGTAAGATACAATATTATTATCCAAATGTACTGAAACTATTTGTATATATCTACCCATTTAACTCTAGGGTTCCTTAAGCAGGAGATTGTGCCTTACTAATCTTCACCCCAATACCTATATAAAGGCTGGCATTCAGCAGACTCTCAAAAGTCTTTTAAGAAACAAAGGAAAATCTCACAACAGTGGGAAATCCTGTTACACATGGCTTATATAAGTAGGAAAAGAACCTCATAATAAAATACGTATTTGCATTTTGTCTCCAGGTTAAGAGCAATACTAAATAGAAATAAATGTCAGCATATAATGAGATTTCTGTTTATAGTCATGCTGTCGAAAGAGAGCATTGCCACTGCTTGTAGAATTTCTTGACATTCAAGATTACTTACTGCTTTTGGAATGCACACCATGAAATAGAACAGGAATAGCTAAGGAAATGGGTGAAATGGGACTAGGCTGGCAGAAAATACTTAATTTCTAAAATTGTATTTGAATGTATTTTATTTAATTATAGATAACACAGCTATGCACATTTGCCTAGATGTTACATGTCTCTAAAATAAACCACATAGAGGTTACCCATCATCATCACCATCATCATCATCTCTCCACCAAAACCCAAACAACATTATAGGAAAAAAAATGTTGATATATTGTGTGTATGTATTTTCCTTTTGGGAAACATGAAATGGTGCTCAGTCATTTTCTCAGTATCTCAGCTAATGCATACAATTCTGTGATGTAGGTGTCTCACTGCCACTACTTTATAGATATGAAAATTGAAGTAGTCTGATGTTTTCAAGGTCCTGCAGATAGTATATATGAATACTGAACTCATATCCCTTGCCTGAAAATTTAGTTCTTGTCACTGAACTATAACTGAATGGAAACTCAAAGATACCCTTCATGTTTCTTATTTTTTAAATTTTTTATGGAAATGGAGGCCTGTGAAAATAAATGACTTGCCCAAAGATACGCATTTCCTGAGTAGGAGAGCTGCACCCAGGTTTACCTCCTTTGGTGTGAAAGTTTAGATATTGTAGCCTCAAGAAATTTTAAAAGTTTAATTAGTCACAAGGATTAGCTCAAAATCCCTCTCAAACTCATTTCTAACATGGTTTTGTGCAATTTCCTAAAGAAAGAAAAAAGCATAACATCTGCCACTTTTCAGGAGAGAGAATGCTCTGAGCATCAGTTAGCACACACCCAAAGGCCCAGGAATTGCCTGCCTGGCACTTTGTAAGTGCTAGGGGAGATTTTATCTCCCTGACTTAGGTGATATTTGCTTTTGGCCATTAGCTCGGTATATCCGTATCAGGTGCTTCAGTTTAAAATTCCAATCTGAGATTTTACCCTGATCTCTTTCATTTATTGAGACGTGCTTTCACACCCTGTTTTCCCATAAAATGGGACAGTATATTTGTGTATATATATATGTATATTTGAAGGTCACGGGAAAAGAACATATCATTGTTGATGCCTGAATAAACATAAGCTGTGGGAACTAAAGATGTGCTGCCTGAAAATATTTGGCATTTCAAATTGTAAGACTAGGCTGTGCTAAGTCATCCTAAAACATTGATATTTTAGGATATGTTGATTTTGGACTTAAGTTTACTAACAACATCCATGGCTTTTTCTCTGAAGAGAGTAAAAGCATTAAAATACTCCATAGATCTGAATCACTTAAGAAAGTTCATAATTTTGAGATCCAGTGTTAGTGAGCTAGACTGGTGTTTTACAAAAGAAAATCATTTTGGAGACTTAGTTTTTCTTTTCTAATGTCTGCAAGTAAGTATGAGCATCTGAGAACTGAGGACAAAACACCAATGGCTTCTTTTAGCAATATTTTCGTTAGTCATGATGTTATTCATTTAATGAGACTAATTAACTGTATATTAATTAAAGGCAAATTGAAGCAAATATGTGGGTTATATCCTGGGAGCATAGTAAAGTAGTCTAAGTTTTGATATCATGTTTAAGATGCTAAATAGTCTTAAATAGAGAGTTACAGATCTTCAGAGCAGATTTTAGCATATGAGCTAGTCAAGATAAGGAAACTGAGGTCCCAAATGGAGGAAAGATGAGTTCAAGTTAGAACTAGAATTCACATTTACACCTCCTGATGGTCTGGCTGATGCCTCTTTACTTTATTAGCATGGTATAATAGAAAGAGTGTGAATTGTGTAACTTAACCGATTAAATCTTGACTCTACTGCTTATTACTGCTGTGAGCTCTGAGACTTTTCAAGCCTCATCTGTCAGTTAAATGGAGGCAATGCATACTTGCATGCCTCCTCAAAAAACATTTGGAAATTTTTTCAACTTTTATTTTAGATACAAGCGGTACATGTATGGGTTTGTTACATAGGAATAATCCATGTTGCTGAGGTTTAGGGTACAGATCCCATCACCCAGGTAGTAAGCACGGTACTTGATAGGTAGTTTTTCAACCCGGGCCCCTCTCATTCCCTCCTCTTTAGGAGTCTGCAGTGTCTGCTGTTCCCATGTTTATGTCCATGTTTGCTGCATGCTTACCTCCCGCTTATGATTGAGAACATGCAGTATTTGGTTTTCTGTTCCTGCATTAATTGGCTTAGGATTATGATCTTCAACAGCACCTATGTTGCTACAAAGGATATGATTTCTTCTTTTTTATGGCTGTGAAGTATTTCATGGTGTATATATACGACATTTTCTTTAATCCACCATCAGTGGACACCTGGGTTGTTTCCATGCCTTTGCTATTGTGAATAATGCAGTGGCGAACATACACATGCATCTTTTTGGTAGAATGATTTATTTTCTTTTGAATGTATAGTCATGAATGAGATTGCTGGGTCAAATGGTAGCTCTATTTTAAATTCTTTGAGAAATCTCCAGACTGCTTTCCATAGTGGAAGGACTAATTTACGTTCCCACCAGCAGTGTATAAGCATTTCCTTTTCTCTGCAGGCTCACCCAGCATCTATGTTGTTTGCTTTTTTGATAATAGTCATTTTGACTGGTGTGAGATGGCATTTCACTGTTGTATTGACTTGCATTTCTCTGATGATTAGTGATGCTGAGGAAATTTTTAATATGTTTGCTGGACACTTGCATGTCTTCTTTTGAGAAGTATCTTTTCATATCCTTTGCTCATTTTTAAATAGGTTATTTGTTTTTTGCTTGTTGATTTGTTTAAATTCTGTATAGTTTCTGGATATTAGGTCTCTGTCAAATGCATTGTTTGTTAATATCCTCTCCCATTCTGTAGGCTGTCTCTTCACTCTGTTCATAGTTTCTTTTGCTGTGCAGAAGCTCTTTAGTTTAATTAGGTCCCGGTTGTCTATTTTTGGTTTTGTCTATTTTTGCAATTGCATTTGGGGACTAGCCAAGGCTGATGTTAAGAAAATATTTTCTAGATTGACTTCTAGGCTTTTTATTGTAGAAGTCTTACATTTAAATTTTTGATCCATTTTGAGTTAATTTTTGCACATGGTGAAAGGAAGGGCCAGCTTCAACCTTCTGCATATGTCTAGCGAGTTATCTTAGCATCATTTATTGAATAGGAAATCCTTTCCCTATTGCTTGTTTTTGTCAGCCTTGTTGGAGATCAGATGGTTGTAGGTGTATGGCTTTATTTCTCAGTTTTCTATTCTATTTCATTGGTCTATGTGTCTGTTTTTGTACTAGTATCATGCTGTTTTGGTTACTGTGGCTTTATGGTGTAAAGTCAGGTAGTGTGATGCCTCTGGCTTTGTACTTTGTGCTTAGGATTGCTTTGGCTATTCAGACTCTTTTTGGTTTGATATGAATTTTGGAATCCTTTTAATTTTTTCCAATTCTGTGAAGAATGACATTGGTAGTTTGATATGAATAGGTTGAATCTGTAGATGACTTTGGGTAGTGTGGCCATTTTTACAATATAGATTCTTCCAGTTCATGAGTGTAGAATATTTTTCCATTGTATTTGTGTTGTCTCTGATTTCTTTCAGCAGTATTTTGTAATTCTCCTGCGGAGAACTTTCACCTCCTTGGTTAGTGGTATTTCTAGGTATTTCATTTTCTCTGTGTCTATTGCAAGTGTTTCTTGATTTCACTGTCAGCCTGGATGTTGTTGCTGTATAGAAATGCTATGAATTTTTACACATTGATTTTTATATTCTGAAACTTTACTAAAGTCATTTATCAGTCAGGAGACTTTTTGTAGTCTTCAGCATTTTCTAGGTGTAGAATCATATTGTCAGCAGAGAAAGATAGTTTGACATCTTTTCCTATTTGGATGCCTTTTATTTCTCTCTCTTACATGATTGCTCTAGCTGGGACTTACAGTACTATGTTGAATAGGAGTGGTGAGGGTGGGTATCCTCGTCTTGTTACAGTTCCCAAGGGGAATGGTTCCAGCTTTTGCTCACTCGGTATGATGTTGGCTACGGGTTTGTCACAGCTGGCTCTTAGTATTTTGAAGTATGTTCCTTCAGTGGTTCTCTTGAAATCACTGTGTATATAAATTATTAACTTCGTTATTCAAATCTTCTATATCCTTGGGTTGATTTTTATTTACTTAAATGACCAAGGAAGAGGTGGTATTTTCAAGTCTCTCACTACTGTGTATCTATATGTTATGCCTAGTATTTCTAGCATATGGCATTTTTATTACACACTTGGCTTTCTATTAATACTCAGTGATACTCCCTGCCCTGTGTCATTCTACTTGCTGCATATTCTCTTTTGTGTGATATTAAGATTGTAGCTCCCTACTTCCTTTTTGTTTGGGCTTACTAAAACAACAGCATGTCTCTCCCTCTCTTTATGTTTTTAATATATATATATATATTTTTTATGAGATGGAGTTTCGCTCTTGTTACCCAGGCTGGAGTACAATGGCGCGATCTCGGCTCACCGCAGCCTCCGCCTCCTGGGTTCAGGCGATTCTCCTGCCTCAGCCTCCTGAGTAGCTGGGATTACAGGCACGTGCCACCATGCCCAGCTAATTTTTGTATTTTTAGTAGAGACAGGGTTTCACTATGTTGACCAGGACGGTCTCGATCTCTTGACCTCGTGATCCACCCGCCTCGGCCTCCCAAAGTGCTGGGATTACAGGCTTGAGCCACCACGCCCGGCTCTGTTTTTAATATTTTAAAATAAATTAAATATTTTAGTTTTGGAAATGTCTTCTATAATTGTTTTAATTGCTGATTATTTACATTTATTGTTACAACTGATACACTTGGTCTCATTTCTAGACTTCTTTTCATGATGCTTCCATACTGATTTATTTTGCTATAGCTTTGTTCTCCAAAGTGGGATGCATATAACATTAATCGGAGTCCCAGAAGAAAATACTAGTTTTTAAATTTCAAAATTGAGAACGCTATTAAACTTTACTTGTATTTAATATAAGTTGGTACTGGTACTTTGCAGAGTTCCACAAGTAAGACAGATGTTCTCTGTTTATTCATAGTAAGCAAGATGGAAGAGAGTGATTTCCAGAGGGTGACGGTGAATGATGGTGACATTTTTACATTCGGCACACTTTTGACTCACTGGAGTTTGTGTGTTCAGTTAGGTGGATGTAAGAGTTACTTAATTTGCTTTTATGTAAGCTAATTCTCAAAATTGACAAGAATCTTAAGATACTTCCCCAAAAAAAAGCAGGTTAAAAGTAATCCCCATGTTGCAAACACAGAAGAACAATAATGACAGCCCTCTGTCTCCCTGCCCCTCCTCCCTACCCGCCTCCCAAAAGGCCCAGCTAACGCTTTCCATTTTCCTGGCAGGAGTGCACCATCAGCCACATTATGGGGTAATAGAGAGCATTTTCAAAATGGATGTTTGGAAATGTTTCTCAGGGTTTCCATTGCTATGTGATATATTGCTGAAAACGATAGAAATGTTACACCTATAAAAAATAATCTGTCATATCAACACACTTAAAGGGCTCAAAATAGAATTTTTATAATCTTTGAAAGTTTTTCAAGAATTTTAAACCCTTTTGTTGAGGCATAAAACTACAACATGTACTGATTCCTTTTCAAGGACAATTGATATGGAAGATGGAAATTTACTACCAAATTTCAACAAAAAAATTACATAATTGATGGGTGGAATTGATTATAAATGTCATGATCATTAAGTACAGCCAATGATACACTTCTTTCCCTTGAGTTTATCTCTTTATGAAGGATATTATTCAGTTACTACAACCACGAAAACCAAGTCTGAAATATAAATGGACCCAGAATCATATCTTTGGGTTGCTATATTACAAGGTATATAACCCACATTTTCAAAAACATTAAAAAATTTAATCACTCTGTTTCCACTCAATGTTACTATTAAGTGAAAGAAAGAAATTTTTTTGTCTTATTAATAAATACAATAAATTTTTTTAAAACTAGTGTTTATTTCAAGTTCATTTTAAAAATGATTTTATTATATATTTTATAATGCAGGCACATATACATGTATATACAATAGTACATATATTTATATGGAATTTGAGAAATCACTACAGTGAGTATACATTGCTTAAAAAGTCTTACTGATAAAAATGAAAGTTGTAATCTTTCTATTTGGTCATTTCTTTCCTTTAATTTTTAAAAAAATTTTCAATATATTTTTAATTGGTGATGCTGAAAATTAAACTATATTTCCATTGTGTAAGAAATGTAATATAGTTGTCTATATCTTTCCCACGTTTTAATTTTTATTGATGATAATTTGTGACTCTGGCCCAAATGATTATCATTTCATCACATAATTTCTCTTTGAAGAGTCATTAAAAAATCTGTATTAATTTATGAAACTGTATTATAGTTATTTAAACAGCTCTTTATTTAGTTTCATTTGTACCACTGAGGCTTTTGGTCACAACCTCCAATTTAAATTTTTAAATTTTGGTGTATGTCTTGGTTAAATCTTCAAGTAATTTTATCCATATATGCCTTCCTGGAAGCATAAATAGATGATATAATTTATATGTCTTATATCCCTGGGTACAATTTTTGTTGGCCATATTACACAGAGCAATTGTTTATAGAATTTATTGTCACACCTTTTCCCCTAAAAATGCTTCAGAGATTAGTGCATTTTTTTTTTCTGGAGGTTTGCAATACAGGGACATCTTTGACTACCTGAATTCTTGTCTCTATTATATTTTTAAATGCTGTTTTCCCTGAGTTGTAATTCCGTAGTTGTTCTTGTCTCTCCTAGGCTCACTTTGATGACTGCTGTCATCAGGGGCTCACAGGACTAGGGGGTCTAAAGGGGCCTTATACACAGTCTGGGGCTGTCACGAGGTCTTTTTCTGTCCATTTTTCAGCTTTCCTAGCCTACTTACTTGGTGAGGCGGGTTTTTTCAAGAGGTGAGGACAACAGCTCCAGTCCTGAGCTCCATGCACAATGTCACTTTTGCCACGTTCCATTGGTGTAAACAAGTCACAAGGCCAGGCAGATTTCTTCCACTTCTGGACAGAGGTGCAGCAAAGTTGCATTGCAAAGGTGCAGGTAGCCTAGGAGGGGAGGAATTTGCAGCCATTAAGCGATCTACCACACCAACAACCCCCCAACATTCAGCTTAACAAACAGAAGTTTTTCTCCTGTCATGTGATGATTCAGGGTTCCAGTTTCCTTCCATCCCTAAGGAGCTCTAAGCCCTCCCTCTCCAGCCAGGCAAAATGGAAATTTGTGGTGAGGAAGGCACACTTGCTTCTTCAAAATCTTCAAAGTTTCTCAAAGCTTCTTCAAAAGATCTCAGAAGAGATCTTTCACTTCTGCTCATGTGTCTTTGGCAAGAAATGTTCATACAGCTGTACCCTGAAGGAAGGGGCACGTGGCACTCAGAATAATCATGGAAGGGGAACCATGAACTTTTGGTGAACAATTACGTTTCGTTTTTTTTTCTTTCTTTCTTTCTTCTGCTGGTGACTCTGTTATCAGGGACTGGTTCAGAAAAACCCCAGAATATTTCTGAGATGCAAATTAGCTTATTTGTGTGCTGCTTAATTATTTCAAAAGAAGCATTTCTATCTCTTCAAGATGATCTTATTTGGACCTGCAATATATTTTGTGTACCTAGGATCCACAAGGTGGCCCTGTTTGGGTGGCCTTCCAATCTTATAGTGGCCTCTTGCTTCTCTTGTGAGCAATTTCTTGAAGCTTTTCTGGTTTAAGGAAAAAGCCTGGCAGCAGAACAGCATTTTGATTGTTGGATTTTCCTTTTCCAGTATCTCTTTTTCCCCTTTCAAATTAATTGGTCTTACATAAATTTTCTAGGTCCCTCCACTCCCATGCCACTTTCTTTGTCACTGGGACAATCATAAATAGAGTCTAAATGATATCTTAGGTTCATTACCATATGAAATATACATTGCCTGGTGTGGCAAGCATATGTGTGGCACCCTTCCTACTTTCCAACACTGATGCTGGTTTTTCCCTCGTTTTATATCCACCGGTCATCTCATGTGTCTGAGAGTGGAGGGCGGAGTGTTCAATGCCTGCACTTACATCATCATCAGATGCAGAGAAATTACAGTCTTACATTTAAATGCGATGGAAATTATATGGCCTGTGATATCAGTTTCTTTAAAACACCTTATAAACTTTCACTTTTGCAGAACTATCATAAATCCGTTTAATTCAACAGTTTACAGAAAATACCCCAGTATTCCACTCGGAAGTAAACTGTTTTTTTCTGCCTGATTGAAACTTTGCACTGTTGGAAGTTGTTAGGAATACCACATATTGCAGTCAAATATCTCCATATCTGATGACCAATAATAGTTAATAGCTCAGATGTGTGTCCACTTAGCAAGGAGTCCCTGAGCCTGCAACGCTCTAGAAGTGACGTTCAGCACTGGGATGCAGGCACGAGGTACAGAGATACTGCCTTCAGTTGGC
This sequence comes from Saimiri boliviensis, assembly GCF_048565385.1. Classification (NCBI taxonomy): domain Eukaryota; kingdom Metazoa; phylum Chordata; class Mammalia; order Primates; family Cebidae; genus Saimiri; species Saimiri boliviensis. The sequence goes on along the minus strand of NC_133450.1, from coordinate 201,278,953 downwards.
CCACACTCATTGGAGAGCAGACAGATAATTCAGTGATAATGATGTGATGATGTTTTGGAATACCACCATTGTGCTTTGCGTTTTCTATTCCATTGCAGGTGGCCTTTCCACCGGGGCATTCACAGTGTTTTTGGGGGAAGCAGGACTGAAAGGGTGAAAAATAGCAGTGGGCTTTTCTTTTTTCTTTTTGTCTTTTTGACCTTCAAAATGGGCTTTTGATACCCAAAAGGAAAGTTTGAGGGAAGCATGGTGCAAACGTGATGCCACACAGCTGATTTGAAATAGTTCTCGGTCTCACTTCTGGAGAAGAGTTCCCTGGGCTGGAGCATGGTCTGGAGGGAAGGAGGAGAAGTTACCTTGCAGAGTTTGGTAGTGCCAGACAAGAGAGAGTCAGATTTGGGTGCCCATGAAAAGGAGGGCAGGCTCAACAGAATTACTCTCTCCAGCTTCATCCCAGACCTTGCTGAGCTGTGGAAATGCCATCTGTGGATGGTCACTGTTTTCCATGGTTTGGGGTAATTACATACCTCCCTCAAAAAAATTAAAAAAAAAAAAGACTAAGGATTCGACAGCATAAAAATCTGTTAATGATAGTAAAGAAAATCTGTTAAAGAAGACTGCAAAGGTGAAACTACTGCCTTTTCCCAGAGACACAATTCAAGACTCTGAAATCAATTTTTCTGTGGATGGCTATTGAGCAATGAGAAAAGGATCAGTGCTGAGAATTGGGGTGTCACCAAAGGCAGTTTCGATAGCCTAAACTCACATCTTGCTGGATAAGACCAGAAAGGGGGTGTATCCAATAGCACAGGTAGTGTGATTATAGTTGTAGGATTTTAGTAACCTGGTTTTTGAATTCAGTATGGAGACATCATCCAGCAAAAGACTCCCAGATGTAGTTTTATGAAAAACTTTACAAAGCCATACGAATCAAATCATGTACAACCATATGTTGAATAAAATCCACCTTAATTTGCAAAATAATTACATAACATCAGTGTCTTCCTGGAACACCCTAATTACCACCCAAAGCACAAAGTAAACAAAAGATTATGAGCCTTCTAAAATTAATCATGAGGTACATATGACATAGGTAACATGTAAACATATTTTTATTTATAAAATAAAAAAAATCATAGTTGATGGGATTGTTGGAAGGCTTCTTATCTTTCCAGTTTCAAATAATAAGCATATATTTTATAATCAGAAAAAATGTGATTGTAATTTTTTTGAGCATAGAAAATTGAGGATATATTATAATGAATAAAGAATTCTTAAATTTTTCTCTCTCAATTTTCTTGATATACCTACTAGAATAATAATATAAATACTTGAAATTTAAAGTATTAATTGTTATTGATAGGTATGTTAAGAAAATTGAGAGAAAAAAATTTTAGAATTCTTTTTATGGTTTTTTAGAGGGAGATTATTTTGGTTTTTGTCCAACACCAGTTGGAGCTGTAACTCTACCTGAAGAATTTGGTGTTTTCATCATGACTAATGAAAGACTGCTGCTTTGAAAAAAAAGAAAAAAAAAAGTGATTATTTGTTCTTGAAAGCAAAGACCAAGAATCATGTAGCTCTGTTTCCTCTAACTTACTTCATTCAGTTTGACTTATTTAGCATCCATTCCATGTCCTGTTTCAATACCCTGCTTGACATTTCCTTAGGAATTCATGGCGGAAAGAAATTATTCTGAACATTTGTTCCTTGTTCTTAGAGTAAATGAAGTGTCATTTAGATTTCACATCTTTTCCTGCGAACCTGTAATCTCCTGATGACTTTGGTAGTTTTCCATTATTAGCTCACAGACATTTATTATCATTTTCCCTCTTGATTTATGCTGAAACCTCTGTGATTGAATCATGATTCTCAGAATCATTATATAAAATTGTGTAAGTGCTCCATGAGCAAAAATATTTCTTTAGTCTTCTTTACAACAAACTAAAGGAATTGGTTTCCTAGCTTTTCCTTTTATAAAAGGGGTGTGTTTTTATAATGACACAGTTTTAACTACTGTAGTTTGATCCTGTCTGAAGAAGTACAAATGTAGATTCTAGAAATGGAATTTTAGAGTGGAAAGAACACCAGCTTTAGAAGTGACAGACCTGAGTTTTCTTTTTTTTTTCTTTTTATTTTTTTGAGTTTTTTTTTAAATTTTTTTTATTGCATTTTAGGTTTTGGGGTACATGTGAAGAACATGCAAGATTGTTGCATAGGTACACACGTGACAGACCTGAGTTTTCATCTTCAACACTTAGATAATTACATTCTGTGTGTTCTTCAGAAAAGACACTTTGCTTCTGAGTCTGTTTTCTTGTTTTAAAGTCAGATTAAAAAAGAAAAAACAGCTACTTTTCAGACTTGTTTTAAGGATTGACAAATATAATATAGTAAGTACCCTGTATAGAACAAATACTCAATAAATAATACTAATAGTTTATTCTTAATTTTGCTTTCTGCTGTATCAGTTCCTACATTGGCAGAACGGCTGGCAAACAGTGAATGATGAAAACTGTGGCTCTGAGTTTTGGAATTTAGAAAGGCATGGTTTAGGATACAGAAGCACTTATCTGCATACTAGCCTTAAAAGCTCATCGGTTTTTTTTTTTTTTTTTTTTTTTGGTGTGCAAAGAACAGAGTTCTCAGTCACATGCTTGTAGTAACTAAGTAAGACAGCTACCATTATTGACATTTTAACTATGAACTTTGAAATACAACTAGAAAATCAAGAGGTTACCTCATTTTGTTAACTGTGAAACTCATTTGCTTTTAAAACCAATAAATATTCATTGAGCATCTACCAAGTCCCTGGATACAGTGTGAAAAGGACAGCAAGGCCTTTGGTTGCCTGGAAATGGCTTTTGAGTAGGGACAGAGATAAATTAATACACAAAATAATTAGAGCTTGTCTGACATGTTGAGTAGCTCAGCTGAGAGCAACAGTGAAAAAACTTACTAGGACAGGGTGATCCTGCTCTTGGAAAACCTAGGTGTAGGGTAACATTTAAGTTGCAGTGAGAAGCTGCGATTCTGCAGTGACTGGGGTAAAATTGGTTCAGGAAGCCAGGGAAACATATGCAGAGTCCCAAGTCCAGGAATATGGAAAATTTGATAAATATCCAGGTTGTTTTCAGTGCCATAATAATCTTTTCTTTGATCATTCCACTTACTGAATAAGAGCTGATGAAGTCAAATGTGACTCTTGCTAGCCATATATTAATATATTCTGGTATAAGATAGTCCAGAAGATTATATATAGAGGACAGAATTTTCTCTAAAAGAGATTTAAGGGTCACTGAATAAAAACTATTCAGCCCTCTCATTTGTTATTATAATTAGTAGTAATGATAATAATACCATTGCTATTATATAGTACACTTGTAATTCACAGAATGTCAAGGAAATATTAGACTAAAAAGTGGAGCTGAGGAATTGGGGTCGAGATCTATTTCCTGAGACTCTCATGGACACTGTTGATTTCTCAGTATCCAAGTCCACAAAATATCTTAGTTTAGACAGATCCGAAGCTTCTGTTGCAAGCTTGATTTCAAAATCTTTGCTTTGCCTGGGAGCTCCAGTGACAGGACACTCAAAGGACCTCTCAAATCTCATCACCTCTTGTGCTATAGAAATCTTCTCTCCTCTCTACTTTTGTGATTCTCTGTTCTTCACTCAAAGGCACTCACGGCTCCAATCTCTTCAGCAAAGCTTTCTCAAGGTCTCACTTTTGGAAGCCAAGAGCCTGGGAGAAGATTGAATGTAGACAAGAGAATGACCCTGGCTACTCTTTTGAAATAGGGTGGGGAAAATGGAGCAAGAGCCAGACCCTAACATTTTCCATATCAGGAAGCCCAGAATGTACTAGAAATTTAAGGTCTATTTTATCAAAGCTACACAAGAACGTATTTCTATGAAAAGCAGCTAATCCTACATTCCTGTACACGCAGACCACCACTTGCAACACTTCTAATAGAATCTTTATTGTTAAGCCTATGTTACAAATGAGGAAATTAAAGCATATAGAAGTCACACAGTGAATAACTCTTGAGGCTAGGATTTGAATTTAGGTCTCTTCTGTTCCTGAATCTGTGTCTCAATCATTTCAGTTTTCTGCCTTCCATATTTACTGAGTGGCGAAGTTGGTTAGATAATAAAATTATTACACACACACACACAAAAAGAATCTTTTAGCATATATCTTTATATATTTAAATCAAGCTTGTGTCACTACATCTTGATGTGTAAAAATTATTTTAAGTATGATGATTGATTTCCCACTATTGTGTAATGAGGATTTACCTCCATTCATGTTTCTCATTCTCGCATTCTTTCAATGTAATTTTATGGCCATATAAAGATGATTTATAGCTGGGCATGAAGTATTGTGTGATTACTTTTCATGCACAATATTTTGTTCTTGAAATCATTCTTATTTTTATCCTTTGCTTAGGTTTCAATGTAATCATGATTAATTCATCCCCAATCTTATCCCCTGTTGTATAAATTTAAATGTTAGGCATTCTACTAATTTGATATCTTAGAAGAACACTCTTCTATACTCTTTTCACCAGCTCCATTGTAGACCAGTGTGGTGAACATAGGAGATGCATTGTCTAAAATTTCCTTCTAGAAGGGACCTGTTATTCCAGTTTCTGGGAATGAGCCAACCAATAGACAGCTGTTAGCTTCTTCATCATCTTCCTTGGCTGCAGAGAGCTTTCTTGCTTAAGAGGATGCCCTTCTGAGCAACCTGTATCCAATAACTGATAATGAGAAGGCTATGAAAGTCCTTTCATCCCACCATGGGACAACCCTACTGAGCTTTAATCCTCCAGAGCTCCCTGAGGGGTTGGCCAAAGCTTTGTTCTGTCTGTGTCGTAATTCACCTTCTCTCCCTGCTCAATCTTGATTCTTCTGTCTTCCTTCTTTCCAATCCCTTAGAAGCAATGGTCTCTAATAAATAACCTGCATGCCAATTCCTTATCAGCATCTGTTTCTGAAGAACCACACTTAAAACAAATATTCTCCAGGGCTCTATAAGGAGTCAGCTGGTAATTTGCCTTCACTATTAACCTGAGATTTCCTTGGTTTTACTGAGGTTGTTATTATTTTGGCAAGAACATTTAATGTGAGATTTACCACTTAATACAATTTTAAGTTGCAATACGGTATTATCAAAAGATACTGATACGATTAGGCTTTGTGTCCCCACTCAAATCTCATCTTGAATTGTAATTCCCAGTGTTTAGAGAGAGAACTGATGGGAAGTGATTGGAGCATAGGGGCAGTTCCCCCATGTTGTTCTCATGATAGTGAATGAATTATCGTGAAATCTGTGACTAGCTTTTATAAGTCAGTTTCTTTGGCTCTTGCTAGCTTTCTTTCCTGCAGTCATGTAAAGAAGCTCTTTGCTTCCCCTTTGCCTTCTGCCATTATTGTAGGTTTCCTGAGGCTTCCCCAGCGAAGGAGAACTGTGAATCCATTAAACTTATTTTTTTAATAAATTACCCAGTCTTTGACAGTTCTTTGTAGCAGTGTGAAAATGGACTAATACAGATACCATGTTGTACATCAGATTTTCAATACTTTTCATCTTGCCTGAAATTTTATAACCATTGAACAGCAATTCTCCATTTCCCCCTTCTCCAGCCCCAGGCAACTATCATTCTATTCTCTGCTTCTATGAGTTTGGCTATTTTAGAATCCTCACAGACATGGAATCATGCAGTATTCAATATTCTGTGTGCATTGTACTGTTGGTGGCACTATTTCCCAGGTCAGTTGCCTTACCTTTGCTTTATTCTCTTGTTTTGATGGAACACATCCTGTAGTAGTGTTATGAGGAATTAAATATGGTTGATAGTTTTTAAAAAGTTTTGCATGTCTGGAAATGGCTTTTTTCTGTCAACACATTTAATTGGTAGCTCAGTTGGGTATAATTGTCTGGAAAGGATACATTTTCCTTTAAAATTTAAAGGCATTGCCCAATTTTCCTTTGGTTCTATGATTTCTGTTTACAATTAGGATGCCAATATAATTATTGACCTTTTGTATGAAAGCTATGTTTTTCTTTGCAGACTTGGGGAATCATTGCTTTGTTCCTATGGTTTTGAAATTACATCTTTTTCCAGCGTAGGATTCTGCTAAGTCTGTCACTAACTCATTCAGTTACTTTCCATTTTTCAAAAGGTTGTTATTCTTAGATCCTCTTTCTTTTCCTTGTCCTTGGGTCTTTACACCTTGAAACAAACAAATAGGTAGACAGATAAACAATAACAAAAACAACACTGTAGCGTGTAATGACATTTAAGTATATTTTGGGAAAGAGAGCCAAGCTTAGGTGAATGTGTTCAGCCTAGTATCTTAAGCAAGGGTTTACTTAGACTTTTGAGATGGAGTTATGCTCTTTTACCCAGGCTGAAGTGCAATGGCGTGATCTTGGCTCACCACAACCTCTGCTTCCTGGGTTCAAGTGATTCTCCTGCCTCAGCCTCCCAAGTACCTGGGATTACAGGCACCACTATGCCCAGCTAATTTTTCTATTTTTAGTAGAGACAGGGTTTCTCCATGTTGGTCAGACTGATCTCGAACTCCAGATCTCAGGTGATCTGCCTACCTCGGCCTTCCAAAGTGCTGAGATTACAAGCCCAAGCCACTGAGACTTTTTTTAAAAAAGAAAAAATGTTACCTGCTATATCTTTTTAAATTAAAAAAAAATTTTGTGAGTACATAGTGGGTGTATATATTTATGGGGTACATGAGATGTTTTGATATAGGCATGCAATGTGAAATAAGCACATTATGGAGAATGAGGTATCCATCCCCTTGAGCATTTGTCCTTTGAGTTACAAACAATTCAATTACATTTTTATTTTTAAATGTACAATTAAGTTATTATTGACTATGGTCACATATTGTGCTATCACACAGTAGGTCTTATTCATTCTTTCTATTTTCTGTATACATCTACCACCCCACCTCTCCACCGCTAACTCCCATTGCTCTTTCCAGCCTCTGGCAACCATCCTACTCTCCATGTCATCAGTTCAATTGATTTGATCTTTAGATCCTAGAAGTAAGTGAGAACGTGTGATGTTTGTCTTTCTGTGCCTGGCTTATTTCACTTAACATAATGATCTCCAGTTCCATCCACATCCCATCCATTCTTTTTTATGGCTGAATAGTACTCAATTATGTATGTGTACCATATTTTTATATCCATTCATCTGTTGATGGACACCTGGGTTGCTTCCAAATCTTAGTTACTGTCAACAGAGCTTCAATAAACATAGGAGTGTAGCTATCTCTTCAATATGATGATTTCCTTTCTTTTGGGCATATTCTCAGTAGTGGGATTGCTGGATAATATGGTAGCTCCGTTTTTAGTTTTTTGAGGAACCTCCAAACCGTTCTCCATAGTGGTTGTGCTAATTTGCGTTCTCACCAGCAGAAAGGGTTCCCTTTTCTCCACATTCTCGTCAGCATTTGTTGTTGTCTGTCTTTCAGATATAAGCCTTTAACTGGGGTGAGATGATATGTCATTGTGGTTGTGATTTGCATTTCTCTGGTGACCAGTGATATTGAGCACCTTTCATGCACCTGTTTGCCATTTGAATGTCTTCTTTTGAGAAATGTCTCTTCAAATTCTTTGCCCCTTTTTTTGTCATTATAAAGATCTTTTACTTCTTTGGTCAGATTAATTCCTCGGTATTTAATTTTATGTGTGACTATTATAAATGGGATTTTTAAAATTTTCTTTTCATATTGTTCACTTTTGGCATATAGAAATGCTATTGATTTTTTTATGTTGATTTTGTATCCTGCAACTTTATTGAATTTATCAGTTCCAATAGTTTTTTTGTGGAATCTTTATTTTTTTTTTCTAAAAATAAGATCATATTATCTGCAAACAAGGATAATTTGACTTCTTTCTTTCAACGTGGATTCATTTTATATCTTTCTCTTGTTCGATTGCTCTAGCTACAACTTCCAGTACTGTGTTGAAGAACTACGTTCACCGTGAATGTCCTTGCTGTGTTCCAGGTCTTAGAGGATAGGCTTTCAGTTTTTCCCTATTCAATATGATACTAGCTGTGGGTCAGTTGTATATAGCTTTTATTATGTCGAGGTATGTTCCTTCTCTCTGTAGTTTTTTGAGGGTTTTTTTTCATGAAGGGACGTTGAATTCTATCAATTTTCAGCATCAATGGAAATAATCATAATGTTTTTATCCTTTATTCTGTTGGTATGCTGTACCACATTGATTGATTTGCATATGTTCAACTATCCTTGCATCCCAGGGATAAATTCCACTTGGTCATGATAAATGATCTTTGCTGTGTATTGTTGAATTTATTTGCTAGCACTTTGTTAAGAATTTTTGCATCAATGTTCATCATGGATGTTGGCCTGTAGTTCTGTTTTTTTGATTTATTTTTGGTTTGGTTATCGGGGTAATACTGGCCTTTTAGAATGAATTGGGAAGTATTCCTTCCTTTTCTATTTTTCAGAATAGTTTGAGTAGGATTGGTATTAGCTCTTCTTTAATTGTTTAGTATAATTGGGCAGTGAAGCCATCAAGTAACACACTTTTCTTTGCTGGAAGACTTTTTATTATGGCTTCAAATTCATTATTTGTTATGGTTTATTCAGGTTTGGATTTCTTCCTAGTGGGTGGCACATGTGTAGGAATTTGTCCATTTCTTCTAGGTTTTCTAATTTATTGGTATGTAGTTGCTCATAGTTGCCACTAATGATCCTTTGAATTTCTGCAGTATCAGTTGTAATGTCTCGTTTTTCATTTCCAATTTTATTTATTTGGACCTTCTCTCATTTTGTCTTAGTCAGTCTGGTTAAAGGTTCACCAATTTTGTTTACGTTTCAACAAACCAACTTTCTGTGTTTCATCGATCTTTTGCATTGTTTTTGTTTCAAAATTACGTATTTCTTTCTGCTCTGATCTTTATTTCTTCTACTAATTTTGGGTTTGGTTTGCTCTTGCTTTCTAGTTCTTTAAGATGAATTATTAAGTTGGTTATTTGAAGTTTTTCCTCTTTTTAGATGTATGCACTTATCACTATAACTTTCCCTGTGAGTACTGTTTTTGCTGTATTCCATAGGTTTTGGTATGTTGTGTTTCAATTATTTTATGTTTCAAGAATTTTAAAAATTTTCTTCTTAGTTTCTTCATTGACTCGCTGGTCATTCAGAAGCACATTGTTTAATTTCCATGTATTTATATAGTTTCTAAAATTCCTCTTGTTATTGATTTCTAGTTTTAATCCATTGTGGCCAAAGAAGATGTTGAAATTATTTCAAATTTTTTGAATGTTTTAAGACTTGCTTTATGACTTAACATATGGTCTGTCCTTGAGAATGGTCCATGTGCTGAGGAAAAGAATGTGTATTCTGCAGCTCTTGGATGAAATGCTCTGTAAATAACTATTGGATCCATTTGATCAATAGTGCAGATTCTGATGTTTCTTTGTTGATTTTCCGTCTGGAAGATCTGTCCAATGTTGAAAGTGGGATGTTGAAGTGCACACTCCATTCTGTTATTGTGTCATGCTATTATTCTGTCATGACCTGTTTCTCTTTTTAGCTCTAATAATATTGCCTGTATATATCTGGGCGTTGGTATATGTATATTTAAATTTGTGATATTCTCTTTCCGAATTGACATCCTTATCATTATACAGTGACTTTCTTTGTCTCTTCTTATAGTTTTGGTCTTGAAATCTATTTTTTCTGATTTAAGTATAGCAACTCCTGCTCTTTTTGGTTTTCATTGGCATGGAATATTTTTTTCCATTCCTTTCTTTTCAGTCTACCTGTGTCTTTATAGGTGAAGTGTGTGTATTGTAGGCAACAAATCAATGTGTCTTCTTTTGTCATCCTTTCAGTCAATCCATGCCTTTTAATTGGAGAGTTTACTCCATTTACATTCAGTGTTATTAATGCTAAGTAAAGACTTATTCCTACCATTTTGTTATTTGTTTTCTGGTTGTTTTATGATCTTCTCTTCCTTATTTCTTTCCTTCCTGTCTTCATCTAGTGAATTTGATTTTCTCTGGTGATACAATTTAGTTTCTTGCCTTTTATTTTCTGTGTACCCCTTGTATGTTTTTTGGTTTGAGATTACCATGAGGCTTGCAAATACTATCTTTAACCTGATAACAACTTAACACTATATGCATAAACAAGGAAACAAGTAAAAAGAAAACAAATAAAAACTAAAAGCCTTAACTTCATTGCCCCACCTTTAAACTTTTTGTAGTCTAATTATCTCTTATTGTATTGACTATGTCTTGAAAAGTTTTTGTAGTCATTATTTTTGATTGGTTCATTGTTTACTTTTTCTATTTAGCCTAAGAGGAGTTTACATATCACAGTTACAGTGTTAAAATATTCTATGATTTTCTGTGTACTTACTATCACTAGTGAGTTTTGTATCTTCAGGTGATTATTTATTGCTCATTAATGTCCTTTTCTCTCTGTTTGAAGTGCTCCCATTAACATTTCTTGTAGGACAGGTCTGGTATTGATGAATCTCTCAGCTTTTGTTTGTCTAGGAAAGTCTATTTCTCCTTCATGTTTGAAGGATATTTTCACCAGATACATTATTCTAGGGTAAAAAAATTTTTTTCCTCAGTATTTTAAATATGTTATGCCACTCTCTTCTGACCTGTAAGGTTTCCACTGAAAAGTCTGATGACAAACATATTGGAGCTCCATTGTATGCTATTTATTTATTTTATCTTGCTGCTTTTAGAATCATATATTTATCCTTGATCTTTGGTAGTTTGATTAGTAAATGCCTTAAGATAGTCTTCTTGAGGTTAAAATCTACTTGGTGTTCTATAACCTTCTTATGCTTGGATATGGATATATTTCTCTAGGCTTGGGAAGTTCTCTGTTGTTATCCCTCTGAATAATCTTTCCATCCCTATTTCTTTCTCTGTTTTCTCTTTAAAGCCCGTAACGCTTAGATTTGCCCTCTTGAGGCTATTTTCTAGATCTCGTAGATGTGTTTCATTGTTTTTTTTTTCTTTTTTCTCCTTTGACTGTGTATTTTCAAATAGCCTACCTTCAAACTCACTATTTCTCTTTTCTGCTTGATCACTTCTGCTATTAGAGGACTCTGGTGCATTATTCAGTATGCCAGTTACATCTTTCAGCTCCAGAATTTCTGCTCAATTTATTTTCATTATTTCAACGTCTTTGTTAAATTTATCTGATACAATTCTGAATTCCTTTTTTGTGTTATATTGAATTTCTTTGAGTTTCCTTAACAGAGCTATTTTGAATTATCTATCAGAAAGGTCACATACCTCTGTTTCTACAGGATTGGTCCTTGATGCTCATTTAGTTTAATTGGTGAGGCCATGTTTTCCTGGGTGGCATTGATGCTAGTAGATGTTCTTTAATGTCTGGGCATTGAAAGGTTAGATATTTATTGTAGTTTTCACTGTCTGGGCATATTTGTAGCCATTCATTTTGTAAAGGCTTTTCAGACATGTGAAAGGGCTTCAATGTTGTAATCTAAGCTATATCTCCTTCAGGGGACACCCCAAGCCCAGTTGCACTGTGGTTATTGCAGACTCATAGAGGTACCACCTTGATAGTCTTAGACAAGATCTGGAAGAATTATCTGGATAACCAGACAGAGACTCTTGTTCCCTTCCCTTACTTTCTCCCAATAACACAGAATCTCTCTCTGTCTGAGACACCTAAAGCTGAGGGTAGAGTGACACAAGCATCCCAATGGCTACCACAACTATGACTGTACTGGGTGAGACCTGAAATCAGCACAGGGCTAGGTCTCAGCCAAGGCCTGCTGTAACCACTCCCTGGCTGCTGTGTCCACTCAAGGCCCTGGAGCTCTCAGCAGATGGCAAAGCCAGCCAGGCTTGCGTGTTTCCCTTCAGGCTGGTAAGGTCCTGTAAACCCCAGATGGGACCAGAAGTACCATCTGGGAAGCAGGAACTAGAGTCAAAAATCTTAGAAGTCTACCTGGTGTTGGCACCCAAACCACACAACAGTCCTTCCACTCTTTCCTCCTCTTTCCAAAAGCAGAAGAGCCTTGCCCATAGCCACTGCCACGCAAGGCCATGAGGAATACTGCCAGACTACTGCCCATGTTCCCTTAAGGCCAAGGTCTCTAAATCCAGCTTGTCATGAATGCTGCCTGGCCTGGGAATCACCCTTTAGGGTGGTGGGCTCATTTCTGGCTCAGAGTTGATACAGAAATGCTGTCCAAGAGTCAAGTTCTGGAATCAAGGGCCCCGAGAGCCCACTTGGTGCTCCACTCCCCTGTGGCTATGCTGGTGCCTAAGGGGCAAGACAAAGCCCCCTTTACTTTTCCTTCTGCTTTTCTCAAGCTGGAGTTTTGCCCTGTAGCCACCACTGCTGGTTATATGCTGAGTCTCATCTGAAGCCACCAAGTCTCAAAGGTTTACCCAAGTTTCTTGACATAGTATCTGGGTATTGCTGCTGGCTATCCAGGGCACAAAGACTCTTCAGCTAGAAGGTGATAAATGCTTCCAGGACTGGGTCCTCTTTTCTTCAAGGTGGCAGATTCCCTTCTGGCCCAGGGTGTGTCTAGAAAGGTCATCTGGGAGCTTGGGCCTGGAACGAGGGCCTCACAACTCTGACTGGTGTCCTGTCCTGCTGTGGGTGGGCTGATATCCTAGATGCAAGTCCTCCCCACTCTTCCTTCTTCTCTTTTCAAGCAGAAGGAAGGGGTCTCTTTTGGAGCCACAAGCTGTGCAGTCTGGGATTTGGTAAGGGATGATGTCAACACTCAGTTGGCTGCCCAAGCTGGTGTCTCTGTATGCCCTATGGCCCCAAGTCCATTGTCTCTGGGCCTAGTTCAGTACTAGGACTCACCAAAGAGTTGCAGTCTTTATGGCATATACTGCCTTTCAGGTTTACTGGGAGACACAGAGCATAGCCCTTGGTGGTGAGGTTTACAAAAACCCAAGTTCAGATACCTGGGATCAGTAATTGCCCTGTGTCTAGTGCTAGGGCTGGTTTAAACACTCCCTCCCTAGGTGGGTGTCACTGAGTTTGGTCCAGTTTTTCTTTCTGCTCTAACAGGACAGTACTGAGTTCAGTGCCTCATAATTGCTGTGTTCTCCATCCCCCAGTGTCCAGAGATGTTCTCTGCACCAAGCCAAGGCTGCCAGGGATGGAGGAGGGTTTTCTTCATCTTTTTTTTTTAAATCTCTTCCATGCCTCTGAATGATATGAAGTTAAAACAAGGTACTGTGAGTGCTCACATGATTTTTGGTTATTATGAAGGTATTTTTTTCTATGTAGATCATTTTTACTTGGTGTCTTTATAGAAGGCGTGATTGGTAGAACTTCCTATTCTATTATCTTGCTCCACTCTCTCTAGCTGCTGTATCTTTCTTCCCTTCCTCCATCCTCATTTTGCCTCTTTTCCATAAGCATTAATTGAATACTATCTGAGACCTTATGTTTATAAAGCTGTGTCTTGGTGCTTTTGACTCTACCTAGCCTCAGGAAGGGTAAGAAATATCTCCGTTCTCACTAAGTCCAATCTTTTGCACACTGTGCTAAGAATTAACTAAACTGTTGCCACCAGGTTGTCAGAGTCATATTTCTGTATTAGATGGAAGTTGGTCCCTGTGAATTTCCTTAAGACTTAGACCTAGGATGCCCATCTTCAATGAGTTTGAAGAGCTCATGTTCTCTAGAGGGAATATAAATAGTAAAATAGATCCTTAAGCACACCAGTGAAAATTTCTACCCACAGTCATTTTTGTGATAGGAATGACTGCATGGTGAAAATAGAATCTCCTCAGCTGAAATTAATGAATATGACTCCTGAAATGAATAATAAATGAATCCTAATGAATCAGTTGCTTAATTCTTTACATACTTTGCAATTAGGATCTACACATGTCTAAATACAACTATTTAGCATTATGTGCTAAATTTTGTGACCTTGTATGCCATAATTTTTATGGGCATTAATTAGTTGGGAAAATGAGAAATAACATTGAAAGCTCATCTCTTCTTGTTCAGTGTATTGCAGGGACAAAATCATCTGCAGAAGAACCTGTTTGTTTTTCTTTTTGTTTTGCCATTATGCTTAATAGCCTTGTCACTTTGGGTAAGTTAGTTATCTCTCTAATATTTATGTTCCTTATTTATAATGTGGAGAAGGTATGAATTTCTCCATATGGTTGCTGTAAATGAGTCACTGTTTGTAAAACTGTGAAGGCACACCGTGTCCATGTATGGTAGGTCTTCAATCAATAGTTGTTTTCTTCCTCTTCTCTTATGTATATTTGATCAAGCACATTATAAATTTATGTGTAATAAAATTCTGGGGTCATACTGCCTTTAAAGAATCTATAAGAGAATCCAGTTTCATCTGTATTATCTGAATTGTGCATTCAGATGGATTTTAATCTCTTACACACTGAATCTTCAAATTAAGGCCAATTTAAGGTGGTGTGAGAGCCTCAGAATCAGGGAAGATTTCATAACTAGATTTAACTGCGGCAAAGAAAATTTGGTTCCGTAAGTAAGAACTGACAGCTAAAGCAAAGATTAATCTTAATGGCACACATTAACAATGTGCAATTTGAGATTGGCAGTGGAGAATTGTCCCTGAGAACTGACATTAGGCAGCATGGGTCTCGACATGAGAATTCCCATGGGAAAGCATTCATTCAATATACCCTTTCCATCCCAAAGACATTAGCATACCTAGAGACACACATGGTCAAGGAAAGTAGCATGTTTAGATAAAATCATCGCAGGTACAGACTGTTTCCATTTAATGTAAGTCATTCAGCAGTAATGACTCCTTTAGACTAACTTAGAAGTGACAGGGAAACTGGAAGGAACTTCAAGTAGTTGACTCTAGAAAACAATGAAACAGTGACTAGAAGTCTTAAACCCTAAGGTCCACAAGGACTTGGAGGGTTTGTGACCATATAAAAAGTGACAACAGAAGAGAATCTGGTTTGGTTACTGTGGACTTTGAACAGGCTTGTTTTACAGGATTGTTGTCTTGGGTCCGATTCCAGAGTGAGAATGATACCACTATAATCATCAGCTCCTCTTCATGACTATGGGTGTCAAGGAGCCAAAGGGCTGAAAAACCATGAGATGCCCACATGTTGCCTGCTTCAGAGCTGTTACTTTCTGGACTAGGAAGCAAAACAGGTTTTTGTGCCTCAATTGAGTAGATCCAATAACTATTATATTTTTCTTGTCTGATAAGAATTATATAAAAACTAAAGAAGTTATCAGAATGTCTCAGAAAAAGGAATATGCAAAAACATTGTAATTTTTACATTTCAAAGGATAAAATAGTGATAATTTGGTAAAAAAGCTTATTTTATTTACTATATTAACAGCCGAAAGGATAAAAGAACAGTTTTAATAACTGGGATGCATTTTCTTTTCTAAGAAATTAAGTTTGTAGTATCTGAGAAAATGCATTTTCCCAGTTATTGAAGTTGCTCTTTAATTTTTTTATTAAATGAGTAGTAGATTTTTATTGTAGAAGAAATTTCATTTTCAAATACCGCATATTCTATATTGGTATGTCTTTACAGAAAATACAAAAACGTACCAGTAGTTATTGAGTAATCAAACATTTCGCAGAAGAGCATCATCTTGGGAATCGGTGTGAGATGGCATAGTTGTTGGTGGAGAGAGAGGGTCAGATTTCCTGTGAAGTTGTGACAAGGATTTGAGAAATCTACATATGTCCCAAGAACTGCCTGTAGATTGAAGAAATATTACATATTATACATATGTAGTGGATATTGGGAGTAGCATATGAAAATTTCTTTCACTTTAAAATGCTTTCCTCACATTTGAGAAGTTTAGTAGCTACCTCTCTATTCTAAATTTTCACATACGATCTGTCTGCTGCCTCATCTGATGTAAACTGCTATGGATCAGAAAGAGATGCCAATGCATGTACATAGAACTTTTCCTGGGCCAAATACTAAACTCAGGCTCAGAGGTTCTGTAGTACGCTCAAGGCCATGCAGCTAGTTAGAGATAGGCCAGGTTTAAAACCCAGGTTGGTCTAATTTTAAAGCCCAAAATATTTGTATTCTACCATGGTGCCTTCCCACTGAGCAGATTGACTGTTTTTGCATCATACTTTCATAGATTCTGTTCCTCTGAGGAAGTGGCAAGAATGTGTGTGCATGGGGATGTGGAACTATGATTTTTGTGTGTTGTTTTGAGCCTCAGTATTCAGCCGTTTCATGGAATGAAAGAGAGAGAATTAAGTAGTGCTCAGTGCAGAGCAGGAAAAGAAAATGACCCTAAGCCCCTAGAGAAGTGGACAGAACCATGCCTGGGGAGTCAGCAGGCCTAGCTTCTCATTGCAGCCCAGCTGCTCATCTTCTTTGGGTAAGTCCTACCCTACTCTGACCTCTGTTCCCTCATTTATAAAATGAAAATGTAACTCAAGCCCCAGAAACACATCAGATATATTTTTGACTTTCTAATTCAACCATACAAAGCCGTCAAGCTATGGAAGAAAATTAGACTTAATTCAAGTGTTCATTGTTATCACTGGCTGTATTTCTTGAGGAAATAATTTAATTTAATCTATTTTTTTTTCACCAATTCATTCTCTCCCAAAATCATATTGATGAGGAAATCACAACAAACATTCTTCTCTCACTTACTTTGCCAAGAGGCAAGTACTGCCATAAACCCTGTTTCTGCAACTTTAACATCATGTTGACTTCATTGTCAGAAAATAACAATGGGAAAATTACAAAAACTTTCTTCACGAATGGAAAGTATTGCAAAATAGCCACGGGAGAAATCATGTTAAGTTAAATGGGTCAAGGACAGATTGTAAGTTTATATATATCATTCACCATAGAAATAGTCTCAATGAAACTTTGAACCAGAGTTAGTTGATTAATGAAAGTATTATATTTCATAAGCAAACTACCTCAGAAGTAGCCTATTAGACAAATCAAGACACAACAATAACACAGGAGTTACTGGAACCTCTTGGTACCTGAAGGTAGTACATGGAAGGGGCTCTTAGCTTGTGGCCCTCAGATAAAGGTTGAGGGACCTACCCTGGAGCAACCCCTAACTCCCATCCGAACTGAGCCGTCAGAAAAAAGCCCTGGGCTCTTTTAGCAGTAGACTGTTGAGGATCCTCTATAGAGATCTTCATTTTGAATTGTAGGGAAAAAGGGATTGTGGACATTACTCTTTTAGAATTATCTGAGAATTAAAAGAGTGCTTAGCATGAACAGAGAGGAACCTGTTCTTTTGAATCAGAGCACTTTATGGCTGGAAAATAACCCTGATGTCACGAAGTTTTGCAAACCATAGGAAAGGGATAAGGGCTTTAAGGGAGAGACTTTCTAACTTGTACAATGAGGAAAAAAAAATCAAGGACAGGATGGCTGGGGGGTGGAAGCAGGGCCTAAAAGATGATGCATTTCATGTCACTGTAAGTTCTTGGAGAAGAAAAAGAAAAATGAAAGTTTCCATTAGGAACTGAGAGCAAAGTCTCCGTTAGGAACTGAGAGATCAAGAGGGAGCCAGAGATCATCACCACCAGAGAGCCAGGCAGTAAGAAGCCGGGTAACAACGAAAACTGCTCTTTTTAGGAACCCAACATTGCCTTGAGATAGACAAAAAACAGTCAGGAAGGTGGTCTTGATTTGAATCCTCCCCTTATACATGCATACAAAGAAGACCTTCCATCTTACAAATAAAATCCAAATTTGATGGCATTCCTCAGCATTACGAAACAGCTGCTGTACGACACTTTGAAAGGGGAGGGCAATATGGCTTAAAATGACAGCATGTGAATGTGCAGCAGTGAGAGGCGGGGCCGCTCTGTCTAACCTTGCAGCACACTGACAGAAAAGCTGCCTGGTTGTGTCAGGGAGTCTCCCTCCTGGTGCTGGAAAAGCCACCCTCTGTCAGAACCCTCATTTGTCAGATGAGAGGTCGTTGGTGTTATCTAGTCCATCCATGTTCAAGGGTCCCAATGAGGCTGACCTGTAAGGAGGACGGATAGCCCTCCTAAGATCCCTCACACCTTCCCCTGTACTACCCCAGTCCTTCTTGGAAGCCTAGCCCTTTAAACGCATTAGATAGTGATTCTTTGGCAACATCTCCAAGCTTCTTTGGGTGAGCCTGGCAGCTCTTTATCCTACATGCAATCCGGGAAAATGGCTTTGACTTGTGTATTAGTCTGTTCACATGCTGCTAATAAGGACATACCTGAGACTGGGTAATTTATAAAGGAAAGCGGTTTAATTGACTCATAGCTCCACAGGGCTGGGGAGGCCTCCGGAAGCTTATAATGGGAGGAGAAGCAAACACATCCTTCCTCACGTGGTGACACCAAGGAGAAGTGCAGAGCAAAGAGGGGGAAAGCCCCTTATACAACTGTCAGATCTGTGAGAACTCACTCACTATCATGAGAATAGGATGGAGGTAACTACCCGCATGATTCAGTTACCTCCCACTGGTCCCTCCCATGACACATGGGGATTATGGGAACTACAATTCAAGATGAGATCTAGGTGGGGATACAGCCAAATCATTTCAACTGGTTTTTGGAGAACCAGGTTCTTATTCAAGTGGCTTTTTTACTGGCCAACATCCACATTGTTATTTATTTTTATCAACCATTCTTACCTGATAACAGGCCTTGGTGAGTCTGCAAGTGACTCAAATAAAATCACATTCCTTTTTGAGAATGTAGGCTTCAGACAAAGGCCAACGTCTTTGGTAAACTCCTTCTGACAGGTCCTATAGAAGCAAAAGTGAGGGAGTCTCCTCTCTCAGGTGGTTAGCAGGCTTCATGTCCTTATCCATGCACACAGCACAATCCACACAGAGAGGGAGGCTGTTGAAGAAATGGCTTGCCAGTGGGAGTTGTTTGGAGCCCCAACACCAGCATCTGTCTTCTTACTCAGATAGCAATGTGGAAAATACCATTTGAGTAGTTGGTGAAGATGGCCCTGGTCCCCCTATGACATGTTTCTCTAGATTCCAAGGCAAAGATTCATGAAGACTATGTGTCTTTTATGCAAGCCCTGTTCATCCAATGGTGACGTTCTAGGGTCTAACCTCCACTTGTATATCAATGTTGAAATCCCCCAAAATGGGAGAGAGCAAAAGTGGCTCAGGGGCTTTAGGACCCTTGGCTGGAGTTGTGCCATCCCTGGTAATTGTACATTTTATTGGGAATGCATCTTTCCTCCAGCTACCATTGGCTCGCTCATCTAGCATAACATCTAGCTTTTATCAGGTTCAGGACACCATAATTGTAAAAGCTCATGGAGTAAACAAATGGATGAGAAAACACACACACACACACACACACACACACAGACACACACACACACACACACAGAGTAAGGATACATTATTCTGGTTTTCTAACTGTCACCAGGAAGAGCCTTACCATGGCTCTCAGTCCATCAGGCAGATAGAGAGCACCTGACCCTGGGCCACTGCACGTGAGCACATCTCAGCCTAGAGTGATGCATGCAAAGGTGCTCTGGCCCCACACACTCTGCTGATCCCCAGAGGTCAATTCTGGTGGGAAGTAGAGCAGTGATAGCCCTTTCTCCATGTAGTCTTTCTGAACCATAGTCCTATCAAGTATAAACTGAGTACAATAATAGCTTCCGGTAAAGCAGGTTCTTGCTGGGATGTTGTGAGAATCAAATGAGATAACTGGTTTCATTTCCCAGCACGGTGTCTAACTAATTCCATTCTTTATCTGTGTCTCTCTATTTTCCATTTCTGAATTAGAACCAATCCAGATTCACTCTGGAGTCAATCTTGAAAGCCAAAATCCTCTCATCCAGTGGTCTTCAACTATTTTGCCCCCAAGGACTGGTTTGATGGAAGATAATTTTTCCATGGATGAGGTGGTAGGGTGGGAGGATGGTTTCAGGATGATTCAAGCACATTACATTTATTGTATGCTTAATTTCTATTATTATTACATTGTAATATGTAATGAAATAATTATACAATTCACCATAATGTAGAATCAGTGAGAACCCTGAGCTTATTTTTCTGCAACTAGATGGTTCCATCTGGGGGTGATGAGACAGTGACAGATCATTAGGCATTAGATTCTCATAAGGAGTGTGCAACCTGGATCCCTTGCATGCACAGTTCACAACAGGGTTTGCATTCCTATGAGAATCTAAAGCCCTTGCTGATCTGATAGTAGACAGCTCAGGTCCTAATGCGATTGATGGGGAGTGGCTGTAAAGTACAGATAAAGCTTTGCTTGCTCACCCACTACTCACCTCCTGCTATGTGACCTGGTTCCTAACAGGCTATGGACCAGTACCTCTCCCTGTCCTGGGGTTTGGAGATCCCTGCTCTAATCCTCTTCTCTCTTGGAAAAAAACAAATAAATTGTACACTTTTTTCCCCCTATGGAACTGGAGCTCTTTATGAAGTTATTGGCTGATCACTCAAACCTTATCTCCCACCTCTCTGTCCCCCAGGATCCCCACTCCTGCCCCTACTCTTTGGGTCTAGCTATGCCAGAGCCTCAAATCAATTGCATTCCCTTGGCCACCTCTAACCGTTGCTCTCAGCACTGTTAGTCACACTGCACTGCAAAGTGCCATGTCTAGTTCCTCTTCTAGGCTCTGTGCTCCTTGAGGGAAAGGATCAGATCACGTCTCGCTCATATTTAATATAGTTCCCAGTGTGTAACCAACACACTTTTGATTAATAAAACATCAAAGAAGACACAGAGGTTGGGGGGAGTTGTAAGGATGGCCTGAATATTTTAGAGGGATCTTCTTAGTTTCTTTGAAGATTTCCCACCAAATAAATACATATAATTTCATTTTAGAGGGAAGGATAATTGATTTTTCTCTGTGAACAAGGAAGACACTTCCTTCTTCTTCTTCTTCTTCTTTTAATAGATGTGTGGTGAAGAACATAAATTACACAGGAAACAGAATGAGAAGACATAAACCTGCTTAATTCAATTATACATTTCCATCAACAGACAGGGTTCCAAGAGAAGGGAGGGTGATTCAGGAGACGGGGGCCATTAGGAAACTTTCTTCTTCACTGTTTATTGAAAGAAAGAAAAAGAGAAAAGGAGAGGAGAAGAAGATAGAGCAGCTCTCATGGGAAGTAAGAATCAATGCTTGTTTGTTACACAACACAAACTAATCTTGAGAAGAGTGTCCTGTCTTTGGAATATGAAACAGTGGATACATAAATCATTTTTGAAGACAAATGAAAAGCAAAAAACACCCAAACAAACAAACAAACAAACAAACAAAAACAAGTGAAAAAACAAAACAAAACAAAACAAGAACCAAGCTTTTAAAAGAAAAGGCAATCTAATTTGGCTGGAAAATGTTATGCTTGAAGCCAGATGCAGACAACACAGAATTCGTAATTCTGAAGACCAGGTGCCTAAGGAAGAGCACTGGGGTTGGGGCGACAGAGGCACAGCTGGTGCACTTTCATTTCATAGACTCCACCTGATTTAGGTCTTAATAGAACAATTCCATAAAGCAAAAGTTTGTTACTTATATTTTGTGAATAAAATGAAGTTTGGAATTTAACTATTTCAAGGTTAAGATTTTTCTTCAGCTCGTTAATGGTTGAATGAAGATTTGATCCTGTGTCTACATGACCTCTTCCCCGTCTCCTTCACTGTACCATGCTCCTTCTTATAATGGAAGGTAGCCCATTAGACTCTATTCCCCTGGCTGCTGGCTCTAGGCTATTTGCTCAGCTGGTCTTGAACTCCAGGGCAGGACCTCACAGTAACCCTTATTGCAATGCTCAGAATTCAGTGTGCATTACTTACCCCAGTAGCCATTGGACCTCTCTCTCTCTGTCTTTCATATAGCCTTGTTCCTCCTTCCAGATTCACTCTAATCTGGTGGTCCCCAACCACAGAGGCTGGCTCTGTGGTTCTTACCTGTAATTCAGGCTGATGGAGTGACCATCACCTGGATTCTTGACCATCACCATGGCAGAGGGCAGAAAGTGTCCAAGAGGGTCTTAAACTAGCAGTTACACTCTCCCGCACAGAAGTGACACCACTCACCATTCATTTGCCAGAACCAGGCACATGGAAACCCAAGCCCTGGAGATATTTGGTAAACAGCATCAGTGACTACTACAGCACTTGTTACGTTATATTTAAGCTTTTAACATATCTATAATATTTATTGTCTGTCTCTCCATCCAGGTGATCTCTGCACACAGAGGATTTTGTCTGTGTGGTCACCGATGTATCTTCAGTGCCCAGAACAGTGCCTGACAATGGCAGACTGTCATCAGATGGTTTAAAGGGTGAGTAAATATTATCAGTTTTGCCCCTTACTTACTGAGTGGTCTTGGGCAAGTTGTTTTTACTTCCTGAGCCTCCAAGTGTCTTTTTAGAAAATGAGGATAAAGGGATGATTTCTCACAGAATTGTGGTTAGAATTAATGAGATAAGCAGCAGACTGTCTAGCACAAATCCTAGCCTTTAATAAGCTCTGAATAAATATTTGTTTCTTTCAACCTCCTGTGGCCAAATTAGCCTCTGACTTTTAATCCAATTCTCAAGCAAATTTATGTTAAAAAAAAAAATAGAGCAACTATGTAGTTTGAATACATTCTGTAATATTTCTCTTTCCTCCACAGTAGAACAATACTGATGCTCCTTCCAGAAATTTTTTTTCCTTAGAATTGCTGGAAAACTCTGTAAATGGAGCAAGCTTTAAAACTCAGGGTGGGGACAGGGTTGGGTACAGCCACCAGCCAAGCCTTTCAAACAGCATAACAAATGATGTGTGGATGCAACTAGGGAAAATACACACATTCTTCCCAAGTCTTGCTGAATCATGTTTAGCCCCCAGGTGCACTTGACCTGTTAACAACATTTAGAACAGTTTATCAGCTATAAACTTTGCACCAGCAAAAAAAAAAAAAAAAAAAAAAAAAAAAGAAACAGAAAAACAAAACAAAACAAAACAAAAAAAACACAGGCATTATAGACAACAGTATGAAGGTTCCTCAGAAGACTGAAAATAGAATTCCCACACAATCCATTAATCTCACTTCTGGTTGTATATCCAAAGGAATTAAAATCAGTAGGCTGAAGAGATACCTGTGCTTCCATGTTAATTGCAGCATTATTCACAATAGCTAAACTATAGAAGCAACCCAGATGTCCATCATCAGATCAATGGATAAATAAAATAGGGTATATATTCACAGTGGAATACTACTTAGCCTTAAAAAGGTGACATATCCTGTCATTTTTGACAACATGGATGAAGCTGGAGTGCATTATGCTAACTAAAATAAGCCAGGCATAGAAAGACAAAAGTCACATGATCTCACACATATGTGGGATCTAAAAATGAATTCATAGAAGTAGAGAGTAGAATGATGGTTACCAGAGGGTAGGAAGTGGGGTGTATAGGGAAAGGGAGATGTTGTTCACAAGGTACAGAATTTCAGTTAGACAGTAGGAATAAACTTTAGTCTATTGCTAATAAAGTCTTGCATGTTTCCAAATTGCAAAAGTATTTTAAATGTTTCCAACCCCTCTAAAATGATAAGTATGTGTGGTGATATATTTCATTAGCTTGGTTTAGTCATTCAAGATCGGCAATATATATCAAAACATCACACTACAACTTGTACCTAAATACAATTATGATGTATTAATTTAAAATGAAACAATAAATTTTAATAACCTCATTTTCTCCTTCTGAACATATACAAGAAGGATTTGGTGGCAAGAAGGGACGTTCACACAAATTAAGTAAAGGATTTGATCCTCTCTGCCACTTCCTCAGTGGTCTACCTGGTGTGGCCAACTGCACATTCACTTCACGTTTCAAGTTCACAGAAGCCTGAAGAGTTTCTAGAGACCAGTAAGTGTGCGGGCTCTGTGCTTCAGCTAGGGCTGATGAGCATAGAGAGCGTGGACAGAGTAAGAAAAAAAAAAAAGCACATCCTTCATTAATACCAAAACAGAAAAAAGAAAGCAAGCATGCAAGTCATACGAAACTTTCCACTTTGGGGGATTCTCTTCCTTTTGTATTTTTATGAGATCATTTGCTTGGAAATGTATTGTTTGAAAAACTACATGGAGCTATTTTATATGGCCCAGATCAAACTGATTGCAATGAATCAGAGTACCATAAGCCTTGTGTTTATGAAACATATTTCAGGACAGTGGAAAGAGAATGAAATTTGGACTCAAGAAGTGAGTCCACACTCTACAGTTTACTGGCTGTTTCACTTTGTGTAAATTGTTAACTCTCTAAACCTCACTTTCTTCATCCTTAATATGGGGATTATAAAACCTAATTTATGGGGTTGTTGTGAGAATTCCATGAGCTAATGTTTGTGTAATGGTGTTAGCAATTTTAAAGTGTGATGATGGTATTTATAATTATGATGGAGAATTATAAACAATTCAAAAAAAGTTTTTATTTATCCTGGGAGAAGAGATAAAGACTTATCATTCTCTTCTCTTATAGTCACTCTTCATTTTTTATAGCATTAATTAGTGTGTGTGCATTAATATGCTACTATATATATTATATACACTATTATATATTTGTACATATACTAATTATCCATTATATGACATAGATGGAGAGAGAGAGAGAACATCCCTTGGTTAATATTTCCATTGTCATTTGTAATTTCTTTCCTAGATTGTTGCAATAGCTCCTGAACCAGATTGGCTGTCTTTGTGCTCCGTTTCTAGTGCCAAATAATCTAAATTAACTGCGTATCTGACCATGTTACTTTACCTTAGGAGCCTCTAAACCAGCCTAAAGCTGAAGGTCCTTAGTTTAGTCCAATGATTCTCAACAGAGGGAGGGGAAGGTGTGATTTTACCCTCACTTCTGGTCATTTTACAGTATCTGGAGACATTTTAGGGTGTCACATAAGGGGTGTGTTACAGCGGCTTGCTACTGGCATCCAGTGAATAGAGGCCTGGGGTAAACATTCTACAATGCACAGTACAGCATCTCATAGCAATCACCCTGTCCAGCGTGTCAATAGTGCTGAGGTTGAGAAATCCGCATTTAGCTCATGGGTTCTCCCTAATAGGCCTCTACCTACCAAGCCCCAGATTCATCACCGCCTTTGTACTCTGGCCTCTAGCTTAAGTGAATTACTCTCATATCCCCAGGTCATTCCAATTGTTCCCAGACAGCATGGCATCTTGGGGCTTTGTGGCTCTTTCCCGTGTTGGACTTGCTTACTTTGCCTTCTTCAGCTGCCAAATTCTGCCTCCCATCATTTTGAGGACCCTCTTGCAGCTCCTGCCCTTTAGAAAGCCTTTCACATACCTCAGGCCCCTTCTCTGTGGGTTGACAGTCCCCTCGGCCTCCTCCTCTCACTTGACTTATCACAGTATAATAAAATAGAGCTAATTCTGTGTTGATGTCTTTTTGGATTGAACTCTCCCAGCCATCTGTGAGTTCAGATGGGGTTGGGACCATTTCTTCTTCATCTTTGCAGCCTCAGAGCTTCAGAGGCCAGCACTGTTTGGACACATCATCTCAGTAAATACGTGTTGACTGAAATGGAGAACAAAGCCAAATCAGTGACTGTCTTCGAGTTGAAGCTGCAAGGTTGTTTTGGAATATTGTAAGGGGAACCAGTGAAGCAAAGATTCTGTCTTGGTTCTGCTGTTTGCCCTAGACTGTGAAGGATAATCCCATTTTACTAATGATGGTTAGCATTTATTGATTTGATTGTGTCACAAGAACTTGCAAAGGTTTTATGCTGAATCTTCACTTTACTGAACCTTTACTCTTGTATGTCCTCTCATTATTTCCATTTTATAGATATGGAGACTGAGACTTGGAGTTTAAGGGAGGAAGTCACATGACAAATAGTGGAGCCAGGATTCAATCCAGGCATCCAGACTCTACAAACCACCCTCTCAATTGCTGTGCTGGATCAATCAGCTGTTAGACCCATTGTCCTGATGTATGGTCTGCTGGGATTACAGATTCAATGGGTCTACATTTCAGAGATGAAAAAAAATACAGCTTGCAGGAGACAGTCACTAATAACAGTCCATGTCACAGCCAGACATTAGTCTGAAGTATTTCTATTCAACAATATCACAAGGATTCAGTGGTACTGTCAACTAAGCCTATTATTTGTCAAAATTTGCCCATCAGCTGGGGCAAAGAAGCCTGCCCTTGCAGGTCTTGCACGAGAACAGACATTGCATCTTAGCACCAACCTTGGGGACCTGCTGCAAATAGATCTTTGACAATGACTTCAGCCCTCAGAAATCTTTACCAGATCTGGGACAACTTTGATTCCTGTCTGGTACAAATCCTACATCCTGGGAGGTCTCTGTGCTGAATCTCATTTGCTACAGATCTCTAAAAGCTTCCAGGCTGCTTAACTCTTCCCAAACTTTTTGGTTTAAAAATACATTCCTAGTCAGTGGGTCTGAGTGCATTCTTTGTGCCTAGAGAATGCTGTTCCCTTCAGCATTTGGAGCAGACCAGCACATAGCTCAGACCAAAAAATGTGACACTCCATTTTCAGACTGTGTGGCCTGAGAGCACAATGTGGGCAGACAGGGGTTCCCATGGGATTCTGAGAAGAAGGCAGTGCTTTTCCAGGGTGGTCTAGTGGTCTTGGATTGCAGTCGGCTCCATGTGCTCAGATCTTTTGGAAAGTCTCACAGAAAATTTATTACAGAAATTCTTACTTTTGCCTTATTTCCTCTAGGGGTTGTCTTTTCTAAGGCCCATCACCTACTTCATAGGTATGTGGTTGTCATTCATCAAGTGTGTTTCCTGACTTGCTTTAGTTGTTTTCATGTATCTGTTCTATAAGCACTCACTGAGTGCCCCTTCCATGCCAGGCACTCTAGTCGGTGCTGGAGTACAGGAGTCTAAATGCAGGTCCACTCTCAATGTGTTTACAGTCTAGTGGGAAAGACACAATAAAATCAACTCAAGGTTATTAGTCTTAAAACAGAAGTTTAGCAAGCCAGGGCTACACCCAAGAAGGGCCCGAAATAAGTATTGGAAGTCAGAGATAACTTATCAGATGATGGCTAAACTGATTTATGAAGAACAGAGACAAGCCAGGAAGAGGGTGTTGAAGGAGATGGGAGACAAGGATTCCAGGCAAGAGAAATAGGATGTACAAAGTCCCTGGGGGCAAGGAAGAGTGGAGCAGGTTTGAGAAGGGAAGGTAATTCAATCTGGCTGGAAGGTAGAGGATGCCTGTGGTGCTGGTTGTAGTAGGTGGAGGGACAGGTAGTGAGAGAGGAAGTTAGAGAGGGTGCCATGCGTTGTGTCCTGTGGGACATGGCAGGCCATGCTAAGCAGTTTGAGCTTTAGGAAATATGAGACAGATTTTAATCAAGAACGTGAGATGATCAAGTTTGTCTTTTGTTAAGTCCAATTTGACAGGGATTCAGCAGAAATGCCTGGAACTTTTGTGACTGAGTTTTTATCAGAACTGAAACTTGTTTCCACCCTTGTCATCAGAGCCTGAGCAGGGAATGTTAGGGCAGATCCTCTGGGCAGGTTGATGATGGAGAGCTGTGGCAGTCTGAAGCAAGGGGTAGACAGTACTAATCCTGGGAGTAGGTGGAATGCCAGGACCTAGGGAGAGACAGGAAAAGCAGGAAGGAGCAGGACGAGGACTGGCTTCCAACAGGCTCCACTCCCTAGGGGCAGCTGCAGTTTCAGACAAGTGCCAGCTGAGCTAAAATTTAAGGATTCAAATCAAGGTTGAAGCCTAAGGCTTTAAGTGGTTACCCACAAGAGGAGAGGGTCAAACATTTACCTAGTAGTAGACACCGAGGAAGGCACTTTGCAAGCAACTATCTCACATTTCTGCTGTGAAGTAGGCATCATTATTTGCATCTGCCAACTTAGAAGAGAGAAGCTTAGAGAGGTGCAGTAACTCACCCAAGATTGCACAGCTAGTAAGTACAGAGCCAGGATTTTATGTCAGCATTCTCTACTTCAAACCTGTTTTCATCAATTGTTAGAGTTGGCACTCAACCCCAGATCAATCCTAATAATCTATCACACTCTGATGCCCCCTTTATTTTTCTTCTTTAAATGAAAAGTGGGTCTTCGTGAATGATTTCCCAACATGAAATCTCCATCTTACAACACTTTGTGTCAAGAACTGTGTGGCTCCAGGTCTCCTACCAGAAACATCATCTCACATGAGGGCTGCTGCCTATGTGGCCATGCTGAAGTTTTCCCCTGCTTGTTCCCATCAGCATCCATTGTTGCAGATACCCAAATGTGCCTCCTTGTTCCTTCACAGACTGACATCCCTCTTTCTTTTGGATCTCAGTGTCCATCTTTCAGGTAAGGGAGGCATTGGTCCCACATGATTTTTGGGGTGCAGACCACATTGTCCTAGACTTGAAGTTCTTTTGACTCTACCTCAATCTTCTCCAAAGGACCACTCCCAGCCAGCTCCTCTGAATAACTCAAGTTCCTGGAGAGAAGTAGCCCCATTTATCAGGAGAAATATGGAGCCAACATGGTGGTATGGAAAGAGCTGGGGCTTTGAGTCTATCAGACCGAGATCCCCAGCTCTGCCAGTTGCTACCTGTGTGAACTTTGGCAATTCCCTTAAATTTGCTGAGGTCCAATGTCCTCATTTGTATATGGAGATCATAATGCCTACCTCCCAGGACTGTTCTGAGAGTTACTTGAGTAGATCTTCATGCAATGCCGGGCCAATAATGGAGTAGAAAAAATAATCAGTACCATTATTACCATAGGCAACCCTCCATATCTAGGCAATGAACCAGTCAAAGCATCTTTATAATTTGTGTGCATTGGGAGTGGGGGTTCTTATTCCTCCAAAGTGTGTGGATGAATTGAGCCAGGTGAGACACTGCAGCTTAGGAATGAAACACATAATTTTGTGACTTTTTCCATAAGAAGAGCTTGTATGTATGTCTACTCACAAGGTGGTGGTAAGGATTAATATCGAGCAAACAATCACAATTGAACCCCTTTGTAAACTATAATATAGTGTGCATGTTCCTCTTTATTTTATGATCTTTACTTTTTGAATCAAATTGCTTCCAGTGTAATTGATATACAATACAATACTTACATTTTAAGTGTACATTTTGATGAGTTTTGACAAATGTATACACAAGTGTGATCAGCACTTCAATCATGACACATAAGATTTCCATTGCTCCCAAAACTTCCCTCCTGGCCCTTTGTAGTTGATCTCCCCTTCCAGCCCCTCTCCCCTGCCATATTCCTTGCCTCAGGAAAACACTTATCTTACTTCTGTCATTATAAATTAGTTTTATATGATCAAAACCTTTATATAAATGAAATCATAATCTTTCATTTCTTCTTTCACTCAGCATAGTGGTTTAGATTTGTTAATATACCTATCAGTAGTCTGTTCCTTTTTATTAGTAAGTGGTATTCCATTGTATGAATATACTGTTGTTCAGTTATCTACTCACAGGTTGGTGAACATTTGGGTTATTTCCAGTATGGGGTGGTTGGGAATAAAGTTGCTTTAAATGTTGATGTAAATGAATATTTTTCTCGTGTAAATGAATATGTTTTTATTTATTTTCAATACCTAGGATTGAAACTGTTGAATTATGTATTAAGTGTGTGGTTAACTTTAAAAGAAACTACCAGTCTTTTTTCTAAAGTGGTTGTACCATTTTGCAATCCAAGCATCAATGTATCAGTTGCTCCATGTCTTTGTCCACACTTGTATCACTCTTTAAATTTTAGTCATTTAAGTAGTGTGTAATGGGACTCATTTGTGGTTTTAGTTTGTATTTCCCTAATGATTACAGATGTTTGCTCTCTTTTAATGCTCTACGGCCATTAATATATCTTCTTTTATCAAGTGCCTATTTAAATCTTTGGTCCATTTATTTATATTTATTTAAAATTTTCTCTTATTATTATTGAGTTGGAAGACTTCTTTTTATAATCTAGATTCTAGTCCTTTGTTACATATCTCTATTATGAATATCTTCTCTCTTTCTATGGCTGACCTTTTCATTTTCTTAATAATATTTTTAAGAGCAGAAAGATTTAAGTTTTATAAAGATAAATTTATTATTGTTTGCCTTCATGATCCATGCTTATTGTGTTTTGTTTAAGAAAACTTTGCCTATCTAAGGTTTATGAATATTTTCTCCTATGTTTTCTTCTAGAACCTGTGTTGTTTTATCTTTTTTATGTTGGTCTGTGGTTTATTTTGAACTAAATTTTGCATATGATGATAGGAGCTAAGATTCTTTCTTTCTTTCTGTTTTTGCACATGGATATTCAGCTGTTTTAGAACCCTATATAGAAAAGACTCTCACTGAATTATGCTGATGCATTTGTCAAAAATCAGTTAGCCATATATGTGTGGGTTTATATCTGGACTCTTTAAGCTACGTCTGTATCTTTGGCCAATAGAATTATGTATTGACTCTTGAAGTTTCTGGTAAATCTTTATATTAGGTAGGGTGAATCACCCAATATTTGTTCCTTTTCTGTACTGCTTTTGCTATTCTTGTTTTTTTTTTTTTTTTTTTTTGCATTATTTTTGAATCATCTTACCGGCTGGAAATTTGGTTGCATTACATCAATGGATTAATTTGTAAATCAATTAAATTTTCTAATTCATGAACATAGTATCCCTTAACATTTATTTAGACTTTTAAATATTGACAATGTGGAGTTTTGTAACACTGAACTTTCTGATGCATAAACATAATGTTTTTATACATTTATTTAGATGTTTAAAATTTTTTCTGGCTGGGTGCAGTGGCTTGTGCTTGTAATCCAGATGCTTTTTGAGGTAAAGATAGAAGGATAACTTGAGCCAAGGAGTTTGAGACCAGCCTAGGCAACATAGCAAGACCCTCCTGAATTGTCTCCACAATTTCTCTACAGAAATTGTCTCTAAAATTACTTTTTTTAAAATAGCTGGGCACTGTGGCATACTTGTAGCCCTAGTTACTCAGGAAGGTGAAGCAAGAGAATCATCTGAGCCAAGGAGTTTGAGGCTGCAGTGAACTATGATGGTGCTAACCCTCTGACTCTTAAAAAATAAATAAATAAAAATTAAAGAACTTTTTCTCAGGAAATTTTATAGTTTTTAATGTAGAATGTTTGTATATCTTTCATTAATTTATTTCTAATCATACTATATTTTGATGCTATTGCAAGTAGTACTTTAAATTTAATTTCCTAATTGTTTGTTGTTACTTTTAAGGATTATGGTAGGAGAGCTTGTCTGGAACCAGATATTGTATAACAGCCAGAGGCAAGATTTTCTTTTTAGTAATAACTATGGAAAAATTGAAGCGTTTCCTCCTGAATTGATATTTTTCTTCTTTTAAAAATGTTTCCAGGACACTCTATGAAGTATTTTTGGTCTCTGTTGCATTCTAAAGCATTAAGCAGATAAGCAGGGGGTATGTGTGTGTGTGTGTGTGTGTGTGTGTGTGTGTGTGTGTGTGTGTTTATGGTTGCTGCTTGGATCTCATAAGTTCTCTTCTGAAGAAATTTGTTACTGCTAACTTTCTACCTGCCCCGCCACTACAGTTTTTTTTTTTTTCCTTTTGGCACCAGTAAAATAAGACCAATCTGTGAGCATAGCAGGCATAATATGCTCTACATTTGGTTCATTCACAAGTTTGGAAGCATCTCAGCCTTCCTTAAGACCATTTTAGAGACACTGCTGAAATATTATCTGAATTACTAAGCTTAAATTAGAAAGCACATAGAAGGGCAGATATTGATTTCTTCCACAAAGTTGTTGTATTTGCGTTGGAGGGACTCTTGGAAACTGGAAAAACATTTTGTAAGCGAAATGAAACATACTAAACTCGGACTAAAAATAACTATGTAAATTCTCAGACAGGAGAGTTACACAGTTTTAATGACATATTTGTGTATTCTACTTTCCACCTTTTTTTTTTTTTTTTTTTTTTTTTTTCCGGGAGACAGAATCTTGCCCTGTCACCCAGGCTAGAGTGCAATGGTGCAATGTCAGCTCACTGCAACCTCTGCCTCCTGGGCTCAAGCAATTTTCTTGCCTTAGCCTCCCGAGTAGCTGGGATTACAGGCACGTGGCACTGTGCCCAGCTAATTTTTGTGTTTTTAGTAGAGATGGGGTTTCACTGTGTTGCCCAAGCTGGTCTTGAACTTCTGACCTCAGGTGATCTACCTGCCTCGGCCTCCCAAAGTGCTGGAATTACAGTCATGAGCCACGGCACCCGGCTTAGCTTCTGCTTTTTAAAGCATTTTCAGATTCCACATTGGACATATGTACTTGTGCAAATATGTTTATTCTGTTTGCTTTGCCTGGAACAACCCTTCCCTCTTTCTCTAAACTTTTAGTCATTTTTCAAAATGAGTTTGATCTGTTCCCAACCTCCCCACCTTCAGCTGTACACCACTCCAGGTGACTTGGCTTGCATCTCCCTGATGTTCCCTAATTAGGGATCATCTGATTTAATTTGACAAGTACTATTTATGTCCCAGTTATGCTCAAAATAGGGGGTCAGTAAAACTTCTTAGGCACTCTCAAATGCCCTAAGTAGCATTTGTAGATTGTTCTTTCTTTTTTTCTCTCTAGATATAAACCTGTCAGTACTTAGGGTTTATTTGTAGCTTTTTTTTTTTTTTTTTTTACTACACTCAAGGAAGAGGAATCAGTCTTCAATACATGCAGAGAAAGATAGCAAGATTTATCTGCGCTCACACGGTGATTTCTGAAACAAGACTAACTCAAGGGCAACACTGGAATAGGATTGGAAGGAACTCTGGGTCAGAGGTCCCAGAGTCCCGGTCTGACTTTGTCAACAACGAAGCTCAGAGCTTGCCACATAAAAGGTACTAGGATGAGGCTGGGCGCAGTGGCTCAAGCCTGTAATCCCAGCATTTTGGGAGGCCGAGGCAGGTGGATCACGAGGTCAAGAGATTGAGACCATCCTGGTCAACATGGTGAAACCCCGTTTCTACTAAAAATACTAAAAATTAGGTGGGCATGGTGGCGTGTGCCTGTAATACCAGCTACTCAGGAGGCTGAGGCAGGAGAATTGCCTGAACCCAGGAGGCAGAGGTTGCGGTGAGCCGAGATCGCGCCATTGCACTCCAGCCTGGGCAACAAGAGCGAAACTCCGTCTCAAAAAAAAAAAAAAAAAGTACTAGGATGAGTGAATGAACTTGAAGAAGTCTCTTAACCTTTGTTGACCTCTGTTTTTACAGGCTAGACTATACAGAGTTGGAGTTGATGGTCTCTAATTCTTTCAACTCAATACATTGTGTTATTTTTTTAGCCTTCAGGACTTAAATCAGTACTATAGTAAAAACTCATTATTTAGATTAATTGAGAAAGGAGAATGGAATTGACACACATAGAGTGTCTATTATGTGTTAGATATTTTTGGTATATTGGGAGCTATTTAAGCAGAATAAATCATACTGGTCCTGTCTTGTTCCTGTGGGCTCTGTTGGATTGTCACTCATCCTTTTAATTTCTTTAAATCAAGGTGAGCATAGTCTCAGAATCACTCTTCTAGGGTGAGAAAGGGAGAGAAGCAGCTGCTCTATGGAAAGAGGTAATTGCTTTGAAGTGATACAGCCGTTATTTACATTCAAGGGTATGTTTCTTTTTTTTTTTTTTCTTTTTTTTTTTTTATTGCATTTTAGGTTTTGGGGTACATGTGATGAACATGCAAGATTGTTGCATAGGTACACACATGGCAGTGTGCTTTGCTGCCTTCCGTCCCCTCACCTGTATCTGTCATTTCTAACATACTTGAAGCTGACCGAAGTAAATATGCCATTTTCTTTGAAGTTAATTGATTTTCTTTATAACCTTATGCACTCTATGTAAAGACAAACTTTGTTACAACTTCTATCACAAACTCCAAATATGTAGGAGGTTTGAATTAATGAGACCTTACTACCTATGCCAGGACCGTAAGATATAGACTAAGGAGATTTGATACAACAGACATTTTCTTGGGTAAGAGAAGCTTTAGATATGGGTTGCTCCCTGAAATATGACCCTGCTCTATGGCTGCCAAAAAGAAATCTGTGTTGCTATGAGGCCACCATCCTTCCCTTCCATTGCTTGAGAGATCGATTACCTTGTGCTTCGTTCATAGGGAAACTAGTCAGATGTGGTCATAGGAAGCAACAAAAGACATAAAGCTTATCCCCATCCTTTGGGTGCTGGGTTCTAGAACCAAGGTTTGGCTCCATGCTACTTTTTGAATTGCCTTCAGTGTGAGTTTCCCAGGGCTGCTATAACAAAATATTACAGACGGAGTGGCTTAAACAACAAACATTTGTTTTCGGTTCTGGAGTCTAGAAGCCCATACCTAGGTTAGTAGGCTTGGTGTCTCCCGAGTCCTCTCTCTCTCGTTTGCTTGCCATTTTCTTGTTCTGTCCGCATGTGGCCTTCTCTCTGTGCATCCCATCCCTGGTTTCTTTCCCTCTTCTTACAAAGAGGCCAGACTTCTTGGATAAGGGCCCATCCATATGACCTCAGTTAACCTTAACTACCTTTGCAAATACCTTATATTTAAATACAGTCACATTCTGAGATCCTGGGGATTAGGACTTCAACATATGA
Organism: Saimiri boliviensis; assembly: GCF_048565385.1. NCBI lineage: Eukaryota > Metazoa > Chordata > Mammalia > Primates > Cebidae > Saimiri > Saimiri boliviensis. The sequence goes on along the minus strand of NC_133450.1, from coordinate 201,244,294 downwards.
ATTTGGTGGCAAGGAGGTGAGAGGCATAACTAAACCCATAACACCCCTGAGACGACCTGAGCATCTGAGCCTGTCCAATAATGCATCCATTCTCTCCTGCCTCCTTCAGCAGAAGGAAGTGTCCAGTAGATTACGTGTGATTTACGTTAGAGCCAGAGCCCTCCGGTCCTTGACACAAAGAAAGATTCATGTCTCCTGTGGGAAGAAACAAAGGGAAGAGCCACTCTTCTCTCTTTAGACCCTAACATGCCACAGAGGTAACATACAAAGACCCTCCTGAAAGACTCTTTTGGGAAAGAAAAGAAAACCTCCTCTGTTCAGTAACAGATCTAGAACTTTAGGGGATGCACAACGTGCAAGAAAGAAATTCTGTTAAGGAAGGCCATGTAGGCCTATAGGAGGGTGTATTTAATGAATCACACCTATACTGCTGTAATTATAAGCAAAGGGCTCGCTTTGGCACAAGCCAGAGAAGGTGCAGTGTGTTGCTTTGTGGCATGTGTGTGCTTAATGTTTGCATCAGGGAAATGATCAGGGCCATCCTAGGTCTGCCACTGTTAGATAGACATGGCATTAGTTGAGAGACCCACTGGGGCCTGGCAGGCCATATATAGAAAGCTGCAGTTGTAAAACCAGAGCAGTGAGTATATGACAAAGCTCATAAGGTTCTGTCTTCCCCAAAGCTGAAACTTTTGTGGCTGCTCTGCTCTGATGTCTACTTGTCATCAGAGGCAGGAAATTTGATGGATCTGGGAAACTCCCTGCCCTGGCTCAAATAATAAGCTCTGGCTTCATGCAGGGCGGTGCCAAAGGCTGCCCCAATCCTAGAGAGCTAAAGGCCATATGATGATAATACTGTTAGCAAATCACACTGGATTCTGCAACTAACTCACTGTGCCTCTTTGGGAAATTCACTTAGCCCCCTGCTGTCTCAGTTTACAGCTCTGTAAAATGGATGAAACGAAGTCAAAGTTACTCTCTAGCTCTAAAATGCACACTGTTAAAGCATTAATTATTATAAAGCACCTGCAAACTCTGGAACAAATAGATTCACCTAAGAATTATTCAGGACCCCAGAATCATATAACCAATCTCAAATTACTAGACGGGCGCTCGTGTTTATAAAGTTCAGTGATTTTTTAATAACCTCTTAAGAAAAATAAAACCTCAGTCTTTTATGTCTTTCAGATCATGCTCCAGTGGCATTACAGGCAAATAAATCATTCCTTCAAAAAAATGCTAACTTTTTAATAGGGCAAATTAATAGCACTTAGTTTCTAATTAGAGTGCTTACTCATATAATGGCATTTGTGAGTTATTTACATAGTAGATATATTTGGGGTTCTAGAAAGATTAAAAGGTTAGAAGACTATAATATGCATGTGTACACAGATATTAATTATTTCTACACCTATAATGCTGGTCTGAAATACAAAAATAAGGGCAAAAACTGATTTACCTTAGAAATTAGATCAGGCGAAGCTTCCTTCTTTTTATCCTCATGATGAACTGATCATTTCATCCTAGTATTTAAAATATAGGTCATGAAAATATTTCTTTATTCTACCTGGAATACTAATACAAACAAGTTAATGCAATTATGTTATGAAAATGCTGTAATCTTATAACTTCGTCACAAATAAAAGAACAATATTAATAATTCCAATGTATTAATTTAATTGAAGTGATTGCCTCATGCCATCAGGGTTCTACATTTTGCCTTCAATCAAGCAAACTGATTTGTCATTGGGGTGAGAATGTTTTTTAAAATAACCTCCCTCAGGATTATTCCTACTATAAGTTTCAAACCCACATTTTCAAATGGGTACTTTTCCTTCCATCTCAGCCCAGACCAAAGTCACCTCATGATTTCCTCTTGGTCACTGAGACAGCCACTCCAACTCAACACCTCACACACACTTGTAACACCTCCCTTTTCTCTTGCCAACTCACACTAGCTCTACTTAAATCCACCCTTCCTTGCTATTTACGTGACTGTTTCTTTGTGTCAGGCTCTTAACATTATGCAGTTTAATCTTCCACCGTTTCCAGGTTGAATTTCCAAAAGAACAAATCGTCATCTCACTGTGCTCAAAACCTTCAATAACTCTCCAGGCATGTGGAATAAAACCCATATTCCTCCATCTGATGACTCAAGAGCCTCTGTGGTCTCATTCTTCCTAGACTGCCAGTCAGATCCTCCAGTATCTTTCCTGGTGACCCTCAAGACATAGCTGCCCTGCACCCATCGCTTTTCTCCATTCTGGACTGTGGTTATGCTTTCTGCCTAGAATGTTCTTCCTTGCATTGCCAATGGAGAATCTTCTGGTTCTACAAACTCCTTCTGAGGGTTGAGTCTCCAAGAGAGAGCCTATGTCGGGTAGTTAAATCCAGGGTGCTTACTCTAGGGAACTATTCAAAACACTGATGGACAAGATGAAAAGTTCAACAGGAGATGTCAGGCAAGTGAGGATTTAGCCTCAACAGGAAGCTGCTACCATTGCTGGGGCTGGAGGGACAACAAAAGGAAAGTGCTCAGGGACTCCCTAGGTCTGGCACTGTTAGATACACATGGCCTTAGCAGGGAGATTCGTAGCAAATGGAGGGGGTGTTACTGAAGGAGGTGGGGCTCTCCACTGGTCATGGTGGCATGATGGAGATTCAGCCATAGCCCAGAGAAGCCGCCCAAAGCATAGAGAAAGACAGGAATATGTTAGCCTCCTGCTTACCTCTAATCTCCTGCATGAGTCTCCCATGGGCAAAACCTTGCCTAAAGCCAGGTGTCAAGGAGTCTGGGAAATGCAGTTTTCAGGAATCAACCTTGCTATGATATAGGGCAGAGCAGGGGAAGGATGAGGAATGTATCATAAAGCAAAGAGGCAAATAACTAGCATGTACCTCCTTCATAAAATCACCCATTTTCTGTTGGAATTATACTCAGACCCAATGGCTTTTTCATGCTGCTTGAATCTCTATGATAATTCCTAATGTCATTCCTATATAAGATCTACTTCTTTTGACTATGTTTATTGGTACCACTAGATTGGAAGCTAATTGAAGACAAAGACTCTGTTTTGGTCATCTTTGTAATACCAGAACCCAGTACAATGTTTGGAATATTGTAGTAGCTCAGAAATAGACCATGCTACTCCTGAATTAGAGGGGAAAAAGGATTTCCAGTAAGAGATATCAGAGGATGGTTGATAAAGGGATTCTCCATGGTATAAGGAGACACAGATGAGAAAAAAGAGTCAAAAGATTCGTAAGAGCAGAAGAGAAATGAGTTGTAAGAAGATTGTAAGCACTTAAGTCTCATGGCTTTCTCAGCCTGGATGGCATTCACATTGAGAGACTCTGTGAGAAGCTCCAAAATGTCACATGCACTTATGCTCTCCAATGCTTTTCATGATCTGTCTAAGAAGAAAGCATGTACTAACTCTCCTAATATGAAAGGGCAGTCCATTGAAGATAAATTAAAAATGAAGAGGGAAGTGTATGTCATTTCTGTGAGCATTCATAGGTGAGATTCAGTCTTGGGCTTTTTATACCTTTGATAATTTAAGAATAAGCTTCCAAATTCTGAACTGAAGAGAAATTTGGTCCCTTCCCTGAGCCAGCAATTCTTCTGCTTTACATATGCATTTCCTGTTTGATAAAGTGAAAGGATTGGTGAAAAATAGGCTTTTGTTTAAAGAACCTTTTTTCTAATTATAGAATCAACACATTTAGTGCATCATGGTTGGAGAATACAGAAAAGGACATAGAACATAGAAAATCCCAACACTGATGATAATTTCTCTAAATAATGAATATATACTTTCGATCTTATTTTTTTCTCTCTCTCTCACAATGGGGTCCTACTCCATATACTGTCTTATATATGCTTTTCACTTAAAAATATAACATACACATTCTCCTACTTCAGTTAACTTAAATCAACACTTTTTTAAAGGCTGCCTTATATTCTCTTACAACTTGTAATTCTGTCAGTGTTTTTGATACAGTGTGCTACACTGCTGTATTGCTTATGTGTTGCTGCTGTAATAAATTACCACAAACTCAGTGGCTTAAAATAATGCAGATTTATTCTCTTACATTTCCAGAAGCCAGAAGTGGAAAATCAGTACCATTGGCTAAAGTCAAGGTGTCACTGGGCTGGTTCCCTCTGGAGGCGTTAGAGGAGTTTGTTTCCTTGAGTTTTCCAGCTTCTACAGGTGACTCGCATTCCTAGGCTTGTGTCTCCTTCCTCCATCTTCAAAGCCCATCATCCAGTTACCACTTCCATTTTCACATGGCCCCTCTCTAACTCTGGTTTCTTCTGTTTCCTCTTATAAGGACTCTTGTGATTATATCATGTCCACTCAAATAATACAGAATAATCTTTTCTGCTCCAAATTCTTCATCATTGTGCAAAGACTCTTTCTAATACAAAATAATATTCACCAGTTCTGGGACTCAGGCATCTTAGGGTGCCATAATTCAGCCCATCAGACAGCAATGGAAGAAACTTTTCAGGTCTATCCCAGCTCTACAATTTTATGATGAGGTTTTTGGAGGATGACTGTAATTATTTTAGCTTCAAAAACATTTATAAAGGCAGGTGAAATAGTAGGCAGAAAACTGAGATTCAGGATTACTGGGATAGCCCTGGATCTGCCACTGACTTGCTGTGCGTATTTTTTTCCTGCTTTAACATTCTCGTCTGTAAGGCCATGGAGCTGAAGACTCCCTTTAAAAAGACATTCCATAATTATTTGAACTGAAGCATTATAAGTGGCATAATATAAAAACAAAGGTATATTCAAAATGTTAATGGAGATGATGTAGGTACAGTATTCTAGAGCCAGACACATTGTGAGTGTGTTTTAATAATTAAAATCTTGGAGGAAAGCATCAACTCAAACTTAATGATAAATACTATTTACTAAGCACCTGCTGTGTACAGGATGTTGTATATCTGTGTGTGTGTGTGTGTGTGTGTGTGTGTGTGTGTGTGTGTGTGTGTAATCTCACAAAAATCTCATACATTACAGAATACTCTGTATGTTATTCAAACAGCTTAAGTAACTTGTTCAAGGCTTCAGTTATGAGTAACAGAATTGTTGACTTATACCATATCCATCTAGATCTAAGTTTAGGCTCCTTCACTTAATGCTGCCTGTGCACACACCTTGTAGAATTAAATGCAGCAGTGGAGTTAGAACATTTACCAGACATTTTTAGAATAATCGGTAACATCATCTCAGTGAGAGTTGGGCATTTTTGATGCAGTTAAATGGGCAATTCTTTATGAATCTGCCCACTGTGGTTTGAATGTACCTCTCAAAATTTTATGTGCTGAAAACATAATCCCCCAATTCATGTGTTGATGTATTTGGAGGTATAGCCTTTGGTAAGTAACTAGAATTATATAAAAGCATTACTGTTGGCTTCCATGATGGGACTGGTGGCTTTGAAAAAAAAAAAAAAAAAAGAGAGAGAGACATGATGAGCAGATACACTCTTGCTTGCCCTCTTGCCATATGATACCCTCTGCCATGTAATGATGGAGCAAGAAGACATTTATCAGATGCCAGAGCCATGCTCTTGGACTTCCCAGATTCCAGAACAGTGAGCTAAATAAACTTTTCTTTATAAAGTATTCAGTTTGTGGTTTTCTGTTATAGCAACAGAAAATGGACTAAGGCATTGCCCAACAGGGTTGTAAGCATGCCGTTTCTCTTGAAAGCAACTTTTTCTTCCCTAGACTGTACAGAGGAACAAAGAGAAATTTGTCTGTTCCCTTTGGCTCTTTTTACTGGTGCTCGTGGTCAGGATGTGCACGTGCTGCAGTTACGTGGCCAGCCATTTGCCAAGTTCCCTTGCCTTATGGAAACCAGATGGAAGCTGGAGTCAAAGTTCTCAGCCACAGAAGTAAGCCTGGGCTGCCTCTCTGGATTGATTCTCTGAATTTTAGGAGGCACAATCCTCTCTTCTCCCCTCTCCCCCTGCCCACTTCTGTTTCTAAAAAACAAGAGTCAATTTCAGAGATAGTCTTTCCTTGTGCCTTGCCCAGACACTCTTTTTCAAAACTTTATTTTGTAGTTGCAGCTTTGTTTGTAGCAAAAGCTCTGTTTGGTTGTCATAAAGTGTAACCAATGGGAATAATGTCCACGAAACGGTGCTAGCATATGCTTTGAATAGCCTAGATTGATAATGTGAGGTCTTGCATAACTTTGCTAATCTCCACTAGCATTTTGGGAGAATTAAATACACAGTAAAACAATCACTCAAACAAACAAAAGCAAGCAAACAAACAAACAAATCTGGGAGAGTGGGAGGGGAAATTCCAAACGTGTTGGTGACCAGTGAAAGTCAACAGATTGATTTGAAGCCTCATTCTGAAGTTTTCAAGGAATCAGCATTTCAAGTGAAGGAGAGATCTTAAAATTCATCTAATAATTAATTTCATCTAGCTCTTCCCGATTTGGAAGAGCCCAAAGGACCCAGGAGTAATTCAATTGTGAAATATGGTTGCCACAAAAGTCCTGCTCGTTACTTATGAATGTGTATACTGGTATGAAGAATGAGGATAAAAGTAAAACAACTGGTGGAATGTGAGATCTGAAGGATTAAAAATTTCATGGTTAAATAGTTACATTCTTGTTACAGGCTCTGGGGAAATTCAGTGCTGTGGTAGGAGCATAGAATATGAGTCAGAAAGACACTAGACTCTCTCTTATTGGCTGTGTGGCCTTGAGGGCATATTTAACCTCTCTGAGTTTCTGTTTTGGTATCAGAAGCAAAGTTAGAATGAGTTTAAAATGTGCCGAGAATATGGTGTATGCTTACCAAATGGTAAGCATCCATGTTGGTTGTATGCATTGCATAAATTTTTGGCCTGTGTGTCTACCCAACCCTTAAGATAAGTTTGCCACAGAGAAATATAGAGGGGAATTTCTCTTTGGAGCCACCCCCTATTTTTCACTTACAGTCCTTACCCTTTTCCAGAAAGTCATGGTCTTCTTTGGAGGAGTCATGGGATAGTGGAAATAGGAGCCATGTTTCTTGAGCTCAATCCACCTAAAAGATACCAGGCCCATTAGAGAGGCTAAATAAATATTTGTTGAATAAATGAAAAAGGAATGGGCTGCAGTTTCTTATGCCTTTCTACCTGGAAATTTTTTAGTGCATTCTTCAAGCCCCCACTTGCCTTACTTCTGTTGGCAATTTCCTTCAAAACATTGTACAGACCTGCTATTATAACCTGAGTCTCAGCCTAAGCACCCCAGAGATGGGTTATGAGCTTCTCAATGGCAGCACTGGGACTCTGCATTCCCCAAGTGTAGCATAGTTTTTGGATATTGATTGCTAAAGAAACAAATTTACACTTTGGGAGGCTGAAGTGGGTGGATCGCTTGAGCCCAGGAGTCCGAGACCAGCCTGGGCAACATGACAAAACCCTGTCTCTTCGAAAAATACAAAAGCTTGCCAGGCATGGTGGCATGTGTCTGTAGTCCCAGATACTCAGAGGCTGAGGTGGGAGGATTGCTTGATCCCAGGAGGTCAAGGCTGCAGTGAGCCTAGAACATGCCATTGCAGTCCAGCCTAGACAACAGAGCAAGACCCTGTCTCAAAAAAAAAGTAAATAAATTTAAAGGTAAATGAAAAAATTCTAAAAATGGCACCCCAACTTGTTTTCCTTCCCAAGTTTATGCTATTTTGTGGTTCCCACACTCGGGTTCTTTACAGATAATTGGACACATCTTGCTTATTCCCGCCCACTGTACAATCACAGTAATTTACTGCCAGTTCTTTGCTTATCTTGTCAGGAAGGTGACCCAGAATATTTTCTGAGTAGAAGCAGAAAGTCATTTCCAGGGTGTGTGTCAGAGTTCACAGTATCCAAGACAGATTGATCTATTAAGCAAACATAATTTTGGCTGATCATTTTCAAGACATCAGCCCACTGAGAAATTTCGTGTTGCTCAGTGAATTCAGGGCATGATACTCTCCAAACCAAACCCATCTTTTCTGTCCCAAAGATTCTTTTCTCTTCATTTCCTTATTTCTTTTCATGGAAATGTTCTCTCAGTCAACTAAAAAGCCTGTTTCTTCTCATTCTTCCTCAACACATTCAATCACTTATCAGACCTGATTATTTCTATTTGTTAGCTGATCTGGATGTGCAGTCTTATTCCAGTACTTGTTAGCTATTAGGCTTCTGGTAAGTCACTTGTGTTCTTGAGCCCCAGGTTTCTTCGTAAATTAAGTGCAACAGTCTGTCTCACATGACTGTTGCCAGGATGAGATCTGATAATGAAAGAGAAAGACCTTTGGAGTCACAAAACACTGGCACCATTAGCTGCTGCTTACTTCTATGACTTGACCTTCTAGGGTGATCAACCAACGAGTTTGCCTCATACTGTCCTGGTTTTAGCACCAAAGTTTCACATCCTGGGTTTCATACCCCAAAGTTCTGTGCAAGCCAGGACAGTTGGTCTCCTTTCCCTTTATTTCCTTTTCTTTTTTGCCTCCTCCATTGTTCATTTCTTTCCCATTGTGCACACAAGCTTTTCCAAGACCCCTCCTGTCTCTCCTCATTCCATCCCATCCACCTGTCAACACCAGCATGATTTCTCTAAAGCATAGTGTATGTGGAGAATTGCTTCTGCACACTAAAACAGAGTGGCCTTTGATGGGAAGAGAGAAGGAAGGAGGCAATATGGACACCATCAGAGCTGCCATTGGGCAGGAAGAGTGGTGGATGTTATCGCTGGCAGCTGGTGTGGGGGCCCAGCGTTGCTGCAGCTGAGCTGCCAGGTTCCTGCCTCAACATTTGGTGTGAGGCTGGCCGAAGCACTCTGACCTCATACTGACACGCTGCCCTGCATGGTCCCAATCTTTGTGGGACTTTGCAGGAAACAGAGGCTTTAAGGTCATTCTGATCTGGATTCCTAGAAGGGATGGTCACATAATTTGCAGAGCTCATGGAAAGTGAAAATGCAAGACCCAAGCTGGGGAAGTCAATCTCCCTTTCCCACAGGATTGCCATCCCAAGTGTGAACCGGTATCCTCTAAAGGCCAGCAACCTCTGTACAGTGACGTTCTCCCTACCCCCATAGGAGTGAGTGACAGTTTCCACCAAGTCACCCACCAGAGGTGTTGTGATGCTTCTAGTTCATGGCAAGGACAGTCGCTGCCTTGACCCATTCAGAGAAGCTGCAGGGCAAGTGTCAGGTACTTCCCCATTCCACACCTGCAGGCCCTTGCTGGGCTGGAAGGCAAGGGCAGAAGGCAGACCTTTTTGTGCAGCAAGACCCAGTTGCTGCCGTGGCTGAAGTGTTCAGTGGTTGTGGGATATAGAGAGGAGCTGGGAGCCAGAGTCAGTGGGGCAGGAGGTCAAGAATGCATTCAAGGCAGATGGAGATGTGGTGGGAAGTGAGAATGTACAGGAGCTGGAGGTTCTAGCGCCAGGAACATGCTCTATTGTCCTATCAAACTTCACTTGTGAAACTCAAATTCAAAGATAAAATTATTAAGACATTCAAGATGGGGCCCTTCTGAGCATGGACTGCATGCCCATGAAGCCAGTTCTGGCTCCAGGTTGAGCTCATCTATATATTGCTTCTTCAGCACTTGGTACTTGTTTAGAGTACTCTGCTGTGCTCTTCTGCTATCTGGTTTCTTGTCTATCCCTCCTTTTGGACTGAAAGTAATGTGTGTTTGGTGACTGTACTTTTACATCCTTGGCTTCTCCACAGATCCTCACAGGGAGGAAGTACTCAATAGGAGCCATATGTTGGTTGAATGCATGCTTGAAAATGAATGAAGGTGGGCTCCACCTAACATGACCGTTAAGTTTGCAACCAATGTCATCTCTACTTTTTATTGCAGTCACTTAGACTTGGATTTTCTGCTAACAGTTCTGACTGTGAATACTAACTTCTCAAAGTAAAAGTAGTCTCATATTTTAAAATGTGTTTTTTAATATCAAGAAAACAGATATTAAACTGGAGGCCAGGTACCCCCAAATCAACGCTGTTGCTCTTTTGTTTTGACCCAAATATGCTCCAACACGGATTAACAAGAGCTTGTAATCCTTTGTTTTTTATTCTGAGGCATTGTGCAGGTCATTATTTATGTGTTGGTGAACCAGGATGGAAGAATTTTGTTTTCTTTTTGTTTTTGTTTTTGTTTTTTAATAATAACAACTTAGGTGTTCAGGTTGATGGTCTGACAAAGGAGTGCTCCTGAAAAGCCCTTTAGCTTATAGTTTTAAGGAGGTATTTGTGGGGCAGAAGAAGGCCTTGTTTGATACTAGAAATCAGAATTCTTTTCATGGGCTTCTGTCACTTGTTGCTCAGGCATCCTCACCTGCTGGGTCACAATCCTGATATCCTTGGCCTAAAAACTGAAGGTGCTGTAAAAGTAATGTTTCACCAAATACATATTTGAAATTGCAGGTCATTTTATTTTTTAGGATATAAGAATTTCTTTTTCTCTCTCTCCTTCCCCATCCTGAGAAAGTAGCTATGTCTATGGTCTAGGGGCCTGGTTACTTCCAAAATAAGACTTTGAACTTAATGCAATATATTTATCCATCCAACAAATTCTCCCCCTCTGTTAAGTTGCATCAAAGTTGGTTTCTGCCACTTGAAAATCAGAGAGCCTTGTGGGCCGGTCTATCACCACTCTTGCTACTTTGTTCTAAACTTGTATTTTAGTCCATGGGTCACTTTCCCCTTTAAATTGAGAGTTTCTCATAATCAGAGACCTGTTTTCTTTCAGATCTCCTGCACTTAGCTGCTATCTGGCACAATGATTACACGAATGGATAAGTTAATAGAAGATAGTAGCCTATCAGCTTAAGCTGTTCATTTAGGAGATCTTCTTGTTAGAACAGTATATAGTTACCACTCATTTCAAGATGTATGACTATACAGTAGTCCCCTCTCTATTTACGGGATATGTTCCAAGAGCCTCAGTGAATGCCTGAGCCTGTGGATAGTACTGAACCCTATACTGTATTGTTTTTTCTATAACTACATACCTATGATAACATGTAACTTATAAATTAGGCACAGTAAGAGATTAATAAGAAAATAATGATGTAATAAAAGTTATCTAAATATGGTTTCTCTGTCTCTCAGAATGTCTTAATGTATTGTACTCACCTATTTTTGGTGGACTGTGGGTAACTGAAACCATTCAAAGCAAAACCACAGATGAGAGGAGACTACTGTACTATGGTTTATTTTAGACACATCTGAAGTCAATAATTATATATGTGTGAGTTTACATTATACACATACACATTTAGGATGCTTGAAGCCATCGTGGCAATAAAAAGGGGAAATCAATTTTTTGCTGCATAGTGGATGTGATAGATAAATTTAGTAAACTGGGTTGCATATCTAGAAGTACTGGTTCTAGAAAGGTTATGAGAACTGAGAAACTGATCTGGGGCTAGATCAAAGAAGAATGACTTTAGGTCTACCTTGAGAAGACTGTATTTCCCAGAGCTGGTGCCAGAAGGACTTCTGAATCCTCCGCTCTTTGTGTGTCACATTGATAAGTCCTCCAGTTCCCAAGGGGGCTCTATGCAGAGAGAACTCTTCTGTGCACGTGGTTTCCTTGGGGGAGATGAAGAGTAATTGAGAGCTGATTACCATGCCCGGGCACACTCACCAGGAACCTGCCAAACTCAATAACTAAAGAGGCCTTGACATGTTTCCATTTCTGATTCTGCCCTTATAAAATGTGTTGCTAATTAAAATAACTGCCAGCTCAGACTCCTGCAGGGAAACCCATTCACGTGCTCAGAGACTGTTGTTTTCCATGTTTCCAGCTCTGGCTAAATAAATAAAGCCTATAAAACCAGCAGCAGAACTCAACTATCTGGGGCAGCTTGAGAAGGACCCTTCACCATGTGAAAGTAATCAAGCAGTGTATTAACTCAAACCTCCCTGCACTAGAGGAGAAAAGGGTTAAAGAGCAGATTATGCTACTTCCACACAGTGCTATAGGCATGTTTGATTTGGCAAGTGGATAAAGCAGCATAAAAACACGCCCTGACAAAGTCAAGTATTAAATCAAATTCAGTATACTTACCAAATTGAATTTGGAGTGTGTGTCTTTCTGTTTATCTGAACCATTGTTTGTGCAATTGCTTAAAAAATTGTATCTGGTCATGTTATTCTTTGCTATTCCTCCTTCCTTGGTTTCCCATTGCCCTTCACATGAAGTTTAAGCAACTTTGCATGGCTAGAAGATGGTTTGTGATCCAGACCTCATTTAGCCTTCTAGCTTCTGGTTTCATTGCTAGTTCTTTGGCCACACCAAACTGCTTACAGTGCCCTGAAAGTGCCATATTCCCTCTTCCTCCCATGCCTTTGCACATGCTCTTCCATCTGGTTTTAATGTGCATCATACGTGTTTTTATTTCCATGGCCAACTCATAAACAACTCTACAACTCATGTCAGGAATCCTCTCATTTAGGGAGTCCTCTCTGACATCCTTCCTTCCTCAGCTCCACCACCTCAATCTGGAGAGCTACATCTTTTGAGCTATCCTGGCTTTTATATTTGCACTTACCAATTACAATTGACATGAATGAAGACATAATCTGCCCCATACCAATGTTTGGAACCCATCTGAGGGCAGCCAGCACCCTGATATTGGACACTCCTGGCTGACAAAAGAGGCCTTCAGAGCTGAAAGTATATAGAAAACCGAGGTTCACAAGTACAAACCAGTCTTAGAAATGATGCATTAATTAGATGTATGAAATGAGAAATTCATTCATTTATACTTTTAACAAATTTTTGTTATGCATGTACTTTGTTCTAGGCCTATAAAGAGTGCTGGGGATTACAGACATGAGTATGATCTAGGTAGACCCTTATAGTTTAGAGAGACATACTTATATACAAGCAATTATTTTTACTTACAAACTTGATTAGACCTACAAAGTAAAAGCAAGACATTGAGCAAGGGTCTTTACTAGGGAGCTCTAACCCATTCTTAGAGTCAGGGAAAGTACCCCTAAAATACTACTATAATCCCAGCACTTTAGGAGGCCGAGGCAGGCAGATCACAGGGTCCGGAGTTCAAGACCAGGCTGGCAACATGGTGAAACCCCATCTCTAATACAGATACAAAAGATTAGCTGGGTGTGGTAGCATGTGCCTGTAATCCCAGCTACTCTGGAGGCTGAGGCAGGAGAATAGCTTGAACCTGGAAGGCAGAGGTTACAGTGAGCTGAGATCACACCATTGCACTCCAGCCTGAGCGACAGTGTCAGACCCAGTCTCAAAAAACAAAAACCAAACAAGCAAAAAAACCCAACTGGTATTGGAGGTGAAATGGTATAGATGTCTGTGCTACAAAGCAGAGCATGAACATACCAGGAAAGATACCAGGGTACAAAGAAAGGGAACAGCATATACAAAGCCTAAGAAGCAGGAAAAAGAGGAACATATTCAAGTAATCAGAGAAAACCATAGGACTTGGAGCAAAATAGCCAAAATACATAAAGGAAAAGATAAGCCAGGAGAAGTAGATGGAAGGCGGATTATGCAGAGCCTCATAAGACAAGGTAAAGCTCTCGCATTTTATCCTAAGTGTCATTGGAAACCACTGAAAGGATGTAGGCCTAATTTCAAATCCAACTTGCTGTGTTAAAAATTATTTGGCAGCAGTGTGGAGAGTGGATTGGAAAGGGGCCCAAGTGGACAGATGAGGATGCTATCGCAGTATCGTTTTGGGAGGGACAGGGTGCCTTGCTCTAAAGCAGTGAGAAAAACTGCAGCAGATAGAGTCAAGAGATGTTGTGGAACTAGGATCAATGGCCCTTAGGATTCATTGGTTGCTGGATTGAAGCAGAATATGGTATCAATACTTAACACAAATAGCTTCGTTCATTCGACAAATAGCTGGCAACTGCTGATTATGTGACAGGTGAGTAAGGATGATGCCTTACGTAAGCCTCTCAACCATTGTAGTGCAAATCTGTTAGAAGCAAACAAAAGTTTATTTTAGTTCTGACACCTAAGTGACTGTAACATAAGCTTTTAAAAAGTTTTCCACCAAAATTTTCTTGGGTCAAATGTTGAACTGGTCACAACCCCACAGCCTCATTTCCCTTATTGAAGGCAATTCTTTTTCCATGATTGTGCCTTGTGGTTTTACTTGCATGCCTCATTATTTAGTTCTACTTTGTCCACCTAGGATGGTTTGAGAATAACTTCATCAGCCCTCACTCCCTGACTTGCATGGGGATGTAACACTTAAATTCTGCTTCAGACTCTTACTAACTGTATGACTTTAGGTATGCCACTAACCTCCATAACTTCAGGATTTTCCTCTCTAAATGGGCCCAATTTGATAGATGTTATTATCACTAATATCCTTTATGGGCAATCAGATGTATGAAGAAAAAAAGACTCACCTATGATATTATCTTGCCAAAAACTTTTAAGTAGTGTATAACCTAACCTTTAGTTCCAACTTCCAGCTTGCTGGAAGCAAAAGGAATAGACATCACAGGGAAATACCACCACGAGGGAACAAAATCTAAAAATGGTCATTCTATATGACAACTGGCTTGACCTCTTCAATTGTCCTAGGAGACTGGGGCTGCTCTAGATTAAAGAAGAGTTAATAGGCAAGAGACCTAACAGGTACATTCCATACCTGATCCTTGACTGGTCTAAGTTTGAAGATAAAACAGGGAAAATTTGGAAAGCAAATGTGAAGATGTGAATACAAAAATTATAGTAGATAATATTAGGATATTACTGTTGATTTTGTTAATTTTATTAGATATTATTATTTGAAGGAAGCAATTATTACCATTTAGAAATGCATAACAAGTTATTTAAGGGACAAATATCCTGACACCTCTGTTATACTTTGAAAGTTTCTTTGTGTGTGTACGTGCGTGTGCATGTGCACATGTATGCATGTGATTATACCTATGAATTAAAATATGAAAGGTTATTAACTGTTATTTCAAGCCAGGTGAATATACATATGGTGGTTCATTACACTAGTCCCTCTACTTTTCTGTATTAATAATAAAAAATGAAATAGATAAAATTATATCCACATTATAATGTTGTGAGAGTAAGGGACATGTACAAAAGGACCTAATTTGTATGAAATATCATTAAATAAATGAGTATTCTCTTTCATAACAATTTTCTTTTAGTGTTTGCATCAAAACTTCATTCAAGTCTAGAATCTTATTGCATTCTATCAGCAAAAGTTGGCCAGAAATCTTTGGAGCCCTTTGGAGGGTAACATGGATGAGTTGGCTGACTGGTGAGAAATAAAAGCAAAATTATAAGCCCGCCAATCAACTGAACGGACCCTCTCTTGGCCAAGTGGACCCAAGAGTAACCTTGAAGCTGAGTTCTTCTTGGCCATGAGGAGATAAGAGATCAGACACACCTCCTTACACTTCCTGTCACCATTAACCCTTTTTCTCTAAGGGCTAAACAGAAACCAGCCGGTTTGTTTTGTTTTGTTTTGTTTTGTTTTGTTTTGTTTTGTTTTGTTTTGTTTGAGACAGTCTTGTGCTGTCGCCCAGGCTGGAGTGCAGTGGCATGATGTCAGCTCACTGCAACCTCCGCCTTTCAGGTTCAAGTGACTCTCCTGCCTCAGCCTCCTGAATAGGTGGGATTACAGGTGCCTGCCACCAAACCCAGCTGACTTTTTGTATTTTTAGTAGAGAAGGGGTTTCACTATGTTGGCCAGGCTGCTCTTGAATTTTTGACATAATGGTCCACCCACCTCGACTTCCCCAAGTGCTGGGAAAAAGTTTAACCACTGTTAGCAACCAACTGTCTGAGAGTGCCTTGCCTTTTGGCCTGATAAGAGATCACTAACCATGGAGTTGTACTACAGAGAATGCACAATAAGTGTTTTCATATCCTCTGCTTCACCTTTTGCCTTCAGAAGGCAGAAAATTCCACCCTCAAATAATGCTAATACTGCTGTTTTTTATACATGGGAGCTATGAAAGGGCATGAAGCTCAATTGCACATGCGTGCGTTTCTCCTTTTATAAATATTCATGACTCCTCTTATAGCTTTTTAAATATGTATCTTCAGCCAGCCACTCTGCTCAGCGTAAATTCCTGTTTCCTTTGCCCTTACCTCCAAGTGTCTGTTCTCAGCTTCTGATGAGAGGCTATGCTTCCCAGCCTACCAGAAGGGCTACCCTGCAGGCTGCAGCCCTTTATGAGGAACAAAACTCTTCTTTATAAATTGATGAACCTCGTCATCTTCAGTTGACACTGGCATCATATTTGCAAGAATAAGCTTTTAAAATGTCTGGCTCATTCACTACTGTGGACAGAAAGTCTGCAATCCTTTTAGCATTTGTAAATCAAAACTCATAATATACACATGTTCAGAAGTACAGAGTATTCAAAAGCAGAAAGATCTTTGCTGAGTTTGTCGCATGATCTTTACACACAAGGAGTGATACTGGCTCAACCATGGTTTCAAACCTCACATTTATAAAGGGATCTTACTGGGTTCCTAACGCA
Source organism: Saimiri boliviensis (assembly GCF_048565385.1). Lineage (NCBI taxonomy): Eukaryota > Metazoa > Chordata > Mammalia > Primates > Cebidae > Saimiri > Saimiri boliviensis. Next base: position 201,227,756 of record NC_133450.1, on the reverse strand, counting down.
AGCAATTTTCCTGACATTCTTTGTTTCCCTGAGGTCTTCCCCATATACTAAAGAAGAAGAAAGTACCTCCAACACCTAGGGAAAGTGGAAGAAGCACTACATTGAGGACAATGTTAGGAGACATTAGCTTACTGTGTACTGCAGATGCATTGTATACATACACATTCCTGTTTGATCTTACTGCTTTAGCAACTATGGATAGTACCTTCTTTCACCCTCAAATGTATCCTAGTTCAGTGGTTAAACTACTTGATCCTTCAAAACATACAGTATGTTTTCCTCCTGAATACTTGAACTGGCCCTTTTCTCATCCTTAGGCAATCTCTGTCCTGCCGCCCACCTCTCCAAGCTACCTTGCAGTGATGCAGCCATATCAATCCACTTGCAGGTGCAACTGTGTGCTATGCTTGCTCTCTCCTCTGTGGTTGTACACTTGCTGACAACCCTACCTTTCCTGCCCTTCTTTATTTGCCTGGCTAACTCTTGCCCTTTCTCAAAGGCTTGGGCTCCAAGTAATCTGCTCTGGGAAAATGTTTAGATTCCACAAAGGAGAGCTGGGTCTTTCTCTGTTGTGTTTCTACCAGGGCCAGGACGAAGGTGAGGCAAGTGAGGCATCTGTGGCACAAAATTTAAGGAAACTCTCATTCTCAGAGTGGTGCAAGTGCCAAATCTGCAAGTCCCATGACACTAAGAGTGCAGGTCATCTTCAGTTTGGCATCCTAATCACCTAATTTATCCCATCATGGCACTGGTTGCAGCAACATCTCATATCCCTCTATCATGTTTACGCTGTAGAATTTATTTGTCAATCTGTCTCCCTTATGGAAATGTAAAATTTTGTAGCTGAGGAACCACAGGTTATTTATTACTACAACCCTACTGTGCCTGGCACACAGGAAATGTTTATAAATGATGGTAAAAATAGAAGTAAAATGGTATCGGAACTACATATGGTATTAGAAACTTGGTAAACTATCAGGGACCAAATGACATCTGCTGGAAAGCTAGGAGAGGATCTAGAAATAGAAAAAAAAGGATAAAATGTAAAATTCATCATCTGAAATATTTCTAGTAATAAAACTATCTACCCACTATGGATGCCTGAAAAAAGTGACCTGAGTCCAAGGTCTAAAACCTCAGCAAAGATCTGGGTAGGGTGCAACTAGATTGTCCACCAAATCATTAAATCCAGGTTTCTTCCAAACAGGGAATCTTCTCTGGCCCTGTCCATCCTTCTCTATATCCATTTACATGGTACATTCATGCTTACAGTTCAGAACGAATGGCATGGGCTGGATGTTGGTAAACCTCTTTAATATGCCATCATCATGCTAGGCTCACAAAGACTGTAACATTTAATCATCACAACAGTGCAGCGAAGCAAAAGTTCATGTCCCTGTTCGATGGATGGGAAAAGCCAGAGATGCTGTGTAACTTGTCTGAGGCCACATAAGCCAGATGAAGAAAAACGCCTCCAATGTTCAGGGCAATTAAAACAAATTTAATTATGTTCCTCATCCCACAAAAAAATTCTTACAGACTAGAAATAATCTATTCATGAAGCACTTATATTTATGCATGCAAAAATCTGATCACCTACTGTGAGTGGAAAGCCCTAAAACTTTGTGCAGGAACTGTATTGGGATGGACTTGAGGGAGAGAGAGGATAGATACTGAATAATTCATAGATAGCTTTAGAAGAGAAAACGTATTCTCTCATAAAATGTTCTTCTGGGGAGAATGCATGAAAATTGCAGTTACCATGTTTGCCTTAGTGCCAAAAGCCACAAGACCAAAGAACCCCAACAGCAACAATGGCGTCTTCTGAAATGTTCCGAGAGAGAAGCACCTCCTGCAAGTTGTGCCTGTAAATAACATATGGGAGGTCTTTGTATGTGGATTAAGGCAGATACTAAGACTATTGTACAGATGCTTTTCAGGATAGGTAGGTGGCAATTGTTTGGTGCACTTTTTGGGGGGTAGGGGAGACAAATGTTTTAGGATAAGGAGCTAAAATCTCAACTTCATTTTTGCATGTGTAAAGAGTCTTGGCCTTCACCTAACAGACTCACTGAGGTATGACTTCAGGCCTCACGGTTGGCCCTTTGATTTATGTGTTTCATGGACAAACTGCTATTGTGTAGGAGCCCTCCGAAAGCTTCAAAAAGGTAATTAAGGCTGAAACATTTCTCAGTTCATTTACAAAGTACTCACTCATCATTCCCAAAAGCCAGCATCACAGGGGCTCAAGTGATTTCAGTCAAGTTTCACCCAACCACAGCCCTAATTTCTATGACAGAGTTACAAATGCTTTTAGTTCCATTTTGCATACATTCTAGAGAACTTGGCAGGGTTCATAAGGCGTGTTTTCATATTCTTTGGATTTCATCTTTGTAGCATGGCCTCACGGAAAAACGTCACATTCCAAGTGCGACTGGGAAATTTCATTCACCATAGTGGTTGCCAATAACATGTGGGGAGTTTATGGGCCCTGCAACAAGCTAGCAGCTCCAAACAAAATGTGTTCACTGTAATTTCAGCTGATTCATTTCCATAAGGTGCAAGACAATGCTATTTACTAGGTATCTTAAGACCAATTTAAGTCTCTAAACAATGGAATTAAATATACGCTAACTTTTAGCTCAATACTATATTATTGGAGTCTTAGCAGGGAACTAAATGGTACGCTCAAAAGGATTTAGCTGAATATAGTTTCATAAAGACAGTATCTATAGACACACGAGCAGTGTTAAAAGAATCAACAAGGAATGGTTAGATATCCAGGAATTATCAATAGCAGGAAGATTTTATTGTCTCAGACAGAAGAGCCAGAAATAGAACTTGAATGCTGGAGCTTTGGAATAAGCATGGTTTAGTAGACCTAGAGTAGTAGAAACACAGCCACAGCTCAGTGCAACAAGGCTGGGAATATACAGAAGAATAAGCACCTCAATCTCGGTCTCCTTTTTGCCTTCTGATCACTTGCTGGCACTTCTCATTGGCCAAGCCCATCCAAAACCCAGAGGGCAAGGGAGATTTGTGATACTCATTATACAGGCCAGTCTCCTGGGGATCCATGGCAGATAGAAGAGAAAGTAAGAGACTTGTCTTGAGGGAAAGAGAGTGGTCTGACAAATGGAAAATAATCAGATGGCCTAAACCAACTGATTTCAGATTTGCTCCAAGACACAGAGTGGCAGAATGAACATAGGTTTTGATGTCAGAAAGATCTAGATTCAAATTCCACCTACTAATGGTGAGGTGCTGGTATCTTTTTGGAGAAAACTTGTTGAACAGCTTCAGGAGAAATCCAGCTTACCTCTCTGAGTTTCAGTTTCCTCACCCAGTTAACTAGAAATAATAATGACCTACCTAATTGAGTTATTAGGAATATGAGATAAGTTAACCAAGGAAGAAGCCTGACAAAATACTTGACTACTTGACACATGAAATGTGTGTGATATTTGTTAGTTTCCTTCCCCGTTAGCTCTTTCCATCTGGTACTCCCATAGGATAAGCTGCCTGCCATGTTGAAGCAAGAGAACCAGTCTCACCATTTTTGTTTTTTATTATGGGGTTTCTGTGGGGAATCCCCTGTTGACTCACACCTACAGTGATGGGTGGGACTGCCTCATTCCTGGAATCTTGTTTACTGGGGCCCCCTGTCAAGAGAGAACCAACTATTTTGCTGGTGTCACTCCACTAAAGAAAACTTATGAGCATATCTTGAGGAGAACAATTTTCTCTCTCTCCAGAGACACTGGTTCTTAAGTAACTGTTCTCTTCACTGCTGTACAAGTCTTCACCATTTCTTTAGCAAGTTTCATTCCTCCTTCATAAGCTGATGCTCAAAAAACTTGCCCCTCCTCCTTGGGTGTATTAGCTGTTGACAAGGTATGTCAGCATATTCCAGGTTTGCTTTTGCAAAAACTTGGCCCATTCAGTTGCTGATAGGCCATCTTCTTTCTACCTGAAGCCACCAGGTTTTTATTTGTTCTTATCTGCTAGTTTTGGAGCAGGTGTGACTTTTGACTAGACCCTTGGAAATGGTACTGGTGATTGAAAAATAAAAAGTCATATTAGTCATTTATTTAACTACTCTGATTCAAACTAGCATCTATATGCTAAGTATATCCCTAATTCTCACCACCATCCTGTGGGATAGTGTCTTAAGTTGCAGAAATTGAGACTCAGATAGATGGGACAACATGTCTAGGTACTTAGAGGCAGAACTGGGTTAAAGACCATAGGTCTACATGAATCAAAACATAGGACCTCCTTTATCTTTGAGATGGTTAATGAGTCATGAGAGTCAACTCAAAATTTTTCACCCAGCCATGGTCATTTACAAATAAAAATCACAAGCCTGTGAGTTTTCCTCAATGACAAGGGATAAGTCTTATTCATCTCTCTCTTCCCACTGCTGACCACTGCGCCTGTCATAACACAGATGACTGATTAATGTTTGTTGAATAAAAAAATGATTGACCAAATGAATCACTGATACAAAGATATATTTGTCTCCACACAGCATTTTTCTAATGCATATTTATATTTTATTTGACAGTGTTTGCAAATTGCATAATATTACCCTTCAGTGCAACTTGTAGAGTGGAAATGCTTCCATATGCTAGATGTTTCCCTTCATTTGACTGAAGGGGAAAAATGACTAAGAAAAACACCACATAGTGGCTAAGTATCCATAAAAATACAAGTTATAGCATGTACTGTTCACAAATGGTATATTTTGAAAGGGAGATTTTGCAAAAGTTATTAAAGTAGACATTAAATTTGGATTAATACGGGTTGGAAAAATATTCTTGCTCAGCTGAATATAGCTTTATGTGAATACACTATGTTGTAGGAGGTAGAACGGTGAGGAAGAAGAACATGGGCTCTGGAGCAGCTGCCTATATTCACATCTAGGCACTTTTACTTCAGAGCCATGTGACTTGGGCGACTTACTCAATCCTGTCCAGATACTAGTTTAACTCCTGTGTAAAATGGAGCTAAGAACACTATTTCCTGCGTGAGATGGTTGAGAGGATTAAATAAGTTGATACAGGTGGAATGATTAAAATAGTGCCTGGTAAATGACAAGGCCTACTAAATATTATCCATAAGCCTGCTGGAGTCTAGTTCAGAAAAGCCAGATCTGTTCTATATTCTCCATCCCCACGAAACCTGCCTTATTTCAGGAGCTTATCAAATCTTGTCTGACTTACGTTACCCTCCAGCTCACCCTTCATATGGTTACTGGAGTGAATTCTTAAAGACTCATATTAAACCCTCTGTTTTCTTGAAGCTCTCCCATTGTTCTCTCTCAACTTGATGAGTAAGTACAATGCTCACAACATGATGTTCAAGATCCTTTATGAACCCATTCCCCGTCCCTCCTGTGGCTTCATCTCTCATTATGTCCACATGCATGCTATACTATAAGTACTATCAGATTCCCAAAATAGAAAAAGTAATATTGGCTTGTTGAATGAAAAAATACTTGAAATAACAGGAGTGAGTAGATAGTTTGCTGTTGGGCTCATGAAAGCTACAGAGAAGAAGAAATATTTAAGTCATGTCTTAAAGAATGAGTTGATATTTGTCAAGCAAGGTCAGCTAGAAGGTGATCAAGTGTTATCACTTGTATTGAGGGAAAGATTTATACTCTGGCACAGAAAACAGCTGTATTCATGGATTGAGAACCTGTGTAATGATGACAGGGATGACCTAGAGGGAATGCTTATGTGCTGCAGTAAGGAAGAGGGAATTGGGCCTTTAAATCTAGCATGAATGCCTGGTTGGATAGTTTTGTTAGTAGAGATGAAGGATATGCAGGAGAAAGAATGTGTGTGTGTGTGTGTGTGTGTGTGTGTGTGTGTGTGCACGCACATCTGTGTACACATGCGCACACTCTGAGTGGGAACAAATTTGGTGTCTGTTTTGTACACATACAAAAACCACCTGGGAATATTTAGCACTAAGCTTCCAATCTTTTCCCCAGTCCTACCTCCCAGACCTGCTTCTGTCACACTTGCCCTTCTCAGCACATGGTTTAAGTGTCCGCCATGATTCCTTTCCCTTGTACCCCACATCTGATTCTTCAGAAAATTCAGCTGCCATTTTCTTCAAAATAGATTCAATATCTGATCATTTCTCACCATCTGAATGGCTACCACACTCATCAGAGCCACCATCATCTTTTGTAGGATTGATGAAATAGCCCCTAAGTTGCCCCTCTGGTTTCCACCTTGCCTTCCTTCAGCTTGTTCTCAGCACAGTAGGCAGGATGGTCCTTTTAAAGAGAAGTCAGAACCTGACTCCTCTGTCTAAAGCTTCCCAAGGCCATTCCATCTTGCTCAGAGTAAAATCCCCAATTAAGTACTGGTCTGCATGGCCCACTCCTCCCAACCCTGCAGCCCTGCCCCATTGCTGCTGGGGCTTCCTCTTCTCCTGCTCTGGCCTTCTCTGCACCACTCTGCCATCTTGGATTTCTTAGTGTTCCTTAGACATGCCCGGCATGCTCTTCGTAGCAGCCTTCCAGCAACTATCCCCCAGCCCGGAATGGCTTTTTCTCAGGTGTCCACCTAAGCAGCTCTTTCACCTCCTTCAGGTTTTCAGTGTGACGTTACCTCCCCAGTGAGGCCTACTACTATGGCCCCCTTCCCTAAGAGTCAGGCTCCCTTCTCCCTCTGATCTCCCAATCCCTCCTTTCTGTTGTTTTTCCTTTAGCATATATCACCATCAAGCATACTCTATATTTTACCTTTAAATTTTATCAGTTGTTTGTATACCCCCCACTGTCTTCCATCTGTAATATATGTTCCACAAAGGCACTGATTCTTGCGTTGTTTTTCACTGTAGTCCTTGTACCTAACAGTGCCTGACCACAAGTTATAAGACTTACTAGGTATTTGCTGAATTAAAGAATAAATCCAGGTGGTAAGTACAGCAATGTGTTGCTACAAGAATCTGGTATTTGGAGGGCAGACCTGAGTTAGAGATAGATTTGGGAATCCTTAGCAATGAAATGACACTGCCTGGGAGTAGCTGGCAGACCAAGAAAAGGATATTTAGTGAATTAAACAACAACAAAAAAAAAGGACCAACATAGAATCCGAAAAAAATAATAAAGACTGTGCAGATGAAGCAGCAGAGTTGAGAGCCACAGCTTCAGGGTTATAGGCTTGTGTTAAAATCTTTGCTTCCCCATTTACTGGCTGTGCATGACCCTGGGAAAGTGACTGGATCATTCTTGGCTTCCCTATTCTTAAGGGTAATTAGAAAATAAGATTTCCACTCCAGAGGGTTGTTAGGAGGATTAACCTATATATTGCATATAAACCAGTTAGCAGAAGGTAAGAAAGAACATATGTTCTTATTGTTGATACTAACACCATCACATTCTCAAAATCCAGGAAAGAATCCTGAAAATAAGAAAAAGAAAGCGTATGTAGTGGAAGCCAAATAAGGAGAGGCTTTCAAGAAAAAGAGGCAGTAAACTGTGGCTGTTTCTCTGTGGCTAGGCACAGTATGCTACGGGATATATAAGGCCCCAGGATAGAGCTATTTGTGAGAACAGTTCAAGTTTCACTTGAACCAAAAATTTATAATCCCATATTTTTAAATAAGCTAATGTTTTGTGGAAAATAATAATTGTCCTAGAAAAAAAAATCAAATGAAAACAAAACAGAACAACATTAGGCCCTCAATTGTGTCCAGCTGACAAATGTAGGAACATGGTGACCCAAAAACTTGCTTCTCTCTGGTCTTTAGGAGATTTACTTGCTCACTAGTCAGAACTAGTTTGCTAGTTTATGAGGTTAAGCTATTGTGCAATAGTGTTCAGCTGGCTGTGTGGGTGTTTATTTACAGATGGTTGCCATCTTGATTTATTGTCTGTCAAATTATAACTATTAAGGATGGAGTTAATTGTCATTTCAACCACTTGATAATTACCCACTGTGCTTTCATGTGGTGACAAATCTGTCCTTTAGATCAAACCTGGAAAGTTCATAAGCTATTTCACTTCCATGTTCATTTCCATTCATGTCTTGTTCAAAATAAAAGAATAATAGATATTATTGATACTTTTAAGTGTAATTTGTGAGCCTTCAAGTAGAACTGCTGATTGTTGTAAATATTTTTTTAGTAGTAGGACTGGTATAACAAGAATCCAGTGATGTGAGTTACAATAATTGAAATTAAAATTACGAGTCATGTTCTTTCAAAGAGTGGTCTAATAAAAAATTTAACAATGCCCCTAGTATATTCCATCACACATCATATAGAATGATAGTTTATTAGCCTCATTATTTGTTTGCACCGTTGTTTACCAAAGCCAGTTTATCCTCATGACCTTCTGAACTCTTAGAACAGAACTCAGCAGAGACAGTACGGTTACCCTAGTCTTATAAGGCCTTTATCACTTCCACCTAAGGCTACGAATAGGATTCTCTGCTTGGTTCATTAGAGAGAATCTGATAGTACCAATAGGAATAAAGAGACGGAGAAGTTTACATGCCATAGAAGCTGCATTCCTCCTCCCATTTTTGGCATCTAGTCCCTTCTTCTTATGCTTTTCCTTTTTCAGCTTTTCTGAATGTGTGCATTTTCAGGAGGGCATACATAATTTGTTAAATTAGTCAGCCGAGTGTCAGTTGATAGCTTCCCTACCAAAGCACTACTCTAGGATGCTCCCATGATCCGATGATAATCTTTTTTTTTTTTTTTTTTTTGTCTCAGGAAACCCATCAAGCAAGCATCATGTGTCCAGGCTTATTTAGCTTTTAGAGGAGGAGCATAGAGGGAAGAAGCCCATGTCTCTTGCTCCCAATATTTCCACGTAGAATCACCTTGTATTTGACAAGAGCCAAATCAGAGTCTTTGGCAGCCATAAAGTCTTACCTTGGCACCTGCTCTGCAGTGAGACATCCTGTGCTGATTCCTTCCTTCCTTCCTGATAGGCAATCTTAGGCAAAAACAGGGGGCTGTTAGCTTTTATAAAGAAAATGTGGAAAATCTGTTTACATGTCAATAAAATTCTTCTAATGGCAGATCATCATCTCATCATCAATGCAAGATTACAACTGAGATAGATATTTCTACAAAACTCTTCTCTTAATGTCAACGGGAGGATTATTGGTTTCCTTGGCCCCACATGGAGACTAGGTTCACCAAGGAGAATTTTCTTTCTTGGTTGAAAGTATACAAGAACTATACTTTTTGAAATACTTCCTGAAATAAACAAAGCTCTGTATAAAACTTTATTCTACTTCTAGTCTGTTCTATTTAGTTATCATCAGGAACTTTTCAAGGCAAAGTTGACAGCTAAGTTCTAGAGTGGTTTGAAAATTGTACTCATAGAGTGGACGACTCTTGGAGGCCATTCCATTCTCTAGGAAGCATTAATTACTGTCATGATGATTTATATGAATGCATCCATTATCTTCTTATCAGAAAAGTACTGTTCAGTATTCACTTCAAAGTCTTATGACAGAAGTTGCTGTCTTTGTACCTCCTACAGAAAACAGTTGAATGGGAAGAGTTTAAATGACAGGTGTTGGGACAATGCTGTGCTGGTCAGATTCAGATTCTCCCTTGGTCTTTTGATAATGTATCCTAAAGATGAGCACAATCCTCTTCTTTATCCTGCTTGTTATTATGTCAACACAGAAATTCAAAGGGAAAAGGGAGTGAATGAAATGGCATGTTTAAATTTCTCAGTAGAAGATAAAGTATATCTATCACATTTTCTTTCCTTAAAATGATGGGTCCTAAAAGCTTGAGGAAGCAGCATTACTACGCCTGGTGGGAACATCCTAATTATCATCCTGGCCAAAGTAGGGTGGGAAGGATGATGATTTGAGAGTCTGCAGACCTGGGGTCCAGTCTTTGTCTGGTATTAACTGGCCAGAGCACCTTGGACAACTCACTTCTTTTCTCTAGTCTCAATTTCCCTCCTTGATATGATGAGATTATCAATAGGATTTCCCACAAATCTGAATTCTCCCAGATGTTGAATGCTGCCAGAGAATGGGTGAATCACTTGGAAAACTTCTAAGTCCCGGCTGAGTATCTGCCAAAAAGTTTCCTCTTATCATCACTATCAAAACATACTCTTAGGGCCATACAATTATTGTCACCCATCAAATTAATAATTTCACTCCTGGGAGTTTATTGTAAAGAAATATACTCCTTAGGAAGGAAAGAGCTACATTTTAAAAAATTTGTGCTCATGCTCATCGTGTAATTCAAAATTTGGTGTAAGCTCAATGGCCAACAGTAGCAGAATGGACGAGACAGTTGATGGGCTGTTTCAGTCATGAAAACTACAAGAATTGTTTTTGAAATGCAAGAAAGCCAAAAGAGTTTATTCCGTGGATTGCAAATATGTATGTGAACAAGATAAATGTAAGAGGAGCAGATGTCTTTGGTATACCTTCTATGGGCTGAGCACTATGCTAGGCATTTGATGATATTAATTGTCTCACTTACTTTTCAGAACAGCCAAGCAGATAGGTGCTATCACTACCAATTTGCAGATTAGGAACCCAAGGCTGAGTTAAAGTCACTTGCCAGATCACTACCATGTTAATGGGCTAGTGCTCAAGATTCAAATGCAGGTACAGTTGATCTTCGTTGTTATATTAGTTATGATCTATAAAGTCTCATTCTCTTTGAATACTGAATTAGTGAATACTGAAAAATTGCCCTTAGGGGAAATACGGAGTTATGTTCCTGAAAGTTTCTGTTCAGTCAGAGAATATCAAACAATAGGAATATCAACCAATCAATATATTAATATAATCTTGTTTTCTGTGTTTCTGTTTAAGGATACCTTATTTAGTATATACTGTTGATCGTTAACATCAAACTCATGGCCAATGGCCCTATAAGCTCAAGCCTGAATGAAATTTATCTAACACATGTATTTTCTCTGTAAGGTACATCACAACCTTCTTGCACTTAGGAGTGCTAGATAGCACTTCAGTACTGTGCTTGGCGGTCATTTTAAACAATGACATCACCAACAAAAATGGGAAAACCATGGCACCAAATGGACTGTAAAGAGGACACCTGTTTACATCATGAGAGCTGAAACCAGAAGACAGTGTCTTCTTATTCAGCCTCAGCTGAGAACAGGTGCTTTAGGCAACTCAAATTTTTTACTGCTCTGCACATGTTTATGAATAACTTTGAAACTACCGTATTGATTTTAGGGTCACAAATAAATGTAGCAAGTAAACAAATTCACAAATGCAGAATGCAAGAATAATGAGAACCAACTGTACATTCATTCATTGGATAAATATTCATTGTGTGCCCATTATGTGCCAGACACTGTTCTAGACACTGGGGTTCAGCAGTGAACAAAACAAAGCCTCTCTGCTCCTGGACCTGACATTCTGGGGAAAGTGTAAATGCACATAGTAAAGTACATCATGGTTAAGATGGTGATAATTGATGGAGTAGGGAGGTTTTAGTGGAGGGGTTGCTGTTCATATTGGATAGTCAGGGGGAAACTTGCAAGGTAACATCTGAACACTCAAAGGAATCAATTCATATGGACATGTGTGGAAAGAGCAATTTGGGAAGTAGGAACATGCAGTGTAGATGCTGAGCACAGAAGCCAGGATGGCTGGAGGTGGGGGTGGCAGAGAGGAGATAAGATAAAGAGTGGGTTGGCAAATGATGTAGGATTCTCTGACTTCAAAACCTGGGCTCTTGAAAGGAGCATGGTGTGAGGACGCCGTATCAGCACTGGGGTGCTTTCTGAGTTGTCATAGGTTGGCAAAAGAAAAACACTGTGTGCTTTTCCTCTTGGAAAAGATTCAGGTAAGATGCAAAGAGAACATTTTTGCAAAGGGGTGGAGGCTTTGCCAAGGCCTCCAGACCTCTACTTCATCTGAAGCTTCAGCGTAGGGCCCTGAGGGTGCCTCTTTTAGGGAAGTGACTTAAAATCAGCCTGGGATTGGAGGAGATTCTCTGGGAGATAACCTGGCCCAGAGCAATACTGAGGACAATTTCATCAGCACTGACAGTGCATCTGAAAAGAGGCTGGTCACAACAAACAAACCATCCCCAGGACAACAGGAGGTGTGAAGGCAGAGAGCAAGTCTGCACAGTAAGATTAGCATGTACAAAAACACCGCTCAACCAGCCCAGCTCTGCTCACTGCACTTGTGAGAATATGAATGCCACAGCTCATGTTGGAGTCAGTTGCAAAACTCATCTGTAGTTAGACATCCTAAGGCTCAACCCATCCCACTGAGTGATACGGAAACGGAGGCCCAACGAGGGAAAGTAATGGACATCCCCTCAAACATCAAGGAAGGGGCTGAACCAGAATGGAAATGTAGCTCTGGCAAAGCTATCATTCTAGACCAGGCGTCCCCAAACTTTTTACACAGGGGGTCAGTTCACTGTCCCTCAGACTGTTGGAGGGCCGCCACATACTGTGCTCCTCTCACTGACCACCAATGAAAGAGGTGCCCCTTCCTGAAGTGTGGCGGGGGGCCGGATAAATGGCCTCAGGGGGCTGGCTGCATGTGGCCCGCGGGTCGTAGTTTGGGGATGCCTGTTCTAGACAGTTATTCCTAGAATTTAAAAGAAGAAGAAATTTGACAGAATTCCCCAGTTTTCAGAAAAGCCACTGACTGAGCTTCTGTGTTTGTGTCCATGCAAGCAGCTGCTGCCACCTCTACAATTCAGTTTAGTAATTTTACTTTTTTTTTCCCTTTGGCAACCTGGCCATTCAACATCTGGCCATCTGGCTCTTGGAGTGCCCTGTGGAAATTTGTGTGGCCTTAATGTTAACCACTCCCAAGAGAAATGTTCTGTCAGCAGAGGGGGTCACACTAGTTGGAAGAGTCAAAAGAAATTAAATTCCAGTCCCCTGTTCTTTAGATTTAATAGACGCAGTGGTTCCTTCTTTCACAGCTTTTTGTAGGAAGGTCTGTCGTTTGTGGGGCTCTCTGGCTTCAGGCTTCTGCCTATCCTCTGTGAGGCACTGAATCCCAAAATGGGTGGAAAGTGGTTGGTCAGGGACAGCGGTGTGCTGTAAAACCTGCTTTCTGGGGGATGGTGAAGGAAAGCCTTGGTTTCCTGCATTTGCCAATATCTGTAGTGTAAATACTTTTCCCATAGTGGATTTCAAGCTACCAGGGTTTCATAACCAGCTCATGGAATTCCTGAAAATTTAACAATCCACTCTCATGCACCTGCTCCAGCCCTTTCTAGCCCACCTCTGTAGCTCTCTAAAGAGCAGGGCCTCATGGATGAGGCTAGAGAGGAGAGATGTAGCTGATTCTGTTTAATTCTGTGAGGCCAAACCATACCTGGGAGGATGTGTCTGGTTTCAAAGCCTAGATTGTAAGAGGAACACATTGAAAATTGTTCGATTTGAGCAAGAAATAATTTCATCTGAAAAACCTGCCGGGATATCTATTGCTAGAATGAGAAACCAGGTGAAGAAAAACACAGGGTATCCTGGCCATTGTTTCCAAATCTCTGTGGAGCTGTAAGGTACTTTTCCTGAGTTGTGGAATCTGAACGAATGGATGGGTTGGCATCTAGAACTGGGAGGCTGATTTCAGCTCAACTGAGGAATTTTCTGATAAAGCCCCCCAGAGAAAGGCAGAGCTGCCTGCCACCATGAGGGACGCCATCACCGAAGGAACAGCATAAAGAACATAGGGCACCCACTAGGTGGGGCTGTGGCTGTGGGGACTCCAGGGGCCCCTTCTAGTTCCTGGGGTCTGATCCTGCAATGGACTCTTCTCCCTTTTCCTATGTAGCCAGTTTTACCGTCTCATTTTTCACTCCCCTTTTCTCCTTCTCCTCTCTCCTGGGCTCTTTTTCTTAGCTGCCTTAAGCCTCTTTACCAGGTTGACCTTCCTCCTGGGACATGGACCTCTAGAGCTTTCAGCACAGAGCAGACCCAGCCCCTTTGTCTCCTTGGGACCCACTTATACCCCCAGAGGAGAAAGCAGGGTCCCTCCTTGTCTTTTCATTCCTTGCTTTCTCTTCTCTATTCCAGCATTCTCAGCTCCACATTTGTGACTGAAGAAGGGCAAATAAACAAATTGAAACTGAAACTGAGCATTGGCCATAAAGTGAGGACATCTGGGAGGCTTGTAAGGAAATTTACATGCTTGCCTGGTTTCAGGTTGCATATTTTGTGTTGCCTGGTAACAAGCCCGGGGTTCTCTTTCATGCTTTATTCTCCCCCATCCCCTGTTTATAGTGTAATTACCACTGTGACATCATAATCCCTCATTGAACAGCTGTCAGGGGGGCCTAACTGCTGAGTAAACAGGGCTTTATAATCTCTCCTCCCACGGGCTGGTTTACTAAATAGATCAATATTTGGTTTGTAGGCACAGAGATTAGGAGGTGGAAATGTCTTTTGAAAAAGCCCAATGTCTTCCCAGGGCCCCAAGTGCACCTGAGAATGCTGGAAAGAAAAGCCAAGTTCATGGACAAAAAAAAAAAAAAAATCACCCAGGCTGCTTTTACCTGCCTGCAATTTCCCAAGAAGCCAGTTTGTCTTTAAGAAGTGAGACCCATTTGAGAATGAGTAATGTCTTAGGCTCTTTAGCCTAATGCTTAGGGAATTCCACTTTCTTCTTTCCCTCGACCTCCCCCAGAGCTCCCCTTTCTCTGTCCCCATCTCCATTTTATTTAATCTTTCTAATGGATATTGTAGCCTCAGGGACTACAAGAATATACATGGATAAACAGGAACTAAAAACTCCTAAGCTTCTCCCCTAGCTGCCATCTTCCCCACCACGCATGAGGATTAGAAGCTCCACAAAAAAAGCAGTCTCTGAAGTTTCTTTGTCAAATAGAGATTTCTGGGTGATCGTTTGGGAAAGGATAATTTAGATCGTGCCTCTCCTGGGTTGGGAAAGTGACTGAAACACGTAACAGCAGAGAACCTGGAGTGCTGGTCTGAGTGTCAGGAGATGTGAGTTCTAACCCCATTGCTGCCTGTGACTTGCCCTGTGACCAGAGACAAGTTCCTTGCAGATACAACAGGATATATGGGCTACAGGGATCTCTGAGGCTTCTCCCGGGTAGGGAAAGTAGAGTGCAGATTTATCTGGGCTCAAAAATTTGTCCTGACACTAATTAACAGCAAAGTCCTCAAACCGCAGGCAACTCCTAAGAGCTGCACTTGCTTCACTGTAAAAAAGGTAGAGCTAATGAATCACTGTGAAGACTAAATGAGATAATGGATATGACACACCTCTCTGGGGGTGTGATACTTGGTAGGTGTCTTTTTAAAGTGAATATTGCATAATTCCTATAAAAACCAAAACTATGGTTTAAAAATGGCTTGGAGGTAAAAAAAAAAAATTAGAAGAAAAAGTATAGTAACAATCAGCACCTATGTAACCCATTCACAGGACACAAAGTGCCTTTCACGTATATGATCTTAGGGAATCTGGACAACAACGTTGGAGAAGAGAAAGGCACCACATTTATTGATCTCTTTGAGTGGGCCATTCACTGTCCTAGTTTTTCACAATCATCTTAGTGGGTTATTTTTTTCTATTTCAAAGGCCAGGGTCCAAGGTTACCCAACTGGTGAGTGTTAGAGCCAGCTTGGGTGATTCTGGTTCAGAACCTCTAAATCCCATGACAAAGAAGTGGCAGGATCAGCATGGAAAGCAAGGCAGCAGAATGATGAGGTGCTAAAAGTTAATGACCTAGGTGAAGGAAAGAAATATTTACACAACATCATTTGCTTCTTTCACAGTTGTCATGCAACATGGAAGTACTCTGCTGATTCAGTCATTTCACAGTGTAATTAGAGTCTGTCTCTGAAAAAATAAAGTACTGCAATTGGCTGCTGTCTCTAGGACTTTGCGACTTCCTTTGGACAGGTGGTTCCAAAAAGCTTACACCTTTAAAAGTGTCCCCTGAATGCCTCATGCACCCAGAATGGAGGAGATAGTAGACTACGGCCGATGGTAGGGGAGAGGTTGGCTTCAGACGCTCTGCAGAAACCCAGTTTCCTGATTTTTCTGTGCAAGGAATAGCACTGGCATCTGAAAATTCCACTGTTCTCTCTGGCTGGTGGCCTTTCTCTTTGAAAGACTGCATGGTTTCAGTTCAGTTTCATATAGATCTGTGTGTAGATCTGTACAGCGATAACATTCCTTTGTACTAAGTCAGTCCAAGATAACTAACCTGTTTCCAAGGTCTAATTTTGTACGTGGGAATCTTGCCTTGCCCTGATTTCCAGACCCATAGGCAGGCTTGGCAGGCTGTAGCTGGGGAAGGCACCATTCTTACTCTGGTGCCCTGAGCAAGGCATCCTGCTTCACTGTTGGGCAGAAGCACGTGTTCTGCCACAGGAGGCACTGTGTTTTGCTGACAGAGCTCGGT
Source organism: Saimiri boliviensis (assembly GCF_048565385.1). Classification (NCBI taxonomy): domain Eukaryota; kingdom Metazoa; phylum Chordata; class Mammalia; order Primates; family Cebidae; genus Saimiri; species Saimiri boliviensis. The sequence continues at coordinate 201,211,361 of NC_133450.1, read as the reverse complement.
TTCCCTTAAGGGGAAGCTCCTTAGGATTTAAAGCCTCATGACTATCTCAAAACCTATGTTTATTTGCCAATAAAGAACATAAATAAAGTGTACTCTGAATTATATGCTATTTTTCTTTAAAGCTACAACCCTCTGGGGACTATCCATAAATTAGTAGTTCTCAAACTGTAGTGTGCATCAGAACCACCTGGAGGGCCTGTTAGAACACAGGTTTTTCTGCATCCTGAGAGTTTCTGAGTTAGTAATTCTGGAGCGGAGCCTGAGAATGTGCATTTCTGACCGGCTCCCGAGTAATGCTAATGCTGCTAGTCAGGTGATCACACTTAGAGAAACACTTGCCCAAACCATCCACTGCAGGTTGAGTTTGCAGAGCTGCTGGTGGCTGATTTCTTTTGGAACTGTCCACATTTTTTGTGTGTATCGTTGGCCATTGGTTTGATCCCTTTTTCCATCACAGAGTTTTAGGAATGCCTTTCTCCTCACAAGCAAGAATGCAAATGAAGTTGCATTCTTGGTATTATTGGTATTATTTTGGTATTATAATGATATTATTTCCCATACCCTCTTGCATTCTTGGTATTATTGGTATTATCTTGGTATTATAATATGCATTCTTATATATAATGATATTATATATAATACCATTATAGAATGGTATTATGTATATAATGATATTATAGCATGCACTCTTGATATTGTTGGTATTGTTTTGGTATTATAATGGCATTATTTTCCATAACCTCTTGCAGCCTACATAATTTCAGTTTGTAGTTTGGAAAAACCCCTAATCTGTTTTCCCCTCTCGCACCTCTGTATCTTTGGACTTAATGTTTTTTCTCTGGGCTGGAAGGCCTCCCTGGCTTTGCCTGGTAAATTTTGAATTGTATGTCAGAATGGAACTCATGCCATGGCCCCAGTAGAGTCATCCCTGAACAGCCTACCCAAGCAGAGTTCATTTTCTTCTTTCTTTAACCTTATAGCTGCTAGTTTAATCTTTCATTCTAGCCCTCAGCACATTGTAATGTCAGGATCCATATGTAGGCTTCTCCTGACCACTAAACAAGAAGATACTGGAAGGCAGAGAACAGGAATGAATCAACTTGAGGTTCCCTCAGTATCAAGCACAGTGGATCTTAACCTTGGCTACACCTTAGAATCACCTGTGAAACTTGCCAAAATGTTCTAACACTTAGGTCTTTCTCCAGACCAATTAAATCAGAATCTCTGGGAAACAGAGCTGCAATTAGGGCCTCCATTCTCCAGGTTTCCTAAGGAGAATGGAGAATGTTTTTAGCATGCTGCAGCTCCATTCTTACCGTGTGCCTGTGTAGTTCTGTGTGTTCTCTGTGAAACAGCATAGACTTTATGGATACCATTTTGGAAGTTAGGAAAATGCTTTGAGAGCAGATCATTGATTGACTCAGCAAATCATTGGTTTATTGGTTTATTAATTCACTCCCTTTTCATTCATTCATTTGACAAGTATTTTGGTAGTATCTACTGTGTGCCTAGACACACTAGTAAACAATAACAGACATTGCTCCTGCTCTCATGAAAGTTTCAGCCTAGTGAGTGAGGTAGACTGTGATCAATCACCCAAATAAATGTAAAGTCACACTGCAAATAAATACCATGAAGTTTTACTCAAAGGAGAGAACCACAACTGCTTCCGGAGTTTGTAACAGGGGAGGGGTTGACCAAGTCCTGGAGGCCAATAATGGTTTCCCTGGTCAAGGTCCGTTGACTAGAGCGTGGCAGAATGAGACATTGATTGAACCAAGAGGGAAAGCCAGAGTGTGACTGAGGTCAGAGGGAGCTGTGGAAACCAGCAGAGTCCAGGCTCCTTCAGCCAGGTATACCCCATAGCTCTGGGCTTCCATCCTTAGCCTTTCCCTTCACCACTCTCTTGGGGCAGCAAGCAGGGCTTTAGGGAAGTGTAATTGGTATGCAGAAGAGTGTGAGTGCACACACACAGGTGTGCATGCATGTATATACAAGCACACAGATGCATAAACACATTCACATACATACATACATATACCCACACACACACAGGACTCCTTTGCTAAGATCAGAGCTGGGCTGTCTGTTTGGGGTTATGCTTAAATGTTGATGCCCAAGGACTCCTTTCTCCAGGAAGCTTAGAACAAGTTTTAAACCACATTATCTCACTACTGTTGACTGCAGAGTCCTCTGACAAATGGTGTCTTTTCATCCCAGCAGCCTGGGGGAGGTATAGGGAATCCAGACAACCAGCAGACAGGATCTGAGGGTCATGCTGCTCAGAAACATGGGATACACCCTTACCCAATCTCAAGCTCTTCCTTTTTGTTGTTAGAACAGACCAGAGGAAGGACTGGGATGCCCTGTCACTTGGCTCCAGACCTTTTGGTTGTTCATGTCATAGCAATGTTTCTTTTTTCAAAATGATTGCTTTTAAATGCTAGGAGAAAGCCTTTTGCCCTATATAGTAGAACTTGGCTTTTAAGCATTGCTGCGAATAAGAGCCTGTGGATATCCAAAGGGAAAACTTCATTTCATGCTAGTCAAGCTAAAAGACAGTCTCCTAGGTTTTCTTGACCCCTCCTCTCATCTCACTTTTTTTTTAGTCAGAAACCCCTGATAAAACCATCAGATCTCATGAGACTTTCAATATCATACCACAGGAACAGTATGGGGGAAACCATCCATGATTCCAATTATCTCCCACTGGCTTCTTCCCACAACACATGGGAATTTTGGGAGTACAAAATGAGATTTGGGTAGGGACACAGCCAAACCATATCATTCTACCCATGACCCCTCCTCTCATCTCACATTTCCTAATACCATTTTTTCCATCGATAATACTGTTACTCATACTCCTGTTTGATGCCAACGTTTCCTTCCTAATGGACTCAGAACTCAAATGAGAGAGGGTGTGATTAATTGATCCCCTCTCAACCAACCTGTACAGGTAGAACTGTAGTTTAGTTTTGAAGAAATATTTTATTTTATGATTGTGAGATACGGATTGAATGGATCATGCAGAAGATGAAATCTTCTTTTAAGAAGAACAAAGGCCGGGCGCAGTGGCTCAAGCCTGTAATCCCAGCACTTTGGGAGGCCGAGGCGGGTGGATCACGAGGTCAAGAGATCGAGACCATCCTGGTCAACATGGTGAAACCCCGTCTCTACTAAAAATACAAAAAATTAGCTGGGCATGGTGGCATGTGCCTGTAATCCCAGCTACTCAGGAGGCTGAGGCAGGAGAATTGCCTGAACCCAGGAGGCGGAGGTTGCGGTGAGCCGAGATCGCGCCATTGCACTCCAGCCTGGGCAACAAGAGCGAAACTCCGTCTCAAAAAAAAAAAAAAAAAAAAAAAAAAAGAACAAAATGAAATAACAAAAACAGAAATGAATGTTGACATAATATTCTAAATGTTGGACTGAGGGTAGGCTCTCCCAAGGTCCCTTAAGGTTCTGTTGTTTGACAGATAATTAAACTCAAAGAAAGGTCCAGTGGAGAAATCTGTGTATGCGTCTTGCTCCCCGGAAGGCTGTGGGTTACTCATGTGATCATGGAGACTAGACTGGCCATGCAGGTCCAGGTTGGAGAAACCCTAAGAGATAAAGCATTATGGAGAAACATGGACAGCTATGATATATCAACTAAATTTTTTTTTAACAAAGCAATATGGAGGAACTTTCATAGGCTGTGAAGGAACAAGACTCTGAAACCATATTATGCTGCCTGGTGGTGAAGGAAAAGCAAGAAGCCTGTGGCTGGGCAGAACAATGGAGGGAAGACTGCTAGTAGACGGAGTAAGCAAGCCACATCGAGAAAGGCCTTGTAGGCTGCGGGGAGACTCGGGAAGAAACAAAATCAATTCATTTAATTGCAATTTCTTACATAAACCTAGCTACAAGATTGTTCAACAGACTTTTACAGTGCCATTTCTTTTAAAAATCTAATATAAAATACATTTTAAGTATGATTCATTGGGCTGGCTTACTCCATTCTCAATTTAATCAAAACAGATATTTCAAAGGTGTCTCCATCTGAAGCATAAGAAAGTTATCTTTTTATTTTTATTTACTTTTTTAAGACTGAATCTTGCTCTGTCACCAGGCTGGAGTGCAATGGTATGATCTTGGTTCACTGCAACCTTCACTTCTTGGGTTAAAGCAATCCTCCTGCCTCAGCTTCATGAGTTGCTGGGACTACAGGCATGTGCCACCATGCCTGGCTATTTTTTGTATTGTAGAGATGGGGTTTCACCATGTTGGCCAGGCTGGTCTTGGACTCCTGAGCTCAGGTGATCCACCCACCTTGGCCCCTCAAAGTTTTGGGATTACAGGCGTCAGCCACCGTCCCCAGCCAGGAAAGTTATAAGAGGAAATTTGAAGTTGGAAAAATATGCAACCTAAGATTTCAGGTGAAATTTGGAAAACCACTTTGACACAGGAAACCAGAAACTGTCTTCATCTGGTCGTGTTAGTGTGGTTCCTTTTCCAGTACCACTCAGAAAAACTGATAGTATTTTTATGAATATTCCTGCCTGGAGGCTGGTTGCAACACCCCAAACCTGAAGGAAAGACAAGAAACAGAGGACTATAGTTCTAGCAAAACCTACTTCCTCTTGTTCTGGAGCATTCACTGCTAGGGTTTCCTGGTATGAACATAGGGAACGTGCATAGGTCCCCATGGAGGTGGCTCTGAGGCCACCTGTGGAGATGAAGAAGCTTGACCTGCAGTGAAGGGTGTGGGCATCTAAGCCTGCCATCACCATAGGGGAACTATGCGTTATTCCCCAGCCCTGACAGTCACTCTGTTCCTTGACTATCCCGGGTCCCTGGACACCAGAAGAGCCTTCCCTCTCTGCTGTTGCTGAACTAGTCCTGTGAGATCTATTTAAGCAAGGCCTTAGCAGAATAGGAATCAATGGAAGAGGACCCTGGAAGGAAAATCCCTATTAACTTTCTACTGCCCTCACTCACCCTAGAAGCTCTAATGCAATGCTTATTTCTCAAGGAATGGTGAAGGGGGTTAGGCAATGACCACCAAACTCCCAACCAGCCTCAATGTCTGTCTCTTCCTGATTTTAGAAAATGGTGAGTTGGGGATCTAGAAGTTTTCTGTAATTGTGCTTTTCTCCTATCTATTACTGGAGCTGTAGAGGTTGGGACTCAGTAAATAAGAGTAGGTGTGTCTCTCGGGTCAAAGAGTGAGGTCAGCCCTTTGGTGGAAGGTTCTAGCATTAGCACTCCCTCTCCTGCGGCACCTGCCCAGGAGACAATTGGAGCCATTCTCCACAACTGCAGCAAATGTCTTCCCCATACACTATGAACCCAACCAGGTCTCTAAGGCTTTTCCTCCTGGTAGGGGACATCTCTCTTTTCTCCCTGGACCATGATCCTACTGGCCTCTCAATACCTACTTTCATCTCCACAGTCTACTTTCATTTTCCTGCTGCTGGAAGTGGTTCCCATATTTTATTAATATTTCAATTAAGCCCTACTGGTTTCTCACAGCATGGCCTACCCTACCACTCCAGTTGAGGAAATTGAGGCCAGGAACAGGAAGTGCTCATTTTAAGTCCCCAACCTACTTTTCTTTTATGGGAGGGGCTGTTTTTCAAAAGAATGTTCCTAACCAAAAGTTGTCTACAGTCATTTTCCCATAAACACTTTGGGGGACTTGTGATGTAATGGCTTCCTCTAATTTGCTCATGGCTAAAACACCCAAACCAAATGATTTCCCTTACCTGAAAGTTACCCCTGTCAAGGGGCCTCTATGCTCCTTCCCATTTTCCTCGTAGTGAAAGAAACACTTGAGCAACCACTGTAGAGAGGCATATTTGGACTTCCAAAAGCAGTTTTGAAAAATGCTCCAATGCAAAGGCAGCTTTTGGAAATGATCTTGCCATGTTATCTTAAGTCTGAATTTATATTAAACTTTTAAAGTATAATTCTGGTCATATAATCTTGGTAAGAATTTTAAATGGCTTATGACTAATTTTCCTTTCCATTTTTTTTTTTTTTTTTTTTTTTTTTTTTTTTTTTTTTTGATATGGTGTTTTGCTCTTGTCGCCCAGGCTGGAGTGCAATGGTGCAATCTTGTCTCATTGCAATCTTGGCCTCCTGGGTTCAAGCGATTCTCCTGCCTTAGCCTCCAGAGTAGCTGGGATTACAGGCGCATGCCACCTCACCTGGCTAATTTTGTATTTTTAGTAGAGATGGGGTTTCTCCATGTTGGTCAGGCTGGTCTTGAACTCCCGACCTCAGGTGATCTGCCCACCTCAGCCTCCCAAAGTTCAGGGATTACAGGCATGAGGCACTGCACCCTGCCTAATTTTCTTAAAATTAGATAAATACGACATGCACACATACCCCACAGCACACATGTGTGCACACACACACACATGCACACGTGCGCGTCCCTTAGGCCACATGCCACATTCCATTTTACTTTTTAGTGTATGATCTTGTAATTAAGCACACTTTCTTTGAAGAGACAATTATAGATGGTTAGCGGGAAGCTCAAAGAATGTTTCCTAGTATTAATCAACGACTATTTGCATTACCACTTAGAAATCTTGCTGAAGTTTCAAAATAATAAAGTGAGAATGCTTATAAAAATGTCAAGAACACTTCTCTGCTTAAAGCTATAATTATTTAAAGAAGTGGTATGTGACTGCAAGAGTTCAGGACAGATCTCTTCTCCTTGCATTCTCTTCCATGTACAATTTGTATAATCTTGGAGTGCCTGAGCCACAACTCAGTGTTCAAAATCATTTCATCTAACTCCCTTGCTATACAAATAGGGCAACCAGGTATCCAAGAAGCAGCGACTTGACCAGGGTCACATGAGAGCTGGGTATAGAGTTGGACAAAGGTCTCCTGGAGTCCTGAATCTCAGTCCAGATTATCCGGTGTCTCATGCTGTTCTTATCTAATCTGAAATGAGAGCCAATTTTTCAAAAATACACTTTCTCGGTCTAATTAATCCCTAAATAAGGAAAGATCAGGCAAAATGGATGAGCAGAAACCGAAAAAGCCAAGCATATGTAAAGGCAAGGATACTTTAGTACTGTTGAAGGGATAGGTGATATTCACAGGAGTGGAAGGCAGAACCCATGCTTTATTTATTTTGGTAAATATGGTATTCAAATTGGTTCGTAGATAAAGACACTAACATTTTATGAGCCGCTATTATGCAGCTGATGCTGCGGCATCACAATGATTCTGTAGTATAAGTTACGATATTTCCAAGAATCCTCAATCCCCTGGCGTTGCTCTATTTTTTTCTATCTTTCCATCTATCACTATCTAGCCAAACTGTCTAATTTACTTACAGTACTTCCTATTTTTGCTTATTTCCCTTGCTACTCAGATCTCCACCCAACAGAATTTAAGCTCTACCAAGAAAGGAATTGTTTTGTTTACTGATGTAACCAAGTACCTAGGATTTTCGCTTGGCCCATAGTAGGTATTTATTCAATATTTGTTGAATAAATGGACAGATGAGTCCTGTACTTGTTTTATGGTTGGGGACATCTGCAGAAGGTGCCCGTTGTATCTTGTTCCTGACCGCTTACTCCTCAGATGCTTGGCTGATACCATCTGGCATTGACATCTTTTTTTTTAAATTGCATTTTAGGTTTGGGGGTACATGTGAAGAACATGTAAGATTGTTGCATAGGTACACACATGGCAGTGTGATTTGCTGCCTTCCTCCCCTTCATCTATATCTGGCGTTTCTCACCATGATATCTCTCCCCAACTTCCCACCTCCCCCACTGTCCCTCTCCCATTTCCCCCAACTGACCCCAGTGTGTAGTGCACCCCTCCCTGTGTCCATGTGTTCAGATTGTTCAATACCTGCCTTCTCAGAAGACCTAACTCTAAGTTCTGCAAACCCTTTTCCACATCTGCACATTCATTTTTTAATTTATTTATCATCTGTCTGTCCATCCATCCATCCATCCACTTATCCAGTCATCCATCTAACAGATATTCCTTAAAAAGTTTCTATGCCTCCAGCATTATTTTAGGAGTTGGAAATATAACAGTGAACATGACAGCAAGGGTCCAGCTTTACTGGAGGTTATAATCTTTCTTTCTTTCTATTTTTCTTTTTGGAGACAGGGTCTTGCTTTATCTTCCAGGCTGGAGTGTAGTGCTTGAGGTTATAGTCTAACACATGTGCTAGAAAGGGGCCTGAAAAAAATCATTTGAATTCATGATACATACTCCCAAGAAAACAAAGCAGGGAAATGAAAAAAAGATTGTTAAATTGCATGATTTCGAAGTCGACTTCTCAGCTCTGATATTTGTAGATTTTGTGATGTCAGTTCCTTATTTTAAAAGACACTCCACATTTTAGCCACCCAAATAATACCAAATGAAGTTCAGAAAATACTATATCTAAAAGCCCTCCCTATACATGTTATAAAGTACCATCCTTTAACTAGCATTTGATAATTATGCTTTGACATTTTAAAAATCTTAGTTTCATTTAGTTTAGGCAGTAATTATTATGTTATTGTTTACATGTAAAATAACTTAAAATGCTTCCTGTTGTATTGATTCAACAAACATTATTAAGGACCTACTATGAGGTAGGTATTATGTTAGGTACTGAATTTGCCAGGAGGAATGATACAGTCTCATCCCTCTTGAGAGACTTAACCAACTCCTGGGACTTGTGAACAAATAGTGACAGGATGCCAAGCCAGTGGTAAGATCTTTTTAGGTGATGCTGGCATGCAGTGCTGAGGAAGCTCAGAGGAGAAAGTGACTAACGCTGGGGTGGTAGGGGAAGGTCAGGGAAACTCTTAAAGAGAAGTTGACTTTTAAGCTGAGTCTTAAGAATAAGAAGCCCTTGCATGTACCTACCATTCGTCTATATTTGAACTAAGTCAAGATGAGGCAATGCGATCATTAATCACTCCGTGAAGGCTCTTGATAGGGGAAATAGTTTGGACCGGTTTGAAAAGCACAGCACGGTCATTTTGGCACGAACAAGCCACAACATGAGAGTGAAACTTTAGCATTTCCAATGATAAACAAGGAGTGTGTATAACTGCAGCTTTTTAAATAGAGAGGAAAAAGAGGCAGTAAGATAAAATTGAATCTTATAACAATCTTTGGAAAAAAACTTGCAAAGACCATAAACATTTACCAAATGCCTTATAATGCCCTCACTTTATTGCCACTGTGAAAATTAAAGCCTCTGCCAGAAGTGGCCTGCTGAGGTCTTAGCTCCATAAACCCAGGTAACAACCTCATTGTCATTCTAGTGAATGAGTCAGAGTCCATCATGCAGTGGGTCCCGCCTGCCCTGTGTGTCCTGTAATGGCTAGAGGAAGGGAGCTGGCCAAGAGGCCTTGGAGAGACACAAAGTATTCCTTCTACTCTAAAATCCTAGCTCAGACTCAGAGTCATAAAATTATAATTCTTGGGTGCACTGGTATGGACATGAGGCCATTCAGTCCTCCCAGTGGGCTGTGAAGTAGGATCATCTTTTCTTCCCTTTATGGGCAAGGGAGCAAAGGGAAGGACAGGGAAAAGAGCTTCTCTCATTTGTAGAGCTGGACAGTTGTAGAGCTAGGTTCTAAATAAGGTTTTCTGAATACATAAAAAAAATGATTAGTTGGGAATTTCAGAAATGATACAAAAATGAGGAGTTATTGACATCGGTTTGCAACAATGTGGCAGAGCATTTATGCAGAGAAACATTCCCAGTGCAGGGAATGATAGATCAAGCAGCTGCGTCAAAGCATGACTCAGCACGTGGTAAAGCATGAAAAACACTGAGCGAAGAAGAAAACACAAGAAAGTGTGATTCCAGAAGTATAAACAAGTACAAATTGCCGGATGAAGTCTGAAGATCTTAGATTCTTGGTTTTAATGGGTCAGAAAGGCAGAGCACAGGAGACAAAGTTTAGGGCTTAAGCACAGTGGGATGTGACAACAGGAATTATTTGCAAAGAAAAAAAGAGAGAGAGAGAATTCCCCAAGATGCCTAAAATAAAAGTTGTTTCACAGAGGGACTGTTTTAGCTTGATTATTGATGGAGTGGCCAGGCAGGTGTGAAAGGGAAAGGAATATGTCTCCTTCAAGAATTTCTAACCACAAGCCTACCCATATTCATATTGGGGTTGGAATTCACTCTACCTCTTTGGGCCAAAAGCCCCAAAGTAAAAAATTTAGTTTAATGCGCCCCTGGTCAATATTTTCCAATGTATGTTTAATTGGGGTTCTACAGTGAGAAAATAGAAGGGAAGCAAAATTTGAAGTGATAATAGCTGAGAATTTTGCAAAATTGGTGAAAAACACAGTCTCAGGAGATTCAGTAAATCTCAGGGAAGATTAATTAAAAAAAAATCCACATCTGAAATTTCAGAGTAACAAAGATGAAGAAAATATCTTAAAAAGAAATAGAAAAAAAAAGATGATCAACCAAGAACTGACAGCTTGGCAGCTGAGTTCTTAACAGTCTCTTTCTGCTGAAGGTCAATGTGAATTACTCCTACAAATATGGGGACTTCTTTCTTCATCTACTGTTCTCTTGGTATGGGAACCCGGAAGTGGCCAGTTGCAGCCAGAGCTTAAAAGTTCAATGAAACAGACTCTCATTGTGTTTTCTGGTGGGAGTATTTACTCTCTCTGAAACAGCAGGATTTTCTAGATCTGTAGAGCCTAAGACTTTAGGGATAAGAAACATAAATCCCCCAGCTGGGTCACTGGGGATCATGGTAATTGAATCCACTCTGCTTCCACCTGTTGGCTCCTAGACCCTTGTATTCTACTTCTTGAGGAGGTATCGCTATATAGAGATTATCAACTTAGAGTATTGACCATCTCCTGAAGAATGGTGCCCCATCTTAGCAAGGTCCTGTCTCTGAGGTGGCACTCCACTGCATCTTCAAGATGCATTCTGCCATTCATTCTGTCAGAGTAGTGGGTTGAGGGTGTGATGGATTGTGAAAGACACAGTGGATTCCCACTGCTGTACTTTTTTTTTTTTTTTTTTTTCTGGAAAATGGGACCTTTGATCGAAACAGTGTTGTAAAGGATCCTATACTGGACATTCATTTCATGAGTTCCATTATTTAAAAAAAGACCTATTATCCATTCATTTCAGTCGGGCTCCCCAGACGTGTAGCACTTCCACAGTTAACTTTCTCTTGATAAGAAATAAGCATTTTCTTTTCCTCATGGCTCTGTTTGGAATTTAGAATGAATTCTCATACCAGTCAGATTTTTGTTAATGCAGGACTGAAACAAATTTGTAGCAGGAATGTTTAATGCTTAGCCAGCCATGGAATCCATGTGACATTTATTTGTAACATTTGTTAGTAGTATATTTAGCACCTCACTTTTGCAAATAGGGCAGTTATTTTATATGCAATGAGGTGGGAGTAATTCATGATGTTTATGAGACCTGTGGAATTTGTTTTTTTTTGACACTGGATTGGACAGCAGCAGAAAAGGATTTACTCCAAAGTTACCAAAGCTCAAGCTTCAGAGCAACTTACTTGCTCAAGCCCCTTTCATGTGGTCATGTGATTTTGTAACATTTTTTGAAGAAACAGATTTGCGATTTGTTGTGATTTTCTTTCTCATTCCAAAAATCTTCACTTTTATAATTTATATTGCAGTCATAATTTAGTATTGTTTTTCTTAAAAAGTATAGCGCCCAATTCATTGTCTAAAAACTGAGTCTAGCCTTGAACCAAAATGAGCATGATATTACTCCCTGCTTAAATGTAAATATTTGTGCTCCACTAAGAGACAGACAAGTTAGTGCTTATTGGCCTGAGACTGCCTAGGCCGAGTTATTGAATGCCAACATGTTTCCAGACCCTTGCTGACTCTGCTTATATAATGGCTTGTCCTCTCAATTAGAAGCGTGCCACTAACGACTTACATATGAACAGTATAAATACCTACATCATTACAGTTTGAGTCTCTGAGTAACTTACAAGTTAGTCATTATAGATGAGGAAATGAGAATTAGAGAATTTAAATAACACACTTGATGTCGCAGGATTGGAGGTGGCTGCTGTAACTCACAATTAGCCTCTGATGTCTTACTCACTGGCCTTGCTACTCTGCCATAGTGTCCCCTTCAATAAAATATTTATCCAGATCTCTATGACAATTTGTTTCCTATCAAAATACCACCATTATGGGCATGGCTATGTTCCAATCATCATTTATGAATATTGAAATTTGAATTTTATATAACTTTCAAATGTCATAATATATTACTCTTCTGCTGATTTTTTTTGCAACCAGTTTGAAAAGTAAAAACCATTCTGAGTTCATAAGCTGTACAAAAGAAACAAATAAACAAAGCTATAGTTTGCTGACCCTGGGAATGGAGGAGTGGTCACCAGAAAGAGATGAACTGTCTTTTAGGCTAGCAAGACAGTGATATAACTGAAGATATCACAGCCTCTAAAATATGAACATGCCAATCTGATGGGATCTGGTCAACTAAAGCAACCACAAGAAAAAAGACAGAGGAACGTCCCAAGGCTATCATGAGCAGCGCCTGTTCCTCCATGACTCAGGGAAGGTCATCTTAGCCAGTGGAGGTCGTATATTGAGACTATTTTTAAAAGTTCACTTTGTAATAGGAAAGGTTGTCTCAAGCAACATTAGTGAAATATTTTTTCTTTGTTTGTTTTTGGAGACAGTCTCACTCTTATCACCCAGGCTGGAGTACAGTGGTGGATCTTGGCTCACTGCAACCTCCACCGCCCAGGTTCAAGAGATTCTTGAGGCTCAGCCTTCCAAGTAGCTGGGATTACAGGCACGTGCTACCACGGCTGGCTAATTTTTGTATTTTTAGTAGAGATGGGGTTTCACCATACACATTTTTAAATTAAAAAATAAATCAGGCCCAGCATGGTGGCTCTCACCTGTAATCCCAGAACTTTGGGAAGCCAAGGTGGATGGATAACTTGAGGTCAGGAGTTCAAGACCGGCCTGGCTAACATGGTGAAACCCTGTCTCTACTAAAAATACAAATATTAGCCAGGTGTGGTGGTGGGCACCTGTAATCCCAGCTACGCGGGTGGCTGAGGCACAAGAATTGTTTGAACCTGGGAGGCAGATGTTGCAATGAGTCGAGATTGCACTACTGCACTCCAGGCTCAGCAACAGAGTGAGACTCTGTCTCAAAAAAAAAAAAAAAAAAAAAAAAAAAAAGTTTAAAAAAGTATATATATACATGTATGTGTGTGTATACATACATTAATATATAATATACTTAGCAAAGTAAACATTTATAAATTAATAAATGAAATTATCTGGTTGATTCTTTTCTTAACAACTTGCTATCTCTATGAGCTTGTTAAACTTTTTTACTCTTCTGTGCTTCTCATCTGTAAAATGAGGGAGGTAATAGTACCTATCATAATGAGTTATTCTGAGAAGTAAATGAGAAAATGCATATGAAATGTCTAGCACATAGGAAATACGTAGTATATAGAAAGTACTACATGATAGTTTTCACTATATTTGATGTTCTTATTACATAAAAATATACACATGTCAACATACACATATATGTTATGTATCATACTACATTCTGAAAACATACACCAAGGAAATATATCATAATAGAGATTCTTCTATAGCTGCTGTTTTGAAATTTGCTTTTTTCTCTTAATATGTTATGGTTAGCCAGGGGACAATAAAGAACTGGGGTTAAAAGCATGGCTTCTGCTATCTGACTGCTTGGGCGTGAGTTGTGGCTTCAAAATCATAAGAACTTGGGTAAGTGACTTCAGTTCTCTAGGTTGCAGATCTTTTCCTGGAATGTGATGATGAAAGCATTACTTGCTACATAGAGTTGCCATGAGGATTAAATGAGAAAATATATGTAATAGCACACTGCAGATTCAAGTAAATAAATAAGTCATTAGCATAAAGCCCAGCTTATAGTAAATAATCAAATATTATTCTAAAAATGAAAATGTATTAAGAAAAATTATAATGACCTAGAATATTTATTCAGCTTTCTCATAAAATTCTTATTATGACAGCAAGAGAGAACACATGGGAAAAATACACTTGAGGAGGAAAAAAAGAAGGCTTAAGTTACCTCCTGTGTAAAGGACAATAGAACATCTACAAAGTGAGGCTGTTACTTAACAGTTAGGATAATGCTTTGCATTTATGCAGCATCATTAATAATGCAGTTTTCAGAAGCAGCAACTTTTGGAAGACATTTCTGAGCACGAATCTGGATCTTCTCCAGATTACTGTGGTAATTAGGCTGTGGAAATGCTTTCGAAATGTGACTTAAGACCTATTTTAACCATAAATTATTCACTTTTTAAAAGATCTGTCTGATATATGGAATTTCCTTCAAGACAAAGGCCGTAACTTTCTATGTCATTTATGAAATTACCTTTGAAATATAGGGTGGATTAATTTTTTGCGGTGTTACGTTGTATAGAGGGCAATGTGAGTTAACTTCATATTAACTGGAGACACGTGAAAAAGGAAGGTGTCAGTGTCATCAAAGACCTTGTCAAAAGGTAAAAATTTAAATCATTGATTGTTTTTTATGTTTGTGTCTGTGACATCAGGGAATTTCTGTAACCAGATTTCTAGTGAGATGAATTAATCAGCTAATGCTGCAGAGACACTAAATGAGATGAAAGGCAGCTCCCAGAAAGCAGGTGCTCAATTAATGTGACTCACAATCAATTGTACTAGTTATTGAGGGTTTGCCATGTGCCAGCAGCTTCTAGTTGCTGTCTTATTTAATTTAAATCCACAAAACCCTATCAGGAATGTGATGTGATCACAGTGTTACAAGTGAGAAAATCCAAACTCAAAACAGTTCCATTCAGAGACCACACAGACTGAAATGGGTTGGATGAGTTCTTCTCTTTTTTTATGAGTCGTATTTCTTCATTCTTATTTAAAAAAAATATTTCTCGGGCTGAGAGTGGTAGCTTTTGCCTGTAATCCCAGTGCTTTGGGAGACTGAGGCAGGAGCACTGTGTAAGTCTGGGAGTTGGAGGCTATAGTGAGCCTTGATTGCATGACTCTTAAGAGATCCCGACTCTTAAACATACATACACACACACATGCATGAACACACACACATATGTGCACAAACATACACGCACACACGTACACACATGCATACACACACGTGCACACATGCACACATGTTCCATACACACAAACTTTTCCCTCCCTTCCTTTCTACTTTCTTTCTTTTAGCAAGTGAGCTACCCTATGGATAAAATACAAAAAAAATGGTCTCTTAATATGTAAGCATGTGCCTGTGTGTGCTTTTGTACAGAGGTACTTGTTTTTTTTTCAATGAAAATACCAACTCCATAATAAGTCTAATGAGTAAATTAATCTCTATTAAAAGTATTTTGAAATACTCATTTTCTTCAAAGAGAAATGATGAGAGGGACTTACATATAAACTTCACTACATGCCATAGTTATTACGTCAAAGATGTTTTTAAAATTATACTGCTTATGAGAGAATATTACATGTAAACTTCACTGAACGCCATCTTTATTATGTCAAAGATGTTTTCCAAATTGTAATGCTTATTAGAGTCTGCTATATATTATAGTTACTTAGTCATGTGTCTGCCTTCGTGAATGACGAGTGAGCTCCTTGATGTCAAAAACGATGCTTAAATCTCCTTTTACCTATTCCTATATTAAGTTGAAGTGAAAAAAGATTTTGAAAAGATAATGACCTTATTAATAATTCACTGGATTACAACTTCACCTAATACATTATTCTGAGTTTTTCTGTGGGTGTGCAGCCTCAATGCCCTGCTAAAATTGTAGAGAACATAGATACGGTGAGGAAAATGCTTCTTTCAAGAGAAGGGAATATGAACATTTGGGGTGTAGATTGTTGAGGTGGAAAAAGCTCATCCACATGGAATAGGACAAACTTTAGTACAAATTGAGGTAATAGAAAACACTGTTCTGAAGCTAGGAGTACTAGGTTTTGGTATCAACTCTAGTACTAATTAGTCATGAAACTTTAGACTGTTTAGCTTTGCTGGGTTTTGACATTTTTATGAAACAAACAAACAAACAAACAAATGAAGTGCTGAGTTCCCAGAGCAGGACTAACTGAATCTGCCTATTCAGTCATTAAGATACAGAATAAATACTCCATTTTCTACCTTTCTAATCACCAAGGAAAAAATAGCCAGTGAAACATAATTTATATAAAGACAGATTTTTAATGAAGCAAATAAACATTTAAATCACAAATTCTTGAAAAATTATCAAGTGCAAACTAATGTATTCTACAAGCATAAACATAAAAGAGCCAAGATTCTCTTTTTAAGAAACAAAGACTTTCAGATTAGACTCCACTCCCCAATTCAAGTATATCTTATCTAAAAGAGAAACATCTAAACCATATAATGCAGAATGATAAAAATAAAAGAATGGGCAGGATATAGCAGGAAAGGGCAATTAAAAGAAAAGTAAGAATTGCAATAGCAACACAAAATAAAGTAAAAGTAGAGAAAATAATAATCGGAAAAAACAAACTCAAGGAGAAGTGGAAAAATAGATCAATAGCCAGGAACAAAGTGATCAAATTAGTAAGCATAAAAGTACTATTAGTCTAAACATTTTTACAAATTTTAAACTTAAAAAAAATTTTTACTTTCATATTTTTTGCTTGCAGTTTGTTTCTTAATAGACTTTAAAAATGCGATTTTAGGTTCACCTCAAAACTGAGAAGAAGGTACAGAGATTTATCATATACCCCATGCTCCTACACATGCATAGCTTCCTGTGTTATCAGTATCCCTTACCAGAGTGGTATGTTTGGTGAACCTATATTAATATATCCTCATTACTCCAAATTCATAGTTTACATTAGGGCTTACTTTTGGTGTTGTTTGTTCTCTGGGTTTGTACAAATTTATATTGACATGTATCCACATTACAGTATAATACAAAGTAGTTTTACTGCCTTAAATATCCACTGTGCTCTAATTGTCTGTCTCTCTCTCTCCCTCCCAGCACCTAGCAATCACTGATCTTTGTAATAATTCCATAGTTTTGCGTTTTCCAGAATGTCATATAGTTGAAATTATACCATATATAAGCTTTTCAGACTGGCTTCATTCATCTAGAAATATACATTTAAGTTTCCTCCATGTCTTTTTATGAATTGATAGTTCGTTTCTTTTTAGTGCTGAGTAATACTCCATTGTCTAGATGAACTACAGTTTGTGTATCCATTTACCTACTGAAGAACATCTTGGCTGCTTCCAAGTTTTGACAATTATGAATACAGATGCTATACAACTTCTGTATGCAGGTTTTTGTATAGACATACATTTTTAACTCCTTTGGGTAAATAGAGAGATACTCAATGTTCATGGATTGGAAGATTCAATATTGTCAAGATGTCAATTTTTTCCAACTTATTCTAAAGATTCAATGCAATCCAAATTAAAATCCTAGCAAGTTATCTTATGGCTATTGACAAACCGATTCTAAAGTTTATATGATGATTTTAAAAAACACCTAGAATAGTCAACACAGTATTGATGGTGAAGAACAAAGTTGTAGGACTGATCCTACTTGATTCCAAAACTTACCATAAAACTACAGTAATCAGGACTGTGTGATATTGTTGAAAGAATAAACAAACAGTTCAGTGGAACAGAATAGAGACCAGAAACTAGAAATAAATCCACATAAATATTGTTCAGTGGATTTTGACCAAGGAGCAAAGACAATAAATACAATGGAGAAAAGGTAGTTTTTTTCAGCAAGTGGGTGTTAGGACAACTAGATATTCACATAAAAAAATCTAGACACAGACTTTACACCCTTCAGAAAAATTAACTCAAAATAGATCACAGACTTAAATGTAAAATGCAAAACTATGAAACCTCTAGAAAGTAAAATGGGAAAAAATTGAGATGAACTTGAATATGGGGTGACATTTTAGGTATGACAGCAAAGGCACAGTCAATGAAAGAAACAGTTAAAAGCTGGAATTCATTAAAATTAAAAAATTTCTTCTCTGTGAAAGTCATCAAGAAAATAAAAAATAAGTAGCAGACTGGAAGAAAATGTTTGCAAAAAACATATCTGATAAAGGACTATTATTTAAAATATAAACAGAATTCTCAAAAGTCTACAATAGAACTAACAACCAAATTAATAAATGGGCCAAAGACCTAAACAGATATCTCACCAAAAAAAAGATATGCAGATGGAAAGTTACCATATTAAAAGATGGTCTACCTCATAGGTCATCAAGGAAATGCAACTAGAAACAACAGTGAACTACCACTTCACACCTATAAGGGTGGCCCAAATCCAGAGCATGGACAATGCCAAATGCTAGAAGGTGAAGCTACCAGAACTCTTATTCATTGCAGATGAGAATGCAAAATAGCACAGCCAGTTTCAAAGACAGTTTGGTGGTTTCTTATAAAACTAAGCATAGTCTTACATATGACCCAACAATTGTGTTCCTTTGTATTTACCCAAAAGACTTTAAACTTTTAAAACACAAATACCAAAAAAAAAAAAGCTTCAAAACTTAAAAGATATAAAACTCAATTTTATAAAGTAGCATAATTATAATATTGAGACCTAGACAAAAATAACAAAAAATTCAGACCTATGTCACATATAAATGCAATTTTTAAAATTCTACACACAAAACACTAGGAAAATAAATCCAGCAGAATATTAAAGGAACCATCTATAATGTCCTAGTTGAGTTTTTGAAAGGAATTTAAGAATGATTTTATATTAGAAAAATGGATGGGAAGTAGGTGGGGAAGTGTGTAGTGCTTGGGTGGCTAGGGAGAGTTCACATGTAAGGTGCAGATAGGAAAGCTTGGGAAGTAATGACAGTTGGAGCAGGTGACAATTTATTTGGATAATGTCACTGAGTCATTGAAACTAACTTGACTAAATATCCATTGGACATCATGGCATTGGCCTAACATGTCAATCATTCAACCAAAGAGAAGAAAATGATATATGGGCATTTTTTAATTTCCCCGAAGTCAGAGAAAGATAATATCCATCTTTAATTTCTGATGTTATAAAGCCTTTATTAACTAAAAATAGAATATTCCAATTTAACTAGAGATAGATGGATAAGCAATGGCTACAACTTGATAGTGGGAAGATGGAAAGCCAACTCATGCTATTCAGAATATTTTAATTGAATGCAACCCATTACCACTTCTCCATATTGGGTGATAAAAAAAAGAAAAAAAGGCACAATACATCTTTTCATTGTGAAAGTCTAAATGTTGAGCAAGTAAAGATGTAACAGTTCATTTGAACTTGATTCGTCCTCTGCCCAACATTGATCTTTTGCCCTGAATCTCTACTGAGTCCAAAATACATCACAGTTTTTAATCCTAGGAACCTAAAGTGATCACAGAGCTAGCAGGAAAACGTCATTTTCTACTTTATGTTTCTCTATGTGTCTTATTATAAACCTTATTTTGAAGTCATCTATGCATGGTTCGTTCTTGAAACTTAAAATATCCATTATTATTTACATTTGGCAATAATTTTAAGTATATTATTATACTATATTATGGATTGAATTGTGTCCTCAAAAAACTAAAACAAACAACAGCAGCAAAAAACTCTTCAGATCCTAACCCCTCGTACTTGTGAATGTGACCTTGTTTGGAAATTGGATCTTTGCAGATATAATCAAGTTAAAATGAGTTCCTATGAGATTAGGGTGGGCCCTAACCCAATGACTGGTATTCTTATGAAATTAGGAAAATTTGAGCATGCTGACACGCTGAGGAAAGACAGCCATGAAAGCAGGCAGAGATGGCCTCTGCCACAAGTCCAGCAATGCCTGGGGCTACTAGAAGCTGGAAGATACTAGGCAGGATTTTTCCTAGACGGTTTGGAGCAAGCATGCCCTCTTTAACTGTCTGCCTCTTTAACAGTTAAGAGTCATCTTACAGGCATGTGTTATATAATTTTTCATATTTTTATATTTTTTGTATTACTTAGAGGCTAGGATTTGTGGATTTTTCTTCTGAGCATTCAGCAGACAATTTTCTTAACTATCACTTTCCTTCTTCACACTATCAAATTACAGCCACTACTTATCTATCTCTAGTTAAATTGACACACATATCGCAACCCAGTGTGCACAATGGAACACTGGGAAATGAATAATGAGTGTGGGTGTGTTCATACCTGTAAGTGTTGCTTTTCTTACCATGACTGGTAATTCTCAAAACCACATTAACAAAATTATCCAGAGAAAAGTTTTAATAGAAACCCAATTTCTGGAATTTTTTAATAAAAAATCATGCCATGAATCATTTTCCAGATTAGGAAGAGATGTTACTGAAAATCAATTAACAAGAGGATATGGTATGTTAAAAAAAAGATTGGGAATCATTATTAATTGCTTTAAAAATTCTAAAGACTGTCAGTCCCAGTAACAATACATAATATAATAATATATATGTCTAATAACAATATATTTTAAAGTTCTGTCCTCTTATTCATACATAATTTATTGAGCTTTTATTAGGTTCTTAGCAGCTCATGAGTCAAGCAAAAAACCTTCTTTAAAGGAACTTAGAGTCTTTTAGGGAAGCAAAGACATTTAGCTAAAAACTATCTTACCTGGTAACCAAAAAGGGAGGGCAGAATAGAGTAAATTATTCTGAAGTTCAAAGGAGAGAGAGAGAGATTACTTTCAGTAGGAATGAGGGATTGCTTTCACTAGGCACAGAAGGCACGAAGGAAAAGTGAGTCAGTCCTTGAAGTTGAACACAGGAGCAAGGCCATTGCAGGGGAACGGGCAGGTAAGCCACAAGACAGAGTTGGCAATCACACAAGTCAACTATGACTTGAAGAACAGCAGGTACAACTACTCCCAACATGTCTGCAGCTATGCTGTTCCCTTAAAACATCCATTAAGATCAAGTAAAATCAGTGAGCTATCTGGATAATATCATCATGAGGATCAAGGACTCCCGAGTTATAAAAGTTGGTAGAGTGAATTTAAGTAGAAAATTTGTGTTCATGACTCGTAAGATAATGTTTGGGAGAAGAGTAGAGTTGTAATTGTGTGTGTTCAGTAGATTAGGATGATGTGTGTGCAGTGGGTTGGAATGATAAGTGTGCAGTGGGTTGAGATGTGTATGCAGTGGGTTGGAATGATAAGTGTGAAGTGGGTTGAGATGATGTGTGTGCAGAGGGTTGGGATGGTACATGAAAAATGGGTTGGGATGGTGTGTGTACAGTGTGTTGGGATGGTGTGCATGCAATGGGTTGGGATGGTGTGTGTGCAGTGTGTTGGAATGATAAGTGTGCAGTGGGTTGAGATGTGTGTGCAGTGGGTTGGAATAAGTGTGCAGTGGGTTGAGATGACGTGTGTGCAGTGGGTTGGGATGGTACATGAAAAATGGGTTGGCATGGTGTGTGTACAGTGTGTTGGGATGGTGTGCATGCAGTGGTTTGGGATGGTGTGTGTGCAGTGTTTCTGGGTTCTTATTTGCAGCAAAGGATATATGTTTGCACTGGGCCTTGTGTGACAGCACTGTGTAACCCTGTGGCTCTGGAATATGTTGCTAAAAAAGCTTGTCCTTGTTCACTTTCTCCTGAACATGTATGTAGCTGGAATAAATTATTCTCTGCCTGAAATGGTTTAATAACAAAATGCTCACCTTTCTTTTCGAGAGTATACAAGCATAGCAAAATCGGCCATCCTGTGGTAGAGGGAGCTCTGGGATTAGAGTTAGAAGGCCCAGACAATGATCCTTGATATTTTTTGTGTATTTGTACTCTGATCATTTTCAAAACAGACTTGAAGCACCTTATAATAGAAATCTTAGATAGAGTAAAATAAATATTTTTTCAACTCAGATACTATTGGCAAATTGAACGGTACTCTTAGTTAAGATTAGGATGCATTTTTTGTTTGTTCTCTCTTTACCCAATTTATTGAAAAGGGTAGAAAACCCAGCAACAACCTAAATAAAATAAAAGAATAAAAGATGAGGTGAAGGTCTTTCTTTTTCACAACTTGGATAACAAATAAGCAAAACTTTGAAAGCCAATGATGAAGAAGCATATATATCTATTTTAAATTTCAATTCCAATTAGCGTTTTTCTTTATTAGCGAACTTCTCTAATATTCTGTCTTAAGACAATGGATGTATTTTCTCAAACTGGTCAAACAGTTAAAGAATTATCTTAAAGTATGTGTTACATAATTCATATTTTGATATTTTCTATGTCACTTAGGGGTTAGGTTTTGCAGGGTGTTCTTCTGCGCATTTGCAGGCAATTTTCTTAACGATCACTGGGCAAATGGTACCCATAAAAAGGTTGACCAGAGGTGGGAGATCCACTGAGCCTGAGAGGTTGAGGCTGCAGTGAACTGTGATTGTGCCACTGCACTCCACCCTGGGTGACAGAGTGAGACCCTGTCTCAAAAAAATAAATAAGTAAAAATTAAAAAGGGTAACCAAGTTCTATAGAGAGGTTCCTTGCTACTATGCATAACAGAGAAGGAGGGAAAGCACAGGTTTTAGCTGATTTTTTTTTTTTTTTTTTTTTTTTTGAGAAGGAGTTTCGCTCTTGTTGCCCAGGCTGGAGTGCAATGGCGTGATCTTGGTTTACTGCAACATCTGCCTCCCAGGTTCAAGCAATTCTCCTGCCTCAGCCTCCTAAATAGCTGGGATTACAGGCATGCACCACCATACTCAGCTAATTTTTGTATTTTTAGTAGAGACGGGGTTTCACCATGTTGGTCAGACTGGTCTCAAACTTCTGACCTCGTGATCCACCAGCCTCCGACCCCCAGGGTGCTGGGATTACAGGAGTGAGCCACCGCACCCGGCTGATAATATTTTTTAATGAAAAAGCATAAATCACTAAGCACCTACCATTGTTTTCAAACTTTATACGTAAGCAATCTGGAGCAACATGCAAATAGGTAGGTTCACATCAAACATCTTTTTCACTAAGTTCAACTGCTATTAGACAGCACTTGGCTTTGGGTTTTCTTTCTTCTCTAGGGAAATTCCCAACTCTCAGTGCTTCTAAATGTGGGAAAACCGGAGGACCACAGGACCAATATTCTTCTTTGTAAACTGTTTGTGGTTTGGCATTCAGGATTCTCACAATTGTGCCATGTTTCTTTAGCATTTTCCATGGGCTGGCTTCCTCATGCTACGAGTCATCTCTGGTGAGTTAGCTAGTCCCACTTCTGTCAAAGTGACTGTGCAAACATAAATGGTTGAGTGTGTATTGCATGAGGCAAGGGGATGATCCAAAAAGGTGTCTTCCTATATATCATATTATTTGGTTAATAAAAAGATCAGACTGATTTTTTTTCATTCATGTTTATTTCTGGCCTGTATACAGTCCTAGAGAATACTATTTTTCAATAAATGTTATCTTTTAACAATTCAATGTTTCAATAAATATTTTTGTCAGAGAAAGAAATGACATCTTTCCTAAGTCTCATAGCTGAATAAATGACTCAGGCAGACCAAACTGTATCTTGAAGTCATAATCTTTCTCTTTTCCTTTGAAACCTAGATTATAAAATATATGCATTGCAAGAGAACCAGGACAATGACTGACTATGTGACTATGACCATAAGATACTATGAATAGCTTTCTTCCCTAAGCCTGCATCTGGCTTCAGACCCTTCTCAGCAAGAAGCTCCAGAAAGCTACTAATGATTGATCAAGATTAAATGCATCTTGAAAACAATTTTCCATCCTTGCTTTAGATTTCATCATCATTTGAAGTTAGTTTTCCAGTTTCTTAAAGTGCTTATCCTAGTGATTTCACCCCTTCTGGTCATGATAAATGAGGCTCTCTGTGAGCTGGTATCCAAGGGTTTTATTTGTTTGCTTTCCTCTGTTTTTGCTCATACTTCTCAGTTTGAAGTTTCCCTTACAAGACTTTTAGAATTGTTTAAATGAGACAAGATTTGGTACTACTACAGAAAAACCAGTATAGATGGGTTTAAACTCAATAGTGCTAAATTTTGCTAATTTAACAAATGATTATTAAGCATGTATTACATGGCAACTTATTCTTTATCTAGAATGTAAGAGCTCTTGACTTCAAAACCTTATATATAAAAAAAGAAAATATATTGTGGGAACTATTTACTCTGTCTTCAGGAGAATTGTTTAGGGTGTCTGAACTCTTTCATAAATGTTTTTGGATAAGCAACAGTCTCTGATACAAATTCTGTGTGCAGCATTCTACAGTCTAGCTATTTGGCTGCATCTGTGATTAACACCAACTGCTCCTAAGCTTTGGAGAAAGGCATGAGCATGTGTATGCTGTGTGTGATACTGGAATGCCACTGAAATCCAACTTAATCCATTAACTCATAAAACAGATTCAATGTTTGTTTAGTGCTTGGTGATGCATTTTCTCCAATTTCAAAACTCATTGGAGATCCCACTTGCATTTGACCATACTTTTGTTTTCTCCTAAAATTTTTCAAAGTAATCTTTGCAAAATAGGAACTCCAAACAGATCATGTAATAAGAGTTGAAATTCTTATCCACACTTGACAACTTAGCACAGTGGAAACAGCATGACTCTTAAAGATCCTCTAGTCTCTTTTATGTGAGCCTTGGCAAGTCAGATGATATACTGAATCTCATTTTTTCATCTCTGGAGTGGGAATAATGCTATTTACCTGCCAGAATTATTATAAGGCTTAAAAATGCTATGCATATTTAAATCTTGGTGTATAGTAGGCATTTCATAAAAAGTAGCTGCTGTTGTCATTCTTATTATCGGTAGTAATACTGTCACGGGAGCTTAGTTAAGCTTGCATGTATCATTCATTCATTCATTCAGTGAGTGTTTACTGCATGATGTCTGCGGTACAGGATCCTATGCTGGGCACTATAGGGTATAAGTGGGAGTGATACGAACACATGGATTTTGCCTTTAATGGTCTTCTTTTCTGGTTGAGAAACAAATAGGCACATAGATAATCAGAGTAGAAAGTGACAAAGGAACTAAATAGTATAGGGCTTAGAAGGAAGGAAGAATCCAATATTACCAGCAATGGAGGTGGAGGAGGAAGTAGGGAAAGGCTTCCTGGAGCAAATGCAACTCTGTCCCCATTCTCCACTGGGCAAGTTAGTTCTTCCAGGTCAGTTACTTCAAATCAAAACTGCTTGTTCCTCTGCTCTGACATTCTTTGGTCACATTTCCAGTGGCTGCTGGCTGCCTCTACTTATAGTGGACTCTCATATTGGCCTAAAAGAAGTGAATGAGACAGGAAAGACCAGCTCCTTCGTCCCTCTGAAAGATCCCATCAATTTTAAAAGCAACCATGCACCTAGCTCTTACCTGCCTATGACATCTTAGATTTCACATTATAAACCTGTTACATGAGGTGATTTGAGGTTTTCCACATAAAGACTTGATCTCTGCTCAATTTCATGGCAGTCATTTTGCCCTCCTTAGACAGTTTATATGTCCTCATTTATTTTTTAAAATACTCTAACGTTTTCATAATTGGCTAAACTTGAGATTACAGATGTGTCTTGAAAGAATGAAGGAAAAATTTGCCTTTTCCTGTTATGAGCAGTGAATGCAATATAACCAAAGTTATTCTCTCATTTTTCCTTGGAAACTCCCTGTCAAATGCAAAGCCTAGCTGTAGGAATTACTTCCTGCAAGCAGCATGATAGATATTAAAATGGCATGTAATAACTTCTATTAAATTTTCCTTTTTAAAGGCTAAAAGAAACAGAATTAAGTATAGAGGAACAGAATTAAGATCCTATTTCTTGATGAGAACACAGGGACACATAGAGGGGAACAACACACACTGGGGCCCTTCTGAGGGTGGAGGGTGGGAGGAGGAAGAGGATCAGGAGAAACAATTAATGGTTACTAGGCTTAATACTTGGGTGATGAAATAATCTGTTCAACAAACCCCCATGACACAAGTTTACCTTGTACCCCTGAACTTAAAATAAAAGTTTATTTAAAAGATGCTATTTTCTCAATATGATAAACATATGTATATACATACACATTCATACACACACCATAATAACACAGGTTCATATACAATGTTATTTCCACAAGTCGAGTATGTCTGTTATCGCCACTATTTTTTCACATTATTCTGGAACAGTGATGCAAATAGCTAAGAAGATAAAGTAAGATATGTAAGTATTTAGTAAGTTAAATTTCCAATTTCATAAAAACCCAAGAAATCAACTAAAAATTCTTAGATATTAAAAGAGAAATCAATAAGATAGCTGATTAAACAAGGAATATACAAAACTTGAAAAGCTCTTATCTAACAAGAAGGATCAGGTAAGAAATGTCATGGAGAACATTCTAATACCAAATATAGCTTAATGCATAAAGTATTTATAAAATTTTGAAAAAATAAAGATTCAAGATTTACATGGAGAAAACTATAAAACTGCATCAAGGATCATAAGAAAGAATAAATAAAAAGTCACATATTATTCTTGTGTGATTATTTATTCTGGTGATGCTGTTGGTATCTGAGGGAATCCACAGTTAAACACAGTCCTGATGAACATTTTTAAAATAAATTTTTAAAAGTTCAACTAAATATAAATATTGGCAGAGAAAAAAAAATTCAGAAAGCAGCAACAATTGGAAAGAGCACCGAACTGCCAGATATTTAAATACAATAAATACAAGATGGCCAAAAAGCATTTGAATAGATGCTGTTCTATACTAGTAATCAAAGAAACACACATTGAAATAAGAATGCAAGTTCCTTTTTTGCTATAAAAATATGAAGTTATCTAGTTTTGATAACTATGGTGATCAAACATTTGTATACTGCTAAGGTTAAATTGGCATAATTTTCTTGAGATAAATTTGGAAATGTATTTCAAAATTTTAAATGTGCATTCTCTTAGGGATGTGTACCTGAGTATGTAGGTATGAATGATGCATGGTACATCATTATTTTGTCTTGAAATTTTTCCCATGCAAATACTTAGATCAGTGACTCAAGATATATGAACACGAATATTCATTGATGCTTCATTTATAAGTAAAAAGAATATAGAGAAGACAGAAGAAACAGAGCAGTCAAGTTTCCATTTATGAACTACTCAATCATTTTATGCAGGAGTAAAAGTCGTTAATAGTAAACATATAGATCTGTACTTACAGACTAGGAGAGAGGAAAAGAGGTGAGGAGGAGAGGAAACAGGAGGAGAGGAGGGAAGGGGAAGGGAAAAGAGGGAAGGAGAGAAATTTGTTTTGGCAGACTACACACAAAAATGTTAATACTTTAATCACAATATGAAATTAGTAATATTCATATTCTTTTTATCTCCCTGCTTTATTGCCTGAATATTTTTAAATAAGCACTTACTGATTTTAGTTATTTCTGGCTCTTGCTCTCCCAGTTGTCACCCAATCTTCTTTTCTGTGAGCGCTGAGCAGACATCTCTGCTACTTTATGGAAACAACCATTTTCTTTCTGGCTTTTATTAGTAGATGTCCCCTACCTTGGGCCTTTCTTGTTGACTATGAAGCCACAGCAAGGGGTTGCTTTCCCACCACACAAACTGGAATCCTCTTTCAGATTATCCGATGTTCTCAAAGCTGCTAATACCAATGGGCTAAATTCCCTGAAGTCTATTAGCTGGTTACTAACCTGTCTTTTGTTTGTTTTTCCTCTTCTGAGAACCTAGCAACACTACATTTCCCAGGCTCCCTTGCACTTAGATTTGGTCATGTGATTGATTTCCAACCAGCAGGTGTGAGTTGGAGAGAGGGGCCTTATTTCCAGGCCTGGTGCATTGGAACTCCCATATGTGGTTCCCTGCGTTCTTCCCATCCTCTGACATCAGTCCCTGAGGTAAACTGGAAAACCATGTGTTGAAGGTGACAGAGCCTAAGTCTTTGAATGAGCCTAGATCTTGTGAACACAGCCCCCTAGCAAACTAGACTTGTCTATTATTTTTGAGCACCTGCATACATGCACACACACCAAAAACACAGTACCAAAAGCAAACAAGCAGCAACAGGAAACACTTCTATGCTTGACTCATTATGCTTTTTTGGGTCTATTTGTGATTGGAGATAACTGATCCTAACTGACACCAAAGCCATACATATTATTTTCTGTGCAGAACTAGGGCAATGCCCTTTCTCTCACTGTGGTTTACATTTATGCCTGGTCAGCACAGCTTACACCCCACATATCAGAGTCCTTCATGAAAAGAGCTTCAGCCCTTCTTTCCTCAAGACTCACATATGAGTTCATGGGTCCCAGCAGGGAACATTCTTAGATACCTTCACTGTAGTATTATCCCTTCTTCTTTCACCTTCTTTTTGGTGCACCTATTCTAAACTTTCTGTCTTTTCTGCCAATCCCATCATGGCCTCTGACACGTAGAGAAAACTCCTTATGTACCTTCTTCTTTGTTGGTAAGCTATGCTAGGAAGCTTGAGACCAAGCTAGGATTCCTTTATGCCTGCAAAAGCTGTCTCATTTTATAGGATGTTTATAAACTGCCAAGTCTGAATCAAATAAATAAAGGAACACCATCAATGAGGAAGTACAGTTTAGTGGAGAATGCCCCAGAGAGACCTAGGTTCGAGTCCTACATCCTGCTCATGAGCTGTGCTGATTTCTGATTTAATTTTCCCAGTTAGCAAAACAGAAAAAAAAAAAAAAAAAAAGTAATTCCTATACAACAAGTACATTCAGAAATTTAAATGAGATCATCTTTGCAAATTGCTTGGCATTTAATGGTCACAATAACTGACAGATAAATTTGATAAACTGGAGGATAATAACAATAATAGAAAAAAATTGAAAAAATCCATTGGGTTGAAATTTTATGGGAGAGGAGAGAGACTGAAGAAAGAGAGGTGCTTACACCTTTACAGAATAAACACTGACCTTGACCAAATTTAATTGCAATTGGTGATGTTTTAGTGTTACATGTGCTCCACGGTTATAAAATACTGTGATCTGCAGTTTCAAACCTGGCATGGCCTTAATATCAGCTTAATCTGATGTCTGTGTTGCTCATTTCTTTCCCTCCCCCCAGTTTCCATTATTCCCCCTTGCCATAGTTTAGTGAATGTAGATCTTTTCAGCTTGGTTATTATGCCCCATTGAGTTATTAGCACCTCCTAGAGTACTTCATGATTTCATCCCCTTAGTATGTATTCCCATGGAAACAGAATATAGCACAGCACAACTGAGAAGGGGCCCCTTATGCCTTTCCTGTGTATATCTTCAAGAATGACATTACTAGGGGAATGAGGCCGAGGCTATGGGGTTTATTGTGGATTTTCACAGTGATTCCCTTTGCATCTCTCAGGGTTCTGTTTTTAATAAACTTAACTAGAAATGTAACATTACCAAAAAGTATAATCAAGTCCATTGTACATGTATGAATCATAATAAATGCAGATTAGATAATGTTTTTGCTTACATAGAGGCTGTTTCACAGTTGATACTTATTTTTTTTTTAGTGGAAAAATTTGTTTGGGTGAAGTCAGAGAGTCTGGGTGAAAAGCTTTAGGATGGAGTTGACTGATAATCAACTAAAATTTATGAATTTTTATGTAGTCAACGTGCAGTTGATTACAATGTTTGCTCTAACAATGTATGGTTAACTTTACCCCGTGCATGAGCTGAGTTGGTGAGCCCCATAGGCTCTAAGCATAGCAATCATCTAATCCTAATGAAGGATTCTCTTCTTGATAGTTCTTAAATTTGGGACCTCGAACACTTAACTTCACTGGGTTTTGGTTTTCTCGTTTGGAAAACGCTGCTGCTGAAAGTGATGTGCCTAGCACGCTTGATACATGGAACAGGTCATTTTTAACACGTCTCTCCTCTAATTCACAAAATGATCCTCCACAATAATCATGAAACGAATGAATAATAACAGTGGCAAGAAAAAAATGCAGACAGTAAGACTTTTCTATGAACGTATATATAATCATGCCAGCAAAAAAAAAAAAAAAAAAGGTGACTACAAAAAAAGGTAAACAGTTAAAGGATTCATACCTTCTAATTATATTAGTGTGTTTGTTAAGAAGGGAAAAAGTTTGCACTTACATGTACATAGCAACATTACAGGTTCTGTTATTGTGCTGTCTGCAAATTTGTCAATGGCTGTCAAAACTGGTCATCTTTGCCTATTTATGTTCAACAAACAGCATAGCCAGACTTGTACATCTGTCATCCCTGATAGTTGATCAAAAGTTTGAGTTTTTATTACTTTTAATTACAAAATATTTTTCAGAAGGATCAACAGATACACAAATATTTAGGATAAGTATTCAACATAAGGATAGATTTGGCAGATTGATAAAATTCCAGAAACTATAATACTGCCCACATGTTTCTTTCTTTGGGATCAATTCTGAAAGCTTTAATGTGTCTCTAAAATTTAAAAGCAAATGAAAAACAATAAAATCCGTTCACCAGAAAGTTTATCAAAAATATCTATCACATTTTGTAAAACTGTAAAAATCAGGGAAAATTACTGTGTGATAATTAATTTTCACATTGTTTGATCAATTGCTTTAGAACAAGTATCCAGTTCGTTGTGAAACCGATTGAGGCAGTTGAACAGCCTTTTGTCCTTTTGATTTCTCCAAGCCATGTACCAGCAGATTGTATTGTTTCTCCTGGCATTTTTCTAGAAATTTGAATCTCTTTCCTATGTCAAAGACCTATTTCTTTACATTTTCTTAAATGGCCTTCTCCCAATAACTATGTGCTAAACTTCAAGCATTCATTTTAAGCATGGTGCTTTACTGTACATTTAATCAGGCTATTTGTAAATAGTGGTTTTGGTGCCTAATAATGTCATATAAAGCTTCACATCAGAAAAAATTCAAATTTCAAACAATATTTTATTTATGAACTGAAATTTGCACTTTCCAGACAATATAACACTCTGTTATTTTACTGTGCTTTACTGTTTTAATTTTTAAATGTAAATTATCTCTGAGTAGTTACATAGAATGTCAGAAATGAAATAAATCTAGTTTTGCTTCTTCATCTTTTTCAATCACTGTGCTGTCAATGTTCATTCAGAGTCACCATTTAACTACAGATAGGTGGTATCACAAGTGCTAAAGATGTGGACTGCACTTGAAGTGAACTGAAATTATTTTAAATTGTCACAAATGCAGTCTCAACACGAATGCCCATGGCTGGGTCTCTGCTTGTTAGGGGCCAACTGTATAACTGGGAGTTCTCTAAATTAACTTCTCTGTAGAATATAATGTTTGTTAAAGGATAGGTAACAATAAAAAATGCTAATTTAAAGCTTATATATTATAAAAATGTAATAATAACTACAAGAATTATTTAGAACTTTAACAGAACATTTTTATTGGAGTGAAGCATTTTATCACAGACTTTGTTTAAAATTTCTAGCTCATGGTGATAATAAACAGCAGAACAACTTTCAGTCCATTTTTCAATATTGTTTTTAAATTCTTTATGATCAGTGCACCCCTTGGTGCCTGCTTTGGATAGATTGCCTTTGGTACTGCATTAGTTTGGAAAGTCCAGCAGGACAAGGGCTCTCTTATATAAGGTTATCAACAAATGCTAGTTTCTCTTCTTTAAACATTTTAGAATGTACTCACATTCACCCTAAACATCACTGCAATATGTATGTCTACATAAGTATGTATGTATATATGCTTCATATATTTACTAGGTATCTACAACATGCTAGATCCTGATCTAAGACTTTGGAATACAAAGCTGAAGGACCCAGACGTCCTTGCTCTTGAAGAACATACTGACTCGTTAACAAGTAAATTATTTTTCAAAGTTTCAGCCATCATTGGAAGTTTTCTTAGTACATCCTTAAAATAAGGGTAGCTGCAGGTAACATAAACCACCTTATGAGTGGCATAAACTCTAAGGTCGTTTGCTTTTGGATTAGTAGGCTATCGAGGGGTGTGAGGACTCAGGTTTACTTTCCAGCTAAATAATGGCATCAAAGATTGTGATTCCTTTGATCCTTTGGCTCTACCATCCTCAGTTTGTATACAATGTCTCTCCTCATCATCACAAAGTAGCTGCTGCAGCTCCAAGCATTTTCTAACTGAATAACCTCAAAAACAGGAAGTAAGAGTGCAGGTTAGAAAGCAAAATGACTTTCTTCCCCTTATCTCTGTGTTAATAGAGGTGGGGATGGGGCGGAGATTTCTTTTACAGAACTCCACAGTAACTTCTCCTTATGTCTCATTGGTCAGAGCTGGATCACCTGGTCATCTCTGAGTAAATCACTGAAAAGGAAATGGAGTTGTCATGACTGGTTCACACCAGCCACAATTGATTATCTGGATCTGTGCACACAGCCACATGAACTAAATTGGAGTTTTGTTAGCCAGGAAGAAGTGTGGTATGGCAGTTGGGCTAGACAGTCAACAGTATCTGCATGCCTGACTCAGCAGAAGTGTATGCAAACCCTGTGACAGCACAGTCTCTCAGACCACTGAGTTACTTCTTTGTAAATGAGATTGCATGTGACCCTACTTAGCTCTTAAAAATGCTGGGGTCAGAGGTTCAAACTTTGGGTCAGATAAGTTTAAAATTCTTTTTATTTACAGCTTTATTAATGTATATTTTACAAAGAAAAATAATATATATTTCAGTATACATGTAAGGTTTTGATATATGTATGCATTGTGAAATGATTACCAAAATCAAGCCAATTAACGTATCCATCACCTTATGTAGTTATCTTTTTCCCCCTGTGGTTAGAATACTTAGTATCTACTCTCTTAGCAAACTTCACATACCTACTACATTGTTATTAACTTAAGTCACGATGTGTACATTAGGGCTCCAAGAGTTGTTCATCTTATAAGTGAAAGTTTGTGCCCTTTGACCACCATCTCCCCATTTCCCTCTCCCTTGACTCCTGATAACCATCTTTCTACTCTGTTTCTATGAGTTCAATGTTTTTAGGTTCCACATATCAATGAGATCATGTAGTAATTGGCTTTCTGTGTTTGACTTATTTCACTTGGAATAGTGTCTTTCACGTTCATCCATGTTGTTGCAAATAACAGGATTTCCTTCTTTTTAAGGTAAATATTCCATTGTGTGTGTGTGCACATCACATTTTCTTTATAAGTTCATTAAATGACAGGCATTTAGGTTTTTCCTATACCTTGACTATTGTGAATAATGCTGCAATGAACATGGGAATGCAGATATATCTTCAGCATACTGATCTTATGTCCTTTGGATGCATACCAAGAACAGAATTGCTGACTAATATGGTAGTTCTATTTTTAATTTTTAAAGGAATCTCCATGCTGTTTTCCATAATGGCTTTACCAATTTACATGTTCACAAACAGTACACAAGGGTTTCATTTTCTCTGTACTCTGACAACACTCGTTATCCTTTGTTGTCTTGACAACAGCCATCCCAACAAGTGTGTGGTAATATCTCATGATGGTCTTGATTTGCATTTCCCTGATGATTAGCAGCCATTTGTATGTCTTTGGAAAAAAGTCTATTCAGGTCCTTTGCCTATTTTTAAATTTGGTTATTTGGTTTTTTGCTATTGAGTTGTAGGAATTCCTTATATATTTTGGATATTAACTCCTTTTCAGATATATGGTTTGCAAATATGCTCTCCCATTCCATAAGTTGCCTTTTCATTTTGCTGATTGCTTCCTGTGTTATGCAGAAACTTTTTAGTTCGATGTAGCCTCACTTGTTTATTTTGCTTTTGTTGCCGGTGCTTTTGGTGTCATATCCAAAAAACTCATTGTCAAGACCAATGTCAAGTAACTTTTCCTCTGTATTTTTTTCTAGGAGTTTTAGGGTTTCAAGTCTGACATTGAACTCTTTCCATTTTTTAAATGAGGAGTTTGGATTAGATGAATTTTTAGGTTTCTTCTTGCTCAGACACTGCATGAAATAACACACTTATCATTATCAGTTACAGCAGCATTTTATCAATTATGGCAGCCTCTGCTTTCCTGTGCCCTTTTCTCCTGTCAAACAAGATTCTCTTATAGCCCTACTACATGCCTTTATCCAAGCCATTTGCTCCAGCCATTTAATGACTCCCTCAGAATCCCCCTGCTCTCTGGTGTGTGTGTCAATCAGTGAGGCAAAAATATGGCTTGCCTCTGAATTATTTCAGTCCAGCTACTGTCAAAATAGCATAAACATATGACAATTTTTTTCCTACTATGTAAAGAATCAGAGTACTGGATGCAATTCAGA
This sequence comes from Saimiri boliviensis, assembly GCF_048565385.1. Lineage (NCBI taxonomy): Eukaryota > Metazoa > Chordata > Mammalia > Primates > Cebidae > Saimiri > Saimiri boliviensis. The sequence goes on along the minus strand of NC_133450.1, from coordinate 201,177,079 downwards.
CAGCATAAGTCACTGCAGCAATTCAAATATTTAACACTCGCTAACGCACTCTGGCCATCGTAATATGCAATCCAGCCACAAAAAACTCCTTGAAGAATGGACAAGAAAATATTTCCTTAGAGCTATGCCTATTTTTTTTTAACGGAAAAGGTCTGTTACAAATCATTATTTTAGATGTTTGAAGGGCACAACAAGGTACATCCTCTTGGATGTCTAAAATCACTTCAAGATGCTTGAGAGATGAATTTCTTCCAAGAGACATGAGTGATTCTTTCTTATTTATTTATTTTTAATTTATTTTAAAAAATTTTTTATTTTTTCATAAGTTATTGGGATACAGGAGGTGTTTGGTTACATGAGTAATTTCTTTAGTGGTGATTTGTGAGATTTTGGTGTACTCATCACCGAGCAGTATATACTACACCCTATTTGTAGTCTTTTATCACTTTCACCCTTCCACTCTTCCCCCCCAAGTCCCCAGAGTCTACTGTATCACTCATATGCTTTTGGGTCCTCATAGCTTAGCTCCCAATCAGTGAGAACATACAATGTTTAGTTTTCCATTCCTGAGTTACTTCTCTTAGAATAATAGTCTCTAATCTCATCTAGGTCACTGAAAAGGCCATTAATTCATTCCTTGTTATGGCTGATTAGTATTCCGTCATATAGATATACCACAGTTTCTTTATACGCTTGTTGATTGATGGGCATTTGAATTGTTTCCATAATTTTGCAATTGTGAATTGTGCTGCCATAAACATGCATGGGCAAGTAATCTTTTTTACATAATGACTTCTTTTCCTCTGCATAGATACCCGGTAGTGGGATTGCTGGATCAAGTGGTAGTTCTACTTTTAGTTCTTTAAGGACTCTCTGTACTGTTTTCCATAGTGGCTATACTAATTTACATTCCCACCAGCAGTGTAGAAATGTTCCCAGATCTCCACAGTCACACCAACAGCTACCATTTTTTGACTTTTTGATTATGGTCATTCTTGTAGGAATAAGGTGATATTGCATTGTGGTTTTGATTTGCATTTCCCTAATCATTAGTGATGTTGAGCATTTTTTCACATGTTTGTTGGCCATTGTATATCTTCTTTTGAGAATTGTCTATTCATGTTCTTAGCCCAGTTTTTGTTGGGATTGTTTTTTTCTTACTGAGTTGTTTAAGTTCATTGTAGATTCTGGATGTTATTCCTTGGTCAGATGTATAGATTGTGAAGATTTTCTTCCACCATGTGGGTTTTCTGTTTACTCTGCTGATTGTTCCTTTTGCTGTGCAAAAGCTCTTTAGTGTAATCAAGTCCCAACTATTTATCATTTTTGTTGCATTTGATTTTGGGTTCTTGTTCATAAAATCCTTGCCTAAGCCAATGTATAGAAGGATTTTGCCAATGTTACCTTCTAGAATTTTTATAGTTTCAGGCCTTAAAGTCTTTAATCCATCTTGAGTTAATTTTTCTCTAAGGTGAGAGAGGAAGATCCAGTTTCATTTGCTTGCATGTGGCTAGCCAATTATTCCAGCACCATTTGTTGAAGAGGGTGTCATTTCCCCACTTTATGTTTTTGTTTTCTTTGTCGAAGATCAGTTTCCTGTAAATATTTGGCTTTGTTGCTGGGTTCCCTGTTATATTCTATTGGTCTATGTGCCTGTTTTTATACCAGTACCATGATGTTTTGGTGACTGTGGCCTTATAGTGTAGTTTGAAATCAGGTAGTGTGATGCCTCAGAATTGTTCTTTTTGCTGAGTCTTACTTTGGCTATGTGGGCTCCTTTTTGGTTCTATATGAATTTTAGAATTGTTTCTTCTAACTCTGTGAAGAGTGATGGTGGTATTTTGATGGGGGGTACATTGAATTTGTAGATTCCTTTTGACAGTATGGTGATTTCACAATATTGATTCTACCCATCCATGAGCATGGGATATGTTTCCATTTGTTTGTGTCCTCTGATTTCTTTCAGCAGTGTCTCGTTTTCCTTGTAGAGGTCTTTCATCTCCTTAGTTAGGTATATTCCTAAGTTGTTTTTTTTTTTTTTTTTTTTACAGCTGTTCTCTTCTTGCTCACTGTTGGTGTATTGAAGAGCTACTGATTTGTGTACATTAATCTTATATCTGGAAACTTTGCTGAATTATTTTATCAGTTTGAGGAGCTTTCTGGAAAAGTCTTTAGGGTTTTCAAGGTAAGTGATCATGTCATCAGCAAACAGTGATAGTTTGACTTCCTCTTTACTGATTTGGATGTCCTTTATTTCTTTCTCATGTCTGATTGCTCTGGCTAGGACTTCCAGTACTATGTTAAGAAGTGTGGTGAGAGTGGGCATCCTTGTTTTGTTCCAGTTCTCAGAAAGAATGCTTTCAACTTTTCCCCATTCAGTACTATGTTGGCTGTGAGTTTGTCGTAGATGGCTTTTACTACATTGAGGTATGTCTCTTGTATGCCAGTTTTGCTGAGAGTTTTAATCATAAAGGGATGCTGAATTTTGTTGAATGCTTTTTCTGCATTTATTGAGATGATCATGTGATTTTTGTTTTTAATTCCATTTCTGTGGTGTATCACATTTATTGACTTGCATATGTTAAATCTTCCCTGCATCACTGGTATGAAACCCACTTGATCCTGGTGAATTATCTTTTTGATAGGTTGTTAGATTTGGTTAGCTAATGTTTTGTTAAGAATTTTAGCATCTCTGTTCATCAAGGATATCAATATTTTTATAGTTTTCTTTTTTGGTTATGTCCTTTCCTGGTTTTGGTATTAGGGTGATGCTGGCTTCAAATAATGAATTAGGGAGGGTTCTTTCTTTCTCTGTCTTGCGGAATAATGTCAAAAGGATTGGTACCAATTCTTCTTTGAGTGTCTGGTAGAATTCTGCCATGACTCTGGTCCTAGACTTTTTTTGTTGGTAATTTTTGAATTATCATTTCAATCTTGCTACTTATAATTGGTCTGTTCAGGGTATCTAATTCTTCCTGATTTAAGCTAAGAGGGTCATATTTTTCCAGGAATTTATCCATCTCTTCTAGGTTATGTGCATAAAGGTGTTCATAGTACCCTTAAATGATCTTTTGTAATTCAGTGGTGTCAGTTGTAATACCTTGTGTTTCATTTCTTAATGAGATTATTTGGATTTTCTCTCTTTTATTCTTGGTTAATCTTGCTAATGGTCTAGCAATTGCATTTAACTTTTCAAAGAACCAGCTATTTGTTTCTTTTAATCTTTTGTACTTTTTGTTTCAATTTCATTTAATTCTGCTCTGATCTTGGTTATGTCCTTTCTTCTGCTGGGTTTGGGTTTGGTTTGTTCTTGCTTCATTAGTTCCTTGAGGTCCTTAGACATTCTAGTTTCTTAGAATGTCAGTTTGTGCTCTTTCAGACATTTTGATATAGCCATTTAGGGCTGTGAACTTTCCTCTTAGTGCCGTTTTTTTCTGATAAAAAATAGCTACCCCTGCTTGCTTTTGGTGTCCATTTGAATGAAATGCCTTTTTTCATCCCTTTACTTTAAGTTTATGTGAGTCCTTATGTGTAAGATGAGCCTTCTGAAGGCAGCAGATGGTTGGTGAGTTCTTATCCATTCTGCAGTTATGTGTGTTTTAAATGGATCATTTAGGCCATTTACATTCAATGGCAGTATTGAGATTTGAGGTACCATTGCATTCATTGTGCTATCTGTTGCCTGTGTACCTTTTTTTGTTTGTTTTTTTGTTTTTGCTTTTTAACTTGTATTTTTGTTTTGTAGGTCCTGTGTTATTTGTGCTTTAAAGAGGTTCCATTTTGATGTGTTTCCAGGATTTATTTTGAGATTTAGAGCTCCTTTTAGCAGTTATTGTAGTGGTAGCTTGGTAGTGGCAAATTCTCTCAGCATTTGTTTGTCTGAAAAACACTGTTTTTTCCCTTCATATATGATGCTTACTTTTGCTGGATACAAAATTCTTGGCTGATAATTGCTTTATTTGAGGAGGCTGAAGATAGGGTCCCAATCTCTTCTAGATTGTAGGGTTTCTGCTGAGAAATCTGCTATTAATTGGATAGGTTTTCATTTATAGGTTACCTGGTGCTTTTGTCTCACAGCTTTTAAGATTCTTTCCTTAATCTTAACTTTAGATATCCTGAAGACAATATGCCTAGGCAATGATCTTTTTGCAATGAATTTCCTAGGTGTTCTTTGTGCTTCTTGCATTTGGATGTCTAGGTCTCTAGCAAGGCCAGGAAAGTTTTCTTCGATTATTCCCCCAAATATGTTTTTCAAACTTTTAGACTTCTCTTCTTCCTTAGGAACACTGATTATTCTTAGATTTGGCCATTTAACATAATCCCAGACTTCTTGGAGGCTTTGTTCATATTTTCTTACTCTTTGTCTTTGTTGGATTGGGTTACTTTGAAAACCTTGTCTTCAAGCTCTGAATTTCTTTCTTCTACTTGTTCAATTCTATGGCTGAGACTTTTCAGAACATTTTGAATGTCTGTAAGTGTGTCCAATGTTCCCTGAAGTTTTTATTGTTTTTTTCTTTATGCTATCTATTTCCTTGAATGTTTCTCCTTCACTTCTTGTATTATTTTTTAGATTTCCTTGCACTGGGCTTTGCTTTTCTCTAGTTCCTCCATGATTAGCTTAATAACTAACCTCCTGAATTATTTTTCAGGTAAATCAGGGATTTTTTTTTTCTTGGTTTGTACTCATTGCTGGTGAACTAGTATGATTTTTTGCACATTGTTAAAGAGTCTTGTTTTGTCACATTACCAGAGTTGGTTTTCTGCTTCCTTCTTATTTGATTAGGCTCCGTCAGAGGCAAGGTCTAGGGCTGAAGGCAGTTGTTCAGATTCTTTTGTTCCAAGGTGTGTTCCCATGATGTAGCACTCTTTCTCTTTTCCTATTGATGTGGCTTCCTATAAGCTGAGCTGCAGTGATTATTGTCTGTCTTATGGGTCTAGCCACTCAGTGAGTCTACCTGGCCTTGGCTGTTACTGGGTGGTTGTCTGCATGGAGTCCTGTGATGTGAACTGTCTATGGGTCTCTCAGCTGTGGATACTAGCATAGTATTTGTGGTGTTTCCTGGGTCCAGCAGGAGCAGTCTGCTTTCTTTAGAGAATCTGGGGGTCCTCTTGGGATTGCTGGTTTTTGCAGTCTATTTGGAGCTAAAATTCATGATACAAGCCTCTGCATGCTGCTGTGTCCATCCAAGTCAGAGCTGCAATCTGGTCCTGCCTCCCAACTGCCATGATCTCAACATGAGTGATTCTTAGCATTGATTTGTTTTCCTAGGTTTTCCCTATATAGTATAGAAGGAAAAAAATCGTAGAATAAAATATTTCAGGTTTAAACGCTTCCTTCCATCATTTATTATCTATATGATCATACAAAAAGTATAAAATTCTTCCCAAGTTTCTATCCTATCATCTTTGAGACAGAAATGTTAAAGACAGTAGACTTGATCTCCCAAACTGAAGGCTTGGCCTCAGAGGACAAGGAGATGTGGAAATGAATACTAAACCTGCTCAAAACTGTGTGGTCTTAGTGAAGTCCTTTCCCTTCTTGGAAGCTAAGGCCCCATGTGTGTGCAGTGAGGGGTTGTATCCAGTTCAGGTAACCTGTAACTCTATGTAGCAGTTTTTATATAAATGATCCTAAGATAAGGCCATATGTTAAAGAATAAAAGAACCAGAGAGGGCCTAGGGGCTGAGCCACAGAAAATTATGTTTAGGAACTCTTTGGCGGGGGGCAATAACAAAATCAATAGCAACTTTAGGAAAACTGCTGGACAGCTTTAAGGCTGCCTGGAGTATACATGATTACATCCTGACCTTTTGACTTTTGAAGATTTTCCTTAATTACTACAAAATAGATCCTGAAGCCAGCCAGTGGTTTCAGTGTAGAGTGACTACACAGCAGCAACTTTGATAATCACTTTGTTTATCTTCACCATCATATTTGCCACTTTTCCATGGTGAAAGTAGGATGACCAGGGAATTTAGAGTGATAGGGGCTGGTTTCTAGTTACTGCTCCTCAATACTGAGGCTGAATTCTTCTTAGCTCCCTTCATTCTATTCAACAAGCAGTCAGCATAGTAAAGAAGGGAGCTTTCCAGGCCTTTTTTCTCCATGCACCCATCCCTTCACCCTGCCTTCTTTCCCTGCCACCTGCTCAGCTGTCCTATCTGATTCCCCAGAATGTACCAAGTAGTCTTGCTTTAAGTGTCATGCATACCCACAGGGACAAAATTTGGGGCCCTCAGCAACTTTGGGTATTCTCAAATCATTTTTCATATGACATATCTGAAAAAACGTTTATCTCCTTCTTGACCTTGTGAATTCTATTCTCCGTACATCAGGCCTTGTTAAGTTGTTTATTCTGTCTTTCTTACTTTCATATGCATCTCGTATCACACTCAAGTCTCATTACCTGTTTACTGGTCTTCACTTGCACAGACTTCTTGAGTCCTTTGATGGCAAGACCTGACTCTGGCCATCCTTGCAGCAAGGTGCCTGGTATAAGACAATGGAAAAAGGAAAAGGTGCTGGGCATGGTGACTCGTGAGTGAAGGCATAGCTTGTGATTCTGATCCCACTGACTGATGGTGAACCCAGTCTCCTTGATAGATAAGGAATTCTGCACCCTCCGTGGGCTCCAGTTTGGAGCTCCATTCCAGTTTGTGAGGAAGCACTTTTCCTTTTGGTTGTAAATTCCCATCTAGACCACATTCCACTGCCTTAAGTGTAGATAAATTCAGGAGTTGATAAGCTGACCTTTTGGACATGGGCTCAAACTGAGGAATCTAAAGGCAAATGGAAGATGAGATACTGACTATTTCAAGCTGCCATGTCAAACACACACACACACACACACACACACCCCAATCCAAATCCAAACCACACTGAAGCAATTCATAGTGTTACTAAAGAAATCTCTCATAATGGAACAGGAGGCTACCTTGCTTAGGCAAAGACCAAGCAATTTTCATGAGATAAAGGAAGGGGACATCCTCTTCACATCCTTTCGATTTGAGAAAATTCAAATGATTTAGCCTTGAAGGTAGCACAAGAGGCTGTGCTTAGGATTAAATTAATAAGTTAACTAAGTCCTTAACTAATACTCACTAAACACTCATTTTGCTTTAGCCTTTCAGAATTTAGAAGTGGAAAGGATCTCACGGGATTGGGAGAGACAGCCAGTTATAATGCCATGTGCCAAGTGCTGTAATAGAAGAACATGGCATGATGTAGAGAACCTTCTCCCACAGCCTGGGGAAGGAAGAAGTAGGGGCTAAGCTGCGTTTTGTGGAATGAATAAATGATCCTCAGATAGAGAGAGTAGAGTAATGATGAGAAGTGTTCTATGCAGGAGGGAGCCCTGGACAAAGGCATGGAGGCAGAAAATCTAGGAAATTGCGGAAATGGTCTTTTAAAATTACAATGTAAAGTCTTGGTAATTTTCACTATGATTGCAAAACACTGAAGACAGTACAGATATTGAATGTAAGCTAGACTTTCTATAGGAGGTAAATGGTTGCAGAGCTTTTATTTATGTTTTTTAATCCAAATATTTGTTAAAGAGTTACTTTTACCATTAAAATGCATCCTGAATGCACAGAAATTTCGGGCATTGGGATAAACTAACTGGTGAATTATAGAGGAAAATGTCATTTCAAAGATAGTTTTACAAAAACATTTCAAAATGATTGTTACAAACTGGTGAACAGAAAGATTGGAGCATTATTTTTCCTTTTGAGGCAAATCCCGAAGAGCAGCATTTTCCAATTTCTCATTTGAAAGAAAGAATAGCTCTCATTTCTGTGACTTCATCTAACATCTCAAAAGGACACACTGAAGGAATATGCTCAGAAGTTGGCAAGCAATCTTCGTGTCTTAGGGAGGAAATCTATTACATTTGAGGACTTCCATGCAGCTGCTGTCCAAACCACAGTGAGCCTGATAAACCATAAGTTAAGCTGACCTCCTGCAGATATGCTTGGGACACCATCAGAATCTATTTCCAAATATTTCAGAAGGGACTATGTGGAATTCTCTGACTTCTGGAGCATCATATTGAATGAGGAACCTGTTTTTTATTATGGTTGGGAATAAAAAAAAATAATGTTTAACTATTCTGTGGCTTTAATGGAACACAGATTTGGTTTGTCGTGGAAGTAACTGTTCAGCATTATAATTACAATTTGCTTGCAGCGTCATTGAAGGCACACAGTGGTCCAAACCACTGAAGCAAAGAAGAAAGGGGACACGCACTGAGATACATGTGTGTGTACACGTGTAGACATACACACACATACATCACCCATTGGTTCCTTTGCAATTCATGACACTCTGGAGCTGGGATGATTTTTTTTTTTTTCAAAAGACCACATCCGTTCCCTGACAAACTCATAAATCATTTTATTTCTCTACTGTAAAGCAAAACCCATTTTTAGAACCAACATGATCATAGAGTTTCTGTTCATTTGGCAAATACATCTCATGCTGGAATAAACCTGCTGTCAAGTTTGACAAGACGTCCACACTCTCTGAATGTATGTGCTTTGCAATGTTCATCTAGAGACATGCCATTTTGGATAATGCCCTCAGGGAGCTGCTTTTGCAGGGGTGCTGCACTCAGCATTTAGTTCAACCCTTAGGTCCCTACCAGTGTAGCTCTTTCACGAGGTTAAGGGCTTCAAGTTTCACCCAAGGCTTAAATGTGATAGTAGAGTCTGGAAAGAAGACAAATGGGGCAGGGGAAATGAAGCAGATCCTAGCTAATGAGGTTCTGCCAAGCACCACATGTTAATTCTGGGGCTTTTACTGCTCTCTCTGAGAAACTATAATCCTAGGCTAACTGAATATTGCAGCAGGGATGGGCTGTCAGCTTTAAAGCAGTCAGTGTCCCATGTTTCATCAGCTGGGCCTTTGTACTCACCATTTTCTCTCCCGAGAAGTGCATCCTCCAAGTCTTTGCAAGGCTGACTCCTTCTCATTCTTTAGGTCTCAGCTAATTTAATTTTGATAATTATTCATTGAGTTCAGCGTCATTATTATCATCCTTTAAAAGAGTCCAAATAATTTGTTTAAAGAGTTAGCTCAATGAGTCCAGATAGTTTGTTTACTGGCTAGTAAGGGTTAGCTTAAAGAGTCCATATAGTTTGTTTACTGGCTAGTAACTAGTAGAGACAGTATTCTAACCCCGTGCGTTTGAGCTCAGTGCCCATATTTTTAAAGGTTACAGTGTTGCTTAGTTATCTGCTCTAAAACAGATCTCAGATGAGTGTGAAGTTTTCTTCACTAAACCTGGTTCTATCTCCCCAAGAGTAGCACCATCATCTATGCAGGGAACATGAGCAAGAAACTCGGGAAACTTACCTTTTATGCTTCCCATCTCTAATGCAAGTCACATTGGCCTTGCCTTCTAAATTTTCATGAGTCAAACCTATCCCCACCCTGTCTACTGTCACTGCTCAGCGTCAGGCTCACAACATCACAATGTGGAAGGAAAACATATTGAAAATTTTCACTCCCTCAAAAGCAATCTTAACTTTTCAGAATGCTTTTTATGCTCTCCATTGTTGAACCCACTGCAGTGGGGTGCATTGAAGGATTCCTGAAGGAAGCAAAACTTGAGTTGGTATAGAAAAGGTATTCTACACAAAGAAATGGAACATCAGGCAAAAGGGCACATGTCTGTGGCATAGCAAGAATTGTTGAGAAATCTACTCAAAGGGATTCAGTATTACTCGAGAATTATAATGAGGAGAGTGACATAAGCTAAGGCTGGAGAATCTGACACAAACACACGTAAGATGTAAGATGCCAAGTCACATTAAATCCAACCCAGGAGACAATGCAGAGTGATTGTAGGCAGCAGGGTTACATGGTCAGGCTTGCCTTTTAGAACTTTCACTATGGCTGCCATGTGGCGAATGGGTTGGTATGGGCAAGGCTAGAAGAAGGAAGACCTTTTAGGAACATTCTACAATATGACAGGTAAAAGATGTGAGCCTGAAGCTGGACAGTGACAGTAGACAGGGTGGGGATGGGTTTGGCTCATGAAAATTTAGAAGGGAGCCGGGCGCAGTGGCTCAAGCCTGTAATCCCAGCACTTTGGGAGGCCGAGGCGGGTGGATCACGAGGTCGACAGATCGAGACCATCCTGGTCAACATGGTGAAACCCCATCTCTACTAAAAGTGCAAAAAATTAGCTGGGCATGGTGGCACGTGCCTGTAATCCCAGCTACTCAGGAGGCTGAGGCAGGAGAATTGCCTGACCCCAGGAGGCGGAGGTTGCGGTGAGCCGAGATCGCGCCATTGCACTCTAGCCTGGGTAACAAGAGCGAAACTCCATCTCAAAAAAAAAAAAAAAGAAGGAAAATTTAGAAGGTAAGGTCAATATGACTTGCATTAGGGATATGGGAAGTATAAAAAGTGAGTTTCCCAAGTCTCTGGCTCATGTTCCCTGTGTGAATGATGGTGTCACTCACAGGAAGATAGAACCAGGTTTAGTCAAGGGAAAGATAAATGACAGTGATTTAGTACATGATGGGACACAATGGGACAAGTGTCCATTGTGCCCTTGCACACGAGGTGCTGGGGAGATGACCACACTGGGAAGGTGATTTAGAATTCATATATATGAGTTTGTTAAAGCCATCATTTTAGAGAAGTGTGTAGAGAGAGAAGAGTTGAGTTCTTAGACCCTTGAGCGCAACAGCATTTATAGGGTCATCAGAACAGGTGAACTCACAGTAGAGACTTGAACTCTGAATAAAGTGGGGCACCCAACATCATGAGGTCCCCTTGGTAGCCTGCAGCTTCTCCTTCTTTTTTGAAATACAAATCAACTTCTTTTAGGGGATAAAGAACCGTCATCCAAAGAATCTGTGAGAATTACTGTAAACCTACCATTTTTTCGAGTATCAATTTTTCCAAATGTTGGAACTTCCATTAGGTTCAACAATGGAGGGCATAAAATATATTCTGAAAAGTTAAAACTGCTTTTGAAGGAGTGGAAATTTTCAATATGTTTTCCTTAGTAAAACCCACAGGATTGGAGTTCAATTTAAATAACACAAATATTTTGAATGCAATAGCTGTTTATTTTGTGCGTGTGTGTGTGTGTGTGTGTGTGTGTGTGTGTTTAATCAGGTTGCCTCTATATTTCTATGGTAGTAACTTTCACAAAATTCTGGCCCTTCATTGTGACAGTACATCTAATGTTAAATAGAGAATGGAGTAGAGAGATGTCTTAGTCTGTGTTGCTGTAAAGGAATATCTGAGGCTGAGTCATTTATAAATGAATGAGGTTTATTTGGCTCATGGTTCCGCAGGCTCTACAAGAAGCATGGCTCCAACATCTGTTTCTGGTGAGGGTTTCAGGCTTTTTCCACTCATGGTGGAAGGGGAAAGGGAGCCGGCATATGCACAGGTCACATGGCAGAAGAGGAAGCAAGAGAGAGAGGCAGAGGTACCAAGATCTTTTTAGCAATCAGTTCTTACAGGAACTAACAGCAAGAACTCACTCCAGTGAGAATGGCACCAAGAAAAGTTCAAGAGGGAACAATCCCGTGGTCCAAACACCTCCAACCATATCCCACCGCCAACATTGGGGATCAAATTTCTACATGAGACTTGGTGGGGCCAAACCAAATCCAAACCATGCAGGAGGAAAAGGAGATTTCTACTATTTTTCCATTAACCACTCAGATGTTTGGTTTACGCAATGCTACTTTCCAGCTAGACTTCATTTGCCATTAGCAAATTTAACAAAGACTGAATACATACATACCTACCATTTCCCTGAAGCTATTCTAGGTGCTGTGATGGCCAGTATTTCCTTTAAGATTCACAGATGGGCTAGAGACAGTTCAGAATGCTTTTGTCCATTTTATAAATAAAGAAATTGACAATCTAGGAGATGAAGTGATTTGTTCAAGTTTACTCAGCGAGTTAGCAGAAGGCAAGGATTTGAATACATGTGCACACACATACACATACATTTTGTATTCTCAGTCTTGTGAGGTTTTTTCTTTTAATACGACTGCTCTGTTTCCAATTCTAAAATGTGGTTCACATCTTGCTGGGTTTATAAAAACTGAGTAAGTCTTTTTTCTCTGTCTGTTTTTTAACTCCTTAGCACCCCAATTCCACTAAACAAATACACAAAAAAGAAAAATCAGTGAAATCGTGACCTTTTAAAAACAATCATTCCTAAATCATCTGTGCAAATTGTTCTGGTCTACATATTTAAGTCTTATGAGAGATCATTCTAATTATCAAAGGGAAATAAATGGACGATATGCAAAACTTAGTGATTTTTCTCATCAGTGTCTTTTAAATATGTCCACATTATTTCTGAGGTTTAACAACAAGGCAACTAGGCACAGCTCGCTTTGGTAGGACCATGCTTTGTGGAGGTAGAAATGAGCTTTAGCTAACATAGGCCTGAGTGGTTCCAATACCTAAGTAGATCACTACACATAACTCAGCAAAGCACATATCCTTATTATTCAATTGTTATTCACTTTTTTCTCTCCTTTTATTTCATTTCCTAGGAAACTTAGTGGACATTGAGTCCATATATGTGAAGGGAAGTCTTGTATTTTCTAACCAAATTTGCCAGGACCTAAGAGCAGATAATGGGGGTGGGGAAGGAAAATTGCTCCCCCATGTATCCAATATACCAATAAATTCTATGCACTAAAACTTTGGATGAATGAAGTAATTTTTAGAAAATCAAATAGGGATTGTCTAGGGAGGATAAAAAGACAGAGTTTGTCCAGTGTATTTGTTGGTATGCTACATGTTGATTGATTATCTAATCTAAGCTAGGCCCTCTGTTAGACATTGGAGGCATAAAAATGAACAAGACAGATGGGTGGTTCCTCTTGCTAGTTAAGGAGATCACCATGAATGCCTACTAAGTGCCACATGTTTTCTATTCATAGTGGTCATAGATATTAGCAGTGGTTCAGATGTTTGATACTTGATCCCTCAGAAGCATCTCTGAGTAGGCAATCAAGCACTTCATTTAGACGGAGGTTTTGTCTTTTAAAATTACTTTTTGAGCATAGTTACTGGTAGAGAAACTGTACAGTAAGATCTGATACAGAACTGGGCACCGTGTCTCACACCCGTAATCTCAGCACTTTAAGAGGCCAGGGCCGGAGGATTACTTGAGGTCAGGAGTTTGAGACGAACTGTCTCTACTAAAAATACACAAAAAATTAGCTGGGCATGGTGGTACATGTCTGTAGTCCCAGATACTTGGGAGGCTGAGGCAGGAGAATTGAACCTGGGAGGTCAGGCGTTTGAGATGAACTGTCTCTACTAAAAATACACAAAAAATTCACTGAGCATGGTGGTGCATGCCTATAGTCCCAGATACTCAGGAGGCTGAGGCTGTGAGCTGAGATCGAGCCACTTCACTGCAACTGCAGCCTGGGTGACAGAGAGAGACTCTATCTCAAAAAAAAAAAAAAAATCTAATACATAGATACATAGATAAGGAAAAAGAGATTGAGATGGGGAACTGAAGTATAAATACTTGGACTTAGCTGATGCATTTAAGAAGTAGAGAGGAACTGCAAAATGTGATGAGGGTTATAGCCCTCAATCCAGAAATTCTTCTTTACTAACCTGCAGCAGGTCCCTGAAATCCCATCCCTATTAGTAAAACTAATATTGTCTAGAAAAGTATTGTAATAATGGCTAGAATCTATTGAGTATATACTATATATAATATACATATTATATACTTTTTCAAAGTATTCTACAAACACGATGTTGTATTATTAACCTTCAGAACATCTGAGTGAAGTGGGCAAGATTATTGCTCTACCAATGAGAACATGATCAGTGGTGTAGAATGCCACTGGACAATGGTCATGTAGCTACTATGCCTCCCAAATTTTTGCTTCTCAGGAAGTAACTTGCCCAAGGTCATATGGCTTGTAAAGAATTAATTAGGGCAAGAAAATGATACTGTGTTTTGAAGATGGAAAGTTGGCTGGAAACCTCATCTCTGTTTCTTACCACCTGTATTTGTTATCTATTGCTGTGTAACAAATTATTTGAAAACTTAGCAGCTTAAAAGAACACACATGTATTATCTCACAGTTTCTATAGGTCAGAAATCTGGGAAGAATTTAGCTGTGTCCTCTGGCCTCTCACAAGGCAGGAACCCAGGTGTTGTGGACATCTCAAGTCTCAGAGGAGGTTTTATCTGCTTCCAGGAGTACTCAGTAGTTGTTGGCCGGATTTAATTCCTTATGGGCTGTTGGCCAGAGGCCACCCTCGGTTCCTTGCCACATGGGTCTCTTGATAAGACGGCTCACAACATAGCAGCTTGCTCCAACAGAGTGAGCAAGCAAGCAAGAGAAGAAGAGAGAGAACAAGCAAGATGGAAGTCACAGTCTTTTATAACCTAATCTTGGAAATTACATCCTATCACTTTTGCTGTATTCTATTTACTAGCTAAAAGTCACTAGGTCTCGCCCACACAATAGGGCAGTAAATTACATAAAGGGGTGAATACCAAGAAGCAGAAGTCATTAAAGAACATTTCAGAAGCTTCCTACCATGCTGTCTGAGCTGGCTGAATTTACTTAGCCTCATTTTAAAATTTAAATTTAAACTTTTTTATTTAACTGTTAGGTTTAGGGGTACATGTGCAGGTTTGTAATATAGGTAAACTTGTGTCTTGGGGGTTTCTTATACAGATTATTTCATTACCCAGGTACTAAGCCTAGTACCCAATAGTTATTTTTTCTGATCCTTTCTTTCCTCCCACCCTCTACTCCCCAGTAGGCCCCAGTGTTTGTTACTTCCCTCTATGTGTCCATGTGCTCTCATCATTTAGCACCCACTTATAAATAATATGCAGTATTTGGTTTTCTGTTCCTGCGTTAGTTTGCTAAGAATAGTGCACTCCATCTCCTTCCATGTTCCTGCAAAGGACATTATCTCATTCTTTTTTGTGACTGCATAGTATTCTGTGGCATATAGGTACCACATTTTCTTTATCCAGTTTATTATTTATGGGCATTTAGGCTGGTTCCATGTCTTTGCTATTGTAGTAATGTTGCAATGAGCATACACGTGCATGTGTCTTTATAAAAGAATGATTTATGTTTTTTTGAGTATATACCTAATGATGAGATTGCTGGGTCAAATAGTATTTTTGTTTTTAGGTCTTTGAGGAACCCTCACACTGTGTTCCACAAGGATTGAACTAATTTACACTCCCACCAACAGTGTAAAAGCGTTCCTTTTTTTCCACAACCTCACCAGCATCTGTGATTTTTTGACCTTTTAGTAATAGTCATTCTGCCTGGTGTGAGATGGTACCTCATTGTGGTTTTGATTTGCATTTCTCTAATGATCAGTGATGTCAAACTATTTTTCCTGTGATTCTTGGCCACATGTATGTTTTCTTTTGAAAGTGTCTATTCATGTCCGTTTTTTATTCTTGTAAATTTTTTTAAGTGCCTTATAGATGCTGAATATTAGACCTTTGTCAGATGCATACTTCACCAAAATTTTCTTCCATTCTGTAGGTTGTCTGTCCAGTCTCTTGATAGTTTCCTTTGCTGAGCAGGAGCTCCTTAATTACATCCCATTTGCCAGTTTTTGCTTTTGTTGCAATTGTACTTAACCTCTTTTAACCTTGTTTTCCCCATACTTAAAGTAAGAATAATATTCCCATTGCATTGTTGTTACAGGAATTAAACAATGTAGACTATAGAAAGCCCTGGTTCCTAATTTTTGCTTGTTAAATTATAACTACAATTGTCCTCATTTTGTTGACATCCTAAGTATGAGAGCCAGAATCTGAACCCAGATGATGTGTGTGATTTTAATCCATGCTGTCTCCTTCCACCCGGTGTTGCCTTTGGCCTGAAGTAATATATTCTGAGATGGGCTCTCATTTTCTAAGATAATTTGCTTAAAATAGTCCAAGAAGAGTCATCTATCTTTGTGTTATGTGCAAAGGGAGAGGCAGGGTGATTTTTTTCTTTCTTTAACAACTGTAAATTTGAAGAAGCCTTCATATGAAAGGTTTTCTTTGTGCAAGTGTTTAGCTCATTTCATAAGACATTTTAATGTTAATAGGGCTCCCACAGGGACAATATAATTGATACAATACTCTTCCAAAGTTGTTCTAAACATTGCAGTTACCCGAGTACAGTCATATATCTTCCCATTGTCAGAAAGCACAGAGTGGTTACTGAACTCCAACTCGCTTGACTCTCGGATGGCTTCTTTGAAGATGAATCTTAATGGGGAGGCTGACGTTGGAACCATGGAAGCAAGTCTGATGAATGTGCTGGAAGTGCTGCAGTGGCCTTTAAAATGCCTGGATGTCACTGGGGGAAATAAAAATGCTAAGGAGAATTAATGTGATAAGCAAGTGCTGTCGGTGAGCCATCTCAGAATCACAGGCTTTGGGTTTTAGCAAAACCACATAGTATGGTGAAAAGACCATGGGCTTCAGAGTCAGCCAGAAAAAGCTGGATTTGAGTCCAAGTTCTGCCTCTTTCTGGCTGGGTGGGACCTTGAGACAATAATTTAACTTCTCTAAAACTTTCTGCTACTTGTTCGATAATGCCAGGTAATAATAACTATCACAAGGTTGCAGGAGTATCAGGGATCACACCAAAGGTGCTTAATTCATTTTAGTTCTCATCTTCCTCTTAGATCTTGCTTTTTCATCCAGTGGTGGCAACTATTTAATAACTGCTTCTCCAAAGGGTGAGAGGGGGATCCCTGATCTATAGCTTTGTGCCTATTTCCATGGTGTAAAAATTTCACCAGGCTGATTTTGAGCTGCCAACTGGAAGTCAGGGAATACTGCTAAGGTATCTGCTCAACTTTCTCTCTTTCCCACAGATTTATGTCTTTGTTTATTTATTTAGAGATGGAATCTTGCTATGTTGCCCAGAGTAGTCTTAAACTCCTGGCCTCAAGCAATCCTCTTGCCAAAGTGTTAGATTAGAGGCATGAGCCACCATGTCCAACCCTGATTTATGCCTTTTGTTGGAGCCATAGCCCATATTTGTAAAATAAAACAATGTGTGTTCCCTGCCTCCTGCCCCCCAGCCACTGAGTAGACCACACCACCTTAAGAGTAAGGCTTGGTAGCAGATGGCATCTTTGTCCAGAGAAAAAGGCAGGTCTTTTTCCCCTTCCTCTGAAAGTGTGTGGCCCTAAGTTAGAGCATATGGCTTGGCAAGAGGAACATGGGCTGGATTTCCGTGCCCTCTCACTGTCTTGGCTGAGTACCCTTGTGTAGGACACAACCTTTCAACTCTATCTGGTGGCCTTGCCTTTTGTGGTTTCCCTTTCCAATGTACAGTGCCCTCCCTGCCTCTGACAAAGTAACTGCTCATTAACAGGCTACACCAGGCATCCCCAAACTATGGCCCGCGGGCCGCATGCGGCCCCCTGAGGCCATTTATCCAGAAGGGGCACCTCTTTCATTGGTGGTCAGTGAGAGGAGCACAGTATGTGGCGGCCCTCCAATGGTCTGAGGGACAGTGAACTGGCCCCCTGTGTAAAAAGTTTGGGGACGCCTGGACACCTCCCAAGATAAGCAAATAAGCTCCCATTTCCCATGTTCATTATTTCCCTGAACAAAGAAGAAGGTCAGTTTTCCTGATCATTAAAACACTTGTTCAGGAGTCTGCTGTTGGCCCAATCGGTGAGATTTCTTCTAGTTCATGGAAATGCTTACATATGAACCATATGAACAGACTACAAACCATTTTCAAAAATGTTATCTCATTTGGAACACATCCTGTAAGGTCAGTAGTGGTAATTATCATATTTAATAGATAAGGAAATTGAGGCTCAGAGAAGTTAATGACTATTAAAACTGGGCCTCAAACCAGGGTCTCCTAGCTATAGGTTCCTGCCCTTTTTATGCATTATTTTTGTTTTGTTATTAACTCATCCCTCCAGGTGCTCTTTCCTGACTGGCCTTTCTCATTAAAACCACAGAATATAGAAAATAATTTGAGGCCGGGCATGGTGACCCATAATCCCAACACTTTGGGAGGCTGAGGCAGGCTGACCACTTGAAACCAGGAGTTTGAGATCAGCCTGGGCAATGTGGCAAAACCCCATCTCTTCAAAAAATACAAAAATTAGCCGGGCATGGTGGCGCTCGCCTATAATCCTAGCTGCTCTGGAGGCTGAGGTGGGAGGATGGCTTGAGCCTGCAAAGTCAAGTCAAGACTGCAGTGAGCTGAGATCATGCCATTGCACTCAGCATGGACAATAGAGGGAGACCCTGCAAAAAAAAAAAAAAAAAGAAAGAAAGAAGAAAAATGACGAGAGAGAGAACATAATTTGAATAGAATATTCAAGATACACTGCTGAGAAGTTCACCCACGACGAACAATGGGCTTAGGGCAATTGGGCTTAATTCTCTTGCCAAACCCTGGTTGAGAAAAACAAAACTGTTTAATCCATGGCTATGTGCTTCACTACCTCTTCCCACCAACAAAACCTAGGGTGACCTATTCAGGCCTGTGCTCAAAGACATTTTCCTTCCACTCCTTCACTGTTCCTTCTCAACTCTTACTGGCCAATACCCAATTCTCTTTCGGGACAAATGAGGTAAACAAAGTTGTGCTTTTGGAAGATGTTCTGGGTTATATATGGAAGAATGATGGTCTAGGTTTCTGTGTGGTCTTGGGCAAGATTGTACATCTCTGGGTCTCAAGTTCTTCATCTGATTACTTCTGTCCAAAGCCACATTCAGAAGTCACAGTGAACACTCAGGAACAGCAACACAGGGCAAGGCACACTGCTTTTATCTACTATGCAACAGCGGGGGATTCAGGGACAGTGCAGGGCCACAGCCTGGTAAAGGAACCAGCATGGAAACAACTTATAATCGCCGCGGTAAAAGAGGAAACCCAGGGCATAAGCCTATGGAAGAGGGCATGTGTGGGAATTTAGGGAGCCTCAATAAGGAGAGAGATTTTTTGCGTCATGTGGTAAAAGAAAGGCAGGGGTTTACCAGAGAGGGCGGGGAGTTGGGGGCAGGGGGTCAATAGACTCGACGATGAGGTGGTTGCCTGTAACCCAGGTGAAGGCCATGACATAGAAGGAAAGAGAGTAGGGGGGCTGTCTAAGAAACAAGGCAGCACCAACACGATGGAAAGCAAAAAGGGAAGACTTAATTACTGATACAGAAACCTATGCCAGCCCCAAACACATTTTACTAAATGGAGGATGGCAGACACAAATCACTGCATGCTCTAAGTGTCCATGTAAATGAAATCTAGAAAAGGCTCATCCGTAGCAAGTTAACAGCAGCTTCCAGGAGCCAGAGTAAGGGAGTGAGTTGGCTGCACAGGAGAAGAGAATTTGGGGTTAATTGAGGTGTAATGTATTTCGATTTTGTTAGTCACCACATGACAGTGCATTTGTCAAAACCCATTGACTTGTATATTTCAAAAGAGTAAATTTTACTGTGTATAAATTACCCCCTTAATAAAGCCAATTTAAAAAATATATCTATATGGAGGGAAAGGACTGGGACTCGGATGTAGGGATAAAAGGAAACAAATACGTGAAATGAAAGAGAGATTACATAAATGAAAATAAAATAAAATAAAAGATGTGAGAGGTATATCTTGGTCTTGTTTTTTACTTTTTTATTTTTTTGATACAGGGTCTCTGTCACCCAAGCTGAGTGTAGTGGCGTGATATTAGCTTACTACAGCCTCGAAATCCCGTGCTCAATCTTTCTACTTCACCTTCCTGAATAGCTGGGATTATAGGTGTGTACCACCATGCTTGGCTAATGTTTGATTTTTCATAAAGAAGGGGTCTCACCATGTTCCCCAGGCTTTGTTTTTCCCTTATACAAGGGTGTATGGTTTTTCCACATTAAGTATGCTGATGACTTCAGTTCTTTCATTGTAACTTTATGTATTTATTCCTTTCTGTTTGATCCAGTTTTTTATTTAGAAACACCAATGAAGTGTCACTGTTCTTTGTCCTATAGATGTATCGTTTTTTCTTTCCTCATTCTTCTCTCAATTCCCCTTTTTTCCTGCATTTTTCAAGAGTTTTTTTTTTTTCCTCTGCCTTCTACATTACAGCCTGGAATATATACAATGTCGATTTTGTCCTTTAATGCTTCTAAAGCAAACTTTAAGGCTGCCATTGCATTTTAATTTTTTTCTAGAATTTTTTATTTTATCTAGCTCCCATTTATTCATGTCTGACTCTGAACCTACATCTGAGAAAGCAATTAAGTGGGGGAGAGTCCTGTAGGTCACAAATTTTTCCAAATTTAGAACAGATATTTGATTGTTTTATTACTGTCTCATCTTATCTTTTACTTTATAACCCAAGTTTCTCCAGAATTTTATTGAGAGTACAAAGTAGATGCAGTTCCTTTTTTATATATAAAATATTTTTTTCTCAAGTGTATTTGCTTTCTTTGCCTCTGTAGTACGAAATGACCTATTTATCCCTACAATTTGTATTTCACTGGGAACATTCCCAATATTGATGTGTTCAACCTTGCATGTGGGTGAATGGAGGACCTTTGCTTCCCATTCATCCTTAAACAAAGGTGAATGAGTGGCCCAGCTTCCCCTTACTGGTCACCTAGTTCCTCACATCACAGGCTGCAGGGTGAGCAGACATGTTTATTTCCAGTCAATGTTTCAAGTAGTCAGAGGGGACAGGGAAGAGAGCTGAAGCCCTGAGCCATCTCATCTTCTCTTCTTTTTGGTGTTTGTTTAAATCATTGATCTAAAGGTACCCCTTTTTTTGCATCTGTTGTTTTTTGTTTTGTTTTGTCTTGAGATGGAGTCTTGCTCTGTTGCCAGGCTGGAGTGTCGTGGTGCGATCTTGGCTCACTGCAACCTCCATCTGCCTCCTGGGTTCAAGTGATTCTCCTGCCTCAGCCTCCTGAGTAGCTGGGACTACAGGCACCCAGGACCACACCTGGCTAATTTTTGTATTTTTAGTAGAGACAGTGTTTCACCATGTTGGCCAGGATGGTCTCGATCTCCTGAACTCATAGTCTACCCGCCTCAGCCTCCCAAAGTGCTAGGGTTACAGATGTGAGCCACTGCACCAAGCCCTATTTTTAATTTGATCTTGTTTTTTGTCCAGGTACAAGGTGTGGTGGTAGCAAGGTAACAGAGCTTTATGAATAGAGGTTAAGTAGACTCCTTTCCTAATTTCTGGTAAAGTTGCTGTCTCAGAACTCTGATAATTACCATAAAAGTTCTGAATAAAAGCCTCCCGTGTATCCTGTGTCCCCTTCTTGCCTTTCTCAATTTGGAAATGTGGGAGGCCTGCATCAATCTCCTTCATTTATTTGCATTCTCCAACATGGGACTGACCAGTTACTTCTGACCAATTTCCTTCCAATCTTTAGTTCTATCCAGCAGAATTCTGAGACATAGAGATGGAATTGTCCCTAAAGCTCCATGAATACAGCCTTTTTCTAATTCTTAAAAAATTATCTTGCCAGGCACAGTGGCTCATGCCTGTAATCCCAGTACTTTGGGAAGCCGAGGAGGGTGGATCACTTGAGCCCAGGAGTTGCAGACCAGCCTGGGCAATGTGGCTAAACTCTGTCTTTACAAAAAAAATTAAAAAAAATAGCTGGGCATGGTGGTGGGTTCCTGTGGTCCCAGCTACTTGAGAGGCAGGTAGGAGGAACGCTTGAACCTAGGTGGTCAGGCTGCAGTGAGCCAAATTCATACCACTGCACTCAGCCTGGGTGACAGAGTGACACCCTGTCTCAAAAAAAGAAAAGTAATAATCTGATGATTTCAGTGGAGATGCAGGAAGTTGAGAATTTGCATCCTTTTCTCCAGTCACCATCTTCCTTGGTATTGAATACTAGAGAAACAAAGAAAAGGAGTGTGCATTTCCACCTACCACTGGAAAATGTTTAGTGAGGACCAGGAAGGCTTTTAGAGCTTTACATATTCTTGTCTTTGGGTACCTATTAAGTGTATCTATTCATAAGATTAATCCAAACATATGTGAAAGAGCCCATTTAACTGTTTCTGTTATAGCTAAATTGTTTTCATTCTACTAAACTGGGAAAAAACAAAAAGCAGTAAGCATGATTATTATTATTGCTTTAAGAATCTTTTAAAACTGTTCCCACCATTCCAGTGGGATCCAAGCCTCATTCCCTTTTTTGTGTTACAAGCAGTGCAGCACAGGTTATAGGAAGCCCTCCCAGGTATACCAGGGAGGGTATGCAATATCATCTGTCCTTCAAGCTCTCTAAGCATCCTTTTATACCTATAGAACTGTATCTATAATAAAGAGATTTTAGAGAGCGTTCGTGAAGCCACGGAATTGCATGTACACATATCCTTTAAGATGAAAGAGTGTTTAAATGGAATATTTTCTACAGAAAATGGCTATGGCCCTTCCATTGTGTTTTGAGAAAAACTAACCCTATTTCTGGACACAGCTGATTGAAAAAAATCACTGGGCTGGAGGGAGGCCAACTGCTTCTGTGATGTCTTCTGGGGAACTTTGACCAATAGAGACATTTTATACTCAGTGGCAGCAAATTGGGCCAATAGAAACCTCTTTGTGGGAAAAATGCTTTAAATGTCTGGTTAGTTAGGAAAAGGGCAGTCACTTCAGCTCAGGCTGCTGCCCCAAGAAAATTGAGCAAAGCTTGCAGTTTCTGTAAACCCCATTGTCCACCCCAGGTTTGGAAATACCGAGACCCACAGTTCTCAGTGTGTGTCTTTTCCTTGCACCATCATCAATCAGACATAACTATCAAGTAATAAGTCAAATATTTCAGTAGTTCAAGAAAGAGAGCTTTACTTGCCTTTCAAATAGGGCGTTGGTCTTGAAAAGAATGGTCCAATGCAAATCCTTTATTCTTTCTGGAAAGAAAGCAATAATAAGCATCCCCACTCTGCCCATGCCATCCTCCAGAGAACTCTAAACTCTCTTTTCATAGCAGAAATGCAGATTAGGATCTAGCAGTATGAAACCTAGGCAAATGCACCCTTTGACTTGTTTTATGGGTTACTCCTCATTAGTATCCTGAGAACTGTGCCTCGTTCAGATGAAGACAGCTTAGAAAGTTGGATGGGGTTTCTGTTGACAGTATTAACTTGGCACTAGGTGCCTTATTACACATCCAAGCATTGAAAGATCATTTTATGACTAACATTTGGGTTAAATCTGTAAGTATTGTTTATCTTTGACATTATTTCCCTAAAATAAAAAGGCAATATGAGCAACAACTTTCCCCCTGTCATTTTGGCCAGCACCAAGGGAAAGGTGGTTGGGGAACAGGGAGAGGAAGGCAATGATGACGGGACGTTGCAGTGCTATTGTTCTTTGTATCTTCCAATTTCGCTGTTAGAGGGGAAAAAAATGTTGACATGACACAGGGTCGTGCCGCAGGGAGTCCAAAGAGTGAAAATTGATGGATGTTCACCACCACATCCCTTTCTTAAAGGGATGCTATCATGTCACATTTCTGAAAATACAGAATGCACCCTGGATAATATTTTCACATATGCTGATAAATGCAGCTGCCAAAAACAGCATGCTTTAAAAAAATATCCAAGAGAAGTTGAGAATTCTGGCTCTCTTGAACAGAATTTATATGTTCATGGTCTTTCTTGGTTCTCTCAGTGATGTTATAAGGTTTCCCTAGTTCCCTCACTGCTTACTTTCATTTTAACCTTGCCTGGAAAGAAATGACTAGAAATAAAGTTTTATTCTTAATCTTCTAATGATATATGATAATGGAAATAAACTTGCCCTATTTTCAGTGAGAAAAGTATATGTACACACATACACACATACAAACACAAACACATACACACAAACATACCACCAAAACAAACCAAACTAAACCATACCAAAACAAACTGAAAGAAAATTTTTTTTCTAGTTTAATTTTTGTTAGTTTCTTTTTTTTTTAATTGCATTTTAGGTTTTGGGGTACACGTGAAGAATATGCAAGATTGTTGCATTGGTACACACATGGCAGTGTGATTTGCTGCCTTCCTCCCCTTCACCTATATCTGGCATTTCTCCCCATGCTCTCTCTCCCCAACTCCCCATCCCTCACTGTCCCTTCCCTATTTCCCCCAACAGACCCCAGTGTGTAGTGCTCCCCTCCCTGTGTCCATGTGTTCTCATTGTTCAACACCCACCTATGAGTGAGAACATGTGGTGTTTGATTTTCTGCTCTTGTGTCAGTTTGCTGAGAATGATGGTTTCCAGGTTCATCCATGTCCCTACAAAGGACACGAACTCATCGTTTTTGATGGCTGCATAATATTCCATGGTGTATATGTGCCACATTTTCCCTGTCCAGTCTATCATCCATGGGCATTTGGGTTGGTCCCAGGTCTTTGCTATTGTAAACAGTGCTGCAGTGAACATTTGTGTGCATGTGTCCTTATAGTAGAATGATTTATAATCCTTTGGATATATACCCAGTAATGGGATTGCTGGGTCAAATGGGATTTCTATTTTTAGGTCATTGAGGAATTGCCACACTGTCTTCCACAATGGTTGAATTAATTTACATTCCCACCAACAGTGTAAAAGTGTTCCTATTTCTCCACATCCTCTCCAGCATCTGTTGTCTCTAGACGTTTTAATGATCGCCATTCTAACTGGTGTGAGATGGTATCACAATGTGGTTTTGGTTTGCATTTCTCTAATGACCAGTGATGATGAGCATTTTTTCATGTTTGTTGGCCTCATGTATGTCTTCTTTTGTAAAGTGTCTGTTCATATCCTTCACCCACTTTTGAATGGGCTTGTTTTTTTCTTGTAAATCTGTTTTAGTTCTTTGTAAATTTTGGATATCAGCCCTTTGTCAGATGGGTTGACTGCAAAATGTTTTCCCATTCTGTTGGTTGCCAATTCACTCTAATGACTATTTCTTTTGCAATGCAGAAGCTGTGGAGTTTGATTAAGTCCCATTTGTCTATTTTGGCTTTTGTTGCCAATGCTTTTGGTGTTTTGGTCATGAAGTCCTTGCCTATGCCTATGTCCTGAATGGTTTTGCCTAGATTTTCTTCTAGTGTTTTTATGGTGTTAGGTCTTATGTTTAAGTCTGGAGTTAATTTTAGTGTAAGGTGTCAGGAATGAATCCAGTTTCTGCTTTCTGCACATGGCTAGCCAGTTTTCCCAACACCATTTATGAAACAGGGAATCCTTTCCCCATTGCTTGTTTTTGTCACGTTTGTCAAAGATCGGATGGTTGTAGATATGTTGTGTTGTCTCCAAGGCTTCTGTTCTGTTCCATTGATCTATATCTCTGTTTTGGTACCAGTACCATGCTGTTTTGATTACTGTAGCCTTGTAGTATAGTTTGAAGTCCAGTAGTGTGATGCCTCCCACTTTGTTCTTTTTGCTTCGAATTGACTTGGCTATGCGGGCTCTCTTTTGGTTCCATATGAAGTTTAAGGTGTTTTTTCCAGTTCTGTGAAGAAGGTCATTGGTAGCTTGATGGGGATAGCATTGAATCTTAAATTACTTTGGACAGTATGGCCATTTTCATGATGTTGATTCTTCCTAACCATGAACATGGAGTGTTTCTCCATCTGCTTGTGTCCTCTCTTATTTCGTTGAGCAGTGGCTTGTAGTTCTCCTTGAAGAGGTCCTTTACGTTCCTTGTTAGTTGTATTCCTAGGTATTTTATTCTCTTTGTAGCAATTGTGAATGGCAGTTCGTTCTTGATTTGGCTCTCTTTAAGTCTGTTATTGGTGTATAGGAATGTTTGTGATTTTTGCATATTGATTTTGTATCCTGAGACTTTGCTGAAGTTGTTTATCAGTTTCAGGAGATTTTGGGCTGAGATGATGGGGTCTTCTAGATATACAATCATGTCATCTGTAAATAGAGACAATTTGACTTCCTCCTTTCCTATTTGAATACCCTTTATTACTTTTTCTTGCCTGATTGCTCGGCTAGAACTTCCAGTACTATATTGAATAGCAGTTGTGAGAGAGGGCATCCTTGTCTAGTTCCAGATTTCAAAGGAAATGCCTCCAGTTTTTGCCCATTCAGTATGATATTGGCTGTTGGTTTGTCGCAAATAGCTTTTATTTTTTTCAGATACATTCCATCAATACCTCATTTATTGAGGGTTTTTAGCATAAAGGGCTGTTGAATTTTGTCAAAGGACTACTCTGCATCAATTGAGATAATCATGTGGTTTTTGTCTTTGGTTCTGTTTATGTGGTGAATTACGTTTATAGACTTGCCTATGTTGAACCAGCCTTGCATCCCTGGGATGAAGCCTACTTGATCATAGTGGATAAGCTTTTTGATGTGCTATTGCAATTGGCTTGCCAGTATTTTATTGAAGATTTTTGCATCTATGTTGATCATGGATATTGGCCTGAAGTTTTCTTTTCTTGTTGAATCTCTGCCAGGTTTTGGTATCAGGATGATGGACAAATTTTTGAAATCGGAAGAAAAATTAATCTGTAATCTATCTATAATAAAAATATTTATTTTTATTTTTTGGTCTTAGTTTATATATTTTATATACATACAATCATTTCAAATTTTACTTCCAAATTTTATGAAAGAAACTGAGCCAATTGGCAGTCATGATTATAATATTTATGTCTCTAAAATAATTAATAAAAGATTCTTCTGTAGGTTACTTCATTATTCTTCCATTTTGGCATAACTAGGTTGTTTTTACTATAACCAGTCATAAATAAAACTGTAATGACCATCTTTATCCTTTGACCTTTTCGTTTTGTTTTGTTTTTGATTGAATCACTTTTGCAGAAAATACTGTTTTAAAATCTTGAAAATTGGTTAACACTTCTACCACATTTACCAAATTATATCCTAAAAGAGTTTTGCCAGGTGTTCTCTAGGTACTGTTACCTACATCCTTAATTTCAAGTAGCAGGATTCCTTACATAGGCACTAGACCCTTTGTAAAATGTTTCCAGATGCCGCCAGTGGGCACGGAATTTCAGGTGGCTCGGGGAATAGAAGATGAAAATAGGTATCTATGATCATGGTGATGCAGGACCTGTGGATGACACTTTGAAAATCACCCCTTAATTGATTGTCTTTCTCTCTACATTGTTTCCTGTGAGTACAAATTTAGCCCATCTTTATCAGTATATAGAATTATATGTTAGTTCTCATGAGTAACTCTTATGTTTGGCTTCATTTTATTTTTTTTCTTCTTTATTTTTCCTTAACCCTAATTTCTTCTGTTACCTACTTTTCAATCCATCCTTCTCTAATTATTGACATAAGACTATCTTTTGAACTAGACCAGAATAATTTTTATAAAGAATCCTGCTGGCAAAAACTCTCATGTAGGATATGCTCACTGAATAATTGTTGAAAAAATAAATGAGTGAATACACTGTTTAGAGAACTCTTGAATGTTTGTTTCTATTCATACTCATTTTTTTTTTTTTTTTTCAGATAAAGCTGGGCAATATAAATCCTGGCCTGGTAACCTACGTTCTTACTAACTTGAATTTTATTGTCATGCCGCTACAATTTAAAAAGTAATTTCATGTCCATTATCTTATTTAATCGTCATAACAATCTTGTGAGTTCATAAAGGCTGACACTACTTTCTCCATTTCACCAAAAGGTGAACAGAGGCCAAGAAAGGAAGGAAAGGCTTTGAGGCCTTACTGCAGACTAGGCCCTGTGCCAACAGCTTTACCTGTTCATTTTTAGCAGGTGTCGTTAGGCGGATTTTGTCAAAAGGAAACAATATTTCACAGGAATCAAGTAACTTGCCTAGGAGCAAGGAGGGCACCCAGGCCATTTGGATCACAAGATCGTGCTACACTTTTTACATCCCTTACCCCATGGTCCCTCCAGCTGCCATTTGGTAGAGCTATGGCCGCTCCCCTTTAACAGAAGAGGGAACTGAGGTTAGAAAGCCTTGAACTTGCCTAAGCCTACGCAGTTCATAAATGGGGCAACCAGAATGGAGTCCACAGTCTTTGTCAAAGAAGTCTGTGCTCTGCTCATTACTTCTGTGGAGATACAGAATACAGGCATCTGAAGTTATCTTTGAGGTTATCTGGTGTAAAACCAGTAACAAATGAAACAGCTAGCATATTATATACATACGTGTCATGTATCACACTAAGCAGTACATGTATATGTGTGTATGCACACACACACACACACACACACACACACAGTTCTCAAAACAACCTTGTAAGGACATACTATTAATTACCTTTCTCATTTTATAGATGATAAAACTGAAGCCCAGAAATGTTAATTGCCCATGGCCACACAGTTAGTAAGGACAGAGAATATCTTGCTTTAAAACTGCAAAGAGGGCAGGCATGGTGGTTCACGCCTATAATCCCAACACTTTGGGAGGTCAAGGATGGTGGATCACTTGAGGCCAGGAGTTTGAGACCAGCCTGGGCAACATGATGAAACCCCATCTCTATTTAAAAAATATAAAATTTAGCCAGGCATGGTGGTTCATGCCTATAATCCTAGCTACTGGGGAATCTGAGGCACGAGAATAACTTGAACCAGGAGACAGAGATTGCAGTAGGCCAAGACTGCGCCCCTTTACTCCAGCCTGGGTGACAGTCTGACACTCCATTTCAAAAAACAAAAAATAAAATAGACAAAGAACATGTTCTTCTAGGAGGTATGGAAAAGTGATAAAGGAATATAGAAGAACTTATGACCCTAAAGGCCAGAGGGTTGCTGCTTTTAATGACAGGCACCATGATTCAGAAGGGTACTTTCTAAGTTGCTGGTGATGGCCTCTTGATCTGGGTAGTGGTTATTCCTTCAACAACACTAAAACTGTATAATTTGAAATTGCTTTATCTAGGTAAGTATATCATCTCCCAACAAATAAATCTTTTTTAAAAACCACAAAGAATAACAGGGGAAAAAAATAAAGCACCATGTGCCTACTGCTCAGCTTTACTGTTGAGAACATCTCAGTGTATTTCCTTGCAGTCAAGAAAACATACTTCTCACCCCTCTTCTGTTTCACTCATGGCTTCTGTAAAAGTACAATGGAATGAATGAGGGAGAGGAGAGGGAGGATTGCTTTTGTTTGGTTGCCCTGCAATATTTTTCTCCCTCTATTTGAATGAGCCCCATTAATAAACAATGAGTTGATGGAGCAATATGTGTCTAATTAAGCTCTTGCTTCTCTGATTCATTTCAAGCTCCTAACATTCACCAAGTTAAAGTAAAGGAAATGTTAGATTGGCCATGTACTGCTCTCTGGTGAGATCGCCTTTTGTGAGATGATAAACTGCCAGCTTGTGGATTTTATTAGAAGCAGTAAGGAGTGGCAGGAATACTAAGTGCCAAACTGATTTCTACTCATGTCTTTCAGCCTTGCTCTCCTCTGTGAGGAAGGCAAGGACCTTGTTTCCACTGTGTTACATAAGCCGAGAAACAGAATCGTGCTGCATGGACCGGCTGCACACAGCTCTTAGCTGTCTTCTCACCAAGTCTTCTAAGACATCTTGCTGGTCTCTCAAATGATCCCCCAGATGGGCATTTCGTGTGCACTCTATATGCTCCTTTGCTGACCCCACATACATCACGAAACATTTTTGTTGTATTTGGATTACAACATTGCCTAAAAATTTGTCCTATTTTTCTAAGATGATGGAAACTGGATCAGGCTGAATATGAAGCAAACCAAGCCTGTCTAATTCATCCAGACTACTCATTAACATCCTCCCATTCCACTCGCTCTGGTCTGGGGCTCATTTAGGGTCCTTCCCATGACGACTAAGACTGAGGCTCAAAATATCAATAGCTGCTAGGTCTTACATATCTTTGAGGTTCTTGTACCAAGTACCTTTCCACACTTTCAGGTGATGAACAAGCTGGCATAATGGGTCTGTCCCCAAGACTACCTGATTTGTTCTTTTGAACTAGGCAATGACTTCAATAGAGCAAGTACATTTGTCCCTGCTTAAATTTATTCAGGACCACAGTAACTGGGGACCCACTGTGTGCCAAATCCTGGAGTAAGCAGTGATGCTTAGGAGAAAATTAATTTTCACATTTGACACAGAAGCAAATGCATGTCAATCAAGTGAGTGCAATGCAATGTCTGGGGTGTTTATGGGGCATTGAGGAAGAAATTACTAGTGATAAATAATATTATGGCCATTACTATTGGGATAGGCAAAAGCAGGGAAAGTTTCATAAAAAACTAATATTTCCATGAGAAAGGAAAATTCAATACAGTACTGACAAAGCAATTTGGAAAATACAAAACTAAACCAACTTTGGACAAAGTAAGGGCCTATCTGAAATTGTGAAATGTGGCAAAGAACACTCTTAGTTAAGAAATAAAGAGCAGTGGGTAATTAAAAGCTTAATTCCATTAGCCCATCAAGGTAATTAAAAACAAAATTAACTCCAGATGCACTAAAGACGTAAACATCAGACCTAACACCATAAAAACCCTAGAATAAAATCTAGGCAAAACCATTCAGGACATAGGCATAGGAAAGGACTTCATGACCAAAACGCCAAAAACAATGGCAACAAAAGCCAAAATAGACAAATGGGACCTAATCAAACTCCACAACTTCTGCATGTCAAAAGAAACAGTCAGTAGAGTGAATCGGCAACCAACAGAATGGGAAAAAATGTTTGCAGTCTTCCCATCTGACAAGGGGCTGACATCCAGAATTTACAAAGAATAAAAACATATCTACAAGAAAAAAACAAACAAGCCCATTCAAAAATGGGTGAAGGATATGAACAGATACTTTACAAAAGAAGACATACAGGAGGCCAACAAACATATGAAAAAATGCTCATCACCACTGGTCATTAGAGAAATGCAAATCAAAACCACATTGAGATACCATCTCACACCAGTTAGAATGGCGATCATTAAAAAATCTGGAAACAACAGATGCTGGAGAGGATGTGGAAAAATAGGAACACTTTTACACTGTTGGTGGGAATATAAATTAATTCAACCATTGTGGAAGACAGTGTGGCGATTCCTCAAGGACCTAAAAATAGAAATCCCATTTGACCCAGCAATCCCATTACTGGGTATATATCCAAAGGATTATAAATCATTCTATAAGGACACGTGCACACGAATGTTCATTGCAGCGCTGTTTACAATAGCAAAGACCTGGAACCAACCCAAATGCCCAACGACGATAGACTGGATAAGGAAAATGTGGTACATATACATCATGGAATATTACGCAGCCATCAAAAACGATGAGTTCACATCCTTTGTAGGGACATGGATGAACCTGGAAACCATCATTCTCAGCAAACTGACACAAGAGCAGAAAATCAAACACCGCATATTCTCACTCATAGGTGGGTGTTGAACAATGAGAACACATGGACGCAGGGAGGGGAGCACTGCACGCTGGGGTCCGTTGGGGGGAAATGGGGAGGGATGGGGGGTGGGGAGGTGGGAAGAGATAGCATGGGGAGAAATGACAGATACAGGCGAGGGGACGGAAGGCAGAAAACCACACTGCCATGTGTGTACCTATGCAACAATCTTGCATATTCTTCACATGTACCCCCAAACCTAAAATGCAATATAAAAAATAAAAAATAAAAATATAATAATAAAAGAAAAAGTAAAAACAAAACAAAGAACAACAAAAAACTCTGTTTAAGATGGAAATACAGCATAGTAAATATTCAACTATAACTTTGTTGTTATAGTCTGAGCATCCTATATATATAATATATATTATATATATTAAATATTTTGCTAAATACACATACACACATATTTTAAGACAGTTTTGCTCTTTCTCTGTTGTTTCATTTTTTATGTATACATTCCATTTGCTGGTTTGAGGTTACCATGAGGCTTGCAAATACTATCTTATAACCCATTGTTTTAACCTGATAATAACACTTTGCATAAACAAACAAGCAAAAATCAAACTAATAAAAACTCTATACCTTAACTTTGTCTCCTTGCTTTTTAACTTTTTGTTGTGTATATTTTATTGTATTATGTCTTAGATAATTGCTTTAGTTATTTTTGATTGGTTCATTGTTTAGTCTTTCTGCTTAGAATAAGAGTAGTTTGCACACCACAGTTACAGTGTTCTAATAGTCTGTGTTTTTCTGTGTACCTATCATTACCAGTGAGTTTTGTACCCACAGGTTATTATTTATTGCTCATTAATGTCCTTTTATTTCTGACCTATCCTCCAAGAAATCACTTTAACATTAGTATTAATGAAATCCTTCAGCTTTGTTTGTCTGGGAAAGCATTTCTCCTTCATGTTTGAAGGGTATTTTCACTGGACATAACTATTCTAGGCTGAATTTTTTTTTTCCCTTCAGCCCTTTAAATATATCATGTCACTCTCTCCTGGCCTGCAAGGTTTCCGCTGAAAAGTCTGCTGCCAGACATATTGAAGCTTCATTGTATGCTATTTATTTCTTTTCTTTTGCTGTTTTTAGAATCTTTTCTTTGACCTATGAGAATTTGATTATTAGATACCTTAAGGTAGACTTCTTTGGGTTAAATCTGCTTAGTGTTCTATAACCTTCTTGTACTTCAATATTTATATCTTTCTCTAGGTTTAAGAAATTCTCCATTATTATCCCTTTGAATTTCTACCCCTATCTCTTTTTCTACCTCCTTTTTAAGGCCAATACCTCTTAGATTTGCCATTTTGAGGCTATTTTCTAAATCCTGTAGGTGTGCTTCATTGTTTTTATTATTTTTTTCTTTTGTCTCCTCTGTGTATTTTCAATTAGCCTGTCTTTAAGCTCACTAATTCTTTATTCTGCTTGATCAATTCTGCTATTAAAGAACTCTGACATGTTCTTCAGTATGCCAGTTATAATTTTCAGCTCCAGAATTTCTGCTAGATTCTTTGTAACTATTTCAATGTCTTTGTTAAATTTACCTGATAGAATTCTGAATTCCTTCTATGTGTTATCTTGAAATTTTCTGAGTTTCTTCAACACAGCTATTTTGAATTCTCTGTCTGAATGGTCAAATATCTCTGTTTTCGCTCAGATTATTCCTTAGTGTCTTATTTAGTTCATTTGGTGAGGCCATGTTTTCCTGTTTGTTGTTGATGCTCATAGATGTTCTTCAGTATCTGGACATTGAAGGCTTAGGTATTTATTGCTATTGTCACTGCCTGGACTTATTTGTAGTAGTCCTTATTGGGAAGGCTTTCCAGATATTTGTAAGAGCTTGAGTGTTTGTCTAAACTGTATCTGCTTTAGAAGACACCCCAAGCTCAGTAATACTGTGATTCTTGCAGATTTGTGGAGGTACCACCTTGATGGTCTTGGACAAGAACTGGGAGAATTCTGTGGATTACCAGGCAGAGACTGTTGTTCTCTTCCCTTACTTTCTCTCAAACAAACAGTTGTGTCTCTGTTCTAAGCCACTTACAGCTGAGGGTAGAATGACACAAGCACTCTTGAGGCCACTACCACTATGATTGTGCTGGGTTGGAACTGAACCCAGCACAATGCTAGGTCTTGCCCAGGGCCTGCTATAACCACTCCCTTGGTACTACCTGTTTGCTTAAGGCCTGGGGATTCTACAAGCAGCAGGTGGCAAAGCCAGCTAGGCCTGTGTCTTTTCCTTCAGCGTAGCAAGTTCCCCTAGGACCTAGGCTGATCCATAGGTGTTGTCCAGGAGCCAGGGACTAGAGTCAAAAATCTTAGAAGTCGACCTGGTGGTCTATTGCACTATGGCTGAGCTAGCACACAAACCATAAGACGCAGTTTTTCCCACTCTTCCCTCCCCTTTCCTAAGGCAGAGGAGTCTCTCCCTCTAGCCACTTCCACCCGAGGCCATGAGGTGTACTCCCAGACTACCCACCAAGCTCTCTTCAGGTCCAAGGGTTCTAAGTCAGCTTGTTGTGAATGCTGCCTGGCCTGGGACTCACCATTCAGGGCAGTGGGCTCCACTTTGGCCCAGGGAAAGTCCAGAAATGCATCCAAAAGTCAAGCCCTGGAATTGGGGACCCAAAGAGCCCAATTAGTGTCCTACCTCCCCTGTAGCTGCGATGGTACCTAAGGTACAAGACAAAGTCCCCTTTGCTTTTCCTCTGCTTTTTCAAATGAAAGGAGTTTTGCCCTGTAGCCACCACAGCTGATTATGTGCTGAGTCTTACCTGAAGCCAGCGACTCTCAGAAGCTCAACTAAAGTCCTTGATGTAGTACCTGGGTATCACTGCTGCTGGGTATTCAGGGTTTGAGGGCTCTTCAGTTAGCAGGTGATGAATGCTGGCAGGACTGGGTTCTTTTCTTCAAGGCAGCAGGTTCTCTTCTGGCCCAGTATGTGTTTAGAAATGTCCCCTGGCAGCTAGGGCCTCACAGCTCTACCTGGTGCCCTATCCTGCTGTGGCAACTGAAAGACCTCCATCTCTTCCCTCTCCTCTCCTCAAGCAAAGGGAAGGGGGTCTTTTGGAGCTGTGAGCTGTGAGGCCTTGGGTTAGGGTAAGGGTGATGCCAGCACTCCCTTGGCTGCCCAAGCTGCTATCTCAGTATGTTGTGTGTCCACCCCAGTCCACTGTCTCTGGGCCTAGTTCAGCACTAGGACTCAGCTGAGAGCTACAGTTCTTATGGCCTAGACTGCCTTTCAAGTTTACCTGGAGACACAGAGCACTGTAGCCCTCAGTGGTGAGGTTTGTGGGCACTCCAGTTTGGACCACTGGGATCTGCAATTCCCATCCGGCTAGGGCTGGTTTTTTTTTTTTTTTTTTTGAGACAGAGTCTCACTCTGTCACCCAGGCTGGAGTGCAATGGCACGATCTCGGCTCACTGCAACCTCTACCTCCCAGGTTCAAGTGATTCTCCTGCCTCAGCCCCCTGAGTAGCTGGGATTACAGGCGCGTGCCACCGCGCCCAGCTAATTTTTATATTTTTAGTAGAGACGGGGTTTCAACATTTTGGCCAGGCTGGTCTCGAACTCCTGACCTTGTGATCCACCCGTCTCGGCCTCCCAAAGTGCTGGGATTACAGGCGTGAGCCACCGCGCCCGGCTTAGGGCTGGTTTAAACGCTCCCTCTATGGGTGGGTGTCAGCTGAGTTTGCTTCTGTTTTCCTTTCTGCTTTAACTGTACAGCACTGAGTTCAATGCCTGATAATTGCTGTGTTCTCTCTCCCCCAATGCCCAGAGACAGGCTCTCAGCACCATACCGTTGCTGCTTGTGTGCAGGGTAGGGGGTGGCATGGGTGATTCAGAACCTTTTTTTTTTTTTTTTTTTTTGTCTTTTGTATGCCTCTTAAAGCAATACGAAATTAAAACCAGGTATTACGAGTCCTCACCTGATTTTTGGTTCTTATGAAAATATCGTTTCTGTGTAGATAGACGTTAACTTGGTGTCTTTGCCAGGGTTGGGGGAGGGGGATGATCAGTGAAGCCTTCTATTCCACCATCTGGCTTCATCTCTCTGCATGATTGTGGATCTTTGAGACTTGCCTTTCATGACTGCACACTAGCTGTCACATGCTCCCCTAATTAGGATCATCCCCATCTCTCCTGCCAGGATGGCTCACTCACAGACACATTCATCCTACCAGACAACCCAAATCCCTCTGTATCTATCCTCAGGGACACTGGTTGAACACCTTATCATGCATGTGGAACCCTGAGCCTCTAGTATCTGCATCAGAGCAGTGCAGGACAGAATGAGTCACTCCTAAGTATTCATCTTTTGACAGCAGGAGAGGAAGATGCACTAGGATTTTCCTAGCTCTCCCCTCTAAGGCATCGTTGTTGCTATCAAGTGGTTGTGTTGAATCTGGGAGGGGTGGGCACCTGGACAGGGAGAAGCTGTTCAGAAGAAAGCAGCAACTAGGCCGAAAAGAGTCAGTTAGAACTGTGGTCATGTGATGTGCCAGGTGAGGCTGGAAGATGCAGGGAAAAGAACAGAAACACCTGCCTACTCATTAGTTTGGGGAAGAGGATGATTGGTATCATCTGTTTCTTTTTATCCAAACTCATGCTTTCCTCTCCAGCCACACAATAGATTCTGGCACTGTTGTAAACGGAAAAGGCTTTAGTTGGCTATGAGACCATTTTCTTATACTGACTAATCATGTGATAATGAGCAAGTCACACCCCATCTTTAGACCTCGGTCGCCATCTATAAAATGCCTGGGGTTTGATATGTGAGAGTCCTTCCAGTTATCACAGTCTGTTAAATTTCAATGTGTTCTTACAAATGTAGTTGGGAAGAAAAATTTAAAAAGAAGTTGAAAGAAAAGAGAGTTCAGAAGCAAACCAAATCCTCAGTACTTTCACTTAGGGGGAAAAAAATCCAGATACAAATTCCAACAGTGTCTTTATTATCCAGTGACTTCCTGTAATATATTTTTTCAATAAAATGCAAATGACTTAGTAACAAAGGCTCTGCATGAAGGGCTTGCCCTGTTCAATGTTCCAGCTTTTTTATAGTATACCGTTTCAAAGAATTTATATTTTAAGTTATTACTTCCTTACCCATTTCTCAAAAGAAACTGAAATTTGGAAACACAAATGTCACAGTTCAAGTAAATGAAAAAAGGGGCACTTCCTCCCTTTTTTATTTCTAGGATGGGCCTTTTTTTGACTAGCCCGTTACTTTAAGGCATGATGCATCAACTTCTGTGCCCTCCACTCTTGCCTCTATGCACACAGCTGCCAATTCTTATCACTCT
The DNA here is from genome assembly GCF_048565385.1 of Saimiri boliviensis. Classification (NCBI taxonomy): domain Eukaryota; kingdom Metazoa; phylum Chordata; class Mammalia; order Primates; family Cebidae; genus Saimiri; species Saimiri boliviensis. Next base: position 201,140,415 of record NC_133450.1, on the reverse strand, counting down.
GACTATCACCTATTTCCAGAGCCACATTGCCACCTGGCTACTGAATGGTGTCTCTTAGCTATCGCAAACTCAGCATGGGGAACACTCAACTCCTAAACCCTGCCCCACTCTCTACTCTTCAGTTTTCATTGTCAGTTAATAATTACACTTTATTTCTTAAAACAATTTTACATTTTAGAAAAAATTTTCACATGCGTTTTTCATTTGATTTTCATTTTAAATTATCCCCCCTTTTCAAATGAAGCAGTTAAGGCTCAGAGCAGTTAAATGTCTTGTAACTAAAAGGCTAAGTACAGATTGCTTCCCAGTCCTCACACCTGCTTTACCTGCTCTCATTTGTCTGTTAAAAAGCTTTTGCTGGTTGGGTGTGGTGGCTCATACCTGTAATTCCAACATTTTGGGAGGCTGATGTGGGAGGACACCTTGAGCCAAGGAGTTTGAGACTAGCCTGGGCAATGCAGGAAAACCTCATCTCTACAAAACAAAGTTTTAAGAAATTAGCTGGGAGTAGTGACAAACACCCATAGTCCCAGCTACTCAGGAGGCTGAGGCAGGAGGATGACACAAGCCCAAAAGGTAAAGGCTGCAGTGAGCTGTGATCATGCCACTGTCCTCCAACTTGGGCAACAGAGCAAGACCCTGACTCAAAGAGAAAAAGAAAATCATTTGTTGGGTTCCCATCACATGCAGAATAAAGTTTAGCCTGCTTATCCTGATGTTCAAGGACCCCATCAGACTCAAAACATCTTTCCAGCCTGAATTTCCTATAAATTTAAACATTCTGCCTTCTGATGGCTTCAGACAAATTACTACTCCTTGTTACACTGGCTGCATCTCCCTTGCACATTCTGTTCCTTCCTGTCCATTCCTGCCTATTGGGATCTTATTCATCCTATAAGACAGTGCAGATCCTGGGCCCTCATTCTTTATGTGAAATCCTTGGGGCCAGATGTGTTTTGGAGTCCAGAGTCTTTTTGGATTTAAGAAAGGTAACAGAATTCATATACTGTATATCACAAAATATATTTAATGTACTCCAGGGCAACACCTTGCAATAATGGGTACTAACGTTTTGCAGCAAAACATGTGGATACTCACAATAAATTCAATAAATAAAGACACAGTGGGCAAAGTGAGGTTTTACCACCTAATGAGAGAAGAAAGACTTGGTTTTTAGAGCTGTTGCATTTGGAATCACTTATAAATGACTAGAGACCTGCCCTGCTTGTTTCTGGAAGCCTCCCTGAGTTGGCCTCTCCTCTTCTCAGTGTTTTCTCCTTCTTTGCCTTTGATAATTTTAATTTACCCATTCATTGATTCAAGTACTTATTCTGTAAATATTTATTATATATTGTGTTAGACATGGAAGATGCTATGATAAATCAGATAAATCAAATTGCCTCCTGTTGTTTCCTGTCTGGTGGTTAAAACTGAGCCACAAAAAGGCAAAGATAATAATGATAATAATAGGTAGGTTGAGTCCTGGAATGGGGTTGGAGGTGAGTACCAGGAATCTTAAAGAAAAGAGGAGGCAATAATCCAGCCTCAGGTAAAAGGGGAAGTAAGGAAACAGTAAAGATTTTCTAGAAGTGAAATCATCTGAGCTGAGTCTCAAACAAGGAATAGGGGTTATCCAGGTTAAGACATGGAGAATGGAATTGAAAGTAGAGAGAAGAGCATTTACTAAGAAAAGAAAGGGCAACAGAGGGTGATTGTCATCTGCTAGTGCTTGGTTTTCAGAAGACTGAGGGACATGTTTAGGGAGGGGGTGAGAAATGAAGCTCTGGAGCTCAGTTGAAACCAGAACTTGAGATACCTTATATAGGTGCCAATGAGTTAAGACTTTATCCTTAAGGGCCATGAGTCTAATATGGAGTGCCCACTGTAATGCAGAGAATGAGCTGGAGGAGGCAGAACTGGAGGCAGGGAGGTCATCAGAGGATCTCATAACAATCAAGGGAGAAGGAACATTGAGGGGAAGAAGGCTCCAGGGCTCTTTCACCCCCATTCCAGCACTAGTCCCAGATTGCCTTCTTTTCAATTTAATTTTAAAAGTGAATAATCTTTCAGGCAGTGATCATGTCTTAAATTATTCATTCAAGAAGCTTTATGGAACATCTGTGAAAGACCAGGAACTTTTCTAACCCGTGGAGGTACTGCTATGAGCAAGCCAAGCCAGATCCTTCTTCTTACGGAAATATTTATTCAAAGGGGTGGAGGGAGGGAGTTGAACAATAAAAAGTTAACAAAGAAGTGAGATAATTGCAAACAGTGAAAAGTGGATGTTCTGAAGGAAATGAAATGGGGTTATGTGATGAAGACAGTGAGTGGAGGAAAGGAGACTCTCAGAGCACGTTATCCTGGTTGAGGCCTGAATGGTGAGGAGGAGGCAGCCATGCAAAGATCTGTGGAAGAAGTATTCTAGAGAGGAGAAATAGTGATTGCAGAATTGCTGGGGTAAGAACCGGCTTGGATGATGAAGTCAGAAAGAAATGCTTAGTGCAGTCGGAGAACAGAGAGCTTCAGGGGTGAGCAGGATATCAAAGTATTATATCTCGGGAAGTCATGAGGAGGTATTAAGTAAATGGATGTCATAATATGGCTTAATTTTTACAAAGTCGACTTGGCTGTTATGCAGAAAATGGATTGAAAGATGACAAAAATTGAATTATGAAATGTTGAAATCTTCAAAGATCTGTGTAAGTGGTAATTAAATGGTCAGAGTTGGAGCAGTAAAATGGAGAGAAGGAAGAGATCATTGCTCTGTTTTGGACTTGCTTATGGAGTGTGTGTGTGTGTGTGTGTGTGTGTAAAAGTCTAATGTCAGAAATAAAGGAACTGTGGTCACCTCAAGGTTTGGCATGTAAGTAGCTCTAAATAAGTGTTTGATGCATTGAAAGCATCTGTTTCTTTTTATTCAAAAATTATAATCCTTTGAATAATGACTTAATAACTACACAGCCTATGCATCATACAAGCTTAATGAAAGTGTTCCGAAAGATTTTTCAACAAAATTGCATTTAGAAATAAATATTTACTTGAGTACAACTCATTCGTGAAATTAAGTCATCTTTATGAGACGTACTTGATTATTTTTATAACTAGAGAGCAGCGTAATATCTATGGAATTATACCATGTGAAGCCTTTCTAATTATCTTACTTAGAAAACATAAACACAGGCTTTAAAAAAAATACAGTTATAGGCAAAACAAATTTCTTAGCACCTCTCCACAACATCTAGCAAGTGTAAGTGTGGTGCCTATCTGGTATAATCAGAAATCTTTGAAAAGCAGTAAGCCATGACGTTTCTGGTGTCCCTTCCCAGTTACAAAGCAAATTCCTCAGTTCTGTAATAAAGTGCAGTTGTGTATCTGGTCTGTGATATGTAGCACATTCCAGGCCTACTAGAGATATAAAAAGGAATAAGAAAGGGTCTCAGCCTTAAAGGAGCTCCTGGGCTATTAGAGGAAGAGAGATATATAAACAAACCACTAATAATTGTGTGTGGTAAGTGCTAAAGATAGATGCAAACTCAGGGTGCTGCTATGGGAGCCTTATGGGGGCAACCAACTTCTGGAGGGGTGGGTGAGGTATACCACCTAGGACCTAGGATCCCAGGAAAGGCTTCCTTGCAGATGGGAGGTGTGATTGAAGGATAAGCTGAAGTTACACATGTGAAGCAATGGTATTTAGTAATTCAAGATGTGTGTGTGTGTGTGTGTGTGTGTGTGTGTGCGTGCGTGTCTGTGTGTGTGTGTTTGAGATGGAGTCTCACTCTGTAACCCAGGCTGAAGTGCAGTGGCACAATCTCAGCACACTGCAACCTCTGCCTCCTAGGTTCAAGCGATTCTCCTCCTGCCTCAGCCTCCCAAGTAGCTGTTATTACAGGCACGCACCACCACACCCAGCTAATTTTTGTATTTTGAGTAGAGATGGGGTTTCACCATGTTGGCCAGGCTGGTCTTAAACTCCTAATCTCAAGTGATCCAACCACCTTGGCCTCTCAGAGTGCTGGGATTATCGTATAGGCATGAGCCACTACGCCTGGCCCAGTTGCTTAGATTAACTCATTTTATATTTTTAACTTATTTTAGTCCTCACAACATCCTTATGAGATATATAGGTATTATTATCCCCACTTAACAGAGGACAAAATTAAAGCACAGAGAGGTCCAGTAACTTGCTCCTGGGCACACAGCAAGTAAGAAGAAGATGTAAGATTCAAACCAGTCAGTGTGGCTCCAGAGTCTTTGCCTTTCAGTGCTACACACTCTAGCTGCCTCTCTTACTTTGGCTTAATTTTCCATTCTACTCTAGATGGGTGTTTAAGTTGGTTACAAGAATTGCTTTGACAAACATGCTTCCACATAGGCCTTTGTGCTCATGGGCCAGGGTCTCCCACAGACTATGAATGGCCATGCCAAGTTACAGGGTGCCCATTCACTCTCCTACTCATTATGCACTCATTTTTGACCCTTCACTTCTCCAAAACTGCTCCTTTAAAAGTCGTTGGAACTCTTCTGGCTGCAGAATCCAGTGGAATGTTTTGAATGGAGCCTACCATCCAACTTGCCATCCCAGCAGCCTTAGATGCCTCCTTCTCAAACACTCCTGACCTTTGTTTCTGGTTATCCCACATTCCCACAGATAAGTCCCCTCTCCCCCTTCTTAGTTCCACCAGTCAGCATCCCTAGGTCTTCCTATACCTTAAACACTGGAGATCCTAGGGATGCAGTTCCAAGATCTCTTCTTGTTCTTCTTATGATCACTAAGTAATCTCATTCACATATGTGGATCTTTAAAGGTTACTTACACACTGACATCTCTGAAGTTCACATCTCCAGCCCAGACCTCTTTGGAGCTCCAGGATTGGACATCAGACAGCCCCTTTGACATCTCTACTTGAATGTCTCACGGGCATCTTAAACTTAGATTCAAAACCATGCCAGACATGCCCCTTCTCCAATTCTCTTCACCTAAATAAGTGATTCTGCCATCCATCCTGATGATTACCTCAGAAATACCGTAATTTTGAAAATCATGTCTCCAGGAGTCTGATAGAAATACATCACCCATCCAATCTAACTCCCAAATACATCTTGACTCCTTTCATTTTTCTCCACCTCCATCTGCTGAGGACACAGTCCTAGCCTCCACATCTCTCACCTGGGCTATTGCAAGCCTGCTCTCTTGATCTTCACACTTTTGATCTTCACACAGCATCCTAAGTGACACTTAAAAATGCAAATAATATATTGCTCCACCTCTTGCTTTGAAATGTTTGATATACTTCCATTAGAAGAAATTGACACAACTTATCCTGTTCTAAAAGGTTTGGCCCAGTGGGTCTTAACCACAGTTGTACGTTAGAATCATCTAGAGGGGATCAGGCACAGTGGCTCACACCTGTAATCCAAGCACTTTGGGAGGCTGAGGCAGGTAGATGGCTTGAGGTCAGGAGTTTGAGACCAACCTCAGCAACATGGTAAAACCCCATCTCTACCCAAAATAGAAAAATTAGCCGGCATGGTGGTAGGTGTCTGTAGTCCCAGCCACTCAAGAGCCTAAGGCATGAAAATTGCTTGAACCCAGGAAGTGGAGGTTGTAGTGAGACAAGATCATGCCGCTACACTCCAGCCTGGGTGACAAAGCAAAACTTTGTCTCAAAAAAAAAAAAAAATTATCTAGAAGGTACAGAATTTTAAAAAATTATTTTGTCCAGAGCCCATCTTAGACCAACTACTCTGATCTCTACCTGTGGGTCTTGGACACTGATACTTTTTCAAACCTCCCCCACCCCCAGTGACTTTTAGGTGAAGCCAGTGTTGAAGGCCACCAAGCTGCCTTCTGTGTGATGCTCCACCTAATCTCACAATACTCTCCCCCTTGAAAAAAAATACATTCTGGCCACACTAGAGCCCTTGCAGTTTTGTATCTTAGGGTTTTTCACTATGCTCTTTCCTGTGCCCACTTCAGAGTTATTTTAAATTCAAGTAGGATACTATAGTACCGTAAGACATTATTACATACATATAGTAAGATGTCCAGTAGTTTCTGCTAATTACCAGCTCAACTCATCTGTAAGCAGGGTCTCTTCTTTTTATACACCAGGAAAATGATTCAGGAAGTTCAAATGATTTGCTTTAATCCCCAAAGGTGAACTTGCAAGCAGAGAGTAACCAGATCCTACAACAGCCTATCTCTCCTTGCTCTTTCCTCCCATTACCCCTTCTCCCTCCTACCCTCCTCCTCCTAACTTGGCTCCCCACTGTCTAGGCCTCCACCTCTGTGGCTCCACATAATTACTTTTTAACACCCATAATACTTGCTTGACCTCATCGTCAAAACTATTATGCACTAAGGGACCATTTCATACAAGCTCCTGCTATAGGAAATTATTTAAGAGTGCCCAGTGCACTGCTGAGAGCCAAAGCAACTCCCCCAAATGATGATGGAAACCCGAAGCCAGGGGAATCTGGCCCCTTCACAGCTTCAAATCATTCAATTATCCCTCTTCTCCAACTGGAAGGGCAAAGGAGAGATAAAGCAGCAGAGGACTGGATTCACAAATGGGATTTAAGATCCTGATGTGTTTTTGATGAGGAGAGAGAGAAAATACAAAAACAACATTCATTCAGTAGACACTGAGCATTTACTGCAATAAGTGCCAGCATTTATAGAAGCACTTTATAAAAGTCGTATTCTCATTTTCTTGTCTGATTTGAACAATAGCCCTCATGAATCCCATTTTATAAAGGAAAACATTGAACTCAGAAATTCTCTGTAGATGTATCCAGGTCACATAACTGGGATGTGGGCTAATGTGACTTGAAATTCTGAAGCCTTTTTTGCATTATCCCAAGCTACCCGACATGAAGAAGGCCAGAGTGAGCATAGAAACACGTAGGATGTCCCCCTGCTACCACTACCCTATCCACCTGGTGACCACTACTTCCTGGAGAAGCTGCGCTTCCGTCGGAAGTTTTCTACCCAGGCAGAGCCCCTCTCTGCCTTCTCTGTGCTGCCCTCTTTGGGCTCCTGTAGCTGCTTTGTCAGCCACTCCCACGCCCCTTCCCTTCTCCCTTCCTGGAATGGTTCCTGTGTGGGTATGGCCCTTTTGACTGGCTGAAGTCTGCAGACTCCTAATGTACATAACAGGAGTCTCTCTCTTGTCTTCCTCTTGCACAGACTTTATAGACCATTTCTCTAAATTTCACCTAATCAGCCATAAGTCAAGCAAAGAGTGGATGCTACTCCCCCTGAACCTGGGCCTGCTTAGCATAACCCTCTTCCTAGAGCCCTGAATACCTGGGGTCCAGCCAAACCAGGATTGTTAAATAAAGGAAATAGTCATATATACAATAAATATTTTTTGGTATAAGTATGTCCCAAATATATTGGGATTTATATATATATGTGTGTGTATATATGTATATATGTATATGAAACATTACAAATATATTTAGGACAGGCTTGTAAATAGGGATAGCTACTGCTTATGATATTAGCTTATGTGTGTATATATATATTTATGTATATGTGTGTATATATATATTTATGTATATGTGTGTATATATATATTTATGTATTATGTATATTATGTATATATATATATATATATATATATATATATATATATACACACACACACATACAAAAACAACCTATATTTGTTGTTTACTTGAAATTCAAGATGAGAGGACATCTGTTTTGTTTTTTGCTGAATCTAACAACCCTAATCCAACACCTTCCTACCTTGGGGTCCCAGGTAGCAGGAAGGGCCACTGGGAAGGGTAGTGTGGCCCTGGCAGCAGGAGGCTGGGCTCTGGTCCTGGCTCTTCTATATATTCACTGTGAGGCCTTTGTCCCACTCCATGACTCCGTTTCCCCATCTGCACAGTGAGGGGTTGTATCAGGTAGTCTCCAAGGACTTCACTGGCATAGAGAGAGGTTGGTGGTGTTTTTGTTTTTGTTTGTTTGTTTGTTTGTTTGTTTGTTTTGCATCTTGCTTAGAGTTTAAGAGGTTGCAGTTGGTTATGGAGCATGTTCCCACTAGATTGAACCTTCCAAGAGCCAGGATTGTTTTTCATTCACAGGAAGTATGGTATCATGGGGAAAAAACAACAACAGTAGGACTTTGACATCCTGAGCTGAAGACTTGGCAGCACCATTTACAAGTCACTTAACTTATGTTAAGCATCATTTTCTGCATCTTATTACAATTGGAAGATTGATGTAAGCCTCTTCTTTAGCACAGAATAAGCAATAGCTATTATCATTGAGTTTGGATTTCTAGACCCTGGCTAGGTTTCTGACCTAGATTGACACTCTTAAATTAAAGGTGGAAAAATACAATTGAAGAGGGTGATTGAAGAGTCAAACTTCAAAGGTTAACAAGCCATTGATACTGAGGTTGCCTGTAACCTTCCTCCTTGTACAGAGGATTCCAATAGGCCTTCATCTACTTGGCTTCACGAGAAGACTGTTGCTTTAGAGTACTAACTTTATAGTCAGGTCACAGGAATGGGTATGGCCTGGCGCCCTCATCCTGGGCTTGGCCAATCGGCTCAGGGTAATGGATATTCCCTCAGGGGACTTCTTGCAGCTGTCAAAGCTTGGTTCCAGTGCACACACTCCAGGCTCAAGATACTTGGCCACCTCCCAGGCTGCTGGAAGCATCCAGTGCATTCTTGGCCACAGCACATCTTATGTAGAGGAGGAAGTGGGAAGCATAATTTATTCTCTGGGCAAACTGGGGGCTGATGAATGGATGTGTTGACCCAACTTTCTGATTAGAATGCCAACTGCAGAAGATAGATTGCATCCTAAATCTGGGGGAGCTGAGAGTGAGAGCATATCCAGGGAGAAGGTGGAGGAAATAGAGAAGAATGAGTAGGACTGGTACTCAAGAGGGCAAGGCCCAAGCATGAGGGAATGTCTGTGCTACTTGAAGGGACAGTGGAGACGCAGCTGGAGGCAGGGGAGCGCTCATCTTTCAGTGAAATTAATCCACTCAGAACAGAGTTCAGGCCCCTGGGAGGCACCAGCTCACTATTAATAACCGTGTTAATAACTAGCATTTCTTAAGCATTTACTGTATGCCAGGCATTGTACTTAGTATTCTTGACATGGATTGTGGAATTTAATCATGAAAATTGCTCTCTGAGGCATTTAGTAATAGCAGTGCTTATATTTAGCTGATACACCTGGGTGTTAAAATATTGTAATAGTTCAAACCTGGCTAGTCAATAGCTGCTAATGTGAGCTCCCTAAGTGCTCTCTGCCCCTCTCATGAGGCAGGAAAGCAGAGGCCACGCCGAGGGATCTGTGTCATGCTATATTGGTTGATACATATTTTTAATGTTGTTGTTATAGACCTAATAATGGTTCTTAGAGACAGCCAGGTTTTAATTCCTGGAATCTGTAAATGTCAACTTAGGTGGCAAAAGAGACGTCACGGATGTGATAAAGAGAAGGAGTTGGAGATGGATAGATTATCCTGGTGAGCTCTAAATGCAATCACAGGTATCCTTAGAAGAGATAGGCAGAGGCCAGGCACTGTGGTTCACACCTGTAATCCCAGCACTTTGGGAGGTTGAGGCAGGTGGATCACCCAAGGTCAGGAGTTCAAGACCAGTGTGAACAATGTGGTGAAACCCCATCTCTACTTAATACAGAAAATTAGCTGGATGTGGTGGCATGCACCTGTAATCCCAGCTACTTAGGAGGCTAAGGCAGGAGAATTGCTTGAACCTGGGAGTCGGAGGTTGCAGTGAGTCGAGATTGTGCCTGGGCTACAAGGGCAGAACTTCATCTCAAAAAATAAAAAATAAAAACAAATAGAGGGACTTTGGGAGATTTGACACAGAAGATTGATGATGCTGTGATGATGGAAGCAGAGAGAGATCTGAACGTGTTATGCTACAGTCCTAGCTTTGAAGATGGATGGAATGGCCATAATTTGAGGAATGCAGCTCTAGAAGCTGAAGAAGACCAGGAAATGGATTCTCCCTAGAGTCTCTGGAGGGAGCACAGTCCTGCCAATGCCTTGGTTTCAGCCCACTAAAGCTGACTTTGGACCTCTGGCCTCCAAAACTATAAGGCAATAAATTTCCATGTTTTAAGCGACCAAACTTACAACAATTTGTTAGCATGGCCATAGGAAACAAATACAGTTTTCAAGCTGAGGTGACGAAAGCTGGATGAGTTATATGATTTGCTCCAAGTTTGTGGCCTAAGTTTGAATTTAGGCTGCTTGATTCTAGAACACTCATCTTTTACCATCAAGCTGCCTTCCAATAATGCTGCAAGGAAATTGCCCATGAACCCATTTTCAACATGAGATCAATCACAGCAGGTTAGAGGGGTATATAACCTGTCTGAGGCCACAGCCTTGCCTAAAGGACAGAGCTGGGATCTGGAACACTGGTGTATTCATTCTGAGGCATTCTGCATGACAAAGTCCGCCTGCCCTGTGACCTGGACTGAAATAATGGCTGCAACTTGGAGGCTTTGTGGGTGTCCAAAATTCACCCCAAGCCACCATGTGCTAATCTCCCAAGGAGCAGCAAGACTTCCTCAAGCACTGTCCAGCACTGGAGGCAAGGCTGCAGGTATACATCTTGGCCAAGCAGTGTGGCTTAGGAATATAGGTGGAGCAGCAGTCCAGACCTGCCAACTAGGCTGCTGCAGGGAGCCATAAATACCAGAGTGGGGAAAGGAAGTAGGCCTGACTCAGCCAAGCCACATGCAGATCTCGAAGAGCCCGCTTTCTGGATTCAGCGCTATCCAGAGGAATCAGTGGGGGGACGCCCCTCGGCTGGCAGCAGGCTGAGGCACATACCACAGAGGGACCTGGGGGCGCCTGTTGGCCAAGGCTTTCCTGGCCAGCTGTGGTGAGTTTGTGCCAGTGCTTTCATTCAACCCTAAATTCTGCAAGAGGCTTCCTGGGGCCAGATTTCTCCACAGTTTCAAGTCAGAACAAAGAATGATTACAGAAACCATAGTCTGTGAGGGGCTATGCAGAACATAAAATGGTATCCACGGGCCCAAATGAACATTTTCTTCTCCCTGCATACCCCATTTCTCTGTCATGTCTTTCAGATTACCACCTCTATGAGGGGACACAGTATAAGTGTCAAAAGGTAGAGACCAATTCCTGGGACAGCAGAGGAAGAAAAGGCCCTACCTGGTCACAGCCTCAGGGAACATTTCCCACTGTTAGAAGTCTGAGCCTTGAAAAGTGAATGACCCCTGTTAGGAGTTGAATTGTATCTTCCAAAAGGATATGCAGAAGTTCCAATGCTTGGCACTCATGAATATGGCCCTACAGGACTTCCCTTTTATCTGAGATTTCCCTTTCCATGATTTTGATTTCTGTGGTTTCCTTTAGTTGCAGGCAACAATGATCTAAAAATATTAAACGGAAAATCCAGAAATAAAGAATTCCTATGTTTTAAATTGTCTATCCTTCTGATGAAATTTTGCACCATCCTGCTCTGTCCCACTCGGGACATGAATTGTCTTTTTGTCCTGCGTGTCCACACTGCGTAAGCTACCTTCCTATGAGTCACTTATTAGCCATCTTGGAGATCAAATTGACTGTCATGGTGTTGCAATTGACTGTCATTGTGTTCAAATAACCCTTACTTTACTTAATAATGTCCCCAGTGGGCAAGAGTCATGAGGCCGGCAATTTGGATATGACAAAGAGAAGCCAAAAAGTGAACGTTCTTGACTTACTAAAGAAACAAAGAAAATTGTATACTGAGATTGCTAAGATCTATGGTAAGAACAAATCTGTTAGTGAAATCATGAGGAAGGAAAAAGAAGTACACACTGGTTTTACTGTCATACCTCAAACTACAGAAGTTATGGCCATAGTACGTGATAAGTGTAATTAAGATGAAAAAGGCATTGCATTGTGTGTGGAAGACCTAAGCAGAAAGATGTTCCAATTGATAGCAATCAGGTTCGGTACTATCCATGGTTTCAGCACCCACTGGGCGTCTTGGAATGCATCCCCCTTGTATAAGAGGGGACTGCTGTATTTGGAAACAGGGTTTTTGCAGATGTAATCAAGTTGGGATAAGGTCATTAGGGTGGGTCCTTATTCCAATGTGACAGGTGTCTTTCTAACACGAGGAGAATACCACATGAAGACGGAGGCACACAGACCTACAAAGGAAGAGCACCACATTATGACAGAGGCAGAGATGGGAGTGATGTGGGAATGATGCAGCTGCACGAGGAACACCAAGGACTGCCGGCCACCACCAGAGGCTTGAAAGAGACAGGGAAGGATTCTACCTCTCAGATGGAGCGTGGATCAGCGGACACCTTAAGTTTGCACTTCTGTCCTCCAGAATGATGAGAAAGTAAATTTCTGTTGTTGTAAGACATCCAATTTGTGGCACTTAGTCCAGGCAGCCCTCGGAAACTAGGATCAGAGAGTTTGTGTCTTGAGATGGCCCATTCTTCTTTATGTCTCCTACAGACCGGGATCAAGCCCTGCTGTACCGAGTCTCGTACTGAGACTGAGCGTGGAGATATGGGAAGCCCCGTGTGAGCCAAGGCCTGGTGGCTGGAAGGATGGGATCACATTTAGGGAAAACATGAATCTGGCAGCAGAATAGCCAGCCATAGTGAATGAGGCTGGATAAGTAGTCCAGGGCCAGATTGTGACTCACTCCCAAACAAAAGAGAAGAATCTCAGCTTTGGACTTCCTCTTTCTCAGAGGGACAGAGCATACGAAAGTCACGTAAATTGCCATGAAGATGAAATGTCAGAGTCAACCTCCCTCCTCCCCACACCTTACACGGACACCCTGTTTTTGTTTTGAAAATCTCTGCTTCCCTGTGTTTGTTTTTTCTTTTTCCGAAAAGTGGATAACCTCCCTAATCTCCGTCTAAAGTTGGAACAAATTGAAAGGTAGACAAAGGAGTAAGATGGATATCAAAATATCACTTTCAGTATCATAAAACCTTGTTGAAATGCATTTAGACTCAAATGCATCTGACCTCGGAGCAGTTAAATGGTGAGAAAGATCAAATTTGCAGAGAAGACCCACTGAGCTGTCATCACTACCTCATCCTATGTGAGGTCGGAGGTGAGAAGTCAAGCAAACCCCCAGACTCAGGTTTCTGATGAAGATACCCAGAGGGAATCATGGAACAACAGCTATTCCTCTAGCCAGAGAGCTGACTATACCTCCAAAGGGAGGAGTCGGGGAAGGGCAGGCCACCAGAATGCTCAAGGAAATTCAGAGGTGTGGAGAATAAGCTTTCCACTCCTTGAAACCTTAATACTATGCCTGCCTGTGTGTGTACGTGACACCATCCTGGGCGAGGGAGGGCCTGAATGCAAAACGGGGAAGAGAAAAACAGCCTTCAGAAGCCACATCGAGTGGCAGAAGCCTTTGGTAGAACATGGATGAGAGGTTAGTGGGAAAGCGAGGATAAGCTTAGAGAGGAAAGACATGGGATATTTTTAGCTTTGCCATAAGCTTTATGAGCTTCTTGGAAGCTCCTTTTTCTTTTGATCAGTTTGTCAGTTAAGCCTACCCAAAGAAAAGGGGTGTGTGTGTGTGTGTCATATATATCATATATATCATATACCATGTGATATATAGCACATACATTTGCATATGATATATAGCTCATACGTGTATATGTATGTATATATGTATCATATACATGATTCTTCTAAGCCCAGAGGTAAGGTCTAGGGATCTTGGGGAGAGAGGCAGCTGAAATGTTCTTGAAGAAAAAGGTATAGACTGTTCCTGTGTTAGACATTGATAGAGCAAAAGCCCACTGATAATATTTTGCTGATAATATACAATGTAATATAAAAAAAGAAAACGTTGATCTGGCACTGTAGGCTACCACGCGAGTCCACTTTTTATTCTGGCATTTGGCATTACTTGGATGTGACCTGGCAGCAATGCCCAGGTTGATATATAGAAAATGATATGATCCTGAGGATCTCTTAGAATGGAGCAATTATTAGTGGAAATGGTGGGCTCCCTAGAGCAGAGAGGCAGATGGGAGCTCCCTATAACTCCCCATAGCTCCCAGAGGTGAGGCAGAGAGGGGGTCCCCTCAACTGCCAGCCCTGCTCTGACTTGACGGGAGAGGAAGGAGGACACAGAGCCCTGGGCTCCTGTGGAGGAGACAGCCTTCCCTAGGGCCCTGGGCTCCTGTGGAGGAGACAGCCTTCCCTAGAGCCCTGGGCTCCTGTGGAGGAGACAGCCTTCCCTAGGGCCCTGGGCTCCTGTGGAGGAGACAGCCTTCCCTAGGGCCCTGGGCTCCTGTGGAGGAGACAGCCTTCCCTAGGGCCCTGGGCTCCTGTGGAGGAGACAGCCTTCCCTACGGCCCTGGGCTCCTCAGGCTTCTAGCTGTCCCTAGTTGAGCTCTGGAAAGTTCCTAGAGCCCTGTTCTCAGTCCACGGCTCTTCTCTTTAACCACCTCCTGTGATAGGCTGAGGACTTAGGAGTTGTGTCTCCAAGATGCTCCAGTGCTGGTTATTCTATTGCCTGGAGGACATCTCCAGCCAAATATCCTTAAAGAGCCTCAAATTCCACCTGTTGAAAGACACAGTCTTTTTTTCCCATCCCTAAACCTGGTTTTCTTTCTTATATTAATAAGTGATACAACATGTACCTGGTCATGCAAGGGAGAAACAGGGAGTCATTCCAAACACCCTTCCCAAACGCCCTTCACCAAGCTCTAAGTCTTGATGATTCTACCTCTTAGCATCTCTCCTGTCTCCCCCTCCTCTTCATCCTCTCTATACTGGCTAATGGCAAGCTGTTACCAGTCTTCTTGTCTCTGAATTCTTCTCTTTTTTCCTAGAGACCAACAGTCAACACATTTTTTTCTCTAAGGGCCAGGTGGTGAATATCATCAACTTTGCCTGCTGATGGGCTTTGTCACAACAACTTAACTCTGCTGTTGTGGTGCAGAGGCAGCCACAGACAATACACAAATGGATGAGTGTGGCTCTGTTCCAACAAGACTTAGATTGAGAAACCAGGTAGAGGGCCAGACTGGTCCCGTAGACCAAGGTTCGCATCTCCTGATCTACACCAGGGCCAAAGAGGTGGGCCAAAGTGATCTTTCTAAAAGGAAAGTCAAGTCACAACTGCTTTCTTGCTTAAAGGCCTTCAGTGCCTCCCCATCATCTCCAAGCTCTTCTCAAAGCTCTGTGGGACCTAGCTCCTTGCCACCTCTCACACTGAAGATTGCCCTGTGTCCCCACCAGTATTTGCAGCTCTGTCTTGTTTGCAGTTCCCAGAACACATGGTTCTACTTGTCAATCCCATTTGTAGGCACACCTGTCTCCGGGGCTTAGAAGGCTGTTTATCTTCCCACCACAAAGCTTCTGGGGCTACTGTCCATCTTTGTAGCCTCAACTCTTATGCCCTTCTTTTCCAACTTCATTCATTCCTTTGTTTGCGAATTTGTTCAGCATTTATGCATAAGCCATGTGGTAAGCACTTACTATGTGCCAGAAAGAGTTTATACAGAGAATGGTGAGGTGGGGATGGGACATGGGGATTGCTTGGCTGGGCTTCGCATGGATAAATAGACCCCACTTTCAGTACCGAAATCTGTATTAGTCAGGGTTCTCCAGAGGGATGGAACCAAATCAGATATATGTTTGTATAAACATTTATGTAATAGACTCACACAGTTACAAAGGTCTGCAGTATGATAGGCCATCTGCAAGGTGAAGAATGAGAAAAGCAGGTAGTGTGGCTCAGTCCAAGTCCCAAAGCCTTAAAACCAGGGAAGGTAACAGGGTAGCATCTAGGCTGAGGCTGAAGGCCTGGGAGCCACCAGGAGGCTGCTGGTGCAAGTACCAGAGTCTAAAGGCTGAAGCACCTGGAGTCTGATGTCCACGGGTAGGAGAGAAGGCAAAATATCTCACATGGGAAGAGAGAAACACAAAGAGAGGAAATTAAGACAAATCATTTATTTTACAATTTTAAATTTGTGTCTCATTACTGGAACATACTGTCCAAGGTGCACTGTAATTCAATTTTGTTAAAATACTAGAATGACCCTGTGACTAAAAAGATAACATTGCATCTGTTTCAAGATGTTAATTTGTTATGTGCAAATATTTAAAACACGGCATGATTTTTGTAATCTCTTCCTGGCATTGCTTCATTTTAAAATTACATTCGAAGTTTAAAATAAGTGAAAATGGGCCTCTCTGAACTTTTAAGGGGCTATGGGACAGTGGTATCACAAGGGGCGGCTAGGAGTGTTTTGAGCTACTTTTCCCTAATTTCTGACACTCTTCCTACCAATGCCATGCCAAATAAACTTGCAAGTGTCAAAACAAGCAACACAGGACTTGCTATGAAAATGGAGCTTCAGTCCTACTCTTACTCTGCTCAGGTTGCTGTCTCTAACAGCTTCTGGGCAGGATTCTGCAAGTGTCACGACCCAGCTCTAACAGTGACTGGGAGAAACAAGGCGTCCTCATTCCTAGAGCTGCCATCACAGTATCAGTAACAAATAAAGAAGATGGCATAAGCGTTAGCAGTGAAGGATATTAAAGGACAGATGGGTGTGGGAGAAAAAGAGAGGGCTGGGCTACCAGGCACTTCCACATTCCTTCAAGAGCTACAGGGGGGTTTCCTGACTTGTTCAATCTCTGGCTGTAATCTCACAGCACTCGGCTAGCTCTAAAATTAAGGCAGTCCTGTTTCATTTATTTACTTGTTTACGCCTCTGTCTCCCCTGGTCAATCGGGAGCTCTTCTTCAGAAGAAACCCTCCCTCAGGGCTCTGCGCATCCCTGGAGCGTGGGAGAGCTTGACCTCTTAACTGGAATTTGCTGAATGAGGACATCTAGTTGCACCCTCCAAATGCTGACTGCATTTCTACCACCAACCACCCGCATTAAGTGAATTAGGGAGACCAGGGGAGCATCACGGGAAACCTTGAAGTTGAGCTCAGCGGCAAGCCCACTTCAAAGGGAGATGACTGAAGAGAGATGGTTAATACATGTGCATTAAATTTACCTTAGAAATTAAGGGCAATCGTCTTCCAGACAAGCGATCTTGGGGTTTCTTCAATCATCTAAACTTCTGAAAAATAGTCCATAACACATCGAACATAAACAAAATGTGGCTAGGTTTAGCTGGTTGTGGTGATGCCGATGGCTAAAAATAGCTACTCTATGGTCTGATCCCACAGGGAAGACAAAGCCCTCTCAGTTCTGATGAAGGGAAAAAAAGTCACTTTTTTCAACCTTACTTTTTTAGAAAAACTCTTTTTTTTTACGTGTTCTTAATTTTCCAATCATGAAATGAATGCTCACTTACTAGAGAACATTTGGAAAGTACAGAAAATTGCAAAGAGCCTCATCAAATGTTTTGGTATATTTCTTTCTAGTCTCTCAATCCAACTCATGCTGACAACGGAGTTAGGAAGAAGTAGAAGAGCAGGGAAATACAGTCATGCTGCTGTTATTTTTTATACAGAGAATTATCAAAGTAGCCCTCCAGCCTCTGAGAAGAGAGCTTTGCCTTTTTGCATACATTTTTACTTTATCTCATTATGAAAACAAAATATTCTAATTAGGGAAACGATAGGAAAGAAATGCCTGCCACCCATAGTCCAATCCCCAGAAGATAGTCTGTTAATATTCTGATGTACTTTTCTTGGGCCTGTTTTCTAGGCAAACACATATCAGTGAGATCTCACTGGATAGGCAATGTTACATTCTAAAAAATTATTTTCGCTTAATTTCCACATCAAAAACATTTCTCCCATATTTAAAAAACCTTATGTTAGTGAACATTACCAATGATACAATCACATTTTCTGGATGGAGAATAACTTATTTAATAATTTTTAAATTGTTTGGCATTTCAAAATTTTTACAACTATAAATTTAAATGTTGTGACCAACATTTTAGATATACATTTTGTTGAGGAGGAGAATACATATAGGTATTTATAACTGTATATCTATATCACTGTATATAGATATATATCTGTATGTTCAAGCATATGATCTTTAAAGTCTCAACAGGGAGTTTAAATTGGTACAACTGCTTTGGAAAACAGTTTGCCAGTATTTACTAAATTAAACACAAGCTTACTCTGTGGCTCAGCAAACTACTCCAAGATCTATACCCAAGAGAATATATCCATATGTCTACAAAAATACATGTACAACAGCGTTCATGCTTTTATTCATAGTAGCCTCAAAGTGGAAACAACCCAAATGCCATCAGTAGAAGAATTAATCATTAAATTACGGAATATTTATATAATAGAATACTGCATGCTATAGTGTGAATATTTGTATCTCCCCAACATTTATATGTTAAAATCTAATTACCAATGTATTGGTGTTAGGAGGTAGGACCTTTGGGAGGAGATTAGGTCATGAGAGCACAGCCCCCATGAATGACATTAGTGTCTTTATAAAAGATGCTCCAGAGGGCTCCTTCACACCTTCTGCCATATGAGAACACAGCAAAAAGGCACCATCCATGAATAAGAAAGCAGGTCCTCACCCAACATTGAATCTTTGACACTTTGATTTTGTACTCCCCAGCCTCCAGAACTGTGAGAAATAAATTTCTGTTGTTTATAAGTCATCCAGTTTACATTATAAACTACCCAGTTTACAAATTGCTGTAACATTTTATTATGGTAACCTGAGGGGACTAAGACACTCCATACTTAAAAAGAATAAACTATTGCTACGTGCAATAAAATGAATAGATCACTCAGAAATTATATTAAGCCAAAAAATCAAGACCCAAAATAATGAAGACTGTATGATTCCATTTTTATGGAGTTCAATAACATATAAAACTGATTATGGTAGTACTCAGAATAGTGGTTACTTATCGATAGATGTAGGATGATTTCTGACTAGGAAAATGCACCAGGGAATCTCTGGGGGTTGCTAGAAATACTGTGTGTTGATCTGTGTCATGGTTATATCAGTGTATTCAAATGTGAAAATCTGTGAAGATATATGCTTAAGAAAATAAGTAGTAATAATAATTCATTTAAATCTTAAGCCTATAGCTTCAGGATATTCCTCAAAAAAGAAAAAGTCCTACCAGTGCAAGGACATCATCTCACCAACATAGAGCTTTGGCCATCTGTGCATATGGTGGGCACTCTCTGGGAAAATTTTGTAGCAGGGTTTTGTGAACTAGAAAGCAACATGGTGCAAAGATTATCTTGTTTCCTTCAGTCTCTTACCCTTGAGAGAGACTGAGCCTTGGCAAAAAGAATGAAGTGGTCAAAGTCTGCCTTTGATGCTCCCTTCCCTTTTGCTCTATGTCTTAGACATAGTAACCTTCTGAGGTCAGGCAGAGTCATCAGAGATGACCTAGTATATCCCTTCACTTGATGAATGTGGATGCTGAGATTGGAAATGAGGAAGTGACTTGCCCACAGTCAGAGTCAGGCCATACCTGGTTGTCTTTTTCATTCATTGAATGATCCTGTGCTGAGCATGTAACTGGTGCTAGGCTCTGGGCTAATTCCAGCTTTCAAGGCACTTATCATTGACAGAACAAAGACATAAGGGTCTTACAACCATTAGAATGTCTACTCTCAAAAATCCAGAAAATAACAAGTGTTGGTGAAGGTGTAGAGAACTATTAGAACCCTTGTGCACTGCGGTGGAAATATAAAATGGTGCAACCAATTCAAAAAACAGTGTGGTGCTTCCTCAAAAATTAAAAATAAAATTAGCATATGGTGCAGCAATGCCAATTCTGGGCATATACTCCAAATAATTGAAAGCAGGGACATGAGAGATTTGCATACTCATATTCATTGGCCCATTATTCACAATAACCAAGAATTGAGAGCAACCTAAATGTCCCTCAATGGATGAATGGATAAAATAAATGTGGTCTATACATATGGTGAAATATTATCAACTTTAAAAATGAAAGGAATTCTGACATATGGAAAACCTTGAAAACATTATGCCAAGGGAAATAAGCCAGTCACAAAAGGACAAATACTGTATGATTACCTATATATGAAGTACCTAAGGTGGTCAAATTTATAGAAACAGTAGAATGGTGGTTGCCAGGGGGTCAGGGTAGAGGGGAATGAGGAGTTGTTGTTCAATAGGTACAGTTGTTCTTTGGTAACCATGGGAATTGGTTCCAGCACCCTAGATGCTATGTAAGAAGTTGTTATACTGTATTGTTTTTTCTGGTATTATTTTTATTGTTATATTTAAAAATAGATTTTCTAGTTTCTTTGATTCATGGTTGGTTGATTCTGGGGAGGTGGAGCCCATGGATATGAAGAACTGACTGTACAGAGTTTTAGTTTTGCAAGATGAGAAAAGGTCTGGAGATTGCACAATAATTGGAACTTACTACCGAACTGTACACTAAAAATGGTCAAGATGATAAATTTAATGTTGTATATATTTTACCACAATCATAGGGGCAGATGGGAGGGAGGGTGGGAGACCTCTTATTCAGCCTTGGGGGTCAGAGAGAAGGGGGTCCTGCTGAGAACGGATTCTCCCACCTTTGATGCACATACTCTCCCCTAATGACCTCCTATTCCACATAAACCTGAAGGAAGAACTCCATGCCTATGGACTAGAATGGACATGAGTTTTAAATACAGAGTCTGGGTGAGACTCCAAGGTGTCAGATTAGAAATACACAGATAAGAAATATGCAGAAAGAAGATCCATGTAAACTTTCAAGTATCCAAGGAAGATAAGAGTCCCCTAACAGTACTGGGTTAAGTATAGCATCTTGGTATATGTGATTTGGTCACTGAGATAAAAATAGGCAATTTCCAACCAAAGCTTAGATTATAATTCCATAAAACTTTACACATCCCCAATAGGTCACAACTACTGATGATCACTGATGAGATGCCTCTGGGAGCTTCTGAGGAGTGTTATAAAATAAGTCTCAGGTCTTCCTGGGGAATGAAAGAGAAAGCCATTGACCGATGAGCCCCATTTCTCAGTGGTTAAAGGCAGTCCTGCACATGTTAGTGCTTCTCCAGTTCCCAGATGTTCATGTGTGAAGGCCAAGTGGGTGCCTATGGTATCCCATGCTGTGGTATCATGGGAGTTTCAGGGAAGGAAGTGAGGGAACTGAAAAGCCCTGGGTGTGTTGCAGATTGGTTGCAGCTGAGCTGAGCCAAGCTAGTGGACACCTGCTCAGAGCTGATCACCGCTGCGGCTGAAGGAAGTGGTAGGCCCAAACAGGCTTGAAATGGTACACAGGAAATTTCTGACACAGTCAATTTCTGGTACCTCCCAGATCTCTTCATATCTTGATGGAAGATTTAAAAGTAAGTGCAGTTTTCATATTCCATGGACTCAATAAATAGCAGGCTCCTGCTACTGCTTCATCTCTTCTTTCCATTGTCTTCAAAACAATTGAATAAAAAAATTCCAGAGCTTGGTGCTTTCTTTGAAAACATTGCCTTTCTGTTCATTTTACTGATGAGAAAACTGAGGCTTCCCTATCCCTAAGGGAGCAATTTGGAGATAAGAGCATAAGAAAGTGCCAGACACTAGCTTAGTTTCTTCAAATGAATCACTCTGCCTCTTGGTGGATGGTGTTTTCCTCCCAACCTATATTCATCGTTTCCTTACCACAACCTTCTGCCTTCACCTTTGATATGATAAATATCAGACTGAATAATAAATGCACTACCTGGAAGTCCTAACCAAAGCAATCAGACAAGAGAAAGAGATAAAGGGCAGCCAAACTGGTAAAGAGGAAGTCCAACTGTCACTGTTCACTGATACTATGATCATATACCTAGAAAACCCTGAAGACTCCTCCAAGAAGCTCCTAGAACTGATAAATGAACTTGGCAAAGTTTCAGGATACAAAATCAATGTACACAAATCAGTACCACTGCTATACACCAATAGTGACCAAGCTCAGCATCAAATCAAGAACTCAACCCCTTTGATAATAGCTACAAAAAAAAAAAAAATACATAGGATCATACCTCACCAAGGAGGCGAAAGACCTCTACAAGGAAAACTACAAAACACTGCTGAAAGAAATCATAGATGACACAAATATATGGAAACATATCCCATGCTCCTGGATGGGTAAAATCAATATTGTGAAAATGACCATATTGCCAAAACCAGTCTACAAATTCAGTGCAGTTCCTATCAAAATACCACCATTATTCTTCACAGAACTAGAAAAAAATTATAAAAATCATATGGAACCAAAAGAGAGTCAGCATAGCCAAAGCAAGACTAAGCAAAAAACAAATCTGGAGGCATCATATTACCCAACTTCAAACCGTGCTGTAACACTATAGTCACACAAACAGCATGGTACTGGTATAAAAATAGGTACATAGACCAATGGAACAGAATAGAGAGCCCCGAAATAAGGCCAAATAGTTACAGCCAACTGATCTTCTACAAAGAAAACAAAAACATAAGGTGGGGAAATGACACCATCTTCAACAAATAGTGTTGGGATAATTGGCAAGTCACTTGTAGAAGAATGAAACTGGATTCTCATCTCTCACCTTATACAAAAAGCAACTCAAGATGGATCAAGTACTTAAATCTAAGACCTGAAACCATAAAAATTCCAGAAGATAACATTGAAAAAACTCTTCTAGACATTGGCTTAGGCAAAGACTTCATGACCAGGAACCCAAAAGCAAATGCAATGAAAACAAAGATAAATATATGGGACTTAATTAAACTAAAAAACTTTTGCACAGTAAAAGAAATGATCAGCAGAGTAAACAAACAATCCCCAGACTGGGAGAAAATGTTCTCAAACTATGCATCCAACAAAGGACTAATATCCAGAATCTACAAAGAACACAAATCAACAAGATAAAAGCAAATAATCCCATCAAAATGTGGGCTAAGGACATGAATAGGCAATTCTCAAAAGAAGATATACAAAAGGCCAGCAAACATACAAAAAAAAAATGCTCCACATTACTAATAATCAGGAAAATGCAAATCAAACCACAACGTGATACCACCTTACTCCTGCAAGAACGGCCATAATTTTAAAAATCAAAAAATAATAGATGTTGGCATAAATGTGGTAAAAAGGGAACACTTTTACACTGCTGGTGGGAATGTAAACTAGTGCAACCACTATGGAAAACAGTATGGTGATTCCTTAAACTAAAAGTAGACCTACCATTTGATTCAACAATCTCACTTTTGGGCATATACCAGAGGAAAAGAAACCATTACACAAAAGACAGTTGCACGCATATGTTTGTAGCAGCACAATTTGCAATTGCAAAAATGTGGAACCAGCCCAAATGCCCATCAATCAGTGAGCATATGAAGAAAATGTGGCATATGTATATATACCATGAAATACTACTCAGTCATAAAAATGAATGAAATAATGGTATTTGTAACAACCTGGATGGAGTTGAAGACTATTATTTTAAGTGATGTGACTCAGGAATGGAAAACCAGACTTTCATATGTTCTCACTTATAAGTGGGAGCTCAGCTATGAGGACACAAAGGCATAAGAATGATAAAATGGACTTTGGGGACTTGGGGCAAAGGGTGGGAGGGGGTGAGGGATAAAAGACTACACCTTGGGTACAGTGTACACTGCTCAGGTGATAGGTGCACCAAAATCTCAGAAATCACCACTAAATATCTTACCCGTATAATCAGACACCACTTGTTCTCTCAAAACCTATTGAAATAAAAAATAAAAATAAATTTACTACCCGTAAGAACCAAATTGACCTTAAATTTAATTATAAAAGTTTACATATGTATAAAATGTGTTCTCTGAACTAGGCACTTTGCAGACACCTTCTTATTGTATCCTTCACAACAACCTATAAGGTAGTCTTGTACTCTTTTTCTGTCTCTCTCTCTCTCCTTCCCTTCCTTCTCCTTCAACATGGTAAAAAAAAAAAAACAAAACAAAACATATAACATAAAACTTTAAACTATTTTTAAGTGTACAATTCAGGGACATTAAGTACATTCATGATGTTGTGCAACCAATGCCACCAATATCCATTTCTAGAACTTTTTCATCATCCCAAAGTGAAACTCTGCACTTATTAAACAATAGCTTGCTATTTCTTCCTCCCTCAAGCTTTTGATCACTTTTATTCTACTTCCTGTCTCTATGAATTTACCTATTGTAGGTGTCTCATATAAGTGAAATCGTACAATTTTTGTCCTTTTGTGTCCTGCTTATTTCACTTAGCATAATCTTAGTGACATTTAATAGAGTATTCCAGAATTTCATTACTTTTTAATGCTGAATAATATTCCACTGTATGGATAGATCACTTTTTAAAATTGATTCAACTATTGAAGGACATTGGGGCTGCTTTTACTTTTTAGTTATTATAAGTAAGGCTGCTATGAACATTGGTGTAAAAATACAGATGCTCCTTGATTTTCAGTGGGGTTGCAACCCACCATAAGTTCAAAATATCCTAAGTCAAAACTGCATTTAATACTATCTACCCTATAGAGCATCATAGCTTAGTCTCACCTTCCTTAAATGTGCTCAGAGCACTTACATTAGAGAAAAATCATCTAATACAAATCTTGTTGTATAACAAAGTATTGAATATCCCATGTAATTTATTGAATACTGTACTAAAAGAGAAAACAATCCACAGTAGCAGCTAGAGCAGGTGGTGAGCCCAAACAGGTTTGAAAGGGTGCAAGAAAAGCATCTGACATAGGCCGTCTCTGGTATCACCCAGATCTCTTCATATTTCAATGGAAGATTAGGAAATGTGTACAGTTTCCATACTTGTGTGGAAGATTGTGTAGAAGAATGGTTGTATGGATACTTGAAGAATGATTTCTACTGAATATGTACCACGTTTGCACCATGGTAAAGTTGAACCATTGTCAGCCAGGGACCATCTATATCTGTTTGAGTCCCTGCTTTCAAATTCTTTGAGTATATACCTAACAGTAGAATTTATGGGTCATATGGTAATTCCATGTTTAACTTTTTGAGGAATTGCTATACTGTTTTCCATAATAGCTACATCAGTTTACATTCCCCCTAGTAATGCATCAGGCTTTCAATTTCTCTACACTCTCACTGATACATGTTATTTTCCATTAAAAAAAAAAAAGCAGTTGCCATTCTAATGGGTGGGAAGTGGTATCTCACTGTAGTTATGATTTGCATTTCCTTAATGTATGTTTCTTTTTTCATGGAGTAGGAAACTAAGTCACAGCAGAACTAAGTAACTTACTCAAGATCATATAGTTGCTGAGTTACAGACACAGGATTCAAATCCACTTTCTGCTGACTTCAGTATCCATATTTTTAATTGCCTCCCTGGTTTGTCTCCCTTTATATCAGAAATGCTGGAGGCAGCTAGTGGTATAGATCAGAAATTGTTTTCAGCAAGAAGCCATCCCTTACATGGAATATTTCTCACTTTTCCATATGCTAAAAGATGGCCCCTGCTTTCAAAGATCACTCACATTTGGGTATAGTGCTTCTCAAACTTGAAGAACCAGTTTTTATTTTTTTAATTTCCAATGTGTTCCATACTGATGTTTTGGAAAACCAAAATAAAAATGAATTACTAGAAAAGGAAAATTTAAAAAAAAACATACATAATACAAACCCAAATATTTTATTATTTGATTTATTACAAAAATAATTGTTCTGTCAATAGCTATAAATGTTTACATACTTTCATTCTCACTTTCTGTCTCATAAGTGGTAGTCTGTTTTCACTCTGCTGATAAAGACATACCCAAGATTGGGCAATTTACAAAAGAAAGAGGTTCTTTAGACTTACAGTTCCACATGGCTGGAGAGGCCTCACAATCATAGCGAAAGGCAAGGAGGAGCAAGTCACATCTTAAATGGATGGCATCAGGCAAAGAGAGCTTGTACAGGGAAACTCCCTTTTTTAAAAACCATCAGATCTTGTGAGACTCATTCAGGATCACAAGGACAGCACAGGAAAGACCCGCCCCATAATTTAATCACGTCCCACTGGCTTCCTCCCATGACACATGGGAATTGTGGGAGTTGCAATTTAAAATGAGATTTGGATGGTGAGATTTGGATGGGGACACAGCCAAACCATATCAGCTGGTAACATTTTACAGACGGCACCATCCACAGTTACAAATTGAGGAGCACTATCCTAAAGCAGAAGGCACATGTTAAATTTTAAAGAAAAAATGAGAGTTACCAATGTTAATTTGGAATACCTGGGCCTCTCTTGTTTCTATGCCTTTTATTGAGGAACCAGAACCTAGAGTACATGACAAATTCCATGGGCATTAAAATACGGCTGACAAGAATTGATGTGGTAGAATTAGAAAAAGTTATGAAGCTAGGCAGATCTCGAATTAAATTCCAAATCTGTGTTTCCTAGCTGGATGACCTTGAGCAACTCAGTTCTTCTCTCCAAACACTATTATAATATCATCATCCTAACAAGTGAGGGTAGAAGGTCTTATTTTGCAGGGATATTGTTAAGATTGAACGTCACCAAGTATGTAGGTCACTTAGTAGAGTGCCCAGTTCATCACAGCCACTCAACCAATAAATGGAAGTCCCTTCTTTTTATCTTTGGCAGAGCTTTGACAGAATTCAGAAGTTTCTAGAAGAATATCAGAACACAGCAGTCTGAAAATACATCCCCTCTTAATTACCATTTGGTTTGGGAAGAGACTGATTCATCTGTAGCCCAGGCAGGAGCAGGTCCTTGTTGGGATAGAGGTGACACTGGGTCACTGGGCGTGTTTGGAACTCGGCCTCCTCCTGCCTCACTCTGGACTGTTGCTGCACTGGGTCATTCGAACTCAACAAAGCGAAAATGCTGTGAACGCAACATTTAAGAAGCTTGACTTTGCCAGAGCCAAAGAAGGGATCCTTACAAAGAAATATTCAGTGTTTTCCGTTACCCCGGCTTTACTTCAAAAAAATTGCACATTCTACCAAAGCCTAGCACAATCTTTGAAAATCTGTAAAATCCCAATATCCCTGATATTAAACCGTGAGAAATAAGTCATATTCCCTATCCTCCAGATACTCCTTTTGGCAGGACATTTTTGGATACGGTGTGTGGTAGATGTTTGGTTTTCAGATCTGGATTTAACTTCTAAATCCGTAACACCAGCTGTGTGACCTTGAAGGAATCATGTAAAGTGGGTTAATGCTCTAATTCCAGTTTTTGAAAGAAATGAATAGGACTATGAATGTGAGGCTATACAATCATCCCTCTCTCTCCATTTTATTTTTTCAAGTGGTAAGGGGCAAATGGGTTTGAGGCACAACCAAATGTTTTGGGACCCATGGCTAAATGAACAGAATATCAGGGCCATTCTGCTTCCCATTCATTCAGAATACCAGGATTACCTCTGGGCAGGTGGATTATAAACTTTTACTATTTAGAGGGCATACATCAAAGCCTAGTTGGACTGCTTGCACACTTCAGAGTTTTTAACCTGAAACGTGAGCACAACTTGTGAGTTTTGTGTGGCTGAACAAGGAAATAATTTGTTCATCATTCTTTAAAGTGGCTCTGAACTTATGCCAATAACAAGGAGCCTGTGTTTATCTGGAATCTTTCTCTAAAAAATTTATAGCTTAGCACAGGCCTGGATGGTGAGTGATGGGGACCACATGGCCCTAGGAATGCAACTGACTGCATGCGCACTGCATGTAGGTTGTGTTGCTCCTGTTTCTTCAGTAGAAAGTTGGACTGGCCTTGAAAGATGCCTTCAGGAGAAGCCATTTGTCAGCCAGTCTCCTAGAGAGCGGGCACCCAGGCAGAGTGCACACAGTCGTTCCAGCTTTGGGCCAGTGCTCCTTAGAGCTCAGCAATGTGTCTTTATCTTGGTCCCACCCCTCACTGACAATTCTTGCCTTGCATGTGCCAGTGATTTCACGACCTTCTTTGCTATTGTGTCCTGGTGTTGATGCTCAGATATATTCTGTTCTTCGGTGAGAAGCTCGACGACCTGGTCAAGCTGCCTGAGGTTGCCTTGTACAACATTCCTTCTGCTTTAACCTTGACCTTAGCAAGCTTTCCACTCCAGAGCAGTTCTCACAAGCAGCTCTCCAACTTAATTTACCCTTGCCTGACATCGCTTGTTCAGATGCAACCCCTGAATCCTTGATATTTGTATCTTAACCTCCATCATGATAGTGGTACAACCAGTAAAACATGTACCACTGGAAAGATGCAAAGTAGATCACGTGAGATGCAGGGCTTTTTAACCTCTGTTAGGGATCCGTAGGCAAATTTCGTCTCAATAATTTATGCAATATTTAATCCCCTGGGAACCTGGGGGAACTGAACAAACAACTGAAACTAAAACTCTTCTGTAGGAAAGTCAGCCTTGTACTTGGAAAGCTGCATGGTTCAGGGGAAAGAGAATGGACTTTAAACTTTAACCTTTTTACATGTAGTAGAACAAAGGAAAAACAAAGTCCATTTTGAAGGAACTGTAGCTCTTTAGATACTTAAGCTGAGTTCGCCCTGGAAAAAAGATCACTGTTTTGATGTAAAAACATTTTGATCAGGCTGTTCTTATTCAAATAAGACCTTGGACCTAGAATGAAGAGTAGATGTTAAGACAAAGGGAAGATACGTTGCTTTGCATAAAAAGTTAAAAGGATCCTTTTTAAGAAGAGAGATTGGTTGGTTGTTAACTGTGTCTTACATCCTCCAGAGGTAGAGAATCCAAAAACTTGGCATTGGGGGCTTTAAGAGATAGAGTGAGGAGGAGGAAGTCAGATGCTACAGGAGTGGCCCTGGCATCGTGGTGGCAGGAGAGGCAGCGAAGGAGCAGAGGCAGGGCTATGACTCAGACACGGCCCACACCAGGGCTGCAATCCTCAAGCCCTGGTACACTTCTCCATCAACACCCCAACTTACATAATGCTGGGAGAGGAAGGGAAAAAAAGGAGGAAAACATCTTGAGCTAGCTGAGCTTTTATCTTGAATTGGTCCAGTTTACATAAAGAAGCAATTAAATTCTTTATGAATTTGATTACATTTTATGAAATTGAAGTTGCAGCTTCACCCCGGGTTGAGTCAACTGACTGTAACACTTATACCTACACTCATGGCGTCTGCTGAGTTTTCATCTAACTTTTGTTATGTCTCTGGTCCTTTTGCTTCCTGAGGGTCCCACGCTAGGATGGCTATCTGCATGCATGCCTCCCTCTGTTCCTGCATCACAGCCCCTTCCACAGCAGTATACTTTTCTCTTTTTGTGCTCCGTGAAGGCATAAACACTGGAGAGCACTTCCACAGTTGTATCCCTACGCCTTAGCAGAGTACTCACTATAGAGTGGGTGCTAAATAACTCCTTGTTGGATGAATGCCTGAAAGAAAAAGAAGAAAGCGACCAGGAGAGGAGGACAAGCCAGAATGAAAGCAAAGAAAGGGATGGTCAACAGGTCCTCAAGATATAGGAGGCTACTGGGTGAGTCAACAGACAATTGAGGGCAGAGGGGCTGGTAGTAGTGCTGCAGGTTGTGAGGACAAGAAGGTTCAAGGTGGTCCACAGATGGCAAAAAGGAGTTGCTCCAATTCCACATCAAGCCCCCAGTGAGCTGAGGAATGGTTGATTCCCTGGGATTGATTACCAGCCTGGTGAAAGGTTGTCAGGTGGGCAAGTGGGGATGGAGGGGATGATACTGGGGCAAGGTGTTCAGAGTTTTGCAAACTCTCACTGGGGAACAGATGTGATGCCAAGTTTAGGATAAGTGCTATTCCTCTGAGCATCTGTGATCATTTTCTTTTTTCAAGCCCTCCTTAAGAATGCTCTGCCAGCATGCGAAGCCAGAGCTCTGAGAAGACCAAAACCCTCTGTCACAAATTCTAAAACACCACCTGGGTTATATTATTCCCTCCTTCACACCTTCCATGGCTTCCTCTTGCCTTCCAGATTTATGTTAAGGAAATAGGACTTATTTAAGGCTTCCCACACAGTAGCAATGAGGAGTATTTGATGCCTTTCCCATACAATAAATCTTCTTGGATGGATCAGCATCTCACTTCCTTAGAGATTCTGTTAGGGAAGAGGAATGAGAATAGAAGCACTAGGAGTGAAATCTCAGTGGATGGAAGACTATGGGAAACTATTGCTGGGCAGAGACATCAGTGGACTGTGTGATCACGAAAGGAAGAGAGTTGGCTTTTCTCTGGGCAGCAGGCTTCCTCTTCTCTGTGTTCTCCTTTATGAATCTCTCTATGGCTGGAGCCTTTGTGTTGCTGTCTATCTTAATATTGGTTAATAAATATGAAAATCCTCAGTAGCCCTGAATAAATGATTGCCACTCTTTGCACATATTCTGTTACTTTCTGTTTCTTACTGCTCATGTTCTTCTATTCTGCCTGTGTTCAAGGTTTCAGTCAACGTGCAGCATGTTCAAGGCAGGGTGATATCCAGAAGGTTTGATGTGAAGAGATTCATTCATGTGAGAGTCTGACAGGGAGTGGGTGTAGAGTGCCTTGTGGGAGGAACACATTAAAATTGCTCCCTTCTGCTGCAGGGCTTGGGTGAGAGGTGTCAGCGGTGTCCATTAAGCAGTTGCTGAGCAAAATGCCTGGTGGCATTTGAACTAGGCTTTGAAGTGGGGTTAGAGTTATCTGCCAGTCAGAGAAAGAGATGTCAAAGATGATGATTTTTCAGATGGAGAACAAGATGCAGCAGAGAGAAACAATTCTGTGATGGTAATATAAAAATGCGAACCAAATGGGGAAAAAAAGAACAAAAGTGTGAGTAAAAGCATCAGAGAACTTTGCCTTCAGATTTCCGAATAAGCTTTACTCATGCCATTGGGCTTAGAGAAATCCCCATCGAAGTCAGATGTGTGCCATGACACCAGGTGGGTGGTCTTCCTGCACAGAGACATCGCGCCCACCCACCAGCACAAGGGAAGGGCTGAGCATGCCTTCCGGAGATACCAGTAGATTGTGCTGAGTCACCCATATTTGCTCTGAAGCTGCTTTCCTAAAAGTAATGTTGGGCAGGATACCTCCCTGCCCCATTGCCTACAGGATAAGCCCAGGCTGTTTAACTTAGTGGGATATCCTGCTGATTTCACCAGCTTCAGTTCCTGCAAACCTCACTTGCCCCCATGCATGCTGCAATCTTTTACCATAGGAACATTGGTGGGCACCCAAACACACCATCCTCTTGTACATAGAATTACTATGTACATAGAATTTTCTTTACCCTAATTTCTTTTCCCCTTTTATAAGCTTGTCAAACTCCTATTCATGCTTCAAAACTCAGCTCAAATGGGTTTTTACTTTCACTAGCTTTCTCTGAAACACTACAGTCCCTGTACACCAGCCAAAAGCAGAATTAAGTATTTATCTTCTGTGTGTTTTGTTACTTTGATTATAATCCTGTTAGAGCAGTAAAATAACCTGTACTTATTTATGTTCTCTTCTAAGTGTGGCTTTCAAGAGCATTTTTTATTCGATAAATATTTAGTATCTACTATGTGTCAGGCATTACTCAGAACAAGGACTATATATATATATATTTCTCACCAGTATTTCTCATTCCAACCTCAGTATTTCCAGAAGCTAGAATATATTGGTTCTCTGGGAGTATGGGATGAATGAATGAATTAATTAAATAATTTCCCCTAGGCCCTTAAAGCTTCTACTCCAAACCTGGTTTGATATAACATAAAAATGTGGGTAAGCCCCCAGGGAAGATGCTGACAGCTTTTTCTGGGATGCTCTGGCTGCCTATAATTTGATGTAAGTCAGAGAATCTATACAGTTGTCCAGAGAAGAACTCTTTCTGATGGTCACTGGGTCTTTTCTATTCTGAAACCATGTATTCCTGTGGTTCCAAAAGTTGAAATAAAGCAATTGTATCATGAGTCACCACTCCCTTAGCAAGCCGTGAATGAGCTGCTTGGCAAAAGCTCCACCAGTGGGAACCCTGGCCACTAAAACTGGCCTTGCTGCCCATCTATGTCCTGTTGGAAACTTTGGATCAAGGCTGCAGCAATTTAGGAATTTTTAAAAAGTACTCCGCACCAATTTCAAAGACAACTTTCAAAATGAGGTTTGAGGAATAAATAGGCAGCCATATAATCACACTTTCTTCTTCTTTGGGAGAGACATAATAAGCTCTTGTTTTGATTTAATGATGGGTAGCTTGGTCCATGCATTTTCCAGACCCTTGGCTATGATTAGGATGTTTCTATACAGGGGAATTGTAAGTCAATATGACTGATTGCTTCTAATAGCACACCTGAATGTAGGTATCAGAATGATGGGCAGCTCCCTTAAGATGGTCTTTTTCTGGACAGGTGTGTAATGAGAAGATAACTTCACTGGGAGTCAGGATACTGGGCATCAGTTTTCACTTCCACCATTTACTAAATGATGACTTTGGGCAAATCACCCATCTCGTTTGTGAAAAAGGAGATAATGTTTACTTTATAGGAATGTTTTAAGGGTCAAATAAGACAATAGGTAGAAAGTTTTTGGCACACAGGAGAAAGTTAGTAAATGTTAATTTCTTCTGGTTCTTAGGAAAACTCTTGTTCTTTCTAGTAATGCTGCCTTTGGAGCTCCTCCCTGAAATTGACTACTACTGAAATGACGATAACATAGCTCTCATTTATTGAGGATCTGGGGCACTTCTGTCAATCTCTGGGCTTTGCTGGGAACCACTAGTGATTTCCTCTGTACTTTGTTGTCATGAGTGGTCTTGGGGCTTACATCTTCAAGGACAGGAGGGCATTTATCTGGCCAGGGGCTGTGTTCCAACTGTTGAAGACCTTGCCTGCCTCTGTCTAATTCAGCGAAGCCTGAAACCACTGTCAGGGTTTT
This sequence comes from Saimiri boliviensis, assembly GCF_048565385.1. Lineage (NCBI taxonomy): Eukaryota > Metazoa > Chordata > Mammalia > Primates > Cebidae > Saimiri > Saimiri boliviensis. Next base: position 201,107,569 of record NC_133450.1, on the reverse strand, counting down.
CAAGGTGCCTAGTGAACAATATGCCCTCCCCTGTCTCCTTTTCAAATAATTCAAAAAAACAGAAAAATGTGTCAGTGCCTGGAGAAACAAAATACCACCATTGGTATAGATAAAGCCATTTTGAGGTGGTAGCTTCATGTGGGTGCCAAAATGGAATGTAACTCCCTAGCTTTGAGTCTGAACTTTGCCCACCTGAGGGCAGAGCAGATATACTTGCCCCAGTTATTGTCTTCCTGAGAGCACTGGTGACCAGGAAGAAAGAAAGAGATCTATTCTGACACTTTAAAGATATTTGAGAGAATTAACTCCATTTAACTGAAATCAATTGCTGTAGTCTACTAAAAAGGTAACATGCCCCATCACCGTTAGATGGAGTGAGGAGCGTGGCGAGGGCCAAGAATGCTCTTGGGGACCTCATCCAAGAGAAGCTGTATGTGTCAGCCTTGTCTTGGTCCCCTGTGACTATCAGGATCCTGATGTAGCAGCTTTCATTCTCAACCTGCATCCTGTTCAGACAGGCAACGCACATTCTAAAGCTCCTTTTGTCTTTGCTGCCAGCTTAGCCCTTTCTTATACCTGGTTTCTTCCTCCTCATCGTCCAGATTGTATTGGTGTTTCAGTCTGGTTCTTAATGGGGCTTTTGAACATTTCTAGGCTTTACACTTTTGCAAATAAACTATTCCCAGTCCACCCCTTCTCACAGCTGAGGACTCCAGCAGCCTATGCCCATCCAGAAGAGTTCAGTGTCCCAGCTGGCTGATTTCCCCACCAAGACAGAGGAGCTGAGACAACAATAGAGGCTTTGAGAATCACCTGGTCCCACGCAATGCCTGCTGAGAGCCCTGAGTCAGAAAGAGGGAAACCTTTTCCCGGACTGCACAGCCCAGCCTGAAATGCTATGCTGCGCTTCCTTGTGGGGAGCTTCTGTGAAGGCTGCCCTTGGGCAGATGACTTTTGTCCCTGTTTGAAACAGAAAATAAAAAAGGTCACAAGTCCCTGGGGTGACAAAATGCTGAGCCAACTAATTTCTTCAGTTATTCAGAATTGTTATTTTCCAGGAAAGGGTGTCAGTGATTAGGAAGACAAAATTGACACTTTACATAATGATGTAAAACAAAACCATGCATTTTACATGATTAGAGTGTCAGCATGTCATTTTCCTCTTTATGTTGTTTTCTCTGACCTCCACTTAAGGCAGGTAGCAGGTTCTAATGAATTTCACTTTTCTTGAAGTTTTTCAATATAGCAAATAGAAGCCTCTAGAAGACCACAAGTTTTTGTTTGGTTGGTTGTTTTTGCATTTTGCTAAAGCCTTAATTGAGAGCATTATACTAAATGTCCTCAATGAAGAGAAAAGTTGGAAAATGTGAGCAGGAAGTGGAGAGGGTGTCTCAGAGATGGAGAAGGGCTATGTATCAAATGATTAGCTCAAGCTCATGCCCTGCTCTGTTTGGTTTTCTAGGAAAATGACCAAACCTGGAAGAGATTGGCTGCTTTGTGTGTATAGAAGGTAGGATTCCTAGCACGGATGGCAGGGAAGCAGCTGAGCTTTAGGGAGGTGCTTTAGGCTTAGACAGTGGAGATATTCATGATGACCCTGGTGGACTAAAATTTAAAGGACCCTCCTCTTTGGGGGGATTTTGGTGTGGCGTTGTGTGGAGAGGGGCAACCCTTGTGACTGAGATTGGGCATTTTGGCATCCTGGTAGGATGATAGCTTGAGGTCACATTTAATTTTATTTCAAGAGAAGGCAAAAAATATATGATAATTCTTGGATACTTGGAGATGCAAATTAAGATTCACATATAAAATAAGTTGAGTCTTTAAAGACGGCTACTTGTAAATGGATCTTTAATGGGACTGTTAAATATAGTTTTAACCTTAAAAAGCAAAAGTTTGGTACTTAGCTCTTTCTTCAGAACAATTCTTATATAACACATCAGTATACAATACCTGTGAAAATACGGATATTTTGAATGGATTTTCTGGAATCCAGGATCTTCTATTTGGCCTTTCCCTCATAGTGACTGACCCCTAAGTGCCATCTGTGAAGTCCTAGGGCTCTGAGAATCAGCTTGGAGCCACACCCCAGATCACAAACTTGCTTTGATAAGCGGGTGGCTGAGATACCAAGTAACTATTAACTTTTGAATCACGCCAAAATTCCTTGGCACTTTACCTAAGGTCCTTCTTAATGTGGCCCCTGCTTCCTCCCAGCCCCGTCTCTTGCCACTTGCGTTCATTCTCGCATTCTGAGGAATTACTCCAGCTCCACCTCTGAGCTTGGTGCAGTAAATGTCAAATCAATGATGTAATGCATATTGTATGAGGAAAGCCATCTTGCAGCCCAAATGATGCAGGGAAATAGAATAAAAGTTGTGACATTACAGAGAAAATAGAATACATTAACCTTTCCTTTTATTTTTTTCTCTCTCTGTTTGAAGCAACTTCTATACAGTTCCTTCTGCAGTTGAGGTTAATGCATGGAAGCCACTTGCATCTTTCACTACACCTCTTCTAACCTCATTGGGTATGTGTGAACATACATGCACACACATTGTGTTTGAAACCAGTTGGGAGATAGGGAAATCAGCGAGATGGAGATCAAAATCACTTTCTCTTACTGGTAATGTGGGTGAGAAATTGTAGCTTGAACAGGCTTTCTTCTGCTTGTCCCTAAATCTAGAATTTGGAATGAGCTGCCCCAGTGCAGTAAACAGGGTTCCTTAACCAAACAGCTTAGCCTCAAGGAAGCATGGCATCTCATACCTGAAAGCCCTCCGAGTAAGAATAGACAGATGTTGGTCTCCAGAACTGATTCAGGGCTCTGATCTGGGTGTGCTTCCACTAGGAGGCAGATGCAAAGCAATAAACACACACATACACACACCCCCAAAAAGAGAGAGAAAAGCTGAAATGACTCAGAGAAATCTTTTCTACTTTCTGAGGATGAGCTGGGTGTTGGAGATAACAAATCAAGGGTAGAAGGACTGCTTCCTAATGTTTGTGAATGGATGGTAGTTCCCAGTTTATAAAATGGGGTAGAAAATTAAGGAAGTCTCTAAGAATCATTTTTGGCCAGGCATGGTGGCTCACACCTGTAATCTCAGCACTTGTGGGAGGTCAAGGTGGGTGGATCATGTGGTCAGGAGATCAAGACCAGCCTAGCCAACATGGGGAAACCCCGTCTCTACTGAAAATACTAAAATTAGCTGGGCATCATGGTGCATGCCTGTAAGTCCTGGCTACTCAAAAGGCTGAGGCAGGAGAATCACTTGAACCCGGGAGGTAGAGGTTGCTGTGAGCCAAGATTGTACCACTGCACTCCAGCCTGGTGACAAAGCGAGATTCCATCTCAAAAAAAAAAAAGAAAAAGTCATTTTCACTACGTTACTACATTAAACCCAGTTGCATTCCTAAAAGGCCATATGTGAATCTTCGTGTCAATCATTTTTGAATCATGGTTTTTGTGTTTGCTGAATGAGACAAGCCCTCAGCTCATTTGGCAGAGTGACTACACTTGGTGGGTAGTGCACAATGGCTGAATTCTGAAAAAATGAAATGAAACCAACCCAAAAGTTACAAGGGCTATGTTTACAAATGTATGTATGATAAACGTGTGCATTCAATGCCCTAAAAGAATTTGGCATTAACCCTAGTGTACACAATTTAGCCTTAGCATACACCAAACATGATCTGTATAAGTATAAATTAGGAACTGTGAACAGATGGGTAGAGACAAAACACAGCAATGTAAGTGAAGAGATACAGGGCCAAACAGCCTGTTAGGGCTAAGAGAAGCATCAACACAGTTAAACATCAACATATAAAATTAATCATCCAATTCCACTCCTCTTTAATCGAGGTCCTTAATTCTGGCAGTTTTCAAGAGGAGAGGCCAATAAAGACTGCAATCTGAGACCTGGATGAAGAGTGTGTGTGTGTGTGTGTGTGTGTGTGTATGTATATATATATATAAAGGAATCTGGATTAGGCAGGATCCCATAGGGATTGAGACACAAGATGTTAGAGATGCTTCACAAGGAGAAAAATCATGTGCTGGTCAGACTTCTTGATTGCAAGAAAGAGTATCCAACTCACTTGGGGTGGGGTGGGAGGAAGATAATTATATATATATATATATATATATATATATATATATATATATATATATTAATTGCATTTTAGGTTTTGGGGTACATGTGAAGAACATGTAAGATTTTTGCGTAGGTACATACATGGCAATGTGGTTTGCTGCCTCCGTCCCTATCACCTATATCTGTCATTTCTCCATGTTATCTCTCCCAAACTCCCCACCCCCCACTGTCCCTCCCCTAGTTCCCCTCAGCAGACCTCAGTGTATGATGCTCCCCTCCCTGTGTCCATGTGTTCTCATTTTTCAACACCCACCTATGAGTGAGAACATGCAGTGTTCAATTTTCTGTTCTTGCGTCAGTTTGCTGAGAGTGATGGTTTCCATGTTCATCCATGTCCCTACAAAGGACACAAACTCATCATTTTTTATGGCGGCATAGTATTCCATAGTGTATATGTGCCACATTTTCCCTGTCCAGTCTATCATCGATGGGCATTTGGGTTGGTTCCAAGTCTTTGCTATTGTAAACACTGCTGCAGGTAATTTTTTAATTCATAGAAACCTGGAGAGGTCTTTTTGGAGCACAGACAAGATTCAAAGAGCATCTGGAAGCCAGGTAGCAATAGGTCCTTAGATCAGTACCACACAGCACTGGGGCTGGACACCACTGCAGCTGGTGACACTTGGTTTCCACTGCTGTTAGACATTGCTTTGCACTGTCCATCATCACTGCAACTACTGGGCACTGACACTGGACACAGTGGCTGCTGCACTACCACAGTTCCAACTTTGCTTCTTTTTGGCACCTCTTGCTTCTGATTCTAATCTCCTAGGTGGAATGTGTCTTTGGCTCAGTCTAGATTATGTGCATGCACGCTTGCTGCCAAGGAAAGGAGAGGAGAGTACTTTTCATTTACTACCAAGAAAATGCACAATGGGAAATGCTTCCCTTGGTTCCTGCCCGCAGACCCCAGTTGTCAGAAGAGCCGAATGATGGGTAACTGAAATACATTCACTATAAAACTAGTAGGTACATCAATCATTTGTCTTGAAGAGATTTAACATTCAAATGCCAAAATTAAATAACACCTGAAAGTATTAAGTGCCATAAAACCAACAAAAATATTTCTTTAAGTCTCAAAGAAAGTGATATTTGGTTTATGACCATATTTTTAAAAATAATTCTTTTGTGTCCTCTTATATTGATAAATTATAAACTACCTAGCCCATGATTCCTTTGTTATTTCTTCTCTGCTTTCTCTACTTACTCAACCTTGCAATTTCAAACATATGTATATTATATAAATAGTTAGGTATCATTCAATGAAAATTGCTTGGAAAAAATCAGAATGGAGCAATGGAGCAATATACAGTTGATCATTTTTGATCATTAGAGTTGATTCACATATTAAGATGTAGATTGTGCTAGTTATGTTTGCTAAATGAAATACTTGAGATAATAATTGACGCTGTTTACTGAGTGTCTACTATGTGTCAGATGCTTTGCATATGTTATCTTGGTCAATCATCACGCTAGCTTGGTTGAAGTGGGGTTTATTATCACTCTTTGATGAAAGAGGAAACCAAGACTCAGAGAACATAAGTGACATTGGTCAAGGTTGTGAAATCAAGCAATGGGATAAACCACAGTCGTAACCCCCTTTCCCTCACAACCCTGACTATGTAACCCAGAAAGCTATTCCCCTAGGCCACGCCTCCTCTGAGTATTGTCATATTTAATAGACTTGAGTCAATGTTACTCTGTGGGTGTTGGCTTCCTGCAGAGGCACATTCCTTCGAAGATAAAAGCATTGCTCTCATGAGTTTCTTAGCAGAGAGAATGGGAATCTCACCTTCAAAGTGAAACTGAGGATTAGTTTCAGGAAGTGGGAATTGGCAGAAAAGAAGAAAGAGGGTCTTGAACTGCAAGAGGGAAGCACTAGCTGTTAAACCCTCTGGAAATGCCCTGTGCTAATGTCTTGGTCAGTGAAATCGCTTTTGGCAAAGATGCCTTCTTCACAGCAGATGGAAACTAATGAACACCCCAGGATAATACAACACATTTTGCCTTGTTTTGGTGACTCCTTTCTGCCTGTGTGATGTTTCCCAGGCTTTGTATATATATATATTTACAAGCATTGACTTTAGAAGTGAAAAATGTTGTTATACATTTTGTAAATCATGACCAGTTTGTCTTGGCATGGGATTTTAAAAAATACTCAAATTGCATTGTAATTAAACTGGAAGTACAAATAAATTCATGAATGTCAATATGCATTCTCTTCCAAAAACACCAAATATATTTTTAAAACTCTTAGGTCTATAATGCTTTATGTACAGTACTCAAATCCTTTTTCCCCCATAGAAAATACACAGTATAGTGCAAGTTATTAAGAGGGTAGAAAAAAAGAACAAACTGAATTTTAAGACTCTTCTCTGATATTTTCTACCTACAAAGATTTATTTCTTGAATATTCAATAGTCTAACCATGCCAGAAATAAATAAATAGAAGAATTACTAATGTATTCTAATACATTGAACATGTTTACTTTTTGTTCATTTTTCATACAGAGGCATGGTATTTGTGGCCTTTTCCCTGTAATCCTTTGTCATAGACATTTTCCCAGGAATGTGTAATATTTTAAATTATAATTTTATTTGCAGTATCAAATTCAGTTGAGGGGATATGGCACAATTTATTTAACTGGTTTATTTGGGGACTTTAAAATTGTTTCTAATTTTTCACTGGTATGGAAGATGACAAATTTAGTTTAGTATTTAGTTTCCTCTACCTCACACTTAGACTTTTAGGCAATTAGATCCTTAAAATAAATTTCCTGGAGTTGAGTCATTTGGTCTAATGAAATGAAGTATTTTGCTGTTCTTGGTAGGTGTTATAAAACTGCTTTCCAAAAATTTTTTTAATCAATTTACACTGCCACCAGCAGCACTTTTCTAAGCTTTTTTGTTTTTTACTATGAACTTAGCAGCATAAGATGTTATATTTCTTTTAAATTGAAGCTCTTAAGGAAAAGTTTTAAAAATTAAGTGAAAGTGTGGCTAAGAACTCGCCACTCAGCTATTATGTGAACTCTTAGAGACTGACCATGAAATCACAGTGATACAAATTAGAGACGTCAGGTGCCTTTTCAGTTCAATCTGACCCTCTGTGACAGGTGTTGGATTGTTACCCGCATGCCAGTGCTTTGGGAATATGTTTGTCAAACATGCCAGTCAGAGTTCCCAGAAGACCTGGCCACAGAATGCGGACAAAGTTAGCATACAAATGCCTGGCTCTTTGCCTGCGATCCCCTGCAAGTCTTGGGCGCCCATGAAAGCAGGAGCATCTCCTGGGTATGCTACAGAGCCTTTCTGGGTTCCAGAACTTTGCTTGGACACCTGGATTTCAAATACCCACCACTGCTGAGCTGGAATAAACAAGTGCATGCCAGGGCTGCCTTCTACGATTTCATTCTCTGAATGTGTTGTTTGTAATTCTGAAATGTATTCTGCTAGAATGACTTGGACATACAAGTTGCCAGCGCATTAGACACCATCTAGTGCAACACCCTTAGTTAAAGAGGAGGAAATTGAAGCCCAGGAAGTGGGAGGTACTAATACCTAATTCTCCTTACTCCCAGCATAGTGTTGGTATACCTTGCCTTCACACATCATCTGAACAATAAAATGTCTTCTGTGAAAGCTGATTCAGGACTGTCTTGATAAATTATATACTGGTGGAATCTTCTTTGCTCCTAATGATTATTACTGGTGTGTCAGGCAAAAATTGCAACACATGTACTGAGAAATTATGGGTGTTGATTTCATAATTTTGGGGTAGTTCAGGTAAATGATAAGTAACATTTATTTAGTGCTCACCCTGTGCCAGATTCTGTTCCAAACATTTTGCATGAATTAATTAATTTTCTCTAACAGTTTTCTAAAATGTATATTTCCATTATTGCTATATTAAAGGAAATCTGAGTGGTTTCTTAAATAGTATATTAAACAGTGTAAGCTAAGTTATGCTGTAGTAACGAACAGCCCCAGATCTCACTGACATACAACAGTAAAGGTCTATTTCCCTCTCATGTTATTTGTACATCATAGGTTAACATCACTTCTTTTCTCTGAAACCCACATTGAAAGAGTTGCTCTTATACATAACCTAGCTGTGTTCTGGCAGGTGGAATAGTTTGCAGCTGGAACATTCAATGGCTCTTAAAGCTATACATTGAGAAATGACACATTGACATTTACTATTTCCTCTCAGTTTCACTGCCAAATGCAAATAACATGGCCAAGTCTGACATTAATGAGGCAAGTAGTAAGATTCATTGGCAGGGAAGGTCCAGTGAATATACCGAACAAATATAACCTACCAATGTCAATAGCTTCCTCAAGGGTCCATATAAAGTAAAGTTTAGAGTCAAGATTTGAACTCAGTATGACTTCAGAGCCAATACAATAAATTTATCTGCTTCACTCTCTCAATGATCAAATGCTGGGAAATATTACTAGAACCCATGTTGAAACTTAGAATCTATTCGTTTGTCCCTGTGAAAAATGCCACTGTGAGAAGTAAGCATGCATCTTTATCTTCTAGGCCAACTATTTCTCAACTTCATGAATGCCTCCTCTATCAAAGCATTAGCACGTTCTGAGTTTGCATTTCATTTCTGTCTGGGTGAATGATATCTCTCCAATCACTTGATGTTCTCATGCACAATAATTTCTTCAAAGTCCTCCCACTCTTAGAGAATTTAGGACCTCAGCGGACAGCTACGCCGGCCCCTGCCAGTGCTAGTATGCTCATTTTGGGATCCCACCAGGAGGCCATGGGGTCTATTATGTGCATCTCTAACCCTTCATGCCCCAGGAGGGCTGTTCCCTTTGTGCACAATTGTAACTGTTAGAAGGACTTACCTTGAATTGAACACCCTCTACAGTTTTCATTCTGGGGCTACATTTAAGATAAATGTAGTCTTTCATATATATGTGTAATAGATACTATATAAATATATAATATGCAAAATATATATACGAATATATTTTATATACAACATATACTTATATTACATATTTAATATATACTTGTATAACATGTACTTTGTATACTATATATAATATGTACTATATATATTATATACTTAGTATATGATATGCATCCATTGTATATGTTTATATTTATATAGTTAAATATACAAATAAATAATAACTCTGAGGAAATAACAAGTGTCAATAGTAACTATTTAATTACTATTGACCCTTATTATTTCCTCAGAGGACAGCTAGTTCAGCCTAGCTGTAAGAATATACAATATACAAATAAATAGTATAAATAGTAACTATTTATTTGTATATTGTATATTCTTACAGCTAGGCTGACCTATATATACAAATATTTATTCGTATATTGAATATACAAATAAATAGTAACCATTTGTATATTTATTATGCTATTATATATTATACATTATATATAACTAAATATTTTTATATTTAATTAAATATGCCCCCCAGATTTTTTTTTTCTAGCCTCAAAAGGCAACTTCTGCCTAATAGGTAATAATTTTGTCTCAAAGTATCACAGTTGTGGTTTTTGAAGATTCTCTGGACTGTAATAAAAATGAGCTTTGCATAATGTTCTTCACCCCTCCCCTTTTATTTATCCTAGTGCAGTTATAACTTCCATAATAGTAACACATTTCAGACTTAGTAAGATGCCATGGTTTTTCTGTGATTAATTAAATTTATTTAGCGACTTCCGTCAATACAAACAAAGTTTGATATCAATGTTGAGAGGCAATGTAAGAATACCTCAAATTATTTAATACATGCTCCAGAAATTATTACAGGATAAGGAATACCTTACTCTTGATAAGTAAGATGCTTTTGCTTTTGTACTTATTATGTACTTTAAACAACTGGTTTTTTATATATAGTTCATTTCTCTTTAGTAACTTTGACAAATTCTGTTTATGAATTAGCTTTTAATTTTGGGAAACTTTTTGAGAAGCAGACAAAATCAATCCACTGTCAGATTGTTTGAGATATTTTATAGACTTTAAAGTAATATTTTTTATGCTTTGTGGAAGCTCTGTGAGGGAAGGACTGTATTTTTGTTGTTTATCACTGACCTCTCAGTGGTTGGTATAACATGTGTTTCCTAATAGGTACCCACTGAATATTTGATGAATTAAAAAATTAAAGGAATGGAGACCATACAGTGGTGACCATATCTGATACTTTGTTTTTGCCCATAGTAGTTGGTCATGTTCAATAAATAAACTAATAGCACAAATTACTGCAATTGATCTAAAGGTAATGACAACAGGATGGAATAAAGGAGATCTGAGATCTGTTTAAGAGGTAAAGACTAAAAACATTTAGTAAATAACTGAGGCTGTGAAGATTAGAAGAAAAGAGAAATCTAAAAGGACTTCGGAGTTTCTGGGTTTAGTGATTGTAAGTGGGTGGTTCACAGCCCACAGGACAAATCCAGTCTACTCTTTGTTTTTGGAAATTAGGTTTTGTTGCAACACAGTCATTCACACTCATTTACATGTTGTCTATTACTGCTTTCACAATATAATGGCAGGGTCATTTAGTTGTGACAAAGACCCCATGGCTCACAAAGACAAAAAAAAATTGACTCTCTGTCTCTAGAGAAGAATGTTGGCTGAATCTTACTCTACTAAACACAGGTGGTTCCTGACTTGCTATGGTTCTACTCATGATTTTTTGACTTTAGGATGGTGCAAAAGTGATACGCATTCAGTACACTCTTCAACTTACGGTGGGGTTACATCATGATAAATCCATCCTCATAACCCCATTGTCAGTTAAGGAGCACAAGAAAGGTTTTTTGGCCGGGAAGTGGAGATACTAAGGGAAATAGTTACTATTTATTAATATGCTGAGTTTGCGGTGCCTGAAGAACACGCCAGTTAAGATGTTCAGCTGAAAGTTAGAGATATAAGCCTGGAACTCAGCACGGAATTATGGCTGAACATACAGATTTAGTAGACTGGTCAAGCTATGGCTTTGTCTGCCATGATAAAACAGCATGGTGGCTGGGCATCTAAAAATGAAGATATCACTAGTGATGTACACTTCTCATTGAAGTCCAGCTTAGGAGATGGGTCAGAGGTGTTTGATTACATGTTGTGAAGGCACATGAGGAAAAGAATAAAGGTGTGTAGGGGTACATTCACTTCTTCCAGAACATGGGGCAGAGTGCCAAGTGAGCATGAGGCACAGGCAGAATCCTCCGGCTGTCACCACGTATTTGCCTCAGCATGACTGACACTACCGCAGGTCCTCTTGGTAGGCCCCAAGGCAGCCGGTGCCAAACTAAAATCAGAAGTGTCCCTTCCAGCTTTGCTGTGCAGTTTTGCCAGTCCAACCACAAAACATCTCATCAAGGTTGATTAAGGGGAGGAAAAGCTAAACATTGGTTGCAGTTCTAAAATAATGCAAGTCCTGGAGATGCAAAGCTTTTCTCTAGCCATCTGGGTTAAGCCTAACAAGGCAGTTCATGTATTTTCCCAGCTGGTAAGTGAATATTTCTGCACTGCACGTGGTACAGAGGGCTCAGTCCAGTGCAAGGACAGTTTGTTCCAACATTCCTGTGCATCCTCTTACCTCCGGAGTGACTCACTTCCATTTCCTCTTTTGCCAAGTAGAGGAAATAGCAATCCCTTTTTCTCATTCTTGGTGAATGTTGTAGGGACAAATATTTTTAATGATATGGAGATGTGTGTCACCACGTGGATAGAGAGCCCCTGAAGGGAAACCCTGCAGCTTCTATAATGCTGACTGATGGGAGGGGACACTTGGGGCATTGAGTGGGTCCTGGAAGAAAAATTTACTTTATATGCTGTTGTGAGACTTTCTAAGGTAATAACCCATACAACAGACCTTGACTGTGTTAAGGAAGCAAAATTATTGGCAACTCTGCTAAGATTTTCTCCCCTTCCACCTTTTTTTTCATAAGCTACTGGAGAGAATAGACTTCATGAATGGAGTTAATTTGATTTTTGGTGGAGGTGAGAAAAATGCATATTTACCTATTAGAATTCTGGTAATAGATATGAGAAACCCTACTTATATCTCTAAACCTATGCCAATACATATTCTTGTATTATATTTATGAAAATGTAGTTTCAGAGAATACTTGTTTGACTTTCTCCAGTTCCAGAAGAGCTCGTTATGCTAAATACCGCAAAGTACAGTGAGAATGAGTAAAGCCAAAGGGACAAAACACTTAAAACTATGATCGGATGTTTCTTCAGATCACACTTAAGTTTTTTTACCCCATGAAGAAATTCTTGGATTTTATTTTTAATGTTGAATTTTCTTTCCACCTTTTTGAACATCATGCCTGTGCCAGTGTGTGCCACTGTATATGTGAATGTCAGAATGGGCATCAGAATGTGTATGTGTGTCTGTGCATCTGTGCATGGCTGGAATGAACTTGTGGGTCTGTGTGTATATGTGTACGTGTGTGGATAGGTGTGAGTACATTTTTCTTGTGGATGTGCTAGTCTAATGAAAGGAGCTCTTCGATCCCACAAGAACCACATGCCTAATAGGTTAGATGTTCGTTAAGTTTTCCAGCATGTGCATTTGCAGAATTAAAGGGTACAGGCACTAGGATAACCACAGAACCCTACATGAACTATTCTGGGTCTCCTCAAGGACCTTTAATTCACTATTGTATTTAAAGACAATACATGCCTTGCATAGTTATGTCTGTGAGTTCTTGTCTGCTCAGTAGCCTTGTACGACAGACCATCACTTGGTTGGGACCAACTCAAAGGTTAAACTGGCACCCACCAAACCTTAGTTGAATAACACATTTTGCTAGAGAGTTTTTGTTTGTGTGTTTGTATTCCTCCTGGCTCACTCTTGGCCCAGACTCAAGATAAACTTTGCTGCTTTTCTGCCTGCTGTGCTTAATTTTCTGTGGTACCTAAAATGCTGGAGTTGTAGCCTTTTTCGTTTGGCTGTGGTTTGGCTTCGCCTGTCCAATTCAGCGTTCAAGTTTCCTCTGTGTGCAAGACTCAGAAATGTTTCATTTGAGAGTTTAAGTTTCATGATTTTAATTATTCACATCGTCTAAACTTGGCTTTGAAATCAACCATATCAGGCATGACAATTCACCCAAGAGTCTGAAATGAAATAAAGAAAGCAGAGATGAGACATCTGGTGCCAAGCCACCCCAGTGACGTGCCCTGTGTTTATGAAGGGGGCTGGGGAGGAGGAGGGGACCTGGGAAGAGAAGAAAACTAACTTTTTAAAAAGCACCTACAATAAGGTAAACACTGGATTTTAGATGCATTCTGCACCTTGCCTTCCTTTTGAAGGTTGGGATCCTTCGGAGGTAGAGATTTTTCCTTTTGGAGGCAGGGATTTTTCCAAATTATCTTTCTGTTCCTGCTTGCATTTTTCACACATTCATGCTGTAGTGTGGGTGCCACAGCTGCAGAGAGTTAATAAAAATGGTTTCTTTAACACTCTGAATTACTTAAAAGATTTGTTCAGTTATCCAGAAGTTCTCATCTGTCCGGGTATTTTCTGTGTCCCACTGGCAAATGCCACCCTGGTTTTATGAAATGAGGTTAAAGACTGCCAGCTTGTTTAGGGGGCCACCAGCAGTTTATTGTTCAACTGCTTCCTGCCCACAGTGTGTAGGTTCTTTCTATAATGAAGCATCAGGCTAATACTAAAGCGTCTACCACATCAGCTATAGAAAGCTTCTGTAAACACTTTTATCCGAAACTGTTATATTTACAAGTGAAGAAATGACTCCAGTCCCTTAATGACTGAGAATTTTTCACTTTTAGCTGTCTCAAGCATCCTTTGGGATTCTCATTTAATAAAGACATATGCTATGTAGGCACCAAGAATAGTCTTTTATAATGGAGGGCGTAGATGCGTGTAAAAATTGTCTTATTATAAAGATAATATGTGTGAAAATATTGGAAAGAAAAAAACACAATAGAAAATAAAACCCATGCATCATCTGCCAACTCAAAATAACTCTACTAATATTTTGGTATATTTCATTTTCTTTTCTTTTTCTTCTTTTTTCTTCTTTTCTTTCTACCATTAAAAAAAACCCCATAATATTACTTGTTTCTTGGATTGGACAAGAACTCCTCTTGAGGTACAATCACAAAGCAAATTTATTTCATCTCTTCCACTGTTTCTTTAAAATTAATTGGAAGAGACAGTTCTTCCCTGTCCTTAGCAAAACATTGGGCATCCCATTACTTTTCTGATCATTCCTAAGAGGTAAGAGATCCCATGGTGCTTTTTCCAACATATGTAATTAAAATTCAGAATTACAATTCCAAGCCCCTTATGATCACTGAAACTTTGATTTTGATTTAAAATGGCCTTCTCCACTTCCTCAGCTAGGCTGGCAGCCACACAGGAAAAGCTGAAAGAGACCAATGGAGTGTGGTTAGTTTCCACTATCAGTTTTTGCTCTTCTCCCCCAATTTTTGTCTATTTCTTACCCCTCTGGGACTGGCATCAGGGGAGGAGCTGGAAGTCTCTTATGTGACCAGCCCTGTTGGAGGTGGGCTTCCTACTCTCTGGATCAGGCACGTATCTAAAGCCCATGCTCTCACTGTGCCACTGACCCTTATGAGTTCTTCAGGACACTCTTGCCCCATACCATACCTCCCCAGCAGCTTCGATCTGCAGCTCTCTTGATGCTGATCATGTTCTCTTTTTCAGTCCTTACTTTTTCTTTACTCAGCCCTCAGTAAACCAACACTACCTTCAGCTTCTCTCTAGCAGGGCCTCTAGTGTGCACGATGTAGGAACATCTCTCCAGGAGTCCTGCTGGACAGGACTGAAGCCCCAGAGTGTTCTCCCTTACTTTCTCTTGATATTTGGTCCATGGGAAACACACATTCTTAACTCCTGAAGGAGGATTGCCATCCAGCATGCCCATTTCTTCTTGACTCCCACCCCCAGAACAGCTGGCCATGCTGGCCCTCTCCATGGAGATTTTACCCTATGTGACTCTCAGATGCAAGGAACATATATCAAATTTTCAGGGTGGTCCTGAAACTCAGTAGGTTTGAGATCAGTTTCAAGCATCATCCTCTTAAATACAGAGAAACACACACACACACACACACACACACACACACACACACACACTCTCTCTCTCTCTCTCTCTCTCTCTCTCTCTCTCTCTCTTAAACCCTTGGTGGTATGAAAGGTACTCACACCACAGTAGCTGGTCTCTCCAAAGAACTCCCTTCCCAATTTCTCTCTCTCTCAATTTTCAAAATTGGAGCTTTTCTTACTCTAGAGGAGGGCAAGGGATTAAAGAGTCATGTAATTTTTTTGATAACCATTTCCTTTAGAAATTTGCATTTTGATCCTTTACCTCACTTTGGAATATTATATCTGTTGAATCTTGGTGATGATTGAAACATGATTTAACATCTGTATCAGCTTTCATAATCCTTGTATTTCAATAGCATTTCTCTTGATAATGATCCCACATCATTGTTTATTTTTAAAACTATGCTTTATAGGGATGCTTCAGTAGCCAATTGCATTAGTCTCCTATTGCTACAGTTACAACTTACCCTAAATGTTGTAGCTTAAAACAACATAAATGTATTATCTTGCAGTTCTGAGGGGCAGAAGTCCTTGGTAACCTTCAGTGGGCTAAAATCAAGGTGTTGATAGAGCTGTGCTCCTTCTGAAAAATTTGGGGGCAGGTCCATTTCTTTACCTTTTCTAGCTTCCCAAACTCCTTAGCTTGCGGCCCCACATCACTCCAACCTCTGTTTGTGTCATATCACCTTCTCCCCCTCTGCTCTGACTCCGTCCTCTTGTATCCTCTTATAAAGATCTTTATGGCTGGGCATGGTGGCTCACAGCTGTAATACCAGTACTTTGGGAGGCCAAGGTGGGTGGATCACTTGAGGTCAGGAGTTCAATCCCAGTTTGGCCAACATGGAGAAATCCTGTGTCTACTAAAATTAAAGAAAGTTAGCCAGCTGTGGTGGCACGCACCTGTAGGCCCAGCTACACAGGAGGCTGAGGCAGGAGAATAGCTTGAACCTGGGAGGCAGAGGTGGCAGTGAGCCAAGATCATGCCACTGCATGCCAGCCTGGGAGACAGAATGCGACTCTGTCTCAAAAATAGAAAGACCTTTGTGATGACAGTGGTCCCACCCAGATAACACAGGATAATCTTCCCTTCTCTAACTTAATTGCATCTGCGAAGACCCTTTTGCTATGTAAAGTAACATGTTGAGGGGTTTTGAAGATTTGGATCTGGATGCCTTTGGGGAGGAGGGGGATTATTCAGGCCACCGCACCCATGTTCTGGATATTTTACAATTTAAATAATTTTACTTTCAATTATTTAAGTAAATATTATAAATAGCGCTTCAGTGAATTTCCTTGTGAATAAATTTGAATGAGTTTCTCTGATGGTTTCCTCAGTGTAGATTCCTAGAAGTAGAGTTATTCGGTAAGAACATTTTTAAGGACTTTTGATGTATATTGCCAAATTCTCTTCCAGGAAGGTGTGTAAATTTTTGACTCCACAGCTACGTGGAATTCACCTTTACTAGTATTTTTTTAAAATAATTTCAAATTTTATTTTAGATTCAAAGGGTACACATGCAGGTTTGCTACATGGGTATATTGCATGATGCTATGTTTGGGGTATGATTGATCCCACCACACATGTAGTGAGCACAGTACCCAATAGGTAGATTTTCAAATTCTGCCCTCTTCCCTCTTTCTCTCTAAAGTAGTCCCCAGTGTCTATTGGTAACATCTTTATGTTCATGAGGATCCAATATTTAGCTCCCACATATGCTTGAGAGCATATGGTATTTGGTTTCTTGTTCCTATTAATTCACTTAGAATAATGGCCTCCAACTGTGCCCATGTTGCTGCTAAGGGCATGATTTCGTTCTTTTTTTAATGGTATAATATTCCACAATGTGTATGTATATACATTCCATTCTGTATCCAGTACCCTGTTGATAGGCATCTAAGTTGATTCCATGTCTTTGCTATTGCTTCACCAGCATTGATCGGTCTCATTTCTTCTCATTTTTGGGGTCAATTTGATAGATAAAAATGGTGTCTCTTAATGTTGAATACTGGAAGAGTAAACACTAATCAAATGTTTGTTAACCAAATACTTTTCTTCCTCTTTGACATAGATACTCATCACTTTTGGCCACTTTTATATAGGGTCATGTTTACAAGTAAGACCTTTATAGACAGAGGTATCTGGTTTTAATTTTTTTGTTCTTTTTTTTGGTCCAGCTGTGTGACTTTATGCAAATAACAATTGTCTGTCTTAGCATTCTCATGTTGTGTGCATAAATAAGCCAACATCATAGTGTGAAGTTTAAATGAAATGATAAATACAGAGCATGCAGGTGAATGTTTGTGCTTAGTGAGGATGAGATAAGGCGTAGATACTAGTAGGATTATGCTAATGGGTATTAGAAATTGTTTAAAAATGATTTCTGAGATGTATTATATATATATATACACACACATATGCATATATGAATATATACATATATGTGTGTACATATATGTATATGTATACATATATATGTGCATATATATGTATATATAAATGTTAATATTATATGTGTATATATACACACACGTACATATATACATATATGTATATATAAAAGTATTACACTCTAGTTTTCATTGAAAATGCTTTTCTAATTTTACTTTTTTTTAACTTTTGTCTTTTTTTGTAAAGTGTCTTTTTTTGTGACTTGTTATCATTTCTGATTTTTTGCATTTATTTTATGTTTAGAAGTTATTTCCCGCATACAGCAAACCCCTGTGACACAGTTTACCTGTGTAGCAAACCTGTGCATATAACCCTGAACCTAAAATAAAAGTTTAAAAAAGTTATTTCCTGCTTTCAAGATAATTTAAATGTTTACTAAAATTTTTATATTTTAATAATTGTTTTCTTTGTTTTCACATAAATCTGTAAAGCATATGGAATTTGAATTGGTAGATATGTGATATTAGGATCAAGTAAATGTTTATTTCTTTTTCTATTTTTAACCACTTTTGCCAGTATTATATAGTGATTATTATATCTTTTCTGCATGGAATTTTGCTACTTCCATTATCATCATATATTAAGTTCTATATCATTTTATGATCATTTTAGAACTTTCTGTCTTGTTCTGCTGGAAGACCTATCCAGTCTTGTGACAGTATAATTCTGTTTTAATGATCGTAATATTATATATCATTTGATGGGCAAACTCTTTTTTCTCTTGTTTTATATTTGTTCTTAGCTATTTTGCTCATCTATTCAGTCTTTGCTGAATAACTCTACAACAATGTTTTTAATGTAAAAACCTCATTACTATCATGGTAAGTTTATGTATTCATTTTATTGGCTAAAATATAAGAAAATAATAATAAGTATGATTAGTGCCCCGTTGGGCATTCTTGTCCTTTTTCCTATAGTGCTTCTGGTATTTCACCATGAAGACAAAATAGGTTTTATCCCGATGGAGGTATTCAAAGATCATTGTGATTATCTCTGTGAATATCTTTATTAGAATTATTAGAGAAAAAGTGGGTATCAATAGCCAAGAGAGATAAGAGACACTATGTATAAGTGACACTTACCTGTCTCTTCAGTGACACTTGAGTGGCATTTTAGCACAATAAAAAGAACACAGGCTTTGGGGTCAGGGACACTAGGGATCTAAGGCTTGTTTCAATACTTGCCAGACAGACAATTTGCACACACACCTCTAATTTTTATTTCTTTCTGTTTAATAGGTAGGTAATAATAATTCTTTCTAAGGCTGTATTGGAGATTCGGTGAGCTGTGGGAAAAATACCAAAGACATTGCCTGATAGATAATAAGTACTGATTATGAAAGACATCTGACGTGCATTTACTTTCTTTTGCAAAATGTGGATTGGAAACAGGCAAAATGAATCTTAGTAAGAAAGGACAGACCTTGATGATGACCTCTATAAGCTTTAATTTCTGCCTCTATTTACATGCAAACTGGAAGATTAAAGTCTCTCCTAATTGGGAAAAGTCTGAAAATCGTGTGTCTCTAATCACAGCCACAAAAGCACCCATTTCTCAGATTCTGTCGCAAAGTGGGTTTCAGAGCAGCCCTGGCCCCAGCAGGAGGAAGAGGAAAAGCCACAGGAAGCCTGGGCAGCAGCTGCAGTTTCCTCCTTGGCCCCTCCTCTGAGAACAGTGCTGCGTGTTGCTGCAGTTGTACTGTTCTACTGCGTGGATTCATAGTTAAAATTTTTCTTCCAGACACATTGGAAATGTTTGGCTCTCATCCTCCTTGAGCTGTTTTATAAGGGCAGTAACCAAGGCCAGGGTGTGCTCTTGTCAGCAGGCAAAGCACGCAGTGGAGGCTGCCAAAGAGTTTCCTGCTCGGGGGCCACCCATCCTTGGCCGCAGGATGCATGGCTGGAGTTCATGGCAACTTGCACAGAGCGAGTGCTGGGACTTTCTGTTCTCAGGGTTCATGCTTTGGATTCCATCCTTCAGTCCTGCTGCATTGATCAGTGGAGGCTGTTGTGTTTGCGCTTGTTTGGGACTAGCTCAGAACACATGTCACAGCAGCGGTCCAAGGCCTAGCTCTAAGGCTTGGGGATGGGAAAATGCTCTTGAAAGTCTAGCAAGCTGCTCTTCCCTCCTGTGAATGCAGGCTCGGAGTTCCCATGAATCAGCTGCAGGGAGGCAGGCATTCCCTCATGCTATTCTCTATGAATTAACTTCTGGAATGAGTAGACAGCACAGATGCCAAGTGGTGGGTTTGAACACTGTTACCCCACCCTCTTTGAAGTCCACCTTGGCATGAGTGGATCTCTTTTTATGCATTATTTATTGCCAAGGATTGTGATAGGAAGAATCCCCAGAAGATTGCTGAAGCAATTTTTTTTTCCAGAATTATCTTTGATTAGAAGCTGTTGGCTGTGCCTTCGGCAGCTGGCTCTGTCACAAAGCAGAGGATCAGTGCATCCTCCCAGTGACAGCTGCCATGCCAGCACCAGTAAGGTTCTGGCTGTGACATGTCTTGGACGCTCTAAAGAACTGCACAAGTAGAAAGGGTATTTTACTGCTTCACTAACCACAAGGGAGGCAATGAGGTCTCATGAGAGGAAAGAACATGGGCTCAAGCCAGAGAGATGCAAGTTGAAATGTCAGCTCTTGTACTGACCCACAGTATGACATTGACCTCAGTGTTCTCATCCACAGAGTGGCAATAAAACTATTCAGATTTACCAACAAACTTGTTGCAGAGAATCAATAAGCCATGCGGAGGGTTTCATTTCTTTGCTCTAACTTCCAGAGCTAGTCTGGAAATTTTAAAGCAGCCTAAATGACAACTATACACTCTCTTTATCTTCTTTCTTTATTTTTTTTTAAATTTTTATTTGTTAATCTTTTTAGAGACACAGCCTTGCTAAGCTGGAGTGCAGTGGCTATGAGTAGGCTCCATCAGAGCTTACTATAGCTTCCTGCTCCTGACTATAAGCTATTCTCTTGTCTCAGCCTTCTGAGTAGCTGGAAGTATAGATGACTGCCACTGTACCTGGCTTTTCTTTGTTTATCAATCATTCATTCAGGCAGAATTCAATAAATAATACTAAATTAAGTAAATAAATGATTAATTAAATAAAAACATTTCTGTGCCTTTGTCATTGTAGGTAGTTATTATATGCTAAGAATAAAGAAATATGTGTTCAAGACACGGTCCTTTCCCTTGTCTATCTCAAAGATAGAAAGGCTAAATGACAATAAAATGTAAAGGATGTTATGTTGTAGGACATTCAAGAAGAAAAGAGTGCACCCAGACAAGATATTTGCACCAGTTCATGGAATGACAGAAGGCCTTCCAGAAAAAAGGAACATGTAAGCAAGTCGATTATGTCAATCTGTAGAGGATAGCACAAAATATTACAAGAATTTAGAAACAGAGACCTTTTAAGAGTGACCAGAAGGGACCTGACCTTGCAGGTAGACAGTCCATGAGCTGCCATATAAATGGATGAAAATGTTAAGTCTTGCCAAACTATTCAGGTTTAGGTTGTGACATTCTGTCACTAAATTCAGCCAGGTCCCACTCAACAGGACTGCTTTTTATTTATTTATTTATTTATTTATTTATTTATTTTATTTTATTTTATTTTTTTTTGAGACGAAGTTTTGCTGTCGTTACCCAGACTGGAGTGCAATGGCATGATCTCAGCTCACCGCAACCTCCGCCTCCTGGGTTCAAGTAATTCTCCTGCCTCAGCCTCCTGAGTAGCTGGGACTACAGGCATGTGCCACCATGCCCAGCTAATTTTTGTATTTTTAGTAGAGACGGGGTGTCACCTTGTTGACCAGGATGGTCTCCATCTCTTGACCTCGTGATCCACCCGCCTCGGCCTCCCAAAGTGCTCGGATTATAGGCGTGAGCCGCCGCGCCTGGCCAGGACTGCCTTTATCACTTTGAAGCAAAGATAGGATCAACCAATCATGGACTTCCTAGGAGCCAGGAAAAGAGACAACTGATGTAAGCCTGACCAAGAAAGAGATCTGATGGACAGTGAGGCAGACTCTAGCTCATCAATCTCATTTCTTGTTCTTGGACACGTAAAAGAAGCTCACTTCATAGCCTCCTCAGAGCCATGTTCCTAGGCACTGGCCAACTCTGTGTGGACAGAGTGTTATATGACATTTCTAGTCTTGACCATGAAAAGTTTAATATAATCTTCCATGCACCATGTCCCCCACCTACATGGCAGATTCACACCTCGATTCCTGATTCATTATCTAGAGGTGAGCTACTCAGTTGCATTGCCCAACCTACATTGGACCATTATGTGAGCAAGAAATAATGACCATTATGTGAGCAAGACCTGTGAGCAGTTCTATTGTGTTAACCTGCTGAGATTATAGAGGTGGTTTACATAGCAGCTAGCCTTACTTAACTTGATGAATATGTGTATCTAAAGCATCTAGAACTATGACCGACTCATAGTTGACAACTAAGATCATTAAACTGGTTATATGGTAAGAGGTCATTGTATTTGTTGTACTCTACCAAAGGCCTTGTTTGGGTGAGTGAAGGGCACAGTACCTGGTGAGCTTGAGATTCTAGTAATCAGTCCACCGGGTCTAACTCTGGGGCAGGAAGGGTCCATATAGCTGAGACCATGTTTCTGGAAGCACATCCAGCTCTCCTAACTAGAAATAGGTATCTGGAATAGCAAAAGCAATTATTTTGGCTCTCAGAAACGTCTCTATCCCATTATAAATCTTATATTGATAACCAATCTGCATATTCTTCTTTTATGAATTTGGCTATTGCAATTGATCCATCAAAGTTTGATCGCTTTGAGGTATGCTGCTGCTGATGATGATGATTACTATCATTCATTCAGTGCTTACTTTGTTTCAGATACCCTCTGTTAATCACTTTATATCATCTCATTTGATTTTTACAATAACTCTTAGAAGTACAGTCATGTATCCCATCATTTCAGTCAATGATGGTCCGCATATGTAATGGTGGTTTTATTAACTATAAAATTGTATTTTGCTGTATCTTTTCTATGCTTACAAACACAGATACTTTCCATTGTATTAAAATTGCCTCCTGAATTCAGCACATAACATGCTGTACAGGTTTGTCACCTAGGCAATAGACTATACCCTATGGTCCAGGTGTGTAGAAGGCTATACTATCTAGGTTTGTGTAAGCACACTCTGTGATGTTTTCCCAATGACAAAATCACTTAAAAACGTTTCTCAGGACATATCCCTGTCATTAAGTGATACATGACTATAGCTGTCATTGCCCCTATTTTCAGATGAGGGAAGTGACAATTGGAAAAATGTGATGACTTGCTTCAGAACACATTTCCAATAAATGTCAGAGCTAAAATGAAAACTCAATTCTCCTGGACTACAAAGTCTAAGTTCTCTTAATCAGATCAGTCATTTTCAAACTTCTCTCTGCTGAGCTGTAATTGGCATAAGAAGCCCATCCAGGATGGGGACAGGAGCATGAAAGAATAGATTTCTGCCTCCTTACCCTACTTTTTACTGGAACAGAGCCTCTTCTCCTTGACGTTTTTGCTACTGATTCCACCTAACTTTTGTTTGAGCAAGGGGTTCTAGGCTAAATAAAGACTGAAAAATCACTGCAGTATATCTTACTACTTAGGAGGAAATTTTGTAGAAAATGAGTTTTATTTCTGAACACAAGGAGTGCATGGTGATTTTCAGATTCTCCTTTTGTTTTGTGTCTTCTTCCACATTATCTGAGGATACTAGTTCTGCCAGGAGTCTAAGCTTCTTGAGAGCAGGGACTTTGGCTAGTCATCATCCTCCCACCACCCCAATACTTAGCAGAACACTAGGCAGACAGTTGCTTCCCTAGTTCACTTTCAACACTGCCTCCTGAACAATTATTTTAAAGCACAACTCTGATTATGCTACTTACCTAATGTTACGTAATATTTTTCAGGGACCATCATTACTCCCAGAATAGACCAAAATTTCTCAACAAGGTGTCCAAGTCCATTCTGATAGCATCCCTGACCACTTGGCTTCATTTTCTTTATACATCACATTCCAGTAAATCAAATTTCTTGCTGCACTCTGGACATGGCATACTCTTTTGTACCCATTTCTTTTGTGCACATGGTTGCTTTCTGCCTCAAATTCCTCCACCCCTCCCCATTGAAAGCTCCTTCGATTCATGTGACATCCCAGTGACCTCTTACTTCCTCCTCCAGGCCAGATCAAACACTCCCCTCTCCATGGTTGATTCCTTCTCATTGCAATTTCCTCCTACTTAGCAGTTCTTAGCAGACAGAGTGTCTTTGAAGGACAAGGTGGTCCCCAACCAAGAGAGAAAAAAGCAGAAGGAGGATGGTGACAATAATGCATGCTACCTAGCATTGAATGAACTACCTGTTGGATTTGTTAAGGTGTATAAGAATTTTTTTGAGCTGCCCATGAATACTAGGAGTTGAGAGTGAAGGTATTTCTCATTGCATGTGACAACATATGGTAGGTAATAGGAATAAGAACTATTGAAATACCAGCTAAGAATGAATGATTATTTGATGCATTAAATTAAGTTCCTCAGTTGGTTTAGCTCAGTGGAATGAAAAGTTGAATATTCATTCAGCTTCTTCCTCTGTCTGCCTGTGGTCCTGGGTCATCAGCGTGTGAAGGTAATGACTGGAAAGATCTTCTAACCCTCTCCTACCTCTCCTAGAGAGATCAAAATTTAAAAAGCTAACACTGGTTGGCTCCTGAACAATGTGGGAAACTACAACACAAGATTAGGCTTGGACATCATTTCACATGGCCTCTTTCTTTGCAGAGCTTCAAATGTGGGACTCAGTGATCTTTCACAACAATTAATTGGGGATTTTCAGTGCATGGTGTCTGTTCAGCAATCTTCCTGCAATGCATGGCTGGGTATATTGTCTCATGCTGGGTAGTCCAGTGATATGTTTAAGTAAGAGGTCACTCTCGAGTTTAAATTCAATACCAGTCTAGAGAGTGCAGCTCCAGTAAAATTTATTTTCAGGCAGTGGGGAGCTACTTAAGTGGCGAAAGACTGAGTTTCCTCTTGTGGTTGTTTTAATGTAGAATGAGACGCTGATTACCAATGCTAACAACTGCACACTGAGAGTGAGAATAGAGGGGAACACTGTGTTTGATGTTTGTTTAATTTGCATGTTTGACATACAAGGCCCTGCACATAATGGACCTAATCTGCCTGAACAAGGTCTTCTTTCCTCCCTCCGTCTATGCTCTATGACTTGGCACTGTTGAATGCAGTGCGCACTCACTTTTATACCTGTGGGCTTGTGTATCTTGCTTCATTTGTCTGGAATATTTATCAACCCCTTTTCTGCATAGCAAACTCCTACTAGCCCTTCAAAATACAGGTCATCTCATAAGCCATTGTATGAGTACAACAGTTACTCTGCTTTTCCCGTGGTCTCCCATAGCACTTTGAGGACTGAAATCTTAGGCAATAATTCTGTATTTTCTCAGCCAATACCAGAGTGCCCAGCTCATAGTAAATGCATTTTAAGTACTGATTGAATTGACTTTCATTGTATATATATAAGGGAGATGCCAAGCTATCTGTAAATCATATGTAAATATTAGGATATAAAATATTAGAAAATGGTAATCATGCCCAACTCACTGAATAGATGATATCTAAGGAAATAGACTCCTAGAATAGTTTTTGGTTCAGCAAACATCCATCAAGCACCTATCCTTGTGTCTGGTGATAGGGACATAACCATGGATAAGTCACTTTTTCTCATCTCAAGGAGTTTGTAATCTAGAAAATAAGAGTTACATAAACAGAAAATGACAGTAGAGTATACACACAATTTTATATGGCAGAGATTGCCTGGGTGGTGTCCAATTCAGTTCCTTCTTCTTGGATACACAAGACTACAGCCTCCTTTGCTACAGTGTTGTGAAATATATATATATATATATATATATATATATATATATATATATATACGTGTGTGTGTGTGTGTGTGTGTGTATTAAAATATACATATATAGCTCTGGCTAAAGGAACATTGGGAAAAGTGATATACACCATTTCCAAGCTTGGTGCCTAAATTCTCCTGTGATATTCTTGACTTGCTCTTTCTTCTATGGCTGGTTATAGAACTCAAAAAATCCAGTGGAAGACTCTAAAGCCCTAAGAAATGACAGAGCCACAAATGGAAGGAACCTTGATCCCTGTATTACTGTGTGGAATGCCATCTACCAAAAGCCCTACTAGACTCTCACATGAGCAATACCAAAAATCACTGTCATTTTAGTTCTTTTTTTAAGAGCTAATATATCATTTATTTATTAAAAATATATATATACTGAAAACTTATGAAGGGCCAGGCGTTAGTGGTAAAGGTGAGAAAGGAATATCAAACATAGTCTGTGATGAATAAGGAATATCTCCTTTCCTTATGTTACCATTTGAAGTTTAATCACAAAGGAGTTTATCACAGGGACAAGATGTGGAAGACGTGCCAGGAAAAGGAACAGAGGTAAATTATGGACAAAAGATCTAAGTAGATAATAGATCATAGAAAATAGATTTGGGGTCTCTTGGTTCTCCTCTCTTACTCCAAGGCCTTATAGATTTCCATCATAGGTCTCCTGAAAAATATTCTGAGGGGATAAAAATGTTTCAATATTAATCTTTCCTTGCAGTAAATGATCCCTTTGAGGGACCCTACTAGAACCAGGATGACACCAGACCCTCCACTTCAATAATATCCTTTATTAGGGAAGGCTCTCAGGAATCCAGAAGGGCCCAGAATGACCAAACTAGATGGATAGGTGAAATTGTTGAAGGCACATTTTACAGATGTGACAAAAACTCAAAGAGAGAAAATGAGGTAACCAAATTCTCACAGAGGTTAGTTTCTTGAACTAGAGCCCAGATTCTTAGATTCCTAGCCCAGTGGTTTTTGCATTAAGTTTATTTGTGAAAAGGGATCTTTCATCTACCTCACGGTTGAGAAGAGCATTAAGGCTAATTTAACTTTAATTAGGGAAGGAAAATAAAGTTTGTTAAATTCCTGCTATATACCGGGCATGGGACCAAACACTCCATACTTTCTCGTAGTCATGTAGTAGGTACCATTTATTCAGTTTACAAATGACATGCTGGAGATTCTGGGATACTATGTGAGGCTTTCTACCTTCAAGGACTCTTAGGTTCATTCCTTCATCCTTACATCAGACAAAACAATGTTCTGGAATTGACTTTTGCTTGGAGTCAGTGTCTCCTAGTTTTCCCCTAGTGATATAACAGAGGATGACAGAGACCTCACCATTGCACTGCTCCTCTGTGGTATCCCACAGCACAAGCCCTGGCTGTCCATTGTTTATAAATCGTGCCTGGTGTCAGGCATAGTAATTAGCGTTTAATCCTCAGAAAATTGTGTCCTGAAATTTTATTGGGGAAAATACAATTAAATCTCTTACTAGGTAGATATTGATTCTGACACATAATTTCTCTAAATTTAAATTGTGAGTGTATATATATATATATATATATATATATATATATGGAATCAAATAACTTGTTCAAAAAGATTACTGCCTCTATCACTTATGAATAGATGCAATTTTTACCAATTTTATTGTTTTACTGGTCAACCTAATAAGAAAAATATGAATGATTATGTGTGTGTGTGTGTGTGTGTGTGTGTGTGTGTGTGTGTATGTGTGTGAGTTGTCTGATAAGTATTATTCATCAAACTTAAACTTAGTCTTGGAAGCCATTGTGTAAACACAGGAAGTAATTTCGAAAATTAATTTTTTTGC
Organism: Saimiri boliviensis; assembly: GCF_048565385.1. NCBI lineage: Eukaryota > Metazoa > Chordata > Mammalia > Primates > Cebidae > Saimiri > Saimiri boliviensis. The sequence continues at coordinate 201,080,053 of NC_133450.1, read as the reverse complement.
ATGATCATTATTTGTCAGTAGTGAATTTGAGTTGTTCACATGAATGCCATATCTTACAAATAAGAAAGCTAATCATAGTTGGATGAATGTTGAGGAAATGTGTTAGCCGGATTATTTCCAGTATTTGTGGGTATGAGGTGCTAGAGGGTAAGAGAGTAAATATGTACAGGACCATGTTTACGAACAAAAGTTGCAAGTCAAATAAAACGAATAAGGTCTTCTGTGCTGGGTAGCCAAGGTGAGGTCAATATCAATATTGGCATTGGCACTGCCAAGTCCAAGTTTTGCATGATGATAATTAAATCAAGACGTGTTAGTGACAAAAGGCTTATCAAACACAGAGCGTTTTAGTACACAGGTTGGTTTGTTTGACAAAAGTGACACCCATCTTCTTTCGCAAAGCTACTGCAAAATTCATATCCGGCCTTGCAAAATTTTACGTTGGCAGCAAAGACTGTAAGGTACAAATTCGTTGGACATTTGACATGCTTATTACTCATTAAAATAATGATATTTATTTTCTCAGGAAACAAGGATGCTTACCTTTACCCCACAGAAGCAAAATGTATAACAAAAATTATAACTATTACTTGGGACTTCAAACATAAACTTATTGAATCTGAAAATATTTTTACACACTAAGAAAAGTACATATATTGTCCCATTTCCCTAATTGGAAAACTAATATTTAACAAGTTTAAAATATATACCAACTTTTTCTATTTCTTTAGGTAATTGTAATAGCCATCAGTAAGGTAAAGCCACTCAATACCAAACTTGGATTTCTGAGAGACTAGGTCAGTAGCACATTTTGTGTATGAATGTTTTTATTGTATGCATTATTCATTATTCATTTTATGTATTCATTATTTATTTTATTTATGCATTCAACTTCTGCCAAATTTTAAAAGGGAGTTTTGCTCTCTCAAATTCTTTGCAGAGGCGGGAAAAAGTAGTTTTAACAAAATTCTATACAGAGTAAATTTCTACATGAGATGACAATATTGAGGTGAGTCTTTTGTTAACCAAGATAAAAAAGAAAATGGGATGTAACCTTTCTGTCATTATTTGCATAAAACAAAGTATGTGTTTTTGTAGCATAGGTAGTGTAATTTTTTGAAGCCGTAAAGGAGAAATTCATCTGTTGCTTTATATGTACATGCATACACATACACACTTCACTTATGTAACAAAGATGGTTGTCAACTGAACCATCAAATGACCTGTGTTACAAATGAGAGAAGCAATCAGGTTCCGTCGTGAATTCTTCACAGGGCTTTCAAGGGTGGTGACTGGCTACAAGAAAGTAGAGGTCATTTGTAGTTTATTTCCAGGCCAAATAGATGGTGGAATCTCTTGATTAAAAGATACCGTATTTCCTCAATGAATTTCTCATCCATGAAGATTGACTCTTTGTGGGAGAACTTTCCAAATGTATTTAAGTGTCACTAATAAAATGTGAAGTGAGTTTCCAAACATATTCAACACTCATTGTGTGTACACCAGGACTCTTATTCATGTAAAAGGTCTGTTTTAGCAGAACCGTAACTGCTTCCTTGGAGCCCCCACTCATTTGCTGAAGTTTTTAATCTGGACTATGCCTGCTAATTCCATTTCTTCCTCTACACTGCAGCCCTTCACCTGTTTAGAGATGTTTGCTGTAAGTGGCAGCTCCAGAATTTCAGTGCAGAGAGAGTTGAGGGGTGGTCCTCTGATTGCTGAAGGGGCTGGAGAACTTGCTGTAAACCTACCTCTATGCAAGTGTGCCGTTCTGTTGCTCACTGTGTATTGATTTGTACTGACTCAGAGGAAAAGGTGTTATATGGACTATGAGATTGATCTTTAGCTATTCCCATCCCCAGCCAATTCCTGGTACCATCACTGTCTATCAAAAAAACTTGAAAGTTTACAGGCAGTACCCCCTGATCTATGGCAAACAAAATGGAATAATTCTACTCCCAACTCTCCATCACTCAGTTACTTGCAGGGAAAAGCTAGAGAGGTACCTCTGTTTTTAGCCATCTGTGAGGACAATGTCCCTGCAAACCCATGTTGTATCCTAGAAAAATAAGTGGATCAAGGAATCAAGGCCCCCAGGTTAAAAACCAGCTATTAAAGACTTATTAGTTAAAAGGGGTGGGTGGGCTGATGGTTCTCCTGACTGACGTGTGCCTCTCAAGGACCTCTTACCTGGTGCTGCTGGATGATAACATTGAAGTTTGAGTGTGGTGTTATCTCTTAGAATTGTTGGGGATGCTGGCCACGGAGCACCAACATTTTCCTGAGCCTGCTGTTTATTAAGAAATTCCTCAAATAAACTGTTTTAGCCTCTGAGATGAATGGCATAATTCTAGTTAGATTCTTTCTGATCTTTAAATATATTCCCTGATAGATATGCCCAAATCCATAGTAATAATATTGACAATCACAATAACGATAATGTTCTTTTGTTTGTTCTGTTTGGCAGCATATCAGGGATCTTGACATTTGTTCTTCAAGCATCCCTGAATGGGTTGGGTTAACACTCTGTTACAGCAAACAAAACCGTGGTCCCAATAGGTGGCATGGCTTGTTTTCCATTGTGCAGCTGATACATTGCTGTAGCCCTGGGAAAGCTGAAATGCCTCCACCTAAAGGGGGTCCGTGAAGGCAGGTAAAGTTCAAAGGTAGTATTTGGGTCACAGTGCTTGAGAGTACAACTTTCTTTATGAAAGCACAAAGGAGTTCAAGTCTGAAGCCAGAAGGGAGTGGGAAAGGGCAGGAAGAAGCTGAGAGAGGCTACTCCCCCTGGGAAGTGGTCCAGCCATCTGTTTGGGTCACGCTTGGCTTTCTCATTCTTTCTTTTACTGCTCACTCCTCTCCAATGAGGTTACAGAAAATTAGACAAGGTCAAAATCTCTTGTTGTTGTGCCCTATGAAGGTCTGGGCCAAAAGACCTAGGTCAGCTCTGCTCCAGGTTTTGGGGAAAGCTTTTTGGCACTTGTATGGAGCAGCTTGCTCTTCCTGGACTAGATTTTCCTCTGCATAAGAGTGGTTAGACTGAGGAAACTGAAGTACTGTGGTGTAAGTAAAGACTCCCACCATGGCCCATTTCAAACTACCAACTTGACACCCACTGGCTAGCAAAATTCCTAAAAATTCAACTACTGGCTCTTACAAGTCAGTACAAGTTTCTCCAGCATCCAGCACAGCACTGGTTAGCAAATGTCCAGAGGAGAGCAAGCATTCAGCTTTGTCTCTTGATAGGCATTCCACTCAGTCTAGCTCGCCAGGGACTGGCTGTGTAGATATTTAGGGCCAAAGCGTACAGTTACAAAGAGAGTACATGGTTTTGGCTTTATCTTTGGTACATTTATTTCCCTTAGAAATCACAAGGCGACCAATGGGTGACACATCAAAATAGAACGTCCAGAATATTCTAATATTCTGATAATGCTCCCTCTCCCAACAAACAAATGTGTGTTTGTATATGTAATATACTCACAAACATAAACATTCCCACTGTATGAACAGCATGTATAGGCTCTCACCTAAGCAGCGTAAATGTTTAAGAGGTTGGGCTTTATGATGAAATAGACATAAATTCGATTCCTAGCTCTTTCCTGTAGACAAGCTGCTTAAACTCTGTCTTATCTGTAAATTAGGGGTATTAATAAATGCCTAATAAGGTTGTTCTGCAGATTAAATTAGATAATAGTGGTTGAAGGCTTATTAACATCCAATTTTTATTGCCGTTTCTATTTTCTCTATACCTGCCTCAGTAAATTCTCAACTGCTGTCAACATCTTGCCTCCCTGTTCTTTGTGGACACTTGGCGGATAAGCTGCCAAGTACATACGTGAAGGCGGGGTGACATTTATTTGGTTCCTGTTTAAACTGATTGATATGGGTGTTGATAATCTTGTGCATTTTTATTTAAATAATTTTCCCACATGTTCAAATAATATACTTGTCACCTCTTACAATCCTGGGAACAGATCTTATCTTCTTTGTCACAAAATGGCACCTGCCTGAGTAAACACAAATAAAGAACGGAGAGACTGAGCCTTGCTCACCATTTGAAACCTGATTCAGAAAGGCAAACAGACAACATGGCTGCTAGGCTTAGCCTTCCAAAGCAATTTTAATCAAGAAAGCCATGAGTATAGAAATCTCTAAAGAGCAAATAAAACATTGTTAAATTGATAGAAGGGCTATATTAAATCCTTACAGAAAGAGCAAGAGGGCTGGTGAATATGAATATTTAGAAAGTAAAATAGTCCCTAAGGATCAAGGGTAGATAGAGGTCAACATCTCACCTTCTCTACAACTTGATAAATTCAGCTTTTACAAATTTAGTTTTTATTTGTATCAGTGTGATTTACATGCATAACTTAAAGAATCAAGGAATTCAGTGATAAGAAGTGCATTGAGTTCGTTCAGCTCGTGCTTTCCGTATCCTCCATATCCTCTAAAAAACATGCTTATAATATTCCTTCTTAATTTTTATTTTAGCTTAGAGATTATAAGTTAGCTTCCCAGCATGGGAAATGAGGATTTAGCTCTCTTTCATCCTCTGCCCCACTTAACCCAGACAGGCTTTTGTTCGCCTGGTCCCACAAGATAGCTATGTTTTCACTGTGGCTCGGTTTTCAATATTTATATTACAATGATTATATAAGTGTTATTTGCAGTTGATTGTGTAGTATATTTTCTTCCCTGCACAGTCCACTTATTTTCCAAAAGATTTTTCTTTTGCTTAGTTTTTCTAATACGTATCACTAATTTATCCCCAAATTCTTCCCAAGCAGTGAAAAACTGCCTTTTAATACATTCAAATACAGTAGGTAATTATTGATTTCATCTTGAAGAAATACCCGCAGAGCCTCCTGAACTGGTCTTATGTAGACAGATTATTCTCTAGACCTCTTGGATGACTGACACTTGGAATCTTCATTGGCCATTATCCTGGGGACTCATTTGCCCATATTCTGTGTTGGATCCACCATCCCCTGGATTCCACTTTTGCCTTGGTTTTCTCCCTCTCAGTGTACACTTTCCCAAATCCTAAATGAGGTTATATGATCTGTAATTTTTTGAGAACTTTTAGGTTGAAAAGATTTTTGTTACTATCCCACTTAATGGATGGCTTGGTCAGACATAGTATTCTCAGCTTGAAGAATCCATTTCGAATACATTGTTCAGTTTTCTCCTAGCTTTTAGGGATGCTTTGAAAAGTCTATTACCTTTCTGATTTTTGATTCTTTGTATGGAAATATCCTTTCTTCCCCTTTTTTTGGAAAGACTTTAGAGATTTCTTTGTGCCCAGTGATCTAAAGTTTTATGATGATGTGTTTTGATGTGGGTCTATTTTCATTCATTGTGCTGAACCCATTTAACCTGAAAACTCCATCCTTCAATTCTGAACATTTTTTTTCCATTTCTTTAATAATGTCTTACCCTCTGTTTTATAGATTCCCTTTTTTTTCCCCCTGAGCTTTCTATTTTCAGATGTTATACTTTCTGATATGGTTCATTTATTTTCTTCTATTTTTCATCTTTTTTTGTATTTTTTTTCTGGATTATTTCCTTGGATTTATCTGGAAATCCTCCCACTTAATGTTTTCACTTCAGCTCTCATTCTTAACCTTTCATCCAATGCTCCTTTCCTATGTAATACCGTTCTTCTTTCACCAACACAAATTTTTCTCTCATCTCTTGGAGCATATTAATAATAATTTTTAGAAATCTTCATGTCCATGCTTAGGCTGTGTTTCTGGTTTGTCTGTTCTTTTTGGTCTTAGGATTTCAAAATACTTTCTTCAAATATCTCATATTTAAGTGTGGGGCACTAAAAGCTCTGTGTACAGAGAAGACCCTCCATGGGCTTCAATATAGGATTATCTGGCTGGGCCATTTCATACCCCAATGTCAGATTTTTTTCCCTGTGGAATGATTCCCCAGAAAAAGTCTCCTACAGCCTCTGCCTTAAGGGTACAAGCCTGGATGCCTGCATCTTGCAGGTTGTGTGAGAAGAAAGTCTGAATATTTAATATGTGGTAGGTACACATTTCATCACCCTCTTTTTAATTCAATAACCCCTTTTCATGGGAGCATGGACCCACGTTTCAACTATGCTCAGTATTCCACGATCTCTTACCCTCTTAAGAGAAAGAACCCTCCAATATGCCAGGATAGTCACTTAGCTGCCTGGTAAAAGTTAAGAGGTCTCATATATTTCTAAATACACTTTTGATCACTTCTCTTACTTGGACCTCTCTTTTCAGAGGTACCTAATGCTACCCAGCCTGGGATTCTGCAGTGGCTTCTGAGTAAATATACAAGTCTATTTACTTTTTTTGCTTAATTTGGCTTATATTTCTCTTGCTTGTATTTGAATTATAAGATTTTGAATTATAATTATGCTTTATGGAGTCTACTAATTCAGTTCCCATCTGCTTTCCATCTTCCAAAAAGTTCTGCTTTCTTCTGATTTCTTTATCCTTCTGGGTTTCTATCTTTATTTTTTAGTCCTTAAACTGTTGTTCAAATGGAGTTTTGAGACAGAAGTAGAGAAAAATGCATGTGTGCAATTCATAACCTTTAACTGAAAGTCTATATATTTACTTTTCAACATGATTTATCCTCAGTTGCACTCACTGTACAGTTTATTTTTCACCTTTGCATTATTCTTTGTCCACTTTGTCCATTCTTTTTCTTTTTTTTCTTTTTTTTTTTTTTTTTTTTTAACAGAGTCTTACTCTGTTGCCCAGGCTGGAGTACAGTGGCACAATCTCAGCTCACTGTAGCCTCCACCTCCTGGATTCAAGCAATTCTCCTGCCTCAGTCTCCCAAGTAGTTGGTACCACAGGCTCATTCCACCACCCTCAGCCAATTTTTGTATTTTTAGTAGAAATGGGGTTTCACCATGTTGGCCAGACTGATCTTGAACTCCTGGCCTCCAATGATCCACCCACCTCAGCCTCCCTAAGGGCTAGGATTACAAATGCAAACCACTGCTCCCAACCTTTTTTTTTTCATTCTTTGTCTTTAATGACTAATTAAACCTCACATACAAAATAGGTATTACCAGTCAGACCCTGTTCCTAGTGTTGTGGAAACAGCAATATAAGAATAAAACTCTCTCAATAAATTTTGGTCATGATAAGAAGAAGAAAGTCGTAAGATACTGTAAAGCAGTCATTCTACTGAACTTAAATATACTCTGATTTTTCTCTACTTTCCCATCACCCTTTTGGTTAATCTAAAATTGCCAAAATGTTTTTTTTTTCTATATCTTTCAATGCCTCCAACATAAAGATAGGCACTTTTATTTTCTATATATTCTTATATTTTAACTTCAATATTTATCAGCTTCTCTGCCATGCTTTTTCTTCCTCCACTTTATACATAATGGATCTTCTTGATTCTTTTTTCACAGCATACACTTATCATGCATGTAAGAACAGTCTGTTCTTATCTTTATTTCTGTAGTCCCTCGTTGTAACCAAAGATAAAAAGAGAAAGCCATTGCTCAGTGTAAGTGCTTGCTTTAGTAGGAAGGTGCATATGTAACCAATAATTTAAAGATTGTATAGCATATACACTAATAAATGTAATTAGAAATGAGTTATTCCTTCTTCAGATCAAGGAAAACTGCCTGGAGATGGTAGCAGCTGAGCTATTTTGAAGAATAATTAGAAGTTGACCAGGCTCTTTCCTTTATAATCTCACACATTCAAGTTGTCAGTTAGCTTCCTTATTATGCTATAAGCATATTAATGCAGGGAAAGTGTTTGTGTCACTTCTTTAATACTTAATGTCTAGCATGGCGCCTGGCACAGAGTAGAAGCTCAGTGAATGGTGAATGAGTTAGAGATACAGAAGAAACAGAAAGTTGAATTAAATCTATATTGTTTACAGAACTTTCCCTAATTAAAAATAAGAAAATAAAATCAATTGTATAACTTGATTTTCCTATGACAACTTTGATTAATTAGATCTAGTTATTTACTGTTTTATTCTTTTCTAATGAAACCATATTTTAAAATTATATTTACTTTTCAAAACTACCTGACAAGGCCTAGTAGCTAGATTTAAATAGGCTGCACTTCATAAAACCTTGTAAGACACTCGATTATTTCTCTCCTTCCAAAAGGATCCAAATATTGTAGTTTTCAGTCAACTATTTGTTTGGTGCAAAAAGGTAATTGTAGTTTTTGCCATTAAAAGTACTTTTTTTTATTGCATTTTAGGTTTGGGGGTACATGTGAAGAACATGCAAGATTGTTGCATAGGTACACACATGGCAGTGTGGTTTGCTGCCTTCCTTCCTCTCACCTGTATCTGTCATTTCTCCCCATGCTATCTCTTCCCACCTCCCCACCTCCCCGTCCCTCCCCCATTTCCCCCCAATGGACCCCAGCATGCAGTGCTCCCCTCCCTGTGTCCATGTGTTCTCATTGTTCAACACCCGCCTATGAGTGAGAACATGTGGTGTTTGATTTTCTGCTCTTGTGTCAGTTTGCTGAGAATGATGGTTTCCAGGTTCATCCATGTCCCTACAAAGGACGCAAACTCATTGTTTTTGATGGCTGCGTAATATTCCATAGTGTATATGTACCACATTTTCCCTATCCAGTCTATTGTCGATGGGCATTTGGGTTGGTTCCAGGTCTTTGCTATTGTAAACAGTGCTGCAATGAACATTCGTGTTCATGTGTCCTTATAGTAGAATGATTTATAATCCTTTGGATATATACCCAGTAATGGGATTGCTGGGTCAAATGAGATTTCTATTTTTAGGTCCTTGAGGAATCGCCACACTGTCTTCCACAATGGTTGAATTAATTTACACTCCCACCAACAGTGTAAAAGTGTTCCTATTTGTCCACATCCTCTCCAGCATCTGTTGTCTCCAGATTTTTTCATGATCGCCATTCTAACTGGTGTGAGATGGTATCACAATGTGGTTTTGGTTTGCATTTCTCTAATGACCAATGATGATGAGCATTTTTTCATGTTTGTTGGCCTCCTGTATGTCTTCTTTTGTAAAGTGTCTGTTCATATCCTTTGCCCATTTTTGAATGGGCTTGTTTGTTTTTTTCTTGTAGATCTGTTTTAGTTCTTTGTAAATTCTGGATATCAGCCCCTTGTCAGATAGGTAGACTGCAAAAATTTTTTCCCATTCTGTTGGTTGCCGATTCACTCTACTGACTGTTTCTTTTGCCATGCAGAAGCTGTGGAATTTGATTAGGTCTCATTTGTCTATTTTGGCTTTTGTTGCCATTGCTTTTGGCATTTGAGTCATGAAGTCCTTGCCTACACCTATGTCCTGAATGGTTTTGCCTAGATTTTCTTCTAGGGTTTTTATGGTGTTAGGTCTGATGTTTAAATCTTTAATCCATCTGGAGTTAATTTTGGTGTAAGGTGTCAGGAAGGGGTCCTGTTTCTGCTTTCTGCACATGGCTAGCCACTTTTCCCAACACCATTTATTAAACAGGGAACCCTTTCCCCATTGCTTGTTTTTGTCAGATTTGTCGAAGATTGGATGATTGTAGATATGTTGTATTTCCTCTGAGGCCTCTGTTCTGTTCCATTGGTCTATATCTCTGTTTTGGTACTTTTATATTTGTAGTCCCTTGTTGGAAACAAAGATAAAAACAGAAAGCCCTTGCTTGACAGAAGTGCTTGTTTTACTAGGAAAGTAAATATGTAACTAATAATTTTAAGATCGTATAGCATAAGCACAAATAAATGCAATTAGTGAATATTGCTATAAAAGTAATCACCATTACTTTTAATTGCAAAAAGCACAATTACTTTTTTGCTAATCAAAATGTAGCAGCTTAATCTAAGATTCAGAACTGACCTGAGTGCAAAGGCTGAGAAATAACACCAGGAAATAACACTGGAAATTGAGACTGTGGTATTCTGGGTAACTCAACAAGAGCCTGAGTTGGAAACCTTGGTTTCCTGGCTAATGAGATACATACAAGCAGAAAACACCTGCTGAAGTTGCTCATTTATTAAGAGAATTGTTGATCTGGAAGGAAGCTTCCTGTACTCATTTATATTCATATTTGTATCCCAGATTTTTTGAAGACAACAGAAGCATCAGTTGAAGATTCCTAAATCCACATATGAGACTCAGAATTGATGCATGCTGCTATACTGCTAATTTAAATATAATTATCCACAACAAATGGTCAGCAGTCAATGAGACTCTGATGCCAACTTCTAATTCCTCCTTCTAGAAACTTTGAAGTGCTCCAAGTGCATTTAAGAAGCATAGTTTAGCTGGGCGCGGTGGCTCATGCCTGTAATCCCAGCATTTTGGGAGGCTGAGGCTGGTGAATCATGAGGTCAGGAGTTCAAGGCCAGTCTGACCAATATGGTGAAACCCTATCTCTACTAAAAATACAAAAATTCGTGAAGCCTGAGTGCTTCTGTAGTCCCAGCTACTCGGCAGGCTGAGGCAGGAGAATCACTTGAACCTGGGAGGTGGAGGTTGCAGTGAGTTGAGGTTGTGCCACTGCACTTCAGCCTGGATGACAGAGCAAGACTCAGTCTCAAAAACAAACAAACAAACAAAAAGAATAGTTCTGTTAGCTTTGCACAGTGGCTGTACGTAGCCAATGAGGTGTATCCGAGGTACGATTATTGCTAATTGAAAACTTTTCCCAGTACCCCACCATGACAACTTGAAATATAGTCGGCATTGGCAATTTTTGACAGTCTCTACGGAGACTAAATTTAAAAAAAAAAAATAGTTCTGTTTAGGTTTAGTCAGAATGTCTCTCTTTCACACTATTAGGTCCTGATGATGCTCTTTTAAAGTGGTCAAAAAAAAGTGTGCATTCAGGCTCGTAGGTGCCCCGTACGGGTGACACAGGCAGTCTCAACCTCACTGTAGACTCTGTTAATCCTCCTTCACCACTTGGACTCCAAAGGTATTTAACTTTTTCATCTCTTATTGTTGGACTATTTGGCCCTTATGTTTGTATGATCTGCTTGATACCCAGGACATACATTAATCATTCGATTTTAAAAAATAATTGCGTTTAATGACAAATTATGTCATTGATCAGCAGCATAAGCACAGCACACACTCCACAGCACAGTAGCCTGGACTCGGTTTGAAGCCCAGCCCTCCTAAGAGACTTTAGGAGGTAGGTCACTTAGCTTCTGACTTCAGTTTTGTCTCAGAGCTTGATATCATGTCTAATTTTTGTAAATCAGAAATAACACATCTTTGTATTAAGAAAAAAATTGTGATTTTCAGTCTAATTTTTGTAATTCAGAAATGACACATCCAACTTGTCAGTTCTAAAGACTGAATGAAATTATTCACGGATGTACCTCTAGCACAGGTGGTAAATATTAACTCATTTTCTTTCCTTTTCCTCCTCCTGCTGTTGTTATCATCATCATTGTTATTGTCATTATTATATTGTCGCTGCCTTGTCCTAGGTATAGGAGATCCAAAAAAATTGAACAAGACAAGATGTTTGAACTTGAAGAACTCACACTTCAGTAGTAAAGAGATACAGTGTAACAAGTGAAATAAGAGATTCATTTTAGGACTTATAGGAGCAAACTCCTAGGAAAGGAAGGAAAAGTAGGAAGAGTCAGAGGAGCCACTGCCCTGATAATATCCCAGAATTGGAATCTTATAGGGTGTATGTGCTGGAGTCAAAAACAGGCTTTTAAAATATGCTCAGTCTTGTCTATGAGCTCATAGTTGAATGTCTTAAAAAACTGTTCTTATCTCAACATGTTAAAAGTAATATGTGTTATTTATAATGTTTATAAAAAATATGTAGAAGTAAAAGGAGTAGAAAAACCAAGTTATGTTTTCTGCTCTTATTCTTTAGTATATTCCTTTTCAGTTTTTTGTTTTCAGGCATGGTGCTTTTTGGTTTGGTTTGGACCATATTTTATGAAAGAGCTGCTTTAAAATCCACTACCCCAGTCCACAGCTGTGATCATAGTGCTCTATCTCAGTTACCAGCAACAAAAAGAGGTGCTTTGGTGAAATAGCAACACTATCCCATTCCCATTTCCTGGCCAGAATACATGGGAAATACACATGGTGTGCCACTGGGCTATTACTAGAGATGAATGGGATCTGAGTGCTATGAACTGACTTTGCATAGTAGCAAGAGTTTGTTTCTAGAATCAGGGCCCCAAGTGCTTTCCTTCTACCTTGTTTTCCTTCTGTGGTCCTGGAGCCCATGACTAGAGTTATTTTAAAGGGGGGCGGGGGGAGACTATTTTAGCAATAATATAGTCAGCCTAAAAATGTAGACTAATTCCTACCTCTGTAATTTCCAAACAGACAGCTTTGAAAATAATTGTTTACCTAAGTATTAATGACCTCAAGGAAGGAAGAAGAAAAGGAAAAGATTAACTGAGCATTTACCACAGACTCTTCTTGTGGTGGCCCATTCACACATTATTCCTAGAACCCTCACCATAGTCCTGGAAGACAGACCCTGGATTACGGATGGGTCGACTTAGGCTCCAGAAGTTTAAATTTTTTAGAAGCCCGTCTGACTAGAAAGTGGTAGAACTGTGATTCCAACCCCCCAGATAAGATCAAATTTCCCTAATAAACATTCCTGGAGTTTCGTATGCTTCCACTTAGCCTATTTGGAAGATTAAATGTAATTGTATTGTTATTATTTGAAATTGATTAATCTCTTCCTTCCCTCCCTGAGGTCCTGAATTCTAATTTTAGCTGATTGACTGTTGTAAATCCAGCACGAAGTATGGCATATGAAAAAAGAAAACGCTAAAGCTTAGTAAATAGCTGTTCAATATATGAATGAATAAGTGAGTAAAATCCAGGTGTCTTTAATTTCCAAATTAGAGATTTCCAAGTTCTCAGTACACTTCTTCAGTTCTCTGAAACTGCATTTAAGCTGGCTAGCGGCAGAATGTCGTTCTAATACAAAGGGATAGTCAAGGTCTTCCTGTTTACATTTTAGCCTCATTTAAGCTAGGAAACTGAAACTTTTCCCCAACTCTAATAAAGTTATAGAAAATAGAATTTGTGCCAAAAATTACGGTGTTAAAATAATAAAATCTGGGTAGGACCAAAGGCAGCCCTTCAATACTCTTTTCTTCCAAATGTTAAAAGTGAGTATGACAGGAACATCTTCATTTAACTTCTAAATTTTCAATAGTCTTCTTCCTGAGATAAAGCAGAAGGAGAGAAATCAGAGGTGGACACTGCATAAAGAACATCAAGCCCCAGCCTGGGAGACTTGCAGATTTGTGGCACAAAGTATTTAGAAACATCTTCCTTCGACCAAAGCACTGCCCTCTGAAGTGTTCACTTTTAAATGAATCTTGAATTTCAACAGAAGGCAAATGATCCTTCACTCTGTGTTTGAAATTCCAGCAGTCAGTCAATGATACCATGAAGTGAAGCCCACTTGCAGATGCAAAGGAATCATTTTCACCCAGTGTAGGCCAGTGCAGGGTAAACGCATCTGATAGCAATAACCTAGGCAAACCCTTAGACTGAGCCTGTTTGGCAGACACACATGAATGTGTATTTTGAGCTAGGGAATCGGGGAGCAGCCAACCCAAAGATTTATTTCTCATCTATGAGAAACATCTGAGCCCCACCCCTTCCTGTGGAACATGAGGCTGTAAGGGGACTGAGGCACTGAGTTTCGGATTAAGTAAAGGTTGCTAGGTGGAGGTCATTGTGGGGAGGATGTTCAGTGAAAATGCTCTATAAATTGGATGATGTTTACAGGTGGTTGCAGTTTTTCTGCCCAGCCCACCGCCACTGGGCTATGCTGTTATCTTGTCCAACTTACACCACTGTGTCACAGGCAGAGGGGTCTTGACTCAAATTATGCAGGATCTTTGCATTTTGAACAAAGAATTGGGCAGAACACGCAGCAAAGCAAGGAAAGAATGAGACAACGAAAGAAGGAAAGCAGGGATTTATTGAAAATGAATGTATATTCCACAGCGTGTGAGCGGCCCCACGCAGCAGCTCAAGGGCCCGGATACCCAATCTTCCCAGGTCCCAGTACTCTGTAGAGGTTTCCCATTGGCCACTTCATGCTCACCTCATGTAAATGAAGTGGTGGCAATCGGTCTGATTGGTTACAGAAGGGAACCATCCAGAGGCTGAAGTGGAATTACAAAGGGCACACTCCTGTGCAAACATCTGATTGGCTGCAAAAAGCAACCAGTCAGAGACTAAGGTGAAGTTACAAAGTTGTGCTTCTGTGCAAAGGAGGACTCAGTCCACAATAAGTCTGAATGGTTGTGCACAGCCAATTTCCCATCTGCCATGCAGAAAATGTGGGGGAATTGCAAAGGGAGTAGCCTCTGGTCCTTTTGTTACTTGGGAGTGGAAAGCTAGGGTTTTCTTTTTAATTTAGTTCTAGGAAGTCAGCGTGAAATGGCCTTAGGTTCCCTGCCTCCAGAGCCTGTTCCCCTGCCTTAACTGAACTCTCTCGCCTGTATGTAAACCCCTAACAAAACCCCTTGTCTTCTTTGCTGGCTCTGGTTCTCTTCTTGGTCCTCTTGAACCCGATGTCTTCCCTACTGAGGTTAATAGAAGTTCGGAGACAAAACTCAGTTGCAGTCTTACATCTCTAACTCTCATCACAGAGCACCCTAGAGGATCTCAGAAAGGAGCTCAACACAGGGCTCTGGAGGTGGGTCTTGGGAGATCTTAAAACCTTTCATCCCCAGAGTTTTCCCTCTCCCAGTTTTCTTTCTCTCCCCACTAAACTTACATTTCAGTGTAAGACTGTCTAGTGTACACTGCCCTTGGTTTCATCTTTGTGTTTTGTTGGTGGTTTTGTTTGCTGTGAGTTTTTCTTTTAATTTTTACTGAACGTATGCTTTGGCCAAATTCCATGTCAGATACTTCGTATGGATTATTATTAATCATTATACTTCATTTCATCCAATGAATTAATTCCATTACATTATTATCCCCAGCTTACAGAAGAGGAAACTGAGGTTTAGAGAAGGAACTTTGCTTGTCCAAATCAAATCATAAGGATTAGAAACTGAAATTGTCCACAGATGGCCATATACAGGAGCCCACGTTTTAAAGCCATGCACTGTATTCTGTCTCAGGGACTATTTCTCACCTACACGATTACAAATTTCCCCTGGCTGTCCTTCTTGATTCTAGTCCAGTCTCCAACACTCCATCCTTCATAGTTACCTCCAGTGTAACTTTTTAAAAACTTGACTTAGTGCTATATAAACATATGCTAACATAAAAGCTATACACTTTTTACACTTGTGGCTCTCTTAAAGCTATTAAACTCAAACTATATAATTCAAATGGACAAAATAGATTTAATCAGTTAGATATGCTGCAAATGAATTATACAGTTGAAGTTCCACAACAAATTTCACAGAGCTATATTTCACTTGATGTTGACTTGAACTTGATGATCCAGAGTGATTGTTTTCTTTTTTCAATTTTTTTTCCAGACAGGGTCACACTCTGTTGCCCAGGCTGGAGTGCAGTGGCACAATCTTTGCTCACTGCAGCCTTAACCTACCGAGCTCAAGCAGTCTTACCATCTCAGCCTCCCAAGTACCCGGGACTACAGATATGCACCGTGATACTTGGCTAATTTTTGTATTTTTCATAAAAATGAGGTTTTGCCATGTTACCCAGGCTGATCTCCTGGGCTCAAGCAGTCCTCTCACCTTGGCCTCCCAAGATGCTAGGATTACAGGCTTGAGCCACCATACCTGGCCCCAGAATGATTGTTTTATATTCAGATCTGACCACCATCTACATGACCATCAAGATCTGGACTCTGATTTCTTTTCAGTTCCATGTGTCAGCCCCTATGCACTTCTTTGCACTAGACAACGCTCATCACAACACAAGATGGGCTTCCCACAGCAGGCTTTTGGCTGCACGCTGCTGCTTCCATTCTGACTGTCCACTATCTTCACCTATGGGATGAGCTGCTTAAAAACCTTGCCAAAGTGCCACTTGCTCTGAGAAGCCCTTCTAGGTTCTCCCTTGGATGAACTGTCAGCCCTTGAACAAATAGGTACCTTGTATACATCTCTAGAATGCTCATCCTGTACTACGACTGGCTTGGGATACATATCTTCATAAGTGAACTTCTCATGGTCAGGGACAATGTGAGAGCCATGATCATTTTTGTCCCCCTATTAGAGATTCAGAGAAGGAAAGCAATTTGTGCAAAGTCACACCTAGCTGTGTCTCTGGGTGCCTTAGTATGGTGATGGGTTTCAACAGCAGGATTACTATTCAGAGATACCTTACCTGACCGTTTCCCTCCATGAACTGTGGTTCTGAATGATGTTGGGTTTCTTTCATTGTCTGTTTCTTTGGGGACTGAGCACTTCAAGAGAGAGCCACAAGTCTTGAGTTCTTCCCTTGTTTTTGACAGCTTTTGAATTAGTCTTGCCCTCTATCTGGGCCTCAGTTTTCTCATCTGTTGAGTGAGGGTGTTGGGCCAGATGGCACTGAGCCTCCTTTGATTCAGTGCACTGCATACGTGTAGCTCACATTTCCCAGGTGACCTTGTCACGTCAGCAGCCCAGGCTTTGCCAAAAGAGCTAACTGAGCCAGGCTGTGGAAAGGGGCAGAGGGAAGAATGGCTCCTTCACACAGGCCCTTTACACGGGCAAGTGTTATCTCCAGAGGATATTGACTCAAGGAGATAGCACCTTAGTATCAGAGCAGGCCAGGCTATCAGTGGGCAGCCCCACAATCCCAGCTCTCCTTGCCAAGGGTGCCTCAGGCTGGGTGGCCTTTCTGACACACAGCAAATACGGTGCCAGGCCCAGGACAGAACACTGTGGGAAGGCACAGTACAGAGTCTGACTCTGGGGACTTGGGGGGCTCAGGCAGGCCTGGGAAGCTCTCTGTGGCCCTCGTGGCATCCAGGCAGCCAGATTTCAGGCTCTGTCATTTCTACAGTTACTACAATGGAGAGAGACAATATTTCCCTCGAGAAAGACTCTGCTGTTCTCATGGTGCCTGGTGTTCCCTCCTATGTAGGACTTACCTAGACCCCTGTCCTTCTACCCTGTGCTCTCCATAGCTGAACCAGGGAACGCCCAACACTGGTTCCATTCTCCCTGCTATTTTCCAGTCTTCGAAAGCATTGGGTAGAAAGCATTTAAGCAGCTTCAGCCCATTTCTCAGGAGCTGTGTCAAGTGTCTCCAGCTTTTCTTGCCATCTTTGCTGGGGCAACTTGACCTTAGCCTTGGGTCACCTCCCCCAGGAGGCCTTCATTGACTGCCCACAGTCTAGGTTGAGCATAGAGCCCGGGGCCTTCTTCTGCTTTGGCATTGCCGCCATTTCCTGGGTTCTGAGCAAACAGAGAAAAAAGAAATCATTTTTCCCTCTCACTCATCCATACATTAATTAAGCAAATATTCTTGAGTATTCACCCCCTGGGAGACCCAAAGTACATTGATTTTTTTAAAATGATGTAAAAATGATTTAAAAAATACATTGATAAACTGATTTTAAAAATATGTTGATTTAAAAAAATGACCAGAAGTGTTCCTTGATGTCATGGCACGTACGGTCTAGTAAGGGAGTTAATAAAACCATCGTTGAATACATGAAAAACATTGAAACTTACAGGTGGGAAGAACAGAAACTACATAGCACACTGACGAGCAGGAGAATTTAATACAGTCAAGGAAGTGGGCAGACAAGTGCTGATGGAGGTGAAGGAATAGTAGGAGTGACAGACAAGAGTCAGGAAGATCATTCATGTCTCATTGTTCTGTGTCCCCACCTATTTCAAGGACTAGGATGTGATAATTTTTCAATAAATACCAATAAATATGGAAGACACATTTTCTGCAAAGTTGGCTCTAAAGCCAGGGTCCAGTCCCTGCCTTGGTCCATTTGCCCTGTCTCTGATTCAGGGAATGGTTTCATTTCACTGTCGTTCTGAGAAATGTCCCTGTCTTGCCCATACAACTTCCTCTCAGATCCTGTCTTATAAGTAGCCTTGACCTGGAGCCTGTGGCCTTACCATCTGCTGCAGATATTCACTGTCCTCTCTCAGTGAGGGTCTCCAAAAATAATGTACCAGTGCTGCTTTTTTTTTCCCCTGAGGAACCCATGTGGATTTCTACCTTTCTCGTCTTTCATGCCCATGGACACAGTTTGCCTACCTGGCCTTCTCTATTGCCATAACTCCAGCTATGGCAAGTTTCAGCTTGCTGATTTGGCTCTTTTGAGCATGTTCCCTACTTCTCCAAGTGCCTCTCTGTCTCCCAGGAACAGGATTAGTTCTGGGATCCAGACATTCTTGATTAACGCAGCAGACCAGCCATGCCCAGCACCCTCCTGAGACACTACCCAAATTTTCTTAATGTTGGATTCATCACAGCCAAGAACACATTTGGTTAATCAATGCTCTTTTTCCCAACTGGAGCCACTGTGATAAAGATTGAAAATGTGCCCCTATTGTAAGTGGCTACTGTTTCCAATTACATATGCTTCTCCCAGCCACCATGCAATCTGTTCACTTCATGCTGGTTTGCAAGAGCTGTTCGCACCAAACCATTGACAGCCACTATCTAAACTGAAACCATCTGCTTAGCCATTTGCCATGCATGGCTGGGTCTTGCAGGCTTACCCAGTTGAGGCCCTGTGGAGCAGTCCATTAAACAAGCATGAATTAACACAGCCTGTTTTTATTAAATGTCTTGCAACTGATGGGAAGATGGACAAGCCTGTCTGGCAAGGATAATGGCCAATCCTCACAGCATCTGAAGTCTTGGATAAATTCCAGCAGCACCCCACACCTCAAACCATTCATTGAGTGTTTCAGGAGTGTGGTCGTGCTTAGAAACAATTTATCTGTAAAAGGCTTTTTAAAAGATTTTATGGTTTCTCCTCTTTCTTGTGAAAAAAAAAAAAAGCCATAACTTATACTCCTTCTGTTTCTTTGATACTACTTAGATGGAAATTCAGAGGGAAGCAAACAAGAGTGACTAAGAACTTTAGCAGAGTGCTGGTATTCACGATTGCACTTATCAAATCCAGAAGATGGGACTGTAGGCTTTTTTCTCACTGATGTGGGTGGCCTGCACAAGCATCAGGTCTGGCATATTCAGTAAACTTGAACAGGTTTTCACGCACTTTGTCTAAATATCTTGACCAAGGTAGTGAGGCCCTAGGAGAGACGGTATCTTGACTCACTCACACTAGAATATTTTATGGCTGGAACTTTTTCTGAGCATTGGAGAACACGTCAGTGATCAAACCTAACAGCACCCCCAATAATTAAGAAAATTCAGCAAACTCTGCCTACTCTGATTCTAGAACCATCAAGCAACTTTCTTCATCCAAAGACTTCCTAGATAGAACTACCTATGAGAAGAGAATGGGCTCTTGAGCAAACACAAGCATCCATTTAACTTGATATTATATTTCACACTGTAAAGTGATACAGTGGCATAATATAGTGGCATTCAAGGTTTCTATTATTTTTTAAATAGTTTAAAATGAAAGAAGTGAATTCATGAAAAGAGTTCAAGCAAAGAATGGTACACCCTCCTCCTCTGTGGAGGATATTCAGAATAGTCAACATCCATCAACCAATTGCAGTGAACTCTGACTACAAACAAATGGGTCAGCCATGCTGGCATGATCAAGGCTGCATATTGGTGCTGCCTCTCCTATGATCTACTTCTATTCACTCAAAATAAGATGAATGAAAACCTTTTAACTTGGGTCACATTCCTTACTTTCATTTATCTGCTCTTTAAGAGCACATACTGAGGTGTTTGCAAGCATTGTTATCAGCATAGTTGTATGAAGTTTGCTTTGGTATTTGCTGTTAGGACTATAATCAATTAGTCTGTGATACGCTGATTCATTCATCCAGCAATCATCTGTGAGCTTCTACCCAGTCATATCCCTGCACTCTAGGATCTAAAAATGAAGAATACTGTGATCCCTCCCCAGAAAGTTTACACTCCAAAGGAGAGGGACTTTGTCCTTTCTGTTTTTCAATGTTCGTTATGTCAAGTCCTAAATCAGGTGTTAATTTAAAAATACAGCCCCAGGGGAAAAAGGAAAAGAAAAACCCAACAAAGTAGAAGTACAATAATCCCCACAAAGACTTTTATCTTCTTTAATCAACTTTTATAGTTTTTGCTGCTCATATAATAAGAGCTATAGAATTTTATACTCCCATATTTGCCACTGCTGGAAAACTCAGAGTCCAATGTGATCTTCCACCATGTCAAGGAGAATTATATTATCCTATGAAGTTCCCAATCTTTTCCTTTTTCTTATTCTTTTGTTTCTGCTTTACTGTTTATTTTCAGTGAATTTCCATATCCTGACCCTTACTGTACACAGACTCAAATCCTTTTTGGAGAGCCTAAAGTTATATATATAATAAAACATGGTTTGGTTTATGACTATGTCTTCTGTTTGGACCAGGAGAAAGGAATTCCATTGCTCGTGTTATTGAGAAGTTGTAGCCCTCTTTGCTCATCCAGGCCTTCGTCTCTGACCTTCCTTTCTCTTTTCATACCGTTTGATGAGTTTTTGAGGTTGTTGACTGGAGAATACCAATATACTGAAGTGGTCATCTGGCCCATTTCTAGAAATAAAAATGATGGATTATGGTTTATTGGACCTAATCCTACACAGAGACAGTGGCGCTCATTTTAATAAATAAATCAGAACTGGAGGGGCTTTAAGAACAAATCATTTGCTGACTTTTATTTCTTATTCCTTTCTGTCTGCAGGCTCCAGCATAGAGCATAGTATAGAAAAATGCTCAGAAAAGTGACACTGTGTAAATGAGTGGGTGAATGAATGAATGAATGAATGAATCAGATAGTCCCTACTCTCACAGTCATATTTGGTCTTAATTCTTGCTTGTTCTGAATATGTTATAGTGACTACCTGCTGCCAGAGCACACAGTTGAAAATTGAAGAAAGATCAACCCTTATAGGCATTTTCATATTCTGGGTGCATATCTGTAGACAAATTCAAATATTGATAGACAAATATATATGCACATTTGCATATATATCACACTTGCTTGCTCTTTCCTGAGTTTAGCCAGATTATTTCTATGTAGGTATTGCCAGAGAACACACAAAATCACCTCTGTAGAACCTTGCATTTTTATTATTCCAGTTGACCTTTGAACAATGCTGACTCCCACGCAGTTGAAAATCAGAGTATACCTTTTGACTCACCAGAAACTCAACTACTAATAATCTATTGTTGACTGGAAGCCTTATTAATAAACAGTTGATTAACACATATTTCATATGTTATATGTATTATATACTGTATTTTTATAGTAAAGTAAGCTAGAGAAAAGACAATGTTATTAAGAAAATCACAAGGAAGAGAAAATACATCCTCTTCATCCTCATCGTCTTCATATTGGGCAGGCTGAGGTTGCTGCTGTCTCAGTGGTGTCAGAGGCAGAAGAAAATTCATGTATAAGTGGACCCACACAATTCAAACCTGCATTGTTCAAGGGTCGACTATGCTGATCTCTTATATATCTTATTCCTGACGCACCCTTCTTCCAGACATGTCTAAGGCAGAAGCCCTCAGTGTGGAAGCAATAGCACAGCTAGTGATAGATAGGAGGTTTGGGTGAGTCCTGGATTTGCCCTGCACTCACCATGACCTCAGTAAGGTACGTGGTCTCCGTTGCAAAAGGTGAACCATGCAGGACTGACATGTCAATGCTACGGGAAGTATAAGTGAAAATGGTTCACAAGTTAGGCGAATATTATCCAACTGGTCCAACTCTGCCACCACATTTGCCTGGATGCTCAGGGCTCGAAGTGTCTGTGCTGTCACTCATGCCTACTTTCTGCTTCCCCATCATATGCGCTAGCTCCATAGGTTTTTTATTTTTCCTTTTTCTTGCACAAGTTGTTACAGATCAAGAAGGGTGGGATTCCCTTTGAGAGAGTCTGCTGGGTGCCAGGCTCTCTGTAAACACATTGTACTATTTGATCCTCATGCAAACTCCAGAGAGTATTATCCTGTTTTGCAGATAGGAAAAGGAGTGCAATGAGATTAAATAAAGTTCTTAGTGAGAAAAGAGAAATTGTTTTAACTCTTCAAAACCAGTGTCTCTGCAAATGTTTCATGAGTTAGGCAATGGACAGGACTTACTGCCAGCAAACTTAAATAGGCCTGAAGACAGAAGATAAAAAACAGATCAGGGGAGAAAATGGGGTAGTAACAGGGACAAGGCAAGAACTTCCTCTTTTAGTAATAGGATGGACACTTGAGTTCTTATTCCTTCAATAATGGCAGAGAAAACAGCAAGGCCTTGAACTGGGCTCTAGTGAGTGGGCCTATTTCTTGCTCTGCACAGACTGGGGAGACAGGTGACTTTAAGATACCTTTATGGAGAATAATGGGAACCTCTAAGCAGTAGGTTCACTCATTGGTGTTATTACTGGAACATTCCTTTCTAACTGGCTCTATAATAAACCAAAGCCTAAGTAAATTTGACCAATTCTGAATCCTCATTTTTGCAAACCTTCAAACAAGGAATTTATCTTACCTAGTCTGGTTTGGTTCACATGGTATTGTCCATGGGTTCTAGGAGAAGTGACAAATGTGAAAGGTCAGAGGTGTCTGATTTAACCAAGTGCTATCTAAGGGCTGGGCACTGGGTTAAGTGTCTTTCATATCAATTATTTCTTCTAACAATCCTGTATGTTAGGAACTATTGTTATCCTGATTTGAGGTCATTTAAGTTTGCTGCTTTTTAGTGTTTCGTTTTGTTTTTGCTGTTATAAATAGGCTAAAATGACAATCTTTGCCCACATCACAGATTGTTTTCTTAGGATGACTTCCAGGAAGTGAGACTAGTTACTCAGTAAATTCTTTTGAACTGCTTTGAGACCCTTGAGGTAGATGACCAAACTGCTTTCTGGAGGGTCTGTATCACAGTGCACCTGAGGTCCGCAGGCCATGTGCTTGCTCCTACAGTGAAGTGCAGCAAGAAGATGGTCAGAAGTCTCATTTTAATGAACCTGGCAATAGTCTGGAAAGATTCTGGCCTGAGATTAGAAACCTGATCCTGTTTGTTGCCATTGCTTTTGGTGTTTTAGTCATGAAGTCCTTGCCTATACCTATGTCCTGAATGGTATTGCCTAGGTTTTCTTCTAGGATTTTTATCTAATTAAATATAAGAGCTTCTGCACAGCAAAAGAAACTATCATTAGAGTAAACTGGCAACCAAAAAAAAATGGGAAAAATTTTTTGCAATCTACCCATCTGAAAAAGGGCTAATATCCAGAATCTACAAAGAACTTAAACAAATTTACAAGAAATAAACAACCCCATCAAAAAGTGGGTGAAAGATATGAATAAGACACTTTTCAAAAGAAGACATTTATGGAGCCAACAAACATATGAAAAAATGCTCATCATCACTGGTCATTAGAGAAATGCAAATCAAAACCACATTGAGATACCATCTCACAACAGTTAGAACGGTGATTATTAAAAAATCTGGAGACAACAGATGCTGGAGAGGATGTGGAGAAACAGGAAGAGTTTTACTCTGTTGGTGGGAGTGTAAATTAGTTCAACCATTGTGGAAGACAGTGTGGCAATTCCTCAAGGACCTAGAAATAGAAATTCCATTTGACCCAGCAATCCTGTTACTGGGTATATACCCAAAGGATTATAAATCATTCTATTAGAAAGGCACATGCACACATATGTTCATTGTGGCACTGTTACAATGGAAAAGACTTGGAACCAACCCAAATGCCCATCAATGATAGACTGGATAAAGAAAATGTGGCACATATACACTAAGGAATACTATGCAGCCATAAAAAGTTAAGTCTTTGCAGGAACATAGATGAAGCTGAAAGCCATCATTCTCAGCAAACTGAGAACAGAAAACCAAACACCACATGTTCTTACTCATAAATGGGTATTGAACAATGAGAACACATGGACACATGGAGAGGAGCATCACACACCGGGGCCTGTTGAGGGGTGGGAGAGCTAGGGGAGGGATAGCAGGGGGTCGGGGGATTGGGGAGGGATAACATTAAGAGAAATACCTGATGTAGAAGATGGGGAAGATGGAGGCAGCAAACCACCATGGCATGTGTATACCTATGTAACAATCCTGCACGATCTGCACATGTACCCCAGAACTTAAAGGATAATAATTTAAAAAAAAGAAACCTGGTCCTGTTCGGGTATGGTGGCTTATGCCTATAATCTAGTACTTTTGGAGGCCAAGGTAGGAGGATTGCTTGAGCCCAAGAGTTCAAGACCAGCCTAAGCAACATAGTGAGACCCCATCTCTACAAAAAAAACAAAATAAAAATTAAAAAAAAAAATAGCCAAAAGCATGGTGGTGTATGCCTGCGGTCCCAACTATTTGAGAGGCTGAGGCAGGAGGATCTTTTCAGCCCATGAGGTTAAGGCTGTAGTGATCTGTGATTGCATCACTGCATCTAGATTAGATGACAGAATGAGACATTGTCTAAAAAAAAGAGAAATTTTTTCCCTGTTGTGCCATTGGAGCTGTGTGACATTGGGTTAGTGCTTGTCCGTCTCTGGGCTTCAGTTTTCCCAACTGTTACACATAGGAGGCAGGAGAGATTATCTTGTAGGCATTTTCAAGTCTAATTTTCTTGATGTTTGAGGGGGAGAATATAAAACCTCTTCAGGCAACAGATATCTCCAAACATAAATAAGTTTTTATATGATGTCTCCAGTTGTATAAAAAAAAAGAAGCTGGGAAATTGTGTCTTAGAGTTAGGCTTGGGTCTATCTTTACTATTTACCATATGGGAGACCTTGCAAAATCATTTTTCCTTTCTGAGCTCCTGTTTTGTCATCTGCAAACTGTAGATAGCAATGCCGTAGAATTTTTTAAAAGATCAAACGATATAATTTATATCATTTGATCAAAGGATATAAAATATATATTACATATATCATTTGGTTAAATGATAAAACATGGCATGGTAGAATCTCAATCAACAATAGTGTCTTTTATAGAAGAAAATTTAATATTTTCCCTCCTCTTACTCTTGCATAAAGAATAACGAGGTTCCTAAAAGCAATTGTAAGTAACTATTAAAAAATTCTGAGCATCCAGAGGCTTTGGAATTCTGGTTTCTCATCGTAGGCATCTGCAATTTCCAGCATCTTTCAGCTTAACCTCTCGGCTGGAGCACCATCCACCCAAGTCCAAGTGTTTTCAGATGTAAAGTGAATTTGAAAGTTCCATGTTGACCCTCCATGTTGACTAGAGACACTGCTGCATGGATACAAATCTATGCCTGACATCATGGGCTGTCCTCAGCATCTTTGATTTTGTAAAAGTTTACTAATGGCTCTGTCAGTTCAGGGAGCTCTTTGAACTAAACATTGATTGATTAAATAATGAATTCACTCTGCAGGTTTGCATCTGTTCACCATGCATTTATCGATGTATGCTTCCTTGGGTGATAGTCCTACAGGGATGAATAAGAGTTAATCCCTGTTCTTTGGAGTTTCCAGGCTAGTGGGTGAGAGGCCCAGGTAAACAAATAACTTCAATACAATATGACGACAGATGCTATAACAGAAGCAGATTCAGTGATCTTTGAGAGTATAAGGGAAGCAGTGATTCATTCTGTGGAGAAAAAGAAGTTGAGACAGATTTCCCAGAAGATGAGCATTTAATCTCCATCTTGAAGTCTAGAACACTTGACACAAAGGCATACAGGTTTAAGAAAAAAAAAATGTTTAGCTCATTTGGGTAAAACCCAGATAGGAAACATAGTAGGAAATAAAACAAGTAATGTAAATAGGGACTAGATCATAAAGGGCTTTCAGTGCTACGCTAAAAGGCTTGGACACAATCCTGTAGATTTACAGTATCTAATAGGGTAGTCATTAGACATGTGTGACTTTTTGAATATAAAGTAATTTGAAGTCATCTCAAAGTTTCACTTTCTCAGTTGCCTGAACTGTATTTCAAAGCTCAGTATACACTTGTGGCTGGTGGCTGCCGTACTGGAGTAGATGAAGAACATTTCCATCATTGTAGAAATGTCTGTGGACAGTGCTTCTGCATGTGTTGTAAAGTGAGTGATGGATTTTAAAAGGAAGATTATGGATACATTCTTTTATAATGTGGAGAATAGGTTTGAGATGGGTAAAAGCAGCAGCAGGAAAAATGCTAAGGAGGTTAGTGCTACACTCAAGGCAAGAGATGATAAAGATCTGCATTCCAGCAGGGACTGTCATCATGCAGGAAGAAATCAAAACCATCTTGCAGCACATGAAAACATCAAGAGACCAAAGACCAGAGTCATCCATACAGTTTTCCAATTGGAATGTGACAGAAGTCCAGGAAGACATTTATCTCATCTTTTGTCATGAGTACCCTGTGGCATGAAGCCTCAATCCTCAAGCTTGTTGGTTGGCTCTAGGCATGTAGACAAACCCCCAAGTGCTTAGAGCAGGCGTCCCCAAACTACGGCCCACGGGCCGCATGTGGCCCGCTGAGGCCATTTATCCGGCCCCCCGCCGCACTTCAGGAAGGGGCACCTCTTTCATTGGTGGTCAGTGAGAGGAGCACAGTATGTGGCAGCCCTCCAACAGTCTGAGGGACAGTGAACTGGCCCCCTGTGTAAAAAGTTTGGGGATGCCTGGCCTAGAGCTCCCTACAGGCTCCCTGCAGGCTCCCTGTCCCTGTTTGCCTCTGTTTTGTCATGCCATTGGGTCTTAACCAGATGAGTATCTCATTTGGCCCATTTTCCACCCATGATGAATGGAGTTTGGAAGAGGAAGATTATGTGGCCAACCCAGGCATCTGTTTTGCTCTTAGTGTCTAGGTTCCATGGTTATAACATGGCAATGGATAACTCTGAAAGGCAGGGGCAGATTGGATGATAAGATGCAGTTCCTTGTCCTCCCACCCCCCGCCCTTTCTGCTAAATATAAACAAAACACTTCACTGACAGTCGACAGGAGGAAGAGCTATACTCTGTAGAAGTGGTTGCTGAGAACACTGTCATAAAGAATGTAGACTGCTTCTCCTAGAAATAAAAAGATGCTCTCAGAGACAATCATGGTGCTGTGGGCAGTTTATTCATACCCCAGAATACTGGGCCTCAATATCTGCTTGAGCCATGTCACTCTGGCATAACTTCATAGGCCATAAACAGTTCTTATTGTCATGGCCTCTCTTAACCCCTACCCTGTCCAACCCCTAGAGAAAGAAGGAAATCCTCTGGTGGTGAAGCACTAATTTTCTGAAATCCATTCATCCATCAGAGCCTAACTCAAGTGCTACTTGCCTTGTGAGACCTTCAGATCCTCGATCCTGCTCAGATTGATATTTCACACAAACCTCTGTTTGGCACACATCAACTGTAGCTGGATGAATATGTTCCCGCCTGTGTCTCTATGTAATAAGGATTTCTGAGCAGGGTTTGGCCTAAGTCAGTTTTGCATCAAAAGGACCTGTGCATAATTCCATTCTGTAAAAGTTTCCTGAAGTGTCTGAATGATGACACGTAGTCTCCATTACATCTAAGGAGAGGCAAATCAGAAAAAGGCCGGGAAAGAGTCACAGAAGAATCTAGGAAAGAAAATATCCATTATTTTATGTGTTTTGCCTTGCATTCATGTATTCATTCTTTCCTTCATGCATTCATTCC
Organism: Saimiri boliviensis; assembly: GCF_048565385.1. NCBI lineage: Eukaryota > Metazoa > Chordata > Mammalia > Primates > Cebidae > Saimiri > Saimiri boliviensis. Next base: position 201,052,370 of record NC_133450.1, on the reverse strand, counting down.
ATTGTTGCACAAATATTTACTGAGTCCCTACTGATGGTCAAGAAATTAGCCAACCTGCTAGAGGAGGCAAAGCTTAGGTAAACAATGAAAGTCCCTTGTGAGACTGACAGCGAGAGGGCTGTACTAAGTGCAGGTGAAGGCAGTCGGGGAGAACTCATTCTGTTAAATGGAGAGAATGGACTCTAGACTTCAAATCCTGGCTCCATAATTAGCAGCTGGGTGCCTTGGGCAGTTGCTCTCTCAGAGCTTCAACATCGTCATCTATAAAATGGACACTGTTGTGGGGGACACACGATGATGTTTACAATAGTCTTGGTACAATATTTGGAATAGAGTAAGTGCTATTTTGCAGGCCATTAGATTTGTCAGCCTAAAAGATCGGGCCCATTTTCAACTTTTCTTTGTGTGAGAAGACAGACTGATGTGAAGTGCTTGCAACTAAAGCCAAATCTCAGATGTCTCTGACAATATATTTTGATGACTCAGCATTGGATCAGATGTCTTTCAAATACACATTCTCCTAAATTGGGCTTCCAGAAGAGCAAACAAGATAAGTCTGACAATGCACTTTTCTGTAAGACAGAAAAAATGTGAGTGATCAGACAGAAATATAGCTATTTGGGGCTAGGATTGGTTAGCTCTTTTTCATAAGCATCATTGTGAACACATTCACTGAGACACAGAATTCTAAGGGGGCCATAGAAATCTACTGAAGATAGCAAGTGGATACATTCCATGGAAAGCACATATATACCCAAATTATGATCATGAGTACTATTGACATCATGAAGGCAATGAGGAGTTAGTATTATCATGATTGCAGAAGATGGTTATGATGTTTAGCGTGTTTGTCGAAACAGGAAAGAGATGCTACTGCTAAAACTAATTTAAATCCTAAGAGAGACAGACGGTGAAACTCAGGGATGCTAACCAGTTAAGCAATGCTGTTCTCATTCTGGCTGTAGAGTAAGGAAAGGACAGTCTGGTTTATAGCCCACTGACTGCTCTCTTCACTCAGAATGAGAACCAAGGATAAGCCATGTGAAATTTTAACGATGGTCTCAAAGAGGCAGAACAGGGCCATTGGTGAGAGGAGGGAAGAAAGATTCCTTACTGGCCTTCTCTCCTCAGGTCTTCTTGCTCCTTGTTAATTGGGAACAAACATCCTAGACAATCAAGAATCTCTATGTATTTTTAAAAGCCTAATTTCTAATCCACTGACTGAGAGCAATCAACTTTCTCAAACATACTTGGGAATTGCTGGACCTCTAAGTACTTATTTAAAGAAAAGAGGAAAGGATATAATATTTAATGAATCTTCTCTTCAAGACAATGGATTTTCTTTACATTTTATTCAAGAAATCAAAAGCATTTTTTAAAAAATGTTATGTTGAGAAAGACAATGGCAAATATTTACATTAACCCAGATTTCCCTGATTTAAAATCCTTTAGATTTTAGAAGTCTAACATGAAAGAGTTCAAATAGAATATCTTGGCCTGTAAAACCATGAGAAAGAGATAGCTTTAAGAATAATTTGAATGTAGGAAATAGATTTTATTTCTCTCTGTGTTCCTACAGAGTGCCTTCTTCAGTGTATCAATCTGGACTAGCCTATTATGACAGGATATCCTTTATTTTTTATTTTGTTTTATTTTAGTTCTGGGATACATGTACAGGATGTGCAGGCTTATTACATAGGAAAACGTTTGCCATGGTGGTTTGATGTACTTATCAACAGGATATTCTTAAGACTGTGATTTAATCTATATTCTGAACATTTCTTTTTCCATTTGCTTCTGGGATGTTTCTAATCAATGGCCCTGGACAACTAACTAGTCCACTTTCTATGAATCACTTTCTATGAATCAATGGTTAAGTCTCTAAGCCTCTTCTGCCAAAATTGTCCTCTCTGCCTGAGCCTTTCCTTTGTCAAAAAACTCACTCTATTCCAAAGTGTTTAATTAGTTTTCTGAAATTAAAAGGCTTTGTTAATGTTAGAGCCCCTTTATTTCTTTAGCTCACTTAGTTCTTTTTCTTAAATATGTATTTTTTTCTGTGGTACTATCGTGCATCTGACCATTCAGACTAGAGATTTCAATGCTCAGTTTATTCTCACATCTTCAGTTTAATTTGATTCAACCAAAATTTGCTGAACATTTCTTGAGTATATGGAACTTTGATTCAGGGGACACAGAAGGAAGTAAGGGTTATTCACTGTTGTGAAGATTTTGTGCTATAAATTGTGGCAAAAACCTAATTGTAAAATCATATGTACTTTGGAATAAAACAGAAATGTATATGAAGGGAGGAAGTCAGGTGTTCTCCTAGGTACTGGCAATACAAGAATAAATAAAATATTGACAGTATTCTCAGGGAGCTCCAGGATTATCAGGGATCACAAATTATTCATCATCATAAACATAGTAACAAAAATTATAATACATATCAATAATATATTGATATTAATGTATTACTATAGTATTAATATACTATATCCATTAATAAATTAATGTATTAATACATTAACTTAATGTACTAATAATGTATTTATATTATAATATATTAATATAATATGTTAATATTATTATATAATATCAAAATACATTGTCATAAAATTACTTGTGATGGAGACTACAACTATATAACATATTTTTATATTTGTAATGTATTATATTTATATATAACCTAATAAATATAATACTTGTCTTTATATATATTTATATGAAACTCTTTATATAATGTAAGGGAGGCAGTGGTCAGTTTAGCCTGGTGATGTGGGAAGGGGCTTCAAAAGTCAGCCAAATCTGTCACTTCTCTTTCCAGACATTCTGTCACCCTTAACCTTGCCACCACCTCAAATCTTCTCCACCACTCATAGCTTGCTTCCTATAGCTGAGTCCTGCTATTGACTTAGTTAAGAGAAAAGAAAAAGAAAAAAACTCTAGGACAGGCTGATTGCAGGCCTTGCGACAGTATCTGAGTGCCAATGCAAATGTCCACATTTTTCTCCAAGTTATTACATGCTCTCTCTCCTGGCCAGAGGGAGCGCAGTTCAGCCCTAAGCCCTTTCTGATGGGAGCAGGGAACGCTGAGGCTGCCCCTGCGGGAACCAAAGGGGCGGTTTGCCTGTGTCTGCATCATTTGGCCTGGATATTACATTCCCCAGGAGTTTAGTATGTCAGGGCTGGGCAGGGTTGAGAGAGGCCATCAGGACAACATTCTCTTGTTTTCTTTTAATTTCCCCAGAGGAGAAGAGTCTACAATTTTGTTCAAAACATCTTCTATTCTCTCAATATCATGTAGAGCAGGCAGTTCTTTAACAGTGCAGGTGAAACAACTTTTTTGTTGTGCTGGACTCTGCCTGGATTTGCAGTTTTTATCATTCTTGATCCCTGCCACTAAATGCAAGTAGTATACCCACCAGCAACTAAGGCAGCCAGAAATGCTGTACACCTTCCCAAATATGCACCTCCAGGGGAACAACTCCATCCACAATTGCGAACCATTGAATGATGTCATCAAATTTGCTTTTAGCTGACTCTGAATTATTGATTCATTCGTTTAAAGCATGCAAGCAGCACAGCACCCAAGCCTCTCTGTGCTTGTATTATGTCTTGCACTCTGAAGGCTACAGAGAGGAGTAAGACACCTCCTGGGATCTTACTCCAAGGTAAAAGAAAAGATGAACACAAATGCTAATATCTGTTGGTTTATTCATAATCATTCATTTGAATGTGTAGACCAAATTTCTGTTTACTCTGTATCAGGGCCTGTGATTCAGACACTCTCCCCCATATGTAAGACAGAAAGGGGTGCAAATACCATATGAGTTCAGAAGAACAGGGGAGCCTTCTGGTAGGAGATCTAGAAGTTTCCTGGAAGTAATACTTCAGGCAGTACCTGGAAGGATTTGAGTAGCGAGATAGGTGGTGTTTGGGAGAAAACAACCCAGGTGCGGAAAGTCACATGAAGAAGTGAGATGCCAGGTGACCTACTTTGACTGGAGTGACAAGTGAGAACATGTGAGTAGTGGAAGAAAGGCATCTAGAAAGCTAGGAATAAAGGACTCAAACTGTCGGGGGTGTTTAGTTTCCCTTCTAGTCGCCATTGAAGGGATTTCAAAGGGCATATTCATCCCAGATCCAGAGGCAGTCACGTACTTGAAAACATTTCTCAGGCTCTACAGCCTGTACTCTACACCCAAGCACACATACGTGCATACACATTCACACCACTCCTTCCCCCTTTCCAGGTAAAATATACTTGGTCCATTCATTCCCACAAACACCACCTTCCAGTTCAAGGGGAGAAGCTGGAGATGTGCAGAAAGGTTTTATTCAACAGGTTTTATTGGTATAAGTTTTTGTTTTGTTTCGTTTTGTTTTTTGAGATGGAGTTTCGCTCTTGTTACCCAGGCTGGAGTGCAATGGCGTGATCTCGACTCACCGCAACCTCCGCCTCCTGGGTTCAAGCAATTCTCCTGCCTCAGCCTCCCTAGTAGCTGGGACTACAGGCGTGCACCACCATGCCCAGCTAATTTTTGTATTTTTAGTAGAGACGGGGTTTCACCATGTTGACCAGGATGGTCTCGATCTCTTGACCTCGTGATCTACCCGCCTCAGCCTCCCAAAGTGCTGGGATTACAGGCGTGAGCCACCGTGCCCAGCCTGGTATAGGTTTTATGCCAGTCTGCTGTGGTTGGTATAAATAGGATTGACTGTTTAATCCACTCCAGATCCCCATTGGTTCAGCACTTCTTAATGCCTACCATTCTCTCATTCCTTGGCTCTCTGCAGGTTGCAAGTCCTTTGCTGACCTTCAAGGCCTCTGATTACCTGGCCTGCCCCTACTTCCCCAGCCTCTTCTGGTGTACCTGCCCTCATCACATACCTCGCGCCAGGCATCCTGAGCTGCACCATTTTATTTCACTTTCCTCTGCCCACAATTTCCATGACTAGTTCCCAGCCTTTCAGTTCTCAATTCACACCCCACCTCTCTGCAGGGCCCTGTCTAAAGCCTCGAACTTCAGTCAGATGCCACCCACCTCCCATTCCCCACCCCCTTATAAATTCCTTTCAAGTCAGATTCCAGCCCTCAAAGTGATATTCTTTGAAACTATTCCAGCTCTTTTTTCTCTTTTAACATTTATTGTCTGAATTATGTACCTGCCTGCACAGCACCCATGGTTGTTATTTTAACAGTGTCTTTTTTATATATTAACACATAGTCCCCATGGCTCTAAAACCACACTGACCATTTTCCAGTTTAATCCTGTCCCAGGGTCTTTGTGCCTTCTTCCCTGTGCCCCAAATACAATCCCCACCTTCACTCCCTGCTACCCAACCCTTGTCCTAACAAACGATTTCCTACTCTTCAGCCCAGTGACTTTTTTTTCCAGAAAGCCAGGTTTCTCTGATCGATATATGTCAGTCTCATGAGTTATCTATCTTATTGCATCAATATCTGCTCTCTTACATTTATTTGGGTAATTTACTAATGAGGTATAGCTGCTTTTAAAAAGTTGTAAACTTAAGAAGGCAAGATGCTATATTTGTTTTTGCTCATCATTGTTACTGATTTAGCATCCAGTAAAGCTCTTGGCTGTTCCAGCATGCCAGTAGTTATTTGTTGCTAAATATACATGTGAATGAATAGGTTGGTGTCATATGGTGTGGGACCTCATATACAATGCCATGGGATTTCCATGACCTCTAGCTATAGTGATGGATGAATGACAAAAAAAAAATACATTTTAATTTCAGCTTCTCTTGAGCCTGCAAGATTTTAGTCAAGAAATGTGACCATTTTTACTTAAGACTAAAAATTGAAAGTGGTGGTTTTAACAGAAGTTTTTTGTCTTCAACATTGAGATTTTTTGTGTGTATGAGACCTTACATAAAGACTTGGCTCCCAAAGGATGTTATCACTGACTCATCGAGAAGAAATTTTAAAATGTGGATTCTAATTAAGTCATCTGTAGAGCTATCAGGTGCTTCCTATGAATTCTATGGTAATTGAGATTCTGCCATTAGATGTCAGTCACTAGAAGCTTTTCTCATAATCCCATCGGTTGTCCTGAAAATAGTCTCTTAAGCCACTATGCAGGCACACTGATTTATGAAATCTAATGACCTGGGGCTACAGTTAGGACTTCATAGTGATGAAATGCTTTCTGGTAACTCCTTTGCTCTGGAGAGCAGAGAATGAATTTATAATTCTTAATATCAGGACATGATTGTGTATATTTCTGAACTTGGAAACAAAACAGTATTAGTCAGTTGAACTTCATATCCAGAGTCTACCTCCATACCAGTCTCTTAAAGGCCCTGGGCCACAAGAACAAGTAAAATATATAAAAAGTCAGTGTTCAGTTCTCCATTGAGGCTGCTAAGCAGCACAGGGCAGAAGAGGCTAGAATTGAGCTATGGACTTCAACCAATAACAGAGGATTCAAGTCAGAAGGAGAGGTACCTCTGCCAGTGACTACCTTCCTCTCTGCAAAGCAGTGGAAACCGGGCCCAGGGAAATGCCAGAATCAGAACAAGCAAATAGACCAACCAAACACAGTTCCTCTTTCTTGTGCCACAAAGTCCAGGGTAAGATCTTCTGTCTCTCTCTGGCTTCCTTCTCTCCTGTCCCTCTGCTCTGCCTAGGGTATATATAATTTTGCTTCTCAGCAATATCCTCCTAAACATCTTTTCTTCTAGAGTGAAGCCCACATACTTCATTCTCCCATATTTATCAGGATTAAACATCCTGTGCATTCTTCCCTGCACCCTCTGAGTCCCCTACTCCTCCCCCCATCCCCCCACACACACCATGTAACTAATTCTTCTTGTTATATCTGACTTCTTGGAGACACTCCTCAGCGACAAAATAATGAATGGCTGTTAATGGGATGATAGACTTCCACTGTGCTGTGACAGATGGAAGGATTGGCTCTTCCAGGCTGATGCTATTGTATACTCCCTCCGAGCCAACCTCACGGTAGTCAGAATGATCTTTTTGAAATAGAGCTTCTATCTTTTCACCACTCCTCTCCATTTAACAATCCTGGATGTCTCCACAAAGCCTAAATAACAAAACCAACTCCTTATGAGCATTCATTGACTTTTATGCCCTCTGCCCAGTGTTAGCTTCCATCATTCTCCCTGGGGCTCCCATTCCACACTTCCACACATCAACTCTCATCATGGGGCTGTCACAGCAACCTTTTCCATGTCTCTCTGCCTTGGCATGGCTGTTTCGTCCAGCTTACATAAATTTACACTTGGACATCTCCACCTGGAAAACAATGCCTTCGAGACACAGATTTTAGACCCCCTACCTTCCCTTCTTCCCAACCTTCACCACTCCCAGATATAGGAATTGCTTTTCCTATACCCTCTTCGCTTCTAGTGATGCTTGTCTTTCATTTCTGAACTTTCAGATTAGGAGACCCTGGGATATCAGATATAAATGAAGGGTCTGAGAGCCAAAATCAAATGATCATGGTGGAAAAGGGAGATGAGCCAGCATGTATGGCCACACTAGCCATCAAGTGTGGATGAAATGGGTGTGTGAGGAACAATACCTAGAGCCAAGGTCATATTTAAGAGTAAGGACAGAGATTCAATCTAAGGGGCCATAGACAGGCAGAAACCAGATACGCTAGAGTTAGATAAGAAGGGGGAACTGTACAAAATCATATTAGAATGCAGAGAAGGGAAGAAAACAATTGTGTTTGGAGGAGTTGATTAAGTCAGCTTTCACCAAACCAAAAAGATGGCATTTCAACTGAATTTTGATAAATTTGTATTTGTCAGTTTCAAAAGGAAGAAAGGATATCTCAAGACCCTGTCATCAGTGTTCCCAGCAGACAGGGAGATAAATGGATGATCACACCAGACAGTGAGGAAGTAACAGCTCTATTTATTTTTCATAGAAATGTTATCACTGCAATTTGCAATTTTGCAAACCATTTGTAATTTGTCAGCAGATTATATGGAAGTAATGATAAAAATGATCTAGGGTTTTCCTTCAAGCTGGTTCGAGCTTTTGCAGACTTAAGCTCATGGATTCAGGAAAATTTATAAATTCTGATCCCCAAATCATGAGAAACCTATTGGGTCATTATGTTATAATGATAAATCTACTATTTATACAGAGATTTGCAGTTTGTTGTAAGAATAACAGCTGGCACTTTCAGTGTGTTTGTAAGTGTTCTCCAATGTGTTATCCTATTTAATCCTTATAGCAATTTTGTAGCTAAGACCTGATGTTATCCACATTTTACAGATAATGAAACTGAGGCATAGAGAAGATACATAACTCAGCCAAGATCATAACACAAGTATTTAAAACTAGGCGAGTTGACACCAAAAACTCAAGCTGTTGTTTGTCTATCGAATGCCCTACAGCACTTCTAAATGAGGAAAGGGCAGATTTTGTGAAGGGAGTTCTTTGGAGGGAACTGTTCCATTGCTGAGTTCTTTGCAACTCCAGACGAGTGCAGGGGACTTCAGGAGGACCACTGGGGAGCTTTGAGGTGTGTTCCCGGCAGTCGATTGACGTAGAAATCGGTGTCCCACATTTTCCCACATGCCTTGGAAATCTAAGGAGTGAGAGACTAAGAGCTTGGGGCAGAGCCAGGAAAGAATATTTGCCGATGCCTGCTTGCTCAGGTTGTTGGAACAAGGGATTTGTGGGTATTTCTTTTGGCCCACTGTGGGCCATGTGCAGGAGAAACACCCCTGTGTGTGTACAGGCAGTGCTTGACTTAAGACCACGGTCAGGACCGCGGAACGGTCGTAACACGATTTGGTCGTAAGTTGAGTAGGCTATATGTACAGTTGAAATGGTGCACGCGGAGATGGTAGTGCTGCCAGAAGCTGGTCCGCACTGTCGTACGCCCAGCTGGGCAACGTTTGCGCTGCCAGACGTGGAGCAGTCGTGGCTAGCGATTGTGGTCGTAAAGTCAAATGGTCGTAAGTTGCATAGGTCATAAGTCGATCAATACCTCTGTGTGTGTGTGTGTGTGTGTGTGTGTGTGTCTGCGCACGCGCACGCGCACATGCATGGGTTGTAGGGGGGTGTATCTTTCAACATCTTCAGTAGTGTCATCTTGAGGTAGGAAAGGAAGTGGTGGTGATAGTTGGGGAGGTACATATCGCTGCAATCCTAAGACTGAGGAAAGAATTGAAAGACACCAGCTAGAATTGTGGTACATCCACCCCTGTCTAAGTACTGAAAGATAGAAGGGCCTTGGAGGGACCCTTCAAAGAACCCACAAAAATGCTCAAAAAAAGAGTGAACTGTAGGCATCTGCCTGATACAGAGAGCTCAGAACCAGCTTAGAATAAAATTCATTCCAAAAATACTTACCTATCTTTATCCCTCCTCTGTCTTCCTCTTCTACCTGAGAACTTGGGGGAAATCAAAACAGAAAGCGGCAAGGGGATTGAAGGCCAGAGTTCCCTAGGTGGAGGACAGATGGAGGAATGAAGAATCCAGCCATACCCTTCATGCCATTGCTGGCTTCAGAGCCAAACAGCTCAAAATGAGAGTCGGGGAAGGCTTGACACTAATCCAGATTTGTCATTGTGATTCATTTCTGGGAGTGGACACATTCAGATACAAGCATTGAGATTATGATTTCAAAGGGCCTCTTGCACTCTGACCTACAAGGAAGTGAACAGTGAGAGCTGACTGGGGCAGAAGATTATTCCATTGAACCGTTTTTAAAGGTAGAGTAGGAATCACAAAAGTGTATCACCTATGAAGCAGCCTCAGAAATTTTACTACCCAAAACCCCACTTTGAAAACGCTCCTGGTGGAAATGAGCGGAAAATAAATAAATAAATACAGGAGGGAACTTGAAGAGGTACAGAAAGGAGTGATAGAGTTACTAAATAAAGTTGTCTTCTTTTTTAAAAACAAGCAATAAAGAAAGCAAAAGAAAATAGAATTATAATTTTAGACAAGTCACAGCAGAGTTGGGGCTGAGGGTAGGATTAAAGATAAAAGTAACATGAGAACATGCTACATAACTGTATACTTTTTATGAAAGACATAAATAGTAATATATTTAAAATACTATTACAATATTTAAACATTGATAATAACAATGTTATCTGGAAAAGGGAAAGAGAAAAAAGAAACAACAGATGTTTTACATCAAATAAATTGAACTTTGTAGTTAAGAGTTTAATTGTATTTTACTATCAAAAGCTTTAATAATAGAAAGTACACAAGAATATAATATTAGAGTAATTAAAATAGATGTAAATGGTTAAGCTCACCAATTAAAAGGCAGGGTCTCAGTTGAGATTTTTAACAACACAAACTGTGTGGTCGACAGACACATATACAAATCAAAAGGATACAAGAAAATTTCAAAATCTAAGGATGAGAAAAGAAATAACAGGCCAATATGAACCAAGTGAAATCTGGAGTAACAGTCTTAAAAACTGTAGGGAAACAATATCTTAAAGAAAAATATTCTAAACCAATAGAGCAGGAAGGCCCATCATGAGCATATAGGCCTCTAAAATGTAGCCTCTAAATATATATATAATTTATAAAACTGTGAGAAAAAACAGATATAGCAGTAATTATAATTAAAAATTCTAAAACACCTCTCTTTAGAAACACAACAGATCAAATGCCCAAAAATCAACAAGTGATTACCTGATCTGAATGATACAAATTCACTAACCAATTAAGAATATATTTTATATTTAAGTAAGGTTTTGGGGGGAATGAACATAAGTTTTAACATCAGATCTATAAATATAATTTATCTGTATCAATATATGAAAGAAAAATGCATATGATTACCTCACGCATGAAGAAAATCGTGATAAGTTCAACATCTACTTCTGATCATAAGATAACTCAAAACAAACAAACATGAATTTCAGCAACCAAGGATAAAGGTTTTACATCAAAATCTATTGCAAACATTACACTCAGCGGAAAAACTTTAGATACATTCTCTTGAAGATCAGATATAGATGAAGGATGCCTCCTATCACTGCTACTTTTAAGACAGAGTAGAGTTTCAGAATTGAGGCAGGGCCTTTTAAAAGATGTCAGCCGATTTTCAAGAGGAAAAAGGTTCATTTGTCAAAGGGTCAACAAGACGCGAGAAAGAGATCCTTGAGCATCAGTTTACTGATGGTCAACAGTCCTCATGTCCTTTATTGGTTCTGCATTAACTGATAACAGACAGTGCCTCCCAGGAGAGGCAAGCCAAAGGGAAATGAGAGTGAAAGGCATGTGGACACTCACTGTTGGTAGGAGGCTTCACCTTCATTACTTCATGCAATCCTCTCAATTACTCTGCCAGTCAATAGCTATAATTTAGTCCATTCCACAGATTTAAAAAAAAAAAAATGAGGTCCAGGAAGATTAAGCAATTTATCTCAATCTGCACAGGCGTCAGAGGTATCCTTCCTGCCTGAGGAGAGGGAGGTCATTGCGTGAAGCTGCAGCGGCCACCTCTCCTTCTATGAGGTCTAAGGATTGGACTAGAGCCATGTCCTACTGCCAGTAAGGATCAAATCATATTTGTGACCAAAGAAGACCACAAAACTCCAAGCAATGTAGTGCTGCTGGCTGATGACCCCAACAAACTCTCCCTAGGAGGAGCATGGATTGATGCTGCTGAACGGAGACATTAACTGGAACTGCCTGTTGTTCCTTGTGAGAATGGCCAGTGGCTCCTGCCAGGGAACAGTTCAAAGTGGCCTTTTCCTGCTTCCACCATAGCAAGAGGAGGTCAAGGGGTCAGACTGTGTAGACCAGTTCTCAGCCATGCGGGAAGGCAGGCAGGAATACCCAGATCTCTATCCCCAAGAAGGGGAGGAAGAGGCAGAGGAGAAGCCAGTAGAACATGTAGAAGAAACAGCTCCCAATGAGGTCACTGCAACCAAAGAAGAGGAAGGGTCAAGTTAAGGAAGGCTACAGGGATATGGGTTCCAGTCCTTCCACTTCAGAGTGATACAAACCTTTTGAAAAAGACCTTTTAGTCACCGTCCAAGAGAATCTCTTTTCCTCTGTTGTCCTGTGTACGGTAATATACAAAATTGCTTATTTTGACAATCAGAGGACTTGGTCTCTTGACATATACACTGGAAAGAAAAGGGATTTGTAAGTACACATGCCCTACCTAAACCTGCCAGCAAATATAGCCACCACTTTTGAATTCTTTCTCAAATTGCCCTGAATTTTTGCCAGTTTTTAAAAATGTGCCACTTTTGATTTTCTGCTCTTGTGTCAGTTTGCTGAGAATGATGGTTTCCAGATTCATCCATGTCCCTACAAAGGACATGAACTCATTGTTTTTGATGGCTGCATAATATTCCATGGTGTGTATGTGCCACATTTTCCCTGTCCACTCTATCATCCATGGGCATTTGGGTTGGTTCCAGATCTTTGCTATTGTAAACAGTGCTGCAATGAATATTTGTGTGCATGTGTCCTTATAGTAGAATGATTTATAAACTTTTGGCTATATACCCAGTAATGGGATTGCTGGATCAAATGGAATTTCTATTTCTAGGTCCTTAAGGAATTGCCACACTGTCTTCCACAATGGGTGAACTAATTTACATTCCCACCAACAGTGTAAAAGTGTTCCTATTTCTACACATCCTCTCCAGCATCTGTTGTCTCTAGATGTTTTAATGATCACCATTCTAACTGGCATGAGATGGTATCTCAATGTGGTTTTGATTTGCATTTCTCTAATGACCAGTGATGATGAGCATTTTTTATATGTTTGTTGGCCTCATGTATGTCTTCTTTTGTAAATTGTCTGTTCATATCCTTCACCCACTTTTGAATGGGCTTGTTTTTTTCTTATAAATCTGTTTTAGTTCTTTGTAAATTCTGGAAATCAGCTCCTTGTCAGATGGGTAGACTGCAAAAATTTTTTCCCATTCTGTTGGTGCCAATTTGCTCTAATGACTGTTTCTTTTGCCGTGCAGAAGCCGTGAAGTTTGATTAGGTCCCATTTGTCTATTTTGGCTTTTGTTGCCAGTGCTTTTGGTGTTTTGGTCATGAAGTCCTTGCCTATGCCTATGTCCTGAATGGTTTTGCCTAGATTTTCTTCTAACGTTTTTATGGTGTTAGGTCTTATATTTAAGTCTTTAATCCATCTGGAGTTAATTTTAGTGTAAGGTGTCAGGAAGGAATTCAGTTTCTGCTTTCTGCACATGACTAGCCAGTTTTCCCAACACCATTTATGAAACAGGGAATCCTTTCCCCATTACTTGTTTTTGTCACATTTGTCAAAGATTGGATGGTAGTAGATATGTTGTGTTGTCTCTGAGGCCTCTGTTCGGTTCCATTGGTCTATATGTCTGTTTTGGTGCCAGTACCATGCTGTTTTGATTACTGTAGCCTTGTAGTATAGTTTGAAGTCCAGTAGTGTGATGCCTCCTGCTTTGTTCTTTTTGCTTAGAATTGACTTGGCTATGCAGGCTCTCTTTTGGTTCCATATGAAGTTTAAGGTATTTTTTTCCGCATGTTCTCACTCATAGGTGGGTGTTGAACAATGAGAACACATGGACACAGGGAGGGGAGCACTACACACTGGGGTCTGTTAGGAGAAAATAGGGGAGGGACAGTTGGGGGTGGGGAGTTGGGGAGAAAGAGCATGGGGAGAAATGCCAGATATAGGTGAAGGGGAAGAAGGCAGCAAATCACACTGCCATGTGTGTACCTATGCAACAATCTTGCATGTTCTTCACATGTACCCCAAAATCTAAAATGCAATTTTAAAAAATGCGCCACTTTTAAACAATCTCTGCAACTAAAAGTCATTATCCAGGAATGTTCCTTGTGTGTTAACAGATTTATTCCCCTCCCTTATATCCCTTTTAGATTGTATACCCCTTTGAGAAGTAATGCAAATAATAGAAACAAAAATATGTTTCTTTAAAAATGCTGGGCTGGGGCCCTATCTACTAGAAGAGGCTGGATGGTCAAATACATATTTCTCCAAACCCATCTTTACTTTGTGTATCTGAGGGGGCACGGTACTTCATTCCTGATGCATTCTGGTTTCCATGTTGGCATTGAGCTCCTGGTTTTCTGTGTTTAGATAATAAAGATTTGGACCCTCCCAATCATAGCCCATTTCTAAGTGAAGGGAGAGGCTGGTTTTTGCTGTTCCTTATTGTTCCAAAAGCCTTAGTTTAGGGCCCATGTTCACACTGGTTCTCAGTCTGGTCAGATGCAATGTTCTTGAGTGATGGGGACCTAATTATTACCAGAGTAGCAGCCTAGAGGAAAAAAAAAATGTTGTGAATTAAGTATTCAATTAAAAGGAAACATGACTTCTACCAGAAAAAAAAAAAAAGTAATTTATCTAAGATCAATGGACAGGACTAGTAGGGGTTTGAGATTAGGACTCAAATTGGCCTGACCCTTACTTGGTCCATAACAATAAACTGCCCTGTGGAAATAAAGTATTGTCACAATCAGAAAGGCAATTGGAACAAAAAACAGTTAAGTAGAAACCAAAAGCATAAAAGAACAAATACGAATGGTAAGCTACCTCCATGCTCCCCTAACATACAGGTTTTAACCACTGGAGTACATGGTCAGGGTCATAATCTTTTCATTATTCTTATTATTTCAGGGATCCCTTTTGTGAAGGAAGTCTGCTCCACAGCAGATAGGCTATCACATAGTTATATGTATGTTTCTTACAAATCTAGGAACCTACAATGTCCAAGCCCAGATCAATTTTGCTTCCAAGGAAATGCCTCTCCAACAATTCAAAGCAACTCTGACCAGGCACTGTAATCCCAGGCTCACACCTGTAATCCCAGGACTTTGGGAGGCTGAGGAAGCAGATCACTTGGGTCAGGAGTTTGGAACCAACCTGGCCAACATGGTGAAACCCCATCTCTACTAAAAATACAAAAATTAGCAGTTGTGTTGGCATTCACCTGTAGTCTCAGCTACTTGGAAGATTGAGGCAGGAGAATCACTTGAACCTGGGAGTAGGAGGTTGCAGTGAGCTGAGACTGTGCTACTGCATTCCAGCCTGGATATAGAATGAGGCTCTATCTCAGGAAAAAAAAAAAAAAAGCAATTACAAAGTTACTCAAAACTTCTATTTGCTTAGAGAACGTCAGTGGGACACCATTCCTGGTCTTCTATAGCTCTGTATGACTTTCCCTTATTCCTCACATATTCCTTATATCCCAGAACAGTTTCCCATCCTGTTTTTTTCCTATCATTTTTCCACGCAACTCAGCCTGTGTGTTTCTTTCTCTTTGTCCACTGTCTCTCATTCCTTGATTATATAGATTGACTTTGTCTCTCTGGTAGAAAAACAGGAGCCCTGAGAAGACAGACTTGGGGAAGCAGAGGGCAACTCTAGAATTCCCTTGAGTGTCAAGGGCAGGTAGGAAAGTTGTGAGAACAGTTACATGAACTTCCTTTCTGTTTCACCAAGGAGACAACATCCTAGAGTAGGAGAAGGAAAAGATTTGCACAGCTCTGACCTGGCTGTGAGTTCCAATGTGTGACCGTGGATAGGTGATTCCACCATTTTAATCTTGCCTTCAAGGACACTGTTAACAACCATCATATCACAGACCTGTGAGGATCAAATGAAACATGGAGAGTTTCCAAGGTGGAGTTTCGTGTGGTAAAACTACTGAGGTTTTGAATGCCTAAAAATATCTTTACTGTCCCTTCACATTTAAGTGAAAGTACTTAATGGCAGTTATAGTCGTTTAATACTTCTAAAATATTGTTCCATCATCTTCTTACATCAGTGGTTAACCTCTGAGTCTTGTCCTTTTGCAAAGCAATACATTCTTTTCCTCTGGAAGCACACAGAATTTTCTCTATGATGTTTTCAAATTCCATTCAATTACATTTGTTTTGGGTTTTAAATCCTATTTGACACTATATTCCAAAGTCTCGTTTCCTTCTTTCCTTTGTTTCTTCTTTTAGAAAATCTATCATTAATATTTTTCCAAGTATTTTCCTCCCTTCATTGTTGCTTCTACTTCTCCATTTCTTGAATTTCTGTTATTCAAATATTGGCAGTTCCCTTTCTATCTTCCATAGCCCTTAATGTTTCTCCACTCTCTTTCATGATAACTTTTAGAAGGAATCTGATCCCCAAGCCCACTGAATCATTCTTCTGTTGTATTTATTCTGATGTTTGTCTTTAATGGATGTGTCCAATATCTTATGTTCTTTATTTTAACTATGGCACTTTTAATTTCTAAAATGATTACTTGGTATACTAATCCTTGGTGTGTGGTATACAGAGACTTGGGAATGCCTTTTCAACCTAGAGGCCAATTCCTGATGGGTAGATGGTTAGAAAGTTAATTAGTAGCTTAGAAATCATTACTCTGTGGTTACTGTTGTTAGACTTTGGCCAAGCCATTCACCTCTCTGAGTCACAGTCCCCTCATCTGTTGGATAGGGGATAAGAAAAACCCCTCCCTTTCCACCCCAGGTGGCTCTGTGGGTAAAGGCTGTGGTGAGGCTGAGTGAGAGGTCGTTTGGAAAATGGCCAGAACCATGCAAACAGTACTCTCAGTAACTTGGCCCAGCCATGCTCCAAAAGCTTCATGCCTTTGTTCCTTTGCTTCTTCGCTTGGCAGGTTGAATGGTGGCCCTTCCCCAGAGGCAGCACCAAAGCTATCATGACCTGTGAATGTAGCAGGTCAAAGTCACTAGAATAAGTGTCATACTCCATGGTTCTGTACACTGTCCTTCTGTGCTCTTAGAGTTCCAAGGCCTGGAGGGTACAGGCTCTGTCTGGATTCTTTGCTGGCTGGAAGCATACACTGCTTACATATTCAGCCCTCATTCACCACCTCAAGTCTCAGCTGGCCCTCAACAGAAAGCATTTGCTTTTATTAATTACTGGAAATCTGCAGGCTGAAAGATCTTACTTATTCATCTTCTCCTTCCTGGATATATGTATAAAGGAGGAGGAAGTTCAGGCAAAATGCATCAGCTATGGCCTGTGGGACTATAAAAAACAAATAATCTACTAAGGCAATATCAGCATTTCAGGGCTCTATGCACATACCTGGATGTGCTCTGGGAAATCCTGGGCCATTTAACAACTGACAGCTACAGAAAAGAGAACCCTGAGGAAACTGCTGTCAGCTTATGTAGAAATTAATGGAAAGGGCAATATTCATGGCACTCCCTCCTCTTTTTTTATTTTCTATAAACTGAGTTTGACTTAGCACTAATACAGTGTGAGATAATTAATAGAGAATAGACTTTGGAGTCATTGTCCTGGGGTAAATCCTCACTTCATATTAGATAGCTGTGTGTCCTTAGACAAATCATATCACTTTCCTAAAGTTCATTGTCCTTACTTGGGAAGTGTGACCATAATAAATGATACACTTTAGAGTTGCTGAACTAAATGAAATATAGGATGGCATAAAACCAAAACTAATAATCAATGTAAATAAAATACTGGAGGCTACGAGAAGCTCCATAGTTTTGGCTGTCATCGGTATTCCTGGCTAAGTCCTCAGTAGGATGTGAGATGTAATAACTAGATTCGTTTGACAGTAATTGTGCTGGGATGACTACTATACTCTGGATTTTTAAGAGTGTTCTTCAGGTTCCAAAACTCATCTGTCTTCCCTTGAGTCCATAAAACAGAATTTTTTTTTGAGAGACAGCTATGTTCTAGGCACATAAAAATGTAGTGTGGTTTCCTTGTGTGGTTTCCCCTTCACCCCGTGCTAGGATTGGTCTCTGCAACCATCCCTGTTAGGGCGCCAGCTGTGGTGAGTGTCTCCTCATACCGGGTTCCTCATACCAGGTTACCAGCTGTGTCATTGGTCTCCTCACACAGGGTACCACCTGTGACTTTGATCACGTCGGGGTCACCACCTGAGATGTCGGTCACCACCTGCAGAGGTCTGTCCTGCAGACCCTGACTCAATGATGGGTGAATAAATGCAGCTTCACACCCACATCAGTGATTCAAGTGGGCTAGGGATGGTCGTTGGCTGCATTCACAGGCCAATTGCAGCCAACCAACCAACCCCCTGTCCATCCTCACATTTATTCAGTATGGATTTAATAACAGAGGTTCTAAGTCAACATGCTTGTGGATAATTAACATGGTTAAAAGAGTGGTTTTACAAATGATAAGAACTTTAGATTCTGGGGCCCAGAGTGAACACCATTAATGTGTAATTCCCCTTTGACCTTCCTGCCATCCAGCAAAAAGTTTACATGAGTAAACAGAGTAGAGACACAGGGATGTGAGGTAAACAGATTTAACTGAGAAAGCCTCTTGTCGTCTCTTTCTATACTAAGGTAATGAACCAGCTGCCTTCAGCCTGTCCCAGTAAAACCTTTCAACCTTCCAAAAGGTTTGAGACTATAATCTATAACTTTCCCTAATATTTTGCCAACCACCCCAAGTGAGCCCCAACAACAACTCCATATGGGAGATGTGGTGCATAAACTCCAAGATGGCACCAGTGATCTCACCTACTGGTATTCGCTTCCTTGTGTGGTTTCCCCTTCCACCCTGTGTGAGGATTGGTGTCTGCAACCAATAGAATATGGAAGAGGTGATGGTGCGACACTTCCAAGATTAGGTTACAAAAGACCCAGTGGCTTCTGTGTTGGGGGCTACCTCTCCCACCCTCTGAGAACTTTTTCTCTGGGGAAAACTAACTGCCATACTGTGAGAGGCTCTCATGGAGAGAAGCTGACAGTCCTGCCAACAAGTATATGGGTGAGATTGGAAGTGAATCTTCAGCCCCAGTCAAGCCTTCGGATGATGACAGTCCTAGCAGAAAACTTGAATGCAACCTCATGAGCTATCTTGAGCTAAAACAACCCAGCTAACCTATTTATGGACTACTGATCCTCAGAAACTATGTGCGATAGTAAATGTTTGCCGTCTGTAGCTACTAAATTTTTAGGTAATTTGTTATGCAAAAGTAAATAACTAGTATGGGAGGTACAATCATTCCTCTTTTTTTTTTTTTTTTGCTTGCTTGCTTTTTATTTCATTTTAGGTTTTGAGGTACATGTGAAGAACATGCAAGATTGTTGCATAGGTACACACATGGCATTGTGGTTTTCTGCCTTCCGTCCCCTTGCCTGTATCTGTCATTTCTCCCCATGCTATCTCTTCCCACCTCCCCACCCCCCCCATCCCTGGGAGCACTACACACTGGGGTCATTCCTCTTTTATAGATGAAAAAACTAAAAATCAGAAAGACTAAGTATTTTTTCCAAGATCATAGAGTTGAAAATACAAGATTTATATCAGGTCTTTTAGACTTCAAAACCAGCATGACCTTGCCACAAAATATGCTGCCTTCCCTAAATGGAAATATACTATCTTCCTTAAGAGAAAAATTCAACTTTTTGAAGATGACATGCTGTTTTTATATATAGTTTTTATAATTATTCTAAGTAACGACTCAAACTTTCTTGTGAATAATGACTATAAAATAAATATAAAAGAGATTTGAGGAGGAAGGAGAAATAGATTCTTTTCAACACAAATATTTTGCTGTCTACTGAATGCCAGGCTGTGGGAATAAAACTAAATACAATGAACATGGTTCCTGTTCCCATGGAGCCTACAGTCTCCTGTGGAAAATAATTGAATAGAAGGTTACAACTGACAAGACAGTATAGGACTTCGGAATCTGGCAGAATTTGGTAAAAATCTATCACTTAGTATCTGTGTGATCTTGGGCAAATGACCAATTGCTTACTTTGCAAAAGACTGTGCTAAACTCTTCAAGTTTGTCTTCTCTTCAATTCTCGCCAAGTTCTGAGCACTTTACATGTATGATTCCACTTAAACTTCACAACAATGCTATGAATAAGTAGTATTACCCTAATTTTATGAATTAGCACTTATCTCATTGGGTTGCTAAGAGACTTAAACTATATAATGCATTTAAAGAGCTTGACCCAGTGTCCAGCTCATGGTAAGTGCTGACTAAGTGGTTGTGACCCAATGTGAGTAACTCTAAAATCAGACCCTGAGAAAGGATATGTGTCCTAGCAATTTACTTGAGAAAAGATGCAAGAAGCTGTGAGGGAGTGGAGGTGGGACACAGAAGAAAAAAGAGATTGCTAATGAAGGATACATTTATGGGCAGATAACTCCTCTGGGAAGCTGGGGCTCAATCCCACTGAAACTTTGAGACATATCATAGAGCACACCTTGAAAGGGACCCACTAAGGTGAAGAAGATGGGCTATTTATTCACCAACTGTTGACCTTCATTGATTGAAGTTAATTTTGCAGTGTTTCTAGCCTGCCCTAAGTTTGAGTCAAGCATGATCTGTGATCAAAGACCATCTTCAAAAACAGGTTTAGAGGCTCTTGAGTGCAGAAAATGTCTTCAGATGACACAGGGGTAGTCCCAGAGAGCATCTGTTAAGAGTAGTTGTTAATATTACTGTTCCTGTAGTATCATTGGGATGGATAATATTGTGATAAGGATATGACATAGGTCATCCTGGAGCACAGAAGAGAGTCGCTTCCTAGACGTGGACAAGGAAAGTCAGGACAGGCATCTCAGAGATGTGGGGTCAAAGGGAGAAGAATAGCCGGGAAAGAAAAGAGAACAGAGGAGTGTTCTGGGCAGAGAGTAGTTTTTCAGAAAGTCTTGTCAAGGAACAAGAAAAAGGAAGGTTTATTCTAGAAAATGAAAAACATTTGAAGACCTAAATTTTGAATTGAAACGAATGAGTCATGAGAGGCAGTTTGCAAAGGTCAGCAGCAGTCAGATCACACAGCTTTCACAGACCACACTGGGGAGTTTAGGATTTCTCCTAGAAGCACTGGGAAATCTTCAGAGGATTTTCCTCAGATTCGTACTTTGATGTTTCACTCAGGTCCATAGGGAAAGTGAATTTCAGAAAAGGAAGACATTTGAAAGCAAAGAGACTTGTTAGATAAGCAGCCACCGTGGTTTAGTCGAGAGCGAACATGACTGGGCGAAAAGTGGGATGATGAAGACTTGCTGATGGCCATTCGCATTTCACACAATTTGTGGGTCAGAAATTCAACTTATCTGAAGGTTCTGGCCCAGGGCTTCTCCTAAAGTTGTCGTCAGAAAGTCAATGAAAGCTGCATCTGAAGATGTGACATGCTGGATGATCTACTTCCAGCATGGCTCCCTCTCATAGTGGTTGGCAAGAGGTCCCTGTTGGTGGCTGGGTGGCCCTCTCCACAGTGCTGCTGGATGTCCTTATGACATAGTGTCTTGTTTCTGCCATTGTGAGTGACACCAGAGGCAGAGAGCAAGACAGACGTCCCTGTGTCTTTTATGACCTATCCTCAAAATCACACTCCATCATTTCTGAACTATCCTACTTATGTACTCAGGCCAGCCCCATCCAGTGGAGGAGAAAGTGAATACTAGAAGGCTAGGAACGTGAGGGCTGTCTTGAAGCCTGGCTGTGACAGCCTGACTCCAGCCCCCAGTGGTTCACATGCCTCCCACATGCAAAACTCATTTGCCCCTCCCCAAGGCTCCCCAAGTTCTCATTCTATCCAATCAGTCAGCTTGAAGTCTGGAATCTCATCAATTAAATCAGGTTTAGGTGTCAATACTATCTCCTTGGGTATATTTCTTTAAGTATAGCTCCTTGATTCTCTCAGTCTGAACTCCTGGGAATTAAAGAGACAAATTATCTGCCCTGACACAGTGATGGGACAAGCATAGGGTAATGACTAAAGACACTTTAAAAAGGTGTCACCAGAGTCATTCTGAAGTCTAGCTGGGAAAATACTGGAATTTTCTGGATTATCGCTCAGTCTCACTCACAGAGCAGAATGGCTGTCCATGGTTCTCAGATTTTCCCTGCTGCTGCCTTGCAGTGGGTGTGTAGCCTAAACAAATAACAAATATGTGTCACTGAGATCTTAAGGGTTGTTTGTTAGCGCATTGTAACCCATCTTGACTAGCCGCGTTATTTTAAGTGGGAAAGGCATTTAAAGGGAAGAAAGAAAAAGAGAAGCCTGCAAAGGAAGTGAAGTCAGAGATGTGGCCAAGGAGAGAGGAGGAAAACCCAACAAACTCCAGGATGAAGGAAGGGAGACCTTAAAGAAGTGGTGAATAATCAACAGTATCAAATTCTTTTGAAAGATCAAGTTAAAAATGCCTTGGGAATGATTAGGCTTTTAGATTTAAGAAAAAGATGGTTTGAAGAAACAATGGCAAGGAGTATTTCAGTAAAATGGAAAGACCAAAAATCAGATTACAGTGAACTGAAAAGTAGGAGGTCAAGAATTAGTGGCAGAAAGTATTGGCTGTGAAGGATGATAGCTGGGGTGAAACATGGGTATTGGGAAGTTTTGTTAAAATGAGAGGGAGTGAGCATTTTTAACTTTATATGAGGGAACAATTAGGCAAAAAAACAAAAAAGAAAAAAAGAAAACAGAGGACAGATGAAGTCCCCAAGAAAGCAACAGGGCATGCATGGGGTCTAGAGACAGACAGAAGGAGGGGCACTTCAGCCGTAATAACAGGAGAGGAGGAAAGGGTGGGCATTTTCCCCAGAAGTGTCTGGTAGATGAGGGAGGATGAGGACAACCTGGCATGTTCAGATTATAGCAAGAGGTTCTTCACAGCTGGAGCGCTGGCTGCCCTGGGGGCCAGTGCTGGGAAGCCCATGGAGGGAGAATGAGAGAGTAGGAGAGGGAGCCAGGCAGGAGAGAGCTAACACCTGAGGGGCTAGAATGATAAGCTTAGACCTTGTATATAATGCAGATTCACTTAGAAATTTCAAGCAGGTATGGGACTCCCCTTGAAGACAGGATTGGTGATCGATTACACAGGAGGACAAGGGAGGAGCAGGCACTAATATTTGTAGTAGCCTGGAAAGCTGTGGGATGTTGACCTACACAGGGACTACAAATAGAGCATCAGGATTCGACATTTGTTTTGGCAACCTCGGAATGTATTTGAATTGCTGCAGAGCTGGAAGAACCAGACTCCGCATCATTAAGGGGGCCCAGTAGCTCTAGGTTACATAGTCAGGGTCTGTCAGAGCCTCCAAGGCCATGACAAACAGAGCAAGATGCCAGTGCTGAAAATGGTCTTTCACATTACCAACAGAATTGGAGATCCCCTTGCGAGTGAACCTTTCCTACATCTAGCTGGTGCCCACCAGAACTAAGGGGCATGTATAATCCAGGCAAAGCTGTCAGTTTATAAAGATGGAATCTCTAAATGTCAGAATTGGAAGTCATTTTATAGCTGATCTGGCTCTGGTGACAGTGGAAAAGTGGGGTGATGGCCGGGTATATTATCTTGAACACATCACTGACTGCCTGAGCCTCAGATTCCTTTAGAGAATGCCTATCTAAAAAGGTTGCTATAAAGACTAGTGACACTTTTTGGGTTAAAGACACAATGGATGCTTTTTAAAGCATTTTACAAATGTTAACAAATTCAACCCTCATAACCATTGTACGGGGGAAAACTGTTATTATCCCTATTTTTAAAATGGAAAAACTGAGTCCCCAGGAGAAGGGACTTGGCCAAAGCCACCTAAGCATTTATAGGCAGAACCAGGACCAGTACACAGTCCTCCTGACCTCAGGACCTGTGCTTTTTGTGCTTTCAATGGAATAAACACAGACGTTGCCAGCTACATCTTCATGTACCTGTACACGACTTGTTTCCAGGATGTGGCTTCTGCCTGAGGAAACGCTGAGAACACTATGATGTTACACAGAAGGTTCTATTAGTGTTGCACAAACATCCTCTTTCCAGGCCCTTGGCAAGGTGTGTGCTAATGTTCACTCCACTCTGTGCAGGGAAAATGGACACCCCAGAGGCTGCTGGCATCAAGCAGTTTCTAAGATTATGGAACCTTATGTCCTGAGAGAACTACCAGCTGGGGTCTACCCTTTCTGACCTTGGTAATCTTGAAAGAACTTTTCTGCATTGAATATTTCTCATTTCTTTCCTTGATTAATTTGTTCATTCATTCATTCATTCATTCATTTTAAGAAAGCCACCAGCTTGAATTATGGAATTATCACAGTAATTTCAAGCAATCAATATTTTCCTGCTTATATGGTAAATATAAAAATTTGTATTCTTCATTTGTCTCCTACAGAAATAGAAAGAAAAAGTTGGTATCTTTAGCTTTTAGGTATAAATTTAAAAAATCATAGAATCACTGGGTTAGAAAAATCCACTAGAATCAACTAACACAGGTTGCCAGCGTTGTTAAGAACCTTAAACTCTGTCTGGTCCAGTTGCCCATTTGATACTCAGAGCTTCTCCACCCCTCTGTTAAAGGGGCATAAACCAGCAATTTGCCCATTGCTTCCAGCGATAAGGGTTTCACTGTCTTTTGAGTTGGCCAAATCTCCATCCAGAAATCTCTGAATGCTAGAATCTCTTCATTATTCTGAGCCCAAAGATTTCCTTCTGCATTGTCTACCTACTGGGACTAGTCCCAATTTACTAAATGAGTGACTGTGTAAAGTCTCTTACCAATATTATGGATAACAGAATCTGAGTTATTACCGTCTCCCAGAAATCTCTCCTGCTGTTTCTTTGTTTAAAATGAAAATAGCTCTTTCTCTTCACCATCAAAGTCTTTTCTTCCCCAAACTTCAAATAAACTACTTTCATGATTTCAAAGCTTTTCATAATCTAAGTGACCTAATTGTTTTATCAAAAGAGAAAAGAATGGAGCCACCCAAACTCTTCCACGTGCAGATATTTGGGGAACACCTGGTACCTGGGAAGTATTAAGCCAGGTCCTGGTCACAGGAGGAAATGATTTGGATAATCATGTCTGGTGCTGGACACCATCATTCTGCTATTCTGCATGGACCCAGGAACCAGCCCGTGTCTCAGATCAAAGGAACAGTCCTGGCCGCAGGGGAGCTGGTAAGGAATCACTTGAAGGGAGGCAGTCAGACAGCGGCAGTGAGACAGCGAATGGGCAGGAAAGCAGGTTTCCTGGGAAAGACTGGCTACATGATTTGTGGGTCCCAGTACAAAATAAAAATGCAGGGCCTCATTAAAATTATGAAGAGTTTTAAGATGGCAACAGCAGAGTATTAAGCGAAGCAACAAGCCCTGGTCAGCCATGCGAGAGCCACAGCAATCCTCTGGGCTATGTGGTTGGTTCCATTTGTTCTGTTCAGGGAACCTTAAGGTATGTAGGGCATGGGAGGCAAAGGAAGGACCCTCCTCATCCTATCCCTGAGATCCTATGGAAAGATAACAGGACCAGGTCTCCTGAGCTCCTATTTAGTGCATTTCTTACCCATTCATACTATTTTCTCATATAATGGCAAGAAGGCACTTAAACAGATTAGAATAAATGCACATAACCACTTCCTAAAGTTTTTCCAAAAGGAAGTGGTATATAAAATGGAGGGGATAACAGAATCTATCGTCCAATTCCGAAGTCCACTACCCTCTAGCCACTCACTAGGATGCCACCTAAAGTCTCTAAGTCACACATGCCTCATCTCTGCGGTGGGAGGGATAAAGAGGAGATTGTCTTTATGTCATAGGCAGCACTACATAAAAATAGTACATGTTAGCGTAAAAAAAAGGCAAGAATTTCATTAGTATTTTTTGAGATAAGAAGATGGAAGAGAAGAAAGGAGAAGGGAGACGAAGAAAGGAAGGAGGGAAGATAGAACCGGGCATGGCCATTCATCCATGTTTTGGCCTAGAATGTCCTGGTCCCTTTATCCCTGTGAAAGCATATCCTCTGCATGGATGAACTAGCTCTGCTCTCAAATGACTTGTTCTCTTTCTCTGGGCTTCTCTCAGCCACGGGCCTCATTTGGGAGCTGTGAGCATCTGCTTTCTTTTCTGCCTCTCGATCTGGTGCTCCTGGTAGACTTGCTCTCTGACTTAACTTGTGTCCCAGGCTGTAACCAGTGCTTGCCCAGAGGAGGTGCTCTGCTCATACTTACTGAAGAAAGTAAGAGAGGAAGGAACAAAAAAGCAATGATTATGTTACTGGAAAAGGGTCCGATCCAGACCCCAAGAGAGGGTTCTTGGATCTCACGCAAGAAAGAATTTGGGGTGAGTCCATAGAGTAAAGTGATAGCAAATTTATTAAAATAGTAAAAGAATCAAAGAATGGCTACCCCATAGACAGAGCAGTCCTGAGTGCTGCTGGTTGGCTACTGGTTATTTCTTGATTATATGCTAAACAAAAGGTGGATTATTCATGAGCTGTCTAGGAAAGGACTGGGCAATTCATGCAACTGAGAATTCCTCCCCTTTTGAGATCATATAGGTTTGCTTCCTGATCTTGCTGTGGCATTTGTAAATGGTCATGGCACTGGTGGGAGTGTATTTTAGCATGCTAATGTATTATAACTAGTGCATAATGAGCAGTGAGATAACCAGATGTCACTTTCATTGCCATCTTGGTTTTGGTGGGTTTTGGCTGGCTTCTTTATCACATCCTTTTATCAGCAAGGTCTTTGTGACCTGTATCTTGTGCTGACCTCCTATCTCATCCTGTGACTTGGAATGAATGCCTAACCTCCTGAAAATGCAGCCCAGTAGGTCTCAGCTTTATATTACCCAGCCCCTATTCAAGATGGAGTTGTTCTGGTTCAAATGCCTCTGACAATTACAAATAAGAAAGACCTGCTAGATGTCAATTCTACTGGGCAATTGGTTTATTGTGGAGTTACTCCTTATAGTGGGGCCAGTTTTTCAATCACTTCGAATCACTCAGGCCCATCAAGCATCCTCACTCTCTCTCCACAAGACCCAATTTGTAGCCCCATCTGACCACAAGGTCTATCTTGGAAAGATACAAAAGAAGAAATATGACAGGAGGTGTGACAAAGATGGGGAAAGAGATGCTACCATCTTCTGCCCACCTCCCACCCTGCCAGCCACCAAATCCCAACTATGGGCCAAGGCAGGGTAAGAGACTCAGAAAATCCCTGTCCTGAGCAAGTCCAGGCAAGGCACTAGGCAGAGGAGGAGGGAGAGGATTGGAGAGGGAGAGCTGGAGGGGCAGGGATGGAGGGTGTGAGGCATTTGGGCAATTGCTAACCTGTGATTAAGGGGGCAGAGTGGAGGCTGAGATCTGAGGTCAGAATTCCAGAGCTTCACAGCAAGTTCCCTTTGACACTTAGGCAGAGTGGTCAAGGCTGAAACTGCAGGTTTAGAACACCCACTCCAGTCCTTGCAGTGGATGGTCCCACAGGGCTTTTATTATAGAAATATAAAAGCTAAGATTCTCCTTAGGCACTTAAAATCACATAGCCCACCCAGCATGGAGTGGGGTTTGCTGGATTCATGATGGGGTGGCTCCTAAATCAACCCTCATCTCAACTATACCCTTTTCACCAATGCCCCCAGATTTGCACTCCCTCCTGAAGTCCTCATCTCAGTTCATGGACCATATCGAAGTCATCCCAGCCAGAAATGCAGACTTTTCCTCCATTCCTACCTCACTCCTCTTCCTACAACCTCCCATGGACAATTCTATGTGTTCTACTTGTCCATTCCCCTGGCACTGCTCCGTTGAGGTCACCATCATCTTGAACTTGAAGTGTTGCAACAGTTTCTGTTCCTTCTTCCTTCCCTTGACCTCCTCTCTTCAGTCTTCTAGGCTATAGCCAGTGACTGATCTACAATATAATCCTGATCATGCTCTTTCCCAATCAAGTGCTGCCATACTGCCTCTGACATTTACAGAATCAACTCCTTGGCCTGACGTCTGCCCTCATCCCTTCCCACTCTGTCCCTGTACCCCAGGCATCAACCACATGATGTGTCGACAAAAGCACAAATATCTGCTTTTTTATACCTTTATGCCTTTACCTGGGACATTTCCTCTGCCAGGAATGTAGTCCTGTTCCATGTCTGCCTGCTAAATTCCCACTGGTCCCTTTTGACAAGCTTGGCTAAATTGTTCCATCTTCACTAAACTCCAAGCCTCCAGTGGAATTCCAACTCCTCAATCCACAATACTTATTTAGAGTACTGAACACCTTGCATGCTGATTAGTTGTCTGTGTCTGTCAAGTCCCCTCCCTGGAGGCTGAAAGCTCCTCAAAAGCAAAGACTACCTCATTCACCTTAGAATAGAAGTCAGTGGATGGTTGTTGATCTGAACGGCTTTGCAGTAGGCCTGGCACCTGGTGCTCACCGTGACTGGAGACCAATTTCCTAATTAAAATACACCAGGGACACTCTGTCTTTCTTTACATCAAATCTGCCCTGGCAGATCCTCTGAGGAAAGAGAGAATATTAGCATGGGCAAGTACATTACCGTAAGTGGCACATCAGATTCTTAATTAGGAGATAAACATCTGGAACACATGCATTTCCTCGGTTACAGTGTATACTGAGAGCCAGCAGACCAGTCGCAGAGAATGAGTTTCAGGCCACACTGCCAGAGACAGGTGGCTGTCTGTCAATGCAGTTGTATAATGCCTGCATGCTTGTCTAAGGGAGAGTGGACAAGTGGGCAGGGACTCAGGCATCACGTTCTTGCTGAAGCATCAGAGCTGCAGGTTCCAGAAAGGTAGAACAACCTGGTCAAGAAGAGATCAAAATGGCCAATTTAGTAAAGGGCTATGGGGCATCCTGATATGTACAGACATTTGGGGAAAATATTTTCAGCTGCTACTTAGAAGATGCCAGCTAAGCCCTACTTTATCAGTCTCTTTTCTCACTGGGTTCCCATTTATCCACTCTCCAGTTATAAAACCCACTCAGCCTTAGGTAAAATTCTGCAAAGTTCTCTTCCACATGGTCTCGTGATAGGTGATGTGGGGAGTGAGCTGAGGGTCAGAGGAAATGATGTGGCCAGGGTTACCCAGCAAGTGAGTGGCAAGTGACAAAGCCAAATCCACAGTGAATTCTATTAATCCAATGCCCTTTTCTCCTGTGAAATCTGCCTGGATTGAATAGTGAACCCACCTCCCTAAAATTCATGTCCACTGGAAACTCAGAATGTGAGCTTATGAGGGTATTTGCACATAGGATTAAGGTAATCTCAAAATGAGATCATCCTGGATTCAAGTGGGCCTTAAATTCAATGACAAGTATCCTTACGAATTTATAAGTCATGGATTTCCAATGACTTCCGTCAGGGACCAACAACTAGGGAAGAGTCCAGAAATGGATTCCTCCTGAGAGCCTCTGGAAGGAACCAAACCTTAACAAACCTTGACTTTGGACTTCTGGCCTCTAGAACTGGAAACAAATACATTCCTGTTGCTTTAAGATACCAGGCTGGTGGTCATTCATTACAGTAGCCACTGGACACTAATGCATCATCTGAGTTACCCTTTGCTGCCAGTTGCAAACAAGAGGTTCAAAAACCCCTAACACAAGCAAGCCATTAAAAATTATTTTCGGCTAGGCACAGTGGCTCATGTTTGTATTCCCAGCACTTTGGGAGGCCAAGGCAGGTGGATCACGAGGTCAGGAGATCAAGACCATCCTGGCTAACACGGTGAAACCTTGTCTCTACTAAAAATACAAAAAATGAGCCTGGCATGGTGGCACACGTCTATAGTCCCAGCTACTCAGGAAGCTGAGGCAGAAGAATCACTTGAACCAAGGAGGCAGAGGTTGCAGTGAGCTGAGATTGCACCACTGCACTTCAGCTTGGGTAACAGAGTGAGATGCTATCTCAAAAAAAAAATTACTTTTCATTTCATTTCATCCTTGAATGGAAATAAAATCTCATCAATGCCTTCTTCAGATCATCGTTAAGGAAGACAGAGTTTGACAGAGAAGATGGGGAAGGGAAAAAAAAGTATGGTGGCCCACTATGTGCCATCAATAAGAGCCATATTATCTTACTTAACTGCTAATCAAATTAGCATTATCAGTAGTGTTTTGACCCTATTTTATAAAGGAAGTAAACAAGACTTTAGAGAGACCCAATCTAAGATTGAAATCCATATTGACTGATGATGGCAAATTCTATGTCCTGCAGGAATGGATTGATGCTATTTGCTTCCTCCTCAAGGGTCTCTGGATCTAAGGTCCACAATCATACCCTACACACAGGAGCCTGGAGCCTGAATTCTCAGATAGCCTCGGCCCAGCTAACTCTGTGCCTCACTCTTCTCCCTCATCACCTACAGCATCTGCTTGGGTCTTGGGTAAATCTCTTCTCCCCAGCATAATTGCAATAGAGACCCCAGGCTCTTCTCAAGGGACTGAGTCCAGGAGCCTTAAATCCTTCAGTCCAGAGACAGGGTCTGACATAGGACTTCATACATATTTAGCACTAATCCCATAGAGATGTCTATGCTGGGCTCCCTGCAAGAGGGGGATTTGCCTTACTTAATCCCTCTGGACCTCAGTGTCCCCTTATGTAAAATATAGATGAAGTAATATGCTTTAATTTGGGCTGAGTTCCAATCCTCATTCTGCCAATTACCCCTAAAGTCACTTTTCCCCTCCAAGTCTTCTGCATGGGGTTTGAGCAGCCATGAGAGGTTACACCAGGTGTCCCCAAACTATGGCCCGTAGGCCGCATGCAGTCCCCTGAGGCCATTTATCCGGCCCCCCGCTGCACTTCAGGAAGGGGCACCTCTTTCATTGGTGGTCAGTGAGAGGAGCACAGTATGTGGCGGCCCTCCAATGGTCTGAGGGACAGTGAACTGGCCCCCTGTGTAAAAAGTTTGGGGACGCCTGGGTTACACACTGAGAGTGTACATGCAAAAGCTATGCAGAGGTTAGTGGTTATTCTTCAACAAAGCTAACCATATTTAATTAAACAGCACATGCCAAAAAGCTATGCAGAGTTTAGCAGTTGTTGTTCAACAAATCTAATAGTATGTGATTTGGACTATTTCTTTAGCTGCCAAAATATTTTTGATAGCCCAGCACAGCACCTAAGAGTGTAGGCAGACAGTCTGGGTTGAATCCTAGCTCTGCTATTTTTCAGCAGTGTGATCTCTGGCATGTAACCTAATCTCTCTGTTGCTTAGTTTTCTCATCTGGAAAGCTGGTTTTCACAAATACCTTTTTGTTTCTAATGATTTTGTAGTCATAGGAAATGGTCCAGACTAGGCCTTGCTGTTCATCTTCTAATGTCACCTAACATTTGGACAGGAACTAAGAATGCACTTCCATAAAGTATAGGTTGAATACAATAACCCAAAAGGATTTTCTTCATTAGAACTGAAAATGGAAGGATGGTTTCTTATGGTGAAGTCACTACCTTGAGTGGAAAATCTACTGTACTACCTAGGGCTGTGTGCTTTGGAGCACATTACTTCTCTTTTGTGAGCTTCAATTTATTAATCTGTAAAATGGGCACATAGGTGCATATGTTTGTGGATGGTGGGAAGGGTGGGGAGATATGGTGATCGGATCAGGTGATGAGCTTACTTTTATCACTTTGAGGTCACATCTGGCATGCAGTAGATGCTGCGGATTCCCAAAGTCATCAGGGCATCTCCATCAGGTGGCCTTGAATGTGTGGCCAGGATAATGACAGAAACTGTCCAGTTCAAGCCAGCATCAGGGCGAGGACCAGGCATTGGACTTTGGAGGCAGGCTAGGCAGGGAGAAGACAGATCTGCTCAGGTCTTTGGAGCCAGATGAGCTGTCAGACGATACACAGGAAGGGCATCTCAAAGTCCAGTGTGGAGGCCAGCATAAGAACCAACAGGTGGGACTCTACCTAAACCATGCTCTGGTCGGGAACAGAGCAACATGCTGAGCCAAACCCCGGAAAGTCGCTGGTGTCAGGAACTCAGGATAGCCTACATGTGCTGCTTGTCCTGCTAATAGAGTCCTGCAAAACCCAAGGTGCTTTCTGTAAGGCTAGCCTCTCCCAAACTTCTAAACAACTATATTTTAAAGACTCAAATCACAGGAGTGCTAATCCACAAACAACATCTTTTTTGTTCATTGGTCCTCTGAGAATGACATGAAGAAATGTCTCAACCACATGACCAACTTCCAAGGTTGGGGTTGAGGCATGAGTCACCACCCATCACACTTGCTGGGTAACCTTATATGAAATATTCCATCTCTCAGCTTCTGTTTCCTCATCTGGCAAATGAAAAGGGTATTTAGCATCTAAATACCCTTTGGGATCTATTCCTGTTCTGGAATTCTACAATTTCAGTTTCTTATATAAAATCTCAGTGTTTGTACAAAGAGTCCCAGCCCACATAAAACAGAACATTCCCTATGCTTTTCTTAATAATCTTAAAGGGAAAGGGAGATTTTAATAGGTGTCCCTAGCTATATAAAATGTACATTCACCTGGCTGCTTTCTTCACAGAGAAACTTTGGAAAATGCTTACTAATTTACCTGAAGAACACAAGTTTTGGAATTAAACGATTTGGAACTGAAAAGCTTCCTACTGTGCTCCAGATTGTCATTTTGTTCTTAGCCTTTTAACACTCCTGTCCACTCGACCCAGGAAGCACTCAAAAAGCCATCATGGGCATCAATTTCTTAAGTATTTCCCAGCATTATGTTCCAGTACTCTCTTGATTTGGTTCTCCCCAAGATTTTCAATTTTTGACATCTCTAGTCCTTCTCATTTCAAGGATCTCATTTTTACAGATATCCTACAGTGGTGGCCTTTACTTTGGACATTTGGCTCAAACCCTATAGACTGCCCGGATTCCAGTAGCACCAGCTACTCTGTAGAAGAGGTGCCCATCCCAAGGAACCCTCCTGCCTCTCTCCTTTTCTTCCCCCAAATCTCTTCTTTAAGAAAGGACTTTATGAATAACCTTATCTCTCAACTGGGCATGATACTATAATACATTACCTAGCAAATGTAGAAAAGGGGGCATTATGAATACAAAACAGCCACCTGGACTTTGTTGATTTGAATACTGGTTCAGAACACTGGAGAAGGCAGCCAATGGGGCTGGGGTCTACTCTTGGCCCATTTGGTGCCTGGAGGAAAGTCTTCCCTCCACACATGCAGTTCTCACCTTCGGAGAAGGCAAATTTCAGAATCTGCCAGCTCTGTGCCTCAGAGGGGTCATGATGCAGTTCCTCATAATACAATGGGGAATTCAAAACATACAGTGTGGCATAAAATATCAATTGAGCCCAGGCCCTGAGTGCTTTGCATGCTGGAGAGGGAAGAGGGAAGTGGTGGGAGGGGGTGTAATTTGTGTGGAGGAATGGCAGATGTGGTTGATCCACTTTGGATTTATCTGCCCATCTGGACTTTCAAAAGAAAAGAAAGTGGTTTGGTAACAATTTCATAGCAAAGGCCACAGGCTGGTTAATCTTCAGGGATTTTTTTTTGAGTTAACTTCTGAAAACGTTGATTTGGCCTATTGGTTTCATATTAATTGGCTCTGACTAGCTGGAGCACTGCCAGAGAAATCCCAGCACGTTGCACGTTGCAGTTGTCAGTCGGCCTTCGTTGGCGCTCTCTGGGGTGCAGCATGGCTGTATGGCTTCTGCTGCGGCACGTGGGCCCTTTCCCAGGAAGCCCTTTGGGGCAGACTCAGGGATTCTGTAATGGGAGGAAAGTTGATGATGATGAAAAAAATCAACTCCCCATGTTCAATGTTAGCTATTCTGGAAACTGAGCCCATTTCATTTGGGACTTGGGCCAAGCTGCTGAGCTTCAAAGAAAAATTCAGAGAGAGGGATGTGGGGGAAGGGAGAGAGAAAAGAAGAGAGACTCTGAGAGAGAGAGTCAGAGGAAGAACAGAGAGGGTGACAAAAAGAAAACAGAAAGACAGAGAAATGAGAAACTGAGAGATGCAGAGACAGAGTGAGAGATTCACACTTACAGAGACAGAAAGAGACAAACAGAGACACACAAAGAGAGTCAGATGTAAACAGAAGCAGAGAAAGACAGTGGGAAAACAGACTCAGAGGCAAAAAAAGACAAATGAAACAGAGAGAGAGACACACAGAGACAGAGAGAAACAAAGAGACAGAGGTTGATGGGTAAGAGACCCTTCTACCAACAGCGGAAACAGAAGTGTCAGGAGCTCACACACGTGCAGAGATAGAGAGAGAATGAGAGCGAGGGCTCAGGCCCAGAGAAACTCAGGGGGCCCTAAGAACGGCCTCACACTCGGGCTGCCCACCCCCTGTGGCTCACCCAAGCCAGGTCTTTGGAGAATCGCTTGGGGCCTTGAAGCCCCCCCAGGAACCAGGGCGGCCGTGGCCCCAGTGCAGTTCAGATCCCAGAGCCTGCAGAACCGGTTAGTGTGTTGTGTGATGGAACAATGACTGAATCATGAATAACTGAAAACAAAACAGGAGAACAAAGCGGGGAGGAAAAGACCCACAGGAATAGTTT
The DNA here is from genome assembly GCF_048565385.1 of Saimiri boliviensis. Taxonomy (NCBI): domain Eukaryota; kingdom Metazoa; phylum Chordata; class Mammalia; order Primates; family Cebidae; genus Saimiri; species Saimiri boliviensis. The sequence goes on along the minus strand of NC_133450.1, from coordinate 201,018,101 downwards.
GGAATCCCAATTTCCTACGTGCAGTTGCTAAGCAGTTCCCTGCGGTGCGCGCCTCTCTCTGGGTCTAGAGCAGTACAAGGACTATGAGAAAAGCAGGTGGCAGGGATGTCTGCTGTGTGGTCTCCCAAGTTTTCTGGCGCGAAGGGGCTGTTCTTCTTGGGAGGTCGGGAAAAATGCAACGATCCTGAGACACAAAGTAAAAAGGGACTGACTTCTGAGTTGCAGTTGCCTGTTTCCCTCGAGGCCACTCATTAAACCACAGGGGGAAGTGAAAGGTAGCCCTTTACTAGCTCAGGAACATACCGTCCATGCCTCAGATCAGGAAACTGGGTCACTTGGGCTTCCCCCTTCTTGTTGCTCTGTGGGTCGCTGAAGCCCCCGCTGCCTCCACACCATGGCTGTCATCCTGGTGATCCCAGGCCAGGACAGTGTCACCCTACAGTCTTTGTGCCTCCAGCCTAGACTCTTTTCCTCAGCCTCAAATCCAACCACATCCCCTAAAGGCAGGGGCTGCATTCCACGCATCTCTTAGAGCCACGACTTAGCATAGCACAGAGTGAGGGCTCGGTTTCAGTTTTATCTCATTGAAAACATCAGTGTGACCAAATCACAGAATTCCAGCATCTAGTTGTCAGGACCACCTGCCATATCATAGATGAGTGCACTCAGAAACAAACCGGGAGAGACCCTTGAGCAAGTCCCCACTTCGTGCCCGTTCATTATTGGTGAAGGTTTTGGTCATTCATAACCCACAGTTTTGAACTGTTTTAGGTTCATTCTCAACTTTCCACCCCAACCTCTTTGGTTATTGTGGCTCAATGGGGACGGGCCAATGCCGAGTTCAGACACATCAGACATGCCAATGGGCCACAGCTAGAGCCTCAAGCCACAGCGTGTGAGATTTTCATTTATTTGGGACTTCGTGAATTCTGGTTGTTTTGATCGTAAGCAACAGATGAACTGGATAACTTGAGAAAAATAAACCAAAAAAGAAACTTTGGCAGGGTATGGTGGCTCATGTCTATAATCCCAGCACTTTGGGAGGCCTAGGTAGGTGGATCACCTGAAGTCAGGGGTTTGAGACCAGCCTGGCCAACATGGCAAAGCCCCATCTCTACTAAAAATACAAAAATTAGCTGGGTGTGGTGGTGGGTGCCTATAATCACAGCTACTTGGGAGGCTAAGGCAGGAGAACTGCTTGAGCCTGGGAGGTAGAGGTTGCAGTCAGCAGTGATCAGGCCACTGCACTCCAGCCTGGCGACAAGAGCAAAACTCTCTCTTTAAAAAAAAAGAAAAAAGAAAAAGAAAATTTATTGGAAAGATTAGTTCACAGGAAAGACAGTTGAGAGATGAAAGAGGATGCAGGACAGCCCTGAAGATTTAAGTTGCAGGAGTCAGGGGTCAAGCTTCTCCCATCTCAGCCCTGGTATGCGTGAGCCCTCCTTGCCTTCCACCTTGTGGCACTGTGCTCAGAATTTCTACAGAAGAGTCTGAGGGGTGCAGACTGGGAAAATTGTCTCCCCTTGGCCAAGAGAGGAGAGAACCTCTTGATTAAAAATCCCACCAAGACTGATTCACAGTCCCATAATGATAGCATGAAATGGAGGTAGAGAATCTCCCTAAAGAGCAATTTTTGTGATGTTATGACAAGAGGAGGGAAGGGGTACCAGGGAAGCCAACAACGCCCACTCTGGGAATTTCATGAATCTGCCCAGGTCTCCCAGCAGGGCGATAGGAAGCCTTGTTCTGTGGGTCCTGCAGCAATTAGGATGAATGTAGGCCTCCTGTTCAAGTTGTCTGGGGGACATGCCGAGGAGGTAGGACATCAGAGAGCCCTAGTTTTTGGGGAGAGAAAAAGAGGAGATGGCTCCGAGGCTTGGTTTGTGGGAAAATATTCAGGGAGGAACAAAGGAATGGGTGTTGGTGATCACCTGAGCATGGGCAGCAATTAGGGAGCATGGGGACGGATCTGTCTGCAGAGCATCTCTGCAAGAGCCCAGAGTCAATGCTGTCTCCCTGGCTCCGAGGCAGAAGAACAAAGAAGAATGCAGGATCCGGGCCTGTTTTTCCCTTTGCTTTGATTGAAAACTCTAATTCTGTATAGGCCAATGTGCTTCCCTGTGACAAATTCGTCTGAGACTATACAAAGGTATTTTTAAAGACAACGGTCCCAGACATTCAAAATGATCTTACCCTTTGGCAACAGTTATACAATTCGTGTAGCTGAGGTGGATCAAGGCCACAGGATGGAACCTTTAATATGTCAGTGAACACCCACTGCCCACCAGGACCTTGTCCCCATTAGCTCTCTCCTAATGAAATATACCATGAACACCTTGACCTTGGCTGCATGGGAACAATGGGTCCCGGCAAGGAGGAGGGCCAGGGGATCCTCCCCATTGTGTTTCCCATTTACGATTTAAGGGCTTTGGTTTAAGAAAAGCAGAAGCTTTCTGCATAGAAACAGATACCACTCCCAATTATAAGCATCAAATTTGAAACTTGGCAGATCTTCACGCTGAACACCTGGGCCACTCTGGCTGCTGCCAGTGGCTCAAGGAATGTACATCTATTTCAGTTCAGCCCACACAATAATTAAAAGGACAATTTGCTTCTACATAAAGAATCACAGAATGTAGCCTCAAACCACATAAAAGCCGTTGGTGCACTCGCTGCAGTTTGGCCCTTCCTGGCCGGCCACAGTCTGGTCTGGGAATGGTGGGTGCTTTGTCTGGTGGTGCTGCATTGACTTGCAGGGGCAGCAAGGTGGTGGGGAGGATCCCCTGGGACGCCTCCTTTCCTGGCCCCATCGTTCCCATGCAGCCACTGTGAACTGCAGTTTTCCCATCTGCAAATTGTAAATAAGAGTACTAACTCTGTCTTTCTCAGGGTTGTGGTGCAGATCAAAAAAAAAAAAAAAAAAAAAAAAATACATGTGACATCACTTCAAACAATATAAGGGTTCTGTACAAATAAACGGTCTATTTATTCGTACCTCTCTGACCTCTGTGAATGTAACTTTAGCATTTCTCTAGAAGTACACACCAAGAGCAAATAGAAGGGTAGAATTCAAAAGCACCTTGAAGAGGGGGGAAAAGAGAATATAATTGAGAAAGCATGAGCAAAATTTGGAGTTCTACACTTTAACATGACTTGAAGCCAGTGGTTTGTTGGTAAATGTTTAACAACCAGCTCTCTGGATGAATAAAAGGCCTGAGTTGTAGTATTTACCAATTTCCTTTGTGTAAATACTGCCAACCAGAACCAATTTTGAGATATCAATGTGACATCGATTGGCCCTTTCTGTCTTGCTGTCTCTCCAATAGGAGCTGCCTCTGGCATGCCACTATCCTAAGTTGTAACCAAAGTTGTCCTGCAACACAGAAGCCTTTGGATTTCAGAGCCCACCGACTGAGGAAAGCAGAACTGGAGAGCCCTAAAGGGTACTCCTCCTCCATGCTGCATGCATGAGGAAACTTGAAGGAGTGAGACCCTTTTCCGTAGTGATGTTGACTCAGGGCCTTGTCCAGTGAAGGACTGTTTGATCTCCCCTGACCAGTCTGATGAGAAATGCCCTTTCAGGCTGGACCAGGGAAGAGGAGCTAGTCAGAGGCAATTAATATGAAACCAGTAGGCCCTGAGGCATTCCTGAATAGGGGAAGGGAAAATGTTTTTGTTCTCCCTTCTCCAGTGGGATGTGAGTACTATCCTGAAGACAGCGATGCTGTGAAGGACAAACTCCCAAATGCAACTCAAGAAGTGTTCACATATAGCTCAAGAAGAAAATCAGTGGCTTGATGTCCTCAAAAGAGCGGAGAAGTGACAACAATGGAACGATTGTTCTTCAGAACTCATGCTTGTAGCAGAGGAATTAAAATAATGATCTCTGGCAATCTCTTGGAAAGATGGTATCAAGTTAGAAGCTCTGGTTAACTCCAGCTGGCATCGTTTAGTGAAGACTGGAACTCACAGGCAGATGCATCAGCAGGCTACATGAATGCCCAGTACAAAGTGGTCTGTGCCAGGGCAGAGCTGAACATGCTGCAGAGTTATACTCTAGAACAGGGGCCCCCCCACTCCCACACCACTGACTGGTCCTGGTCCGTGTCCTGTTAGGAACCAGGCCACACAGCCAGTAAGCAGTGGGCAAGCAGCTGAAGCTTCATCTGTATTTATAGTCACTCCCTATTACTCGCATTACCACCTGAGCTCCATCTCCTGTCAGATCAAAGGTGGCATTAGATTCTCATAGGAGTGTGACCCCCTATTGTGAACTGTGCCTTTGAGGGATCAAGGTTGCGTGCTCCTTATGGAAATCTAATGCCTGATAATCTGTCACTGTCTTCCATCAACCCTAGATAGGACCATCTAATTGCAGGAAAACAAGCTCAGGATTCCCATTGATTCTACATTATGGTGAATTGCATGATTATTATATATTACAATGTAATAATAATGGAAATAAAGTGCATAATAAATGTAATGTGCTTGAATCATCCAAAAACCATCCTTCTCCCTGGTCTGTGGGAAAAAAAGTTAATGTCTTCCACTAAACCAGTCCCTGGTGCCAAAAAGGTTGGAGACCACTGCTTTAGAAAAGGGCCACCCCATTGCTCCTCCCTGATACAGGGCAAGAGGGATTCGAATCTTGTAAGCCTGGGGACAAGGAGTCCAAGCCTGGGCATCAGCTGCCCAGAAGAGGTGCTGGCCAGTGCTGGGAGCAGCATTTGAAAATCTGGAGATAAACAGACTTTGTGTGCAGGTCTACCAGCTGGAAGGAGGCACTGAGGTTATCAGAGGATACCCCTACTTGTTTCCCTACAGAAGTTCTCCCTGGATTTATGGAGGAAGAATGTGAGAAAAAAAGAAATTTCAATTTACTGAATGCTTACTATGTGTCAGATGGTATCCGTTGCTTCCCATATTTGATATTCTTTAATTTTTCCAAAAGCCCTATGAGAAAAGTACTAAATCACAGTTGAAAGAGGAAGGTCTGAAGCTCAGATTGAATGACTCTTCAAATTCTTGGAGGAGAGAGACAGGAATCCAACATGTGCTTCTCACTCCAAAGCCATGGCTTTTCTGCTCCATGATGGTGAAAGCGCTCTCATAAGCTTAAAGAGGTAGTTCCCGATTACAGAAGAACTTCAGAATCACCTGGGGAGTAGAGAATTAAAAAAAAAACAAAAACCATACATAAGTCCCATTCTTAACGATTCTGTTTCATAGCTCTAGATTATATCTTGGGCACTGGTGTTTCTTAACATCTCCAGACTTCTAAGATGAAAACGTAGAATACTTTTTATTATATTTTATTTTGTTTCAAGTAGTGTTCAGAGGAGCACCTAGGTCAACAGGAGCTAGCATAAAATCTAGTTCCAAAGGGAATTCATTCATTCAATAAGGGATACCTGTAAAAAAACAAGCGTGATGAGTGAATAGAGGAATTCTGAGCTATGGGAATCAGAATGCCCCTGTGGTATGGCAGGAATAGCCAGTGGGATCCCCTGGAAGGTCAACTGATTCTGCTTCTTTTAAAGTGGTCTGATAATGTGAAAGTTTGTATCTGAAAACATGTTGGTCTTTAAGAATGACACACACATACACATAACACACTTCAACTGACCACCAGTGACATGAAGTGTGGACCAAGGAAATGGTTCTGCTTTATTGTTCTAAGGCAGGAAGAACAAAGGTGCTGGGAATAATAATAGATTTCACCAGAAAGATCTGCAGCAGATTTACCCATCCTTGAGAAATATCTCTTTGGCTCTCTCTCTTTCATTTTCCTCAACTTTCTTTTTTTCCCCTCTTAGACTTTTCTAGTTGCCTCTCTTCTCACACATGCTGCTGTCCCTCCATGATAAACAAAACCATCACAGAGAGGGAGCCAGTAATAAAGGAATGACATTCTATTTCCCTGAAATTCATTCCCCAGGCTGATCACCCTAAACCTCAGTTCTGATTGTCACTCTCCTATATAAACTCCCTCAAGGCCTCCTCATGGCACATTGGAGGGGTGAGATTAGAGAGAATGAGACAGAGGCAGACTGCAGGAACGAAATCCTAGCATGGCTGCACTATGCCTGTGTTAAGCTTGAGCAAGTTACTTGGCCTGCTGTGTGTCTTGGTTTCCCCATCTGTAAATGGAGATAATAATAGTCACTACTGGCTGGGCACTGTGGCTCGTAATGTAATCAGAGCGATTTGGGAGGCCAGGAAACCTGGATCACTTGAGGTCAGGAGTTTAAGACCAGCCTGGCCAACATGGTGAAACCCCGTCTCTACTGAAAATACAAAATTAGCTGGGCGTGGTGGCACAACCTGTAGTCCCAGCTACTCGGGAGGCTGAGGCAGAAGAATCACTTGAACCTGGGAGGCAGAGATTGCAGTGAGCTGAGATACTACCACTGCATTCCAGCCTGAGCAATAAAATGAGATTCCATTAAAAGAGAAAAAAAAAAAAAAAAAAAAAAAAAAAGGCACGACCTTATAGGATGGTTTTGAGTTTTAGAGTTAACACATGCAAAATGTTTAGATGTGTATCTGACACACATTAATTGCCTAATGAATGTTGTTGCTGTCATTGTTATAGCTGCTACTACCTCATTCTCTCCAGTCATCTCTTGTCTTTTTCACCGCATACAATTTACATTCCAGCAGCATGGAATTACTTGCAGTTATTGGAAGCCACCATTCTCTCTTAGGGTATTTGCTCATGCTTCTGCTTTCAAAACACTCCCCCATTTTGTTATTTTTCTATTGTTGTTGTAACAAATGACCACAAACTTTGTGGTTTACACCAAGGCAAATTTATCATAAGGCAAATCTGTTATCTCACAGTTCTGGAGATCAGAAGTCCCACATGGATCTCACTGGCTAAAATCAAGGTATCAGAAGGGCTGCATTTCTTTCTAGAGGCCCCAAGGAGAGAATCTCTTTCCTTGTCTTTTCCAGCTCTTACAAGCTGCCTACATTTCTTGGCTCATGGCCCCTTCCTCTGTCTTCAAAGGCAGCAACATCACTAAGTTGAGTCTCCAGATCATATCCCTCTGACCATTCTTTAGTAGTGACATCTCCCTTTTATCACAGCCAGGAAAGAAAGGTTCTCTGTTTCTAAGGACTCACATTTAGGGCTGACCTGGAAAGTCCAGGTTAATCTCCTTACATGAGGTCCTTAACCTGATCACATTTGTGAAGTACCTTTCTATGGAAAGTAACGGATTCATAGCTTTCAGCAATTAGAATGTGGATATCTTCTGGGGTAGGGGACATTATTCTGCCTAATATACCTGTTGATTTCTTACAACCTTTCAAGACTCATCTCAATATTTATATCTTTTTGCCTTCATCTTCATTATAATACTATGGCAATGACAAACAAGTCCCCATTTAGCAACTGAAAAAAGAAACTGAAACTCAGAGTTCAAGGGCCTTGTCCAAAGTCATTCATGCAGCTATTTATTGGCAAAGGAGAAGATTTAGGTCTGCTGTGTCATGAAATTTTGGAAGCAAAGTCATAACTGATGAGACACAGATATACAAGGCATTAAATATGCAGGATGGACAATGTTGATGTCAAGGACTTAATATGCCACTCTCTACTGCATTCAGAAAAGCTACTCCATCTGACCACATTTGGGTCATATCTATAATTGTTACCAGTGTGCTTTATATTTTACCAGTTATCTTTGCAATTAAAAGTATGTAGTTATACAGTGACTTTTGTATCTCTAAATCGGAATTGGATTGGACTTTAGGGGTTCATTATCTGTTTTTCTTTTTTAAATTCATCATCATTCTCCCGAAGAATGTGGAGCTTCCTAAACTTTCTAAATGTGTAGCTTCCTTAGCCTTCCCATAAAAATCTATTTAAGTCCTTGAATCACACCAGCACTATTAGGAACACATGTTCAGTGGCACTGGGTAGCTAATGAAAATATGCTTGCTAACCTGGAATGTAGCGGGTGGCATGGAGAAGGATGCAGAGGTAGTGCAGGTTTACATATAAGCTCAATTCAAGCGTCAGCTCCTCTAAAAGTATCTTCTCACACTCTCCACCTCCCAGAATAGGTTAGGGGCCTCATGGATTAACTCCTTCAGGTTTGGGGGCTTGCTTTTCTCATGAGCCTAGGGTCCTTCAGCTCTGAATCCCCAGTGCCAAGTACAGAGCATGACCCATCTATGGTTCTGAATGACTAAAAGAGTGAATGACCAATATTAGGCACTAGTAACATGTAAATCCTCCTGTATTGGTTAAGTTGCTTTAGTGAGAAGCTATAGAAACCAACCTAGATTGGAATGGAATGAGAGAATATGGCTAAATTGGAATGGAGTGAGAGAATGTGGCTATAACTGCTCAGACCTACAAGAGGACAGGCCCCTGGGGGCCTCCAAGGTAGCCAGACAAATAGCCTCTTCAAGACACCATCTTTTGGGTGGGAAAAAAACCTATAACCATTTTATTCAGCTTTTGTGTGACTAAATTATACAACTGAACCCATGCCTACGTTCTCTCTTCTTTATCATTGTGTTATGTAAATATTCTTGCATCAATACCAAAACCTTTTAATTATATAATTTAATTTTATAGAGATTTTAATATATTTAATTTATATATATTTACTAATATATATTTAATTTTATATAAATTATATAAGATAATTTAATAAATATATAATATATATTATATAATACTCTAAGTGTATTATGTCCTATGTGTTTTATATATAAGCCACATACATGCACTTGCATTCAAATTTGGAGGCACAGAGAAAGCGCTGTGGGATTTCAGAGACAAAAGCATCTATCTATAATTTGGGAAATTAGAGAACAATTTAATGAGGAGGTGGCATTTGAGCTGTACCTTGAGGTAGGATTTGGCCTCAAATGAACCAATGAAAAGGCATTCCAAGGAAAAGGAATTGCTTTAGCAACATGATAGAGACAGGAAAACACAGGTTAGGACCCTTTCCACCACCAACCTATAAAAGCAAGTATTATAGCTTGGTTGGATTGTAAGAAATGTTCACAAAGGAGAGATGTTAGAAATTAAGTTTCCAAGAGTCTGATTGCATCAGGATCATAGATGCTCTGAGTGCCAGGCTAGGAAGAGGGAGTGATCTTGATTCTGAGGCAGCAGGAGCCCTAGAGAGTTTTGCAATGGAATGCCTTTACCTCTCTTTTGGTAAGATGATGGTAGCAAGTAGATTTGAGGGAAGCAAGGATGGAAACGGGAGAACAATCAAGCCACTGTTTCAAGGTTTTAGGCAGAAGATGAAGAGGCCTAAAGAAGTGGCAAAGAAATACTTCCCCATGATCTCAGTCAGCATTTTCTATTTATTCCTAATATACTGCATTAAAAGAAACTGATTGAAGGTTGCAAAGCCAAAGGCCTTGTATTTAGGCAACAAACAGAACAGAAAAGCTGACTTTCCCACTTTTTCCCTCCCCAAGAGCCTCCAAGGCACTTAAAGTATTAAAGTTTGTGTATTCTGGCTATATCTGAGTAGCCCTGTAACAGATGGATCTTTTAGGAGAGCAACTCCGGCCAGGGACTTCCGTCTTAGGCAGAGCTTCTCAACCTCAGGATGACTGACCTTTGGGGCCAGATAGTTCTTTGTTGTGGGGACTTTTCTGTGCATTGATGTTTAGTAGCATTCCTGGCTTCTGTCCACTAGACGTCAGTGGCAAACCCCAGTAAGGTGACAGACAAAAATGTCTTTAGACATTGCCAAGCTTCCCCCGATAACCTCTTGCTTAGTGGGCCCTCGAGGCAAAACCTCTCACTTAGTGGAATAGTAGCAAGGCTACACAGTTAGAGGAGCTGAGGGGTGGAATGTGCTTGGATTTTGGTGTTGGGCACCAACCCATTCCCACCACTTTAAAGGTATACGTCCTTGGACAAATCACATATAAGCTCGCCCAGCTTCAGTCTCATCGCCAAGAAGACGAAGACAATAATAACTATTTCACAGGATTGTTTAGAAGAGTAGATGAGATGATGTGTGTGTGAAGAGAGAAATGCAGTGAGTTGCACACTGTCACTGCTCAATAAATATGTGTTAATTCAGATGCATTTCCTTAGCTCCTTAATGTGGCTTTTTTTTCTTGACACAAAGGGAGACTCTTCCCTTTGCTGTAAAATGCTTTAAAATGCACACTTTTTAGTCCAACGTAAATCCCAGGCTTCAGAGTCTTGTTTATGGAAGTCACATGCAGAATGTTGAGCTGATAATCAGTAACCCACAGTACAAGGTCCATCTCCAGTCAACAGGGGACAGCTGGTCCTAGGTTTGGCTGCATTCAGCCTCTGAAATGATTGTTCTTGGTAAGGCCATGGCCACCCCAAATAAGCCCTCTTCGTGGGACTGCAGTGGTAGTTCCCATTTACATCAGAGACTCTGAAGCTTTAAGAATGAGAATGTGAAGAGCTGAAAACAGTGGGCCTTCATCCTGCTCATGAAGATTCCAGATAGTTAATTTCTTCTGAACTTTCAAATAACTGTGACTCTTCTTCCTTTTCTCTCCCCTCAGACTCTTCTCTTTTTTTATACGTATTTACTTATTTGAGATGAAGTCTCTCCCTGTTGCCCAGGCTGGAGTGCAGTGGCACGATGTTGGCTCACTGTAACTTCGCTTCCTGGGTTCAAGTGATTCTTGTGTGTCAGCCTCCCAAGTAGCTGGGATGACAGGCATGAGCCACCATGCCCAGCTAATTTTTTGTAAAGTGGAAGTTTCACCATGTTAACTAGGCTGTTCTCGAACTCCTGACCTCAGGCGATCCACTTGCCTTGGCCTCCTAAAGTGCTGGGATTACAGGTGTGAGCTACCACACTCAGCCAGACTCCTTTTTTTTTTTTTTTTTTTTTTTTTTAACCAAGAGTTGATTTTTGATTTTTTTCTCATTAAACTTTACCTCTTTCTCAAATACTCTAATTTTTATGTTTATTTTTTATGGATTCCGGTCCCTGCTCTCTCTTTGCCCCCATCCCTTAGCTCTTCTCCTTATCATTATCTCCTCTACTTCTCAACGTCTTTCTCTTAACTTCTCCTTATATACCTAGTATTTATTTACTTAAAAATTGTGCTCCCTAATTTATAATTTTAAAAGCAGAAGATTTAAACATTACATTTATTTTTAAATTTTAATCACCTTTTAATGATATGTAAATATAAAAAATTTTCTGGATCCAAGACATAAGCAGAAAAATTTCTAGCATTCTGCCACATTTCCCCAGCTTCAACTCTTTCCCTTACCACTCTCTAAAGGAAATCTATTGGAATTGTTTTAAGTTTTTCTTAGCAGATGATTTAGACAGAGCTGGGGGATTAACGTGAAAGGATGTGAAAAATACTGTGTATTTAGATAGCACAGTTGTTTCAAGAATCTCTGGAGAGCTTGGTTACTCTTAACAAGAATAGAAATGGAATCATTGACCCTCACCTCTGCTAAATTCCTGCTAAAAGAGAAACGGTTAACACACTCCAAAACAAACACCTCTTCTTTCCACTTCCTCATTCTCTTTGCTCCCTCTGAAGCAAACATTTCATTTTGGGACCCTTTGTCCCCTTTGCCAATCTCCCTACTGCTGCTGGTGGGGGTGGTGCTGGAAATGGAGGATGGATCATTATTTTGGACAGAAAAGCACCTTTTGCACACAGTAGGCACTCATTATGGGGTTGGATGGATGCCATAATGCAGCTGCCCCATAGCTGGGGGTGGAATTTGTATCACTACCCTGTGATTTCATCCTTAGTACCTTGTATAACATGTATACACACACCAAATAAACACAACACACAAGGACTTCAAACAGGCACCGGCTTCGTTATGTCTGTACCTTGATCAGACAAGGATAAAATATAATCCAGGGTGACGGTTTAGCAAAGTTTGCTCTGGAAAGTGCCCACTAGTTTCTTGGGAAGTTTTACTGGTCTGGGCCAAGCCCAGGACTTGGGAATTTTCATGGCGACACCCCGAAACCTTGTAGGAGAAGAAACCCAACACACAGCCAACTGAACAGGCGCGTGTAAGTAAACTCCTACTCAGTTTCTGAAGCTCAGGCTAGATCCCTTCATTTGTGAGGCCTTCCTTATTGCCCAGAGGAGACCGGCTGGCTTCCTTCTCTTTTATCTCACAGCACTTGTGTCCATCTCATTTATTGCTCTTCATTTGCGACATTGCAATGATGCCTTTCTAATCTCTCCCAGTTACCAGAGGGCAAATACAAAACACTGCCTTCTTTTCTGCATCTATACAGAGTTTAGCACAGAGCCCAGGCAAGCAAAGACTAACAAATGCCCCAAGGAGAGCCAAATTCCATACAGGGTCCATTTTTGTCAATAAAGTTTTGTAGGAACACAGCCACACTCATTGGTTGATGTATTGTCTACAATAGCAAAGTTAGGTAGTTGCTACAGAGCCTGCATCGCCTCAAACAGAAATGATTCACTCTCTCGCACTTTGCAGAAAAGGCTGGCCAATCCCTGCACAAGCACACACAGCCAGTTGAAAGAGTCAACCAAAACGTCGCCTCAGGAATGTTAACAAGAGTCGGGGGAGGGGCAGAGTATCATTGAAACAAGAGTCTATTCTGTCTTCTGTCGTAAAGACTTTATCTTTTGCTTTAAAACCTGCAACCTATCTCGCCATTTTTTTTTTCTGCATTTGGTTTTTGTCATTGTTTTTCTCCCCTTTGGGGGTGTTTCTTTAATACATATTTTTATTTTCAGAAATAGAATGTAATTAATCCATTAAATATTATCTTTCTGAAGCATGTTTTATATCATAGTAAATAATACTAGTAACATCAGGTGCAAATTCACATGCAGTCTAATCCCAGCCAAAGTTTTTAAAAGGTGATATTCAGGTACAAGAAGGAAGAAACATACAACAATATTATGAATAACTGCTTCTAGATATCTGGGCTTGGATGAGTTTCATTCACTTTTTATACTTTCTTATATTTACAATAGTAATGAATCTATCCTACCTGCCAAGCATCTCTGATAAAAGCAGTTCTGATTTCAGTGCTCCTGTTATTACACAGACCTGCCTCTACTAGGACATCCCACATTGCTAAACGTTAGACTCACTCATAAATCCTACCTGTGATTCATCTCCATCAGATTTGTGAAACTGCTTTGGATAAAAGTCACTGTGTGTATGGAAAACATTATCTTTATTTTTTTTTTTGTTTTGCAATCTCATAAAAAAATAAAAATCACGTTATCCTCTAAGTCTAATTTGCAGTGTTAATTCTACTTATTAGGTTGATGCATAAAGACGGATTTCACTGTTTCAGCTGCTTTCTTTAATTAGCTCCTTTCTAATGCAGACATCAAAATTCTGCCAGATGCTAAAAAAGAAAGTAGCATATATGGTTTTGGTGTGGCAGAAAGACATGGGGCACAGTGCCTTCAAAGGTGGGCTCCACCTTTGCTGCCTCCTAGATGTGACCTTGGGTCAGTCATTTCAGCTTTCAGGGCCTCAGTATCCTCATCTGCAAAACGGGGTTACAATTAACCTGCTGGGTTACTGGAAGAGTTAAAGAAGGCACTTTTATGCAAGTGCTGGATTAAGAGTCTTTTATGAAAAACGAATGCCTTTAAAACTAGTGAAAGTGCTTGCTATAGAAGGAAATGCAATGTGCTTCCAATGGAAGAACCCCAGAAGGAAATGATACTTCCTGTCTCTCTGACTCTTCTATTATAGACTGTAATTTATTTGAAAGAACACAGAAAGATGAGTTAGGGAACCCAGGTCCAGCTTTACCTCTAATTTGCTGTGCAATCTTAAATAAATTACATTCCCTCTCTGGGCCTCTATTTGCTCATTTGTAACATGAGGACTTTAAATAAGGATCTCTCTAATAGTTGTAATTCCTAATATGAAAATTCCACGGATTCAAAAGACTACAAAAGTGTGTCATATTGACTAAATAAACCAATTAAGTTTTTTTCTTTTTTAACTCATCTTGAAAAGGAAAACATTCAACACAGGTATAGTGCTTTATAGCTTGCGACACACTTTTCTGATCCTCAGAACAGCCCTGGGAGCTGGGAAAGACAAGTATTGTAATCCCATATAACAGAGAAGGAAAACAGGGCCATGATCAGACAGCCAGCAAGAGATTGAACCTGCATATGTACCCAGGGCTGTCTGAAACCAAACTCTGCAAACTTTCTAGTCTACCAGGAAGAATACATTTCAATGTTCTGACTGTTCAACTTGAAGACCTTACGTTTCCAGTGAATCTCTAATTAAATTACCCACATATTTTCTGTTTGATTATAGGTCTTCCTTGTTCTGCTCTAAGGTTTACTAGCATGGGAAATTCACTTGCACAGGGCCATCTTTACAGTGTTCACGGTCTAGATTTTCATTGAAGGAGAGTCCCCAGTGGGGAGCCAGTAACATCAGGAGTAGAGAAGGCAAGCTCGGAGTTTCCTAAGAAGCTCGCTTGTGGCCAAGGCTTTTCATTTCATGGCCTCAGCAGACAGCTAGAGAAGAACCCCCAAAACAGCTCAAACTGGGTCTGTAAACAGGAAGGCAACTGCTCTAGTAGGAGGTAAAGTGAACTGGGACCATAGGTGCTGGGCAACTGGGACAAAGCACTTACATCCTCGGAGCATAAATGTCCTTATGGGCAAATATGTAGGGTAAAATGCCTAACAAATTTATCAGTTTCAACAAGTAGGCTCAGGTATCCTCTCCTCTAGGAAATCTTCCCTGGTTTCTCCAAACAGGGTTACAAATCATTCCCTTTGCTCCCAAGTCAAAGCTTTTGTCTTTTGTAGTATCTATTTATCACAGGTATGATCATTATTCTATGTTGACTTACCTGTCTCTCCCACTTGACTGTGAGCTTCTTGAAGAACTACATGTTTTTTTCTGTATATATGTAAATATTTTTTATTTTTCTGTGTGAGCTATTCAAGTCTCCTAGAGCATTCAGACAGAGTGTCTGCAGTATTTAACTCTGGCAGTATCTTCACAATGTCTTTAAGACCTTTCAGTCCCTCCCTTCAATCCCTTGTTTCTCTGAGCCTCCATTCTCTCGCCACGGTATTCATTTCACCTTAGCCATGCTGGATTTCCTGTTGTTTTTTTGACACTCATGAGCACAGTCCTGACTTGCCCCTTTGAGGCATACTGTCCCTCACTCTTCCTGGATGCCCCCTAGAAACCTCTATGCTGACCTCCTCACTTCCTCCAGGCCTTGCTTGGATCTCCTGATCTTGATGAAGCCCCACGTGTCCACCCATTTCGTGTGTTCCCTGCCTCCCCGGGTAGCCCTTAGCACTCCTAAACTCCTTCCCATGCTTAGCTTCCTTCTTCTCCATAGCACTGTCAACTTTAACCTACGACGTATCATTGCGGCTTTTATTTCGTGTCTGTATCTCCTTCTAGAGCTTCATGAGAAAAAGGAATCTTTGTCTTGTCTGCTGGAAGAAAACACATCCCTAGGAAAGTGTCAGGCACATAGTAAATGCTCACATAGTTTTGGATTGATTTACATCTACTGATTTCTTTTTCCCCACTTGAGCTATTTATGCACCCCATGAGAATCAGGCTGAGCTCTTCCAATATTTTGGACCTAAACATTCCAGCTGATCACTCTGACTCTCCCCTGGTCTTTGTGCACACATGATCCTAATGCTGTTGAGCCCCATGGCAAAGCTTCGCCCACAGGAAGTGATGAGTCCCTTAATAAAGATTTCCGTTTGCTATTCTACAGCAAGGGCATTGGGCTGTTTTTTTTTTTTTTTTAATTGTGTTTCTCCTTATAAAATAGTTCCAAAAATGAATTTTCAAAATGGGCGAAGACCTCCTAGACACCCCGAAGGTGTAATGAGCTCCCCATATTCGTCAGGGAGTGCTGGGCTGGAGCAGGAACCCCTTTCCATGTGCTCATCTTCCTCATTTCCATCGTCTTTCCGCCTCTATGAGTTGTTAACCGTATTAATCACAACTAAAACAAAGCTAATAATTGCTTCTTGGAACGTTGTGTAACACCATGGAATGTTGCCACGGGCCTCTGAGAATCGGCCTCTAACTGCTCATAGTAATTTCTCAGGGATTTTAACTCAGCCCGTCTTTAAGCTGAATGTTTATCATTTTCCTTTTTATTGTTTCTGGCTCCTCCCCTGCCTTTGAAGTTTCTGAAATCGTTAAGCATTTGGCTGGTCTCTATACACCGCACGTCTTCTCCCTCAAAGAGGGCACCTGGCCAGGAGCAAGGAACTGGAGCTCCTCTCTTGGCTCAGCCTATAAAACAATCAGATTGCTCTGCAGCCTGCCATTTGAAACGTGAGCTGTGCTAAAAGTACAGATAATGCAGCGTGTTCCAAGGAGATTAGAATATCCCAGTGGGATTTCGGGTGAATGGAAATGGAGAGCAGCTCAAGTCCTCCACACACCATTTCACCCTCTTTTCTCCAGGCTGTGTTGTCTATGAGGAAAGGTCAAGGGCACAGATCTGCCCCCTTCTTTCTATAACCACCCTGAGTTGTGAAAATAAGGGATTTACAGCTGGGAGTTTTCCATGAAACTGTTGATTATTCTCTTCAGCTCCATTTGGTAACTCCTGTCCATAGTTAGCTTTTCCTGGCTTTGAGAATCCCAGATCCCATGTCTTCCCTCAGAGGAGGCATAGGCTTGTCATTCTACTCCAAAGTAGGGACAGATTTATTTTCTGTCTCTTACTCCTTGCAGGTTTTGTCTCTTTCGACAATTTCCAAGAGAAGGGATGAGTTCCAGCCACCATGCCATGAGGAGACCCTGGACACCCCAGCTCAGCACTCAGAGTGAGTATTTTCATTGAAGAGAAAACATGTCATTTATTTGAAGTTTAAGTTTCATGAATAAGATCTGGGCCCAAATTGGCTTTATTCGTTCATAGACCCAGTCAAAATCAGGAAGTTAAAAAGTTGAGGTGGCTGGTTTCACCTGGTTCCAGTGCCTATCCTTTTCACTTTTTACACACGTGTTTGTTATCCTTTCTACATTATCGATGGAGCTCAAACTCAATCTCACATGGGAGCAGCAGAACCAAAATAAAATGTGTATATCCTACAGGAATAACACTAGCAGGCAAGCCTGCAGGACAGAACCATGTGAGGCAAGTGGTGGTGAAGCTCAGAGTGTCACATAATTAAGTGTTGTTGCAAGGACAGGCGGGGAAGATGGGGTAATAGATGTCTGTCTGGAGTGAAAACATGGCAGGGCCAAGCCTGCCCTCGATGTGTCCCAAACCTCCAATGATTCCCAACCCTTTGCAATAAAAGGCAACTGATGAAACCCCAGCTCCTGATGAAAGAGGGAGTTGTTTTCTTCTGCCTGCCTGCTGAGTTGTAGAATTCGGAACCTTTGTCTGATCCAACTTAAATCCCTGTCAGTCTTTAGCAGGGACTCAGGAGGAGGAGTTATGAGGAATGTGGCAAATGACAATGAATATTCCCTTGTGGGGAAAAGCAGCCAATGCCACAGTGCTCCTGCCTTGCTCATGCTCTCCTTAGTGATGGAACTATGGATGCCTGGGAGTTGAAAGGATCACCTAGGTGATTCCCTCTCACTCAGTTGACCTTGGAATCCCAGCTACAATGTGCCTGACAAAAGCCCCTCCTATCCCATCCCTGTGTGGATATTTCCATTGATGGCGAGTCTCCAATCCCTGGAGGCAGACCAGCCTAATAAGCCTGCCTCATATTTTTTGGATGAGTAGAAATGTGTGGTAATGTGGTCTAAATGAATATTGAATTGTTAGCCGTGTCATGAAATATAGCAGAATGTATGCCCCCATTATTTCCTAGGAATTCTCAAGGAAAATGTGTGTGTTCTCCACATTTACGAAGGTGGCCACTTGTAACCACCTCCAGCTGCCAAGGCTTGAAACAGGGAGCTGCTATAGAGGTCACAGGACACTTTGCATTCCTCAACCCTAAGCAACAACAGGTTGCTGGCTCCCACATTCTCCCTCTCCCTTGATTCACCATGAGTCAAAGCACCACCTTCTTCATAGCACCTAGCAGGGCTGTGGACTTTTTTTTAACACTGACAGGCTGCAACCCATCCTAGGGATCTCTGCCTTGTTCCCTTCATGGGGATGGAAAAAATCAACTTTACCCCTTTAGAGAGAACTAAGGTCTCCTTATCCTACAAGCTCCCTTCATGCCATGAAAGAAGGCTCACAATAATTAAGTTGCATGCGTGCGCATGTGCGCACACACACACACACACACACACACACACACACACCATTTCAATATGAAGCTTTGGATTAATGTACTGCCTTAGGTCAGTTTCCTGATAAGCCTTCGAGATAATAATTCAAGTGCAAGTGATTTATTAGGAGTGTTCCCAGGACACCTTAGCAGAGGAGCTCAGGAAGCAAGAAAGGAAAGGGAAAGACATCGAGTAAGGTACAATCTCAGGCAGTGTGCAGCCTCAGTCTAATCCCACAGTGAGTCCCTAGAGTGGAAATTATCTCTTAGAGTTCATTCAGACTCAAGGCAAGGAGGCTGAAGGTTCATATTCTTGATTACAGTCCATCACTGGCATGGGACACTCCAGCAGGTTGCAAACTCGGGTACTTCCTGCTCTCTGAGCTGCTGGACAAAGTGGCTCTAGTAGCCCAGGAGTGCTGTCTGTTAGACACAAAGACACCCAGAAGCCAGGAAAGGGGTACACAGAAATGTAAAAGGGATCTGAGAGGATCTGGGCAGGATATCAACATGTCCACTCTTTGACTTGTGTCATCCCCAAACAATGAGATTGATTGGCCCAGACCTGAGGTACTTCTTACATAACTTGGTATCTGTAGAGTAATAAACAGTCAACAAACTTTTAATAGTAGTTAAACTTTAGGGGAGGGTGGGACTGGGAAGATTCCACCTCATGCCACACCCTAATGCATAGATGTAATGCAGTCTAAGTCCACACTGGCTGTTTGGTATACAGTCACGTTTTAATGGACACTGTTCAAATATATTTTTGAAGCCACTTTATAGAGGCTGCAAAGTCTTGTTTGCTGAGCCTCTGTAGGCATATGAGCTTGGTCACATCCCCTCCTTCACTAGAATTTTCTATCCAGCTGCCCATCAAGACTAGTCA
The DNA here is from genome assembly GCF_048565385.1 of Saimiri boliviensis. Classification (NCBI taxonomy): domain Eukaryota; kingdom Metazoa; phylum Chordata; class Mammalia; order Primates; family Cebidae; genus Saimiri; species Saimiri boliviensis. The sequence continues at coordinate 200,998,984 of NC_133450.1, read as the reverse complement.
AATCACCTCCCAAAAGATGATAAAGATTTTTATGAGCAAGTCTGAAGCACATCTCCCAGTTCTGCAGATGCTGGCATCTCTTGGAAGGTAGATATTATACGCAAAATCACCCACATAAAACTCATCTGCAAAGACAAATCCAAACCCAAATAAAGCTGCTCTTACTTCCCTTACAGTAAACAATCCAAAATCTACAGGACTATCAAATCAGGTCTTTATCTTTGTGGGTGTGTTTTCATTTAATTTTCCAATAATAACTACAAGACCCCTGGTGCTCCACTATTTTATGCCCAGGAACCTATAACACGGCAAGGAAATCTGAAGACATTGCCATTTCAATTTTATCTGAGTTGTAATAGCCCAGCGTTAAGTTCTGTTTATTTTCTCTCTCTCTTTCTCTTTCTTTTTTTCCTCCCTGGAGTAAACAAAAGCATATGTCCCTTTCTCTTTTTCCCTGTAACACCTAAAAAGGCAGGCAAGAGAAAACCTCAGGGAACATCACTCTTAAGTCAAACCAGCCCACACAAGTTGGACTCTCATGTCTGTTTAAAAGAGTTGATCTTGTTTCCTCTGACAGCCCTTTTCACCTCTGGCCGATAGTGCTAGGCGTTCAGTAAGACTGTGCTCCTGGGTTCTCCCTCTTTCCCCTTCAGTAACTCAGGCCTACCAAATTTCCTCTTCTACACTCACTATCAGCCCTCATCTCTTGCCTTCAGAACTTGTTTCTCTGTTTATCTGATTGTCCATTGCTCCTATGGAGACAAACAAATGAAATGAGACCGTATTTTTGAGCAATTACTATGTACTGGGTACCTTCCACCTACCATCTTATTTTAATCCTCACAGATTCCCCTGTGAAGTACCATTATTTTCCCATGAGAGCTAAGGTGCCAAGGAGGTCAGTGACTTCCTAGATCATATAGCCAGGAGAGAAGCCGAATGTGACATGGAAACCAAGTTCGGCTGAATCTAAGTGTAATAATTTCTGTCTCACTGCAGTTTCTATTGCCTATACTATGCTTTGGGTCTTCAACTTACATGCCAACACCAGAGATAAGTATTGCTGAGACCCCACATTGGTCATCCAACTATGAAAAAGTTCTGATTTTAAGCATATACGGCTTTAAAAAGAATCAGCTTCAGGTATTTGGAATAGTGCCATCTTCCATCATTTAAAAATGTCTGTAACAGACCAGCATTATTGACAGTTCTGAGCTAGACCAAAAGAACTCTTGTTTATGATTTCAGCAGAAGTATTTTGTTATTACAACGTTTGCAGACATTTTAAATATATTGTTCAGTCAAATGATAGTCCCTATAGCTTGCAACTCAAAATATCATGGTGGTGAAATATTCATTAGTCACCTGCTATAAGTTCAATGGAATGTGCTAGGACACAGAGTTTGTAAAAGCAGATATCGTCTTGTTGAGCTGTCAGGTCACATAATGTACAGCCTCATGCAAGGACACTGTCATCAGGAAAAAGCCTTAGATTATGTGCTCCAAGTACACCGAGAAACTGGTTTCTGGAAACCCGACTTTTCAATGAACGCTTGTTAAAGCAAAGTTAATGTGTTTCCTACTGTTCTAACAATGACATGTGAGTCACATATGTGGTTTCGAGATTCCTAAACTGGATCTACCTGGTTGCTGATGTAATAAGAAATAACCTCTGGCTGTTTGCGACTAGAAGATTCAGGAGGAAAACTGCCCAGCTAATGCAAATGCTGATTTTCATTAACGCTATCATCAACACTCCCAGCATTCAAAACTCTTTAAGATATTATTCATTAACATTTTGTTTCCATTTGGAAAATTTATTTACTATCAAGGCAAAATATTTTCAGGATTTAACCTGCAAATGTATCTTAATTCTCACTGTCTGAAGGTCCTTTGTGATTGGGGAAAAGAATTTGGGGTTAGGTGTCAGACAGATTTGCATTTGAATTTCAGCTCTGTCACTTACCTGTGTGATTTCTGAGAGAGGTTACTGAATCTCTCTGAGCCTTGAATTTCTAATTCGGAAAAATGAGAGATTATTCCTGTCTCACAACGTTCTGAGAATAAAGTTAGGCATAGAACCGTAGTTGGGAAAATAAGAGAGTACAACATAGATAACCAGGTGTTTAGACCTAGGCTTGCCTCCAGGGAGCCTGGCTCCACGAATCCTCGGTTCCGAGCCCTGTGCTCAAGACAGAAACCTGCTCTAGTTCTGGGCCCTCCAGGCCAAGCTGTCCTCCCCAAACCCTAAACAGGGGATTCATTCAAACTCCCTAAGTCTTCATAGAAAGCAAGAGAAAAATGTTGGGAGGAGGTTGTTGAGCCGCTTCTTGCAAGAGCAGTCTTTCCTAAAGGACGCCATCAGTCAGCTGTTAAGTTTACAAAGCAGCAGGAATCTGTGACTGAGAATTTTGACTTTCACAATTTCTATGAGCAGCCTCTTGGTATCAGAATAACAAGTGAAGATGTCAGTTGTGAAAGGAAGAAGATCATGAAAATGCTGCAATTTCAAAGGGGCAGAGATCAGGGCAGAAAAAGAAATCGTAAGCTTCCTGAGACCTGTGGCTGATTCATTAATCAGGAAAGAGGAAGATGCTTACAGGGTGTTTCAACCACCAGGGACCCAAAAGAAAGGAGCACGAAGGGTTTGCTCTGAGGACCACACCACAGTACCTGTGTCCTTAGTCACCTTCCAGTTAGAAAGCACTTCCATACATACCATGCATCTTCAGCCTCCCCACAATATGAGTCAGGAATCCCCTTTTGAGAGATGAAAAACTAGAGGCACAGAAACGCTGGCTGAGCTAAAAATTCTCTGTGAAATCACACTAGAGAAATACCCACATGTTGCTGCAGTGTGGTAAGTGTCCCTTGGTTTAGACTTCTTTCTAAATTGTATCATGAAATTGAATTACATCCCAAAGACCTGGGAAAGAGCAGATGTTATTCAGTTTATAAAATCTTTTCATGTTTTTGTAGTTCCATTCCAAAGGAAGCAAGAGGAAAATAACACAAAAATTGAAATGCTGACTTTAAAATAGGATTTAGTGAAACTCAGTGTTGTTAAAAAACTTTTACGTTGTTAAAAGTTTATTTTTTAAAAGAAGAAGAAAAAGCTTTAAGGAACAGTGATCAACTTTATCATCTTATCAAAATCTGATATCCAAATGAGATATTGCTTCCTCTTTCTAATAATAAGCACTTACCATATTCTGGGCGGTATAAACACTTTGCAATCGCTATCCCCTCAACTCAATGGAGTGAATATTAGAGACGCAGAACAGGAGACTGGGAAAATGTAAGTGACTAGCCTGAGAACAGTCAGCTTCTATGTAGCAGACCCAGGATCTGAACACATTCTGATGCCAAAGCATGTTTCTCTTATTCTTAATTGCAACCCTACAGAAACTGTACTGACGGAGCATACACATTTTTTCATGGAATTAATTATGAAAAAAAAATGCCTCATGAGTTAAGAAACACCATTTTAAATTTTCAGATAAGAAAACTGACTTTATGTGATTTCTCTATGTCATGCCAGTAGACAGGTGAAGATTCAGAATAGCTCTAAGCTTGAAACTGGAAGCCAGAACCCTTGAGTCCAGAACAACCTAGGTCTGTTTCTTCTTTGTATCTGGCATTGTAGTTCCTGTTGAGAAAAAAATTGGGGGTTAGTGCAAATTTTATTTCTACATATGTAAGGAACTGCTAAGTTGTACAAAGATTTACAGCAGCTGGGACCCACTCACTGCCCAAATACTCATTCACTCAGTTGCCAACTAACATTTATTCATCACCAGGTCTGTACAAGACATTGTCAAGTCTTAGAGTACAGAGAAAGCAAAGAGTAAAAGATGGGTCTGTAACCTCATGGTGTTTATTAGGTCCCCATATGCCTTCTTCACCAGGTGTGCTTTCCCAGTATTGATGGAGAAAGAAATCTATTGTTAAATCTCAGTGATTTTCTTCAAACTTTTCCCCTGAAATCCCCATTGCCTTTGACATAATCTGGCTAATTCCTGGGTTCTACCAAGCTTTGACCCCAATGAGGCTGACTTTGTTGACTCTTCAACAAATACCTTAGACCGCCCCCCACCCACCTTCTCTAGCCTGAATTAGCAAACAGCTTGTCCTGAGCAACTTTAGGTGTAGCCAACACCAGGCGGTGACCTCAAGGCACAAACACATGCCTTAATGTGATCCTGAGGGCAGACATCTGCTCAGGGAGTCTTTTGGGACTTTTCTTGGGATGGCTTGATCTCTACTGGGAGATCAGCTTCTGGGTTCTATGGATGGACTACATAGTCCAGTGTGTCTGCTGTCTGGAATAGTTGTCAAAGATAGATTCCTTGGAGTGGGTGATGAAATTGTCTCTTGTTTGGCTTCCCTGAATGCAGGGGACTGGAAAGAAGCAATCTTAAAGGATGATTGGCCATTAGCAGTTTCCAGTTGACTTTGCCAGACCCAGAAGAGCTATGTATGAACTAACCTCTGCTTCAAGGAGACCACACACAAATATAAACAATTGGTTTCCAAGGCTAGTGTCTAACTCCAGGTGTCCTGGTCCCCTCTGCATTGCAATGTATACCTCCATATCTTGGTAGCTGCTGAAGAGAGACTCTCAGTTGAGATGACCAGTGTAGATTGCAATCTCAGTAGAAGTCAGGGTTCATGTGTACACATCTTTTTACAGTTAGCAAGATCCTGATATTTCCAATACTTCACTCAATACTCATGAAAATATCAAAAGGCAAATTTTCTAATTCTCAGGTAGCAGATGAAGAAACTAACATACAAAGCTAGTGGCAGAACTGGGAGTAAACACTATGTCTAATAACTACCAAATAATTCTCCATCTTCTATTTTACCACAAGATGAATGATTAATATAATAGGAAGATCTTCCTTGAAGTGTTATATATATTTTATATGTAATATAAATTATATATATTTTATATATAATAAAATTTACCTATCTACCTACCTACGTACCTACCTATCTATCTATAGCACCTAGCACTATGAATGGCATAAAGTAGTCCCTTAGTAAGGAATAGCTTTTTTTTTTTTAATGTAAGGCAGCATAGTATAATTGTTCAGCCATGATTTCTGAAAGCAGGTTAACTTGAGATAACATCTAGTTACTTAGACCAGTTACTTACTCTGTCTGGGTTTTCATTTTATCTAAAAATGGAATAATGATTTAAAACTTTCAAAGGTTAGTATGAGAATTGTATAGCTAGAAGATAGGAATTTGCTCTCCAACAATGAGGTACAACTTTTTAAAGGTAGAGTTGGAGGAAACACTCGCCTCCTTTCTAGGTGAGTGTTCACAAAGGTCCAGGACACTTCCACAGCACCTGAAAAAATAGAAGAAAACACTCTGTTTTTAAGTCCGCAGCTATTCACTGAGATGTAAAATGAAAATGTTTCCACTCACAAACAGAGAACTCTGCCATCATGCTAAGGCTTTGCCGCTCAGTGGTCAATTTCATGACATCACGAACCACCCCATCAAAGACCCTGATACTTGTGGGACCTGCTACAGCATGCTCCCCAACCCTAGGCTCTAGGATGATAACCTTCACTTACCTTGCAATCTCAGTAGAAGGCAGGGTTCCTGTGTGCACACGTAGGGCCAGTCCTGCCTCCTTTTCCACTTCACATGCCACCTCCCTCAATATCTCAATACATTCTTCAAACAAAGGCCTGAGAGTGGGAGTAGGCAAGGGGATCTTTTTTAGATGTCTTCTCTTTTCAGGGCTGCAACACAAAAGCCTGTAATAATGCCCTTAGGGGAAAAGAACATATATTCCAGACACATTTTTTCCAACCTTCTATCATATGGAAAACACTAATTAATATTTCAGTAAGTTGTCCTGCCAAGAAGAAGGAGGAGGAAAAGAAATGAAATATGTAAAGTCTCAAGTATAGTATCATATGGCATACGGTAAACACTTCAGTGATTGTATAACTATTGTATTATCGCAGTTTTATTTATTGAGACTGCCCTATGATGCTTTAGTACTTCCTTTTAATGCTTTGGCAAAATAGGGGCAGGACCTTAAAATAAGAAACTGTGAGATAAGCACTTTGTCACATGGACAATTATCAGGTTCTCGAAAATGAATAAAAATCAGATCCTGAAACCTCATCTGGGCCTTTTCTTGTTAGCCTTCACCTACTTTTTTAATGTAGTTTGGCTTGGCCCAAGAAAAGGAATTTGTCATATATTAATGTGAGGCAATATTATTTGTGTAAGTATCATAAATGTAATGGTAGCAGTTCCAAACCAGAAGTACCTTAAAAGGATAATATCCTTTGACTAAGCAGGATTTATTCCACAAATGCAAGGATGATTCAATACTGAAAATGTTGATAACTACATTATATCATTTCATTAAATGATTAACAGAGCAGAAAACAGATAACCATAAACTTATCGTACTGTCTTAATTCAACTAGAAATAGTAGAGAGGGAAAAGAAGGATAGTTTTGACATCATAAAGAATATCTGAAGTCAATTTTGAACAAACACTGGGTGTATTACCACTAAATTCAAGAACAAGGTACAGATGTCTACTATCACCTACTATTATTTAACATTATTTAGAATGCTTAAGTCAGTAAAATAAAGTAAAAAGCAATAGAAGTATTCAAAAAGGGATACTTTTTAAATAATTATTTTCTGTTCCTTAACCCTGAAAATAAAATTAAAATCTTGTTAGAGTTTAGAATGACTAATGGTTACAAATAAACACAAATCAACATATTCTCAAACTGCAGTAGGTAATTGAAATGTTAATAGAAAAAAAAGAGTAAATTCATTGTATAAATCAAACAATGTAAACCATCTAAAATAAATTTAATACCATTTTCAAAAAATAACTTATAATTTGTACAGACATCTATGTAAAAGCTGTAACTTATATAACTCTTAGAAGAGAAGATAGGAGTACATTTTTATGATCTTTGATTAGGCAAAGCTTTCTTACTGGGACAGCAAAAGAAACGAACAATGTTTTGTTTTTTGAAACATTGAAAAAAATGGATAAATTGAATGCCAGACCACAGAACTGGATAAAAGGTGGTGGCAAGAGATAGCCCTTCTAAATTTGAGGGCAAAGCTGGAACATTAGTAGATCCAGAATTTGAGAAGATCTCTCTGGCTTTTAAGTTGGAAGCTGTATTAGAGCTGGGAGCTTTGAAGCTGGGAGTATGGGATTAGTTTATGGCTGGTGACAGGTGGAGCCAAACAAGAACAGAGATGGGGTCGGTAGAGTTTCATGCTTTAGAGAAATGAAGTAGAATACCCCTCTCAACAGAGCCATGGTTTGGGCAACTAGGCCATTATGGGAACGTGCCAAAAACATAGAGTGGTAGACTACAGTGGAAATTTAATTAGAGTATTCCCAACACCCTCTTGTAAGTAAAAGGTTCACACTGAAGTCCTGCTTCTCTGATCTTTGCTGCAATAATTAGACAAAATTTACATTAAAAATTTATTTGTAGACCAGAAGGGCTCCTGGACAGTGGGATTCCGTAGAACAATGCCTTTGGATATACAAGCCCCAGCTCTGACACTCGCAAATACCATGGGTGTGTGTGAGTCACTTAACAAACCTGAGCATTAGTTTCTATTTCACTAAAATAGAGATCGTAATCTCTCCCATATAGGACTAGACTGTACATGGGAAGGGCCTGGCTCAGACCATGCAGCCAAAAAATGCAGGCCTCTTCCCTTCCTCTCTTCAGTAGTGCATCCCAACCTTTAATCCACTAATGGTTCTCCCTGTGAGTCCGTGTGCTCTCTACAGTTGAAATTTGCGGCTTTGTGTTTATTTTTCTTGGGGGATATATAAAGAAACCATCATAGCCTTTTCCCAATCTATTGCTTTATAAATCCATACCTTCATCTGTGCCTCTTCTCTGATATTTTGCCTTATTTAATTATATATTTAGCAAACCTAATCCTGCTTACCAAGTAATACTTGCAAGAGAACAGAGGTTTTGCTAAAATAAGATCCTCCTGCTACCAGCAGTGCCAGTCAGTAGGTGACACTACTGACTACTTTCCTCTCCTCTCGAAGTGGTTTCAGTGATGGATCACATGCTCAGTGCTCAGGACTCAGCTCCATTTTCAGAGTCTGTCTGTCCATCACTGTCTGTCCCCCAAGGATGAACGGCACATGACCAAGGGTGGCTTCCTACCTGATGCCAGCTAGTGTTGTGAATAGACCTCTCAGTGTGAGAAGGAACCAGGCTGGGCACAGAATGGTTTCTGGCAGACAACAAGGAGGATGAGTCAAGGCAAAAAGCAGAAGTGAGCCATGGTGAACTTTAGTCACCAGAATGGCATTTGCCATTCAACAAACATTTATCAGGCTGTGCTGTGGGCTGTTAATTTCTCACATGTCATCTCACCAACCCCTCAGTTACCCCATGAACCGGCATAAGCCCCTTGTTTTACAGATGAGAAAGCAGACACAAACATATTAGGTAACCTTCTGTGAGGCCCCAGCTCGTAATAGCTGAATTATCCTTCGGAAAAGGAGTTGTTTCTTCCAAATCCCAGCTACTCTGCATCAACATAAAGTGTATTCACCCTGGAAGTATGTTCATGAATCTTGTCTACAATTACCTGAGAAGGTCTCAGGTTGGAGAGGGTAAGATTTCAAATCCTAGAGTTATACTTTTCTTAGGACAATATGTCCACCTTCCCCGCCCCCCACCCCCAACACACATATTCTCCAGTTCTACATGGTTATTCCTGAATTCTGCAGAGATTTACTGAACACCTCCCACGTGCCTGCCACCATGCTCAGTTCCAGTAATATAGAGAAGACCAAAGACTGGCACAGGGTCTTTGCCAACACAATAGCTTCCAGTCTAGCAGAGAATATATCTAACCTGTGTCTGTCCAAAAAACAAGAATGCAGCTGTTAGCTTCTGCTTTCTCCAGGCCAACCCTCCTGCAACCCACAGGCCTTCAGCTTAAAAGTCTAGCCCTACCCTCCTCTGCCCAAATCAGTGCAGCAGTGTGGTACACAATTTAGAAGTACGGTCCAATACCATCTCCTCTCTGAGGGCAGTAGTGTGCTGCTGCTCACTGCTACCGTGTCTGCTGTCTGGTGAGTCAGCTCTGTGCCCGGGGGCTGCTACAGAACACCCCCATCTAGGACAAGATGTACCCACTGATACCCCAGCTTCCCTCTCCCTCCTGACACAACTCTCATTTCCTGCTTTGACAAGTGCCTGGTCTGACACCTTAGGTCTCTTGGCTAAGATCCTGAGGACCTATCTGTTTCAAATCAACTTCTTCCAGAGGGCTGGGTCCATTCTCAGCCCTGTGGCCTTCTGTTAATAAATGAGGCTGTTTTCTAAACCAGACAGGACCAGAATCAACAATGCAGATGGAAGGAATGTGACCCATGGCTCTCCTCTTCAGAGCAGCTTCCTGTAGGTCTTTTTTTTTTTTTTTTTTGGCAATTTAATAATTTATTTGATGTATTTGACAATCAGTGGTTAGTTCCCATCCACACGGACTGTAGACTTTTTAAAGTGGTAACAGGTACATAGGCAACCAAAGTCTAGAGCTTACATGGTGAATCTTCATCCTCATTACATTCTCTGGACTCATGGATACTGTGTAGGGCGTTCCTTATTCCTCTGGCCCAGACAGGTTTGTTGAGCCTGGTATCAATGCGCACATCTGGAGTTCCCGTCTCTTTCATGGCAAATTCCCAGATCTCTTTGAATGCCCAAGGGGCATGTTTCTTGAAGCCCGCTCCATGGATGCACTTGTGAATGGTGATGGTGTATTCTCGGGTCACTGCTTCGTGGATGGCAGAATGGCCCTTTTTCTTCTCACCACCCTTCTTTGCGGGAGCCACTCTGCCAGGCCCAAGTTGGAAAGCGAGATCTTTATAAGCATATAATATAATATGATATACTTCTATAGGGCAGATTCTCAAGCCAGGGCACATACTAGGCTGGTCTTCATCACTCCATGTCCAGATGCTGGCTAGAGAGCGAACATTTCTCCAGCCAGTTGTCACCAGGAAGACCGTGGGAAGATCACTCTCCTGCTCTGTGGACCAGTTTCACCCTGAACGAAAGAGGAGAAAATTGGGGCTGAAGGGCAGTAATAACTGAAAAGTGGCATTGGACACTCTAAAGACTGTATACAGGCAATGCTTGAGTCTATATACAATTTTTGATTTTTCTGTAAAGGAACAGAGTAATCCAGGAACTCCTGAGGAAAGCACTAACAGGAGGAACTTTGGGAGCCACAGGCATATATTGTCCAATTGCCTAATTCTTACACAATCACTCTGGAAGGTGGTCACTGTTATGACTCCATTGAGGGCTGAGAAAATTGAGACTCAGGGACATTGAAGTTAAGAACTTAAGATCAATTTGAGCCTTTTAGAATTTCCAGGTGACTCACTGCATGGGAATAGCACACTGCCCCATGGCTTGAATCTACCACTATTGATACTAAATATGAACTGCATGCTTTGTCTATACTAAGCTGTATTCAGAAACTACAACATTGTTCCTTCCAAAAAGATACATGAGGTTACTTTGCCAGGTTCCCCTCAGCCCTGCCACCCAAACAGCAGCACTTACAGCAGCCAATACAGGTTATGTGAGCACATATGCTAATGCTTCAAGGTCCATCATATAAACCCATGGGAATAATGCTCTGTGTCTGTCTAGAACCTCATACTTATACATCTTGCATCTGTACCACAATAACTCTGCAAATTCATTAAGGGCAGGTATCACCACCCTCATTCATTGATTCACTGATTTATGTATACATTGATTGTAGCATTAATTCAACAAATATTTACTGAGTACTCACCTGTGTCAGGCTCCGTGCTAATTCATAGAGAAACGTGATGTAAATAAAACTTGTCTGACTCTCAAGCAGCACAGTCTAGGGGTGGGTACAGTTTCCCAAATAGGCAGTAACTTCGACGGTAATAAGTAGTTTAACTGTAGGGCTGTAACCGAGAAGTAAGGAACTCTACCCAGCGCTTTCATTATTAGAGAGGCTGGGGTGCATGTGAAATACCTTGATGGCAGGCTAAGGGTCTGGGCTTTATTCTGAGGGCCATGAGATGTAGGCTCAGAGCAGTCAGAGATGCTCTCCAGTCTGCAAGAAGTGTGTATACTATTCTTGTTTTTCCATAAAGGCACAGAGCAATCCAGGAACTCCTCAGGAATGCACTGGCTGGCGGAACTTTGGAAGTAACAGCATGGTTTGATGGAAAGAGATCAGAGGAGAAGGAGAGAAAAATAGCACTGAATGGGTTGCTGCTTTGTGCTAGAAGCTTATATAGGTTATCTTGGGGGCACCAAGGACATGATTTGAACCCCGTATTAGAAATAGAGAAAGACCCAGGAAGCCTGGTTTCAGATCCAGCTCTTACCTCTTCTTCCTGGTCGTGAGACCTTGGGAAGATCATACTACTGCTCTGTGGACCAGTTTGACCCTGGGTGGAAGACAAGAAAACTGGGGCTGAAGGGAGGCAAATGGAACATGGCCTTGCATACTTCAAAGGCTGCGCACAGACAGTGCCTTTTGTTTGCTTGTGTGTTTGAATAGGGAATGATAATCAAAACCTCATGGTATCCCTAGGCCCAGCCTAAGATAAGAAGGCCGGAGTGAACAGAAAGGAGCTATAGGAGACATGCAAGGGAAGGGAAGAGGAACACAAATCAGGCCTAGGCTACAGTCAGTACTCACATCCCAACTCACGGCGTGAACACAGGCGCATCACTTTACTATGCCCAGCATTTCTTTTCACACAAAGACAGGGTCTTCTTTCCAGCATCAGGATTCTATGTGCCGACAAGTCAGTAGAGAAGAAGGTAGTTGCTCTGTAGATACAAGCATACACCACCCACCCTGTCCCAACCCAACTTGGCATTATTTTGGAATTTCTTTCTGTTTCATGCAGGCAGGTAGACACTTAGTGGAAGCTTACAGGAAAGCTGAGGGCTCATTTTTTCTCTACCTAGAAAAGGGAAACAAGTCTTTGTTCCATTAAAAATAAATGGATAAATAAACCTCCTCCAACTTCTGAGTCTCCTGTTTGGGAGAGCAGCACTGCCCTTTGTCTAGCACCCCAGCTCAGCACCTAACAACCACTCCAGTCACTCTCCCTCATCTCCCACATCCAAGCGGTCACCAGCCCCCATGGATTCTAGCTCCCTAACCATTCTCCAGAATGGTACCTCCCCTTCCTTCTCACTCCAAGTGATTTGCTTTCCTCCCTCACTACTTGTTCCCTGGTCTGTGGCAGCAATTGTTGCCTAAATGAACTTCCTGTCCCTACTCATCTCTCCCCAGTCTCAACCCACCTTCTACCCTAGCCATTGCCAGTGGGGTCTTGGCAATGCCCCCAGCTGCACCTCCATCTGGCTGACTTACTGCCCTGGGGCTTCTGGAACATCATGAAGTAGGGCAACCATGGGACCCTGCTCAACATCTACACGTGGGAAAACTTGAAAATGCAAGGGAGTTAACCTATGAGGCAATCCTTAACCAATGGGGGCAGAAAGCAGGCAGATTTTGTGACCCCATTTCTTACCCTCAGGCAGACAAGTTTGAAGAACTTTCTATATGGTCCTCAGAAGGTCCCTGCAGAATCCAGTCTCCGCTGTCCATGATCAGCTGGACATAGCAACACTGATACTGGCTTTCTTCTTTGCCCCATGTCCCACCCACTTGTTACTGTTTCCTGAGGTTGTATCCAAAAAGCAACTACCTGCCCACAAATGCTTATCTCAGGCTTTGCTTTCTGGGGAAAACCCCAGCTATGACAGTTCCTGGGTAACTTTCAAACAGCAGTTCTACCTCACTTTGTTCTTTATATAGGGCTTCTGTTTAAGATTGCTTTCAAACAAAAAGTTCAATTACTAAAAGGAAATGGAGAGGAAAACTCGGAGAAAGAAAAGAAATAAAAAAGGAAAGAAGAAAGGAAGAAAAGAAGAGAGGGAGGATTTAAAACCATTGGTCTGTAAGACAAAACATATACATTAATGCCCAAGATTCCTGAAGTCCTTGAAGTGACTCTTCATCTCTCCAGCCACCTGCAGATGCTCAAGAAGAAGCTCAGCCTTCATATTAACCCACATCAAAGCTGCTAGTGTTTTTCCTGAATATAGGACCTTCTCATTCCTCCCTGCCAATTCTCTTTCTGCATTGATCCCTCTGCCTACTTGACTCTTACTCATCTTTCATGTTCCAAACCAAATGTCACCTTATCCATTCTCACCATACATCCACTGCCCCCTGACTTTAGTGGCTCTAGACAATATTTGTCATCACTTTCATTATACTAAGTAGCATTTACTGAGCTCTTAGAATGGGCTAGGAGCTCTGCTAACTGCTTTACTACTAACTACTTTACCACAGGACTGTTCTACAAAAGCCTTATAAGATAGCACATAATTATGATACCAATTGTATAGCTCCAGATGGGGAAATTGAAGCTTTGGGAGGTTCAGGAGCTTGGGATGCTGCAGAGTGTTTCTGCATGCTTTGCACAATTGTGTGATTATACATGTATCCTCTTTCTCGTGAGACCTATGGGCACTGCAGGGGGAAGAAATTGAGTCCTAAACATCCCTGTGATCCCTACAAAGCATAGCCTAGCATAGATTCCAGCACAGAGTGGTTAGGAGAAAGTACTTGTTTTTTTTTTTTATTATTCTAAGTGAGAATAAAAAAATGTTTATAGACAACTAGAATTATTTTTAAATTATAGGACAAAAAGTCAACTGTTCTTTTAGATACTAAATTTAAGGGAAACTTAAGCTTATTTTGTTTCTCAAGATGAACAACTCAGAAATGTGTTACAACTCTTTCTATTTATACAAATATAGATATAGATATTTATATAATATATATAGGTTGGTGGGACACGCTCCTTGGTTTACATACAAACCAATGAGCATGGACACACTGTCAAATGCACTTTTTTGAGTTTCCCATTAAAATCCTCAAACAACCATATCTTTCTCCATGTTCCGCACAGGTGATTTTGCAAACACGGTTAAATGACACTTTTCAGGAATACAATCTGTTTGGAGAAAAACTTTATGAAAAGGCAAATGTAGTAGCTAGTATCATTGCATCAGATCGACTGCAGTTCAAATAAAAAGTGAAGAAATTCCTGATGAAGAACCATGTCAAAATTTACATTTGAACTAGTTTCCAAAAGATCACATACTTTCACTCCAATTTCTATGTTGTATGTGCCATATCTCATCTTTTTTCCTGCTCCCCTATTTCAGCCTGGTCCACATCTGCCATACTCACCCCTTCACATAAGCACACAAACAGACACGTACCACTTCTTCACATTCCTCTTCTCACACACATCACACACACATACACAAGCACACACACATTCCATTCACACTCATACAAATAGACAAACATTATTCCACACTCGCACACACAGACACAGACACACGCACACCATGCTTTCAGACATATGGACACAAACACACATCTTTGGGACCTACTATTATATTATGCATTCCTCTAGGATTATGGCTTGGCTATCATGAATGTTGAGAGTTGTTTTTTTTTTTTTAAATAATTCTTTATTGTTGGGGACTGTCCTGTGCTGTTATGGGTTAAATTGTTTCTCTCCAAAAGATATGCTGAAGTCCTAACTTCCAGTACTTCAAAATGTACCCTATATGGAAATAGGGTCATTGTAGACATAATTAGTTAAGATGAGGTCATACTGGAGTAGGGTGGGCTCTTAATGCAATGTGACTGGTATGGTACAATGCTACGTGAATGGAATAATACTACATGTGTTCTTCTGTAACTTTCTATTTTTTCATCAATGTTATATTTTTGAAATTTTAGCCAGGTTGGTATATGTAGCTGTAATACCGTCACTTCTAGGCATGTTATCAGTATGCCTAGTTATCTTGTTATCTTCTCTTTTTCTTTTTTTTTTTTTAAAGAAAAAGAAGAAAGAAAATAAATATATAAATAAAAGTAAAAAATAAAAATAAAATAAAATAAAAAGAATGAAGGAGAGGAAGAAAGAGGAAGAGGGAGAAAGAACAGAAGTGTCGCTTTATTGCCCAGCCTAGAATGCAGTCTAAAAATGGGTATTGAAAACCTCTTTTATACCAATAATTGTGCTCAATAATGGATACAGGAAAAAATGAGGGAAGAAAATAACTAACAAGCAGCCAACCAATATTTCATTTAAACCTGTAAGTAGGTGTGATGTGCTACTAATAAGACTGCATATTTTGTGTATTTAAAGTGGAGAGTTCTATAAATGTTTATTAAGTTTACTTGTTCTAGATCTGAGTTCAAGTCCTAGATATCCTTGCAATTTTCTGTCTCGTTGATCTGTCTAATATTGACGTTGAAGTCTCCCACTATTATTGTGTGGGAGTCTAAGTCTCTTTATAAGTCTTATGTATCTGGATGTTCCTGTATTGGGTGCGTATGTATTTAGGATCATTCATTGATCCTTTTACCATTATGTAATGTCCTTCTTTGCCTCTTTTGATCTTTGTTGCTTTAAAGTCTATTTTATCAGAGGCGAGAATTGCAACTCCTCCTTGCTATTTATTTATTTATTTATTTATTAATTTATGCATGCTCTCCATTTGGTTGGTAAATCTTTCTCCATCCCTTTGAGTCTTTGTGTTTCCTTGCATGTGAGATGGGTCTGGATGCTGCATACCGATGGGTTTTGGCTGTGTCTTTTGATTGGGGGATTTAGTCAATTTAAATTTAGGATTAGTAATAATATGTGTGAGTTTAATACTGCCATTTGATGTTAGCTGGCTGTTTTGCCCATTAGTTGATGTAAATTCTTTATTATGTTGATGCTCTTTACTTTTTGGTATATTTTTGGAAAGGCTGATACTGGTTGTTCCTTTCTATGTGTAGTGGTTCTTTCAGAAGCTCTTGTAAAACAGGCCTGGTGGTGATGAAATCTCTGAGTACTTGCTTGTTCACAAAAGATTTTAAAAGTACTGGTTTCTATGATAAGGATGTACATCAGCCTAGAGGAAGAAAGGCCCAATGTCAATTAGATCACCCTCCTGCCCCTGCCAGAACTTCCCTCCCTTTCACTCCACACTGTCCCGATCCCAAGACGGAGTATAGAGCCTTCTTGCTCCTTCAAAAGCTCCAGTGCTTCCCTTTTCATAAGAATAATTGTTAGCTATTCTTGAAGATTTGCTACAACTAATTTAATCCTCAAATAAGCCCACAAGCTTTTGCTGTCACAGCTCAATCATATTGCATTCTATCATAGTCTCTTGCTTTTTCAGAGCGCCTTGGAGGGTCTCCAGGGCTGGGTCCTAGAAGGCTGTGCCTCGGCTTCCCCGACCTCCTGCTGAGGGCTGGGCGCTGAGGAGAAGCACCGTAACAGTGCAACGGCGAGCAGTTGGCCTGGCCATTAGGTGTGGCGACCTGGTGTTTTCCCCAGCTGGGCCTCAGCCTTGTGGTCAGCCTCAAGACTGACCTTCACATCTCAGACCTACTTTTGAATCTGGCTTCTGCCAGGAGCCCAGGTTTATAAACAAAAAACAAATAGAACAAATAAAAACATTATCTCATTGGTGCTTGAGTCAGCTGCTCCAGATGTCTTGGGAGGTGAAGAGGAGAGGGGTGTTCGCTGGAGAGCCAGACAGAGCTCAGCCCAGCCTGCAGTGGGGCTGCAGTTGGCTGCTTGGGGAGTGAGAGTGAGTCCTTGGATTTGGTGTCTGCAGCCAATGGGGCCACTTTTATTGGCATCTCTACCTACAACCTGCCCCCATCAGCCAGCCATGATAGATGTTCACAGCCTCCTGGGCTCCAGGCTGGCAGTTCTGTAGCTTCAAAGCTGGCACAGGATAACTGCTTTCATAAACAGAGCTGTTAAATTAGCTACTTTCTATCCATTATCTCATTTAATTTCCACTAATGAACTAAGAGGTCAAGTTTACGAGGCCCATTTCACAGATGAGAAAGTGGAACCCAGAAGGCTAAAGGATGTGTCCACAGTCACAAACAAGTTAAAGAACCTGGACTTGATGCAAGGTCATCTGCCTTTGCTTATGAGCTTGTCTTAATCTACCCCTACTGAGATGTGACAGCCCCAGAGCCGAGAGCCACCTTCTCAGTCCCCCATCCTCTCTGCTGGGGGCATTTTGAAGGATGGAATGGGAGAATATTAAGGAAAAAATGTCAGTGTCTGTTTCCCAAATCCCTCTTCCCTCTGTTGTTGAGCTACTGCAGAAACTGCTCTGGCCCAGGAGTCAGGGAGCCTGGATTCGAGACCTAGACTTCCTTGCTCCAAAAGCTCTCCATGCACTCAGCAGAGTCACCTCCCTTCTTGGGGCTGCAGTTCCTCTGATGATAAGTGAGTGTGTTCAAGATGAGCCCTGACCCCAAGCAGTCCATACAGCTGTGACTTCCTGTCCCATATTAGGTATTACACATTTCAGAGCAATCTTCAACCCTTTTACATCTTCCGAACATTCCACAGACATGAAACTTCCATCAACACGGCAGGTTCATGCAGCATCCCCCAGAGCAAAACTCAGAGCAAGGAGAGGTTTGGCAAGGCAGCCTCCTGGCTCCCTGCAGTCACATGAATGTTTCCTCTCCTGAGGATGTTGCAGAGACACAGGAAACCCCAAGGAGAACTGTGCTCCCTTCTCCTATTTTTCTCATGTGCTTCAGGATTTGGCTGTCCCCAGCCGTTCATTCCCCAGATGTGATTCAGAAGAGTTTCATTATGTCTTGACATTTTCTACCCAGTCTGAAAATCCTGCATGCGGACCTGTCCTGAGGCTCTCTTGCTGTTTATATAGTCACTAATTAGTACTGACTGAAGAATAAGTTCTTTGATTAAAGTTCAATGCAAATCTTCATTGAAGGTTTGCAACCTGAAAAGTAACCTGGCTGCAGGGCAAAGAGGTCACAGACTAGAGGTGCTTTGCAAGCCTGTTCTGGTACTTTAGGTGAAACTTTAAGAGGATGGAGAAGAGAGGAGGCTGGCATATGAGTGCCATCCTTCTGGTATGTCAGGTGACTTTCATGAGGATGGAGAAAGGGGTGGGGGTCAGTGCTGTCCTTCTGGTGCTCCAGGAGACCTTGACAAAGATGGAAAAGAGAAGGAAATAGGAGATTAGTGCTGCCTTTCTGATGCTCCGGGTGGCTTTTGATGAGGATGGAGAAGGGGATGGGGAATGAGCATTATCCTTCTATTTAACTCTAGTTGAGCTTTGATGAGAATGAAGAGGAGGAGGAGACACGGGATGAGTGCTGCCCTTCGACTCCAAGTGACTTTGATAAGGATGGAGAAGAGAAGGGAATAGATTAGTGCCGTCTTTCTGATGCTCCCAGTGAGTTTCGATGAGGCTGGAGGAGGGGATGGTGGCAAGTGCTATCCTGCTAGTACTCAAGGTGACTTTGATGAAATCCGAGAAGAGAGATGGAGTTTGGGATAAGTTACTTTTTCAAACCCAGGACCAAGTTTTCTCCAGGGCTGTTGCTTTCTGTAGCTGATGGGCCTGAGTGCTTCTCCTGCAGTTCTTAGGGTCCAGTGTTTTCACCTGTATATTCAGAATCCTGAGACCCAGTCAGGTCAGAAGGGACTTGGGCCCAGTCTGCCTGGGTTTAAATTCCATGGTAGTACTTGCTGGATGCATAAATTTATGAAAGTTTAAAACTTTTATATTCTTCTATATCTTCATGTGTAAAATATCACCAATAATAGCACCATATTTTGTGGTTACTAAGGATCAAATGTAATATTTTTAATGCCCTTAAAACAGAACCTAGCACATCATAAGCCTCAATAAGTAAAAACTTACGTCATCACCAAGATGCAGCACTGTCTTGGGTTTAGAACACAGATTCTGCATCAGTCTTCAACTTAAAACCCATTTCAGTCACTTCTCAGCTTAGGGCCTTGCAAAATTTATTTCAATTTATCTGTGCCTCCATTCCCTCATCTCTGAAATTGGGGTAACTTGTCTATGTATTAGTACTTGTCTCGTGAACTTATTATGAGGGTTCAATGAAATCATGTATGTAATAGACAGAATACCACTTGGCATGCATGCAGAGCCCATAAAGGTAAATTCTTGTAGTTGCTATTGTTATTATCCTTGCTATTGTAACTATGGGCAATTCTGGAAAAGTCCACTATCCCACCCCCTAAACATTGACTCCCTCAAAGAGTGGTGGTAGTAAACACACTGATGTGGAGATTTCGGTTCCATTAGATTGATGCAAAAGTAATTGTGGTTTTGCCAACTATTTCTTCTCCATGAACTTTCCAATGGAAGCACTTCCTCTCCCTCTGAATGCTTCTAGGAGGCTCCTTGTATTAGACCATTTTGCATTGCCATAAAGGGATACCCGAAGCTGGGCAATTTATAAAGAAAAGAGGTTTATATAGCTTGTAATTCTGCAGGCTGTACCAGAAGCATGGCACCAGCATTTGCTCATGGCAGAAAGTGAAAGAGGATCAGGCATGTCACATGGCAAAAGAGGGAGCAAGAGAGATGCCCACCTCTTTAAAACAATTAGCTCTCACGTGAATTAAAAGAAAGAGGACTCACGCATTACCATGGAGAGGGCACCAACCCTTTCATAAGGTATCCACCTTCATAACCCAAACATCTCCTATCAGGCCCCACCTCCAACATTGGGGATCACATTCCAACATGAGATTTGGAGGAAATAACCTGCAAACTATATCACTCCCCAGTTTCATATTCCAAGTTGCTCCGTAACACACTAGAAGTAGCTCCTGATAAGTAATGGGGTTTGGGGGATTTCAAAATCTTGTTTCAACAAAATCTACCTTCTACGACTCTTGACTCACTATACCCAAGGGGAAAATTTCAAAAGCTGGATAGTAATGCCATTCTTCCTATTGAACTATTGCTCAAAATTTTTAAAATTATTTCCCAGGGAAATAGAGACCTTGGCTAACTAGTAAAATAAGATTCTGAGCAAGAAAACGAGAAAGAAGAATGTGAACTAATACATTTCAGAAGCATACTGGCCTCGTGATCTATGTGTCTATGGAGTTTATACTGCAGAGTGCAGGGGTACAGTATGGAGCTAGGATGAGTGAACATGGGCCTTTTGCTTTGTTCCTCATAGGTTTGCAATGGATGTCCCTTTACACAGGACTTCTCAATGATCTCCTGAATTTTCCCCAGGCCTTTCCAAAAAGGACTCAGATAGACATCAAGTACATATTGAAAACCCTTGGCAGATGGCCCACGTGTCTGAGAAACCTCTGAGTGATGGAAGTGACACCTATGTTTTTTAAAGCCACTTAATTCCTGTCACTAATCCCCCTACATTCTTCCCTGCATGGTCATGCATATAAATTTGATATGATTATGCCATTCACCACTCTACTTCTCTGCCTTGCATTGACAACTGACTCCAGCATGCTTACTTGTTCTTTTGCAACAAGTAGAGTCTGGAGGAAGCCTGGGATTAATTTGAGTCATTAAGTTATTAATTTGAGTATTAATTGAAATACTGGAATTAGAGTATTTATGATAGGAATCAGGGTTGGTCGTTAACTTCTACCTGCCAAGCATGAGGCCAGACCTTTGGCACTTTGGATGGATGAACTACCTTGCTTACTCCTGCCCACAGCTCAGTGAGATGGGCATTACTATCCTCGATGGATAGAAAAGAACACCACAGTAGGCCAGGCATGATGGCTCACGCCTATAATCCCAGCACCTTAGGAGGCCAAGGCGGGCAGATCACGAGGTCAGGAGATCAAGACCATCCTGACCAACATAGTGAAACTGTCTCTACTAAAAATACAAAAATTAGATGGGCGTGGTGGCACATGCCTGTAATCCCAGCTACTCAGGAGCCTGAGGCAGGAGAATCACTTGAATCCAGGAGGCAGAGCCTGCAGTGAGCTGAAATTGTGCCACTGCACTGCAGCCTGGGTGACAGAGTGAGACTGTTTCAAAAAAAAAAAAAAAAAAAAAAAAAAAAAGATCACCAAGGCTTGCAGATCTCATGGTTACACAGTTCATCAGAGATGGAACAGTAATCTCCATTCCCCCAGTGATCTTTGTTTTGTTGAATTTTTCCTGGCACATTCTGGATGCTGTCATTTTAGCAAGTTAACAGGCCTTGAGGTGTAATAGGGCAATTTACATCTCTGACCTCATTCAGAATCCATATCCATTCCAAAAACTTAGGCTGAAGTATGTAACTATTATTATTATTTGAGATGGAGTCTTTCTGTCACCCAGGCTGGCATGCAGTGGCATGATCTTTGCTCACAGCAACCTCCACCTCCAGGGTTCAACTGATTCTAATACCTCAGGCTCCCGAGGAGCTAGGACTACAGGTGCATGCCACCATGCCCGAGTAATTTTTGTATTTTTAGAAGAGACAAGGTTTCCCCATTTTGGTCAGGCCAGTCTTGAACTCCTGACCTCAGGTGATCTGCCCGCCTCAGCCTCCCAAAGTGCTGGGATTACAGGCATAAGCCATTGCTCCCAGCCGAGGCCAAATATATAATTTACCATCTATACTGGAGACTTTTGAAAGGAAAAAAGAAACAGTTCATAATTATGCAGGGACAAGTGAAAATTAGCCTAGAGGGTGAAAGATCTGACTCCCCCTGGTAGTTTATAGTTTGAAACTCTCTGCATAGGTTGAGAGTTGAGAATCAGACATAGAAGTAAGTGTGTATTCATGGGGAGTAGAGGTGGGAATCAAGGAATGGATGAAGTGAAGACCTGGCAAGAGTAAGTTTTTTTCCTAATAGTTTCTGATGAAAAAAAATTTCTCATTAGAGAAAATATGAACAAGGCAAAAAATAAAGGAAGAAAGCAAAGGAAAACTGATAATCCTGGCATGGTTTCTTTCAATCTTCTTTTTGGCACACCTATGTAGTTTTTTAAATATTACAATTAGAATTATATAACTATGTTTCTCAAATTTTCT
Source organism: Saimiri boliviensis (assembly GCF_048565385.1). Lineage (NCBI taxonomy): Eukaryota > Metazoa > Chordata > Mammalia > Primates > Cebidae > Saimiri > Saimiri boliviensis. The sequence continues at coordinate 200,976,982 of NC_133450.1, read as the reverse complement.
CACTTAAAATTTTAAATGAACTTTACAGATACTTTATTGTCTGCCTAGTTTTCTATTGTAAAGCTGTAGCAACATTTACTTAGGCAGTCCCTTTCATTGGGCATGTAAAATGTGATACGGTTTGGCTCTGTCCCTATCCAAATCTCATCTTGAATTGTAGCTCCCATAATTCACACATATTATGGTAGGGACCCAGTGGAAGATAATTGAATCACAGGGGCAGGTCTTTCCCATGCTGTTCTTGTGATAGTGAATAAGTCTCATGAGATGTGATGGGTTTATAAATGAGAGTTCCCCTGCACAAGTTCTCTTGCCTGCCACCATGTAAAACATGCTTTGTTCTCCTTGCCTCCTGCCATGATCATGAGGCCTTTCCCCAGCCACATGGAACTGTGAGTCCATTAAACCTCTTTTTCTTTATATATCACCCAGTCTTAGGTATGTCTTTATTAGCAGCATGAGAACAGACTAACACAAGGTGTTTCCAACTCTTTGATTTCATAAATGGTGCTGTGATGGATCATATCATAGATTAATCTCTCTCTTCATTTCTTTTAGCTTCCAGGGAAATCGTAGTGTTTCTGATACAGGGAGCATACATGATCTTCATGCTCCCTCTCTTTATGGTTTCCTTGGCAAAACCTCCTCCCATGCCACTCCTTTTGATTATTGTCTTGAAAAACAAAATGATAACTGGAGCTGTGGCCACCATCTTTTGACAATTTGGTACCAAGCATGAATTAAAGGACAAAGGAATGATGTGGTCCCTGGTCCTGAAACCTTGAAGCATTGAACCAATTTCAGAAGCCAGAGTTAATTAATATATGTGAGAAAATTTCCCTCTGAGTATTGAAGTCACTGTGTCTCAATGTCTCTGTTCCTTGCAGCTGAATACTTTCCTGCTTGTCCTAAGTGGGAAAGGGGAAGAAACTAAATGAGCAAAGACAGAATTTCCCTTAATGGACTGAGGAAAAGGGGACGGCAGTAGCATTATGAATGCTTATGATTAATTACTTTTTCTTGTGATCCCTGACACACATTTTAATCACCTACTATATATGTGCTAGCAAACACCTTGAGTCCTGCCCTCACCAGCCACATACCTACCTCTCTTATCCATTTTCATGGTCAGTTTATTTCTTATACTATGTATCATAGATAAAATTTGAAATTGAAGTCCAGATTCCCATGAGTGCTTGTATCATACATAAAAGCAATCCTGTGTATATGGCAATTGTGTAGTAGAGCAACTTGTGGTAGATTCAAAATTACTAGCACACTTATTAAAACACCCCCACCTGAGAAAATTCCTTCCAGCAGTAAAGATTGATTCAGCACAGAAAGGAAGCATGTAGCTGGGCTGTCTTTTGTGCCCCACACCAACCTGGGTTGTACATCCAGCCTATGCCCCATGGCTCAGAGAGCTCGCCTTAGTTTTCTATGAGCACTTTAATGCTAGCCTCTGTCTTTGCTAAGGAAACCATAGGAAAATATATACTCTAATGAGTTTATCTTTCCATTAGCCAAAGGAAGCACAAACATTAGGGCCCTGTGTATAGGATAAAAGGAAAAGACAGGAAAATATTTATTTAGACCCACTTTGTGCATGGCAGTGTACTAGACATTTTATTCTCTAGATATTCTTGGATGGCTCTTGTTTTAATGACTTTTATTCCAAAGTGATACATATTTCACCAGTTTTCTCACTAAGGAAATGATTAAAAGAATGTCGAACTTAATAAATTGTTCTATATGCTCAGATTTTAAAAAATCAAACAATACAAAGATGTGTAAAGAAAAAAAAGTATTTTTCTTCTCCCCTTGCCATGTGCTGCACCCTTCCTTGAAGAATCAGTGCTACTTGTTTTTCTGTAGAATTTGTCTACATTTTTCTCATATTTGAACATATACAGACATCATCACCATCAGTTACATTTACTACGGAACTACCATATCTGGTAAAAGCACCAAATTCTTTCATGTGTGATAACATATAGGGATACACGCGTGCACACACACACTATGTAAATATATTAAAATGTATGTATGTATGTATATGTACACACACATACATAGGTAAATATATATTTATGTATGTATGTATATGTACACACACGTATGTGTGTGAGGAGGATTAAAAAAAAATACAAGAAAATCCCTAAGCCCAATGCAACATGGCACATAGCAAACCCACAATACACATTGGCTGTTGTCACTTTTGCCATAGTTGTCATTGTTTTTATATTTCTACAATCACTCTGTGAGGTGGGTATTATTGGGTAATGTTACACATGTGTAAAGATGCAGAAAATTCCACTGAGCTTGTCAACATCACACCTCTACAAGAGTCCAAGCCTGAACAACGAGCAGTTCACATTGGATAAAGTCTGCTTAGAATGAGCAGCAAGACTCCTGGTGAAAAAGACTGAGTTTTGTATCATTGCTGACAGAGAAACCAAAGGCTCTCTTCACAAAATGTATCATCTCCAGTACAAATGACCAGTCTAATTTCCACTTCTGGTGACTGTAGAACCTGATGGTTAAAAAGTGATGGAAAGAGCCAGGTGAGGACCTGGGGAATGGTCAAGTAGCTCCTGTCCCGAGATTACCTTCTGCCCTGGGAGTGGGTGAAGAGATGCCCCTGGGCTCACCACACTGGAATCGGTTTACTCCTGAGCACCTGCTTCTTGCTGAGCCTATCCTGCTCCCAAAAACAAAGAGAGAAGCTCTGCATCAAGTTGTGGAGATGGTAAGGTAAAACTGCAAGTGGGGTATAGGTCATAGGTTTCCTGGAACTAAATGAGGTTGCATGTAACACACTTGGAGTAAAGCCCAATACATGTCACCTGTTAGCATAGTTTCCATTCAGTTCACTGTTGTGGGCATTCTTAGCATCATCATTTATTTATTTGGTTGAAGGTATTGCTTAAGACATTCTACCTAGTCAGTTATATAAAGTAGGCTTAGTTGTTTTCAAGGAATCTTTCTTTGTTGTTGTCCTTAAAAGCTCCTGAGTGATAATCCCACCCCCAGGGCTTGGTAAAAAAAAGAAATCAATGAATATTTTTCTCATTCTTAGGGAAGACTTGAGGTTTGGAGTCACTGCAGTAATTAAGAACATAGAACCTGGAGTCAAAGGCTTGCTCCATCACTAAGGAGTGGCACGATCTTGGATAAATTGCTTAACCTCTCTGTGCCTCAGCTTCTTCCATCATAAAATGGAAATGTTATGCATGCCCATGTCACGGGACTGTTGTTGGGATGAATGAGATGATCTATGTGAAAACATATCAAGCAGTGCCCGGCACATGGTAAGTCGGCTTTCCTTGCCAGTGTTTTTCAGTCCAGCAGTGTTCTACAAGAAACTCATTCCTTTCCCTCCTCCCTCTTCCTTCCACCACCCCTATCCCCGACTCCTGGGCCCTGGAGGAAAGACTGACGTAGGAAAAGCGAACTGAGTGTGTTGTCATGTCTGCAACCAGAAACAATGTATTAGGAGAGGCTATGTAGTTTGTTTATAGACAAAAGGGAGTCTTGGAAAAGGGAGCATGAATGGCCTTCATTCTCTGACTGCTGGAATTAGTTTGTCATCTGGAAACCACCTTCATTTTCCTCATATTCAGAATCTTCCCTTTAGCGAGCATGGAGCACTTTTCAAATATAGCCCTCCTTAGTTCAATGTCTCACTACATACTCCCTGGAGGGCAAGTAAAATGCCTCTTTCCTTAGGCCCCCTTGTTGAATTCTCCCTTTCCTTTGGCTTCTCACTTTGAAGTCAGATGCTTGTTTAGAATTTACACTTTAAAGCAATTTATTTTTGCTACTCAGACAAGTCCATGGACGTACACAGCAGCATGATTCATAATAGCCAAAAGGTAAAAACAACCCAAATGTCCATTAACTGATGAATGGACAAACCAAATGTCGTACGTAAGTCTACAACGGATTATTATTCAGCCATGAAAAGGAAGTAAGTACCAATAAATGCTATGACACCATGAATCTTAAAAACATTATGCTAAGTGAAAGAAGCCAGACACAAGAGGTTGTATTGTATTGTATAATCCCACTTAAATATTACTATTAGTACCATGATTGCAAGCTTCCAGAGGCCCTCACCAGAAGCATATGCTGGCTCCATGTTTCTTATACACCCTGCAGAACTGTGAGCTAAATGAGCATTTTTTTCTTTATAAATTACCCAGCCTCCGGTATTCCTTTATAGCAAGGCAAATGGAATAGTATATTATAATTAAAATTAGAATTAGAAATTAGAATATCTGAACTTAGAATGCAGCATGGAATATGTAGGCTCAATGGGTTTGTGTTTGAAGCAGAAATAGGACACAGGGATGGTCACCATCAAAGTGGGAAGTCAAAAGATCAACAGCTGAAATCTTTTTTTTTTCTTTTTTTTTTTTTTTAATTGCATTTTAGGTTTTGGGGTACATGTGAAGAACATGCAAGATTGTTGCATAGGTACACACATGGCACTGTGGTTTGCTGCCTTCCGTCCCCTCACCTGTACCTGTCATTTCTCCCCATGCTATCTCTTCCCACCTCCCCACCCCCCTGTCCCTCCCCCATTTCCCCCCAACGGACCCCAGTGTGTAGTGCTCCCCTCCCTGTGTCCATGTGTTCTCATTGTTCAACACCCGCCTATGAGTGAGAATATACGGTGTTGTTTGATTTTCTGCTCTTGTGTCAGTTTGCTGAGAATGATGGTTTCCAGGTTCATCCATGTCCCTACAAAGGACATGAACTCATCGTTTTTGATGGCTGCGTAATATTCCATGGTGTATATGTACCACATTTTCCCTATCCAGTCCATCATCGTTGGGCATTTGGGTTGGTTCCAGGTCTTTGCTATTGTAAACAGTGCTGCAATGAACATTCGTGTGCACGTGTCCTTGTAGTAGAATGATTTATAATCCTTTGGATATATACCCAGTAATGGGATTGCTGGGTCAAATGGGATTTCTATTTTTAGGTCCTTGAGGAATCGCCACACTGTCTTCCACAATGGTTGAATTAATTTACATTCCCATCAACAGTGTAAAAGTGTTCCTATTTCTCCACATCCTCTCCAGCATCTGTTGTTTCCAGATTTTTTAATGATTACCATTCTAACTGGTGTGAGATGGTATCTCAATGTGGTTTTGATTTGCATTTCTCTGATGACCAGTGATGATGAGCATTTTTTTCATATGTTTGTTGGCCTCCTGTATGTCTTCTTTTGTAAAGTATCTGTTCATATCCTTTGCCCATTTTTGAATGGGCTTGTTTGTTTTTTTCTTGTAGATCTGCTTTAGTTCTTTGTAAATTCTGGATATCAGCCCCTTGTCAGATGGGTAGACTGCAAAAATTTTTTCCCATTCTGTTGGTTACCGATTCACTCTACTGACTGTTTCTTTTGCCGTGCAGAAGCTGTGGAGTTTGATTAGGTCCCATAGTGTTGGGGGCACAGAGATACACTAAGGAAATTTGACTACATATGGACTTTAATTTGCTATTTATGTTGGTATGTAGAATAGATTGTATATTAAACATCTCCAAAGACAGTGCAGGTGGTAAATGATTCCTCCCCCAACCCACTTTTCTATTTCACTCTGAGCAGAGCAAGACCCAGGACATTTAGAAGTTTATGTTAAGAATTTAGCTGATAAGTAGTCTAAGGAATCAGTATGAAAAGAGCATGGTGAGGTCAGACTTTGGAGTCAGATCTAACAATTTGTCTCCATTTTCTACTTATTAGCTGTGTGACCTTGAGAAGCTTAACCTCTCTGACTCTCAGTTTTCCACTGAGAGAGTTGTGACAATCAATGTGGATGTTATTTAAAGCATTGCTTATTAAATCAAAGCTTAACTGTAACTTAAAAATGAATTATAGCTTCTCATAGAGACTTCCTTCCAAAGTACAGTATAGAAAGAAAGAAAAAGAGTAACTGTGCAGTGGAGAAACCTGACCAGCACTGCCTTGGCCAAATGATCAAGGTTACTATCAACAACAATATATATTATTGATGGTGAGTACCCTGGATATGATATGATTAGAATGGCACTTTACATCTATGAGATCTTCCTCTTAAAAAAAAACAAACAAAAAACACTAATCTCTGTCTAATCTTGAGGAAAACATTGAATTCTGGTGGAGAGACATTCTACAAAATACCTGACCGGTATTCCGCAAAACTATCAAGGTCATCAAAAATGAGGAAGATCTAAAATTCTCAGCCAATGGGAGCCTAAAGGGACCTAAAGAGGGAATATGGACAAAACACAGAACATCCCAAATGATGGGAGAGTTAGAAATCGATCATTGGCATGAAAGAGGCAAACATAAAATTAGCAGTGAATTCCAACAATGTGTATGTGGGGAGGGCAGAGGTGTTACTTGGATTAGGTGACTGTATTAGTTTTCTAGATCTACTGCAAAAAGTCACCACAAACTTGATGGCTTTAAAATGACAGAAATATAGGGCCTTACAGCTCTAGATGTCAGAAGTCCAAAATCAGATCCGCAGGGCTGCTGTCTTTCTGACATCTCTAGGGGAGAATCCGTCCTTGCCTCTTCCAGACACTGGTGGCTGTCAGCGTCTCTTGACTTGGGCTGGCCACTCCATCTTTGCCACTATCTCCACATTACCGTCTTCTCCCTAAATGTCTCTGAGTTCTGTCCTCTTCTTATAAGTACACCTGTCATAGGATTTAGCAGAGTAACTTTAGGCTCCCATTGGCTGAGAATTTTAGACCTTCCTCATTTTTGATGACCTCAATAGTTTTGTGGAATACTGGTCAGATATTTTGTAGAATGTCTCTCCAGAATGATCTCACCTGGAGACCCTGAACTTAGTTACACTTGCTAAGACCCATTTTTCCAAACACGGTCACCTTCTCAGGTTCCAGGGGTTAGAATTTAGACATGTCTTATTGGAGTGGTCACTATTTAACCCACCACAGTGGCAACAACAAGACTTTCTGAGATGGGAACATTTATGTGGAAGAGTCTGATTTGCAAAGAACAGGAAGGAATGTTCCAGGAAAAGAGAAAAATACGGCCAAAGACCTTTCAAGTCGGAAAGAGCTCTGTGTGGCTGAGGAACTGAAAGGGCACAAGCAAAGCTGGAGGAAGTGGAGGGAAAGAGAAGACCTTGGTGGGTCTGATAGGAAGGTTCTGATCCCAGGTGGCCAGGCTGAGCTAGCAGGGCCTCAGAGTGACTCGTTCTTGCCTGCAGTCTCATTCACAGCCCAGAATTCCCCTTTTCACCTACCCACTGCTCAGTGCATCACAATAGCTTTATGCTAAGTGCGTCACAATGACTCCTGGGCCCTGGTAAGGGGACATTACACACTGCAGGAAAAAGCCTTTTGTTCTCGTCCATTTCAGTGTCATCCAGCTGACGTGGCGGCAGCTTTGTAGAGCCCCAGCGAGACTGGGTCTCAATGCCAACTTCTAGTTTCGATGCAACATGTCCCATCAGGCCCCATGGTGAGCTGCTAGCTTATGTCCTTGAACAAGCCCTGCCTGGTTTTGTTTCATGTCACTGAGGCAGCCGTAGTGTTAAGGCTTGAGCTCTGGCCCGAAGTCCAGGAAGCTGAGGCTGAATCCCATCTTGGGTTCTTACTAGATATGTAGACGTGGGAAAGCCAGTCAGCCTCTCTTCTGTTTTCTCACCTATAAAATGAAAAACCTCAATCTCATACCAAGGTCATGAGACTCAAATAAGATGGTGCATTTGAAAATGTTTTGTGAATTACAGTGTTTTCTATGCAGAAAGAGGTGTTTTCAATAATACTGACACCCTGAGGGTCTCTAACCCTCTTTCCAGAGAAAGGGAATTCTCAGGATTCGCTGTATCTCAAAATAAACTCAGACTCTGCACTGAAAGCTGTGTGCTATTGTTTGTCATTCCCCAAGGGACTAACAAGCATCATGCAGCAAGCTTTGAAAATGGAAAGAAACAAAATTCAGAAAAAGCAATCTGCCTTTGAAACTTGACCCTCTTAAAAACCTACTAAAATGAACATAGAGGGGAAAAGGAAGAACAAAATAGCTAAGTTATTAATCAGCATTTTGTCCAACCCAATTTTGTTTTAAAGGACATTCATCAAGACCAACATACCTGCCAAGGCTAACCCTGGGAGCCCTGTGACTGGCCGTGCGGAATCGACATCCTCCTTGTCCGCCATCCACTCATTTGCAAACTGGTGTCAATGAAGGTAACAGTTTGTGGTAATGGGAACCATATGGGCTGGTGACTGCTGTCAGTAAAAATAGCCCACATGGCCTATGTGGCCAGACACAACGTCAAGCTAAGAGAAGGAGACAGAAAGCTGTGTGAAGGAAAGAAAAAAAAATGGTTTCAAAAGACTAGAGACAGAAGCCCGCCTGACTGTGAAGGAGGCTTCAGGGAGCTGGGACATAAAGCCAAGCTGCAGAGACATTTGCATGAAACACCAGCCCTCCCCAACCTGGCTTTCCACACTCTCATGCCCCAGATGAGAGGGGATAGAAAGAGGGTTGTATCTGGAAATAGAGCCGAGACTCAGCTCATGTAAAGGAAGACTCTCTGGGATGCATATTGGGCATGGAATCTTCTCCTACCTAACCAACCCAGTAGGCAGCAAGGAGATATGGCCAGAAATTTTAAACAACAACAACAAAAAAAAACTAAGCATAAATTTTAGGCTCCTTTAAAAATGTATTATGTTTTGTAGCATAATAGAAAGAACATGAATTTGCAAATTGCCAGATCTGATTTAACTCTCACAATGAATATGCTCTTGAATAAACACAAGCAAATTACATAACCTCTCAGAGCTTTGGTTTATTTGTTTGCAAATGTAGATAATGTAACCAATAGTTATTGTGAGGAGTATGTGGGCTGATGTTCCTTACACTTAATAGAATGTCCTATTCATTTATTCCACTCATTCAACCAATATTTAATAAATGCCTTCTAGGGTCAAGCACAGTTACAGAGGAATAAGTCAGTGCATAAAACAAAGTGGCCTGTTTTCATGGGGTTTATAGTTGTAAGTGAAACACATAGATTGTCAGAAGATGAAAGGTGCTGTGGATAAAAATAAGGAAGGGGGAATGGGGAGGGCAGGAATTAGGGGTGCAATTTTAAGTGGGGTGGCCTGGGAGGTTGACATTCAGGCAAAGATTGAAGGAGGTGTGAGGGAAGGACATGGAGCTAGGTGGGAGCAGAGGAAGTCGCCAGAAGGAAAGTCCTGATAAGGACAGGGCAGAGTACTCAGGGGCAGCAAAGGGACCAGCGAGACTGGAGGGGAGGAGCCAGAGGTCAGAGAGACCACACAGGTCTGGGGCTCTAGGGTAAGAACTTGGACTTGACTCAGTTCAAGTCAAAAGTCTTAGGAAGGTTTTAAACAGAGGAATGACAGGATCAAACTTATTTTTGCAAAAATAATCGAACAGCCCTGGCCACCATCTTCAGAAGTTTCTGCATGAGCAAGTGCAAAAGCAGGGACTAGTCAGGAAGCTGCTCTAAGAATCCAGGCGAGAGTAAATGGTGTCTTGGATTTGTGTAATGATATTTGGAAATAGTAGGTAGTGGTGGGATTCTGGAACATGTTATGATCATAGGGAAGGCCTCCAGAATTTGCTGATAGCTTGAAGAGGGGTTAGAAAGGGGAGGAGGTCAAGGAAGACTCCAAGGTTTTTGAGTCTAAGCAACTGAAGGAAGTTGCTATTCACAGATAGGAGGATAACTGTAGGTGAAGCAGGTTGGAAAGAGGAGATAAGAAACACGTTGCACATGATGAGTTTGAGATGCTTATTGGACATTCAAATGGAGATGTAGAGTATCCAGAGAGATGAGAATTATGAACCTATAAAGAGTATCTGAGATCATGAAACACCATGTCACCATGAAGATGATAGAGAAGAAAAGGTAGAGTTGTTTTTCCATTGGACATCAATAAAGATTTATAGAACTTTTACACAGCATTATCCAAACTCTTCATCATCTACATCAAGAACAAATATCCTGGATATATAAGCAGTCCATATAATGTGGACATGAAATTCTGTAAAATAGATGGTGCTATTATTACTTTGCATACAAGAAAACTAAACACCAGACAATTGAATTAGCATGCTCACTGTCAAATAGCTAATGAAAAACAAGACAGGAATTTCAACCCAGGCATCCTCACCCGAGTTCTGATGTTCTTTCCACTCCAGCCATCTGCCCACTGCTGCACTTCCTTATTATCTAACATAGAAATTTATCCTTTGACCTCAACCTATTTGTGATGCATCTCCAAGTTTGAAATAAAAACCAGGTCATTTTAGCAGTTAAGTATTCTTGTTTTCCAAGCTGAAAATGTTGCCAGCCTTAGAAAATAAAAAACGTTTTTAAAACTGTCTTTGGCAAAGTTTAATTTTAGAAGAGAGAGGTGAAAAAGAAAGGGAAAGAAAGAGATAATGAAAAAAATTGTGCCTTCAATTTTCCTATAGGTACTCCTTGTCTCTTAGACTTTAAATCATCTTCTCTGTCTTTGGAAGAGGTATATATAAGACAGATACAATCTTCCCTGTCTTCAAATCCAGCACAAGGGATAGAAAAAATAAAATGATCTATGTGGGGTCACCAAGTGATTTGTGTATGTGACTTGGAAAAGGTCCTAGCTGTCTTGCCTCACTCCCTTTCCCTATAGCCTGTCTAACACTGCTTATACAGTGTATATCGAAACTGACGAGAAGAAAATAATATCTGATAATTTGCAAAACACTTTCTATCCAATACTGATGCAAAAGCACTTTTTGAAATAGCTACTATACATGCTACTATCCATTTTAAAGATGAATAAACCACAGCTTGGAGAGATTAAATAGTTCAACAAAGTTTACCATAAGACAAAAAGCTGCAATTTTATAAAAGGTTATTATAATCACTAAAAAATAAATATAAATATGCTTGGTACCTACAAGATCTGCAAATCAAACCCAGTCTGTTTTGGCACTACCATTTTCTGCAGTATGGCTTAAAGTCTTACCTGTGTCTGTCTTCTCTCTTTCCTGTTTGGGTAACATTGCTCCTTCTTGAGAAACACCAAATATTGTCCCTGTCAATGGAACGTTCTAAGTCTTGTCCATCCTGGTAACTCCAGTGCCTTTCCAGTTTCTTGGTGCAGTGCAGGGCATGATAAATGTCAGCTGAGCTGTGCTGAGCCAGAGTTGGTGAGCTGAAGAGGAGGAGGAGTTAAGTTTGTAGCATTAGGTTGGGTGAAGACCACGAAGAACTCTGGATGCTGAGCTAAGCTATGTATATATCCATCCGTAGTTAATAGGTTGCCAGGGCCACTGCCCCTTCTGGCTCCCAGGTTCTACATCTCCACATGGGATGTCCTACAGAAAGAAAAACCTTGCTGAGCAAATAAAGTGAGGACAAACATGTCTTCATTGCAGGCCTCGGAAAAACCCATGCCAAGACTTATTATTATTTTTCAGATTTGAAAACTTGACTTTATTTTTTTCTTCCCACCCACATCTAAAGTCTTGTTATGGCTTCGGCCAAAGGAAACCAATTTCAACAGGGCCATTTCAGGCTTGTCCTGAGACAAAAGTAGGAGGACAGGAAGTAGGAGGTGACATTTGATTTTTTTTTTTTTTTTTTTGAGGTTTCCTGCTCAAATTTAAGACCAAAATTTTTTGTGTGGGTTGTTTGAGTCAGATGAAGTAGGGAGAAGTGTTCCGTTTCATATTTATTAGCTATGCTAGAACCAAATGAAAGAGAGAAAATCATTAGTTCCTTTTCTTTTGTAGCTGTTTGTCTAATGGTAAGAGAAGAAAGAAATAGACAAGTGCAAAATAAGGCAGACTATGGTGCTGAGTGATGGCAACGTGTTATGTGGACTTACAGAACATACTCAGTTGGGGAGAGAGCACGGAAGGCTTCTTTTGACAGTGACATTTGAAATTGATCTTTAAGGCCACCTAAGATTTGTATAGGCATACATAGGATGGGAGGAGAACATTCTAGATGGAACGAACGGAGCAGATGAAGTGAAGGAGACAGGATGTAACAGGTTAAGGAAGCAGATTTAGGGAGCAGTGATTATATTTGATATGAGCTATTTAGGGAACTCTAGTGACATTTTATGATCCCTATATTGAGGGAAATGAAACCTGGTTAATTCTGAATACACTGGGTGTGGTGTTCAGGGCCAACACCTGTATTATTTGAAAACACATCAAGAGAAACAGAGAGGAATCAAGTACATGTGGTCTCCAATCCATTTATAGCACAATGGGGTAGATAATACAAGGATAGCATGAAAATTAATTCGTGTATCACCCCTATACAATTGATACCTTACAAGGCTTACCAGAAATGATAGATGCAGGGCTGTGGAAACTTGGACAACAGAGAGATGACTATGCCATTGAAAACTCAGAGAAACTTGGAAGAGGTGATCGCTGGATGGGTAGAATTCGCATCTATAAGAAGAGGGCACTGAGACTTTTCCAGATAGGGGAAAAAAAACATAATGGACTCGGGCAAGAAAACATGAAGAATATTTAGAAAAACTAGCATAAGTTTGATTAGCAGGGGTTCTTAAACTGGGGTGCATGGATCCTTGAAAAACATCAATGGATAGAATTCAGAGATAGCAAATTATTTTAATTTAAAAAACAAAGTCCTCGCTGAATTCTCACTTAAATTTAGCATTTTCTTCAAGTATTAACACAGACAACAAACCACAGTAGTATTAATAGCATCTTGACCCTGTATCAGTAGAAATCACAGATATTTTCATAATACATCACTTTTGTGGAAGATATCCTAGAATAGCATTTACACTCATTATAACTTCAAAATTCCAGTGGTATCAGATCTGATGCTAGGGCTTGTTCTTTAATGTGTTACTAAAGCAGCATGTTAACAACCTTATCACACTTTCAGTTATTTTGATAACCATATCTTAACATAATTGTTTTCCTTTGCAATACTATCTATGTATTTTATTTAATGATTTCAAATCCTTACTTTCCAAACGGCTCCATACTTTTTCCAGGCTGCCAGGGATGTCCTGGGCACAAAGTTTAAGGACCCAAGGGATTCTGAAAAAGAAGACAAATCAGGTTCTAATGGCAGATGGAAATAAGATCACAGAGACTTGAATGTCAAGTTAAGATGTTTGATATCAGTCTGTAATTACCAGACAGCTAGCACCAATGGCATGTCTAGACATCAAATTGTTCCAGCCCTGGTATCATCCTTGAAGTGCGATGCCTGGGATTGTCTTTTTATATCCCCCATAGTCTACTTAGCCTGTTGCTAGACACAGGGTTCAACATAGGTCTCTGAAGAACTAAGACTGCCCTCCCAAGCTACGTTGGTGAATCTGCCTCTTTACATTAGGGGTATAATTAATAAATTCTACCTAAATTTTTCTTCAGTTTCTTTTTTTTTTTTTATTTCATGGGCCAGGGAAGGGTTTTTTAAAATTTAATTTTATTTTGAGACAGAATCTCACTCATCACCAGGCTGAAGTGCAGTGGCGTGATCTCGGCTCACTGCAACCTCCACCTCTGGGTTCAAGTGATTCTCCTGCCTCAGACTCCCAAGTAGCTGGGACTACAGGCATGTGCCACCACACCTGGCTAATTTTTGTATTTTTAGTAGAGATATTGTTTCACCATGTTGACCAAGAGGGAAGTTTGTTTGTTTGTTTTGAAGAGGAAAACAACCCTAAGTCTAACTTTTTATTACCTTATTCCAAGTAATGTAATTTTTAAAATAATAAAATAGGTTCCATCAATTGTCGTAATCACCTCATAAAAGAATGAGAACTTTAACAACCTACGCCTCAAAAAGAAAAGGCATAATCTCAGAAAGAAAAAAACATCTTTTCCAAGCAAAGAAACTTGACCATTTGACACTCTCATAAAAGATAGGCTTTATACATTTTAAAATTAAAAATAGAATATAAAATGTTATTTTTTAAGTTATGCTGTAGATAGTATTTTTCTTGACAGAAGTTGTCAGCTGGGAGAGTACCTATGAAATATTGGAAAATAGAGTGAGCTTGAGTCTCCAAATAGTTTGGTCATTTCATTTTTAATACTGGCATCAAAAATCAAATTTCAAAGAAATGTATAGATAAAAATGAAAAGCGTACACTCTCACTACTTCTTTAAATTCGTAATCTTCTGGGCACTTCAGAGAAGTGGATGAGTAATTCCACCATATCTCTAGCAGCGTCCTTCCCTTTCTTGTCCCAAAGCTGAAAAGAAAGTTCACTAAGGTAGCCCAGGAGTCTGGCTGGTGAGGGTGGCAGGAAAGGACATGCCAGTGTTTTTCTTCTATGTGGCTATTCACAGCAAGGAGCAATTTTTCTCCTTCGTAGCCCAACATAGAACAGTCAGGAAGTTATCTGAGCGGGATGTCATGGATTTGACGCCAACATACGCCAGCACCTCTCCAAGAGTGTATATTTGAGAACTACTAATCTGGTCCAGCCCTCTCATTTTGCAAAAGGAGAAACTGAGAGGCCCAGAGACCAACCTATCCTGACGCAAAGTGGATTAAGGGAACCCCAGCCAGAACTGTGGAAATCAGTCTCATCTTTTTCGCTGCCAAAATAGCTTTGGCTTTTTGCCCTAATTCAGGTACTGTGGATAACTCTCTGGTACCCGAGAATTCATGCCCTCTTTTGGGTGTCATTCTGGATAAGTGGATGACTGTCTCGTGAATCTGATTAATGCCCCAAGTATACTAAAGCTGTGTCTTTTCTTGAGCTTAAAATTTTTCACACACATACACACACACACACCACACACACCACACACACACACACACACACACACATACACACACACATTCATAGACAGAAAAATCAGCCTTTCCTGAACCCACATGAAGACAGAAGGCTGGCCCTAAATCCAAGGCCACAGGTCCTGCGACCCTGCTGCCTATTTATAGATGTCTCTGGATTTGTCTAGATATTAACAGTAAGCACCTTTTTTAAAACACAAGCTTCAGGCCAAGCTCTGTGCTCATCATTCTACATTCATGATCTCCTTTATTATTACTCACAAGGTCCTATGAGATTGAAATTATAGCATCCATTTTATAAATAAGGAAAATGATGCCGAGCAAGCCTCCATGACTTTCCCAGAGGCACACAACTGAAGAGTGACAGAGTTTATGCACGAGTCCTTCTGCAAGATCCCAGGGCTTCCTAGGCTGATATTCCATGTTGTCTAAGACCCGGCACAGGCCCAGCATGTGGTAGGTACCCTGAGAACCCTTCCTGGATAAAGAGACATGTAAGCATCTTCCTCCTTCATCTGAAGATCCTGTCCCTCCACCACCACTCCATCTCCAACATGATTCACAAAATGTCCCATTAAACCATCTCCAAGGTAATTTATAAAATGTCACATTAAATGTATGCTATGACTGAAAATAATTGCCACACGGACTCAGGGTATGCTAGTTTGTGACACTTTTTGTTTTTTTGAGACCGAGTCTCGCTATAATGCCCAGGCTGGAGTGCAGTGGCACAACCTTGGCTCACTGCAACCTCCGCCTCCTGGGTTCAAGCGGTTCTTCTGCTTCAGCCTCCTAAGTAGCTGGGACTTTAGGCATGCATCACCATGCCCAGCTAATTATTGCATTTTTAGTAGAGACAGGGTTTCACCATATTGACCAGGCTGGTCTCGAATTCCTGACCTCATGATCTGCCCACCTCTGCTTCCCAAAGTTCTGGGATTACAGGTGTGAGCCACTGTGTCCAGCCCAACACTTTTAATTTAAATACTTGGTGCAAGTTTGGTTTGAGGCCTGGTGATGTCTCGAATCTCTCTCATGGCCAGAGGCCAAGCCAGGCTCCCTTCTCCTATTCTCAAGCAACTGATTATTTGGAAGAAATTGCTGGTCCAGCGTGAACCCTTGCTGCACTTCATCTTGCAGTGTTTGGTCCATGGTTCCAGACAACTGAGATCATTTAGAAGTTTGATTTTGACATCAATCATATTTTCTATCCCTCCCAGCTATATGTCAGCCACACATGTGATCAGCGGACTTAATATGTCTTTGTCCAAATGGTTGGTACCAAATATTAAACAGGGCTAAGGACATTTCTTTGGGACATACCTCTGCCATGATTCTGGAGCATTTGCATGGACTTTTATTTCAGCATTTGTCCCTTGACATTATCAAGTTTTTAAAATTTATCTTGAATGCAAGCTCTTTAAGAGCTGAGCATTGAGATTATGCTCCTTGTAATTCTCATTGGGCACAATACTGGGCATTGGAGAAAAACTCAGTCAATGTTGGCTGAATGCTGCGACAGACAGAGCCATTGATTTGGTGTCAGAAGATACAGGTTCAGGTCACAGATAACCCCCTTCCTGCACACAAATTGTTTTTCCTCCAAGGGCCTCCATTTCTCTGTTCAAAAAATGGGGATAAGGATCTTTGCAGGCAACTTCATTAGGGTGTTGCAGAGCTCAAATAAAATAATGGATACAAATGTGCTTGTTCACTCACCCCTGTTCCTTCTTTCATGTACACATTCCTTTAACCTGAAATACTTTCTCTTCTCTCCTCTCCTCTCCTCCTCTTCTCTTCTCTTCCCCATCAACACCACCCTCACCATGTTCTCCTTCCTCTGCCTCTCTGAGAATCCTTCCCTGACCCCCTTAGTAAGCCACCACCATCTCTTCTGAGCTTCCACCACACTTTGCAGATCATGAATCATCCCATATGTTTTCAATTGTCTGGTTACTTGTTCATCTTCCCCTCCAGGGGATGATCTTGGAAATCCAGAGTCATATTTTAGGTATCTCTATCTCTGGCACCAGCACAGAGACACAGAGGACATTCAATAACAGGTTTATGGAACTAATATGAATGATTGCCAGCTGCAAAGCTGTCCTGCTCTTGCCTTAATGATGCCTACATAGAGTGGTGTAGCTACAATGATCTTTGCTCAGGACACTGCCAAGTGTCACCAGGAGCACAGCCCTACTGGGCCTGGACAGTTTTTGCTTGTCCTAGAGGACAGACAAAGGTAGTTATGATGGACAAAGCCAGACTCAAAGCTCTATGATAACAAGTATCATATCTCTAATTACCATCATGGCAGGCTGGGTTCCTCAGCAATCAGGCTCTGGCTTGGAAATTTGCACACAAGAAGTTTACTATGGAGGATCTTTGGGATCAACTCCAATGGGATGGTGGGAGAAACAGGACTGGGCAGATAAGAAATTCAAACACCAATGCACTGGCCACAAAAGACTCAGCTGGTCCTAAAGAGAGGTCTAGAGATGGGGATGGGCCTTCAGAGTTCCCCCAAATTGAGACAACAGAGTCAAGCTTCTACCAACACCTTCCCAACAACCTGTCTTTGAGGAAGGCTGCCCATGTAGAGAGGTAAAACACAGAACTAGGCATTATCTTCCACGAGGACATTTCCAGAGAGGAACCCAGCTGAGAACCACCAACATTTGCGGCTGCTGAAGATACGTGCAGTGAAGTCCTGAAATGCGGAGTGCCTATTCCATTGTTTGTGCCTAATGGTGCCTGGCTCATTGTAGTTTGCCAATTAGTTAGTACTCCTTGTGTGAATGAAGGACTCTGTGGTCAACATCAGACAGAATCCCGTAAGTTCTCTGTGGGACTTCCAACATCCAGTCAGTCTAGGAACCTTTCAAGTGTTCAAACTCTCTGTCGGGGATCAGGGAAAAGGAAAAAAAGCCCCCTTCCCTTGAGAAGAGAGGCAGCCACACACACAGCCAATCTTACCCAGGGTGAGGAATTTAGATGGGCAAGCTCAGAGTGTGGGAAAAGCAGACAGATTCTTGAAGGTGTCTTTGAAGGTGAGGCTTGAAAGACAAGAAATAGGCAGCTATTAGGAAAATAATGCAATATAAGCCAGTGAGGCTGGCATGAGAGACCATCACAGGGACACTAAGGTGATATAAGCCAGGCCAGGTTCTCAGGGCCTTAAGTGCCAGATGACAGAGCCTGGACCAGATCCTGATATTGGCAAGGCCATGGTAAGGTTTTCAGCAGAAGAGTGACAGGCCAGGCTTTCCTTCTAGAAAGAACACAGGGTTTATTTCCTTGTATCATTTTTCCATTTGGGGTTCTGTTGGGGAGGACCAGCCACCCAAGCACATGCCATACCCATGGCCTCCGCCCAGAGCACAGCATGAACTGTCCCTATCTGAGAGGCTGAAGGAGCTGCTGTCTCTCCTGTCTCTCGGGTGGAAGGGCACACTCTTTCCTTGACACCCAGGGCAGTGAGTTCCTGAGGGTGTGACCCCAATGAAAGGGAACCCAGAGAACAATGCTGTAAACACAGAGAAATCATGGCAACTCTTTACATATTACATAGTGGGAAGAGCACTGCCTGAGGAGTCCACTTGGGCTGGCTTACAGTCCCCTCTCAGCTACCTACTGAATTTGTGGTATGGGCAAATCACCAACCCACATCTATAAAATGAGAATGAGAATTAAACCACTCTAGTGATGAGGACACACAAATTAACCCAATAATGAGACATAGCTTTATGCTTATCAGATTGGCAAATATTTTTTGAAAGACAATGATCAGTACAGATGAAGGTGGGTAATACAGGTTGGCTCATTCACTGCAAGTAGGCATGGTCACTTGGAATAAATAATTTCAGGAAACATCAAGTTTTAAAATGTGCATATCTTTTGACCCAGAAATTTTGCTTCTAGGAATTTATTCTAAGGATGTAATTAGAACTACATGGGGGAAATGTATGTTAAAGTATATTCAGGAAGGCATTATTTATGAGTGCAAAAAGGAAGTAACTTAATGTCCATCAATATCTATCAGTTGGAAACCATATCACATCTTATGTTATTATTATATTAATAGTATTAATAAAGTATAGTACACCTTTACATTGGAATATTATGCTGCAGTGAAAATTGGGCTTACAAATTTGATTTATTAACGTAGAAAATGCTTATAATCTAATGCTTAAACAGAAACAAGAATATAGAGCATTTATATTTCAATCCCAATTTTGTAACTATAGAAGATGCTAAAAATTATAATCCGTTATTATAAGATTGGGTTTGAAATACAATTTCATATTTTTTCACTTACCATCTGCTATAAGCAACTGATTTATCAACATATTAACAGTAATGATCAATCAGGGTACTAGGGAAATTTAATTTTCTACTCCTTTTTAAAAGTATTTCAAGCATTCTACAATGGCTTTCTATATCCATAATCAGTAAAACAAAAGCACAATTTTGAATAATGACAATGTGTACCTCTTAGGACTGCTATAATGACAACACACATGAAGGAGCCCTGTAAACAGTAAACCCCTATATGTACATGAAGATACATTTCTTCCTGAACTCTGTGTCTCTCCTTACTAAAGCATCTCAAAGTCAGGGGAGTAATTCATCCTGAGGCCCTGGTACCCTGGAAGGGACTCTGGTAGGCAGTCAGTACTTCCTTACAGGGTGCTGTCACAGCAGTCTCTCGAGGATGACTCTTAGTTCTCTGCCTCATCCTTCCTGTTTCTTCAGCCCTGCTGTCCTTTCCTGGTCAGGTGCTGATCACCTCCCACCTAAATGGCCATACCAGCTCTATTTCTGTTTTTTTCTGTCTTCTGGATCCCAGTCTCTTTCATCCACCATGCTGCAGCCAAGGCCACTGTTCTGCTGTGCACCTCTGACCATGTCACTCCAATGTGTTTGCCACAGGAGACAGTTTGAGCTTGGTTTAGAGTACAAAGCCATGCATAATCTAAACTCCATCTAATTCTCCAAGACATCTCCTGCTTCTCCTTCATGTCTGCAAACACAACCTTGGTGCCAGCCAAATTATGTTAATTCCCTAAACACTCCATTCTTTTTTTTTTTTAGGCCCTCATCTTCCTGTAATAATCTTTTTCCTGTGTTCACCCAGCAAACTCCCCGTCAGCCTTTCTAGGCATTCTCTATGGAGCTGACTTCTCTCTACCTCCCATCTCATACCCAATGATGTATTTTGTGACACAGGCAATACTCCTAATGCAGGGTCATTATTTGTAAAAAAATTAATTAAACTCAGTGTTTTATTTGGAATTTATGAGTTTTTCATCAATGTTCTCTTTTAGTTCCAAGATCCAATCTAGGTTCCACATAGCATTTAGGAGTGCTTTGCTTTTATCAACTTATTTCATCTTCACAGTAACCTATGAGGCAGACGCTATCATCTTTTCCTTTTCACAGATGAGGGGACTGAGGCACAGAGAAGCTAAGCACTTGGTTAAAGTCACACCGTAAGTAGGAAAACTAGAACCTGAACCAGTAGCCTGGCCCCAGAGCCTTTGTTCTTAATTAACCCTTAGGCTGTACTGCTTTCCACACACACGAAAGTACCTGACATTCTAATATACTACTCTAATTTTAACTTTTATATCTTTTTCTTTATCTTATTCTAATAAAAATTCAATGACATTTCTGCAATGACTTCTCCCCAAACCTTAAAGAGTATATATGAGTGTTAAAATGAGAAGTTCGACCAATTGCCTGAAAACAATTAGAAACCATATTACATCTTATGTTATTATTATAATGTTTATTATTTGCATTTACTCTCTTATGATATCTAAGAATTATAATTACGGAGCTTTAAAAATTAATATATCATAGGTATATATATTTTGGGGATACATGTGATATATTGATACATGTATGCAATGTATAACAGTCAAATCAGGGTAAGTGGGATACCTGTCACCTCAAACATCTATCTTTTAGTGTTGGGACCATTACAGTTCTTCTCTCTTAGCTCTTTTGAAATATACAATAAATTATTATTAACTCTAATTTCCCTATTATACTATCAAATATTAGAACTTGTTCCTTCTATCTAATGTATATTGTACCTTTTAACCAACTTCAAGTGTAGTCTTCACAGCTGTCTTCTCCATTGAACAAGCTTCTTAAGAAGATATCTTACTCACCTTTGAAACCTTGCCACTTCCTATGTGCCCAACAGTCCAGGGATTTCTTAACATTTTCTTAATGAATTGTGCCAGAATTTCCCCGTTGGCACATAGTAAATCATACCTACATTTGTTCTAGTTTCTCTGTAATGTTGACTTCACAAAGTCCCCAAACACCCAAGCTATCTCTTACAGTTGTCATCTGGAGGACCAGGGAGCTTGTGGGGGATAGCAGAGCCCCTCAATTACCAACTCTGACAACTCTCATTTGAGCCTGGGGCTTTCCATGCAAACAGACAGTTGGCATGTGATCGGAGAAGAAATAAAAATATATTTCTATTAAAACCATGTTCCTTAAGTTGTCACTGTGAATTTATATTCCTCTGGCCCTTGCCAAGTTGGCTCTAGGCTCCACTCCGTCCTGAAATTAGAGCATTCTTCTCACAGCCCCAGGAGATGCTTACAGTGCCTTAAGATTGAAAACAGAGCCTGAAACATGGATTTGCGAATTTGGGGAGTCCAAAGAATCACTGACCTGTATAACCTGCCCCAGATAACCTAGCTTCCCTTTCCACCACTGATTAGAACTTTGTTAGAATGGAAAAGTTCACTGCTTAAATGCTAGTCCCACTACCCGAGAGAACAGGTAGAAAATCTACCCACTACCCGTCCTGGGGGGAATCAGACTACCCACTACCTATCCTGGGGTAAAACAAAGTACCACCCACAGCCAGTGGGTTTTCGTCTTTGGGCAGAACCAACTACTGGGTATGTGTGCATTTAAACATTGAATTTAGTAAAAATGAGTGATTATTGGGCACCTACGATTTACTAGCCCTCTTGATGGGTCCAGTGAGGGATGAAGGGTTGAGCCTGATAATGGAATAGGATAAGTATTCAGAGCCCTAGAAAGCACTTTGTGTGTGTCTATGGGCAGTGTGGGGTGCTAGAAGCAGCACAGGTTTGGTAGCTAACCAGATTCAGGTTCAAATGCAAGTTTAGCCAGGTACCATAGACAAAGTATTGCATGTTTCAGAGCCTCAGTTTCCTCAACTGCACAAAAGGGGCTCCAACAGCCCACTTCACATAGGAGTTAGATGGAGATGAGATGCGATCCAGCATGTGCGCTCCTGGCCTGCAGTAGCTCTAGCTCTTCTCCCTTTCACTGTCAATCAGCTGAGACCTGACGACATCACCAATATCCCTGGGCAAACATTCACAGGTCCCAAGAGGAAGTGTCAGGAAGGCAGGCCAGCGCCTGCCGAGGGGAAAGACTTTGCTTCATTCTTTCAGTTTTTAGAGGTTTCTCTTCCTGTCCAGTGACCTTGAGACTGCCTGTCCTTGGATTTAGCAAATTCTCTGTCAGTTCATTTGGATTAAAATTTCTTTTAGCCTGAGAAGTTGAGCTGGGTTCACTCAAAGAGGGAACTGAGAAGAATTGCTCTTGTGAGGGCTTCGCTGTTGAGGACCCCTGCTCCTTGTGAGACCACAGAGTGTGCAGGAAGAAGAAAATTAATGAGCGGGTTAAAGGTGGCTTTTTTTGCAGAGGGGCTGCTGCCCTGGCCTGTGGTCTTGAGCGGTACAGTCAAGCTTAGGGAATCTCGGCTCAGACTTCAGAGAGAAGCACATATAGCAGCTGGTCCATGTCTCTGTGTCTTCTTTCATATGTAAAGGAAACCAAATTTGCAAATCTCTCTATAAAGCAGGGACATGGGCCTCTTTTCCTTTTGTGACACTTCTTTTATTATTATGATTATTATACCTTAAGTTCTGAAGTACATGTGCAGAATGTGCAGGTTTGTTACATAGGCATACACATGCCATGGTGGTTTGCTGCACCCATCAACCCATCCTCTACATTAGGTATTTCTCCTAAGGCTATCCTTCCCGTGTCCCCCAAACCCCTGACAGACCCCAGCATGTGATGTTCCCCTCCCTGTGTCCATGTGTTGTCCTTGTTCCATTCCTACTTACGAGTGAGAACATGTGGTGTTTGGTTTTTTGTTCCTGTGTCAGTTTGCTGAGAATAATGGTATCCAGCTTCATCCCTGTCCCTGCAAAGGACATGAACTCATCCTTTTTTTTTTTTTATGGCTACATAGTGTTCCATGGCGTATATGTGCCACATTTTCTTTATCAAGTCTATCATTGATGGGCATTTGGGTTGGTTCCAAGTCTTTGCTCTTGTGAACAATGCTTTTGTGGCACTTCTTACCCCAGATTCGACTAAGCATAAATAGTATACTATTATCTTCTTACAGTCAAGCATGAGGAGTTTAAACAGCATAACACACTGACTCTCAGAAGACTAGAAAGTCAACACTGGCTTACTACCTAAGGGCTGGGAGGCTTTGAAATAGCTCTTTAAATGTCTCATGACTCAGTGTCTTCATCTTTCAACTGGGCACAATAACATCTACCCCCCCATCCCAGGTTAGTTGTAGATTATGTAAGTTAGGGTATACAAAGAATCTGTCACATAGCAGACGCTCAATAAATGTTAGCTTCTCTCACAACTCCTACCCCATGACATTGAGTAAATGATTTAATGAGTGTTAGAATTTCTCTCTGGCAAAATTAAGCCCATGTGCCTCACTCTTTCTACCTCTCGAGGCTGATTTGAGAGGTCAAACTGATAGTGGAATGAATGCACTTTGTAAATGGAAAGCACTGAGGCATACTCAGGTTTATTGGGATAGCTCTTTTAACCATGCGGGAATGACTCAAGAGGAGAGGAGAGAGTGCGTCCTTGTTAAAGACTCATCCCTTCAATCACCCCTTAGATCTGAAGCCACTTTAGAAAGTCCCACCTTTGCTTGGACTTCTAGACTAATCAATTATTATCAAAGAGCTGGAGAAAAGATTCAGGCTTCAGTTGCTGTCGAAGTCAAAACCATGTTGGCTACAGGGCCAGTGTCCAACCCTTTAAATGTCATAAAGCCTCAAAGAAATAAAAACTGGCAAAGCCTGACGCCAGCTACATGATTAACTGGACAAAGCCTATGCACTCTAAGCCATGAGATCAAAGAGAATACTCTTTCCAACACATAAACCCTCAGAGAGAATTGAAACATGATTCATCCTAACAAGCCACTTAGGAGTCAGGTAAGCAGACCGTCCCCTGCCTGAGGAAGTAGAGGCAGGCAAGTCCCAGACAGGAGAGTGATGGAGTCACACTTAAGGACCTTCATATTCAGAGGCAACATGTTCATGACCCGAGACCAGAGCCCAAACAGCTAACCTCTTAAGAAAATCCTCCCTATATTTTCAAAGTAGTGAGATCCTTGAGGGCAGGGGTGCCTCTGATTCAGTTGACATCCCAGTTTCTAGTTTAAAGCCTCACATCACTTGGGTCCTTAGGAATCTAGTTTTTTATGCCTGTGTCAGAAAAAGTCTTCACTATAAACTCACAGCTTAGCCCTAACTCACCTACTAAGTCTCCTAACACCTACTAAGGCTCTTCTTCCCTTTATCATTCCTACATAGTAAAGATAAATGAATGTAGACAAATTTTCTTGCAAGTCCTCTCCTGAAATAATCAAAGAGGCTCAAAGCCATTGGAATAGGGAGATGACTATAATACATGGCATCATTATTCCTCTCTTACTAATCAGGAGATGTTAGGAATCAAATGTTGGTGTTCTCTCAAAAGTCATTTGTGGAAGGTTTAATCCCTAATTGATGGTATTTGGAGATGCAGCCTTTTGAAAATGATTAGGATGAGACGAGGTCATGAGGGTGGGGTCCTGGCCCAATGGGATTAAGGCTCTTTTAATAAGAGACACCAGAGAGTTTGCTCACTCTCTCCCAAGCGTAAGTACTGAGGAAAGGCTATGTAAGCACACAGGGAGCAGGTGGCTATCTGTAAGCCAAGAGAGCCCTCACCGAGAAACCAATAATGTTGACACCGTAATAGACTTTCAAGCTCCAGAATTATGAGAAAATAAATTTTGATAGTATTTTATGGCACCCCAAACTGACTAAGACAGGAGAAAAAGAGAATAATTTTCCCTAGCATTTGACAAAACTTCCTCTCAATTGTTCAAGCCAGAAACCTAGGAGTCATCTTCGATTCCTCCGAAGCCTTCTGTCTTCCTCACCTAAACAATTGCAATGTCTTTAAATCTCTCTCCAACCTGATTTACTCTACATCAGGATTTCTCCAGGTCCTTGCCATCCCCAGAACATTTGCACTGGATCAGAAGAGTTTCAAAAGTTCCCATCTCTGACCTGTCTGGAGTACTTAGCACACATAACTTATGCAGACGTGTGGAAAGGAAGAAGGAAATAATGAATACGTTAATTTGTATCCTGTGCCAGGACTGCATGAGGTGTATAATCTCAATGAGTCTTACAAATCTTCTCTCCTTGTTTCAGGGTGAGGAGATGGGGGCACAGAGAAGGAAAATGACTTGCCCAGGATTGCATGCTGTTAAGAAGAGGAACTATAGGAAGATCTGGGTGTTGGTTGCAAATTCCATACTTGCTGCATTACAGTGTGCACAGTAATGACCCTCTGGGCCTGGGCCCCGGACAATAGCATGTAGTTGGTGCTCAACAAAGAGTAACACCACCGGCTGACCAGGCGCAGTGGCTCATACCTGTAATCCCAGTACTTTGGGAGGCTGAGGCAGGAGGATTGCTTGAGCTCAGGAGTTCAAGACCAGCCTGGGCAATACAGTGAGACCTTGTTTCTACTAAAAATCAAAACAATTAGCTGGGCGTAATGGTGTGCACCATCTTTGATCTACTGGGAGATCAAAGCTGCAGTAAGCTTGCTCGTTCTACTACATTCCAGCCTGAATGAGACAGTGAGACCCTGTCTCAAAAACGAAAAAAAAGGAGAGAAGAAAAAAAGCCAAACGCTGTGCCCCACCATGTGCTGGGTGAGGCATCACGCCTGTGCACTCTCACCTCAACTGAGTACAATAGTGTTACCTAATTGCACAGAGAGTTACAGGTTAAATTCCTCTTCTTTTTGCATATGTTTCATCAAATGGAAAAAAAAAAAAAAAAAAGAAAAACCTAATTTTTCCTAAGGATTAGTAGACGGTCAGACAGCTGGTACATCCCAAATCTAGCTTTCTCCTACTCTAAGGCTGTTGCTTTGGACTTGGGACTTTGCCAAGCATCCTCCTGGAGGCCACTGCACCGAAGCTAACTAAACATTTCCTTTTTTCCATGTGGCTGCATCTCTGCTGAAACTGAGATTGGTGACTGAGGAGGGGACTTAGAGAGTATCAGTTTGAAACTGCTTATCTTCTGACTGCTGCTAGTTTCATGTGCTGCGTTCCCCCTCAGCTACCTGGAATCCTGGAATTCTGTGTCCTGGGGGCACTTAGGAGAGAAGAGGTGCATGGTTGAATGTAATGCTACAACCTGCGCTGCTCTTCCAGTGATCATGTAGCCACAGATTAGGAGTTCAAGAAGGCACCCTTCGCTCAATGCAATTTCCAAAGCCAGGCAAGAACCAGAGGGAGAAATTCTCTCTAGAGGGCAACTGAACTGAGTATGTTTGGAATCAGTGAATGAGATGATAGTTGCTACTAAGCTCAGGCCATAAGATTTTAGGGATCAAGAACTTGCCTTCAGCATAGCCAACTAAGAGGAGCAGTATCCTCTGTATTTACCTTTTGACTGCTGGATGTTCAAAACGACAGCCAGGACTCCAGTGAGGCTGCAAGTGCCGGAGGGGTTTTCCCTAGGAAGCTGGAATAACCAAGGCTTGCAAAGTTAAAACTAAAACAGCTCAGAGGTGGAAGGTACAACTCAACCCTTTAAGCGAATAAATGATTTATAGCATGCAGGCATACAGGTGGGGTTGGCTCTGCCCTTTCATTTTCAACTATCTTCAAGTCCCTAAGGAGATACCTCTTTTCTGAATTAAAATCAGGAGAAAAATATCTAAATTATCTTATCCTCAGTTGTTCTGTAGTGCTTTTTCCAACCCTCACCAAAAGATGGACATCTCTTTCATAAACAGCAACCCCCTTTGCTAACAGAAGGGGCTGCTTTCATTTCTAATAACGGCATTTGTGTTCACTGGGAAACAAGAATGTATTGAACATAGCACCAACTTTGGAATTACATGGTCTGAATTAAATTCCATCTCCAGGCATCATGCTGTGCAATATTGGGCAAATTCCTTTACCTCCCTGAGTCTCAGGTTCTTCACTGTAGAATGGAGACAATAACAGCAGAAGCTAAAATGTATCGAGCACTTGGATGTTGCAAATCACTTTGAACATTAGAGGGGTGGTGTAGCCATGCAGCCTCACTACCAAGCTATTCACCAGGCAGTAACAGGGTATCCTGACAGCTATAGATAGTTCTCAATGGCTTCCATGGCATTTTTATGTTAGAGATTTCCTTTGGTTTTTCCAGTTGTTCAATGAGGTAGGTAGACCCAGTAGGGCTGATGATATCTATTTTGAATGAAGAAATCATGCTCAGAGAGTTTAAGTGGCTTTTCTGAGGTCATCCAGCCTACAAATGAAGGACATGGCTCTGAACCCAGGTAATCACCACAATGCTATATGCTATGTATGTGCTTTATAAGTTTCTCATTTACTATGCAGAGTAACAGTTCTCAACCAGGAGCAATTTTGCCTCCCAGAAAACATTCAGCAATGTCTAAAAACAGTTTACATTCTCACAATTAGGGGATGCAGGACTATGGCTTCTAGTGTGTAGAGGCTGAGATGCTATTAAACATTCTACAGTGCACAGGTCAACCCCTGTGCAGCAAGGAATTATCTGTCCCCAAATGTCAACGGTGCCAAAGTTGAGCTACTGTGATACAGAGTAAAGAACTAATGCAAGTTGTTTACATTTTATGGATGATAAGGCTGAGATCTAGAGATTAAGTTATTTTCCCAGGGTCATTTAGGATATGGTAAAGTGGGGATTTAAGGCCAGACAACTTGAACCCACTCCCCACTTCCTAACTACTAAGCTATACTCTCTCCAAGGAAATCTGTATCGAATCCATCAAGGGCCTTGGAAGGCACTAAAAGGGTACATCCTTCAAGTACATGTGGGGGCTTTACCTACTCATCCACAGAAAACGAACCCTAATCTACACCTAAGACTTCAGAGTCGGGCCTGTCACCCCCAGAACAGCTCAGCCCTTTATTTTTGTTATACCAAATAGTATACCTGTTTTATTCCAAAGGAAAGTCTAGCTCCTTCTCTAAAACACCAATATTGTTAGTCCTAAATTCTAAATTCTAAAGAATTATTAAATAATTAATTCTCAATTCCAAAGAAATAAAACAAAGGACCAAAAATGATGATTGATGAGAACATGACACAAGGCAAGAGGGTGAGAAGGCTGGGCCCCCAGAGGCATGTGTTCTCCGGCGGCTCTGGCTCTCAAGGGAGGGAGCTCTGTCTGCTGTTGGAGGTCATGGGATCTGACTTATCTGCATTGGAAGGAGGTGGGGGCTTACATGGATCCACCCATATTCTCTATTTGAAGAAGGAAACCCCCTTTTGCTTCTGAATCACATCCCAAATGAGATCATTTGTAAAATAAGCAGTTTCAAATTGATACTCTCTTAAGTTGCCTCCCTCACCACCAGTCTTCAAAGTTCTGGCCTCCATATCAATAGCTTGAAAACATATATCCTACTACTTCACATATATAAATGGCAGGCATGCTTATGGATGGCACACGTATTTAGGTATGTCCCAACTTCTATGAAACTGTAATCCATTGTGCAGATAAAGACATATATAATCAAGGGCACTACAACAGTCCTTGTCATGATAACTTTTAATGAGCCATCTGCTGTGTGCAAACCCATGGGGCTGTGGGTTATGTTCAGTCCCCAGCCATGGATGTGTGAGATGGCTGTCCCATGGGCAAGGACACATGGAGCTAGCTGCTGGAGGAGATGCCATTCTAGATGTTCAAGGAGCTGGGAATAGTCCCAGGTATGGTCAATCAGGTAGGGAACCTGAGGAGGCCCAACCCTGGATCCACCGTGGTGGATAGAGCTCCAAGTAGGAGCCCCAAGTTCCCGTTCCACAGATATTGGATATTTCTTTTCACTTGTGGATGATGAGATTCTTAGTGGTTTACCAGCTAGTTAAAGAGTGTCTTCTCTAACAATGTATATTATACAAATTAGAGCATCATCATTATTCTGAAACCTTTACATTAAAAAAGTTCAGCTGGATTTGAAATCCATTTTTATTTTTATAAACAAGCCAATATTTACCAATAAAAAGGAAGTGCTATCAGATTTCTTAAATATAATTTCAACTGTAGAAAATTTTGAATTGTTATAAAAATAATTAAAAATTTTAACCATCTCTGTTTGAAAGGTTTCTGGTCTAGGATTAAGAATTTGAAGATACCATCATTAAAATATCTTGGTCAGAGATTGTTTACAGTCATTTTAAGCAGAAAGAACCATATTTTAAAAATTTATGTTACCATCATTCTCAGCAAACTGACACAAGAACAGAAGGCCAAACACTCATAGGTGGGTGTTGAACAACGAAAACATGTGGACTCAGGGAGAGGAGCATCACACATTGGGGGCAGTTGGGGGGTGTAGGGGAGAGGCAGTGAGGAGTGGGGAGGGAGGGGAGGATGGAGAGGGATAACATGGGGAGAAATGCCAGGTATAGTATGCACCTAAAGTAAAATAAACATAAATTAAATTTTAAAAATAAAAAATTTTAAAAATAAAAAAATAAATTTACGTTAATAAAAGCAAGCCTAACTTCTCATGGAAAAATTTAAAACCATTTATTGGGAAGTTTTATGTAAATTGAACATTTAATAAAAATTTTAAAACACTGTGTTTTGTTGTAATTACATCATATAAAGAAAAAAATAGTGATAAAAAAAATCAAGCCCCGTGTAGACAGATACCCCCAAGCTCCCCTCCCACCTGCTCTATTACACTGGACAAATATTCTTATTTTCTCCATGTACTGTGGCATAAGAGTTTGGGAAGCACTGGAGTACAGACTGGATATGCTCTGGTTTGCCAGCTGTCTATGTGCTGCCATAGCTAAACTCTAAGCTCACGGGGCTGGGAAGTTGCTATTTATGTATCTTTGGGTATCCTGTGATCTAATGTAAATGATCACAGGATCATTTTTTTAAATGCTTGTTTCAACATTTCTTCTCATACATAGGCTCATGATTCAAACTTGTAATAACCACAATAGTAGCTACCATTTATAGAACACCTACTGTATTCAGACCATACCAAGCACTGCATAAACATTGTTTTGTTCTTTTACAGAAAATATGTGATATTCACTAAAGCATATATGTTACACATCTGCCAGTTTCAAAGCTAATAATGTAATGAACCATTAAATAATGATTTATAATTCTCACCACAACCCTGTCAAAAGATGCATATTCATTGCTCCTTCTTTACAATGATAAAAGTGGAGAATGGAGAGGATACGTCACCGCCCAAGGGCACATCACAAATAATGCCATTTATGCCATTGATATTTGACCAATTGGCTTAGATCAGCATGTCTCTAAAAATCTATAGATATCAGGCCAACATAGGAATCAAAGCCCTGAAAACTTCTCACTCCAGTCACCAAGAAGAGAGAGAGAGAGAGAAGAAGAAGAAGAAGAAAAAACTGTTTGTATAGATTTGATAGATGTCAGGAAAAACTACATTTAAAATCTGGGAAGTGGTCCTTGATCCCACCATAACTGCTTCAAAAGAAGAAAAGCATGAGGAGGAAGGAAAAGGAGGAAGACAAAAAAATGAGAAGGAAAAAGAGAGATTATAGCAGTCTGAGATGAACTCAATAATATAAACTGGAATTCTGATCATATTCTCAAGCCATGATCTAACAAAATGAAATGAAAACAATAGAGCTATAGAAAAGATACCCAATCACATGGGAACTTTTTTAAATCCATGCTTAATTATGTGTCAGTAAAGCCATCCAATATCATCAACAAGATTTTCTATGGCCACTATGGCCTCACTTCCTTTTGTTTGATGGCATCCTGACCGACTTTGTGACACACAACTGGCCGTCTCATGGGGTGAGGCTTTCACCATAAGGGAAGAGGATAAAACTTCTCCCTCAAATCCCATCAGTTCCCTTTCCACAGGCACTATAGAATAGTAAGATGAGACTAGGTTCACCCTTTGCCGGGAAGGCTCTCAGACTGAGATGATCGAGAAAGGTAAAACAGAAAGAGACTATGGAGAAAAAAAAGTCTAGAGTGAAATTCAGTCTTAGGAGCGAACCAAAGAGATATCAGGAAATATCTCCATTTTCACACAATCAGTTCAGTACAGTGAAAAGGAAGAAGGATTCTGGGTATCAGACAAAGCTGGGTTCACTCAGTTTCAGTACAACTGAAACTTCTAGAGAAATTTAAACATGACACTGGTGTCCCAGGGATGGGATGTGCCCAATGGCAAATCGCAGGTCTAGATACATGACCAGCAAGGATGGCATTCATGAAAACCCAGAGGCTGGTAAGAAGTAACATCACCAAATGTCATTAACAACTTAATGCTGAGTGCAATACAAATGTGTCTGCAAAAAGCTACCCCTCCATGGGTGATGGCCAAGACAACAATGGAAAGAAAAATTATTACTTGAAATATCTTTAATAACAATAGAAAAAAAGAAAAATATAATCCCAATATATTTCTTAGTAATTCAGAAAAAAAAGCAATAAGCTAGATAGCATCTGAAATAAAAGAGGAGACAAAATAAGTAAGAAAACATTAGAATTAACTAAATGAAAAACTAGTGTATTAGATTCTCCAGAGAAAAAGAACCACAGAACCAAGGATAGGTGCATATAAATGTGTGCACGTGTGTGTGTGTGTGTGTGTGTGTGTGGAGAGAGAGAGAGAGACAGAGAGAGAGAGAGAGAGAGAAATTCAAAATTTTCAGGGTAGGCTGGCAGCCTGAAGACCCAGGGAAGATTTGCAGTTCAAGTCTGAGGGTCGTCTGCTGGCAGAATTCTTTCTTGCTCAATGGAGGTCAGTTTTTGTTCTATGAAGACGTTCAGCTGATTGGATGAGGCCCACCTACATCATGGTAGGCAATCTGATTTATTCCAAGTCTGCCTTGGAATAAAGAAAATAAATGTTCATCTTATTTTAAAAATGCCTTCACAAAAACGCCCAGAATAATTTTGACCAAATATCTGGGCACTATGGCCTAGCCAAGTTTACACATTAAAATTAACCATCACAACTAGTTTATAAACTAATCTTTATTTCATGCTTTATAGTTTAGTGTACATGTACAGCTATTATTTCCTTTAATCCACTCAACTTTTTTTTATGGATTAGCAAACTGAGGCTGAAACGCTAAATAACTCTCCAAGCACACACAAGTAGGAAGTGTCTTGATCAGGTTTACCTGAATCCCCTCTGCCACCCTCATGGCAATAGCAACACAGAAGAACTCAGAGCCAGCATCTGACTTCACAGCTGTGTACTTCTGTGGTACCAGGCACTTCTTTGAAAATAATCATCCAAAAAAAGAGAGGCCGATGTGAACCACTTAGCAGAAATGATGCAGTTCCCTCATTGGGGGTGGCAGGGAGGTGGGCATAGGACTGAGGAATGCCTTTCATAGTTTTCTTTTTAAAAAAGTTACCTATGAGCAATGGTTTCACTGATGGCTTCACTTTTCTTATTAGAGAACATCTGTTTCTGGCCCTGGAAGTCTTTTCTTTTAAATAGATACTCTTTCAAAACTCGGCTTCATACGTGGAGCCTTTGTACATTCATTTTACTGAATACGTGTTCAGTGCCCATTATATTTCAAAGAAGAGAGTGAATTCCCAGTAGAAAAACTTGAAAAACGGGACATAAAACTGTACTTGCTGTATGATTCTATTTACATGAAGCTCAAAAGCAAGTAAAACCAAATTCAGAATAACTGTCCCCTTTGATGGAAGGCACTGCTGGGCTGGAGGCATGCAGGAGGCTGGGTGCTATTATGTTCCATGTCTTAATCACAATGATTCTTGCACACACGTGTGTGTGGGGTGTTGTGTGTGTGTATGTAAAAATCACTGAACCATTCATTTGAAATTTGTGTACTACTTTATTGCATATGTATTATATCTCAATCAGGAAAAGAAATGTTATACTAGAAATAAAAATAAAAGGTCAGCATTGGGAAGTGCTTGTTTCCATTGTAGGACTTGTAAGTGTATGTGAACAAAATACGAAATAACCCAGTGGACTTTGGTGGCAGAGGAGACAATAGTCAAGACCCTTTGGAGGCAAAGCCATAGAAGGAAAACATTCTGTTCAGTAGAAGTTCGCAGAACCAAGCCCAACTCCAGAATGAGATGGTGGTTGAAAGGGAAGTTAGGAAATTTTGCTCACCATAAGAAAACCACAAACACTATTTCATGAACATCCTTCAGAAGCAGGGAGTGCAAAGCCCCTATATTTTCTTAGAAGATTTACAAATAAAAAAATAAAGTGAAACACGGCCTACAGTACTAGTGAATCTTGAAAAGCTAAACTGCATTTTACCCAAAACCACGATGTCCAAAAATCTGGAGCTATCATGTGTGAATGAACAGATGGTGTCTCCTGTGGCTTCCTTAAGGAAATGGTATTTAGCATAGTAAGGGATTCAAAGCAGTTACCTAACTTTTTGATAGAATGTTCCCATAAGATCAGACCTCCTGTGTGAACCCATCATGTCCTTGACCTCTGAGCCCTTTCCAGGGTAGGAGCAGATTTCTATTTTATCTAGGAACAAAAGAATTAGAGAAAGATGGTGTTCCCTCCAGAGACGGTTCTGAGACAAAGGAAAACTTTGCTGCAGGCATGGATTTCTGAGTGGTTTCTATGAATCGCTTGGGTTTTGGTGAAGAAAATTCTCCCAAATAAGACTGTCTGAGATTTTCCAATGACATGCTCTAATTGCAGCAGATATCCCAGGCTCTAAGTCATTCTGCCGGCTGCAGGTTGTCCTTGACTCACTGGATGTAAAAGGAGCTGGCCAAGCCCACAGCTGCCCACAGCCCAGCAACTGCCTTTGATTGGGCTCTACCGCCAGACCAAAAACTGGAAGGGCCTGGCCAGGGCCCCCAAGTCTCTGACAGGCATCAATTCTGACAGAGAAGGACACGTGGTTTTTGGAGAAGCATGCTCTGGGCCACTGGGGCCACCGGCTAATGAAGCCAGCAGGGACCTCACCAGGTTTCTTCCGAGCAGTTCTTATGGGCCTGGGTCCATCTTGATCACAAATTCCTGAATGCCGAGGCCTCCTAGTGAGGTGAAGAATGTGGAATGTATCCATTCCCTTCTATTCCACCACCAATCCAGGGACAATGGCCCTATCTCCAACATGCGGCACCATCTAGGGATCCCAGATGAGTGTAGGAGGAGCCCATGCAAATTTTATCGAGGTTCTACCTCTGCCAGAATGTTCCTTGACCCTGTCTTATCCCATTTAATCACCTCTGCCTCTAATCTCTAATTCCCATTCTCTCTCCCCCCTTCTGTGTTTAATCATAAGCTTATTTCCCTTCTCCTCTAAAGTAGCTAATTCTTGACATTTTAGCTGAGTTTCTCCTTTTAAATATGGAACTTTATTTCAAGGAAATCGTTGAGACAATAAACATCCTTGAAACTATAAATCATTAGAGCAGGGGAAATGAACATCCAAGCTCTCATATGACATTCTGTGCAACACAACATGGTTTTAGTTCAACAATATCCATTGCCTCTCTGCCAGGCATTGGGTAGGATGCTTCAGAAGACGGAAGTGGAGAGAGGGAAGCAGAAATGATTGAAGCACTGATAACAGACATTCACTGAGCACTCTCTGTCCAGCTCTGTGCTGAGCTCTTCATATCTATTAGCTCCTTCAATCATCTCAAAACCTTATGAGGAGGAACCTGTTGGTGTTCCTATATTACAGAAGAGAAAACTGAAGCTTAGAAGGTTAAATAACTTGACCAGGCTGAGCAGCTAGTGAGTGGGGAAGCTGTGTGATCCCACAGCACTAGCCTGCATGGCCAAGCCCTTCATTCATGGAATCTTACCCTATCATCACAATTAACTTGCAAAGTAGGTTGTATTATCCGTGTATCATAGATGATGAAACCAATTCAGAAAGGTTGAGTAACTTATATAAAGTCACACACCTAACCAATGACAGAAAAATTTGAGCCCAAACATTTGTCTCCAGAGTATGTTTTTTTTTTTTTCCACCAGACAAAATTGCTATGATCTCCAAAATCAAGGAGTTCTTAATTTACTAAGAGTACTGGGACACATAAACAGCTATGATAATGTTATTTAGGAAAACAAGATGTGAAGGAGGAAAGGCCATCTCTGTTAGGGGGCAAAGAAATGTCTCCTCGGAAAGGAGGCATTGATATGGGTTGAGATGGAGCTAAAAACACAGCCTGCCAACTGTTCCACATCTCAGGATTAAGGATTTGCCTTATTCCGCTTTAGCCTAAATGCCTGTATAGGGATCCTAGTTTGAATTTTTCTTGGTTGAGCCCTTTTCTCCTGGTAGAAATGTTTAAGGACATCCAGATCGAAAAAAGGAAACAGGAAAAATATGGAGCAAAATTGGCTTTCCAATAATATTAAGCAATGATTTTCATACCATAAAAAAGCAAAAGAAAAAAGTTTAGTAGTAGTAGTGATAAAACAATAATAATTACTTTGAGCTGTGATGGCATTTTTCACCAAACGCCTACTGCTAGTCATCCTCATTATCAATAATAAGGCTCCCTCCTCTGTCCTGATTACTATCTTAAGATGGGGAAATGGCCTCTCAATCAGCCAAGATGGGTTTCTGCAGATGGATCACCAAGTATTGTAGAGAAGATTGAGAATGCCTCCTGGGATCCTCTTCTCAATGAGCTTGTTTTATTGTCCCCCCAGAAGAGCAGATCTGTGTGGAGTGCTTGCTTTGAACCAGGATTTTACTGGAGCTGGGAGGTATGATGGTGTTGGTGGAAATGAAGCAGAGGTGCGGTCACACCAGAAAGAGCCTCCAAAACTCTGCTCACAGTGAGGTCCTCCTGCCTATTGCACCATGCAAGCAAAGCTTACATAACTCTCATTTGAGCAATCAAGAATCTTGCTTCAAATTGCAGGTTTCACAACTGCATAGTTGATTTCTAGCCGCCTGCATTGCATTTGGTTTAATTGTCAGAGGCTGGAGAAGAAACCAGGTCAACTCCAAGAATTTGAGAAAACAAATAATCATTTCTTGAGAACTCACTAAATGGGCTGCATCCTGAAATTTGAAGCCAAGTCTGTTGATGAAATAGACAGAAGGTAAAAATTAGGAATGTCTTCACAGAGGAAGTCTTGAGATGAGGTTTTGAAGGATGAATAGGGAAGTACAGGAAAGCAGGGGAAGGAATAATTTCTCCAAGCAGAGGGAAAACATGTCTGCAGATGAAGAGGCATGAAACTGTATGATGAACTCAAGAAACTATGGTAGTTTGGCCTAACTAAGCCCTGGTGGGTTCTATTACATTATTGTAGCACAGGGGAATTCCTGCAACCCCCTTAAAAACTCTGGAACATCTGAGATGCTCTTTGAGAATCTATTTGCAAGAATATGCCATGGCCTCTTGGAAGAAATGTTGACGCCAACCCCCAACCCTTCTGAGTGACTCAGGACTCCAAGACTATCAGAATTAAAATGCTGGTTTGTAGAGATGATGAAGGTTCTCCAGGCTTTGTGATGCTTCCTCAAGTGTGCCTGGAACCCATCTTGGGCTCTAAGACCCCAAAGTAACTGGCCTTACATGGGGATTCTGGTTGATTGCTAGTGAGGAGTTTTCCTGAGAATCGTATTTCGTTCTGCTGCTTATATGCTCTCTTCCTTGATCTCTGAAATGGAGAGAGATCCAGTCAACTGAGAAGGAGATAAAGTGGGATCTGCCATGGATCAGAAGCTGCTGATGTTGTTCTTAGGAACTTAAGAAAGCCCATTCCCAGGCCTTCTCTCTGTGCCATCATCTCTGCTGCCATTATTCAAAAGAAAGGCGAAATCCTTGGATCTGCTCCTAATTAGGTGGAGGACTTATTTATAAATCTTTCCAGTGATCAGTGTGAAATGTATTAACGTTGATGGTGCAATCCCTCAGTCCAGAACGACAACCCCAGAAACACCACACAGGGGCTGCTCTCATGGCTGCTGATTACTCAATTATAATGAAAATAATCAATAATAACTAACATATGGCTATCATTTTGCCCTTTAATAAATGCTTTTTATATATAATATTTCCTTTATTACCTGCAACATCAATTTCAGGTAGGTATCTCTAACAATATCTCCAGTTTACAAATCTAGCCTCAAAAAGATTAAGCAAATTACACACCATCATATAATTAGTGAGAGACAAGGCAAAGATGCCGGGCTAGCTCTCTATGATTCCAAAGCCCACCGGCTTTTTCAATGTGTTTGCTATTAAAGTCTTCTGAAGTTTCGTAAAATAATACCCTCAATCCTAGGCCTGATGCTGCTAAATTTTCTATAGTTAGACTATCCTTTTGCTCAAGTTAACTGCTCATCTTAGGGTGGAAGAGAAGCACACTAATTTTTTTTCTCAGCAACCATGTGCCATGCTACATGGGTGCCCAATATCACTGAATATGCACAGCAACAATCCTTGAATGCATGTCTCTGAGTGGGGCAATTGTGTTTTTCTTATTCACCATTCCATCTCCAGCAAAGTGTCTGACATTTGGGAAAAAATCCATTTTATATTAATTGAATTGAGGTGAGCATCTTTATCCTCAATTCTTATGGAAGGAACCTGAGACTCTGAGGAACTAGGCAGCATACCTGAGATTATAGAGCTTGAGAAAGGTGGAATATGAGCTCAGATGTAGGTTTCCTGTGGTCATGGCTCCCACTCTCCACTCTGCCTTTTTCTGAAAGCCACGGCTGCCCAGCAGTCTTTCCAGCTATAAACTTTGTTTCTCTGAACTGAAGAGAGCTGATGTGTTACCCAGCTTGGAGGTCAAAGATGTGTGTGTGTATGTGCACTTGTGTGGTATGTGTGCATGCACGTGCACATGTATGCATGTATGTGCTTGTTTGTTTGGGGTGGGGTGGGGTGGGAGGATTTATACATGATAGAGTAGTCTCTTCTAAGTTTTATTTGTTTATTATCAGGAGGCATCACATTCCTGAGAATCCGTTGCTAGGAACACTTCTAGAAGCATGGTCATTTCCAGGTAACTCAATAAATGCTTTCACACTCAATTGGATATTTAGCTTAGAGTTTACTAAGACTATCTATCCCCTTCATATTTCCAAGACATGTCCTTTCCCCACAAACTTGATAGTCTTTGTATGCCAAGCAAAGTTAATATCTTACTGTATGTAAACCCCAACTCTCTGAAATTGTCATGTAAAAAACACGGATTTTACCAGGTTGATGGATCTTTCATCCTTGGGGGTAGAGTGGGGGTGCCTGCTCCATCTCAGAGGCAGCAGACATCTATGATTAACTATACAAAAATGCCAGTTTGATGATAAAAGCTGTACTTAGCATTGACTCCTCTGCTACAGCAGGAGTCTGGGGGATGCAGCTTTTGTGGACTTTTTTTTAATGGAAGCTTTTGTTAACATCAGATATCTAATTAACTTAGGTTTTAATGCTACAGAGGTGCTGCGTCCTCAAGAAAGATGGTTATCAAAATAGTTTCATCTAACATAATTACCCTAAATCTACTATGGAAGAAAGAATTAAAATGTTTCTTTTTTAAGAAAAGCCAATGTATTGAATAACATGGAGGCATTTTCTTGTGGGATCCCTGTCTATGCAGTTGAGGCTAGATCAACTTACTAACCAGCATAATTATCATATCCAGAGTTTGTCTCAGGAAATGCCTTCCAGAATGAGGGAAAACACAGCATCTGTACCCACAAGGATGGTTTGGGCCCCCCGATGATGAAAGGCTCCAGCTGCTCTGCAGTTATAATCAAACTGGCTCTCCCCCAGCCTCCTCCGCCTCATCCTCCACACAGTAATAACAGAGTTGCTGGCTGCTCATCCCCAAAATGGTGTTTAGGACATCAAATGCTTCAACTACCACCTATATGCATAATGACTCCCAAGTGTCTCCAAATCAGGTCTTCCGCCCCCACCCTGAGACTCCAAGTCATGTTCTTCAGCTGCTTATCAGACATCTGGACTTCCTAGCAGACCCTCCAAAGCAGTATCTCTTCAACCAAGCGCGCCATCTTCCTGGCTTTGTCACCCACCACGATCGCCTCTTCTGCTCAGATTCCTGACCTTCTCAGCCCCACTCACCTGCCAGTCACACGCAACTCTTATTTTTCAGTAGATTTTATATTTCAGAACAGTTTCTAATTTATAGAAAACATTCAGAAGACCTTACAGAGAGTTCCCCAAAACCCCATAATCAGCTTCCCAGTTAATATCTTATAGCAATATGGGACATTTGTTAAGATTAATAAACCAGTATTAATAATGTTATTATAAACTAAAGTCCATGCTTTATTCTGATTTCTTTATATTTTACTTAATAGCCTTTTTCTGTTCCAGATCTCATCTAGGATACCACATTACATTTAATCATCGTATCTCCTTGGCTGTGACAATTTCTCAGGCTTTTCTTATTTTTTGATGACCTTGACAGTTCAGAGGTGTACTGGTCAGGTATATTCTAGAATGCACTTCCATTGGAATGTGCTGATATTTTCTCATGACTAAACAGGGAAGATGGGTTATTAGGAGGAAGACTGTAGAAGTTAGGTGCTGACATGATTTTTAAGGCATTGTTTGGACATTGACTAGGATGGGTCACTCCCTTTATTTGATACAGGAAGGGCTGATTACTAATTCTGATATCACATTAGCATATATAGCACTGGGCATGAAATTCAGTCAGGGCTTGATGAATATTTGAAGCCTTGGTGTGTCACCTTATCTGCAGAGTGGGATAATAGAATTTACAGGAGTTTCAAGATGATTAAATCAAAATATTAAAATCCTTGGTACAGGGCCTTGTATAGTATAGTTAGCAGTCAAATATTTTAGCTGCTACCATTTTTGTCACCATGATTAGGATCTACATATTATACAAGATATACTGGAAACCCAAAACTTTGACTTTGACCACTCTGTATGTGAAGTAGTAAAGTTAGTGATTAGAGGGAAACAAGAGAGGCCAAGCTCAGCTTTACACTTTAAAGAATAGTCTCCTGTAAAATTAATGTTGCATTTAGTTCACTTTGATAAGACTTCAAGGACCATCAATTTTGTCCTTAACAATGGTGCAGATCCAAAATAAACATAAGACATGGCTCCTACTCTTAAGATGTTATAAATTTGCTGTCAGATAATAACACAGGAGAGCATTTGATGAGCCAAGCAGACATGTGGGTGTGGGAAGTTCAGAACACGGGCTGTGTCCATGTGAGCTGTATTGTTGCTAAGGTCTCGAGAGGTGGGCATTGAATGATAGGTCATATGTGGATGGTCAGAGAGAAAGGTTAGAATGTCATAAACAAGAATCTAGAAAGAATCAGTATACAGAAATCCAGTGATCCAGTGCCTGAGAGAGTCCAGCCTCCCTGGCATTAGGCTCTACGCAGAAAAGAGTAGGAGGTGGCATTGAACAAAACATCAAAATAGTGGGGTGGTTGTGGCCTGAAAGCTGTCCTCAAGAGTAATGGGGTGCCAGTTATATTTTTGAGCAAGGGAGTAACAGGATGAAGATGGAATTTTCAGGAGGTAGGTATGCTTGCAGTGGGCATGACTAGCTAGAGAGAGAAAAACTGGTGGCAAAAAGATCAGCATACTAGTTCATTCATTCATGTATACATTTATTGGTCATGTATACACAGCAGATATTATAGAGCTTCTATCAGACTCTGGGGCATATGGAGGCATATAATTCTTGGTACTTGCCCTAAAGGGGCTCACAGACTAGAGGAAGAGAAATTAGGTTTCTGCTATAATCCAGAATAGATTACAGTGAAACCAGAAAGAAAAGAACAGAATAATATGTGATAGACAGATAGATAGACATAATAGATATATATCACAAAAACTAATATGTGTGTGTGTATAGACACATTGGCTATGTATATTATATAATAATTAGGTTAGTATATGTTATATACATAGTATATAAATATGTATACATATTACATATTATATATATATACATATTACATATATACATTTGTTTCTATAATAGAAATTTGAAGGACTAGTTGTTAGAATCAACATAGGGAAGAAAGCAAACTTCTAGGAAGGATAATCCCAAATTGTAAACCTGAATGAGCTGAATAGAGGTTGCCACCGACAAAAAGGGACTCCGGTAGGTTGGGGCCAATGAGGCAAGAAGATGATGTGTTTG
This sequence comes from Saimiri boliviensis, assembly GCF_048565385.1. Classification (NCBI taxonomy): domain Eukaryota; kingdom Metazoa; phylum Chordata; class Mammalia; order Primates; family Cebidae; genus Saimiri; species Saimiri boliviensis. The sequence continues at coordinate 200,935,636 of NC_133450.1, read as the reverse complement.
GAAGCAGTTGAATGTTATAAGAGATATTCATACAGTCAAACTGTTATCATCTGGAAACACAGTGGGAAGGAGGGCTGGGCTCAAGAGACAGGCTGGGAAATTATCATCATGCTATGGTAAGGGCAGAAGAGCACCCAGGGAAAAAGGGTGGGCAGGGTAGACCAGAGCTAATCCACAAGCCCTCAGACATCTCCACCCCATCACAGGTTCAGAGAAGAGAATAAGCCAAGGGGTGGTTTCAGAAGAATGAACAGAGAAGTTGGGGTCCCAGAAGTAGGAGAACTTCCTAGGAGGGAGGTCTAAGAAGGGATGTCAGTGAAGTCAAAGACGACTGGCACAAGATAGCAAACTTACCCGGGAACTCTGACACCTAACAGCAATAACAAGAACAATAAACAATTTAAATAATAGTAATAATAATCACATTTTTTAACAGTTACTATGAGTCAGATCCTGGCGCCGTTCTAAGGCACTTAAGACATGTTTTCTCATTTTTCGTTGTCCCTAACCTAGCATAAGGCACATAGTTGTTCTTAATAAATGACTCATGTTCTAAGCCAAACTTGAGAGCCCTTAGGAATCTGGATGTTTTGATACTTTAGCTGATGCTGGAATGGGTTGACAGAATAGTAATTTCTTTCCTCGGGTCATACTGTGTAGGTTAAATCATTGGTTTATTCCTGGCCAGTAAAATCCTGTCTGATAAGATTCCTTCCCTCCTGTTCTGTACGAGAATGCACTGTTTACCCATGTGGGGTTGGGTGGAGCCCATAATATTCCTCAATCCAACCTCTCTAGTAAATGCAACCTCTGAGCAATAGCCTCGACCTTTAGGGGAGTAGCCATGCTTTTTCTAACAAGCTACAAAGGAAAGGGTGTTCTGAAAATGGGCTAGATTCAGACAGAGGAGTGTGGGGAGTGGGTGGGAGTTGCCTGTATATCCAAGGAAAGTTGGTCAACAAACTTGTTCTTGCCTCTTCCATAGCATCCCTGAAACTGCTTTATATTCGTCTGAAGACAAAACTCAAATTAGAAAAATGGGAGGAGATTGCTGCTGAGTGGCTTTCAGTTTAGGGAACTAAATCTCTATTCAAATGCAAAGGGAACGTCGTATTAGAAAGACATTGTCAGGTTAGAGAACCTTCAATTCAGGCTGGGACTTGCTTTCTCACGTGTTCGGTAAACCTCAAGGAATGGCTTTCCACAGATACGAGTTTCCTACAAAATCAATGCCCTTAGAAAGACCCTTCAGACATACAATGGGTATACTGAAAGTTAAAGAATAAAAATAAAAACAAACATGTTTTTATTTAAAACTCAATTTTTTAAAGGAGGAAGAGAAATTCTGGTGCTAAAGTAAACCTTACAAACAATTTCTTTAAGCCAGGAAGCCTACATCCTGCTCATAGGGCCTGCTCTAACATAAAACAGGCTTCCAACTCCCTCTAAGTCCCAGTTCTCCTTGCCCTGACGATCATGTACATCTACAAAGCATAGAGCACAACACAGGTATTTTTCAGAGCGGAAGATTTCATCCAACGTCACTCATGCAGAAGAGGGAGGAGTCTGGATTCAAACCTGGTTCTGCATTTTTCAAAGTTCTTCTTATCCACCCAGTGGACTTCTGTAAGCTGACATTGACCCCATGATCAATCAAAGGCCACAGGCAAAATCAGATTCCTTTAGAAAGCATGAACCAATCTGGAAAAGAGCTGTGGGCCAGTGGCTGTGGGAATAGAAGGGTTAAACGAGAGGGTCAACACTAGTGGGTAGTTTGGTTAAGATGAGGGAAGTGACTGGTCCCTTAGAGCTGTTTTCCTTCTCGCTTCCAAGGCCTGCTCTTCGCCATGAGTTTCCTATACGAACATCCTCTTGTACACAATATGTTGAAATCACATGTCTACCAAGTGTATGATTTGTTTTGAATTTTACTTTCTAAAAATGTGTCAGGACATGAGTGATATAAGAAAGGTGGTAAGGGACCATCCCTGCGGAGGTCGTAAGAGCAAGTTTGATGGGTGTTGTGCTCCAGCCCTTAGAATATTTGACTATCAGGATCAGAAGAATTTTTCTTTCTTATACGAAGTCTTGCTCTGTTGCCAGGCTGGAGCAGTGGCATGATCTTGGCTCACTGCAATCTCAGCCTCCTGGGTTCAAGCAATTCTCCTGCCTCAGCCTCTTAAGTAGCTGGGACTATAGGCATGTGCCACCATGCCCAGCTAATTTTTGTATTTTTTAGTAGGGACTGGGTTTCACCATGTTGGCCAGGATGGTCTCGATTTCTTGACCTTGTGATCCACCTGCCTCAGCCTCCCAAAATGCTGGAATTATAGTCTCAGCCACCCCACCCGGCAGAAGAATATTTTAATACTGGCCAGAAGGAGGCGTGGAAGAAAATGTATGGATGAGGCCAGGTGCGGTGGCTCACATCTATAATCCCAACATTTTGGAAGGCCAAGACAGGCAGATCACTTAAAGGCAGCAGTTCGAAACCAGCCTGGCGATGTGGTGAAATCCCATCTCTACTAAAAATACAAAAAGTTACCTGGTCGCAGTGGCAGGTGCCTGTAATCGCAGCTACTCGGGAGGCTGAGGCAGGAGAATCACTTGAACCTGGGAGGCAGAGGTGACAGTGAGCCGAGACCGCACCACTGAATTCCAGTGTGTGCAACAGGAAGAAACTCTGTCTCAAAAAAAAAAAAAAAAAAAAAAAGCACAGATGAGGTGCTGCAGATGAGAAAGCATAGTAAGGAGAATGAAAACCTGTGTGGTCAAAAGGTAGGTGGATAGCCCTCAAAAACCTGCCTTCAGGGCCAGGGTTACAAGGAGACTCAGAGTTTTGGCTACCTGGGTCTGGGAGACTGCCTCAACAGTAAGATATGTGCCTGGTTCAACATGGGCCTAGCTTAATTTTCGTTATAGATCTTCATGCAAATCCTGAGGGAATGGTAGAATTGGAATGGCGTCCCATCAGCAGCAGGTTCTCACAGATGAGAGTCCTCAGCCCTTTTTGCCTACTTGATAGTACTTTTGGATTTCCAGAAACTTATATTATCACACATACATGCATCCGCACACAGGCAAATGCACACACACAAATTTTCCAGAACCTCTCACGCCTCTCTAATATCAATCCAAAACTCAAGAACGTCCCTAAAACCCATTGTCCCTAAAATAATAGCAGAGTCATCAACAATTTAACTTGGGATGGATGAGAGGGAAAATGGGGCCACAACACAGTAATTCAATTTGGAAAAACTTAATGATCTTTCAATTTAACTCGAATGTTAGTGGAGCAACCAAGTAGGCCTTGGTATAGTAAAGCAGACAAGGTTTCTACTCTCAAGGAATCACAGCCAAACTGACAATCCCCAAGCCCAGTGCTTCTTTCAGTGTAACAGTTAGACCATCAGCCTGAGATTCACCTTGGGGGCTTACTAAAATAGACATTTCTTCGTTGCATCCTGGCTTCCTGAATTAGAACTTCTAGGGTGGTAGGGCCCAGAGATTTGTGTTTTAAAAAGCCACGCCGGTGATTCTTACACACCAGAAACTTTGAGGTCCTTTGCCTTAAACCCTTGACTAACCATATTTTTATTTCCAGATCTCAAGCACAAAGAACATTCTAGCAGCCCACTTGGTGATGATGAGGGACAGATTAGGGGGTAAGTTTTGTCATCACACACATTTCCTGGGCCTCTAACAAGCAGGAAATTGCAGCTGACTTCATCTGAAATTGCAGAGCAAAAATGCATTCAATCAAAAGCTCCTCTCAGCTCCCATATCACAGAAGCAACCTATAGAGGAAAAATCAGGAGTGTGACTTGAGGAGAGGACCAGAAATGCTCCCAGATTCACATGACACTGTCTCTGTTGCAGACTAAACCCATCTCTTCTATCTCCAACAGCACTGCCTTTTGAAAAAAGTATTTGGATTACATATGTTGAACTGAATGAGGATGCTTGCTCAGCAGTGTTGAGTGATGTGCTCATGCTACAATAATTTTAATCCAAGATACCTTAACTCCAAGTCCAAGGTTGTTAGAAGTTTCCAATTTTGGAAGAACTTTTTCATGAGGCCCACATTCAAGGATGCAATATCTCAACTGGAGCGGAAGGAAATCAAGCCCTGCTACTGAAAGAGCTGTGATATGTTACAGGTCATCACCCAAGTCTTGGGTCACAGGCCTGACCCTGCTGATTACTAACTAGGTGGTCTCAAGCATGTTACCATTGTCCACACAACTCCCAAGCTAGCTATCCAGGCATTGTCCTTGATACCTTTCTCTCTTTCACCCTCTACATGTAAACCATTCTTGTATCTGAGTATCATCAAATTGGTACACCTCTCTTCGCCTCTACTGCTATCATCCTAGCCCTGAACTACTGAAAGAACTCTGAATTCATCACTGCCCTTCCATTTTTGCCATTCATCTCAATGCATTCTCCCCACAATGGCCTAAGTCATAGCATGTCACTCCTTTACTTAAAATCTTCAACAGTTTGCCATTTATCTTAGAACAAAACAAAATCTCCTACCGCTACCTACAATACCATACCCGGCTTAGGTCCAGTTCACCTGTCCAGACTCATCCTCAGCCACTCTCCACCTTGATTTCCAGGCTCCAGGTACATTGGTGTTCTTGTCTTTGCAACACTCTATGTTCCTTTCTCCTCAGAAGCCTTCATATCATTGGTCCTTCCCAGGGGAGCACTTTTCACATCCTAATTCACTCACTTAACTCCACTTATTCTTCAGATCTCAGTTCATTATCATTGCCCTCAGGAGCCTTCGTCATCACTCCTGCCTCTTCCTCTCCACCACTAAATCAGTTCCTCCTGCTGTATACTCTCATAACTCCCCACACTCACTGCAGTTTGCAATTATACATTGCATGATGATTTCCTTTCTTATCCACTAGAGTGTGAACTACATTAGGGTGGAAACCGTGTCTGTTTTACCTACCACCATCTTACCTGCAGCATCTGAGCACAGATTCTGGGACACAGTGAAAAGAATAACAGTGGTGCTGTTGTTGTGCTAGTGGCTATATTGAGTGCCTAGCATGTGTCAGTCAACAAGAGCAAGGTGACATCCCTGGGAGTCACAGCATTCCACTGTAGACTTAAGGTCCATCTTTAAATTTCTTTTGAGTATGTATTCTAGCTCATATGATGGATGGATCTGTTTTACCTTGAAAACGTATTATTTACTTTCTTTCCATGATGTTAAGTGGTGTAGATAGTCGTAGATTCTCCATACGTGGCCAGCAATTTTGCCTACTCTCTCACCCAGTGGTACCCATGCCCTAATTGAGATATAGGAGTAGAAAAAAGAAATTAAAATGTGAATTCTTATCCTACCACTTACTAGCTGTGTGACCTTGAACAAGTGTCTCAAGCTCTCTGATCCTTGGTTTCTCAACAGTAAGAGGGGACTACTACATCTGATTTCCAATGTGAAGATCGAATGAGATAAAATATGTAAAATACATAATAGATGCTTAACAGGTAGTATCTTACTTTATTTGGAATGAGAGAGGAAAGAAAAAGGGATATATAGAGGCAGAGAAGCGGTGGCTGATGTATCAGGAATAACCTTGGCAGTTCAGTATTTAGAAGATGGAGGAGGGTGGCATTCCAAGAATGAAATAACTTTGTACGTTATCAACTGGTTCACAGAGTGTGGGGACTAAGGCATCTGAGGAACATCTGGAATGGCATTTCAGCTGTTTAGCTGTGACCTGGAAGAGCAGTGTGAGGAGCCTGATGATGATGGAGAACAACTAACCCTCAAGTGAAGGGTGATTTGGAGGTGGGGGCAAACCTACAACACAGGTAAGGAAGAAAAATGCCGTGGCATGGCACACAGCAAGGCTGGAGAAGGTCACGAGAGTGAGCTTAAAACTGACTATGCCAAATTCAGAAAGATCTACGAGAGCTAACAGCAATAGAACCTGAATGAAAAATCCACTCACAGGACAGTACATTGGCTGTAGTCATGTGTCTTGCATTTGTTTTTAGTCAAACATTAGGGAATCATTACTGCAGTTTCTACGTTGTTGCACACACATACACACATGAACACTATGGTTCTGTGGTCAATACAACTATAACAGATGCTGTATTTAAACAGAACTGGATGAAACACCGTTTCTTTATTGTATTATAAATCTCCAAAACAAAAATATGTACCCTATTCTAAAGTTAGTGTGCAATGGAAATGTTTTGCCTCAAAGTATTTCCTGTAACTTTAATACTCAAAGTATTTCTTGTATCCTTTAAAAGGATATTTGGAATATCCTTTTAAATACTTCCACTTTAAACAACTAGCTGCAATCCTTTTAAGACATCTAGCATGCTGCAGCAGTTCTTCAGCATACTAAAATCCTCCCGCATCATAGCTCACATCTTCACTAATGTGGTAAGGACATGGATTCCTTGAGCTGGTAAAAGATCTCTACATCTAAAAACATCTGCAGCTCTCTACAAATGTTTTATGTTGGATAGAATCACAGTATAAAACCAAGGTGATGACAGAGAAGTAGTGTTGTAGTAACTATATTGATGGCAGTTACATTTTTAACCATTGGGATTAAGAGTTGAAATAAAGCTAATATCAGGTCTTCCAGGTAGGTGCTAAGTGGGAAAAAAAACCATAATTTTAAAAGAACTAGCAGGGAATATTGAGAACAAATCACCTTTAGCTACTCATCTTATACACTCCTAGATTTTGTCCTGAAAGATTTTGGCATGGAGAGCAATTTGGGATGCCAGCATGCACCTGTGAAAATGCTCTGATGAGGAGAGGTAAGAGAAGTTGAAGGAAGGACAATTTCCATTTGCCACCAGGACAATAACTGAGGACATTTGACCACAGCTGGCTCCCACTGGGTCTTCACTATAGAGGACAACTCTTTTGCAGAGAGGGTCAGTGGGATTCTTTTTATTTAGGATTTCTTTCCTATGCAAAATTTATTGTCATCTATTTATTTAAAATTCAAAAACCAAAACTTTCTTGCTACTCATTTTGAGTCCTATGGGAAAGACTTAGAGGTCTTGTTCTTTCTGAGGGCGAGGACTTGCTACTGCTCTTTTCTTTGATTGCCATTCATCAGTTCTAGAGAGAGATCATGGAAATTCCCATGCTTCCTTGTTTAAGTACCGAAGAGCTCATCTCCTTTAGCCAATCACAAGAGTGATAAAAGGATAATAATCCACCAACCAAGTTAACACATTCTCTTGTGACCTCAGCATGTTTTTAAAGCCTGTTTTGAAAGAACTCTCAGACAGGCAGGACAGAAAGGCACTGACATCACCTCTGTGCTGGGCTGAGGCACAGCCCTTACCAAGAGGACAGCAGCCTTTTCCTATCAAAGCCCGAAGCCACAGCAGTGGTGAGGAGACTATGTCAGAGTTCTGCCAACAGCTGGCTGGAGTCAGAGGGTGGGGCGGTTATACAGAGGCCAGGGCAACTATGCCGATTTCCTTGGTGGCTGGAGAAATGGCCTGTATGCGCCTTCAGCAAACACCCTAGATGACTACTCCCTCTCTTTCCACACACAGCATTAGACCACCAGGGACACCACCCTCACCCCTAGGAGACAGGAGCCATGAGGCCCCACGTGTCCTAAGCGTCTCCTGCCTGAACCACTGCAAGAAGTTTTTAAATATTCTCCTTTTGACTTCTCTCCACTTCTCTTATCCACCTTTTACATGACCTTTCTAAAGCAAACTTAGGAAGTGTCATTCATTGGCTAGTTGCTCCCCATTGCCAAGGGTGTAAACCTCATTCTTAATCTGCAATAGAAGAAACTTCTCATCACGGCCCTGCATTTATCTCTATTTTTACCTCGCATCTCTTCTTCACTACTCACGATGTGCCAGCCCCACAAAATCTCACAAGATTTCCGAGACAATGATGCCCTTTTGCAACTCAGTGGCTCTGCCCAGCTGTTTCTCTACCTTGGGTACCCCCACAACATCTCCCTAGGGGGAACACCATCTCAAGCTGCAAGTGCTAAGCTCAAAGTTCATTTCCATAGTAAGTTCCTCACTGAATCTTTCTCACCATCTAGACAGAATTATTGCTTCTTGTGTCCCCACATCACTTTCTGCACAGCTGTAGGAGAGAGGCAGCAGAGCATCATGCTGAGGGGACATGCTCCCCAATACTCCATCAGGATGCAAATCCCAGCTCTGCACATGCTGTCTTTGACCTTCTGCAAATTACCTAACTATAACTGTTCCCTCAATTGCAGAATGAGGGGAAGAGTAGTGTATACCGCACAGAAATAAATGTGTCAAGTACTTTAAATCCTCAGAAGAGTGCCCCATTGCTAAGTGCTCAGTAAGCACTGGCTACTATTATGTCCACTAAAATGTTAATACCGTCATCATGTGTTTAAATGTCTCTATCCTTGTCTACAGAAGAGGGTGAGATTGTGTCTTGTTCATGTTTATATTCCTGGCGCCTAACCTCCATGTAATAGGCCCTCAATAAATGTTTATTGAATAAGTAGATTATTTTCTAGGCAGTAAAATATTCCTGTAACGCTACAGGTTATATCTCAAACAACTTTCTTTTCTTTGCTCATTGGGAAGGAAGTTATTACATAGATCCATAAAACATTGTGTCCTGAACAGAGACTCTAAAAGTCAGGTCATGAGTCTTTCACTGACATGGGAGTTTGGCAGCCTGGATCTGCCAGGATTGAGTGTCTTTGAAAGTGTCACTTTCATTCATTTGTTCAATAAATACTCATTGAATGTTAATTGTGTTCTAAGAACTGTTCTAGGGGCGGGGTGGGGGGGGGGGAAGCATTGCATAAGACAGGCAAGCTTCCTGTTCCCATGGACTTTGATGGGAGGGAGATAGTGCATTAAATGATAAGAAAAGAAAGGAAAAAGAAGTGTTAGATAATAAGTATTTGAATTAAAAGAAGGATATATGCTACAAAGTGCCTGGGAAGGCAACATTTGAAAAGGAAGTCAAGGAAAGTTTCTTTGGAGGCCAGCAGTAATATTTAGACTTGAGTTTGAGACCTAGGAGAAAAACATTCCAGGCAGGCAGCTTCTCTTAGAAGATTTTGATGTAAAACCGAGCTTGGGATGTTCCAGGAATCAGAAGTAAGCCTGTGTGCCTGGAGCTCCAGGAGTGAATGTAGGAGTCATTCCACATGAGGTCAGTGAGGATGGCAGGGATTCTACAGGCCTGGAAAAGAATGGTGATTTTATTATATATGCAACAGGTGGTCTTCAGCAGGTTTTGAGCCGGAGAATAATATGATATGATTTACACGTTTAAAAGCACAGGGAGACTGGATTACGAGGGAAGTGAAGGTAGGAGTAGAAGCAATGAGACCTGTTAAGAGGCTATTCATTGATGTAGGTAAAGAAGAGATAGTACAAGTTTAGGTAGTGTCTGTAGACCAGGACTTGATGTATGTTTATGAACTAGAGTCCTGATGCTGATGGATTAAATGTAGGGGTGAGAGAAAGAGATTCTAACTTTTTGCCCTTGTTTCAGGGGCAGTCCTATTGGCAACACATTCAACACATAGGACTGTTACTCCAGTTCATATACCAGGCAGCAGGGAAGGTCACCAGTTACTAAGCAGGGACAGCTGGACAAAGTATAATGAAGTTGGGGGAGGAGGGAGATCAAGATTCCAATCTTCAAAATGCCTAGTTTGAAACACTCAAGTGGAGAAGACATAAAGTTCATATACAAGTCTTGAGTCCAGCAAGAGGAGATCAGAAGTATGGTTATGCAAGTAGGAATCACTTGTATTAGGACAGAGTTTAAAGCTATGAGAGTAGATGTGATTCCTAGGGAAAGCATATAGTTGAAGAAGAGACAAAGTCTCAGAGGAGAGCCCTGGAAAGGCCAGCATTTGGAGTTGGAGTGCTGGGGGCCAGGAAAAAGATCAAGAAGTATCAGCCAGTACTGGAAGACAAACTCTAGGAGAGTGCGTTGTCATGGAAGTCAAGAGAATAAAACAACTCAAGACGGAGGGAGTGATAAACTGGATCAAATGCTGCCAAGAGGTCAAGTAGAAAAAGGGTTGGCTTTGGCAACATGGAAGTCTTTGTTAAAGAGATCAGTTTCACTTTTCATCTCTTACACCCAATTTGCCTTTAACAAAAAGGGGTGGAGGAGAAATTCTTTTTAAATACTTTTATTAGGCAGAAATACTCTTTCCTTAAAATAAATCATTCCAAGATATAAAAGAGAACAAAATCAGAGCTTCTGTATGGAAACGGAACCCGCAAGTACTTACCTAGAACCATTTTTCTTGCCCCTAAGGTTGATCCTAAAGACAACTTAGGGTAATTCTAGGACTACCTTGAAGAGAAGACACACACACACACACACACACACACACACACACACACACACACACACAGGACTGGAAACTGGAAGCTCTGTAAAGGGCTCTTTGGCCAAGAAAATCTAAATGGAAAGGTGTGAGTAGTTCTTAGTCTGCTGAACAATAGGCCATCTTCTAGTTAGCAGCCCTTACATTTGGCTAGATTTTTTTGTTGTTGTTGTAAAGAATACAGCATATGAGCCTTATAGGTAGGAAAGCTTAGGAATTTCTGTCATCATGGTTCCTTCTGGCTTCAGAAGTCATTTCTTTCCAGAGTAGGCCACTGGTTGCTCAGGGGTGCACCCATTCAACTGGTTTGCCCAGAACCTGTCACTTGGACATACTTCCAAGAAGTACCCAAAGCCCTTCCTTTGTTGCAAAATGATTCAGTGTCATTTCCATAAAATGTGGGGACCTGAGCATGTGTTCACACACGCAACCTGTGTATATTAGGAGATTTAAAGGGAGACATTATTTAAGGGATTAGGCTTGCCAGAATAAATTTCTGGTTGACTTAAAGGAGTCACCTAGCATATCACAGTTTGCATAGTCCATGCTCATTCAAAGGAGAGCTATATTGCTGCTCTGTCATAAATAATCACAAAAGGGCTATCTGAGTATGGGTAGCAGGAGAAGAGGAAGAAAAGAGAATATGAGAGATTATTAGGATGCACCCAATAAACTGATAAAATGCAATAAGATTCTTAATTCATAGGATGTCCACTTTGCATGAGGTACTCCACTGGGCCTAGGGAAAGGTAAAATAGATCCAAAAAGATAAAGTCCCAGGGACATCCTTTTTGCTTATCTGAACTGAATCATCTTCCTTCAGTCAGTTCTAAAACAGCTTAAAATCAAGCTATTCATTAGACTTTCAAGGTTTCACCAAGAAGTATATTAAATGCATTTATTCAGGCCCCCCATATATGGGACCAAGAGTGCTTACCTCACAGTGGCCATCTACCCCTGTGACATCTATGTGCACAGATGCTTAACAGTTTACAAAATTCTTTCATATACATTAAAAGGCAGAACGTTCCTTTAACTTTGGGTTTGTGGAGACTTTGTTTTCCTATCATTTTCTCATTTGCTGTCATTGTGACTATTAGCTTTCTTAGGGTTGTTTTGTTGTTTCTCAGCTGCACATAGCCTGACTCAAAAACAAAGACCCGATATAAGAAGGTGTCATCATGGGGTAGATGTAAGGGCAATTATCCCAAGACTCTTTGCAAAGTCACTGATGTTCATTGTGTCCTGTCTGATATCTGGCCTAAAGGAGAGTGAGCGCAGTCAGGGAAGCTTTTAATGGGAGATTTGGTAGAGGTTTATAAATAATTTGATCAAGATAGCCAAAGTCAAATAATCATCATTTGGAAAGACCCCTAGAGTGTGAACTACCTGACTCTCACCAGATCACCCACCCAGAGGAGCCCAAACCTCAGGCTAGACCATATCTTCCCAGGCTAGCCCATCAACATGACTGTATTCCTGGGGCAAGAGAAGCTGGGTGATAGAGTCTTGGCCTTCCAGTAGGTATTTTGTGATGGCTCCTGGGAGCCAGAAAAATGGGCAGAGATGGTTATAAGTGTGATGTATTCACTCTCTGAATATATATATATATATATGTGTGTGTGTGTGTGTGTGTGTGTGTGTGTGTGTGTATTCATATTCTCATTTTACAGAGGGGCACAGGGAAATTCAGTTATATGAGCAAGGTTACAGAGCTCTGAACAAAACCCACAGTCCTAGGTACTCTATCCCCAGGTCATACATGAAGCAAAAGCAGGGTTGAGATCAGAAACCAGGTTTCCCTTACTAAACCCACAGCTGCTTAAAGCAGTCCCCTGACATCCTTTTGCGCTCTGTTTAGATCTTGGGTTCAAGCCTAAAGTTTTAATGTTTGCATGCCCTCCCCCAGCCTTTTCTTTCATCTTTTACAGATTTTGTTGTCAAGATATTAGTCTTGGAAAGTATCCTGTTTGGCAAGTTCCCACGGCCCCTGGAGATTCAACCTGAAGGGAAGCACTTGGAAAACATTTTGTATGACTCTGGAATCTAGGGAAAGTATACCATTCTGGCTAGATTTCACCCAGAAAAGCTTTCTCAAGCCTCAAGTTTTGTGGGAACCAAAGCAGGGAGCATGGAGGTGGTGCCTAGAGCCCCTGGGTGAAATGTGTACATTTGAGGTTACCTATGGTCATCTGTAGCCTGAGATTAATGGGCCATGGATCCTAATGTGACAATGATAGAGATCACACCCAGATTTTCATCTTAATCCATGGAGCTGAGCAAACATCAAAAAGCTCAGCAGGCTGGTTCAGATCATTATGATAATAATTAATAACAGGCTTGCTGATGGAGCTTCTATCTGCATGGTTTGCTGTTGTTTTTATGGAGAACACTGTTGCATGAAGATAAAAACAACATGGGGAACTGAATGAATTTCCCCAAATTAATCAATTTCCCCATGCTTTTATACCAACTCCAGTCCCGAGAACCCCTACGGCTTAATGCCCTTTTACTCCATTGATTCAAAAGCCAGTTTATCCATGTGCATGAATACATGGAGAACATTTCATAGCGAAATAGATGGTATAGATTTCTAACACAGCATGCACATGTGTTGACACCATCAGTATCTGCTTTTCCCTCTAGTTTCTGAAAACTCAGAAGATACCACTAGTTGTGATTCACCTTTCCATTTGCAGCATTTAGTCCAATGTTGTCCTAAACATAGGAGGTGCTCAATAAATGTTCGATGTATTGCTAAACTTCTGATAACATAACTATGAGGAAGCTTCCGGCACAAGCCCTTCATTTTACAAAGAAGAAAACTGGAGTCCAGAGAGCGGACATAAATTATTCAAAGTCACTTAGCTAGTCACTAAGTCTGAAGTATTGTTACTTGACTAACCTCTCACTGCTCTTTCCACACTATCAAAGAAAGCCTGGAAATGACAGGCCACTCAAAGATACCAGTCTCCCAGGAAATCTGCTATCAGAAAGGACTGAATAATATGACCTAGTATAACCTTGTTGCCAAATCTCCAAGCGTCTCTCAGCACCTCCCAAGGAAAAGCTCAACAGCACTGGGTTATTCCTGAGATGGAGTTATGTTAGTCATGCTTCAGACTGGTGAGCCAGGAGCAGCAAGAACATATTCTCCCTGTATTCTAACTCACTGAGAATTGAAATGGAGAGAAATAAAATGAAATCTCATAGCTTCTTTTTAAACACTGCACACAAATAGAAGTATTTCTAAATAAGGATAGAGATTCGTATTGCTTATCATATTAGGAAGTAATGAGCAAAGTGCGAGTAATTATTGGTGCTATTCATTCAGTAATAAAAGGAAAGTCTCAGGTAGAAAAAAAAAAAAAAAAAAAAAAAGACTGTCTGGGCAAGTACTCATTCAAAGAGCTTAAAGAAAAACTCTTACCCTTCTAACAGTATCAAACCAAAAAGATCTTCAATTGTTTCTAAACTCAAAGGGACCAAGGAATTCCAAGTTTTACCTTGGAAATCTGTAGCCTTGAGGACTGGCCAGATGGTCTGTCTCTCTGTCTCAGACCATTAGGCCTGTGCTGGGTTCTGATATGCCGGTCATTGACCTCAAACTTGGAATGATTACTCTTATAGACAGATGCATCTGTGTATAACAGTACATTCTCTAGCCTCTCTGTTGCAAGCTGGCAAGGGAAGAATATGGTAAAGGAAAATGGATTAGGAGAAGATCAGGCTCGTGAACTTGGCCTCATTAGCCCCAGAGCATACTCAGCAGAGGGTGCACAACAGGTCTCATTTCTGAAGGTAGCCATATATCAGCACTGTGGATCCAGCCAGCTGGCATGGCATGTCTCTTTCGGGTCCTTGTGGAAGGAAAGCAGTAACACACACCTACTATGCTTCTATTGCTCTGGTCTGCATCTCAACCAGGCCAGTGATTGATTTATCTGATGAAAATATAAACTGATTAATTTGAAAAAAATATGTAAAATTTACTTGATAAAAAATACTGTAATTGTCCTCCTCCATTCTTACTACTGTTATCAGAAGAAAAAGCAGTTTTTTACTGCATGATTCAGCCCTTGATCTACACTCTGGGTGACTTTGATTAGTTGTTTAACCTCCCTGAGGCTCCATGTCTTCACCTTTAAAGTAATTTAGCCACCACGAGTGTTGCTCAGAAAATTAGCTTTAAAATAATATTAAAAACACAGGACGTCAAGAGGATGTAATAAATGTTTCTTTTCTTCTCCTCCTAAAATCTTTGATTTCCCTTTCTTAAAAACAAAAGAATCGAAAGTCCTGAAATAAATGGATTCAAGTGTGTGCCTCTCTTTCTTTTTAACATCTTAGCCAAAGTGAAGGATGATTCAATTATTAATGCAAGCCTGTGATTGTAAGCATGGCATAGTCACCAGTGAGGCAATCCATCAGTTAGCAATGATTGATCACCCCACTCATTTTAGGGGAAAACTTCCTTTGCTGCTAACGAGCCCCAGATTGAACTTGTCTTATAAGATGCGGGTGTGTCCCTGAGGGCACCTGGGTCGTTTTCTGTGTGTGTAAAAAGGTATGTATCCATTTGGTTGCTGCCACACCCAGCAGGAGCACCTGTGTATTTTGTGGGGAGAGGAGGTTGTGACCACGCGTATGGTGTGTGTCAGGGTCTGCGTGTGTGAAGTCTGCTTGATTGCCTCCATATTTTCATGTAGATTCCCCAAAATACAGTACTTGGATTCTGACCCTCTTTCTGGGAGAAGGGTTTGGGGATGGCCCTAATATGACCAACAAAGTTTATCTCATTACTGGCTCCTGTTTCCCTGAGCCTCTTCACAACCTCTGTCCACATGCTTGTGTACATGTACATGCATAGGCCTATGTCGTTTTAAAATCACAGTGAAGTGTTCATAGCTTCCTGAAATATGTAGAGTTCTTTCACTCAGTCACACCTTTGTACGTGCTGGTCCCTCTGCTCGGAACACCCCACAGCCTTTCACAACTTCTCATCTTTCTAGAATCGGCCAGGTTGTACCCCTCCTCCCCACCCCCGGAACCTTATCTGACTTCTCCAAGGTAGGCTGAGACACTCCTTTGTCGGCTCCTCCTGAACATTTTTTTATTACGGTACTTTCACATTGTAGCTTAATCACCTGTTTGTGAGCCCAACTCCCCAAACCAACGGTGAGTTTCTTGAAGACATAGAATACGTTATATTTATTTATCTCAGACTCTACCATGCTCAGCACAGTACCTGGCACACTAAAAATCTCAATATAGAATGAATGAATGAATAAATGAATGAGTAAATAGGTTCAGGGCCACGGCCAGACCTCAGTGCTAGGCTATAGCCAAAAAGGACTGAAAGTTTTATAAGACAGGGTGGGATCTCACTTAGTAACCCCTACAGCTTTAAACCGCCAGAAAGAAAACAGCTTCCTATGGCAGGTGCATTGACTTATATAACACTGCGATCACAGAATAGCTAATAAATCAGGTAATTTGTCCACTTTCCTGGAGTGAAGTTTTCAGCTTGGGCTCCTCTCAACTCAGAAAGCTGAGTGCGTGATGCTGCATGCCTCCTTCAATGGAGCTCAATTAAGCTTAATATCTTATGACTCAAGAGTTTGCACAGCAAGGCTTGGCACTTAATATTGTAATTACAGAACTGCCTTTCATAAGCAAATCGACGCAGTGGTTTGACAAGCTTGAGGAATTGTTTTTGGAGCTCACCCTACAAGTTCCACAGGGAATTAAAATCATGGTAATTACTGTTGAAGCGAGATTCCAGTTCTTGATGTACAGGGAGGTAAGTGAGTAAGTCACACGCTGCACCCTTTCCCATCTGAAAACGAGGAACGGAGGTGGAAGTCAACACATATGATCACCAATTGGCCCACAGGCTGCGATGTTTCTCCTTTGCTAGGGCTCAGCTTCAGGAGGCTCAGCTGATTGAAGAGAATTCTTTTGCTATGAAGTGCTCTCCCCCTCCCTCCAACTGGACCCATAGTCGATGGTACCCACTCTTCTCATCTCTGCTAGCTTTTGGCAATACATGGATAAGGCAGATGGGAATCCACAGGCTACCCTTTGAAGAACTCAGAAACTAATGTTAGGGTAAATGTGGGAACCTAAACCAGCGAGAAACAGGATCTGTAATGACCCAGGACTGGGCTTGGCTCAGAAGCTTTGGAGTCGCAGTCAATTTATAGACAAAACCGCTCCCTGAAGAATGGATTCAGAGTGCCACTGGAGACGCTCAGAGTGTTCTGGGCTGGTTTTTAAAGGACGAATGCCTCACCACAGATAACAACCTAATTCCAAACCACAAAGGAGACTTGTAGCCACAAAAATATTTCACTTACAAATGAGTAAAGCTGCCCTTCTGTTCTGTGTCTGCATGGCTTCCCAGGGAGGCTGGCGCAAGTTGCAAATGCTAAAGAGAACCCTTTCCCAGTGGGACTCAAGAGGGGGCTCCAGGAAATGATTGTTCCTTTTCGTTTTCTTAGAGAAATTGTTTATGTTGGGGGCCTCCTGCTCTCTGGAAACGTGATCTCTTATGCCTAAACTCTGTAATTGTGGCTCCCTTCTGTCCACACTTACAGAGTCCCTCCCCTACCCTTTGCTTTTTCCTCCATCATCCACAGCCTGAAAATTCATTTCAAAATTAACAGCACAACGACAAAGATGCCACAAGACCCAGATTGCTAGCAGATGCTCTGGAGATGCTGGCCAGAGGAAAAGGCAAGTGGGATAGGCATTCTGCGGCCAGGGTTCCCGTCGCTACTTTTTTGAAAGGCTGCCCAGAAACAGGTGAGGGTCTTTAGAACACATCTTCAGCCACCTACTTGCTCACTCATTATTTCAACAAACACCCTGTGAGTAATAGAATGTGCCAGTTCTGCCACTAGGATCTGCAGCCGCAACAACAATAATAATAAATATCTATTGAGGCACTCTTCTTAACATTTCCTATTTAATAACATGTTAACCCAGTTTTCATAACAGCCCTAAATTAATCCTCGGATGAGGAAACAGTGACACAGAGAGGTTAAGCGTTTTGCCCAATGTCACGAAGGTAGGAGGAAGAGGGTTTGGCATTTGATCCTAGGTAGCCTGATTCTACAGCCTAAGCAAGGGGTCGACAAACCTTTTCTGTTGAAAACCAGATAATAAATATTTTGAGTTTCACGGGCCTGATTTTCTCTATCACAAGGACTCGAGTCTGCCGCTGTAGCTCCAAAGCAGAGCCATTAATAATACATAAATGAATGGCATGGCTGGGTTCCAAGAAAATATTTATGCACACTGTAGTTTAATTGCATGACATTTTTGTTTCTTAAAGTATTATTCTTTTGTTGATTTTTCCCCGACCATTTAAAAATATAAAACCACGTCTACCTCACAGACCATACAAAAGTAGTCATCAGGCTGGATTTGTTCCACAGACCATGGTTTGTCCATCCCTGGCCTAAGCTATGCGATCTCCTCGTGAACAAACGAGGAATCATTGTTATTCTGGAGAGTCTCACAGCCTAACAGTGACAGTGCAGTGACAGAGACATGTGAACATGAGGCCCTTCTGAGAATCCTTTCATCCACATGTTGCCTGCTTCGCCGGAATTACTCCATCTCTCACTCCAACCCTCCTCCTGGTTAATTCCTAAGTGCCTGTCTAACTCCAGCTTAGCATCAGCCTCTTTCAGGAAGCTTTCCTTGACATCCATCCTCTGCGCAACCCTCCTCTGTCCTCCCAGTATACTATCTTCTCCTCCATCATCACATTCTTACCGGTCTCTACTTATGTGCCTGCTCAAGGTAGGCAGCCATGTCCTCCTGCTTCCCTGGGTCCTGATTTGGTCCCTGATGCTGGTGGGCACACAACACATATTTGTGACATTCACTTATAGATGTTAAAGGTGAAGGTGAAGGATAAAGGGAGAAGGAAACTTTCAGACCTTGAGTAAGAGAATGGCTATGAGTGAACAAGGACGTGGCTGAAGGTGTGTTCTAATGGTTCTAATGGAGTAAGAGAATATTCCAAGCCAGTGAGATGGGGAAGAACAGTGTTCTGGGGATAAAATGAAATGCACATAACAAGGCAAGAGATAGGGATAGAGGAAACAGAACGTGCAGAGAACTCCTAGGGACTGGCAGAAATGCCCATGTCAAAAAATAAAGCAGGGCCAGGCACAGTGCCTCATGTCTGCAATCCCAGTGTTTTGAGAAGCCAAGACAGGAGAACTGCTTGAGCCTAGGAGTTTGAGACCAGCCTGGGCAACAAAATGGGACCTCATCTTTATGAAAAATAAAAGCCATTTGCTGGGTGTGGTGGCATACGTCTGTCATCCTAGCTACTCAGGAGGTTGAGGTGGAAGAATGGCTTGAACCTAGGAGTTGGAGGCTGCCATGAGCTATGATCATGCCACTGCACTCCAGCCTGGGCAACACAGCAAGACTTTGTTTATAAATAAATAAAGCATGAGGTAGACAAGGTTCATATTAACAAGGGTGTGATGCCTGCAGGAAGTAGCATTAAGCATGAATGCAACATGCTCAGATTTGTGCTTTAGAATAGAAATTGGCAAACAAGAACCCATGGGTCCAATCCAGCCCAAGATCATACAGTAACAAAGGGATGAACTGGGGCTGAAGCCCAAGGATGTGAATCCCATTCCGTGCTCTTTGGATCCACTAAGCCACTTCCCTAGTGTGGGGATCTGGCCCTGGATTGGGACTGGCTGGATGTATTTGGGGGCCCTTCCATCTTAGCCCAGTCCCAGCTCACACACAGATGAAACTGACCCTGGAAGGAGTAAGGGACAGGTTATGTGAGTCTCTCCAGCCTCTCTCCTAAGTGCAGGGATGCTGTGTAACTTGGGGCTCATGACTACCTTGCCACTGTTTTCTGGCCATGTCTCTGCTTCTCCTGAGCCTCTGCCTTCACCTGCGCAATTAAGAGTTTGATTAGATGCTCTGTAAGGGCCCTCATTAAGCCAAGATTCTAAATATTGTAAGGATTCCATAAGCTATATTAAAATACCATGGCTAGTATTTGAAAGGCATGAAAGTCCTGGAAATGGAAGAAGACAAGAAAGCTAATCTGGTGTGGAACTTCCTCTTCCACCCTAAATCCCTGGAGAGTTGCTCAAGATACAAAGATGAGAAACTTTCCAGGGATTTAGGATGGAAGAGGAGGATCCACACCAGATTAGTTCCAAGGGGAGGGAGCTTGTTAAGGGGATTTAAAGTTCATTGTCTTAGTAACCCTTTGTAGTTCTTTGGAGCCTCTGTTTTCTTGAAGCTCAGAGTATTTAGCAAACATTAGCTCTTTAATCCTGCCAGCAGCCTTGTGAAGTGGTTAGGTGTGAATGTCTTATCCCCGCTTGAGAACCATGGATTTGAGGACAAAGGAGTTCCAAATGGTGATGACAGCAAGGTGGGAGACAGGCTCCAAGGGATGGACTAAGCTAACTTGTCATTTTTTTCCTCATTGTTCTACCAGAGGAGCAGTGGATGGTGAGAAAAGCATGAGCTCTGGAGCCAGTCGAATCTGGAAATGAGGTCTAGCTTGGCCTCTCTGTAGCTACATGACTTTGAGTAGGCCCTTCAACTACTGTGAAATTCAGCTTTCCCTTTGGAAAGAGGGTTAGTGACACCTACCATGTCACCAACTTACAGGATGAGAATGTCAGTATAAGATGTGTGTAAAAGACATTTGAATATGGAAATTCTCAATAAATATATTTGAGAAATTTTAAAATTAAAACTCACCAGATATTTGGCACAATGGCCTGTGGGATTTTGTATTCTGAGAGTGAAGCTCAAGGCCCTTACCTTAGATCAAGAGTTGGAAAGAAGGCACAGCTGGAGATGGCTTTCCAGATTCAGTAACTAAGTCCTAGAGATGACACCAGACTGGGCTTGCTAGAGAAACCAACCAACTACCATGAGCAGAGTTGTCTTGAGATAAAGATTTTTAAAAGCAGCTCAAATCCCACTATTTGAGGAAGGTATTAGGACTATATTCTACTTGGGGATCTTGGAAGGCCTGAGCAGGAAAGCAACATGGTCATATGGGCAGCGTGAAGACTGTTCTGGTTCAGCAGAGAGAACCAATGAGAGCAATGGTTTTGCAACTCATGGACAAGATAATCTATTGTGGTTGGAAAGAAAAATCTCACAACATCTACTTACATTTTCTCAATCTCATTCTTTTAAAAATTATTTTTGTGTGTATATCCTTAAGGCAAATATAGTATTTTAGTAGTATATTTAGCTACCTAATAAGAGAGATATATTACATATATATGTATATGTTGGGAGGGAGTATGCAAATTTATTCTTGGTAGGGACACATGATCCGAAGTTCAGAGACCACTCACTGGATTGGAAGGGAAGGCACGAAATGCAGAACCCCATTAGAAAGTTCTTGCTCCTTCCACCATCTTTCCCCACTGTCACGATGGTGCACATGAATGTCCTGACCGATGCTCTCAAGAGCATCAACAATGCTGAAAAGAGAGGCAAATGCCAGTTCTTATTAGATGGTGTTCCAAATTGGGAAATTTGAGATCAATGATGATCATAGAGCTGGGTGAGCTGTAAATCTCACAGGCAGGTTACACAAGTGTGGCGTGCTCAGCCCCAGATTTGATGTGCAACTCACAGATCCAGAAAAATGCCAGAATAATCTGCTCCCATCTCACCTGTTTGGTTTCATTGTACTGACAATCTCAACTGGTATCATGGACCACAAAGAAGCAAGACAAAAACACAGGAAAAAAAAAATTTGAAATTCCTTTTCTGGGGATGTAATATATATTTAGAAATAAAATGCCTCACTGGACAAAAAAAAAAGTTCTCCAAGGCATCTGAGAGAGCGAATGCAGGCCTCAACAGAACAGTGGTTTGTGAGGGAATAAGGAAGGAACAATTAAAAAAAAAAACAGAGAAAAGGAAAAGAAAAAGCAGGAATTGGTCATATTTGGACATAAAGAGCAAGTGACTAGAGAAGAAAGAAGGTACAAACCTGACCCTGAGATTTGAATCCTTGGCCAAGAGAAGACCGTGAAATTCAGCTTTCAAGTTTCCTTGCCGCCAAGGAAAATGAGGAAGGTCAGAGAGGACACTGGTTCGAGGGAAAGGTTATGAAATCCCCCATGGCCAAGTAGGATTTTGGGTAAAAACAACAGAGACCAAAGAGCTGGAGATATAAGGCTGGGGCTTGGCAGAGATGCCTGGCTCAAGGTGGAAAAGCTAGATGCCTCCTATGGAGAGGATTCCCCGAAGGAAAGAGGAGAGGCACAGCAGGAGCCTGCTAAGGGGAAGTGGTGTTCTTATCCCTAACTAATATTCAGTCTTAAGAGATCCCCCGTCAGAGTGGTTCCTGAGGTCAGCTGACATTTCGTGTGGTCTTGGCATCTGGCTAATAGTTTATTTCTACAAGATATGAACTCAGAGAACATCAGAGTTTGAACACCTTTTCCAGAGACTATCTAATTTATAGTTGGCTTGGTTTAAGTGACTTTTTCACATCAGTTTTCATATATCCATATGTGTCAGTAAGGGTTCTTAGTTGCGAGCACAATTCATTCTGGCTAACTAAGCAGAAAATAGGTTTACAAAAAGATACGTAAAAGGATATCCGAGAATCCTTAAGCAGGCTAGAAATCAGACTCAAGACTGAGCCTACAAAACAAATTTTCTTTCCATTGTTAATTCAGCAACAGAAAGAAATGAAGTATAATCCATACTGCAACGTTAGTGAACCTTGAAAACATCATGGTAAATGAAAGCAGCCAGTCACAAAAGACTGCATACTGTACGATTTGATTTATATGAGAGGTCCAGAACAGGCAAATAGACAGAAAGATGATTCATAGCTACTGGAGCTGGAGGGAAGAGTGGATAGAAATCTGGGGATTGGCAGCTACAGGTATAAGGTTTCTCCGGGGGTAATAAAAATATTCTAAAATCCATTTTAATGATGAATATGCAATTCTATCACTAGACTAAAAAACTGAGATTGTACCCTTGAAATGGATTTATTGTATACAATGCAAATGTATCTCAATAAAGATTTTTCTTTAAAAAGTACACACACACACACACACTATGGAAGGCTATTGAGAAGGGATTCATGACTGTCACTGCTACCAATATCAAACAGAAAATGCCAGGATTTTAGCTTTAATGCAACCTCCACAATCACATCCCTGATGCCAGCTCTGCCTCACTCAGCTGAGCAACCACCGGCATCCAAGTAAACCTCACATCTCTGCCACCACTCATGTGAGCACATGGGGTGTCTGAGACAATCTCATTTTCTCAGAATTCTCACTTTCCATTTTTGTCCCTTATGGACACATCCCAATGATGAAATCTAGAAAGCACTGTGTGAATTAACCATAAAAGACTTTGAAAATCCAAGTTCTGATCACTACTCTCAGAATCAGGGGGATGTCCCTGGAGAAAGGCAGCCATAGATATGCAAACATCTATTAGTAGAATATGTTAGAGAACTTCCAAATAAAACTTAGTAGAACTTGATAGTTTTAACAGTTCCTCTAAGAGGATTCTCTTTTCTTTTTCTTTTTCTTTTTCTTTTTAACTCTAGAAGTAAAAAAGCAGCCAAATAGAGTATGAGGAGAAGAGGCTTCAGAGCCCACCAAACCTGGCTTTGAATACCAGAGCTGCCAGGTATGAGATCCACGTAAGTCACTTAATGTCACTGAGTCTCACCTGGAAAATGACAGAATCAAAGTCTACTTCACAAGATTATTTCCAGCATTGAGATAATGAGTGTTAAACAGATCCTGGTTTCTGCCAAGAAAAAAAAAAAAAAAAAACCTTACTGTATTTTTGTATTGATTTTTATTAGATCAGACTCAACTGTTACCCTGATTTTCATGTTTTCAGAATTTTTAAAAGATACACTATTGATTTATTTTATTCCTACATTGAGCTTTTTCTTCATAGGTGCCATTTGGTTTCTTGTAAGAGTTTTTTATAAGCTCAATTATATAAAAGTAATATAGAAAAAGTGCAGAAAGAAAAATACTCTGAAATGTCACTATGGTTGTCTCTGGTGTGTGAAAGTATAAACAACTTTTTAAAATTTCTTTCTGCTTTTATTACTTTCCATTTTTTTGTTCTTTTGCAAGAGTGAGCATGTGCTACTTCTAAAATTAGATACAAATAAATAATCAAACAAAGAATAAAGTGAAGTTGAAAGCTTTATGAGATTAGCATATAAAAGAAAAACATACAGCAACTTCTCCATTAAGTAGCCACATTAACTTATGTGCAGAAGTGAGCTCTAATTAGTAGCCTGCAATATCATGTGATGGGCTAGCTCCAGTCTCATGCTAGACATCTTCCAACTGACTCATGCTGTTTTGGTATTCCAGGTACCACTCTGTTCAGAAACTAGGGGAACTCTTCACACATTTTCCAGAAACTTTTAGGATTCAGCAGACTTTCAGGACTTTGTCTCTTAACACATGGGGTCCAAGTCCCATGTTACTTATGGGTTATTTAGAGCAGGATGGTCACTCTAGTCCCCCATATCCTTAGCATTCTCCTTCTCCTTTGTCAAATCTGACCCTCAAGGAACTCATTTACCATAGACTGTAAATAACCAATCAATATCTCCTGTGCTAGATCCTTCAGAGATCCCCCCAGGAATAGTGATACAACTTTCCTGATTCTGAGTTCTGTGCCTTTTTGATGCACAGCCCTTTCTTAGTTTCTGATGGCCTCATTAGCAGATCATCTTATGAATAATCATAATATTTGATATTTAAGAATATTTAAGTAAGAATATTTAATAATCGTGATGACCTTGATATTCTGGTAGTATTTGATGGTACCAGATATGGAAGGCTAAAGTTTTAGGAGCCAAAGTTACCTAAATAGCTATAAAGGTCGAAACACTGTACCACAGTGTCATGTGGTAACTTCACGTTTCTGATTTACATAGAAACTTCTCAGAAATACGTCTTGCTGTATTTGACCATATCCTTGGCCTTCTCACTGTCTTCTCTTGACTCTGTTTCCTTTAAGATTCACACTCCTTCACATGTCACTGACGTCCTTTTATGTCTGCTTCTCTTGCTCTGTTTCCTGCTTATTCTCAGTCTCATTTGTCTTCTCCTCCAACCACATCAAACTTTTGGCCTTAGTCAAGTACACAGACTCTTATCTCTCTACCTATGGCCACAGCTCCTTCTGTGTAAAATGCTCCTTCCTTCCTCTTCACACTCTGGCTCACTCAATTCCAACTATTCTGGAAGACTTCCTGACTCCTTCATGGAAAGGCAGAGTCTCTCTCCTGTTTGTTTCCAGAGCACTGAGGCCTCATTCAATAATCAATCCACAAACATTCGTCTAGGGCCTTATATAAATTCTGCACTCTGCTTCCAAGATCCTTTTCGTATTTGTCTATTACAACAAGTGACACACTGGGTCTTGTGTGTTAACCTGTCTTCAAGGTGCAGCCTGGTGATAGGCAGCAGCCATGTGGAATGTTTCGTTAAGACAATGGCACTATTTCCTCTCTTCTCCAGATGCTCCCAGCTAATGCTCCCAGTTACCCATGCCCTCTGTCTCTAAGTACAGCCCAGGACATGGAGTATATGCTACCTCAGATCCAGCTTCACAGAGCCCTGGGGAAGGCCACACACCCCCATGCCCATCAGTCTTTCCCACATCCATCGTGTGTTAGTGCAAACCATATGATTGGGTTTCTATCTCAGTTTCTCTGTCAAGCACGCTATTACCCTGCTGCCACTGGACTCTAACTTGCTGGGTAGATCTTTCCAATCTACATGGTCATGCCATACTCTCACTGCAACGGGAGAGGAGAAATGAGCTTTTGACTTTTTCCAGGTAGACCTAGGGGTGGCTAGGGTTCTACCTGCCATATGTTGGGGATCAGGGGCCTCCCAGGTCATGTTGTAATTGCCTGCTCCAAGGGCTCTTTTGACTGTGCACTTAAAGCAGCATCACACTTGAGCGTGCTCATCCCTCCTTCTCCACCCTGAATTGGGCATTTCTCCTGGAGTAGCATGCCTCTTTGGACCACAGACTCTTAGATATTTCTTCCGCCTAGGAAGGTTGACTGCCCCTTGGCTTCCGCCCTGCCCAAGAAGCTGCCTTGCCCATAGCAACTGCACTAAACAAGTACAGATAAAAAGGTTCAAAAGGTTCAAGCTGAAATTTTTTTTGTTGTTTTTTTGTGTTTTGTTTTGTTTTTTGAGACAGGGTCTCACCGTGTTGCTGGGGGCAGAGTGCAGTAGCTTCACAGGCGCGATGAGATCATTACAGCCTCAAACTCCCAGACTCAAGTGATTCTCCCACCTCAGCCTCCAGAGTAGCTGGGACTACAGGCACATGGCACCATGCCCAGCTCAAATTGAAGATTTGTCATGTCCCAGGGAGAAACCAAGATGACAGGAAAAGAGGGAAATTAAAATAGCCCCAGAGAAAGACTTCCATGGAGTTTAATCTGAAGGAAAGGGGAAGGAAGCTGTAACTGGTATGAAAAGTTTAAGAGAGCAAAAATGTCAAAGTCTTTGCATGTTTAAATCTGAAAAAGGATTGTCCACACTAGTAAAGGCTTTTATGAAAAATAATTATAGTATCTAATATTTATGGAGCATTTAGGATGTGCCAGGAATTCTATTTTAGATAATTTTCCTACTTAATCCTTATGGCAGCCTTATGAAACAGGTTTTGTTTGTAACCTATTTTTTTTTTTTGAAGAAGAAGAAATAGCTTAGAAAAAGATGTGACCAGGCATGGTGGCTCACGCCTGTAATCCTAGCACTTTGGGAGGCTGAGGCTAGTGGATCACTTGAGCCCAGGAGTTAGAGACCAGCCCAGGCAACATGACATAATTTAAAAATATGAAAACCGAGGTGAGAGGATCACCTGAGCCCATGGTAATTGCACTACTGCACTCTAGTCTGGACAACACAGTGACCCTATCTCAAAAAAAAAAAAAAAAAAAAAAAATCAGAAAATACCTTAAGGTTAAAACCAAAAAAGAAAAGAAAAATTAAGATGTTGCCTTGCAACTTGACCTCAAAAAGAATAAATTCCAACTATCCCAACTGACTTAAGAATTTTCTAAGGTCATATTGAGTGAGAAAAACCAGACTCAGATAAGTGCATACAATATGATCCCACATTAGTTTACCAACTTAATAAACCTCTTATCTATATGTATGTGTATATAAGTACACACTATACAGAGTAATATGTATACCAGGATTGTATTCAGAAAAAATTGAACCTTATGTATGTTTCTTTTGTTTGATTATGCATAAATGAGATAGGAGAAAATGATGGAAGGATTTGCACTGATCTGTTGACTTCAATATCTGGGAGACGAGAGAGAGAATAGGGTAGGAAAAGAGAGCTTTGGGGTTTACACGTTTGCATCTTTGGTCTTCTTATAACAAGCATATATTGCTTTCATAATTTTAAACCACCCAGTGAAATGAATGATTTATAATAAATATTTTTCCCAAAGTTATGTGTTTTTCACCCTGAACAGTAAAGAAGAATGGTCTATGCCAGGTGTCCCCAAACTTTTTACTCAGGGGGCCAGTTCACTGTCCTTCAGACTGTTGGAGGGCCGCCACATACTGTGCTCCTCTCACTGACCACCAATGAAAGAGGTGCCCCTTTCTGAAGTGCGGCGGGGGGCTGGATAAATGGCCTCAGGGGGCCACATGCGGCCCCCGGGCTGTAGTTTGGAGACGCCTGGTCTATGCTCTAGTGATCCCCCTTCACCCAGGACTGCTCAAGATGGTTTGGAAATTCATAAAACACCTTCACAGTCCATTCACATCTGACATATTCTCAGTTTCACTGGCACATAAGACCATTTATATTTTTAATTCTAACTTTCCAAAGCTTATGTCTAAGGCCACACTACAGACACTAAGAGAGAAGCCTAAATTGTGGCCCAGAGCTTTGGACTACAAATCTAGTGGTCTTATGCTAAAAGTGTAAAATTGAGTCATGTAGAAACACCTTTTAAAATATCCATTTTTAAAATGCTAGTTGGATGCAGTGGCTCACGCCTGTAATCTCAGAATTTTGGAAGGCCAAGGCAGGTGGATCACCTCAGGTCAGGTATTCAAGACCAGCCTGGCCAACATGATGAAACCCCGTCTCTACTAAAAATTAGCTGTGTGTGGTGGTAGGTGCCTGTAATCCCAAGCTACTCAGGAGGCTGAGTCAGGAGAATCACTTGAACCCAGGAGGCAGAGTTTGCAGTGAGCCGAGATCACACCACTGCACTCCAGCCTGGGCAACAGAGTGAGACTTCATCTCGAAAAATAAATAAATAAAAAATAAAATAAAATGGTCCATGAATCAATCTGGTTGGCCAATTGAAAAGTTTTAGTTATATAAAATATTAGACATATCATTAGTAAAATTAACCCTTAATTTCCTCTTTGGCTATCACTAAGGCACGATGTCATTAGTTACATGGGTAGTGGATCCTTAATCACAGCCACACACATACTCATTCAACAAATACTTGTTGAGCATGTAACAAGTGCCCAGCACTCAGGTGCTGGGTCTACCTTATGAACTAAACAAACAAACTTTCCTCAGGCATTTGGCCAAGAGCTGTGAATGCATGCCTCCAACATTTGTCCTTTTAAAATTAAAAGGACTGTTTAATTAAACATGAATGTTTAGTAAACACCAAAGACTTTTTAATTTCAGAATCATGAATCAGAAAATGCTGAAAAGAAATAAACATGAGTTACAGAAATACAGACTAGAAATGAGGGATGGTGACTAGAACTAGCATTTTGGAGTCCTCCTACGTATGAGATACTTT
The DNA here is from genome assembly GCF_048565385.1 of Saimiri boliviensis. Lineage (NCBI taxonomy): Eukaryota > Metazoa > Chordata > Mammalia > Primates > Cebidae > Saimiri > Saimiri boliviensis. The sequence continues at coordinate 200,907,391 of NC_133450.1, read as the reverse complement.
ACAGGTATTATTGTAGTAACTGTGCCCCATAACCCTATATGGAGGAGATTCTTTGTATTCAGTTAACAGTGAGGGTACTAGACCTTAGTGGGAAGTAAAAGAATTTTCCCAAGGTCAAGGGTGAAGTTTTAGAACTAAGAGTTGACTGAGCAAATACAGACTCATCTAACTGTGGAAACCATGGCTTTATTTTACTATTTTGCCCTGTTTGCAAAGGAAACTATTTCTCTAAATGGCACATCAGGTGTATATGGCCAAGGTGAAATGGTGGCTGAGCGTGTCTATCATCTGGGCCGTGCATACCAAGTGAAGAAAAAGCAAGGAGGCCACTTATCCAGTGATCCACAGGCTTGCTGCAGGTCATTTCCACCTCGCTGGCTAAGTGACCTCCTTGCTTCTTCTTCACCTGTCTTCCTACAGCCTCCTGCAATGCAACACCTGCAGGAGCCTTCTTCCCATCTAAGTCATATCAGTTCCCTCCTGTGCTCAAAATGCGTGAGTGCCTTTCAATTTTGCTCAGAATGTATACAAAGACTTTATAATGTCCAACAGGTCCACATATCCTGCTCCCACCTCCTTGACCGCAGGTCCTACTGCTGTTCCTCTCACTCCTTGACTCTGACCCTTCCATTGCATGAACTTGGGTGTCCTAATTGGCATACTTTAAAATTTTTAGTTAAATTTTGTAATATATATACATTCATATGCAGTTACACCAGGCCTGCTCCAGCCCCGAGGCTTTGTGCTGGCTATTCCCTCTGGCTGGAAGCTTTCCCCCAGGTATCCAAGTGGCTCACCTCCTTACCAACTTCAAGTCTTTTCTCCAATGTCATCATCTCAGCGAGATTCCCCTGACCACTACATTTAACACCACTTACCCCCACTTAGCACTGAGTGTCCCCGGCTGCCATAATTTTTCTCCAGGATGATCTGTCACCTTTCATCTATTCGCTGATGTATTTCCATCACTTACAGAAGTGTCTGGCACATAGTACATAGTCAATAAACACCTGCTGAATTGATGAATAAACCCTCACCTCAACCCCATAAGAATGACAATTATTATTCCCATTTTACAGCTTCAGGAGATCCAACTTCTATGTGCAAAGCCAACAACCAGAGAGCGACAGGGCTAGGACTCAAAACCACAGTGTTTCCTCATGGAGGAAGAGAAGAAAGGGGAGAACGGAGGGGAAACGTCTGCTATATTGGACTCCTTTTTCCACAGTCCCCACCAGCAACTCCAACCAGTGTGGCATTTGTCTTCTACAGTAACATCAGGTAAGTGGGTGGAGACATCCTCTGTCATTGCTTTTGGTCTCTAGGAGTCTAAACTGGGAACCAGGCTGCCATCTGTTTTTATGAAAAGAAATAAATAGGAAGTGTTAATGATACATGAGAATAATATAGGGGTAAGCCCAGAAATCAGAGTGTTTTGAGTCTTTCACATGAAATGTTCTTTATATGTACTTAATGCCAAATACAAAACCTAACAGGTGCCATGAGGAAGAATCGGCTCTACCAGAAAGTTCCTGATTGCCCAACACAAAGTGGCCATGGTTGGGACAGTCATACTTCGCCATCACCCTCTAACATCAAACACGGCCTGGATCAGGCGTCCCCAAACTATGGGCCGCGGGCCGCATGCGGCCCCCTGAGGCCGTTTATCTGGCCCCCTATTGCACTTCAGGAAGGGGCACCTCTTTCATTGGTGGTCAGTGAGAGAAGCACAGCATGTGGCGGCCCTCCAACGGTCTGAGGGACAGTGAACTGGTCCCCTGTGTAAAAAGTTTGGGGACACCTGGCCTGGACAGTGATTTCTGAGCACTGACGACTCTAAGGTAAAAATCAGCACAGACTCCAGAGGTCATGTGTGTGCTTGTCTGTTTATTAAATTTTTTAAGCATGATTGTATGTCTTCTCTTTTCTAGGCCCTTCTCTTTACTAGGTCCTGAGAACACAGTATCAAAGCAGATTACTGCTTTCAGTAAATTGATGTTATAATAGGGAGACAGACACATAAGTAATCACAATGATAAACTTGTCTTAAGAAAGAGAGGGGAGCAAACAGCTGATGGATCTCAGGTGCAGAAGGCTCCTGAAGAAGATGATATTTAATCTAGCAAGGTTTCCTTAGGAGGACATTGGTTGGAAGGTCTTAAGAACTGCTATGTCCATCCCTGAAGCTGAAACCTTTAAAAAGGATATAGGGAGGCTTCTGCATGGCAGATGCCTGAAATGGATCCTTGAGAAACAAGTGATCTACAGGTACCTGTTGTAAACCAGGGGCTAATGATGAACCAGAGCCAAAGTGGCCACTCTGCCCTATCCTAAGCTCAAAGGATCCCTAACAACATCCACACCTCTTGGACTATGGGTCAAGCCCTTGACAGTTACTTTTCACTTATCACCTAACTTAATTGTTACAACCACTGTTTCACAAGTGAAGGAACTGAGGCTCATAGAAATGAAAGGCTTTATGCAAAAGCCTCAAAGCTAAAGACAAGAGTCCAGGATTTAGATTTCGAGTCCAGTGCTCTTTGCTCAATACAGAGTCCTTCCTCCTCCCACTTAATGCTGACATTGCTCATAGACCTGCTGTTATTCTTAGTTCTGAAATAAATGTACTGGAGAACTTGGAGCAAAACTTGCTGCTATGGGGCAAAAAGAAGACAGAATTTTGTGACTGGAGTGACTCAGGTTCAACTTCCAGCTGTCTTTAACTCCCACTTGCAACGTCAGAGAATTTGTTTTACTTCCCTAAAGCCTGAGATTTTCCTTCTGGAAAACTGACATCTCTGTATTATGAGGCTCCAATGGAATAAAGTGTATGATATTTCTACACTTAGTAGGTGGTCAATGCAAGTGAGCAGTGCCTTTCTCCCGGAGAACTTTATGCTAAGTGCTCCTGTCGTGGGTCCGTTTAGGGAGATAAGTGAATCTAGAAAATGACCATATGCCAAGCAGTTGTCGTCACATCATTCTTGAGTTGGCTTTTGTTGTTATTGCTGTTTTGGTAATAAATAGGGAAATCAAGCACTATTTTAGAGCCATTATTCTTGAAAACAAACTACACAAACTTGTTGTTAGGACATTCCTCACAATTTTCTCAGATATCTTGCTAATGGTCATGATAAACATAAAAGGGATTGTAGACTGCTGCCCAACCCTGCCTGCAAATTAAGCTGATTTCTCTATTTCTTAACAGTTTGTCAGCCATCAGTTGCAAGCCATCCACTGCCATAGGTGTTTGGTTGTGAGTAATTACTAAGGGAATGTGATGATTTCCGGCTTGGGAAGTATAGTGTGAGTCCCACTGTAATTACTATGGAATCCATGAGGTATAATTAACCAACTGGCTGCACAAGTGGCTTCTGCTGGCACTGCCAGATCATTCTGTCTATTTGCTATGAAGCAGCAGTAGTCAAGCCTTTTTGTTTGTTCATGCAACAAAACACTCGATAGGATACTTGAGTATCCTATCTGTTTATTTTAATTCAACTTTTTTTTCAGATAATTGTAGATTCATATGCAACTGTGAGAAATAATATAGATACATCCAATGTACCTTTTCAGGAGTCTCCCCAAGGGTAACATCTTGCAAAACTATAGTATAGTATCACAACTAGGATATTGACATTAATACAGTCAAGATACAGAACATTTCCAACACAAGGATCCTTCATGATGCCCTTTTTCCTTCTTGCCCCCACCCCCTCCTACGCTCTACCAACTACCAATCTTCTCTCCCTTTCCATAATGTTGTCATTTCAAGAATGTTAAACAAATAAAATCAAACAGCATGTAACCTTTAGGGGTTGTCTTTTTCACTCAGTGTGATTCTCTAGAGATTCTTCTACATTGCTAGATGTATCCGTATTTCCTTCATTTTTGTTGTTATAGTCCTATAGTTCCCTGGGCCTTTGGTGATTTTTTTTCTTTTTTTTTTTTTTTTAGGCAGAGTCTTGCTCTGTTGCCCAGTCTGGAGTGCAGTGGCATGATCTTGGCCCACTGCAACCTCTGCTTCCCAGGTTCAGGTGATTCTCCTGCCTCAGCCTCCCTAGTAGCTGGGATTATAGGCATGCACCACCACGCCAAGCTAATTTTTGTACTTTTAATAGAGATGGGGTTTCACCATGTTGACCAGAATGGTCTTGAACGCCTAACCTCAGGTGATCCAACTGCTTTGGCCTCTCAAAGTGTCGTGATAACAGGTGTGAGTCACCATGCAAGGCCAGTGATTTTTTTTTTTCCAGGCTCCTTTCTCTCTGCCGTTTAGAACAAAGATAATTTTACTTCTTCATTTACAATTGGAGTGTCCTTTCTTTCTTTTCTTCTTCTTGCCTTATTGCTCTGACTAGGACTTCTAATATAAGCTGTTGAGAAATAATAGAATATTCTTATGAGGGACTGAATAAAGGTGAAAACTCATAGAGGCTGGTGAAGCCCTGAGGCAGGCTCCCACATTTGCCAAGCCTGATGAATATGACCATCATTTTGCTGCTTTGTGGTATGTGAGTGACAGAAGCCTACAGTTCTGAGGAGTCTAATAGGAATCCATAAAGCTGGGCCCTCTGAGTTTATACCCTCATTCTAAAGATAAGCTGGAAGTCAACTTAACCTTCCTGTCTCAGAAAGAAGTACATGGAAAACTGCAGGTCTCACACACTGTACAGAGTGAAGTGGGGGGAATCTGCCATAAGAATTTACAATCTTAACAAATTTGGGAAGTTAGGGAGAAAGACAAGAATCAACAAATGGCTGTTTGGCCTAAATTTATACTCACTTGGTGGTTTCAATAAACACAAGTAAGAATTTATTTTTAAGCACTTATTTTAAAATTTATTTTAAAGACTAGTAGTGCCATCAGACACCTGACAAAAGCAAATACAAATCCTTTCTTCAAGAACTCATATTCGTTCCAAATCTTAAAGAATTTACACAGATAAAGTTCCAAAGTAAATGATAAAATCACAGTAAAAATTCACTAAATGTTTAAGCAATTGCAGGCGCCATGAATGAGAGTAACAGCAGACAGCAGGATCAGACTTCAAGTACTAGAAATAGTAGACAGAATATACGTTTATTATAAGCAAATTAAATGTTTATTTAATTATTTAAATTAAAAACAGGCTCAAAAATGTGTATATTTGAAATTGAGACAATTTTTTAAAGAACCAAGCAGAACTTCTAGAAGTAAAAAATATAATAAATAAATGACTGTAATATAGATTATAAATATTATGTATTTAATTACATGTAACATATAATTTAATTTTGTACTGTATATTTTTATAGGAAAAAAGAGACTATTAAAAGCATAATAAAATAATAAGAGACTACCAAATTTGGCTAGATAGTTATAAAAGAACCAAATAGAACTTATAGAAATAAAAAATACAGTCATTAAAATTAGATACTCAATGTATGGGCTAAACATTAGATTTAACAGAGCAGAAGAGAGAATTAGTAAACTGGAGAATGGACCTAGGAAATCACTCAGAATGCAGCCCACAAAAACAAAAAGTAAAAAATCATAAAAGAGGGGTTAGGGGATACAGATTATAGAGTGAGGGAGTTGTAAAGATTAGAGATAATGGATATAAAGTATCTAGCCTTTAATTGGCACCTGAAGATGGTCACTAAATTGTAGCTATGATCATTATTCAAGTTTCTGAATGGTTTCAGAGAGTTATATCTCTTATGACATAGAGATTCAAATATGTCCAAAAATGTGAAAAAAAGAGCAGATAGTTGTGAATTATTTTCTGAAAATAAAAAAAGAAACAAAAAAAAAATGGCCAACTCTGACTTTAGTAGTTCATAAAGGGAAATGCCATTTTAGTATTGAGACTTATTTTCTGACTCTCTTTATCTACTCCCCAAGCCTAGCAAATTTGCTTGGTGCTTCAATAATGTATTTAACCAGCATCAGTAAGTCAGTCTGGTCACACACACACACACACACACACACACACACACACACAAAGTATATAGTAAATTCTTAACTCTCTTGTAACCAGAAAATTACATATGACCTTACATGAACCAGTTTCTACATGGAGTTGTATTCAGTAATAGCTTTGACCTCTAAAGTTCTTAAGATTAATATGGACCTGTATTCTCAGTTTGTTTGTATGTTTTTACAAAGGAGTCAATTCAAGGATTTGGAGGAATCAAACAAATAAAAACAAAATTATCTCTAGACATCATTTCCTACTCTCCATTTTTCTTATTCTTTCTTCTGTTTTCCCATTTCTCTCAGTGCTATGCCATATTTATTTCTTCATCTTTATCTTTACTCTTGGGCCACCCCAGCGTGACCCTTGACCAGCAGTGACCACCAGAATTTCTTTCACTACACAAAGCCCATTTTGAACTGATCCAGGATGACTAGAAATTCCCAAGGCTCCATGTTCCTCATCTTCTATCATTCCCTTTAAAGGGCAGAACACAGGACCCCCCGTAAAGTGAAATTCTTCTGTATAAATCAAAAGTTCTTATGCTGAATACAATCTTTACTTTGTTCTACCACAAAATCTAATCTACCATGTTAATTAAATAACCCACGTACACCAGCGGCCATACAGACAGAACCACAGTTTCCAACATTCAGGATTATTCAACCCTGTGTAGCCTCTTAAGGGAATCTAAGGCTTACAATCCTAAAAGGAAGGGAAATTTACCAGGGTTCTTTTGTAGGAGAAAGCTACACATATCGTTGTAAGACACTTTGCTACATAAAAGTATACCACTAAATATAAATGCACAAAAGGTATTCCAACCATTGCCACTTGATGCGAATTCAAGAATGCTAGGAAATATTATGTCCAGAATACCTGCAATTACAAAGGACAGTAATTATCTCTGCAACAGTCACCAGATGTTTCATCCTCAGAATTACCAAAGTTCTTATTGCCACATGCATCAGCCACGTAGGGACATGAGCGCACTCCCTCCTGTGTTTCCTTTCTCTGGGGTCACTCATACGCTAAGGTGACCTAATACAAAGTATAATTTTCTCACAAAAACATCACATAGAACATGACCTACATATCAGATTCAAATGCAGTCACATTTATTGAGAGTCTACTCATATCCAATCCTTAACAACAGCTATGTGAATTGCCTGCATTTTTTTTTTTTTTTTTTTTACATTTTGTAAGTAAACTAAGGCTCTGACAGTCTAAGTAACTTGTCCCAAACAAGACACACGGTAAATGTACCTGAAACCTTACACCTTGCCTCTCTGACTTTAAATGTTGTACCCTTTTGACTGACCAACCTGGAAATTAAAGCAGGAGAATTAGACCATCTACAAATAGGAAAATTGTGTAGTGTCAGAGAACCTTGCCATTGTGGTCAAGGTCATGGACCCGAGTTGGGCCAATTAGCTTTTCTGTTTCCCAGTGGTTTAAACTTCAAATTCCGCCAGAGTTTAAGCAGATTAGTCACAGTAGCAACTGAGTAAGAATTTGTGGATGGCTGACAAAATTAATAATTTCTCATGTGTATATGCCTTTTTTGCATTTTAAATTTTCCTTTTGTATTTGTTATCTACATTGAACCTCCAAAATAGGATGAGATAGGTTTTACCATCCTTATTGTATAGATAAGGAAACTGAAGCTCAGAAGGAGGAGAGTGGACTGTGACCACCCAGGACTACATAACTGGTAAGTGAAGGAGACTAGAACTAGAACCCAGGATCTCTGACTGCAAGTTCAGTGTTCTTCCCCCTGTGCCAGGATTGCCATGGATAAACACAGACTCTGCCTAGTGTTAAAAACACTGTTTCAAAGCCCACAGCTTTGAAAGACATTCTAGGAGAAGAAGACCATGCATTTAAATCTTCCCAGTTGATTCCATGTTGCTCTCCATGTCCCTGGGGCTCATCTAACTTCCCATGCATTCCCTCCCACCAAAGAAATGCCAAATAAGTGATGCCTTTTAAATGCCTGACTTCCCAAATAAGATATAAAGGCTGGAGCCCCACTCACACAGCACATGTGGACTCCTTCACTGACCAGTTATGTGGCCCGGGGTGGTCACTGTCCACTCTTTTCCTTCTGAGCCTCAATTTCCTTATCATCATCCATGCTCCTTCCCCTCTTCCCAAGTCTACACTGACTTCCATAGTAAAATATTTTTAGTAGAATTCTGAATGCTGACTCTATGAAAATATCATTAAAATAACCAGTTGACAAGACAAAGCTGAGTATATTCTTATCAAAATACGGGGGAATACTACCAAGATAAAGTCTTAGTGGCATCACAGGACAAAGCTGAGATATTTCTAAGATTTTGGAGTCTGGTCTAAGATGAACTTTCAATGGGAGAGGCTTAATTAGGATGGGATAGGTATCACAACATAATAGTTTAGGATTGGTAGACAAAGGTTTCAAGCTACGATTCAAAGCATGCTAGAGAGTAAACAGTCATTTAATGCTATTTATTAAAAATTCCAAATGTGATGTTTATATAAATTATTTTTCTTTGTTTCTTTGGTGGGACTGGGAAGGGAATTGCTGAAATGAACAATAAAGTAATCTGCAATTTTTATCTTCCTGGGGAGAGTATCCTGGAGGAATAGTACTATAATGATGAAGACAGTGGAATAGTAAAGTTATGTTAGTGACGACAGACAAATAGTAAATTCAGGTTAATGTGGACAATAAGTTGTGTCAGTGTATTCAGCCCTGAGTCTCATTGCAATTCCCAGGAGTTTGCCCTGATCGACTTAAATAAATCAATACAGTCCATCCCGCAGGCCCCAGTGATTAGTTCAGCAATCCGTGCAAGAAGCAATTGAGGCCAGTGGCACATCATCACTGAGCTGTATGCAATGCAGAGATTCTAATATCTATTCAGTTTGAACCTGAGTCTGTAGCTCCAGTAGTTGTTAGCAGCAACCTTGCAACCATAATTTTAAGTCTTTGAAGAGAGCCAGTGTTAAGAAAGAGAGGCTGAGAAGGAAGTGAGAGAAGCCATATTTTAGTCTCATCACTTGAGCCACCAAATCAAACTTTGAACCCAGCCCTACTGGGGCCATATTTAATTATGTGAGCAATATATTTTCTTTATAAACTAAGCCATTTAAAGATGAATCTTTTATTTACAATGCATGGCATTCTAGTAGATACAGAGCACAAACAAGAATTTATTTTTACATTTCCTACACGTATGACTTCAGAAAACTTATTTCACTTCTACATCCAAGAGTAACAGGATTCACCAACGAACTGGATTATGAGAACTAAGACAATGTATGCCAAGTGCCCAATGCCTAGCACATAGCTGTGACTCAATAAATGGTAATCCTAGCCATGGCAACTCTAGCTATGACTCTGCAACTAACCAGCCAAGTAACCCAGGAAAGTCACTAATCCTATCTGGGCAGCTGATCATTTCTCTGCAGTGCTTCAGGATCTTTAGTTGGGCTTTGAATCCCAACCAACTCCCAGATTTCATTATTTTCTGCATTATCTTTCTATACACTAGAATAAATTAAACTGGAAATCCCCCTCTATGCCCTGCCACATGATTCAACAAGCCAGTCCTTGAGAGATGATATATTGCCATTTGATACTAGCCTAGGTTCTTGGCTGTGAGAACAAACAGGGCACAGAGATAACTAACGCCTGATCACCACTGAGCAGATTCCAAGTAGCAGGTCGGATTTGGGAAGCTGGCTGGATAAATATTAGCCTTTATCACAGCTCAAATAACCCCAACTGCCAAACCAAAGAGTTCTTGGGAAGGAATTGTGTTCCCTCTTCCGCTCTGGAGAACCAGAAATCACAATGTAATTTTATCATACTGCCCAGAAGATAACTCTCTTCTAGCTAGTAAATAAAGGCAGGCACTGCCCTATGTGTTTAAAGGCATCGTATACCTACATTTACCCTCTCTTTCAGGTAAAGAGGAGTAGGGCTGGCTTAACAAGAGATACTGCCAGGAAACTGGAGGTGAGTTTTGCCTTTGACCAGTTGAGAAGCTTGGTCACAGAAGAATCCAACCAATCTGAAGAGTCTAAAGAATTATTAAAAGACTGCAAAAAGCCACATCCAGGAAAAAAAGACGTTTACAATTTCATGTTCATGGCAGAATTCCTTTCCAAATTCCAAAAGCTGTGTCAACATAAACAATGGGAGTTGGAGAGCCTAAGCAATCATCTGAGTGATTCAAGTTAAAAATGTTTATCCCTAAATCATTTAGTTGAGACAAGAATAGTCTCCTCTATGAATTATATAAGCAATCACCTTAACTGTAATTAAAATATTATATTTGGACAGTGCTTTATACTTTTCAAAGTACTTTCACTTATTTCACAATCATCTCATTTTCCAGGAAGGTGAAGAGTAGAGAGATGAAGAGACTTGTCCAAAGCCACACAACCACGAGATTGTAGCTGGGATCCAAAGGGGGATGATGTGGTAGGAATGAGAGAGTGTTTACAGCTCTTTTGAGAGTCAGAGTCAGGATTAGAGCCTAAGTGCCTGACATCTTGTCTCTCTAGTGCCATGCTGCCTCTCACCTCTCTCTTCTAGAGATGGCATATTGTCGGTTACATTATGGACATCATGGTTTATCAGAAGCACCCAGAAATTGACATCAGGGATAAGATAATGAAGCAACCTAGTCACAGAAAGGAACTACTGTTTACTGAACACTTGTTATATGCTGGGCCTCTTGCTATGCCCTTTAACTATATTAATGTATTTCATACTGTCTATAGCTTGATGAAGTGGAAATTATCTTAATTTAAGCCTTTGCAAGCTCATGAGGGTTTGATGACTCTGTATCTTCAGTACAATGCTGAGGGTATCACTGATTTCCAGCTTCCCGTTAAAGGTCTCACACTTCTCAATAGGAGCTTGGACTAATTGGTAAGGCCATGCACCTTCTGGTTGTCGGAATCAGCTGCATCCTGAGCAGCACAGGTGCTGAGGCCACTGGTATAGCAGCCTTGAGGAAAGGAATACCTTTGCCCGCCCATGTATCTAAGTGGCAGTTCTTGTCCTCAGGGATACAAGTGGAACCAGCACAGCTTAAACTCTCTAATGTGATTATCCAAACATTTGGTGGCAGAATTCAATTTATGGATACCATCTCCAACTTCAAAGACAAAAGAGCTTACGGTTATTTCTTTAAAGATTTAGATGTGTGTTGCAAATCCCCCAAACCTCTTTTTGCCACTAAACCTCCTGTTATCCCTTTTTCCATCCCTCTGCCATACTTCTTGCTAATGTTATCTCCATTTTTTTACTTCCCACTCACTGTTTAGCCCATGTTAATCTAGTTTCATACTTAACTCTACCAGTCTGGTACTCTCCAAGTTTACCAGTAAACTTTCTAATTGGCTAATTCAGTTGGCCCTTTCCATTGATATCTTCTGGGCCTTTCTGCAACAAAGATGCTGCTAATCAACCTTCGTGAGTTTCTTACCTTCATTAGCTTCTGTTCCATGAGCTCGCTCTGGAATCTACTCTTGGTTTTCCTTCCTTCCTCATTTGATTTTTAACCTCTTTTTTTTCTGTGAAGACCCTTTAAAGGTTGGAGTTTCTTAGGTTGTGTTTTGTCCTGCTCACTCTTGCTTCTACCCAGTCTCCCGTGCCTTCTATAAGGTTCACTCACCCCATGTCTGCAGAGGCCCCATAGATTTTTTTGGTTTTTTATGAGACAGATTCTTGCTCTGTCACCCAGGTTAGAGTGCAGTGGCACAATCTGGGTTCATAGCAACCTCCACCTCCTGGGCTCAAGTGATGCTTTTGCCTCAGCCTCCCGAGTAGCTGGGATTACAGGTGTGTGCCACCATGCTCAGATAATTTTTGTATTTTTAGTAGAGATGGGGCTTCACCATATTGGCCAAGCTGGTATTGAGTGCCTGACCTGAAGTAAGCCACCCATCTCAGCCTCCCAAATTGCTGGGATTGCAGGCCCAGCCTATAGACATTTATCTCCTTCCCAAACATTTTTCATATGCTCCAGATGCCCCCCAAAATGCCTCCATTTCCATATGTTTCATATTAAACTCCTCATGATTGCCCAAGATCTGTTCTTCCTCCTGTGATCTTACTCTCCATTAGTACAATCCACCCACCTACTTTTCCAAGCCAGACCCCTGGGAGTTGTTCTTAATATCCTTTTTCGCCCTCGGTGCCTGGTCTGCTGCCACATACAATCAATTATCAACTTCTTCACATTTTTTCCTCTTACATGTGTCTATAATTGGTCCTCTCTTGAACATTATATCTGTCCCTAGACTCTCATTTTTGCCTAAATCAATATGACAACCTTCTAAATGAAACTGGAGCCTCTATCCTTTGTCCACCTCAACTCCCTCATTCACACGACATCTAGAGTGATTCAAGCATCCAGAGAGATTTTTGAACACACATTATGTGATAGGTATTTTTTAAGTACCAGAAAAACAACAGTGAAAAATATATATATACACACATATATAAAGAGAATATATATATATAGTATGTGCTTATATATACAAATATATACATGTATTTCTAAATATTTTCTCTCTATATGTCAAATATTTCTATATATGCTTCTCTCTAAGCACACATATTTTGTATATATAGATATATATTTTTCTCTAAATGTTTTTCTATATATAGGTGTTTTCTATATATATATATTCTCAAGACAGAAAAAATATATATATACTTTTTTGAGAGAGAGAGAATGTCCCAATTGTCATTGATCTATGTTCTATGGATCTATATGGAGTGAAAATTTAACCATGCAACACTCATCTAAGATATCAGTCAATGCCTTCCTTGCTATCTTCTCTTCCATGTCTCCCATCTCCTCCATCAACACTACCTGCTGGACACTTAAACTCCAGCTCATCTAGCTATATGTAGATTTCTGAACAAACTGTGGTATTTTATAGTATTAGGTCTTTCCTCATTTTGCTTTCCCTTCCTCATCATCTCTTCCCAATGACTCTTTAAGTTTCAGCTCAGTTATTATCTCATTTGAGGAGCTGTGGTAGTAAAGATGCTATGTGATTATCAAACCTATTTTATTTTCCTCTTTCTAGGCACATAAGAAGACTACATTTCCCAGCATCCCTTGCAATTGAGCTCATGTGATTAGCTCTGGCCAAGTGGTGGCAAGCAGAAGATACTTGAGTCTCTTCCTGGTGAAAGAGAATGAAAGCACTGAATACAGATGTGCGTTCTCTGTGCTTTTACTTCCTTCACTGTGGTGAACTGGCATCCATATGTTGAAATGAACAGCATCACAAGACAGAAGCAATCAGGTCACTGAGTCACTGCAAGAAAGAGAGCTGCCATGGAGAGTCATCTAGAATCATAACACTCTTCTGTATATTCAAGAAACAAAGCTTTGTTTATACTGAGATTGGAGGTTGTTATTGCAGCAGAGTACAGCCTATCTTAACCAACAGAAAATGTGGTAGGCAAAATAAGGGCACTCAAAAAAGTGGTCATTTCCTAATCTCCAGGACCTGTAAACAAGTTATACCATATGGCAAAGATGAATCAAAGTTGCAGATGGAATTAAGGTTGCTAATCAGTTAACCTGGAGATGGAGAGATTGTTTTAATCTGAGTAGACCCTATGTAATTACAAAGGATCTTAAAAGTAGAAGAGAGAATCAAAAGAATCAGAAAGATGGCAGTATGAATAGGACTTGGCCCAATGTTGGTGGCTTTGAAGATGAAGAAATGAGGCCATGAGTCATGGAGTATGGTAGCCTCTATAAGCAGGAAAAGGCAAGGAAATGGTTCTGCCCTAGAATGTTCAGAAAGAAATTTACCCTACCAACACCAGTCTTTGCCTGGGTAAGGCTTATGTTCCACTCCTAAGCTACAGAATTGTAAGACAGTAAATCTGTGTTGTTTTAAACAACTAAATTTGGGATAATTTGTTGCAACAGTAATAGAAGACTAACACATAGGTATTTCTAGACCTCAAGTTCATTAAAGAATTCTCATACTTCCCTGTAATGCTCTAAATATATTAATGTACTTCCCATATCATATCTTGATTATCTCTGTGTGTATGTATCACTTTCTTCCCTAGAGTGAAAGTTTTTTTGAGGGCAAGAATTAAGTCTTCTTCACTTTCATGTCCTTAGCAATGAGCTCAGAGACAATCTCCAGTAAGGGATGTGCTCAGTAAGGATGGCTGAACAAATGTATGTGCAATGCAATATAAAAAGTGTTGTGGTTGCATTATATGCACAGCACTGTAAGAGCACAAAGGAAGGAAAGAATATTCCACCCGGTGGGGAGTAAAGAGGCTCCTTAGAAGAATTGACAATGGAGCTTGTTGTGAAGCTGACAGAGAACGGAAATAACAGTGTAAAGCCTTCAAGCAGGCGAGGTGGAGACTAAAATGCACTAAAGCGTCATGCTGTGTTCTAAAATGGACAGTTACTACTCAGTCCCCACAGGTAAGAACTTTGTATGACAGTTGCCTAATATGCTACTTTGTGAAGACAGGATGAGTATCTGGATTCTTATGTGAAATGTAAGGAACAAGGTAAAACACTGTGAAAACACAGACACACACACACACACACACACACACACACACACGCACACACACCCCTGATAAGTTTTTGGACCAGATTTAGCACAATTCCTAACAGAGCTGTAGATGAAGAAAATTGAGAGTGGTATTCTAGGGAGAGGGATCAGAATACACACACACACACACACACACACACACACACACACACACACACACAATGCTGTAAAAGACAAAAGAAGGAATGCTCAGGGAAAAGTGGAGGAACCTCAGCTCCTAATCTCAGCTGGCCTAGGTTTTCTGGGGAGAAGCCAAAAGAGCTAAGCCTGGTGAGGTTAGCAGGAATCCTGTACCACGTGCTCCAGCTCTTGAATTTCATCATGTGAGCAGTAGAGTTTGGGGCCATGAAAAGGTGTTAAGGAGAGAAACGCAGTAAGATTTGTGTTCTGGAATAATCATTTTGGCAATAGGTGGAGGAGAGAACAGAGGTAAGGGACCACATAGAAGTGAGAATGAGAACAGAATTATAACATGCATTTTTCTTTACGTGCAGCACCAAGTAATACTTTTCTATGGGAGCAGCCCAGAACAACTCTTGTTCAAAACAGCAACAGACACTTAATAGTCTTTCCAAAGTGAGATGAATTCCAATGCCACACTGACATCATGAGCATCAGCAAGTCTGCAGCCTGATCGGGGAGCTCATCACTAGGTTTGAGAGAGAGAGAGAGAGAGAATGCAAAAGAGAAAAGAGAAAGTGAGAGAGAGACAATGTGTGTATGTGCATGTTTGTGTGTGTCCACAAACTTACTTTTTAGGCCCAGAGTGTCCCACAATCCTTTTGGATGGGAGTCAGTTTTGGAACATAAATCACAAGGGTCATCATTTCTGTAGGGAGATGTTTGCAACAGGTCTTGGGTTAGAAGGAATGTAAGTTTTCTGAAAGCCAAAAAAGATGAATAAGTATTTCTCCTCTGATTATTCATGTAGAGTACATGGTTCCTCTCCCTCCTGAAATAAAACAGGACTGTCAACTTCACATGCTTCACTCTAGGTTTCTGGAAAATATAACATATCAGGGCCCAGGGAGATATGCCCCCTCCCCCCGACTGCCTCTCCCTGTAGGATCAGTGATGAGTGGCCATTCCAAGGCAGAGATTGTCAGGCACAGAAGACCAAATCTGAGCCATGTAGATAGAGCTCAGTGTGGTAGGAGAAAGAATCACTTTAGCTACATGCCTCTCCAGCCAGGACATCCTGAGGCTGGGGAGATAAATGGGTAGAAAGTGAGAGGTTTCAGATATGAGAAGGTATAAATGTTCTCAAAGCAGATGTTGGCTTAGGGGCTCTAGACCCAGTTCTGCTATTGCTAGCTCTGAGCCTCCAGGCAAGTTACTTGTCTCTGTCCTCAGAAGTCTTCATACACAAGACAATGAACTAAACTGGTTCAGCTTAGAGATTCATTCCATTGGGAAACCTCTATAATCACTGAACCAACCAACCAGCCAGTCAATCAAACCAATACACAGTCAGTGAGCACTTCCTGGGAGCTGGGTTCTGACTTAATGCTAGAATTGTGCGTGGGCATTAATTTTAGTGCCTGCCCTCAAAGAATTTTCACTCCAGTGCCTAAAACAGACCAAGCAATGCCTGACAGTTGTCAAAAGTGACAATAGATACATGAAAAAGGGAAGAGATGGGAAGACAGAAGTGATTAACGTTGTCTGAAGAGTAGAGAAGGGGAACCCTGGGAAGACTTTCTCAGGGAGGAAGGATATGAACTGGACTTTGAGGGAGTAAGCAGAATGATCAGCATGAACAAAACCTGCAGAGAGGGGAGTAATGAATGTGTAAAATAAGGGAGAATGCCTGGCTGGCCGTAGCTAGAGCATTTGAGGGATGCCTCACCTCCAGGACTGCCCTTCCAGCCCCATGTGTACTCACAGTGTCCACTCAGCTGGGGAAGAGTGCATGGAAGAGGAGACCATAGGAGCTTTCTACTCTGGGTTTGGGGACAGCATATGGGCAAAAGAAGGAGTGAGCATAGAAAGTAAAGCCTCTTCTGGTGTCACCACTGTGAAGGGGCCGGGAGAGGAGAATTTTTCTTTTTTTTTTTTTTTCAGTCCTTTTTTTTTCTTTTTTTTCCCAGACAGGGTCTGTGTCTGTCACTCAGGCTAGAGTGCAGTGGCATGATCTCAGCTCACTGCAACCTTCAACCCCTTGGGCTTAAGCCATCCTCCCACCTCAGACTCCCAAGTAGCCACAACACCTGGTTAATTTTTGTATTTTTTATAGAGTTGGGGTTTCACCATGTTGCCCAGGCTGGTCTCAAACTCCTGACCTCAAGTGATTCACCTGCCTTTGCTTCTTAAAGTGCTGGAATTACATGTGTGAGCTACCATGCCCAACCGGTCCTCTCCTTTTAAAAAAAAATTGTTTTTATTTAATTTGATTTCATGCATACCCATGCATATACATACATTTATTCAACTCCATACATGCATTTTTTTTTCCCTTTTGGCTTGGCTTCCCAATCTCCCCTCTTCTCCCCTCCATCACTGAGTCTCACCTCCACAGTCCCTCCCGCAGAGTCCCCACATTAACAACCCTGTCAGACAGGGTCATTGCAGGAAACAGATGGTGTGGTGCTCTCAAACAGTGCTCAAGGAGATTTTAATAAAGGGAAAATTTTCTAAGTGATAGCAGGGTTAAGAAAAACTAGCAAAGGATGGTGAATAGCCCTTTAGACCTCAAGGGCCAAAGATAACGATTATATAAGAGGGGGACAGTGGTCATATGGAGGGCCCCCCCATCTGGAACTGTGGACTTCAATAAAGGAGTGGCAGCTACCTGCTGCCACCATCACTGGCAGGAAAAAGTGAGAGGACAACACCCTGTTCTCATGCCCCTCCCTTCTTATCTACTGGTGCTTCCATTCATGAAACCAACTAGAAACAAAAGGGCATACTCGGCTATGAATGCCACCCATGAAGATCAGGCTCCGGGCATACCATGAGCTGGGGAAAGGCATGGAGTGAATTTGGGAGGCAAAAAGAAAATATCCAACACAACCTATGTGCATTCTTCCTTGGATTGCTTTAGATACCTGATATATTCATATATGTCGTACATCAGATTTTTATTGTTGCTTTACAAAAAAGCAACATATTGCATGTTTGCTTATCTTTTCTCATTCAACGATAGCTCACAGACAACTCCCCCAAGTTACAGAGCTTCATTCACTCTTTTATATTCTTTTAAATAGCTGCAATATATCCCCTAAGATGAATATACAATAAGTTATTTGGAAATTATCTTATTTACCAGTTCTTGTGACAGTATAAACTTCTGCAAAAAACATTTGTATATATATGCCATTATATATTAGTGCTTTTTTCTATGCTGTAAATTCCCAGGGTTGGCAAGGCTTGGTTTAAGAGTACATGTGTATTTTTAGTAGCAAAATGTCAGAATCCAAGTATACCATAACTATTTCTCAAGTGTTCAAGAAGAATAGACAAGAAGGGGAACCAGGAGCCTAGCACCTCCACTTATGGCCACCTGCTCTAGGAGGCCACCTCATCCCCCATGTTGTCATTGTTCACTGCCTAGCACCCCTCGTTCACACCCCAACTCCATCCCAAAGACCATGAACTTTCAGAGGTTACAGATTGTGTCTGACCCATGTATGAGCCTCTGCCATCTAGCGTGGAACCTGACGTATATTAGACTTTCCATGTTTATGAAATAAAAGAATAAATAAACTCAACAAAGTTGCCCAGAACTTTCTGGTTTTCTTCTCTGCCTTCCCAGAGTGGGGAAAGCTGCAGGGACTCAGGATTGAGTCTCTGTGTCAAGGCAAACAGCTTGCTGTGGGTGAGACATTCTTCACGCTCCACTTCTCAGGTCCTGAACTTGGCAGACAAGGTACCAGTGGTGAGGAGCTACTAAGACATGGAGGAAGGACATGAACCCACCACAGAGGGTAGACTAGATGCTTCTCAGGTATGCAGTGGTGTCTGTCTCATTTATGCTCAGGAGGGGAAAATAAAAACAAGACTCTGGCCCTAAAAAAATCCTTGGAAAGAAGTCTTATAAGAGAGCATATTTCTTAGTAACAAAAGCAAGGCTTTCTCTCAGGACTATGGACCCAAATCATTCTGTTTGGGTCCATGACTCCCTCCTTCCCTTCAGATCACCCCATGTGGAGTAGGCCTGTCATGTCAGTCCCCTAGGTGAGGTGGTTATCGGCACGTCATTCTTCTCAGAGTTAATGCTTTCAGAAGAAATAAAAAGAAATGACAAAAGTAACAATGATGTCTCTTCTCTTCCAGAAACACAAACAGTAAATGTTTTGAGTGGTTTTGTTAGCATATGCTTTTTTTTTTTTTTAAGCATTCTGCTATTTGTCTTTCTGGTGTCTCCAGAAAACCTGGCTCCATTGTGTTCCTCCAGAAAATGTATTTGTCCTTATCCAAAACTGTCAGCAGATTTCTTGGTGGGGCTGAGTTGTTGCCAGTGTGATAAGTGAGACTAAGTGCAAACTGACCTTTGCTAAGGGACAGACCTTTGATGGACTGACTGACAGACTGGGGTGTGGCCTCCACCACACTGTGCCCCTGAGATCCCAGGAAAGACAGAAAAAGAGGAGCGACTGCGTGGAACACGCAATACTGGGGCACACTAGTCGGAGATGATGCCCTCATGGAACCGGGCTGTCTAGTGGAGGTCGGCTTAGTCCCTTTGGGCTGCTATGACAAAAACACCATAAACTTAGTGGCTTATAAATGACAGAAATTCTCACAGTTCTGCAGGTTGGGAAGTCAAGATCAAGGTGCCAGAAGATTTGGTATTTGGTGAAGGTTTGCTTCCTTGTTTATAGATAGTGCTTTCTCATGAGTGGAAGAAGCGAAGTGGAAGGGATGAAAGAGGCAAGAGTGGAAGAGATAAAGGAGCTTTCTGGGGTCTTTTATAAGATACTAGTCTTAATTGTTAAGACTTCACCTCATGACCTAATCACCTCCTGAAAGCCTCACCTCCTAAGACCATCACATTGGGGATTAGGCTTCAACATATGAATTTTTAGGGAACACATTTCATTTACAGCAGGGGTGGTGTTATGTGCTTAAGAGTGTGAGGATAGAGTGTGCTGACTGATATGGATGGTTCATCCAAGTGGCTTCAAGCATAAAAGTCAGAGGAAATATCTGGAAGCTGATCAATCAGGGAGACCAGGCGAATGGCCAGGGAAGACTAAGTTCTAGCCCAGAGTTTCTCAACATCGGCACTTCCACATTTCAGACTATAAACCATCACATTTACCATATTTTTTTGTTAGAAGCAAATCACTATGTTCAATCTTAAGGTGAGGAATTTACACAAAGTCTGAATACCAGGTAGCAGGGATCACTGGGAGCCATTTCAGAAGCTGCCAACCCCAAGGAGTTATCAAGAGTACCCTGATCTTCAGAACCACTGCCACCAGGAAGATCATATTCTTTTGTGTCAACGTGTGGACTATGTGGGCAACTTCAGCAGACTGGCTGCACAAAGAGGAGTTAACAGAGTCTTGTTTCTCCCACGTTATCTGTCCCTATTTCAAGGTTTATTTGTATGCCTTCGCCCTCCCTGGCTTACCTCCATCATGTAACGATCTGTTTACTCACCTGGCTCTCCTATTTAGCAGTGTCTCATTCACCTCTATATGCCCAGTGGCTGGCTCAGGGCTTAAAACAGAGTTGGTGCTCAGGGTCTGATGTAAACGAAACTGAATGTACATTTGTCATCTATTGTTCTAGTAAGGAGATGGGACTACCACTTTTCCCATTGGACACATCTTTTTTTTTAATAAAAAAAAAGATTCCTAATAGAAATGACGGTATTGGACATCAACTGGCTGAAGTTCGAACAGAGGAAAAATTGGACCCTGAATTGGACACAGTTGGCTTGCCCCTTTCTGAATGGAACAAAGAGAATGTAAATCCTTGAAGACGAATGCCTCTATTATTGGGATAACTTCTACTCCTAAAGGTATAAAAAGAGTAGTAAGTGGTCTTGTTTTGTTTTACTTTGCTTTTTTGGAGGAAGTTCTTCTACCCTTGGAGTTCTAAGTAATGCTAGAAAAGAATCTCTGTGAAGAATGACTTTTCCCCATTGCGGTAGATACTTGCACTGACAGCCTCAACCTTCAATTTCACTTTTATTGCAAATGAAGAGGTTGGAGACCCAATTTGATGCATTCATTTGCTGAAAAAAAAAGAAGTAAGACAGAGGCCATCTCCTTGACTTCCTGTTGTCACTACTGCTTGGGAAAGTTGTGTTTTTCTTGCAGCACACTGCAGTGTTCGTTTTCCAGGGTCCTATGTCTGACAGTGGTGGTAGTGCTAGCTTCTTGATCTGACTTCCTGATCCATAAATTACAGCTTGGAGTATCCATCCTCCTGCATCCTGCTGTCCAGGTGTTGCAATGGTGGTGCCTCCCATTTAAGATCTACCCAGTACTAGTGGCACACTCAGAAGTAGCAACTCTTCTGGTAGGTGAATTCTGCATTTCTTGGAAAGCACCCAAGAAGCCTATTCTAGAACCTGTTCCTTCAGCCTTTACAAGTATTTTGTAAGAATTCAGTTATCAATATTAAACTCTTAAAATTCCCAGTGATTTCTCTTTCCTTCCTTGAAACCTGTTGCTATGTATTTAGTGATCCAAAGTCCAGCATTTTAAAGCCTTGTCTCTAGAACTCAAAGCCATTAAGTTGCCACTGTCTCTTACTTACACATGTATTCAAAGAATGCTAAGAAGTACAGGGTTTCAGGTGATAGACTGGCCCCATTGCTAAGTTACTTTCTTAGGACCTACTTGCCTGACTTGTGAATGATTCTCTTTTGGACATTCCTACACTACTACTAGCTTGTCTATACCTGAAAGGCAGAATAGAGATTGTGATGGACTCTAAACTTTAGAGCCATCTCCAACATATGCTTCTTCTGTTGTACAAGCATCCTGGAGAATCTGATCCCATACCCCAGAGGATCCATCAGCCATTCTGTTCTGCCTATGCAGAGAACTGTGTGCAGTTCCACTCTCAGTGTGGGGGGGTGTTTTAGTTCATTCTTGCACTGCTATAAAGAAATACCTGAGCTTGGGTAATTTCAAAAGAAAAGAGGAGAGAAAAAAAAAAAAGAAGAGGTTTAATTGGCTCATGGTTCTGCAGGCTTGCAGGATGCATGATGCTGGCATCTGCTCAGATTCTAGGGAGGCCTCAGGAAACTTACAATCGTGGCAGAAGGTGAAGAGGGAGCCAGCACCTCACATGGCCGAGTAGGGGAAAGAGAGGGAAGGGGGAGATGCTGCACACTTTTAAACCATGAGAACTCACTCACTATCATGACAACAGCACCAAAAAGATGATGCTAGAGCATTCATGAAGGATTCACTCCCATAATCCAATCACAGCCCACTAGGGGATTACAATTCAACCTGAGATTTGGGTGGGGACACAGACCCAAACCACATCAGAAGGAATCTGGCCTGATTAGAGAAGGCAGGTAAATCAATCAGGAAGTGCAATTCAATCTCCATTTTTACTAGAAAACAAAGTTGTGTCCCGAGTTTCTTGTTTGAAAATATTAAGAATGGACATAAAATTGGGTTGTCCTAGGGAGTCAGTGAGTCCTAGAGAAACAACTAGGCACACCTGGGTTTCAGACTAGGCTCTACCACTGGAAGAAATGCAGTCTCGTGTATGTCCTTCAACCTCTTAGCTCAGTTTCCTTCTTTATAAAATGGAGTTACTATTCTGCAGAGGTAGTGAAAAAATCAAATCAAATAATGTTTCTGACTCCTAGAATGGTACCCCCTTTCTGTCAAATCCATCCTGTAAGAATGTAACCCACCATAAGCTTAGATTTTTATAACATGTAAGAACTGGAAAGGACCAGCATGATGCCAGGCAGAGAGTTGCCAGGCAATAAATATGTATTAAACTAATGAATTAATCATTGAAAAATGTAATTTAATAATTTTACAACACCCTCTGAAACTCGAAGTTTTGGGACAACTTGCCAAAATCGCATGAATACTTGGTGACAGGACCGGGGATCAACATATAAACCTCGATTTCCAATCAGTATTCCCTGCTCTGACTCATATTTTATAAAGCTGTAACATTTTCCAAAATGATTTGTAGGCAAAATAGCAATGATTTATGAAAAGTAAATCATAAATTACACTGAAAAACTAATTTCTCGGCATCTGAGACCCATTTTACATGGAGCAGGAATTCAGATTTCCTATTGAAAATCACTTCAGGGACCAAGGATTACAGAGCTTATTTCCCAAAAGCACATGTTCCCCCAGCTTTAAATACAATGCTGAGAATGAAGCAAAAGGGAAAACGCTGGATGCTGGAATGTGGGGTGGGAAGGAAGAAGCCTTTTGTGGTGAGTGCTCTAATAGTTCTTTAGAAACTTTCTCCTTTCGGGAAGTGAGGAGAGTGAATCTGAGATCTGGACAAGGACATCCTTAGTGATAGAAAAATATTATGAGTCGGCAACCTGAACTGCCATGATTCACAGCAGAAAGTCCCATTGGAAGCAGCTCCGCAAACAAGCTAAAGGAGGAATTGCCAGGTTCAGAGAGGGGGCAACTTTAGAGAAAACTGCCATTAATTTAAGTGAAAACAGTCCAGAACTTTAGGAGTAATAGAATCATTGGGCTGGCTTATTTTTCTGGTCTATACCTCATAGAGCTCTTCTCCCTGCAACTCCCAAGGCAAGTTCTCCCCGCGGATGCATTAGGCTGAGTGAGGAGAACAGGATTCTTGCCCATAATTTTTCAACATATCTAGTTAATTTATCTGTTGATACCACTATATTATGGCAGTTAAAACACTGCAACACTAAAACAAGTTGGAACAGACTTCATGCATTCATAAAAGCCTTGTGAAGACCACATGCAGAAGGCAGTGGGAGAACCGGTCCAGATAAGAAAATGGATGCAAACATTTGCAATTCTTTGCTTAAAGCTGAAGAACTCTGAGTGCTTTGGCTGCAGAATCATAAACATTGCAATGGAATTTGGGAATTATCACCTTGTAGAAGCCTGGAGATTCAGATGTCTCCAACAGGTGAATGGCCAAAGTGAATGGGATTAAAACATCATTTTGTGTTCCTGCTAGGAGGACCCCTGTTGACCAAGAGGAAATTTGTCACATTCCTCATTCTAACTCTGCCCATTTAAATCCATGCCCCTCTGTATCTTTTAGGGAGAAATCAGCCTTTCAGTCACCCTCTGGCTAAAATCCTGAATTTCTCGTTTTCTTAGGAAGTAACCTGGATGGATGTTACAAGGCATGGTTTGAAGCTAGAATCAGTGGGTTTCTAGGTTTGTGAGCTTAGATACAAATCTAAACCTCTCTTCAGATTCCTCATCTGCAAAATGATTATAATACTCACTCACTGACTTCAAGGAGAGAATGCGGAAATGTTTCTACAACTCAACAGGGAAACTGTGAATCATAGCTCAGAGTTCTTCAAACTTGTGTAATATATAAACTTTTTCATATGGAAAAAAAAACTCATAGAACTCTAGAAAGTTACCTCAGACATGAGACACAGTCTCCATCCACTTTAAGATTTGCAAACTGAAACAAAGACTATCTTATTTAATGCATTTAAAAGAAGTCTTTCCATTACAAATTATTAACAGACACTTTTGAAGTACTTGTTAATGTATAAGAGGCAAAACGAGATTAAAGATTGTTGACAAAACAAAAATGTACATTTTTAAACTGTGTCACATGTGGCTCTCTGAGAATGGATCATGATAGTCCTTGTTTCAGAAACACCGACAGAGCAATTAAGAACCGAGATGCAAAAATCAGGATTTTAATCCTGGATTTGCTATTTACTAGCTGTGTGGTTTGGGGCAGGGAATGTAATCTCTCTAAAGCCTCAATTTCCCATTTTAGATTACCGCATCCAAAAGGACTGATCAAAGGTGAGAAAACCTCCTGGAATTATATTCTGTGAACAAAATCATGAGAGGAAGAAATTCTAGTCCAGGGGTCTATAGCCAAAGGTCAGATCCAGCGGTGCAAGCTCCAGCAAAGCCCTCACCCTCACCGAGCCTCAGTTTCCTCTTGGAGAAAAGCAAGTGGTAATCTGACAAGCTTATCTATCTTGAAGGGTTGCCAGGAGGTTAAAGTGTTTACATGAAGGAGCCTACTGTGCAAACAGGGAAGCACCATGTAGAACAAAACTTCTGGAAACAGGGGTGCTTAACACTGCTCAGGGCTTAGAAGCTACCATTCCTATCTCACAAATAGAATCCATCTTGAGGTTAGAGTTCTGGTTTATGATCCTCTGCTTCTCGTGCCAGAAATGAGCTCAGCTGAAAGTGCCATTAACTACCCACTGCTGGAGTGGGTTTGCTGTCAAGATCCTATTTATCAGTCAGCTGACTGTGAAAAGCTGGATACATACTTAAATACAGCCATTACCCAGAAGGCCCAGCGGTGCTGTTTCCCAAGGTTCTGGCAAAGCCCATGCCTCTCTGGACCAGGGCAAAATGCTGACAAAGCCATGAATGAATTCTCTTCTCCCTCCATGGCTGCGGTGCAAACGACAACACACAGAAGAAATAAAGGAGAGGCAAAGGCAGCCCTAAGTGGTTTCCTTGCTCCTTCTCTAACCTTCTTCCCCTTGCATTATCCTTTTCCACCCCTATCACAGAGGCACGTGTAATGAAGAATTAGGGGCTATCGAATAGAGTCCAAAGCAGTCTCTTTCTAATGTTCCAGAAATTATCAGGGTACACATATGGTGATAGTCACCTAATATTTAGGCCCATGTTAGCTAAGGTATTTCCCTACAGGCCAGGAGCTCAGCTGGGGCTTTTTTTTTTTTTTTTTTCTTTTAGATGTAGTCTTACTCTGTCACCAGGCTGGACTACGGTGGCGTGATCTTGGCTCACTGCAACCTCTGCCTCCCAAATTCAAGCGATTCTCCTGCCTCAGCCTCCTGAGTAGCTGGGATTACAGGCATATGCCACCAAGCCCAGCTAATTTTTGTATTTTTAGTAGAAACAGGGTTTCACCATGTTGGCCAAGATGATCTCGATCTCTTGACCCTGTGATCCACCCACCTTGGCCTCCCAAAGTGCTGGGATTACAGGTGTGCCACTGAACCCGCTTTTTTTTTTTTTTTTTTTAATTTAGACAGGGTCTTCCTCTAGTTGCCCGGGTTGGAATGCAGTGGTGCCAACTCTGTCCACTGTAGCCTTGATCTCTTGGGCTCTGCTGATTCTCTCATCTTAGCTTCCCAAGTAGCTGGAACTATTGACCCCCACCACTGCACCTGGCTAATTTTTTGTATTTTTAGTAAAGAAGAGATTTCAGTATATTGCCCAGGCTTGTCTCAAACTCCTGGACTCAGGAAATCCACCATCCTTGGCCTCCCAGAGTGCCAGAATTACAGGGGTGAGCCACCACACCTGACCAGGGCTGGTGCTTTGATGCAACATTATGCCTATTTCATCCTCACAATCATCATGAAATATCAGAATTATTATTCCCATTTCACAGCCAAAGGTAGAGGAGAAACTGACACTCTTGCAATAGGCTCTCCCAAATATCATGGTCTGGGTCTGCATTCTCTGTTCTGGCTTTTATCATTGTGACTATGGCTACTCAGAGGAGCCCCTAGATAGTGGAAGGATGATTCTCATCCCAGCATCTGATTCTTACCCCAAACAACTGTGTGTCCTTGAACTCTTGCCTTTGCTCAGAGCCACAGCTTCCTCCTGTTTAACTTCTGCCTGCATTTAATGTGGTTATGGGGCTTAACTGAGATAATATGTATGGAGTCTCTGTATCCCATCAGGCACTGAACACCTGGGAAGATTGTTGCTGAAGTCACAGAAAATGTGGTAAGATCTTCACTCAGACTCTAAGTCACAGTCTGAAAGAGGCAGACACCCCACCGATGATGGGGTAGAACTGATGGGATGCCCAGTGTGTGATCAGTTTCTGGAGTCCAGCCTGACCATATCCACTGGCCTAAGAGAGGACAAATTTGAGTCCAGAATGTAATAAGGTCACATGAGCCATGATGTAGGTTTCATGCATCTATCAAGCTGGTGTACCTTCTAACCTGAGGGACTTGGGTGCTAGCTCTTTGAATCTCAGTGTCTTTTTATCTACTAAAATAGAGCTGGTAATTGCTACCTTACAGGGCTGTTGTAAAGATTAAGTAAAAGAAAGTATGTTAACATACTGGCACAGTGCCCAGCATGTTGGGGAAGTTCCATGGGTGTCTGTTCCTTCATGTATTGGTCCTGAAACTTGGTTAGGTTTGCACACGTTCATGCAGCTGCCATTCACAAGGGCATAGAACAAGTAGGACTCCCCTTCCTATGTGTAGTTCTGCAGGAATGTTTTCATCATAAGAAGTGCTGGTAAAAAGAACCTCCTATGAAAGGTCTTAAGAGAACCAGAGTATCTGAGCCCAGAAGTGTAAGACACCCAGGAACACTGCACACTTTAACAAACTGCTTACACACCAGATCAGGCTATGATCAATAGCCAAGTTTCAGATGAATGGTGTCTTGGTGCATTGGGCTGTTTTAACAAAATATTTTAGATTGAACAACTTACTTATAAAACACAGAAATTTATTTTCCAGAGTTCTGAAGGCTGGGAAATTCAAGATCAGTGTGGCACCATGGGCAGGTGCTGGTAAGGGCCCACTTTCTGGGTCATAGATGGTACTTTGTCAATGTGTCCTCATGTGGTAGAAGAGACAAATGAGCTTCCATTGGCTACTTCTAAGAAGGCATTGATCCCATTCAAGAGTACTCCAGGCTCATGATCTGATCACCTCCCAAAAGACCCCACCTCTTATTAACATTGCCTCGGGAGTTAAGATTGTAATGTATGAATTTACAGGAGACAGAGCATTCAGATCACTGCAGCTGGTTAAGCAGCAGCACCTTCCAAAGGGAATTTGCCATTGCCAGGAGCTGCTGCCTGGACGCAGACCCAGGTCTCATTGTTTGGCCCAGCTGGACAGTAGCAGCTGGCTGCCAATTGTCCCTTGTCCCAGGGACAGAGCAGACAGACATCCAGCCAGCCAAATTGACTGACCTAAGGAGGTAATGCAATCATTAAGTCCAGAGAGAGAGATCTCCTGAGGAGGTTTGGGGAAGCCCTACTTAACATCTCTGTTCATATCCTTCTCAATTGCCAGCCAAATTTTATGAGTTCAGAGGGCAGGCCACATTTCACCCATGTGAAGAACACAATTGTACCTCCTGATCCTCAAAATGAAGACTGTGACTGTGATTCCAAGTTTCACAAGTTTCTCTTAGTACTTTGAATTTGGTTCACTCACATGTTTGAACACAAAATTAAGGGGTAAGAGTAAACATGCCAGAGGATCTCAAGAGAAGAATACCACGCTGTAGAAGAGAAGAAAAAATTAAACACAGCAGGAGATAAAGAAAGAGGAGATGGCATTTAAGATGAAGCACTGAAAAAATGGGTAACATTTGAAAATATAGAAATGAAAGGGAAGTACATTCTGGGACAATGAAATTGCACGAGCAAAAAAGTGGAGGCAGAACACTCAAAAGATTTTAAAGAGTAAGGAGTACATGGACTCCTTGACGTATATGGACTGCGAAGCACGTCCTATCTATAGACAACCTTGCTGTACTCTTTTCCATGTAAGACAGCCCATTTATGGCAGAGGTTCAGTGGAGAACCAGAGTATGGCAGACACTTCTGGTGCTCATCCATATTTAACTTGCTTTTTCTTCTGGGCACAAGAAAGGATTCTATTTTCCCACCATCCCTGTGGGCAGCACCATCTAATTGTAACCAATGCACGTGTGTGGAAATGGTTAAGCATTAATTCCTGGCCAGAGCAATTGCCAAGTCATAATCTCCAGGACCTCTTCTCCTGTCATTTCAACTGAATAGGTTGTATTTTACAAATAGCTTAGCTATAGGACAGAGGAAGCTACTCACACATGGATTACCGAATCATTGCTTGAAGAGCCAGTGGCTTTGAAATTCTCTTAGATCTTCAGTAAACTTTTCATAAGTAAGACATAAACCTCTGGTTTCATTAAGCCATTTTTAAGGAATGTTTGTTACAGCTGTGTAACCTAGTTTATCCTAACAAATACAAAGAGTTTCTAAAAAGTGCCCATGAGTCTTATGAAGACCTTACTGCACCCAAAACGTTTACTTGTTCCTTAGAGAATGCCAGTCTTAAGCATCACTATGACCAGAGTACGACACAGCTATCCCACTTGTACCGGGCCTCTGGCATACATAGATACCTTCCTAGTTCTAGGCAGGTTCTTTTCAAGATAGCAACACTACCAAGAGCTTTGTGGCTTTATTTTAAAGCAATGATGAAAGATGATACTGCTGACAATCTCTAAAGCTACACTGAGATTTGAGTAACTTGAACAATGACCTCATAGCAGCTTTGCATGGTAATAATTACTACCATTTAGTAAATTACTGAGATTCCAGCATGTTAGTGGACATCTTACAACCTTGGCCTTACACTAGTCCTGCAACATTTGGATTATTATCTCCAATTTACGTATAAGAAAACAAGCCCAGAGAAGAGATATGACTTGCTTAAGTTCACCTAAATCATTTAGAGGAGAGTTAAGATTCAAACAAACACAGATATTCCTGACTCCAAACCCAAGCTCTTTATATGAAGCGAATTTGCCTCTTAAAGCTCACAAGAGGGATAGGTAAAAATAGAATCTTACTTAGAATTGTTCATCTTTAACAAAGAAAATAAAAAATTGAAGTGTGGCAGGGACAGATAGTGCTTCGTAAACATTCATTTCCTCCTGTGTATTTCCCAATTTCTCCAGCAAATAGTCTGGGACCATGTAACTAGTTTTGGCCAATGAACTATGAGCAGAAATGGCATTTGTTATTTGCAGGTTGAAGTAGTTAAAGTCAATGTGTTTCTTCTGTCTTCTTTACCCCTGCTTACCCAATATGACACATCATCCAGTTGGCACATCTACAGGATAGAAGAGGACCTCTAGATCACGATATTGTATGTGAGAAATAAGTCTTATTATGAAAAGCCAGGTCCAACCGTCTTTTAGAGACCTATTTGCTGTCGCTGTTTTTTACTTATAGTACTACGGGTTAACAGAACATAACTAATCCTAATGGTTCATTATATATTTTGATCATTAGTTTTTGCATGACTCACTTTTACTTATTTTAGTAGCCATTTATCAGGTTTTTTTTTATGTATACATTCTTACATTCAAAACCACCTCTAACAACTAAAATTAGAACTTTCAAAATAAACTTCATGTAACTCCGTGGTTCCTCTGCAAACTCCTTCCCCTCTCTTCTCTCACACAGGGTAACCATCACCCTAAATCCTATATTCTTCATTCCCTTGCTTTTCTTAATATATAGTTTTATTGCATCTATATGTATTTCTAAAAAGTATGTGTATTTATTAGATGTTGTTTTTAAACTTATAAAAATAGTTTCATGTCCTAATTAATCAATTGAAATCTAATTATTTTATTTAATATTACATTACTAAGAAGTATCCATATTGTTGAATGCTGCTTCACTTTATTTATTTTGGCTGCTATACATTAGACTTTATTCTTTTTCTTTTCTTAGACGACACGTCCTGATCATTCTCCTTTTCAACTCTATTTTTCTTTCTTTTTTTTTTTTTTTTTGAGTCTAGCTCTGTCACCCAGGCTGGAGTGCAGTGGTGCAATCTTGGCTCACTGCAACCTCCACCTCCTGGGTTCAAGCAATTCTCCTGCCTCAGCCTCCTGAGTAACTGGGACTATAGGCATATGCCACCACACCCAGCTTCTTCTTCTTCTTCTTTTTTTTTTTTTTTTTTTTTTTGTATTTTAGTAGAGACAAGATTTCACCATTTTAGACAGGATGGTCTCGATCTCCTGACCTTGTGATCTGCCCACCTCAGCTTTTCAAAGTGCTGGGATTACAGGCATGAGCCACCTAGTCTTTACTTAAAGATTAAAATTTAAAAATAAATTTACTTAAGACTACAGCCTAGCCCCAAGTCTTAAGTAAATTTATTTAGTTGCCTGTACACTTATCAAAAGAGAAGCAAAATCTAGAAATGTTGCAGGCAAGTATGAAGCGGCACGGGGCTGAGATTTAGACTGGCTTGTGAACCCAAGTTTTGTTCTTTCTGAGACTGAATTTGGGGCAGAGTTTCTTCCACTATAAAATTGCCACATTTATGCTATCCTTACTGGACTATGGCAAGGATTTCACAAGAAAGTGAATGAACAAAGCACTTTATGAATTCTAATATGTCTCATAAACATTATTATCAGGAAGAATAATCTTTCAATCTGCCTTTTAAAACACCTGCATCTAACACACACACACACACACACACACACACACACACAGAGAGAGAGAGAGAGAGAGAGAGAGAGAGAGAGAGAGAGAGAGAGATCCTTATTGCAACTAAAATCAACGAATTCAAGCTTGTAGCCATATTTCTGTTCTGGCTGCGCCATGAGCAATCATCACTAGAATAACTAGCAAATTGGAATCATCCCTCTTCTCTGCCAGATGTCTTTCCCCTTCTTGTTCTTTGGCAATTCAGATGATTCTCATTATCTGTCTTCCAACAAATTGCAGGTGAAGAAGATTTGGAGCTGGATGTCTTTTATTCGACACACTCACTTCTTTTTCCAGTGTGTATGTGTGTAGATGGGATAATGCTTGAGTGAGCCATGGTTTTGCTCCATACAGGATGACTTGCTGCCATAAGTTCTACTTATGACAGTTGAAAGCTAAAGGGCTTTGGAGGCACTAACCTGGGTTTTGAATCCAATAGTGGCATTTATAGGATTATCTCAAAAGAGGTACATAAGTTCTCTGAGTCTCTGTTCTCCCAGCTGCAAAACATATTTGTAAAAATTAAATCAGATAATGCAACTTGAGTGCTAAGAACTGGCCCTGAAGTGAAGCAGATGCTCATCTAAGTGCTAGTTTTCTTGATTATTATTGTTGTTATTATTATCATTGTTTTGACAAAAAGTCTCCCTCTGTCACCCAGACTGGAGTGCAATGGTGCAACTATGTCTTAATGTAACCTCTGCCTCCTAGGCTCAAGTGATCTTCCCACCTCAGCCCAAGTAGCTGGGACTATAGGTGCATACCAGCACCCCTGGCTAACTTTTTTTTTTTTTTTTTTTGTAGTGACTGGGTTTTGGCATGTTGCCCAGGTTGGTCTCAAACTCAAACTCCTGAGCTCAAACAATCCTTCCAACTTGGCATCTCAAAGTACTAGGATTACATAGAGGCATGACCCACCACACCCAGCCTAGTTTTCTTTTTATTTCCCTTTCCTTGGTAGTCAGTTTTCTCAGAGACATTTTGGTATAGGGACAGTGTCACAGTATGACTTAAAATACCTAAGAGAAATTACATGACTTACCAAAACAATATGATACAATGGCAGAATCCACATCAGAAGAAAAATCGCTTCAGATCTGAGCAAGGTTTTGGCTTACTAGATGTTTGTGTTGGCAGAAGTAGAAACTGACAACTTCTTGCCTGTTTCGAGAGCAGATGCACACGGGACTGACACTGCATCTCCTGGATAGTCAGGCTTGGTCAGTGAAATCCAGGAGGCAAGATGTCCCTGGAGAGTAGACCCTACCAGGTTAACACTCGGGATACTCCGGGAAAAGAAGTCAGCTTCAGATTAAAAGGAGAAACTTGGTTTTGTTTGTTTTTTGAGACACTCTCACTCTGTCGCCCAGGCCAGAGTACAATGGCATGATCTCAGCTCAATGCAACTTCTACTTCCTGGGTTCAAGCAAATCTCCTGCCTCATGCCCCCAAGTAGCTAGGATTACAGGCATGCACAAGCATGCCCCACTAATTTTTTTATGTGTATTTTGTATTTTTAGTAGAGACGGGGTTTCGTCATGTTGGCCTGGCTGGTCTCCAACTCCTGACCTCAGGTGACCTGCCTGTCTTGACCTCCCAAAGTGCTGGGATTACAGGCATGAGCCACTGTGCCTGGCCAAAAGAAGACACATTTTTAAATGCAGGAGAGGAGATGCTACGAGAGAAGGTAGCTCAGATAGAAGGAAGATTCCCTCAGGCTGGGCACAGTGGCTCATGCCTATAATGCCAGCTCTTTGGGAAGCTGAGGCAGGCAGATTACTTGAGGTCAGGAGTTTGAGACCAGCCTGACCAACATAGCAAAACCCCATCTCTACTAAAAATACAAAAATTAGCTGGGCATGGTGGTGTGTACCTGTAATCTCAGCTACTCAGGAGGCTGAGGCACAAGAATCACTTGAACCTGGGAGGTGGAGCTTGCAATGTACAGAAGAGAACTGCCAAAGATGAGAGAACAGATTAGATTGGTGGGACCCATGCAAGGATGGCTTCAGCTTCTGAATTCTAAGCCAAGATGTGTGCCACCAGTCTATAGAGTGACCCAGGTGAGTTTCAAACAGTGGCTTAGAGAGGAGAAAAGTAGGTCAGTAGATAGAGTGCTTTCAGTCATGGAAAAAAAAATCAGGCTATAGCTACCCAGTGTCCAATATGATAGCACTAGCCGCCTGTGGCTATTTTCATTAAAAGTCATTAAAATGTAAAAATTAGAAACTTAGTTCTTCAGTCACATGAGCCACACCTCAAGTGCTCAATAGCCACATGTGCTAATGGCCACCATATTGGACAGCACAGATAGAGAATATTCCCCTCATTGCAGAAAGTTCTATTGGCGAGAATAGAACATCAACAAGTCCAGAGCACAAGCTTGAAGCAGATGCTAGATGCAAACAGGGTCAGCACAAAAATGAGCACCTGAGGCAACGTAGCTGTTACCAGAACCTGCCCTAGCCCAGCCACACTGGGTCACGTGTGTACCCAAGAAGGAAAGTCTGTGTGTTAAACAGAAAAGTGAAGGAGATGGAAACATTTCACTTTCACCTCTGCAACAAGCCATCAAACAGTTCATTCCTGGAGCATCCGTGGTCCAAAGGAGATACTTTTTTTCAGTGTTTCACCCATAAGTTTCAGAGAACTTTGGCCTCCACAATGGGTCAATGTTGGAAGCTGCAGAATAATGGTGGATCTCACAGCTATGAATGTTTTAAATCTCTACTACATATTCACATTCACCTGGACATTTTTCTTGGTCATTGAGTATAGCAGGAGAACTAGTCTTAATATTTTTTGTTCTTATTACTGATGAGACCAACATCTTAGCATTCCTGTGTACCAGAATTACTTCCGGCCCTTCTAATTCCTTATCTGCATGAAGAGAAATGACAACTCAGCCTTGTAAATAATTTTCCATAGCAATGTTACCACAGGAGCATTTCCACGTAGCTGTCATTGCTACCAGACACCTATTCGCCCTTCAGAGCCATCCACAATTTTTCAGCTGTGGGATGGCAGAACTTGGAAGGGCTTTAAGACTAATCTGGTCAGAACCCTTCATTTTCCAAGGGGTAACTCTGGAAACTGGATTTACCAGCCAGTGAGGCCAGAGTTAGACACCAGGTCTAAGTCCTTATTCATCTCTTAAATCACAGTCCTGATGTTAGAAGAACACGAATATCTACATGGAGCTTCCTCCTTCTCATCTTCAAAACTGAATTAGAATGAAAGCCAAAGATAGAAGAGGCAAGAATAGCTAGAGCCCATGGGCCACCAGAAGTCAGCACCCTCAGTGGGACTGGCCAAAAGCTGCTTTTTCCGTCCAACTGAACAAGCTTCTGTTGGGTATGCCTCCCGCATACAAGCCACTGTGCTGAGGATACGGGATGAATCAGATGCTGTTGCTGCCTGTGAGGATCTTAAAATCTGGTAAAAATAGAAATATACAAATGTCTCACTCCTCCCCTTACCCGGCACACATACCAGACTCTGTTTTGATTATGGATGTTATGGGCCGGCAAGAATCTGAGAAAACATTCTTCCATTTTGCATTAGGGTTTGACATCGGACTGCAAGACTAGGGTGAAGAGCCTCCAGGCAGAGTAAAAAGGAGACTTCAGTTCTTGGCAGCTCAGCATAATTCAGCCTTGTCAGTTACTTCACTTCCAGGCTTGTTGGATTTAGCAAATGCAAATACAGAGCCCAGTTAAGTTCAAACTTTTCAGATAAATAGTGAAAGTGTTTTCATATAAGTATTTCCAAATATTCCATGGAACATACTTATATAAAAAATTATTTTGTTTATCTGAAATTAAAAGTTAACTGTCTGTCCTGCATTTTTCTTTTTTCTGTTTTTTTTTTTTTTTTTTTTTTTTTTTTTGACATATAATCTCACTCTGTTGCCCAGACTGGTGTGCAGTAGCATGATCTCTGTTCACTGCAACCTCTACCTTCCAGGTTCTAGCGATTCTCCTGTTTCAGCCTCCTGAGTTGCTGGGATTACAGGCACGTGCCACCTCTCCCAGCTAATTTTCTGTATTTTTACTAGAGATGGGGTTTCACCAAGGTGGCCAGGCTGGTTTTGAACTCCTGACCTCAGGGGATCTGCCCACCTTGGCCTCCCAAAGTGCTGGGATTATAGGCATGAGCCACCACACCCAGCTTCTGTCCCACATTTTTTTACCTGGAAACCCTATTCAATTTCTTTTAGTCTGTTTATTCACCTGTAAAATGGGGATATGAAAACCCACCTTGCCTGTATAATGAGGATTAAATTAGATAGGGTATGGAAAGCCTTAGCATATAGCACATAATTGACACATAATAGCCCTCCCACTTTTCTATTGATTCACCACAGACATCAAATGGCAAAATGGACTTGGATAAAGGGCTTTCTGGGAACTAGATCAGCCAGGTTTGCAAGAGAAAACAGAGATCCTTTGGCCCATAGCCTTCACCTATTTGGGGCTCTCCAGTAGAATCTGGAGTATGTACATA
The DNA here is from genome assembly GCF_048565385.1 of Saimiri boliviensis. Lineage (NCBI taxonomy): Eukaryota > Metazoa > Chordata > Mammalia > Primates > Cebidae > Saimiri > Saimiri boliviensis. The sequence goes on along the minus strand of NC_133450.1, from coordinate 200,871,911 downwards.
GAAATGAATGCCAAGATGTATACTAACTGCCTAGAGTAGCGTACGAGGTTCTAAATATGAACAGGGAGGTGCGACTTCTGTACCAAAAACAAGAGCACTTAAATTGTTGGCTCTTAAGTCTCTGATGTGAAAAATCATCTCCCTGGCAACTTATGACACTAAAAGATAAGAAATGAAGGGTTTAGGGAATGACAAAGGAGTCAAAGATGGGAAATATAATAAATGGTAGGTCCTGGAGACTCCTATTCCTACAGAGATAGGCAGTGAACCGAAGGAAGGAGACCTGGTCCCAAGGGAGCATAGCTGGGTTGTGCCCTTCTCAAACCCTGCCGTGAAAACTTTGATGAGCAAAACCCACAAAGCAGTTTTCCCATCTTGGGTGGTGGACAGGGTGTCACAGAGAGAACTAGAGCTGCAGAGGAGGGGAGAAGTGCTGGCCTTCCTGCCCGGGAGGGGCTTTGGTTCTGTGAGCACATGCCATGATGGCAGAATGCACACAAGTCAGTGTCACAGCTTATACTGAGTTACCAGGCAAAAGAAAGCCACACTCCCATGTTTCAGATGCAGCCCACCATTTAACATTGTGGAAAGTGGGAGTTGTATTTTGTCAGGTCTGTGTCATCTCCTTGGGGTCAGGTTGTTTTTACAATAGGTTTTAATGTGTCTTTCTCAAGTACCGAAGGTCATAAAGGCACAATGTTAGCTGGAAGAAAATTCTAAGATATGATCAATCTCTAGCTGAAACACATCAGGCTGGAAATCACATTTTGTCTTGAAATCCATTCTGTAATAGTAGGCAGAATTAAAGAAAAGAGGTAGGTGGGAGACATGAAGGAAGAGCTCCTGCTTCCATTTCTGAAAAGTTGCCACAGAAACAAAACTAAAGTTGTAAGAATCATGGTTTAAGGCTGCGCTTCATGAAACATGATCTGAAGACCCCTAAGATCCCTAAGACCTTTCTGGGGGTTCCATGAGGTCAAACTAATTTTATAATAATACTTGAGAATTATTTACCTTTTTAAACTCTCCATGAATGTACAGAGATTTCTAGAGGTTACATGTCACATCGGCAATGATCTAAAAAGGCTACTAAAATATCCCCACTTTTCTCACTTTGTATCATGTAAGAACCCCACTGTCTTCTATTAAGCTAGGTATTAAAGGGAGTTGCAAAAATGCAAAGCCATCATGTCTACTAAATATTTTTTGAACTCTGTTATTTTTTATAAAAGTTTTATGTTAACATACAATAAACTTATTTTTTCCTGAGTTGAATTAATATTTTCCTAGATTTCTTGGTTTTAATTTCTAATAAGACAAGTATCAGTAGTTATATATCCACATTAAACAAAGATATTTGGAGGCCTCAAGGTTTTTAAGGGTACAAGGAGTTCAGAGACTAATAAGCTTGATAATCCTAGTTTAGGAGAAATACAAAAGGTGAAAGATTATGAAGTACATGTAAAGAAAATTGGATTGACCAAAACTGGAAGCATTTCCTCTGAAATCTGGCACTAGACAATGATGCCCTCTCTCACCACTCCTATTCAATATAGTATTGGAAGTTCTAGCCAGAGTAATCAGGCAAGAAAAAGAAATAAAGCGTATTTAATTAGGAAAGAAGGAAGTAAAACTGTCTCCTTTTGCAGATGACATGATTGTATATTTAGAAGACCCCATCATCTCAGCCCCAAATCTCCTTAAATTGTTAAGCAACTTCAGCAAAATTTCAGGATACAAAATCAATGCGCAGAAATCACAAGCATTCCTATACACCAATAACAGACTAACAGAGAGCCAAATCAAGAACGAACTACCATTCACAATTGCTACAAAGAGAGTAAAATATCTAGGAATAGAACTAACAAAGGATGTAAAGGACCTCTTCAAGGAGAACTACAAACCACTGCTCAAGGAAATAAGGGAGGACACAAACAGATGGAAAAACATTCCATGCTCATGGTTAGGAAGAATCAATATCATGAAAATGGCCATACTACCCAAAGTAATTTATAGATTCAACTCTATCCCCATCAAGCAATCTATGACCCTCTTCACACAACTGGAAAAAAACACCTTAAATTTCATATGGAACCAAAAGAGAGCCTGCATAGACAAGACAATTTTAAGCAAAAAGAACAAAGCTGGAGGCATCAAGCTACCTGACTTCAAACTATACTACAAGGCTATAGTAATCAAAACAGCATGGTACTGGTACCAAAACAGAGATATAGACCGCTTGACCAGAACAGAGGCCTCAGAGGCAATGTCACACATCTACAACCAGCTGATCTTTGACAAACCTGACAAAAACAAGCAATGGGGAAAGGATTCCCTGTTTAATAAATGGTGGGAAAACTGGCTAGCCATGTGCAGAGAGCAGAAAGTGGACCCCTTTCTGACATCTTACACTAAAACTAACTCCAGATGGATTAAAGACTTAAACATAAGACCTAACACCATAAAAGCCCTAGATGTAAACCTAGGCAAAACCATTCAGGACATAGACATAAGCAAGGACTTCATGACTAAAACACCAAAAGCATTGGCAACAAAAGCCAAAATGGACAAATGGGATCTAATTAAACTCCAGAGTTTCTGTACAGCAAACAAAACAATCATTAGAATAAACTGGCAACCAATAGAATGGAAAAAAATTTTCACAATCTGCCCATCTGACAAAGGGCTAATATCCAGAATCTACAAAGAACTAAAACAGATTTACAAGAAAAACAAGCCCATTCAAAAGTGGGTGAAGAACATGAACAGACACTTTTCAAAAGAAGACATATATGAGGCCAACAAACATGAAAAAATGCTCATCATCACTGGTCATTAGAGAAATGCAAACCAAAACCATATTGAGATATCACCTCACACCAGTTAGAATGGTGATCACTGAAAAATCCATAGACAACAGATGCTGGAGAGGATGTGGAGAAATAGGAACAGTTTTACACTGTTGGTGGGAGTGTAAATTAGTTCAACCATTGTGGAAGACAGTGTGGCAATTCCTCAAGGACCTAGAAATAGAAATTCCATTTGACCCAGCAATCCCGTTACTGGGTATATATCCAAAGGATTATAAATCATTCTATTATAAAGATACATGCATATGTATGTTCACTGCAGCATTGTTTACAACAGTAAAGACCTGGAACCAACCCAGATGCCCATCAATGATAGACTGGACAAGGAAAATGTGGCATATATACACCATGGAATACTATGCAGCCATAAAAAATAATGATTTTTTTTTTGTCCTTTGTAGGGACATGGATGAATGTGGAAACCATCATTCGCAGCAAACTGACACAAGAACAGAAAAACAAACACTGCATGTTCTCACTCATAGGTGGGTGTTGAACAATGAGAACACATGGACACAGGGAGGGGAGCATCACTGGGATCTGTTGGGGGGGAATACAGGATGGACAGTGGAAGGCAGGGAGGTTGGGGAGGGATAACAGGGGGAGAAATGCCAGATATAGGTGATGGGGTGTTGGAGGCAGCAAACCACCTTGCCATGTATGTACCTATGAAACAATCCTGCATGTTTTGCACATATACCCCAGAATCTAAAGTACAATTTTTAAAAAATACGCATGCACGCGCACACACACATACATATAAAAGAAAACTGGATTGACCTTACAGAGTTGGAGAATGCATTTGTTTGGATTGCTCTGGATGAACATGAGGGATCAAAATAAGACCTTTAAGTGAAAGATCAACATGTGGACTTCAGCCCAGTAAAAACTTTCCAGTGATTGGAGCTAAGCAAAGACAGGAGAGATGTTTCTCTTAACAAGGAGTGAGCTTCCTGTCCCTGAAAGTATATAAGCAGAGTGGCAAAACATCTCGCAGAAATATTACAGAGAAGAAGCTAAATGCCAAAGAAAGCTGGCATAGGGATGGGATGGAATGTCTAAAGGGCTTTAAAGATTCCTTAAACCTAATATCTAAGGTGAGGAAAGACCGAAACTGATTTTTATAGAAGTCAAAGGCAGAGCTTTGTTGGCCCAGTCCTAACCAGAGAGTTGCTCCCTTGTCAACACAGGGCACTAAAAAGAATAATTATTACAAGCTGCCTTGTAACAACCCCTTTCGATAGCAGAGGGCTTTGCAATTGGCAAAACACTTCATTTGTTTTATTCAAGGTGATTTTCTTAACTGCGCTATGAGATAGATAGTTCACAGAGGAGGCTCCAAGAGGCAATGTGTGAATTGTCAAAAGACACAGCGGGTAAATGACAGATCCTTCTGGCATCAAAGAGTGGTATTCTTTCCAGCGTACCTCAGGTGCCTCCATACTGGCCCAGCTCTGACATCTCTCATTCCTCATGTGGTGCATATGTCATGAGACTGTTTACCTCGCTCGGCTCCTACAAAGGTACCTGGTGCAATGCTGTTGGTCACATAGAGGAGTCTCTTACCCCCGTCCCACCACCACCCCAGTAAATTCCTTCCTAGGGAAACATTGGACTTTTGAGAAGCCTGAACTGTTCAACTCTTCCCAGGTATGCTAATGAGTTGTTTTAAGCAGTGTGTGTTTCCTGTTCAGGAAACCCAGGAATTGAATGATCATAGCTCAGGTGTATGGAAAGCAAGGTGCCACCCATCTCTCTGCAACCTGCCCTCTACTCACATGTTACCACCTTTTCTGAGTAGCACTTCCATCTGCCTGCGGCCATGCCTCCTTGGGCAGAGATCCCATCAGATTTTACAAGCCAGGCAGGGTCAGGCTTGGTGAAAACGTGAATGGGAATGCCCAGAACAACAAAGGCAGCAGGCAGTTTTCTTCACAAGATGGGATTGAGCCAAGCCACGTGCTAGCAGCCAGGAGGCACCCATGGGAAAGCCATGAGCAGGACAGTAGCTCACACCAGTAACTGGGACAGATTTATTGGGATTAGCCCACAGCTTATAAAGACAATTTTTGAAGAAACATTAGTTCTGATGTCTTTCAAATAGCTGCAGACCGGATTACCAGGATGTGATCCAAGCGAGTAGTAACCATTCTAGAGCAGGGTGTATATGCTTTTTCTGTAAAGGACCAGATAGTAAATATTTTAGGCTTTGTGGACACAGTGGTCTTTGTTGCAACTACTCAACTCTGCTATTGTTGTATGAAAGTGGCCATCAGCAATATGTCAATGAACAAGCCCAGCTGTGTTCCACTGAGATTTTATTTACGGACATTGAAATTTGAATTTTATATCATTTCTCTTTTTTAAAACTATTTAAAATTACAAAATTATAGAAACCATTCTTAGCTCATAGACTGTAGAAAAACAGATGAGCTAGGTTTGGCCTGTGGGCTATCGTTTCTCAGCCTCTGTTTTGTGGGAATGGATCTCAAACTATAAATGGTCCCCTTTACTATAGTAAAGGGGGCCATTGTTTAAAAAAAGATTTTAAAGCTTTTCCTGTCAAATACTTCTGCAAATTTATATTGGAATTGATTACTATAGAAAGGGAGAAAAGAAAAACAAAAGCTACAAAATTAAGTCCACTGATGAAATTGCTACCAATATTTCGAATGTACGTTCTCAAGGTATGAACTTATGTCACTAGGGACTGGATCATAGGGAGGTGTGACTCACGCTTAGGGTGACCCTATAAATGGAACATAATTGCTTTCTTAATCGGAAATCAATGAGCTCATCAGTTACGTAAATTATCATTTAGCATGTTGAAGTGTTTAAGGTTTTTGGTTTACACACAGAGTCAAACAACTCCCCTTTTTGTCTTGTTTACCTGTTCTTAGCAAATCTTTTGTTGCCCGCATAGTGGGTTGGCAAAGGCATACTCAATTAAGAGCCGGTAAGGCTACCATGATAACCATGTGAATAAGTATTTATCTGGTTCTACCCCAAGTTTTTCAGGCCCCTTGAAATTTCCAGCCATTCACCTGAGAGGCCTCGGGTGCATCTTACAGGGCTCTGCGGTATGCTCTTTGCCTCCCTGCTTGCTCTGTCCAGATTGTCACAGCTTCTATCATTGCCATACCCATGATAGCATGATGCCTGTTCTTCCTTCCTTTCTGGAGATGGGCCACTCTGTTCTGCTCTTAAGCCACAATCTCCATGCTGGTTTGGACTGTTTCTAACTTGTCCACCAGCCTTCTCAAGCACAGAAAGCCATACACACCAATATCCTATGGCTCATTCTCCTGTAGAAAACCAGTCCTTGGTGTTTTTACCCCTTGTACTTCAGCTCCATCTCCTAGGAGGCAGGTTGCACCAGAAGTCATCTAAGTGGCAGAGCTCAGGCTGTGACCAAACCCCTCAGACTACTCAATGTGTACAAAGCTTGGATGACCTACTCTCTCCTTCCTGATGGTAAATTCTTCTACAGGAGACTCTGGGGTTATGGAGTTCTTGTGATAAAATACCTACTTAGACCCTAAAGACATGCCCAGGCATTTCTAATATGCTTGAGTGACTATAACTGAGGATAAAGCAGGAGCCCACTCAGGACATTGGGTTATCCCAGTGGCTAAAAGATCATTTAGTCTGTAAGCTTCCTCATCGGGTCCCAGGAAGCATTTACTGGTATACAAAGAGATCTCTGGGGAATAGGAGGCTTTATATTATTTAATCAAATTTTCAGGGTATAATTTACATACAATAAAGTAAAATGCATTCTTTTTAAGTGTACAGTTTGATGTGTTTTGACAAAATGCATACACCTACACACCTACTAACTACAACCCCAATCAAGACAAAAAACATTTCCATCAACCCAGAAAGCTTCTTGTGCCCCTTTGCAGTCAGTTTCTACCTCTAGTCCCAGCCCAGGCAACTAAGGATCTGCTTTCTCCTGATATAGATGACTTCTTTTCAGCTCTAGAGTTTAAGGTATATGGAATCATACATCATATACTGTATTGTGTAAGGTTTCTTTCACTCCACATGTTTTTCAGATTCATTCATGCTCTTGCTTCCATCAATACTGTTTCTTTTCATGTTGAGTAGAATTTCATTGTATGAATATATCACAATCTGTTTACTTACATACCAGTTGATTGGCATTTGAATAGTTTTTAGTTTGGGGGTCCTGTGAATAAAATTGCTATGTATATTCATTTATAACTCTGAGGTAAGAATATGCTTTTATTTCTTTTTGGGTAAAAACCTAGGAGTGGAATTGCTGGATTTTATGGTAAATGTATGTTCAACTTTATAAAAGAATTGCCGGTTTTCCAATGTTCTTTTACCACTTTACATTTCTACCAGTGATGTTTGAGAATTCTGATTGCTCCAAATATCTCACCAACACTTAATATTGTCAGTCCTTTTAGTTTTAGCCATTATAGTGGATATGTCATGGTATCTCTTTGAAATTTTAATTTGCATTTATCTAATGGTTAATGTTGTTATGTGCTTATTAGTTATTCCTATATCTTTTATGAATAGTTTCTCAAAATCATTTGCACTTTTTAAAAAACTGGAGCTATTTGTCTTCTTACTATTGAGCTGTAAAATGGGTAGGTAAATAGGTAGAAAGATAGGCAGGTACACACACATACACACACACACATACACACACATATATCCTGGATATAATGGCTAATTTTATGTGTCAACTTGACTAGATTATGGGCCAGATATTTGGCTAAATGATCTCTGGATGTGTCTTTGAGGATGTTTTTGGATGAGATTAGCATTTGAATTGGATTCTGTAAAGCAGATTGCCCTTCCCAATGTAGGTGGACACCATCTAATCCACTGAGCCCAGAATAGAGGAGAGGAGACCAGGCAGTGGCTCACACTTGTAATCCCAGCACTTGGGGAGGCCAAGGCGGGTAGATCACACAGTCAGGAGCTCAAGACCAGCCTGACCAAGACAGTGAAACCCCATCTCTACTAAAAATACAAAAACTAGCCAGGCAAGGTGGCTGGTGCCTGTAATCCCAGCTACTTGGGAGGCTAAGGCAGAGAATTGCTTGAACCCAGGAGGCAGAGGTTGCAGTGAGCCGAGATTGCAATACTGCACTCTAGCCTGGGAAACATAGCAAAACTTCTTCTCAAAAAAAAAAAAAAAAAAAAAAAAATGCAGAGGAATAGGGAATTATCTCTTTCTGCCTGCCTAAGACATTGGTCTTAATCTGTTCTCAGCTATGACTTAAACCACCAGATCCTTTGCTTCACAGGCCTTCAGACTCCTACTGAACTACGCCTTCCATTTTCCTGGGTTTCCAGCTTGCAGACGGCAGACTGTGGTGTTACTCAGACTCCATAATCACAGGAGCCAATTCCTCATAATAAATTTCAGAATAACAAATAAACATAAAGTACATATTATTAGACATATCTATATCTTTATCTATATCTGAATCTGTATCTTATTGCTTCTGTTTCTCTGAAGAACCTTGGTGAATACCTTGGATATAGGTCCTTTGTCAGATGTATGTCATATAATTTTTTTTGAGTATTTGGCTGGCATTTTCATATTTAAATGGTGTTTTATGAAGGATAAAAGTTTTAATTTTGATGAGGTAAACATTTTTTCTTTATGGTTAATGCTTTTTGTGTCTAAGAAATAATTGCCTACCCCAGTGTTGAGAGGTTTCTCTTATTTTTTTTTCCTAAAGGATTTAAAGCTTCACCTCTTATGTTTATGTAGATGATCTATTTTACATTAATTTGTATTTGTTGTGTGAGGTAAAAACCAAGGATTGGTGTTTTGTTTTTTTTTTTCATGTTATCTAGTTGTTTTAGTCCAATTATTGAGAAGATGATCTTCTCCCCATTAAACTGTCTTGGTTCCTTTGTTGAAATCAATCAAGGATATATTCTGAGCTACCTAGTCTATTTCACTGATTTTTATGTCTATCCTTATGTCAGTATCATGTGATCCTGATTATAACTCTATATTTATTAAGTCTTGAAATCAGGTAGAATATATTCTTCAGCTTTGTTTCTCTTTTTCAAAATTGTTTTGACTAATCTATTACATTTTCAAATGATTACATTGGATCAATAGATCAGTTTGGGGAGAATTAAAATCTTATATCAAGTTTTTAAAATAAGGAACATAATATATCTCTTTATATATTTTTCTTAATTTATATCAACACCTAGCAATATTGAATGTAGAAGTCATGTACATATTTTGCTATATTTGTTATTTTATTTATTCTTATAATTACAGATACATATTTATAAAAGATTGTACAAGATTGAACAGTAGTGGTAATATCTTTGCCTTGTTTCTCATCTTTGAGGAAAAAAAATTGAATCTTTCACCATTCATTATTATGTAAGTAGTAGGTTTTTATAAATGGTTATTATCAGATTAAGGAAGTTACCTTCTATTCCTAGTTTTCTGAGAGGTTTTTTTCCATCATAAATGCGTTTTGAATTTTGTCAAAAATTTCTTTTGCAAATCTTGAAAAAATTACATTTTTCCCTTTATTCTGTTAATATGTTAAATGTCACTTGATTTTTGAACTTTAAAGCAATATTACATTCCCGCAATAAATCCCACTGGGACATACTATACTATATTGCTTGTTGAATTCAATGTCCTAATATTTTGCAAAGAATTTTTATGTCTATGTCTATTAGGAATATTATATAAGGTTCCTGACACTAAAAGATTTCCTGGGACATGAGATTTTTCAGTGTTAAAACTGGGATAAGACTCAGAAAAACCTAGATTTTTGGTCATCCTAGATGTTAGTTTCAAAAACCAGTCTCATTTCTCACATATCTGACTGGTTTTGGTATCACAACAATGCTGGACATATAAAATAAGTTAGAAAGTCTTCCTTGACCTTTTATTTAAAGCATTTTGTATAATTGATATTTTTTCCTCAATTATTTGATGGAATTCACTAGAAAAAGCCATTTCTGCTCAGACTTTTCTTTGTGAACAGATTTTTAATCACTACTTTAATTTTTAGTAAGTGTAGGGCTATTTAAATTTTCTATTTCTTCTTGTTTCATTTCAGGTAACATGTGAATAGCAGGCATAATGATCACTTCCCAAAGACGTTAACATCCTAATCTCCAGTTCCTATGGATGTGCTACGTTACATGGCAAAGGGAAATAAAGTTGCAGATGGAATTAAAGTTGCTAATGAACTGACTTTGAGATGGCACTATAATCCAGATTACATGAGTAGTCCCAATTCGATCACAAATGTTCTTACAAATGAAAGAGGAAAACAAAAGAGAGAAAACCAGAGAGATGGCAGCAAGAAAAAGACTCAGCTCAATGTTGCTGGCTTTTAACTATGGAGAAATTGGGCCATGAGGCAAAAAAATGTAGGTGGCCTCTAGAAGCTGAAAAAGGCAAAAAAGAAAGAGGATTCTTCCCTAGAACCTCTGGAAGGAATGCAGGCCTGCTGATACCCTGATTTTAACCAAGTTATAAACATTTCAGACTTCAGATCTCCAGAACTCTAAGATAATAAATCTGTATATTGTTTAATGCCATTAAGTTTGTGGAAATTTGTTATATCAACAATAAAAAAACTAATTTGGCACATTATTAATTTATCCATTCTATGTAAGATGACATTTATTTCTATAACATGGTTTATGATACAAATTTATTGGTATGGACATTTGTGGAAGCTATATAGATAGCCTCTTTTTTATTCCTGATATTATTTCTGTCTTCCTATTTTTACCTTGATCATTTATACTTAAAGTTTATTAATTTTCTTGATCTTTTCAAAGAACAAGCTTTTGCCTATGTTTAGTCCATTTCTATTTTATTCTTTCTCTTTTGCCTCTATTATTTCCTTCCTTTAACTTATTTTGGGTTAAATTTACTCTTCTTTTTCTGGCCTCATAAAATGGAGGTCATTGGTGTAGACTCTGTTGAAGACAGAGCTCCACAATCTCTCAAGTTTCTGCACATCTTGCAAGCAGAAGCACTGACTGCCTTGGTTCTACACTATCCTTTTCAGGATGAACATAGGGAAAGCCACCTTGAAAGACAGACATAGTGACTACCACTAGAGCAAAAGGCAGGTATGTTCAATATAATAAATATAATGTCTCCTTCTAGAGCAAAGCCAGAGAGGCTACTGTCCTCTGACTTTGTAAAATCATGTAAAAGATCCATGTTTCCTGAACTTAAGGTTCTTCTCCTATAACACAACCGACTGCATGTTTAGATGTCATCTGGCCCTCATACTATCACTCTCTGTGAATTGGGATTCAGGGAATCTATGAATGCTGATACTCCGGCTACTGTTCTTGCTGTATATAATCAAGTCTTTTGTCTCTGACCCTGAAATCTCTTGCCTTCTGCCACTAGCCAGGAAACTGTGCCAGCTAATTTGTTAGCTTGCAAGTAAAAAAAAAAAAAAAAAAAAAAAAATCTCAGAACTTTCACAGAACTTACAGACCTTTTTTCTTCTTTAATATAAACATTTAAAACTATGAATTTCCCTATAGGTATTGCCTTAGCTGTATCCCACAAATATTGTTTTTTAAATTATAATTCGGTACAACATATTTTCTAATTTCCTTGTGATTTCTTTATTGACCCATGAGTTATCTACAAACATGTTGCTTAATTTGTTTTTAAACTGGAGGATTTTCTAGATATCTTCCTGTTACTCATTGATAATTTAATTTTGTTGAGTTCAGAGAATACTCTGTAGGATTGAAATTCCTTTATATTTACTGAGACTTGTTTTGTGGCCCAGAATATGGTCTATTTCAGTGAACGTTCAATGCGCAATTAAAGGGAAAGTATATTCTTCCACTGTTGAGTGTAATGTTATATGAGTTTTATGAGTTTTGGCTATACAAATTTATAGTGTTGTTTAGTATTTTATAATGTAACTAATTTTTTCATATATCTCACCAATTACTTAGATAGAAGTGTTCAATACTATATCTATGGATTTATTTATTCCTTTAAAAAATTCTATAAGTTTTTGCTTCATAAATTTCTATAGAACTTTAATTATAATTAGATACATATACATTTGCAAATGTTAGCTCTTCCCAACAAATTTATTCTTTTATGATTATGAAACATTCCTTTTAATCTTTGCTAATATTCCATGGCTTTTTATACTTAGAGTTTACATGTTACCTTTTTTTTTTTAAATCAATGCCTTTGAGATAGATTTTGTCCTTCATTAGAATCAAGAAACAGAAAAGAATCTACCAAATCACAGTGGTTCCATAGCCCTTTCTGAGATGTCTCACATGTCCTAGCAACCTACTATGTTTTCTTGAGAAGCTATGGCCAGCTCAATAAACTGACATCTTATGTTTGCTTTTCATCATTCTATATCTCATCGCCCTTTCTTCCCTCACTTTTGCTTCCCTGAGATTACAATTCCCAAGAATACACCATAATATGATCTTTGCCTCTGACTCAGTCTCCTAAGAAATCCAAGTCAATTTCATAGGACCTACGTTGGGTACATGCCAGATGCTCAGTGTTGTGCCCTCTCTTCTGTCTTGGTCACAAGTTTCCTTCTTCTTACACTTCACAGGTTTTCATGAGGCTCAGTAGAGGTAATACATGAAGAAGTATTCTGTGAACTCTTTTTGGGAATAGCAATTATGCTGTGTAAAGGCATTATTACAAATTAATTGACCCAATTGGGCTAACCAGTCAAGGTGCTTTGCTTTCACATGGTGGACAGGTATCTTTGTTCTTATTCACAGTGAAGGAATGATTGATGCCATTGTTTTTTTTGTTTGTTTGTTTTGTTTTTAATTAGTTGAGCTACCTTAGGAAAGTGACTTTACTCTTCTGAGCCCCAGTTTCCTCATCTTTAAAATGAGGTAATAAAATCTAACTCAACTAATTGTTTATTAGGTTTTAATATAATCATGGGTGTGAATTTGCTTTGTAAATTCTTAAGAGCTGTGGAAATGAAAGGAATTATCGTTACTACCAGAAAGATGGAAAGTCAATAAATATTTGTTGAATAAATGACTGCTTCTGAAACATAGAACACTAATCTGAATAGTGCCCAGGGTCTTGATGTAAATTAGTCATGCATCCTGATTCTCAATTTATAAATCTCCCTGAGAATTTAAAGAAAGAATGTGGGAACTAGAGACCTTATTCTTTGCAAATGCATTTACTATTGCTTCTCTGGATATTGCAAATGAAGTCCAAATATAAGGTAGCAATAACAATGTTTTTGGAGTGTGAAATATAATAGAGCCATCTACTGAATTAGAATAGGAGTTGTCAACCTCTTCATGAATTCCTACTTATAATAACTTATATTTGTTGTTTTTATACCTTTCATATCATTTATATTGAAGTATCATTTAGTTTTCCCAACAATCCTTTGGGGTAGGTATGAAGTTCCTCATTTTCAGTTAAAGAAACAAAGATTTAGAGAAGTCTGGAAACTTCCATCAAATGCCAAAGCCAATAATTTTGTGGAACCAATATTTGAAACAAAATCTGTCTTGTTCTCAAGTCTGTACTTGTTCCTCTATATGAGGCTGTATCTGGAAGTATCATAGTCTCTTTTACAACTTTTCTGTTCCATTTTAAGTTGTGCTTTCCAAAATGTGCTTGACAACAAAAGTAAATTCCTAGAACCTGAGGATAACTACAAAACCAAAATTTACAAAGACACATTGATTATTCATCAACCAGTGGCCCTCAAGGAAAAACACAAAGCATTTTCTTATAGCGCCCATTTCCATGGTGCTAACATTTCCACTGGGGCTGATGAAGCTACTGGGTTGTCACCACTGAGTGCAAAGTTAGAAACCAACACACACAACTGTTACAAGCTGGTACCTGCTGGTTCCCCCACACTACTGCTATCAGGTATGAGCTCAGCACTATATAAAGCACTATGGGGGTAAGCAAAAAATAATTACAGTCCTTGTTTGTTTAGCATTTATTTGGAAGACAAAATCCCTATTTAATAGGACACTCTTTTATCCCCCTTTACAGCTGGAGAAAAAGGTAGAAGTGTACAGATAAAATCTAAAGCCAGTAGTAATATAAACAGGTGTAACCCTTGGGAGAAGCAATATAGTATCACAAATCAAGTTGTAAAGATTTCCATAATTTTGACCCGGTAATTCCACCTGTAGGAATTTATCTAAGCAACTAGTCCTACTAAAGCAAAAGCTAACTACTGGAGGCATTCCTTGCAGTGTTATTTACAAAACCAAACTAACAAACAAAACACTTCAGACTGTCTCAATATCCAACAACAGGCAATGATTCGTTTAACTTTGTCAAGCAGAATGATGACCTCCTCAAACATGTCCATGCCCTCCCTAATCCAAAAACCTGTTAACATGTTACATAACATGGCAAGAAGAACTTTGCAGAGATAATTAAAGTTATGAATTTTAAAACAGAGAGATTATCAGGCCAGGTGCGGTGGCTCACACCTGTAATCACAGCACTTTGGGAGGCCAAGGTGGGTGGATCACAAGGTCAAGAGATCAAGACCATCCTGGTCAACATGGTGAAACCCCGTCTCTACTAAAAATACAAAAAATTAGCCGGGCATGGTGGCGCGTGCCTGTAATCCCAGCTACTCAGGAGGCTGAGGCAGGAGAATTGCCTGAACCCAGGAGGCGGAGGTTGCGGTGAGCCAAGATCGCACCATTGCACTCCAGCCTGGGTAACAAGAGTGAAACTCCGTCTCAAAAGAAAAAAAAAATAGAGATTACCCTGGGATTACCCACATGGACCCAATCTAATATATGAGGCCTTAAAAGCAGAAAACTTTCTCTGGGTGGAGCAGGCAAATGTGTCAGAGGAGAAGTTGGCGGGATTCCAAGTAGGAAGGATTTGATGCACCATTGCTGGTTTTCAGATGCAGGGACCTGCATGCAAGAACCAGAATGAGCTCTCTAGTTCAGGGCTGGCTCCAGCTGACAACTAGAAAGGACATAGGGCACCTCAACTCTACAACAGTACGCAACTTTTTCTGCTATAATCTGAATAAACGTGGAAGCAGATTCTCTCCCAGGGCCTTCAGACAAGAACCTGAGCCACTGACACTTGCTCTTGGCCTTGAGAGGTCAATTTCTGACCAACAGAACTGTGAGACAGTACATTTAGATTGCTTTAAGCCACTAAATCTATGGTAATTCTTACAGCAGCAATAGGAACCTAATACAGTAATATTCATCCATTGTAAAGATCTGGTAGTAATACAGAGAGCTCTTTGTGATATGATGGTAAGGGAAAAAAACAAAGATTACTGCATAAAACCCTTATGACCTCTCACATAAAAAATGTCTGCACATGGAGACCAAAACCAAAAGAGAATATATGAAGATGGAAATAATTAGAATTTGGAGTGGGAAACTTCTTTCTTTATGGGTCTAACCACCATTGCTTTGAAGAACTTGCATAGGTCTCCATGCCCAGAGGATTTTCATTTTTTTGCCCGAAGAACTGGCATTATTCAAGAGGACCAAGGCATTTAAGAGCTGCAGTTGAATTGCTGACATCATTTCTCCATGTGCAGAAACAATGATAGAGTCAATTGATAGAGTCTGCTCAATGCTACATTGTTCTATATTTTCTTTCTTAAACCTATGGCACCTGCCATCACTTGGCAAATGCAGGTGCCAAGTAAGTCTACAAACACAATAAATATGAAAGGACAAATTTGAAGAGGATGCTCAGGTTGCTCTTGGCAATTCTTTTCTTCATTTGCTGTTGTTATTTTTCTTTTTTTTTTTTAATGATGACTTCTAGTTTTCTATTGCCTGATGATTATTTTGTGTGACCCAGCAGCTTGCCTTAGAATCCTAGTTGCCACACAAACACTGGTGATGTCCCTCACCCTGGAATGGTGGTTGCAAGCTGCTTTTGGAATATTATGTCCCCAGGTAAAAAGAATTGAGTCTAATAAAAGAGAATTTTTTTTTTTACACAAAATAGTTGAAAGATCACATGTGCTCACTGGTATAGTATATCCAAAATGAGGAAGTCAAATAGTGTCTGCTACTGGGATTCAATGCAGGCTTCCTGGAAGTGGCCAGTTACACTTCCAAACCAAATTTTGAAACGATGTCAGCAAATCATTCATATCCAGAATAGCATGGTCAGGAAAGTAAAAATTAACAATTTATGATAGGCAAGGGCACTATTCCCAGTACTTGGCTTACTACATTGATACTCCCTTGTACTGATGAAAAAAACTGAGACATTGGCTGGGTGCAGTGGCTTATGCCTGTAATCCCAGCACTTTGGGAGGCCCAAAGCGGTGGATCACCTGAAGTCAGGAGTTCAAGACCAGCCTGACCAACATGGAGAAATGCTGTCTCTACTAAAAATTAAAAAGTAGCCGGGCATGGTGGCACATACCTGTGATCCCACTGGAGGCTGAAGAAGGAGAATCACTTGAACCCAGAAGGCAGAGGTTGCAGTGAGCCGAGATCCGAGATCATGCCATTGCATTCCAGCCTAGGTAACAAGAGCGAAATTCCATTTCAAAATAAAGAAAAAACTGAGACATAGAGAAGTGACTTAGCCAGAGTTACGCACAGCTTTCTTCACAGAGTTCTGTCTCTGTCTGATATTTCCATTGCCTCATGTTACTTTTCAGATGACAAGAAAGTGAGAAGTCAGGAAATCAAGTCATCGAAGACATGATTCAGCACATGGGGGATGCTTAATCTGGAGAAAGGACAGCAAAAAGTGACAGAAAGTGGCCTCAGATATTACATCTGTAACCAGGAGAAACAGGCAGAACTCTTCTATGCGGCTCTAGAAAACTAATAATGATTGGCTGATAGGGCTGGGGAAGTAGAAGTGATGAGAAAGAAAAATACCTTCTAGCAATAATAGCTAATCAACAATGCAAGCAGTGAGGGCCTGAGTTCCCAGGTGGTGGCTGGGTCAAGCAAGACTGCACCTGCAGCTCTTAGGGCCATCTCGTAGGAGGTGGATTTCTGTGTTAAAAGGTTTTCACACCACAAAGATGCTGTGAGCTGGCAATCTGTGATTCCTTATTATTTCTATAATTTAAAGCAAAGAAAACTAGCATTTTTTAAGATCTGCTTTACTTTGAGTAGCATGCCAGAATCTCATTAGATGTCATCACTTCTTATCCTCACTATACCTGACTCTCACCTTGCCAGATGGGCAGCAAGGAAGACCTCACTTATCTCTACGTCTACACATACAGATTTCAGTGAATTGCCATCAATATTTGCAATGCATTTTTCTATGGCAAGTGTCAAACAAAGCAAATTGGGCATTGAAGCAATGGTCCTTTTCACCAGCTTTCCTAAATGACCTGTCTCCTGGCTAATGCTCAATGAAGGGCCATTCTTTCTTCCAAGAGAACATCTGCTAAACCCAGCAGGGGGACAGAGAGAGGAAGGGAAAGAAGCCAAAATATGAGGATTATTTTTTTCTAATCTGGGGGATAGAGATATTGAAGTGTTCTTTTTCTGTTTGTGTTTTCAGAATTTGTATTTTATTTTTGTTTGTGTGTTAATGAGTTGATTTCCCAAGAGAGGGATGACTACCTTCCCCAACAGGCAGGTCATGCTCTGGCCAAAATGGACACAGAGGGATACAGAATTATAGAATTCTGTATCCCATGACAATTCTGCTCTCTCTGGCAGGCTGTCAGACCCTTAGCCCAGCTCCCCTTCCTGTCTTCATTCTTGACTCTCCCACTGGAAACTCGCCTGGTGGCAGCCTGCAGATGCAGCCAGATGGCCAAAGAAAACGGAGAGAAAGCGTCTGTGTAGAGAAAACTTCTGTGTAGAGTCATGTGAAAGCAGAGAATAGGGACAGACAGAAAAGAAACAGAGAGGAAGAAAGAGAGGAGAAAGAGAAACTAAGGTAGAGGGAAGAAAGGGAGAGAAAAGAATGGGATGGCAATGGGAAGGGAGGAGAGATCAGCAGGAGATAAACGAGGAGGCCAATCACAGAGACAGGGCTGGGGATCAAATGGACAGAGAGAAGCATGTAAATCAAGATAAGAGGGAACCCAAACTAGGAGGAAGTGAGAAGTCTTTGAGGAGAAATTGGAAATTAAGGAGAGGTGCAGTAGAAAATTTAGAGGGAAGATGAAGAAGCAAAAATGGAGAAAGAGAAGAACCTTACCAAGCGCACGTCACAGGCACTATGTTATTTTATCCTCACTATGGTCCCACGTGTAGAGAAAACAAGGCACAGTTATTAAGTCTTGTGTTCAAAATCAGACTGCACAGCAGGAACATGAACCAGGGAATTGGAATTCAAAGTCTAGACTCTGCCACTCTACTGCCCTCCTTCCAGGCATTCTTCTAGGGAGTAGAACCTGTGCAAACCTGAGCTCATGGGAAGGACCCACGTCTCAGTTTGTCCACCTATCCTTCCCCTGAGGTCCAGGCTTTCCCCCTGGGACCAGGTGGACCAGCCACAAAAGCTGGTATGAAGAGGTTCTACTAGCATCTCACTACTAGGCACCATTCACCAGAGCTTTCAACTTCTCCATTTAAACCCAGCACCTGATGAGAAAAGCATTACAGGTGAGCAGTGGGCACAGAATGCTTACTTCATTTTGCACACCTGAACAGTCCAGTTGCTGTTTAGTCAAATGGCAAGCGCTACTGGCCACTGAATTTTATCCTGGCCTTTGTCCTCAACTCAGTAAGTCATTTCGTCTAAGCTGGGGATCCCGTTGCTCATGCAAGAGGGTGCGATTGCTACTCGGGTTCCTCATTTTATTGAGCATCCAAGTGCCTGAGATGGTCTCATTTAAAACTCAGAAGTTTCTTGCAAGGTATTTACTGTTTTTTGCTACACTTTCAGATAAGAAATTAAGGCTTAGAAAATTCAACTTATCTGCCCAAGTGGTTTATCATTTAAATGGAGTGTTCCCTCAATGTGACTCTAAATTGGACAAAGCAGTAGAGGGTAACTGCTTTTACTCAATGAGCAGATTCTACAGAATTTATGCAAAAACCAACTGTATTTTTTTCCACTGTTCCCCATTAGTAAGCTTCATCTGGAATTTCTTTCCCTGCCTTGGAAGGGGACATTCAGATTAGTCGCATAACTTCTCCAGGCATTCCTCCTAGATAGTAAGTCTTCCACAGTTGCTTTAGTTCACAAAATCTTTTTTTTTTTTCCCGAGATAGAGTCTCACTCTGTTACCCAGGCTGGAGTGCAATGGCGTGATCTTGTCTCATTGCAACCTCTGCCTCCCAGGTTCAAGTGATTCTCCTGCCTCAGCCTCCCAAGTAGCTGGGCATGTGCCACTGTGCCCAACTAATTTTTATATTTTTAGTGGAGACCAGGTTTTGCCATGTTAGCCAGGCTGGTCTTGAACTCCTGACCTCGAGCAAAACACTCTCATTTTAATAATTAAAAAGTCCTCTTTAGAATAATAACCAACTTTACAGCCAAGTAAAACCTCTCCCACCTACCTGAAGTTCAGGCTTCTGCAGGGGACACCTATAATGGGAGGGGAGCACAGTTGCCTTCTCTTGACATTCTGGCACCAGGCAAGGGGGCTTTGGCCCTATCATTTCTACACCAGTGAAAATCACATACCAGCCTCCCACTGAAGGAACACATGTTGAGCCCTCCAAGGGCTATCTCTGAAGCCACGCTTATTGGCTGAGGTCTCTAATGCCAGCAGTCCCTTAGCATATGGATGACCTCTGGCTTTAAGATACTTGATGCCTTTTACCTACCCAGCACAGAGACTAAAGAGTTCTACTTTCACATCTATTGTATAAGCACTGAAAAGTACTGAAAGACCTCCAGCTCTGAAGACATGACATTCATAGCTGTAACACTATTATCCATTAGGCAAGTCTCTCATTATTCTACTTAATATAACTTAGAGCTTATGACCAAATGAGAGCCAGCATATACCCTCATAGAAAGACATATGTATGGGCCACTTGATAATAGTATTGACTCAAGACCCAGAGGATCAAGATAAATTTCTTATTAACTCTCAGGTCTCGAGTCAGGCCTGAGAATTAACCAGAAATTGGTTGTGCTCATTCCAGCGCTTTCCAGGGCAAAGATCATTTCAGCTAACGGACCTCAAGAATTATGGCCGCAATCTCAGGGCTAGCCACATTGGGAGTTGAGGTTGGGGGCAATGCATCAAGCTATCTTAGCTAAAGAAAATATTTTAAAATCATCCATCCAACCATCCTTGCTCCCATGTCATGCTCAACAAGTAGACTTGTGATTATTTACTTATCCATCACCTCATTCCAAAACAGTATTCAGCAATATGACTGACTAAAAAATATTTTTAAAAGAGCCTAACAGTGTGTTTCACTCTACAGTGGCAAATAGGTAACCTAGAACTAGATTTCTCAGAATCCCCTTCACTATATGGTTCCAAGAGAAACCTGACCAGAATAGGAACTTGCATGGGATGTGGAAGGCCAAGGTGAAGCAGCAGCTATCACTTTCAGAAGTTAGTCATGACCGGATGTGTCAGCAAATAGGGGCCCCAAGGTAACAACCCATTCTCAGTCTCCTTGGCTAAGCATACACCTCTTCTGCATCTTGTGGCCCCAGGTTCACCAAAGACCTGTGGCTGCAGAAGCACAGAGGTAGTGGCTGCACAGAGGCAACAGTTCCCACCACCCACACCACACTCACAGCATATAGAAGAGACGTGATGAGCCAGATAATGGAATACCATGACTGGAGAAAAACACAGCATTCCAAGGTTATGAAAACACAGAAAAAAGAGCCATTCTTGATTAGAATTAGCATACAATAGATTAGATGTAGCATACAAGAGATATTTTTCAGAGTGTTTAGAGGAAAAAGACTTTAGGAATACTGAAATGGGCTGAAAGCATATATTCCCCCATCTCTGAATTCGTGTTCTGAAATCTAATCCTTAATGTGATGGTATTAGGAGATGGGGCCTCTGGGAGGTGATTAGGGGATGAGGGTGAAGGTTTCACAAATGGGAGCAGTTCCATTATTAAAGGAACTCCAATGAGATCCCTCATGCCTTCCACTGTGTGAGGACAAAGAGAGATGACAAGGAAATGGGTCCTCACCAGACACCCAATCTGCTGGTATCTTGATCTTGGACTTCCCAGCCTCCAGAACTATCAGAAATAAATTTCTCTTGTTTACAGGCCACCTAGTTGTGGTCTTTTGTTAAAGAAATCTGAATGGACTCAGGAAAACACTATTTATAACTGTTCTAATATTCAGAGTGAATTGTGAGCAGTTGGATTAGCAAAGCTGCCAGTGTTCTAAAGTTCATAATAAAGATCCTAATACAAAGGCAGTGTACACACAATATAATAAGAATGATGAGGCTCATAGAGGAGGGCCAAGCAGCTCTGTACAACAAAGAAGGAAAACCTGCACACAACCTGCATAAATTCGAAACATCTAGGCTTGCCTGGTTAAGTCTCTTTATCAACTGCTTACTGAGAAAAAATTTGGAAAACAGTATTTAAACCCCATTTTTAAAATTATGCATACATGTCTATCACCTGCAGGAAGAAGCACAACGCAATGCATGGATTCTGGGGCAGATTTCCTGGGTTCAGATGTCACCTCTGCCACTCATGAGCTAGGTACGCTCAAGTGCTCTGTGACTGTTTCCTCATCTGCAGAATGAGGACATAATATTTGTATCTCATAGAGACGTTTTGAAGATTACGTAACTTAATATCTGCAAAGCACTTGGGAGAGTTCTTGGCACATAGCAAGCGCTATATAGGTCTGTTTGTTCTGGACAAATGTATTTAGTTTTCATTCCACAGTGTAAATCCAACCTTCCTAATGACAACCTTGCTTCTGTCTTCCCAGGTCTAGTTAGAGCGTCTTCTCCACCTCCATACTTAAGATTGTTACAAATAGGTTTTGCCCTACTCACAACTGCATGCAGGAAATGGCACTGAGGAAAAGCAAATCCAGGAGAGCAACCTCCTTACAAAACTCTGCTTTGTAAGTGCGGGTCCCCATCCTTCTCGGTTAGAGTTAAGTTCGAGTGGAACTACTAAGTATCTCTGCATAATCTCTCTGGATGTTCTGCCGAGGCCTGGTTTATAAAATCTCTCCTTCAGTCCTGCTGGTATGTTCCCTGACTGGGTCCCACACAGTTAGCAGGCATTGCTGGTACATTGCTACCACTTGCTGCCTATCTTCCTGCCTGCTCCCCTGGGAATCTCAGTGAATCAATCTACCTTCCCTTTCTTGCTGTGAGGCATGGGCAGACTGTTCCCTTTGGCCTGGGAGTATCTGTCTTCACTTTATGTTCTGTCACCCAGGCTGGGATGCATTGGTGCCATCTTAGTTCATCGTAACCTCAAACTGCAGGGCTCAAGCATCCTCCAGCCTCAGCCTCCTGAGTAGCTGGGACAACAAGAGTGAGCCACTGCACTTGGCCCGTTTTGATTTTATGATCCTGTCCTTGTTGCTTTAACATCCTGTCTCTGTCACCATAGCAGAAGATGATCTTCCAAACCACAAGGATGCTCACCCACTGCCTTGGTCTCTCTGATCTGTATTAAGTCCCATGGAAAAGTGCAGAGGTGGTTAGGCCATAATGAATGTGTAATCAGAGAGGCTCTGCCGCACCCTCAGCCCATCGGCCCTTGGCAAGCTCTCTACCATGGCTCTGTGCACCCATAGTGGCATTTGGAAAGAGGGAGGAAGAAGGAAGGGATGCAGGTCACATTGTCATCATTCTCCTTGTCACAGAAAAGCAGCTGGCGGTTGTTAGAATTCCCATGTGACAACTTTAATTTTACAAATTTGCTGAAATCACACTCTGACATGCACTCATTTCCAAGTATGAGATGCCCTCTTCACGGCACTATTCTTTTCAGAGCCCTAATCAGTGAAGACACCTGGCCCTAGAAGAATTCACTGAGCACCTACTTCGCAAAGCCTTGACATGGTACTGTGGACATGGATACAGATCAACCACAGGACAGCCTGTTCAACGCTATAAGGGTGGTGCCCAGTACGACGGGAGGTGGAAGGAGCTAATCTCTGCTGGAGTCAGGGGAGGCTTCCCAATGGAGGCAGCAGATGAAGGTGCCCAGGGGGCTTCCAAGAAGAGATTCCCAGGAGGCTGGTGAATCTATTGGCTTGCTGCTCCATGGGGAGGTCTTGGCAGGATAGAAAAAAGAAGGAGTTCTCTGCATTATGATGGCCATTGGAATTAGAGGAACTGAAGGCCTGAGCAAGGGTTAATCAAAATGAGAGAAAAAGGTGGCTGGGCATTGGGGGTGCTGGGGGAGATCCTTGAGTTCAAACACAATAGTGCCCAAGATATGCCTATGGAGTGATCACGGGCATGCTTGACAGTGGCCGGAAGGAGAGCTCACGGGGGAAACCAGGGCCCTGCTGGGTGTCTCATCACTTCTCATGAGCCCAGCCCTGGGCAGGACATGGCCTGTCCCCTCAGGCTGCCCTGTAGGCACCCCCTTTCCCTGGGCAGTGGCAATGGTTCTGAGCCAGCCACCCCCATCAGCTCTCCCTGCATCTCTTCAGAGAGAGAGAGAGAGAGAGAGAGAGAGAGAGAGAGAGAGTGTGTGTGTGCGTGTGTGTGTACATTTTTAGATCGTGGAGAATCTGATTCTCCATGATCTAAAAATGTACACACACACGCACACACACACACACACACACACACACTGAAAGCTATACTAGTGTTTACATGGTTTGATATATTATCAGATTCTTTTCAGATTCTCCACCATCTAAAAATGTGCACGCACACACACACACACACACACAGAGAGAGAGAGAGAGAGAAAGAGAGAGAGTGTGAGTTTGGCTTCAGGCTGCCCTGTAACCAGCCCCTTTCCCTGGGCAGTGACAATGGCTCTGAGCCAGCCACCCCCATTAGCTCTCCTTGTACTTTCTTTTCAGATTTTGCAACATCCAAATAATGTACTACCACAAACACACACACACACAGACACACAGAGTTTGGTCTCAGGTTTGACCCTGTGAAAGGAAACTTTGTACCTTGGTCCCTGTACTCCAGGGGAGCTCAGAGCTCAGCTGTTCCCAAAACTTTGGGGCAAAAAAGAACCATTTCATCCCAAGCCACGCTTTGAGGCTTAATTCCTTGTCACAGAAGAGAGGAAGAATAGGCTCAGGCTCTCTAGGGAGTCTGTCCTCCCACCCTCCCTGCCAGGCTGTGGCCCCCAGGGGTAAGAAAATTCGCCATTTATCCCTGGATCCCCAGAGCTCAACAGAAATGCTCAATGGATGTGAAGGAGGTGCTCTTTGCTATTGGTAACAACAGTAATAGAACAATGCAAATTCCGTACTTCACAGATATGAGGATGTGGGAGCTGGGGAACTATGCCTCGCTCCCCCCAAAAATGACTTTTTTTTCCCCTGGAGTGAATTTGGAGATACATTTGTAGCATGTGACACTTAAAACAGAACACTCGAAAAGTATAAATATTAACACACACCTGCCTTTCCAAGGACATAAAATAGCTTTCAGGGACACAAAACCTCCTTTCTGTGCATTTTTCGCCCCGTAGAGAGCTTCCTAAATGAGCTGATGAGTCCAGGTCCAGAAATTCTATCATGTGACTTAACCACCTTTTTAGTTTTTCTCCCATCTACCCTGATTGCAGCTGAAACATTCCAGGGAAACTTGCTTTCCAAAACTTACACTTCTCCAGAGAGACAGCTTGCTTTCAAATCCACTGTAAAACTTGCTTTCAAATCCACTGTAAAGATATCACTTAAAAAATAAAATAAAGTAGAACCAAACACTCCTGGCGTCTAATCTGACTACAAATTGAAAGCTATACTAGTGTTTACATGGTTTGGGATTTTATTAGCAAAGAGTTGCCCAGCATTAAAAACATAATGTTTAGCTGGAACGGA
This sequence comes from Saimiri boliviensis, assembly GCF_048565385.1. Taxonomy (NCBI): domain Eukaryota; kingdom Metazoa; phylum Chordata; class Mammalia; order Primates; family Cebidae; genus Saimiri; species Saimiri boliviensis. The sequence continues at coordinate 200,847,113 of NC_133450.1, read as the reverse complement.
ACTCCACCTCCCATCGTTCCAGACTCTGGGGAAATGAGAACACCCTGTTTATGCTCTGGGCTGCCATAGGCTCCTTCAAGGAGAAGGTGCCTAATGAGGGGCCCCTGTGAGAATCACAGCTGCCATAAATTTGACATCATGAATTTACATACATAAAACCTAAGTGGTTTCCTGCAATCCATGTTACACAGACATTATCAATCCCACTGTACAGACAAGGAAACTGAGGCTCAGATAAACTAAGTTTCTGGCCTAATAAAACCACACAGGCAGCAAACAAAGGAAAAGGAATTTACATCTTAATCTGTCTTCACTCATTTGTCAGACACGTTCATTCATCCAAATTGCCCAGTGGTTCTCAGCAGCCGGGAAGAGATGAGCTTTTGCTTCTTCGGGTGACATTTGACCATGTTGGCAGATATCTATGATTTTCATTTTCATAATGTGGGGGTGGAGGGCAGGATGCAGATGCTACTGACATTTAATAGGTAAAGGCCAGAGATTAAGCTAAATATACACTGTAGGGCTGATGCAGTGGCTTACACCTGTAATCCCAGCACTTTGGGAGGGAGAGGCAAGAGGATCACTAGAGCTCAGGAGTTCAAGACCAGCCTGGGCAACATGGCAAAACCCTGTCTCTACAAAAAATATAAAAATTACCTGGGTGTGGTGGCATGTGCCTGTAGTCTCAGCTACTCGGGAAGCTGAGGCAGGTGAACTGCTTGAGCCCAAGAGACAGAGGTTGTTGCAGTGAGACACAATCACACCACTGCACTCCAGCCTGGACAACACAGTGAAACCGTCTCAAAAATAAATAAATACTATACATTGTATAGGATAGTCCCCCACAACAAAATATTTGGCCCTACATGTTAATAGCACCAAAACTGAAAACCCTGAACGTCACTGAACTCTAAGTGCCAGATGGACATGCCAGCGTGTGATTTTTTTAAATTTTTAGTTTTAAAGTTCCAGGGTAAATGTGCAGGAGTGATTTTTTTCACAGTCTTGTTCTATCACCCAGGCCAGAGTGCAATGGCATAATCTCGGCTCCACTGCAACCTCTGTCCCCCGCGCTCAAGCGATTCTCCTGCCTCAGTCTCCTGTGTAGCTGGGATTATAGGTATGAGCCATCATGTCCAGCTAATTTTTGTATTTTTAGTAGAGATGGGGTTTCGCCATGTTAGCCAGGCTGGTTTCAAACTCCTGACCTCAAGAGATCTGCCTGCCTCAGCCTCCCAAAGTTCTGGGATTACAGGTGTGAGTCACCATGCCCAGCCTGGAAGTGATATTTTTGAAGGACACATGCCGGTTCTTGTTCTCACAGTCACACCAAGAAAATGAGAATTGCTTGACTTGCAGACAAGTTCTGTCATCAATAGAAAACATTACTTACATCTTCCATAAAAATTATTTAAGGCAGAGGTGGTTAATTTAGATTAAAATATTTTGAGTAGAAACAATTAGAAAATGTTCTTTTCCTTTCTCTGTATCAGGACAGAAACTTATAATTCTGGGAACAATGTCATAGATGTCATTGAGCTTAGCCCCAAAGGGTAACACTCCCCTCTGGAAATTTTCTGGGGAGACCTCTTGAGGGGCAGTGAGAAATCAGGACTACTGATTCACAGTGTCACATTGAGGCCATCTGCAACTGAATGAGGGAGGGTGAAAGTTTTCAGATGTTTCTTATTGGGATCACCTTTCAGAGGTCCCTGAAGCCAGAGCTTGATGAATTTGGTTATTTTGCAGGAGTGGGATTGAGTGATTTATTTTAAAAAATGAGTAAGCATGGAATCATTGGAACCACACTTGTGAAGCTTCCAGAAATGAGAGATGTAAACAACAGGTGAGAAGCCAATAAATCATGGAAGCAGATAGAAGGGGAGAGACAGGCAAGAATGAAAGAAGGGTTTGATGTGAGCATGGCCAAGGCTTGTTGTGTGCTGATTTTAGAGGTACCAGGTAAGATAAGCATCAGATGAAGGAACGATAATCCTGCATTGACTCTGGAGAAGTGTCTGGTAGGTGTTCTCCCTAAAACCCTAGCCTTTTCCGTAATCTGAAGAAGAAAGATCTCCACAGTATGAGGCGGAATCCTTAGCATTGTTCTTTGCCAAGCTGCCCAGGGGTATTAGTCCATTTTCATACTGCTATAAAGAAATACCAGAGGCTGGGTAATTGATAAAAAAAAAAAAAAAAAAAAAAAAAAAAAGAGGTTGAATGGACTTACAGTTCCACATGGCTGGGGAGGCCTCACAATCATGGCAAAATGCAAAGGAAGAGCAAAGGCATGTCTTACATGGCAGCAGGCCAGACAGCACATGCAGGGGAACTGTCTTTTATAAAAATATCAGATCTCAGGGGTGGGGAGTTGGGGAGAGATGGCAGGGGAAGAAATGCCAGATACAGGTGATGGAGAGGAAGGCAGCAAATCACACTGCCTTGTGTGTACCTATGCAACAATCTTGTATGTTCTTCACATGTACCCCCAAACCTAAAATGCAATAAAAAGAAAACAACCCAAAAAAGAATGATATTTTGAGAAAGGGGCGGGGGTGAAAAAAGAATATTTTGTGACAAAAGAAAATTATGTCAAATTCAAATTTCAGTGTCCACAGATAAAGTGTGATGAAACACACACACACAAAATATATCAGATCTCATGAGACTTACTCACTATCACGAGAACAGCATGTAAAAAACCCAACCTCATGATTCAATTACCTCCCATTGGGTCCCTTCCATGACATATGGGGATTATGGGAGCTACAATTCAAGATGAGATTTGGATGGAGACACAGCAAACCATATCACCATCAAGGTCACTACAGAAAGAAATCCACCCATGTGTTCACATTCACACAGTTTTAGTGAGCACTCCAGCTGTGAAAAGGTCAGTCTTCAGCTTCATGCCTACCCGTGTGGAGGCCATGTAGTGAATGCAGGACCGAAAGGACATGATGTGTCAGAGGCCTTGCATGCACAGACTCAAGAAAGGTACACTCCAACCCACGCAGGGCTTGCAGACCCTGGGCAGCAGCCAGTCCGTGCCACACTGTACTTAGCCTGTGCACTCCAATTTCATCATTTCTGGCTCAAACTGGGCCTGCAATTTTCATTTCTTTATGGGCTTAAGTAATCTATTGCAAATGTCACCAGCAGGCTGTAATGCATTCTTGCTGAGGAAACTGTTCTTTCTCTTCAGCAACTTTCTGGTGGAGGATTTGCTGGGCAGGGTAACTGTTTTACATTAGCTATAATGGTGTTTACATTGGATGCACCGATGTTTAAATCACTGTACGTATTTGTTATTAGTAGGGAGGCAGTGGCATTGTTTAGTCCAAGTATGTGCGGTGGGGGGAATTTCTATTAGTATTGATAATATTTTACAAGAGACCTTGCAGGAATGTTTATAATAATAGCAGTGCTGTTTATCTTAACAGGATTATGTTGAAGCAACTTTAATTGTATTCATATTAAACATATCAACGTTAGAACTGATGTAATATGTTTAGCATGAATATGAAGGTTGCTAAGTTGGGGGGTTTTGAGATAGAATTAAAGGGCCAGGAAGACAATGGGACATATGGAAAGAATTTGGGGGGTTTCTGTTCTTGTCTAACAAGAAGGATTAGTGTGTTTGCAAAAATACAGTATAAGATGTACAGTGGGTTGCAGGGCTAGCATCTGCTTCCCTTACGATCGTGTTCTCTTGGCTTGTGTGTGTGCACACGCGTTTGGTCTCCAGTCCCTGCATTCTCCCAAGCTCCACCAAAGCCCAAATGTCAGGGATACTTCAGATGCTTTGCAGCTGGCTGACGCACCCAGAGCTGTTTCAAAATGGATTTTGTTATGGCTTATAAGAGTCCTACATTGTGCACGGGCAGTTATCGAACGTGATATAGTGTGCACAAGAATGTTCCCAATTCCCTCCTCGCTGTATCCATCAATCTGGCTCTATTAGGGTTGGCAGGATAATGGCTGAACTGAGGCTCTGGACTTTATCTCCAACTGAAAGAAGTGTCCTAATTATCAACTCATCAGTGCTACCCCACTCCGGGCTCTGGGAGACCACTGCCAGCTCAGGCCCAGAAACTCTAAATCCTCAGTCACCAGCCAGGCCCATGAAGACTGAGATGCAAGATTATGTCCAGCCCAGCTGGGGAAATCACAGTTCCAATAAATCTTGGAAATCAATCTGACTACCCATCTAGAGGCATTGCTCCAATTTAACCCATCAAGGCTGAGTTTCCTGATTCTTCCCTTCCAGCCCAGTTCAGTTCTCCCTGGGTCTCATTGACTTCCTGAAGCTGTATGAGAGAGGCTGGGACCTAGCTCAGGCATGTCAGAAGCTCTGGCTTTCTGTAACTTGGGGATAATATCCGCACCACCTCCTTTCTAAGTCCATTGGGAGGATTAAATGAGGCACCACACCTAGCAGAGTAACTGAAACACATCATGTACTTATTACAGTACTCCCCGTAATCTTCAGAAGATCCGTTCCAAGACCTCCAGTGGATGACTGAAACCCTGTGTATACTGTGTACACATTTCTTTTCCCCTCTTCACAATTTTACAGATAGAAGTCTTATTTTCACTGTAGATCTTAGCAACCTCAGCGTACAACTTTTTTCTCTCCCTATTGAGAACTTTCATCTTTTTGCTTAAAGAAAGCTCTTTACAGGTTCTCTTTGTCATATCCAAATTGCCAGTATCACTACTCTTGCACGGTAGGGACATTATTATGTAAAATAAGGCTTGCATGAACCCAAGCACTGTGATGCCTCAACAGGCAATCTGATAACAAACACAGCTCCTAAATGACTGATAGGAAGATAGTGTCCATAGAATGAATATGCTGGACGAAGGGATGATTCATGTCCCAGGCAGGACAGAGCAGGATGGCATGAAATTTCATCACATTACTCTGAACAGTGTACATTTTAAAAATTATCAATTGCCTATTTCTGGAATTTTCCATTTGATATTTTCAGACTGCGGGTAGCCAAAACTGCAGAACGCAAAACTATGGGTAAGAGGGGACTATTATATTGGCTAAATTAGAAAATCTAGCAGAGTATTCTGGTCTTACAGGAAATGAGTGGTTTGGTTGATGGAGACATCACTAGTCTCTAGTAGAACATTCAAAATTTACAAAGAACTTTCTTCTTTGCCAAATACTTTTATCAATATTATCCTATAAGCTTGTATTATTACCATTGTTTTTGTCTCCATCTTATTTTATTATTTTTAAAATGGGAGTTCACAATGAGCTCCCAGGCTGCTTGACTATGCCCCAATGAGCTTGAGCTCCTAGCCTCAAGTAATCCTTTAACTTGGCATCCCAAAGTGATGGAATTACAGGCATAAGCGACCATACCATGTCTTTATTCTCATTTGATTGATGAAGAAGCTAAGACTCAGAGAGAGAAAAGGTTTGCCCACATGTTTATAGATGATTTTCTGAATTCCTATGTGCTGCTACTCAGGCTTTAAGGGATAAAGGTTCCCATTCTACTGTGTTTAACAACTGGCTGACACAGGATTAGACAAACAAGTTCTCTAGCTCTAAGTGTCTTTCCCTTGGTAAGCCACCATGCTGCTTCCCTTCCAGAAAGCTCTCTAGAGGTCTGCAAATGTGGGAGAGGTTTAGGGTGGAGCATATGCATAAATAACTAGAGTGGACCCTTGAGCAACATGGGTTTAAACTGCATGGGTCCACTTACATGTGGATTTTCTTCTACCTCTGCCACTTCTGAGACAGCAAGATCAACTTCCTCTCTTCTTTCTCTTCCCAGCATACTTAACATGAAGACAATGAGAATAAATACCTTTATGATGCTCCACTTCCACTTAAAAAAAAAATACATTTTCTCTTCCGTATGATTTTTTTTTTTTTTGAGACTGAATATCACTCTGTTGCCCAGGCTGGAGTACAGTGGCACAATCTTGGTTCACTGCAAACTCTGTTTCCTGGGTGCAAGCTAGCACGTCTGGCTAATTTTTGTATTTTTAGTGGAAATGGGATTTCACCATGTTGGTCAGGCTTGTCTCGAACTCCTGCCCTCAAGTGTTCCACCCCTCTTGGACTCCCAAAGTGCTAGGATTACATCAGTGAGCCACCATGCCCAGTCTCTTCTTTATGATTCTGAACAACATTTTCTTTCCCCTAGCTTACTTTAGAATTAAGAATATGATATAAAATAATGTAACATACAAAATACATGTTAGTTTACTGATTATGTTATCAAAAAGCCTTCTGGTCAATAGTAGGCTGTTAATAGTTAAGTTTTTAGAGACTCAAAAATTATATGGGGATTTTCAACTGTGTGGGAATTTGGTGCCCCCAGCCCCTGTGTTGTTCAAGGGTCAACCATATAATGTAAAGTGCAAAGAACTTAGGAGCCATGAGAGATGGTGTGGTGAGATCTGAGGAAGGAAGAGATAACAGCCAGTTGGTAGGTTGCAAAGACTTCTTGAAGGAGATGGAATTTGAGCTGTGCTTGGGAAATCAATAGGATTCAAACATGTAAAGGGAGAGAAGGGCATTCTAGGAAGAGGGAACAGAGTGAGCAAAGGTATAGGGACAGGAGAGAAATAGGAACATGGGAGGAAATGCAGGTAGTTGCCTTTGATCCCCAGTAATGAGTATGGAAAGAGATGGAGTGTCAGGTTCCATGGAGTGCTGGATGTATATCAGATCAAAGCAAGCTGAGGAGTTAGGTTTTGCTCTTTAAGAAATGGAGAGCCAAGAAAGGTTTCAGAGTAGGAGCATGACTTCCATGATTAGAGCTATGTTTTCAGATAATTAAACTGAAAGCTTTGAATGAAATGCATGGGAGGAGGAAGGGCAAGCCGACCAATGGCACAGTCATCCAGGAAAAGGTAATGGGGGCCTGACAAGCTTGACAGGGTAGAAAGGGGCAGAGATTATGCATGCGAGGAAGATTAGAAAGGAAAACTCTGACTACAGATGACTGTTTGCTCCCTTGCTCCTTGGAGTCTCAGAGGGGCACTGGCTGCAGCTCTAATGAGAGAGGCTGAAGGAGCAAGCCACATGCCTACAAGCTTCAGCCCAAGTGTGTTTCTGTATCTCACCTTGGATCTATACTTTGGAGGTTATGTTCATTTTCTAGGGCTGCCATAACTCAAGTATTACAGACTGGGTGGCTTAAACAATGGGAAATATTTTCTCACAGCTCCAGAGGCTATAAGTCTGAGATCGAGGCATCGGCAAGGTTGCTGCATTCTGAGACCTCTCTCCATGGCTTGTAGACAGCTGCTGCTATGGTTTTTGCTTGTATATCCCCTCTTCCCCACTCCCCAATTCATACATTGAAATCCTAATTTTGGAGGTGGAGACTTTGGAAAGTGTTTAGGTCATGAGGATGGAGCCCTCATGAATGGGATTAGTGCCCTTGTAACACAGGCTCCAGAAAGACTTCTCATCCTTTCTACTACATGAGGCCACAGCAAGAAGGTGCTGTCTATGAACTAGAACGTTAGCCCTCATGAGACACTGAAACTGCTGATGCCTTGATCTTGGACTTCCCAGCCTCCAGAAATGTGAGAAATAAACTTCTGTTGTAAATACTAGTCTATTGTATTTTGTTATAGCAGCCCAAAGGGACTAAGATAGCTGTCTTCCCCCTGTATCTTTACACGGTCTTTCCTCTGTACCTGTGTCCAAATTCCCTCTTCTTGTAAGGACACCAATCATATGGAATTCGAGCTCACCCTAATGGCCTTACTTTAACTTAATTACCTCTTTAAACACTCTATCTCCAAATACAGTCATATTCTGAGAAACTGGGGGTTAGGGCTTCAACATATAAATTTTAGGGGGACACCATTCAGCCTGTAACAGAGGAGTTTACAGTTCTATCCTCAACATAGTTCATTTCATATAAACCCACCCCAACCTAGAGTAAAATAAGGCAACTTCCTAGGCTTTCCTCAATGGCTTAAGGACTCATCTACCAGGAGCAGGAAGAGCCAGTGGTAGACAGAAAGTGGGCTCGAGAGCCAGGCTGCCTAGGTTCAAATCTCAGCTATTCCACTTACTTGCTATGTGACTTTGAAAGGATTACTTTACTCTCTGTGCCCTAATTTTCTCACCTGTGAAATAGGATTCATAGTAATAGCCATGTCATAAGTTTGCTATAAATATTACCTGGGTAAATACAGTTGACTCTCAGTATCCATGAGTTCTGTATCCCTGGTTTGAACCAACTGCAGATCAAAAATGTTTGGAAAAAAGTAAATTAAAAAATAACAATAACAAATAAAAACAAGTATTTACATGCCATTTACATTACATTAGGTATTATAAGTAATCTAGAGATGACTTAAAGTATACTGGTGGATGTGCATAGGTTGTATGCAGATACTATACCATCTTATATCAGGGATTTGAGCATCCATGAATTTTGGCATCCTTGGGGGGATCCTAGAGCCAATCCCCCATAGGTACCAAGTTACAACTGTATATGTAAAGATCTTAGGTGGTGCCTGGTACATAATGTGAGAAAACATTTTACATGGTCCATTTTCAAGGCCTGATAAATCTAAGTACTGGCAGCCAGCCTGCAAATGTGGCAAACCGAATGGCTCATGCACCTAGAAGGTCACAATAAGCAAGCAAATGTAGAGGACAGGAGGGGTCAGTCTATAAAAGGGGAAAATGTTTTGCTCCTGGGAAATCAAAACCTAAGCAGGAAAGGCAATGGAGTCTAACCTTACAAGGGGGATAATGAAACTTAGGCAACATCCAGGAAAACTGTAACCCCATAGTACTCAACCAATAAGGAACTGGGGGAGGGACTTGCATGCCAGAAGATTAATTATCTGCTGTAGCTGCCCTGTAGTGTGCCTATCTACCAGATACTGAATCTTGCAAGATTGTTATTAAAAGTTTCACTTTTGCTGTTCTTTGTGCTTCTAAGTCCATTCTTTGGGTTTCTCACAACAGTAAGTGGTAAGCACATGCCAATTATGACATCCGTTGATATTCCAGATCCCGGCTGGCATGAGGGTAGTAGGCAATTGAAGGCAATAGGCCAGGAAGGATTTTGCCAAGGTGATATGAGGTCCAAAAGTTCTTATCAGCATTTTACAAAGTCCAAAGGAATGTGTTCATTTATCTTCCAAAAGGCTTCATAGTGGGGAAAAAAAAAAAAAAAAAGCCAAAGTCTTTGCCTTTGGGAACATTATTCAACACACTTTTGGTGCCAAATGGCCCTGACCAGGCCCTGGGCAGAAGGAGAGGGCTGGGTACTGATCAAGGTTTCACAGAGCAGGGGAAGCCTGCACAAATTACTGGGAAACAGAAAGGCCTGAGACATGACCATGAAGTTTATTAATACAAATCCACACTAAGCTGGGGGTGCAGGCAGTGAGTGACTATGTTGTACCTCAAGTCAAATCTTGCCTTGTCTGAATGTCCTCACAGGGCCAGGACTATGGTAACCAGGGTGAGACACTGGCTTCAGGCTCAAAATTTAAAGAAGTGCCAAAACTCAGTAATCAAGATAAGATAACCTTGTAATGCAGTGCTTTTAAAAATAAAAATTAATGCAAAAAATCCGATGAAGAAAATATCAAAATTTTAAATGACGACAAGATCTAACTCTGTACTTGCATAATGGCCTTATAGCCTAACCCTAATCCTTTTCCTGAATCCTCAGATTTTTTCATGAGTCCAGGCTCACTCTCTGTGATTGTGAGCTAAGCCGTGGACTCAAATTGCTTGCTCCTCATCTGGGGTCAGAAACAGTCTTGCTGTTTCTGAGCTATGCAGTTTGACAAATGCGTTTGGCCTCACCTATAAAATAGGCCTAGCAGCACCTACATTACAAGATTATAGTGGGGCTTAAGATAAAAGAGCCTGAGTATGCTCCTATTTCAGTGTCTGGAAGATAGCACTCAAAAAATGCTTGCTGGAGGTGAGAAAGGGCAGATGTTATAGATAAAAGAAAACTATAGTTAAAGTTTATTGAATACTTATAATGGGCCAGGCAAGTATTAGGTGCTAAACAAGTATTACTTCATTCACTAATGATAATTAAGGTAAAAAAAATGATCATTAATGGACAGAGGGCCTGCTGCTGTGAGACACTGATATGGTTTGGCTGTGTCCCCACCCAAATCTTATTCTGAATTGTAGCTCCCATAATTCCCACATGTAGTGGGAGGAACCCAGTGGGGGGTAATTGAATAATGGGGGTGGGTCTTTCCAGTGCTGTTCTTGTGATAGTAAACAAGTCTCATGAGATCTGATGGTTCTATAAAAGGGAGTTCCCCTGCATATACTCTCTTGCCTGCCACCATGTAAGATGTGCCTTTGCTCCTCCTTTGTCTTCCACCATGATTGTGAGGCCTCCCCAGTCATGTGGAACTGTACGTCCATTAAACCTCTTTCCTTTATAAATTACCTGGTCTTAGGTTTGTCTTTATTAGCAGTGTGAGAACAGACTAATACAGACACAAAGGAGTTGCATCAACATAGCCTAGAAATTTGAAATCAATTCCCAGAGGAACTGGCATTGATTGAAGCTGAGGTGTGAAGGGGCTAAGACAGGGCAACAAGGAAGAAGAATGTTCAGAAATGAAGAACATGGCACAAATCCAGGCCGAGAGGTATAAAGTACATCAGATCAGCCTGGAAGCCTTGGTTATCTCTCAGGTGAAAGATACTCTGAGTGATGTGATTGCTTTTTAAGGTAAAATCAACCATTATATTCACTAAATATTATTTGTCTGGTGGTCAAACTGTTTTCAAAACAAGATCTGTGAAGCAGCAGTCATGCAACAGACACTTGCTGGTAAGAGGATGGGAAGTTGCCTCCAGGAAAGGTTTCTGATGTTTGGAAAGAGCAGGGTTAAGGGTGGATTGCATGAGATGAGATAATCAGCAATTGATTGGCAGGGGCTACCTGTAGTGCATGTCTGCTCTGAGGACAGAAAGGACCTGGTGCCCCCCTGGGCTAGGTGGGACATTTTCATACACTTCGACTCAGAGCCACTAAGAGGTCACCAGCTATCCGTGACTGAGCATGGAGAGTGTGGCAGAAAGACATCATTTTGGATTCAGGTGATGGGAAACAGCTTTGCTGAAACATTCCGCTAAGTGGAGGTGTGGGAGGAGTTTGGAGGGGTTCAGAAGAGCCCTGGGTAAGTAGCCAGCCAGAGGCAGCTTATTTCCCTGAGTTGGTCAGGACTCAGTAGTTGGAATCAGAAAGATCTGGGCTAGAATTCCAGCTCTACAATTTACTCATTGTTGGGCTGCTTGCAACCTCAGTTGTCTTACATGCAAAATGAGCAAAATAAGGTGATTTTTTGAGTATTAAATGAGATCATTGGAAAAAGCCTAGAACCCATTGGGTCCATACGCTCTACCCATGGCTGCATATTGGAATCACCTGGGAAATTTTTTAAATACCAACAGAAGCCCCAGTCTCAGAGAATCTAATGGAGTTGAATCTAATGGGGGTGGGGGGTGGGGGAGGGGAGAACATTAATAGAAAAAAGAAAAAAGAAAAAAAAAGAAAAAAAAACTTTCTCAGATGTTTCTTTTATTTAGCCAGGATTGATTAGTCTCTCTAGCACTGCTAATTAAATCAGTTCCCTTGTCCTACCTCTAAGTTTCCAAGATCCCTTAGAAGGGTGTCTCCTGTGCCTATGAAAATCAAAGAGTGCCTTCCAAACTTTAACAGATATTTTTAAAGATCTAGGGTTTTTGTTAAAATGCAGATTCTGATTTAGTAGGCTGCAAAATAGGGCCTGAAGTTCTCCAGTTCTAACAAACTGCCAGGTGATACCAATGTTAAGAGATAAGACTTCGTTATTGCATTTTTTTTTTTTTTTTGTCAATGCAAGTGATTCTCTCTAGCATGTCAGCATGGTAAAGAATTCTGTAATGTACTTAAGTAAGTCCTTTCAAAATTATGATCTTTCCATTCTCATCTCTTGATTTGATAGCTGTGGAGTCTTGGATCAGGTGCCTGATGGGAAGTCAGAAGACCCAGCCTTACTATCTGCAGTGTGTATCTTGGGGAATGTGTTTTACCTCATCTGTAAAATGAGTCTAACATCATTTACATCACAAGGTTATTGTGAGGCTAAAGATAAAAAAGTGTTAAATAGATGCAATACAATTTATTCATTTTAATGGATAAAAGCAAGCCTGGGTGCAGTGGTTCATGCCTGTAATCCCAGCAGTTTGGGAGGCTGAGGTGGGTAGATCACTTGAGGCCAGGAGTTCAGGACCAGTCTGGCTAATGGAGAAACCTTGTCTCTACTAAAAATACAAAAATTAGCCAGGCACGGTGGTGCATGCCTGTAGTCCCAGCTACTCGGGAGACTGAGGCATGAGTATCACTTGAACATGGGAGGCACAGGTTGCGGTGAGCTGAGATGGTGCCATTGCTCTCCTGCTTGGGTGGCAGAGCAAGATCTGTCTCAAACATACATAAATTAATTAAAATTTAAAAATGTAAAAAAGCTTAAAAGTGTTAGAGCACTGCCTGGAATGTAGCACTCAAGAAATGTTTGTTGGAGCTAGAGAAATAATTTAAGTCAGTTTTAGTGATCCTCACACATCATTGTGTATAGACATTAAGTGGGGGAAATTGATGTCCAAATTCAGTAAGATATCTTCACAAAAGGCACAGTATAATTGAAATGCAGGCATTTAACTTTGAACTTAAGAGGAAAAAGGATGCCTATCTAAAATAAGCGTAAGTGGACCCTCCAGATTCAACAAATTTCTATAAAATTAGAGTATCATTTAACGGATGAAAGAGATGAAGATCCAAGAAGTTTTATTACATGCCCAGTGTTGCACACTCAGAATATGAAGCAGAACTAGGATAGTGGCCAAGAAAGAAGCCTGGGCATCACATCTGAGGGTCAGAACCACAGCTGGGTCCTGTGGCATGGTACTCTTTATGGGGCGGGACATGCTGCCTCCCTCTAATACAATGGCTGCTAATTCTAAAAGCTGGTATGGGGTAGCCGGGTGTGGTGGCTCACACCTGTAGTCCCAGCACTTTGAGAGGCCAAGGTGGAAGAATCACGAGGTCAGGAGTTAAAGACCAACCTGACCAACATGGTGAAACACCATCTCTACTAAAAACACAAAAATTAGCTGGGCATGGTGGTGGGAACCTGTAATCTGAGCTACTCAGGAGGCTGAGGTAGGAGAATTGCTTGAACCCTGGAGGCAAAAGCTGCAGTGAGCTGAGATCACACCACTGCACTCCAGCCTGGGCAACAGAGTGAGACTCCATCTCAAAAAAAAAAAAAAAAAAAAAAAAAAAAAAAAAAAAAAAAGAAGAAGCTGGTATGGGGTGAAGTGTGGTACATACAAGGGAGCCTCAGAGGGGCAACACACAAAGTGGGGTTTAGGCCTAGGTAATGGGCTAACACACTACCAGCCAACACTGCAAGCTCTGCATGGCGATTATAGCCATGCTCCAGTTGAGTCTTCCTGGAGAATCCCAGCTGATGCCTGTTTTCTTGTCATAGCTGTCAGTAGCTCACATTTTTGCTATCAAACATGTCCTGGTCTGTGTATAAACCTAAAAGATCGCTCTAATTATAGCACCTTTCAGGCAGAAGACATTGATCTATGGATTTTTCTCCTCCACCAGCAAATATCTTCCACCTGACCATAAGCTTCTTAAGGGCCTGGTCTATGTGTCCTCTGTGTTTTCCTGGTGACTGGCCCAAGTTCTGGTGCAGAGTAGGCACACTAGTAATATTTGTTAAATGGTACTAAATCAAGTAAGCCAAACGATTTCCTTGCTGCAGAGTTCACCCTCACTATGCCTTCCATGAAGTCATTAATTCTAAATCTCTGACTCTTCCAAGGAAAGGAACAACTATCCCCAGAGCCACCGTGCTGTGTGTGAGTCACAGCAGAAGGCAGAAGTGAAAGCAAGCCAGAAAGCAAAGAGGTCCTCCTCGCTGCGGAAGGTTAGAACAACTCAAGAACAGGGAGAGGAATCTCCTCTTTCTCCTGCAAGGGGAAACCCCGGCCTTGTTTCTCAGACCATGAAAGCAGCCCAGAGCCCCCTACACAAAGTGTGTCACATTCACCATCAGCCACTTAGCTCAGAAAACTGCTCTAGGTGCCCTAAGTATAGCCAAGAGGCAACGGCAGGTCCCTAGGTGGGGAAGAGGACCAGTCGGCATCATTGTGTGCTGTAGTCTGGCCTTTCTAGATCTTGTTTTCATTATCTCAAGTACTCCCCTTATGTCTGTTGTCTGTTCCCTTGGGAAAGTCCTTCCAAGTTGCTGCCTCTGCAACCTGACAGGAACCTGCCTCACTCGCATCACCATTACATTGCTTTCTTCCCCAGCTTCTCATTAGTGCATCCAAAGCACCTGGGGGACCTGTTAAATGCAGATTGCTGGGCCTCCCTATGCCTAGCATTTCTGACTCAGCAGATCTGGGGTGGTACCCAGGAATATGCATTTCTAACAAGTTCCCAAGTGTTGCTGATGCTGTTGATCTGGGGAACAGACTTTGAGAACCAGGGCCCTGAAACCCTCTTCAGGAAAAATACCTTTCCTAGCTGCTGGACCATTTCCTAGGTAGCAACCTTCACCTGGCTGCTTTCTATGATCAACTGGGGAGCTTGTACACAACTTATACCCAGTCTACAATCCATCGGTGGCCTTAGGGACTGCTCAGATCATTCCAAAGTGCAGTCAAGGTAAACAGGCACCACTCTGCAGCCTGCCTTCCCAAACTTGATCTTCTTCAGCCCTTCTGCCAATTACAGCTCCCCCTTTAATCAGAAATGAGAAAGTGCTCTTTCTCTTCCACGTGTTCTCACCTCATTGGAAAATCTGTTCGGATTAAATTCATCTTCATGAAGCAGGGGGTAAGAACTGGCAGGATTATAATTTGTGACACCGTCAAACAATTTTCTTCAAATATTTGTTCAACTATTTTTTTTGAGACAGGATCTCACTCTGTCACCCAAGGTGGAGTACAGTGCACAATCCAGAACTCACTGAGCCTCAACCTCCCAAGCAATCCTTTCACCTCAGCCTCCCAAGTAGGTGAGACCACAGGTGCATGTCACCACACCTAGCTAAAGTTTTTTTATTATTATGTTTAGGAGAATTGAGGTTCATAATATTGCCCAGGATGATCTTGAACTCCTGAGCTCAAGCAATCCTCCTGCCTCAGTTTCCCAAACTGCTGGGATTACAGGTGTGAGCCACCATACCCAACCAATTTCAACATTTTTTTAATGGGGTTGACAAAACCAATTATTTTCTCTTAATATAAATTATATTCAATAAAAGATTCTCCTGATAATTCATTCCTAAGACTAAAAGAGATTCAATGTTTATTAAAAAAAAAAAAAAAAAGGCGAGAGAGGACCAGGAGAGATGGCTCTTACTTGCAGTCCTAGCACTTTGGGAGGCCTCAGGGAGAGGACTGCTTGAGCCCAGAAGCTGGATACTGCAGTGAGCTATGATTGTGCCACTACACTCTAGCCTGGGCAACAGAGCAAGACTAGAAAAAAAGAAAGACATTTCCTATTTTTCTGTGGTTCTGAAACTACCTTCAGTTGTCTTTTGTGATCTTCCAAAGCAAACCAACTTTTTGGGTGAACTACTAAAGGGTATAAATTGAGATAATGAAATGAATCCCTAACATAAAGAACACTACATCAACATATTATTTGATTCTAGAGCCTCAGCTGACTGCTTTTGCCTGAGCATGTCAAAAATAATTTTTTTAAAATGCATCTATGCAGATGAAATAGGCAATTGCTGTCAGGACTTTTTTTTTTTTTTAATTTCCACTCAAAGACATTTTGTCTTGGGTGAGAAAAGGACCGATTTACATTTTGCCAATGAAGTAAAGTGTTGCACCCGGATTTCTAAATAAATGATCTCCATATTTCCAATTCATTCCCAGGAAATTTGGCCCATGGATTGGTGCCCTGGGAGGTGGTCCAGCTGGCCTCCCTTCAACCTGTGCTGGCTTCCAAGTCATTCTTTCCATCACAAGCATTCACAGAGGTAGATTCGATAACTGTGTCTGCTCCCCAGAGGAGTCAGTTCTTAGAAAAATCAAGGAAGAGGAGCATTCAGACTAGAAGAAGTTCTTACCAGGGCCAAATGTAATTGAGAAGCCAAGGAAGAAGAGCCCTCAAAGGCAAGGAGAGGAAATAGTCCACTGGTTTTACATGAATGTCATGTGAGAAAGCAGAGGCATTGAGTTTGGAAAGCTCTTTTGAGAGTTTAGTTTAAAAGAGCAGGAGGGAAACAAGAGAAGAAACTGGGAGAAAAGCAAAAGACAGGGGTGAAGAGGGATTCTTCTGTGTTTTCATTTTTGTTTGTTTTTAAGATTGGAGAGATGAATTCACACTGGTAGGCTGCAGGGAGCAGTGACACAAGCTAAGAGCTGCATATACAGTAAAGAGGACGTTAATAACACATGGAACCTTGTCACAAAGAAGCAGTGTGAGGCTCTGAATGAAGTTAACCATCTTTTCTTCACTTTGCCATCTTTCCATTCAGTTGCTGCCTTTTTCTTCTCACCAACTAAGGAGTATTTTGCCTCTAACAAATTCCCATAGAAGGTACACATTGCTGGGAGAAAGGAAGGGTCTGTCACAAGGAAAGGAACTTGTTAGAAGATTGGGTCGTATTGGCAAATATTGGAACTGGACTTCTAAAATTCTGTTTAGAGTAACTTTTTTAAAAAATTGCTGGTTTTATTTCACTTTATTCAGTTAAAACATACATTAAATGTACTAATCTCACTGCTGTTGAATTTTTATATATGTATACACTCACATTCCTACCACCAGATCAAGATACAGAACACTCCCAATACCCTCAAAGACTCTCTTATGTCCCCTCCCAGCCAGCAATCCACTCCCCATAACCCCTGTTTGGATTTCAATCACTGCAGACTAATTCTCCTTTTCTTAAACTTCCTGTAAATATGATTATATACAAATGCCTTCTTTTGCCCAATATGTCCGTAAGATTCATCCACGTGATAGTGAGTATCATGATTTCATTCATTATTGCTGTTATTCTATCATATGAATATACTGCAAGTTATTTATTCTTTAATTGATAGAGTTGGTTGCTTCTGGTTTGGAGCTCTTACGAACAAAGTTGCTGTGAACATTCTAGAACATGTCCTTGGTAGATAGATGCACTTTTTTCTTTGGTTATATATCTGCAAGTGGAATTGATAGGTCCTAGGTTAGTGTTTCACTGTAGGAAATAAGAGCAGGAACAGTTTTGAGACTTTGGAGCTTCCTGAGACCTAAAGGATGAGGCCTAAGGCTTAATGATGCCTCTGTTATATTGCCCTTTATACCTCTCTGATGTTCTCTCTCACCACGGCCTCCTAGTAGCCATCTGTACTCCAAACCTTTCCCAAGCTTTCTCCCTTGTCAAATACTCTGCACTCTCACCATCCCCTGAGCTTTGATGCCTTCTTCCCCTTCTTTTATCTATTGGAGAACTCCCATTTACCTTTCAAGACTCTAGGCAAAAATTACTCCTTTATTGAGTCCTTCCTCAGCCTTTCCTCTGTGATGGTTAATTTTATGTGTCAACTTGACTGGACCACGAGATACCCAAATAGCTGGTTAAACATGACTTCTGGGTGTATCTGTGAGCGTGTTTCCAGAAGCAGTTACCATCTTGAATCCATGAACTGAGTAAAGCAGATTGCCCTCCCACCAATGCAGTTGGATATCATCCAATCCACTGAGGGCCTGAACAGAACAGAAAGGTAGAGGGAGGTTGAATTAACTTTTCCTAATTAATTGAGCTGGGACACTGACCTCCTGCCCTTGGTGCTCCTGGTTTTCAGGGCTTCACACCTGGGGTGAAATCTACACCACTGGTTCTCCAGCTCTCAGGCCTTGAATCTACACGACTGGGCTTTCATGGATCTCCAGCCTGCAGATGGCAGGTCAGGGGACTTAGCCTCCATGATTGCATGAGCCAATACCTTACGATAAATATATTCCAACTATATATCTAGGCAGAAAATGTATGTGTATGTATCTGTGTAAAAGGATATGTATATCCAATTGGCTCCCATTCTCTAGAGACCCCTAACACACCCTTCCCAGTAACACTTTATCCATTCATTCAAATCATTTTCTTCTTATCTTTATTCCTCCAAGCACCCTGTGTTAAGATGACCTGATGGCTGGGTGCAGTGGCTCATGCCTGTAATCCCAGAACTTTGGGAGGTCAAGGTGGGCAGATCACCTGAGGTCAGGAGTTCAAGACCAGCCTGGCCAACAAGGTGAAACCCCATCTCTACTACAAATACAAAAAAATAAATTAGCCAGGCATGGTGGCTCATGTAAACTCAGCGACTCAGGAGAATGAGGCAGGAGGACTGCTTGAACCCAGAATGGGGAGGTTGCAGTGAGCCAAGATTGCACCACCGCACTCCAGCCTGGGCTACAGAGTGAGACTCCATCTAAAAAAAAAAAAAAAAAGCCAAAAATGAAGACCTGGTTATGAGACAGTGATCTCCTGCAAAGTAGTGCTTGTGTCTTGGTCATCTCTGTCCTCTAGTTACACACGGGGCCTCAGACTAGGAAGGAGTTCAATAAATATATGTCAGGTTTATGAATAAATTAAATTTTAAATAAACAGAAGGGATGGCCTTTGGTTTCTGAAGAAGTAGCAATTAGGTGGACTGTCTAGTTCTGTAACATTTCAAACGAATTGCTTGTCGTATCTGCAACAAATAGGAAAGATGAAAGTGGACAAGAGACAGAAGTGGGACTTCTGGTGACAATTTCCTTCTCTTCTCAAAGGAATACATTTCCCAAATTCTAAAAGATATACTGGTGACTCAGACAGTGTCTATGTCCCATAATACGAAACTCTGAGATACAAAGTATTATTTTACTTTTCTCTGGCAAACTGTCCAGATGCTTTCAAATATCCCTATGTTCCTCCTGATCTGACCCAAACAATGCTGTATCTTTGTCACATTGTATTAAGATATTTGGTACTATGGAGACAGAGCTTGGATTGAGTTATAAGTTCAGTAAAGATAGAGCCAAGAGCAGAAACTTTGATCTACTCACAGTACTCTAAACGATGCCTGAGAGATATGACCCAGAGACTAAACCAGAAGATACAGCTGAGATGTGTGAAGCTGCCAAAACCCAGCCATGCTGGAGAGCTCCCTAGTCCGCATGCCTCCACTGATAACCCAGTTCAGTTATGTGGTGAAGGAGTCTTCCTCCCTCATTGTTCCAGTTCTTCTTGGCCATGATGGATAACGAGCAATCTTTCCCAAAACATGCTAAGCACATCAAACCTCTCACCCTGAGCTTATGCTAACCCCATTGCCTAAAATGCCTTTTCCTAGTTCCTACCCAGCCCATTCTTTCCATCTTTCCATCTCAATTCCCCAGATGCCCCCACCTGGAAGTGCTTTTTCTTCTTCTTCTTCTTCTTTTTTTTTTTATTTTATTTTTGAGACAAAGTCTCACTCTGTCACCCAGGTTGTAGTACAGTGACACAATTTCAGCTGACTGCAACCTCTGCCTCCCAGGTTCAAACGACTCTCCTGCCTCAGCCTCCTGAGTAGCTAGAATGACAGGAACATGCCACCATGCCCAGCTAATTTCTGTATTTTTAGTAGAGACAGGGTTTCACCATGTTGGCCAGGATGGTTTCTATCTCCTGACTTTGTGATTACCCGCCTCGGCTTCCCAAAGTGCTGGGATTACAGGCATGAGCCACCTCGCCCGGCCTTTTTTCCTCTTTTTCAATCTCCTTTCTCTCTCTCCAAATCCTTCCAAGAGTCAGGTCAAATGCCTGCTCCCTAACAATAGTGACATTGAGCTACCCAGATGACCAATTCTTCTAGCAGTCTCTGCTTCTTACAGGGGTTGCATGGCATTTTCTACAATTTGGCACTTTTTATGTGTATCTCACTGCTTTCTACAAATAATAAAGGCTTTAAGGGAAGAATCTATATCTTACAGATATTTGTGTCCCCAGAGAAAATCACAGTCAAATAATATACTGATTGACTGAATGTGATGATTCTTATATATGACCTGTGGCCATAACCAGGAAGTCTTAAGTTGAGGGAACAGTAGGAAGAGTTCTGGATTAGGAATCAGGCCAGCCTGATTCCACACTGGATCTGCCTCCTCCTAGCTCTTTGTCTTTACACAGTTCCCTCAACACTCTGGGCCTCGGTTTTCCCTTGTGTAAAGTAACAGTTTAACTAGTCAGTGCCCCAAAACTGATGTAACAGAATAGGGGTGCTCACTTATGTTAACACTTTTCTATTTGGGGCTAGAGATGAGTAATTACTTTGGGATATATCTTCTTTGTTCAGGGAAATGAACCTTCAGTATGCAAATTTCACAGAGACGGAGGTTACAACAAAATTTATTGTGCCTTTTTGACTTTGAACAAGGATGGCACTCCTTAAGATACCCACTCTCAAAACAGATCCAGTCTTCTAGGAGATGGATCAATTTGCATAAAGAATCCAGGACCAAGCCAGATGTGGTGGCAGGCACCTGTAATCCCAGCTACTTGGTAGGCTGAGGCAGGAAAATGGCGTAAACCTGGGAGGTAGAGGCTACAGTGAGCCAAGATTGTGCCACTGCACTCCAGCCTAGGCAATAGAACGAGACTCAGTCTCAAGAAAAAATAATCCAAAAAAAAATTCCGGGGCCTGCTTCCCAATATTTAAGGTGGGGAAGACTTGTTGGAGTGGGCAGGATGACCTCAGCCAAGACCTGGTGGCAAAGCGGAATGACTTGATTCCTCAACTGAAATCATCTTAGAGTAGTAAGTGTCCATGCCATGAGCAGAGAGACTCAGCAGGAGAACCTAAGTGTCTTTGGGAAGGGCTGGGCTTGTCCTGGTGTGCTGTTAATGCAGGGAGCTCCTCAGGACCCAGAGCCTCAGACATAGCTGTTCTGCTTTGGGAAACAGTGACTGAGCACGAGAGGATCAGAACAAAGAGCAATAAAAGTGGAAGTCACCTTGAAAGGGACTTGGGATGGGACTAACAATGGCATGGCAGATGGGCAGGCCAGTATTCTCAAGAGCAAGTTGGAGGCAAGGAAACACAGTGCAGCAATGGCCTGGGTGGGCATGGCCCTCCCGGATAATTCCAGGGAATGAGACTCTCTGCTAACAGGGTACTTGGGGATCAAGCAATCAGTTGTAAGAAGTAGGAAAGATCTGACCATAATCTACTGGCTAGGCAATGCATGGTAACTCACGCCTGTAATCCCAGCACTTTGGGAGACTGACGCAGGTGGATCACCTGAGGTCGGGAGTTCAAAATCAGCCTGGGCAACATGGCAGAACCCCATCTCTACTGAAAATACAAAAATCAGCCAGACATGGCGGCAGGTGCCTGTAATCCCAGCTACTTAGGACTGAGGCACAAGAATCGCTTGAACCTGGGAGGCAGAGGTTGCAGTGAGCCAAGATTGCCCTACTGCACTCCCCTTTGTTTCCCGCCTGGGCAACAAAGAAAATTCCATGTCAAATAATAATAACAATAATCAACTGGCTAAATATTGGCTTAACACAAAAGTCAGATCTGTGTGCTACTCTGTCTCACCTCAGAACAAAAATCCATTGTCAAATAACTTTTATAATCATTGCAACTACATGAACCTCTTAGAGATCTACCACAGATTTCAGGCATTTGAAAGTCTGAGAACTCTTGCTGTAAAGACACCCGTTTAACTTTATTTAAAGTCAGCATTGCATGTGCAGGTCTCTGTCACATTTCTTCCCCTTTCTCATGTAATTCTCAGAATCCTGTAGAAATTGGACTCCCTGGAACACATGTCACAAAATATTAGACATGGGGACTGCTAAAAGACTTTTTAATGTAACCTAATAAGGATTCTGGGTTCTAATTTTAAAAATTTTAAAAGGAATGCTAATGCTGCAGACAATCCTTTCTTCTAGTCCCCACTGTGTATTTCTGGAGCAAATGGCAGTGTCAACAGTAGAGAGAATTGAAGTAGAGTCCGAAACGGCACCTGGGAAATGCTTTCATGGCCTGAGTTTGGAAGCCCAAGAGGAAACCTAAATGATGGCAAAGGCAGCACCTCCCCACCTAAAGCGGTGAGTGGTCGTTCTCAGAACCCATGAGAGGCAGGTCCCCAACAGAGCTCCCAACCCACACCTTTAGAAGCAAAGTGCCATTCCTACACAGCTCCTGGGTCCTGACCAACAGAAGAAAAAGAATTACTTTCTAGATTTAAAGACAATTTCCTCAGCAACATTTCTTGGGTTTTTTGTTTGTTTTTGTTTACTTTGAGACGGAGTCTCACTCGGTCTCTCAAGCTAGAGTGCAGTGGTGCAGTCTTGGCTCATTGCAACCTTCTCCTTCTAGGTTCAAGCGATTCTTGTGCCTCAACCTACCAAGTAGCTGGGATTATAGGCCTGAGCCACCACACCCAGCTAATTTTTATATTTTTACTAAAGACAGGGTTTCACCATCTTGGCCAGGCTGGTCTCAAACTCCTGGCCTCCAGTGATCCACCAGTCTCCGCCTCCCAAAGTGTTCGGATTATGGGCATGAGCCACCGAACCTGCTCTAAGTAAGATTTCTTGTTATAATCAGTGTTTCTTTTCATGTTGTGGAGTACCTGTAAGTCCTTGAAGATTTCCATTGGAATACAATTGATCTTTATTTGCCTGCCAAACAATTCACCAAGTATTGATAATTCAATTGCATATTCATGTTACCTCAAAAGGCTAATGAGCTTTTGAGATTTGAGCTTTACATTTTAAGCCCTTAACTAGGGGTATTGATGAGCAACTATCAGAAATCTCTTGATTGGCATGCTCCCCATTTCCTGCCCCCATTTCTCTATATTCTAGTAGTAGCACCACGCTTTCCTGGGAAATTGTTACTGTCCCACTCCAGCTGGGCAATGTTGATGAGATGGTGGTTCCCAGTTTGCTTATAACAACAGGGTCTGGTTAAAACAAGATTGGCAGCATCCTAAAGCCTTGGCTTCTCTGTAGCCTGCAAGTGACTGCAGAGCTGACTCATTTCTACATCTCCAATGCCCTTCCTGGCCCGGTACATAAAGGCCCTGGGTCAATGTTTAGTGAACAAAAAAAGGTTTTATCCAGCTGAGACATGGACTCAGAGAAAGGCAAGGACATCTTTTCTAGAACTGGGGAGAGGAAAGCCTTTTAGAACTGAGCAGTCACCAGAGAATACCTATCAGCCAGACTAAGAAGCTGAGTAACTGGAGAAATGAACTGGAGCTGCTTCAGTCATGCTCTGGCTCAGATTAGGGTTCCTCCTCGAGCCTGGGGAAAGGCTGAGACTCACTGGAAGTCAAGAGGCTCCAGCTGTCAGGAAAGGAAGGTTGTACTATCAGGAAGCCAGGCAGTGCCTGACATAAAATGAGGTCCCTCTTAAGGGTGAGTCACCTACAGATTTTTCTATGAGCTCTTTTCTAAAGCTCCCTTGGTCTTCTGCCCATCTGCTGAAGGGAGCTTCCTGACCTCTCTCCCTTCATCCATTCTTTCTCCACTATTTCTCCGTTACCTCCTTGACCATACAATGGCGGGTTACAAAAAAGCCGCAAATTCCAAGCTATATGTAGCATAGAGGGGCTGTTTGTCCCAAAATACCAAGTCGCTGACTACAGCAAACACAAATTACAAGCTTTATCTAATCACCATTATGTGACCAGTCATTTTTGGTTTCCAAAAATGACAGCGAGTGGCGTGCTTCTGCAGCTGGTGGTGGCACCGGCTTGGGTTTCAGATCTCAAGTGCACACAGATGCACATGGAGCCCAGCATTCCAAGTGACCAATTCAGAAAGGGAAATAGGAGAGGGAAGAGAGGAAGTACAACCCGCCAGATACACAGACACCACCGCGTTGAACCTCACAAATAAATTATTTAAAATCATCCCATTGCTTCGCCGCTGTACCAAAGAGCATGAACGCTCATCTCTCGGCACACAGTTGACTAAGGGAGAGCTAATATCCAAGTGGTCATCCAAAATCTGCACCAGGGACTAGAGAAAATAAAGCTTGTTTGGAAATCATTGATTTGATTTGGGTTTTGGAGTTGTTTCCTTTCCTTTCCTTTTCGCCAAGAGTAGATGACAGTGGTGTCAAGGAAGTGGCACAAGGCTTGGCTGGAGTCTGGGACTTGGGTTGTCTTATGACCGTGACCTTTGCATGTCAGCCTACTTCTCCAAGTGGCCTTGTGAACACAGCAGGCTAGTAATATCGCCCTCCTCCCCAAGTTGATGGGAGGGCCAGACGAGGGTGCATGTGAAAGTCCCGGCCATACATTTGGCACAAAGTGGCCTGGGATAGGAGGAATTTCGCCATGTGCTAGGAGCTAGATTCTCTTTCTACAGCATTTCATTATAACCATTCTGACAGCTTCTTACGTGCATGTGGGCTTTCGATTGCTAGGAACAGGCAAAGAGGAGGAGCCCGTGACAAACTTGGCCTGTGATTCAGAGTGTCAAATACTGCCAGTCGAAATAAACCGGTGTTCTGCCTAGATTCCAGAGCCCATGCGCACATGCAGAAGGCATTCCTCTGTAAGTTTTAAATAACCCAAAGATGTGCTCGAGTGACACTCTCTGTCAAAGTATAAAGGCATTTAGGAAGACAAGGCCCTTTAAATATGTACATTCCCTCATATGAGATAGAAATTGCATAAGACCTCTGTTTCCAGGGGCTCTGACTTGCCAGGGCCAGCAGAGGGAAGAAGAAGGGTGGACAATTGCACTGCGCAGAAAGTAATAACAATGAAACAATGAACGGTCTGAACTCAAGCTGACTCTCACTTCCCTAAACTATAAATAAATCAGCAATTTTTTTTCTTTATTTCAAATCCACGTTTGTCACCTCCCATACATGGGTCCTTCAAGACAAAGAACTGGAATTAGAGCATTTATCGGCAATGCTGGAAAACTCGACTCTCCCCCTCACCCTGAAGAGAGAGGAGGTTGAGCTGTGGAGGCTTCCTTTAAGCTCTAGCATATGCTTCTACTGAGGCCACTTCTTGGCCAGTGGGTTGGAATACCTGAGACATCTGTTCCATCTAATAGGTATCTGTCCTTTGTGTCCCATGACACAAAAGGACATCGCTGTCGTTACCTGCCATCATACCTGTTGGAAGCAGATTAATTTCTCACACCTCACATTTATATCCATAGTATAGTTGATTTCACATCGTCATTTCTCAGACTGTACCACGCTGGAAAAGGGACAGGACCTCTGGAGCTGTGTCAACCTATGCACCAGCTATGGTGCTGATTTCTGACTTCAAAGCAGCTGCTGGCAGAAATAACAGTGAAAACAAAAACTAGCAATTGTGGGGTCCCTACTCTGTTATATATTTATACTTAAGGATTTGGCATCCTTATTTCATGTCATCTTCAGAACAATCTTCTGATGGAAGTGTTTCTATTTCCATTTTGTCAATGATGAAACTGAGATTTAGAGATGAATTCATTTGCCCAAAACATTTCTCTGTTTCTTCTGACTGCTGGGAAGCTCAAGGTCAAATGTGGTCAAATATAAGTGCACAGGAGTTTGTACTTGTCTTTCTGTCATTTCTGCCTCCATTTTTTTCTCCAGCCCCTACTTTCCTATTTTCTTTTTCCTCATTTTATGATTTCTACTTTTTCCTGTAGTAGTAAAGCAATTCCGAATACTTTTTGGAAAAGAAGGAGATATAAATAAATGAATGAGCTACAGCCAAGCAAGATGAGAACCCCGTTCCCAGATGCCTAAGTTGGCTGCATCACGTTATCTCGCTCTGGAGTGGATGACTTGCTTGGCGAAGGTTACATTCACAATAGTGAAAAGTTTAGAGGAGGCCGAAAGGAGTCTCCTGATCTGAAAATACCATAGGTCGTGTGGGTTCTGGCTGAGGACAGCATAGGAGTCGGGGAGCGCAGAGGTAGAAGTCAGACCTGAAATCCTCCTACAGAAGCACTTAGCTCTTTTGGTGAGAGGTTCAAAGACTGGATACCCAAGAGTACAGTCCTCCAGGGAACAAAGCAAGAATAGCTCCTGATTTTGGGTAGAGGCCACCCTTCACCATGGTTCAAGGAACTGACACTTTCTAGCATCTGTTTAGGAACACAGCCCCGACTTTCAGAAGCCTTGCACCAAAAGGTAGCTCAGCATCCACCTAAAAAAAATTCTTAAGAGCCTGAAAAGAACCATGGACCACCCACAATGATCCAAGAGCTTCCCAAAGGGGCAGGAAACAAAAGGAAAGGACAATAATCTACAACATCCTTGAGTGTCAGTCAGAAAGAGCTATGCACTTGTAAAAGGACAGACGAATCCATTTCAAACACAGCCACATTTGGAGGGAGCTGAAGAAGTTCAAATGAAGCTACAAATTGTGATTGGGAGAAAATAAAAAGGAAATGAAAAGTAGGCACTGATATTGTGGCAGACTTGTTGCTGAATGTTTCACACGCCTTCCTCTCTCATTTAATTGGAATGACCCCCTTCTGAGAGAGATGTAAGTAAATGATGGAGCGACAGGCAGGCAGTGTCAGAAGTAAGATAACAACTCCATCCCAGGTGGGCTGTACTACCCCTATGTGGTTAGGAGGGGAGTTAGGCTCTGGGTGTTTATACAACCTGGACAGGCTAGCAGGTGGTAGGATGGGACTCATCCCCAGACACATCCAATTGTAAAGCCCAGCTCTTTCCACCCAGCCACACCACTTAGGACAAACTGTGCCAGGCCACTCTACCCTGATCCACCCAATAATTGATGCAAGCTTATACAGGCCCTAATCCAAATATCAAATGATCTCCTTTTAGAACTGCACAGATTAATCTAAAACTCTTAAGAAAAATACATGCATGAGAACACACACACGAAAATAATGCTAAAAAATAATAATGCTAAAAAAGACAGTAATAGAAGCAGACCATATCACAAGGCAACAATAAAAAATGTATAATATTTAAAGAGCAAAGAACATACATTTTTATAACAAACGAAGTCCATGACATAATTTAGCTTATGATCAAGTCAGCATCAAAACTAACTGGGATAATTAACATATATAATTATTTTATGCAACTGGATCATAATTTAGGGATAAATTAATTTAGGTTATACCTTATATTAAAAAACTCCAAATTGATTGAAAATAAACTATTATAATGAGTCACATAAGTAACAGAATGAATAATCATAATTTTGGAGGAATATTTATTTGGTAAATAACAAATAAATAGTATAAGTTTCAAAAGAACGAAAAATTCAGCTCTCTAGGCTGGGCACAGTGGCTCATGCCTGTAATCCCAGCAGCACTTTGGGACGCCGAGGCAGGCAGATCACCTGAGGTCAGGAGTTTGAGATCAGCCTGACCAACATGGAGAAACCCCATCGCTACTAAAAATACAAAGTTAGCTGGGCATGGTGGCACATGTCTGTAATCCCAGTTACTTGGGAGGCTGAGGCAGGAGACTCACTTGAACCCAGGAGGCGGAGGTTGCAGTGAGCTGAGACCGCATCATTGCACTCCACCCTGGACACAAGAGTGAAACTCCATCTCAAAAAAATTTAAAAAATTCAACTCTTTAACAACTTCTCGTCTATAAAATGTAACTCTCTTTAATAAAAAGAAGTGCCATTGAAGCAAAAAGAAAAGCTATTTTCAAAAACATGGCACAGACAGTTTGACTTAGTATCTGTAATGTATAAATAGCCAGTATAATTAGGACCCAGTAGAGTAGTTGGTAAATATCAATTAATACAAGACAGTCCTACAGAATACATACATACATTTTAATCTTAGGAAATAAAAATGTAAAGTGTAAGGAAGCACTATTTGATACATACTTTCTGGCAGAACTGTATTTTTTTAGGGGGAGGGGTTTCTTTTTCAAAAATAGTTTAATAATGGGCTGGGCATTATGACTCACGCCTGTAATTGCAGCACTTTGGGAGGCCAAGGCAGGCAGATCACAAGGTCAAGAGATCAAGACCATCATAGCCAACATGGCGAAACCCCATCTCTACTAAAAATACAAAAAAAAGTTAGCTGGACATGGTGCCATGTGCCTGTAGTCCCAGCTACTTGGGAGGCTGAGGCAGGAAAATCACTTGAACCTGGGAGATGGAGGTTGCAGTGAGCCAAGATCATGTGACTGCACTCCAGCCTGGACAACAGAGTGAGACTCCATATCAAAAAAAAAAAAAAAAAAAAAAAAGAAATTGTTTAATAAGATAGGTAGAATAAACAAGTCTAAAGAGCTATTGTACAACTTGAGGACTATAGCCAATAAAATTGTACTTATGTGGAATCTATGCTACATGAGTAGATTTTAGCTGCACTTATAAAAACAAAACAAAAACAATGGGTAACTATGGGCGATAATGGGTATGTTAATTTGCTTCACTATAGTTACCTTTTTCCTGTCTATGTGTATTGCATAACATTTTGTATACCTTAAATAAACATAATACAATTTATTTTTAAAAGATAAAAATAAAAAGCACCAATCTGAGCAACAGGGTAAAACCTCATCTCTAGAAAAAATACAAAAATTAGTAGGATGTGGTGGCACACTCCTGTAGACCGAGCTACTTAGGAGGCTAGATTTTAATAAACTATTACAAGGAGCCAACTATTGAAATGGGAAGGTCACTTGAGCCCAGGAGGTGGAGGCTGCAGTGAGCCATGATCGAGCCACTGCACCCCAGCCTGGGCAACAGAGCGAGACCTTCTCAAAAAAAAAAAAAAAAAAAAAAAAAAAAAAAAAAAAAAGTAAAAAGAAAGAAAGAAAGTTAAAGAAAAAAAAAAAGCAGCTATTTTTTCAAAAAAAAAAAATGTAATTATATATAACAAAATCCTGATACTCTGTGCACTCTTTGAGCTACTAAATGGATCCTAGAAATGTATCCCAAAGAAAAAATCCAAAAGAATACAATGTTTATACATGCAAAGATGTTCTTTGCCATGTTATCTAAATGAGTAAAAAAAAGGAAAAAAGTTCAAATTAATGACCAATAAGAGTATAATGGTGAAATAATTGTGGTACAACGACCAGATGGAATATTAGACAGACATTATAAGTTGATGTAACAATATCGTGCAGGGGAAAGAGACTTCACAAAGATGAATGTAGACTAGGGTTGCAAGTACACATGTATGTGCACAAGCTGAAGAGTACTGGCAGGGGCCGTAGCAAATGGAAAATTTTACAAAGGAAGAATACGATGACTATTTCTCATATTCTGAATTCTCATCATCAGTGTTCTTATGAAGCTTTAGCCATGATTAAAATCTGGTTAAACTAAAGCATTGTTGAGCACCAGTGGGACACAGCAACGTGACCGCAGATACATCAGAAGGCTCTTAAGAGGAACTCACTGGACTTTGCTGCCTAGGAATATAGTCCACCTCGAATACAGGCAGGAGCATTGCTCCTGGGACAGGAAGATGAGATGGCTTTAAAGGCTCTCGGCCCCTTTTGGAATATGCGTGGGTATTCATTTGTCAGAGCTGCTGTGACAGAGTGCTAGAACTAGATGGCTTAAATCATGAACATGTATTCTCTGTGAATTCTGGAGGCTTGGACCCAGCCACTGATATTCTTGCTGGAAATGCCTTGAAGAGGAGATATGAGAATTGACTTATGAAATAATCTCAATGAGGATTTTTAAAGGAGCTCTCTGACTTGGGGGTTGAAAGCTATTGAGTTCTGTGATGCCCTATTAGCCCCTTCTTGCTCTGGCCTCAGCAACATTGATATAAAATGAGCATGGAATTTCCCAAGACTTACAGCTCCCATGACTGATTCTATTCCCCTTAGATTTTTGGACTTTGGAGGCTACAGGATGTGGTGAAAGGTGGCAGAGAGGCATCAGTGTGGGCCAGCATCAGCAGAGGCAGAAATAAGGAGGGGTATACCCACATTTGGAAAGCCTAGTGTGTTCAGCAGAAACCCAGCATTGTTTAAGGGTGACAAAGAAATATTAAAGTCAAGTTAAGAATGTTTTAGACAAACTTCAAAAGAACTCTAGAAGGAGATTTTTTTTTTTTTTGAGACAGAGTCTCACTCTGTTGCCCAGGTTGGAGTGCAGTGGTGCTATCATCTCAGCTCACTGCAACTTCTGCCCACCTGGTTCAAGCAATTCTCCTGCCCCAGCCTCCCGAGTAGCTGGGACTACATGTGCACACTGTCATGCCTGGCTAATTTTTTTTTTTTTTTTTTTGTATTTTTAGTAGAGACAGGGTTTCATCATGTCCGCCAGGCTGGCCTCAAACTCCTGAATTCAGGTGATCTGCCCACCTCGGCCTCCCAGAGTGCTAAGATTACACGCATGAGCCACTGCGCCCAGCCTAGATGGAGATTCTTGAGTTCCAATGGAAATAATGTTCTTATACTATCTATATAGTTTCTTTTTTCTTTTTTCTGATCAGATTAAATCTGAACCCTATTGCATGCTTTCATGACTTATCCTTAGCCAATCTCTCTAGGCTCATATTTCACTAAAACCTGGGCACTAGCTTGACATTCCCTAAACGGATCTCATGACTTAGCACATCCACAGCTTTGTACATACTCTCTTTCCTGCTGGGAAAGAGACTTACTCTGACTTTCTTGCCTATAGAAGAGAGAGCTGCTGAGGCCCTGAGCAGCGAACGCCCACCTCACATGCCATCCCAAAGAGCCCTCTGTTACACTTCATTGTGACTGCTTTCTATATTTTATTCATTTGTTTATTAGATTAAATTTGATTATTTAGTTAGCCATTAAATATTTGTTGACAGCTGACTATGGGCCGGGGACTGTGGATAATATGCAATGACGGGAGATGATGAGTGGGTGGATTGTTCTGTGAATTCTGAGGCGGAAGAGTGTTTGAGCTTGTGTGTAAAGGGCCAAATGACCTAACTTGGCGGTCCCAGGGAAGTAAAACAAAGGACAATTACAGATGCCATGCCCACATTCCATGACAGGGGGGCCTTTGAGAGTCCTGTGTCAGGACGCCAGGATAGCTGCTGGTTCCCTGGTCAGCCTTCCCTTTCTGCATGGACTATTGCAGCCCAGACACGCAGAGGCCCTCTTTGGGATGGGAGGCTCACATCCTTAGCATTGAGTCCAGGAACAGAACAGCAGACATCTCTGGGCCCATCTGTGATAGTGGCCACACCAGGTGGCCTAAAGAGGAACACAAAACCTCTGGGAGCAGCCTCCCCATCCTCCCATGGGAAGTCCCCCTATGGATCCCTTACTAAGGGATTCCGGAGCACCCACTGCTCTGCCTTTTGACATCAGACAAGTGTTACCATGTGGCTGTGCCAGGTTTCCTTTCCTGAACCCAGTTCTATGTTGGAGACAGCTCAGATCCAAAAGCACCAGAGAAAGTTACTCACCCCTTAGCCTTGTCAGGCCCCTCTGTGTTTCTGTCAGAGTAGAAGAACTTTTATTTCCTCCTTGTCCCTCTATTTTTGATAGCATATACTTCCTCTATTTGCTGCCCCAATAGTTCAAGCCACTTCCACCCCCACATATCACTTCCACAAGAGAAATAAGCAGAGGTAAATGTACCACTTCTTCCTCAGGTCCCCACAGGGCTCTGCCCCTCCTCCCACTATCACAAATGCTCCTGCTCTTGGGATTGCCAGGGTCCCTTGGGACTGTAAGCTTCCCAGGGCAGAGCCTCTGCCTGCTTTATTGCTATTCCATAAGCAGAGCAAGGTGCACAGTAGATATGTGTTTATTAGATATGAATAGAATATAGTGAAAGTTGGCTATGCCTTTGTGTTTTGATACTCACCTTGATTTCTTACTTAAAGTCTCTCTGGGTAAATACGCATAGAAAAAGTATGTCCTAAATATTCTATTGCTGTTCTTCCTAAGCTGCAGAGTCTCCTATTTCTAGACCAATGTGCAGATGTATGAACTGTTGCAGAGTAATGATGATGATGATGATAATTTTAAAAAAGAATCACCGAAAGGCAAGTCTGGAACATCTCTTAGAAACTGGCTCAACCAGCTGGGCGGGATAGCTAACACCTGTAATCCCAGCAGTTTGGGAGGCTGGGGCAAGTTGATCACCTGAGGTCAGGAGTTTGAGACCAGCCTGACCAACATGGTAAAACCCCATCTCTACTAAATACAAAAATTAATTGGGCGTGGTGGTGCAGACTGTAGTCTCAGCTACTTGAGAGGCTGAGGCAAGAGAATCACTTGAACCCGGGAGGCAGAGGTTGCAGTGAGCTGAGATCGTGCCACTGCACTCCAACCTGGGCAACAAGAGTGAAACTCTGTATTTAAAAAAGAAAAAAAAAAAAAAAGAAATCAGCTCAACCAAGCCCTATGACCAGACAGATCTTTACACTGGAGGTCTTGCAGTAAGTTTTGGGTAGACATGGGAAGAAAGTGCAGATCTCTAATCTCTCAGGCACAGCCCTCCCCTGACATGCCTCCTCTTTACATAAGCATCTGTGCAGGATGTGCAGCACATATAGGGCCTGGGTGGGATGGAGAGGCTTTAGCTAATGCTCAGCCAAATCAAGAGTAAGGCCTGCCCACAAGGCCCTTGCCACTTCTTTTATGGAGGGTCCATCACTGAAGTAATGCTGACACTCACTCTTGGTCCAGCTCACTGTACATTTGCCTGTCTGGTGGTTCCTAGCACAAACTTTCCCTCTGCACTGATTTCCTTTCTCGAAAAGCTCCCCTTTTCCCTCAAAACACTGAGCCAATGTCAGAACTAAGCTTGCTACTCCATTCTTGCTCTGGAGAGGCTCTCTGCCTAGGCGTAGGATTCAGTCCCTCTATACCTTTCCATCTACAGGCTTGGCAGTGCTCAGATTCACCAGTGATTCTTCCCAGGATGCATTCTATTTCCCATAAGGACAAAATAGTGTTTGCAAAAGACATGTGAAAAAAATGTCAGGAGCACATGTATGACTGAATGCAGAAGGCTTGGTTTTGACAGCCTCTTTGCTCCCCTGCCCAGGGCCACCCCAAGTGAGTGCTTCCTCCTGCCCAAGGACGCAGAAAGAAACCTGAAGTTCCTGAGGGGAGTTTAGCCACAAATGCAGGAGGAACACTTTCTTCACTGATATTTCAAGATGATTTCACAATCGCCAAACCACCAGCCACATGCAATCACTGGCTGAAAAGCAAAAAGTACAAGACTTAGGATTGGAAGAGCATGCGTGTGTGTTTGTGTGTGTGTGTGTGTGTGTGAGAGAGAGAGAGAGAGAGAGAGAGAGTGAGTGTGTGTGTGTGTGTGTGTGTGTGTGTGTGTATTAAAACACAAAGTAATGGAATTTGAGGGAAATTCAGACATCCAATAAAATTCCTTGTGATGGCAGTGCAGGTTTAGATCAAAGGAATGTGTTTGAGGCAGGGAGAAGAGGGGCTAATTCAAGTCAAGAGCTTTTGTTAAATCATCAGATATGAAAAAAAAAAAATCCCCAAGGCAAGCACAAAATGTTACATGCATACAGAATTCTGTTTCCTAAACACAAATAAGTAAATATTAAATTAAAGGAAACTCTGGGAATGCTACTGTTATTACCTTCTACATTTAATATTTTTGGGGGCTATGATGTCACAAATTGAAAGAGGAAGATTTTACCAAGGCAATAAGACCAGAAACTAACAAAGAGTTATTTGTTTGTTTGTTTGCTTATTTATAGCAACTCTTTGCTAAAGGAAACAATACACTTCTAAAGTAGAATTGCAAATAAAATATAGGACACTCAGATCAAATTTGAATTTCAGATATACAACAAATATTCTTAAATATAAATATGTCCTAAATATTGCATGGGATATACTTAATGCTTAAAAAAAAAGACTTCATTTTATATCTTTGTTGATGTTGTATATCTATCTCAAATTTAAATGGGAAGGCTGCATTTTCACTTGCTGAATCTGGCAACCTTATTGCCAGGCCTCCAGCCAATACACATGAGTACTTCATTTTGGAAAACTGAAACAATCTCCACCCCTCCCTCTACACCCACAGAATGCCAGCCTGGAAGCTGATCTAGTCCGGTGTCATCATTTTATAGATTAAAAAACTGAGGTCAGAGAGAAGAAGTAACTTGCTCAAAGTCACATAGGGATTCAGTGGTACAACAAGAATAAAAAACTCATTCTCATTGCCCAGTAGGGTTTGCCATGTATGACAAAGAGACCCAAGTTAATATAGGGGCCTTCACCCAGGATGATCCAAAGTTCAAACAACTCCAGAGTGTGATATAGGTGGATATACATCTAAGGTGCTTGGGCCTATTCACTTGAAAGTGTTAGTTAAAAGTTAAGGAATCATGAATTGCAACAATTTTTAAATGTCCAGAACCCTTGACTCAAATGAAATAATACATGAAATCCACTGTATAAAATAAATTAAAACTAACTGCTTTGGTTGAATCAAGGTTAGGTTGCAGGCCTCTTGGCCCTCTCTTTCCCTACTAAAGCATCCCAAAATTATCCCCATGGGCTCTCCTGAGTTTCATCAAGTCCCATGGAACCACCACTAACGTGACAGAACAAGCAGCAGCTTTGGATTCAGAAACTCAAATACTAACTTCTCTTGAGTCTCAATTTCCTCATCACTCAAAGAAAATAACAATTACTAACGTCAACATGAAATGGCACACAATCATATATAAGTGCGTGCTTTGGATGCTGCAGTACAAGGTAGCAGCAGGAGTTCATCCAGGTGTTTACTTTTTGTGCAAATGAAAGAAGTATTCAATTCTACTGATAAACCAATTTCTCTTTCACTTTTTACTATTACTCTTCTTGATCTTAAGAGTGAATTCTGACAGGTCCACTGAAGCTTCTGGTAATGGATTCTAAAGTACTGAGCAGACAGATTATGACCACAGTGTTTGTGAAGGCTGCTCAGGGAGAAAAAGTTACAGCAAATCTTTGGCCTTCTTTCCAGATAGCTGGGACTGACATTCCCTGACCAGAAATCCCAGTTGCTGTAACCCCTGGAACCTCCAGTATCTCAGAAGAGTCTGGGAAAGGTCTAAAGCTCTTAGTTCCTCAGAAGACATTTGGATGTCCTAAAAACAGCTAATATATAACTGAAGCCTGGGCCCACACTAAGGCTACCTTCTGGCCAGTCTGTCAAGGGTGGGCTTGCCCAGAGCCACGTCAGAAGTTCCGTGCTTGCTACGATTATCCCCTCCCCAGATCAGTGTCTCTTTATGCTCTCCTTTTGCACTGCCCCATGCTGAGACCTCATGGACATTTTCCTCCTGCATTTCAAGTCAACATTTGTCATTCCCAAGTATTCTAGATTCTAGGTTTTTGCTTCCTAGAAACACAACCCATGGCCCTAGGGAAATCCTGAGAAGCAGGGACCTGGAGGAGTTGACATGGACTCTGTGGTAGACTTTTTGTGTATCCCTTGTAAGTCAAGTCTCCTCTTTGATCTTTAGTTTCTGTGAAAGAGCATAGACTCTCAAGGAGATTGGGGGAACTTGTAGATAATGGGCAAATGCAGAATGACCTGGAAAACGCTACTCAGATGTCAGATTTATATTTCTACCAGTGGTACTAGGCTGTAATCAACTCTGTATTCTTCTCTCCTAATGCCTAATACAAAGTAATTGATCAATAAACACTTGATCTTATTAAAGTGAATTCCTGGTACTCTTCAGAAGAAACCATTTATCAGCATACACAAAAAGATTATTGACATTTCGAATCTTCTGCCTGTTGGATGCTTTGAATAATGAGATTCATCCTCTCGCATTAGCCTAGGAGTCACGTTCTTCTAAACGGAGGATTTACCTGGTCACAAGTCCTTCTCTGGTGTTGGTTTTTGGTACATGAGTAAAACATGAAGGACTGTATTTTATCTGGCAGCATAAATGGTAAGGACAGGACCAGTGTTGCTCAGTCTTCAGTGTGACTGAAGGGAATTGCATTTGAGCATTTGTTTCTCCTCAACGGATCAATTAGCCAGAACTATGTCAAGCTGAGAAGCAAAGAAATAAATCTAGAAGCCTCTACTGAAAACACCATGCCCTTGTCCCTTAAGTCTTAAGTGTCTAATGAAGCTGTTCCTTATAGACAAAGAATCCTTAGTGTTATTCTCAGAGGAACATTTGCATTCAAGGGTAAGTATAAATAATACTGCTTTGGCATTTAAAATTTTCCAGTGCACCAAAGGACCCAACCATCTGCTCTTTATAGACATACTTTTAGACGTGGGACGGAAGCGTTCACGAGGAAACTTTGAGGCAGGGCCACGTGAGATAACTATTTGCAAATTCCTCGAATTTTGAGGTTGAGGAACTAAACTGGCAAGAAATATCACTCCTTTAGAAAAAGTTGTGAAAGAAAAGGAGAAATAAAGAACATGGAGAAACCTTGGTCTTGTGCAAGCATTTCAATTTGAGACTCCTCTTAAACCATGCTAACAAAGTCTGTATTCTCCTAGCTCCATCTGACAGGCCTTCCTTGAGTATCACCCTATTCTCTCCAGAGAGCCCAGGCTAACCCTGAGCAAAAGACACTTGACCTTGTAGAACTGAAAGCCTGTCTGGGACCACTGCTGGTGATACCGCCTCCTTGTATTTTTCTTGGAGTTTGGAGAGAGTTTTCTCATCTATGAGCTCAACTGCTTCTCTCCGTCACCCCGGAAAAAACATATTACATGCACATACCACCAGTAAGATGACCAGCCATAGACTGCCTGTGCAAGAAGTGGGGAAAAGCCCATTTGCAATTATGAAATAATATTTAAACTACTAGGGATAAACGGAGTGAAGAAATTTCCTGTCACATTTATGCTTTTGGAAAACAGACTTTCCAGAGAATAAGCAGAACCAAAACTAACTATTAATTGCCTAATAGCCACAGTTTTAACTGGATGGAATTTTATGAGATGCCCAAATTGGGCATGCTGTGTTTCTAGGCAAAAGGACTGAAAATTGTTATTTTGATTGGTTTTTCTCAACCGATTCCAGTCTTTTCATTAATCTTTATTAATAGGATGGGTAGGAAATGGAAAGCAAAGAGGATGCTTAAATTCTTTAGAATTAGAGAAATGTGACATGTAAATAAAAGTTCCCCCACTACCCATCTCAATTCCTACTGAAGTCTGTCTTATTTAGGCAATGGAGTCATTTTTCTCTATTAAGCCAGGCTCCATCGAAAATGTCAGCATGGAATTAGAGCCACTGTGGGTGAACCTGCATTGTAAGTGCCTGCAAATAAATTGCTTTGACCTCAGGTGCTTTTTTTTCTACTTAGAATAGGATGGAGAGGCTGTGCTGTTTGCTGTACCAATGTGGGCACATATTCATGGTGTATACTTCCCCAGAACTCCAGAATAACTGAAGTGCTTACCCAACCCCTGGTTTTACAGATGAGGAAATGTGACTTGAGAGGGTGGAAGGTCTTGACTGGGGACAGTCAGACCATGCCAACTGTAAGCCAAAATTTAGGGCAGCACTTCTAGCTCAGATTGTGGTGTGTATGGCATGGTTGTGTGTGTGTGTGTGTGTGTGTGTGTGTGTGTGAGCACGCGCGAGCATGTGTCGAGGTGAGACTGAAGCCAGAAAAGGATATCTCGGGGGTGACACCTAAGCTGGTGTCAAATGGTGAGCAAGAATCACAAAGGAAGGGCAAGGTGAGGATAGGAAATTTACTGCAAGAGAATAGCAGTGGCAAAGTGTGAGAGGGCTAGGTGTTGAAAGAATTGTAAGTTCAGTTTAGAAATGAGTAGAGATTGGGAGAGAGGAGGGCAGGAGCCAGATCATAAACCTTCACATGTATTCTAACCACCTCTACCTCCTTCATATGAGCTGCTGGCTCCTGAAGAGTGTAGACAAATCCCCAGCAGCTGTCCATCCTCATGCTGGGAAACTCACTGGCCACTCCCTTGGAGTCAGCTGCCTCCTGGCACTAACAAACTCTCAGATCTCTGCCTCCATCTAAACAAATCTCCTTTTTGAGGTCTCCATCCACTTCTCTCCATCTGCTCTTTTGTAGGAGAAGGACATGCTACCAGACCTCTAGGGGCAAAGAGGACAGGGAAGACAGAAGAAAAGTGTGTGAGAGACACTAGGGAGATCAGTGGGGGCAAGAAGGAGGGTCTGTGCATTCCCACCTGGTTAAGTGAGCCATACCTTGAAAGAATGGTCCCAGCAGACACTAGGACCCTTTTCCACTTCAACATTTTCCTTACTCACCAGCAGGGTGGGAACCAAGGGAACCACAGGAGCTTCAGACCTGCCAAGGCTGACTTGGGGAGCAAGACTGAAGTTTTTGAGATTCTTTCCCAGGCTTGTCTGTTGCTCCAACTCAGCCCTGTAATACTGCCCTCCATCCCCATGCCAATGCAAGCAAGATGGTCAGATGGTCACACCACAATAAGGTATTAGTGTTCAATGCTTGTATCACTGGGGTTGCATTACTGTGAAACATACAAGGAGCTCTCTAAAGTTGACGGCTGCTTCAGAGTGGTAACCCTTTATAGAAGCAAAAATAGTCCTGTCCTCACATGTGAATAGTAGCACTGTCTTTTTTCACTGCCTTCAATGATTTGAAAATTTTGAGTGGAAGACATTTGATTGCTTTGGAAGAAACAGTTACAAAATACCTGTAATTGCACTGGCTTCATCCATTGCTGGAGGGGTCTGGTGCTGGCTCACAAAAGTTAGATGTGCCTATCTCTTCTCAACTTGATGGTGAGTGATGTCAACTTAGTAGCTTGAAGACCGCCATGATGGGAGAATTTACACCATGGGTATTGGCAAAGACTTCAAATTATTTTTTGGGGGGTGGGAAAGGGTGGAAAATCATGACATTTCTTTTGTCTCATTCCTGGAAGAACTACACAAAGCCAACACTCAGAACAGAAAACTAAATTCTTGGCATAGATGAAGTGCAGAATTCCACTACTTTGGAATAAATTAAAAAGAAACACCACGCCTTTAATAAACACTCCACAATGACTTTAGAACAAACAAAAATCAGTATTTTTATTTTGCTCCAGGACAGGGATTCTTTCCAGAGTACAATGACAAGAGAGACTTGAATTTAGAATCAGGAAACGGGGTTATAACTGAGCTTTACCATTGATTAGATAAATATGCTCTGGGTTAGTCTCTCTCATTCTCTTTTTTTTTAGACAGAGTTTCACTTTGCTGCCCAGGCTGGAGTACAGTAGCATGATCTCTCCTCACTGCAACCTCCGCCTCCCAGATTCAAGCAATTCTCCTGCCTCAGCCTCCTGTAGCTGGAATTAAAAGCATGCACCACTATGCCCAACAAATTTTGTATTTTTAGTAGAGATGGGGTTTCACCATGTTGGCCAGGCTGGTCTTGAACTCCTGATCTCAGGTGATCTGCCCAACTTGGCCTCCCAAAGTGCTGGGATTACAGGTATGAATGACCATGGCCAGCCTGGGTTAGTCTTTGAATCTTAGTTTCTACATCTCTAAAATGAGGTTGACAAATGACTTCCTACTTTGATTCTGAGAATAAAACTAAATAATAGACATGAAATATAGAGCTCTAAGAAAACATCAGACAATAGGATGAATCACAGAAGCTGGAAATTGTGGGAACCATCTCACAAACCAAATGAAGAGCTCCTTTCTTCTTTTAAGGGGAATTGCATTCCTCCAGGTGGATTTAACATATCTCCATTATTAACCTGGTACTTTCATCTGCATGAGCTATTGTGAACTGGCCAGCTCCATGAAGAGCTGTGAAACAGTCCTGGGCAGGTGGAGGAGGCTGTATCACCCTCCTTGCCCTCTCTGCTGGTGATGCTGGTGATGACTCTCTTGGGCACCATCACAGCCTGATATTGGCAAGGATGGTAGCTCTAGAAACTCTTCCAGTTGCAACATGTCTAATCACTGGAGAGTCTCTAGATTCATGAAGAAACAAATCTAATTGTGCTGTGACCACATTTTCTTTCTCTAAGATATCTAGAGAAATAAGTGTCTGTTGCAGTGTTCCGGTTTTATTGCTGCATAACAAATCACTCCATCACTGAGTGACTTAGAGTAACGATTTTTGTATACTCACTGATTCTGTGGGTTGGAGATTCAAAATGAACAGGTTTTACCCTATTCCTCAATGTCCGAGACCTCATCTGGGAAAACTCAAAGACTTGGGATAACAAAGCAGACAGGGACTGGAGGCATCTGGAAGTATATACATTCACAAATCTGGCTGCCAGGAGGGACCTCATTCCACAGCTGGGGTTGTCATCCAGAGGACATGCACATGGCCTCTATGTGAGGCTTGGGCTTCCCCACAGCATGGCAGCCTCAGGCTTCTTCAGTATCAGCTCTGAGCTCCAAAGGCAAATGTTGCAGCCGCAAAGGCAGAAGCCCCTTTCAATCCCTGTCCCTGATCTTGATGACCTAGCCTCAGAAGTCACTCAGTGTTTCTTTGGCAGCATTTTGTTTCTTCCAAGCAAGCTGGGAGCCCTGCCCAGATTCAAGAGGAGAAAATTAGACTCCACTTCTTGATGGGAAAGTAACACGGTTCCAGAAAAACAGGAGGAATAGGAGGTTGCTGTTCTTGGAAAATATAATCTCCCACAGGTAACAGCAGATATTTCTCTCTCGAGGCCTTCGCCTTTCTACCCATATATGAGGATAGACATAGCTGCTGTGTCTGTCCCAGGTCTTCATAGAGGTTTGCTCTTTTTAAGCCCAAAACTGGATCAGATAAATCATTCCTTCATGTTTTCCCCCATTAAAAACATTTTGTAAACACCCTGGGGTCCAAAGTCAGGACTTGCTTATCTGGAAACTCCCATTCATATGCTGCTCCTGGCATAGAACAGGACTCAGAAATATTGAAGTATTGAATGGGATTATTAGGTTATTCATATTCTCATAGAATATGATGATGATTTGAATAAACATTTATATAGTGTTTATTAATACAGGTACTGTTGTAAGTGTTTAGAGATATTAATTCATTTAATCCTCCAAGGAGCTTTAGGAGGTGGGAGCTAATATTACCCCATTTCACAGACAAAAAATTCAAAGCACAGACAGGTTTAATGATTTGTCCAACATCAGGTAACTAATGTTAAATTATGTTTAGACTAAAGCTACCCCCATACATATTTTAAGTTCAGCACAAAGGTTTCTCTATATATCCTGAACTGTACAGAACTGGATGTGTAAACAGACTGTAACCTATTCTTGTACCAATTAGAGAGTTTTGGCTAATCCAAGGTAGCCAACTTTTCAACTGTGTTCAAACTATAATCCATCCAGCTGTTTCTGTACCTTACTTCCATTTTCTGTGCACCATTTTCCTTTTTCTGTCCATAAATGTTATCCAACCATAAGGCAGCTCCAGAGTTACTTTGAACTTATTCTGGTTCTTGGAACTTCCCGATTCATGAATCGTTCTTTGCTCAATTAAAGTATACTACATTTAATTTGTCTAAAGTTTTCCTTTCAACAGATGGCATCAGAAGTGGTATCTGAAGTAGAACTTCCAGCGGGCAACCCCTAAGAGCATCAAATGACCAAGCAAGGTGCCCACGGGCCCACTGTGTCCATCACTCTCTCACAGCAGCTGGCGATGGTGGATACATTCGCTCTTAGATTCTGAGGCTGAATAGATTTGTGTTTTGAGTTGTTTGAGCAAATGTTTTATACAAACTGGGTTCAGCAGTCCCAACAGAAACTGGCCTGGCTCTCAGATGAGATTGGATCTGGTAATTAACCGGATTAGATTCAGTTAGAGGCCTAGGTGTCTAACTGGGTCACACAAAAACTGGTAGTAAATGGCAATCCTACAGAAAATGCCTTGGGAACTCTAGCATTCAAAAATTTTTTCTCAACATATCCCAAACTGTATATAACTGAATGTGTAAACCTAAGTGTCCATCAATGAATAAATGAATTTAAAATACATATACATATATATCTTTCTAATATATGTTAAGATATATACTAATATGGCTTTGGCCTGGTAGTCTGAGAAGGCAAGCAATGAATACATTGACTTATTTTATCCTCACAGTCACCTTCAAGGCAGGAACAAATATTCCCATTTTGCTGATATGGGAAGCGAGGCATACTGAGTTTTAGTAAGTTTTTCAGTCACACACAAAGTAACCTATTCTTGTACCAATTACAGAGTTTCAGCCAATCCAAGGCAGCCAACTGTTTAAACTGTATTCAAATAAGGCAGACAGCCCGCTGTAACCAACCCTTTTACTATGTGCTCAGGTAGGAATGAATTACGGGCTAAGTTGATCAAAGGGATCGGAAAGCCAAAGCCAAGATTCAATGTAAAAACAGTGAAACAGCCAGGGGGAAGGGGTGGCCAGAGGAACTCCATCCAGCCTGCACACTGGGAGGAGTGCACGCTGAGTTGGAGCCACCGAAGTTCACGGAGTTTGCCGCGGGGAGGGGCCTGACCCCTCCTCTTCCTGTGTGGAACCCGGGATTCAAATTGCCAGGCCGGAAGTGCACCTGCAGGGACTCTAGCTTTGCAGAGGGTCCCTGTTTCCCATTCTACCCAATAAAACCCTGCCTTACTCGTCCTTCAAGTTGTCTGCAAGCCTAATCTTTCGTGGCCATGAACCAAAAACCCTGTCTTTATCTGAGTTAATGAAAAGTGCTGCAATAATAGGACCCTTAATTTTTGAAGAACCGAGCTCTCCATTTTCCAGCTATAGAAGCAGAAAACACAACGTTGGTGAAATCTTACTAAAGATAATTTAAAATTACAGTAGGACATTCCAAATGAAAGACGCTGCACTTCAGGAAGTGCATTTAAAAGTGAGGGCTCCTGAAATTAGGCTCATCCAGGAATGCCTAGTGATGTGCAAAAGCTTCTAGAAAGATTTTAAGATTATTACCGTTTGTCTGTTTTTTGTTTCTGAGATGCCGTCTCACTCTGTCGCCAGGTTGGAATACAGTGACATGAACTCCACTCACTGCAACCTCCACCTCCTGGGTTCAAACAATTCTACTGCCCCAGCCTCCCGAGTACCTGGGAGCACAGGCACATGCCAGCACACCCAGCTAATTTTTGTATTTTTTTAGTAGAGACAGAGTTTTGTCATGTTGGCCAGGATGGTCTCCATCTCTTGACCTCATAATCCACCTGCCTCAGCCTCCCAAAGTGCAGGGATTACAGGCGTGAGCCACCACCTCTGGCCTTACTATCTTTTTTAAAAAAGATTTTGTAAAAGGCAAATAGGAAGCTTAAGCAACTAATTGATAAGAAAAACTGAATCTGCTAACTTTTCTATTCTGTCCTAAAGGTGAAAAGAAAGTAGGTTGAAGTACTTATAAAAGGTAGGTCCCTCAGGTAAAGTGGGCTTGATTCTTTTTCAGAGCTATCCATGCTGACTTCAGGCATAGAGAATGCTTTCCCTGACCTATTCTTTAGTGGGTTTCACCCCTGGACTCTGTAATTTTAGCTAAGAAACAGACACTAAGTTTAAAAGTCTACTTATTGAACTAAGTTGGTCTCCAAAATACATCTTTCTGGCATTTAGCTAGCTATTTTTAAATCATTTTATATAATCTATAAAGGAAATCTTTAAGATTGACTACTCTGTGCACTGGGAAGAGAGGGAACACTGAGTCACTAGAAATTCTTACAGGTAGATTAGATTTACATAACACGTCTTACCCTTAAGGTGATTTTCCTGGCCATCTTGTCTTAACTGGGCTCTTACCTACACCCTCCTTAGCTGGTTTGAGCAAATGATGGTACAATGTTTAGGCCTGAAGTCTCTGTGCTTTTGAAATACACATTTTCTCCTTTGTTTCACCGAGGAGGCATCCCTTTAGAAGTGCAATGTAGGATTATGTAACTAACAGTTACTTAGGACAATGAAACAGGTAACTGAAAAATGAATAGTCTGAATAAAGAAAAATTATTTGTAAACTGGCTAATGAAAAATCTTCATGAAAGCTCTAAGATGTGCTTCTATCTGTGTCTGTATATCTATGTGTCTATATATGTTATATGTATATGTCTATGTGATCTAAAATGATATTTGGTAGATAAAGCTAGTTTTAAAATTATTGATATAATAGGAATATTTCCAGAATTGTCAGCATTAAATATAATTCAAATATTTTTGCCTGGATCTACTGATCAGACAGGTTTATGCTGTCTCTAATACATGTTTTAAGGTAACAAAACTACTGTTTCTGTAATAGTTTTGATACTTGCTTGATTTGTCTGTAAGCTAAAGCTGTAAGGGCTGCCTTCTGGGCTCTCCTGAAGCCTTGCACACATCTTACTGTGAGCTTATATAAATATCTGGCTTTGAGCCTCTGGATACCGGGACCGGGCCAAGTGGCTATTGTGGGCTTGGGGACACACCTTGTGTTCTCAATGCCTGGGCCACCAGCTCCAATGAAGAGCCAGGCTCAATACGGCCCAGCTTTGCTTCTTGGTTATATGAGGAAGAGTCAGATCCTCCAGGCATTCTCTGTACAGCTCTGGCATGTGTTCTGTCCTGCACACCTGCTGTGTAAATTCAAGACTCAGAAGGTCCTTGCCTTTCATACTCTATCCTGGGTGCCATGTGGTATTTGAGGCTCAGTATGACAGTAGAAGACATTAGATGAGTACCTGTGTCATAGTTTCCACATTCTTTTCACTAATTTAAA
The DNA here is from genome assembly GCF_048565385.1 of Saimiri boliviensis. Taxonomy (NCBI): domain Eukaryota; kingdom Metazoa; phylum Chordata; class Mammalia; order Primates; family Cebidae; genus Saimiri; species Saimiri boliviensis. The sequence goes on along the minus strand of NC_133450.1, from coordinate 200,802,437 downwards.
AATCTTAAGGATGTATCATGTTAAATTAAGTAATAGATAATCATAAAATGTTTGAGTCGTTTCTAAGTTGTAAAATACTAAAACATTAATTTTTAAACATAAGCTTAAGTTTCTATACTTTATCTTATATCATATAGAAAAGCCAAATACATTTAGATCTGTTAGTAAACAAAAAAAAAATTGAGGAAACATATCTTTTATTTTATGTTTATTTTTTGAAATGAGAGTCTTGCTGTGTTGCCTAAGCTGGTTTTGAATTCCTGGGCTCAAGGGATCCTCCTGCCTTGGCTTCCCAAAGTGCTGGGATTACAGATGTGAGCCACCATGCCCAGCTGGGAACACATCTTTCTAAAAAATTATGAAATGGTTTTTATCTCTAAATGCTGATATAAAACAGTTCAAATTACTTCCTAGGGTTTTCACTGGAAATTAGAGTTACTAAGGGTTGAAATTATAGTAATTTTAATTGTAATACTTAATTGTAGTTAAAACTATGAGACATAAAAGAAACAATTCTTTATATAGAGTGTATTAGGTGAGACAAGGACAGAAAGAGGGGATGCAACAGAGGCAGGTCAGAGCTGCTGCCCCATGACTGTGGTAACCAATGTTAGCTTGCCCACCAGAAGAATATGAAGAAGCAGAGTGACTTGGTGAAGGGAAAGCACTAAGATGATGATGGGCTTTCTGCTGCCTCCTGCAAGCAGAGGGACTTGGAGATCATGCAGCAGAAGCAGAAAAAGGCAAATGAAAAGAAGTAGGACCCAGGCCGTGCATGGTGGCTCACGCTTGTAATCCCAGCACTATGGGAGGCAAGTGGATCACTTGAAGTCAGGAGTTCGAGAGCAGCCTTACCAACATAGTGAAACCCCGACTTCACTGAAAATACAAAAAAAAAAAAAAAAAAAAAAAAAAAAATTAGCCAGGTGTGGTAGAACACACCTGTAATCCCAGCTACTTGGGAGGCTGAGGCAGGAGTCTCCTGAACCCGGGAGGTGGAGGTTGCAGTGAGCCAAGATCATACCACTGCACTCTAGCCTGGGTGACTAGACTCTGTCTAAAAAAAAAAAAAAAAAAAGGAAGAGGAGGAGGAGGAGGAGGAGGAGGAAGACCCAAGTAGATTTGGGGCTTTGTGTCCAACTCTCTTGCCCTTTGCCAGTGTGCCTGGAGCTAGTCCAACCATCCTCGTGTTTCCTCCTATAGTGCTCACAGGTCCAGTGCCAATGGCATTCCGTTTGCCCTGAGTCTGCAGGGCATCCCTTTTGTGCTTCCTTCCCCTCAGGTAGCCTCTTTCCTCCTGGGCCACTCCTTGAGGTCAGGTGGTTACCCCTTCCCAGTGTTTTTATTCCTATGGGGCTCACCCCAAAATATTAAAAGTCACATTGTAATTCAAATAAATAAAGTGAGATGTGTGTTTTTTAGTGAATAACATAAAAAAGACATGAGGATGAGTATGTTGTTAAAGGAAAAGTAATAGTTTCTCTTTTTGGGGTTATGTAAAAGTTGTTTCAAAATGAAGAAAAACATGCTGTAGATAAAACTAAATGAATATAACAAGTTGGGGAAAGAAAAAGATGAAAAGAATTATGTAAGAGATTATAATTTTATAAGATTACAAGACATTACATAAGAGATTAAAAGAGATTATTTGATAAAATATAAGATATCCATTGTGTGGAAATCTTATTTTGTGTGTTCAAAGCTGACTGAGATTAGATGCATTTGTTTATGAGGATTTTTTTTTTTTTTAAGAGATGGGATCTTGCTCTATCACCCTGGCTGGAATGCAGTGATACAACCTTAGCTCACTACTGCCTCCAACTCCTGGGTTCAAGGGATTTTCCTGTCTCAGCCTCCTGAGTAGCTAGAACTACAGGTGTATCCTACCACTCCTGGCCATCTTTTTTTTTTTTTTTTTTTTTTTTAAAGACATAATGGTATTGCATGTTACCCAGGCTGGTCTCAAACTCCTGGCCTCAGGTGATCCTCTTGCCTCAGCCTCCCAAAGTGGTGGGATTACAAGTGTGAGCCACCATACCCACCCTCTGTTTATAAAACTTTCTTAAAATTAATTTTAGTATGGATAATACACTAATACTAAAGTAAAATTTGATTTTCTCCTTTGAACAAGGGATTTCTATAGTACTAATGAGAGAGCAAAAGAAATATTGTTCACCCTTTAAGTAAACTGCAAAAAAAGAAATAAAGAGAAAAGAGAAGGAGAGACAGATTCTGTTTCATGTTGTCATTATTAGGTCTTTTGATTATTTGGAAAACTGATTCTCCTCTCCATCAAAGAATAAACATTTTTGCTTTAAAAACCTTTTCATGGCCAAGCACAGTGGCTCACACTTGTAATCCCAACACTTTAGGAGGCCAAGGTGGGCAGATAACCACGTTGGGAAATCAGGACCATCCTGGCTAAGAAGGTGAAACCCCGTCTCTACTAAAAATACAAAAAGTTAGCCAGGCTTGGTGGCACATGCCTGTAGTCCCAGTTACTCAGGAGGCTGAGGCAGGAGAATCGCTTGAACCTGGGAGGTGGAGGTTGCAGTGAGCTGAGACTGTGCCACTGCACTCCAGCCTGGGCAACAGAGCAGGACTCTGTCTCAAAATGAATAAATAAATTAATTAAATAAAATAAACTTTTAATTATCCCTTTGGGTAAATGAATGACTATGACTTTTACAGTGACCTATGATGTGATTTTGATTATGTCTTATAACTTTGACATACTTTACAGGCTTCTCAAAATCAAATTCAAGTTCTGAAATTAACTCTTTATGATCTCAAACTATTAATAACTGAGATGTTCCAAAGTGTCCCTGAAGCATCCGAAAGAGAAATAATAAACAGACTTGTTTGATAAATTATATGGAAGCATTGTCAAATAAAAAATAATATGATCTAGTGTGGTGGCTTATGCCTGTAATCACAGCACTGTGGGAGGATTGCTTGAGGTCAGAGTTTGAGACCAGCTTGGGCAACATAGTGAAATCCTGTCTCTACAAAAAAATTAAAAATGGCTAGGAATGGTGGTGTGTGCCTGTAGTTCCAGCCACTTGAGAAGCTGAAAAACAAGTAAACAGAAAGAAATGATGTAAATATTGTTTAACCTTCTTCAAGTTATATTCGTATGGATATGTTATTAGTATGTGTTCCAAAATTATGTAAGATTTATAAAATTCTGGCCAGGCACAATGGCTCTTGCCTATAATCCCAGCACTTTGGGAACCCTGAGTGGGCAGATCACCTGAGGTCGGGAGTTTGAGACCAGCCTGGCCAACATGGTGAAACCCCATCTCTACTAAAAATACAAAAAATTCACTGGCTATGGTGGTAGATGCCTGTAATCCCAGCTACTTGGGAGGCTGAGGCAGGAGACTCAATTGAGCCTAGGAGGCAAAGGTTGCAGTGAACTGAGATGGCACCACTGCACTCCAGCCTGGGTGACAGAGTGAGAGTTTGTCTCAAAAATAAAATAAAATTCTGATTTGTCAGTCATAATTATGCTTATTGTGTTAAATTTTTGTAAGTCACACAAGCAAATTTTCTTATCAATTGCATCTTTAACCAAGACCATTTAAGTCTTGTCCACATTTAATTGCTTAATGGTTAACGCATTTACTGAAAGCTCTTTACAAGCAAGTAAAATTCTAAAGTATTGTATCTTTAAGCAGGTTGGCTCCTGGAAAGGATGGAAAGCACCCTGACAAAAACTCTTAAATACAGATATCTGATTACTGTAGGATCAGTTGGACTGAGTAAGAATTCCCAGAACTCTAAGAAAAGAATGGCTAGTTTATAAAACTGCTAACTCAAGCAGGATAAGAATTAATTGAATACCAGAGAAATACTCTGCCAGATTTTCATGCTAAAGCAGCCAGTACCAAAATTGTTAAGATATGCAATTTGAATGAGCTCCGTGGTCCAAGTCAAATTACCTATGATAACCCATTTAATAAACAATGTTATGTACCTGAATTGGAGAAACAAAGTTGGAATTTAAGAGGATATAAATCCAATGTTAAGCATGGATTAAGTGCAAATCATTCTTTGCGCAATTAAGCCCTGTTAAATTTAATTTGTCTAAAGTGTTTCTTTTAACACTAATAAGCAGCAAAGCCAGGATTTGAACCTGGCAGTTTGGTGCCCAAAACCCACTTTCTTAACCACTATACCACAGTGCCCCCAAGTTACCAGGAGCACCTGGTTACACAGGCTGTTAAGAGTCCAGTGGTGATTCTGTTACCTTCTTTCACTTACTTAAGCCCTTGCCTCTTTCTGAGTGTCCGTATCTTCATCTGTAATGCAAAGGAGATGGACTAGATTTCTAGGGACCCTCCAGCCCTCCTGCGTGTGCTGTATCTTCACAAGTGTACTACACCAAAAACTAAACCTTTTATGATACAAGCTTTTATTGTCCGTAAGGAAGAACTTAATGGAGGCTTTCAAAAGGTTATTGAGGACCCAACGTCCTGGGACAAAAAGCTGTAAACTAGAATACAACATTTATTTCAAGTCATTTGTCCTAGGAATGTATACTGAGCACCAGTTGGTGCTGGATTCGGTGTTATCCACTGGATATCACAGTGAGTGGGAGCCACGCAGGCCCTTCCTCATGGAGCTAGTAGCCTGGGGGTAAGAGTCAGGCTAGGGATGGACCTACCAAACACCACAGATTGAAGAATTACAAGGGAGATGAGACCGGGCGCGGTGGCTCACACTTGTAATCTCAGCACTTTGGGAGGCCGAGGCGGGCAGATCATGAGGTCAGGAGTTGGAGACCGTCTAATATGGTGAAACTCCGTTTCCACTACAAAATACAAAAATTAGCTGGGCGTGGTGGCACACACCTTTAGTCCCAGCTACTCAGGAGGCTGAGGCAGGAGAATCACTTGAACCTGGGAGGTGGAGATTGCAGTGAGCCAAGATCATGCCACTACACTCCAGCCCAGATGACAGAGTGAGACTCCATCTAAAAAAAATAAACAAACAAACAAAACAACAATAATAAAAAAAAGGGAGATGAGTGTGATGCTTGGGATGCCATGAGCAATCATAGCAGTGGGATCTGGCCTTGTGACAAGGATCAAAAGGACATGATTTTTATTTTGTGATCATGGCTAGCTCTGAAAGTTTGTTTTCTAGGACTGCTGAGGGCTCTGCCTGAGAGAGACACGATGTTTTAGGCCACACTGCCTTTTCTTGACATCGTATGTTTGTCCAGCCTACTCTCATTGCCCGAGTAGCAATGACAATAAGGCAAATGACCTTGGCGTGATATCTGGATCCCTGCTTCTCATTTCATCAATACTGCAAAACCGGCATGACAACCAGACACACAACAGACGGACTGCAAGTGCTTTCCCCTCTGAGCGGCCATTGACTGGGTACCTTTCCACTCAAAAAGGGACCAGAAGAGGAGTGGGCAGGGCTGACCGGGTGGGCCTGCAATGGGGAAGCAGCAGGCAGGAAGATGCAACAAATTGGAGCACTCTGGCCTGAGCTGCTTGGAGCTGGTTCTAATGTTGCCTGACTGCACCATCAAAAGATAGTAAGGGGAGCTGGTGAAATGTAAATGCCTTCCCTTCGTTCCACTCAGGGTGCTATTAGGAGTACATGGAAATAATTTTGGTGTCAGATTTTTATCCGAAAAGCCACACTCAAATAACGGAATATTTCGCTTATGTAATAACCTGCTTCTGATAGGATTTCCCTTGTATTTTTTTAAGCTCTCCTGCTTCAAGCCTCACTCACAAAAGCAAGCTTGTCCAACCCACAGCCACAGGCTACACGTGCAGCCCAACACAAATTTGTAAACTCTTAAAATATTATGAGATGTTTTTGTGATTGTTTGTTGTTGTTTTGAGGTCATCAGCTATTATTAGCGTCAGTGTATTTTTTGTGTGGCCCAAGACAACTCTTCCAATGTGGCCCAGGGAGGCCAAACGATCAGACACCCCTACACAAAAGCAAAGCTTTGATTTCTTTTTATCCTCATCCCTTCTCTTTTATCTTCACAACAATGGCAGCAGCTCCACTGTTAAGCTCCTATTGGGTGGCAATGCCTCCCAACCCTTGGTACTTCCAAACAACCCTTTGATATCAGTAACATCCTTCCCCTGCAGCTGAGGCTGCAAAGATTCAGAGAAACAAACTCACTTATCCAACTTCCTGCATCTGAGTAGTGGTCAACTGAGTGAGGATCTTCCTGAAACCACAAGCGCCTACCCAGCCCTTGACCATGTTGTTTCCCACCCCAATCATAAGTGCCACCAAAACTCAAAGACACTGGAATCTTTACGGTTCTCCTCAGCTGATGCCATTTATAGTTCCTGGCGGGGCATGGTGGCTCCTGCCTGTAATCCCAGCACTTTGGGAGGCCAAGGCAGGCGGATCAACTGAGGTCAAGAGTTCAAGACCACGGCAAAACATTTCCTAGCTGAGCGTGGTGGCACACAGCTGTAATCCCAGCTACTTGGGAGGCTGAGGCAGGAGAATCGCTTCAGCCCAGGAGGTGGAGATTGCAATAAGCCAAGATGGTGCCACTGCACTTCCAGCCTGGGAAAGAACAAGATTGGGTCTCAAAAAAAAAAGAAGGTTCCTATGTTTAGTCACTCACTGCAAATTTTTTGTTTTTGTTTTCTTTGTTTTTTGGGCTACAGACTGAGTATCACTCTGTCGCCTATGCTGGAGTGCAGTGGCATGATCTTGACTCACTGCAATCTACGGAGCCCAGATTCAAGCAATTCTCCTGCCTCAGCCTCCTGAGTAGCCGGGATTATAAGTGCCCACCACCACAACTGGATAATTTTTGTATTTTTAGTAGAGACAGCGTTTCACCATGTTGGTCAGGCTGACAGGTGATCTCGAACGCCTGACCTCAGGTGATCCTACCCAAATCGGCCTCCCAAAGTGCCAGGATTATAGGCATGAGCCACTGGGCCCAGCCTACAAATGTTTTAACATTGGTTTGAGGATGCTTTTAAATAATCTTGTAGCTTCTCTAAAACATTTTGAATTTTACCCGAAAAAGTAATTTTTCTAAGCTTTACTTGGGGCCAGAGTTTAGTTGTTGTTTTATTTAATATATAGTGAGCTTTTTAAATGATTATCTTGTTGTTTTATTTAGTATCACAAAGAACTTGCTACATCCACTTCAAGGGAATAAAATGATACCAGAATAGATTTATGGAAAATGAAAACAGGAACTGGCAAAGTCAATACTATTTCACAACTATTTGTTAAAAGAGTTTGCAACACTCAGATTTAGTTGCCTTTTTTATGGCTTTTTTCTTTTGTTGTCGTTCTGCTTCAAATGAATGGTTAGTCTGAAATTAAGACATTTTGAATTTGCTAGAATGCCGTGTGCCCAGCCCGGAGGAGGAAGAGGAGAGCTCCGAAAAAGTTTTAGAAAGCTGCATCTTGCATGAGGCCTGCGCTGCTCCCATTTCTCCTGAATTGGGAAGCTGATTTCTCTGCAACACTCAACGAGCTTGAGGTGCCTCTTTAGAGAACAGAAAGAACAGTATTCCCTTTTAAAGAGAAACCACCCCTGCTATGGTACAGGGGCTAACCTTTGCTTGTTAATCTATGAACAAATGCTGGTGAACCTTTGGGCAAGCTGAAACATCTCTGAACTCTGGTGTCCTCACTTCTTTGACATTTCAGTGCCCAAGAGTTTTAAACTCTGCAGAGCCCAGTGAATGTAACTGTTATAACTGTCATCACAGTCACAATGGAGAATATAACTTAACGTACAGGCACAGCCCTAAATGCACCTCCCATGTTTAAATAAAGTATTTTCAACAAAAGTAATTCTAATCCCATCCTGGCAAACACATCATCTATGGTAAGAGTTCATTTTTATGTGTGATTCCAGGAATTGGTGATGACTCAGTCAAGGGCTTGGCTTAAACTGGCCTTCAGTATGGGAGAGAAATAAAAAACTCTCTTTGTCATTCCTTCATTCATTCAACAAACCTAAGCATCCTCTCCCCATCCTTGTCTGCTTCCTGGGGTAAGGAATGAGATACACTGGGTGGTGTTTCCCAGCAAGCAGGTGCTGACGTATCCTCCTGACCACCTCAGAGATCAGGAGGAGCCTCCTCCTTGGAAGGACACTGAGAGTTTACAAGCACAGAGAAGTGAGGTAACCAGAGCAAAGGGAATGCAATTTTCTAGTTTTCAGCTGGGAAGCAATGGGGTGAAGGAGAAAATGAGCACGCACTCTTTGGGATTATGCAACAGGGTGCTTATACTGGGCTTGTCATTTCACAGCTCCAGCCTCTTAACCTCTGTAAGTCTCAGTTTCTTCATCTGCAAAATGGGGATGATAGTCATTCTTACAGATTTATTGGGAAGACTAAATGAAGTAAATACTGTCTGTAAAGTAACAAGCACTGTATCTGTACAGAAGAGTGGGCCTATAAATCATGGGTAACACCATGGCCTGTTGTAGTCTCGGTTGTAAATACCGACGCAGGCATGGGCAACATGAGCCACTAGTGTCTTCCAAAGCAGTGGGGACAATGGGAGATGAGCCCACTGTCCAGTGACCTCTTACTGTTGCTTTTTTTGGTACCTCTCTGCCTCTCTTCCCAACCCTGAAGCTCATTTTAGGCATCATTTGCCTCCCACACAAAGAATCTTCGCCATGTCCTCATTCTGCCTTTTTCTACCAAAAGTTACCAGACAAGGGCACCCACCCTTACCTTCAGGGAGCCCCACGCACAGTTCCCCATGGGTGCTGTACCTCAAGCCCCCTTCATCTCTCTCCTGTGCTGCAATGCTGCCTCTTCTCTGATCTCATTGCCTTTAACCCTTCTCTTATCCCAAACTCTCCAACTCTACAATCCACAGAGTTTATCAAGCCTCTCATTTATAATTTCTGAAATGGTGTACACATCCCATGTGGGGTGGTCAACCTGATCCATTGAATACAAAAAGACAACCTTAAGTTATGTCTCTATTGTACTGTACTGTAATTTTTGTGTGTGTTTGTTTTTGTAGAGATGGGATCCCACTGTGTTGCCCAGGCTGGTCTCAAACAACACTCTTGGGCTCAAACAAGCCTCCCGCCTCAGCATCCCAAAGTGCTGGGGTTACGGTCTTGATCAACTACACATGGCTTCATCTCCATTTTAAAGATGGGGAAACTGAAACTGGGCAAAGTAGTCTGAGCTAGTTAGGAAGCTAAAAGGCAGAAGGATTGCTTGAGCTCAGAAACTTGAGACTGTAGTTTTCTATGATTGCACCTGTGGATAGCCACTGAACTCCAGCCTGAGCAACATAATAAAACTCCCATCTCTTAAAGAAAATGATGGAGGGGCAGGCGCGGTTGCTCATGCCTGTGATCCCAGCACTTTGGGAGGCTGAGGCAGGTGGATCCCCTGAGGTCAGGAGTTCGAGACCAGCCTGGCCAACATGGAGAAACTCCATCTCTAATAAAAATACAAAATTAGCCATGAGTGGTGGCGCATGCTGTAGTCCCAGCTACTCAGGAGGCCGAGGAAGGAGAATCCCTTGAACCCAGGAGGCCGAAGTTGCCACAAACCGAGATCATACCATTGCACTCCACCCTGGGCAACAAGAAGGAAACAACTCTGTCTCAAAAAAAAAAAGAAAAGAAAAGAAAAGATGGGGAAATAGAGGCATTTGCCTGTGGTCACACAGCTGTTAAATGTCTGAGTTTGTGCTATTAGCGTTACTCTGGTATCATAATACCACAAAACATATGCATAATTTATTTACAAACATACAAAAATGGGGATTAAGTGCTCCAAATATTTTTTTTGTTAGATTTGTGTGATTTTAAAAGTTTAGATTAAATTTAAATTCTTTATCTTGACTGGATGCAGTGGCTCATGCCTGTAAACCCAACACTTTGAGAGGTCAAGGCAGGAGGATCACTTGAGTTCAGGAGTTCAAGACCAGTCTGGGCAACTTAGGAAGACCTCGTCTCTACAAAAAATCAAAAAGTTAGCTGGACTTGGTAGTGCATGCTTGTAGTCCAGCTGCTTGGTAGGCTTAGGTTGGGGGGATCACTTGAGCCCACGAGATAGAGGCTGTAGTGAGTTGTGATTACACCAGTGTACTTCAGCCTTGACAAAAGAGCGAGACCCTATCTCAAAAAAAATTTAAAAAATAATTTAAAATTATTTATCCTGGCCTTCTAGAGTTGTTATTATGTTCTGGCTTCTGCCTACCTCTCACTCTTCTAGCAACTTTCCCCCACTTACAGAATCATGAAGTTTCATGCCTCCAGGTCTTTCCTGGTGCTATTATCTATACCCAGATGCCCTTCCCTCAGGTGAGCTCAGGTGAGATTTGAACTGAAAGGGGAATTTTGTGCTATAATGGGAAACTATATATTGTCTAGAGAACACCTTCTAAGTTATCTGATTCTGATTCCAAGGGAGCTATTTTACAATTCTGGAAATTGTAGATAACTGATAGCGATGCAAAATAATTCTTGTTTACAGATATGTAAATTCTGTTTTATCCACAAAGGTTTCCATTGATTCCTCTTCCACTGTAAAGTAAGCTAGTTTTGTATTTGCATATTTATTTCAATATTCCTCATGTATATATGTGCTAGTTTTTCAGATTATTTTTTGAACTGGTTATAATACCTGCCTCATTCTGTCATTAATTAATAAATTAAATAAAACCTTTAACACGTGTTTAATTTCTACTCGTGTGAAAGTCATGATGTTAAGCCAAGAATGGTAGCTCACACCTGTAATCCCAGCACTTTCGGAGGCCAAGGTGGGAGAATCACTTGAGACCAGGAGTTTGAGACCAGTCTGGGCAACATAGTGGGTCCCCATCTCTATTAAAAAAAAAAAATTAAAAAGAGAGAGAAAGAAAGAAGGAGGAGCAGCAGCAGCAGCAGATGGAGCAGAAGGAGGAGGAGGAGAAGGAGAAGAAAGAAAGTCACGATGTTATCCTTGTTTGAAAACAATTCTTTAACAGTCTGAGGTTTGACCCAGAGCCCATGATCTCTGCTCTTCTCCCCTTCATGCAGCAAACCTTCAGTGAAAACCGACATAGTGTTGGACTCTGTATTGGGTGTTAGGGATCTTCAATGAGTCAGGCATGGTTTCTGCCACCAGAACAACTCCCACCCAGAATAACAGGGAGGCATAATGACAGAGACGGTTTGCCTAGATAAACAGAAAGATAGAAGCTGGGAGCAAAGTGAGAAGTCCCCATTCCCAGTTGGGAACACAGAAGGAGTTTTCTGAGAATCAAGGTAATAATTAATATAATGAATTAATCCCATTACAACAAATTCTAAAACTCTATTCAAAACCACTGGACAAAATATAATTTTATGTTGAATATTACTTGAATTAAGGGAACTAAACCTTGGCGACATCTGGTTTCTTATGAGATATGTTAGTAATAATACTTGACCTTCACTGTATTTACCATAACGCTGTATCCTATTCCAAACGACATAGTGCAGGGTTTCCAAATCCCATGAGCAGAACTGATTAGCTGGAGTTATTTAAACAATGTCAATCATCAAACAGCCACCCCCATGAAAAGGAAAATGTATGCATATATAACAATGGATCCAGAAGGCTTTTCTGGACACCAGGCAAAAGGAATGACAGCATGTATTTGTCTCTCCACCAAGTAGACTAATTTTATTCATCTTTGTATTTCTTCCTCAATTCATTTATTCATTCATTTATCCACCATTCATTAATTCTAAAGTCTGTACAGCTAGGGTCTATAGGAACTCGAGGAGATATGATGATGAAAGAAAGGCATAGTTCTTGTTGTTAGAAGGTTTAGTCCTCTCATTGGGGCCAGGGCCCAAATATAAATACCCAGAATGCATTTCAATCATGTTATAAATAGGTTAAATTCAACATGCCATGGGGAAAAAGAAGATAATAACTTGTGAGATAGGAGGTTGCCCATCATGAGGCAGATAAATTGTCCCTACCAGAGGGAAGACACAAGTCTAGGCTAAGCTTGAAAAATCTGAAAAGACAGGTCACTCCCACTTTTAGGAGTACGTATGTCATTAAAAGTATAATTGTTATTAAAGACTGTCATTAAAATATAATTTTTGAAGGTTTAGAAACATGACTTTCAAAAAAAAAAAGAAAGAAAGAAAGGAAGAGCACACAGTGGCTCAGTCATGTTGTCTCATTTTGGGAAGCCAAGGTTGGTGCATGCCTTGACTCCACGAGTTCAAGACAAGCCTGGGCAACATAGCAAAACCCCATTTCTGCTTTAAGAAGCAAAACCAAACAAAACATGACTTTTCTCCATATATAAAACAAAACAAACAAGTATCAACAATTTTAATCAACTCTTCAATTAATAAGACACAAAACCAGTTCAAATGAGAACTTAAGGAGCTAGGTATATGTGGGCAATGTAATTGTATTAGTCCCTTCTCATGCTGCTAATAAAGACATACCTGAGACTGGGTAATTTATAAAGGAAAGAGGTTTAATTGGCTCAGTTCAGCATGGCTGGGGAGGCCTCACAATTATGGCAGACTGCAAAGGAAGAGGAAACGCACATCTTACATGGCAGCAGGCAAGACAGAATGTTCAGAGACCTGCCCTTTTGAAAAACTTTGGATCTCATGAGACTTACTCACTACCATGAGAACAGTATGAGAAAAACCTACCCCCATGATTCAATTACTTCCCGCCAGGTCCCTCCCATGACTTGTGGGGATTATGGGAGCTACAATTCAAGATGAGATTTGAGTGGGGATACAGACAAACCATATCAGTATTTAAACAAAACTCAGAGTTCATACTGCCTGCATTGACTTTCATGGTATTTCAGTAAAGTGAGCAGTGGATTCATTCAGTTTGGGCTTTTGGGGGTCAATTATAACAACAGTGGTGGGACTATCAGAATAAGCTGAGTGCCAAATCTCACTAAGCTGCCTCTTACCCAGAGCTTTGAGAAGTCGCATCCTGCACAGATGAGGAAGAGGCAAATGTTTTTAGGAAACACGAACACATTTGTTATGACAAACAAGTAGACGGGAGGAGGGAGGGGATGAACAGAGCACTGTGGAGAAGTGTGTGAGTTGTGTTAAGAAGCATGTAGATTCTCAGTTCTGGACTTAGATGAAAGCAAAAGATACTCTCAGAGGGGTTTAAGCCAGGGAGACACATGGTCAACTCTGCATATAAGCAGTACCATGTTAAGGAACATACCAGAGCTGGAAGATTAGAATCAGAGGCTCAAGGGGAGACATGAGAACAATTCACAGCAGGATGATGAAGGATTATACGTTTCAGAGAAATAGTGAAGCAGCAGCATTCAGAGTCAGTAACCAATTCATGTGGGGAGTGAAAGCAGAAAAGTTAAGAATCTTGCTCAGTTCTAATGTGGGTGTCTGAACAAGGTGGTGCCATTAAAAAAAAAAAAAAATAGGACCTTGTTTAGGGAAATGGGTTAAAGATTATGAATTTAGTTCTAAATATAGTGAGCATAACTGGGCTGAGAAATTTCAGTGAACAGGATGGGACCCAGAAGGTCCATTGGGTCTTTGTTTTCATGGTGAAACTACCTTAGAATAAGTTGTTCTTAAAAGTATTTGTAGAAGCAACACATATAAGGCTCTCACCACAACAATTCGGGCATAATTGAAGCTTCCACCATCCTTCTACTGAAATATTTGTGAAGAATTGAATACCTACTGTGTGTCAGGCCTGTGCTGGGATGCAGAGGTGACCAGACAGGTTCTTTGTCCTCTAAAAGCTCATAGTATCTGAGCCTGAGAAAGTTAACAAGAGTTGATAATAATGGGGGTTGGGGTAGGGGATGCAAGTCGTAGAAAAGAAGAGCCCACCCATCTCCTGGGTAACAGGCAACCACCTTCTCCAGGGATACAAGGTCAACAGGCCACACAGGTTATACACTTCATCTGATAAAAGAAGTCACTCACAGGAGGAAGAGGAGAAAGTAACTAAAAATAACGTGGTTTCTGATTTGGGTACATTGCAACATTCTTTGGGTTGTTTTAAGGAACAAGTGACTGTTTTCTTTCAGGAAGAACTTGGAAATCAGCAAGCATAGATTATTTGAGTCACGAAATGTTTGAAGTCTAATCCAGGCTTCTAGAAATCCTTCAGACACTGCTCCTCCCTAAGCAGAAAACAGAACCTAATTATTCTTCTCCCCTCTCTTCTTCCCCTGTCCCCATTCTCTCTCTCATATATTCTCTCTCTCTAGAAAGCAGTTGCCAAGAAATAATTTTATTTCATCCCTTTACTCTCCAGTCAATGGCACTGAGTCACCAAAGTTGCAGGTTTAACATCGAAACCCTTTATCTTTTCTTTTTTTCCATACTGCACTGATAAGTCTACATATCTTTTTCAAAAGCCCTTATTATAAGGGATAAGACTCCCCAATTACACACTTTTCAATGTTTTAAAAGCTGTCCCGTCCATGAAGCTTCTTCCCAAGTGGACATGATCCCCCTTCCTTGAAGTTCCCATAGTACTTGACATGCATCTTTCTCTCTTTCTGCTTTTATATTGATGACCTACATGGACAGTAACCTTCACTGTTGCTTTCCTAGTGCCTGGCATAGTTACAGGAACATTCTTCCACAGATGTAGGAATTTGACCACTATATCCTCAGTTCCTATCACAGTGCCGAGTAACTAACAGGCTAATAGCAAACAAATACATAAACATAAACTCTACTTTTCCCCCATGATCGACAGGTAGGAAGGATTAGATGAGTCATTACTCCATGGTTCTCCTTATTTGCCCAGACCCTTGCACTCAGCTCAGTTTACTATTTTGCACATGGTTAGTACTGGGTATACATTCCAAAAATTATTTTAGTGAGAAATTCTCAGTTTCTTTGCAACTTTTACATAAATCTAAAATGATTCCAAAACACAAATTGAGTAAAATGATTAATTTGATCTTCCTTGGGAATTGATCTTCTGCCAGTGAACCATTATAACACTTGGCAAGTTCTTTTTTACAGTTCATTGAGAACTCCACCTTTCACTTAACAATTAAATACATTTATTGGAAAAACATTTGTATAGAACTTACTGTGTACCAAGGACCATTCTAGTCCTTTCTAAATATCATTCATTGACTCCTCATAATAATCCTATGGCAGTAGTAATCTATTTCTACAAATGAAAAAAGTGAGGCATAGAGAAGTTAGGGAATAGTCATCAGGAGACATAAAACAGCATCAAGTCTGTTCATCATAGGTTGTAATTCCTTTTCTGGGACTTTTTTCATAAGCTGAGGAATGGCTTCATTTCCATTTGGTCTGAACAAGGTAGTGTGTGGGGTTCTGTCACTGGAGAAATATTGAACAAAGGTGACATTGTATAGTTGAGATAGAGAGGCTCCTAGGTTTACTTTCCCTGGACATGTCAAGCAAGAAAGAATGATCTTTATCTCCATTCTTCTGTACCTGAAACCAGCTTCATGTTCATCTTCAGCTACAGAGCCCAAGTCAAAGTCTAGCCAAGCTGAGAGGTCAAGTCACCACTTTATTCTTTTCTTTTTGAGACGGAGTCTCACTCTGTCATCCAGGCTGGAGTGCAGTAGTGTGATCTAGGCTCATTGCAACCTCCAATTCCCAGGTTCAAGTGACTCTCCTGCCTCAGCTTCCCTAGTAGCTGGAATTACAAGTGCCCACCACCATGCTCAGCTAATTTTTGTATTTTTAGTACAGACGAGGTTTCACCATGTTGTTCAGGCTGGTCTTGAACTCCTGACCTCAGTGATCTGCCCACCTTGGCCTCCCCCAAAGTGTTGGTGAGTCACCACACCTAGCTATCACTACTTCATTCTTTCTGGTAAGATCGAGAGATGATACCACATATATTTAATGTTTTTCTAATTTTCTGGGTCAGCTTGTCCATTCTCAAATGTTTTCACTATCTCCTCTATGCTGGCCACTCTCCCCAAACTATGTCTCCAGGCTTTTCTTCTGAGATCCAGGCCTGCATATCCCTCTACCTTGTTACACTACCAAGTGAGGGACCACCATCCCCTGGCCACTTAAGCTATCCTTGTGGTCGGTCACCCATGCTGCCTTTGTATTATCCCCTGCTCCTTCACAGACTCTTTCCTGCCACGTCAACTCATTTGCAAGGTTCAGATGCTTCTCTTTCCAACCTGCAGCCTATGATCTTCTTTCTCTCCTTCCTGAAGTAAATTCTACACCTTGTTCCATCTGGTGGGTTTCTGTTTTTACATAGCTCATTCCAAATATCTCCTCCTCTTGGGAACCTAGGTTGCAGATAAGTTGCTTTTGCTGTTGCTTAGCATTGACTGTCAAGTTCACCAATTCCCAATGCCACAAGCTTACTTACAAGTCTGTTCTAAAATGAATCTGCTAGCTGGACATGGTAGTGTGTGCCTGTAGTCCCAGATACTCAGGAGGCTGAGGTGAGAGGATCACTTGAGCCCAGGAGGTCAAGGCTGCAATGAGTCAAAATTGTGTCACTGCACTCCCTCCTGGGCAACAAAGCAAGATCCCGTCTCTAAAAACAAAAATTAGGCCAGGCATAGTGGCTCACGCTGGTAATCCCAGCACTTTGGGAGGCCAAGGAGGGTGGATCACCTGAGGTCAGGAGTTTGAGATCAGCTGGCCAACATAGTGAAATCCCATCTCTACTAAAATTACAAAAAAATTAGCTGGGTGCAGTGGTGGGTGCCAGTAATCCTAGCTACTTGGGAGACTGAGGCAGGAGAATCGCTTGAATCCGGGAGGTGAAGGTTGCAGTGACCGAGATCATGCCACTGCACTCTAGCCTTAGCAACAGCGAGAGACTCTGTCTCAAAAATAAATAAATAAATAAATAAATAAATAAATAAATAAAATTGTAAAATAAAATGAATCTTAACTTCTCTCAAGAGCTATTTTAATTGACAACTAAACTGCACATTCTTAAATATATAATTAGATGAGTTTTCACAAACACTCGTGAAGTAAATATCTCAATCAAGAGTTAGAATACTGTCATCAGCCCAGAACATTTATGTTTACTCATGCCTCTTCCAGTCAATCCCCACCCCACCCCATAAGTAACCATCGTTCTAACATCTCTCACCAAAACCTTAATTTGTATGACCTCAATTTTATATAAATGGAATCATTCAATATTCTTTTCTTCATTTTGGTCTGGCTTCTTTCACTCAACATTTTTGTAGTTTGATCCACGCTGTTTTCTATCTCAGTAGTTTCTTCTTTTTCATTGCTGTGTAGTATTCCATGGTATGAATATACAGTAGTTCGTTTGTCCATGCTCCTGCTAATAGACATTTGGGTTGTTTCCAGTTTCATGCTACTATGAATAAAGCTGCTGAAAATACTCTTTCATATGTCTTTTATGAGCATATGTTTTCACTTGTCTTAGGTAAACATCCCTTGAAATTGTCTGACCTTGCTACTACCAAGTTACTGAACTCATTTTCTATCTCAAATATTTCCATTGTTTCTCCACAGCTTAGAGTGGCAGTCCTTTTTTTTTTTTTTTTTTTTTTTTTTGAGATGGAGTTTTATTCTTGTTGCCCAAGGTGGAGTGCAATGGTGCAATCTCAGCTCACTGCAACCTTCACCTCCCGGGTTCAATTCTCTAGGATTACAGGTATGTGCCACAATGACCAGCTAATTTTTTATATTTTTAGTAGAAGCGGGGTTTCACCATGTTAGCCAGGCTGATCTTGAGCTCCTGACCTCAGGTGATCTGCCCATCTCAGCCTCCAAAAATACTGGGATTACAAGTGTTAGCCACCAGCCCGGCCCAGTCCAGGTTTTTAAGGACCACTCTCCCAATAAAACTGTAAGGGAGCCCTAATGAACCCGAACACTCAGAGGAGCCAAGAGACTTGCCCAGGTTTGCTGCCCAAGGGACAAAACAGGACTTGAAAATAGTTTGAGCCCAAGCCTACCTCTTTCCTTTCTGGGAAGAATAATGGTGCCAAAAGGTCAGTGTTTGGGGAGCAGTGTCAGCCCAATTCTACCTTTGCCAGCTCCGTCACGTTTGCCCACTTTTTTGCTTTTCCTCCTACCAGTGTTTCAGGGCTGTTGGGCCAGCCTAACAGTCCAGGTTCTACAAAGGGCAAGAACTCCAAGCCCAGCATCTATTTATCTGCTTTGTCTTCTTCTTACTACCCATGCAAGTAGATACTGACGGGTTTGCTGTGGATATTCCTGCATTCTTTGATAATCCAGCCCTGGAGAAGAGGGATATTTGAGCCATTGAACTATAATTGACATGGTGCCAGAATCAATCCAAAAGAAACCTTTGTGTGTCTATTTTATACCAGATTCAGGGACACAAAGATGACCAAGGTCCAGTCATGAGCTTCAGGGCACTCACGGCTCAGTGAAGGCAGATATATGAGGAAATATCGCAAACAAGACAGGCCTTGGCATTAGCTGTTAATGGTGAAGGGAGACTCCTTTCTGGAGGAGTTAAGAGTGGAAGTTTTCTTGGAGGCGAAAGCATTGGTGATAATCCTTGAAAATTGATTTACTAAATTTCTCCACTTGGAGATAGAGTAGTGTGAGCAAAATCCTAGAGGTAGACAAGTTCAAAAAAGATGATGAAGGCAGCAACCAGGAGAGTATGGCTGGAGTTGAAGGCTCATTCAAGTCAATAGTAGGAGACAGAGAGGTGAGGCTGGCCACTGATTTGGACCAGGTCACTGAGAGTCCCAAACGCTGGCCTCCATAGAGCTTGAGTTTTCCTGATGGGAATCATTAAGCTGATCCATGCTTTAGAAAAATGCTAGAGAGTTGAGAAGATAGGGTATAGGGAGAAAAAAGGAATGAAGTGCCGCCAAAAGGAAGGTTCAGGTGAGAGATGACACAGGCTTAGATGGCAGACACAATGGTGAAAAGTCACAAAGGCACTTTTCCCAGCAGAGAGAAAGTGATGTGTTTTCTTTTTGCTTTTTGTTTTTAGAAAAATATTGTGTTTAATGGTAAAGCTTAGCACACCCCAGCACCAGGAATGGTACTCACATGGTGAAGAGGATGAGGAAGGTGACCATCAAACAGAAGAGCCCCATGGCTTTAGCTTTAGACAGGGCAAAGCCCAGAATGGTGTAGAAGAGCTGCTGTTTGAGAGATGGGTTGCTGGCATAGCCAATGATCAAGCTGCCAAACACTGTTATAATGCCAGCCCCTGAACCAGCCACACCAACTGTGACTGTCTCAGCACCAATAAACTTGGCTGCTGTGTCAATGTCCCGGGAGATAACACTGGTCTGAAACTCCAGTCGGGCCACCTGGAGTGGGGAGCTGCTGTAGGAAAGCTGTTTAGATGAATTCTCTGGGGTATTCAAGAAGGAGGCAGACACAGGCCTGATTAGACCCCTGGCACAACAGCAGATCAGAGTCAGAGAAATGAGTAATGTCCCAGTGGTCTGCATTTTTTCAGTCTCCCCTCTAGGTCTCAGCCAAAAGTGACATTTTTAAGGACAGTGTTAGCAAAGCAGGAGAGAAAAGGACTCCAAGGCTGGGCACTATTGAGGGCAGCCCCAAGGACAGAAGTCCTCACCATATAAAATGGTAGCACGGGACCAGCTTGAGATTAGTGGTGATGGAGATGTGGTCAGGGCCTGCTCCAGGGAAACCTGTACAAGCATGGGAGGTAAGCACGCTTCTTCACTGGCCCCAAAGCAGTGGGCCTAACAAAGCCAGCTAGAATGGGGTGTGGGTGGGTGGGTGTGTGTGTGTGTGTGTGTGTGTGTGTGTGTGTGTTTGAGACAGTCTCTCACCCAGGCTGGAGTGCAATGGTATGATCTTGGCTCACTACAGCCTCCAACTCCTGGGTTCAAGTGATTCTCCTGCCTCAGCCTCCCAAGTAGCTGGGATTACAGGCAAGAGCTACCACACCCAGCTAATTTTTGTATTTTTAGTAGAGACAGGGTTTCACCATGATGGCCAGGCTGGACTTGAACTCCCTTCCTCAAGTGATCTGATTGTCTTGGCTTCCCAAAGTGCTGGTATTATAGGCATGAGCCAGCATGCCCAGCCTCTGTTTTTAGGTTTGTTAGGTTTTTAAGCCTGTTTTGGGCAAACAGTAATTCAGACTCCTGGGAGCCAAAATAAAGGGAATCTCTTGAGGTTCAGTCAACCACTGAAACAAAAATTAAAATTAGGAGAAAATACTCTTCCCCTCCTCACAATCCCTCTTTTAGCAGAGAGGGTGACAGTCAGAGAACAATGAAACCCAAGTTTCAAAGTCACCACTTAACTATGAGAACTTGAAAAAGTCGCTTTCCACTTTCTCTGTGGTCCTCAGTTTCCTTCTCTTTGTAATGCCTGCCTAACCAACCTCACAGGCTTATTAGGAGGATCAAAGTGAATACAGTTTCACAGCAGAGTACTATTCAAATATAACATACTCTCTTTCTCATTATTGTGTTGCCATTATTATATGCTGCCTGCCAGGAGGGGAGAGTCAACTCCTGACCTTGTGATCCACCCACCTCAGCCTCCCAAAGTGCTAGGATTACAGGCGTGAGCCACCGTGCTTGGCTGACCTGACCATCTCTTTAATTACGCCAGCACGCAGAAAAGGTAAAACTACCTTTTCTTGATCCTGTTTTTCCCAAGAAAATTTAAATGCACTTTTCTGCCCAGAGCACTTTCACAAATACGGTGAATAATCCTAAAACCCACCAGACTTCCTGTAACAAGTGTGGCAGGCACCAATTCACAAAGTGACGCAGAATAAGATGGGCAAAGATTCTCTGTATGCCCAGGAAAAGAGATGCTATAATAGGAAGCCAAGTGGCTATCACGGGCAGACAGAGCCCATTTCCAGGAAAAAAGGCTAAAAGTAGAAAGAAGACTGTGCTGAGGCTTGAGTGCCTTGAACTTAGCTGCAAATCTAAGAGTGCTGGCTGTGAAGAGATGCAAGCATTTTGAACTGGGATGGGGTACAAAGAGAAAGGGCTAAGTGATCCAGTTCTAAGTGGCATCTTTTGTTTTATGATAAAGACAATAAACCCTTGAGTTTATGTTCACTTCAAAACAAAAGAAGACCTAGTGTCTATTGACCCAGAAGCATGACATGTTTTATTGCATTTTTCTCAGGAGCAATTGTCCATGAAAAAGAACCATGTCCCCTGGCTTGAGGGTTTTAAGCAAGTCTTATTTTTTGCCCTTAAAGAACTTCTAAAGATTTCTGAAAACACCAAATCACCCTTGACTTCTTTTATTTCCTATTAAGTATCCACACAAAAAAATTCTGACTAGTATAATAATAATAGGCTATAACATTATGGAGAACATGGAGCATTCATTCAGACAAACATTGCTAGAGGATTCAGATAGAACATGGAACATGAAGCCAAAGGAACCTCACAGGCTCCCCATCTCATCCTTTGATAGGGGTTTATGCCTCAAGGGGCATTCTCATGGAAAGGGGCTTTTCGCATCAAGGGGGCACACTTCTCACAAAGAAAGAAAACCAGATCATGAGCCGGGGGTGGAAAGTTGTTGGCCGTGTCTGTAACATGGATCTGCTGAACACATACACCCTCCGCTGTTACTTCTGCTAAAAAGGCTCTATGGTCCATTCTCATGGAAGTAAACAAGGTTCCTACATTCCAGGAGTCTGTAGAGTCCCTCCAAGTTACTGCAAGGCAAACTACTGTCCATATAGCACTGCTCGGAAGGGCCTTAGTTGTGGGAATTTCCTGTTTGATTTTATTTTCAATCAACAAGCATGTGACTTCATTACTTCAACATCAACTCAATAAGATTATTCTGCCTCTTCGTGTCAGATACATTGCCATTAGCCCTGTGGAAATGGGATCTATACAACCCTGCCCATGGCACGGTGCCGATGGCCCACTGACTTAGAATGACAGAGTTGAAGAGCAAGATGTGGTGACTATTGAGAGATTTCACACTTTGGAACGCTGCACATCTAACATGGGTTTTTGTTTTTGTTTTTCCCACTTGTTTGTTTTTTTTGACTCGTGGTTACTCTTTTTCCAATCCGGAATGAATTAGAAATTGAGAAAGAATCAGGTTAACACAACCCATGCATACAGAGAAGCTGGTCAGTGAGAACTCCCAACAGCACATGGAGATGAGACGTTCTGTCCTGCTGCCTACGGTGGTCAGATTAACCTAAACCCATCAGAAAGCTGACCATCCTTAGCCAGTTCAACAAAGGCTTCAGCTTGCAACACAGGAAAATGCAGAGCAACAAATATTATGACAAAAAGAGGAGAGATTCAAGGAAAATAACGTAAAGAGAGCAATGAGCAAACGGGCCTGCAAATCCGCGTGAAGGACACACAAGGGAATCCTTTCCAAGGCTAAATTGGTGACTAGACCAATTTTACCCTCCCTTAGAAAAACTGGCATTGATTAGTGAGTATGACTGTATGGACTATTTGGAGCTTTAGTCTTCATTCCAAGAAACTGGCAGCATCTCTCACCATGGATCTCCCCAAATTGATGGATGGTAGCAATTATGCGGAGCTATTTATGTAATGTGTTGTAATAGCAACACACGTTGGCTGTCACTTTGACCCAGACACCCCTTTGCCCAACTATAAAGAAACCCTGTCACAGAGCTGCCGTCAACAAGGGGCCAAGAAAAAAAGAAAAAAAATCTCCTCATCCCACCCCCTAACTCTCAAGGAAATAGAAATTTAAAAAGTCTTCGAGAAAATAATGCCCCTTTGGTAGGAAGACTTAAATTAATTGGCCTTTGTGGTTTATCAGTCCATCTGGGCATGTATATTTCTGCTCATTCCTATAGCAAACAAAGGTTATTGAAGACTAAACAAGCTTCTTTCACTCAATGGATATTTAATGACTTTTCACATTAAGCCCACATCTTGTCGGCAGGGAGATGCAAAGGTGAAATAGAGCCTTGGCGTTTAGGAAGCAAAGTGCCTAGTGCCCTTAGATGAGAAGAGCAATAATAATCACAGCTTTCATGTACTGTGTACCAGGCATTGTACCAGGTGCTTCAACATATGATCCCTGATAACACTCGGATAGGATCATCTCCCCTCCTGGGCTCTTGACTCTTCTCACTGATCTGTTTTTGTTTTTGTTTTTGAGACAGGGTCTCATTCTGTCTCCCAGGCTGAAGTGCAGTGCACCATCTCTGCTCACTGCAAAGTCAGCCTCCTGGGCTCAGGTGATCCTTCTATTTCAGCTTCTTGAGTAGCTGGGACCACAGGCATGCACCATCATGCCTGGGTATTTTTTCATGTTTTTGGTAGAGACAAGGTTTCACCATGTTGTCCAGGCTGGTCTCGAACTCCTGGACTCAAGAGATCCACCTACTTCAACCTCCCAGAGTGCTGGAATTACAGACATGAACTATACACCCAGCCTCTCACTGATCTCTTTACTCTTTCCTAAACACTGGATGTGCTTCTGCCTCACCTCAGGATCTGGCACTGGTTTCTCCAAGGATCATTCTTTCCCTGGATATCCAGGTCTCACTCCCTCACTGCATGCAGGTTTCTACTCCAATATCACTGTATCTGGCAAGCCTTCTCTGATCACTGAAGACAAACTGCGATGTCTTCACCTTACCCCATGTATTTGTCTTCAGTGACCTTGCCACTCCTGATAAATAAACATTTGAAATTGATCTGGAATCAGGTAGTGGTGATGGTTGTGCAACTTTGCAATATACTAAAAATCTCTGAATTATATACTTTCAAAGGGTGGAATTTATAGTATGTCAAGTTTATCTCAACATAGCTGTTTAATAAAATAAAATACAAGTTGTTACCATCTTTCTCTCCCTCCAGGAAACAAATAAGAGTTGTTTTTGTTTTGTTTTGTCTTGTTTTGTCTTGTTTTTAAACAAGTTCTCACTCTGTCATACAGGCAATAGTACAGTAGTGATATCTTAGCTCATTGCAACTTCCACTTCCCAGGCTCAAGCAATCCTTCCACTTCAACCTCCCAAGTAGTTGAAACTACTGGTGCATATTACCATGCCCAGCTAACTCTCTGTAGAAACGAGGTTTTGCCATGTTGCCCAGGCTGGTCTCGAACTCTTGACTCAAGTGATCTGCCCATCTTGAGTGGTGGAATTACAGGCATGAGTCACTGGGCCCAGCCTGTCTTAGCTATTTTCTTGAGGCCTAGAGAATCTTGAGCACAAAGCAGGTACTCAATAAATATTTGCTGAATGAATGAACATGTGAGAAGAAACCTTGAAAACTAAAACATTGATTAGCCGCAAGGATGTTAGTGTTCTTATTTCACAGATGATGACGGGTTTCTTCTAGAAGTCAGAGCTAGATTACTCCTGGCACAGTTTGTCAGGAGAATTAGTTGGGCTTCTCAAAGAATTAGTTGGGCTTCTAGACTTTTTTTTTTTTTTTTTAATTCTCTTTCACTATTTTTTTTTTTTTTTTAGTCAACTGCAATATCATCAAACTGAGAAGTAAAAAACACTTCACACCAACAGAATCAAGGATTTTTAAAAAACACTTATGATCATTTCAATAGATTCTAAAAATTTCAATAAAATCCAACATTGCTTTACGATAAAAGCTCTCTACAAACAGGGTATAAAAGAAATACCTCAACACAATAAAGACCAGATAGGACAAGCCTATAGCTAATATCATACTGAATGGGAAAAAACTGAAAGCATCTCCACTAAGATCTGGACCATGGCAAGGATTCCTACTTTTACCACTTTTATTTAACATAGTACTAGAAGTCCTCGCCAGAGTAATTTGGCAAGAGAAATAAATAAAGGGCATCCAAATTGGAATGGAGGAAGTCAGATTATTCTTGTTTGCAGATGACACAAACTTATATTTGGAAAAACCTTTAGACTCCACCAAAAACTCTTAGAACTGATAAATAAAGTTAGTGAAGTTACAGGACACAAAAATCAACATACGAAAATCAGTAGTGTTCCCATACACTAACAGCAATCAATCTGAAAAAAAAAAAAAACAAGAAAGCAATGACATTTACAATAGCTGCCTCCCTACACACACACACACACACACACACACACACACACACACACACACACCCCTAGGAATAAACTTAACCAAAAGAGTAAAAGATCTCTCATTGATTAGAGAAAATGAAGAGGACAGGAAAAAACATAAAGATATCCTACATTCACGAATTGAAAGAATTCATATTGGTAAAATGTCTATACTACCCAAAACAATCTACCTATTTAATGTAATCTCTATTAAAATACTAGTGACATTCTTTGTAGAAATAGAACAAGTAATTCTAAAATTTATTTATTTTTTTAAATCTTTTAATTGTACTTTAGATACTGGGGTACATGTGCAGATTATGCAGGACTGTTGCATAAGTACACACATGGCAATGTGGTTCGCTGCCTCCATCCCCCCATCACCTACATCTGGCACTTCTCCCCATGTTATCCCTCCCCAACTTCCCCACCGTCATGTTCTCCCTCCCCTGCCCCCCTCAACAGACCCCAGTGTGTGATGCTCCCCTCTCTGTGTCCACATGTTCTCATTGTTCAATATCTGACTATGCGTGAAGGCATGTGGTATTTGATTTTCTGTTCTTATATCAGTTTGCTGAGAACAATGGTTTCCAGATTCATCCATGTCCCTACAAAGGACACAAATTCATCATTTTTTATGGCTGCATAGTATTCCACAGTGTATATCTGCCACATTTTCCTTGTCCAGTTTATCATCGATGGGAGTTTGGGTTGGTTCCAGGTCTTTGCTATTGCAAACAGTACTGCAATGAACATTTGTGTGCATGTATCTTTATAACAGAACAATTTATTATCCTTTGGGTATATACCCAGTAATGGGATTGCTGGGTCAAATGGAATTTCTAATATTTATGTTGAACTAGGAAAGACCTCAAGTAGCTAAGCCAATCCTGAGCAAAGAGAACAAATCTGGAGGCATCATACTATCTGATTTCAAATTGTAGTATAAGGCTATAATAACCAAAACAGTAAGGTACTGGCATAAAAACAGACACATAGATTGATGAAACAGAATAGAGAAACAATAAACAAATTCACACACGGTCAACTACTTTTGACAAAGGCACCAAGAACATACATTGGGGAAATGACAGGGTCCTCAATAAATGGCTCTGGGAAAACTGGATGCTCATATGCCTAAGAATAAAACTAGATTTCTATCTTCCACTGTATGCAAAAATAAACTCAAAATCGATTAGACATGAATTCAAGACCCAAAAATATGAAACTATTAGAAGAAAACATTGGAGAAATGCCATAGGACCTTTGCTTGGGTGAATTTTTTTTTTGTATAAGGCCTCAAAAGCACAGACAACAACAACAAAAATAGACAAATGGAACTGTATCTGCTAAAAAGGTCCTGCCTAGCAAAGAAAACAATTAACACATCCACTGCTGGACGTATCTCCAAAAGAAAGAGAATCAGTATATCAAAGAGCTATCTGTACTCGCCCCCCCCAATCATGTTTACTGCAGTACTATTCACAATAACTAAGATATTAGATCAACCCAAGTATCTATCAACAGATGAATGAATAAAGAAAATACAGTGCCTGGGCGTGGTGGCTCGCGCCTGTAATTCCAACACTTTGGGAGGCCAAGGCAGGTGGATCACAAAGTCAGCAGCTGGAGACCAGACTGGCCAACATAGTGAAACCCCATCTCTACTAAAAATACAAACATTAGCCAGTCATGGTGACATGAGCCTGTAGTCCCAGCTACTCAAGAGGCTGAGAGAGGAAAACTGCTTGAACCCAGGAGGTGGAGGTTATGGTGAGCTCAGATTTTGCCACTGCACTCCAGCCTAGGCAACAGAGCGAGACTCTGTCTCAAAAAAAAAAAAAAAAAGAAAAGAAAAAAAAGAAAAAGAAAGAAAGAAGAAAGAAAGAAAAAAAGAGAAAAAGAAACTATGGTACATATGCACAATGGTGTATTATTCAGCCTTAAAAAAATAAGTGTCATTTGCAGCAACATGGATAGAACTTGAGGTAGTTATGTTAAGTGAAATAAGCCAGGCACAGAAAAACAAATACTGTGTGTTCTCACTCATGTGTGAGCTAAAAAACACAGAGTGTATCTATTGGAGGTAGAGAGTAGAACAGTAATTATCAGAGACTGGAAAGGGAAGCAGGGATGGGGAGGGGGAAGAGAAGTCGGTCACAGTAGGTACAGAAATACGGTTAGATTGAAAGAATAAGTTCTAGCATTTCATAGAGTAAGGAAATTATAGTTAGCAGTTATTATATATTTCAAAATAACTAGAAGAGAAGAATTGTAATGTTCTGAACACAAAGAAAAGATAAACGTTGACTAGGTGCTGTGGCTTACAGCTATAATCCCAGCACTTGGGAGGCAGAAGCTGGAGGATCACTTGAGCCCAGGAATTCAAGATCAGCCTGGGCAAAATAAAGACTTTGTCTCAACAAATAGTTTTTAAAAATTAGCCAGATGTGGTGTTATACACCTGTAGTCTCAGCTACTTGGGAGGTTGAGGAGAGAGTATTGCCTGAGCCCAGGAGGTAGAGGCTGCAGTGATCATGCCACTGCACTCCAGCCTGGGAGACAGAGTGAGACCCTCTCTCAAACAAAGCAAAAACCAAAAGAAAAATGTTTGAGGTGATGGATATAATAATTACCTTTATTCTATTATACATTGTATACATGTAACAAAATATCACATGTGCTCCAGAAATATGTACAACTATGATATGTCAATAAAAAATTAAAAAAAGGAACACGTAATTGACAGACATTTCTTGATTCATGCACTGGCACTGCCAATTACAGCATATGAGCTCAAGTGAAATCATGTATTTGTTTGAAACTCGGTTCCTGGATTTACAAAATGGAGATAAAACATCTCACTGAGTCCTTATGAGGATAGAATAATAGAATGTACGTGGAATAGTCCAGCACTTCTAGATGTGTAACAGACAGCCAAGAAATGTCCAGATATCTGTCCAAACATCAGTGACAGATCTTGAGGGGACTCAAACTCGAACTGCAGGTTCAATAGCCTCAAAAAAATAAAAATCAATTCTCAAGAATTGTAAGCCTAGATTTCAAAGCAATTAGAAAATGCAATGACTCCCCTTCTACAGGCTGTCTGGTTACATCCCACTTCACCTCCCCGTCTTCCATCTTTATGCATGCTGATTTTTCTACTCTGACTATTGACTTCCCCTTCCATGCCAGAGGTATCACTTAGCACAACAGATTAGGGACACAGAGTGCTGGCTTTCCAGCCAGACAAGCCTAAATACGAGCCTGAGATGTACCTCACTGTGACCTTGAACAAGAAACTTAGTCACTCAAATTCTCAGTTTCCTTATCTAGTCAGTAAGAATCATGTATCATGTACAATTCTCTCTCTCTCTCTCTCTTTCTCTCTCTCTCCCCGTAGTTAAGCCAAAGTGGATGAAGTAACAGATAGGCAACTATGGTACATATTACTAAAAATACAAGTACCTCTGTCCCCAACCCTACTCACTGGATGCCAGCTTTGAGAACTGTTCAGAAATACATTATTTCATTCACTCATTTGATCATTCAATATTTAATGAGCAACTACTCTGTACCAAATGTCAGGCTTTGAGGAGACAGGTTTATAAGACAGATGCTATCATTTGTTCATTCTCCTATGGAGCACAGAGTCTGCAGGTTCTCAAGTGACAGAACTTCCGTACTGCCCCCAGACCACGTTCCAAGAGGAGCACTAAGACCAGCTCTGTAAGAGCAAATAGCCCGCTGGTTCTTCCTCTTTTCCTTCCCCATAGTCCCAGAACTCTAGAAACTAGAATTTCTGGAAAGAGAGGCCTTTTGTGTCTCCCCTTGGTCACACAAATAAACTAAGGCAAACCATCTGTCTAGCTCCCAAGAGATCCAGATTCCTTGAAAAGGATGAAGTCTGTTTCCCAGCTTCAAAGTCCAATGATACAAGAAGCTGAGCTGCCATCAGACAGGACCCCAGTCAGAGGGAGTATCAAAGGATCACCAAATTGATCAGACTCCCCACCCATATTGGGAAACAGTTCTTGGCTATTATTGGGATGAGAAAGGACCTCCATGGATATATTATCTTCATGAACTTTCTTTTCGGCACGGAGGTTTTCTTTTCAAAAGGAAAGTGTTTCTTCCATGGATCAATAGCCTCTTGAAAAACAAAAGTATTAATCCTCATGGACAGTAAGACAATATTAAGTTCTGGAGTGTGACAGGCAGGGTTTGACTCCCTGGCTCTCCTTGTAATAAATAAATAAATAAAAGCCTGTGTGAACATCAGGGAACTTTATTTTATTGCTGGCCTTAATTACAATTTGGTGAGAGGAACACATCCTTCTTTCCAGGAGACACGGCCTACCCACAGCTTGGAAAAGAAACAGAGTCCCCCTCTGGTCTTTGTCATCAACTTTTTGCCTCTGTAGCATTTTCAATTTTTTTTTTTTTTCTTTTTAGGCAGGATGAGCTCTGTCATCCAGGCTGGAGTGCAGTGGCATGATCACCATCACTGCAGCCTTGACCTCCCAGTCTCAAGCAATTCTCCCACCTCAGCCCTCCAAGTAGCTGGAACTATAGGCATGTGCCACCACACCTGGCCACATTTTTAATTTTTTAAAGAGACAGGATCTCCCTGTGTTGCTCAGGCTGGTCTCAAATTCCTGGGCTCAGGTGATCCTCCCATCTCGGCCTCCAAAAGTGCTGAAATTACAGGCAGGAGCTACCATGCCTGGCCCAGTTTTAGCCTTGAAGGATGACTCTCCAGGTTGTCACAATTCCCCCTTGCTAGGTATCATTGTGTTATCTATAAATTTAGATGCTTAGATCTGCTTTTACAGTTTGTACTCACACTGTCTGGATATAACATTTGCCACATAGATCAATCTCTCAAAAACATCAGATGCTTTCATACATAATAACAAATTATTGTATAATGCATCACCAATCGCATTACCTCATTTTATTCTTGCAGCAATTTTGTGAGATAGGTATAATCGTTATTACAGAGGAAGAAACCAAGAATAATTTTATGGAGAGTCAGTGGAAGACCCAAATCTAGGTCCTCAGAGGTCCTCAGATTTCAAGTTCAGTATTTTTTATCAACTCCACAGCTGTCTTACAAAATTTTTCTAAAACTCTCTTGGAAATATACACATAATGTAGTATACATACATATATATGTAAAGACATATGCTGTATGTGTTTAATACATACACACACACACACACACACACAAATTTTGCCATAATCTGGAAGATTTAAAGCAGTTCTGTTGTTTTTTGTTGTTGTTATTGTTTTGTTTTGAGATAGAGTTTTGCTCTTGTTGCCCAGGCTGGCGTGCAATGGCGCAATCTCAGCTCAACGCAACCTCTGCCTACTGGGTTCAAACAATTCCCCTGCCTCAGCCTCCTGAGTGGCTGGGATTACAAGCATATACCACCATGCCCGGCTAATTTTGTATTTTCAGTAGAGACAGAGTTTCTCCATGTTGGTCAGGTTGATCTCAAACTCCCAACCTCAAGTGATCCACCTGCCTTGGCCTCCCAAAGTGTTGGGATTACAGGCATGAGCCAACGTGCCTGGCTTTAAAGCAGTTTTAATGTATTGAGCTTTATTTACAATGCTCAGTTTTTATCTGACAATGCAGAAGAAATTTTGTTTTCTACATTTATAAGCAAATCACTGCAAGACCCACAGAGCTGGCTGGGGAGTTAAATGATCTGGGACCCCAACAACAGCCAGGACCACTCTTGGTAGCACATGCATATTCTTTCTTCATGGTTTTAGACATTAGGAAGCTTCTGGAAAGTTGTATGAAGACACTTTTTTTTTTGGAGACAGAGTCTTGCTCTGAAGCCCAGGCTGGAGTGCAGTGGTGTGATCTCAGCTCACTGCAACCCCCACCTCCCGCGTCCCAGATCAAGCAATTCTCCAGCCTCAGCCTCCAGGGTAGCTGGGATTATAGGCATGTACCACCACACTCAGCTAATTTTTGTATTTTTAGTAGAGACGGGGTTTCACCATGTTGGCCAGGCTGGTCTTGAACTCCGGACCTCGTGATCCACCCACCTCGGCCTCCCAAAGTGCTAGGATTACAGGCATGAGCCACTGGGCCCAGTCATGAAGTCACATATTTATCAAGTCACTCAATAAGGAGTTATAATAGGGATCATCCTTTGGGGGAAAATATAGAATTGTTTTTTTCTCCCCTTTTCACCCTACGCATCGTGGTTCATGATTTTCCCTCTATTTCCCCAGACGCACATATTCCTTATTAAATCAAAAAACCCAAGAAATTGAACTTTATTGGAAGGAAAAAAAATGGTTTTCTACATTCCATACTTCCCCATTACCTATCCAAACTCAAGTCTAGTGGACTTGGGATTGAGAGTTTCCTACAAGCTATCAGGTAAAGAGACACAGAAGATGCTCACAAGACAAAAACAACGGAAGATGGGGAGAGAAGCAGGTCAAATGTCACCCCCAATTCCCTGTAATATAACAAACCATCGATGGGAGAAGGAGTAAAGTCTAATACCAAAACTCTTAATATAGCTGTGAACTCCAAATATTGGCATAGCAGACACGTTTTAAAAATGGCTGACATTGGTGCCTTGACCAAGAGATTTGCTCCCAGACACATGTTGGAAAAAAGGAGATCCTGAATGGGAAGGGAGAAACAGCTCTGACAGAGAGTTTGGATCTAGAATAAGCCAAGTACTATCGAATTGACTGTGAGTTAATCCAGATGAAAGTGTTTTAAACCAGAGAGACAGTTTCCTTTAACTGGCAAACTTATCCTCCCCACCCATCCCCCAGGGAATGGGAGTGGAGGTTCCAGTGCAAGATAAAGTCATTTATCGATAGAGTAAACACAGAATTTATTACTTAAACTGGGACACTTCTGAGGGTGAAAAGAAGCACTATTAATAATTTCCCCAGAATAGCAGGTATAAATCAGAACTGTCCCAAGCAAACTAGTTAGCACAGTCTCCCCAGCAATAAAAAACAAAAATGTCTCCTTTTATTTTGTGTCTTAGTTGTAATGTGTAAATATCTACCCCCACTCCTTTACTGTCTCTCCTGGACAAAACACATGGGATGAGGGTTGCTCCTCTAGGGAAAATTAGCCCTCTACCCTGCTTTGCAGAATGCAAGGCCAGTTGCAAATCCAAACTGTAGGGATGGCTGGAGGTAAGCCACGTCCTCAGGCTCTCAGATGGTAAAGGGCAGTGGGAATGCAGGAAGATGGAGACCCCTGTCCAATGGGATAATAAGGATGTCAGGAAAGGTGCTGAGGAAAAAAGGTACCTCAGAGATGGGAGGAATTTGAAATTGCAGAAATAGAATATAAGAATGGAGGTGAAAATATTTCTGATGAAAGAAGAGTGTAGACAGAAATGTGAAAGCAGGGTCCGTAGATATGAACAGGGCACTGCAAGGCATTTATTTTGGCAGCACATGTGTGTACAGCAGACACTGGTAATGACCATTCTCACTGCCATTTCCTTCTTTCTTCTCTTTCTTTTCTTTCTTCCTTCCTTTCCTCCCTCCCTTCCTTCCTTCCTTTCCCTTCCTTCCTTCTTTCTCTCTTTCTTTCAACAGAGTCTCACTCTGTCATCCAGGCTGGAGTGCAATGGCATGATCTTGGCTCACTGCGACCTCCGCCTACTGGGTTCAAGCAATTCTCCCTCTTTAGCCTCCTGAGTATGTGGGATTACAGGCACCCACCATCATGCCCAGCTTTTTTTTTTGTTTGTTTGTTTTTTTTGCATTTTTATAGAGATGAGGTTTCACCATGTTGGTCAGGCTGGTCTGACCTCAGGTGATCCACCTGCCTTGGCCTCCCAAAGTGCTGGGATTACAGGTGTGAGCCACCATGCCTGGCCTTCTTCCTTTCACAGAAAACTCAACTTTGTTCTGAGTGACAATGGTCCCAGCTAAAAATACATGGATCTTCCTGGCTTCTACAACTAGAGGTTCACAAGTGGCACAGTACTCTGACCAATGAGATCTGGTGGAAGTTCTTGTCCAGGACATTCTTTCCCAAAGCCCTGCTATGAGAAAGCCCTTTGCCCACCACTCCACCTTTCTTTTAGTCCAGGCAGAAGCCATGCCTGGAAGTGCAGGAGCCCTCTCAACGTCTATGAAGAAAGTTACAATCTGTGAATGGCAAAGCAGGAAAATAAAAGGAACCAGGTTGCTGGTGATATACACAAGATACCATACTAGCCCTAAACTGTCTACCTTGAAAGTCTTGTTGCATGAGACAAATACATTTCTTAATTGTTTGTTCCACTGTTGGTGGGATTTTCTGTTATTTTCAGGCAACGTAGATTTAACTAAATAGATGTAAAACGGAAGTAAAGTCAGTTGCAAATCAAATTGTGAGGGCTTTGAATATCTAGCCACTGGCCTGTGAAGTATCTTATATATCACAAATGATCCACAAACTTTGAAAAAAAAAAACAGTAGACAAATGGAAATGTTAAGACTCTAAGGACATTGTTATTAAGATTTGTTTTTTGTTTGTTTTTTGCAAATAGCTGGTGTGTTCAATATAGTCCGTAAAGTCAGCAGCCAATCAAAACATTCAGAAATACTTGAGTTTGTGACTACCAAATTTTTTTTTTAATTCCAACATTGAGCAGCCATTGTGGGCTCATTTCCAGAGTAAAATGAACATTTTATGTCACTACTCTGAAAATGCAAAAGGTTGACATCTGTTCCCATTCTGAAATATCTTTCTCTGTCGGCTTCTGAATTTCCTGAAATGCATGATTACAGCAGAGTAAAACAGATTTTTCAGTTATCATATTCCTGGTTTGGAAAGTTTAACCAGGTTTACATACTCAGGAAGTCAGTGTTTGTATATCCTACCAAGAGCTCACAGAAAAGCATCACCCACAAAGTTCAAAGCAGATAAACAGCAGAAATCAGGCATCTCATAACCATCTAACTCAAACTGCAACATCTGCTAAAGAGTCTAGAGGAATTTGTGGAGAATGGGCTTATCAAAACCCTCTCTGAACACTTTTCTTCTTACTTCCCAAATATACCACAGTCAAGGCTTAGGAGCAAGAAATAACCAACTTTTTTTTTTTTTTTACTGGGTCTCGCTCTGTCTCCCAGGTTAGAGCACAGTGGCGCAATCACAGCTCACTGCAGTCTCCATCTTCTGGGCTCAAGTGCTCCTCCCACCTCAGCATTCCAAGTAGCTGGGACATACAGGTGTGTGCTTCCATGCCTGGCTGATTTTATTTTTATTTTTAGTAGAGACTAGGTCTTGCCATGTTGCCCAGGCTTGTCTCAAACTCTTGAACTCAAGCAATGCTACCAGCATTGGCCTCCCAAAGTGTTGGGATTACAGGTGTTAGCCATTGTGCCCAGCCAAAGAAAAGAATTTCAAGCAGAAGGAAACACCATGCCCACTGCTACCCCAGTACCACATCCCATGGTTAAATGGCATAATCTGCTGTCCAACATGAGCAACCTCATGAAGTGACGTAGATGGCCTTTAGCACATGCCCTGAGTCTACAGCACTGCCTCCAGATGATGCTTTTACATTTCAGACTGAGTGTGGCATGCAGTTGAGGACATACACTCAGAATTGAATTGCCTTGGTCTCAACTCCAGCTCTACAATTCATTAGCCATTTGCCCTTGAGGATAATAACAATGTCAACCTCACAGGGTTGTAAAGATTAAATAAATTAGTACATGTACAATGTTTGGAAAAGTCCCTAATATACAGTAAATATTTCACAAGATGAGAAGATTAAAGTGGAGCAGTTCTAAGGAAGCTTGGGCTGGAGCCCAGAGCCTTGTGTGTTGGGATTTCCCCCCTTGTCCCTCTCCAAGAAGCCAAGCCCCAAAATTTACTCCTGTCTTAGAGAAGTCTCTCACTTAAGTTAACCAGCTATTAGGAAGCTTCTGTGAGTAGCGAGGGGTGATGGCTGTTTAAGTCTCTGCTATGTTTTTATTTTTGTGAGTTCTCTCCACCAATATTCTGTAGTTTACTTCTCCAGTCCCTGATCCTAGTTTACTGAGCAATGATTGTAGCTTTTTCCACTTTCCAACCTGAAATTAGTATCATTTAATGTTCTTTGAAAAGTTCAGCACTATGGTGATAAAAAGGAAAAAGAAGAAAGCATTTCAATAATGCTACATTTCACGACTCAAATTCAACATGCACATACTTGTCTTTATTTAAAACCCCTTCCATAGTATATCTGAAATCTGTGACAGCTTCTCCTGCTCAATATTTAAAAGTTTCATCTGCCTTTGAAAGAAAAGCTTGCCTAAGGACCAGCTAGTCACTTCCAATGTCAAAACGAGGTGAAATATGGAAATAGGTCCAACCAGCAACATGTTTTCTCAACATGTTTGCTACACAGCAAAATGTAGGGGGGGGGAAAGCACGGAAAAACAAAAACCTGGACTTTGCAGAACATTGTTTCCTCTATTTATGATTTGTTATGCAACTTTGGACAGGAAACTTTCTCTGAAACTCAGTTTTTTTATTTTAAACCAAGGGGCTTCAATTAGAACAATGGTCTTTTCTTACTCTTTGCCTTCCTCCCTTCCCTGCCTCCCTTTCCTTTCTTCTTTATTTCTTTTTATTCCTCACATTCTTCCTTCTCTCCTTCTCTTCTTCCTGCTTCTTTTCCTGTCTTTCTTCCCTTTATTCTTTCTTTCAATAGTAGAAACCCCGCCCTCCCCAAAATGAACTCCAATCCAGTTGGCCAGTATATTGTGCATAAAGATGGAGCCTTCTTTAGAAGGTGCTCCTCACTGGTCTCCTCCTTGCCTTCGGGAGAGCATATGGTAGCTAACCAGCTCCCTAAGTCTCCTGAGGACCCAGTTTGAAAAAAAAAAGAAAAAAGTCACTTAATTAAAGATGAGAAATCATGCCAATAGCACAATGCATGCGCACTTTGGAATGAGACACACTTTAGTCCAAATCCCTGTTCACAGCTGCTCTCACCAGGGTATGACTGAAGAAGAGTAACTTGATGTGAGTTATACCTTGAACTGTCATTTGTTCATCTTTAAAATGGGAATAAAACTATCCACTGAATAAGATTATGGTGAGGATTAAAGAGAAGAGGATTTTAAAGCATGAGTTAAATTCCTAGCTTATGGTAAGGGTTCAATAAATATTAACCTGTTTATTACCAGGAAGACCAAATGTCCCACCCAGAACAGCCCTTATTTATAGTCCTGGCATAATTATTTATTGCATACCCCTTCACTTGCAAAAAGTTTTGGTTAGGCAATAAATTTTATGACTATTTATTACCATCTTCTATTTTTTTTTTTTTTTCTGTAGAGACAGATCTTACTATGTTGCCCAGGCTGGTCATGAACTTCTGCCTTCAAGGGATCCTCCCACCTCAGCCTCCCAGAGTGCTGGGATTACAGGCATGTGCCAATGCACCTAACTACCATCTTCTTATCTTCCCTCTCCAGCTTCGGTTCTAGGGCTTCCAAAACATGCAGAAGTCTGTTGGTTAAGTCTTAGAATTCCACAAGAGGCCATAGGTAATCAAATGTCAAGGCAGTAAAAATGCTATTGCAGGCAACTCACAGGCATAGAGGAAACATGTATATTTCACCAAGGGAGAGGTACCCTCAACCCAGTAACTAGCAAGTTCCATAGACATAACCATTTGGAGTCACAGTGGACAAGGCTCCTGAAGAAAGCTAGCTCTCCAGGAAAGCCAGGATTTGCTTATGTTAGAGGGCACACGAGTTTGGGGAAAGCAGACTCTCATTCACTCATGTCTCTCGCCATCTGATGTATTTCTTTCCTTTTGAACAGAAGCATGTAGAATTCACTCACATGGTTGAGAAAGAAAATACAAACTCAGAGCTGAGAATAAAAGAGCACAGATCTTAAGAGTGTATTTGGACACAGTGAAATGTGCATGTATGAGTGAGGGGTGTGTGTGTGTGTGTGTGTGTGTGTGTGTATGATTTGTGGTTATCAAGCAAATCCATTACAACCCAACAAACATTTGCAAACTTTTTTTTGCCTTCATGACTGTTCTCAAACCATTGGCTTGTTGGTGGAACTCACTAGTATCTTCATTAGAGCAAACCACTTCAAAACTATGTTTTAGGCTTCTCCAACAGCCTTGAGAACAAGAGAGTAAACAGCGTCACTTATCACTTTGGCAAGCTCAACAAACAGCATTTCAGAGTGTTAACAGCCCTTAATAGGACTCTCACTGGTGTTAGTTAAACAAACAGCATTAAGTTGAAAAAAGCAATCAGCGGCCTGATCTCAGTATTGACTGATTGTTATCAGGCTTGTGCTGGCTTGGTGGCAAGCCTGCCCCAGCACACTCTGATGAGGGCTGCTGTTATTGGCCACGTGGGAAATGGAGGCCTTATTATTTAATTGCTCAGCTGAAACTTGCGGTCCTCAACAGACCTCTGTATCACTTTCCAATGTCAGAGGTCACCATGGAAATAGAATTTGAAGATTTAAACACTGGGATTTCTGGAATATTTTCATGACTGACTGCATCAGTGGGGCAGAAGTTTCAGAAAAATTCACGATCCTTAGTGACTATACCTGTCAATTTGTCTCCTTGGGAGGGAGGAAAAGGGTGTCTCGTCATGGGAAGGATTCGTATTTTAAAGGCTTAAGGCAAGTAACTATTTGAAAGTAGAGTTGGATCTACTTTCAAAGCTGGGCTACTACTAGCTCTGTTTTAAATAACCTGGAGTTTAAACATGTGATGATCTAAACTGTCCATGTTCCCCTTTCCCCACAAATATGAAACTCCACTCATTTTTCCCAGTTTCACCCCCAAAACCATTCACTTCCTCTAGGAAATTTTCTCCTCATTCCACCTTCCCCTAACTCCAGCAGAAAATTATCTTTTAGCCTCTAAATTTCCATAATGCAAACATTAGCTGCATAAAAGTCACCTGCGATGCTTGTAAAAAAAAAAAAAAAAAATGCAGGTGGCTCTAGAATCCAAAGACTGAACATCCTGGCTCCATATTTCAATCACTAGGGAACAATTAAAAAACAAAACAAAGACAAAGACAAAAGCTCTCCAGGTGTATCCTATATCCAGACAGAGTTGAGAACAACTACCCTTCCCCAAAGAGACTCTCATTCTGTTTACCTGGGGTAGAGGTCCAGAATTTTAATTCTTTTACGTATGTACGTATTTATTTAAGACAGAATCTTGCTCTGTCATCCAGGCTGGAGTCCCTGCTCACTGCAACCTCCACTGCGCAGGTTCAAGCAATTCTCACACCTCAGCACCCTGAGTAGCTGGAACTACAGGCGTGAGCCACCACAGCTGGCTAAGTTTTGTATTTTTAGTAGAGACAGAGTTTCACCATGTTAGCCACACTGATCTCAACTTCTGATCAAGTGATTCTCCCACCTTGGCTTCCCAAAGTGCTAGAATTACAGGTGTGAGCCACTGCACCTGGCCGAGAATTTTAATTCTTAACCAGCATCTTGGAGCAGGAATTCTCAGTCCATATTTGAGCAATGCTGCCATGGCCTTTGGGTGCTAAATGGAGCCCGATAACTAACACATTAACACTGCTTTATAAGGAGCATACATTCGGGAATCTGGAGGTCCTTTAGTCTTCTAAGCATTACAATGTCTTTTGCACGTATAAGATTGGAGGTTAAAACTCAGGTATAGATTAATGGATCTACTTCATAGAAAAGAGTGCCGAATATGTGGGAATAGGGGAAGAACGTGGATACCAGGATGGAAGAAACTGAGGCAAGTCAAAGGAAAAGAGAAAGCAGAAAATTCATGACTCTAGCACGTGGCCATGTCCCAGAACCAACCTTGAACGACGAAAATGTTGCAGGAGAATGTTGTTAAATTGTTTGCTAAGGTGTGCAAAGTAATCTCCTTCCTCCGTCTCCCTTTAGAACTCCTAAGAGATGCCGGAAGCCTTCTCTGCATTGTAAGGGGTGGGAAAAGGGAGGAGGGGCTGAAGAAGCAGAGCAAGGTGATAAAGGATAGCTCACACCTGGCTCACACGTGCGGGCTTCATCTTCTAACACAGCCTGTTACACAAAACAGGTGTTCAACAAGTATTTGTGAAACAAAATAACTGCTAGGAAAAAAACTCAGAAGGAAGACTGTGGTTCTTACCACTGCGAAGGACTGACAGGTATCGAAACAGAAATATCCTTATCAGTTTGCAAAGGCAAATCCTGACCTTCTCAACCTCAAGCTAACACAATGTGCAAATGTCTGCCAAGAAAGAGCTGGCAAGTTTATAGCTTACAGAGTCAAACAACTATCCATGTGACATAAGGTAAGCTTTGGGTGTTATTATTTCGGAAAAGTTTTGGAGGATAAAAATAAAAGGGGCATTCAAAACACGGGCAGAACAGTTCCCTTGTGCAGTTCAATCCTGATGTGCACAGCATTGGTCTAAAGGCAACTAGAGCAGGAGATGTCCAGGTGACACCCAGCCCTGAGTTCCATGTGTTTTAAGCCAAAGTCACAGACTTTGCCTGGGGAGCCTACTTAACCATTCAGATTCACACAGCTCAACAGCAACTCTTCTGCAAGTTATTTTACTTTGACTGGAAGCCATATGTATTTCTAAGCCAACAGAATTCTCTTTAATGACTTTAGAAACAACTTTACTGGGACTACCACTGACTCACAGGGTGACCTAGGCAAGAGTCAGGAGCAAATACCTTTCTCTGAGGCTCTTGAGGTAGATACTGTTTTGTTTTCGTCTGCCCAGCATCCGCAACGCCTTCGAGGACGCTGGTCTCAGTTCTGCGTCTTCCCAGCTGAACTGCCAATCTCCACATCTACCAACACCCCTTTTCTCAGCGCGAGGTTGGTCATGTGACTCTAGATTAGCCAATGTCCGTGCTCGATGCCTCTAGCAACAGTGATTGGTCCAGCTGTAGCCGGGTAATCTAATCAAGGCCAATCAAAATCTTCCCTGGATGGGTAAATGGGCGTTGGGAGTTAATAAGCTGGAAAACGTGAATCTGGAGCTGCGGGTGGCCAGAGCCTAGGTACAGGATACAGCCAATACCCAGAGAGACTCTGAACTGAGGGGTGAAGGGAAACTGGGCCCTGATGTTACCATTGGAATCCCTGAATTCAGCTGATCTAAAGTTGTTCTTGCCGAATACATAAAATCGTATTCATTTGTTTATGTTTATATTAATTTTAAGTTTTGTTACTTACAACTGAAACTGTTGTAATGAACATATGTTTACATTCCAGTAAACTTCATGCAGCAACATGGGATACCAACTGCAATTATTTATTGAATGCCCATTTGGCGTGAAGGCCTGTACTAAGACATTGACAGTATCTCTCATTTGAACATTCCACTGAAAAAAATTCACTTGAGATTCAGAGAGGTTGCCTGACTTTGACAAAAATCACTGAACTAATCAGAGGAGGAGCAGGGATCCTAATTTAAATTTCAGTTTACATTGACTCCACTCTCTGCTTCCAAAGGAAGATTATGTAAGGAGTAACAGCTTTTTTGTGTTAATTACCAAGATGTCAACACTTCCCTCTGAAGCTTAGGGCCACAGAATGACTTTACCTACATGAGGCTCCAAGCTTCCAAACTGGGCTCCTGAGGGTAGCAGAGGCCAGCTCAAAACTCTGGCAACAACAAAGCCTGCCTAGTGGTTGGTTGGGCTGCCTGTGCCACATGCCAGGGAATCAGTGCAGACGTGCTCTGCAACTGACACTCACTGGCCTGAAAGCTGGAGGAAGAACAGACACTAAGGCCATGCATTTCATCGAGGACCTGCCACTTTCTTGGTTCACAGTGAGCTCATTCAAGCTGAAGTGGGGAAGTCAAGGAGCAGGATGGCTGTGATACATCAGGAACGGGAGCAGAACATATCCAAGATTGTCTCTGCACCCATTCGTGACTAACTTTGCTCATCCTCTACACCCTCTCCTGCAGTTCCCTTGGAAGTAGAAGGGGAATAATATCCTACATTCCCAAAGCCCATGAATGAAAGTGTCCTTTATTTGAATGTAAGTTTCCATTCTGATTATAAAAAATGCATGATTTCTTTTATTAAAATCCCCATGCCAAGTTTTGAAAAATGTATGGATGTAGTCCTGCACTACCATTGGTTGCCTATGTGACACGGGCAAGTCACATAGTCTCTCTGAGCCTCGGCTCCCTCTTCTGAAAATGGAAATCATGCTACCTACCTGAAGATATCATAAGAATGATACAAGTCAATGTGCTGACCCTCTTCCTGCTGCCTGGCATGTGGCAGATGCTCCCTAACTGTAAATAATGGCAAGGTTTCCCGAGTGCTCATGGGAACATAGTTAATGCATGCCAGGCCCTATCTCCTCTCCTGAATCTTGAGTTGCTGCCTTTTAAATAACCAGTTGCTTCCAAATGAGGCAAGAAGTAGGACATAGATTTTCCCGTTTTCCGTATTTCAGGACTCTGGAATTCCCATAAGTGGTGCCTGGGCACAGTTGGGTAGATGAGGCAGAGTTATCCCAAGGTCACATAATCACTGTGGTGCTAAGGTTAACTGTGGGTTAATCGTGGTGATATGGTGATACAACAAGAAATATCTTGGACACCATATATAGAGGGCTCAGGGCTCAGGCACTGCTACTCTGCCTCCAACTGAATCCCCAGGCCACAAGTGGAGTGCAGCTGATGAAAAGATTAGGGCCCCTAAACACTTTCTAAGACCAAAGCCTTCTTTGCTGCACTTACCATTCTGCTAAGGCCTAGAGGTGTGTACCACATAGGAAGGAGTGATCACCCAGGCTCCAGACCAAGCTTTTCCAACCTGGGGCCCGCGGGCCACATGCAGCCCAAGATGGCTTTGAATGCAGCCCAACACAAATTTGTAAACTTTTCTAAAACATTATGAGATTTTTTTTTTTTTTTTAGCTCATCAGCTATCATTAGGCTTCGTGTGTTTTGTGTGTGTCCCAAGACAACTTTTCTCCTTCTAATGTGGCCCAGAGAAGCCAAAAGATTGTACATCCCGCATCTAGATGATCACAGGTGCACTGAAGTGCAGAAAAAATATCTGTTCTAGAGGTGCCCCACTGTTCCTTCTGTGGATTAATGTAATATTGTAAAATACGTATTTAATCTTTCATTCTGTTTCTGGCATACAACTCCTAAAATCCTTGGAATCTACAAAGTGATGTATTTGTATATGCTAATGAATTGACTGATAGCTTGCAAGCCCTAGGTAACTTCAGTATGAGGGCTAGTCACCAAGACACGATTAGAGGGTTGAGACTTTCAGCCCCACCCCTAACCTCTGGGGCGGGGAGAAGGGCCAAAGGTCAAGTTGATCACCAATGGCCAATAGTTTAATCAATCGATCATGCCTACATAATAAAGCCTCCATAAAAACCTAAAAGGGCATAGTCCAGAGAGCTTCTGGACAGCTGAACACATGGAGTTTCCTGGAGGTTGGTACACTCAGGGCATGGAAGCTCCGTGCCCTTTCTCCCATGCCTTGACCTATGCATCTCTTCATCTGTATCCTTTGTAATATCCATTATAATTGATATGGTTGGGCTGTATCTCCATCCAAATCTCACCTTTTAATAATCCCCACGTTTCATGGGAGGAACCTGGTGGGAGGTAATTGAATCATGCAGGCTGGTTTTCCCTGTTCTGTTCTCATGAAAGTGAATAAGTCTCATGAGATCTGATGGTTTTCTAAAGGGCAATTCCCCTGAACATGCTGTCTCTCTTGCCTGCCACCATGTAAGATATGTCTTGCTTCCCCTTTGCTTTCTGCCATGATTGTGACACCTCCTCAGCCATATGTAACTGAACTATGAGTCCATTAAACCTCTTTCCTTTACAAATTACCCAATCTCGGGTACGTTTTTACTAGCAGCATGAAAATGAACTAATATAATAATAAACCAGTAAACAGTAAGTGTTTTCTTGAGTTCTGTAAGCTCTGCTCCAGCAAATTAATCACACACAAAAAGGGGTTCAGGGGATCCCTCACTTATAGCTGCTCAGTCAGAAGTACAGCTAAAACAATCTGGGGCTTTTAACTGGTATCACAAATTGGGGGCAGTCTTGTAGGACTGAGCCCCCAACCTGCAGAATCTGACACTACCTCCCATCAGAACTGAATTGGATTGGAGGACACCCAGCTGGTGTCTGCTACACAAATGATTGCTTGCTTGTTGTTGGGGAGAAATCCCCACAGAGTTGGTCACAGGAGTGGTAGTTATTGTTGAGTGAGAGAATTGAAAAAACACTTTGATTTTTTGAGTTTTTTCTACTCACAATAAGGAAGGTTTGAGTACTGGGAATTCTCCCAGTAAGTTTTTCACCAAGATAGAAAAGCATCAAGGAGGCTGGGTGCAGTGGCTCACACCTGTAATCCCAGCACTTTGGAAAGCTAAGGTGGGTGGATCACCTGAGGTCAGGAGTTCGAGACCAGCCTGGGCAACGTGGTGAAACCCCATCTCTACTAAAAATGCAAAAATTAGCTGGCGTGGCGGCAGGCACCTGTAACCCCAGCTGCTTGGGAGACTGAGGCAGGAGAATCGCTTGAAACCTGGGAGGCGGAGGTTGCAGTGAGCCGAGATCATACCACTGCACTCCAGCCTGGGTGACAGAGTGACTCAAAAAAAGGAAAGAAAAGCATCAAGGATAGCGATTTTCAATCTTTTATATATGCTGTGAATCACCTGGGGATCTTGTTAAAATGCAGATTCTCTACTTCAGTTAGTCTGGGGTTGGGCCTGAGAATCAGCATTTTTATTAAGCTCCCAGTGATGCTGATGTTTCTGGCTTAGAAATCATGTCTTGAGTAGCAGGATTTGAGGACATAGGAAGTTCACGTTAGCTGAGCATAATGGCATGCACCTGTAGTCCCAACTGCTGAGAAGGCTGTGGAGGAAGGATCACTTGAGCCCAGGAG
This sequence comes from Saimiri boliviensis, assembly GCF_048565385.1. Lineage (NCBI taxonomy): Eukaryota > Metazoa > Chordata > Mammalia > Primates > Cebidae > Saimiri > Saimiri boliviensis. The sequence goes on along the minus strand of NC_133450.1, from coordinate 200,758,505 downwards.
TTCTGGACTGTAGTGTGCCCCGCCAGTCGGGTGCCCACACTATGTTCAGCATCAATACAGTGACCTCCCGGGAGTGGGGCATTACAGGTTGCCTAAGGAGGGGCGAATGGGCCCAGGTCAGAAATAAATCAGGTCAAAACTCCCATGCTGATCAGCAGTGGAATCACACCTGTAAATAGCCACTGCACCCCAGCCTAGGCAACATAAGGGCATAACCCTGCCTCTAAAATGAATAATAATAATAGTAATAATAAAAGGAAGCTCACAATAAATGCTTGCTAAGGAATTAGCAATAGATAAATTGCTCAATGAGCATACAAATGAATAAAACAGCGGGGAGGGCACCCAGCTGGTGTCTGCTACACCTATAGCAAGAGGAAAATGCTATTATGCAAGGCTAGACTGGGGTTAGAGACTATACCTCCAGTCTCCTATGTTTGATATTTATTCTTCCAACTGTTCCTTTCGATCTTGTTATCTCTCTCCCTTCAGTGACAGGGTAATGAAAAGATCAAAGTCACTATATCCGGTGTAATTCCTGAGCCTCAATGCCCGTATCTGTAAAATGGGAATAATACTGTCTGTCTTGCAGTTGTTGCAAAAACTAAATGGCTCATAAGAGGAATTTAAGAAATGGTTGCTATTGACTATTTTCAAGTTAATTAGCTTGAAGAGACAGCAGATGCTTCTATCTCCATGTAGAAGGAACAGAGAAAAAACTCTTATATATCTATGTGCTAGCACTGTGCTATGTGCCTGAATAAATTGTTCTATAAATTGTTTTGCTTGTAAAGCCGTTTGAGGTCCATAGTGTTATGTCAGTTTCACCGTTGGGGAAACTGAGCCTTAGAAAGAATAAGAGACTTTTTCATCCAGGGTCACAAGTCTGAGTAAGTGGCAGGGACCAGTTGTGTCTGATTCCAAAACCACACTCTTTCCCCACATCCTGCTTCTCCTCTGTGACCTAGTAGTGGGTAGCCTGCCCCTTTGAACACAGTCGTCCACAGTCAAAGGCTCTGGGTATTAGCCGTTAAGACTCCAGTTCCGACCCACGTCCAGGGCTCATTCCTTGGCTGTGAAGCAGACAGTCTGTTTACATGACACAGGTCTGGGATGGCAAAGTCCTCAGTGCCTGTTTGTCTGCTTTTGCCTTCTCCTCTACTCAGACCTTTGGTGAGTCAGTGATGGTCAAATTCAAGGACAGTTTGTGCCGAGCTCACTCCAATTTATGGGGAAAGCGTCTTAAGCCTGAAGTTCACTGGGTGAAAGTGTCAAAGTAGACAGACAGATGACCGCTCACCTCCTTGCAGAAGGAAGGTGTTTGTTGAGCAAAGCGTTTAAGAGTATCTTCTTCAAGTCCCAAACAGGCCTGAATCACCAGCCCTATTTTCCAACCACAGATGTTTTCTCACTCATAGCCAGGTTCCAAGTGGGACAGGATCTGCTGGATTAAGCTCTACAAGAGACAGAGAGGAAAGAAATGTGAATCTGACATGTTGTTTTCACTACTACAAATCCAGCTTCCTGGCCCACGTCCCCATCCTGCCTCAGTATTCCCCCTCCTACGGTAGAGACCGCTAACTGCTTCCCTTCCATAGTGTAGAATTGTCACTGGGAAGTAGCTGCTGCTGCCATGTCAGTGATTACATTTCCCAGCACTTCTTCCTTCTCCCGGGTGGTCATGTGACTAATTGACACCAATGAGCAGAAGTGATGTGTCTCACTCCTGGTCCAAGGCATGCCTCCTCCATCCTGTCTTTTTACATCTTAGGTGAGAAAGAAGCCACAGGAAGAAGGAGGCTGGGTTTCTGACTCACCATGTGAAAGGCTTTCTGGCAACCAAGAACACCCATATCAACAGCTTGGTGAGTGAAAAATAATGTTTTATTACTTGAAGGTCACTGAAACTTTTGGATTTGTTTGTTATAGCAGCTAACCTTGCTCTCATTAGTACACCCAGGATAGAGATAACAACATGGATGCTGATTGGACTGTCAGCACTGGGAGCAATGCACTGTGCTCAGAATGTCATCATCATCTCATGGAACCGTCATATAATTTTGGCAGGTAATCACCTTCCCCATTTTAAACTATAAAAACTTTGGCTCCAGGATGTTAAATTATTTGTTCCAGATCACATGGTTAGGAATTCAAACAAATTTCTATCTGACAACTGTTGCAGAAAGTTCTCCCCTTTACACTCTAGCCTCAGTGAGAGAGAGAGCCCCTTTCTCAAAAAAAAGAAAGAAAAAGAAAGGAAGGAAGAGAAGAGAAGAAGAGAAGAGAAGAGAAGAGAAAAGAAGAAAAAGGGAGAGAGGCCGGGTACGGTAGCTCAGGCCTGTAATCCCAGCACTTTGGGAGGCTGAGGTAGGTGGATCATGAGGTCAGGAGTTCAAGACCAGCCTGGCCAAGATGGTGAAACCCCGTCTCTACTAAAAATACAAAAAAAAAAATTAGCCAGGCATGGTGGCGGGCACCAGTAATTCCAGGGAGACTGAGGCTGAGAATTGCTTGAACCAGGGAGGTGGAGGTTCCAGTGAGTCTTATTACAACACTGCATTCCAGCCTGGCTGACAGAACAAGACTCCATCTCAAAAAAAAAAAAAAAAAGAAAGAAAGAAAGAAAGACCTTTTAAACCTTCTCATGCAGATGTGGTACAGATGCCAAAGCAATAGCAGCAGGTTTGGTTGAAGCATCTTCAGAGTAGCCAATGTCTTTTTAAAGTATGTCTTAAACTTAAACTTGGGTCATAGTGCAATAGAATTCCAATAAATTTCCCAAGTGGAGTGACTCAAAATGATTGAAGATAAATTTGCAAGGGTGCTCACATTGCAAGAGGTGAATTACACTGTACTTAGATCCAGCTCACCAAGTTCAACTTCAGAGGCCACCTACAACACAGCAACAACCTCATACTCAGGTGGAAACAGTGAGCTCAGAGCAACAAGCCAGGGGTCTGAGACCTATCTCCATGGCTTACTGACATTGTTACATATAACTAAGACACAATGGCTACATGTCAAGACCCAACATCTCAGAGAGGGAGCACCCTGGTTTCTGAACAGGGGGTGGAGTGGAATGGGGAGGTGCTTCTCTATCTTTCTCACAATGTTGTAGGATTTCCCTTTTTCATCTTTATGCTCAGACCTCAGCCTCTTTTGTTTTTTAATTTTACTTTAAGTTCTGGGATACATGTGCTAAATGTGCAGGTTTGTTACCTAGGTATCCATGTGCCATGGTGATTGGCTGTACCTATTGACCTGTCAAGTAGGTTTTAAGTCCCAGATGCATTAGGTATTTGTCCTAATGTTCTCCCTTCCCTTCTCCCCCACCCCCCGACAGGCCCTGGTTTGTGATGTTCGCTTTCCTGTGTCCATGTGTTCTCATTGTTCAGCTCCCATTTATGAATGAGAACATGTGGTGTTTGGTTTTCTGTTTCTGTGTTTGTTTGCTGGACCTCAGTCTTTTATACCTGAACTATTGTGACAGAGCCACACACTCCTCCTCATTATATCCAGTGAGATGCCACTCCTATTTAAACCCAAGAGTTCTATTCTATCCTCAGGATAAATCCGTGCTCCTTAAATTGCCATTCCAGTATTCTGTGATATAACCCTGACCTTCATTTCTGTTGGATGTACCATTACTCCTATTCTTCACCATATACTGGATCCCAGTGACAAGGCCCACATTTCCCCGCATACCTTCCTGCCATTTTCTAACTTCAACTCCTCCAATGTGCTCTTATCCTAATCATTATAAATTCAAACTCTACTCATCTTTCAAGGCTGATGTTAGTACAACCACTTCTAGAAAGCCTGATGTCCATTTCTCTCTGAAGAGCTCAGGCAGCAGGTCTTATTGGACTCTGATCCCTTTAAACTTGTTGTTCATTATCTGATCCCATTTCTGATCTCCTCTCCCAGCTCCTTAAGAAAGATGACTCCTATGCCTTTGTCTTTTTATATTCTCTAGTACCTATTAATATGCTTGGTGCCCAGTTGGTGTTTGGTAAGTTTACTAAGTCAAATCAAAATCATGAGTCAAGGAAAGATTCAGAAAAGGCAGTTGATAAGAGGAAGTGTTCAAGGAGGCCACACTGTAGTAACAAGTAAACCCTGACATCGGCAAGTTAACACAATAAAACATTACCTCTTACTTTCCTTGCAGTCTTTCATGAGTTAGCAGCTTTGCTTAGCCAGGCTCTTCCAGTCAGTGACACAGGGATCCAGTCTCCTTCTGTCCATTGAGGGAAGCACTCTGCCATTCCAAGTGCTTTGCTTGTAGCTGTACAGATAAGGTTGAAAAATCTTGGAAGACTGCAGGTTGAAAAATCTTGGAAGACTGCACGTGATATTTCATGGCCAGGTTGGAACTGGTGCACATTCTTACTACTTGAAGTGTTGTCCATAAATCCAGCAGCGCTGGTATTAACTAAGAGCTTACTAGAAAGCAGAATCATGGGCCTCACCCAAGACCTTCTGAATCAGAATCCACATTTCAACAAGACCCCTGAGTGATGGGATGACTCATTATACACATGATAGCATGAGAACCGCTAGTGGACATCATTTCTGTGCACATTCCATTGGCAAGAACTCCGACGCAAGCCCCAACCTAACTGCAAAGAAGGCTGGAGAATTTATCTCATCCTAATACCTAGAAAGAGGATGAAAGTTTTGCCTGCCATAGGCTACCACAAGCACCATTTAAAATGAAACAAGTCCAGTGCCCCCTCCAAGTCAAGCAAGTCATACAACTCTACACCTCGTCTACGTGTTCTGCAACATCAGGGAGGATGCAGTGTCTATGCTGGCTGAATAAGGGATAGGCTGTTTCAAGATGGTGGAATGCAGCAGAAGGCAGGGACTTTCAATATGTGTGTAAAGAGATGGAAGCCAGGTGAAAAAGGCATATTAAACAACCTGTTAGCCAACAAAGTTGAAAGAACATTTCAACAGTGTACTCTGAAGAAAAGAGCTCCCCTCTGTTCCCACAAATCATCACCCACCCAAGACACAGGCCTTAAAGGAGACGCAGAAGCAAGCCAGATCAATGCATGACTAATTTTCTGTGAAGTTTTTACCTGTTTGATCCAACTGTTTTCATGATCTCCAGTGGTCATTGTTCCTGGTTTTCATTAGTTGAAATTTATTTTCATTATTCTGTGATTATATTTTTTTCCAGAACACAAGGATTTGAGGTTCATATACTTCCATCTTTTCTTTATGATTGGTTAATCAGCAACTGAGTGAGGGGGTGTGGAATAGGGAATAGAAGAAACTTTTTTAAATCACTTTTCATGTAAATATGTAGGGCACTTAACAGGGAACTTGGAGGTCCTTGGAAGTATTTACACTTGATGCTGTTTTACTTGGAAAATATTAAGCCAGCTCTGATCTTATATTTTAAAGCATTTCAATAAAATAAAAAGAGAACAGATTATATTGCATAATATGAATTATCTTCGTCTTGCATGTGCCAGGCATGGAAAAGATCAATCCAGAAGCAATCAAAATTTCCCTGTTAGTACAGACCATCTAACTTTTATAGCAGACCATCACTTCTCCAAACACTATTGTATTTTTGTTTTCAAACAGGGAAATAAATGATCTATAAACTCAATAAGAAAAGGAAATGAATCGATTAAAAGTATGTATCCTGGAAAACACTTCTATGCTGAGTGTAAATGGGCACTTCATGTCTATTCATATGATTTAAAATTAGGTGTCAATGTGGTCTTATATAATTCACTTACGAGCTGCATGGTGAATGGATAACGCACATGTACATGCCATCCGTCATGGGATAACTTCTCCGTTCTTAAAGGATCATACATCTTTTCTCTTTCTTTTGCTGTCATTTGAGGCTGGGCCACCACTCTTAAAGAACTGTCTCTTTCCTCCACTGACTTCACCAACTGGGGTGGGAACTTCTACACTTCCTCTCCAGAATCCACTTCACTCCTGAGCTCCTTACTTACATAACCAAGTCAGCGTTGGACAGCTCTGTTTCCAGAAGACCTCAAATGTGCATGTGCTAAAAGTAACTCTCCATCTTCTCCCAAAGCCTCTCATTTCTTCTTGTAGTATTTCCTGAGAATGTAGGAATTCAAGTATTTGCGGAGGGAGGTGAGGATTCATTCTTTCTTTTCCTCATTTTCATCTCCACAGAATAAATAGGACTCTTTATATACATTTACGTTTACCACATCCTACCCCCCCAAAAACTCGAAGTATCTATTAAAAAAAAAATCTACAATACAGTACAATGAAAATCGTCTTAAAAGGTCACGGGAATGGCAAAATTAAGTTAGAACAGTCGCACGAAGCCAGAGGAGGACTGATTCTCAGCAAGGTAGAGCAGGAAGTCGGGACACAAATTAACTTGAGTTTTCCACAGGCTAAGTAGGAAGCACTTATCGGGGATGTGTGATTCATAATGTCTGTTAGATTAAAGGAAATTCCAGCTGCTCAAGAGGAGCATGATTTTATTACATAACAAAAGCAGCGCCAGCAAAAGTACAAGGTATAGACTTTCATACAAGATGACCTGGGGTCAAATGAACCTCCTCGGCTCCATGCCTTGTCTATTTAACACTAAGATAATTGACAATGGACTTAGGTAGACACCTTCGTAAATTTTTATTATTATTATTATTAAGACAGGATCTCACTCTGTCACACAGGCTGGAGTGCAGTGGCACAATGTCAGCTCACTGCCAATTCTGCCTCCCAGGCTCAAGTAATCCTTCCACCTCAGCCTCCAGAGTAGCTGGGACTACAAAAATATGCCACCACACCCAGTTAATTTTTGTATTTTTTTGTAGATATGGGGTCTCACCATGTTGCCCAGGCTGATCTTGAAGTCCTAGGCTCAAGTGATCGTCCCACCTCAGCCTCCCAAAGACCTAGGATTACAGGTGTAAGCCACCACGCCCAGCCTTCAGTGAATATCTTAGTTAACTTTCTCTTGAGGACTATCTGAAAAAGACAGTGGAGGTGGGCAAAGAATGACCTCACTTCTGTGGTCTCTCCTACTCTCTGACTATGCAATTCTAGTGAGCATCCTAAAATGAAATGTCAATCAAATACAAAGCCCATTTACTGAATAAGCATCCTCTGTGGTCTGACTTGTATCTCATCTCCTGCCCTGTAACCTCCACACCATCCACACCATTAACACCATCCACACTGGCTGTTCCCCCTACAAAGCACACTCTTATTCTATTTCTCTGCCTTATATTCTTAGTCATCTTATACAGCCCAATACTCATTTCTTCTGTGAATTTTTCTCTGATTCCAATATTGGAAACTCCCTCCTTCAGGTCCCTACACTCCATGTACATTTTTGTGCCATAGTATTTGTTTATAGAGTATCAAGATTTCTTGTTAAGTGGCTGTCACCACATATAACAAGTAAATGTTTATTAAGCAATTATAATGTCTTTAGCACTGACTTACATGCTTTCATATATATATATATCATTTTACTTGCTTCCTATATTAGTTTTCTGTTGCCAAGTAACAAATTCGTAACAAAACTTAGCAATCTTAAACAACAAACATTTCTCATCTCACAGTTTCTGTGGGTTGAGAATGTGAGTGTTAGTTACCTAGGTGCCACTGGCTCAAGGTCTCTCATGAGGTTGCAGTCAAGGCGTGGGTTGCGACTGTGGTGTCATCTGAGGACTCAGCTGGATGAGGATCTGCATTTGGGCTCACACATATGGTTATTGGCAGGTCATTCCCCAGCTCACTCACATGAGCCTCTCCAGAGGGCTCTCTCAGGACAGGACTTCCCCCAGAGTGAACAATCCAAGAGATGGCAAGAACACTCAACAAAGAAGCCACAGTACATATGCTATTCATTAGAAGCAAGTCTCTAAATCGAGCCAAAACTCGCGGGGAAGAGATCACACCAGGGTGTGAGTAACAGGAGGTGGGGAATCACTGAGGGTCATCTTAGAGGCTGCCTACCACAATCTCTTAAGCAAGCCTGCAAATTCAGTCTCAACCTGCATTTGCAGATACAACACTGAGGCTTAGTTAACCAAAGCAACTTAGCAGGTGATTGGGTCTGTGGGACTCACCAATTTACCTTTCACTGTTTCATAATATATCTTTATCTCAATGCCTAGCATGGTGCAAATCACATAACAGGCATCAGAGATCACATACAGCCCACAAGTTTTTGAGAGTGAACCTTCATAGAGTGAAGTTAAAATTTATTTCAGTTCAAGTTTCCTTTGAAGGCACACATCCTCTCCACAATCTCCTTTACCCCTTATTGTCTTACCCCAGCATAATTCACCCAATTACACGAACTGTCTGGTCCCTGAAGTCATTTGAGTTTGGGTTCCTGGCATAAGTAATTGGTGACAGAAGTGAGGTTTGACATTCTCCATCCCCCTCTCCATTCATTCATTCAACCAGCAAATATTTCTTGAATGCTTACTATAGGCTAGGCACTGTGTTAGCTAACTGTGGGGACAGACTAAACTGCTCAGTGCAAACAGGTCCGTAATTCACGACACTCGGTGTATATGGATCGGTATATGGATGCTTTTTACTTTCTTGTATGTTCAAACATTTCTATAATAAAAAGGTAAAATCAAAGGTGACCCATAAAATTTCTAAGTCATGTTATTAAGGGAAGAGGAAAATACCTTGGTGAATCCCACAATACCTCTCTGAAGGAAGTTTTAATATTTCAGTTTATAGATGAAGAAACAGGTCGATTAAGGCTAGAAGGTTCTGGAGCTGAGATTCATAGCCAGGTCTGTTTGGATCAAAGGTCAACATTTCCCCCAACTGAAGCACACTGCTAAACATATACAGATGTTATCTCCGCATCTCAAATCTTAAGGCTGCACTGGATTCTGGAAACCAATGAGTATGCATCCATGACCACCTAACAGGCGGCTTTCAGTCTTCACTGTCCCTTATTTAACATTTCCCCTAGTACCTGTGGTGTCTCCCCTGTGCTAAGTACATCATGTATGCCAGGCACTGGGCCTTAATATCAATTCAGCTTCTCAAACCTCCTCACTGATATTGTTACCTCCCTTGTCCAGAGAGGAAAAGAGGCTCAGAGAAATAAAGTCATATATCAAGTCATGTAGCTAGACGGGGTAGAATTCAGATTTGAATCAAGGCCAGCTAGACCGCAAAATGATTGTTCTTTCTGTTAAAAGGAATGTCATTTTAGAACCTATGACCAGGGGGAAAAAAAAATGCCAAACTCTAGGCTACCCACGTGGTAGATGGAGTTGTGAACTGCTTTTCCTGCTGATCACCACTGAGACTCTCCCCAGACGGTCTGCCCTCTCTAGTCACAGCCTTCACATCTATAAAAGAGAGACTCGTCTCAATATTCCTTAAGGTGGGATTTTCAAACCATTAGTCAGACCCATTAAAACGTAATCACATCAACAGAGTCACCACAAACATTTTTTACAAAATGAAAGGAAGAAAAACTGGCACAGTAAAGATGAGTGATTTTTTGTGACAGGTGTGCATACACACACATTTGTGCCTTTGTGTATATGTCTATGTGCATTGGGTCATGATGTAAGATCAAGTTCTCACTGTGGACTGCTGTCAAGATTTTGAAAGTGACTGCTTTAAGAGGATTCTTTCAGCCTAGAGACTTAGGTCTCACAACTGCAAATGCAAACCTAGCAGTTTGCTGGAAACTCTGTAGACCAATAGAAAGAAGAGAAAGATAGAATCAGACAGATAGGTTTTAAGAGTTTTTTTGGTCTTTTGTTTTAGAGACATGGTCTCACTATATTGCCCAGACTAGTCTCGAACTCTTGACCTCAAGCAATCCTCCTGCCTTACCTCCCAAACTGCTACAATTACAGGTGTGAACCACCACACCCAACCCAGACTTGGATTTGGATCTGAACTCTTCTAATTATGACTATGTGCCCTTGAGTAAGTCATTCTACCTCTTTGGGCCACAGTTTTATTATCTGTAAAATGCAAATAATAATGCCCATCTTATAGGGTAATAATGAGGCTTAAATGAGAAAACATAATCACTTAGCAGAGTTCCAGGAACATCATAATGCCCAAAATATGTTAATTATAATAATTGTTAATTTAAATATTTTTATTATGACCACTATAATTATTTTCCAATTACATTGAAATTATTTATTTACATATCTTTTCCTAGAATAGACGCACAAGGAAATCCAAGGTAGTCTTTGTCATTGTATATCAAACTCATATTATATTCAATGCAAATTGATGATGTTGACGTTATCTCCAAAGTTGGAACTAGGACCAGAAGTCTTAAAAACTATTCGGTATACCCCTTAACAAATTTATAAAAGGACTTTCATTCAGTTAAAAACTCTTTGAAAAGAAAATGCACTGTCTTGAAATTTAATAACAATGACTTAGCACTGCAAGGCATTTTATTATTACAAGGTGAGATCACCCACATAATTTTATTTCAATCTCACAACCACATTGCAAGGGAAATACTGTTCTCAAGCTCCATGTTACAGCACGAAAACTGAAGCTCAAAAAGTATTTGATGTGCCCAAGTCATAGAACCAGTAGTGTTGACTTTGAGCTATATATTCTTTCTCTTACACAGGTGATTCATAAATCTTAGGTTGTAAGCAAAAATAAAGAGGAAACTGGTCAAAAACATATTGCCAGGTCCCCATCCTAGAGATTGCAACTCAGTTATTGTGAAAAACAGGATTTGCTTTTTCTTTTTTTTTCCTGAAGGGAGTCTCACTCTGTCATCCAGGCTGGAGTGCAGTGGCGCTATCTTGGCTCACTGTAACTTCTACCTCCCAGGTTCAAGCGATCCTCTTTCTTCGGCTTCCTGAGTAGCTGGGATTACAGGTACCTGCCACGACCAGCTAATTTTTGTATTTTTAGTAGAGATGAGATTTCACCATGTTGGCCAGGCTGGTCTCAAAATCCTGACCTCAAGTGATCTGCCCGTCTCAGCCTTCCAAATTGCTGGGATTACAGGCATGAGCCACCACACCTGGCCTGGAATTTGCTTTTTAACAAGCATCCACAAGTGATTCTGATCTAAGTGATCAGAAAATGACTACTCCCTTCACAGAGCAATCTCTTATAAACACAGGTTGAATGCCCTAATCTGAAAATCCAAAAATCTGAAACTCTCAAAAATCCAAAATTTTCTGAGCACCAGCATGAGATAGTGATACTTTCGCATTCTGGTGGTTCAGTGTACACAAACTTTGTTTTATACACAAAATTATTGAAATATTGTATAAATTACCTTAAGGCTATTTGCAGAAGGTGTATATGAAGTATAAATAAATTTTGTGTTTCGATTTGTATTCTATCCCCAAGATATCTCATTATATATATGTGAATATTTCAAAATCTGAAAAAAGACCAAAATTCAAAACATTTCTGATCCCAAGCATTTCAGATAAGGGATACTCAACTTGTACTCAGAAACAAAGGTCTTATTTCCCTAGCCTAGTGAACCCATTTGTACGTTTGCCGAAGGCTGTTCTCAGTTACAATGGGCACATAAGGATCCAGGATCTGGAATTCCCAGACTTTGCTTTGCTAACAGTTTCATTTTGCCTCCTGTCCAAGCTTTAGGCCCTACTCCTGACAGTGGTGAAAAGAATATTTTTAAATCAACTTCCTCTCTGACCAGCAGTGCATGCCCTGAGGGTGGAGCCAGCCTCTATCTATACCACATCATAACGAAGGTATTGTAGGAGTCTGGGCTCTGAGGGGCTTTTGGGAGAGCTGAGGTCCATCCCATGGAAATCATCCTCAACTTCTCCAGCCAGAATCGGTACCCCCAGGTGTGGCTCCTATAATTCTTAGTGTACAGCTAACATACTGTTAGTTTACAAGCCTGCCTTCTGGAGAAAAAAAAGTTCAGGGAAGAGAGGGCAGAGGAATCATACCTTATTCATCGTATTCATCACTCCACCCTTATACTCAGCTGTAGTCACTCAGCAGATGCTGAGCGTGTGAGTGAATGATTCAATCACTGAATGCAGAAGAAGCATTACCATAGCAGACTTACTCTTATTACAATGTTGAATAAAAGTTTTCTAGCTGCCTGTGTCTCATTAAGTTTGACCACCTCTAGAATTCAAAGATGATTTTTTTTTAAACTGTGATGGAAACATCTTTCATTTTTCTTGGAATACATTAAAATATTAAAAAAGAAAAAGAGCACTTCTTGTGAAGCAGAAATGATGAACAATAAACTCTGTGGTTTGTGAGACATGAAACACCATAAACTGTTTTGAAAAGATAATTTTCCTGGAAACAATATATTTGGAAACCAATTTGCCATTTCAATGGCCAAACCTTGGCCTGCTAATCCCCCAGAGGAATATGGAGTAGGAGGCCTTGTGGTACAACCAACAACCAACATTTCACAGAAGGACTTTTCCAAGACAGATTCAGTGCAAACACAGTGCATAGTTCAATGTTCTGATGGTGTCATCTCAGTCACCTTCTTACGGCAGGAGTATCATTCCTATTTTACAGCTGTAATAACTTAGGTTCAAAAATCACACAGCTAATAAGAGTTAGAGCTGGAATGATACATTATCTGTCCTCCTGTGATTGCTTTATTTCAGTTGGCATAATGTCTTCCAGGTTTATCTATGTTGTTGCATATGAAAAGATTTCTTTCTTTTTTTACTGGCTGAAAAATATTCCATTGTGTTCATTTACCTTATTTTCTTTATCCATTCATTTATCAACAAACATTAAGGTCGTTTCCATATATTGGCTACTATGAGTGCTATGGTTTGAATGTCCTTGCCAAACTTCTTGTTGAAATTTAACTGCTATTGTAACAGTATTGAAAGGCATGACCTTTAAGAGACGATGAGGTCATGAGATCTCTGCCTTCATGTATGAATTAATTTTGTTATCATGGGAGTGGGTTAGTTATCAAAGGAGTCCTGATTTTTAAAAAATGAGCTCAGGCCGGGTGCAGTGGCTCATGCCTGTAATCCCAACACTTTGGGAGGCTGAGGCGGGTGGATCACAAGGTCAAGAGATCAAGACCATCCTGGTCAACATGGTGAAACCCCGTCTCTATTAAAAATACAAAAAAATTAGCTGGGCATGGTGGCACATGCCTGTAATCCGAGCTACTCAGGAGGCTGAGGCAGGAGAATTGCCTGAACCCAGGAGGCAGGGGTTGCAGTGAGCTGAGATCGCGCCATTGCACTCCAGACTGAGTAACAAGAGCGAAACTCCGTCTCAAAAAATGAAAGAGTTCAGCTCGCGTCTCTCTCTGTCTTGTGATACCTCCTACCAGATGATAACCCTGGCCAGACACTGGCACCATGCTCTTGGAATTTGCAGTCTCTGGAACTGTGAGAAGTAAATGTCTTTCCTTTATAAAATACCTGGTCTGTGGTATTTTGTTATAGCAACAGAAAATAAACTAAGACAGTGAATAATGCTGCAATAAACATAGGAGGCAAATATCTCTTCGAGATCCTGATTCAAACGTTTTGGATATATAGCCAGAAGTGAGGTTACTGGTACTACGATAGTTTTATTTTTTAATTTTTTGAGGTATCTCCACATTGTTTTCCATAATGGCTGCAACGTTTTATATGCAACATTTTATATACAACATGAATAAGTTCTAGGGATCTGCTGTGCAATACAGTGCCTATAGTTAACAATACTGTATTGTAAACTTAAACATTTTGTAGAGAGGGTTAATCTCATGTTAAGTGCTCTTACCACAAAAAAAAAGGTTGGAACACTCGCTTCAGCAGCACATATACTAAAATAGGAATAATACAGAGATCAGCCTGGTCCCTGCTCAGGGATGACATGCAAATTCATGAAGCATTCCATATTTTCTTTAAAAAAAAAAAGCATAGAGGACACAAGAAAACTTTTCGACGTGATTGATATGGTTTGGCTGTGTCCCCACCCAAATCTCATTTTGAATTGTATCTCTCAGAATTCCCACATGTTGTGGGAGGGACCCAGGGGAGGTAATTGAATCGTGGAGGCCAGTCTTCCCCTGCTATTCTCGTGACAGTGAAACAGTCTCATGAGATCTGATAGGTTTACCAGGGGTTTCCACTTTTGCTTCTTCCTCACTTTCTCTTGCTGCCACCATCTAGGAAGTGCCTTTTACCTCCTGCCACGATTCTGAAGCCTCCCCAGCCATGTGGAACTGTAAGTCCAATTAAACCTCTTTTTTTTTCCCAGTCTCAGGTAAGTCTTTATCAGCAGCATGAAAACAGACTAATACAGTGATGGATGTTTACTACTTCGATTGTGATGGTGGTTTCATGGGTGGATGCACACAATCTAAACCCATCAAATTGTATACATTGAATATGTACATATTTTTTATAGATCAATTATACCTCAAAAAGGCTTAAATAAAAGCCTAGTGGATGTTTCACAAAAATGTAAATACGCTTAACATTACTGAACTTTGCACATAAAAATGGTAAAATTTATATCATGTGTTTTTCATCAAAAAAAAAAAAAGGAAGACAAAACAAAGAGTACAAGGTAGAGCTGGATTTAAACTTAGGTCCTTTTGGTTGAAGTTCAGCAGTGTCATCATAAAACGCTTTCAATTAACTCTACCTTAATGCAGGGTAATGTGGTCTGCTTGTGTCCCCATTCAAATCTCAACGTTAATTGTATCTCCCAGAATTCTGAAGGACCCAGAGGGAGGTAACTGAATCACAGAGGCTGGCCTTTTCTGTGCTATTCTCATGATAGTGAATAAGTCTCACAAGATCTGATGGGTTTATCAGGGGTTTCGACTTTTGCTTCTTCCTCATTTTCTCTTACTCCCTGGATATAAGAAGTACCTCTCCCGCCATGATTCTGAGGCCTCCCCAGCCATGTGGAACTGTAAGTACAATTAAATGTCTTTTTCTTCTCAGTCCCTGGTAGGTCTTTATCAGTGGCATGAAAATGGACTAATACAGAGGGCGATGAAAATCCAGGCAGAAAAAAATGCCTCATCTCTTCAGTGAACCCTCCTGAACCCTTCGCTGCTGCCAGATTATTCAATCATAATTTTGCTTTGGGAAAAATGCTAAAAATGTCACATATTATAAACTATATGAAAGGTGAAATTGACTGATGGCTTTATTATCCTGAAGCCCTAAAGAATTATGGAGCCCCAGAAAGATCAGGCTGTAACAAATAAACAAAATGTAGTTAAGTAATAAATTCTCATACAGTAAAGTTTGGAATAAGTAGAAACTAAAATAAAGAATAAAGAAAAGTACCTATAATCTAATATCCAAAGACTGTGAAGTATTTAATTAACACTTACTGAAAGATACAGATATATATTTTACATATATAATATATAACATTGTTTCAAATACATATATATGAAATGAGAAATCAGAGCATGTAGCAAGAAACAGTACATCTTTTTGTTTTTCCGCTAATATTTAAGCAGACACATTTTCCCATGTGTGTTTGTCCATTTTCATACTGCTGTAAAAAACTGCCCAACACTAAGTAATTTATAAAGGAAAGAGATTTAGCTGACTCATATTTCACATGGCTCGGGAAGCCTCAGGAAACTTATACTCATGGCAGAAGGCAAGGGAGAAACAAGATATCTTCTTCACATGGCAGCAAGAAGGAGTGCTGAGCAAAGGATAAGGAGCCCCTTATAAAACCATCAGATCTCACCATCATAAGAATAGCATGGGGAAACTGCCCCCATGATCCAGTTAACTCCACCTCTCTCAAATTGCTCCCTTAAAATGTGAGGATAATGTGAATTACAGGGATTATAATTCAAGATGAGATTTGGGTGGGGACACAAAGCCTAACAATAGCATCATGCACTGACACAATCTCCATGGGGTTTCCTGGATGCATAATACTCTTATCAAGGAAATATTTATTTAATTAATCTTTTTTAAACTATATATTTAGGTTATATCTAGTTGTTTACTTCTCTCGTGGCAATTCTATCATGAACAACTTTGGAAGTAAAGCTTTAATTAGAACATTAAGATACATCCCCAGAAATGGAGTATGAATCTATTAGGCATGAATATCACACAATATCCCAAATCATTTCTGAAATGCTGCAGTCGCTTCATCTGCAGTTCATTTTCCTTCGCTGTACCCAGGGCCAGCTTCATAGCAGTGTAGCCTATGCAGCTCCAGAGAACCCTCACCCAGAAGAGATCCATGTTTGGTTTAATGCTTTCTTGGCACCATCTTGAAATTCTTAATAATTTGAGCTTTGAATGTCTGTTTTGTAAGCAAAGACTGATGGAACATGGGAACATGCAGGTTACCAGAATAGATTGAGGCAATCTGTGTGCCCCCCGTTCCTTGCTGACATGTTCACATGGAGTGCCAACCACGCCTCATGAGCACAAAATTCAAGCAGACCAACAGATGTAGAAGTTCAGTGGGGCTCAAACAAGTACAAAGTAAGAGTGCTACTTCTAGAACTGGGTAAGCCTTGGGGTCGGGGGTTGGGGGCACTGGCTGTCCTAAGAGATCATACTTTTAATCGGAAGCAGAACTTAATTCAAATGGCCAACAAGCCCTGTCATATGTTTTCTTGCTTGTGTTATTTCCTCATTTCAGGCAACCACTTAGCTTGGTTTCCTTTTAAACCATCCTTACTCATCAATGAGCCAAAGGTAGACAGCATTGATAGAATGTTCACATATCAAGAAGTGAATTTAAAACAGTTAGTTAGTTTTGTGCACCACTTACATTGCTCTCGTAAGAATGAAATGTGTATGCATGTGCAAGCACAGAACATATTGTTCAAAGGTAATGCAAATGCAGAATGTAATTTCAGTAATTCTGCACAGGAGTTTGAATACTCTTTCTAAATGAATTCAATCACTTTGAGGAGCCAGAGCAGGATTTTACTAGGAGCAATCTTCCTTCTTCCTCTTTCATACCTCCTCTAGCTGCCTTCTGGCTCAACAGCAGGCTGATACCTTTTTTGCACAATCTAATCTGTGATAAGCCACCAGGCCAGCTTCTCCAGATAGTGACAGATTAATAGCAATGTTGGTTTGAGGGCTAGTCTTTGGTAAAAGGCAACTCAGCTAACTTTTCTTTGTTGCCATATGCTCTATGACTCTTAGGTTCTTTATTTACTTGCTTGCTGGTAAATTTTTACAGCCTTCTTCTGCCAAATATTGTTCTCCTTTGGATTAAGGCCTCATTTCTGAAATATAACTTTTGAACTTTGGACTGCAGTAAAATTACCATTGCTATTATAAGTTGACTCTTCTTTATAAAATTACAAAGCTTTTCAGGATAGAAGGTTGGAGAAGAGAAAAAAAATTATAAAGTTTTACAAAGTTTTCCTTCTAAGGACATTATAATAGCAACACATTATCTGGTATCCAGTATGCAAAATCTTAGGCTGATAACCCATAGCCTGGAGAAGAACCAGTCTAACCTCTATAGCAGAGGATGCAAGTTAGAATCAACTGAGGAGCTTTAAAAAGCAAGAATCTTGGAGAGCCTAACTCTCCAAGATTCTGACTTGACTGGTCTTTAATTGGTCCTGGGTGCATCCTGGGCACTGAGAATTTTACAAACTTTGCAGATGATTCTCTATGCGGCTACAGTTTTGAAACTGCTTAGAGCCACTGCTCTAACATCTCATTTGTTTAGATTCAGAGGAGGAAATACACACAGCTAGGCCTGGCAGAATGTCCACTTCCATATTGTCAGAATTCAGCCAATAATTATGGAGCCTCTACTGGCTGACTAATAACAGGCCCTTTGGGAATTGCAAAGATGAATAAGATAACTTGTCAGCCTCAAGAAGCTTTCAAGAGAGAGGCCGAGTGAGGATCGGCAAGCTAGTCTGAAAGAAGAGAGTGTATAGAACAAGATGTACCCATGAGCCAAAAGGAGACTGTACCTATACATTGCTTTTTAAAGGGAACTTCTGAGGTCTCTTTACAGAGAAAGTGTTGGGTCAGATACTTGTGCACTAGGAAGAAGAACAAACACAGGCACTCATATCTGGAGATTTTGTCCAAATCCATCCCAAACTTTCTTCCCCATACAAAATAATCATTACCACAAATAAAGACAAAACAGAAAATGTTTGACTCAACTTTTAATAGGAACGTACTTTTTCAACAACTACACAGTCATTGGCTATCAGTGCATACTAAATAAGGGGAAAATGATGAGAGGATGAGAATTAGAAATCACTCTTTCCCCAGCAGATTAAATGAACAACAACAAAATCCATATCTTTGTCCAGATGTGATGGCTCATCTCATGAGTCAACTCAACTGGACTATAGGGTACCTAGATCTTTGGTTAAACATTATTCTGGGTTTATCTGTGAGGGATCTTCTAGATAAGACTAATATTTGAATTAGTAGACTAAGTAAAACAGATTGCACTTAGGACTCATCCAACCTGTCAAAGCCCTGAATTGAACAGAACAAAATCTGTCTGATTGCCTTCAAGCTGGAACACAGGACTTCTGCCTTCAGACTCAGACTTGGACTGGAACTTATACCATCAGCTCTCCTCAGTCTCAGACCTCTGGACTCAGACTGCACTATACCATCAGCTCTTTCTAGAGAACTCAGACTAATACACTATCACAAAAAATTTTCCATACACATTCACATTTAATTCTCATAACAATCTTAGTTGGCTCAGGGTGCCACAACAAAATGTTTTAGTCTGGGTGACTTCAACCACAGAAGGTTGTTCCTCATAGCTCTGGAGGCTGGGAAATCCAAGATCAAGGTGCCAGCCAATTTGGTTTCAATTGAGAGCCATCTTCCTGGTTTGTACATGGCTTCATTCATCTATACCTAATTACCTCCTAAAGACCCTATATCCAAATACCATCACATTGAGTGTCAAGGTTTCAACATATGAACTTTGGAGGACAAGAAAATTCAGTCTGTAACGATATATTTCCCATTTTACAGATGAGAACACTAAAGCCCAAAAAAGTGAAGTAACTTGCCAAAAGCCAACAAACCTGCGAATGCAAGAGCTGGAATGTGAGCCAATATCTCTCTCACATATGCCATTCTTTCTACTACAACCATGCTTTTTATGTTAGCTATTCTAACACACAGCAAGATATTCTTCTTTAGAGATAGCCAGTAAAGGTCTGAAAAGTTACCAGCCTTGCTAGTTATCTGGAAAGTGCTAATTAAAATGACAGCAAAATTCTATTTTTCACTCATCAGACTGGTAAAATCAAAAGACTAATACTATCTAGTGTCAGGAAGGGAGAGGTGAAAGGAATGTTCTTAAATACTGCTTGTAGGATCACACATCAGCAGACTGTGTGGAGGGCAATTTGGCAGTATCTATAAAAAGTTTAAGCGTGTATTCTCTTTGATCAAGTAATTTTAGTTCTTAATACCTACCCAAGGGAAATAGTTTCACAAGGGTACAAAAAAGCATCCACTGCATTTTCTGGTAACAGTGAAATACTAGAAGCACCATATTACCCATTCATAGGGAATGGTTAAAAGGATCATGGTGCATCCAAACTATGGCATCCGTGAAACCCTCCAACAGAATGTGGCTGATTTGTATATTCTGACATAGAAGTTTTATTTAGTAGAACAAAATATGTGGTACATATAGCATAATTTTATTTATGTGATTAAGAGCATTATGTGTCAATATGTATATGATTTTATATAAAGACTCAAGGACACATACGTATCAAACTGCTAATAGTGACTGCTAATCATTCTGGATTGGAACAAAGGGAAACCAAAGAGAGCTTTTGCACTGATGGCATATTGTCTAAAATTCACATCGAGAATACGCTCATTGTTGTTCATATAATAAACAGATACATAAACAATAAAAGCATAGAAATAAAGGTGCCTTTCTTTACACCATTTCTTTTACTTCTCTGACTATAACGCTATGGGGTAGACAGATTCCACATCCTAAATGAGAAAGCAGAGAGTCTGAGAGGAGAGGGAACTTGTGAGATAAGCCAGGATGGGTTAGTGATAAAGCTGGAACTAGAACCCAGGTCTTTTGACTCCAGTTCCAGTGCCCCATGGATGGGGCACTTTCTACTTCATTTAACTTCCACAGTCTTTGCGTTATTTTGCCTCTTATGGAAGGAAGCAATCAACCCATTATTTCAAGAGAAACTTCAACTCTTAAAGAGTGAGATTTGAAAGCTTTTCTTCTCCTTCTGCTGTTTTTCAAACTAGGTGGGGTCCAGGGGCCAGCATCCTCATAATCTCTACTTGAACCTGCAGGTTCACTGTTGCAAAAGACTTCTCTGATGTTCAGCTCAATTTTTATCCAAATAAATCTCACTTTGCTGATGTCTATAAAGTCTGACTTTATAGCAGAGAGCTCTCCTAGAACTCTGTCTTTAATAAAAGGGAAAAGAAGTGGAACTACTAATTTACTTTCTTTAAAAGGCATGTATTTTCATGCACATTAAGTCCATCTGTTGGTGAAATGATGCCTTTGCACAGTGTATAATTTGATAAAACCCAAAAGAACTCAGAGCTTCTAGCTTGAAGCAGAAATAGAGAAAGTGGTTGGAAACCTGACTGAAGTAGAGAAATCCACCAAACGCTATTTTTAGAATTAAAAACTGATTTTAAAAAACTATCCGTCATGGAGAAAGATTCGTGTTCTCAGCGTAAGTGCCTCTCAGCACATTCAAACCACTTCAGAAACAGAGATCAAAGGCTCTTGGTCTCTGCAGCTCATCCATTGGGGATATCTTTTTCCTGGCATTGTGTGATATCTGACCATCTCACTGCCTGTCTTCACACTGTTCAGTGGGTCCCTACTGGCTACAGAGACTTACAAATTGGCAGCCACATGTTTGTTTGCCAGTATGAGGTATTTTTAAATGTTAAATATTAACAACACTTAAAACTTAGCAGTCAGTCCACTTAAAATTCTGATTTCTGAAAAAATCAGATCTGGTGTTTCTGGGTCGAAATTCTTGCAGAGCATTTAATGTGCTGGTGCTGAGTAGTAGAAGTGTCAAAGACAGCATTCACTTCCTAGTATGCCGCAATTTCACCTGCACTGCCTGACCTCTACAATACTTGAAGTTGTAACACCTGATCTTAAAAATGAAACTCTAAACTTCACAGAAGGACATTCAAGGTTCTTCACTATTGGCTACTGGTCAGCTTCTACATCTTCAGCCTCTCACATTTCCCTATTTATTTAATCAATAAACCTTCCTTGATCCCTAGCATGTACCAAGCAGTGTGCTAGGTGGATATGGAGATGAATAAAATGCGTGCCTCAGTTAGGGTCCCAGCAGATGGCACATACAAATTAAGACAATTTGAGCAGGGGTGGTTGAATGGTAGGAGAACCACAAAGATAGTGCAGTACTTTGAGCCTAGAAACTTTGAGACTTTTGTACCTCTAGATGTAAAGAGGAACATCATCTACCTGGAGAGAAGCTATAACCTTCTGTTGGGAATGCAACCAACTCAAGATAACCCTGCAGACTAGGCACTTCAGGAAAGATCACCTGCTTTCACTCTCATCTCTACCTCTGGTTTTCTGAAAAGGCTTCTTGTTTGGCCAAAGTCAGAAGCAAAGGAGAGGATGTGCCTCTTGATGCAGTCCACGGAGGTCAGCTTCCTAGACAGAGAGCAGGGCAGAGACAGGACAGAGTGGGTCCAAGGTACAAACAGATGACACCGGGCCAACCCTGCTCTGCCCTTCAAGGAACTCACAGTCTAATGAGAAGAAGGATGAGTCTACAGACAAGGGCAGTGTTGGGGAGACAGTGCTGTGTTAACTAGAATCACAGCAGACAATAGAAACTCAGAGGAGGTAACTACCCATACAGAGGCAACTAATCCAAGACAGCTGAAAGTTCCAGGAAATGGTGAACTCAAAGCTGATCTAGAAATGACTGAAGAACAAGAACTTAGCCAGGTAGAGATGAGGAGGGAAAGGCGGGTTATCCCAGCAGAGAGAGCATCCCATTGCTCAGGCTTCATGGGCACCATATGCCCAACCCACTGAGTCACTCTGCTCCCCAGATATTTCTCACCTTTTTTTACTATATGCCTATGCATAGACGCTGCCTTCTGCTGCAATAGCTTCCCCCTATCCTTTTTGGAAAGTTAAATTCAGTTCAAATTCACCTCTCCAAGCAATTCCACTCCTGTATCCACCCAATAGAAATGTGGTCACACATGCACAAAAAGACACACATTAGAATGCTCACAACAGCATTATGCATGGTAACCAAATGTTTATCAACAGTAGACTAAATGATGAATTCTTAGAATAGAATACTATCCAGCAGTGAAATGTACAATCTAAAATTCCATGTAAAAATATGAATAAATACCACAAACATAATGTTGAGCTGTTGAAGACATACCCGAGATTGGGAAGAAAAAAAGGTCTAATTGGACTTACAGTTATGGCTTGGGAGGACTCAGAATCATGGAAGGAGGCAAAAGGCACTTCTTACATGGTGGCAGCAAGAGTAAATGAGGAAGATGCAAAAGTGGAAACCCCTGATAAAACCATCACATCTCATGAGGCTTATTCACTACCGTAAGAACTGTATGAGGGAAACTGCCCCCATGATTCAAATGATCTCCTACTGGGCCCCTCTGACAACATGTGGGAATTATGGGAGTACAATTCAAGATGAGATTTGGGTGGGGACACAGCCAAACCATATCATGAAGAAGTCAGACAGCTTTACCTGATGTATACCTCATGAAGCTTCATTTATAAAAACATCAAAATCAGGCAATCTATAATGTTTGTATTAGGTTGTTCTTACATTGTTATGAAGAAATACCAGAGGCTGGATACTTCATAGAGAAAAGTAGCTCACAGTTCTGCAAGCTGTATAAGCATGGCACCACCATCTGCTTGACTTCTGACGAGGGCCTCAGGAAGCTTACAATCGTAGCAGAAGGGGGAGCAGTTGGTGTCAAATGGCGCGAGTGGGAGCAAGAAGTCAGGGGGAAGGTGTCACTCTCTTTTAAACAACCAGATATCATATGAACTCAGAGTGAGAACTACTCCCTTATCACCAAGGGGATGGTGCTAAACCACTCATGAGGGATCTGCTCCCTTGATCCAAACACCTGCCACCAGGCTCCACCACCAACAATGGGGATCACATTTCAACATAAGATTTGGAGGGGACAAACATCCAAACCATATTGGTGTTAGAAGTCAGGGCTATAATAATCCCTTAGAGGAATGGTAGCTACTAGAAGGTTGCATGAGATGGTTGCGGGGGTGGGGTTCTGTGTTGCTAGTAATGTCCTATTTTATGATCTGGGGGCTGGTTGAATGAGTTCATAAAAATTCATTGAGCTGTACACCTGTGGTATAATTTTCTGTGTGTTATATTTATTTATTTATTTTTAGTTTAAGTCATTTTCTTAGGGAAGCTTTCACAGGTTATTGAAAACAAGGGCTTCCTATCCAGAGAGCTCAGAAAACCCTTCTGTAGAACTCATCAAGACATCTGAAAACCACTGTGACAAGAGCAAGGTCTCAGAAGCCCCACACCTGCCTGGGTTTCCCTGGCAATACTGAACAAGTCCTGTCTACTCTCTTGGCTCCACCTGTTCCTTTAATGATGCAGTGGAGCAGATATACTTCCATTTCTTTTTAGTAATCAGGAGTTTTGTAGACATCAGAGATCAATGGGTCATTCATCATTTTCTGAACTTCCTTGCCAATGTAGACAGTCTCTGCTCAGAAAACAACCTTGAAGCTGGGCACATTGGCTCATGCCTGTAATCCCAGCACTTTGGGAGGCTAAGGCAGAGAGATCATGAGATCAGGAGATCGAGACTATCCTAGCTAATATGATGAAACCCTGTCTCTACTAAAATTCTCTGGGCATGGTGGCATGCGCCTGTAGTCCCAACTACTCAGGAGGCTGAGAGAGGATAATCACTTGAACCTGGGAGATGGAGGTTGCAGTGAGCTGAGATCACACCACTGCACTCCAGCCTGGGCAACAGAGCAAGACTCAGTCTAAAAAATAAATAAATAAATAAAAGAAAAGAAAACAGCTTTGAAATAAGCTAGACCCAGGGGCTTGTGCCTGTAGTCCCAGCTACTTGGGAGGCTGAGGTGGGAGGATTGCTTGAGCCCAGAGGTTTGTTGAGATTGGCCTGGGCAGCATAGAAAAACCACATCTCTATAAAATAAATGAATAAATATGTATTTTTCAAATAACCTGAAATAGATACAACGCTCAGCTGAGTAATGATCCATTTGTTTTAATCAAGGCACTTATATTAACGCCAACCTAACCTTGTGACCAGCATGAGATAACAAATGTTTCTCCACTGGGTTGTGTAATTCCTGCTCAAAGCACAGTAATAAGATAGTTTCATTCACCTGGGAATATCCATAATAGGGGTTTAATAAAAGATTGTGATCCTTAATTTTATGATATAGAAATTAACTCAGGAGACTTTACTTATTTTTCTCAAACCCCTCCAGGTGGCATTCCTAGGTTAGAATCACAGTATGAGCTCCTCATCCCACACACCAAAGAGACTTCGGATTTTGTCTTTGGATATTTCATGGTACCACTTTCCTGGCTTCTTTTCAATGATGATCTCAGAGTGATAAGGCCTTTGTGATGCTATATAAGCCAAGTGAAATGAAATACGATTTTTTTAATAACATCAATTGTCTTAGTTTGTTTGGGCTGCTAACATAATCCCACAGAGAGGGTTATCAACAACAGAAATTTATTTCTCATAGTTCTGGAAGCTGAGAAGTCCAAGATCCATGTCTGGTGAGGAGCTGCTTCCTGGTTCATAGATGGAGCCTAGCTCTCTGCGACCTCTTTTATACGGGCACTAATTCCATTCATAGGGACTCTGTCCCATGACCTTATCACTTCCTAAAGGTCTAATTTCCTAATGCCATCACCTTGTAGGTACAATTTTAACATATAAATCTGGGGGGGAAGAGAGGCCACAAACATTCAGATCATGGCACCAGTATTGACTTACCTGTGCTGCTGTCATCCTAGGCAAATTACATGGGTTAATGCAGGCTATGGAATCAGATGGTATGGGCCAAATCCCACCTCTGATTCTTACTGCCTCAGTGACCTTAAGTGAGCAGATACTTAACCTCACTAGGTCCCCATTTCCTTATCTATAGCATGGGACTTACAGTTATTTAGTTCTTTGGAGAATCCAATGTATATAATCCATCAAAGAATATGGCATAGGGTTTGGCACATAGATGTATTTTAAATAGCTTCTAACAGTAATTCTAGTTTTACTTTTTCTTTCTTTTGTGTGTGTGTGCACGTGCGTGTGTGTGTGTGTGTGTGTGTGTGTGCATTACTCTGTTGCCCAGGCTGAATTCCAGTGTCATGATCTCGTCTTACTGCCACCTCCACCTCTCGGGTTCAAGCGATTCTTTTGCCTCAGCCTCCCCAGGAGCTGAGACTACAGGCATGTGCCATCACACCCAGCTAACTTTTTCTTCTTTTGGTAGAGACAGGGTTTCCACCATGTTGGCCAGGCTGGCTGGTCTCAAACTTCTGACTTCAAATGACCCACTCACTCGGCCTCCCAAAATGCTGGATTACAGGCATAAACCACCATGCCCAACCATAATTCTACTTTTTCACAACATTCTTTTTAAGAAAGCATCATTATCCCCATTTTACAAAGGAGAAACTGAGGCTCATAAACTTGCCGAAGATCGCACAGCAATTGATTGACAGATCAAGGATTTTTAACCCTCGTTCTTCTTGATGCCAAAGCCTGACCTATTTCCATGAGTCAATCCTTAAACCTGGCAGATGTGGGGGCTGAATACCTTCAGTAAGTGCTTCTATTCCCTTATAAACATTATTTTTGAGGAAAAAAAGGACATTTTGATTATTTAAAAGAATAAAAAATAAATTATCAAGTAAGCCTTCGCCCTTGTTGTCATTTTTTCCAAGCTCATTTTTTATGGACCCATTCAA
This sequence comes from Saimiri boliviensis, assembly GCF_048565385.1. Classification (NCBI taxonomy): domain Eukaryota; kingdom Metazoa; phylum Chordata; class Mammalia; order Primates; family Cebidae; genus Saimiri; species Saimiri boliviensis. The sequence goes on along the minus strand of NC_133450.1, from coordinate 200,732,518 downwards.
GATTGTCAGTCCTGATTTTGTGACTATTACCAATCTTATATCAGGCATTAATTAGCCGAGGAGAGCCCTAGCCAAGCTGTGTGACCCTGGGCACCTCCTTCCCTCTCAAAGCGGCCCTCGGTTTCTTCTTCTGCAGGCAGGGGAGTGAATGGAGGCTCTCCCAATTCCTGCAGCCTGACCGGGAAGCTTCTCTCCTGACATCACTCCAGGGCTCAAACATTTGACTCCTGCCCCATCTTCCCAAACTATGTCAGAGGGGAAAGGAAAAAAAGACAGAGAATCCAACATCTGTTTTCACACCAGGGCTAGGAACTCATTCCTTAAACATTTCTCATATTTGACCAGAAGGGCATTTCGTCACGAGGAACACAATTCGTCCCTTGCTGGCTGCCTCTGCACTTTGCTGATAAGACAGTAACAAATGTGCTGATGCACATTTCCAGGAATCGAAGCTTCTCCCTGACCGGGGCCAGCGCTGCTGCGTTCACAAAGGCAGGTGCCAGAACCCTGTGCCCAAAAGCCCTTCCCTTCCCAGGCGGGCTGGCCAAGTCTCTGTCCTTGGGGCTCCCGTACTCCCACTTAGCACCTCTTTCAAGTCCTATAGGCAGGGATTGGTTGCTTGTGCAGTCACCAGTCACACCTCCTTTTTCCTGGCTTCCTGGTCCAGCTGTGGGAGAAAGCCCCCTCCCCCTCTCACCACCCGGTTCAGCCATAGAAGGAGCTAAAGGAACCCTCCGTCCTACCAATCAACGGCTCAGGGCTCTGCCACCCACTCCAGTATGACCTTGAATAGGTCTCAATGTCTCTGGGCCTCCCTGCTAGCTAATCTTCAAAGAACACTGTGTACCAGGCAGTGTTCTAGTTACTTTTGATAGGAATCAACTTCTATTTAATCCTCTCAACAACCTTACATGCAATGTGATTAGTTTTCTGGTGTTTGTTTGTTTGTTTTTGAGACCACAGTATCTCAGTCTGTCACCCAGGCTGGAGTGCAGTGATGCAATCTCGGCTTACTGCAACCTCCACCTCCTAGGTAAAGAGATTCTCCCACCTCAGCCTCCCAAATACCTGGGATTACAGGCACCTGCCACCACTCCCGGCTGATTTTTTAAAATACTTTTAGTAGGCACCGGTTTCACCATGTTGGCCAGGCTGGTCTCGAACTCCAGAGCTCAGGTGATCTGCCTGCCTTGACTTCCTAAAGTGCTGGTGGGATTACAGGCATGAGCCACCATGCCCAGCCCATGTGATTAGTTTTATAGTTACCCTGTTTTGCCAATAAGAGCACTAAGCCACAAAGAGCTTATGCAGTTCAACTAAGAACACACACATCCCAGAGTTGAACCCAGGCCTTTGGACTTGAGGCGTGCTCATGCTATGTCAGCAGTCCTCAAACATTTGGGTCTCAGGATCCCTTCGCAGTCTTTAAAAGTATTGAGGATCCCAAAGAGCTTTTGTTTCTATAGGTTATATCAATCACCATATTAGAAATTAAAACTGAAATATTTAAAGCTCAAGAATAGACAAGCACATATTCCACTTGTCATCAGAGTACATTATCTCACATCAAACGGCCTCCAGAAAACTTAACTCCAATCTCATGAGAGAATGGGAGGGAAAAAAGCAAATGACATCTTAGTATTTTGTCATAAAAGTAGTTTTTACCTCAAGGAACTCCTGTAAGATTGTTGGGGACTCCCGGAGTCCCCAGATGACACTTTGAAAACGTACGCACTACACAGCCTCCATGACCTTGGGATGGCATGTGCCTTAGAGTAACACCCCTACCTTTCTCACAGGGTATTAAATTCAGTCCATAAATACTAACTAACCACCGACTACATCTCAGGTGCAATGCTAGGCACGAGGACACAGTGGCAATGAACAAATACCGTCCTGGTTGCTTGGACTCTTCCAGTAAAGTGGAAGAGTCAGGTATTAAGGAAAAAAAAAAAAAATCACTCCAATAAGTAATGTAAATATATTAAGATTATTAGAAAACAACAGGACACCAGGTGACCATAACTCAGAGACATGACTTTGAGCAATCAGGAAGAACTGCCCTGAGGAAGAGGCTTAGTGATCACTGAGGATTTTGCAAACCATAGCTGCACGTTGCAAGAAGAAACTGCTGATGGTCTCCTTCTAATGAGGGTCTGAGATCTGTCATAGCCTCCTTTCTTTCAGCTCTTTCTGTTCTTAAAACTATCCCAGATAAATCCTTTCAGTCCAAAGACTCAACTGGGGGCCCTTAGTAATTTTCAATTCATGACTCTCTTCCTCCCATCATTCCGTCCCAACGCGGCTGCTCCCAGTGCATATAGACAGTAGTAGAAATTGGTGGCAAGGAAGGGAAGAGGCAGTGCGGGGGAATGAAGAGACTCTGGCTTTGGCTTGAGTCCTGGTCTCCATCTCTCTCCTTCCCATTCATGGGACCCTGGCTAAGCTTCTGTTGTAGATTCTCAGCATCCTCGGCTGTACTCATGAAGAGTTCAACATAGACTCTTCCTCGTGTGATTAGGGTGACTAGCAAGTGGGTTGACGTGTATGGAAACACTCTGCCAATGTAAGATACATACAGAAATGCACAGAGAGGAAGTGCAATGCCAGTACAGCAATAATGACAATATTGAATTTGAATTGGACAGTGAGACATACTAGATGAAACAGCTTAATCTGTGTTGTTCTCATTACATGTTAAAATCCATGCTTAAAAATAGGTCATTTCAAAGAAAGGCTGTAATTGAAAATACATGTTCTTTGAAGGAGACATGGGTTTTTGGTGGGGTTTTTGTTTGTTCGTTTTTGTTTTGTTTTGTTTTTTGCCATTTTTTCTGAATGCAGAACCAGAAATGCAAAAAAAAAAAAAAAAAAAAAAACACCTATAATTTTTCCAAAACAAAAGACTTAGTAATTCAGAGCTTCACTTTATTCGTGTTGTTTATAATTCAAAACTGAGCCTTCTTGAAAGATCCACTGCAGTGTTACTGCAGTGTTTGGTAAAAGGCACATGGAACTGGGAGTCAGAAGCGCCAAGTTCTCATCCCAGCCCAACCACTGGCTCACTGATTGCCTCTCTTGTTTGGGCCTCAGTTTTCACATCTATAAGATGGACAGGGAGTGGGTGGGAGGTTTTAACCATGTTAATATTTCCCAAAGAATAGATACAAAGCAGTTGTAGAAACCCTATGAGAGAAGACTTTAGGAATCACAGGTTTAAAAGGAAATCACTAGTAAAAAGGGTAATCATGTTTTAACTCTCTTTTTAGCCTTCAAATTATATGTCAAGGAGAAGTTCTCGTATCAGAGCTGCCCTGTCTTTAACAGCTTTCTAACGTCTGCTTCTTTTCTCTTTAACTGAGAACACTCCTTAGGACAAGACTTCAGAAAGCGAGAATGTTTAGCTAAAATTTAATATCATTATTTTGCTATCATCATGCATGCATTTTGGTTAACTTTTGTTTTAGCGAAATACTCTGTTTTTGTTTATTAGAGTGATAATAAAAGCTTCCTTTGTAAATGAATTCTGTTTTTAAAAGTGATTTATGTTTTCAAATGTAGCAGATATTACAAGACACACATAGCTATGGCAGTAATCGTGGCCATGCCCCTCAAGTTTTGGAACTGAGTGTTGATATCTGAGGTGACTCCCCTCACTGCTGAGGGTCTAGTCTTAGTCCCTATTTAGTGGCTGTAAATGGCTTGGTCACGGGATGTTCTCACTGTCGTCTGTTGTGCAGGCTCCCTGGGTGCCAAAGTTGCATTAGACTCTGGGTCAGGGGTACAGAGGTCTGGGTTGCTCAGGAATTTTGTTCTACCACAGGCCTAAGAGCAGCAGGTGCACCCTCTGAGAATAATCCCACTTATAGCAAGGTGAGGGCTCTGAATACAGTTATATCAACTGTATTCAGAAGAAATTACCATAAACATGAGTTCTGGGTGGTGTAAGAGTTTATGAGGTTCTTTCTTATATGTGAGTTCAGGAATCCTCGCCACACCCCTCCAACTTGGGTATTATTTCTGACTTCATTTTACAGGTGAAAAAACAAAGGCTCAGAGAGCTGAAATGATTTAAGAAGCCATACCCCTAGAGAGGGGTAGAAGGAGGGCTTCCAATCTGCATCTTGTGCCACCAAAGCTCATTGCTCTTTCCAATGCAAATGATGCGAAAGGAAGTTTGGAAATAAATCTGAAAGATGAAGTGTTACCGCTCACTGGAAAACCCCCAAAATAAAATAAGAAAAAAAAATATGAACCCAGATTTTTTAACAGTGACAAGTATCCCATTTTATGAATATGCTATGTAACAATAGTCCCATGCTTTGGAACACATATCTTGTATCTAAAATATGAACAACCTCTGGCTAATTGTATGCATCTATAATATGCTTACAAGATAAATTTCTAAAATTCTAGCTGCTGTGTCAAAAACTGCATGTACATTTTTACGGTTCGTGACACATATTGACAAGTATTGCCAAAATGCCCTTCAGAAAGATTGCACCAGTCAATTCATGTGCTCCCTGCAAGAATGAGAGGGCTGAAGTTTCTCTTTCTCTACTTCTGAATATTAGCATTAATATTTGTTTTAAAAAGGAAAGAAATAGTACAGCAGTTTTTTATTAGCATTTATTAATGAAGTGAAATATTTTCCTATCTGTTCATTTACCATTTGGATTTGTATATTTAGGATCTTTTTTTTTTTTTTTTTGAGATCTCGGCTCACGGCAACCTCCGCCTCCTGGGTTCAGGCAATTCTCCTGCCTCAGCCTCCTGAGTAGCTGGGATTACAGGCACGTGCCACCATGCCCAGCTAATTTTTTGTATTTTAGTAGAGACGGGGTTTCACCATGTTGATCAGGATGGTCTCGATCTCTTGATCTCGTGATCCACCCGCCTCGCCCTCCCAAAGTGCTGGGATTACAGGCTTGAGCCACCGCACCCAGCTATTTAAGACCTTTATGTTCAAGTCAATTACTTACTTTTTCAAAATTTTATACATTCAGAATGCAAAACCAGGGTGAAAAATTCCCGGAAACTCTCTGGGCTTCACTTTTCCTCATTGTGAAATGAATTTTGGAGAAAGTACTCTCAAGATGCCCTTGGCTCTAATCTTAACTGGGACAGAGGCAACAGCAATGTCACCACAGTCTGGGCATCCTCCCTAGACCAGAGTCTCAGCCCCATCAGCCCCTTCCTACTTGTACCAGTAAAGACGGTCCAGGCTGCCAAATGTGCTGGACCATCTCGACTAGAATCAGCACCATAACCTGGGTTCCTCACTGGGACACCCCACACGTGATCATTTATTCAGACAGTGCCTATTTCACTCATGGTAAATAAAATTATGAAATCTCTTCTTATAATTTAGAAGTAATTTTGCTCTTGTTTGTTACTTTCAGCATTTTTAATTACTCCTCTTTCTTCTTACATCCCTACAGACACCACCAGCCATTCGGTCCTTAGGAAAGCAGCCATGCTAAAGGGGCACTTGCCACAGTGCCTTAACCATCTCCATGACAACCAGTGGTGATGGCCTTGACGTGACTATAAAAGAATACATCCTCAGCTTATAAGAAAAGAACTGCAAATACTTAAGAAAAATCTCATATCTGCCTTTACAAGCAAAGTAACGGGGAGATTAATTTCTAATTATAGATCTTCTTTAATGATGATGATGAAGTTAGAAAAAAAATTCATTTTCTTTTTTTTTCTTTTTGTTTTAATAGAGACAGGATCTCACTAGCTGGTCTTGAACTCCTGGGCTCAAGCAATTTTCCCACCTTGGCCTCCCAAAATGCTATGATTACAGGTGTGAGCCACTACACTTGGCCTTTTTTTTTTTTTTTTTTTGACATACAGTTTCACTCTGTCACCCAAGCTGGAGTGCAGTGGTATGACCATGGCTCACTGCAGCCTCAGCTGCCTGGGTTCAAGTGATCCTCCCATTTAAGCCTCCCAAGTATCTGGGACCATAGGCACGTACCACCATGCTCAGCTAAATATTTTTCTATTATTTGTAGAGGTGAGTTCTCACTATGTTGCCCAGGCTGATCTTGAACTCCTCAGTTCAAAGGATCTTCCCACCTCAGCCTCCCAAAATGTTGGAATTACAAGCATTAGCCACTGCACCCAGCCCATAATTTCATTTTTTTTCTTTTGTGAGTATCTGTTTAAGGTGAATTACATTTAGCTGAAAATTTAGTAAGTTAAAATTCCTCAAACTGGTCATTGCTTGAAAGTGAATATGTAAACATAGAATGGTAATGAGGAAAGTATTAGGAGTATATATCTTAATGTCCTAGAGAGGGTGGTATAATATGTTTTATTTCACAGAGATCTTCCTGAAAAGGATGGCATTGTTTGTTTTAATGTATGGCCTCTGTTTATGTCCCAAGTCCTATTCTTTCAGCTGCACTGACCCATCCACGTATCACACTTACGGCAGTCACTGAAAGTCAGCTGCAAACAGGGCTGATCTTAGAGTGCATGGAGTAGCTCCATTCTCTATGTGCTCTCCACTTGCTGTCCCTCTTGAACTCTTGATCCTATTCACTGCTCTCCTCTGCTGACTTTCACAGTTGTGTGCTCTTCCTGACTGCCTACTGAAGGGTTTCTAGCTTTGCCAAGCCTTGTGTTATGAAAGCTCTTGATGTCCCAGTCTTCCTAGTCCCACCCCACTGCTCACTCCTCCAAACTCTCAATAGGGTGAGGAAGGGTAGATGTCAATGCATTCCTGGTTTCATCTTTGGAGAAGGGGCCATCTGGCAGAGCCAAAGGTAAGTACTCTGCTAAATCACTGCGTATAAGCATTTGAACCAAACTGGGTTTGCCTAGCGTCTTTTCCAGCCTCTTCAGTCCATTTCTGCTTATAGATAATTAAATGAGGCGAGGCATAGTAGCTTATGCCTATCAAACAACTTTGGGAGGGCCAGTCAGGTGGATTGTTGACCTCAGAAATTTGAGACCAGCCTGGGCATCATGATGAAATCCCCGTTTTTTTTACAAGAAATTTTTAAAAATTAGCTGAGTGTGGTGGTTTGGACCTGTAGTCTCAGCTATTTGAGAGGCTGAGGTGCGAGAATCACCTGAGCCCAGGAGGCTGAGACTGCAGTGAGCCGTGATTGTACTACTGCACTTCAACCTGAGCAATGGAGTGAGACTATGTCTCAAAAAACTAATAATAACTAAATGTTAAAAACTATTTCAAAATTCTCTTTTAATCTAGAGCTTATTTTCTAGAACTTCCAGTAATTTTGTACACATCCTTTTCCTTACATTAAATTGTTTTTCTGCCTAAACTAGCTAGGATAGTTTCTATTGCCTGTCCAATAAACTTCTTCTCCAATAACATACTTCAACATAAATTTTACTTTTACACAATACTCTCAGAATTCTTCTCTCTTCTTTCATGGAAGCTCATAAGACCCTAAGAAAATATATGCATGTCACTAGACCCATTTGTTCATAGGATTAAGCATAGGCTCTAGGTGGTAAACACCCCAAGGCTAGAAGGCAGTAGGACAGTGAAAACCATTTCAAATCCTAAACTCTTTTCTCCATATCACATAACCTTAAATCCCAGGCATTTCAGACAGGGTATCTGGGTAAAGTTTCTTCTTCAGGTGGAATTATAGACTCAGTGAACACATATTAGAGCTTGTTGATTAGCTAAGCTGGCACAGGGATTAGATCCTGATATGGTTTGGCTCTGGGTCCCAACTCAAATCTCATATTGAATTGTAATCCCCAGTGTTGAGGGAGGGACCTGGTGGAAGGTGATTGGATCATAGGGGTGAGTTTCTCCCTTGCTATTCTCATGGTAGTGCATGAGTTTTCATAAGAACTGGTTATTTAAGTGTGTAGCACTTCCCCCTTCTTTCTTTATTTCTTTCTCTCTCTCTCTCTCTCTCTCTCTCCCTCTCTCTCTCTCTCTCTCTCTCTCTCTCTCTCTCTCTCTCTCTCTCTCCTGTTGCCATGTGAAGGCATATTTACTTCCCCTCCACCCTTCTGCTATGATCATAAGTTGCCTGAGACCTCCCTAGACATGCCTCCTGTATAGCTTGTAGAACTGTAAGTCAATTAAATCTCTTTCCTTAATAAATAACCCAGTCTCAGGTTAGTTCTTTATAGCAGTGTGAGAATGGACTAATACAGAAAACTGGTACCAGGAGCAGGGTATTACTATAAACATACTGGAAAATTTAGAAATGACTTTGGAACTGTGTAGTGGGCAGAGTTGGAAACCACTGGGAAGGCTCAGAAAAAGATAAGATGTGGGAAAGTTTAGAACTTCCTAGAGAATTGTTAAATGGTTTTGGCCAAAATGCAGTTTGACAGTTAAATGGACAATGAAGTCCAGGCTGAGGTGGTCTCAGATGGAGATAAGGAACTTACTGGGAACTGGAGTGAAGGTCACTCTTGCTATGCTCTAGCAAAGAGACTGGCAGCATTGTGCCCCTGCTCTAGGGATCTGTGGTACTTTGAACTTGAGAGAGATGATTTAAGACATCTTTCCGAAGAAACTTCTAATCAGCAAAGCATACAAGATATGGCCTCGGTGTTTCTAAAAGCATACACTCACTTGCATATGAAAAGAGAACTTATATTTAAAAGGGAAGCAGAACATAAAAGTTTGGAAAGTTTGCAGCCTGATTATGTGATAGAAAAGTAAAAAACATTTCTGGGGAGAAATTTGAGATGGCTACAGAAATTTGTGTAAGAGGAGCCAAATGTTGATAGCCAAGACAATGGGGAAAATGCCTCCAAGGGATTTCAGAGACCTTCATAGCAGCCCCTCCCATCACAGGCCCAGAGATCTAGGAGGGAAAAATGTTTTCATGGGCCAGGTCCAAGACCCTGCTGCTCTATACAGCCTCAGAACATAGCACCCTCTATCCCAGCCATTTCAGCTCCTGCTATGGCTAAAAGGGGCCAATATACAGGTCAGGCCATTGCTTCAGAGGATGCAAACCCCAAGCCTTTGTGGCTTCCACATGGTATTAAGCCTGCAGGTGCACAGACTGCAAAAGTTAAGGTTTGGAAGCCTCTGCCTAGATTTCACAGGATGTATAGAAATGCCTAGATATCCAAGCAAAAGTCTGCTACAGAGGCAGAGCCCTCATGGAGAACCTCTACTAGAGAAATGTGAAGGGAAAATGTAAGGTTGGAGCCCCAACACAGAGTCTCCACTGGAGCACTAGTGGAGCTGTGGGAAGAGGGACACAATCCTCCAGACCCCAGAATGGTAGATCCACCAGCAGCTTGCAACATGTGACTGGAAAAGCTTTAGGCACTCAATGCCAGCCCATGAAAGCAACTGAGGGAGGCTGTACTCTGCTGAACCACAGGTGTGAAGCTTCCCAAGGCCATGGGACCCCACCACTTGCATCCGCATGCCCTGGATATGAGACGTGAGGCATGAGTCAAAGGAGATTATTTCAGAGCTCTCAGATTTAATGACTGCCCTCCTGAGTTTCAGACTTGCATGCAGCCTGTTTGGCTGATTTCTCTAGAACTGTCTTCTGCCAAATATACTAAAAATCCTGTCCTGATTTCTCTTCTGTTCCAACAGGTAATGCCTGTACCCCCAATGTATCTTGAAAGTAACTAATTTGTTTTTTATTTTATAAGCTCAGAGGTGGAAGGAACTTGCGTCTCGGATAAGACTTTGAACATGGACTTTTGAGTTAATGCTGGAATGAGTTAAGACTCTGGGGTACTGTTGTGAAGGCACGATTGATTTGAAATGTGAGAAAGACATGAGATTTGGGAGGGACCCGGGGCAGAATTATATGGTTTGGTTCTGTGTCCCACCCAAATCTCATGTTGAATTGTAATCCCCGGTGTTAGGGGAAAGATCTGGTTGGTGGAAGGTAATTGGATCATGGGGGAAGATTTCCCCCTTGCTGTTCTTGTGATTGTGAGTGAGTTTCACAAGATCTGGTTGTTTAAAAGTATGTAGCACTTCCCCCTTTGCTTACTCTCTCTCCTGCCACCATGTGAGAACGTGCTTGCTTCCCCTTTGCCCTTCCGCCATGATTGTAAGTTTCCTGAGGTCTCCCCAGCCATGCCTCCTGTGCAGTCTATAGAACTGGATCAGTTACATCTCTTTTCTTTATAAATTACCCAGTCTCAAGTAGTTCTTTATAGCAGTGTGAGAACAGACTAATACAGTCCCTGAAAGACCTGCATTTAAGCCACAGCTCAGCCATTACCCTGCACCAGCTGTGTGATTTTACTATATTTATCTAATGTTTTTTAGTCTAATTTTTCCCATCTGTAAGTTGGAGATAAAAGCACTTCCCTCATAAAGCCAATGCAATAACTAAATAAGATAATTTATGCAAAGTGCCCAGCACAGTACCTGACTCCTAATAAATATTCAATAACTCAGCTCTCCAGATATGGGACCTTTCACTGAAGTATGCTTGGTAGGAAAGCCAGCATGAGGCAGTGAGAGAACATTGGGTGAGGATAACTGTCTACCACTGCCATGAATGTACTGCATAACCTTCACTACCCTGTGAAGCCTCCCCTGCTGGACCTGGGACTCCATTACTTGCACCTCCACAGTTTCTCCATTAAGGTATTGATCACAACACACAGTCATGGTCCATTTGCACTTCTATCTCCCCAGCAGACTTCAAGCACTGTGGGATCAGGGACTGGCCTTCTTTTCTCTCTATTTGTAGGTCTGCTACAGTGCCTAATGCAAGTGCCTGCTTATGAAATGTGGTTGAGTTAACAAATTAATGGATGAGGTTATCTCACTGTGAAACTTCAAGACGACATCACTCTGCAGAAGCAAGTTGCCCATGGCCTTACTGGTGGCAATCCTCTCAACCTCCTATATTCAAAGTCTCTTCGAGTTCTTAAAGTCTTATAAGAATACTGGTTGAAGGGGACAATTTTGCATCCTAATAAATGCAAAACCTTAAAACCCATACTCCTGGCACAATTTATAAAGAATCATTAACACTGATTATTAGTTCTAATCAAGATTAGTTTTCAATTGAGCAGTTGCCAAACAAAACAGCATAGAATACTAATTAATTAAAATCTTCTCTTTTTTCCTGAGGCATCTATCTAGCCTCTTTTGACTCAGTCTCTACCTCAGTAAAATATGTAAACAAATAATATTTACTGGGCACTTTCTATGTGTTATTCAGTATTCTGAGCCTTTTACATATAATTTCTCAGGTCTTTACAACAGCCTTATGAGATAGATTTCATTCTTACTACTGTTTAACACATCAGGAAATTGATGCGCAAAGAGGTTAAGTATCCTGTCTGAATTTCCTCAGCTAATAGGAGGGCCAGCAGGAATTTGATTGTATAGGTGCTTCCCCTCCAGGGCCTCTGGTCTTAATCCCCACTCAAGATAACATATTCTTTTACTCAACATTTAATAATAGCATGCATTAAAAAGTAAACTATGTCTAAAGTTCTTTATTGTATTCATTCTCACTGACTTTAGCTTCTAACAGATTTCCCTTAGTATCTCTAGTGAGAGGTTTTATTTTAATTCAGGAAGGCAAAGGTGGGCTAAGCTCATCTATGACTCTGATCAGCTGAAGACAATTCAGCTTTGGGCCTATTGTCATTCTGGCCAGGAACCTTTGGGCAGGGAGTTAGTTCTGTCCTAAAGAGGCTGATGAAAAGTGGATTTGAACACTTCTTTGAGCTCTTCTCACCCTAATCCTGCTCTGAAGGGAAAGAGAAGGAGGGAGAATGACATCTATTGAGCACCTGGTTTATTACCAAAATACATACTTTTGCTAAATTCCTAGCTATAGCGTCTGCATTATTTTCTCCATTTTATAAGTGAGGGACCTGGAGCTCAGAGAGGTTGAGTGACTTACTCAAGGTCACTCAGATAAACTGTGGCACTGACCATGGAACCCTGGTCTTTCTGACTCCAAACCCCAAAACTACCTTTCCCCGTGCCAAACGAGGCTTTCCACAGCCTCTTGTTCCAGCATGTCCTGAGGGATGGAGAGATTTGGCCTGCTTATGGGGCTCCAGCCTGTGTTTCCGTGATAAGGCCATGTGGTCAGCACGATGCACGTGGGAGGAAGCCTACATCAGCCAGGGCATGAATGAGGGCTCCAAGACAGGAGCTCAGCACCTCCCATCCACCTGCCTTACCTTCCATGACTTAACTGTTACCCTCACCACTCCGCCCCCAAACATCAGGGCAGGAGAGAAGATGCTGGGATCGTATGCATGCTTCTGTGTTGGCCTTGCAGTGAGAGATGATCAAGATTAATACTTAGGAACTCTGTGTGCATGCAATTTGGGGACCTCCCGTGTGTGAAGAGTCCACTGATGCCATTGCAAGGATTGGTGGGCCATCAGATGAAAGCTGCAAAGTCATAGTCTCCCTAAGAAAACCACCCCATTAAAACACTAATGAACACACTGGCAGGAAGGGAATTGAGAGGAGAAAAGGAAGATTGTATTCTTTCAAACCCAAAGATTCCTCAGTAACTCTTTTCCAGGTTTCCAATTCCAATTGGAATCATCCACTGCTATCTTGGGGAAGTGACTTGATCTTTCTCAAGTGACTTCTTCTGTAAAAGGGTGGTAGTAATACTCATCACTGGGCATGGTGGCTTAACACAGTGCCCAGCATCCAATAGGACTTCGATAAATTGTCGGTCCTTTTATTGTCCTTCTCTGTGGAAGCAAAGCCTAACAGAACAGAAGTCCTGAAGCTTACGAGAAACTCTAAAAATGAACAAGTTGGAGCCAAAAGGAGGCTGGGAGAGCAGGAGTCTTTTGAGCCCTCTAGCCATGCTGAGAATGAAACCAGTGGGGATGAGGAAGAGAATGAAGCTAATGAGGATGAAGGGATGGGGATCACAAGGCAGCATTAGCAGCAAGCACAGCTCTTCTGGCTTAGAAGGCTCTGGCCTCTTCCTGCAGAAGAAGGGACTGGGGCTCTTGGCCAGCTTTGCTGCCTGTTGCACTCTGAGATGAAAGAGACACTGAGAGGATGGGAGGGGAATTAAGAATGAGAAAGGGGCTGCATTTTGGCCCAGGCTGTAGCATGACAAGAAAGAGGAGAGGCTCTGGATTCCAGTCTTCTGCTCCCCTGTTTTCTAAGTTATGACCTCCATAACCTCAGGCAAGTCAGCTCACACCTCTGAGCCTCAGATACTTCATCTGTAAAATGGATGTAATGATAACTCATAACTCAAAATGTTACAGAAATGGTTAAATTGAGGGAAAGTTATGTAAAACAGTATAGTTAATTCAGTTAGAAAACACTCAGAGGTTGTCGTTATTGCTCTTGTTATTATTATTCTGTTTTATCTTAATGATTGTTACAGGGGCCCTGTGAAGTTGCTTTTATACGAATCTTTTATGCTCTTTGAAATGTTTCTGCAACAGAATCCTGCATTGTGGCTCAAATTGAGTTAATGCTGCCAAATGTCTAGATTGGGGTTGAATTCATTGCTACTCATTGGGCCACTCTGAACCTCAGTTTCCTCATCCGAAACCCAGGATGGTCTGGACACCACAGGGTTATTGGGAGGATTCCATGAGGCAGGAAGTGGAAAGTGGTGAGCACCAGGCTTGGCACAGAGAAAGGCTTGAGAAATGGGAGTTCCCTTTCTTTTCCTGCTGGCTTCCTGGGAAAGTGCAAAAATCCAGGTTAAGGACCCCCTGGGGCTTCTCTGGTCACCTGACCGGAGGGCTAGGGTGGAGAGCAGGAAGGGGGTGGTGTGATGTGGAACAGGTCAGTTTCTTTTTCCCCTGTGACCCTGCAGTTTGGAAACACTCCCTATCTGTGGTGCTATTCTCCTGCCGGCAGGTCCCACCGTGGTCATTCCCAGAACAATGGCAGGATACAGGCCTGTGCTTACCAGCAATGGCATGCAGACCTTTGAGCCAGGCTGAGTTGGACCAGGCCAAATGGGGCTTATCCTAGGCATACAGAGGGCCAACAGCCTCAACATCAAATGCAGCAGCCTTCTGGTGCGGCCCTGGAATTTTCACCTACTGAATTGTCAAGGAGATCCAAGAGTTAAGCCTGAGGAGTTAGGGAGCCCTTGGAGTCCTGGCTGAGAGATGAAGAGGGACTCAAGGCTCCCTGGAGCACTGATTTGAGGGGCTCCACACTTACAGATTTCCCTCCCACTCCTACGGGCACCAGCTGGAATTTGGATTCCTAGTGTACCCTAACAGATCTCTGCCAGACTCCATGCTGTCCCTGATGATGATATTATAAGCTACTAGTTTTTTACTGGCCAATTACTAAGTACATTTATCATTGTTTGCAGATTCCATGTTTGCAAATTTGCTTATTTGCTAAATTTGTTCATAACCCCAATATTAACATGCACAGTGTTTCAGCATTTTCATGGCCATTCACAGGCAACCACAAAGCAGCAAATAAATTAGTTGCTTGATGCACACATTCCCAGCTGAGCAACTGAGCAAGGCCATGCTGTACCTTCTTTTGCCTCCTTCTTCTTCTTCTTCTTTTTTTTTTTTTTTTTTTTTGAGACAGTCTTGCTCTATCATTCAGGCTGCAATACAATAGTCTGATCTCAGCTCATTGCAACCTCCTCCTCCCAGGTTCAAGAGATTCTTCTGCCTCCACCTCCCGAATAGCTGAGATTACAGGTGCATGCCACCATGCCCAGCTAATTTTTGTATTTTTAATAGAAACAAGATTTCACCATGTTGGGCAGGCTGGTCTCAAACTCCTGACCTCAGGTGATCCGCCTGCCTTGGTCTCCCAAAGGGCTGGTGTCAGCTGTCACTCCTGGCCCTCTATATTTTTTTTTTCAGCTCTCATCCTTATCCTATAAACAGGTGTCCTTTCTGTAGTCTACGTAGTGCCATAATTTTCACTTAAATTTTTGCTTTTGTTGGAGATTTTGCTGTTTGAAATTGTCTCCAGACATAGTGCTGAAGTGCTATCTGGTGTGTTTAAGTGCCAGAGAGCTGTGATGTACCTTCAGAGGGAATTTAAGTATTAGACAAGCTTCATTCACGTATGACTTAAAGTGTTCTTAGCCATGAGTTTAATATTAATGAATCAAAAATGATATTAAATAAGGTACCTTTAAAAAACAGACACACATACGACATGGTTATGTATTGATCAATTGACAAAGATGTGACCAGAGATTTCTCAGGATCCTGTATTTCCAGTGGGAGCAATGGCTCACTAGTCCAGTAATTGAGTGTGTGCAGTGACTTTACAGAACCTCATAGCCACAAAACATGATATGCCACTGTATTTGTTATCTTACGAAATCCTCCAAATAGCCATGGAAATAAATATTATTGTTTCCATTTTACAGAGGTCACAATTGAGGCAGAAAGAAACAGGCTTTTCTACAGTCACCCTGCCTAAAACTGGTCTGTCTCTAACGTTTGCATCCTTCCCCCTGCCCTGGGCTGCTGTTTGAGGGACTACTTCCCAGGGGGCCAGTGTGGTCCTCACACTCATATGAGCAGAATGTGTGAGCAGGCCCAGAGCACTGAGATACAGCCTTGTTCTCACCTTATGAAGAAACTAAAGTCTGAAGAGGGCGAGTGTTAGATCCGAGAGGCTTATGGCAACTGATCAGAGGCCCACTCCAACATCTGCATTCTCTGCCTTTACTAGAGAGTACTACGTGAAGTAATTTTGGCTCCTAATGCCTCATTTTGTAAGATTCCCAGGAGGCTTTCTTTGGGGGAATATACTGCCTT
Source organism: Saimiri boliviensis (assembly GCF_048565385.1). NCBI lineage: Eukaryota > Metazoa > Chordata > Mammalia > Primates > Cebidae > Saimiri > Saimiri boliviensis. Next base: position 200,716,801 of record NC_133450.1, on the reverse strand, counting down.
TTTTTTTCTTTTCTTTTCTTTTTCTTTTTGAGACAGGAACTTGTTCTGACACACTGGCTGGAGTGCAGAGGTATGATCGCTACTCACTGCAGTCTTGATCTCTCAGGCTCAAGTGGTTCTCGCACCTCAGCTTCCCACGTAACTTGGACTACAGGAGCACACCACCAAGCCTGGCTAATTTTTCTGTATTTTTTATAGAAATAGGGTCTCACCATGTTGCCCAGGCTGGTCTCAAACTCCTGGGTTCAAGCCATCTGTCTGCCTCAGCTTCCTACAGTGCTGGGATTACAGTTGTGAGTCACCATGCCTGGTCTGATTTTTTTAAAAAAACAAGTTGATATATATCAAGCACCAGGCACTTACATCATCTATTCTCAAAACAACTCTGAGAGGTACAAGATACTACCCCTGTAATTGTCCTTATAGAAGCTCTGCCCACGTGCCTTCATTATTAACCTGTGTACACCAAAGACTGTTTAACACAATGTGAGCACATGTAATTTTCTTTTTTTCTGGTCCTAAGAGTCTATTTGGCCCAAGCACAGGGCAAGGCAGAGGGCATAGAGTCAACGCTTCTGTGAACAGCCTTCTGGCGTAGTACAGCTTTCTTGTTTCTCTGTTGATTCAGCCTTCAGTCACAATCCATACCATCACCCAGGGCTCTCCATGGGACTGAGCTCTAATATCTTATAATAGTAACTGGCTTGACGATATTTTCCTCCCCTCTGTGTCTCAGGTCTAACAATATTTGTTGAGGCCTCTTTACAAATAAACTACCTGCAATCAAATAACAGCTTTCCACTCAAAAGGACAACGTTCTTGGAACATGGATGCCAAGTGGTAATGGTGGAAACGCTGTCTTTTTGTTTGTTTGTTTGTTTCACTTATTCCTTATTTCTCCATTATTTATCCTTTATTTTCATTATTTTTTCATTTAACCTTTATTGTGCTCAATTTTTATTTTATATATTTTAAAGATTGATGAGAATTAACACAAATTTGTAAATCTTATGTCTTACAAGTGAATTGATATCTTTATCCTTAATAAAAACCTTCTTTATTTTTGGAAATATTTTTCATAACATTCCCTCTGAGAACTAAATAAGACAAGGTTGCCCACTCTCACCACTCCTCTTCCGTATAGTACTGGAAGTCCTAGCCAGAGCAATCAGACGAGAGAAAGAGATAAAGGGCATCCGAATTGGTAAAGAGGAAGTCCAACTGTCACTGTTTGCTGACAATATGATCGTTTACCTTGAAAAACCTGAGGATTCCTCCAGAAAGCTCCTAGAACTGATTTTAAAAATTCAGCAAAGTTTCTGGATACAAGATTAATATGTACAAATCAGTAGCTCTTCTATACACCAACAGTGGTGTATCTATACACCAAGCAGAAGATCAGGTCAAGAACTCAACCTCTTTTATGATAGCTGCAAAAAAATAAAATACTTAGGAATATACCTAACCAAGGAGTTGAAAGCTCTCTACAAGGAAGACTACAAAACAATGCTGAAAGAAATCATAGATGACATGAACACATGGAAACACATCCCATACTCATGGATGGGTACAGTGAAAGTGACCATACTGCCAAAAGCAATCTACAAATCTAACACAATTCCCATCAAAATACTACCATCATTCTTCACAGAATTAGAAAAAAAAATTCTAAACTTCACACAGAAGCAAAAAAGAGCTTGAACAGCCAAAGCAAGACTAAGCAAAAAGAACAAATCTGGAGGCATCATACTCCCAGATTTCAAACTATACTATAAGGCCATAGTCACCAAAATGGTGTGGTGCTGGCCTAAAAATAGACATATACACCAATGGAACAGAATAGAGAACCCAGAAATAATCTCAAATACTTACAGTTAACTGATCTTTGGCAAAGCAAACAAAAACATAAAGTGGGGAAAGCACACCCTTTTCAACAAATGTAAAAGAATGAAACTGGAAACTCATTTTTCACCTTATACAAAAATCAATTCAAAAGGGATTAAGAACATAAACCTAAGACCCGAAATTATAAAAATTCTAGAAAATAACATTGGAAAAACACTTGTAGACATTGGCTTAGGCGAAAATTTCAAAACTGAAAACACAAAAGCAAATGTAATAAAAACAAAGATAAATAGCTGGTACCTAGTTAGACTAAAGAGCTTTGGCACAGCAAAAGAAACTGTCAGCAGAATATACAGACAACCCACAGAGTAGGAGAAAATCTTCACAATATGTACATCTGACAAAGGACTAATATCCAGAATCTTAAAAAAAAACTCAAACAAATCAGTAAGAAAAAAAAAATCCCATCAAAAAGTGGGCTAAGGACATGAATAGACAATTCTTAAAAGAAGATATACAAATGGCCAACAAACATATGAAAAAATGCTCCACATCACTAATGATCAAGGAAATGCAAATCAAAACCACAATGCAATACCACCTTATTCCTGCAAAAATGGCCATAATCAAAAAATCAAACAACAGTAGATATTGGCATAGATGCAGTTAAGGAGAAGAGCAAAAGCTCAGTAGTCAGATAGGCCAGGTGATCAGGGAACGCTTCTACATTGCTGGTGGGAATGTAAACTAGTACAGCCACTATGGAAAACAGTGTGCAGATTCCTTAAAGAACTCAAAGTAGAACTACCATTTGATCCAGCAATCCCACTACTGGGTATCTACGCAGAGGAAAAGAAGTCATTATTCGAAAAAGATACTTGCACACACATGTTTACAGCAGCACGATTCACAATTGCAAAATTGTGGAACCAACCCAAATGGATAAAGAAATGCTGATATATATATGATTGAATACTATGCAGCCATTAAAAGGAATGAATTAATAGCATTTGCAGTGACCTGGGTGAGACTGGAGACAATTTAAGTGAAGTAACTCAGGAATGGAAAACCAAACATCGTATGTTCTCACTGATATGTGGGAGCTAAGCTATGAGGATGCAAAGGCATAAGAATGATACAATGGACTTTGGGAACTTGGGGGGCAGGAGTGGGAGGGGATTGAGGGATAAAAGACGACAAATATGGTGTAGTGTATACTGCTCAGGTTATAGGGGCATCAAAATCTCATAAATCACCGCTAAAGAACTTACTCATGTAACCCAATACCACCTGCACCCCAATAATTTATGGGAAAAAAATAATCAATTAAACTAACTTAAATAAAATAAACAAATAAAACTTTAGGTTCCGGGTAGATGTGCAGGTTTGTTATATAGGTAAACTGTATCATGCTTAGAGTACAGATTATTTCATCACCCAGGTGATAAGCATAGTATCTAATAGGTAGTTTTTTGTTTTGTTTTGTTTTGTTTTGTTTTTTGTTAACCCTCTTGATATATCTAAGTAGATTATCCCAATATTACAGATGAAAAAACTGAGTCACACAAAGGTAAATATAGGTAAAAGTTGCATGGCTGTATCTGGCCTATCTGACTACTGAGATTTTGCTCTTCTCCTTAACTGCCCTGCCTCTAAGTTTCTAAAAAGTTTACTCAGGCCAGGCACAGTGGCTCATGCCTGTAATCCCAGCACTTTGGGAGGCCAAGGCAGGCAGATCACTTGAGGTAGGGAGTTCGAAACCAGCCTGGCCAAGATGGTAAAACCCCATCTCTACTAAAAATACAAAAATCAGCTGGGTGTCATGGCGCACACCTATAATCCCAGCTACTCAGGAGACTGAGGCACAAGAATCACTTGAACCTGGGTGGTGGAGGTTGCAATGAGCTGAGATCACACCACTGCACTCCAGCCTCGGCAACAGAGTGAAACTGTCTCAAAAAAAAAATAGAAGAAGAAGTTTACTCTCCAATTGCCAACATGCAATGGAGGGCTATTAGGGGCTAGGACACCTGGTAGGACAGCACTTGCTCTTAAATTCCACTTTGTTGGTACCTGCAGATGATACCAGCCTATAAAGCAGGCATCTCTGCAGCTTTACAATTCTTAACATTAACTATAATAGAATCTCCCAGAGGCAGATTCCTACACTGCTCATTTAGGGGAATCTGTATTAGTTACCTATTGCTCTATAACAAATTATCGTAAAACTGGCAGCTGAAAACAATACACATTTGATTTACAGTTTCCATGGGTCAGGAGTCCAGGCATAATTTAGCTCTGCTCAGGGTCTCACAAGTTGTCAGGCAGGCTGTGTTCTCACCAGGAGGCTCAACTGGAGAAGAGTTTGTCTCCAAGCTCATTTGGGTTGTTGGGAGAATGCATTTCCTTGCAGATACGTGACAGAGGATGCTTGTTTTTATTGGCTGTTTGCTGGAGGCCAACCATAGGTCCTAGAGAACACTCACAGTTCCCTGCCTCAAGGACCTCTCCATACGAAGGTCACCACATGGCAATTACATCTTCAAAGCCAGCAGGAGAATCTCCTGCTTCAGTCCACTAAGATGGAGTCATATATAGTGCAATATGATCATGAGAGGAGTAGCAGCCCATCATCTTTGACCTATGATGGATGGATTTGTTATCTGCATTTTCATCACCACTATCATTTATAATAATTATCATTCATCATAATTATGCTAAATTTGGTATCCTGAAAAATAGTATTAAGATTCCATGTCCCTTTTACATAAAAAACATCCTTAGTTCTCAGTGCCTATGGAATAAAGTCCAAGTTCTATAGCCTGGCATTCATGCCCCCCACCCCTCTTATCCTCCTGGCTTCATCTTTGCCCAATCCTGGCTCTTTTCCAAAGAATGCCAAACACTTACATCACCTTTCCTCCTTTCAGCACAGGCAGCCTCTCTGTCTGGCCTACCCTTTCCTTTCCTCTTGGTCAACTTGATGCACACATCTTTGCAAACTCATTGGGAAAATGACCTTGACTCTCCCAAAGTGCTCAGCCTCTCCCCTCTCTGGGCTCCATAAATCTGGGAATGTGCATCTTTCTACTGCCAGTCACACCATATTATATCATTGCATCAAGAGTTTCAATTCATCTCTGAATTCCAAGACTTGGCACAGATAAGGTCTCAACAAATCATGCTGAATAAATATACAATTAATTTAATTAACAGTAACTTTCCTTTTATGGCCCCTTCAGGTTTGCAAAGTATATTAAGCTGATGTGGGCAAGTTTGGAGTGAGGACGTTCAGCAAAAGACAGAGAGAACCAGCTGGATGACCCTAGTAGGCCAGGAACAGTTTGGAACCGGACGTCCTCTTCTTGTAGACTGACAGGCTCCGGAAAGAAGCCACAGCTCCTCCGTGGAGCCCTGGGCTCAGCACTTCCCGTATTCACTACTGCTATTCTCGGGAGTCCTCTTCCCCAAAGTCTGCTTCCATATTTTCAGGTCTTTGAATGTTGCAGCCAAACCACTGCTGTAGTTCTGAAAGCAGAACCAAAACACACCCCAGGCACCGTTCCTCACTGACTTCCTACTCCCGGGGTTCCGATCCCGGCCCCCCACCCCTTCATCCTCTCCCGGCTCCCTCACCCCAGAAGCCACATTCACGTTTGCACCCTGGCCTTGCGCACTGCCCGGCCTCCTGCATGCTCTGAGTTTCTCTCTGGGAGTCCTCTTCCAGCTGGGCTTCCTGAGACCCCTGGCACTCTCAGGAACCCTGCTCCTCCCCGCTCTCCTTGCTGAACCACTTCCCCATTTGAATTGTTCATGGCCTCCTTCCTTTATTCTGGGGGGAGCCTGTTCCAAAAGCCAGTGGTGACTTTCTTGGGTTAAAGGCCAGGATTAAAAATAAGTAAGAGTTGCCATTTCTGTCCCCATAGTTCCTCAGGCAGGAAGAAGCTACCAAGGCAGCCTGGCGTGACCCAGCACAGAGACTGCCAGAAATGACCAGGCCAGCCAGGCCCCCGGGAAAGCAGGTCAGGAAAAGCCAAGGCCCACCGAAGGCATTCAAGAATGAGTTACATATTGTATGAAATGTAAGGAATATTCAATATGCCCATTTTAGAAGCGATTGCTCTCAATTTTGAATCCAATTAAAATCCACAACCAGAATTTACAGAAGCAGGACTGGGTAAGGGAAAGATATGAAAAGCTTGACTTTGAATCCCAGCCATGTAACCCAGGACAAGGTGTGCAAAACCCTGAGATGCCAAGTTTCTCCTATAAAGCGAGAAGGAGAAATCCCTCTGCAAGGAATGGTTGAGAATCGAATGAGACAATATTAAGTAACTAGCACAGGATAGACTCCGTGGAAGTCTCGCCAAACAAAGCTAATTACCTTCTCCTATAAAAGTGTTGTTGTTGCCTTCAGTGGAGGCCTCAGGAGGTTGTCAGGCTGTCGCACTACCCTACCTGGAATGCGTTTGGTACCTGCAGGGCACTGCCATCACTGCCTCATGGGCCTCGCAGCAGGCCAGCCGCCAGTCCTGCCACCAGTCCAGCCGGGGTGGTGATAAATGGCCCTGAGCCAGCGTCCTCAGCAACTTCAGGAGCTGCTGGGGAGAGGTGGCTTTGATGTCAAGCCAAGAGAAGACGTGTTGCAATTATCTAAATTATTCAAGGCCCCCGCAAATTTCAGAGAGCTGCAGGTTGCTTGCAGATGATTGTAAATTCCCTGCCTGCCACTTCTTTATCACACCAACTAGGTTTTCAGTTCCCCATCAAGGCCCTCTGTCTCACACCTCAGTGCCTTTGCACGTACCAGAGTCTCTGCTTAGAATGCTCTTTGTTCCCCTCTGTCGCTGCCTAGAACATCCCTCCTCACACTTCAGGTCTCAGCCCTGTGGCCTCTGTTTCAGGAAACCATCTCTGATGGTTCTTCCCCAGTATTCTCTCCATGTAGCATTTTTGACTCTGCTATAATCACTCATTTACGTACCTGGGTCCCCAAACAAAATTGAAACCTCATCAAGGGTAGATATTGAGCTTTGCTCACTTTCATGCCTGGTGCTCACACAATGCCTGCCACAGACAGGTTCCCCATACGGGTTCATTGAAACTCACTTCTACAACTGTGTGGTAGTAGAAATAACCAAAGCTTGAAAATCCAAAAGACCTCTTTTGAATTCAGGCTGTATCACTCACCAGCTATGATGTTGGTTTGAATTCCTTAGACTCTCTGCCCCTCAGTTTCCAGTATGTAAAACGAAACTATGAAACCAGTCTCAGAGAATCGTTTTGAGAAAAGACACACATGCCCCAGTAGGGCCAGCTTTGTGTAGCTCAGGAGAAATGGAGAGTGGAGCCATTTCACTGGCATTCCAGGTCAAAGCAAGATTACCCATCACCACCTTGGGTGTTGACCTTGATGTCTTACTCTCAGCCTTCTTCCAAAATCCAGGCCTGGGCGCACTCAGCTCAGGAGGGAGTCCAGGAAACAAGAGGCTCCCTGACCTTTCTTCCAAGGACAGAAAACAGGAGGACTCCCGGTCAAGGGCACAGCCCTTCACATAAACCTCAGCCAGATCCTACCTCCCTGAATAGCATCCACAATGACACTGAAAGGGGAACTTCCATTGGGTGCTCTCTTAGGCAAGAATGGACAGAGCTCCTGGTTCTGAAATGCAGATTCTGTCTGCCATGTTGAGAAGCAGGAGGACAGCTAGAAATCTCAAAACAGGACTTGTTTTTCCAAAGCATAAACCAGCATTTCAAGCCAGGACCCTTTTCCTGTCTTTAAGAAAAATGGCACCTGTGGTAACTAATATCCATCCATGAGCTGGATATTAGTTACCACAGGTTGGGTTATGCTGCAGTAACAGAGAACCACCAAAAATCTCAGTGGCTTAAAGTCACAAAGGTGTCTTGCTCAAAGACTGGTTTTATGGATCCTGCAGGGTCCCCAGGATAGCCGTCCTCCATAGGATGGCTCAGAGAGGCAACATCACACCAGCGTGAGTGTCCCCAACAGCCTGGCCAAGGAAAAGCAGGCACCAAAGCCATCAGCCATCATATGCTCCACCTGGACATCAGTGTGTTATCAAATTTCTGTCTATTTATCCTCTAGACTGTGAATGCCTTCAGAAATAGAGCCATCCCTCTTATTTTCAGTGTTGAGTACTTCTTTATATGTTTATAATTCATTTGCACCTCAACTAGAACTCTGTGTTGTACCCACAGCAATCTGTGCCAGGTTCTGGGCTGGGTGATGGGGACACACTAGAAACAGGACTCAGCCTCTATCCTCAGTGGGCTTACAGTCTAGAGGGGGAAGCTGATGTTTAAAAAGAAAAAATTCAATCCTATATAATAAGGGCCGTCGCTGAAATCCATGAAATCTGCTATAGGAGTGAATTAACAGAAAAATTAACTTCCCAGGAAATCTTGGAAGGATTTAATGAGGAAGTGACACTTGAGCTAGATTTTAAAATATATTTTGCCAGGTAGAAGGGATGAGAAGGGCAAAGTCAAGGGCAATAGCATGGACGTGGACATTAGAGCAAGTCTGGCATGTTCAGAGAAGGGAGAGCTCCATCCCGTGTGTTCCCGGGGCGTTGCGGCTGAGATGGGGATGGTGATGGTATAAAGGACAAGAGGAGCAGGGCTACATTATGAATCACCATCTCTGCCTGACTAGGAAGTTTGAGTTTTATTTAGCGGGAAATGGGAGCCTTTGTAGGTTCTGCAGTAGGGAAGTGATGCCATCGAATATTAGAATCTCACCTTGGCTACAGGAGAAGAATGCATTAACAGGGAAGCACCTGGAACCATGGGACCAGTGAGAATATTTCTGAAGTAGACTGAGCCTCCCAAGTCTCTCTAAAAAGGGCCCTTGGTCTTGGTTCTGTTGCAAAAGGGTCCTCCTGATTTCTACAGAAGTGTCTTACTCATGTGTGCGCATGTGGATACATATGCGTATTATAGGGTGTTTAAAGCCCTTTGATACTGATTTGTGTATAAAACCTCTCCAAGGAAGGCAAACAATGGGTAAAACTGAGCTTATCCAGAATTCAGTACCAAAATTACAGAGGACAATTGTCACGTTTTCTACAGAGAGCTAGAAGCATTGGAGTCCATGACATATATCACAGCATCTGTGAAAACAGGGCCTCTTTCTATTTCTATGAGTAAATCTGTTGTGAGACACTTCTTTGATTTTGTCAATATCAAAATTACATGACCTGTTAAGTTCCTTTCTGCTCTGGCAGAAACTTAAGTTTTAAATAAAATACAACTTAAGGGTTTGTTTGTTTGTTTGTTTTGATGGAGTGTCACTCTGTTGCCCAAGCTGGAGTGCAGTGGTGCAATCTCGGCTCACTGCAGCCTCTGTCTCCTGGATTCAAGCGATTCTCCTGCTTTAGCCTCCTGAGTAGCTGGGATTACAGGCGTGCACCACCACGCTCGGATAATTTTTGTATTTTTAGTAGAGACGGGGTTTCACCATGTTGGTCAGGCTAGTCTCAAACTCCTGACCTTATGATCCACCCGCCTCAGCCTCCCAAAGTGCTAGGATTATAGGCATGAGTCACCGCACCTGGCCAACTTAAGTTTACTTATTAAGTTTATTTATTTAGTTTTAAATAAAACTTAAGTGTCAAAGGGCTAAGTGACCCATCCAAGATTGTATATGAGAATTATTAGAAGCCCCAGCTAGCAAGGTCTGGTGGAAAAACATTCAACGTGGGTTCATTTGTCTTTGTTTTGCCATCACACAGAAATCTACATATGGGGGCCGTATTGATAAACCAGTTAACTATTTTGAAATAAGATTATTTTTCAACTCAATAATATAAAAGTTGTCTTTGGCCAGGCACGTTGGCTTACACCTGTAATCCCAGCACTTTTGGAGGCCAAGGCAGACGGACCACTTGATGCCAGGAGTTCGAGACCAGCCTGGCCCACATGGTGAAACCCCATCTCCACTAAAAATACAAAAATTAGCTAGATGTGCCAGCACACACCTGTAGTCCTAGCTACATGGGAGTCTGAGGCAGGAGAATCCTTGAACCTAGGAGGCTGAGATTGCAGTGAGCCAAGATTGTGCCACTACACTCCAGCCTGGGCTACAGTCAGATGCCATCTCAAAAAAAAAAAAAAGTTTTTAAGAATTACTTCATTGACTCTATTTATAAAAATACAAAATCTATTACCATGAGTGTAAGTCTTGTGCTAGTCCACGCTCAGTCTAAGTTAGTGTGAACATTGGTGTGTTCAGACCAAATGGGTTTGGAAAGAACAGGTATTCATAGAGGACTCCTCCAGGTTAATTCCTAATTACATCAAAAACAGTTGCTTTCACTTGT